>NC_140070.1:102497637-105067637 GCF_964194135.1 Talpa europaea | reverse complement strand
GCCAAAAACCCACTCACTTCATTGCTATTAACACTATCTGTAAACTCCTCAGGATCTGGACCTCGGTCTTATTTATATATTTGTCTTAGTACCTACCCCTAATCTCTTTTGCTAGCATTTAATAGATGCCATAATAGTTGGAATTTCAGGGGTGTTGTGTTTACTAGACTAATGTATCATATTCCATAAAGCAAGGTTCAGGTGATATCTCAGTGGGCCTATCAGCAGTAATAACTTATTCTCACAATTAAAGGGATGTGGTGATTTATATGAGGGCAACAAGACATATAACCAGTTGACTCATAGAAAGTTAAGAGTGCAAAGGAGCCACAAAGATGAGAGTATCACTCTATCCTACCCTGATATTACAGATACAGAAACTGAAGATAGAGAGGCAACATTTCTCCCAGTTTACAAAACTAGTTTATGGAAAGGTTGGGATAAAAGTCCAGAGTCTAAACATCAGTTTTATATGTAAGATTGATATTATCATCAAAGAATATGTCATAAGAACAAATGAGCTAAAGAAATGTCTGGGAGAGGCCAAGGTCAGCGATTCCAGCTCTGCTGACTGACAGGCAGTGCTCCATAAAGGAAGCGGATATCATCAATGATTCTGTGAGAAGGCCTGGTTGGAGACACAGGCAGGAACGTGGGGCGGGATAGCCTAGTGTGTGGATGAAACAGAAACTGTGTGAAATTCCACCCCAGAAATGCCACATATCCCTTTGTTACATAACTTTCCCAAGTTTTCAATCTGTAAAGAAAAAAATAAATAAATTGCCCATGGAACTGATATCTGAGTTGAGTTAAAGGAGATAATGGTTACCTTGTAATATTAATTCAGTACCAGGAAAGAGCACTCAAATACGGGTAGCACTAAACTCTGATATCCTCAGGGAGGTCAAGTCTTTTCCTTCTGGGAGGGTAAGCGACCCCTTCCCTCTGTCAGTCTTTAGGATACTTTCGGATAGGGATGAGCTCTTAAGTCAGTAAGGGTGGATCTATCCCCACTGATTGCGTTCTAGACCAGGGCTTAACAAACTATATCCAGTGGTCCAAATTCAGCCAACTGCCTGTTTACAGGACAACAAGCAAAGAGTTCTTGTTACATTTTAAAATCATTGGGAAAAAAATTGTAAACACAGCATATGTCATTATATGTAGGAATTATGAGGGCCTCCCAGGTGGCACAAGGGGTTAAGTCTCAGCACCAGTTCCATACCCGGGCAGGGAGGTGACCCACACAGTGCAGCAGACCTCTCCTGTCTTGTCTGCTGCTCCCCTCAGAAGTGTATTTCAGTAGATCTGCCTGTCCTGCTCCCCACTCTGTCTCTGGTGAATCCTCTCACCCCCAGCACCTCTGGCCTCTATGCATAAATAAATAAATCTTTTAAAAACAATTATGTGGGGGCCTCCCCTGGTTGAGCGCTGGGCTGCAAAGCTGCCCACAGCCTCTGCAGCACCGGTTTAGTCCCAGGCCACCAGTGAGGGTCCCATATGGCGCGCAGATCTCTCCTGCTGCGCCCGCTGCTCCCTCAGCAGTGTACTTCGGTCCTTCTGCCTGCTCTGCTCCCTGCTCTGGCTCTGGTGAATTCTCTCACCCTCCCGCGCTTCTGACTGTACCCAGTGCATGTGTAAATAAATAAATAAATAAATAAATCTTTAAAAAATTATGTGAGATCCAAATTTTAGTGTCCATAAACAAGTTCTTCTTGGATCTCAACCACACTCATTTGTTTTCATGTTGTCAATGATCACTGCTACAATAGCAGAGTTGCATAGTTGTGACAGATTACACATGACACTCTCACCACTCACACTACACTACTGCAGTGTTGCATGTGCTGCATGTGCTGCAGACCACACATTACAGTGATGTAGTTAAAACTCAACAGTGTTTCAAAGGTCATGCATATGGCCACACCAGGACCTTTTTTACTTTTTAAAATTACCAGTGCATATCTGTCATATCAAAATAAGAAAAATAGACTTCAAATGTCAGCTTTTAAGTCACGGTATGGATTATTTCGGGGTATGAAATGTGGATTATTTTGTTATTAAATTAGATGGCAAAGCATTGCTCATTATGCAATGACACTACACTAAAATAATAGATTTTGTTAAAATAACCAGGCTTAGACTATATCACAACATTTCCAAGTCTCAGGAAAGCAACTATTCACAAAAAAATAAATAGATAATAGAAAATTTAAAATGAAATGTCTCATTACAGCAGAATTTCTTTATAAAATTAAGTAACAAATATGAGGCTACAATCAAAGCATGTGTCCAAGGGACTCATTTATTAGTCAAGCAAGGAAAGCAACTTAAGGATGAGTTAATTAAATTGTATTTGAATGCAGCAGCCAAAGAAATGTGTCCAAATGAAAGAAATTTATTTAAGACTATTTTAG
This sequence comes from Talpa europaea, assembly GCF_964194135.1. NCBI lineage: Eukaryota > Metazoa > Chordata > Mammalia > Eulipotyphla > Talpidae > Talpa > Talpa europaea. The sequence continues at coordinate 105,065,220 of NC_140070.1, read as the reverse complement.
CAAAAACAGTTGCTCAGATTGTTGGAAATAGAATCAATGTCAATAAACAGGGAAATAATTTTGAGTGGTTTTCCTTGCATCTTGATGAGTTGATAGATGCTAACAATACCACTCAGTTGTTTATTTAAGTTATCAAAGACAAGTTTGAAGTAACTGAAGAATTAAACTCTATGGAAAAATTATCAGAAAGAAAATTTTCAGGGCCTTCCTGGTGGTGCAGCAGGTTGAGAGCAGCACTGTGAAGCTGTCCCCAGCCTCTGCAGTGTGGATTTGATTCCCAGCCTGCTAGAGAGATACCCACAGGGCACAGCAGAGCTCTCCTGTCTCACCTGCTGCTCCCCTCAGCAGTGTTTTCGGTCTGTCTGCCTTTTCTGCTCCTCACTCTGTCTCCGGTGAATCCTCTCACCCTCCCATGCCTCTGGCCTGTACCCCAGCTCTTGTATAAATAAATCAATCTTTAAAAAAAGGAAAAAAAGATAATTGTCATAACTGAATGGCATACTTTAATTAGGTGATTGTATTTTATGTGAATTATAGCTCAATAAGCTGTCTTTATTTTTATTTCTTTATTTTTTATTTTTATTTTTATTTTTATTGTGGGACCCTCGCCAGTGGCTGGGGAACGAACTGGTGCTGCAGAGGCTGCAGGCAGCCTCCTCGCAACCCAGCGCTCAACCACTGCGCCACCAGGGGAGGCCCTGTTTTTATTTTTTATTTTTAAAAAATTTTAATTTTATATAAATTGTACATGATTCTTCCTTTTTGTGCAATGTATGCTTTCTCCTCTCAGCTGTAGTATCCATAAAATTCCCACCACCAGTTCACCCATGCAGCATCACCACAGTCCCTTGTGCTCTTCCCTCCCCTGTTTCGACTCCTCCCTTCCTCTCCCCTGCAGAATGTCTCTGATTTATAGTTGCCTGTTAATTTTGTTTTTAAATTTATTATAATTATATTTTTTCTTGATCTCTTACTTGGTTCCCCTCGTATGAGTAAAACCATCCAATATTTTTCTTTTTCTTTCTGGCTTATTTCACTGAGCATAATCCCTTCCAGATTCACCTATGTTGCTGCAAATGGCATGAGTTTATCTTTTTTGATTGCTCAGTAATAGTCCATTGTGTGTATATACCACATCTTCTTGATCCAGTCATCTATTTTGGGGCATTTGGGTTGTTTGCATATCTTACCTATTGAAAATACTGCTGCAATAAATATAGGAAGGCTGGTATCCTTTTGAATTAATGTTTTTTGTCCTTTGCATAGATTCCTAGGAGTGGAATTACTGGGTATTATGGAAGCTCCATATTTAGTACTTTGAGGAACATCCACACAGCCTTCCATAGTAGTTGAACCAGTTTGCATTCCCACAAGTAGTGTAGGAGAGCTCCTTTTTCACCACATCCTGGTCAACATTTATTTTTTCCTGTTTTTTAAATATGTGCCATTCTCTCTGCTGTAAGGTGGTATGTCATTGTGGTTTTGATTTGCATTTTGTTGGTTACAAGTGATGTTGAACATTTTTCATATACCTGTTGGCCATTTGCATTTCCTCTTTGGAGAAGCATCTTTTTAGCTCTTCTGCCCATTTTTTTTTTTAACTTTTTTTTTAAATATTTTTTATTTATTTATTTTTTATAGAGGCATGTTTTATTTATTTATTTGTTTGTTTGTTTGTTTGTTTGTTTGTTTGTTTTGTTTATACATGCACTGGGTACAGTCAGAAGTGCAGGAGGGTGAGAGAATTCACCAGAGCCAGAGCAGGGAGCAGAGCAGGCCTTCTGCCCATTTTTTGACTGGATTGTTTACTTTGTTTTTGTTGAGATGTGTGAGCTCTTTGTAGATCTTTGTGATAAGTCCCTTATCAGTTGCATTGTGTGCAAAATTTTTCTCCCAATCAGTAGGGTGTCTCTTTTGGTTAGTGTCTCTTTTGCTGTACAGAAGTGTTTTAGTTTGATGTAATCCCAGATGTTCATTTTTTCCTTCCCTTTCTTTGCTTTGGGAGATGTGTCTTTAAAGATGTTACTGGGCTGTATGTCATGAAGTGTTTTGCCTATATTTTCTTCTACATATTTTATATTTTCAGGTCTTATGTCCAGTTCTCTTATCCATTTTGAGTTGATTTTTGTGCATGGTGAGAGGTAGCAGTCTAGTTTCATTTTTTTGTATGTGGTGGTCCAGTTTTCCCAGCACTATTTATTGAGCAAACTGTCCTTGTTCCATTGCATATTCTTTGTTCCTTTGTCAAAGATTAGTTGTCCATAAATATGTGGGTTTATTTATGAGTTTTCTGTTCAATTCCATTGGTCTGTGTGTCTGTTTTTTGTTCCAGTACCATACAGTTTTAATTATTATGGGTTTGTAGTATAGTTTGAAGTCTGGGAGTGTAATACCTCCATTTTCTTTCTTTTTAGTGAAGAGAGCTTTGGCTATTAGAGGTTTTTTGTGGTTCCATATGGATTTCATCAATATTTGTTCTATTTCTTTAAAAAATGTCATTGAGATTTTTATTGGAATTGCATTGAATCTGTAAATTGCTTTTGGTAGGATGGCCTTTTTGATAGTGTTAATTCTTCTAATCCATGAGCAGGGGATGTCTATCTATTTGTGTCTTCTATTTCTTTTTACAATAGTTTATACTTTTCTTTGTATAGGTCCTTCACTTCTTTTGTTAGGTTTATTCCCAAGTATTTGATTTTTTTTTGTTTCAATTATAAAAGGATTGGTTTTCTCAATTTCTTCTTCTTCAGATTGATTATTTGCATATAGGAAGGCTACTGATTTTTGTGTGTTGATTTTGTATCCCGCTATTTTACTAAATTGGTTGATTATTTTGATGAGTTTTTCTGTGGAGTTTTTAGGGTTCTCTATGTATATTATCATATTGTCTGCAAATAGTGATAGGTTTACTTCTTTCCTTATTTGAATTTCTTTTGTCTTTTTCTTGTCATATTGTTCTGGCTAGGACTTACAGTTTTATGTTGAAAAGCAGTGGTGAGTGTGATACCTCCTTGAGAGTGGACATCCTTGTTTTGTTCCTGATCTAAAAGGAAATGCTTTCAGCTTTTCACCAGTGAGAATGAGATATGGTTTTGTTGTATATGACTTTTATTATGTTATGTTCCTTCTATCCTGAGAATTTTGAGGGCCTTCATCATAAACAGATGTTGAACTTTGTTGAATGTTTTCTCAGCATCTGTTAATATGATCGTATGGTTTTTATTTTTCTTTTTGTTGATGTGTTGGATTACATTAATTGATTTTCAGATGTTGAACCATCCTTTTGTCCCTGGAATAAATCTCACTTGGTTGTGGTATATTATCCTTGTGATGCATTCTTAGATTCTCTTGGTAAGGATTTTATTGAGGATTTTTGCATTAGTGTTCATGAGGGAGACTGCCCTGTAGTTTTCTTTTTTGTGTGTTGTCTTTGGTTTTGGTATTAGTGTAATGTTGGCTTCATGAAATGTATTTAGTAGTATTCCTTCTTTCTCAATTTTTTGAAAGCGTTTGTGTAGTATAGGAACTAGTTCATTTCTGAATATTTGGTAGAATTCATATGATTAGTTTGGTGAAGTCATCTGGTCCTGGGCTTTTGTTTTGGAGGAGGGTTTTGATTATTGTTTCAATTTCCTTGCTTGTAATTGGTCTGTTTAGGTGTTCTATTTCTTCTTTATCTAGCTTTGGATGATTGTATAGTTCTAGTAATTTGTCCATCTCTTCTAGATTGTTGAACTTATTTGCATATAACTGTTCATAGTAACTGTTCATAGTAATCTCTGATTATTCTTTAATTTCTGCTGTCTATTGTAATTTCTCCCTTCATTTACAATCCTATTTATTTGTGCTTTCTCATGTTGTTCTTTGTGAGCCTAGCTAAAGGTTTGTCTATTTTGTTTATTTTTTTCAAAGAACCAACTTTTGGCTTCATTGATCTTTTGAATTGTTTTTTTAACTTCTATTTTATTTCTTTCTGCTTTGATTTTTATTATTTTCTTTCTTCTACTGGCTTTTGGTGTTTTTGTTGTTCTTTTTCCAGTTTTTTAAGATGGGAGATTAGGTTGTTCCTTTGAGTTCTTTCTTGTTTCTTGATGTGAGTCTGTATTGCTGTATATTTTCCTCTTATTACGGCTTTTGCTGTGTCCCATACATTCTGGAAAGTGGTGTCCTCATTTTTTTGTTGTTTGTCTCAAGGTATTTTTTAATTTCTTCTTTGATCTCCTCATTGATCCAATGGTCTTCCAGTAGTGTGGGTTTCAATCTCCATGAGGTAGGAGGTTCCTTGCTTTCTTTTCATGGTTTATTTCTAGTTTGATGCCTTTATGGTCAGAGAAGATAGTTGGTATGATTTTGATCTTAGTGTATCTGTTGATGGTTGTCTTGTGTCCCAGTATGTGATTAATCCTAAGCAATTATCCATTTGCACTTGAGAAAAATGTGCACTCAGATTTTTTTGGGTGCAGTGTCCTATAAATGTCTGTTAAGCCCATGAGGTCTAGGCCCTTATTTAGGTATCTAGTGTCCCTGCTTATTTTTTTGTTTCATTGATCTATCCATTGGTGAGAGTGGTGTGTTGAAGTTTCCTACTGCATATGTATTTTCTCTTATGTTTGTTTTCAGAGATGATAATAATTGTCTGATATATTTTGGGACTCCTTCATTTGGTGAGTATATGTTTATGGGTGTTATGTCTTCTTGATGTATAGTCCCCTTAGTCATAATGTAGTGACTGTTTATATCTCTTTTTACCTTTTTTAGTTTCAAGTCTATTTTATCTGATATAAGTATAGCTGTTCCTGCCTTCTTTTGTGGTCCATTTGCTTATAGGATTGTTTTGCAACCTTTTACTTTCAATCTATGCTTATCTTTTGGAGTTAAATGTGTTTCCTGTAGACAGCAAAAGGTTGGGTTCTGTTTTTTAATCCAGCCTGCTACTCTGTCTTTTTGTTGATTAGTTTAGTCCATTTACATTTTGAGTTAATATTTATACACTGATGTCCGTATTTGCCATTTTGTTTGCCTTTTTGTGATTTTCCATTCCTTACCTTATTCTGTTCTAACTATTCATTCCTCTGTTGGTTTTGGCTTTAGGGCTTCTTATAATATTTTTTGGAGTGGGGACTTAGTAGAAATGAATTTCTAGAGATTCTGTTTGTCTGAGAAGGTTTTTATTTTTCCTTCATAGAGGAAGGAGAGCTTTCCTGGGTAGAATATTCTTGGTTGGCATTTGTTTGACTTGGAGTTTGTTAAATGTGTGACTCCATTCTCTTCTTGCCCATAGTTTTTCTTCAGAGAAGTCTGATGTTAGCCTGATTGGTTTTCCTCTATAGGTTATCTGTTTCCTTGTCCTTGTCAGTTTCATTATTTTTTCCTTGTCTTGGACCCTTGGAAATTTTACTGTTATGTGCCTTGCTGTAGTTTTCCTTTCATTGTGGTAATTTGGTGTTTTTCTAACTTCCTATATGTCTATGTTCATTTCCTTCTTCATGCTCGGGAAGTTCTCTTCAATTATTTCCTTGAATAGTTTCTCCGTACCTTTGCCTCTCTCCTCACCTTCTGGAATTCCTGTGACTCTTATATTTCCTTTCCTTGTGGTGCCAGATAGTTCTCAAAGTGTTTCTTCATTCTTTGTCTTTTGCATTTCTCTTTCCTTTACTTTTTTGGTTCTTTTTATGTTTCTGTCTTCAGGAGTACTGATTTGTTCTTCCATTTCTTCTATTCTCATGGCTTTTCCCTGGATTCTTGAGCTCTTCCACTAATCTCTGGATGTCCTCCAGTTCTTTCACTTTCTTCTTTAGGGATTCCTTCTTGTTCCTCAGTTCATTGATTATATTCTTTTCTCTTTCTGCATTTTCTCTTTACTCTTTAGTTGTTTCAATTATGGTCTTTTTGAATTCTTTATCTGTTAAATAGAGATATTCTTTCATGTCCATATTATTGGGTTCTGGATGTTGACTTTCTGTGGCAAATGGTTCCCAGAAGGACCTGCTTGGTCATTTGTATTTTTCTTTCTTCCCATTATTAGCCTTTGGCTTTGCTCTTTTTGTATTGCCCCTACACTGATGGTGCTGGTGGGCATGATTTCTGATTTCTCTTGCTGAGCTATGGATGTGTCTGTCTACTGTCTGAACTACTGTGGCTGGTGGGTAGAAGTGTAGGTGAGGGCTCTTGTAGTTTCCTGCTCCTCCTTCTTTAGCTGTACCCCTGCTCTAGGCAGGTGGTAGTTCCCATCATTCTTCCCAGGGCACAGGGGACTTGGGAATTGGGGGGTTCCTGCAGTTCCCATTTGGGTGCACATCCGGATACTCTTCTATTATGGTAGGTGTTGTTCTAAGCTTGATTTGCTCCAGGAGCCCTTGTTTTTCCAGCCTCCACTACTTAGGATGGGATCCAATGTCTCCGCCTATGGTAGTCAATAGTCTTGTGTGGAATGCTGCACATCCAGACACATGCTGAGGCCAAGTCCACTGGGAGGCGCCTGCAGGCTGGGTGGGATGTACTTCTCTGTTGAACTGCTAGGTCCCTCTAGGCATGTCTCAGAAGAATACTGGGATTGAAAGAGAATAGGAGTGAAAGAAGGGATAAGAGGAAAGAGGAGGATGATACAGAAATGTAAAAGGAATGAAGGTGAGGGAAGAAAGAAAGGGGGTCTAGATGGGGGAAGAGGAAAGAGGAGAGAATGTAACAGAAAGAGAAGAGAAAGTAGCGATGATAAAGTTAAAAGGAGAAAGAAGAAAAATAGAAGAATCAGAAAACAGAAATAGGAAAGATGGAAAGGAATAACAGACAATCAACTGACCAATAAACAAACAAACATACAACAGATAGGGGAAGAATTGCTTCTCTGGACTCTGATGGCTCCCTGTGAGCTAGTTATTGCTGTTTTATTCTGGTCTGCTGGGGAGCGCTGTAGGGCTGGGTAGGATGATCTTCCTAGGGTCCACTAGTTTGCCTGTGGTGTATTGAGGGAGGCACAGAAAAGAGCACAAAAGCGTGTGGCTTGAACTGCAGCTGTGGGTGTGGGACTATTAGTACTCTTTCTGGGCCCACGGGGTAGCTGGGCAGGTGTTGGGTGTCCTGAGGCTTCCTCCCACCTGAGGGCTTGGGATGTAGAGGCCCCCAATGTAGGGACCAGCCCTCTGAGGCTCCCCCTGATGTCCTTCCCACTGGTAAGTGCAACCATTAAATGGTCCTGCAGGTCTCCACGAGTGGGGAGGGCAGGGAAGTGTCACAATGAAGGGGCTGGCACTCTGCACTGTGTACCTGGCCAATGCCCCATTTGCCCACTTGTCACTGTCCAGACCTCTCAGATGTCTCAGGATTCTCTGGGCATCTGGTCCCCAAGCTTTTTCTCCTCTTCTGCCAGACGAAGTGGGCCAGCTGTGTACATGGGTGAGGAAGGCGGGTTCCCATGATTTTCTCTCTTCCCATCCCCTGTCCTTCCAACTTTCCTCTGTCTGGGCAAATCACTGGCATCACCAAGTGTGTCTAAAGCATCCAGGTCCTGCCAGGAACTCGCCTTATTTCTCCCTATTAGTTTTTTTTAATGGGAGAACTTGACCTTAGCATCTCATCACCCAATAAGCTGTTTTTTTAAAACTAGAATATTTTCAAAGAAGCTGACAAAACACTGTCTCAGTATAAACTTAAGTAGACTCTTCTACTTATAAGTACTATAACTTAGAGTTATCTACTGTAACTATAACTGATGGCAGGAGTACTATGTGTGGAGCACAAAAAGCTATAGCTGGATTCATTTGCAAAGCTTGTGGAAATGTAAGGCATTTAAAACTTATAGTTATTCATTGTATTACTCATGATAAAGAATCTTGTGGAAAATATTTGAATATATTGTTATTAAACCAGTAGTGTCAGCAGTGAACTTCATTCACTATGAATGGACTTAATCATCATTGGTTCTATGAATTTTTGTCAAATATAGAAACCAGTATCCTGAATGACCCTATAAACAGTGTGATGATTTAGCAGTAGTAAAGCTTTATTATAAACTTCTGAGCACAGGGCGGAGATTAGTCTTTCTGCGTGAGAAGAACCACTCTCAACCTCTGTTAATCAAGCAAGAGTGACTGATGAAGTTATTTTTTGGTTGGACTTGATACTTAAATTCATTCTTAATGAATTCAATTTATAACTATAAGACAAAACAGCACTTAGATGTGAATTCTATACTGTGGTAAAGTCATTTTATAATTGTGTGGTCACATAATATGAAGCTTCTTTGGATAATGCCTGTGTAGTCAGAAGTTAAAATGAGAAGCAAGATCTTTATTTTCACACAAAGTTGAAACAGAATATTCTCTAAATGTAAACTATAGATTCAGCAGTGCTTTCTGGATTTAAATGAAAGTGTGAAGAAAAGTTCTGTTTTCAAAATTTATTTTGGTATGCAATTGAGGATCACCCACATAAATTTCAGTTGGATGTGATTAATTTACAATGTAATGGCATGCTAAAAGCAAACTATAACAGGATTCTAGAAGTTCCTTCCAAGCAACGAATATACTTAGTTAAATTAAATATGCAATTAAACTTATGCATTCAAATACTGATGTCAGCATTTGGCATCAGTAGGGAAAGACATTTTCAAAGATGAAACACATAACATTTCATTATAAATCAAAATTAATAGTTAAAAGTTTGTGATTAATTTTAATAGTAGGGATCATTGAATTTGAACCTCAATTAAGTAAAACATCATCCTTTCCCCCAAAAGAAATTCTATTCTTCTACTAGTAACTGTTATTACAAAAAAAAAAAACCCACTCATTATTATAGTTTACAGTTCATCAATCATTTTTTTTTTGAAATTTGTTTTCTCTCTGGTTAAATAAATGTCTATATAATTTCCTCAATTTTGCCTTTGGCCTACAAAGTTGAAATATTTAATATCTAGCCCTATATAAGAAAACATTTGCTGACCCTGATCTAAAGTCACAGTCCTGGGCCTCCCTGGTGGCACAGCGGTTGAGGGCTGGGTTGCTGCCCACACCCTCTATAGCGCTGGTTTGATCCCCCGCAGCAGGGCTCGGGTCCCACATGGCGTGCAGACCTCTCCTGCCACCCACTGCTCCCCTCAGCAGTGTACTTCGTCACTCTTCCTGTTCTGCTCCCTGACTGGCTCTGGTGAATTCTCTCACCTTCCTGCGCTCCTGACTGTACCCAGTGCTTGTATAAATAAATAAATCTTTAAAAAAATAAAAATAAAAAAATAAAGTCACAGTCCTATCTGTGGTTTAGGTTCCTAGCAATCACGTGGGTCTAATAATAGTAGACTTTCTTGATGCTTTGAGTTAATAAATATAAACTGTATAGAATAATGTTTAGTAGATTTTCCATTTATTTCTTTGCTACAAGGATTTTCAGAAGTTTTTTTTGCCTCAAACATTTTCAGTGCAAATTCTCTGTAACATACTTTGGCTATAAAAAAGATCAAATTGTGCCTCCCTGGTGGCGCAGCGGTTGAGCGCTGGGTTGCGAAGCTGCCCGCGGCCCCTGCAGCGCCGGTTCGATCCCCAGCTGCTCCCTGGCCACCGGAGGAGGGTCCCCCATGGCGCGCAGACCTCTCCTGCCGCCCGCTGCTCCCCTCAGCAGTGTATTTCGGTCCTTCTGCCTGCTCTGCTCCCCGCTCTGGCTCTGGTGAATTCTCTCACCCTCCCGCGCTTCTGACTGTACCCAGTGCTTGTATAAATAAACAAACAAACAAATAAATAAATCTTTTAAAAAAATCAAATCATTTCTGTCCTACATTTAAATATTCCATCACATGCTCACTCCTTACATTTCATCAACTCATCTAAGCCAGATTCTGTTCCAAGTACTAAAAATTCGTGTACGTCATGTCTTCTGTGACCAAATGGCAAAAAACGTATATTAAGCAGGAATCATATAACTATGAGGGCATAGGGGGAACATGATCCTCTTTTTGCCTCCAACTCTAATATTGATTGATAAATTTTGTAAAGATGGTACTAAAGGACAATCTGTTTTTTCTAAATTAGCTAAACAATTGATAATGCTCTTGAAGACTGTTGTGACTTACCAGCTGCCTCTTTTGTATTTGCTTGGTAAACTCTTGGTTTTGATAGGTGGGAAGGATATATTTACTGAAGATTTTGCAAACTGTTATGTTGTTTCCTAAGACAGTATGCAGTTGATATATGTGACTGTTATCATCCACTATTTTAAAACCATCATTTCTACTTGGCACTTACAGACCATTGTGAGGGCTAAGATTTATATAATTAAAAAATGGGAGTACTGTATTAGTTAAAACCAAACTGTCAACCACTTATTTTATCTTTTAAGACAAAATTGTCTCATAGTCAATTAGTTAATACAGAGAGAAAATGTTTGCAGCAAAAGTGCTTGTGGCAAAGAACTTAACCATGAAACTATCTAGAACCATGTAAAGAGAGCCTATGAGAGGTATAAGTTGTTATTAACAATAATAACAATATTTCTATAACTCTTATGAACTATACAGAGTTACGGTTGCTACAAAAGGTTAATGGAGGCAGAGAGAGGTCCTTGTTTAGTAAATATTTCCTTTAAGGCAGTTCTTTCTAAAGTTTCCCTGGAGAGTTTTCCAGCTATTCCATACCAGCTCATTTTTTTAATGTCCTTTTTTTGATGACAGCTTTATTAAGATATAATTCACATACTGTGCAATTTACTCATTTAAATTTGATGCATTAACAAAGAAAATAATCCAGTCAAAAAATGGACAGAGGAGCTAAAAAGAAACTTCTCTGAAGAGGAAATGCGAATGGCCAACAGGCATATGAAAAAATGTTCAACATCACTTGCAATCAGGGAAATGCAAATCAAAACTACCATGAGATACCATCTTACACCAGTGAGAATGGCACATATTAAAAAAACTAGCAACAACAAATGTTGGCGAGGGTGTGGAGAAAAAGGAACTCTTCTGCACTGTTGGTGGGAGTGCAAACTGGTCCAACCACTATGGAGAGCTGTGTGGAGATTTCTGGACCTACTAAACATAGAGCTTCCACAGGATCCAGCAATTCCACTCCTAGGTATTTACCCAAAGAACACAGAAACATCAATTCCAAAGAACACCTGCACCCCTATGTTTATAGCAGCACTGTTTACAATAGCTAAGCTTTGGAAACAGCCCAAATGCCCAAAAATAGATGACTGGATCAAGAAGATGTGGTACATATACACCATGGAATATTACTCAGCATTCAAAAAAGATAAACACATGCAATTTGCAGCAACATGGATGGCGCTGGAAGGGATCATGCTCAGTGAAATAAGCCAAAAAGAAAAAGAAAAATACCGGATGGTCTCACTCATAGCAGGAATCTAGAATACTTAAATAAGGGACCAGGAAAATGAATACCTATAAGAAAGTGAAAATCAAAATCAACAAAAACTATGAACCAGAGACACATTTTGGGGGGTGGGGGGCGGGAGGGGAGGGATTGGGGTCAGAATGGGGGGATTGCAATTGTATGGGGAATATAAAAATAAAATTTATTAATTAAAAAATAAATAAATAAATAAATTTGATGCATTATCACAACAACCGAATTTTAGAACATTTGTATCACTCTGGAAAGAAACCTGTACTTCTTAGCCATCATCCTCCAACCCTCCCATCTCCCCCAAGTCCTAGATAGCTATTAATTTACTTTCCTTCTCTAAAGATTTATCTATTCTGTATAGGAAGGCTACTGACTTTTGCGTGTTGATTTTGTATCCTGCCACTTTACTGAACTGATTGATGAGTTGAATTAGTTTTTCTGTGGAGTTTTTGGGGTTCTCTATGTATATTATCATATCATCTGCAAATAGTGATAGTTTGACTTCTTCTTTTCCTATTTGGATTCCTTGGATGTCTTTCTCTTGTCTTATTGCCCTGGCTAGGACTTCCAGTATTATATTGAAAAGCAGTGGTGAGAGTGGACATCCTTGTCTTGTTCCAGATCTTAATGGAATTGCTTTCAGCTTTTCACCATTGAGAATGATACTGGCTGTTGGCTTGTCATAGATGGCCTTTATGATGTTGAGGTATGTTCCTTGTATCCCAAGAATTTCAAGGGCTTTTATCATGAATGGGTGTTGCACTTTGTCGAAAGCTTTCTCAGCATCTATTGATGTTATCATATGGTTTTTATATTTCTTTTTGTTGATGTGTTGGATAACGTTGATTGATTTTCGGATGTTAAACCATCCTTGTGCCCCTGGAATGAATCCTACTTGGTCGTGGTGAATTATCTTATGGATACATTGTTGGATTCTGATAGCTAAAATTTTATTGAGGATTTTTGCATCAGTGTTCATTAGGGAGATTGGCCTGTAGTTTTCCTTTTTTGTGTTGTCCTTGTTCGGTTTTGGTATTAGTGTAATGTTGGCTTCATAGAACCTGTTTGGTATTGTCCCTTCCTTCTCAATTTTTTGGAAGAGTTTGTGAAGGATAGGCACTTATTCGTCTCTGAATGTTTGGTAGAATTCATTTGTAAATCCATCAGGTCCTGGGCTTTTGTTTTTGGGGAGGTTTTTGATTACCATTTCAATTTTGCTGCTTGTAATTGGTCTGTTTAAGTGTTCTATTTCTTCTTTATCTAGCTTTGGGTGATTGTAGAGTTGTAGGAATTTGTCCATCTCCTCTAGATTGTTGAACTTGTTTCCATATAACTGTTCATAGTAGTTACTGATTATTCTTTTGATTTCTGCTGTGTCCGTTGTGATTTCTCCTCTTTCATTGATGATCCTGTTTATTTGTGCTTTCTCCCTTTTTTCCTTTGTGAGCCTAGCTAGAGCTTCTGCACAGCAAAAGAGACAATAACAAAAACAAAGAGAAACCCCACCAACTGGGAGAACATTTTTGCACCCAACACTAATGATAAAGGACTGATCACAAAAATCTGCAAAGAGCTGATGAGACTCAACAACAACAAAGAAAATAACCCAGTCAAAAAATGGGCAGAAGAGCTGAAAAGAAACTTCTCTGAAGAGGAAATGCAAATGGCCAACAGACATATGAAAAAATGTTCAACATCACTTGCAATCAGGGAAGTGCAAATCAAAACTACCATGAGATACCATCTTACACCAGTGAGAATGGCACATATTAAAAAAACTAGCAACAACAAATGTTGGCGAGGGTGTGGAGAAAAAGGAACTCTTCTGCACTGTTGGTGGGAGTGCAAACTGGTCCAACCACTGTGGAGAGCTGTGTGGAGATTTCTGGACCTACTAAACATAGAGCTTCCATATGATCCAGCAATTCCACTCCTAGGTATTTACCCAAAGGACACAGAAACATCAATTCCAAAGAACACCTGCACCCCTATGTTTATAGCAGCACTGTTTACAATAGCTAAGCTTTGGAAACAACCCAAATGCCCAAAAATAGATGACTGGATCAAGAAGATGTGGTACATATATACCATGGAATATTACTCAGCATTCAAAAAAGATAAACACATGCAATTTGCAGCAACATGGATGGCGCTGGAAGGGAACATGCTCAGCGAAATAAGCCAAAAAGAAAAAGAAAAATACCGGATGGTCTCACTCATAGCAGGAATCTAGAAAACTTAAATAAGGGACCAGGAAAATGAATAACTATAAGAAAGTGAAAATCAAAATCAACAAAAAACTATGAACCAGAGACACTTTTAGGGGGGCGGGGGCGGGAGGGGAGGGATTGGGGTCAGAATGGGGGGGGCTGCAATTGTATGGGGAATATAAAAATAAAATTTATTATTTAAAAAAAATAAAAAATGAAAAAAATAAAAAATAAATAAAGATTTATCTATTCTGGACATTTACTATAAATGTCATTATGAGATATGTGTTCTTTTGTGACTGACTTGTTTCACTTAGCATGTGGTCGGGGCTCACCCGTGTTGTACAATGCATCAGTACTTCATTCCTTTTTACAGTGGAATAATCTCCCACCATATGGATATACCACATTTTGCTTATTCATTCATCAGCTGATAGACATTGGATTCTTCCTACCTTTTGGCTACAATGAATAGTAAACATTCATATATGAGTTTTTCTGTGAACATATGTTCACTTCCCTTAAATATGCCTAGAAATCAAATTACTGAGTCAAATGGTAACTTAATGTCTAACCTTTCGAGGAACTGCCATGCTGTTTTTCAGTGCACCATTTTACATTCTTAACAGCAATATGTGAAGGTTATCATTTCACCACATCCTAATCAACACTTGCATTTATCTGTCTGATTACAGCTATCCTACTGACTAAAAAGTGATATACAGCTCACCTTCATTCCCAGGATGGGGTATTGGAGATAACTATGTTCCTCACTATTCCACACTGGGACCATTTCCACTAACCAAAGGATAAGAGAGATTGCGTCCCATTGGTGATTAGTTTTTCATTTCACAAACCCACACATTTAAGCCACCCTCTAGGGAGATATTAATGGAAGATGTGAAGTTATTTTTCATGAGACAACAAAGACTTACAAGGCAGGTTCTTACACAGCATCTTGACAGTGGGAGCTAGGACAAGATTGGGGGTGGGGTGCTGAGAAAGTTAGCTCTGTAGGCACCATTGTCCAGCCTCACCTCCTACCTCTCTCCCCCTCCATCCCATGATGTGCAGACACTGGGAAGAGGAACCAGGGCAGCTGGGAGAGAACTGTCTATAAAAGAAGGAGGGGCCCCAGCCCCTCCCCCACCTCCCAAGCCCTGTGGGGAAACAGGCCCATATCTGGGTAGGAGGTCAGAGGGGAGGTTAATTCATGGTCCGGCTCTGTGTGGCAGGTGCAGCCCAGAATGGACCTGAGTTGGGGACATTTGCCTTTGAAGAAAGTCAGCCAACCAAGGGCTATTAATAGAGTGCCCTCTGACTCCTGGCCTCTGCTGGGTGTTCTACATAGGGGTGCACTTTCAAAGATGAGGTGTTCTTGTTATATATGCCCCTACCATACCCTGAATGTGTCCTTTGTACCTCTCTGCATAGTCGTTACATAAATGGTTAACTTAAGTACATAAATGGCTAACTTATATCCCCAGAACCTAGAACAGCTACTGGTATTTGTAAGAAGACATTTGAATGAAGTAAAGACTCTAAACTGAACACAGCTGGTGGGATTCAACTGCAGTACTTCACAGTGTATATTATTTTATAGTTTATTTATACTTAACAAAATGTTCTAAGTATTGAAAATTTCCTTTGTTATCAGCCATAAGCTGAGTTTTAATGCCTATGCAATATTCCTCTTATAAACCCACCAAATTTGTCTTGATCAAGACCTAACTTTTAGACATTTACATAGTTTTACATTTCCTTCTATGAAATACAGTTGTGATACACCCTGTACAAAGTTCTTTGCGCAAAGGACTGGCTGTTTCCTGGGGATAAATTCCATTAATGGAATTGTCAAGTCAAGGGGTAAATCATTTTTAGAGCTCTGTAATATACATTGCCAAATTGCTCTTCCTCCAAGATTGTGTTTCCATACACCATTGCCAACAGCAAGTATTGTCATTCTTTTCACCTTTGCCAGTGAATTAAGTTCACCATCATCGTAGCTGACTAATTTCTAGTGTGAAGCAACCTCTTGAATTGTTTGAGTACATGCCAAATTGTTATTTCAAAATTGTCATAAAGTTCCTAAGAAAGTCAAATCTAAGATGCCTTCATGGAAGAGGCATTTTACATGTGACTAGGAATAACAACAACCAATAAAAATGTCTGGCTAAATATTATTGGGATGGTTACAAGTTGGGTGTAAGCCTTGAGAGCTGAGGTAATATTATTACACTCTCCCCAGACTGACAGTCCTGGAAGATAGGAGGAGGCTGATTTCCCAGGAATAGACTCTTACCTGATGAAAGTCTATCCCAAAGTATCTCAGAGTTTGGCTCCAACTCAGGCATGGCTTAGTTTTCTCTCTTACTTGGGTGATATGACAGTCCTCAGGCTGTCCATGCTTCCTTATCAGTTAACCAACCTACCTGTTTGCTTCCCCCACTCCTGTACTTTTGAAGGCCCTGTTCCTTGACATTCATCCAACTATGAGTCCTAATCCAGTATTTTCCAAACTTCAATCAATTGTGTACTGCCCTCAATTCTTGACAAACCATGTTATCATGTCTACTCCTTCTTCCGTAATATTTTTCCTACAGCCAACTTACTTTATTAAGATTTAAATGGATTTACTTTTAAAATACCACCACCTCAAATTTAAAAACCACAAAACTAGTTTCCATTGCCATGAATAGGAGGTTACTATAAGATAAAGTGTTGCTGCAATTGTGGTGGGTAGCTTTACTTGCCAAATGTTCTGTAGCTGAGGCCTGCTCTCTCTTTTTTTGTAAAGGGAAATCTGCAAATATTGGAGAACAAAGATATACAAGCAGTACATGAGCTTTTTCTCTAGATCTAATCGGAATGATTGAAATAAGCTTGGAAAGGTATTCTCCCCATCCAAATGAACCAGTGCTACCTAATGCCATGTCCATGGACTACTTCAAATCAGTGTGCCACTCGTGAGTTGGTTCCCACACCTGGGCACACACCAGAGGGCCCTCTAAAGTATCCATTAGCTGAGAAGTTAATTTCAGTAGGTATGAATGCCAGGGCTGGAAATGACTCTGTCAAAGTGTTATCAATTAAACATTTAAGTTGGGAATATTGCTTTCCCACAAGTCACTTCTGTGGGAACCATTTCCTAAATTAGAGAGGAAAACGCAGGGTATCATTACTAAAGTTAAAAACTAAGCCCCCATTCTTTGCCCAGCAGGCAAGTTTGGGAGGCTTGAATAGATAAAAGGAATTGATAAGGTTCCTATGGGAACCGGGCATAAGACTGATCACCTCGATCTCCCCGGTGGCTCAACGGTTGAGTGCTGGGCTGCAAAGCTGCCCGCAGCCTGTGCAGCACCGGTTCGATCCCCGGCCAATGGGTGAGGGTCCCACATGGCACGCAGACCTCTCCTGCCATGCCCACTGCTCCCCTCAGCAGTGCATTTTGTCAGTCTGCCTGTTCTGTTCCCCACTCTGGTGAATTCTCTCACCCTCCCGTGCTTCTGACTGTCCCAGTGCTTGTATAAATAAATAAATAAATCTTTAAAAAAAAAAAAAAGACTGATCACCTCAACCATGAATGCGAAAACAGGGCCAGGACACAGCCTGTGTTAAAAGGTCAATGCCAAGCATACACCTCCCAGCAGATAACAGGTTATAAAAGAAAGCTTTAAGGCCTTCTGGATATGCAAACTCTCTTTGGCCCACCCTCCATGGTATTTCTGTAACTCAGCCTTTTCTTTTCTTGCTCTGTCTCTGGCGAATTCTTTCACCCGTTTACCTCTGGCTTCACCCTGATGTTTCTTCCCACTACACTTGGCAGAGACAATGGCAGCAGGTATTTTGGCCCTCGTACATGATATGGTACATTTTGAATTTTGGTTCTTGCCTGTCCCTATTCTGTGGGAACTGCCTAACCCCTTTCTTGTGGTTCCCCGCCAGAAGGTGCCTTAGGCTTGAGGCAAGCTTCCAGGTCTCAGTCACCCTACTTGGTCTGAACCTATTTGGCTGGATGTTTGCCCACAAGGGGATATTCCCAGTTTTACTGGGAATATTTATGTGAAATGCTTTGTTCTCTCTCTCTGCATACCAATAAAAGACGCCTCACACTGAGGGTATGCCTTCTTTGCTTCTGTGCGCTCCTACAGCCAAAGGGGCAAACACTTTGAGTGTGCAAAATGAGTTTTGGTCTGTAACAGTTTGGGGTCCTGGATATCCTTCAGTCACATGGTTATAATACTTTCAAGACTATCTTGTTGCCCACTGATAGAAAGAAAGAAAGAAAGAAAGAAAGAAGGAAGGAAGGAAGGAAGGAAGGAAGGAAGGAAGGAAGGAAGGAAGGAAGGAAGGAAGGAAGGAAGGAAGGAAGGAAGGAAGGAAACAGAATGGAGTTATCTAATCTAGGTAAAACCAAAGCAGAATCTGGAGGCCTCTGAGGGCCCAGCACAGGCACAACTCCACATGCTCAGGGCCCCGAACACGACCTTTAGGGAGAAACAGAAACAAAACCAGGTGCCACTGAAACTCAGCTAATCCACTGGACTGAGTCTTTGCTCAATTTGTGTGTTATTGCGCCCATCAGAATTAATAATTGACTTCTAGTCTAATATGTATCTCAGACCTGAGTGTGAACTGTCCTGTCTTTTTGTGTGAGTATATAAATCCCCACCACCCCTCCTATCCCCAGGAAACTATAAACATGATTCAAAGAATTCTTGGGTGTAGGTGTTCCAGATTATGTTCCTAAAGCCCCTAATAGGGTTCTCTTCTCTGTTCCAACTTATCCAGATTAGGGTTCTTGTTCAAAACCGTGCTTTCCCAGTTAGAACCAGGGAAGAGTTGGCAAGAATGGTTTAGCAGGCCTCTATCCCTTCCTGGTCTCTCTTCCTTGTATGTTCAGCAGAAAAGTGCAGAAACCCATGGTTTGACACTGCTGCAACATGATGGCAGACATTGATAGCAGAGTTCTGTTGATGTGACACCCTTGATAGCTTGAACCCAAGACAAAATAGAGCAGTGGAAATATTCTGGCTTAGGACATTTCAGGATTTCAGACCCTGCAGCTTCTTATATGGCTCAGTTTTCCTAGGTTCCTGGCTAGCCTTTTATAAAGTAAATATGGTAGTTCAGAATGTCATGTAAGATGGCAGGAAGCAAAAACATATTCATGATGCATATATAAAAAACTCTTACAGGGGCCTCCCTCATGGCTCAAGGGGTTAAGCACTGCACTGTGAAGCAATCTGCAACCTCTGCATCACGAGTTCAATCCCCAGTCAGCCAGGGAGAAACCCACATGGTGAGGCAGACCCTTCCTGCCTCGCCTGCTGCTTCCCTCAGCAGTATTTCAGTCAGTCTCCCTGTTCTGCTCTCCACTCTGTCTCAGGTGGATCCTCTCACTCCCCACATCTCTGGCCTATGCCCCAGCTCTTGTATGCATAAATAAATCTTAAAAAAAAAAAAAAAACTCTTACAATTCAAAAAACAACTGAAAAAATGGACAAATTATTTGACAAATATTTTACAAAAGAAGAGATATGAGAGGTTAATAAACATATAAAAGATTTGCAACATCATTTGTCATCAGCACATACAAATTAAAATCAAAGTGAGATATAACTACAAACCCTTTGGAATGGCTCGTATAAGACTGACCATAGCCAAGTATTGGCAAGGATAGGTAACAAATGGAATTCTTATGTATTGCTAATGGGAATGTAAAAATGTTATAACAACTTGGGAAAAGAGTCTGACAAACTATTAAAAGTTCAACATATACCTACCATAGAATGCAGCCATTCAATTCCTTGGTATTTTCCCAAGAGAAATAAAGCATATGTCCATAAAAAGACTTGTACATGAATATTCATAACAACTTTATTTGTAATAATCAAAACTGGAATCAACTGAAATGTCTGTCAACAGATGATAGACCATAATCTATCCAACATCTCCATACTGTATGAATGGAAGACTACTCAGAAAAAAGAAAAACTATTAATACATGCAACGGGGTTGAGTCTCAAAGTAATCATGCTGAGTGAAAGAAGTCAGATCAAAACATTAAAAACGTTTGAGGGTTATAGGAATGTTTGATCTGTTGATTATAGTTATAGGAATGTTTAATCTCTTGATTCTAGTTTCATGAGTATACACATATGGCAAAACTTTAGTATTCATAAATTATATCTCAATGAACTTGCATTTTCTCTCCTTGACCTGTCACCTACGAGTCTTCAGTGAAGTCAGGTTAAATGCTCCAATCTGATGTTAATTATGTTTGAGAACTGTCATCTGGGCTGTGTCCAAGTAGAATGACAGTGGAGGGCCTTGGAAGCTTAGAGATGTGATTACAGAGATCCTGGAAGTCACCTTCCAAAAAGGCCCGTAGTGGTGGTCCATGTAGAAAGGTGGCAAGGGCTAAGAACAAACAGTATGGATTTCCTGCACTTGAATGAGGGTGAGGAGAGCACAGACTATGCTATTGGGTATTTATTTATTTATTTTTAAAGATTTATTTATACAAGCACTGGGTACAGTCAGAAGCGCGGGAGGGTGAGAGAATTCACCAGAGCCAGAGCGGGGAGCAGAGCAGGCAGAGGGACTGAGGTACACTGCTGAGGGGAGCAGCGGGCGGCAGGAGAGGTCTGCGCGCCATGTGGGACCCTCCTCCAGTGGCCAGGGAGCAGCCGGGGATCGAACCGGCGCTGCAGAGGCCGCAGGCAGCTTCTCAACCCAGCGCTCAACCGCTGCGCCACCGGGGAGGCCCACTATTGGGTTTTTAAAGGAATGTTGACTTTGGGAACTTGGAGATATTTGGGAGACATAGACAACACATACACGCGCACACACACACGCACACACACACACATAGCAGCCTCCCAAGGATATTTGGATTGTCCTGACTTATTTTGGACTATGAGAAGGAAGATAGTCAGTTTCCTTATCTCAAGAGACCTTTTGGTATATGATCAAACCCTCACTAGCAATTAATGCCTTTGCTGGTATGACGTTAGTTTTACCTGAACTTTGAACCTGAAAGAGAGTTAAAACTAAAGATAGCTAGGCAGGAGTCATTTTCTCCCTGGATTACCTGGCTAGAACATCTAAAATGAAAACCTTCACTCGCTGCACTGTTTGGTATGCCCTCCTTTTCATAGGTAAGGAACATTTCAAAAGCTTTCATTCTTTTAACCATGTGTGTTGTCTGTGAGCTAGAATCAGCAGGCTTCAGCAACCATACCCCACAGCCCAACTAATGGGGGTTGAACTCTTGTATGGATGAAGTTTCCTTTCCAGCTCAGCTCACGGACACAGGACATTACAATCTGTGATGAAGGAAGACAGAGCAGGGGTAAAGAGGTCACTGGGGGCCTCCCTGGTGGCGCAGCGGTTGAGCGGTGGGTTGCAAAGTTGCCCGCAGCCTCTGCAGCGCCGGTTCAATCCCCGGCTGCTCCCCGGCCACCAGAGGAGGGTCCCACATGGCGCGAAGACCTCTCCTGCCGCCCGCTGCTCCCCTCAGCAGTGTACTTCGGTCCTTCTGCCTGCTCTGCTCCCCGCTCTGGCTCTGGTGAATTCTCTCACCCTCCCGCTCTTCTGACAGTGCCCAGTGCTTGTATAGATAAATAAATAAATCTTAAAAAAAAAGAGGCCACTGGACTAAGGTTTGGGGTTTAGCACACCAGAGAATTGCTTTTGCAAGCTCCTGAGGCCATGCAAGAGCACTGCAGGCCGCACAAGGGCACTGCCCTGCGTAGTGTGCTGGTCTTCCCCACGATTCACAGAGAGCCCTCCTTTCACAATGGATTTGAGGATACAGGACAAAAGGAATAACTGTAGTTTTGAGTAAACCTCAGAAATGTACTTCCTCTCCTGAATAAAGGGTTATGTGGGGAGTGTGTAGGGGGGAGAAGATTATATTTGCGAGATGATGTTCATGGATGGAAATCTGTCTGAAAGCTGCTGACAGAAAAGAAGACAGTATTTGATAAGGCAGGAATGTGAAATAGAGAAACTGAACTTGTTTAAGAGAAACTTTTTTAGAGAAAATGGAATGGGCAGCATCAGGACCTGATTCTCTCAGGTCTGTTTTGAGCCCTTATTAGAGGAATGTGAGGCAGACTGTCTTCATGCCCAAGGAGAAGGCGCCCAGCTTTCAGGTCCCATTATAAGAGGTGAGCATTGTGTGACTCTCAGGAGCTACCCTGACAAAAGGCTGACTGTATAAAACACAGTACATTTGGGCTGGGAAGTTATAGGAAGGGGTATAAAGGTCTGGGCATCTGGAATCATTGAGTCTCAGGGTAGTCCAGAGGAGTGGAGAGGACTTTTTTACCCCAGAGAACCCAAGGGCTAGGCAAAGGATAGCCAGCAGAACATTTGCTTTGCAGTGAGGTAGACAGGAATTCAAATACCACCTCAGGGCTGGAGGCTGTCTTAGACTCAGTTTCTCCCCCTAGTAATTGAGGGGAAATCCCTGTACTGAGAGTGACTAAGAGGTTAAATGAAACAATGTATATAATGTATATGATGTACATGTAGAGGGTGCTACCTGGCACATATAGGGCTTAATAGATGCTTGAGACAAACTTTCCCAAGTTTTCTTCCTTGCTAGAGAAAGGATTGAATCTGAGTTAAGGGTAGGAACTCAGAGAGAGCCAGGGGCTGGCTCTCACTTCAACTCTCCTGAAGTGAGCTGCTCTGAGCAGAGAGAACTTGCTGCATCTTAACTGCTACCAACTCTCATTCTGTAGTCGGGTGCTGCCTTCCCGATGGGTAGGCATGGGAGGCAGTGACAAAACTGAGAAAGAACCAAAGGGCTTTTCTTGGAATGATAATGTATGTATGTAAATGTTGAAGAAAGGAGTAATTGCTGTTCCCAGGGGCAGAGATACAGTCCCCCAGGTGCCAGCTGAATGACGCTACTGCTGTTCCTGCAGCCATTCTCACTTAGTAAGAGCTAACCTGCTGACCAGCAGTGCCTATGAAGAGATGTGAACACCCGCATTTCGTAGAAGTGCCCACCTATGCTCAGCAGGATTAAGGGGTTAGTCCAGAGGCAAACCCTAATTCCCATGTCAAAGGGGACAACAGACTCTGATGCCAGTGTCAGGGAATAAATTATGTCCCTGCGCTGTATTAGAGCTCAGATGAACGCTGGGGGCCGAGGAGAATGTCCCACTGACCCCAGTAGTATGTGGGCATGGAAAAGTTCCTCAGGAGAGATGAGGTAAGGAAGGCAGGCTCCCTGAGCAGGAAATAGAAAGAGGACTTCTTTATTGTCCCTTGCTGAGCACTCCCCTCACCTCCCCTACAGGAAATAGGAAGGATGTTTTTGTGGTTTGGGTTTTTTTGTTGTTGTCATTTTTTTAAAGATTTATTTATTTATGCATCCAAGAGCTGGGGTATAGGCCAGAGGTGTGGGGGTGGGGGTGAGAGGGTTCACCAGAGACAGAGTGGGGAACAGAACAGGCAGATCTAGTGAAACACACTGCTGAGGGGCGCAGCGGGTGAGACAGGAGAGGTCTGCTGCTCCGTGTGGGTTAGCTCCCTCCCTGACCAGCCAGGGGTCAAACTCACGCTGCAGTGACTGCAGATAGATTTATAGCGCTGCAACTTAACCCCTTGCACCACTAGGAGGCCCTGGCTGAGATTAATTAAGTCTTACTTGATATTTTTCTTTATGTCCACATTTTCATTTAATTTTTAAACTTGTTAACTTTGGTTTTGTGCTTCTTTTGTTATACAAATAATGTAGACCCATTGTAACACATTTAAGCAACACAGATGTGTACAAAGTAAAAGGTCAGTGTCTGATCTGCCTTCCCACCCACCCACCTACCCCCATCCTAGCGACTGGGAATATGACACTGACAGTTTGGTGTACCTTAAGGTTTGCTCTTGAAAATATAGTTTCTTTTCTTTAGATTAAGGACTTTGCCGGTGTGTGCAAAATCTATTTCAAAAATGAGTTCTCACTCAGATTCCCAGCCACCAAGGAAAGGATGCATATACCTTTACACACTGCCTGGTGCCTTGCCCAGCACCTAGGAGAAATTACCACTTCATAAATACTGAGAAAAAAATGTGCAGGCGACATTCCAAGTTCCTTTAACAGACAAAACTTCCCAGGGTATTTTAGCATCTCTGACAGACAAGGCTGCTTTATTCTCCAGAATCTGACATACATTAGAAAACCAACATATCATGATATTAAAGAATTTACATCTGGAAAAAAGGCATTTTCTTATAACCCAGGTGTGGGCTAGGAGTGTTCTGCAAGAAGGCAAGTGAGGGAATATATTTTCCAATTTAAGGCTCTGATTTGTACACTGAAGGACGTGAAGTTATCCTTGTGTTGTTCAGAAGCTCAAAGACCCAAGGAAGGAAAAAGATGAAAAGCTATTTTTTGCTATGCTGCTACCTTAATATATATCTGTAACTATACAATGAACACAATAGATTCTTTCAAAATTCCTCCTGAGTATGAGTACTAGTTGGTGTGAGTCCAGGATATCAATTCATTGAAATTTGTGCAACTATAAGATAAAACTCACACATATACACACACATAAACATTTATATTTTAGCTTTTTTCATTGAGAAAAACATATTATAGCTATTCACAGTGATGAATGAGTTGCTTTTATTAAAACTGATTGGAAATTCTTGAGCGCAATTTTCTTAGAAATTTGAAACACAAGTAAACAAAGTACTAAATCCAAAATTGTTTGTCCTACTCTCAAAGACCTGCCAGTGAGTTATGTGATTATCTGCAGAAGCACACTGGCTATTTTCCATCAACAGAAAATGAACATTTATGAAGCATGGGACTCAAGGTCTGGTGGGATTAGGACTGTTTGCATCCATAACCTGCCAAGCACCTGTGCTTCTGTCCAGGGTTTTCCGTGACTCAGATCAGCCTCTGGCCACTCTTAATGCTGCTCCAGTGACAGAGGACAACATGGAGGTGACTTCTACTTTCACTGCTTTCCTTCTAATCCCTGATTTTCTTTTCCTGTATTTGATCCTCTGTACTTCTTATCTTTTTCATTAACTGAATGACAACTCCTTAACCAAGTCATAGTTATGAAATTGGCTATACACAGACCTGACTCTACCTCTGGGCAAATCCCTTAATTCCTCTGAGCATTGGTGGGCTCTTCAATCAAATGTGGATGTTCATATCCATTTCACTAGTACTGTTGGGCACAAGGTAAGCCTTTGATAAATGAGAATAGTGGCAGTAGTCCTGGGCAAAACCAAGGAGTACCCATTCCCCAAACTATTCACAGGAAAAAACCTATGTTGTCCAGTTTAAGGGTTTGTCCCACTCACACACATATAAGCAAATTAATCAAACTCTAGTGTATTCAAAGATTTTTAATTGGTGAGAGTTTCAAAGGGAACAGAGAGAAAAGAGTAAGAGAAAGAAGGATTTCAAAATATAAACTCCTTGCTGGCCCAAAGTGGAGCCAGCAAGAAAATGAATCTAAGTTATCTCCTAACACAAGCAGGAAGTTGGGCTGGGGCCAGAGGTTGGGAGAAAAGGAGAGAACCAAAATTCAAAATGTACCATTCACGCTGAATCCACAAGAGGGTCAAGATGGCTGCCATAGTCTCTCAAGGGAGCTGGAACATAGTGCCTGCCAAAGTATTAAAGACAGGGGAAAAAGAGGAAAGACCAAGAGAAATCTCAGCCCACATGTCTTCCGTTCCTTCTTTTCAAGGATAGCTGTGCAGTTCCTTCCTTCTTTCCCCAAATCCCCCATTTAGGAAATCAGGTTCATGGTTTGCTGGGAGTTCTAGTGCTCCGCAGACAGAAATGGTGCTGGGGAGATGGCCCTTGTTCTGGTAGCCTCTGCTCCAGAGCCTACTTTGGCAGGCACTATGATGGGCTGTTTTCTTGCCCCTGGAAGAGAAATTGCTCATCTTAGCACATGTGCCAGACTATCCAGGCCAGACTCTTCAAGAGGAAGAATCTGAAGTTCTGTCAACCTGGGGCCCACAGACCCATGGGGGAATTAGGAGCATCTTCAGCGATTCTCTATACCTGAGGGTTTAGGGATTGCTTCCTCGCTAAAATTTTTTCTCTTGATATGTTTTACTGATTGTCAATGTCAAAGTTCTTAGGTACCATTAAGGGTTCTAGCAAACTGATCACTTAATCACTAAGCGTTCACTACCCCATGTGTTCAGGTGTTCCAAAGAGTTGAAAAACTATATCAATTTTGGGACCTTGCTGGTGGCTGAGGCTGTTGAGCGCAGCACTGTGAAGCTGTCTTCAGTTTCTGCAATGCCAGTTTGATCCCCGGCTGGCTAGGGAGATACCCATATGGCATAGCAGACCTCTTCTGCCTTGCTCGCTGCTCCCCTCAGCAGTGTATTTCAGTCAGTCTGCCTGTTCTGTTCCTCACTCTGTCTCTGGTGAATCCTCTCACCCTCCCACACATCTGGCCTGTACCCTGGTTTTTGTATAAAAAATAAATAAATCTTTAAAAAATATATATCAATGGGCCTCCCCCGTGGCGCAGCGGTTGAGCGCTGGGTTGTGAAGCTGCCCTCAGCCTCTGCAGGGCCGGTTCAATCCAGGGGCGCCGCGAGGGTCCCACATGGCGCGCAGACCTCTCCTGCCGCCCGCCGCTCCCCTCAGCAGTGTACCTCGGTCCTTCTGCCTGCTCTGCTCCCCGCTCTGGCTCTGGTGAATTCTCTCACCCTCCTGCGCTTCTGACTGTACCCAGTGCTTGTATAAATAAATAAAATAAATCTTTAAAATATATATATCAATTTTGTGACTAATTATAAGCCCAATGGCAAAAAGATCATCTATTCATCTTACTCTTTAAAAGGCTGTGTTTGGAATTATTAATGAGTAAACCTAAATTTTAAAAAAATGGAAGTTTAATACACAATTAATGAGGCATGTTTATTTCATAATACTTTAAATTTCTTTCTTTCTTTTTAAAGATCCATCCATTTATTTATTTATTTATTTGTTTGTTTGTTTGTTTATTTATTTATTTATTTATACAAGCACTGGGTACAGTCAGAAGCGCGGGAGGGTGAGAGAATTCACCAGAGCCAGAGCGGGGAGCAGAGCAGGCAGAAGGACAGAAGTACACTGCTGAGGGGAGCAGCGGGCGGCAGGAGAGGTCTGCGCGCCATGTGGGACCCTCCTCTGGTGGCCGGGGAACAGCCGGGGATTGAACCGGCGCCGCAGAGGCCGCGGGCAGCTTCGCAACCCAGTGCTCAACCGCTGCGCCACCAGGAAGGCCCTATTTCATAATACTTTAATCATCATTTTTCCTCGCTCATAGATCATATTTATCAATAGCTAAAATCAAGTAATGGAAAATTGGGGCAAATGCCTTAAACTGTAAAGATGACAGGTGCCCTCTTCCAGGTAGTAACAGCGCCACCTGGTGGCATTTTCAAAAGTCCTCTCTGAGGAATTGTGTCAAACCCAGACCGGGTCCTACAACTACAGGCAGAAACGATACCACTTTTGACTCTTGTCTTAATACAATAACTTTTTCCCTTTCTGAGTGGTTTAATTTTTAATTTTATTTATTGTGGAGTTTTTGTGTTCATCATATAGTTTCAATGTAGTCAACTATACTTTTCAGAAAAGAATGAATTGGGTACTAATTAGTATTAAATTATAGTAACCGCCATTCCATGTTCAATGTTCTATCTTCTGAAACAGTATCTTTGTTCTTCCAGCCTCAAATACCTCAGGGACCGCATCTACTGACAGCTCGGGGTCAGCACTGTCAGTATCAGCCGCTTCCACCTCAGCAAATACCATCAACCCGCAAGCTGACCCTGACAACACAGCAAGCTCCGCTCCATTTGCCATAGCGAGGTCCGCGGGGACCACCACAGGCGCGGCCTCGGCGTCCCCCACAGGCTCGGCGCCCCCCACAGGCGCGGCCTCGGCGTCCTCCACAGGCGCGGCCTCGGCGTCCCCCACAGGCGCGGCCTCGGCGCCCCCCACAGGCTCGGCGCCCCCCACAGGCGCGGCCTCGGCGCCCCCCACAGGCGCGGCCTCGGCGCCCCCCACAGGCTCGGCGCCCCCCACAGGCGCGGCCTCGGCGCCCCCCACAGGCGCGGCGCCCCCCACAGGCGCGGCCTCGGCGTCCCCCACAGGCGCGGCCTCGGCGCCCCCCACAGGCGCGGCCTCGGCGCCCCCCACAGGCGCGGCCTCGGCGCCCCCCACAGGCGCGGCCTCGGCGCCCCCCACAGGCGCGGCCTCGGCGTCCCCCACAGGCGCGGCCTCGGCGTCCCCCACAGCGAGCGCCTCACTATCCACCACACCAGATAGCACAACTCCTGCAAAACTACCAGGTAATACTGTTACCACCTCACCAAGTTCGGTCACTAATTCCAGCAACCTGCCCACATCAGAGACCACTACAAACCCTGGTCCCTCAAGTCAGAATAATTTCCTTAAAGACTCCCCGCTGAGGAGCCCTAGCGTTGTGGAAGGCCGCGGGAAGTGTGACCTGCTGGGGAAGTGGGTATGAAGAGGCCCGATGTTTCCTAGGAGATGAGCCACTGAGATGAAAAATTTTGTCAGAAAGGCTAGTAGTGATAGCAGAGACCCAAAATATTAGCCGCAGTTCTATTCAGCTCTCCTTTCCTTTCCATGCATCCTTCCTCAAACTATTTGCCAAATGTGGGGTGTTTTTATAAACTTGCACTTTGTGAAAGCTACTTCTCCGGTTGGCTTCTCTGAGCTTTTTGGAAATAATTTCTGCCTCTCTGAGAAGGCCGGGCCCAAATAAGCACTGACTCTCCAGCTGCACTGGTTAACTCCCTGGTATATCTAAGGAGTCAGTCCTACCTTTATCAAGTGTTACTTTAAAAATTTACAAGTTATGGTGGAAGCTGATCACATTTAGAATTTGAGCTAATTTGTACAATTGGTGCTGAGGGGTAAAATGACTTATCTCAGCAGTGCTCAGCAGTGCATGGCCAGCGCCACTAGCCAGAGGACAAAGTTATTGAGGCAGAAGCCACTTGCCTCATTTCAGAGACCTTGGTCTTGAACAGGGATCATCAAATTTTATCAGTGAAGGCAAATTAGTAAATATTTTAGGTTCTGTGGGCCACAAAATGGTCTTTGTTGCTGCTATTCCACTTTGCCATTTTATTTATTTTTTGTAATAGTTTTACTAAGATATAATCACATATTATGCAATTCACCCATTTCAGATATACATGTCATTGCTTTTTACTGTACTCACAGTTGTGCAGCCATCGCCAAAATCAATTCTAGAACATTTTTCACCACCCCAAAAGAAATAGTTCTTCTGTCTCGCCTCCTGTTTCCTGACAGCCATGTGTTTTCTCTCTATGGAATTTCTTGATTCCAAACAATTTATACAAGTGGAAGCAGTTCAGTTTATATGACCCTTGGTATTTAGCTGGGTTTTTTGTTGTTGTTGTTCAGCATGATGTTTTCAGGTTTCATTCATGTTGTAGCATCTGTCACAGCTTCATTCATTTTTATTACTGAGTAGTATTCCTTTGTTTAGATCTATCATTCCTTGCTTGGTGGGCACTTTTTGGTGACTCTGATTTATGCTGCTATGAACATATATGTGTAGGTTTTTATAAATATATAGTTTGCCATTTTACTATGAAAGAACCATAGTCGAAAGTTAAATGAATTAAACTTGCTGTATACCAGCACAACTTTATTTACAAAAACAGCAGATGTGGCTCATGAGTCAACCTCTGGTCTAAAAGAATCCTCAAATCTAGACTTACAGGGTCTAGATAAACCTTTCTCAGATAGGAAATGGAGGCCAAAAGAAGGCCGAAGATCCTTGAGCAAAGGGATAGCTCCCTATACCTTCATCTTTTGGTCTCCCCAACATTTTTCAACAGATCTAAGCAAGGGACAATTAAGCAAAGAAAGCCAGAGCCTGTATCTCAGACCTGGCTCCTGTCTTTCGTGTTTAGATGGGCTGTGCTGAAGATGAGGTCAAATAGGATTCAGTTCTACAATCAGCTCCCCTGGAGTCAGAAAGGCAGTCACTTTTCTCTTGGCTTCAGCTTACTCATTTGTAACAAGGTGTGATGAACTAAATAGCCACCAAGTCCCTGTTAGCTGTACATCTGTGACTTTATTCCAGACATAAAGAACAAGCTAACAAATCTGTCTTTGAATGCAAAACTGCCCAAACTTGGAAGTAACCAAGATGTAGGAGACAAGGATACAAGGAGTTTTTTCTGGTATATCCAGAATAGAGCTGCATTCAATGTCTTCCCTAGGATTTTCCAAGTCATCCTTGCAATGTGGCTGAGACTCTTTTAAAAGCCCTCTATCTCAGTTAGAATACCACTCACACTATGTCAGAGGGGTGACCTTTGTATTGTTTGGGTTACTGCACTATAAATGCCTTCTTCAGTTCCATGTAGCCTATTTGGCTTAAATCTTTGAAAATTTTTAATAGGTTCTTTTTAAAAAAAAAAAAACAGCTTTAGATCCACGGTAAAATTTAGAGGAAGGTACAGAGATGTCACATATAACCCCTGCCTTCACTCATGCAGAGCCTCAGGATCCATATCCCTTACCAGAGAGGTACAGCTGATGAACCCCTATTGACTCATCATAATTGCCCAAATCCCAGTTTGCCACTGTTGGGGCTGTGCATTCTCTAGGCCTGAACAAATGTATAGTGTAAGTATCATATACAGTATCTTCACTAAATATGCTCTGTGCTCCACCTTTAACCTCTCTTTCCCTTCCACCCTGACAGCTACAGATCTTTTCACTGTTGCCATGGTTTTGCCCCTGCCAGAATGTCATTAGTTGGAATCATACCATACATAGCTTTTTGATATTGATTTTCCCACTTAGTAATATGCATTAAAGTTTCCTCCATCTTCTAGCATGGCTTGATGGCTCCTTCCTTTTTTATAGTGTATCTATACAATATTCTATTGTGTAGATGTATCACAGTTTGTTTTCTCTATCATCCACTAAAGGACTTCTTGGTTGCTTCCAAGTTTGGGTAGTTTTGCATAAAACTGGTCTGTATATTACATGCTTTTTGTAATAAATTTTGAAATAAATTTTACTTCCTTTAGGTAAATACTGAGGAGTATGCTTGTCGGATCATGTGTTTAGTTCTGTAAGAAAATGCCAAACTCTTCCAAGCCAGCTGTACCATTTTGCATTCCCAGCAGCAATGAATGAGCATTCCTATTGCTCCACCACCTCCCCAGAACTATTTTATTTTTCAGTTAAAGTAAATCAGGCCCACAGTTATGGAAGAAATGCTCAAATGGAGCAGAAGGATATGCAGTAAAAACTCAACCTCCCTCCCATCCTAACTTAGTAGGACCCAGGTCCTTAGTTTCTTGTGTCTCCCCCCAGAGATAATTTATGCAAATACAAGCACACGTATTTGTGTGTTTGTGTGTATTCTTCCCCCTCTTTTATAACCAAACACAAAAGAAAACCTGTTATACACATGGCTTTATATATATGTGTATGCATGTGGATATGTGTATGTGTGTATGTATATACACATGTGTATATACATATATAATAGCATTTTAAATATATATAGAATAGCATTTAAAAATATCAATGACTTCTACCTACATATTCATAAAATTCATAAAATCTTAAGACAACTCTGAGGAAGTGTCAGACACTTGATCTATTTTGAAATCAAAGCTCAAAAATTATTTCATTTTACAGAGATGAAAATGGCCAGCCACACTCACCATTTGGCTGCTGATTTAACTGCGGATTTAACTTCTTCCCTTGGACCCCATCATTTCTCAGGAGATAGAGAGGATGCTGTGGCCTGCCTCACCTGGGGTTCTGGCCAGTAGTGTGGAAGCCACTGTGATATTAGTCTCACCTTCACCCAAGTGGCCCACTCAGGAACGCATAGTGTGGAGTGCCACACCTCACTCCCTCAGAAAATTTTCACCAAGTAAATCCTCATTCTCCCCTTACAGTCCCTTTCCTTTCTTCACGGACCTGTATACTACATATATTCTCCATAACATCTAGTTTCTTTTTAGAATTTTTTGCCTGCACCTCCCTATCAGACAGTAACTCATACCCCCCCCCTAAGAATATTATGCTTTCTCTATAATAGTTTTAGAGAGCACTACCTAGTATAGACCTCAGTGTTCTGGAAGATCCTTGAGGTCTAAAGATTCCTGACTCTTGAGGAAGACTGTTCCCTCTCTCTGCATAGATCCTCACCGACTAACTTCTGACCTTTACACTTGACAAACACTTGGCTCCAGAATTTCAGCAACTAACTCCCTAGAGACAGAAGGAAAATATATATATTTCCAGCTCCCCTAAGCATATGCTGTGGAATAGCATAACCAAGGAATAAAAAAGTGCCCAAAAAAGAGGCATTGAGATTTAAAAGTTTATTTCTGGGTGTTTGTTGTTGTTGTTCGTAGATTTTTAATCTCTTTCTACTTTATCTCAGCTCCCAGCAGTCCTTGCAAAACCGATTCTTGTGGCAGTGGTTCTTCGTGTGTTAATCTGCATAATGAATACTTTTGCCTGTGTCCAGTTGGGCAGTACTACAAAAATTCCACATGTACTGAAGGTGAGCTGCAAGGGATGAACCATACAGAGCTGCATCTCATGCTTGAAGTGGAATTGAAAACTCAAAATAATGGCGAAAAGAGTTTCCAGTATGCTAGAGGTAGAGGGACATTTGGAAACAACAAAGGCCAGTCAAGTAGAGAAGACTCTTGCCTTTTGTCCTAGGGGAGAGGAAACGGACCAAGTCAGATTTGTAAGCTAGTCACAAAAGCCTGGGGGTGGATGTGTGCCTTCACTCTGCCTGTCCATGGAGATACAATGAGAATGATTGGTCATACAGCTCCTGAAAATGTACAAAGCTTGCACAAATATAAAGTGTCTGTTACATGGGGACACTGGGGCAAGATCAGGTGCTATACCAAAGACCACACAGCCAGACAGGCCTGGAGGCTTCTCTCTGACCTTGGTTCAGTTTTCTGTCTCAGGACTTGTTGGCTCCATCACAACAAGCCTCCATTTTCAGACTTAAAAGCCTCTCAGGTCTAGAAGTGGGGGGACCTTTGGAGCAGATCACATGCCCTTGCATAACATTCTTTTGGGTAAATCAGCAGGGTGCTGTGATAGCCCAAGGCTGTTACCTGAGTTATAAATTTCTGTCTGTCCACAAATGAGCTATATTTTCCCTTGCCAGAGCCAACTAATTAAATAGAAAACAAATGCAATAAATTGGTCACCGGGGTTATTCCAGAAGCCAAAAGATGTTCCTGTCTTTCACACTAATAATTTCATTTCTGGGGATCCACTCTGACCCCAAATACAGAAAGGACTGTGCATAAAGATGTTCTTTACAACCTTTCCTTTTAAATAAGAAGAAGTGCTAAGTGTAGCAACATAAAATGACTACATCAATGAAGGGAACATATACTTCATAGATGATTATGTAATGTTACAAAATGATAATTATGAAAATTAGGTAATGACTTTGAAAAATGTTTATCATGTAATAAATAAAAAAGGGCTCATGACACAACTTGAAATTATGGCAATGTAAACTATTTATGAAAAAAAAAACTGGTAAAAATATACCAAAATGAATATGGTTGAGTTAGATTGGGTATGGTTTGAGGTAAAGCATTTATAATGTTTCCAAAATCTCTATAATATCATCCTATAAGGTTTAGAATTTTAAAAAAATATGTTTTAAACAACATGGAAATGACCCTCTTTATATACTACATAAAATTCTGCTTGAATTTCAGGAGATATATTCCCTGGAACAATTACAGTAAAAATAAATGGATCATCTGACTTGGAAAATGAAAGCTCTGAGGCCTATCAACAGTTATATAATAAAGTTACCCTATTTGTAAGTATTTCAACCTTCCTTCCTGTATGCGTTTTCTATGTTCTAACACTGAGCTGCTGCGAGTAGGGCTGGCATTCAGATGGCACATGCCTTACAGCTGTTGTTGACCAAATGGTGACAAGTATCTTCCCTGGTGGGTAAAGAGAGCAGCTGTCGGAACCCCCTGGGTGCCACTCATCCCCTGGGACCCTTGGGGCTCTCTGTGATATGTATCTAGAGGGCTATCTCCTGGCCTGGCAGGGGGCCTTTGAAATCATGATCCAGCCATGCCATGCTCACTGATACATAAGCTATTGATATATTTTTGGATGGACAGATAATTTTAATGATGCTTTAAAATACATTATTCCCACAGATAGAAATAATTTTTCCCTTTTTCTTTTTTTTTCTAAAGATTTATTTATTTATGCATACAAGAACTGGGGTGTAGGCCAGAGGTATGGGGGAGGGGTGAGAGTATTCACCAGAGACAGAGAGTGGGGGGGCAGAACGGCAGACTGACTGAAATACACTGCTGAGGGGAGCAGCGGGTGAGACAGGAGAGGTCTGCTGTGCCATGTGGGTAGCTCCCTGGCTGGCCAGGGATCAAACTCGTGCTGCAGAGGCTGCAGATAGCTTCATAGTACTGTGCTACCAGGGAAGCCCTTTTTTTCCCTTTTTCTATTCAAATCTGCATAAATTTTCATACTAGTCTGGCTCTTTTTTCTTTTTAAGACTGGAAGAGTAACTCCATCAGGTTAACATGTTACATATTTCCCCACTGTAAGAAATGTTGAAATGAACAATAGTTTCATCTCAGTTATAATTTATGTGTGTGCTTTGAAGGTCAAAATGGCATAATTTTAATTGACTGTCTTTAACCATTTTATGCAGTCTCATAACATTTTGGTGGTTTTGACCAATTCACCTATAGTCACAGTCAGTCTTGTCTGTCTGCTCTTACCCAAAAACTAGTTGACTTATATATGGATCAGAATTTCATTGATATCAGATTAATGATGCTGGCTTTGCTGAAAGTTCTGTGGTTATTAAGCAAATCAGTTTATTATGGGCAGTGCTGCTCTGATTTGGGACTGAAGCTTTGTCTCATTTTGGGAAAAAAAGCTAGGACCTGGAAAGAACCATTTTGTGTGAAACGCAATCTAACATGAGGCTCTAAAAGGCCATTTATTAGGTACATGGAGTGCGCATGTGTTAGGTATGTGGAGCGGTAGGTACCCTCTGCCGATCCTTCTAGGGCCTTTGGTCAACAGTGCTCATAACAGTGCCAAGACCATAATTGTGGACTTATTTTGTCTCATTTGAAATGGAGAGCAAAGTCACTCAGGAGCAGAGTGAAGAATAGAACCTCGACCTCCCCAGATTCCTGTATTGGCTTTCTCTTGATACTGAGTTTTCTCTCCTCTTCTCAGACTTTCAATTTAATTATAGGTGTTGACTCTTTTGTTGCTTCTTGGGTAGTGGATGTGATTCTGCTTTTGCCTTTTTTCAAAGTTTTTAAAATTCAAGTTATAATGAACATTGAGCATTTACTTAGTTTCTGTGTATGACATAATGATTTGATATTTGTATATATTGTGAAATGATCACCACAATAAGTCTAGTTAATATCTGTTACACAGGAAAAAAATTTTTTCTTGTGGTGGGAACTTTTATCTCTTAGCAACTTTCAAATATACATACAGTATTAACAATAGTCACTCTGCTGTGCATTATGTCCCATGACTCATTTATTTTAAAACTGGAATTTTGTACCTTTTGACCCCTTCATTCATTTCATCCACCCCTCCAGCCACTGCCTCTGGCAACCACCCATCTGTTCTCTACTTATGAGTGCATTTTTGGAAAGACTAGAGTCACTACAAGTGAAACCATGCAGTATTTCTCTTTCTCTGTCTGACTTATTTCAGATAGCATAATGCCCTCAAGGTTCATTCATGATTCAAATGGAAAGGTTTCCTTCTTCGTGGCTTAATAATATTCTGTTATATGCCTCATCTTCTTTAGTCATTCAGCCATCGAAGAACACTTAGCTTACTCCCATGTCTTGGCTATTATAGTAATGCTGCTGTGAACATGAGGGTGCAACTTTCATTTCATTTTGATTATTGTGAGCGAGTGTATCTAATGAAAGAGATAAAGGTCTGTATTCTGGAACCAGATGTTATACACATAAGGGCTTGCAGAGGGCATCAGGCCAAGATTTCCCAAAATTTAGATTTTTTTTTCTTATTTTTTAAAAAAAATTTTAAAGGTTTATTTATGCATACAAGAACTGAGGTACAGGCCAGAGGTGTGGGGAGTGAGAGGATTCACCAGAGACAGACTGGGGAAGAGAACAGGCAGATTGACCGAAGTACACTGCTGAGGGGAGCAGTGGGCAAGTCAGGAGAGGTCTGCTGCGCCATGTGGGTTCCTTCCTGGCTGGCCGGGAATTGAACTCATGCTGCAGCGGCTGTGGACAGCTTCATAGGTTGCATCTTAACCCTTGAGCCACCAGGGAGGCCCCCCTAAAGTTTAGATTTAAAGGAGAAAAATATTAATCTGTAAATATGTCTTAGAACCCTAGGTAGAAAAATATTTTTAAATATATTGTCTTATTCTATGATGTCTTTCAATTTGGAATCATATCATTATAAAACATTTTGTTATTAGAACTGATAAAATGTAAAAAAATATTGTTGAAATTATTTTACGCATTGTACAAAAAGAGCTAGTACTCACAACCAAACAGAAACACCTGGCACTACTAGATTGGTAATCATGGCTGCCATATCCCAGTGCTTGCCCTTGTCTCTGGCCCATAACACCCTGCTAGGTGGGCCAGCTGGACATGACTATCCTCTTATCCTTGATCTACATTCCTGTTCACCTGTTTGGAGGATATTCAGTGCAGTGAAGATGGCAATATCAATGTCTTCCTATTTTCAGGGAAGCCCTGTGGCTTTACTGATTATGGTCACTGTTTCCCAAACTTGCTTTGGTGTGAAAAAAAAAAAGCCCCCTACAACTGCAGGCTATATTCCCTGGTCTCAAGAGTCCAGTTTAGAGACTTGCTCTCAGTCTGGTCTTTAGGGCCCCTGGGGGGACCAGTAATGGGCTAGAGCATTCTTTTTTTTTTAATATTTTATTTTATATAATTCTTACATTGTATTTCATTTTTGCACAATGTATGCATTTTCATTTGGTTATATTCCCCATACAGTTGCACCCCCCCCCTTATTTTGACCCTTATCCTTCCTCTCCCCATCCCTCCCCGTAGTGTTACATATACACAATGGAATATTACTCAACAATCAGAAAAGATAAATACATGCTGTTTGCAGCAACATGGATGGAGCTAGGAGGGATCATGCTCAGAGAAATAAGTCAGAAAGAAAAAGAAAAATACCGATGGTCTCACTCATAGCAGGATAGAGCATTCTTAAC
This sequence comes from Talpa europaea, assembly GCF_964194135.1. NCBI lineage: Eukaryota > Metazoa > Chordata > Mammalia > Eulipotyphla > Talpidae > Talpa > Talpa europaea. The sequence goes on along the minus strand of NC_140070.1, from coordinate 105,028,320 downwards.
ATTTTCAGGAGGCTTTTAATCCAAAAGGGATATACTGAAACTCCTTTGCAACTCTCAGAGATAGGAAAACACACACAATGGAAACCACTGAATCCAAGTGGACAGTCCTCACAGGGATGTGGCATTTCCCTGGTGTGCTGTGCCCACAATTTTATGCAAACTATTTCTAATTCTCAAAACAGCCCTGTGGAGGGAACAGTAGCTTGATGGCTATTTTGCTAATGAAGCACTTGAGGATCCAGAAAGTTAAGTAACCCACAGAAGGTCACATAGTTTAAGAATGAGAATGGGATTTGCCCAGAGCCGCTTCTCCTTCTTCTCTCCTCTTGTGCAGTAGAGTGTGGGCCCATTTGGGTATCTCCTGCCTTCTTGCCCAGCCTTGTCCCCTTCAGATTTAGAGACGTATATACCAACATCCTCAAAGGGTGACCCAAAGAAAAAAAGAAAGGATGAGTTTTTCTTATGTCAGATGCTATTTGCACAATCTCTTCTTTGGAATTAAGAAATTTAAATAAGTGGGGTCTCCCTGGTGGTGCAGGGCTTAAAGTCTCAGTGCTATCAACCTATCTCAGCCACTGAGGCATGAGTTCGATCTCCAGCCAGGGAGCTGACCCACATGGCACAGCAGACCTCTCCTGTCTTCCCTGCTGCTCCCCTCAGCAGTGTATTGCAGTCAATCGGCCTGTTCTGCTCCCCACTCTGTCTCTGGTGAATCCTCTCACCCACCCTGCGCCTCTGGCCTACACCCCAGTTCTTGGATGTGTAAATAAAATAAACCTTTTTTTTAAAAGAAGGACAATGGCACACTGAGTAAAAATCTTTAAAAAAGAAAAAATAAATAAGCGATAGTCAGTAGGGGAGCTGGAAGGGATGTTCAAGGTCACTAGGTGAATGGCTCCTGAGGAACCCTGACAGTTCACAGAAACACCAGCTATTCCAATTATTCAAAAGATTGTAAAGGACTATGAACATTCTGGATAGAAGGCTACTCAGAAAGCATCAAAGTTATTAGAATTTTATGATAATTAAGAAGACATGCCTTGACATTTTTTTAAAATAAGATTGATTGCCATGATGTTTTAAAGTGAGGAATCCCCCATAGGGAGAAAGACAGTAAAAAGTCATGGACTAAAAAAGTTTGTACCATCCCAGTTCAATACTCATCTAATAAATTTGGAGACCTAGGCTCAAAGAGGGCAAGCCATGTGCAAGGTCATGATATCTTTCACATTTCTTTAATTCATTCATTAGTCAGCCTGTGTTTGTTCAGCATTTCCTGGGGCTTGCCCTGTACTAAGAACTGTGGGATGGGATGGGGGCAGAGTGGGTGGGGGAATTTTTGTCTTAAGAAAGAGAAAACCCCTTCTTGACATCAAAGAACTTATGTGGTAATTGGCGCACACACACACACACCCCCACATACACACATATCCACCCTACCTTCATCCCACCCTTACTAGAGGTCCCAAGTTTATGTCTGGCCACTTCCCTGCAGGTCGTTAGAGCAGTCTCTGTTCTTAGAACACAACTTGAGCCTAATAAGCTCATCCTGTGGTAGAGCCCCTTCCAGCTCACAAGTCATACATCTCATTTTAAGTATATTTTAGGCCTATATGGTGGGAATTAACTGCTATTTCAAGTTTTCCAAGGAGAAAAAGTGAGGTTCAAAAATTTAAATTGTGCTAAATCTGCAAATGGAGAAATCTGACATTAGGAGTTCTTCCCAGTGCCAGCTCCCTTCTGTGCTACGCTGCTTCTGAACATTAGCGTTTTCCATTCCCTGTCTAGACGACTTACTGAGATGCTCTGGGCCTCTTTCCTTTATGTAGACTCTGTGGGTCTCTGAAACCCAAAGACATGTTGTTGCATTTTTTAAACTTCCAAGGTAGATGGTATCTCTCTGTGGCTCTGACCTCTTTCTTCTTCATGCTGTGGTTCCTGCTATCACAGAACTGATCTGCCCTCCTTTGTGATCTCTAGGTCCTCTGGCACAATGCCTAGGATAAGGCAGGCCATTCAGTAGCTCCTTGGATATGATTGTGTATCCATGAAGTCTGCATAGAAACAAGTCTAACAAATAACACAAAACTTCACAGTGACTTTGAAAAGAGAACCTTAAAATGGTAGTCACCACCGAGTGCTTTAAGTTTTCCTGGATAAGGCTGACTTGCATCAGAATCTTTCTGTTTTAGAGTAAAAATTACTGAAAGAAGTTAGACTTCATTTCAAGAATAAATAATTTGCTGTGGTGAACCATATATTTACATAAATGAGTTCAGAAAATCTGTTTATGTTGAAACCTTAGAAACAGTATCAGTTTTTTTCCTCTTTGTAAGTTGTTAATAAATTTGTTCTTCTTCACAGTTTCAAGATGCATTTGCAGGAAAAGAATATGGACAGACCGTCATTCTTAAAATCAGGTAAGTTTGCCACAGGTGGATGGGGTACTTTGGAGACACATATATATTTGCCTAACTAGTCACATATATATTTGCCTAACTAGTCTCTTCTAGAGAAGAGCTAGTCTTCTCTCGAATTCCTGCATAATCTGAAGGCTCTTTGTGGCAAGTTTCAAGTCAAAAGAAGCTGGTCAGCCTGGTCACTGCAGAGGTCACACTGACCCTGCCTGGATGAGCGGGCATGACTTGGGATGCAGCAAGATTCTTTCCACCATTGGCTACTCAGCAACTTGCACACAGGTGCAGGGATCTCCTGGGCCAGCTTGCTCTGATTCCTTTGCTGCAAACCATGCCTAGCCACCCCTGGAATGGGGCCAGGAGGAATTAATGGCTCATGCTCATCTCCTCCTCATATCAAGTTGTGGGGGGTAGTGCTAAGGAGATAAGAACACCCCAGTCACTCTCCTGGCTATTAAAGGACCAGTAATAAGCTCTTTGAAAAGTAAGAACAAGCATTTATTATGCTAACTAATATTCAGTGACAGGTGGGGGCACTATTTAGGGAGCCAAAGAGAGATTTTACAGTTAGCAACTCCATCTTGGCCTTTTCTGTATTATCACTACACCATGTTGCAGACCAAGGGAAGAAAGCTCTAAGGTGAATGGAACTGGGCAGACAAAGCCATTCTAAAGTGTTTATCTCTTATGATGTTACTGTTGCAACTATTTCATAGCCTTTACCAGCTCCTTTATGGGATAAGCTTATATATATATAATCAGAGAAGCCCTCTAAAGGAGGTGAGTTTTGAGCTTGGTGGTGAATGAGGAGCAGTCTAATGAGAGGCATGGTGCTCACTTGGCAAGGGATTAGCAGAGAAGCTGGGCCCCAATACAGAGGCTGGAAGGCTGGAGGTACACAGCTTAGGGTGATTGAGTTTGGTTTAGTGAACAACAGGGAGCTCAAGTGTCAGGGATGATGGAATTAAAGCAGGAGCGATAATGTATAGTGGCATCAGCCAAAATTGTATTTAAATCCTGGCTTTGGCCCCTTCTCACCATGTCACTAGGCAAGAATTTTAACTTCTCTGAACTCTGTTACCTCATCTATGTCACTGGGATAATCTGATTGACTTCCCTGGAACCTTGGCAAGAGTCAATAAGATAACATTTGAAAGATGCCCAACACAAAATGCCAGGCACTGAATTTGAACATATTGGTTCTGTTCCCCTTCCAGAATGCAGGACTCTGCAAGTGTGAAGAAGCTGGCTCTGGGGGTCTTCTAGTGGGTTGCCTGAAACTGTGGCTCCCTTTTTTGTTCTTGAAGGAGCTACTTAAGGGAGCCAGGGGTGCTCAGAGGCAGCTTTTCCTGTAAGCTCCGTGTTCTGGAGAGGAACGACCTCCCTAACTCAGGGCTGTGGTGAGGAGAATGGACCTCAGCCTCACCTGGGAAGGCATTTCTGAGGTCCCAGTCCAGTGTTTTCTCTCTTTCTAAATCCCCAAACTCTTTATCTACTGCACCACTGTTGGAATTGGCAGGATGCTCAGAAATTTTTTTCCTAAATTTTTTATTTATTTTTGTACAGAAGAACTGGGGCATAGGTCAGAGGTGTGGGGGGGGTGAGAGGATTCACCAGAGACAGAGTGGGGAGCAGAACAGGCAGACTGATTGAAACACACTGCTGAGAGGAACAGCGGGTGAGACAGGAGAGGTCTGCTGTGCCATGTGGGTAGCTCCCTGGCCGGGGATCAGACTCGGGCTATAGTTGTGATAGTGCTGATACTTAACTCCTAGGCCACAAGGGGTTCCCAATCCCCCTTCCCAATCCTCTCTTTGGACAGAAGAGGAAACTCAGGCTCATGGAAGATGTGAGTGGTCACGTGCCAGAGTAGATGGTGGCGACCCTGGGTCTAGATCTCAGGTCTCCTAACTTGTCTGGTGCTCCAGCCACGAGTGCTCCAGTCATGAGTGTCATGTCTTGCCTCCTAAATGGGAGCATATGCGAGTAGGTTTCTTGGATCAATGAATTACGGGTGGCATTTTCTTTCCTAGCCCTTCTGCAAAATTATACCATAGATTTCTAGTCACTTTTCAACTGATAGAGAATAACCTACTGCCTTTCAAGTACCCTGTATTTCCCTTTCAACTGCCCTGTATATCCCAATGCCACCTCTAATTCTGTCATCAATGATGCATGGTACATTTTCAATAAAAATTCTGAAGCCAGTTTTTTGTTGTTGTTATTTCACTCCCTTTTAAGTCAGTCATCCCTAAAATCAGAATTTGGTGCATGTTCTGGATTTTCTTAGTTTTTCTGAACAATCAACATGCCACAAACGTTTCCAAAGTAGTTTTGCTATATTCTTAAGCTTTCACAAGCTTAAGAATATAGGCAAAAAATAGACAGAAACACATCCCAAATCTTAAAAAGACACAGCCATAAATCAGATCAAGAGGGAATTTTTAGAAGTCCTTTCTTACTTCTCTTATTAATTGCACCGTTTGATTTGTTATGGACAATGAAAGACTCAGAACTTGGCACAGCTGTTCTTAGGGCTCCATACTGCAATGCTGATTAGGGAGGGACTCTTACAAGGCCTCGCTCACAGTAGGCCCTCGGTATTTTGGGATATGATTTGAGATCACTTTCCCATGTGTCCCACAGCCCTGGCCCTCCTTTCCAGTTCTCCAGTGAGTCATGTGGTTCCAGGCCCAGTCATATACCCACTCTGAAGGTGCCTCCTGACTTCTGGCTCTTCTGGGAATGCCCCCAGTGTGGCCAATTGCTTTTGACAGAAAGTAGCAGCTTACTGGAGCCTCCCAGGTGGTGCAAGGGGTTAAGACATAACCTATGAAGCTATCCACAGCCTCTGCAGCATGAGTTTGATCCCCAGCCAGGGAGCTGCCCACATGGTGCTGCAGATCTCTCCTATCTCGCCTGCTGCTCCCCTCAGCAGTGTATTTCAGTCAGTCCACCTGTTCTGCTCCCCACTCTGTCTCTGGTGAATCCTCTCACCTCCTGCACCTCTGGCCTACACCCCAGTTCTTGTATGCATAAATAAATAAATCTTTTTTTAAAAAAAAAAGTAACAGCTTATTATTTCAGATGTAACTTGTTCTGCTTCTCATGATCTCCAGACTCCTAGATCCTAAAAATGACTGCCCACAGTTTTCTAAGAACCTTCCAACAAGGCATTGTATTAGCCTTAGATTTCCTCTGCATGTGCACAGAGTAGAGAGCTCCAGGCTTATAAATTACCATCTTATTGCAAACCCAGGCCTCCACATTTGGGCCTCTTGTGGAGAGAGGACAGTGGGTCAGTTCAATTCATCAATTGATGGATTCATTTCACTTTTAGCCTATCTCCTTCAGCAAGATCTGAAATGCGAGCTGGTGAGAACAATGTTGAAGTGACTGTAGTAAACATTTTTGCACAAAATACAGTAAGTGAGAAAGAGGTGGATGAAGCAATTCAAACGGCAGTGAATAGCGTACCTCACTTTGAAAAGTATGAAAGTAAGTATTAAGTAATTTCATTCAAAGTTTACCTAAAGTGGGGCCTCCATGGTGGTGCAAGGAGTTAAGACACAACCTATGAGGCTGTCTACAGTCACTGCAGCACAAGTTTGATGATCTGTGTTCCTTATGGAACCTAGCACAGAGCTAAGTGCAAAAGACATCTTGAGCTTGAACATAATTGCACTGAATTGAATTGAATTAATTTGGATTGAATATTAGAAGGAAATAGTCATGAAAGAGTGGATTGAAGAGTTCAGCTTCAGAATCCCAGATTTTCAATTGTCAAATCCTACAACTTATTAAATGGCAATTATAGCAAAAATGGAATATGATGTTTTTACAAGTTGCTTTATCCATATTGTTTTGCTCAAAGTATTTTTGAATTCTTTGTGCCTCTCAGAACAAAATCTTTGTGAGTATTATGGCTGTGTAGATGATGGAAAAGGCTGTCGCGATAATTTACAATGTACATGCAAAGAGGGACTGGAAAGACCGAACCCACAAGTTCCTATATGTGTTGGTAAGTATTTCACCAGCTTCTAAGTGCTCTTCACAGTTCCTTTTCTCTCTCCTTTCACATTTGCACAAGTGATCTTTGCTCAAGTTTCCATATGCATATTGGAGTCTGAGCAATGTGAATTTTAACTTTAGACCCTGGACCAGGACTAGGGCCTCTGCTGAGAGCTGAGAGGCGGTCCATGTACAGCTTCATATGTAGCGCCAATGAGTGCCTCGCTTTCCCTAGCCAGAGCAATGTGAAAAGTTTTATTCTGTGGCCTATCATTGGGGCTGAAGAGGTTGTTTTTTGAAATTTACCAGAAATTACTCTTTGGCAGTTTCTACGTGTCCTGGCAGCTGCACCGCGGAGCACCACAAGCAATGCTTGTGGAATACAAAGATGAACACGCCTGTTTGCACGTGCCTGCCAGGCTACAAGAACAATAGCAATGGCCTCTGCCAAAAGTAAGAGAAATCACTCCGTTTTATTCTTGCTATAGCTGGAGCTCGGCAAAAAGGATAGAGCTTGCAGCATGTATGTGGGGTTAGGATCAGAAAGGTCTTATGCTGGTCTAAGTTGGTAGGTATGGACAGGATTGTCATCATAAATGGTTTTTGAATATTCTCTGTGTGCTGGTGATACCTTGCACTTCACGAATGTGTTAGTTCCCCATTGGGCTCACACCTCTCGGGTTCAACTTCACTGGAGTTTGGAATCTCCTTAACTCAGGACAGAGTATTCAGGCAGGTGCAAATGAGACCACATGAGTTGCATAGCCCCTCAGCCTTTGAGAACTCCATGGAAGGTGCTCACCTGGCTGAATGGGGGTATAGAGATGAGAGAGAGGAATAAGATCAAGGAAGGAGAGAATGAAGGGAAGATGGAAATGAAGAAATAGAGTGTAGGTGGGACTCTGACATGCTTCCACCGAAGCCCTGACCACTGCTTCCTGTTACTTATTGTATTTCAGGTGTAGCTTTGGCTATAGCGGAATCAACTGTGAAGACCGTAAGTATAAAAGTCTTGCTTTGTTTCTAAGCCTCTGAGAAATAAACACTGACCATATTCAAATTTCCATCCAGTCCCCCAGTGTCTCAGACTCTCATCATAAAGAGAGAAAATCTGCCTGTAGCTTGTCTTCTGAGTCATGCCATCGCCCAGCCTGAGGGCTTGGGCAGCAGAAGTACTGCTGTAGGAAAAACCAAACTCAGCCCCGGGCAGGCAGGCCTAGAGTCTCCTTCCAGGTCAAAGAAGAGCCTCTGATTAACATATTCATTTCCTGCAATTTTTTAAATATGCATTTTCTGCTACTAGACAGGATAAAAGATCAATCTACTCCAAAAATACCTGGTTGTGAGAGCAGAGCTAGGAATAGATGTTTAATACTTGAGTCTTCTTTTTGACTCAGAGCTATTTGCTAGTTTGGAGTGTGTCGTTACAAATTCAGTTGCTTGGTTCCTTCCCATGCCCCAACCCCACCAAGTTAAGATGATATTAACTTTATATTTTAAATGATTATATGTTATGACTCCTAGAGTCTGTGAGAAATACAATGCTTACCAGAAGGGAAATGGAGGTGGGGGGAGAGAGGGGACGGAGGGGCAACAGAATAGAAATTGGCTCAGAAGCTTTGGTGGTGGGTGAATGAAGCATGTGCTCATTCTGAGGTATGAAGCTGAGCTCCTGAAATTATATAGTTTTGTAAATAAATGGCAACTCAATAAAATTTGTTAAATATAATTAAATATAGGTATAAAGTTCTCACTTAAAAATAAAGCACATGTCATCAGACTACAAAATATCATTTGTTTTTAACATAATGAGCTAAAGAGAAATAATCCAAGATAAAGGAAATATTACGTTGGCCTCCAAGGCAGCACAGAGCTAGTGATGAGAAATATAATTTCTCCTGTGTTTTGTTGCAGTTCTGGTTTGCTAAGTCATTTCTTCCTTCTGGGCTTTTAGTATCCACGCCTAAGGAATGAGAGCTCTTTTCCAGATGTGCCGGTGTATGCCCCATGAATCTAGGTCGGGGATGGCTTGTCTGAAAGTCACAAAGCAGAAAGAGACAAAGGGCCCTAGAGGATGTCTGTCCAGTAGAAATATGCAAGTTCATGTTGAATTTAAAGATCTCAAATCTAAGTAAAATTTGAAAAGTTAAAAGAAATAGGTAAAGTGGATTTCAATAACATTTCATCCAGTATGTCTAAAATATTATCAATTCCACATGTAATAGATAGAAGCATTAAGACATATTTTATACTTTTTTATACAACATGTTCAAATCTGCTGTGTATGTTACACTTAACTGGCCATCTCATGATCACATTTCAAGTGCTATATCCGGCATACCTTCTGTGAATCACCTCGTTCCTCTCTTAGCAACAAATTTAACTCCAATCTAGTTCCCTCAGCTTATCAGGTCAGGTATGGTGAGTAGGTCAAGGGAGCAGGGTGTGGACCTCAGTTGTGATTCCCACCCTCCACCAAATCAGGGAGGCCCCTCCATTATGGCCTCCTTTGTGTTTATGGTTTTCTTTTACCTGGCAAGGCTACCTTTCTGGTTGAGCTCTGAAAGTACAGTTGTGGGAGAGGGTTAAAGTAGATGACCCATCTACCCAACCTGACTTTAAAGGGTCTGAGATCAGAGCCTGATTGTCCTCACAGTCAGGTGCCCCCAGCAATACTAGGACCCAGACAGAAGACAATGGGGGACTGCTTGCAGGAAGCCATTCCTACTTTTCTCATTTCCCTTTCAGAATTTCAGCTGATCCTTACTATCGTGGGCAGCATTGCTGGAATCCTCATTCTTGGCATGGTGATCGCACTGATCTTCGTAGTAAGGTAAGGGTTCAAAGTGTCCTTTCTCTTGAACACAGGGCCATTGGCATTAGACTCTGGTTTCCATACACACCTGTAACACACCTGGCCATTCCTGGGCAACAGGGGAAAAATAAACTAAGCCTCTCAAATACCACTGACCTTTCTTTTTCTTAAGTTTCTTCTGATTACATCAGCTATACATACTCATTGTTGAAAATAGAAAAATGTGTAAAGGAGTAGAATAGAAAATCACCCACAAAATCCACCACTATGAGACAACTAACATTTTCGCAGGTTTATTTCTATCTTTTAAAATGATAATGTACACATAAGTTTGTATCTTTTGTATTTTTTTTGATGTTGGTTTATTTTTCCTTAACACTATAATATAACATAATAGCCATTCTCTATTGTCCTTAAAAACTATTTGTTGGGGGTCTCCCCTGGTGGCACAGCAGTTGAGCGCTGGGCTGCGAAGCTGCCTGCAGCCTCTGCAGCGCCAGTTCGATCCCCAGCCACCGGCAGGGATCCCACATGGAGCGCAGACCTCTCCCGCCCCTCCCGCTGCTCCCCTCAGTAGTTTATTTCATCGGTCTGCCTGTTCTGTTCCCCGCTCTGGCTCTGGTGAATTCTTTCTCACCCTCCCGCACTTCTGACTGTACCCAGTGCTTGTATAAATAAATAAATAAATCTTACCCAAAAAACCCAACAACTATTTGTTGGGTCTCCCCGGTGACGCAGGGGTTAAAGACACAGCGCTATCAAGCTATTGCCAGCCACTGCAGCAGTAGTCGATTCCCAGCTGGCCAGGGAGCTAACCCACATAAGCAGCAGACCTCTCCTGTGGCCCACCGCTCCGCTCAGCAGTGTATTTCAACTGATCTGCCTGTTCTGCTCCCCAATTCTGTCTCTGGTGAATCCTCTCACCTCCCCTGCCCCCCACACCTCTGGCCTACACCCCAGTTCTTATATGCATAAATAAACAAATCCTTGAAAAAATTTGTTAACAGTATTTAACTCCACAGATGTTTGCAAATGTCAAAGTTCATCAAGTCGCTTCCCTGCCAAGGACCTTGATATATATAAATGGTCTAATATCAGCCTGGACTGAGCCCCTTGGGTTTTAAGAAACTATATGGCACAAACATTTTTTAGTTTAAGTAGGACTGTTCATTTATTCAACAAATATTTAGATAGACTAAAGTTCCCTCCATTAACAGGGAGAGAATGCTGTTATCTTGGTTCCATTTTAAATATACCAAATAGGGTTCCACAGTTATAAAAACAAGCCACTTTTTAGAATAACATTTAGTTTGTATCTTACAATATGGCAAAATAGGTATTGTTGCACTGTGATGTGAGAGAAAAAATACATTTATGTTCCTAAAATGTTTCCATTTTGACATTAACTCTTACCTAAAGACTTAATAAGGTCACAAAACTAGGAAGGGGGATGTGACTTTCTCTTTTCCAGGGAGGGGACCAGAACATTCTGGTTCCAGGGCAAGACTGTCTTCTCCTTCCTGGGTGGCCTAACTGGCCTGGGGCTCCTGTGTCCACAGAAACCACCTTAAGCCTTCTAGCATGTTTCTCAGCATCTCCTTCCTGCTGCATAGCCAGGCTTGCCCTTAGCCCACTACAGAGCCCTGGTCTTAGAACACATCCAGAATGGTCATTTCTTACCCATTTGAAAGGAAAGGAAATCCCCTCTCAGTCACCTGAGCCAACTGTTGTCAAAGGGCGAAAACTCCCTTGCAGCCTGGCCCTCAGGGTCACAGTGGGAATGGGTCTTGCTTTTAAGGCATTCCCAGTGTAGCTGAGGTTTGGACTGTCACCCTAGGAGTGCCCTGGGGCCTAACTCCCTGCTCCAGCAGTCCAGGGCACCACAGGCAGGAGCACACCTGTGAGTGGGATGGGCTGAAGGGTCACACTCAGAGTCCACTGGAGCAGGTACTTCCATTTGACTTTGAATTCACTGAGGTGCATCTGTAGACACTGTCTTTGCTTAAATGAAAACTTCTATCACAAATCACCTTTTCTCTTTGACTTCTATTTTCTTCCCATAAATAATTCAAAAGCAGGCAGTTGTGTGTAGCACTATGAAGCTGTTTGCAGCCTCCTCAGTGTGGGTTCTATCCTGGCTGGCCGGGGAGATACCCACATGGCATGGCAGACCTCTCCTGTCTCGCCTGCTGCTCCCTTCAGCAGTGTATTTCAGTCAGTCTGCCTATTCTGTTCCCCACTTTGTCTCTGGCAAATCATCTCACCCTCCTGCACAGATGCCCCTACCCCACTTCTTATATGTGTAAATAAATAAATCTTTAAAAAAAATAATTCAACTGGGCCTCCCCTGATTGTGCAGGCGGTTGAGTGCCACACTGTGAAGCTGTCTGCACCCTCTGCAGCACCGGTTCGATCCCCGCCAGCCGGCAAGGGTCCCACATGGTGCAGCAGACCTCTCCTGATGTGCCTGCTACTCCCCTCACCAGTGTATTTCATCAACCTGCCTGTTCTGTTCCCCACTCTGTCTCTGGTGAATCCTCTCACCCTCCCGTGCATCTGGCCTGTACCCCGGTTCTTGTATAAATAAATAAATAAATCCTTTAAAAAATTCAACAGCAGAATTAAGACTGTAAACATTATTAGCAAAATTTGAATGGGGCCTGCAGAATTAGATAGTAATGATGGATCAGTGTTAATGTTCTGGTTTTGATATTGTTGCTACAATTAAGTGATCAAATTCTGGAAGACACTTAGACATCAGGAGAGAAGAGGTAACTCTCTCTAGTTCATTCTCTGACAAGTTAATATAGGGATGCTACTTCTGCCTGTCAGAGGTAGGCATTTCATTACTCTTGAACTACACAGATCTTGGAAAGAGTTTCCTTAAATTTAGGGAATCCACACTGAATGAGGTAATAAAGAGTGATGGTTAATGGGGCAGCAGGTCTGCAAGTTATTCTCAAATGATTCAGAAATATTAGCAATTGGTACTTCAGGGGATGAATGTATGGGAGTTCTGTGTGGGTGTTTTTTTCCAGTAAATTGCATGTAAATTAAAATTATTTCAAAATTTGAAAATATTTAAAAATGAATATTAACATTTGCTTCAAGGATTTTTCTGCAATTTCAGATCCTAATCCTGTTACTGATATTATAGGTCAAAGAACAAAAACAAGAATATTGAAAAGCAGAGGTTGATTGAGGACGACTTTTCAAGTATGAGGCTGAGAGGAATGGGTGTTTCCAATTTTGGAGCAGATGGGAACATCTTTCCTAAAGTCAGAACCGGTGTTTCCAAATCCAGTCAGCCACAGAACCCCTACGGAAACTCCAGGCAACTGCCCCGCCCTGACTACTAGGTGAGTATCTAGGCTTTCCTGCTGGCTTTCCTGAGTGCAACGCCCCAGGATAGAGCCAGGGAGCTTGCTATTGTATCTTCCCCAAGTCCTGCTTGCCAGGCTGGCTTTTGAAATTTTTTTAATGAAAGGAAAAGATCTGGGGAGGTTCTTTGCTATTATTACAGGGCCCAACGAGGCTCCCAAAGTTTGTCCATATTGGTCCCCAATACTGACCAGCTGTGTGACTTTAGACTCGACACAATTTCTCTGGCCTTCTGTTTCCTCAGCTGTAAAAGGGAAACTTAATTTAGAAGCCCTTAAGTTCTCTTTAAATGACAGGCTTCTATGGAGTGACCTCAGTGGTTGTGATGGCAATCCCCAGGCCATGTATAGTTTTCAAATAATTAATTCAATCAATGAGCTAATAAATTAATTAATAATTAACAAAATTGATAATTTGTGAATTTAAATCATATGTTTCTGTTAGAATACTTTTTAAAGAGCTCTCTTTCTCTTTCTCTTTCTCTTGAATAGTAAAAAGTCGCAACAATATATGGCCCACAACTCAATGTATAAGCTTTTATTTTAAGTTGTTAAAAGCCTGATGAAGAAATAAGCAGCTGTGAAGATATGGCCTTTGGTATCTCTTCCATGTAACACCTAGACTTTCTGAATGGAGTTGTGAATGTTGGCAATGAATGTAATCTGTTTGCTAATCAAGTACCAATGAAATTATATGCACATATAATATTATATGCATTTGTGTAGTTGATTTTCTCTAGTCAGATTACAGTGGGGGTGGGGGAAAACAATTATCGTTTCTAGAGGAAGGCCTTCCCAAGATCATTCACTCCTGAGAAAATGTTGCTACAATTAAGTGATCAAATTCTGGAAGACACTTAGACATCAGGAGAGAAGAGGTAACTCTCTCTAGTTCATTCTCTGACAAGTTAATATAGGGATGCTACTTCTACCTGTCAGAGGTAGGCATTTCGTTACTCTTGAACTACCAGAAGCTTGCACACTGACCTCACTCCAAGGAGACAGGAAAGACACATGTCTCTCTGCTTTTTCAGAGGTAGGGCTGGAAACCCAAGACCTTTTTTATGTTGACTGAAAAGGCTGTGGTAGAAATATCCCTTGTAGGGTCCATTCCAGATTTTTTGAGGTGCTAGTATGTGGGAGAGGCAGGAGAAAAAATATGAGCATGAGTAGAAGCAAAGGAAAAAGGAAGCTAGATTGAGAGGATGAGTAGAGAGAAGGCACCAAGTCCACCTTCATCTCAGAGCCCCCTATTCATCAAATAAGAGGACACCTCCTCTATTTCACAGCCTTCCCAAGACTCAAGGAAAGGAGTGAACAAAGCCTCGCAGAAGCAAGCGTTTTAAGTGACTTTGAAATTGCACCCATTCTGTCTAACTGATGGTGAGAGAAGAAGCTCGTGCCCTGGATCCACATATCCAGCCTCGTGATGCAGGTGACTTCATCTGAGGGGACAGCACTGAGGCCCTGGCCTTCAGTAGAGACAGAGGCTTAGCTGTGACACCAATATCCACCACCTCAAAAACAGAGCTGCCACATCCACCACAGGTTTTTTAAAAATGTTAATAATGTCCTCCTTTATGTCTAATGTCTTGTCCCCTTGTTATTTTTATTATTTTTTTTCCTTGACTATTAACTAAGGGAGTTTGCAAATAAAGAATCTTTAGCAGATGTTGTCCTTTCTGATATTTGGGGCTTTTGGTGATGCTCAGGGCAGTAAGTCTCACTTTCAGTAGCTACCGTCACACACAGAACACTGAATTGATTGACATCTGCTATCCAGGGGCGGGCCTTGGTTGCTCCAAGCCAATCAGCAAAATTCCACCCCTGTGATTGACTTGACTCAGCACTTGGCATAAATGGATGCAAGTAGAATAAAGCCCAATCTTCGTAAGAGGCTTGAAGGAAGAACTCTCTTCTGGAGACTGGGCTTAAGGATGGAAGCCCTTGAACTGCTTCAGTTTGTTTAGGAGAACGCTGACACTGGAGGAGGCCAGGACCCAGAAAACTGGAAGAACGGAACTGGAGTTCTGAGGTGGCCTTACTTGGAGGCTCTGCTCTTTGCTGTTAGCCCAGTATGAGTCATTTCTGCAAAAAGCATCTTCAGTGACACCATTTGCATTTACTCATGTGTTCTCAAAGATAGGTGGTGAGTGGAATAAAATGCCACTAATGCTCACCATTAGCCATCAATCAATCAGCTAACAGCAGAATTGATGCAGAGGCAACTTAAAACTGTAACTTGTTATCACAAACTTCCTTCTTTTTAAAGTAATACTGACCTATCGCATTATATAGGTTTCAGGTGTACATCATCGTAGACTTTTATTTCTCCTTTATGCACTTTGCCTCCTTTATGCTTGAAGATGGTTCTGGACCCAGTGGGCTATTTGAACCTCTTTTCTAAAGAGTCCACCTCCATTGTGTCCCTTTGCATCAGAGCAAACCAGTTTCCATTTCTTCTCAAAGGCCTAGGATCATACAAACTCTGGGCTTCATGGACCAGTGTATCATCCATTCTTCAGAGACTTTAGTTGCTATTGTTTGAATAAAAAAGCTCTAAATATGGTTATGTGTTGTGTTTATGAAAATGGCTTTTGCTCTCAAAATTGGTTCTTAAATGATGTGCCTAAAATTCATGTGTTTCTGCTCTCCAAACTTTACAAAGTTTCTGACTAATTGTCCTGCAACCTTGGGAGGCTGTTGCTAAGAGTTAAATCTGACCATAATGCCCCTTGCTTAAGGCTTCGGGGGTTCTCCACTGAGACTGAGTTCATAGAATCAAGCCAGGCTCCTGGAGCTCATCTCACTCATCATCTGACTATTGCCACCGATCATTCCTGCTTTCCTTCACACACCCCACACCTGCAGTGCACTAACACTCTGGGCCATGCCTGCTGCTCACAAAACTTGCCACCTCTTTGTGTGACTGCACTTTTATGCTCATGCTGTTTTCTACACTTGGGACGCCGCCTTTCCTTCAATGGCCAATAAACACTTCCAACTGTGGAGATGAGCTAAACCATAGTCTCTTCTGACCCACCTCCCATATCCCTCCCATCTCCTCACAGCACACTCATGTAGAAGTGTCACCTACTCAAGTCCCAACTGGGTCCTATCACCTGTTCCCCAAGAAGGAGATTGTACATGTTGAGTTGGCTTCCTTCTCAATCAGTACAATGGTGGATAAGCGTATTAAATAATTGTGAAACAGGGATATAAAGCAGGATTCTTCCAGCTCAGTCTTGAAGAGTATATTCATTATCTTGATTATGGTGATTTTTTCAGGAGTATATTAACACTTGTCATATATATTTTATTTTTTGAATTATATTTTTATTGAGATAGTGGTTTACAACACTATAAACCACACTACAACACTGTATGTGGTTTAGGGATATAGGTTCCACCTCTTCAGATGTATGTCAACACACCAAGGTACCCACTACCCACAGTCCTCTACCACAGCCCATTGGAACCTCTCTAACCTTTGCTGCCCACCCCCCTCGGGGTAACCTGAATTTTGCTATCAGATTTCTATTTCTAGGTTTGTTTTTAGTTTGGTCAAAAGGTTTATTTCCTAGCTGCATTGGGCACTGAGGATGATTCAATTCAGAAACAATCCATCCCACATCTGCCATGCAGTACCTCACAAGACAGTCCCATCGCTTAAGTGACATCCTTGTGAAAAATAACCGTGAGCTTGTTATTGTTATGTGATGGGTTTGCTTTTAATTAAGAGAAAAATACACAATGAAAATGATGTTTATTTTTATTGTATCATTTACTGACTAGAATGACAGACTTAGAGTGGATTTAAGTATAAAAATAACTGAATTCTTACAAATGATACTTTGCTGCTACAGTATTGAATCATTAGTGGAGGTTGCAATTATACAACTTTGAATAACATTCTCATAACAGATTTAACCCAGTCAACCAGGGGCTAAGGTCAACCAGGGTCTCCATTTTGCATTCAGATTTCCGGGGCTTGTTTTGCTTTAGCTTTGTTTCCTTGTGTTGTTTCTTTATAGTCCACCCATAAGTGAAATCATCTGGTGTTTGCTTTTCTTCTTTTTTTTTAATTAAAGATTTATTTATTTATACATACAAGAACTGGGGTACAGACCAGAGTTGTGGGGGGTGAGAGAATTCACCAGAGACAGAGTGGGGAACAGAACAGGCAGATCGACTGAAATACACTGTTGAGGGGAGCAGCGGGGGAGACAGGAGAGGTCTGCTGCTCCATGTGGGTTAGCTCCCCAGCTGGGGATTGAACTTGTGCTGCAGTAGCTGCAGTGAGTTTCATAGGGTGCATCTTAACCTCTTCCGCCACCAGGGAGACCTGCTTTTCTCCTTTTGACTCATTTTACTCAGCATAGTCCCCTCTAGTTCCATCCATACTGAGCAAGCAGCCAGAGTTCATTTAAAAAAAAATTGTACATTATATACATGTGCATATATATGTGTGTGTGTGCATATATACATATACACTCACACATATACACACGTACACAGTCTATTGTACTTCAATTATACCCTAATAAAACTGGTATTTTTTTTCCTTTCAAGTATATTATCCTACAGATCTTGGCACTGGGCGACATGTCTTTTGAGGTCGGCCTTGGCTGAATCCAGCTGGGAAGGGCAGCCTCCCTGACAGCACCTGTATTAAATAATTGTGAAACAGGAGTATAAAGTAGGATTCTGCCAGCTCATTCTTGAAGAGTATATTCATTATCTTTATTATAGTTATGGTTTCAGGAGTTAACTTGTCATATATATTTTGTTTCTTTGAATTCTATTTTTATTGAGATAATGGTTTCCAACACTGCATGTGGTGTAGGGATACGTCAGCTGCACGTTGACGACACATGAGGAGAGCTAAAGGTCCCTCGCGCCTGAGACCCATCCCACAGTGCTTCACTGATCTAGGGCAGACCCAAGCCTGGGGCTTGCCACGCTCCTCGCTACGGGGGTGCCTCAGATTGATGGCTCCTCGTGGTCAGGCGGCACATCACTGCTTCTCCTGGGAGTCTAGCAGCTAGGAGTCCATTAGGCATAAGAAGGCCAACTTCCTTTTGGAGCAACCGTGTAGGTGACACCGACATCAAAAGAGCTTGAGACAAACCTTTTGAGCGATTTTATTTATTTTTTATTTTTTTTTAATTTTTTTTTTATAGAGGCATGTTTTTATTTGTTTGTTTGTTTTGTTTATACATGCACTGGGCACAGTCAGAAGCGTGGGAGGGTGAGAGAATTCACCAGAGCCAGAGCAGGGAGCAGAGCAGGCAGAAGGACTGAAGTACACTGCTGAGGGGAGCAGCCGGCGGCAGGAGAGGTCTGCGCGCCATGTGGGACCCTCCTCTGGTGGCCGGGGAGCAGCCGGGGATCGAACCGGCACCGCAGAGGCCTTGGGCAGCCTCGCAACCCAGAGCTTTTGAGCGATTTTAAAACCATCACTCTCCCCGCTTCCTGGCCGCTGGGCAAACTCCACGGCCGGTAGATGGCGCTGTCTCCTGTATCTTGCTGAAAGCCCGACTGCCGGC
This sequence comes from Talpa europaea, assembly GCF_964194135.1. Lineage (NCBI taxonomy): Eukaryota > Metazoa > Chordata > Mammalia > Eulipotyphla > Talpidae > Talpa > Talpa europaea. The sequence goes on along the minus strand of NC_140070.1, from coordinate 105,010,148 downwards.
TGGCCAGCTCTTTCAACTTAAAAAAAATTTTTTTAAGACTTATTTATTTATGCATACAAGACCTGGGGTACAGGCCAGAGGTGTGGAGGATGAGAGTATTCACCAGAGACAAAGTGAGGAACAGAACAGGCAGATTGACTGAAGTACACTGCTGAGGGGAGCAGCACAAGCAGGAGAGGTCTGCTGCGCCATGAGGGTAGCTCCCTGGTGAGGATGGAACCTCTGCTGCAGTGGCTGTGGATAGTTTCATAGGTTGTGTCTTAACCCCTTGCGCCACCAGGGAGGCCCAAAATTTCTTGTTTTAAATCATTAACTTTTAGTGTACCAATACTAAACCATATCCCCGTGACTTTTTCTTGGTCTTTTCAGTCCTCGTGCCATAGACATATGACTATTACTCAGCTCATTCTGATTGCAATATTTTTATCATTGCTACTGAACCATGAGAGATGATGACCTGTTTGCTTTTATTGTCTTACAATACCTTAAGTATTAAAGTAATGTTAATATATTAATGCATAAAATTTGGTATAATTGCTTGGATAACCAATGTTTTATTTAATGGCGATTTTCCAAAATAAAAGAGGAGATAAGTCCATTTTCATCAAAGAGTTTTTCAGTTAAGACTATAAAAAGAAAACAGCCCCTATGGGTGGTTTCTGTCTTTCATCAGCTTTTATGAGGTGAGCAGGTCTGGTTGGGATTTTTAGAAAATGAGTTAGGGGAGAGCCTAGGGGTGTAGTATAGAGTCTTCTCAAATTTGTGGCTGGAAAATGTGTGTTCTTTTTTCAAAGACAGAAGTTTGGGGCCAACTATCAAGAACCTCATATTCCTACGGGCCCAGAAACATTTTCTGAGCCCACAATCATCACATGTGGTCCAATGAAAGAATTCTCTCCTTTTAGATGAGAGAGCCAGTTTGGAAAACAGCAGCAATATTAATATATTATGAAGTACTTAATATGTGCCAGGCACCGCTCTTAGTTCTTCACATATATTAACTGGCCTAATTCTCATGATAATTATGAAGTGGGTACTGTTTATTATCTTTATTCAATAGTTGGGGAAATAGAGGCAAGAAGCACTCAAAGTCACTCAGGTAGTAAGTGGCACAGCTGGGAGTTGAAACCAGGCAGTCCAAGCCCAGAGACTGTCACTTCATGCTAAAATATTAACAAATGTAGGATACTTCAATGGTCATTAGGGGAAATATGACTCTATTTAAAACATAGTGTTCTATTTGTACATACATAGTGCCAGATAGAAAAAGAGTTTCTTGGAGCTTAGAGGTTAATGAAGCTTCATTACCAAAAGTGAAAAATTATATCCTTATTTATGTAGTTATTCAAATTTCAGAGAAAGTATTCTCTCCATTAAAGCCTGCTGCTGCCTACTTATTACCCCAGGCATGGTTTTCCTCTTCGTTTGGAGGGGCTCCAGTTTTTCCCTCTCCATTGTAATGGCTCCATTCTCTGACCAGCTGTGGTAATGGAGGAATCCTTGAAGCTTCTTTCCTTTTGTTGGATGAGACAAACTCCTTACGGAGTCAAGCCACAAAACAAATCCCCAGGGCCTCCCCGGTGGCACAGCGGTTGAGTGCTGGGCTGCAAAGCTGCCTGCAGCCTCTGAGGCGCCAGTTCAATCCCCAGCCGCTGGCGAGGGTCCCACAAGGCAGAACAGACCTCTCCTGTTGCACCCATTGCTCCCCTCAGCGGTGTACTTCGTCAGTCTGCCTGTTCTGCTCTCCACTCTGGCTCTGTTGGATTCTCTCACCCTCCCGCGCTGCTGACTGTGCCCAGTGCTTGTATAAATAAATAAATAAATCTTTAAAAAAAAAATCCCCAGTTGGACTGACGTGGAACACCCAGTGCTTCCTTTGTGCCAACTGTATCAACCAGCCCCATCTCTGTCTTATTTCTCTGGTATGTAGAAAGTTCTCAACAAAACTTGCAGAATGAAAGAATGAAGTGCCATCTTAGAGCAAAGAATGTTCTGGAATATGGAAGCATAGCAATAAAGGTAGGGCAAAGCAAGAGGTGAAGTTCAGATTAGGCCAGGAAGTACCTCTTAGCCAGCTCTAAGGGTCTTTACAATTTTTTTTTTAGAGATTTATTTGTTTATGTATACACGAACTGGGGTACAGGCCAGAGGTATGGGAGGTGAGAGGATTCACCAGAGACAGTGGGGAGCAGAACAGGCAGACTGAAATACACTGCTAAGGGGAGCAATGGGCGAGGCAGGAGAGGTCTGCTGCGCCATGTGGGTAGCTCCCTGGCCAGCCAGGGATCGAACTCGTGCTGCAGAAGCTGCAGACAACTTCATAGTGCTGGGCTTAACCCCTTGCGCCACCAGGGAGGCCCTCTTTACCATTTAGTAAGAAGTACCATATCCAATACCCTGTAAACAATACATAATTATCACCCCATAACATAATGTCTGTCATTTTTAACTAATCTTTTACATTTTCTGTTATTATCCTAAGTCTCAATTTTAAGGGGAAAAATCCCTCAAGTGTCTATAAAATAGACATTGGACAATGGACTCCACCTGAATGTTATGATCCAGAGATCTGTTTTTACCCCTAGGTGTCCTGCTAAAGCCCCTGCTCTCCTGAGTGGTGACTCTGGCTCCTCCCTGTTGTGGCTCCATCATTTTTAAACAGGACTCTCAAGGTCATACTATACTCATCTGCATCAATCTACTGGAAAACAAGAATGAAGGATCACACTAGAGACATCTTTATGGGTCAGTTCTGGTGTTAATATACCTCATTTCTTCCCACATCATTTGGGCTTAGAACTCAGCCCCACCCAACACAGCAGGAGACAATGAAGTATAGCAGAGCTACGTGTTCAGGAAGATGAGGAAATGGGGGTTTTGTGAACAGCTATGCAGCCTGTTTCTTGCCTTCCTTTCACCTACAACATTTTCAAGACTCAGAATAAACATCACTTTTCTAACCCTAACCTACAACAGTATCTGGCAGACATAGACACTCAATAAATAAGTCATTCCACAAGTACTCCCTAAGTGCCCCCTCTCAGGGAGTTACAATTAAGTCAGACGGTCATGCCAAGCCAGTAACTTCAAACTCAGTGCTGCCAATGTAGCAAAGACTTAGCCCTTTGAGAACACAGAGGAAAACATTCTGCAAACCTCAGTTCTTGAAGTCTTGAGCTGGATGTGGAAAGATGAGTCAGAGTTTGCTAGTCAGTAGAGATCAGGGACAGGGCCTGCTATGGAGAAGAAATGCCATTTGCAAAGGTACAACTGTGTATGTGAAGGCTGGAGTAGGGGGCAGCTGTTAGGGGTCTTGTGTGGTGCACAATCATCTGATTTCTACTCTACTGATCTTTCAAACTACACCTCGTAGGTTTTCTGCCTGCTTTTTCTAAAGAGAAAGCTGAGCAACAATAATTAGTAATGCAGGACTCGAGTCCTGCTTCTGGTAGAACTTGGCATAAAGTAACTTGCAGTTGCCCTCGGAGGTCTCATCTGAGAAGGTCTCATCTACCTCTGCTCTGACTTGGTTCTGCCCTTCAGTTGTACTTGAAAAAGTGGTTTGGTGACCTAGTTCCGAAGCTATGGCTCCCTACAGCTTCTCGGCTAACTATGTTTTGACCTATTGATCTAAGGGTGAAAGGCCTGTGTGTGCTCTGTCAATGAGGATTTAATTGGGGTTTTGGAGGGAATGCTGTTGGGACAGCTATAAAGCACAAAAGACCTGCTGTGAGCCTGCAAGGGCCACCTGTATAACCCAATACTTAGACTAGCGGGTCACAGTTGTCACACTAAAACATTGTTTGGTCCACTTTCCAATTTAGGAAGTACAAGGCATATTTAGTTAATAATTGAATGCCTGTTATGTACCAGATATTTTCAAATGTATTTGTTAATTTTACCTGCAGATATTTTCTGAAATAAGCCCAAATAAGGCCTTAGATGATATTGCACTTTAGAAAATATTAAGATATTGTACTTCTTTTAAATAGATTCAGATTGTGGCCTCCCCGGTGGCGCAGCGGTTGAGCGCTGGGTTGCGAAGCTGCCCGCAGCCTCTGCAGCGCTGGTTCGATCCCCGGCTGCTCCCGGCCACCAGAGGAGGGTCCCACATGGCGCGCAGACCTCTCCTGCCGCCCGCTGCTCCCCTCAGCAGTGTACTCGGTCCTTCTGCCTGCTCTGCTCCCTGCTCTGGCTCTGGTGAATTCTCGCACCCTCCCACGCTTCTGACTGTACTCAGTGCTTGTATAAATACAAACAAATAAGTTAAAAAAATAGATTCAGATTATGTTCAGATTATGTCACAGTCACAGTGAAGATCAGAAAGTCTGTTCAAAATGAGGCAACTGTGATTAGAAAGAACAATGGACATTGGAACCAAGAGTTCTTTCTTGTCGTTTATAATCTTTTCCCTCAATCCTACTATCCAAGTGGGGAGAATAAGGTAAGTTTCATAGTTGTGATTTGTATGAACTTTAGAGGCCTGACTGAGCACCTCTCTGAGTGTGATGATTTTTTAAATTGTGTTTGTCTGTGCCTGTGGAGTTATTACAAAATGCAATGGCTTCTGAGCCAAGGAGGCTCCCACACCTGTGCGTTGTGGGCCTGATCTCCCGGCACTTCCACCACCTGTTATGCTAGGAGAACCCAGGGCTCCCATGGGATGACCTCTGGGTGCTGTTATGCTGGCAGCTGTATCTTCCTGCATTGACTAAAGCCAGCTGGGAGGCTTGTAAATTTGCTTATGGGGAGCTCCAGTGGGCGCTATAGGCATCATGCTTATCTTCTGGGCTCTGAAAAGCTGGAGGCGTCAGTAAACTGAAGCTGTAAGACTAGGAAACCATCAAGGAAGGTTGCTTGGTTACACGGAAGGAAGAATTTGCTGTGATTGATCATTGAATGATCCGAGTGCATTAGCCAAGGAGCTGGTGGGGCTTTTTGGACTATGGTTTTAAGAGGAGAGTGGTCATTTTCAGGGAGCACCCTCAAGACAGGCCCTCACAGTTTTCTCTCACATAGAACATGTTCAAACAGGTTCGCAACCTTTGTGAAAGGGCAGTGGCTTTTTGAAGGACACTTTTTAGTTGGTAGAACAGGTTATATAAACCAGAGTTTGCTGCCAAGTGCCAAGCAGGTTTGACTTTACAAGTAGTAATTATAGAGCCAGCTCTGGCCTGCACTAGATCCTTCATGTTCCAAATGAGCAAAGTGAAGTTCAGAAGAGGGCAGGCAGTAGCATGGGTGCTCAGTTGATGTCACTGAGGACTAGAACTCAATTCCTCTGATTCTGAGTCCAGATTCCTAGTTTTCCTCCATAGTAATTAAACAGAAAGAGCTCCTGCCCACAGACTGAGGTTGGATCTCAGACTCATGGCTGATGTCTTCTTGCAGGGCTGTTGGCACTTGGATTTTTGCCAACTCCATCCTTGAGCAGCTGCTAAGCCTCCATCCCCCAGCTCACTACCAAACCTGGCCTCCAGGCAAGGATAGAAGTCAGAACTTGTCCTGCCTTTTAGAAGGCTGCTAGCTTCTAGCTAAGCTTGGTCTTAAGGGTCATTGCTAGATCTAAGACAAGGCAGAGAGGCAAGAAGGAAGGAGGGGGTGGGAAGGAAGGTAATAGGACGTAAGTGAAAAAAGAACTAAATAGCGGTACTCCACTGGTGAAGGGAGAATACTGACTTAGCTTCCAAGAACTTCCCAAGTTAATGACCCCCTTCTTCTGCTCTTCAGATATGTCTGTCTTTGCCTGTGTCCGTGGTGTTCAGTGCCACCATGCCAGCTTGTGGGATTTCTCTCCAGGCCACAAGTGCACAGAACCTGTCCTGTGTCCCTTCACTCCTTTTTCCTGACATTTAATCTAGAAGTTTCTAGATTTTATGATTAATTTGAAAGGGGAGTGTGTGCATACTTGTATTCATTCATTGTACTTTTTATTGGAGAATAATCTCTGTCCTTTAGGTGGTGGGTGATAGCCTTTAGAAAGAGAAAAACAGATTGTGATGGATTTACAAGTGTGGAAAAGGGTCATTTAAAGAAGGACCTCTGCAGCATCTCTACTGGACATAAGCCCTGCAGACAATTTTAGAGAACAGTTTTCTGAAAAGAAAATGAACATGGCAAAATTAATTGAAAACATCATAACCTTTATTTTACATTTACTGATGGATATTGTTTTAAACTATCTCAGTTCATGAGCTAGAAAAAACACATTTCCTTTGGAATACATAACTTAAAAATATTTTCAAAACAAAGTCTTTGAAAAATTGTTCTCAGATATAATTAATATTTTCAGAATTGAATATTACATGAATAGAGAGGTCTTTCTGAGCACACAATTTATTTACCAAGGGTATGCTAGCTACTTCATAAGAAGTTTAAAATGCTTGTATGTGGTTCTTAACAATTTCAGAGAAATAGGATGTTTCTATGACTTACAACTACATTAGTCCATGTAAAAGCAACAATGAAAAGAAGCTCATTTTCCTACTGTCGAAAATTTCTGTCAAGAGCTGTTTTGTAATCCATCGCTCTGTGTGAAATTCCACCCACCTCACACTTGGCATAGCCATAATGTGCAAGCCTAACCTAGGCATGGACAAAACACAACACAAATTACTAGAGATCCACTTCGTGCAAGTTAATGTAATAGGCAATTTTCACCAAAGTGGAACCTCCGTGTGCTCACTGTGGCTGGTCAACTGCCACTGCCTGTGCTCACCACTGTCTGTCTGTGGCTCTAGGTCTGTCCACAGAGGCTCTCTGGGCTGTCAACTCTGAGCACTAGCTCAGGATTATGTTTTCCTACCCAGGACCATGGCACACAGGGGGAGAAAAACCTATAAAGAACATTTTCCTAGAAAAAGAAATATAATTTGGTACTGAAAAATAAAATTAACATTAACATTAAATTTTCATACATGTTTTGTAGGCCTATCAATTACTGCAAAAGAATTTTGCAGTGTTCTATCACCAGGGTCATTCTTGCAATGTGACAAATCCCAGACACAACTATTAAAAGCAGAGTAAATTATGCATATTACCTAAACTAAGGTGAGTAATGTAGGGTTCTGTCTTCAGCTGCCATTCCCTGCCCCTCAGCTTTTTCCCCTTTATATTTAATTGCAACCATACATCAGCAAAAAAAAAAAAACCAACTTTGATCTGGATTATAAATTGAATTGCACAGTATGACAATTCACTGTGGTAGTGAGATAGCATGTAAGTTATAATTGTGTAATAGAAAAATTTGAGTTAACCTGATTTTAAAGTATTTCTTTTTTCATTATGGTAAGATATAAAAAAATTTACCATTATGTACATTTAGTATATTCATAATACTTAATGAGTATATTTAACTATCACCACCATCCTAATTTCCAGAATTTTTCCATTATCCCAAACTGAAATTCTGTAGCTATTAAATGTTAATTCCCCATTCCCTCCTCTCTCCAGCCCCTGGTAGCCTCTATTATACTTTCTGGTTCTATGATTACTTAGTCTAAGTACCTCCGTGAGAGGACTCATACAACATTTGTCCATTTGTGTCTGATTTATTTAATTTACCATGTTTGCAAGGAATGTCTGAGTTGTAAGAATTTAACTCCTTTTTTAAGATTTATTTTTATTGGGCCTCCCCAATGACACAGCAGTTGAGTGCTGGGAAAGCTGCCCGCAGCCTCTGCAGCACTGGTTCGATTCCCCGGCCGCTGGGCGAGGGCCCCACATGGTGCGCAGACCTCTCCTGCCGCGCCCACTGCTCCCCTCAGCAGTGTACTGTTCCCCGCTCTGGCTCTGGTGAATTCTCTCACCCTCCTGCGCTTCTGACTGTACCCAGTGCTTGTATAAATAAATAAATAAATCTTTAAAAAAAGAATGTTTTTAAAAAAAGATTTATTTTTATTATATTTATGCATATAAGAACTGGGGTGTAGGCCAGAGTTGCAGGGGGTGAGAGGATTCACCAGAGACAGTGTAGGGAACAGAACAGGTGGATCCAGTGAAATACACTGGTGAGGTAGGAGGTGAGACAAGAGAGGTCACTGTGCCATGTGAGTTAGCTCCCTGGCTGGGGATCAAACTCATGTCTCAGTGGCTGGTGATAGTTTGATAGCTCAAGACTTTAGCTCTGAGACTTTAACCCTTGCACCACCAGGGAGAACTGAATTTAACTCCTTTTTAAGGCCAAATAATAGTCCATTATATGTTGATAACTCACCTTGTTTATCCATCTGTTGATGGACATTTGGTTGTCCACCTTTTGGCTATTGTAAACATTGACATACTAGTATCTGTGTAAGTTTTACTTCCAGTTCTTTTGTGTATATGCCCTGAAGTGGAGTTGCTGGCTCGTATGGTAATTCTATATTTAACCTTTTGAAGAATTAGTCTCATTTTATTTTTTTTAATTTTATTTTTGCATAGAACCAGGGTATAAGCCAGAGGTGGGTGGGGGAGGCGTGAGAGGATTTACCAGAGACAGATGGGGGAGCAGAACAGGCAGATCTACTGAAATAGACTACTGAGGGGAGCAGCAGGTGAGACAAATGAGTTTTGCTGTGCCATAAGTGGGTCAGTTCTCTCTCCAGGGATTAAACTCAGGCTGTCTTGTGGTGAAAGCATTGATACTTAACCCCTAGGCCACCAGGGAGTCCTTAAATTAGTCTCATTTTATTTTTTTAAAGATTTATTTATGCATGTAAGAGCTGAGGTGCAGGCCAGACGTGCAAGGGGTGAGAAGATTCACCAGAGACAGAGTAGGTAGCAGAACAGGCAGATCTACTGAACTCACTGCAGCAGGTGAGACAGGAGAGGTCCGCTGCACCATATGGGTCACCTCCTTGTCTGGGGATCATGGATAGCTTCATAGTGCTGACACTTAACCCCTTGCGTCACAAGCTAGGCCCTAGTCTCATTTATTTATTTATTTTAAAAGATTTATTCATTTATGCACACAAGAACTGGGGTATAAACCAGAGGTACAGGGGGCGAGAGGATTCACCAGAGAGAGTGGGGAGCAGAATAGGGAGATCCACTGAAATACACTGCTGAGGGGAGCAGCAGGCAAAACAGGAGAGGTCTGCTGCGCCAGTTGGGTTAGCTCCCCGGCTACTGGGGGGTAAGGGGGATTGAACTGGTGCTGCAGTGACTGGGGATTGCTTAATCACTCTGTCTTTAACCCCTGTGCCACCAGGGAGGCCCCCTAGTCTCATTTTAAAACTAATAAGAAACACAGTACTTCTCTCGGTTATTCATGCTCAGATCTGGAGTGTCAAACCCAGTCTAACTAGCAGCCTCTTTCAGGCCCAGCTTCTCAGCAGTAGGCCTATCAATTGCTGCAAAAGATCAGAAATAAGAGGAAGAGTCCCAGTGGCTAGGGGAAGTACTTCCCTGTCCCTCTTTCTGCGGGGTTATCAGTGAACCCTGACTTGGCTATTAGAGGAAGTCAAAGCATCAGAATGGCATTTTTACCCTCCAGCATAATAAAAGGCATGAAGGGTTCTTGAAAAGAAAAACATGTCACAAACCAGAAAGTAAAAGCTTCAGAGAATTGAGGAAAGGTATCTCCAAACTAGTACTGAGAATGGAGCACAGAAGAATGTGGTTGAACTGGGGATTCAGAGGTTTATGGCAGGTCTGGGCAGGTGGGAAACCACCAGGTGGGACAGGATGAGGGCAGATTTGATGGCAGTGCTTTCCAGGTGCAGCCAGGAGTCTATGAAGCCAGGAGTTAGGGTGGGGACGGTGATGTTCTGAAGATCAGACACCACGGGGCCTAAATGTACAGGATGTTTGATAAGCTCACGTTATTGTACTTATCAATGCAATATTTGCCATTAACTTTCTTTTTTTTTTTTTTTTATAGAGGCATGCTTTATTTATTTATTTATTTTTTGTTTGTTTTCTTTTTGTTTATACATGCACTGGGCACAGTCAGAAGCGCGGGAGGGTGAGAGAATTCACCAGAGCCAGAGCGGGGAGCAGAGCAGGCAGAAGGACCGAAGGACACTGCTGAGGGGAGCAGCGGGCGGCAGGAGAGGTCTGCGCGCCATGTGGGACCCTCCTCTGGTGGCCGGGGAGCAGCCGGGGATCGAACCGGCGCCGCAGAGTCCACGGGCAGCTTCGCAACCCAGCGCTCAACCGCTGCGCCACCGGGGAGGCCCGCCATTAACTTTCTTTCCATTTAATCCATGTTTCACATCCCTGCAATCTTTTAAGATTACCCCTGGGTACATGAAACCTTCCAGTTCAAACTCTTTCACTAGCTTCTCATTTATAACCATTGCCTCTCAACTTGGATGAGAGTAGCCCCAAGGCCACTCCCTGAGGAGCAGGAGACCCAGGATAAATCCCCAAGTCTCTGCAGCACTACTTTTACTGGAAAATGGAGATAAGCATGACTTTTACATGGGAACAAACAAGGGTTGCTGCAGAGTAAGATATTTACAGCAGTTTAAGGATGAAATGCTGTTCTTCAGTGAAATTTGGAATTTTGCCTTTTGGCACACTCTACTACAAGATAAGTTTACTTTCCAGGCATCAGTGCCACACCTCAGTTTATCTGGTGAATCTGGGAAGTGGGTAGGGGCACAGATAAAGGTTAAGCTTCGAACTCCCTTATCTGGATCATTAAAACTGTCCCCCACTGGTGTCCTGGAGCCATCCTTCTAACTGGTTCCTAACCAGCAAAGGTGAGATCATTTTGCTCTTTTTTTTTTTTTTTTAAGGATTTATTTATTTATACATAGAGGAACTGGGGTACAGGCCAGAGTTGTGGGGGTGGTGATGAGAAGATTCACCAGAGACAGAGTGGGAAACAGAACAGGCGGATTGACTGAAATACACTGCTGAGGGGAGCAGCGGGCTAGTCAGGAGAGGTCTGCTGCGCGGCCATGTGGGTACCTCCCTGGTTGGGGACTGAATTCATACTGCAGTGGCTGTGAACAGCTTCATAGGTTGTGTCTTAACCTCTGGCACCACCAGGGAGGCCCTTGCTCTTTTTTTAAATGAAATACATCGAGTATATTTATTTAATATATTTGTTAGTCTATAATATTTAAAACATTTTTAAAAATTTTATCATCGGTCACTTTTGTATAGCTATTGTTCCTCTTAGGTGTGGCTCTCCCATCAATATTCTACCTGTGAACCACCATCCCACTCCCTTGCAGCTCCCTCCCCTCACTCAACTCATCCCTCATTGCACACCCTGGATGGATGGTCCACCCACGAGCTTTGTCCTTTTCCTAGAACCTTGTCCTTTTTCTGAGGAAGAACCTGCACTCCTGGACAGCAGCAGACCAGGCTGCTCAGACCCCCAGAAGCAACTAGGAGGCAGGTAGCAAGGCAGAGCACTTCAGAAAGCTCCTGAAGGGCAGGTGTATGGTGTGGTTCTCCAGACTCCTTGATTTTGGAACTTCCTTTGGAGTATGAGAGTGCCCCACTTTCTCCAGACCAGCGTGGCCTCTGGGTTCCGTGCCTCCTCATCTACAATGTTTGTCCCATCCATTCTGATGACTGTCACACGATGCTCCGAGTCTTATAATTCCGGCGTTTGGAAACTAACTCCAGCCAGTGTCGGTGAGGAAGTCCCACTGTGGGGACCGACGCCAGCAAATGGCCAGTCCAGCTCTTGTCGACTCCTTTCGTGTTTTCCAGTCCTGCCCTGGGTCCCTAGTCACAGCTCTGATGTTTTCCTCTCCCAGTTGGAAAAGGGGGAAGCCTCCCTCAGGTAGCGTGCATCTCAGCACAGGGGTTTTGTTCCCAGCCCGGGGAGATAGTGTAGACGGAGCTCCTGTGAGAAGTTGCTACACCAGCCATCCAGTGGCCTTTTCTCTCAAAGTTCCAATCATGCTGTTTGGATCCCTCTCTGCGCCCCCACGATGATTGTGTCCAGGGCTTTGATTTGTCCCCCTCCTCTGGAGGAGAGCCCCGTGCGGCCTGCAGAGGGATCGCCTGAATTACCGGTGCCTTATGTAGGTCTGAATGAAGTGGGGGCAGGCCCAGAGGAGGACAGTCTCAGCGCCTCTTTCATCTGTGTAACAATACGGAGGATTATGATTTAAAATGATAAAGCAGCCCCCCCCCCCCGTGGCGCAGCGGTTGAGCGCTGGGTTGCGAAGCTGCCCGCAGCCTCTGCAACGCCGGTTCGATCCCCGGCTGCTCCCCGGCCACCGGAGGAGGGTCCCACATGGCGCGCAGACCTCTCCTGCCGCCGCTGCTCCCCTCAGCAGTGTACTTCGGTCCTTCTGCCTGCTCTGCTCCCCGCTCTGGCTCTGGTGAATCCTCTCACCCTCCTGCTCCTCTGTATCCAGTGCTTGTATAAATAAATAAATCTTTTAAAAAAAATAAAGTAAAATGATAAAGCATTCAGAGCATCCTCCGTCAGGCTGGCGGCGTGCGCTCCGTCGGTGTGAGGCCTCCTATTCCTCCCCTCTGGCCCACAGGCCATTCCAGCCTTAACCCTTTCAGCCCCGCCCAGCCTGGTGCCCCGCGGCGGCGGCCAGGACAAGCTCTCGGCACCGCGACACCTTAAGAGTAGTTTCCCCAACACCCTGAACTACATAAGACGAACGTCTGAGCACCTTGGTTTATTTTCAAGTAACTTTGAGCAACCGGCCAGTGTGTCAAGATAAGAAAAGGGAACAGCGGCACACTGGCCGACGCGAGCCCCCAAGGGTACGAACAGAAAGGTGGGCTTTGCAGTGTCCCTCCGCTTCCAAGCGCCCCTCCTCACTCAAGAGCTCGGGTTGCACGTCCCGCGAGCGAGGGCCGGGGTGCGGGCTCCAGGGACGGGCGAGCAGGGCAGCCTCCCCAAGTCGGGCAGCCCGAAGTAACCCAGCCTGCCCAGAAGAGAGCGCCCCGCCCCTCCGCGGCGCCCCGCGCGAGCCCGACCCCGCCATCGCCAACCCCCTCCCTCACCTCGCCTCCCCCTCCCCCCCGCGCGCGGGCCGGGACTCCCACCTGGGCGCCTCCGGCCCCGGCTCCCCGCGGGTCCCCGAGCGGGCGGGGCTGGCCCGGCTGGAGCTCGCCCCGCCCCGCCCCGCCCGCCCCGCCCCGCCCCGCCGAGAACGGACCGAGCGGCCGCGGGGCGGGGGCCTGGAAGGGGAGAGAAGGGGAGGAGAAAGGAGAGGAGGAAAGTGGAGCCCGGCGGGCCGCAGGGAGGAAGGGCAGGGGCGCGGGCGACGCGCAGAGTTTGGCGGCGCGCTCGGGGAGCCTGAGCGCCCGGCGCGCCCCGAGCCCAAGTCGCGGCGGCAGCGCCCAGCCAGCCCCGCGGCGGCCCCCGGCGCCCTGCGGGGCGGCCCCGAGCGGCGACCCCCCGGCGGCGCGCCAGGCGGGCGGCGGCGGTCCCGGGGCTCGGCGTCGAGAGGGATGGTGGCGGCGGGACGCGGGCCCGCGCAGCCGCCAGCGCCTCCCGCCCGGCCGCGGGCGCCGTGAGAGCCCGGGCTGCGCGCCGGGCATGCGGCCACGGCCCCCGGCCCCCGCCCCGCACCGTGCCCCGCGCCCCCGCCATGCCGCGGGCCCCCGCGTCCCTGTGCGCCTGCCTGCTCGGGCTCTGCGCGCTCGTGCCCTCGCTGCCAGGTAAGCCGCGCGCCCGCCGCGCAGGAGCCCGCCCCGCGCCGGCTCGACGGCCGGGCCGGGAGCGCCCGCCAGGGCCGGGCGGGAGGCGCCGGCTGAGGGTGGACGGCGCGGCCCGGGCATCCCCGGTGGGGCTCGCCCCGCGCGTAGCGGACCGCAGCCCCGCGGGGCAGTCGCCGGCCTCCGAGCCCTTCCCGGCTGAGGAGGAGCGTCCCGCCCTGTGTACACAGCCGGGCCCGTCTGCGGGCCGAGCCGCGGGCGCCCGTGCGCGGGGTGGGGGGGCCGCCGCCTGTCCGGAGCTGGGCCGGGGCTCCGCGCGCCCCGGCACAAAGCGGCCCTTGTGGCCGGCGGGGGGCGGGCAGGCCGCTGGGAGGCATCGAGTGATGCCGCGGGGGGCCGGGTCGCGGGGAGGCGAAGGGCAGCGGGAGGAACGAGACCCCGAGTCTTCGCGGAGCCAGAGCTTGGGGCCGCGGTTACTCCGGCGGGCTGGGCTGCTGGAACCGCGGGTGCTCGGGGCGCCAGAGCGAAGCCTGGAGTTTCACTGCGCCATGGCCAGCGACCTTCTTGCAAAGATGCAGAAACTCCTCCCCCTCCGCCCCCCGCCTTCCTAACCCCGAGACGCCGAGGGGAGACTCGCGTCCCGAGCTACAACCCCACCTGGGCCAGTCGGTCCGATTATCCTTCTGCTTGGCTTTACCCCATTTATAAACACACTGTGCCTCATGTTCTGGAAACTCGGGAGCCTTCTGGAAGAGGAGGGCTGGGGGTGTGCGATTGCATAAGCTTGTTACTGCCCCGGGCTGGAGACTGTGAGGGATCCTTGGTTACCTCTAAGTTTTCGGGGAGGGCTGGATGTGGCAGTTAAGTCCCAGAGGAAGGATGCTCTGTTTGGCCCTGGGGCTCCCGGCCACACGAGCTACGCCCGCCCTTTAACAAAAAAAAAGAAAGAAAGAAAAGAAAAACTCAACAGGAAGCGCCAAACTTTCTCCTTCCTGTAGGAAATAATTGTGTGTTGGGGTCCTCCATTCACTTTCAAGTCCAAGATACTTGATTGAGTGGAGGTCCGTCCTGCTTACCTTGGAGGCACGCACACGGGAGGTGGAGCTTTATGTCCGAGCAGAGGAGGTGTCCTGGGGTCTGGGCAAACAAAAGCCTCCTTTAGGCCCGAATTGAAACGTAATGCTGTAGCAAGGTGTTTGTTTTTAATGGGAGAAAACAAACTTCAGAGACTGGAGTAGATCACTTGTTACCAAATACCTGTCTAGCAGCCAGTACCTATGTTTTCAAGGGTGCCCAGGGAAATACAGAGAGCAAGGAGATATATCTGTGAGCTACACAGGAGCATGTCCCCTGCTTCCTGAGAATTGTCCTTTAATTTGTCATCGTCTTTTATTTTGGTGGGAAAGCTTACTTTAAAAAAATACTTTCTAGTGATAATAGAGGGTAGGTTTTCATTTTTTGCAAAATCTGGCAATCCTATATAAATGCCTCCCTCCCCCTTTTTGTTGTAGTCTGTTGTTAATGTTCTGTGAATCCCAAAAGTTTGGAAACTTCTAAGGAGATGACTTCTAAATTCCCTTATAGGCTGACATTCTGTGTTTCTAATAAAAACTCAAATATTTCCGGTTGCAAGGAATTCTTTTAATACATTAGTTTCCATTTGCATTGGGATTTCTGTTTTTCAGAGTTCATATATATCCTTAAAGTGATCTACATTTTTTGGATGAGCCCAAGAGAGGCTATTTGCCCACAATCCTTGTTCATTGACCTCCAAGCTTTTTGGTCCAGTGCTCTTTGTCCTACATGACTCAGCTTAGGTAAGAGGAAAAAACCATTGAGCCATGCTGGCTTATTTCCTCCTTTAGGGTTTCCTTCTGTCTCTGCTTTAGAGCTCAGCTAGCACCCCCTCCTCCTACCCCCCACGCCCAGGCGCAGCAGACCAGTGATAGAGCAAGCTCATCATTGGCCTCCAGACCAGACCCTATCCCTCTTAGTGCCCTGGAGCGAGTTTCCCTATGTTGCTGAGCCATTGGGAAAACATTGTTTTTCTCTTCCTTCCTTTTTCTTTACAAATATTTTCTCCAGGATTTGTTTCTGTCTTGCTATTATGAAGTGATTTGAAAGAGAAACATTTGTTAACTCAAAGAGAACACAGACCTGCAGAGCCATGCCTGCCTGAGTGTCCCGAGCCAGTTGCCTGTCTTGCTGTCAGCCACAGTTTCATCTCTGCTTAGGCCAATAGAAAATAGACTTTGAGTTTAAAGGAACTCATTCCAGATGAGTGCTTGGCAGCCTGAAAGCCTCCTCTGCCCAGGGTTATCTCCTGCTCTCCTTATCCAGTGGCCAAGAACCTCTGGGTAGGACCTTGGGCACAGCATTGTCACAAAACCAGTTCTCAGCAGTGAAGCCTTTCCATGCCACCCTTACTCTCCAAGGAGGAGGGAAGAGCCTGGTGTCGATCATGTTGCAGGACTAGAATCATGGTTGCCATTGTTATTTAAACACACACACACACACACACACACACACACAAAGAGAGAGAGAGAGAGAGAGAGAGAGAGAGCACGAGAGCAAAAAACTAGTGTTCTTTTAGTGAATGACCTGCAAGTTAGAATGCTCCATATTCTAAGGGAGCCCTTTATTCTATTTAGTGAACTCCTGTTGGCAGCATTCTTACACTCCACTTTGCCCCCATTTTTCATGGTCTGTGATGGGGCTGTTGGAATTTGGCCATGGGTTTGCGGCGTTCTTCAGGTAACCAGGCTGAGGGTTAGAAATGCCAATGTAATGCAAACAGCAATGAAATACATACAGGGGCTTGGTTTTCAGACTGCTGTTTACCTTCGTAATTACATTTTACTCCACCATCCTTGAATTACGGGGGCTTTTTATAAGGAGGATTGAGGCAGAAGAGGGCAGGGTCTAATTAGCTCTAATTAGTATTCCTCTCCTGCTTGTTCTCCATGCTTATTTAGCTACTGAGGCAACGGAGAATGAAAATATCTAAGTAGTTGGCAAAGACTCTTTGTGCCTGCCCGCCCTGGTAACTACTTTTTCTTACTTAGTCTGTTTATGGAAATATTCTGAGAAGTTTTAACGATATCAATAATGTGGAACAATGACACAGTAATTAAGTGATAGCGTCCCTTTCACATGGCGTTGTGCTGCTGGGTTAATGGATGGGGCTCTTTTCACAGGTATTTTCAGTTGGCCGGAAACTGAGGACTTTAGAAAGCAGATTGCTGTGGTTTGTTTTCTTTCTTTCCAGTTGGAAGGGGATTAATGGCCTTTGTAAATGTAAAGGGACACTTTATTTATGGGCAACCTTTTGTTCGGGAGGCTTCTTGCCTCTATTGAGTGAGGGGTATGCATCCTTGGCCACCTGTGAAAAGTTTGCTCCAAGACAAGGCTCCACACTTCATCTCCTGTGGCCAGTGCTTGGAGGGGCTGCGCTGGGGCCTGCTTTCTCCTTACCGGAGTTCCTCCCCCATGCCCACCAAAAATGGATTTCAGGGGTGCTTGCTTGTTTGTGTAGAGTGGGAACCTGCTTCTGCTTTCATCCCCTTTAGTTATTCTTGGGGCTCACTCAGTGTGCTCTTTTAAAGCTCAAGTCAGAACTTGTCACTCTGCTTAACAGCCCTCCAATAGCTTCCAAAAGGCCTGCCAGCCCTCCATGAATTACATATGCTCTGACCCCAACTTCTCTGACTTGCTCTCTCTCCCTGCACTCATTCCTGTGCACTTCCCATCCTCCAGCCGCAGGCCCTTCCCACACTCTCCTCCCAGACTGCTGGGGTCCTCTACCCTACAGTCTCTTCTCGGTTGTCTGCTAAGTAAAACTGCAGCCTCCTGTCCCACATTCTTCTTGTTTTCTTTATTCCTTGAGTTTTCTCCTAAACACTCGTCATCATGTAATATACTTACCTGGTTTATTGTTGGCATGCCTTCCTGTAGGGTAAGTGAAAAAGTATCAGGCTTTTCTGCCCTCCCGCCTTGGGATTAGTGATGGATCCCTGCAGTCCTGAATGCATGCCCCATGGCGGGCACCTGGAGTATGGAGTAGGGTGTGGGCATATGTAGATGGGATTCACCTGGGCTGAGACTGGGCTTATAAGGGCAGCATCATGGGGACTCCAGCAGAAGCAGAGAGAACAAGAGTGAAAGAGAAGCAGAGGCCACCAGAGAATGCCGGAGAGCCCAGAAAGAATGACTTGCTGGGGGCCTCCCAGCCCCCGCCCCGGCACCCCTGCCAGCTGTGTAACCAGTAAGATCCCAATAAAAGCCTGAAAAGTGGGCAAATTGCCCACTGAGGGCTTCAGAACTCCTCCTTCCTTTACTCTGTCTGCTGGGGTCGTAGAGATCCTGCTCCATGTCCTCCTGCCATACACTTCCCTAATGAGGATTGTCCTCCAGCCAGGACACACAAGATTCTGAGAGCAGGGAGCTTTGTCAGTTTTAATCATCACTATATCCCCTATGCCTAGAACAGTGCCTGACTCATATTTGTTGAATGAATGGATGAACATGAGTCTTGGTGGAGAGAGAGAGAGAGAGAGAGAGAGAGAGAGAGAGAGAGAGAGAGAGTATATGTGCAGGCAGTACTTGTCCTATTGCACCTCCTTGCTGCCTTATACAACTAGCTTTGAAATCAGAGGCTGTGCATGTAGTTTATTAGAAACTGTGAGAGAAATCACCCATTTGAATGTGTCACAATTTTTTTTGAGTTGGAATCCATGATAGAGGCCATTTAGTACCCTCCTCGCCCACCAATTGTTTGCATGAGGATGCTGAAGCCTGGAAAGGTTAAGTAATCAGCCCAACCAAGGTCATGTAGCCAATAATTAACAGAACACATACTTGGATCTTTCCTGCCTAGAATATCCTCACCTCATCCCAAAATTCCTGCCCAAACATCCCCTCCTCTGTGAAGCCCTGGAATGGAGCAGAGTTGACCTCTTCTTCCCTCGTTCTTATAGCTCATTCTGTCAGAGGGGGCTGCATGGGATCTACCTCACTTGCTAGATGGCAAATTGCCCAGGTCTCATTTACCTTTCTGTCCCTGATACAACCATAACGGTTGGCACTTAGTATTTGATTCCTAGGCCCTGGTTTCAGTCACCTTTAAAAACAAACTCAACTTAAGGGGCCTCCCTAGTGGCACAGGGGTTAAAGTCTCAGGGCTATCAAGCTTTCAGCAGCCGCTGAGACATGAGTTCCATCCCCGGCTGGGGAGCTAACCCACATGGAGCAGCAGACCCCTGCTGTCTCCCCTACTGCTCCCCTCAGCAGTGTATTTCAGTCAGTCTGCCTGTTCTGTTTCCCACTCTGTCTCTGGTGAATCCTCTCACTCCCCCACACCTCTGGCCTATACCCTAGTTCTTGTATGCATAAATAAATCTTTAAAAAAATTAACTTTAAACTAGGTAATATATTCACAAAGATATATTTTTTCAAGTATAACACGTGTGCAGGAGAAATCTCTTCATCCAGTCCAGGGGAGTGCCCTGACTCCCTTCCCAGCACAGATCTTCCCTGTTGGTTTCTTCTGTATCCAGTGTGTTTTCTACACATGTTATAAATATTCCTCCCCCTTTTTTGTTGAAAGGCAACACTAAAGATACTGTTCAGTATATCTTGCCTTTCATTTTTAACTATACTTCAGGTTGTTTCATATCAGGGTATAGGGAACATCACATTCTTTTAAAAAGCTGCATAGTTATTCCATTGTATGAATTGATGTTTTAAAAATGCAAGTCATATCTGTAAAACTGATAAAGTTGGGTGTTCTCCAGACACAGGTCTGAGGTTCAGAAAGGTGATCCAAGATGGGAACAGAATGAGCTAGATCCTTCCTGGGGGTATATTTCATGGTAGCATTTTAGACCAATGACTAGTTGCTAGATTCTATGCTGGGAAATATTTTGTTTCTCTTGTGTAGCAAGTATGGGGGTCATGGTTTAGGGCATGGGGAGAAGCTCTCCAGTACCTTACCACATTAAAAGAAATAAGAGTAATGTCATGTTTTTATTTTCTGTTGTTTTGAAAGCAATGACTATGATGTAATTCAGAATTGTATTTTTCTAGCCTAGCTTCTACTTGTACCTTCAAGGCGATGTCAGAGACTGTTCTGATATCAACTCCCGTTATGTGTTTGCCCACCATCCAGCTGAGCAGTATTATGTCCCTACTTCCCACTAGTAGGGTTACTGCAGCTTGGTACCCACTTCTGTTCTGTCCCTGAATGTTTTGGGCCAGGAAATTCCAACTGCTGGGTATGTGCTTTCAGTGGGTGTTGTGGTGGTGGACAAAGCGTAGACAGAGTGGGCAGAGGCTGAAGGGAGGAGACTACTGCAGGAATCCAGACAGAGTTCAGAGGGCCTGGCGTGGCCCATATATGACTGGAGGGGGTGGATAGGCAGAATTGGATTAGGAGAAACCACCAGACAAGGTGGCTGCCTGGATCTGATTGATGAAAGAGAGGTGTGAGACAGTGAGAGAAAGAACACATTTTCAGATTATGGTTTGCAGTAACCCCCCAGCTTCAAAGGCATTGGGGGCTGCAGGCAGTTAAAGTTGAGCTGGGAATAGTCACTTTGCAAACAGCAACCAAGGAAGATGTGGCCATCGTCTGGGCTGCCAGTGCCTGTTTCCATGACCTAGACATACACTCTGACATTTGTGAACTACAGCTGTTTTAAGTTTTTATCCAGTGCTTCCTTTCTTTCAAAATGCTTATTGGTGCTAAGCGACTCATCCAGCCAAATCCAAGTTCTGAAATATTAATAGGTGGAAAGAGGGGAGAAGCCAAAGGGAGTGACTCTGGCATGATGACATGTGTCAGCACAGCCCATTCTTTTGGTTTCTGGTGTTTCTGTCTGCTACCTGGTACCTGGCATCCTGCGCTCCAGGGAGAAAGACAAATCAGCCATTTGTCTCTATCTCTGGCAGCCCCTGGCCCAGGGTTTGCTGATTAGGACGTGCTTATTACAGGGTTTCTTGAATTTGAATTTGTCCCAACGGCAACCTAATTTTAGAAAAATCTCTTTGAGTGCAGTAAAACTACCATTGCAAGTGAATGTATAATAATAAAAGAAGTGATTGGTAGTGCAGGATGACAAATTTTTAATGTTGTTCAGTATGTTTTCATATCAGATGTCTATCGCATCTTTTAAACCTCTTCAGTGTTAGGTCGAAGGTCCTATAGGCTGGCAAAGCAGAAGACCAGAGCCCAGTCTGGTCAGAACTGCGGAGCCCTATGGCGCTGAGCCCGAGACCTCTGACCCATGTTCCTAGAGATCAGTGATGAGGCTCTGGTGATTAGAAAATAATGTTTGTGAATTTATGTGGATTGGAGCTGATCCATAAATGAGGCATCTGACTCAGATTCCTGACTGAGGGCCCACTGAGGATCCTGCAGGGATCTGGAGCTCGATCGGCACACAGCCCTGAGTCTGGGTTGAAGTTAGGCGCCCCCAGCAGGCTTCTTGTGTGGTTGCTTGCTGGCTGGGACCCTTCTAACCACTTTCTTGTATATTGGCCTCCTTATTTCAAGTCACTTATTCTTGTTTTCATCTATAAAATGGGGTGTGTTCTCTAGATTCTTTAAAATTTCTAACTCTAAGGTTCTGCAATTCCTTGATTTTTTTTCTTTTTTTTTAAAAGAACTGGGGTACAGGCCAGAGGCGTGGGGGGTGGGAGGATTCACCAGAGACAGAGTGGGGAACAGAACAGGCAGATTGACTGAAATACACTGCTGAGGGGACCAGCAGGCGAGGCAGGAGACGTCTGCTGCGTTATGTGGGTTGCTCCCTGGCCACGGATTGAACTGGTGCTGCAAGGGCTGCGGATAGCCTCATAGGTTGCGTCTTAACCCCTCGCGCCACCAGGGAGACCCCAATTCCTTGATTTTTATACATCAAAGCAAATGGTGTATCCCAAAGGCCTGAGTTTGTATTTGATAAGGCTGGTGAGCAGGAGGGCAGTAATTAATTTTAAATCTAGGTTTGATTTTTACCCACTTAGTCTTTTCTGACAAGTAAGGGGATTTAACCAAAAATGGAGTGAAATTTTGAAACTCTTTTCCTGCACACATTCTCTCTTTTGCAAAAGCTTAAGTGCCTATTTGGAAATCACTTGAGTGAATAAAAAAAGTTTTTTAATTAAAATAAATCACCCGTGGATGAGTGGATTCATTTTTTTATCTATTTTAAAGATTTATTTGTGCATACAAGAACTGGGGTACAGGCCAGAGGTGTGGGGAGTGAGAAGATTCACTACAAAGAGTGGGGAGTGGAACAGGCAGATCTACTGAAATACACTGCTGACGGGAGCAGCGGGCGAGACAAGAGAAGTCTGCTGCGCCATATAGTTTAGCTCCCTGGCCGGCTGGGGATCGAACTTGTGCTGCAGTGGCTGCCAATAAATAGCTTGATAACGCTGTCTTTAACCCCTGTGCCACCAGGGAGGCCCTGAGTGGATTCATTTTAAAATGAGAAGGAGAGTGTCACTTCCAGCAGAAGGCAGGCAGGCCCAACTTCCTAGCTGTCTGGATTCAGAGACCTCCTTGGTCAATGTGTGGCCTAGGGAGGGGCTCTTCCTGCTGAAATGAGCTCATTTCAGACCTGCTTGGGTCTGGCTGCTTCTCTTGAAAAACATATTCCAGTTCCCATGCTGTACCCAGGAAGGCCTGCTGCAGACATGGTGATGAGATGGGGTCCCCCAACCCCATGCATGCAAAACAGAGGTCCCAACAGAGCATCAGCTGTTAGGGTGAGGGACCAGGGTTCAACGTTGGGTGTCAGGCTGGGACCTCCGAGCACCACCCTTCCTTTCTTCCCAGCATCTCAGGTTCTGCCTGACTCTCCTCTCCTAACACAGCTACCATTCTTATCCCAAGTGGTATTTGTCCCTGCTAGCTTTCCAGGGTGACCACAATGCAGCTTCCTGTGTCACCTGATCTCTGTGGGTTTTTATTGCTCCTGATAAAGGAGAAGCGGGAGTTAAGATTAGCAAATGAAGGAAATATTAGTTTCAAGACGTCTAACAGTAAATGTGACAGAGTTTAGTAGCGCTAGAAGCTCATCTCCACCTTCCTATATTTTCTCCTCTACCCTCCCTTTTTATGTCTGTTGGCCTTACCCTTGTGGGGGGAGCCCTTCCCAGGGCCAGCAATCCGGGCTCCGCCTGCCATCCCGAGCATCCAGTGTGCCTCTGGGTGATCTGTGAGGACCAGATAGAATCAGCTCATCAGAGAAACACCAGATTTTGTTCTTGGTCAAAAGAAATCTGTCCTGGATGTTTCAGAGGGGAGAGAAGGAAATAAAAGGGATGACAAGTGTTCTCTAGGATTTCTGTGCTCTGGTGGGAGTGGGGGTGACACAGGGCTGGGGGGATTGGCACAAAGAGGGGCGGAGAGAGGACAATGGATTTTATTTTTTAATTTTAAGTAGTTCTAATTTTTTTTAAGAGTTATTTTTAATTTATACAATAGCTGGGGTACAGGCCAAAGGTGTGGGAGGGAGGGTGAGAGGATTCACTGGAGATAGAGAGGGGAGCAGAACAGGCAGAGAGACCGGAAAGCACTGCTGAGGGGAGCTGCGGGCGAGACAGGAGAGGTCTGCTGCGCCATGTGGGAATCTCCCTGGTAGGCCGGGAATCGAACCAGCGCTGCAGAGGCTGCGGACAGCTTCACAGTGCTGTGCCACCAGGGAGGCCCAAAGGATAATGGATTTTTATCCCTCACAGTTGCGCCTCCCTCTCAAGCCCAACCTCCCCATCCCCCACAAGTGGAGGTGGGAGTGGTCTAGCTTTAAAGGAAAGAATTTTTTTTTAAGATTTATTTATTTATTTATTTATTCATTCATTCATTCATACAAGCACTGGGTACAGTCAGAAGCGGGAGCATGAGAGAATTCACCAGAGCCAGAGTGGGGAGCAGAGCAGGCAGACGGAGTGAAGTACACTGCTGAGGGGAGCAGCGGGTGGCAGGAGAGGTCTGCGTGCCATGTGGGACCCTCACCCGGCGGCCGGGGATCGAACCAGCGCTGCAGAGGCTGCGGGCAGCCTCGCAGCCCAGCACTCAACCGCTGCGCCACCGGGGAGGCCCTAAAGGAAAGAATTTTTAAAATGATAAAGATGTCTCCTTTAATGCTTTTTTTTTTTTTTAATTAGGGATGGGGTTTGAATTTCATCAGATGTTTTTTCATTACCTACCTAATAAAGTGATGATAAGGTTTTTCTAACTTGATATTGAATTCCTGAATTTCCTTTCTCTTAGCCCAGCACTGTAATTGCTGGATACACTATCCTTAAAAGGGTGTGCTGAATTCTTTCAGCACGTTGTGGACTTGGATGAGATAGTGACTGACCTAGGATTTTGTTAATGCCTGAATGAGACCAATCTGTTCTTTTTTCTTTGCCTTTGTTTTGTTTCGTTTGTTTGTTGACTAAAAGATTTTTTTTTTTTTTTCATTTTGGCTGGAATGAGTGTAAAGGAGACTTGTTCCCCCTCACTGAGGGCAGGGGTGCTGCTGTGTTTGTAGGAGAAGGGGGTGGAAATCCAGTGGTCCCAGCACAAGTGGGAGTTGTTAACAAGTGTGCACGCTGCGCGTGGATGCTTCAGAAACCTTCAGTGATTAGCCATAGCCAGTGAGTCTTTGCATGCAATTAGCACCAATGCTGTGCCTTTCAGCCTTAAGCCCCTGTTAAAAAGGGAAGTGACTCCTCCTCCTGCTCAAAGGCCTTATCAATAGATTTATGACCAGGAACTAATTAGTGCATCTTTATCTTCCTTTGAAGGTCTCAACATATGTACTAGTGGAAGTGCCACCTCCTGTGAAGAATGTCTGCTAATCCACCCAAAATGTGCCTGGTGCTCCAAAGAGGTATGTGGGTGGGGGCAGGGAGGGTGGGCATCCCCTCAGCACACATGTGGACTGTCCAGACAAAGTGTGCGGGGGTTTGCAAGCTCCCTCTTCTGCTTCCTCCCAGGGAGCTGACAAAAGAAAAAGCTGCATTTTAGTGACTGAAGTTAAATTGCATCTCTGGATAGTATTGAATGTTTTAATCCTGTTTTAGGGAAACAAGGCTTTCCTTCCCGTTAGTGGGTAAACCATCAGTGACTCGTGTAGTTTTCTGCTATTTGGTAAAAGATTTGAGCTTGTAAAATGTTTTCGTTATAGGATTTATAGCATGTACAGGTAGGTGGCATGTTGGTCGATGCCAGTCATCTTACTGTGGCTTGTTTGAGGATGAATAGCATGAATTGGCCTTTGTGGAGTGCTTTCATTGAAAAAAATTGTTGCTGCTTCCATTTGAAATGCGAATGTAGACTCTGCCAGAATGTCAGGGGTTATTACGTCTGTTTTCTTCAGTGCTGTGTCCCCAGCACCCAGATGGTGCCTGGCACACAAGAGTTGCTCAGTGAACACTGAGTGGCGATTGATTGTGGCTCTTTGTTGCATGTTTACTGCGCAAGCCACACTTACCTCTTTGTCTCCCCTACTTTGTACTCCTTCGATACTGCTTACAACCTCTCATTGAGTTCATTTGTTTTCATGTCTGTTTCCAACTGGATCATCATCTCCTTGAGAACCTAACCATGTTTTATTCACCTTGGCATCCCCTGATCCAGCCAAGAATCTGGCAGGAATTCCTATTTGATGAAAAAGGCCTGTTGAAAAGACATGAACTTAGAATACCAAAGTTTTAGCCTCAGTTTTGCTATGATTTACTCTGGATTTCTTGATTTATAAAAAGAAAATGACAGTTTCCACCCTCCAGCATTACTAGGAGCATACAATGAGATCAGTGCTTGAGAGGACTTGTGGATGGAGCTGCTGAGTTACCAGCCCCTGGGTGAAGGAGTTGTCTAGCAAACTGCTGGTGTCATCGAGGGATATTTTCTAGTGACGTGCGAACAAGGGTCAGTTTTCCACTTTAAGTTTTTCCTTACTGTACTAGTACCTCTGAGAGTCTGATTTCCTGATGATGGTGGTAAATGGAGAATTTCATGGTCCTGCCCCAAGCTTGGGCTTCCTCTCCAGCTCACTGGATTCCCTCTCTGATTAGACAACGCCTTGTTGGTTGAAGAACTTCCCATGATGCCTGCACTGGAATGCAGCTCCCCATCCCTTTTGGAAATGAGCTTTCCCCAAGGTCTGAGAGTGTTCAGGGAGCTGGGTTTAGAGAGTTCAGGGATGGTTTTGATCAGCGCATGTCCCTTAGCAAGACAGAATAAGTGTGGTATGGCCCAGTGCCTCCCTAACCATAAATCCAGGGATATCATCAAAAAGCAAATGTAGCTGCCTGGAGTATGAACGGTGTATAGTTGAGGGTTGGTGCTGAGTGGACAGCTAGGGAGGGCCAGGCCCCCCACTAGTGCATTCTGATGGATACTGGTAGAGGTTGCTGCATACCACCACAGATTAATCCCAGATCATGTTCCACTGGGACTTCACTGCTAGAGATCCCATAATGACTTCCTTATTTTACTTGAGGTGGGGGTGGGGCATCCCTTACACTACATTTAACCCACCTTGTAACCTAATTCCACCTCCTCTACCTGATTCCCAACCTCCTATTACTATATTCTCCCACAACTGTTGGGTTTGAAGGTTCGCATCTGCCAGTGTCCTCGCTGCCCTGTCTCCAGGCTGGCTCTCCGCTCCCTCGCGCTGCTGTCAGGACGACAGCCTGGCTCTCTCATCGCTGTTTTCTAAAGTGGTTTACCTGGCAGCTTCACACTTGCCCCTGGCTTCAGGACCACAGTTGCAAGGCTCTTCCTTACTCTGAGACAGGATGCGTGGATCTGGCAGCTCTGCGAGCCCCTAGCCCTTTGTGGTGCTCCCAGGCTGTCCTAGCCAGCCTTCGCCCCACTTCCCGCCACCGCCAACACTTAGGGTGCTGTTTATTCTCCCTAGCATAAAACACACAAACTCTGGCAGTGCACTCTCTATCCATCTTTTTTTAAAGTGGGAATCTGTCTCAGCTCTAAGAGTAAGTTTCACAACCCAGCTAGCTGTAAAGAGCAATGTGTGGATGCTTTTATGGCAAGGCCTCAGGCATTCCACAATATTTCCACTCACATTTTCTTGTCTAAACCCAGTCGTGTCACACCACCTAAGTGCAGTGGCCCCAGTAGACTTAGTCAAGCTGTGTCCTAGGTCCAGGGAGAAAGGGAGGGTGGTTGTGTGAAGAGCAGCCTGTGCAAGTGAGGGGGTGTGGTTTGCACACGGACAGTGGTTTGGGAGAAGCGGGCAAGGCTGAGGGATCGTGCTCCCTGTGAGGACAGAAATTGGGAGAGAGGAGACAGAAATGGTGGGGGGATTGCCCTGGGAGCTGGGGGCATGAAGGTGCGAGTGACTGGGTGAAGTGACTGGGCAGCACAGGCTGCTGAGAAAAGGGAGGAAGGATCAGGGCTGCCCTGTGGAAGCTGGAATCCCACCGGAAAAGAACCGTGAGACCTGGGGCGTTTGGATGGGCAGAAATGGGGTCAGACAGGGGGAAAGGCTGTGATGCAGGGCCTTTGCCTTGGAGGTAGATGTGGAGAAGAGGAATGAAGGACTCACAGGCCTGGAGGCAGGAATGGGAAGAGGAGAGTAGAGGCTGGGGAGCAAGACCACCTGCTAGACCTTCTGGGAAATTATGGTAGAAGGGAAAGCAGAGGAGACCCTCATGCCTGTATTTTCCTTTGAGCTGGGGGATGGGGGGATGAAAAACATGAACATTAAGTCCAGCTGATGATAAAATACAGATTCTTTGATCGAATATCTCTGTGCTTAGGAGTGATCTTGGTCTGTTGCAGACATTTCATCATATTTAATCAATGATTTGAATGAGCCAGTTGAAATCTTTCTCCCTCCTCCTCCCGGCCCACCCCGTACAGGGAGTAGCCTGTAGTTTGTTACTGGTGCAGAGATTTGGGTTTTCGTAGTTATCTTCTTCCTTCCTTCCCCCAAACCCACAAAGGCTGTGCCCTTTCAGGACTGCAGCCTTGGCTGGTCAGAGGCCCTGGCCCTGCGGCATCCCTTCTGGGAGAAAGGCCAGCCTCAGGGGCAGCCAGCTCGCCTCCTTTGCCCCCTTCTCCAGTGGGGTCTCTGCTTGTTTACCAGTTTGTTTCTTCCCTCTTCATCCCAGGGTTCAGGCAGTCTGCCCCCTTTCCTGCTTGGGTTCCTCTTTTCCCAGGGCCTGTCGTTTCTCAACTCTTCCACCCTGCTGTTTCAGAAACAAACAAAAATGCACCCTCCCTGCCTGCCTAAAGAGCCACCCACTTCTTTTTAACCTTCAGCAGCAGCAGACAGGGCTGTAACGGAATGTGCTGGGAGCAGCCAAGCACAGGTGACCAAGGGAAAGAGATGAGGTTCACCAAATGCCCAGGCGGCAGAAACCTCATTATAGCCTTTATCTAACAGGTGACAGGGAGAGAGAGGGGCAGTCGGTCTGCAGCAGAGTGTTCTAACAAATGAACACAAATTAAAAGTCTAAGAAGCCTCTAAATTCAGGACACCTCCCTTTTCTTTTTTATACTATTACCACATATCGACTAAAAGCTATAAATGGTGTTTCAAGTCCCTGTTCCCATCCTGTCACTTCCCTTGGTACTTGGCCTCTAATGCAGTTACCCCTTAAGTCCACTGGAGAGCTGATGAAGACCTTTCTGGAAACCACAGACTGACACTTCCTTCACGTACCTGAACCTCTTCCAGCACCAAGCCTGGGAGCCCCTACAAGGCAGCTGCACTGCACCCCATTCAGAGCCCACTCTGCAGCTAGTTCTCATTTTTTCTGCTGGAGATGAACTCCCCTTCTCCTCCAATACCTGTTGTTCTGTGTACAGAGGATATTTTATTTGTATTATATTCTTCCTCTGTTATGGCTGTGTCAGACCTGAGCAGGTGAGCCCCAGAATCCGACAGGCCCGGGACAGCTGGCTTGCCCTCTGCTTTAGATAATTCCAGACAGCAGACCCATCCATACAGGACTTCAGGCAGCTGACTCTCCTTTCCCTATCCCTGTGCTTTTAAAACTGCTTCATTAGAGCTAAGTGGACCATCTGGAACCCCTAGCTTTGAAATCCCGTCCATTTCAAAGGTAGTCATGTTAAGCTGGAATAATCTTTTTTTCTCACTGTCCTGTAAGTGTCTGTGGAGCCACTTGTATCTATGGTGCAGTCTCTGAGGCTGTTGATTGTCAAGAGCTCCAGAGATTCAGTATACAAAATAAAAAAGTAAGTTATTAAAAAAAAAACACAAAAACAACACAAAGAAACCCTCTAAAAGCTATCACAGAGACCCAAAACAACTCACCTCATTTTACTTATTTTAAATATGGCAAAGTCGGTGCTCGCTTCGGCAGCACATATACTAAAATTGGAACGATACAGAGAAGATTAGCATGGCCCCTGCGCAAGGATGACACGCAAATTCGTGAAGCGTTCCATATTTTTTGACTGGATCAAGAAGATGTGGTACATATACACCATGGAATATTACTCAGCAGTCAAAAAAGATAAACACATGCAATTTGCAGCAACATGGATGGCGCTGGAAGGGATCATGCTCAGCGAAATAAGCCAAAAAGAAAAAGAAAAATACCGGATGGTCTCACTCATAGCAGGAATCTAGAAAACTTAAATAAGGGACCAGGAAAATGAATAACTATAAGAAAGTGAAAATCAGAATCAACAAAAAACTATGAAACAGAGACACTTTTGGGGGGGTGGGGGGCGGGAGGGGAGGGATTGGGATCAGAAAGGGGGGGTTGCAATTGTATGGGGAATATAAAAATAAAATTTTTTATTTAAAAAAAAAGATGTATTATCTACAGTATATTAAAAATGTTTGCAAATCAAAAAAAAAAAAAATATGGCAAAGTCGGCCTCCTTGGTGGCACAGGGATTAAAGTCTCAGCTGTCGCCAGCCACTGCAGCATGAGTTCGATTCCTGGCCAGGGAGCTAACCCACATGGTGCAGCAGAACTCTCCTGTTTTGCCCGATGCTCTCCTCAGCAGCATATTTCAGGAGATCTGCCTGTTCTGCTCCCTGCTCTGTCTCTGGTGAATCCTCTCACCCCCTGCACCTCTGGCCTACACCCAGGTTCTTGTATGCATAAATAAATAAATCTTTAAAAAAAAAAATACCTGCAAAGTCTTCTGCACTTTTGGTCTTGAGTCTTATGAGGACACTAAAGGACCATGACTAGTCTTAAGGGGCCCTAGACCATGATGAAGGGTGAGTCCTTTTGAGTGTTAGTGCCTTTGTCAGCTGTCTGGTTTCTAACACAGCAGGCAGTGGAAACTTACCTCATCTGGGGCTTTCTAGCAAAGTGTCACCAAGGGGAGAGAAAGGGACCAGTTTCCTAACTCCTCTACCCCTTATGGAGATTGTCTAGTCCAGCGCTGGCGTCCAGGCAGCTGGAGGAGGTGATCTTGTTTTCTGCATGTAGCAGGGTTTGCATTGTCACATGATTATTCTAGCTTAAAAACTCCCTCAGTAGAAAATGACCAACACTTACAGGCACCATATTTTATAACAAAGCATATTATTTCATTTTTAAATTTATGGCCCAAATTCTTTGTCCATACACTAGGTTGGGTCATCCCAATGCCCAACCTCTTAAATCTAATTTAAAAAAAGAAATAATTTTCTTATTATTCAAACAACAAAAATGATTATAAGAGAAATATCATTTAGTTCCTCTATCCTGACATCTCAGCTATCTGCTTTTAAACTCTTGAATCCTAATGAAGGTATAATTCTGTTGTCTGGGTATTTTGTTTTTTTCTTAGCTTAAATGTTTTGAAATTTCTGCTTAGCCTTCATAGTTATTAGTATTGGCTCTGTCATCTGTTGGGGTGATATACTATATTTTCCCTATGATTTAGGATTTAGGTTTACAAGTTTATAAGATGCTAGTATAAATAATACTGCAGTGTATTCTTTTCTTGTGAAAAATCCCTAGGACTGGCCCGCCAGGTCAGAGGGCACAATGTTCATTCTCACATAGTTCTCCAGAGGTGTGACTGGCCAATGCCTGCAAAGTGAACAGCTCAGAAGTTGACTCCTAATTGCCTGCGTGATGACTGCTCACCACTTACATAGCATTGAAATAAATGTTTACTTATTTAACTTTTGACCATTTGAGTTAATTTCTTTTGTGAATCACCTGGACAGGCACATTTGTGCTTTTTAAGGAGCATTTTTATCATTAAAATAACAATGAAAAACAAAAACAAAATGAAATTCATGGCACCAAAGGGTGTGTTTGATATAAAATTTCACAAGATCTCCAAAAATAAAATAAAAATAACAGTGAACCCAGTGAGTCATATGATGCATTTCTAGTTTACAAAATGCTTGTATATCTTGCACTGCAAATCATATGATGAGGCATTGGGATAGAGATGGTCATTTTTCTCTTCCAGACAATGAAAGTGTGATGTAGAGGGTGCACTGTCAAGCAGGTAGTAGTGTGTCTACCTTCCTGCATGCTCTGCAAGCACACCCTGACCACATTCTGCTCTCTTTCTCTGCTTCTAGGACTTCGGCAGCCTGCGGTCAGTCACCTCCCGATGTGACTTGAGGGCAAACCTGGTCAAACACGGCTGCAGTGGAGAGTTTGAGAGCCCGGTCAGCAGCACCCAGGTCCTGCGGAGCCTGCCTCTCAGCAGCAAGGGCTCTGGCTCCGCAGGCTCGGACGTCATCCAGATGACCCCACAGAAGGTTGCTGTGACCTTGCGGCCTGGTGAGTGCCCTTACAGTGGGACAAGTTCATAGTGGGTAAAGGACCCCTAACCGCCATTCCACTTCCTGTCTCTGAATTTGACAGCTCTAATGCCTCATATAAGTGGGCAGTATTTGTTTTTTTGACTGACTTATTTTGCTCAACATGGTATCTTCAAGGTGGGTCCATGTTGCGACATGAATAGGATTTCTTTCTTTTCTAAGATTGAATAATAACTGAATTTACCATATTTTGTTTACTCATCCATCCATTGATACACACCTGGGTGGTTTTCACTATAGAGGAGAAAAGCTTTTCTCTTCTCTCTCCTAGGTTTTTTTTTTTCCTTTCTCCTAATAATTTAATTGACATAAGTCAGATTAATAGGAGCAAAAAACAAATTTAATTTTGTGTGCATGGAAGCCCCATACACATGGGATCTACAGAATGACCAAAGAATCCATTTATATACCTTTTATTTATTTATTTATTTTTATTTATTTATTTTTTAAAAGATTTATTTATTCATTTATACAAGCACTGGGTACAGTCAGAAGTGCGGGAGGGTGAGAGAATTCACCAGAGCAGAGAGCAGAACAGGCAGACTAAAGAAGAAATACACTGCTGAGGGGAGCAGGGGCGGCAGGAGAGGTCTGCGTGCCATGTGGGACCCTCACTGGTGACTGGGGATAGAACCGGCGCTGCAGAGGCTGCGGGCAGCTTTGCAGCCCAGTGCTCAACCGCTGTGCCACTGGGGAGTCCTATATACCTTTTAGACAAAGAAAGAATATGAAGAAAAGACAAGACCAAGAAGCTTTAGGCTTTCCTACTAATTAGCAAGGAACTGAGCAGAGCTTGTTTACACAACTCTGGTGACTCTGGTGTTGTCTCTCTACTTTCTGGTACCGGGAGGATACCTTGACAGAGGAAATTTACCTCCTGCTTTCAGGTCAGAGTGTCCTCATGTTGGCCACTTCCCATGTACCTTTAGTTCAGAATAATCACCCTACTGAAATGCTATGTTTGGGGTTAGCCTGCCCCAAGCCTCATCACTACCTTTGGTTATGGTGATTATTATTACGGGAGGGTACTGGTAGGTTTACTCCCTAGTTAATGCAACTTTCACAGAGAAAGTGCTGCTTCCACAAAAAAGGTTTTTTCCCTGTCAGCAAATTCCATTCCAGGCAGTGGCATTCTGTAAGGATAAACTTTTAAAGTAGAAAGATTTTGTCTTGGGGCCTCCCTGGTGGCCCAGGGGTTAAAGACACAGTGCTATTAAGCTGACGCCAGCCACTGCAGCAGTTGATTCCAGCCCAGGCTGGCCAGGGAGCAACCCACTTGTGCAGCGGACCTCTCCTGCCTCGGCCGCTGCTCCCCTCAGCAGTGTGTTTCAGTAGATCTGCCTGTTCTGCTCCCCACTCTCTCTGGTGAATCCTCTCACCAAACCCCCTCACCTCTGGTCTGCACCCCAGTTCTTGTATGCATGAATAAATCAATCTTTTAAAAAAAAAAAGGTTTTGTGATCCTAGAGCCACTGCAAACTCTAGAGTTGATTGTAATATAATAGATTTTGTACTACTACTACTAATACTACTGTGTACTAAATACTCGACCTACCCTCAAATAGCTAATGCCATTTTGTATACAAGAAAGTAATCTGTTCAAGGTCTCCAAGTTTGGGGTGGTGAATCTGATTTAATCCTTGGTCTTTGTGAATGCAAAACTCATGATTGTTTCTAGCTCACAATGCTTGCTTATTATCTAATTTCTTTGTAGCAGAATCCTTATGGTGCTATGGGGGATATACATTTGGCTAAATTAGGAAGGTATCACTTGTTGGGAGGAGGCAGTTTTTCCTCAAATTCCATTGATTTTTAGTCTTTTCTTCTATCCCATTATTCAGGAAGCCTTTGGAAAACCCTTCTGGATGGTTTATTTCTGGATGGTTTATTTAGATTTTGGGGCATCTGGGTGCTATGGAGAGATTTCAGGTCTGCTTGGCTGTTCTAGTTTCTAGTTCTGCCCCTGCCCTTAGCTCTGAGGCCTGATTAGTCACCCCATTCACTGTCTTTGTCACCTTTGCTCCTCACAGCTATGTTTAGAGGCTAAAAGGAGAACTTTTATGTATAATTATACTTAAAAACATTAAAATTATTATTTTCAAAGAGTAAAGGCCAAAGGTGCATGTTCTGGAGTCAGCCAGACCTGAGTCTGAATGGGGATTCTCAGTGTCTCAGAAATAGATGTAGCTCAGAAGCTCTCGATCGCACTTATTGCTGTTGCTAGGAAGAGCTTGGGGTGCTATACCTAATAAATGTTTTATTTGCCTATTGGATTGTCTTGGAAATAAGAAGCAAAAGAAGGGGGCAAGTAGATCCTGCTGATTAGGGAAACACAAAGTACCGGATGGCTCAGGGATTAAGCTGGGGTTAGTTGAAGTTACTATTTTTACAAGTCATCTCACTGTCAGCAGCGCTGAGTTTTTTGTTTTTTTTTTGTCTGGGGAGATGCCAAGTTGAGAGAGAAAAGGAAGGGAACCCTTACAAGGCTGAGTGTGCATGGGTAGAAAAAAGCCGACTGATTCTTTTTGAGGGCAAATATTCAGTGACGTCCCCTTCTTGCGTGCAGGCAGGCTCACGGGAAATGGCTTTGACCAGAAGGGGATGAGGATCAGATACTGGAGCACAGCGGTAGCGCAGGTGGTACAGAGGTTGGCATAGTCGCAAACTCTAGCAGTTAGCACATGGAGAACTATAAGAACTGTTTTCAAATAATGGGAATGACATGTCATTCTTTTCAGCATAATAACAGTGTAACAAACATCCTGAAAATCCTTGAAAAATCATCCGCTTTTATAAAATATTGTTTTTGATAAATCCTCTGTCTTTATTCATGTATGAATAAATTGTTCATATCCTAATAATGTACTTATAATTGCATACTGTTTTCAATTAATAACCTTTGACAGAAAGGACCAAATTTCGTATCTCCAAAATTGCTTAGTTTCAGGTTTATCATTGAAAGAAGTCTTTGACTTAAGTTTTTGGAATGCTTCATCTGGAGTTACTCTGAGAGTTGGCGTTCTCGCTGAGAAATATCCTTCATGATGGATAATCCTTATTCTTTAGGGTTGATTGAGTTTAGGAAAGAAATGGAGATTACACAAAACCAATTATGTCAGGTTTTTTTTTTAATTTAGATATAAAAGACATACAGTGTTATATTAATTTCAGGTTTACGACATAATGACTTGATGTTTATATATAATGTGAAATTATTTCCATGGTGTACAATATATCCCAGGGCTTATTTATTTTATAACTGAAAATTTGTATGTTTAAGCCCATTTACCCGTTTCTCTCTCTCTCTCTCTCTCTCTCTCTCATTCTCTTACACACATCCTCCTCCTAAAGTTTACAGTTTTAATGCCAATTTTAAAAATCAGATTTAAAGTGTGACTATGAGGCTGATAAGACTTGTTTTGCTTGACTTATCAACTGACTTTTAAAACATCTTTCAAAGAGAAGAGATAGAGAATTGATTTGAGTGAAATTAGCTTCCTTGGGCAAAGTTCTCTTGGCACTAAATTTCCGTACAATATTTATTTATGCAATAAAGTCCAATATATGCTCAAGAAAAAAAGAAATCAGGCTTATCTGGTACAATCATCTCCTCCTAAGCATTATTTTTCCTGTAGTGGAAGTAAATAAAGAACGTGAGCCTGTGAGTACACAGGATGTGGGTGCTATGTGTGGGCTGTGGTCCTGTGGAGCATGTGTGATGGAGAGCCCCACTGCCAGGAAGCCAAGGTCAAGATCGGGGACTGGCTGCCACAACACACTCAAGCTGTGAGATGTTCAGTATTCCACTGATTATGTGTAGATACAGCACAATTCAGTGGGTGAATGTTTGGTCTTTTTCCCTACGGGGCGATTGTGACTGATGCTGCTATAAACATTCTCTTTCATGTGTTTGTTTTGCTACTAATGTTCATCTTCAGGTTAGAGATGAATGCAAGTTGATCTGATGGGAATATGACTTCTTAAAGGTTCAGAACCCCGTGACTGTGTTTCTCAAGTATAGAAACACTTGCCTCTGAGATTTTGGAGAATTTAAAGTTTATAAATAGAATTACAGTCAATACCCCAATTTTTTTTTTATTCAAGTGAAGAAGAGAATGTTAAAGTTAGCAGTAGTTCTAGTTTGTCAAGTGCACATTTACTTCAAAGTAATATCTCCCCCCTGCACCCCACCCCCCCAAAAAAAAAAAAAAAACCAACTCAGGGAAAGGGCTTCAGGGAGGTAGTGATTGGTTTTTCCATTATATATTTTTAGAAATACTTTTGTGTCACCTCCCTTGTCTGGCTCCCCCATACCTCATAATACATATTTGTTGAGTGAAATGTAACTCTTTTAGTCAAGGACAAGTCTCAGCATAATCTGAGAGATACTTACAGCGGGCAAAGCTGTTGTTTTAGAATGAAAAGGAAAAAAGAAAAGAACAAGAAAAGAACAAATTGCCTTCCACTTTAAGTAGGATTTTTAAATTTGTTTTTCTTTTTCAAAATTGAGATATAACTCACATGCCATAAAATTCACCGTTGTAAAATGTACAATTTAAAGTGGTGGTGGGCTCCCCTGGTGGCGCAGCGGTTGAGCGCTGGGCTGCGAAGCTGCCCGCAGCCTGTGCAGCACCGGTTCAATCCCCGGCCCCCGGCGAGGGTCCCACATGGCCCGCAGACCTCTCCTGCCGTGCCCTCTGCTCCCCTCAGCAGTGTATTTCGTCAGTCTGCCTGTTCTGCTCCAGCTCTGGCTCTGGTGAATTCTCTCATCCTCCTGCACTTCTGACTGTACCCAGTGCTTGAATAAAATAAATAAATTAAAAAAAAAATTTAAAGCGGCTTGTAGTATATTTGCAAGGTTATGCAATAGTCATCTATTTAGTTCTAGAATATTTTCACATCCCAGAAAGAAGCCCTGTGCTAATTATAGCCACCCCTATCTTCTCTTTCTTTACCACATTTAGCCCCTAACAACCACTAATCTGTTTTCTCTATCTCTATGGTTTTGCTTATTCTGGACCATTCCTATAAATCATATGGTATGTGGTATTTTATGTCTGGCTTCTTTGACTTAGCAAAATATTTTCAAGATTCCTCCCTGTTGTAGCATATATGAGGACTTAATTCCTTTTTATGGTTGAATAATATTCCATTGTTTATGTATACATATACCACATTTAGTTGAATATTTGGTCTTTTCCTACTTTGGGGCAAGTTTGACTAATGCTGCTATTCATCTTCAAGTGTTTGTGTGGACACATGTTTTCAATAATCTTGAGCAGATAGCTAAGCGTGGAATTTCTGGATCATATGGTAATTCTATGTTTAACTTTTTGAGGAACTGCCAAACTTTAAGCAGGACTTTATGTAAACATAAGATCATGTTTTCCATTTTGTTTTTAATCCTGGAAATTGTATATCAGGATAACAGCCTTAAAAAGTACTTAACTGACAGGAGAGTGGCAAAAAACAATACTTAACAAAGGACATAAGACCTTTAAGAAAGGATGTAAACTTTAGAATAAAGTTTATTGAAATGGTAAAAAGCTAGAGATAGTTATGAAACACTGGGTCAATTAGAAAAAGGTTTATTTAATTCATTATTTGCCTTAATCCCTTAGCCTCTCAAAATATAGTTGGTAGCTTATTTTTATGTTAAACTTTTTATTTTGAAATAATTTTAGATTCACAAAAAGTTGCAAAAATACTAGTATGCTTCTTAGTTTTCCTCAATGATAACATCTTATGTAACCAGAGTATTTTCTCAAAGCCAGGAAATTGACATTGATCCTACACTATTAACTAAACTACAGGGGATGGATTTGATATGGGTGTCCTGCCAGCCTCTATCTGTCCTTTTCTCCCTTCTCCCTCATTGTACTTTACTAAGAAAAACTTGATGATGGGTTGATACACAGGGGATTTGCTGCCAACATTCATATGTTGAAATCCCAGTGTGATA
This sequence comes from Talpa europaea, assembly GCF_964194135.1. Lineage (NCBI taxonomy): Eukaryota > Metazoa > Chordata > Mammalia > Eulipotyphla > Talpidae > Talpa > Talpa europaea. Next base: position 104,972,828 of record NC_140070.1, on the reverse strand, counting down.
GTTGTTAGGAAGTGGGGCCTTTGAGAGGTGACTAGGTCAGGAGGATGGAAACTTTATGAATGGGATAAGTACTATTAAAAAAAAAAAAAGGCCCGGGGTGTGCCCTGTCCTTTCTGCCATGTGAGGACACAGCAAGAAGCCATAGTCTGCAACCTGAGAAAGAGACCTCACCAGAATTTGACCACAATGGCACCCTGATCTTGGACTTCAGCCTTCATAGCAGTGAGAAATGAATTTCTGTTGTTTCTTAGTGACCCTGTCTATGGGACTGGTTACAGTGGCCCAAAAGGAGCAAGCCACTTGTTTTTAAGGAAACTATGGATGCCAAGTCCTACTGCCTGGGGACAGACACTGGAGGGGAATGCTGTCTTTAGATGCTTCATTTTGTGGTTCCATCTGTTGAGAGGCAGCACTCTAAGGTGGAGAATGGGGCCCAGAGGCTTTGTCCTCAACAGTGAGTCAATTCCTTTGTTCTAGGTCTGATTGAATTCTGGGATTCTAATTACCTTCTGCTGCACTGAGCAAAAGGGCAGGTGAGAGTCTTGTAAGGTGGCCCTGTCCAGCTGCAGTGGACAGGGCACTAGAGCCCTATCACAACAGTGATAAAGCTGATCTTTATGTTTCTCTTCTTTTTAATTTTAATTTAATTTTTATTTTTTTAAGATTATTTATTTATATAAGCACTGGGTACAGTCAGAAGCACGGGAGGATGAGAGAATTCACCAGAGCCAGAGCGGGGAGCAGAACAGGCAGACTGATGAAATACACTGCTGAGGGGAGCAGCGGGCGGCAGGAGAGGTCTGTCATGCCATGTGGGATTCTCGCTGGCGGCTGGGGATAGAACTGGTGCTGCAGAGGCTGTGGGCAGCTTCGCAGCCCAGCGCACAACCATTGCGCCACAAGGGAGGCCCCGCTCTTCTTTTTTAAACATTTCTAGCACAGGAAGGTAATTCTGGGGATTCAAAAACTGCTTGCATCCCTATGGGGGTGACAAGAGTCTTTGTCGAAAGTACCATTTTAACATTTGAACAAAAATCAGTCTTCAGAAAATTCTTGAAACTTTTGTTGGAATTCCTACCTTCACTCTCCAAGAGTGTTTGTCATTGGATATATGTCCCCAAGGAAGTAATTTTTCATTTTCTATTCCAGAGAGGGCAGAGAAAAGAAAGCTTTACAAAATTGTGTCAGGTAGAATGCTAGTTGATGCTTGATTCCAGTTGGAGAAGCTACATACACCTAGATGCCCAACAGTGGCAGGAATTCAGTGCGAAAGAGTCAGAACTGAGTGCTTTGGAAACAGGAAAAGCCAGAAGGACAGGCAAGGGGCTGCTTGCAGGAATAGCTTCATCCTTTTGGGGTGCAGATGTGCTTGTTCGGTCCCATTTCTCTGATCCCATGAGAGAAAGGGTGCACCCACATGGGGAGAGGCACCAGTAGGGGTCTTATGTGAATGGAGAGATGGGATGACAAATCTGAGCATGTGGGCAGGGATGGTGTCACCAGAGTCAGTCATGGGGTTGGGGGGGTGTCCCCAGTGAAGGTGAAGAGGACTTCACACTCTTAACAGTCATGGGAGAAGTGACCACAGGTTTAGTCTCAGGAAGCCCAAAACTGCGTGGCTGGATGTATTGGCAGAGTGTATCTAAGTGTGTGCAGTTCTGAAAGTGTCCCCAAAGATGAAATGTACCCCGGGCCTTAGGCTCAACACAGGGTACCTTTCACACACAGGGATGTTTTCGCCCTCCTCCTGCTTGCCATGGAGCCTCCCTTGTTAGGGGAGCTGGTGTGCTGCAGTTTAACTCCCACACTGAGAATGGGTCCAAGAATGTCAGTCCCTCCAAAATCTGCTGACAGAACATTCCATTATTGTCAAGCCCCATGGAGAGTTTGTAACATTTAAAGTCAAGCATGATTGAGGTAGCAACAAATCCTCATTCCAAGCATGGAAAATGGGATGAAATAACTTATTTTTAATATTGCAGTCTCTTTATGGGTTTTTGTATGACTGCCAGTGTGCCTGTGTGCGTGTGCGTGTGTGTGTAGTTTTCTTAGTGATCAGTCTCACAGAATTTGGTGACGAGATTTCTCAGTTAAGAATAGACACTGCATTGGCATATGGAGACACCTCTATCATCTTGTTTCCCTCTTTGCCTTCATGTCTGGAAAATTTGGAGTTAATTTAATGCCCGAGGCTGTAAACTCCACACTCAAGTTTCTGGAAGAATTTTCACTCTATTTATCCCCACAGGAAATTGCTTTAATAATTGACTTTTAGGGGAATTGTTACAGAAGTTCTCCTTGTATAGAACATTTGTGTGGTGTTTATTTGCTGTTTCCTTCGGTCCCTGCATGATTAACATTCTTCCCATTTTTCTGATCCTGAAACTGAGCAGCAAGTTTAAAAGTGCCTGAGTGCTCCCGAGTCCTTGGTGACAAAGTGTGAATTCCAGCCCAGCTCTCCCTGACCAAGACCAGTGTCCACTTCGCTCTCATAGGTACTTCCCTCCCATAGGCACCCTGACTCCAAGTCAGTTTCTGGGTCCCCAAGGGCTCATCTGTTAATAACACATAATTTACAAAAAGGTGGAAGTGGGTTCTGAATAAAAGAAGGTGTAACTGGAGACTACAGAGGAAGAGGACAGGTGACAGAATATTCAGAGCCCCTGCAAAGAGGTCACAAGATTGGATAAAGGGGGCGTGATTGCAGGCTCTCTTTGGGGTTTGTGGTCTGTCCTTGCAAATGCCAAGGAGAGGGTCCCCTCCCCCACCTCCTCCTTCTGTTCACCCCTTCCCCCTCTCCCTCCCCCACCGCGATGCAGCATTGGAGCCTGGGAGGGGCCCTTTGCAGGCCCTGCTCTGTCTGCTGATGAGAACCAGAGACAGACGTTGCAACAGTCCGGAATTCATTCTGGAAGAAATCTTGAACATTCTTCTGTTTGAGTCAGACTCTGATGGTTTTTTTAAAATAGGCACATACCAACAGGAAACCCGAACTGCTTCGGTCTTAAGGCTGCCAGGAAAGTACATGCAAAGACAAGTCAGGGGAGGCAGGCTCAGGGCTGTCACTCAGGCTCCAAACAGTAATTGTAATAAGCAGACTTCTCTGGTGCTGTGCTGTTTACAGCACACTCTCCTCATGAGTTCATCGATGCTGTGGCGGTGTTTTTATTTCCATTTTATATTTCAGGAAACTGAGGTTGGGATGTGCATCTACTAGAATGGCTTAAAATCTTTGATTGCTTGATTCTTCATGGTCAAGTTAGTGAAAAATGCCTTGTTTGGGTGGACGGAGGGGGCCAGGGAGGGTGGAAGAATGCTTCAGCCAGTGAGTTGTCAGCTGGAGGTGATAGATTGCATTTTCTTGACCTCTTTTTGGGCAGAGCAGGCGTGGACCCCTTGGGGGGGGGGGTCCTCTGACCACACCGAGTGAGTCCAGGTTTTGAAAATTCTAAAGAAAAGTTCAAGGATTGCTGTTGGTGCCTCTGAGAGCCTAATAGGCCCAAGGGCAGATAGAATTACCTGACATGAGTTACAGCTTGAAGCTGGCCCTCAGCTATGTGATTTTAGAGATTTGAAGTGATTTGGGGATCTTTATCCTGGCAGGAGCCCTCGGGTCATTGCCCTCTGGTCATTGCCTGGACTTGGGCCTTTTGGTCAACCCTGTGGAGTGAGATTAGAGGCCGCTGCCTCCCACTCACTGGCTTCCCTGTGTTCTTTACTCCTGAATTAATTCCCCTTTTGCTTATCTGTGATTATCTCATCTCTTTCTTGTAGCGGATAGCAAGTCCGGTAATGTGTCCTTTTTCTTTCTTTTTTTCGCCCCCCCAAAATTAATTTATTTATTTATATAAGCACTGGGTACAGTCAGAAGCGCGGGAGGTTGAGAGAATTTACCAGAGCCAGAGCGGGGAACAGAACAGGCAGACTGATGAAGTACATTGCTGAGGGGAGCAGCGGGCGGCAGGAGAGGTCTGCGCACCATGTGGGATCCTCCTCCAGTGGCCGGGGAGCAGCCGGGGATCGAACTGGTGCTGCAGAGGCTGTGGGCAGCTTCGCAACCCAGCGCTCAACTGCTGCGCCATCCGGGAGGTCCCCCTTTTTCTTTCTTGTTTCTCCCTTTTTCATGGAGTTAAAGTTTGGATTCAGTCTTCCTATACTTATGCATATAATTTCTGGTGATAGTGAGCCATGTCTATGATGTCCAAAGATGTCAAACATGCTCAAGAACTAAATGCTGCTGCTTGATAAATGAACAGGAAAATAGAAATAGACACACGGAACAACCATAAACATTTGTGTCCTTGGGGGATATTGTAAGAAACTGTCTTTATTTCCCCACTCCCTGTTGCCTTGCATGCTTTCTTCCCCACCTCAGCTCTACTCCCTTTAGTCTGTACCCCCCTCCAGTTAATTGCTTCTCTGTTTTCTGTGGCACACACATCTGATCAGTTTACGCCTTCCCATCTTGAATGGTCCTTTCTCTGAGGTTGGTGTGTGTTATTTGTGGGCTACTCCTGCCCAATTTGTGTCATTGGGCTTGTCTGGCTCACTTTCACTAATCACCCAAGGATTGTTTTCACTGAGAAAACAACACACTAAACGAGACTAGTTCTTAAAGAGTTTCCCTGAAAATACTGAGCCAAGTGTTTGGAAGGAGCCCCAAGAATGTCATCCTCAGCACCCACGTTCCCTCCAGTCCCTCTGCTGCCAAGAAAAATATCACTTCTGATAGGTACACAGTACCTATCAGTAAAGAAAGTTAGAGGTGGATCAAGTTTGAAAGGAAAATCCATCCCTGCAGACTGGCCAGTGTATGACCTCTAATATGCACGACCTCTCTATTGGCACAGGGGACAAGACTACTTTCCAGCTGCAGGTTCGGCAGGTGGAAGATTACCCTGTGGACCTGTACTACCTGATGGACCTCTCCCTGTCCATGAAGGATGACCTGGACAACATCCGGAACCTGGGCACCAAGCTGGCAGATGAGATGCGGAAGCTCACCAGCAACTTCCGACTGGGGTTTGGGTCTTTTGTAGACAAGAACATCTCTCCTTTCTCCTACACAGCACCGAGATACCAGACCAATCCGTGCATTGGGTAAGTGACCAGCTTGCCTTCTGTTGGGAATTGAAGAGTTAGGGAATGGTGTATTAGGAAAACTTAACCCAAACAAAGAACCAGGGAAGGCATTGTTGAGAGGAGAACCAGCTGAGGTGTTTAATTTGATTAAACTCAGTTCCTGTCCTTCCTGTATGGATGAAGAAAGGCACTGTCATGAGGCTGCCCAAAGACATGGTGATCTCTGCTACTGTTTTCCCATCTGCCTGATTCAGCACTGTTTCCTGCATTAACACATTTTAGAGAAAACTCTCAGGATGTGAGGCACCCAAGGGCTCAAGGAGGGAGCAGGTGGAACAACTTAAATTTGCCCCTTGTTTGGAGTCCCTGAGGGGCTTGGGGCACAAGCCAATTCCAAGTCTATCCCTGTCATTTATGTAAAGATCTGTAACTTACCTTGACAAAACAAAATGAAAATCCTGCATTTTAAATAGATGATTAATTTTCCCATCCATATCAGCACAGATGCTTTCCTGAGTCTCAGTAGTAATACCTGTTCCAAAACTACCACACGCCCCACCACTCAGTGGGCAATGCTGGGTTATGCTTCAGTAACAATCCCCAGATCTCAGTGGCTCAACACAAAGTTTATTTCTTGCTTGTATAAAATCTATGAAGGTTGAGCTGCTTTCTTTGGCAGCTCTCCTTCAAGCAGTGACTCAGGGCTCTAGGCTCCTTCTAGCCTGAGATGGTATTTTTGGTATTTGGTCTCCTTGGCTGCCACTGAGGAAAAGAGAGGTGTCCTTAAGCTCCTGAGCCTGCCTGACCCCACAGCCCATCTTGGCAGCCCCAGTAGCTCCCAGTTCTGGGTTGGCCTGGGTGTTTGGATTGAGGTAGTGTTTATGCTGGTGGTGTTTGTTCTTCTGTGTCCTTCCTGATTCCTCTGCACACTCTCCTAGAAGCGATCTTAGATCTTTGCCAGGGACTGGGAACTGACACATGATGGAAAAAACAGTGAGAAAAAAAATTTTTTTTAAAAAGATTTATTTATTTATTTATACAAGCACTGGGTACAGTCAGAAGCGCGAGAGGGTGAAAGAATTCACCAGAGTCAGAGCGGAGAGCAGAACAGGCAGACTGACGAAGTACACTGCTGAGGGGAGCAGCGGGCGGCAGGAGAGGTCTGTGCGCCATGTGAGACCCTCACTTGGCAGCTGGGGATCGAACTGGCACTGCAGAGGCTGCGGGCAGCTTTGCAACCCAGTGCTCAACAGCTGTGCCACCGGGGAGGCCCAGTGAGAAAAAATTTTAACTACAAATGAGACTGTAAGTTCCTTGACCATGAAGAAGCACTGGTTATCATTATCTGCTGGGTTTAGCCTCCTCTGGCCATGGCTGGCAGCCATTATTACTTTGGTCCCATCTCCAAGGCTCTTTGTACCAAATGCCCTGTTGATGGAGTTTTGCCTGTTACTGTAAGCAAGCAGCACTTCAGCCAGAACTTTTTTGATTCATCTGGAGTAGTGATTCTGTTTTTTTTTTTTTTTTCCCACCTCTGCCCTCTGATTGGATCCTATCCCTAGACAGACAGGGTGTGTCTCTCTTTCATTCTTCCGGGGTACATCCACTGGCTGCAAGACACTAGATTGGAAGCTGGCAGAGGATGAAGGTCTGTCTCTGGGCACTTAGCATTTGAATATTCAAGATTATTTCATCCTCTGTGTCCACAGCTCCTTCTTTACGCCCTAAAAGGCAGAACCAATTGCAGACAGTAATAGTCTTGACAGTGACTACAAGGCACACTGAAAAGCTGCTTGTAAGACAGGAAATCCAGGGAAGAATGGGAGTTTTGAAGGAAACATCAGGTTTAAGTTATGCAAATCTGCCTTCTCTAAGCTGGATGGTGGCTGAGATTTACCTTCTCCTGTTCAGGCTGGGCCAAGCCCTGGGTCAGTCCCCACTGTTCCCTCGGTAGAAGAGCACAAACTGGGGGTGTCATCTGCTTGTGCCTGCTCCAGCTTGTACACGAGCTTTGTTTGCCTTCCTGAATTTTAATGGGCTGTGAATTAGTTACCAACATTTAAAAAAAAATAGATTTCACTAAGCATAACCAGGATTTCTAGGTTTTCTTGAAAAACTGGGAGGTCTGCTAAAGCTGGGCTTGTGAGTCGGTGTTGTTGGCTGCCACAGGCCCTACCACTCCCTCTGGTCTCACAGCTGCCTGCTTTACTTGTTTGCCTTCCATGCCTGGCTGTGATCCTTATCTCCTCTTTTCCTCCAGCTACTGTGGAGAGGAAAGTCACAGGCTTCTTCTACAGCTCCAGTGATACCTTCGGCTAGGTGTTTTTCTCCTGTGGTGTTGGGCACAGTAGTAGCAGCCCCCACAAAGTTTTGGGGAGGTGGTGGAATCAGGAGGAATGACTTAGCCACTTGTGCAGGACATCTCAGAGAAAAGAAAGTCAGTTTCTTATGGGACTCTCCTGCGATTGTCTTCCCCCTTCTGTTCCAGCTGTCTCTGCCACAGGATCATAATCTTTGATCGCCCCTTCCCATCTTAAAATATACTAGAAATGCCAGAACTGAGGGCTGCCTGCCACAAGAAGGAAAAAAGACATAGAGCAAGTTGATAGATAAAGGAAAGGTTAAATTGCTATTCTGAGTGATAGGCGGAGCTTCAGTGCTGAGTCACATGGTATCCACTGATAACAGCACTTGAAGGACTCATCTGGCATATTATTTTGTCTCTGAATACTTTTTTTTTTAAGAGTTATTAGGCTGTTGCAAAAATACGTAGCATGTCTTTCCTCTGTGGAATGTGAAAAGAAGCTAAGGGCAGAAAGATGGTTTCCATGGACTGGTGGGAGTGGGGATGGGCAGGTGTTGGTCACAGAGTACACACTTCCCGTTACAAGATGAAGAAATTCTGGGAATCCAGTGCATAGCATAGTTTCTGTAGTAATAGTTCTGAATTGTCACTTGAAAGTTGCTAAAAGAGTAAATCTTTTTTTAATTGAGGTAACATTGGTTTGTGATACTGTAGGTATTCTGGGGGCATAGGTGTGACGCCACACCACATCCACCACCAAGGTACTAATGACCCTCCACACAGTTCACTGCCCCCTCTACCCTTTGCTCCCCCACCCACTGCCCCTCTCATAACCTCTGTTGCCAGAATCCAGGGATTTGCTTTTGTTTTGCTTTGTCTGTTCACTTGCTTCATCTCTTTATAGTCACATATGAGTGAAATTACTTGGTATTTGTCTTTCTCCTTTTGATTTATTTCACTGGCATAATCCCTTCATAGTCCTTCCATGTTGCCACACATGGCAAGATTACATATTTTGAATGGCTGAGTAGTATTCCACCATGTATACACTCCACATCTTCTTTATTTTCATCTGCTGCTGACCCCCTAGATGCTTTCCATAACTTGACAATTGTCATTAGCGTTTCAGCAAACATAGAACCTCACATATCTTTTTGAATTCATGTTTTCATTTTCTGTATGTAGATACCTAGCAATGGATTGCTGCGTGCCAAGGTAGTTCTATTTTCAATTTTTTGAGGATCCTCCAAACTGTTTTCAAAAGGTTGAGAATATAGGTCCTGCCTGGTGGTGCAAGGGGTTAAGCACCGCACTGTGAAGCAATCTGTAGCCTCTGCAGCACAAGTTCAATCCCCAGCTGGCCAGAGAGAACATGGTGAAGCAGACCTTTCCTGTCTCTCCTGCTGCTCCCCTCAGCAGTGTATTTCAGTCTGCCTCTTCTGTTCCCCACTCTGTCTCTAGTGAATCCTCTCACCTCCGCACCTCTGGCCTGTAACCCAGCTCTTGTATGCATAAATAAATCTTTAAAAAAAAAGGTTGAGAGTATAAATCTTAAATGTAATCACCATACACACATACAAAATATAAATCATGTAGAAATCTTTATAAATGAGATACTACATTTATATTCTTTTCTTTCCTTTTGTGTATTTATTCCAAGAAGTCACAGTGTCACAGTATCCTTCACCACCTTGAAGGTGTTATTCCATGGTCTTCTGCCATATCTTGTGGCTGATGGGAAATCTGTCATTTTCCTTTTCTCTGGTTGATTTTAATATCATCCTCTGCTTTTCCTATTCTATGATGTTTTCACTCCAATGCATCTAGATTGGATTACTTTTATTTACATTGCTCAGGATTTGGTCTGCTTGTTGGATCTGAGAACGTGTCTTTATTTTTGAAAAACCTAGATGTTATCTCTGACTCCTTTCTCTTTTTCTCCGTTTTCTTTCTAACACTACTAGACATGTGTTGGAGTGTTTCCTAATAATTTTTTTCTCCCACAATTCCCGCCTCTTTCTTTTTTCTCCCTTAGATGCATAATTGGAAAATTCCAATTTGCTGAGTTTTCTTCAGTTGTTTAATCCATATATTGAAATTTCATTTTTGAATCTCAGGTACTATGTATATTTTTTTTTTTCAGTGACTATATTTTTTTCTGTACTTTTTATTTGGTTCTTTTTCTAACTTTTGTTTTTCATACTATTTTATTCACAACTTCGGACTCCACCCCCCCATGTTTCATCTCTATTCCTTCCTGTGCTTGAATGTTTCAAATGTCCTCGTTTTGAAGTCCTTCTCATCATTGTTATCTCCGTTTCTTGAATTACACATCCTTCAGTTTGTTGAAATTGCTGACAGCCCTTCATGATGGCTTGCTTTTCATGGGGTCTAACTTTTTCACTAGCTCCCCTTCATCAGAGGTGGTTTTCTATCAGAGGGTCACAGGCCCTGGGGGTGCAGGGCGGTTCTATGTTTGCTGCTGCCAGGATGCTCCAGCTTTCAGTTAGGGATTCTTTCATGGTAAAAGCAGTGAATTCTAACTTGTAGAGGGCTGCAGTTACAATTTTTATGGGTGATTCATCTTGTTCTTGGCCCAGAATGAATCTTCCTTGCTTCTTTCCTAGGGCAGTGGCTGGAGTTTTTCTGGTTTTGATTATGGTGACAGGGCAGCTCTTGGTTGCACTCAGCTTTATGCAGAGAACCCTGTGCCAATACTTGGCCTTGCACAAGCCTGAGGCTCCTCATTGTCCCTATTAGACTTCTGAGCCAAGCCCTGCAGTGCCCTGTTAGCCCTGTCACATTGGGGAGCTCTGTGGCTTCTGCTCGCCTCCTACCTTTCTCTCAAATCCATTCATTTGTTGAATGGTTTCTTCATCATTTCTGGCACCTGAGGTTCTCCTACTAAGTAAACTTCTAGTCCTGGCTACGTGTTAATATCTTTTAAATTATATTTCACCCAGCAGTTCTTTATGTTTAGAGTAAGAGGGGAGCTCTTTCCATGTCAGCTCAATTCACAATATTGTCCCAAAGTGTTGGTTGGTTTTCTGAATTTGCCTGTTTCTAGTTTCTTCATATTAGATTCATTTTTTATACACACACATGCTCCCCAGGCTCTTTAAGCATATATATTTTTTTCTTTTTCTTCCTGGCTAGTAATCCTTCATTCACCAATTCCCTAAATGTGACCCTAAACTGCAGCCCTACAGCACATAGGGAGGGGTGTATCCTGGCATAAGACCAGCAAACACCCAGTTCTCAGGTGACTCAGGCCATTCTTGCAGAGTTAAATAGCTATTCACAGGTGACAGCCTAATCTAGTGACTGTGGAGACATTGCACAAGGTCTGAGTGAGAGCTGCTGTCTTCTCACTGAGAAGGAACTCCGGTTTGCTTATAGTCAACTCTCTGCAGTAAAGGCTTCTTTCTGCCAAACATGGTTTCTGGTTCCTGCTTAACAGTAATTCTCTGTAGTAAAAGTGTATCTACTTATTGCTGTTTGCAGGAATGAAAATTGAGATTTAGCTGAGCTTTTCATAGCATCTGTGCTTTATCACTGAACAGCAGTTGTTACTCTTCCTCTCCTCTCTTTCTTCAACCAACCTGATCAACCATGATAATAAACACACAGCTCAAGTCCTAAGTCTTGGGACAGAACCACACAGAAGGGAGCAAGAGAGAGGGGAATGAGAGTTTGTGTATATTTACCTCCTCTTGGGCCAGCCACCATTTGCCATATTACTGCAGATGGGACCTCAGCTCTGTCTCATTTTCCAACTAGGAGTGTGATTTCCATCTCATTCTTTATGGCAAATTGAAATGGAATGAAAAGTTTGGGTGGCCTGAGGCACAGATTATAGAAGAGCCTGACCTGTCCCAGCACCAAGTGTGGGTGAAGATTTTGAGCTGGGGCCGGGGAGGGGGAGCACAACAAAGTAAAGACGGGGGGAGACTGTAGCTGCATCCCCTTCCGGAGGGATCTGTGGGTAAAATGGCACAGATAGACTGGGTAGACTGTCAGAGCCAGCTTGTTGCGAGAGACTGGTGGACTGAACAGTCACTGGGCCCCCCAGGAGAGTGGAATGGCCTCTTAGAAAGCCAAAAATTGCCTTCTTGTGTAGAGGAAGGGGGTCTGTCTGGACCTGCCCCGGTGCGGCCATGTCTTGACAGTTGAGCAGGATCCTCCTAACAGCTGCCCAGCCTGTTTCCCTTACCACACAGATGCCTTGAATTGGATTATAAAGCCTTCCCTTCGGGCCTCTCTGTTAATTACTGCTTGTTTTTCATCTTGTGTTCTGAAAGTGAGGCTCCCTTAGCCTGCGCAATCTGGTCCAGCCTGCCTTGCCAGCCTCTTTTTAGCTCATCTTGCTCTTAGTCCCTGCACTGTAGCTCCACTGGCTTCTCTCCATGGGGACTCCATGTACCTTCCTGTCACAGGGCTCCTGCACATGCTGTTCTCTTTGACTGTGACACTCTTCCCTCTCCGTTTCATCTAGTGAACTCACTTAAGAGACAAAGTTAAGGCCTCTTTCTATTTCAGTAGCTCTATGTCATGCTGAAACAGCTAGGGTTGTAATTGAACTCTAACTTCCTCCAGCAGTGGGTCATTTGGAATCTCTCCTGCAAAAGATGAGATTGCCCAATATTTCAGGAGGAAAACATGGCATTAATCTTCTGTTGAAATGCAATGCTTCCTTCTTTCTCCACACTTCCAGATACAGTTTCCCATTTGAAGGTGGTCACTGTCTAGTTGATTCGTGTTGCATCTAGGGGACCTGATAGTTTATCATTGTGGTATTTATAAGTGAAAAATTCCTGTTCCATTTAGTGCTTGCTCATGTGCCAGCATGTCTGGTGGTCTCTGAGTTGACATGAAGGGTTATGTGATCCCATGTCACCTGACAGCAGCAGAGTTTAAGTGAGAAGCTGGTCTTAGAGTAACCTGCCCACATTGTTTTCACTCGGCATTGCCTCCCTTCCCTCTGTGCTGCCCATGCCACTGCACCTCACGGCTCTCAAGGCATCAGGGCCCTCCCGGGACAGCTTCCTCTGACTGCAGTTGCTCCCCCATTCCCACCCCCTCCCCCCAACATGTTATCTCTTCTTCCCTTGAGCTATGTCGTTTCATGCACTATCAACCTGGTATGGGCTGTCTTGCCTGCAGGGCTGTGTTTTGGAGAATAGGAACTATGTTATTTCTCTTTGTTTTCCTGCCTTGCCTGTTGCGGGAACAGGTGGTAGGTGCTGTGTAGCTACTTACCAGGGCTGCTCAGGCCACTGCATGGCTGCAGAGTACTTACTTGGTTGTTGAAGATTTTAGATATGATGGGAAATTGACTCTTCTCTTCTTTCTTTCTAGTTACAAGTTATTTCCAAACTGCGTACCCTCCTTTGGATTCCGCCACCTGCTGCCTCTCACAGACAGAGTTGATAGCTTCAACGAGGAAGTTCGGAAACAGAGGGTGTCCCGGAACCGAGATGCCCCTGAGGGGGGCTTTGATGCGGTACTCCAGGCAGCTGTCTGCAAGGTAACTTTCTTTTCTGGTCCTGTCCCTGGGCGGGAGGTCAAGAAAGTATCCATGTGGGTGTTGGTACTTCCTGGTGAAGAGGGCAGATTTTGAGCCACCCAACATGGCCCCTGTCCACTCTCACATCAGGGGGTGAGTCAGTGGATTCTCAGGGAACCAGCAGCCTTCAAATCAGCTGGAGCTCAAGGATGGATCGGGGCTGGTGAGTGTCTGTGTGGCAGGGTGTGGCTGTGAGCAGCGAGATACTGTCTTTGCCAAAAGACAGCTGTTCTGTGTTTATATATTGGCTCTTATGCCTCTTTTCAAGGGGGGCGGAAAGAAAGATCAAGTTATGTGCATAGAAGTTTGTGGAGCTTTCTGGCCCAATTTTGGTCAACCTTAGAGACTGTTCTCTTAGAGAATCCAGCTGAGAGAGAATTGCATGTTATTATTGATTGCACAGCTATTTCTTTTTCTCTTGCTTTCTCTGTGATATATGAATCAGGGCGAGGACACAAACTTAGGTCAGAAATGAACTCATGCTTTGAGAGGTTCCAATCTCAGGAAAATATATAAATGGAATGTTGTTAATAGCTTATGTTAAAGTAATTTTCTACTGTTACAACAACCTAACAACTTCAACAACAAAATCACTCTTGAATTTGGTGTTCCAACAATATTTTAAAATTTCCACTACTCTATGGTAGTCCTCATAGAGTGTCTTGAAATTTTTGGGGCTGAGCAACAGGGCAGTGGTCAGGATTCTCACATTTGAGGGAGGGTTGGTGAGGAGGTTGTAACTCAGCTTGGGTGGGCTGCAGATTGGCAGCTGCTTCCATGGTGTCTGACTCAGTCAGCCAGTGCTCAGAGTCACAGACCCTTGATGGGATGAAAGGAGAACCACAGTTGTCCTTTTTGACACGAAAAACCAAAATGCTGGCAGAGAGGGGCAAAGGGAAAGAAACGTGTAGAAAGCAGGGCAGTTTACTGCAGCCAGTCTTCTGTCCCTCTGTGGCTGTGCTGGTGGCCGCTGTGTCCCTGGGTCCGAGAGAGCATCCCGCGTGGCTCCCTGCGCAGGGCAGCTGTGGGGCGTCCCCTCCCAGCTGCTGGCCAGAACCAGTGTTGTGACTCAGAGTCCCCTGTGTATAGGCCAGGAAAGCCAGATGAAAGAGAACTAGAATGTGTTCAGCTCTGAATCTTCCAGATGCATCACAAAATAGACACCATGGATTTGTTTCAGAAAGAAAACTTTTTTTTTTTTTTAATTTTTCTTATAGAATTGTTCATTCCTTTACAATATTTGATTTTTCCCCTCAGGAGTATCCCTTTAGTTTTCCCACCACCACATCACCCCTGATCCATCACCATAGTCCTTTGTGCTTTTCCCTCTCCTGTTTTGATCCCTTTCCCTCTCCTGCTGGAAGCCTCAGATCTATGGTTTGCCTGCAAATTTTGCCTTTTTCCTGATCCTCTGTCTGGTTCCCCTATATTCCACCTGTAAATGAAACCATCCGATATTTTTCTTTTTCCTTCTGACTTATTTCACTGAGCATAATCCCTTCTAGCTCTATCCATGTTGCTGCAAATGACACAAGTTTGTCTTTTTTGATTGCTGAGTAGTATTCCATTGTGTTTGTTTATCACATCTCATCCAGTCATCTGTTTTGGGGCATTTATGATATTTCCGTATCTTAGATATTGTAAATCATGCTACAGTAAACATAGGAGTGCAGGTTTCCCAGAAAGAAAACTTTAATATTTATGGCATCCAGACATTAATTGTATGAGGTATCGTCTCTGACTTTCTGCCAGATTCCTCTTCTTGTCAGAGGCAGATAACAGAGAAAGCAGGATCCCGCTGCCCACCTCACCTCCCTATCTTGGGAATTTGTTGAATTTTATTTTTCAGGGCAAGAAACCATCTTTAAGGCCTGGAAGAAAGAACCCAGTGACAGGCCTAGAGTGTCCACTTACATTAATTCTGCTTAAGTAGATTAGTTGTGGGGCCATGCCTGAATGCTGGAAGCACAGTGGTCATTGAGAAATTGTTCAATCCACTCAGTCAGGCACAGCACCTTCCATGTAATTACATACCCAATGAAAGTGTTCTTTCCTTTGAAAACTCAGTATTTCAAGACTCAAGCCTTTCAGAAAAGGTGTTAGAATTTTGTGGATGAGAGGCTCTCTGTTGACATGTTCTTACTCTCCACTATAACCTTTGCAATAGGGAGGCGCTGGGAAGTAGCAGTTGCTTGGAATTAGACAGTCTGTGCACCACCAGCTTCTCCCTGCACCTTTTCTTCTCCTTTGTAGTGTCAGTTCACATTTGGGCACATAACAACCCTAAAGATTTAGTTATTTATACAAGAACTGGAGTATAGGCCAGAGGTGTGGGAGGGTGAGAGGATTCACCAGAGACAGAGTGGGGAGCAGAATAGGCAGATGGATTGAAAGCATTGCTGAGGGGAGCAGCAGGCGAGACAGGAGAGGTCTGCTGCGCCATGTGGGTTGCTCCCTGGCTGGCCGGGCATCAAACCAGCACTGCAGAGGGTGTGGACAGCCCCACAGCGCTGTGCTCAACCTGCTGTGCCACTGGGGAGGCCCAACAACCAACTCCTTTTTCACTTGAAATCACCTATTTACAACGAATGTTATCCTTCCCAGCTCACCACAGCTTTACTTGTAGTAGAGTAGCCAGACATTGGAAACCAATGATGATCCACATTTTAATGGAAACCTCCGTATATTAGGCTTAAATAAGTAGGCTTAAAGAATATTTAAGGAGTTGATTAATTCTTAAAATAAATTAAGGAGGGAGCGAAAAGTAAGTGATAAAATCATACAGACAGTATCATCCCGTTCTACAAATAAAGAAAGGATATAGAAAGGATTGCAAATAAATAGCCCAAGTTGATAACAGTTGTTGTCTCCAGTGTTAAGATTATGTATTGTATTCTTTTTTTCTCTTTGTGTTTTTTAAATTTTATATTTATCTAAATTTCCACTATGTGTGCATGTTGTTGTATGTTTTACTCAAACATACAAAAGCAGAGAGAAACATGAAATCAAGTCCCCATGTTTCTGTTGTCCATGTTTAACCGCTGCCAACTCATGGCCAATTTGGTTTCTTTTGTATCCAGAACCATTTACCCCCCATTATTTGAAGCAAACCACAGATAACATTTGTTTCAATCATATATAGAGTTTTGATAATCTTTAGATTTTAAAACAGATTTTTATTTCTTTGATAGATTTTTAATTTTTTTTTTTTTTTTAATCCTAAGCATTCCTTACTGGTTCCTCAGGTTGTTGCCTCCTCCTGATTTGCCCACATTAAAGCCCCTTCCACTTAATCCTGCGAATCAAATGTGACAGGGGAATAGGCCTGGACTCTGCGGCGAAGATGAGCCTCCGCAGGCCTGGGGCTCATTGGGCCATCCCCTGTCCTCTGGCCCTGCGCCGTTGGAGGTGGAGCTGAGAATAGTCTTATCTCATAAAAATCCTATAGTTCTTTGTTTATTGTTTTTTTTTTTTTTAAAGACTTACGTATTTATACATACAAGAGCTGGCGTACAGGCCAGAGGTGTAGGGGGTGAGAGGATTCACCAGAGACAGAGCGGGGAGCAGAACAGGCAGACTGACTGAAATACACTGCTGAGGGGAACAGAAGGCAAGTCAGAAGAGGTCTGCCTTGCCATGTGGGTAGCTCCCTGGCTGGCCGGGGATGGAACTCGTGGTGCAGAGGTTGCAAACACCTTCACAGGTTGCATCCTTTTTTTTTTTTTTTTATAAATTTTATTTTTACATTCCCCATACAATTGCAACCCCCTTATTTTGACCCCAATCCCTCCCCTCCCCGCCCTCCACCCCCCATAGAGTGTCTCTGGTTCATAGCTGTTTGTTGATTTTGATATTTTCTTTCTTATAGTTATTCATTTTCCTGGTCCCTTATTTAAGTTTTCTAGATTCCTGCTATGAGTGAGACCTTCCAGTATTTTTCTTTTTCTTTCTGGCTTGTTTCAATGAGCATGATCCCTTCCAGCGCCATCCATGTTGCTGCAAATTGCATGTGCTTATCTTTTTTGAATGCTGAGTAATATTCCATGGTGTATATGTACCACATCTTCTTGATCCAGTCATCTGTTTTTGTGCATTTGGGCTGTTTCCAAAGCTTAGCTATTGTAAACAGGCTGCTATAAACATAGGGGTGCAGGTGCTCTTTGGAATTGATGTTTCTGTGTCCTTTGGGTAAATACCTAGGAGTGGAATTGCTGGATCATATGGAAGCTCTATGTTTAGTAGGTCAAGAAATCTCCACACAGCTCTCCATAGTGGTTGGACCAGTTTGCACTCCCACCAACAGTGCAGGAGAGTTCCTTTTTCTCCACACCCTCGCCAACATTTGTTGTTGCTAGTTTTTTTAATATGTGCCATTCTCACTGGTGTAAGATGGTATCTCATGGTAGTTTTGATTTGCATTTCCCTGATTACAAGTGATGTTGAACATTTTTTCATATGCCTTCACAGGTTGCATCTTAGTCCCTTGCGCCACCAGGGAGGCCTCTGTGTTTGCTTTTGTTCTCACTCCGGCTCCCTAGGATGAACTATTAGTTACAGATTTGTGGGACTTGGGGATATGGAATACCATGTGCCTGAGCTTTACTGCCATCTCTGTGGCCTGATCTGTAGTCTTGGTAAGCTGTCCTTTGCAAAAGGAAGGAAACTATCTTTACTCTTTAGGAATCTAGTTAAGATCAGTGCCCTGCCTCCTAGGAGTGGATGTTTTTAGTTCCTGTCCCCTGACAGGTCACACCTATTCCAGGCCACTGCTGAGGAGTGCCTCTGTCATCCATGTGGGCATTTTTTCCAGTGCGCTGCACCTGGCTGGTTAAGAGTGAGGCCATACCACTACCCTTGATTTATTGTCTTTACCTGGAAACCTATTATTGGATCTGTTTCTACTCTTTCTTGGTCAGCATAATAGTCTCTCCCTTGATCACTTTTAATACTCTCCATTGGTTTTCTAGAGGTTGATTCTGGGTTGTGTATTATGAAATTGTACAGGTGGAAATATGAAGAGTGATTCAGACAAGATTTTTTTTTAAAGATTTATTTATTCATGCATACAGGAACTGGGGTACAGGTCAGAGATGTGGGGCATGAAAAGATTCACCAGAGACAGAGCAGGGAACAGAACAAGCAGATCTACTGAAATACACTGCTAAGGGGAGCAGTGGATGAGACAGGAGTGGTCTGCTGCCCTACCTCATGTGGGTATCTCCCTGGCCTGGCACTGGGATCAAACCTGTGCTACAGAGGCTGCAGACAGCTTCACAGTGCTGTGCTCAACTACCACGGAGGCCCGGTTCAGACAAGATTAAGCTGCTTTCCTATTCTCAGAGAGGCAGTGCCCTTAGTGCTGGGGGAGGGCGGGAGAAGGCCCAGGACCTATGTGTTCCACCTTGCCAGTCTCCCTATAGCTGTTCATCCTGGTTCACAGATTAAATAAGTGACATGCAAATTTGAGCTTATCTGGGTGCCTCCTGGCTGCACAAGTTTCTATAGGCTGCTTTCTTTAGTCAGGCAGAAAATAGGATCAGTGCAAGCCAGCACTTTTCCCTTCGACCTATGCTTTCAGTGCCCTCGCCTTTGCCTCCCACATCCTCCAGAATGACTTTCGATTTTAATTTTGATTCTCTAATTTTGCATTGTGTGTGAAAATTTTAAAGCAGGAGCACAAATTCTATGGACCTCTAGAAGCAAAATAATTGCTGCCTTGCTCAACCAGCACCTGTGTTCCAGATGATTTGTATATATTATCTCTGTCTCTCACAATAGTCTTTCAGTATTGGGGGAAGGTGGGGTTCCCAATTTACAGGAGAAGATTCATTACACTTACTCTCAATTAGGGGTAGTGCTGGAATTTGGGCTGGATCTGGTTGATTCTAAAACCTGTGCCCTTCTATTGTTTGATATCTGGGCACTTTGGGAAGTAGCAATAATGCCGTGTAGGGTGGGGAGGACTCAGTGGAGAGCCATGTACTCATTCAAGTTCAGCCTCTCCTGCTTATAGTGGGCTCCATGGAGGCCAGCTGACCTCTCCCGCGCAGAGTGTTCATCTAGGAAAACGCAGGGAGGGGTAGAGAGGAGGATCTCCAAAATGGCCCCTAGCTATGCTGACAATGCTGCTTCTCACAAAGGGTTTCTCACAGTCCTGTGCCCCTTGGCTCAGGACTCTGTTTTTTGTTTTTTGTTTTTTTTTGTAATATTTATTTTTTGATACAAGAGCTGGGGTACAGGCCAGAGATGCAGGGGGTGAGAGGATTCACCAGAGATAGAGTGGGGAACAGAACAGGCAGACTGACGAAACACACTGCTGAGGGGAGCAGCGGGCGAGACAGGAGAGGTCTGCTAAGCCATGTGGGTTGTCCCTGGCCAGCCAGGGATTGAGCTTGTGCTGCAGAAGCTTCGGTTTGCCTAATAGTGCGTTGCTTAACCCCTTGTGCCACCACGGAGGCCATGGCTCAGGACTCTTCCTTTTGCTTTTTTGTCCTTCCAGCTTCAGGCTTTCGCCCCAGGCCCAGTAGGGGCTGCTGCAGATAACCAGTAGAGAGTGGAGAATTCCTGTCCCTGGAGGAAGGCTCAACTATGAGAGGTTTCTACTCTGCACCTGACCCTCCTCCAGCCTCTGGAAGAGTCATTTGGTTTCTTTTGATTCATCTAATTCTTTTCCTAAGTATGAGTAGAGAAATATAGGAAATTGCCCTTCTTCCCTTGAGGAAGGCAGCAGCCCCTGGCATCTTAGCGTCATCTGAAAGGATTCCCCATATTGTTTACCTGCTGTCCTGGTTTCCCATCTAGGTATGCGTGAGCTGCCTCTGGATCTGCTGCCTGGATCTGCTGCCAGATCCCACCACAGTTTCTGTGTATTAACCCAGCCCAGTCTGCTGGCTCTTCCTGGAGTGCAGAGTCTTTATGAAACTCCAAGTTTTGGCTTTCCCTGTAGCCCACAGGAACTTGGGACTGTGTGTGCAGGTACCAGGCCCTCCTTCAACTGCAGCATTTTTGTCGGAGGTGCTGAAGTCTTCTTTCTCCTTGGCTTTGTTTTGCAGGTTTTGTGGTTGAATGCACACCTTTGATTCCTGCGGTGATGTTTCCTTGCTCTGCCCATGCACTGTGCCATGGGCTTCACAGCCCTGCTGACAGCTGTTGCACTGGTGTGAGGGGTGAGAACTGACTGAATCACAACTAGAATTGTCCACCGGACGCCAATCTCTGTTGCTTAGACAGGATCTGTACCCCTGGGCTCACCTGGCTGTCAGCGGGCATGAGCCATCCTGGGCAAGTTAGGAGGCCCCTGGGACAACTGAGGCCACATTTCTGTACCTGGCAAAGAATGTCCATTTTTTTGCTTCAAGTTATGGGATCCTTTTTGCCTTAACTGTTTATTCGGCAAAAGGAAAAAGACAAGAACTTATTCTCAGGCTCTCCTGGCCTCTACCACGGCCTCTCTGGCCCAGCCACACTGACCTAGATCAGTGGCTCTGACTTGTATGGAGCCCTTTGCAATGCTGTTAACTGCTGGGAGTAGTTCTCTTCTGTATTCTTTGTTTAATTAATAGGCTTTTTCATTAGAGCAGTTCTAGGTTCACAGCAAAATTGAGCAGATACCCCCTTCCCCACTCCCCCTGCACCTTCCCCTCAATGCACATGGCTGTCTCACCGTCTCTCGAGTGGTGCATTTGCTACACTCAATGAACCAGTGCCGATGCATCATTATCACGCAAAGTCCATAATTTATGTAGGGGCCCACTCTTGGTGTTATACTTTCTATGGGCTTGGGCAAATGTGAAGTGAAATGTCTGCCATTGAAGTATGACAGTAGTTTGACTACCGTGAAAATCCTCTGTACTCCTCCTCTTCATCCCTCCTTACCCCACCCCACTTTCTTTGGAATGGCTCATCTGTGCCTTCTTAACTGGGGAACTTCTGCCTTTGTGTCATTTGTCAGGGAAGCCTGCCCCAGCTGATCTTCTGACACAGTCAGAGTGCCCAAGCACCAGGCCCTTGGTCACATCTACTCCAGTGACATATTTGTATTTGGGACACTTCTGGAGTGATGTCTGCCTCCCTTTGAGACAGTGAGCTCCTGAAGGCAGGAACTGGTGTCTTCCGTATATGTCCTGACACGTAACAGGGCCTCCCTGAACATTTGGTGAACAAACATGTTTTGTTCTCATGGATTCCCTTATGCTTCTGGGGTTCAGGAACCCCTAAGACTGAGTCCATCACACTCCCATCACATCAAGCTGCCTCCAGGTCATTAGCATTAACGTCCATTAATGTGAAAAGGGACATAATGTTACTTGGCTGTACTTTCCAACTCAGTGTTTTTTTTTTTTTTTAAATATATCTATTTTAATGTTTATTAGTTTTCAAGTAGCAAGTGGTTTCCCCCGCTTACTTAAGCAAAATAAACAAGAAAAAATAAGGATGACGTGACATTAGGGAAAATTATTAAAATACTGAACTATCTTGTGACATACAAGAAGGAAAATGACTAAGTAGTAGGTGTTGGATATTCTTTCAGAACATTGTCATTAACATAACTCAGCTCTGAAATATCATATCTCCGTTTAGAATTATCATAGTTTCACTTTCATAGGCCCAATTTACATCAGCAATCCTGGCCTTGATCAATCAACTGGGAGTAGAAGTCACATTTTCCCAACATTGCAGTTGTCATTATAATCATGTGAATGGTGAATACGTGGACAGTTTTGAAATGGTACCAATGAAAAATTCAATTTCTACATGGTGCTTAGAGGATAAATAAAACAGCAAATATGCCCTACATATGCTGTAGCTTGATATATGGTAGTTAAGTTAAAAATAAAAGAATAACTACAGAGTAAATAACATCAAAAACTAATTTCCTCTTCCCAGGTTTCCCTAAAATAAGGTTCAGATTTAACAACTAACATTTATAATGTCTTTACATATTAAGTTTAATTTGATCCATTAATGAAACCAGTATTATTCAATTAACAGATGAACCCCTAAAGGGTAAATACATTTATCTTGATATTTTGCATATGCTCTTCCCAAGAATTGCTTCATATTTTCACCCTTTGCATTTAGAATTTCAAAATCAATTTACATTTCATTTAATCTTTAAGTAGATAAATGTACAAATCAATATTGTTTCTTACAATTATTTATTTATTTTTTAATGATAATAAATTTTATTTTTATATTCCCCATACAATTGCAACCCCCCCATTCTGATCCCAATCCCTCCCCTCCCGCCCCCCACCCCCCCAAAAGTGTCTCTGTTTCATAGTTTTTTATTGATTCTGATTTTCACTTTCTTATAGTTATTCATTTTCCTGGTCCCTTATTTAAGTTTTCTAGATTCCTGCTATGAGTGAGACCATCCGGTATTTTTCTTTTTCTTTCTGGCTTATTTCGCTGAGCATGATCCCTTCCAGCGCCATCCATGTTGCTGCAAATTGCATGTGTTTATCTTTTTTGAATGCTGAGTAATATTCCATGGTGTATATGTACCACATCTTCTTGATCCAGTCATCTATTTTTGGGCATTTGGGTTGTTTCCAAAGCTTAGCTATTGTAAACAGTGCTGCTATAAACATAGGGGTGCAGGTGTTCTTTGGAATTGATGTTTCTGTGTCCTTTGGGTAAATACCTAGGAGTGGAATTGCTGGATCCTGTGGAAGCTCTATGTTTAGTAGGTCCAGAAATCTCCACACAGCTCTCCATAGTGCCAACTCAGTGTTTTTTAAGTGTTCACTAAGTGCTCAGTGACTGGTATAGTGGAGAAAACTAAAAAAAAAAAAAAAAGCTGAGATAAAGCCCCTATCCTTAGGGATTTAATTTACGCTTGCAGATCTATCCAAAGGTAGATAAACTTTAGATGGAACCATATGAAATTGATATTTGACTACCAATGATATTTTCTATTTGCTATTTTCTCCAAGAAAAAATCATATGGCTCAGACTAACACATGGCAAACTTTTCTTCAGTTTAGTTTGGAGTTCCCATCAGAGGCATTCTGCTGCATGTTTGGGGGCTTGAGCTCCAGATGAATGGCTAAACCCTGAGTCACAGGCCAAATCTTCTATTCCCCATGGAAAGAAGTATTACATTTTTGGCCTCCTTAGGTTTAACCACAAAATAGATTTTCTAAAAAGCTTTTTCATTGCAAAGTATAGATGGAAGCAGGAAAAACAAACTATTAATAAAAACATGTTTATTGTTTTAAGTGACAGAAATAGGCTTGAAGTCAGCAGGACTGGAACGCCAAGCACAGAGAGTCTAACCTTGCTTTTTCTTAAGTGCTATGATAAAACTCAGACGCCTTGGTCCGCCAGCTCAGCTCTGCTGTGGGGTCTGCCCACTGGCTGGGCAAACCAGCACCTTTTTTTCCCTCATGTCCTCTCCTAAACGTGTTTTCTCTCTTAGTGCTTGTCTGAAAGGTTAATGTGCAGATATTGTACTATGATTTTTGAAAATTCGTTGAGTGCTTACTGAGCACAAGATGCCCTGTTAGTTGCTGCGAGGGACATGTAGATGAGAGAGCCCCAGCTCGTGTCTCCGTGGGCACCACAAGCTGGTTGGAGACAGAAGCCTGCCTGACAGCCCAAGGTGGCATGGGAGTGCACTGGCTCTAGGGAAGGTCTGGCCCCATAGAGCCCACTGGATGGATCACAGTGGTCTTGTTAGCAGGCAGACTGAGGAGCACCATGGGACCCCCAAACCTGCCTGCTCTAAATAGGTTCTGCCACCCACCACATCCAAACAAAACATACTCTGGTGCATAAGACCTTCAATAGATAGGAACTTTAATACAGTTAGTACACACTAATTGTGATAGAGAAGAGAAAGAGTATAGATTAAAATAATTTCCAATTAAACACCCAAAGTTACCTACTCCCTTGGGGTAAATGTCCGCCCAAGCAGGGTTGGCCCAAAGCAGGGCAGCTGAGGCCTGTCACAGGTCTAAGGTACCTTCTGGAGGGGAAATCACAGGAAAGGGGCAAAAGGAGCCACTCAAGTCTGGAAGGAAAAGAGCAAAATACAAGGCTGCCATTGTCAGCCTCCCCAGGGGTGTCTGACCCACATCTCTTTTTTTTTTTTTTTTTTTTTAAAGATTTATTTACTTATGCTTACAAGACCTAAGGTGTAGGCCAGAGGTATGAGGTGGGGCGGGGGTGAGAGGATTCACCAGAGACAAAGTGGGGAGCAGAATAGGCAGAGCTACTGAAATACACTGCTGAGGGGAGCAGCGGGCTAGACGGGAGAGGTCTGCAGCCATGGGGGTCACCTCCCTGGCCGGCCCTGTTGAACTCATGCTGCAGTGACTAGTGATAGTTTGATAGTGCTGTCTTTAACCCCTGTGACACCAGGGAGGCCCCTCACCCACATCTCTTTCAAGTGTCTCCTTCCATGTCTCCCAAGCCGTGGTACAAGGCCAAGGCCAAGAAGCATGTGTGGCTTCTTCACATGTCTCTCTGCTTCATGTGCCTCAAGTCTTCTCCCAGCCTTTCTCCATCTCTCTCTGTTTCTCTCTTGCTGCTTCTTAGTCCTTTTCCCAGTCTTTCCTGGGAACGCCACCCTTCCTTAGAGCGAGGCAGAGAAACTGGAACCACCCCTTTCCTTGGGAATTAATTACCCCGTTAAAGTCTTTTCTTCAAGGGAGCACCTTGGTCTCTGCCTCCCTCCCAACATTCCAGTGTTTGCCCTGAGGCTCTGATGATGGTGATTTATTGATTACATTGGCTGAATTCTTTGTGAGAGCTGGTCTCTACCCAAAGCACTTTACAGGGCTTGCTTAATCCTTCGAATGTGTTTTTACTGCCCCCTTTTGATGAGAAAACAAACCAAAATCTTATGACTGGATTGTGATGGAACTGTTCCAACCCACCTAGCTCCAAAGCTGGGGTTCTGAACCTTGACATTACAGTGCCTGCTCGCTTGTGGTCACACAAGAGTGGAGAAGTGGAAGGGGTGTGTTTCCAAAGAGAGCAAAGTCCTAGCTAAGGAGCCTTTGAGGGTTCCCACGTGACCCCATTGCAGGACAGTCAGTCCCTTGGGAAGACAGTTGTGCATGCTCCTGTTCTTGGGCCTGGGAGTTTCCTGTTTATCAGAAACAGCCCTCACATGACTCTGGCAGCCTCAGGATTTCCCATGGAGAGCATTAGTACCATCCGAAGGTCGTCTCTCCCTGAAAGTGACCATGCTTATCTTTGCCCTTGGTTCCCTGTCTGTAAAATGGAAATTCTGATATCTGCCTCCTCATGCATAATTCAGAGGACTATTGGTTCTGCCCTTAGGTTCTCCCAGATAACACTTTTATTACATGCTGGATCTTTGTCAACAGGAAGGGAACATGTGGCCTGGCTTAGTGACTCTTCAGTGACTGCTGGGGCCCTGGCTAAGGACCCCTATGTTTGGGTTCATTTTAATTAGATTGGCCTTGAGTACAGAATTCCCAGTCATTGAAAGCTAGTGTTCCTGTCCTTTTCAAACTGTTTCCTGGATGCCATCTTGTTCCTTTGCTTTCCTTGTGTTTGAATGCTGTTTATCAGAGAGAGGATCAGGAGCGTTGTCTCAGAACAAGCAAACCAAGGTGAACAAGCAGCCTATGCTCAGGGTGCATCACCTTTTCTCTGATTCCCCGGGATCGGTGCACCAGGCCTTGCCCTCCACTCCCCCACAGGGGTGCCTTGAGCCTGCCTCTCTCACCTGCCTGTCTTACGTGGTCTCTGCACATAGGTAAGTCACTGTGAAACGGGCCTGCAAACCCACAGCCAGTTGGAAGATTCAGTTACCAGACCCCACCAAGGACCCCACCAAGGGCCTGCAGCCCGTGTCCCAGCCTGCTTTCCTTTGCGTGGTCAGAACATACAAGGAAGCTATGCTTGCCTCTGGGGCCATGTCTAGGGCAGATATTAATAGTGAGAAAGCAGAGAGGATGAGTGGATGGTGCCTGGGGTAGAAACCATCTCTTCTGAGCAGTGGTTAAAAGTTAACCAGGAGGAGAGACACTCTGGAAGAAAGGAGAGAGGTCATTTAACCTGACTTCAGATAACATCATAAAAGGGAGTGGACTCTGCCTATTCCAGGGGAAATCCTAGGATAGCCATAGGAAGGCAGGTTTGAGTTCAGGTAAGGAAGAATTTTCTAACAGAGAGAGCTGCTCAGCAGTGGCACAGGCTGCCAGATACGGCAGTGAGTGCGAATGTGGGTCTCCCATCCATATGGTGGGGGTGCCATAGCCCTGCACTGGATGAGAGGGTGGACGAGGCAACCTTTGGGGGTCCCTCCAAACTTCAAGTATTACATACTTCCTCTGTATTGTTTTTTCCACCCAGTGACCCACAAGTGCTTTTGTTCTATAGTGGCCCCTTCTAGCCCATCCTCTGTGGCACCTTATAACTGGTGCACCCTCTAAGCTGCATTTGTCTTTAGCCACCGGGACCTTGAACTCTACCTTGCATGCTCATTTTGTGTGCCAAGCACAGCTGACATGGCACTGGTACTAGGAAAGTTTTTGTGGGTTCCCTTGGCTTTTCCACCTCACTGTGTGTGTAAAAGTCTAGATGAACTGGGGCATCTATTCAAGGGCCCCCACAGACAGCCTGGAGGTGGGTAGGGGTGGATGGAAGCCATTCAGGCTCCTTCAAGTGACCTGCCTTCTTCCTATTTTGTCAGGCCTTGCAGCCTCTGTGTGTGACAATTTCCAACCCTAAAAACCAAAGTGCTCCACAGACGGGATGTCCTTAAACTATGTCCCCTACTTCCCAGCCCTTGTTTCTTTCTTCCCAGCCACTTGTTGGACTTGTTGGTTCCCACAAAACTGGAGGGTTTGCTTCCTGGGCGTGGATGGAGTCAGATTCTGGGCTTGGTGATGGCTCCCCTAGCCACCGTGTCCTGAGTCCTTGGTGGCTGCATGGCATCTTACCCACATAGCTGTCTCACTTGGAATAGCTGAAATAAACGGGGGTCACAGAACATAGCACGCTGGGGTGATCAGAATGCAGACTGGTGCCCAGGAGGAAGGTGAGCCCCAGCTTTTCCTGCTTACCCAGAGTATGCTTAGGGAGGAAGGGGAAAACAGTTTTGCCCAGAGGCTCTGTCTGGCTCAGCTCAGGTCATGGGAACAGACTAAGAATGGATTGACAGTTTGGAATTGGGTGGGTGCTGTTGGGAGACCAGGGAAGTGAGCTGAGAAAGATAATTCGAATGCATCTAGATATTTGATGGTTCCATGATGAGAAACAGGGAGGCCTGGAAGGGCAGTTGATTTGGGGAAAGAATGTGCACCAACTTCAGATAAATTGAGGTCCAGGTGATGATAGACACATTTGGCTTTTGGTACAGGCCCGATAGTAAAGCTCAGGAGAGAGATCAGTGGAGACATGACTGTGAAGCAGCCAAGTAAATGCATGAACTTTCATAAATCTCCCAGGGCTCTGTTCCCTTTGGCCTCATCCATCGGCTGGGAGAGGTGGAGGTGTCAGAGAGCAGCCACAGAACAGGGCCATTGGAGGTGCAGTGTCCAGGATGCAAGGGCAGAAGAACACAAAGGAGGCTCTGGGTGGCAAAGAGAGGCCACAGAGTGAGGCCCGAGGGTGGCTATGGGATGGGTGACAGATTCTCAGCACGAGGTCTTTCATCTTGGCTGCATGTTGGACTCATCTGGGGAGCTTAAAAAATCTAGGTGACTGGGCTGCAGGTCAACCCAGTTACAGCAGGACCTCTGGGCATTGGTATCCTTAAATCTCTTTAGAGGCCCCCCAGAAGTCACTGTATGGTGGGGTAGGGAAAGGGAAATGGAAAGGAGAGAGGGTGGCAAGGAGAGAGGAAGCCCTTAAAGGGTGGACTGAGACCACTGTCCAAGAGAGACTGTGAGGGGTGGGGTATCATATGGAGAGGTCAGATTATAAGGAATCGAGGAGAGGAAATAGAGATGATACCTGTGCTTGTCCTGAAAATGAGAGACAAGTAAAAAGAGATTATTGGAGTAGCTGGATCAAAAGGAGGATTATTGTAAATAGGTCATGAGCAGATTTTGCAGCCCATGGAAAGACCCAGAGGAGAGACTGACTGAAAGAACGAATTCTCCAGAGAGGGAGGGATTTGGGGACTGTTAACCGAGGGGGAGAGGTGTAGATTCCTTGCTTAGGGATAGTGAGACCCTTGGAGTGGGTGCTAGGCATCCTAGGGCTGTAGAGCCTGCACTGTGAGCCCAGCAGGGAAGCACATTCTTTCTGGAGGAAAAAGGCCAGAGGTCACCTCCTTACTGAATATGGAAACTGGGAGCTTAAAGGCTGAAACAGACCTCACATGCAGTTTGATGCAGGGTTGACCAGGGAACAAAAAGAGGGTACATGCCCGCAGTGGGGAGTTGCTTGCTTCTGAGTGCTGGGTGTTTCCTGCCACCTAACCCTGCCATTTTCATCTGACAGCAGACCTCTATCATGTTTAATGAAATTTGCTGTAAAACATTTTGGTTTTATCAGAGACATGGAGAAAAGTTTAGGTAAATAAATTGAGCTTTTTTGTCCCTCTCAAAATAGTTCTATATAAAAAGACAATATATTCAATCTGCAAATTTAAAAAATGCAAATAAGCAGAAAGGACATATAAATCACCCTCACTCTATAATCCAGAGATAAGTTTGTGTGCTTCTGGATTATAGCCTTAAACCACAGCTTTCACCTCCTTGGAAACGCTGATGACAGTAACTGTCGCTTCTGGGCTGTTTACTCACACAGATACTGTGTTGGGTGTCCCGGGATATGATTTTGTTTGATCCCCTCAGTCCTGTTATTATCTTCATCTTACATATGAGAAGCTGGGACTGGGAAAGAAAGATTAAGTTGCCTGCACAAGGTCCCAGAGACAGGTTGAGGCAGACATGGGGCTGCACTCAGATTTGTCAGGCACCTGAGACCAAACCCTTAGCCGCACTGTGGATACCGCCGCCCAGCACGGGAACATGTGTAACAGGGATTCCTAGCCATTGCCGACATTCATTGTTTCATGTTGTTTATTGTATTTAAATGACTTTCTGAGCAAAACAAGGCTTCTATGAAAACAACTTCATTGAGGTATAAACTATGCATATTGATAGTGTAAACTTGATAAATTTTGCAATATAAATGTACACTTGTGACATGCATGTAACAATTGAGATAATGAACATCATCTCCCCCTTTGTGTTCCTTTGTCATTTTTCCCTCCTGTGCCTCCTGCCCCCTTTTGCTAAATTGTGTGTGTGTGTGTGTGTGTGTATAAATAAATACACACTATATATTCTCTTTTTTTTTTTTTTTTTTTTTTTTTTTTGCCCTTTATTTCACTCAGCACATTTACTTCAAGATTCATCCATGTTGTTGGGTGTCTCCATTATTCCTTATGCTACTGTGTTCCATTGTGTGAATGAATATACCATAGTCAATTTATCCAGCCACTTGTTAGTGGCTCATTGGGTGGTTTCTAGTCTTTGGCTCTTGCAAATAGGGTTGTTAAATATTCAAGTTATAGTTTTTGTATGTACTGAGGCTTTTTGTTTCTCTTGGGTCAATACCCAGCTGAGTCATCTATGGCTAAGTGTTTATTCAACTTTTTAAACTGTTTTCCAAAGGTTTGGAAACCATGTGTCATTTTATATTCTCTATCAGCAGTGTTTGACAGTTCCAGTTGCTCATATATATATTGCCATTAGCATTTGGAGTGGCCAGTCTTTAATTTTAGCCATTTTATTAGGTGTGCAGTAGAATTTCATTGCAATCTTAATTAATGCAGGACTTTAAAGCTTGTCAGGATGCAATTCTTCAATCTCTGGAGCCATATGGAACCTCACGCATCAAGGAGTAATAAGAAGGAATATAAAAATTATTACTAGTCTTAGAAGAATAATTACAGGTTCTTTTTTCACTCCTTTATATGCTCAGTATTTTTGAATACTTATGTCTAAATTGAGCATCAGCCCTACAAAGCAGAATTTCTCCAATTTATAGATGATAAAACTTAGGCAGAGAGAGGTGCTGTCGCTGACCCAGGGTCTCACAGTAAGAGCAAAGGCAAAATTTGAGCTCAGCCTTGTCTGTTGCAAAGCTCACCTACTCTTGCCCCTACTCCCACTCCATTTTGTAGTTCTATGTTTTCCTTTTTCTTTAAAAAATAATCAGTTTTTCCACTGTTATTCTCTCCCCAAACACGGGGTGCAGAACTCCAGACTTCAAAACACATAGCTCTACTGACAAGGAAGCAGAAGGAAAAACATTTCTAAAATGTAAATTCTCTGTGGCATTACCACTTGTAAAATCTCCAAGCCCCAAAGCCTGGGTGAATGAGTAAGTATGTCCTGACTCATTCTCTGCACCCAGCTCTGGGCCATGTTTGTTCATATCCCTCATGTAACAGAAGTTTACTTCAGAGAAAATAGAATAATTATTATGCTGTGCCACTCTATTTCCATGGCAGATGCAACTTTTCAATTCAACAAACATTTCTTTCGGCTCTGGCAGTTATTAGCTGAGAGCCTACCATGTACTCTTGTGAATTATCTCATTTTATTACACACACGTAACCTCTTTCTCTCTACAGCTGGGTAGTTTAGCTTTGTGGGTAAGAGGCTACCTAAATGTGGCTTCTCTGGTTCTTATTATTTCATCTAATAAACTAGGACCAGTTACTTGGTGTGTCTGAACACCAGTGTCCTTGTCCATAGGGTGGTGATGTGTTACTCACTTCACAGGGGTTGCAGTGAAGGTGAAATGGTATAATGGAGTGAACAGTAAGTTTTGCTGAAAAACAAAAAACATTTGAGGTGCTAAATAACTTGGCCAGAGTTATTTGGGTATTATTGGGTATTTGGGTATTACATGGGTAATACGGGTGGCAACAAAATTAAAATGCCCGTGTTTGGGTACCCATGTTACATGTAGTACTGTCTCCTTCTACCTGCCCCCCTCCATTGGGTCCCCATAAGACCCTTGAGCAGCTGGAATAGAAGAAAAAGACTAAAAAGTTCAGTGACAGAGCCAGCATTCAGAGCCCAGTGTCGTAAAAGTCAGGATAGCTGGGGGGATAATTGAATAAAAGAAAGAGTTTACCTATAATCTCACACCCAACCCCAACCAGAATTTGGTATATTTTATTTTAGTCTCTCTTGTTCTCTTTTTAATGGAAGTTGTATTTGTTTCTTACCTAGTTTTAAATTATGCTGCAGTTGCACTGCTGTAGTCTTTGTTTTCCACTTTATATTGTACATGTTTGCACATAATTCATACCTTTATGCAAGCAATTTCTAGTGGCCATAGAGGAGCTAGCTCAATTTACTTTAACCATTCCTGAACAATAGGTTAGTCACTTCTTTTTCTTTTTGTATTAGTGAAAAAACTATTGTGTGCATTTCAGGGCAGATAGAGTCCCCTGAAGTAGAATCACTGAGTCAGAAGATATATACTTCTCCGAAGTTTTTATTTTTAAACCAGAATTTATTGAGGGATAATTTACATCAAGCAAAATTCACCCCTTTTGGGTGTAAAGTCTTACATCATCCCCTCAATTAAAATATAGATTGCTTTCATCACCCCAGAGAGTTTCCTAGTGCCCCTGTGTTGTCAGCCCCCCTTTACTCTCAGCCTTTCATGGCTACTAACCTGTTTTCTGCCCATATAATTTTGATTTTTTCTGAATATCATGTGAGTGGAATCAGGCAGTCAACCTTTGACTCAGGCATTTTTACTTAATGCTTTGAGGATTCATCCAAACTGTCGTGTGTTATCGGTAGTTTGGTCTCCAGTGCTGAATAGCATTTGCTGTAGAGTCTACCTGCTCACCACTTGATGGACATTTGGCTTTTTCTAGCTTGTAGAGATTCTAGCTTGTAGAGATTTCTAGCTGTCTAATAGCCTCACTGGTTTCAGTGTGCATTTCCTTAATCCCTGTTGATGTCGCGGCTTCTTCAATGCCCTTATTTTTATCCATTTCTCTTCTTTGGTGAAATATCTGTTCAAATTTTAAAATTCAGTTGTTTTCTTATTATTGATCTATGAGAGTTCTTGATAGATTTTTTTTTTTTTTTGCTCTTGATAGATTTTTGACACAAGTGCTTTATTAGATTTTTTTTTTGCAAATATTTTTCTCGGTCTGTATTTTGTCATTTCATTATCTTAATGAAATGAGCAGATGTTTTTAATTTTGAAAAGGTCCACTTCATTGAGTTTTTAATCCTATAGATTATCTTATCTAAGAAATCTTTGACTATACCAACCTTACAAAGATTTTTCTGAAGTTATAGGTCTCTGATCCTCTTTGAGTTAATTTTTATATGTAGTGAGTGGTATGTGTTGAGCTTCATTTTTTTGCATTCCAGAAGCTTCCTTGTAACTCTTCCTATTATTACTCTTGTCACCAAGGGGAACCACTATCTTCACTCCTAACACCTTAAGTTAACTTCACCATGACTTAGAATTTCATTGCAGTGAGGGAACCTGTAAGTTTCTTGTTCTAGGTCCCAAAAGTATCTGGTCTCCTTGTTGTGCTTATGCTACTGCCTGGCACCCTTTTTTCTGCCTTCTCCCTCATTTCTTCTTCCAGTTTCCTTGAAAAGAGCCCCTCTCATACT
The DNA here is from genome assembly GCF_964194135.1 of Talpa europaea. Classification (NCBI taxonomy): domain Eukaryota; kingdom Metazoa; phylum Chordata; class Mammalia; order Eulipotyphla; family Talpidae; genus Talpa; species Talpa europaea. The sequence goes on along the minus strand of NC_140070.1, from coordinate 104,940,271 downwards.
TCCAGCTCAGCTTAAATTTCATCTATCCTTAGTGTTCTTCTCTGGTTTCCATTGACATGCTTTTCATTAGGTGTTGAAATTGTTTTTTTCTTTGGATTGTAAACTCTTTGAGATCTGGAACAGGTTGTTTTGTCAGCGTGGGGCCTGGCATACAGTCGGAGGTCAGTACTTGCACGTTGAATGAGTCTTGTGAGTCTGAGAAACTAGTTTCCTCAAAGGTTAATTTTCCCTTTTTTTTTTTTTTAAACATTTTTTTATGCATATAAGAACTGGGGTATAGGCCAGAGGTATGGGGGCAGTGAGAGGATTCACCACAGACAGAGTGGAGAACAGAACAGGCAGACTGACTGAAATAAATACACTGCTGAGGGGAGCAGTGGGCAAGACAGGAGAGGTCTCTGTGCCATGTGGGTTGCTCCCTGGCTGGGGATCGAACTTGTGCTGCCATGGCTGTGGATAGCTTCATAGTGCTGTGCTTAACCCCTGTGCCACTAGGAAGGCCACCCAAAGGTTAATTTTCTTGCTCATAGTAAACCTCCTGGCTCTCAAATTCCTTTTCTTTCTTGGACTTTTTCTCCCCCATGCTGCTTTTGGAGCAAGTGAGAAAATATAGTTATTTCAGGCTTTTAGCCATCGTTATGGTGATGGGAGGATGGTACCTGTGTCTGCCAAAAGAGCAGTAGCTTTCATCTTGCAAAGTCTGGGAACCCAGCCTGCTATTTCAATGTCAAATGTGTATCTGGAGATACCTTCAGCAATGTTTACTTCTTCATATGTTCACTCCGACACCAAAATATTTGGAGGTATCATTTCACTGTTAGTAAGAAGACAACCATATCCCAGTTTTCATTGCTGTGTATCAGGATCTGGCTACATGATGATGATGAGAGTGTGTTTTTGTGTAGAGGGATTGGTTGAGCTTCTCTTTTTTGGTATATGACTGTCTATTGTTCAACCTGTTGGGGCCACAGTGGCCAAATATGAAAACTGGAGTCCTGGATGGAACTGGATGGAAGAGTGGCACACGCCTCATAGTGAAGCTATAAAGAGACCAAGGAGCTAATTTGGTTGACTGTAAACACCAAATTGGTTCAATTAATGATTGGAGTGGTAACAGCTGCCAGAATGGATAACGGGATTTGCTAGGTCTCCACGGACAGACTGTGGAGACCGTGGTCCTCAGCTCTCTGTTCTGAACGGTTCCATCTAATTGGGGAACTGAAGCTCTCACTTACCTGTCATCGCAGGTGAGCTCTGGTGCCCAAGTGTGTTGTGGCAGGTTGGGGTGGGTTAAAGGCTATTCTGGGGAAGGAATGGTAGGTAAGGCTAAGGGGGGAGCAGCCCTTAGGTATGACTGAAACGAGGGGAGGTGCATGATGGGCTGAGCGGGGGCCCCAGGTGCATGGGCCCTGTGTGGATGGGGCTATGAGGTTTGTCTCAGGTATTTAGGCTCTCCCAGCCTGGGCTGTGTCTATTCTGAGTGCTCTGGATCCCCTCACCAGTGGTTTTATGAGCGCTCCCCATTATACAAGCAAAGGATCCCTCTTACTCAGAACATGACCTGTGGAGATGGGCTAGTACCCTCTGGTGCCCCGGGGCAGGCTTGCGTAGCAGCCAGAAAGGCTTTGCACCATCACACTTCTGTCCCTCAGGAGAAGATCGGCTGGCGAAAGGATGCGCTGCACTTGCTGGTCTTCACAACGGATGACGTGCCCCACATTGCACTGGATGGAAAGCTGGGGGGCCTGGTGCAGCCTCACGATGGCCAGTGCCACCTGAACGAGGCCAACGAGTATACTGCGTCCAACCAGATGGTGAGGACCAGACACGGGTCCCCAGTGCTGCTCCTGTGACCCTGCCCCTTGGCTGAGTGCTCCCCCAGCCCCTGACACTCCCTCTGGCCCTCTCTATTCAATGACCCCCTCTTTTCATTCTTGGGATTCGGTTTCATCCTGTCTTCTCTACTTGGGCTTCCAGAAGCCTCAATAACTTAGGATATTTCTCAGAGATTTCTGTGGCTGGTTCATCTTTTTTCCTTTGTGCACCTTAGTCAAGGGAGGAAGTAACTGGGGAGACAAGCTAGGACTCAAAGGGAAATGAGGGCATTGGGGACTGTATTCTGCAGAGATGAAAACTGGACAACTGAAGACCAAACTTGCTGACTTTTAGAAATGGGCTTCCAAGGAACTGAGTAACCAGTGTCAGGCAGCAGCTGTCCTGCATGGAATGGGAGACCCTCCACTCCCAATAGTCTGGAACCATGGCCTTGTAATTTGGAAGAATTTTTGCAGTTTCAAACATGCATAAAAATAGAGCAGTGAAATGAACCCTCTCACACCTGTCATACAGACCCACAATTATTGAGATTTTGCACATCATTTACCATGCTTTCCTCTCCCTCCCATCTCCTGCCCCAAGTCTACACTCACTTCCCTTTCAAATCCACTCTGGTATCTTTGCGAGAGGAAAATTCAAATTTTCTTTGCCAGACAAGCCCATTTTCTCCCATTTCAAAAGGTGCCCAGGGCCCAAGATTTCCATTTTGTCCAGGAAAAACGGAGTCTAGGAAAGGCATTCAAACCTATAGAATAGAACCTGGTAAGTACTGAACTGTTGGACCCCTGTATCCATCATTCCCCCTTAAAATCCTCAGGACATTGTTAAACTGCCTCTCGGCCACCTCCCTCCTTTGTTCCCAAACATCTTTGACTCAGTTTTTAGTCCAGGTGTAATCAGCCTCTTCTGCCCATTCAGTGCCCCGTGCAGGACTGACCAGGACCTGTGGGGGACATGGCAGGCCCATCTCTTAGGTATAGGAGAAAGAAAATGGGCGAGGGGATCTGGAGGAAAGGTGGTAGGGGAGGGAATGTAAGCGGATGCTGATGGTAGATGGTAGGATGAGGTACCTGTTCTTTCTGGAGCCTGTCCACTGCCTCCCACCCCTGCTGAAAGATGGAGACACAGACCAGGTGTGGGAAACCTCAACTCACCGCTTCTCCATTCTAGGTTGGGAGGGGTGGGGGACGAGTCTGGCTTGTAGGTGCTGGAGGGTCCTTTTCTGGAGGGTCTCTTCTTTGTAGCTCCTCACTTAGGAGCTGTTGGCAGGGCTTGGTTATTAAGGGGCTTCCTGGGGCTTGGTTATTAAGGGGAAGGTGCTTCTCATGGCAAGTGCTAGGTTATTGCCTGCCTTTTAGAACCTGGTGCTTGTATTTCAGTCTGTTAGAAATGTTACAGCCTTGACTTTTGTTTTGACCCTAGGACTATCCATCCCTTGCCTTGCTTGGAGAGAAACTGGCAGAAAACAACATCAACCTGATCTTTGCAGTGACAAAAAACCATTATTCGCTCTACAAGGTATGTCTGGAGGGAGGAGGGAGTCTAGTGATCTGATTCAGGGATCCATGCTGAACCTCAGGTGAATGGGGTATTAGAATGTGGGGTGAGGAGTGTTAACAGCCTTACTCTGTGGGGGGAGAGCTAAAGGAGGGGTAGAATATAGCCCTTCTTAATCTAATGAAAAATAATTGTATTAAGGAAGCCATTAAGCATTCACCTAGCAGCACATACCTTTTACAAGGAATTTAAACATATGGTATCTAATTTGATCTTTGGAAATAATGTGAATTCCCATTATCAGGTGATAAAATGGACAACTCCAAAAGAGAAGGACAAAATAAAATGAGGTTGTGCAGAAAGAAAAACGAGACATCTCTAGGTTACATCAGTAATTCCAGTATTCAAGAACTTTATGCCTTCCCCTTGGAGTACGGAAGGCCCCTGGGTTAGTCTGGGACAGAATTCCCAAAGAAAACAGAGCAATCTGTGTATGAATCTATTCTGTATAAAAGAAACTTTTTCCGGGTCAATCTGTGGTCTAGCATTATAAAGACCCCTTGTGAGTGTGCTCTTTCGATGTCACAGGCAAGTTGCATTTTGAACTAGAAATCTCCTCTGCATTACTTAAGTGTGCATGTTAAGCCTAATATAGCCCAGCTCCCCTTGTACCTCCAGAGGTGGTTAAGAATTTAATCAGTGACTCCTCACCCTACCCCCGGGACAGCCAGCCCTGTCTCCTCTGCTTATCACCCAAAACCACACAGAAGAACCTTCACTTGATTGATGTTCTCACCTGAGATTATTACTGACAAAATGCCACTTACATCTTCTTGAGCTCTTATCTTCTTGTAGTCTGAATCGATTTTAGGAGATTTTAGTAGAAGAAAACAAGGAAAAGAGCATTTTCCCCCTTTGTTTCATGAAGAGAGGACAAAGCACATCATTTATAGAGCTCAGTTGCGCAGACTATACTGGGTATACTTCCAGATGTTTCAAGAGGGAAACACTTTGGCTTTAATTCTTGCTCAGAACCAAGGGCATGTTGCCTCTGGCAGTGGTCCATCCAGTCTAAGACAGGCTGTTTCTGGATGTTTCTGTTACAATTACAAATAACATCTTCAGGAGTTAATACAAATTAAAGAGGAAAGGCAAATGCTTCCTCTATCTAGAGAGACCCAGATGTCCTGGGAAGAGCGCCTTTAACAACTCGGTTCCCTACTAAGAAAAAGAGTCTGTCTCTTTGAGATGCTTTCACTTCTGCTGAACAGGTTGAGGGTATCCTCAAAGGGACCACATGTGTAGACTACCTGTGTAGACTAGGGGCAAGCTGGCAACATAGAAAGTCAAGACTATGTTGACCTTAGTGAATGGAATTTCAGAGAGTTGTCCACAGAAGAGAAGGTTCAGGAAGGAGCAGGGCATCATGGGGACAGATCTTGTTAGGTCTTGCGCACGAGGCCTTCAGGATGGCTGTCCCACAGCTACTGCTGCAACTCCATTCTCGGTGCCTGGTCTCCCCACTTATCCTTGTGGCAAAACGTGGTGCTGGGAGCCCCTTACTGTTCTAGCTCAGTGGAGCAGAACAGTTTTTGTTTTTTTTTCTTTGACAATTTAGAAGGACAAACTAAGCTTATCCCTACTTTTTTTTTTTTCTTCCCCTCAAGAATTTTACAGCCCTAATACCTGGAACAACAGTGGAGATTTTACATGGAGACTCCAAAAATATTATTCAACTGATCATCAACGCGTACAGTGTAAGTCCCATGGCCACCTGCACTCTCCCACTGAGGCCCCATAGCGGATGTGCACTCGGTGCGCTGTCCTGGCAAACTGGGCTCTGCGTCTCCTCTCCTACCTCCTGGGTTTAGTGCCTTCACTGAGACTTAGCATGGGAGGCCATCCTGCTTGATGAATCCTCACTCTCCTCTGCCGCCTTGACACTCATCACAAACCGATCACAGTGAGCAAGCACGTGGCCCAGTCAGACTCACGCTTGGGTTCTGGCAGCGTGGTCTCCAGGTCCTGTCTGTTGGTGCACCGGGTGTGACTGGGCATATGGTGAGAAACGAGGAGATACACATGATTGGCCTTTCGGTGGACAGCACCTGGGGCCCTAGTTAACCTGAATTTCTCGGGGTATGGAGCTCAGCATAGAGCTTTAGACTCTATTCCATGGAATGGAATAGAGCCAGGAAGAGTCAACAATAGGCCTTTTGCCTACATATTTATGATCTGATTGTACTCAGGTCCTTACACAGGGAGCCTCTGTAGGCCTATTAAATTCTGTGCTTTTGTAACTCATCACATTAACTTGGGTACACATAGAAACTTACAGACACAGCATAGGAATCACTTCCACACCCAAGTCAATCATCCATGATTCACAAACCTTTCTTCTTCCTGCCTTCCTTCCCCTTAATCCCTACATCCAAGAAGTCCTCGACCCTGATCTTCCTTTTCTGAGGAAAAAAAATGGCAGGCACAGTTTCTTGTGCTGGGAAGTAGGTACCCTCAGCTTCCCTCCCTGTTAAGTCCCCGGAGGCTGCAGCTTCCAGGGCCCACCAACTCCTCAAGGAGCCAGGTAATTCCCAAATTGGAACTCAGAGTACTTCCTGTTAAAATAGGGCTATTCATAGCATCAATACCTAGTTTAAGTAGCACTGTTAGTCCTACACTTATATAAAATAGAGTTGTGGGGCTAACCTGAAAACATAATGAACCACCATGGCATCAGTGTGTGTGAGAAAAGCCATCTACCTTCCCAATAGCTGATCTGCAGAGGCATATTTGGAACTCTGTCTGTCCACTCTTGACTTCGTCAGCCTACTAAGGTAGCCCTGTTTTGACTTACAAAGACCAGGAGCCAATGCCCTCAGCCTTGGAGCATGGGGTATGGCCTGCCCTCACTTGGCCTTCTGGAACTTCGGTGTCCTGAAGGTGGTGAGTGCGCAGCAGTGAGGATTGCAGCCGGTTTTCCTTCTTTCTCCCCACCCATCCCTGCCCTGTATGCAGTTCAAGGTCCTCTTCCTCTGACAGTTCTCCGATGCCTCCTCACTCCTGGAACTTCCTGTTGACAGAAACTAAACCACCTCCTCTCCTACCCTGCCCCCTCCCCCCACACACACACATAACAAATCTTTTTCATCTCTGACCTTTAAATCTTCACCAGATCCAGTGGGCCACCCCAGAGCCCAGCGAGACAGGGTTTCCAGATGAACTTTATACCTACTGGCTTTCAGATTCCCACAGACAGTGGAAATGTGACCCTGAGAGAGTGTGTGGAGTGTGTGTGCGAGGCTGGGGGCCTACCCAATGTCACCTTCCTTACTAGGGACACCTCATCATGAAATTTTTGAGGTAAAAACTCAAAACATTTTTTGAACTTTTACTAAACTAAAGTCAGTGTGACAGCCTGAACCCCTGACCTGAGCTGCTCTCCCTCCCCTGTTGGGGCACTGGGGGCTCCGTGAACCCCAGGTCAGTAGGGGGCTGCTGCTGGTTGTGCTCTTCTCTGGTGGGGTGACCACACCATACTTCCTACTGAGTCAAGGCCTTTAGAGGAAGAAATAATGAAGAACAAGCACATCTTCGGCACCAAGGTGGGGTTGAGGGTGTTCTCATGGGTTTCTGGGGAGGAGCCTGTTCCCAGCATTTCCATCCTCAGTCAGCCCCTGAGTCCAGATGATCCCCTATTCCAGGTGACTGACATACATATGGGGCTCCCCCTGGGCATTTCCTGAAGAAGGTCCAGGCCTTCTGCTCCTTGTAGCTTTTACAGTGAAAGGCATCATGACACTCAGTTCCACAGAACTGGCTGAATAACATTCACCAGAAACAGAAAAAGCCCTGTGCTCAGCCATTGGCTGGTGTGGCGCATGGTTCTGTGTGTGCATGCTGGTGGATAGGGCCCTTCCAGCCAGGAGCACAAGCTGTGAGTGCTGGATCCCTGGATGGGATTTCATAAATACTTGCTGGTTGTCTTTCTCTGAGATAGGTTGCATTTATATATAAATGCAGGATTCATTATATATAAATTTCTTTCTTTTTTTAAAGATTTATTTATTTATGCATACAAGAGCTGGGGTACAGGCCAGAGGTGTGGGGGTGAGAGGATTCACCAGAGACAGGGCGGAACAGAACAGGGAGACTGACTGAAATGCACTGCTGAGGGGAGCAGCAGGCAAGACTTGAGGTCTGCTGCGCCATGTGGGATTTTCCCTGGCCAGCCGGGGATTGAACTCGTGCTGCAGAGCCTGCGTGTTGCTTCATAGTGCGGTCTTAACCCCTTGTGCCACCAGGGAGGGCTATAAATTTATTTCTTAATAGAAACCCAAGCCCCTAGAGAAATATGCTGTGTATGTGGAGGTCAGGTGGAGACGGGGAGCCCTCTGCTGCTGGGGAGTGGGATGGGATGAGCAGTGAAAGGAATCCCTTCCCTGGGGAACTTAGGAACCTGGGTGAATGCCCTGAGGAACTGTGGGAACCTAGCTCTGTAGCCAGACTGGGAAGTAAAACGGTTCCTGTTAGAGAACCTGGGAGGAAATGAAATCTGTGGCTTGTGAATGACTAGAGCCTCAACTCTTAAAGTGGGCAATTGCTATAATACTATCAACCACGGCTATTCAAGTTCAGTGGAAAATTTAAAAACCACTGTATTGAGATATAATTAACAGAAAATAAGCTGTACAGATTTGAGTGTACAATTGTAAGTTTTGACACAAGTACACACCTGTGAAGCCATCACCCCCAAGATACTGAACATGGTCATCCCAAAAGCTGTGATCTTGGTAGTTCCACTACCACCACCCCACTTCAGAAATTTGTAAAAAAGATATTAAATACAGAAACATAAAAAGAAATAAAGAAGTATAGAAACGTGAAACAGCAAGGTATTTGGAGCAGAGTCTGGAGGTGAGGTGGGGTGGGTATGTATGAGTGAGTGAGTGTGTGTGTGCGCGTGTGTGTGTGTGTTCCGGTTAGCTCTGGTTATCCCCTCACCTCCTCCTCACCCCGGCCAGGGTCCGAGCATACCTTAAATGAACTGTTTGTGTTTCTCTTGCCCACCTCCCCATCTCAGTGGTTTCTGGTGGATTTCATCAGAGACATGTGACTGAGCGTAGGGGCTGACTTGTCCCCATCTGTGGGGACATTTTTGGTTGGAGCCCATGTAATAGAGGCAATGGCGATGGTGTTTAATGGGGCTGAGAAGGAAGCGAAGTGGAAAGGGTGTGTTTAGTTTAACATCTTATAGAATACAGTCTGTCACATGCAACGTGTACAGTGTGAAATCTTGGGCTCTGAGTTTCAATTTATAATTTTTTCTTCCTGTGCCAAATTCTTGATTGTGAGAGATCACTAAATCCTCCCAGGGGCACCGAGCACCGTGGTGCTTTGCTAAGCAGTGAGTTTTCTTCCAGAGTTTGCCCACAGGCCCCAGTGTACATGTAAGACGCCCGCATCAGGTTGCACTGAGAAAGGGGAGGTAGTATTTGGAGACACCACTGGGGCCCTTTGCAGAGCAGGAAAGAACAGAATGAGCTGGAAACCACTCGAGCTGAATGTGGCGGGTGACATCAGAAGCTGAAGCACATGTTTCTCTTTTTGTTGTTGCCATACAGTCTGCTCCCACCCTCTCCACAGCTGGCCTGACTTAAAGCAGTTGCAGATGTGACCTAACCTGACCGAGTATTAAATAGCCTTTGCACTTGTAATAATCATGACATTGTCTCCTCACCCTCAGATGAGGAGTAAAAACTCATCTTCAGGGGCAAATCTGATGGGAGTTAATTGAATGTCAAGAGTCACACATAAGTCTTCGTACATAACAACTGCATTGTCTATGGCTTTGACCTCTGCTCTGTCTTGGACTCCGTCCATTTATTTATTCATTTACTTGTTCAACAAACATATCCCAACAGCCTAATGTGTAACAGGCCCCATGCAACTCCTTGGGATAGACAGTGAGCAGAACACACTCCTACTCTCCAGGAGCTCCTGGTCTTTAGGGGAGACTGACCTAAAGGATATAAACAGGGTACAACCTGACCATCCACACTTGCCAAGTCAGAGCCAGTTTCTGAAGAAAGAATTATCAGGTGTGATTACAGAGAGCACTGCTGGGGGACCATGGCTTGGTTCTGGTTCTGGTTCTGCCTGCCTCTGGCAGGGAGGTAACCTCAGATGTGACTTTTTCTTTGGCTTTGCTTCCCACTTTCATGAATCATCTCCATGGTTCCTAGCTCTCTAACACTATAAGCGTTTCTGATTCTACAGACTGTCTGGGGAGCAGGAGAAATTCAAACTTCAGATCAGAACACAAGGTTTTGGGGTCTTATGGGCAGGACAGAACATAGCATTACATTTCCATGCATTGGATGGAAGGAGCCACCAGTGCACCTTCTCCTTCTACCAAATCCTCCATTAACACTTCCAAGGTGGCGCGTAGGCGGGCCTGGAGGGGGTTGGCTCTGATGCTTCCTCCTAACAACCTGAGTGTGAACTATGGGCTCCCGTGTTTCATGCATCTGGTCTCAAGTAATTTTTTACATCAACCCAACCCCTTTATGACACACTATTTTGCCTCATCTTCATACAAACTCACAATTAAAAATACTTTTTAAAATAGGCCTGAACCCCTCAGCATAATTGTTGTTAAAATATCCTTCCTTTCATCTGTCAAAAGCTTGTGCCTGGTCCCAGACAGAAATACCATATGGCCCTCGGACTTCACAACTCAGTGGGAAAAACAGATTTCTAAATAACTAGCATCCCTCGGCAGGCAGTGCCATGTGTGCTGAGTGGTGCTCTCCCAGCCCTGTGCCAGTGAGGCTGGCACTTACAAGGGGAAGTGGAATTAAGAGGGAGAGTATTTTTAGAGTTGTAGAAGCACTTAATATTTTGTGTTGCAAAGAGAGAGACTATTTCTTGCAGAGAATATTTTCAACAAGCTGCTAATTCGTTGGGAAAACAGCATATTTAACTGAAGCAAGTTTAACACTACATGGTCAGCAAAAAAGAAAAAAAAAAGGAAAAGGAACCCCATGAGAGCAAGAGGTAGTTCTGCCTGTCATCTTGGTCAGTGTTGTGCAGTCTGGAGTGGGCAAGGAGGGCAGACGGGCATCTGCGGGCTGGCCTTGCTGCTTCTTGCAGTGCACACGCAGAATATACTCAGTGTGTAAAATGCTGGTTTTGATAAGATATGACCCAAATACAAGCCAATAACTTCATTTGGCCTCATTCTCCGAAGTACACCCTTCTAAGATACTTTTTAAATAGACATTTCAGAAAATTGCAATTTTTTTTGCAAACAGAATATACCTAAGTATCCAAAAGCCATCCATATCTGTTCAAAAAAACAGAACATATTAACACCCAAGCCCCTGTCATACCCCTTCCCATTACTGTCCCCCAAGGGTAACCACTGGTTTTGAATTTTTTTGAATTTGAATTTTACATAAATAGAATCTCACAGTAGATGGGCCTTTCGTGTTTGGTTTCTTTTCTGCCAGTGCTATGTTGATGAAACTCATCTATGTGTGGTATTGTCAGATCCACTCCTTTATGCTACTGTACTATGTGGACATACACAATTGTTTTAAAAAATCTTCTCTATTTTTCTGACAGGTTTTTGTTAGTTCTAGTTTCTAGCTGTTACAGAGTGTAGCTGTGAGGAATTTGTGCCTGTCTTGGCCAGTTTCCACTATCATCCAACAGTGTACAAAGGCCCCAGTTGCTCCATATTCTTTTCAACACTTATTTTCAGTCTTTAAATTTTTCTATTCTGATGATTCAGTTCACCTGATTTTTGTTTTACCCATTTTTGTTTTATGGTCCTAAGAACATAATCCACTCATAAGATGTTAATCTCTCATAATGTAGTTCCAAACTCAGGCATGTGGACCTCATCAGGTGGGGGTGGGTGTGCTGTGAATGATAGGGTGGATTGTGCGAGAAAGTGCCTGCTGACCTGACTTTAAAGGATGATAAGGAGCTAGCGAGGGGCAAAGAAGAGACAAGAGCCACTGAACAAGGAACTTTATCCCAGGCATGTGCAAAGGCTCTAAGTTTGAAGAGCACATGGCAAGATTTGAGGAGCTGCGTGTCTGAAGCTGAGGGTAGTGATAAGAGGTGACTCTTGAGAGGACAACATGGTCAGAGCATGAGCCCTTGAAGCAGATAGTAGCATCAATTGGCAGGTGAACCATTTTCAACTCTGAATTCAAGGAGGAAGACCTCAGGCCATGTCTAGCAAGATGGTCTGTGGGTGAGAGAGAGGGAAAGAGATAGAGGAGCAGCTAGCCAAACCACTGACTCTTACCTTAGCTTGAGACTTCTGACTTAGAAGAAGCCATGCAGCAGTTTGGAGAATCTAGGGAGAGCGTCTAGACTGTTGACCTCTGTTAAGAGGTTTTGGCTTAATCTTTTCTCTCTGTTTAGAGCATCCGGTCTAAGGTGGAGCTATCAGTCTGGGATCAGCCTGAGGATCTTAACCTCTTCTTCACTGCTACGTGCCAAGATGGTGTATCCTATCCTGGCCAGAGGAAGTGTGAGGGCCTGAAGATTGGGGACACGGTAAGTCCTCTTCCTCGTTTATGATGCCTGTTAGCATTGGTCATTATTCTTTGGTTTCTGATAAGGACCTTGAATGTCACAAAGTCAGTTTGTATTCTGTCTTCCAGCTCAGCGTGGGGTGGCTTTCCTACGCCTGCTCTGTGTTGTGTCTGTTAGGTGCCAGGTGCAGTTGTTTAGGAGCTCCCATGCTCCTGACCCTTAGTGCCTTGCCCGAAAGTTTCCCCAAGTTTTCACTGTGCCCTTGGTGTTTTAAACCAATATTATCTTCCCATGATAGAGATGAAATCAACTGGTAGAGCATGGGCAGGAGTCTGAGAGATCTGGCCTTCATACCTAGACCTCTTAGCATGTTCTGTGCTTTGGGATACATAATTTCTGAAAAGTTTTATGAATCAGACAAATAATGTGGGTTGTTGAGCACACACGTAGAAAGGGTTGTAGCAGAGTAATAAACATACTTTAAGAGTGTTGATAATGTCAACAGGAGGGAAGAGTTGACTGTTGTTCCAGATGTTTCTTGTCTGTTCATGGTTATGACTAGCTTGAGTTGAACTCATGGAAAAGCTATATCAAATACAGGGAGGTCACAGCAATGAAGAAAACACATTGTTTTATAAAGCAGATAAACCAAGACTTAGAAGAAATATTTTTCACTGCACAGAAGTAATCTCTTGTATTTGGTTCAGGACAGCAATAGGGCAGAGGGGACTTGTTTTAATGGTAACTTTTAAGAGAAGGATCTGGTAGGTTGTAATGGCTCAAAGGCTTAATGTGAATAAATACAGTTGCTTGAGAAAAAGGTCATGCCAGTTGAGGTTGAGTTAATGGAAGGCTTCTGAAATGCCAGCGATGATGGCTCCTCTCTCCTTTGTTTGGGTCAGACTGCATCTGGAGTTCTATGTTCAGTTTGTTTTTTTAATAAAAACAAGCAGCCCTCGTGATGAATTATCTAGAAACTAGGAAAGTCAAGGGAACTGTTTGTTGATAATAACTGTTTTTGTTAATGCCAGCATAAAGTTGGAGCTTCTTTTGGATGCATGAAAATAAAGCCAAGTTTTGCTGCCTTAACCAGAAAAGGGGAAATCACTATCAGAATATTGGGGTTGTTCATGGACCCAAAGGGGAAATACAGTTTGTCTCTGGAAGGACTGGAAAGCAAGTAAACAATGAGTTCTCTTTATGTTTTCCTCTTGTTCCCTGTGAGGAAGTTATTGTTATTCATGTTGACAGATGAGAAAAACTGAACCACAGAGTTTAACTACCTGAAGCTACACAAGCCAGTCAGTAGCAAAATGGAAGGTCAAAGCTAGGCTATTTGAGTCTAATTAGAGCAGCCTATTCTATTCCATCAGACCTACTTCCAAGGATCTCAGAGCAAAATATGATAATAAACAGGGTTCTCCACACAGGGCACAGTTTACTGAATGCCTTTTAGCACCTTGCCACATTTGGGTCACACACCCTGTGGCTCAGGTTGGGAATGGGGCCCTGCTCTCATTGCTGCTAGGGAGCCTGGGATTTGGGGGTATGATCAGCTAGCCAAGGTGACCCAGCTAATAAGCAGTGTACTCAAAACTCAAGCCAAGTTCATTTCACTCCAAATCAAGTGATCTCACTAGTCATTGTCTCCTTATCAAGGAGGGAATAATATGGTTGTCAATTTATGGGGATTTCTGATAAGCCCTGTGCCATGGTGGGGCCATTACTGCTACTTTCTCTGCTTCTTGAAGCAGCTGGTAAGGTAGACGTTACTCCCCATTGTATGTGAGAAAAACTGAGGCTCAAAGAAGGGCCAGAGAACTTTCCAGAAGTCCTGTGGTTAATGAGCTGCTAAAACCAGGAGACAAGCCTGAGATTAAAGCTGCCAAACTCCATGTTTTTCTTATACCTCCTGCCCTCTGGAACCAAAAGTATGAAAAAAACCCAAGGTGGGATTATTGCCACTAACTCATCAACACCCTTGTGGTTTTGTTCAGGGATACCTCAGAAAAATAGGAAAACATTGTCCAGAAACCAGAGAGATATTTTAAATGGCATTTTTTTTCCCACAAAAGTGAAAAACTCAAAAATGTTTTCATAGGGCTTACAGAGTCTTTGAAACCATAGAGAAAGAATGGTGCCCTCCCACCTCCTCCCCCTTGACAACCTAGGCAGGGGCCTCCCTCAGGGTGCTGGGGGCCATGGCCTGTCCACGTGGCAGGTCTCCATGCTGGTTCCTGCTGTCCTCTTGTCAAAGGGCCCAGTCACATGGCCCCTGGTCCCACTGCAAGGGCCGTGGACTTTTGTTCTCTGTGAATGAAGACAGGCTGGCACAGAGGGTGGCCACTTGCCTGTCATAGCTGGACATGATGCTCGCGCAAGGGCCACGCCAGGTCACGAAGGAGAGCTCTGAGAGCACTGGTGCCCATGCAGGCAGACCCAGCTACATAACTTAGAGGGCCTAGTGCAAAATGAAAATGTGGGGTCTTGTTCAAAAATTATTAAGAACTTAGTGTGGCAACAGCAGAGCCTTAGACCGAGCACAGAGCCCTTCTAAGTCTGAGTGTGGGCACAGGCATGTGTTATGGAGCCAGTCCTGGCTTGAAGAATTGAGGGAGCTTTCCTCCAGCTCCCTTTTTGCTGAAGGAGAGGCACTTCCAGCTGAGACCAATCTGCTTTTCTTAAGCCTGGGCCTGTCCCTTCTCTCAGGCTGAACTGTCTTCAAAGAGTTTACAGTTGGGCCTCGGCCAGCAGGCTTACTATTTCATATGTGGGTATTTCCCCTTTGACATTTGTCCCAAGGACAGATTGGGAGGAGGAAATAAACATGCAGATGAGCCAACTCTATGAAGGGTGACAAGTGCAGTGATAAAAATTGAGCTTGGTGCTAGGGAGTCCCAAGCAAGACGCCTGGAGGGGTGTTGTTTGAGCTGAGACTTGGAGCATGGGCAGTTTTCCAGACACAGGGAGGGCGGGGAGTCCCACTGGTGGTCTTAGCAGCAGAGGAGTTTTGAGGGTGTGAAAGAGCATCCTCTTTTGCAAGTGGGAAGCAGCCTTGGATAGTGAATAGGGGAGGAGAGGAGAGTGACTACAGCTGCGGCTGCAGAGGTGGGCTTCTGCCATGCCTTGTTGTGGGGCGCACGTGCCCAGCTAAGGTGCCTGATCACCCTTTAGCAGGTGGGTGTCCTTCATGCCGTGAGTTGGGAGGACTGCAGACAGATGTGGGAATGGTGAGGTGCGCAGTCAGGAGTGTAGAACCAGGACTCTTCTGGAGAAGAGAGAAGAGGAAAGCAGATGGTGCCATGGCATTGGGATCTCGGGAGTCTGTCCTGTGGACGTGGGGGAGCTTGGGACAGCTGGGTCCAAGTGGCATCTGGGCAGATCTCACCTCCCCATGTCTAAAACTTCCTGTGAATCAGGCGGCATGAGGGTGGGGTGGGCAGGCCTGTGGTCACTTCCAGCCAGAGGCTGTGGTTCTGTGGCTCCCCTGTGTTCTCTGCATCAAGATATCTGTCCATGATAAAGCAGGAGAGGTGGCAGGCGCGTGGTGCCAGGAAGTCCTTAGAGAGAAATATGCCTGAATAAACCGTAAAAGTCCCAAGTCCAGTGAGGTTCTCTTTTGGTAACTCCAGGTTTTTTCCCTAATTTTCCTCTCCTGGTTCCAACACCAACAAGGGCTGACTGAGTGGCCTGGCCACTGGGAGTTGGCTTTCTCATGAACTGGTTCGACAAATCAGTATGCAAGTGGCTGGCTGCGCGGGGGAGCACTCGGGCCAGTACAAAGGACCCAGTGAGCCCTGTCATGGACTTCCCACGGTGTCGCCCGCTCCCGTCCCCTCCTCTGGGGCTCTGTACCCCGTGCCCGTCCTCAGTGCTTTGTTCCATTGAGCTCCTAGTGGACTTGGCATCTACACAGCCCTGGGTTTGGTGGGTTTGGAGTGGGGGCTGGGCCACCCTTTTGAAAGGGTGGATCAGGCCAGCAGCCCTTGGGGGGACCAGGAGCATCCCAATGAGTTTAAATAACAACCTTGGGAGGGAGGGAAGGCTGCTATGTCCGTGACCTTCCTCTGAAATCTCAGAATTGGAGAACAGAAAGTCCCAGGAAGTGGGGAGCCCTCAGTGTCAGTTGGAGTCCATAGTAATTAGAGAAGAGGTACTCCTCCAGCTGATTTCCAACCTCCTCAGATTCCTTCCTGACCCCTCAGGGAAACGGAGTCTCTGAATGGAGGGGTGGGCAGGCAGATTTACATGCTCTTCCCAAGGAGCTTTTTATAATAGCTCTGTGCCCAGCAGGACCGGAGACTCAGCAGCTGAACTTGAGCTGCTCTCTGGTTACCAGGAGCCGACAGCTAGTACCTCCGTGAGTCCAGTCTTGGCTAGGAAGGATGTCCAGGATGGCCTGCAGGAAAGCCAGGTCCTTCTCACGCCCCCAGCCAGATAGCACAGGAGCTTTTCTAACTCCTGGGTGATCAGCTGCCAGCACTGATTCAGGGGTTCCCCTCACTTCCTTCTCCAGTCACTCCCCAGCGAACGCAGCATGTTTGCAAGAGTAGGGAGATTGAATTGTCTCTTGTTCCTTTATCCCTGGATGCAGGCTAGTTTTCCTGGGGGAAGGTTAGATGCACAGATGACACTTCCCAGTCTTCTCGTAATTAAATGCCTTTGGTTATTGGTTCACATTATGCTTTGTAGTTGTTCTGCTCTGACCCACAGGTGGCTTTGGGTCAGAAGCCCAGGAGCTTTTCACTAACAAGTCCAGGTGGTAGGAGTCTTGGGAAGTAGGAGCCTTGCAGATTGCTGCTTCTCTCTGAGCCTCAGAAAGGAGGGAAGAGCCCGTCACCTCTACATTCCTGATGGCCCCATGAGTGGGTGGGGCAGGTGTCACCCCCCCCCTTCCCATCTACAGGCCCAGGTCATCCCTAGCCCAGGACAGGAAGATCCTGTAGGGGCCCCCAGGCACCACCCTCTAGTGAGTCTGGCCAGTTCTGGACACTGGGCTTCTGCCTCATTCCTCCCTGCCAGGAGGTGATGCACGGGAGAGCACAGTCCCCTCTACCCTTACTGGCACTGAGCTCACCCATGCCACCAAGCCTGTTTTCACTCGAGTAGTAGGATGCCTCCTCCTGGGGCATGTAAATGAGGTGCTCATGCAGACACCCAGCAGAACACCTGGGTGTGAAGGCGCTCAGCACCTGTGGCTGTGAATGTCTGTAGTCAGTAGGCAGATTTCAGTCCTTACCTCCAGAGCTCATCTGCCCTCAGGCTTATACTTGATCTTGTCTTGACTTTGCTTTTATCAATCTCTCTCTTTCTCTGCTTCCCCCCCCCCCCCACTGCCCCATTCCTGCCCCATCCCAGCAGTCTCTCCTGGCTTGATTCTCCCAGTGTCCTCTGACCCTGGTCATCGGCCTCAGTTTACCTGTCCAGAGTTATTTCCTTTGACATCTCTTCACTGACACAGAGCTTCGGGGTCTGTTGTCAAGTTCCCTAGAGTTATGGCCTGCTGCCTCGCAGGACTCTTCAGGACCTAGAGGGAGGGTCTGTCTTGCTAAGTCTCACATGCCTTCACCCACCTTGGGGGTGTCTCTAGATGTCACAGACTCTGAGGAGGGGCCTTTTAGAATTGGTAAAGACCCCAAATCAATAGGGAGTTGTAGAAAATTTAGAAAAATCATTTTCAACATTCTCCAATAATATATATTATCCAAAGAGTGCTTAGTGAAGCAAGTTATTGATGACTTTTTAAAAGTCAGCTCTTTTTAAAGCAAATAATTAGCAACAGCTAGAAGTGGGTTCCTGACCCACTCTAAGCTTCAGAATGACATGAGGAACCCTGTGAAAAATAAAGACATCTGGGCCTGGATATCTGGAATCGGTGTCTGGAGCACCCCTTCCCCCCAACACCACCACCACCCAGGGCCCCGTCTCGTGTCTTCTTTTGTGTAGGGTGCACCACTGCTCAGGGTAGATGCCCTTTGGGACAGCATAGGTCAGGGGGTGCCAGCTACCTGCCTATGGGTGCCCACAATGCTGCTCTGAGGCCAGTGGGGGTGACTAACTTCATACGCTCCTCTGGCTCCTCTCTGGGAGGGAGGGGCAGGCGGGAGTCGGCCTCTGCTTCGGGAGAGTCCACCTGGCAGCCACCTGGCTTCCCTCTCGTTCTGATGGTGTGGGCGGCTGCAGGCATCTTTCCTGCACCGACATCTCCTATAGGTCCTTTCGCACTGTTTCCAAGGCAACCCATGAGAAGCTCAGGACTTAGAAACATTTCTTTACAAGCTTTTTTGAAAAGAAAAGGTCTGTCATGTGTGGCGCCCTGCAGCAGCCATCACCCTCAGGCCCGCTGTGAAACTGCAGCCACGAGGGCCTCTCTGAGCAGCTGGGCTGGGCTGGGCGAGGCTGCAGGTGTGTCTGAGCAGATGGGCTTCACCAGGGGAGGAAAGCTTCCGAGAGAGGCGGGCACTGGCCTGGGTCTGTGGACGCATGAGTTCAGGGAGCATTTGCAGTGCAGTGCCTGGCTCAGAGGACGGGCCCAGAAAATATCTGTTGCATGAATGACTTTCAAAATGGAAGTAGAGAGGGGAGGGTAGAAGTGAAAAGAAGGGAGAAAAAGAACTGTGGAAACTCAAGTGAGTCTTTATACCTTTTTGTGGCAGTGACTTCCTCAGGGTTGTGAGAACTGAGAGATGATGAGCATTAAAAAGACAAGCACAATGCCTGTCAGATGCTGGCATGCCTGAATATGTTCTTCTTTGCTAACATGAGGGAGCTGTGGATCCAAGGCCTCCTGGGCTGCCGCTGCATGGCTCTCCCTGTGTGTGAGGATCGGGAGGGATTTCGCTGCAGGTCCTTCATCGAGGACCTCTTGGGAGTTGTTCTTGGGCAGGGCCCCTGGATAATAGGGAGGCTAGTACAGACACCCCGAGGCCCTGGCTCACCGTGAGCATCCTGTTCCCTCTTCCTTCTGCCCAGGCATCCTTCGAGGTGTCGGTGGAGGCCCGGAACTGCCCAGGCAGACCCACGGAGCACATGTTCACCCTGCGGCCTGTGGGGTTCCGGGACAGCCTGGAGGTGGGGGTCACCTACAACTGCAAATGCAGCTGCAGCGCCAACCTGGAGCCAGATAGTGCCAGATGCAGTGGCAATGGGACTTATGTCTGCGGACTGTGTGAGTGCAACCCCAACCACCTGGGCTCCAAGTGCGAGTGTCAAGAAGGGGAGAACCAGAGCTTGTACCAGAACCTGTGCCGGGAGGCAGAGGGCAAGCCCCTGTGCAGTGGGCGAGGGGAGTGCAGCTGCAACCAGTGCTCCTGCTTCGAGAGTGAGTTTGGGAAGATCTACGGGACTTTCTGCGAGTGTGACAACTTTTCCTGTGCCAGGAACAAAGGAGTCCTCTGCTCAGGTAGGTGCCCCAGGGCAACCACTTTTGCTGTGGCCGAGGTCTCTTTAAGAGGAGCCCCCAAAGCATGTCTTTTACTTACTACCACAGTCCTAGGAGATAGAACCAAGCTTTACCCATCACCAGAAAACACTGCCCTGAGACATGTTTCTCAGAGTTGGAGGGGCCTGTGCGGGCCATCCAGGACCTGCCTGCACAGCTTTCCTGACAGGTCACTCTTCAGCCTCTTCTTGATCCCATCCTGGGACAGGGAGTGCCCTGGGACTGGTTGTGGGTATTCCCTTGTTAGATAGCACATTCATTTCCTATGGCAGCTCTAACAAATTACTACATACTTAGCATTTTTAAGCAACCCAAATTTATTCCATTATAGTTCTAAAAGTTAAAAGTCTGAAATGAAACTTCTTTGGATAAAATCTAGGTGTCAGCAAGACTGTATTCCATCTCGAAGCTCTAGGCGAGAATCCATTTCCTTGTCTTTTTTCAGCTTCTAGAAGCCATCTGCAGGTCCTTGGCTTGTAGCCCCTCCTCTATTGCGAAGCCAGTGGGGGAGCATCCTCAGATCTTTTTTTGACTCTGCTATCTGCTTTGTTGTCATCACACTTTTTCTGACATTCCTGCTTCTCTCTTAGAGTCTTGCAATTCCATTGGATCCACAAAGATAACCCAGGAGAACTTCCATCTCAAGATCCTTAGGTGACTCATATCTACAAGGTCTTCTTACCATGTATTCAAAGTAACACAGTCACAGGCGCTAAGGATTAGCCATGAACATTCTTGAAGGCCATCCCTGACATCCTGAGGATGGTTTAAAAGTTCCTTTTTCTATTGAACTGAAACTTGCTACTCAGTAACTTCCACCCAACTGTATGTTTCTCTCTTCTCTTTTATCCAGGCAGACACCCCAGTCTCTTCCTTCTCTGAGGACTCTATCATTCTGTTACATGTATGTCTCAGAACCAGGTGTGTTGTCATTCTCCACAACCCGGGCTAAGCCCAGAGTCCAGCTGAATGTTTGCCCCAGGATCTCGCGTTCCTTTAACGCACCCTCATAGTATGCTCACTTTTCCTTTTCTTTTCCGTTAAACAGTCACATCTTACTATTGAGCTTATTTTTATCTTTACTACCAAAATGTGCAGATTTAAGTTTTTTGAATGAACTATAACCAAGCCAAGTTTTTATTGTGTCGTGTTTGAGCACTTAATTTTCTTAAATCCAAGTGTAAGACTTGCCGTGGATTCCAGTTACATGACTAGCTGGGAGTTCGTATTCTGGGGGGTTGTAAAATAAGATGAGCTACTTTAAAATTATGTCTGAAAAGCGTCATTCTGTCCAATACCTCCAAATATAGTAAACAGAACAAGTTTGGGGAAGACTATTCTTTCTTCCACAAATTGTGTATTTTGCTTTCTAAGACCATTTCTTCCTTGAGAATGGTCTTCCCATTGGGAAATGTTGATTTGAAGGGTACTTAGTATATAGTCAGGAAGATGAAGCACATACATGTGAAACAAATCGGAACATAGACTTGTTCTGTCATGTGGAGGGTGACCACCCATATGGAGGATGACCATTGTGGAGGGTCAGCAGGTGGGGGCAGACCAATTCCAGGGGACAAGTGTGAGTTTAGTTGTGGGTAAGTGGGGTCAACATGTACAAACTTGGAACTGCTCCAGAAAGAGTGGGCATGAATGTCACTGAAGAGCAAGCTGGGGATGAGTTAGGATTTGATGCCCTAAACGTGAAAGGGATCTGCTCTTCCCTGTCACACTGGTAACAGTTTGGTGTCTATTGGCTGGTTCTGTCTGGGTTAGCAGACAAAACCAAGGTGAAATCCAGTAGCGCCACATGCTGTTCATGTCACTGGGGCAGTCATGAGGGTTAGAGAATGTGTGCAAAGCGAGTTGCCTGGTATGAGTGGGCTTGTTGAGCACTGGCTCCTTTATGAGTCGGCCATGCCCTCTGGGACCCCCAGCCGCTGCCAGTGTGCAGGAGGGCTCCTTTCCCTGTTAATCTCCAGGCTTTGCCCAGGAGTCCAGCACAGTGGATGGAGCACCCATTTCCTTAGCAGCCACCATCAGAGCGCTCCTGGAAGCCTGGCACCATCTGTAATTGACCTTCTGCAGAGTTTTGTTTTTTAAAGAAACATATCATCAAGCATTATCACAGGACTGTCCTTCCTTTCCCCTCAGGAACCAGAAATAATCCCTCATATATCTTCACCCCACAAGGCTGCTTGCATCCAGGTTGCCTGTGAGTAAGAGCTTCCAAATCAGACGGCATGTGCAAACTCTGCCTCCTGGGTTTGTTGATTTACTTTGCTAAGACGTTCAGTTTTCCTGTTCCCAAACTGGGCCAACAACTCTTGTTTCTGTGTAATTTTGAGAATTGAAAGGAAATGTGTAGATAAAGGACCTGGCGTGGAACTTGGCAGGAAGCGGCCCAGTGCCTGGTGGATGCCTCCCTTCCCCCTCCCAGAAGTCATAGTCTCTGAACACAGCACCGAGCCAGGAGGCACAGGATGTGACATGAGGTATGAGTGACTTCTGTAGGGAAATCTTGTCATTTTGAAATAGGAATCGCCCATAGCTGGGTGAATATGCAGTCTTTTTCTCCATCCCCAGAGCCCACAGTTCTGAGTAACCTTGCATTTCAGGATTCTGCCAGACTCGGTGTTCAGAAGCCCCTGGGTGCTCCTCCCTTGCTGCTCCCCTCCCTCTGCACCTTCCTGCTGTGGACAAATGGGAGGTTGGTGAAGCCCCTGAGGCTCCTAAATGCATGATGCCCCAAGTCACTAACTCCCCGATTGCTGAGGTGGCATACCTCTCACCTCCTCAACAAGTCATACACCTTGTTAAGGAAAATTTGAAAAGTACAGGCAAGTCGTTAGATGCATGTTCAGGGTGTGCTGTCTGCCGCTTGGTGGTGACCAGGATTAATTTGGACCCTCTGGCAAACCAGGCAAGGAGCTCTTGCACCCCCTCTTTCACGTGCATCCCTCCCAGAACTTCCCAGTCGAGAGAAAGACTCCAGATAAGTGGAGGATTAGTCTTAGTTCAAGAATAGTCAAAAGAGTAGAAAGAAATAAAATTAACTGCTCATAATTCCATCACTCATTCTTTGAGGTTAGTATCTTTCATTCTCAAATTTATTTTCTGAGTTACTGCGTGTGTGTTCATGACTATTCTGTGTCTTACCTTATTTTCGTATGTCTGTGTTCTAAGGAGCACTTGGAATTAAATTACTTTAATACAGTGCAACACTGATTAGGGCATTTTGACTCTTTCTGTTGTGCCCCATTAGCATCCTTCACCTCTTTACTTTAAAAGCCACAAGTAGTTGAAGTGTGAGGACGCCCAAGTCTACTTGGAGCAAATACCTTCTGGCATGAGGTCATTGTTGTGTTTGAAGGTTTAGGAAGGCCCAGGCAGGCCTGGATAGTGTGTTAACAAAGTCGTGCTTTTGCATTTGTGTTGTGGTCTGCACTTACTTTGTTGTCTTTTAAACACAACCACTTGTTCGGGAGGCAGCTGTGAATGGGTGGGTGACGAGTTCCAGCCCCCAGTTCTTTGGCACCCACGGTCAACTTGAGGCTTCTACTCTGGAATTGTGTGTGTCGGTTTGAGTTCTTGGATTCATGTTGCATTTGGAGTTTTTGTGGGAAAGAGCCTGTTTCTCAACAACCACTCTGGTCGTGAAGATGCTGACTCAGGCTCATGAGCAGCTGACTTCAGCGTTTTCTGTCTGGCTCACCACTTCCCTGCAGCCTGCCTGCAAGGGACTATGTGGTTGTGATCTGTCTTCACACAGGGCTGGGCTGAGCCAGGGCCGCAACTTGCAGGGATGTCCTAGAGAAACTTCTCTTTAGTCTTACCATGTACCAGAAGCTTGTAGTTCTTACTTATTCCCGCCTCGCCCTACCCCAACAAAAGGAACAGGACCAAGGGGGAAATGGAAGAGATTGCAGGTTTGTAATATGTTATATGCATCATCAAATTTAGTAGTAAAGCAAATAAGACTAAGGTCTAGGGGCATTTGAGCCACTTTGTTCCTCATTTGTGCCACATGCACGTTGCCTGTGCAGACAGGACCCGTGTGTTTCCCTCTGGTGTCTGGAAGCATCCTGAGCCAGAGAATGGTCCTGCCCATAAACTGCTCCTGTGTGTGCAAAGGGAGCTTCATGGGGCCACTGTGAGAGCTTTAGTCTTTTGAGTCTTGTAAAATGTTGACTTTTTGGGGTCCCTCTACTAATAGAAAATGAGAACTAGGGTATGGTCTGTTTGTTTTTAATGTAGTCAAGAGTTTGTTCTTTGTTGGTTTCGGTACCCAAACAGTGCATTTCCTGGGATTTCAGGTAAACCTGTTGAAATCAGTCCCAACCCTGACTCTCTGATGCTTTCAGCAGTCTCTGTACCTAAAATGGCTACACTGGGGTAGATTGGATAATTTGCTAGTACTCAGCATATTTCTTGAGTTTCATATATTTGGAAAATCTAAATCAAATAAGATACAGAATTTTGAACAGAACCCCTTTGGCCTGTGACTGCGATATTCCAGAAGTACATCCAGAAAGCTCTCTTATATTTCACTTCATCTAATAGAGTATTTGGCTTATCTCTCCATCTACCCATCTAACTGTCCACCAAGCCCTTAATGTGTGGTGGGCAATTAGATGTCAGGGGGCATCTGTAGTTCTCGCCCAAACACTAAAAAAAAAAAAGTGCAGAGTGAAACAAGTGGTGTAATTCCTATTTGGTCAGAACCAGGGTCCAAGCACAGGTTCTGGGTTTGGGCTGAGTTTCCAGAAGGCTTCATTCACATGGTTTTGCTGAAATTCTCCAGATAAAGTGACACTGACATTCAGGTCTAGTTCTAGACTTCTTGACTCTCAACAAATGAAGACTTCCTTTAGCAACAGATGTGTTTTAAGAAGTGCTTCTCACCATATTTATTCCATTTTTTTTTTTTTCCAGAAATGTAGTTTTCACACTCAGAGTCAGTAGCCTGGTGACTAACTACTCTGGGGCTAAGGTGGCAGTTTGACCTTCTGTCCCTGCATTATATACAGTTAGCGTATTTCATAAATGACTTGTTACAGGACCGTCTTGAATGTGGTTTCAATGACACAGAAATCCAAAAGTACCTTTTAAATGAATCAAGTTTTGACATTTTTAATTTCCTAGGAAGGGGCCTTTTGGTAGGAATGCTACCACTGTGTGCCTCAGGTGGGAGAACCTAGAAAGTTCTCCATGTTTCTTCATATATGTTAATCTCTGCTCAGTTTGCTTTGGTTGTCTGGATGCTATTTGCAAAAATATATATCTTGTATAGAAAGGACCCTTCTCTCCCAAAGGAATATCCTGTGTAACCATTTCCATCACCTAATTTGTATATAAATCCTAATCATGCATGGGACAGCAATGCCAAGAAGTCACGTTCCGCTTTCTGCAGTCACTGGTGGATGGGGTGCTCAGGGTATGGGGACTCCCAGAGGAGAATTTGTCCCAAAGCTACTCAACTCTCAACAACTATGATGGACCAGTACTTAAGGAAAGGCACTTCCATGGAGACTGTTTACTAGGCTGGTTGAGCGCCAGTGTGTGGTCTGCAGGGTTGCACCAGTGTCTGGAAAAGTTGCCAGAATTGTGTTGCTCGTGAGCATACAGATGTCTCCCCACGACCATGGGAACCCTGCAGGTCCTTTTGAAGCATCCTCCTGTAATGGGTAGAAAATGACCAGGTGAGGCAAAAACTGGATTCCCCACCTGGCCCTGACCTTTTCTATCTCTGTGGCCATGGTCTCTTCACTTACCCTCTGGGATCCCATTCTTCTTACCTATCAAATACACCAGAAGTTTGTTGTGAGCCCTGAACAGGACGGTGTCTGCAGAGGTCCCCGTGTGCTGCCTCTCATCAGGGGTGTAGAATAAATGTTACTCTCTGGTCTCCCCACCTCCTCCCCAGGAACGTTTCCTTCCAGGGATAGAAGCATCAGACACATTCATGGCATCCAAACAGGTTGGTTTCAGAAGTTCTCAATTTGATAGAAATCCTGTAAGAATTCCGTCTGCATCAAGTTCACCTTGAGAGCAAAAAGTTACCAACATTTCAGGCAGAGTCGTATGATAAAGCAGTGCTGCTTTCAGCCACGTGGTCCTGGTGAGCTGGGCTGCTCTTCTCTGGAGTCAGCCGGCCTCTTGCCGCTTGTGGTTGGAGAAAGCTCTTTGGAAAAACCAGAGCTTAGTGAGTATCTTAGACAACACAGCGATGGATATGGAAACCCTCTGAGGGTCGTTTTGATTTAGGTAGGTGGCTGCATTCACCTCCCTCAGCAAGAGTTCATTGAGTGCCCCTCAGTGCCAAGCATTCTTGGGTGCCAGGGCCAAAGGGTTGGAGTTACTCACAGTCTTGAATTTAATTTCCAAAGTTTTGTTGTCCCTGGAAAGCTGTGAGAGGGCTCTGTAACTGAGAGAGTTATTCTTTTGTTTCTTTTGTTTTGGTTTGGTTTTTGGTTTTCAAAATAGTTCTTCTTAAAGCTCTCTTGGTTCCATTTCTTGGGTGCTGAGATGTTGCTTTGAGTTTGTTCTTGATTTTGGAAACTGTGACTTAACTAATGATAGGTCTCTGCTGCTCCTTGTCTCTGGTGAGTGGGTGGGGTTGGATAAAGTGCTGTTTTCCTTTTGGGATGAATATCCATGGTGCGCAGAGCACTGACCTAAGAACCCCACCCAGACCCGAGTGCTCTCTGGCGTCTGTAAGTCACTGAGTAAGTCCAACCTGCTGGAAATTTTATTTCCTTTTTTCGGAGGCACCTTCCTGAGCCCTGACTGTTGCCCTCTTAACACCCCTGCCCACAACCACCAGCCCTCCCTACCCAAATCCCCACCATCCCTAAGGTAAAGGAATATACTTCCCGGGTTGATATGTTGTTTGACATTAAATTGACCATTAGCAACAGGCAAATGTTGTAATAATACAAGGAGAATCTATTTTAATGCCCTTTTGACTACATTGGGTGGTGTCCTTGGAAAAAAAATTGAGGCTGATTTGTTAGTATTTTGCACTCAGCCTGAGCAGGCACTACATAGTAGGCTTATTTGCGGCTTTTCTTAACAGTACCAGTCACACAGGTAACTGTGTTACCTGCTCTAACTGTCTACATTTGGGAAAACTGAGGCCCAGAACCTAGACTAAAGCTCCTTGTGATTCTTGATTATAGATTCAGACCTAGAAAACATTGCAACTAAATAATTATTTTCATTTCTACATAATCTTACTTATTTTGATTTGCCTCAGACCCTTCCCAAATCTCTGAATTACCAGTTACCGCCACCCAAGCACTTAGCTTATATATTCCAGGTCTTACCTAATAAGTGCTCATTATCTTGACCAAAATTTTAAGAAACTTTTTTTCTGCTTTCGTGAGTTTCCCTGAGTTATGTTAGGATATATCCAAGCAGGCTTGAAGGACCCACATGCCAAGGGATCAACTGAGGTACCTGTTACTTGATGGAAGGCAAGAGTGCTCCTCCAGTATTTGACTGGGTGTCTGGCTATTGTTATTGATTATGTTGAACATGCTTTTAAAAATGAACCTTTGTCAACCTATTCTAGTTTGTAGCACCCTCTTCACATGAATAATCTCATTTAATCTACCAGTTAATGTGGCTACTACTGACCCTCCCATGTGGGGGAGGCTGTGACTAAGAAGATTGACATGTTGGTCATACTCCCTACCAATGGTTGGCTCCAAGCCTTGCCCCAAGAGAAGCCCACCTCCCCTAGCCCTCAGGGGGTGCTCTTCTGTGGGCGGCCATTTCCTACCATCTTGTGACTTGGCAGGGTTCCGACAGCCAAGGTTCAGTATGGCCCACTCATGTGACCTTCCAAACAACTCTGTCCAGTGACAGCGCTGCACCAGTCTCTGAGCAGTGGCCAAGGGAGGGTGGACTAGGACAGCTGTTAACCAACCACAAAAACATGACAGCTTTCCAGGTCTAAAATAGTAACCTCTTCCTGTTGCAATGACCAAGAGGGTAGTGAATTCATGTCTCTCCAAATGTGGTTGGCATTTCCCCAGCAGGGCCTGCCAGGAAGATTGGGCAGGGTGAGCCACACTCAAGATGTTGATTTGAGGTCCCTCTATTTCTTTTGACCACAGGCCTTCTGTTTTTCTTTCTGAGTCAGCATTCTCAGGGTCCTATGAGGACTATGGGTCGTCTCACTCAGCTGTTTACAGACTTCTTTGAAACTGGAAAGGTGAGTTCATTAAAGAACATGGCATTTTCCATCTTCCCTCCATTGCCTTAGTCTCCCTGTGATTGATAGAGTTGGGCCAGAGACCATGTCCTTTCATTCTCCCTTCATGTGGAATGCAATAGTAACTAGAGGGACTTGGCAGTTGGATGTCAGCGTTGACAAAATAGGGGCTAAGAGACCAGAAATCAAAGTTCTTTTTTGCAAGGCTAAGTTGCCTTAGATGCTGAAGTCTTAGCTTTCTAGCCAATACTGTCCTCTCAGAAAGTAATGTTGAGGTTTGATGAAGCTTTGCTTAAAACTACATCACCGTATTATTTAGAAGTGGTCACATTTTGCTGCTCAGATATAGAACACAGCATGCAGTCCAGCAGATGAAGGCAATAGGTGAAGCACCTTGTCAGGGCTGTTAGGAAGCACCTTGTCAGGGCTGGTTCGTGGACACTAAGTCAAGGACAGAGGAGCAGCTGTCCTGAGACTAAGGATGCATCCCTGTTCGCATCTCTGAAGAGGTGTGGTAGAGAAACCTGTACAATGTGCAAGAACAGTTGGGGGATGCAAACCCCATGACTTCTGCCTGACAGTGACCTTACTCTGCCAAAGGAAAGAGAATTTAATCCCTTTTTCTCATGTTACCCTGAAGTCTCTGGGTTTCTTGGACATTTGTTAAGAATTTGAAATATCTCAAGAATCACACTTAAGTCATAAGCATCAATACTTCTGATCCTCTATAGTACTGGATGTCTTCCCTGAGAATTTCAGTATAGTCCTAATCATGTGCACAGCTTCCAACATGTTCTAAGCACCTACTGTGTGCATCCGCACCATCCTGAGCACTGGGCATAGCAAAGTCAAACACTGTCTTTAATCTTATACGTGTTTGCAGGCAAATGAGTAAAGAAACAAATACACCCAGGTGGTAAGTGATTCTATACCAGTGCTCACCCTCTTGGTAAGTTTTTGGGTCAACTTTCAGATATGCCTGGTTTTCTTCAATCTTAAGAAAACAAATGAGAAAAGACTAGAAAAAGAGAAACCCTCATACCCCCCCTTTCACTCACTGACCCTATTTCTTTTCTCCATATTCACAGTCTTATTCCTCAAATATTTGTTTACATTTACTGTCTTCATTTGTCACCTATCAGTCAGCCCTCACCTCAGTCCAGTTTGGATTCAGCCTTGAATTCAAGTCTTTCCATATCCAGGTCTTTCTAGATCTCTGATGCCTTGTCCTGATACACCTAGGAGACTTTTGTAGCCTTAACTTCTTGCCTTGACTTTTCAGTAGCAGTTGACACTGTTGACCTTGCCACCGAGGAACACGCTCCCCCATTCAGTGCTGAAACTGTCGAGGTCCTGGGCCTCTCGTGGGAGTCTCATCCTGCTTGTTCCTTCAGTTGCCCTTACGTTGCTGACTTGCTCCTCAGCACCCTTTAGCTCCTTGTCTTCTTAACATCTCCCCTGGGGTGTCTTCAGTGCAGGATTTCCCAAACTGATCTTATGGTTTTCTTCCCAGTCTTGGTTCCCTTCTAAGTTTGTTTTTGTTTTTTTTTTTTTTTTTTTAATCTCTGCCTTTCATCCAGCTGCGGAAGCCAGAAATCATCCCTTTTCCTACCTTAGCAACTCCTGTATCCCATCTGCCACCAAGTCTTATCCACTGACCTCTTACATTTCTTCGAAATTCATCTTTTCTCCATTCTTCTGCCATCACCCCAGTCTACTCTGTTCTCCATACCACGGTATCATGGTTTCCAAACATAAGCATGCTACAGTTCAGCTCCTTTTCAGAGGCTGCAACTAGTTTGGAATGGCCAGGACTTGGGCTGGGGCAGAAGGGGCAGGAGTAGAGCCCCGCAAGGTGGACTGGGGTGCTGGGCCCTGGTTGCTGACTTGACCTGTTATGTTGTGTACAAAATATAAATACAGAAGCAGTACTTTAGGTGATTAGCAGCCATTGGAGGGTTTTCAGCAAAAGTGCCATCCATGGTTTACATTTTAGAAAAATTATTGAGGCGGCCACAGAAAAACTCACTTGGGGAACTGGCAAACCATAGAATGAGAAATTGGGCAGGAGAACGCCACAGCTTGCCTCAACAGAACTGTTGTCCAGTCTTGGGGTCTGAAGTAGAAACTCAAATGCCTCAGTCACTCCACAGTGATCCTCCCTCCCTTTTGTTGCTTGTGTCCCCTCCCCCACCCGTCCATCTATGTGCGCACACGTACAGACAGCAGGCCCAGATCTAACCGCTTGCTACTGCCCTTCTAGTAAATCTCTCCTTTTCAGGTACTTCCCTTCCAGGCTACCACTCTCTACACGTCCGCAGATGAACTCATGCTACTTTTTTGCACTCACAATGCCCTCTCTCCTTGACTATTTTTAAGTCTACAACTGAACCAGGAGCATATTCCAGATTCTCCAGATTTGTCCCTGCCCTGCCTTCACATGGCAATGTCAACAGTGGATGCACCATAACCTACTGCCCTTAGTTTACAGATAAGAAAATGGGGGAAAGAGTGAATTTTAATGGTCAGTGATTAAAAGGGCCAGCCTGCAGATGGGTTTGTTGCACTTTTTTAACTATACCAGGCCCTCAGTCACTGTGAACATTTATGCTACCTACGTGGTGTTGATATTTTTATCACTTGATCACGACTGGATTGAACTGGGGAAGCAGTGCATGTGGTGATTAGGAATATTGGCTCCCATGTGTTACACATGTGGTTCCAGTCTCTACCCTGATGCCTACCTGCTCTCTAACTTTGGATAAATTACTTGGCCTCTCTGTGCTTCATTTTCCATATTTACAGAAATTAGGGCAATAATTGTAACACCACTTAGGGTTATTGGGAACACAAATGAGATAATCCCTGTCAAGTGCTGGGAACAATGCCTCATCTTTTTGTAAGTATTCCAGAAAGCTGCTCTATTAGGAGATTTCAGTGCTTGCTGTTTCAGTGGAATTTGACGTTTCTTGAAGGCGTCATTCATTTCTCTGTTCACATTCACAAAGAATTCCTCCCATCTTATAAGGCAGACAAGGCACCGCCCCTCTTTGTTAACAAGGAAATTGGACTGCTGCCCAGAGCCACCAAGTAGGCATCTGAGCTTGCCCAGAAGCACCGTTCAGAAAGGATTTCCCAGCCCAGCAACTCCAAGGTGGTTCAGGGAGATTGACGAGGATGGGGCAGAGTTGGTTAGAGGGGGCTGAGTTGGGTACAGGCCAGTGCTGAGCAAGGCAGCGCTGTGCCTTCTTTGTGGGAGGGGCGGCCTTCCTTGGCAGGTTCTCCAGCCAGGAACCCCTCCTGGCAAGTGAGTGCTCTATTTATGGGCTCAGGAAGCCTGTAGTGAGAAGCACGCAACTCGTCAAGAGCAGCTTCTTTCTTGGTTTATTTTTTTTCTACAGAGGTACCTGGAGTCAGGTTAAGATCCCTTCTGAAGGAACTGGGAACATGTCCTGTGCATTTCAAATATCCATTCCTGACATTTTGGGGAGCCAAAGTCAGCTGAGGGAAGAGCAAGATAAAACAGTGGGAGGGGCACGTTCTCATGGGACCCGATAGGGAGATATGCTGAGAACACCCTGCCACAGGGCTGAGCTGGGCCGCGTGAGGACATGGGAGGGCCTTTATATAACACTGACCTGCTTGTCAACAAGGAATCAGAAAGCACCTCTCAGGAGGGACTTCCCTTCCCATTCAACGGCCCCACAGCAAGGCCGTGCCCTTTGGAAGATGGTAGATATTGTGGACCCCAGAGAGGTCAACTCATGTCTGGTTTTGGTTCTTCACGGAAGTTTGCGTTGACCTAGCGGGTGAGTGCTGGGCTGCCTGTGACAGGGAGGCCGCCTCCGCTGCTGTGTGTCTCTCAGGTTCAGAGGGCTATGGGGCTCATTCTAGTTATAGGGCCTCTGAATCACACAGGCCCCAGTGACAGGAAACACATGAAGCTCCTGGGTGGTTTCTTACTCTTTTTAAGATGGTTTTTGGGGAGTTCTGGGAGCTAGGCCAGGATCTCGCCCAGAAGTGTCCAGAACACAGACAAGATTTCAGTGACAGGTTTCCCAGTACACACCCCTTTTTTTTCTCTTCAATTCCTGTTTTTTAGGGCAACCTGTTCTGAGAGGAGGGGGGACAAGAGAGCAGAGAGGCGGGGCCCTGCGGGCTGTGAGGAGAGGGCCGCACAGGGGGTAAGACCCCCGTGGGGGACCCTGAGAGAGGCAGAAACTGAGAGGGAATGAAAGAGAAGTGAATGGTG
This sequence comes from Talpa europaea, assembly GCF_964194135.1. NCBI lineage: Eukaryota > Metazoa > Chordata > Mammalia > Eulipotyphla > Talpidae > Talpa > Talpa europaea. The sequence continues at coordinate 104,908,474 of NC_140070.1, read as the reverse complement.
TGTGCCGTGGGAGACACGCTGAGGCCGGGGACAGTGAGTCGGGACTTGGAGAAAGAACAGGGGAAGCGCCTTCCTGTCTCCTCCTTCGCCTTCTTGGAGCTAAAATGACCTCCAGCTCAGACGAGGAAGCTGCCCCTAAGGGAAGCAAGGGAAGTCACGGTGCCTTCCCAGCTAGCTAGATGGAAACTATTTTTGGACCAGCTATAGAGAGAGGATTTGTACTACCCAGTTGTGACCCCAAGCCCCGAGCTGGGCGAGGGTGGGGAGGCAAAGGGGCTTCTCATCCCTGCCCCCATCCAAGCTGGCCCCTCCTTCCTCCAGGCCCTCAGGCAAGTTCTCTGAAGTCACCCTTGACTGTCCTCTTCCTGCCACATTGCCTTGCTGTCCTCTGTGGTGCCCCGTGCCCCCACGGCCCTGGGCATCAGCTGCGCAGCTCTTCCAGGACCTCGGGTTCTCTTGCCTTGGAACTGGACTCAGTAACCCGATGGGAGCTTTTAACCCTGAACGTCTTTGACCTGATTTCATAGAAAGAGTTCCCCCTGCATTCGCTGAGAGTATCTACTCCACTTCCTCCTCCACACACCCCTTTTAACAGCAGTGGGGGGAGCTGGCATTTACTGAGCACTTCCTAGATGCCAGACACTGAGTTCTTTAAGACGGAAAAGTGATTGCACGCACACAGCCAACCCCACAAGGGAGGCATTTGCAACAGCCCCACTTTAAAATAAAGAAATCAACATACATAGTTAAACACCAGTTCCTGCTGGTCAGTAGGAGAATCGGGAGTGCCAGCCGCCGCCACTCTGGGTCTAGAAGCCACGCGTCTCTACTGCCCCGTTTCCAGAGTTTGCTGTCTCTCTCCTCTGTTCCCCACCCAGCTCCTTTCCATCTCAGCCTTAGGCGGAAGTCCCTACCCCTGTCCTTCCTGAAACTGCTGTTCCCTGAAAGCAGTGGGGGGACCTGGGGGAAGCAGGTCTCCTCCCATGCTTGTCAGCACTCTCCTTGGGCCTCAGTGCTCGCTCAGATCTTTGCTTTCTGTCCTCTTGAGCTCCCTCCACCTCCTGAGGAAGGGTGTGCCACTCCACTACCTGCTCCTCGACTCCTCCTCTACCTTGTCTATACATCCTGGTCGCCCCTTCCATTCCCCAAAGATCTCCGTACCCACCTCCAGTTTGCCCTCTGTCCCCCAGCCCCACTGTCTGGGGGGCCCAAGCAGCCCTGGGACAAACTGCCCGCTTCTCTCGGGGTTCTTTGCTGCTCAGCTTCTGTGGCAGTTGCAGCAATTCCCGCCACCACTTCCTGGCACCCACGTGTGCCAGATTCCACAGCAGGAGCTGTGCTTGTAGCGGTGCCAGTATCTCTGACAGTGCTCCCAGGCGGAAGTCAGCATCTTCAGGGAGAGCTGAGGAAATGGATCCTCAGACAGGTTTAGGGACTTGTCCAAGGTGACACAGAGCCTGGCAGTGGACACACTTGCAGCTGGTGCTACCGAGACCCCTCAGTGGCCCATCACCCTGAACGCCTCCGCTACTGGAACTGGAAGCCCTGGCCATGCCCTCACCCCGCCTGCTCCCCCTTCTCCTCCATCCCTCTCCACCCTGCTCTCTGTAGGGTTTTACATCCCACGGATCCCTTCCCTTCTCCCCAAATGTTCTCTCTTCATCATTCAGCAAAGTACTCAAATGTGTCCCATCTGCAAAGCCCCTGGCCTCCTCCCTCCTCATCTCTCCCTTTCCCTGCACAAGGTTACTTGTGGGAGCTGCTCGTGCTCACTGTCCCACTTCCTCCCTGTCTAGACCAGCTGGACTCTGCTGTCACCACCTCACGGCCTGTGGTGAGACCCAGTAGCCGCTGCAGGATTTACCCTCCTTGACCTCTGCAGAATGTCAAGGCTGACCTTCCTCTCTCAGCTCTTTCAACATCCAGGCCGCTGGTTCCCCTCCCTCCTCTCTGCCAACTCCTTCCCAGCCCCCCTTCAAGGGTCCCCCTTCTTCTAAATAGCCTTCATTCTATTTTATAAAAGGAGGCAAGGGGCCACCTCTTGGCCCTCTGCCCACACAAGCTCTGTTTTGCTGATGGAGAGCTGTTGAATTCTGTAGAGCTGAGATTCGGTATAAATAGACACATTTACAACTTCCTGTCCATTTAGCCATCCATCATTCCAACAAAGGTAGTACGAATAATAACTTGCACATGTAGCAATTCACAACTTACAAATGCTTCCACTTGCCCTTCACTATTGCTGTCTATGCGTAGTGGAAATGTTATGTCTGTATAATATTAAACTGGCATCGTGAAATTCAACTCAACTTTCCTGAGGTTTGGGGGTAGCATTATCAATGAGCTTTAATTTGGTGAAGAGTCCCTGCTTAGACCCTCTGGGGTTTGTTAGCCGGTATCAAGTTTCTAAGCAGTTCTACTGTTACTGATCTTAGGAGAGGGACCTTTGTCATTTTAATTGTCCGTGTTCCTGCCAGGGCATTAGGGTTGCTCAGTGGCTGACCAGAAGGCATTTCTGAGCGTGAGTGACGTTTGAGGGATGGACAGATGAGCCCTCCCTGCAGGAGATGAGACATTTGGATGAGGATAAACATGACCGATCAGTGTCGTTTTGGAGACCTATTTGGGTCACACTTTATGAAGGAGATTTGGAAGCTTTAAGCCAAGACAGCAAGTAGGTGCAGCTTGTGTGCCAGTTCTCACAGCTGGTAGGACCTATTTGGAGTACAGTGTTGAGGAGGATTCTGAAGCTAAGCCTGGGCTTCTTGGAGAAGAATCCCATGTTTAGACAGCGCTTTCCTCCATGGGTGTGAAGGAAGACACTGCAGCTCTTCCACACCTTTGCTGGGGCTGCTTTTGCTTGTCTTTGAAAGGCAGTGACATAACCTACACTGGGGCTCTTCAGGGAGTCACAGAGGGCAGCATTCCCGTGGCTTCAGCCATTTCACCAAACCTGGAGCCCAGGACTTCTTTCCTAGTTTGGCTTGTGGGACCTGACTGTAGAGTCCTCTTAAGAACCAGAACTTAAGGGCCACTGCAGCAGGAGTTCGATCCCCCGCCAGGAAGTCGCCCACATGGCACAGCAGACCTCTGCTGTCTTGCCCACCGCTCCCTCAGCAGTGTGTTTCAGCAGATCCACCTGTTCTGCTCCACACTCTGTCTCTGGTGAATCCTCTCACCCCCCCACACCTCTGGCCTGTACCCCAGCTCTTGTATGCATAAATACATAAATCTTTACCAAAAAAAAAAAAAAAAAGAACCAGAACTTAAGACCCAGAAGCTGCGTGAATGTCCCCTTGCTCGCCACCCCCCTGGAGTCGCCTGGAGCACCTCATGCTCAGGCCACATTGCAGGGTCTCTGTTCATGTCCTTCTTATGTCCTTGTGCTCAGAAGGCTTTCAGGAAAAGCTTGTGTCTCTCGAGCTGAGTCCTGGCCTCCCCAAGAAACTGCAGTAATTGGTGAATCACCAGCTCCCCTTTCCGCCTGCCCCTTTCACTCTAACGCTCCTCCTGAGCCCTAGGTCTGGGGCATGCCCTGGGCTGGGTTTTGCGCTCGGGCCTGCAGGCTATCAGTGTTCCCAAAGCACCGGAGTCACTTGCCGATCACCATGGTGGTGGGAAATGCAGGACAGTGGGCCCCCTGCCTAGTCTGCCGTCCCAGGGAACAGGTCCTTTAACAGACACACACTGCACCCGAACCCAAACCCAGCCACGAAATAATATAGCACCTCTTCTGCAAACCTTTGGCAGTTCGGAATAGTGTGTCTGATTATACTTGGATACCTTTCTGTGGCTGCCCCAAGACAATCAGAGTAAGAAGAAAAACGGAGGGACGCGGGCCGCCCTCCCTCCCCAAGGGCTCTGCCCTTCTCTGCGTTTGCCTCCTCCCACCGCACATCGGGTAACCCCTGAGCAGGGTGCTGCGCTCTCCTGTGGCTCGTGCCTCACACACCAGCTTCTGGCAGTTACCTTGTACTCCACAGACTTCCCTGACCTCACCTCTCCCGTAAGGTTTGCCGTATGCCTTCCAACTCACCAGCTTCTGGCAGTTACCTTGTACTCCACAGACTTCCCTGACCTCACCTCTCCCGTAAGGTTTGCCGTATGCCTTCCAACTCCCTGCGAAATGGGAGGGCACGTGCCCAGTTCAAGATCTGCTGTGGCGCTGAGCCCCTGGCGAGTGGAGTGGCTGCCCAGAGTGGGAGGCTTGGCTGTTCCAGATGGTCTTCCTGCCACCTCCAGCTTCTGGGCACCACAGAGCAGACAGAGCGGGGAGGGAGCCAGGAAATCAGTGGTGGGTGAAGAGTTGGGTCCTGATCTGAAGTGTGGGTCACACCCTTTGGTGGTCTCAGAGAAGGTTCTAGGATCCAACTACTAGGAAAATTGACACAGGTGAGGGAGAAAAATCCAAGACCCCCAGCCTGTCCACTTCCCACCCTCCATACCTCTAGTCTCCAGCTAATAGTCTAAATTCTAATCCTATTAGCCCTGGCACAATGACACGAGGGAGAAGAGCATGCTGCAATGGTAGTATAAAGAAGAGTCTTAAAAATTAAGTGCATTTGTAGTAGCGCTTTCCACCTCTGTTAGTGTAGAGAATCGAGAATTCACTTTAGGTTCTTGCTCCCCTTGGGAAAGGGTGTAGTCCATGCATTCCACTGCACAGCAGACACACGAGTCTCTGAGCCAAGTGATTCCCCTGCCCTTGCCTGCAAAAGCTTGAGAGGATGCCTCCCCGCGCCTTTTGCAGGCTGTGGAAAAGGCCCTCCTGAAAGGTGGAGCAGGCAGCCATCACCTGGTTCCCGTCATGATCAGGGCCTGTTCTTTTCTCCTGTAAGGCAGCAGATTTTGGCAAACCGTGGACTTGGAGCCAGACTCACTTTTTCAGGTGCTGGCTCCACAGTCACTAGCTCTCTGATCTTCGATGTGCTGCTTCCCTTTTCTGGCTCTCAGTTCTATCACTTATGAGATGAGGATAATGATAATACTGACCAGGTGGGATAATTGCAAGCCTGTGGTAGCTTATGCAGGTGTGGCCTGACATGCCCAGAGAGTACTGTTCCGTGTAAGCTGCTGCTGCGGCTCTGGGCACCTGTCCTGAGTCATCCCATGCCAGACCACAGGGCCAAGGCCAGAGCATGTTCAGCATTTCACTAAGACTGACAACTGTGTCAGTTTCCTGTTGCTTTTGTAACAAATTAACCCACGTTTAGTGACTTAAAACAACACACATCTAACATACTCTTAGAGTTCTGGAAGTCAGAAGTCGGAAATCGTTTTCTCTGGACTGAAGTCAAGGTGTCATCCAGGCTTCCTCCCTCTGGAGGCTCTGGGGGAGGGTGGTTGCCTCTTCCATCTTCTAGAGCTGTGCTCCTTGCATTCCTTGGCTCATGGCCTCTTCCTCCATCTTCAAAGGCAGCAGCTGGCATCTTGCGTCTGCTCTCTCCTTGCTGCCGTCTTCTCTAGCTGCTCTCTCTGCCCCTTATATGCACCCTCCCAGTTGTATTTTAGGGTCCCCTGGATGATCCAGGGCAATGACCTTGTCTCCAGATCCTTAATTTAAACCCGTCTGCGATCTCCTTTGCCATACAAGGTGCGGCTCATAGGTTCTGGAGAATAGGGTATGGACATTAGTCACACAACATCTGAGGCGGGAAGAACCTCCCCAGAGTCCTGGTCCTGTGCATGACTTATCCAACTTCTCAACCAACCTGGAGCCCCACCCCAGACCCAGCCAGGCCACACAGGCTGCCCAGGGCCCCTGCTACACTCCATGCCAGCCCTCTCTGTCTCCCCAGACAGACTTTAAGGACACATCACTGCCTGGCACGTAGTGGGGGGGAGGGCAGGTGGCTGTTTGTGTTGATGCAGGCAGGCCCTGATGTGCTCTGCATGCCCTTTTAGGTCATGGTGAGTGTCACTGTGGAGAATGCAAGTGCAACGCAGGTTACATTGGGGACAACTGCAACTGCTCCACAGACATCAGCACATGCCGGGCCAAGGATGGCCAGATCTGCAGTGACCGCGGGCTCTGTGTCTGTGGGAAGTGCCAGTGCACAGAGCCAGGAGCCTTTGGGGAGACATGTGAGAAGTGTCCGACCTGCCCAGATGCTTGCAGCACCAAGAGGTAATGCACCCACCCACCGCCCTCAGTCCTCTGCACCGGGCCTGCCTGCCAGCCTGTCTCCCGCATCTACCCCACCCGGCCTGCTGGCTAACAAAACTCTTACTAACATTAACTAAAATAGTGTCCTTCAAACTCTGGTTCCATAGAGATTTTGTGGGAAGATAGGACAAAAAAACAAAACCACTGTTCCGTTCTAGACAAGTTTAGAAATTATCGTTAATAAGAGAAATGAAATTAAACTAGTTTTGGTACCAAAATGGCACCCTCTTCGAGTTTTTAGTATGCCATTGTGCATGTCAGAAGGGGGCAGTGTGCATCTTTTTTTTCCCAAATGAACTTGATATCCTTCCCACATTAACATCTGCCATATAATGTTTCACAAAACACACGTGTGGGAACTGTTGCTTTAAACAAAATCTAATCAGAAGGTACATGAGATAGGATGGCCCTGACCTAGATAAGCATGCCAGAAACTGCAATGCCTTCTGCATTTTCTGCTCCATTTATAAAGATAATGGGCCGCTGCGCTGCTGCTGAGCGCAGAGATTGTCTAGACTTGGGCTTGCGCCTTTGACGGACTCAGCCCAGGTCTCTTTCCCTGTGCTGACCTCCCCGTGGCTCTGCCCTATACGCTCTGCAGAGTGTGAATGACAGGGAATCACAGAAATCAGAGTTATGTTGGAAGGACAGCGAGAGGCAGGGTCTTGAATTTTGCTAGAGAAACAGCTGTGTCATCATCACCCGCGCTCAGGGGCCAGGAGGGCGGGGAGCCGGGGCACGGGAGTCAAGCAACTTGTAAGACGGGCGGCGGCGTTTCTCTTTGGCTGGGGAAAGCATCTGTGCGATTTGCTTTTGGCAAATTTCCCCTGCGAATGTCTGGCCCAGGCTGATAATGAAATGAGTTCATGCTCCCTGGCCTGCCCTGGCTGCTGGTCAGTCCGTGCTCAGAGATGTTCTGGGTGGCAGAACCCCTGGTTGGACATGTGCCACAAATAATCCAGGCGCGGTAAGAAAGCTGGCTGCCAGCAAGAGACAAGGTAGACTGGGCCAGATTTTATGTTGTTTCATTGAAGGGGAGCTGCGGAGAGTAAAGGAGAAGAAAAATAGCTAAAAGTGTTCAGAGTGGAGAAACAATAGAAATTCAAGTAGAAACAGTAGAAATTCAAGTAGAAACACCCAGGGGAGGACTTTGGATTCTGGATCCGAAGCCCAAATAGCCGTGGCGTCCCAGCCGCTATCAGCTGTCCCCCAGTTCCCACCATAAGAACCCTTTTGAGGATAAGCTCCCGGGCCTTGGGGCACACTGGGTGAACGGGAAGCGGGGCCCAAGCAGGACAACACACATGGAATTAATAGAAGCGGATAAAGCCCTCTGCTTCCCCTCTTGTGCAGCAGGGAGACCCTGCAGGGGTGACTTAGGGCTGTTAAAAGAGCCCCCGGGCCAAACCTTCTAGCTTTGAATGTTAAAAGGATTCATTTCCTAAAAGACCTAGACCTGAGAATTTTTTATCCATTCAGTAATAGCAGAAAAGCAACGAGAGCAGAGGGGCCGGGAGGGAACCCCAACCTCCTTTCTCACTTGTCTCTGAACCACGCTGACCCGCTGTCTCTTTCACAGCCGAGTTGCAATTTGCAAAAATTCCCTTTGATGGTGACATATCAGGTTGTTTTTCTACTTTGCTGAGTCACCAGGTTTTGAATGCTTTATGTGCTTTATTTTTCCTGGGTTTCTGAGCAGCCAGTCCCCACTTTCAAGATGTAACCGAACACGCCTTTCATGGTGGGTGAGTCCAAAATTAGCCTCAGCTGATTTCAATTAATGGGCGCTCTGAGCAGAGTCTCTCTCGGCCGTTTGTTTGTTTGAAAGGCCGGATTTATCGTGATAGCACCTCACCAGCTTTAACCCAGAACGTGGCGCACACAAGTTAGACTGATGTCCACGCGGCTAATTAGGGAACGTGTCCTAGAAGTGACCCCGCAGTTTGATGACCACAGGGGATGCAGGTGGAGGGCACAGATGGCCCCCCCCGGGTCCCCCCCCCAGCTGGTCCCAGGGGAGACTGGAGCATCCGCCTTACTTTGCCATGTGTTAATCCTGAGCGGAGGGGCTGCCCGGGTCAGCATGAATGACCAGAGGTGGAGCCACCCCTTCCTGGCCCCCAGCCAAGTATCTTTGCCAGCCCTGTGGGGCTCTGAGCTCAAAGGAAATGCAAACATTACAACTTGTTTATAACTCCAGAGTGTTTCCATGAAGTCATTCCTAGGAGGGTGGGATTTCACAGCCAATTTCAGGACCCTTGAAGATATTAGAACCCTCCTAAGGACGTCATCGCCAGTTCCCTTCACTGCTTACTTGCCAGCTCCTTCTCATAAAGAGGAAGGACGTAGAGTGGGGCTTGTGTGAGAGGCGGGTCGCCTGGGTGCCGGGCCCAGCTGCATTGACTTTCTCTTTGGCCTTATTTTCCTCACCTAAAACAAGGGGGTCTTAAGGGTTGCTTCCCAGCTCCCTTCCAGAATTACAGAATTCTGAAGCTTCTGTAATGAAAATGTTATATAACTGGCCTCTTCGTTCTGAGGGATTAAGAGATGGATGACAGTAATAGCGGCACCACAGAGTGGTTGTTCATCCCTCTCTATCTTTTGCCAAAGAGCTTTCTAGATGCAGTCCCTTTGGTTCCAGGGGAAGCTGGGCAGCTGCCCCCATGTCCTGCAGCTCTGTGAGGCCACCCCTGTGCTGTGGTACCTGGGCACAGCTGGCAGGAGGCAGCACACTTGGCTGTTGGGTCCTAACCCAGTTTCCTAAGAAGGCTCTCTCTCACCTAGCAGGCCCCGGAACCCCAACACCTCACAGAATCAAAGGTAAAAGTTCACTGACAGCTGGGTTACTTTGCCCCAACCCACGCCTTCCTGGTGTTGAGTTCTCAACGCCCTGTTTCGTTCTCCATCCCACAGTCCCCAGAGGGGCTGGGGTCCTTCCCACTCCACCACAGGCTTTACACCCTTATGGCTCAGCAACTCCGGCCCATCCTTTGGGGTCTTAATGTTGATCTACCTGGAGAAGAGGGAGAATGACTGGAAGTGGATGCTGTGCGGCCGTCCCGGGCCGGGTGGGTTCACTGTCGATTCTCAGAGACAAAAGGAAAATTTTGGTGACTTTGGCAGATTTTACAAGCCTTGAAAGCTGAATCGGGAAAGACCAGCAGGCAGGGAGGCAGCATGAGCCCCCTGGCCTCCGAGTGATGCTGCCACCGCCGTGAGCACCAGAGCAGGGGAGCCCCTTCTAGCCCGCCCCTCTGGCCAGTGCGTCCACACTCACATCTGCGCACCCCGCGCGCTCTGGGCCCCAGTGTCCATAACCAAAGGCGCGTGTGCTTAGGAGACATGCAGGACCCCAGGTGCCGGCTGTGGAGGCCTGGGGGGAGGGGGGGAGGGGGGGAGTCTGAGTTAACTCCATTTTCCCTACACTGGGTTTTTTGACTAAAGTATCAATATTTAATTGACCATTGAGCACTTGAAGCACAGAATACCTGATTTAAGCTGTTGGCCTGGGATAGGAGAGGGCCACAAAGTGTCTCTTTTTAGTTCCTAACTCATTTTCTTCAGGAGGCCCTATTGAAATGGGGGTTTCCTGGGAGGGGGCCACCATCCTCTGGCCTCCACCACAATAGTTGATAATGTTCAAGTATAGTTGATCAATGTTGTTGCTAGGCTCTTGAGAACTGTGATTTTAAGTGACATGAAGCAGGTCCTTGAATACATCATTTTATTCCATGTCAACCAGAATGTTTTTTTCATCCTTCAGCAAAACAACATTATTTGAGGGCCTGTCATTCAGGTGTTCCCTGCTATCTGAAAATAGAATGTTCCTATTTGGTATGATTTGATCGGTTATTTTCTGGGTCCAGGAATGTTATTACCATTGGTATATATGGAAAAATGTTTGAGCATTCCTGGACCCCAGAAATAACCAAATCACACTAAATAGGAACATTCTTCTCTCAGACTGTGGAGGAAACCTGTTTAGAACAACTACCTAAACTATAGCAAAGTCCTTGGGTCCCTTCCCAAGTGGGCTCTGTCTGGGAGGCCAGAGGGGCTAGGTTCTGAGAGGCCCCTGCACAGTGGCCCTTGGCCCTTGCTATTAATCAGAATCCCAGAGAACCCAGCTCCAGAAGGAGATTCAGATTCCTTGGATTGGTTGGACCTGGGGCTGGTATTTTGTCTCAAAAGCCCCTTGTAAGTCTAATGTGCAGGGGTGTTGAGAGCTGCCCTGGTGATGGTCCCCTGGTGGGATCCTGGGAATTGGACTAATTCGGGGGTGGCAAGCACTCACTATAGAGATGTGAGGACCCCAAGGCTGGGAACCTAGTTTTCATCATTGAAAGACTTCTGGCTTGGAGCAGACTCCTCAGCTAAGCATTTGATGTACCAAATCAAACATGGATTTGGCTCCTGGTATCAGAATTTGAAAGCTCTCCAACCTGCAACTTGACGCCTAGACCAGACATGCCTTTAAACTCACTTGTGTTTTCCCAGGAACCCTGGACTTCACCACATAACACAACAAGCACAGCAGAGCAGACACCTTCCCTGACGCCAAACATCTGAACTTGGGAAGAGGCTAAAGGCTTCAGGGGCCTCCAGAGGGCTGGGGCCTGCACTGCAGGGAGCCCAGTGCCTGGTGTGGAGTTGCTACACAGTACCTAATGCCTCTGTGTCTTGCCTCTTTTCCACAGAGATTGTGTGGACTGCTTGCTGCTTCACTCGAGGAGCCCAGCTGACAACCAGACCTGCCAAAACCTGTGCAAGGATGAGGTGATCACATGGGTGGACAGCATTGGTGAGTGTGCCCCAGTGCCTGGGTAGCTGGACACTTTTGGATTTTGGTGGATACCTAGGGACTTTCTCCTTCATAGGGTCATCTTCAGGGCTGTGTGGTGGGAAAGAATGTTGATACAGCACAGGAATGTTGAGTTTACAAGCATAGTCTCGGAGTCCTTGACATGACTGCTTGGCTCCCCAAGAGGTCTTGGGGTTCCTCTGCTAAGGCATGGTTCTAGGCTCACCAGAGTACAAGACCTCTTTGTCCATAAGTTTCTGTCCTAATGCTGGACCCTTAGTTTACCTTCTCCCAGACTCTCTGAAAAGTTGTTATATTAATTAGAATGTATAATGGTGGCTGTTACAACAAATAAATCCCAAACCTCAGTGCACTGAAATGTTAAATCTGTCATTCACTGTAAGTCCAGTGAAGATGTATGTTCCTGTTGCCAAGGCATTCCCTGCGGACATTCAGGAACCCAGGCAGCCTATAGAGCATGGCTCCACCCTGCTCAGGATCCTCAGAATCCTCTCCATTTACTTAGCATAAGGGGAAAGACAGAGTGAAGGATCACATGGGAGGTTTCTATGGGCCTGGAAGTGGCACATACTTCTACCCACATTCATTGGCCAGAACTCAGTGGTCTGACCACAATTAACTGCCAGGATGGCTGGGAAGTGTAGTCAGTCTATGTGTCCAGGAGGCAGGGAAGACACACTTGGCCAATAACTAGCTGGTCTCCGCCCCATTTCACCTCAACCCAGTACAGCTGTCATGAAGTTGCAAGCATCTGAGGGGCAGAACTCAGTCCAAGTTGAACCTGGGGTTGGGGACTGCCCAGACTCTTCACCTCGCTGCAGGTCACGCATCTCTGCAGCTCTAGTTTATTCCAGTTCTGCTATCTTGCCCAGCACTTTGCATTTTGGGGTTCTTCTCCTTCTAATAACTACAGTTCGACACTAAGCATCATCTACTTTACTGCTTGACAAATGGCTTCAAGTCCAATTCTGAATGTGAGCTCACAACAGAGGTGAAAAATGTTTTTCACCATCTCTGGGCTGCAGCCATGTCTTTTCTAGTGCAGCCATTATTGTCCAAGCTGAGGAATTTCTAAGGATAAGAGGTACAAATCACTGCTCTTAGCCTTCAGTGCATGTGATTGGTTTGGAAATGACCTGGGTCAAGTCAAAATGACCCTTGTTGGAACCCTCCTTACAATGCTGGTGGCAATGTAAAATGGTGCAACTACTTTGGAAAACATTTTGGGAGTTGCCCCCAAATTAAAGGGTTACCATGTAGTCCAGCAGCTCAACTCCCAGGTGTATATACATGAAAACATGTTAACACAAAAACTTGCACATGAATGCTCATAGCAGCCTTACTCAGTAGTCAAAACTGGAAAAAAAAAAATCACATGTACCTGAACGGATAAATGAGAAAATAAAATGCGGTATAGCCCTGTAGTGGAGTAGAATTTGGCCATAAAAAAGGAATGAATTGCTGACATCCTACAATATGATGACCCTTGAAAATATTATGCTGTTTGGCTGGCAATAGCAGCCAAATATTGCGGCTCCTTGGCGGGCAGCCTTGCCCTCTCCCCTGACCCCCAGCTGCTGCAGATTCCTAGCTCCCAGCTGCCGGTCTGTTGGACCCCGACATGCCCCTTTTGTCAGCTTCCTTATTCCTGCCTCCCTGGTTCTGACTGACTGCCCTGGCCAAACCATGGCTGTTGACTATGTCAAGTCATGTATTCAGTCAACACGTATTCATTGAGCACCTACTGTGTGTTAGACCTTATGCGAGAGACCACGGGGAGCCCGTGCAGTTTCTCATGTCCACCTTCCTGCCCCTGCATCTGTCTTGCTGCTTAATTCTGAGCTCACAGCAAGTTCTACCCACAGACCTGCAGTGGTTGCCCCTCACTAAGCACAGTCAGAAGCCGAGACTGCCTTCCTGTGGCCGCTGCCTGGTTCACTGGCGTCACAGCTGCCCCTCAGTCTGACCCTCTGAGGTGAATCTGCTGCCTCACAGGAAAAGCTTATGCTTGAATTCACCATTTATCCTTTTCCTTCCCCCTCTCAAGCTTTTTCATACACTCACTAACACCCACCCAGGCCAAGTTTGTGATTGAGGACTGAGAGAGAAGGTCCCGGCCTTCATGTTTGAAGACCACACTAACTTGTCTTGTTCCAGGTTGAAACTCCTTCGAGCAATAGGTTATAAAAACTGGAGCTGGAAAGCATTTCACGCCATGGTTTTAACCCACAATTGTTATTCAGGACCCATGCGCCATTGCTCCCTGGTGTTGACCACTCACCTTCCCTACTTCGCTCTCCCCTGCTTCCTTTCTCAGAAGTCCTCTTTTCCCTGGGGAGCCCTGGAATGCAGCACCTGGACAGAGGACTGGGACACTTCCTCTGGGTGAAGAGCAGTGTGGGGACAGGGCAGTGCTGGGCAGTGTGAGGAAGGGGACTTCTTAATCCAGGTGGCCAGGTGCCAGGTCTCGGTCCTGCCCAGCACTTCCAGTTCACTTGGTCCCCTGTGCAGGCACCACTGTGGGGGCTGTTGACCTGAAACGAAAGTCCCCACTTATTTCCAGCAACAACATAGGGTTTCTTAACAAGACAACAGAAGAGAGGGCAGACTGGAGAGTGGCTTCGTGGCGAGACCCACATGCCCTTCCCCAGCCCATGGCTGCCAACCTTCTAGACAGTTTCGGTCCCACCAGAGGGGGTGAGAGTGTCATTTCTCTCGGGAGATGCAAGACACCTGTGGCTGAGCAAACACTCAGGACATTGCTGCTTGGTTTTCTTCCAGTGAAAGACGACCAGGAGGCTGTGCTCTGTTTCTACAAAACCGCCAAGGACTGTGTCATGCTGTTCACCTACGCAGAGCTCCCCAGTGGGAAGTCTGACCTGAGGGTCCTCAGGGAGCCAGGTGGGTGGGGACCAGTTCACCTGCTCCCCGGGGGCTCAGTTTCTGCAGGGGAAGGTACAATTCCTTGCAAAGATCAGGATCCCAGGCCACCCCCACTGACTGCTAGAGTTACAGAAGATATGGTTGTGTATCTGCGCCCTGGGCTGAAGCCCTGGGAGACACAGGTTGGTGTCTTGGGCGGCACGAAAAGCTAGGCCTGCCTCACCTGTGGAGAGGGAACTCAGGGCTGGAAGCAAGCGTGGGGCACCTGCAGGGTGCTGGCGGTGAGGAGCTGCTGAGCAATCTGGGAGCTTGCAGGGCGGGTCTGGCGGGCCAATGCTTACGTCAGGGATCATCTGGGTACACACACTGCCCGCCGGCTGCTGCACTTCCCGGGGTGGAGTCCAAGAAGGACAGATGGAGCTCTTGTTAAACATTCCTCCATGCTGCCCTGCTCTGCTCCCTGGCCACGGAGGAGGTCAGGCTGTCATCCAGACACGGACAGTCCCACCTCCTGCCTTTGGCCCAGGAACCAATGGCCTTTTTCCTTAGAGCAGTTAGGGTTTCCAGTGTGCCCCCTTTCATTCCTCTCTCAAGAAGGCTAGGGGGAGCAGAGAAAATTTGCTCTCTTCAGTTTGCAACATTGCAAACTGTTTTTCCAATTTGGGCCAGACCACATAATGTGTCTGTCCTTGGCTGGAGGCAGAGGGAAGTGTGTGATACCAGCCCAGGATGCACGCCCGTAAGAATGAGGCTTTGTTTCCAAGTGTTGTCTTTGTGGTTCTTTGGAAATGAGCACATTTGCTCCGAAGGGCTCCACACCAAGGGCTTATGAAGGTTGGCTGGCATCCAGCCCGGCCCCGCAGACGTGGCTCCACAAAATCTCCCGCCTGCTTTCAGGAAAGCTGAGACATGCTCCAGCATCCTGCCCAGGAGAGGAGGCCAGGCTGGGGTGTGTGCACTCAGATTGGGGGTGCAGCTGTGAACACAGGCCCAGGATGTGTAGGAGAATGTGAGGTGGCTACCATGGTTCTCTCCTGGCCTATGCCATAGACCAGCTGTGTGTGTGGCCTGGAGACAGTCACCATCTCTTTTAGAATCTTCACTTTCTCCCAGGAGTAATGTGAGGAGAGAGAATAGATGGGGGAGACATTTGGGAGAGAGGCATACCTGAGGTTGGGGGGTGGGGGGGGTACAGTGACACTGGCCACTTTGCTCACGGTTTTCCTCCTTGTGCCCCCTGCTCCCAGAGTGCGGAACTGCCCCCAACGCCATGACCATCCTCCTGGCCGTGGTCGGCAGTATCCTCTTGATTGGGATTGCGCTCCTGGCCATCTGGAAGCTGCTTGTCACCATCCATGACCGGAGAGAGTTTGCAAAGTTCCAGAGTGAGCGATCTAGGGCCCGTTACGAAATGGTAAGCCTGTGGGAAGATGGAAGTAGAAAAGTAGAAGCTAGGAGGTCTGTTAGAGTTGTTTTTTGTTTTTTTTGCTGTTGTTGTTTGTTTTTTAAAACTTTTTTTTTTCCTGAATTTTTTTTTTTTTTTAAGATTTATTTTAGGGCCTCCCCAGTGGCGCAGCGGTTGAGCGCTGGGTTGTGAAGCTGCCCACAGCCTCTGCAGCGCCGGTTCGATCCCCGGCTGCTCCCCGGCCACCAGAGGAGGGTCCTGCATGGCGCGCAGACCTCTCCTGCCGCCCTGCTGCTCCCCTCAGCAGTGTCCTTCGGTCCTTCTGCCTGCTCTGCTCCCCGCTCTGGCTCTGGTGAATTCTCTCACCCTCCCGCGCTTCTGACTGTACCCAGTGCATGTATTAACAAAAACAAACAAACAAATAAATAAATAAAACATGCCTCTATTAAAAAAAAAAACTTAAAAAAAAAGATTTATATATTTATACAAGCACTGGGTACAGTCAGAAGCGCGGGAGGGTGAGAGAACTCACCAGAGCCAGAGCGGGAAACGGAACAGGCAGACCGATGAAGTACACTGCTGAGGGGAGCAGCGGGCAGCAGGACAGGTCTGTGCGTCATGTGGGACCCTCCTCTGGTGGCCGGGGAGCAGCGGGCAGCTTCGCAACCCAGCGCTCAACCGCTGCGCCACCAGGGAGGCCCCTTGTTTTTTTTTTTTTTTTTAAGATTTATTTATTTATGCACACAAGAACTGGGGTATAGTCCAGAGGTGCAGGGGGTGAGAGGACTCACCAGACACAGAGAGGGGAACAGAACAGGCTGATTGACTGAAACACACTGCTGAGGGGAGCAACGGGTGAGACAGGAGAGGTCTTCTATACCACGTGGGTAGCTAACTGGCCAGTGATTGAACTCATGCTGCAATGCTGCAGATAGCCTCAGGCTGCATCTCAACCCCTTGCATCACCAGGGATGCCCTGGTAGAGTTTGGAAGTGACAGAGGCCCACTGACATCTTTGGTGTTGAAAACAAACAAAAGGTGGTGCGTGCCCAGTCCTGCCCTTGGGAGCACGGCCCCGGGAGCACCAGGCCCGGTGGCAGCAGCCTCAGGACAGAGCCACTGCACACAGCCTTGGCGCAGAGTCTGGCAGCGGGTCTGTGTACCACAGGCCCTGGAGCAGGTTTCGAGTTTACAGTCTTATAGCACCTGCACACATGGCCTCAGCGCCCATGTCCTCTGTTTGCTCCTGAAAGACTGAGCACAGAGCAAGCCACCAGTGAATCCCCAGTGTTAGTTTTTGTTTAAATTGGAAGGCGCCTCAGAGGCCATCTGACCCAGGCCTTCATTTGAGGGATGAAGACAAAAGCTCAGAGGAGGGGAGGGACCGTACCGGCAAGAGGCCGGCCCCGCACAGGCTGTCCCCCGACCCGCTGCCGTCCTGGGAGGGCTCTGACCCTGCTACAAAGAAGGGCTCTGACCCTGAGTGTGTGGTTGGAGTGAGTCACCTAACGTGTCCTTCGTGTTCTACAGGCTTCGAACCCTCTGTACAGAAAGCCCATCTCCACACACACCGTGGATTTCACCTTCAACAAGTTCAACAAGTCCTACAATGGCACAGTGGACTGATGTCCTTCTGCACAGACGGCTAGAGGGTGAATGGTAGAGACTGACACGCCTGGATGGCTGCTCCGTTGCACATGGCTCCCTAGATAGATGGGCACAGAGACTCCGGAGCACCTGGGCGAGGGGCGTGTGGCCCGCACAGCGGCCTACGGCCACGCCTCCTGACTGCTGGGCCAGGGCCCTGCTCCCAGCCGGGAAAGGCAGGTGGGGCCTTGTGCTCTCAGCTTTCCCCACACATCCAGCTTGTCTTCACAATGAACTGCTACTATCAGCGTTGCCTATCTCAGACTGCCCCTGTCCGGTCTGGCCCGAAGAAAAGGCTCTTGGGAGTGTCAGATTGTATCAAGTCAATGCACAGTCTGACTTTTTTCATGTTGATCATTTTTATATGAAATAAAAAGATCGTGCATTTATGTACAGCTCTGATAACTGAGCATTGTCTGCCTGGTGACTATGCCTTGCACCTGGGTGTTGGTGATGGGATTGAGAAAGGTACTTATTTGCAAATGTCAGTTTTTTCCTCCTGTCCATGTTTGTGTAGTGGTTAGTAATGAAAAGGAAAGAGCTTGGGGTTGGAAGTAAAAATTAAAACCAAAAGATTTTGTGTTTGCTTGGCATTCTCTATGGCATGCGCTCCTTTCTGCAGAGGTGAGAAGGGCGCCCCAGCAGGGACTGAATGGCTGTGTGCCTCCTCAGGCCCAGCACAGGCCAGCCCAGCGCTCCAGAGCAGGGCTCTTCAAGCAGGGCTCCATGGCTGCTCCGGGAGTCGGGGTGCCTCCAAGGAGGGTAGACCAAGTGCTCTTAGCTTTGCAGAAACAGAGTTCTTGACTAGGAAATGTGAAAACCTCCCTTACCTCTGTTGCTGAGGCTGGAGATCTATTGTGCAGGTGAAGCGGGTCAAAATGTGGTTTCCACACAAAATCACTCCTTACACATTATTGTAAAAAGCAGCTCTCTTCCAGTGCCTTTTCCTGTCACACTCCTCTGCCCCAGCCAGGCCCAAAGCACAGAACCCATTTCAGCATTTTTTTTCCCCCTGCAGGGTCCTGAAGTGTCCTTAGGTTCCCATATCTGAGCTAGAAGTGACACCGCAAGTTTTCTGACCCTCCTTCCTACCTACAGAGGGTGAAGTTGACTGCCAGGCAGGGTAAGTGCCTTGTCCAGGTGTGTGGAGCCTAATGTCAGGCTGATGCCAAGACCCCAGTCTCACAACCAGCCTCCTAATACCAGCTCATTCTTATAAAATCTGTTTTATTAATCACTTTTTGCTGTTGGCATCTCTTCAAAGTTATTGAGCTTTCTTTCAAAATTCAACAGTTCTCAGTCTTGGACCAAATTCTGATTCGTTCATTTTGACAAACAGAAAAATGCCAATGAGCAAATAGGGCCCGTCACCGCGCTTGAGTATGAATAGATTCTGTTTCCTTCGTCCTAATTAGTTTTATTAGGATCACAGCTTATGTAATGCGGGATGAATTTCAGGTAACAGCAAACACCTGGGGACCTTGTGCATGGGTGAAACCAATTTAAGTCCATTCAGCAATAAAGTCCAATGTAAATGAATGCATAAAATGGATAAAGGCTTAGGGACGTTCTGATTGGAGAAAATTTGGATTTTGGGAAGAAACCGGGTTTCTCCTCTGTTTAATTGTATTTTTCTGGAGACAAATGGTTAACTTGTTCAAAGTTCCATTTTCTGTCAGGCAGCTCCAGGAGCAGGAGGTGTGCTTGAGCCGCAGCCAGAGCTTCCACCTGAGGAAGCCCGGCCTGTTCCACCCCGACACCGGAAAGCGGGGCCGCTCAGTCCTCCGCTGCCCCCTGCTGGAAGCTCTTGGGACACACTGTTAGGAGACCGACTGCTGAGATTCTGACCCAGTATGAATTCCCTGATTTCCTCCCAGAGGTGCCCTCGTCATGCCCCCCTCGCCGGGCCGCCCCCGCCCACTTGACACAGACAATGGCGCTAAAGGAGAGCGGCTGGCGGCTGCAGGGGCCCTGCGCGGAGCACCTGACGGTCTTTACAATTATTACCTGGTGTTGCTTGGACAGGTCTCTATAGCCGCGTGCTTGCTTCTTGGAAACGGGGAACTCTTCACCTTCATAATCGATCTGTGTTGATTTAAAACAGATTTGGTACTTACATTTTTGTTCATTTTGAAAATTTTTCCTCATAGCAAAAGTTGGGAAATAAAGAGATGATTAAAAAAAGAAGTCTTTTCTAATCATACCAGGCCTAGGTAACTACTCTTCTGTGTACGACTGCTCAGTCTTTTTTTTCTACATGTATATAATTTTAACCAAATTGGGATTATACTAGCACTCTTTGAAAAGACCTGGGATTCTCATTCCACTGGGTTGATTAGTGAAACTGAAGTAACTAACAGCCACCTCTCTTGGAGAAGATTCTTCTTGTTGTTGTTTAATTGGGATCACAGGTAATTATGTAATGCGGGATGAATTTCAGGCAACAGCAAACACCTGGGGAGCTGAGTGTGGGCTGAGGATGGCTTTTAGCCGAAGAGCCCCTCCCTCCCTCTGGAGGGCTTCCGGCCTGGGCCTCCAGCCGCCTGCCTGCCCCTCAGACAGCCCTCAGGCACCAGCAGCGCCTTGGGGCTGATTGAGAGGGAAGGGAGAGAGGAGGAGGGTGACAGCAGCCTGGACAAATCTCAGAAGGAGGTAAGTGCGGCCTGAGGTGCTGAGGAAGCCCATGCGGACTGGGCAGCTCGGGCTGGGCCTGGGCTGGATTTCTCAGCCTCTCCGGTCGCTGCCAGATGCCTGCGGATGAGGCTTTCTGGTCCCTCTTATTGGGTCTGTGGGCAGAGGAGGCTTAGGTAGGTCTCTCCTCACCTAACTTCTCCCCTCCCCTGCTCAGGGGCTTCTGATTTCCCAGTCTGGACATGGCTCAGTTCAGACCTTCAGCAGCTCGGGTGAGAACGTGCAGCGAGGAGGGGAGAACCGGAGGCGGCTGAGCCCAGCAGTGGTGGTGCAGGGACAGGAGAGCTGCTCCTGGGGAGTCCTCCCTCTCTGGGGAGTCCTCCCTCTCTGGGAGCTTCTCTTGCTGGGCCACAGCCTTGGGAGGGTCTCGGGGAGGCCACACACCCCCACCCCCACCCCCACTGCCTCTTCCAGGGCTGGGCAAGTGTCCGGGTGAGAAGCGCTTCATATCCAATTTATTTTTCTTGGAGTTCAGTGCAGGAAGTTCTGATGCTTCACTTTTTCATACCATGGGGCCTGGATAATCCGTGTATTGGTATTTCGAGTGTCGGGAAGCTGGGGATTAAATGCAACAAAGTGTTGTCTATGTGTGCTCTTACTGGGAGCCTTGTCCTGTCCACGGAGACCTGCCCCCCCACCACTGCACACCCCATCCTTGCCCTGCTGCACGCTCGTGTACACACGCATACTTTGGTTCCTCTCACATAGTCTTTTCCTTTTAAGCAGCCTGAAATCCTTGTTGCTAAAAGAAAAAATCTAAACTGGAAATAACCAACAAGGTCGTGAGCCCCAATGGCCACCTCGGCTGGGGGGGTCGGGTGGGGGGGCCTAAACTTTTTATCATGTATGGCGTTAGCTTTCTGGTAAACTCTACAGGCCACTTGTCAGAATAGTGCTCATAAATGTGTAAATAGGGAACATACTAAAAAGTCTAAAACATATCAGGGCAAGTGGCCACCATCTTACCTTTGTCTCAAAAACGCACAGGCGGACTCACCAATTAGCACTTCACTGGTCCTGCCTGTGTAGTGGGTCAGACCCGAGACTAAAGCAACCTCTTGGTGCTCTCAGAAGCCCCGTGTGTTTTTCAGAGGAGATACTGCCCTGTTTTTTTACAAAGGAGGAAACTGAGCTCGGTCGCAGCTGGAGTGGGGTTTGGTGAGGCCCGAGCTGGGGACCCCTTCTCAAGTTGATGCACTCTCTTCTGTAGCTCACCTTCTGGAAATACTTTATTTTTTCCTCACCCCAGAGCTCTGCAGCCTGACTAGGGAGTCTCTTCTGCCTTGAAGGCACACATCTCGCTGAGGGAAGATGAAGTGCCTCTAGTTCATGCAGCGCAGACGAACCAATTACAAACTGTCTCTCCCCAGCCCCTCTTGGGTCGTTTCTCTTGTCCCCATCACACGAGCCATCTGCAGGACATGCACATTAACCAAAACTTCAGGGACAGTTCAGGGAACTTTTCTATTTAAGAAATCAGGGAAGATGACAGCTTGAAGTTCACCTCCTGGCCACGGAGGTGACGCATGGGTTGGCCTCTCCGCTGGTTGGTGCTTTGTTTCCCTACCAGTTCAACTGGCCCCCCCGGGATGGGAGATTTGTTTTCTAGTTTGTTGCTCTAGAATTGACCTAATTGATGTATAATTGACATAAACTCACTTTGCTGTAATAAATTCAGTTAGCATCTCTCTCATTAGGGACAATAAAACGAGAAAAAATTCCCCTACTGATGAGCACTTGTAGGATTTAAGCTGGTATTGTAACAGGGTGGTCCCCAGGAAAGGGGGAGGTTCCCTGCCCCACCCAAGGGAGGGTGGAGCTGAGCAGGAAGAGGAGAAGCTGCAGAAGAGACTGAGGAAGGAAGCAGGATGGAGCCAGAAGGAGACCTGGAGGAGGCGCATGGAGCCTAGAGACACGTGAAGAAACTGTGCTTGTCTTTTGGTCGTGGACTGGGTGACACAGATGTGGGTGAGACCCGTGGGGAGGGGACAATGGCAGCTTTTATCTTGATGTTGATTTTGCTCTTTTCCTTCCGGGCTTGTCTGGTTGTTTGTGACCCTTTTCTGTGGGTCCCCACTGGAAGATGCTTTAGACTTGTAGCAGGCTTTCGGGCCTTGCTCTGGGCCAATCCCATTTGGATGGACTTTTACCCACAAGGGGATGGGTAACTTTGGGTGCTTCATTTAGAAACTAGACTCTTTGCCTTACCTGTATTGTTTCCTAGTTTTATTAAAGATCCTTCCCATCAGTCTCATGTGTTTTGTGTTGATGCGGCGGATGGCAAAACCCATTTAGAATAGGCAGGTTTGCGGGGCTTGGGCTGCCCCTCTCCCTGTCCTATAACAGTATCTCACATGTCACACAGTATTAACTGCAGTCATCATGTCCCTTACGTTCTTAGATCTTAGTGATTTTATAACTGAAAGTTTGTACCTTTTAATCTCCTACCTCCAATTTTCTCTCTTCCTACCTCCACACCCCTGCCTCTGGTAACCCCAAATCTGACCTCTTCTATAGGAGTTGGGTTTTTTCTTATTTAGATTCCACACGTAGGTCATACAGTGTTTGTATTTGGCTTGTTTCCCTTAACATAATGCATGATTGTCACTAACGGCAGGATTTCCTCATTATGTGTGGTTGTTACATGCAAGGATCAGATTAGGACACCAGGGGGTTAGAGAAATCGGCTTTATTGTGAGTCTGCTGGCAAGAAGACAGGAGGTAAACTCAAATCTTCCTGCCCAATTATAGGGAATGAGTTTATATATGTTTGCGGGGGGGGGGGCGCCTGGGATTGAAAACAAGTTAAATTTTTAGCTTTTGAAAAGCAGGTTGGGCAAAGACTTGGCTGAAGTTCATTGGCTGGTTCCAGGGAAGTTCATACAGGTCTAGGCTGCAAATAATTAAGCGTCAGACATATTGATAGGGGGAAAAAGTCACCCACGTCACTTTAGATATCACCTTAGATAGCCCAGCTAAGACAAGGGGGGTTGGTGGAAGGGTCAGAGTGTAAGTCTGTCTTCTCCATGGAAAAGGAGAAAGATCTTCCTGGGGAAAATCACAGAAGGTTACAGATAAATTTCAAAAGCAGCTTCCATCTAGTCCTCAGAGCCCCTCTCGTGAAAAAAACCTCTTACAAGGACACATTTTATTTGGGGTGGCAGATTTTTGCTCCTCTACACCCCCCTCCTCCGTTTGCCATCTCCCAGCTCTAGCCAGCCTGGGAACTCAGCTCAAGGTTGGTCCAGACTCTGCTGTGTCTGTAAAAGCAAGCCTCAGAGAAGAGTTGAAGTTCCTTTTTTCTCTTTTGTGCTCTTAAGGTCTGAGACCAATGTCACCATTTAGCCCCGGTTGAATAATACTCGTGTGTGTGTGTGTATGACCACTGCAGCCGTGGATGCTTATGTTCTATGTCTGGGCTATTGTAAATGTTGCAATGACCACGGGGGTGCAGGTAGCTTTTTGAGTTAGTGTTTTCATTTCCTTTGGATAAGTTCCTATAAGTGTAATTCTAGGTCATATGGTGGCTCTATTTTTAATTTTTTGAGGATCCACCATACTGTCTTTCATACCGACCGTAGCAGTTAACAATCCCAGCAGTAGTGCACAGGGTTCCTGTTTCTCCATGTCCTTCCTGGCGCGCTGTCTGGTGGCCATTCTCTTGACTGCAAGGTGCTGTCTCCCTGTGGCTGTGATTTGCATTCCCTGATGACTAGCACCTTTTGTAACCGGTGGCCAAAGCCAAAGATCATTCATTACAAGTGATGCCCCCTGGAGAGAGGCTTGCTGTGAGGATAGCCCCAGGGAAAATCACATTTTGAGGTGGAGCAACTGATAAGATATGTAAGGGACTGCAGAAGCAGCTCTGGATGATTCAGTGTTTTCTGGGATTCAGTGTTTTTCCAGGGTCAGTGATTTGAGACCCCACCACGTCAATCTTCCAGAAGGCTGTTGTGGGCCTCTAAACATGGAGAGGCCTCCAGCAGCCAACCTCAAAGAGGAGAAGTTCAGAGGCTTTGCAAGTAGCTGAGCGACTGAAACTTACTGATTTTGGTGCTGTTAGCTGCCTGACAGAGAAGGTGAAGACCCGGAACTGGGTGCCTCACTGAGCTGCATGTTTGGGGCCATTTGGCGGGCAGTTTGGCCACTGTAGCAGCTGTTTTGAGTGTTGCTTGTCTGGAGCTGTGCTGGGGCATCTCGGCTGCTCTGGGAGCATCTATGGTTGTGTCTTCTATTGTCTTCTTGAGTTGGAACCCGGCCTGTAGTCTGACTGCCACATGTTTTAGGTCTGCAGTAGTAGGTAGATGCCATCTTAGCTTTTTATTTAGGACTTGAAAACACTGGACACTGCTTCCGGTGAGGCAAATGGCCTTTTTTGGCCTTAGTAACTCTTTGTTTTTCCCTGGTTAGGTAAATCCCATTGTTGTTCTCTGAGCCTGAGTAGTCGTGCAATTGTGTACAGGGGTGAAGAACTCAGTGACTGATAAAGTATTTGGGCAGTGTCCTTGGCCAGTTTCAGTGCCCCTTGCTGCCTTATATCATTTTCATAGACCTCAATGACCTTTCACATATCTAGGGGACAATGTCTATTCTGGCCATATTTAAATTGGATTATATGTACAATTTTTTTTCTGACTATTGAGTTGTATGAGTTTTTTATGTATTTTGAATATTAATCCCTTATCAGATATGTGGTTTACAAATATTTTTTCCCATTCAGTAGGTTGTCTTTTCACTTTATTGATGGTTTCTTTTAATTCTGTAGAAACTTTTTAGTTTGATGTAGTGTCGTTTGTTTCTCATTTTACTGCTTGTGCTGTCGGTGTCATCCAAAAATTCATTGCCAAAGATCCCTGTCAAGGAGCTTTTTTCCTTTTAGAAGTTTCATGTTTAAGTCTTGCATAAGTCTTTAATCCATTTGAGTAAATTAAAAAAAAATTAAAGATTTATTTATGTATACAAGAACTGAGGTGTAGGCCAGAGGTGGGAGTGGGGTTGAGAGGATTCACCAGAGACAGAGTGGGGAGCAGAACATATAGATTGACTGAAATACACTGCTGAGAGGAGCAGCAGGCTGGACAGGAAAGGTCTGCCACACCATGTGGGTTAGCTCCCTGGCCGGGGATCGAACTCGTGGTACAGTGGTTGTGGATTGCTTCATAGTGCTGAGACTTAATCCCTTGTGCCACCAGGAAGGCCTCCTTTTGAGTTAATTTTTTTTTTTTAAAGATTTATTTTTTATTCATTTATACAAGCACTGGGTACAGTCAGAAGCGCGGGAGGGTGAAAGAATTCACCAGAGCCAGAGCGGGGAGCAGAGCAGGCAGAAGGACCGAAGTACACTGCTGAGGGGAGCAGCGGGCGGCAGGAGAGGTTTTATAAACATGTTGGATTTTTTCAAAATAGTTTGAATCTATTGAGGTAGTCATGTAATTTTTTTCTTTTCTATGACTATATCAAATGACTGATTTTCATGTTGAACCATCCTTGCATCCTAGTTGATCATGATGAATGATCCTTTTAAAGTGCTGCTGAATTCAGTCTGGTAGTATTTTATTGAGAAATTTTGCATCTCTCAGGAATATTGATCTATAGTTTTTGTTGTTGCTTTTCTGGTAGGGTCCTTCTCCAGCTTTGGTTGGTCAGGGTGATGCTGACTTCATAAAATGTGCCTGGGAGTGTTCTTTCCTCTTTTGCATTTTTGGAAGAGTCTGAGAAGGATTGGCATTAATTTTTTTTTTTAATTTTATAGAGGCATGTTTATTTATTTGTTTGTTTGTTTTTGTTTATACATGCACTGGGCACAGTCAGAAGCGTGGGAGGGTGAGAGAATTCACCAGAGCCAGAGCGGGGAGCAGAGCAGGCAGAAGGAGCGAAGTACACTGCTGAGGGGAGCAGCGGGCGGCAGGAGAGGTCTGCGCGCCATGCGGGACCCTCCTCTGGTGGCCGGGGAGCAGCCGGGGATCGAACCAGCACTGCAGAGGCTGCGGGCAGGTTCGCAACCCAGCGCTCAACCGCTGCACCACCGGGGAGGCCCGGCATTAATTTTTAAATGTTTGGTAAAATTCACCAGTGAAGATACTTGGTCCTGAGCTTTTTTTCACTGGGAGAGTTTTGATTATCAATGCAATATTCTTACTAGTAATTTGTTTTCAGACTTTCTATTTTTTCCTGGTTCAGTTTTGGTAGTTTGTTTCCTAGTATCTTACCATTTCTTCTAGGTTGTCTAATTTGTTGTCATATGGATATTCATAGTAGCTCCTAATGAATCTTTGTATTTCTATATCAGTTGTAATGACTCTTTTTCACTTAAAACTGTTGATTTGATTCCTCTTTGGTTAGTCTAGCTAATGGCTTGCCAATTTTCTTTTCAGAGAACCAACTCTTAGTTTGACTTTTTTT
This sequence comes from Talpa europaea, assembly GCF_964194135.1. NCBI lineage: Eukaryota > Metazoa > Chordata > Mammalia > Eulipotyphla > Talpidae > Talpa > Talpa europaea. The sequence continues at coordinate 104,882,458 of NC_140070.1, read as the reverse complement.
GTTTTGTTTTCCTGTCTCATTTATTTCTGCGGTAATCATTTCCTCCTTTCTGTTAACTTTAGTTTTACTTTGTCAGCTTTTTCTAGTTGCTTAAATTATAGAGTTAGGTTGGTTGTTTTGGGTTTTTTTTTTAATATTTATTTATGCAAGCAAGAACTGGGGTACAGGCCAGAGGTTTGGAGGATGAGAAGATTCAACAGAGACAGAATGGGAAACAGAACAGGCGGACTGGCTGAAATACACTGCGGAGGGGAGCTGTGGGCAAGACAGGAGAGGTCTGCTGCATCATGTGGGCCACCTCCCTGGCCGGGGACTGAACTAGTGCCGCAGCGTCTTCAGGTAACTTTATTGCATCTTAACCCCTTGTGCCACCAGGGAGGCCCTTGGAACTTCTTAATGTAGGCATTCATTCCTAACTTCCCACTTAAAAATTTTTTTTGCTGCATCCCATTAAGTTTAGGGGCCTCCCTGGTGGCCTAGCTGGTTCAGTCTCAGCGCTATCACCACTATGGCCAAAGTTTGATCCCTAGCCAGGAAGCTAACCCACATATGGTGCAGGAGACCTCTTCTGTCTTGCCCCCTCAGCAGTGTACTTCTGTAGATCCACCTGTCCTGCTCCCCACTCTATCTCTGAGGAATCCTCTCACCCCCTGCACCTCAGTCCTTCTATGAACACACAAAAAAAGTTTTGGTATGTTTCCATTTTGGGTTCTCTTAAGATACTTTCTTTTTTTATTATCTCCTTTCTTTGCGGCTTTGACTTTTTAGGGCAGTGTAGTTTAATTTCTATGTACTTGAGAATTTTCCAGTTTCCTGTTGATTTCTAGTTTCATATCACTCTGGTCAGAGAAGATACTTAGCATGATTTTCAGCCATAGCAAATTTTCTAACACTTGTTTTGCACCCTAATAATGGCCTATCCTAGAAAATAATTTGATGTACACGCTGTTGTTGGATAAAGTGCTCTATGTGTTAGGTTCATTTGGTCTAGAGTGTTGTTCAAGTCCATTATTGATACTGTCTGAATGATCTATTCATTGTTGAGTGAGGTATTAAAGTCTCGAGTATTGTTGTATTGCTGTTCACTTTTACCCCTAAGTCTGTTTAACCATTAGAGTTGTAAGTGAATTACACACCACCATTACTATATTACATCTAACTTTGACCCTATATTTACCAATGAGTGACTTTTACACTGTCTTAAGTTTTTAACTGGCATCCTTTTCTTTCCACTCAAAGAATTCCCCTTATCCTTTCTTATTAGGCAGGTCTAGTGGGGAGTCCCTCAGCTCTCGTTTTTCAGAAGTCTTCATCCCTACTTTCCGAACAGCTTTACTGGGTATAGGATTCTGGGTTAATAGTTTTTTCTATTAACATGGCATCACATTCTCTTCTGTATTGAAAGGTCAGCAACAAATCCACCCACAGTATTATGGGAATCCTTGTGTAACTACTCTCTGACACTCCTTTTAGAATGATAACATGTCTCAATGTAGCCATATTTGGACTAGAAAGAATGTGGAAAAAGTTAACTATTACAATGTTGGGACTGCAAACTGTCTTCTGTAATTATTTGCTGTTCTCACAGATTTGAAGTGATAGCGCATTGTAGTTGTAAATTTTATCTTATTCAGACCAATGTGTAGTTTTCCATTTATTGATCTTTATCAGTTACATAATATGCAAGCATTACTCAATAGGGTCCCATTCTCACATTTTTCTTTTGCTGTGTAAAAGCTTTTTAATGTGAGATAACTCCAATTGTTTATTTTTGCTTTTATTTCAATTGCTTTGGGTTGTTTCCAAAAACATCTTTATCATTATCACTATGGAACTTAATGATTTTTTCTATGTATTTTAATTATTATTAACTATTTAAAATAATTATTTTAAATCTTTAATCCATTTGAAATTTATTTTTGTCAAGGAATTAGAATCCAACTTCCTTCTTTTACATGTGGCATGTGTCTTCGTTTCTGTAGTCTATTATCAGTGCTTTATTAGTTTCCTTTGGTAGGATGGTGCTTTTTCATAATCTTTGATTCTTGAGTAGGCTCTGTAGGTAGGAACTTAGTTTATCAAGATTCAAGTGCTGGTTGTTGAAATCTCCCCCTTCTCTGTCACAGTAACATTTCCAGTAGTTGAGCTCTGAAGATTCCTCTACAATCCTTGTTGGTGAAACCAGAGCAGGGGCTCCCAAAAAGTGACCCACAGTGCTGACAGGGAGCTAGATGTCATTCTTGGGCTTTCTGCATGGGAGGAATTGTAGGCTTGGAGATCTCTTGGCTTGGTGCTATGCTGGCCTGGGGGTGGAACAATGCCATCAGAGTATAGTTGTCCCTCTAACCCTAATGCAGTTTTTCTTGATTCTATGGTATAGAGTGGGTGCTTCAGCCTTGCTCCTATGCTCAGGGATCAGTGGTGTCTCATCCATGAATAGTTATTATTCTGCTTGAAGGGGAGTGAAGTCAGGAACAAATCTGGATTACCATCTTGGTGAGGTACGTAATGGGATAGCTGCATGAGCTGACGTGCTGGTTGACTTTCGTGTCCTTGCCCATAACCATAAAACAGCATTTTTTAAAAAACCTACACTGAAAATAGTTGAGGGTTCTGCAGATCCCACCCTGTGAGTATCTCACATGGGTGGAAAAGTTTGACAAAAGCCCCAAGAAGACAAGGAGTCAGGGCTGGCTTTCCTGTCTACCCATTAAGTCTGAGAGGCTTTTTCCAACTCAAGCTTTGATGACTGTAGTTTGGTTTAAGTTGGGAGAAATCCCCTTTATGCAATGAAAGTGAGGAAAGGTTATCCACAGTCCATGAGACCACAGGGACTAGGGAAGTCAGAGAGCAGCAAAGAATTGGGACTAAGAGACTCTAGGCCTATGTGGGACAGAGGCTGGCTGTGAGCAGGTCTCCACAACTCTGCACCTGTACTGCTGGAACCCAACAATAGGTGCTGGACCAGGCTCCTTTCCTCCAACAAAGAAAGCTGATTGGCTTATGCGTAGAATCTTGGAGGAGTTTGGGGGATAGAGTTCTCCACCCCATTAATCTTACTTCTGGATGCCATCCAGGGATCAGTCCTGTTTTCCCCAGTATGATCAAAGTTTAGATCAGACAATACTTAGAAGTCATGCCCTATAAATACCTTTTTTTTTTTTTTTTAAGGAGAACTCTTGTTTTTTTGTTTATTCATTCATTCATTCATTCAAGCACTGGGTATAGTCAGAAGCATGGGAGGGTGAGAGAATTCATCAGATTCAGAGCGGGAAGCAGAACAGGCAGAAGGACCGAAGTACACTGCTGAGGGAAGCAGCAGATGGCAGGAGAGGTCTGCGCGCCATGTGGAACCCTCCTCCGGTGGCCGGGGAACAGCTGGGGATCAAACTGGTGCTGCAGAGGCTATGGGCAGCTTCGCAACCCAGTGCTCAACCGCTGCGCCACCGGGGAGGCCCACCTATAAATACTTCTTGACAGAGGAAGGGCTTAACTAATATCCCCAAAATACTCCTATACTGAATAGCAACCTCATAGGCCCTGAGACAGCTAAAGTTTCTAACTCCAAAGGGGCCTACAACATTGGTAGCACCACCAGACTTATTCTCAGTAAACATTAAAAGCAACAGTGGCAACTCATATTAGAAACACAAATTTCCAGGATTTACCCCAAATTTGCTGAAGTAGAAGCTGTGGGCCCAGGAACCTGCATTTCCAACAGAGGCATTTCCAGGTGGTTGTTGGACCACCTTGGTTCTCCAAGTTACATAGTAGGGGCCTTGAAAAGCTTCAGTAACAGGGAGCACCAATTCCTGTTATGGCAGCAGCTTATACTTCTCGAAGGCAGATACCTCAGCAGTGCATGGTTTCTCAGTGTGGTTGCTGCACCAGTATTACCTTTGCCTGGGAACTTGTTAGAAATGGAAATTCCTTCAAGCCTCACTCACCCTAGACCTATCCAGGTTCAGAAATGCTGGGGCTGGAGACCAGTATCTGGTTTAACAAGCTTCTAGGTGTGTCTGATGCATGCTGATGTGATAACCACTGAGCTGGTAAGTCCTTCTTGAAGTGAGCACTTGAGGTCCAGCATATCCCCAAAGCCTCTCAGCCTGAAGATATTCCAGGATATCCAAGGTATTTTTAAAATTTTTATTAGAACTATTTCCTCCCTCTTCCTAAATCTGAGGTCCTCCAGTCACACCCCTTTTTAAAAAGATCATACAAGAACTGGGGTACAGGCCAGAAGTGTAGGAGGGTGGGGTGAGAGGATTCACCAGAGACAGATGGGAGCAGAACAGGCTGACTGGCCGACACTGCTGAGGGGAGCAGCAGACAAGACAGGAGAGGTCTGCCACGCCATGTGGGTATTTTCCTGGCTGGCTGGGAATCGAACTCGCACTGCAGAGGCTGCAGGCAGCTTTACAGTGCTACGCTCAACCCACCAGGGAGCGCCCACCCCTTCCATTTCTCTCTGGCCCTTTCAATTTTCTTGATAATTGTTTTTCCTAGAGGGAACTGGAGCTGTAGCACTGGAGGCCTGAAGCTCAAACTGGGTTTTATGGGGTCAGGCTAATCAAGACATGTTTGAGAACTAGAACAGACTAGTCAAGAAAATGTTTGAGAGCTCTAAGTTGGATTTGGGGTCGCGGTGTGTTCCCTTGGTGCCTGGGCCAGCCGGGGATCCGGGCCAGTGGGCGGCTTCGCGCTCGACCCGCCTCCGTGTCTGAGCCAGCCGGGAGTCCGGGGGCTGCAGGCAGGCTTGCGCGCTCGACCTGCCTCGGTGTCTGGCCAGGCCAGGAATCGAGCCCTCGCCGCGGGGGCTGCGGGCAGCTTCAGCTTCATGGCTTGGCGCTCAGCCCACTGCGCCACTGGGGGACCCCCACCTCTTCTGCTTCTTTCTGGCCCTTTCAATTTCCTTGATGATTGCTTTGGCCCTTTCAATTTCCTTAATTGTTTTTCCCAGAGGGCCCTAGAGCTGTAGCACTGGAGGCCTGAAGCTAAAACTGGGTTTTATGGGCTCAGACTAATCGAGAAAATATTTGCGGACAGGGGTGGATTTGGGGCCAGCCGGGAATCGAGCTCGCGCTGTTCACAGCTTGGCGCTTAACCCGCTGCGCCACCGGGGGGGGGGGGTCCCCCACCCCTTCCGTTTCTTTCTGGCCCTTTCAATTTCCTTGATAATTGCTTTTCATAGAGGGAAAAGCAGGAGCTGTAGCACTGGAGGCATGAAGCTTAAACTGGGTTTTATAGAATCAGCCTAATCAAGGAAATGTTTAATCAAGGATATGTTTATTTGAGAACAGAAGTTAGATTTGGGGCCACAATCAAAGGATAGGGTGTGTTCCCTCAGTGTCAGAGACTAGGAGCGCTGTAAGGGGCTGAAGTCATTTGTTCAAAAATTCTGGATTGGTTGACAGGCGTCTTTAAAACAAAGTTATAATTGTGAGCTCTTTTTGTAATGAGCAACAGAGATGGCATTATCAGAGAAAGGGTATTCTTACACAAGGAGTTAAATCAGACTGCTTTTCACCTAGACCTTCCAACATGGCAAGATGGAATAGGCTGTGAATTACTGGAGAGGAGAGTGGGGGGTGATCAGGGATGGAACAACTGTTGACTAAGTGTCCTGACATCTGCTGTGGGCTACAGGTACGACCATACAAGTATGCTGGTGAACTGAAGCTTCAAACGCAAGTGCCATCCTGTCTCTGCTCAAACTGGGTTTTGAACATGCAGAGTAGGGGCCATTCCAAAATATTGGAAATCTAGTCAGAAATTATGCTACACATGTAAAGGTGGGAGTGTATGAGGATAGGTGGATGTCCCCAGTGGAAATGCAGAAATGTCAATGACAGCTGCTGCTGGACTCCTTTGTCTCATTTCTTGCCAAGGTTGACTTCCCATGTCAATGACAGAACAATTATGTGGGATCCTTGAGCAAGCCTCCCAATGGACTCAAACAAAGCAGCAGCCAGTTCACTTGTAACCCCAATAGTGGGAAAGGAAGCTATGCGACCGAGGTTCAGCACAGGCCCAAAACTGCTGCCTGCCTAGGCAGAAGGTGAGGTGGAACCTGCTCCACTTCGTGCAGTGAGAGCCAGACATTGGCTGCATGGACTTCGCTATGGTCACCTTGCTCTCTCTGTGAGTAACAAGAGTTCAGGGAACCAGCACCATTTGCATACCTAAAGTATCACACTAGACACAAGAAATGGTGTACTGGGCTTAGCTTAATATCCTAAACTTTTTGTCTCATGGCAATTAAAAGAAGCTAAAGCAGTTTGATCTAGAGCTAGCTTCCAAATTTGAGGGTATCTCCCTAACAAAGTCAGGGCTGAGATTGTCCAGCCAACATCAGATCTATAAAAGAATACCTGAAAATAAACTATAACAGTTGTGCTTATAAGCCACTCAGTATTTCCTAGAGCCCAACACCCCAGATGTCACAATACAAGGTCCCTGAAAGAATCCAAGCAGTAGTAAGTCTGCTTATTTCAAGCCAGCGCATTTCAGGCCTTCACAAAAAACATTCAAACACCAAGTCTACTCAAGTAAGCTTCCCAAGCAGCTTTTCGGTACATCTCAGCTGCTTCCAGTTGATTAGCTGCTGTTATTATGCCCCGACCTACAATGATGATATCAGAACCTCGTTTGCCAATGACTTCTTGTGGGCTGTTGTACTGCTGACCAAGATTATCCCCTGCAAAAAACACAAAAGTCAGTTAAATAACAGTATAAAAATCAGAAAAATCTGTCAATACTTTTCTAAAATAGTATCTAACCTGCTTTAATAAAAAATGATTTTACTTTCTAATTCCTTTTTGTACACAGGTGAGTCAAAGCAGGCTTAGGGTTTCTACATAGTCTGAGTGCTTGATGGGCTTTTGGCAGAAAGGTTCACTTATGTGTAATGAGGACTTTATTGATGGGCTTTTCTGGTGTCTATAGAGATTTGGATTTAAGTTTCATTAGGAGAGCTGTCTGAACTCTTTGCTAAGAATAAAACGTTCATGTCTGAGTTTGGTTTATGGAGAGCCGGAGATTTCAACCAGCCTGAAACTGTATTTATCTGCCTGTCCATTTGGAATTTGGATCAGCAACTTAGAACTGAGATGTTCATGTCTTGTTTTTCCTGCGGGTGTTGCTATGGCTTTATTTTTTACTGTCTACTGTAGGTGCTTAGGCCAGTAAATGGCAGTTGCGGGGAGAAGCATAGAAGACAAGCTGCTATCATGGATATACCGAGGGGCAGGAGTATATGACACTCTTTTAGTCTCTCTGTGGTCCCAGATCTAAGACTTGGCAGCCTGTGAGTATGCTTCACAGCGCCAGTATGGATCCAAAAGGGTATGAGAGGGGCACAGTCTAGAGCATTTTTGCCATTGCCCTTCTAGCCTTTGTGGCATTCCAGCTCCTCTGCACTTCAGCTGGGTCAAGGGCAGTGCCCGCCTCACCATCTCCTGCATACCACCATTTCAAGTCCCTCTTCCATCCAACTTCAATCACACTAATGCCTGTATCCCTTCTAATACAGGGGAAGATGTAGGGGGTGCCTCAGTCTTACAACCACACCGTGGGATTCTCAGTGGTGTATTAGCCCAGGCTATTTGTTCTCTTGGGAACAAAACGAGGAATCTGGCAGTGAGGCCTCCACTGCTTTTTTTTTCCTTTTTAAATTGTGCTATTCTAGAAGCCTTCTGCTAAATGGTTTATATTTCAAATCCAAGATGCTTTTAATTAGCCCTTAGAAGCTTAGCTCTCAACGGTACTATTTAGTCAAAAGAATTGTGAGGGCTTACGAGAAACAGTAAGAGTTGACAAGCAGAGTGCTTAGTCTGTGCCAAAACACTGTTAAGGGCTTCTAAACATGAAAGTTCCCAAACAACCCTATAAAGTGAATGTTAACTCCATTTTACAGACTAAGAATGAGACTAAAAGTAAAATGACTTAGATACGTGGTCACTAAATGGAAGTGTCAGGTATCCACATTTATTTCAAATGTGGAGCTAAAAAAAAAAGGCCAAAAGTTGTCAAGTACTACTGCTATAACAGCTTAGATAGGTGCATCTTTCTGCTGAAGCCTACTGGGGAATATATGAAATCTACAATGGGAAACTTGGGAAACTATGTAGAAAACCTCTAGTACTCTTTAACTCTGATGTACTTTTACCATTCCTTGATTTATTTGAATTCTCAGTCTAAGGCACTTAATTAAAAAAAGGCAAGATGGTACTATAAAGACCCTGAACACAACACCTCCTACAGACACACCAAATGTACAACTATATATGAAACAATTTTCTCCCAAAAAACCCTGCTAAATTGAAAAGCACCTCCACATAGGACAAAAGGACCACAGCAAGGCAGAGACTTCTCTTGCCAGGAACCCAGCAGTGACCCATAGTGGTAAGGGGTCTGTACACCCTTAGCTTATACCCAAGGATTGATGGGTCTGTACCAGCTTTGAAAAGCATGGGGCATATATCCAGGGTAACTCAGAGTGGTAAACTGACAAGTCCCTCTATAGAGAACTTGCAGGCAAACTCACCCTAGGACCTAAGAGACAGTAATCTGAAAGCACCAGGATGGCATGTGGAGATTTACTTGCTCAGTGTGGCATGCCTGATGTATGGGTGAAGGCCAGTCAAGACCTCCAAAGATGGAAGCATGGTCAGGTGCCATATTTATACCCTTTCAACCTTCCTGGCAAGGATGGTATGTGCACGTAGAAGAGGCGCTCCCCAATGAGTTTCTGAGGATGGCAAGCAGGTACTAGTTGCTAAAAACTAATCTCAGGTGTGCCTTGCTCCCTAAATTCACCTACAACTAAAGTCTTGGGCACAGTCTACACAGAGAATACCTTTTGAGCCCCTGATCCTAGTTGCCAGGAGGGGCCTGGCATTCTTGGGCCCACAGGACTACAAAAACCAGAAATACAGGACTCTGGAAGGCTAATATCTTCTCTACACCCTGCTCCCCAACCCCATCCTGGTCAGTAGCACCAGGTCAAAGGACTCGTTACTGTTCTAGACAAATTTTCTCTTTAGCAACTTTAAAATAACACACAAAATTGTGTTAGGCTCTAACTTGGGTAACAAGCATTTTGGAGAAACTATGATAAATGAAAAAGATTTACCTTCTGCTTCTAACTGAACTCCTGGAGTCAAGTGAAGAAATTCTGGTTTCATGCTTACTCGAGAGCCAGAAATAAAACCAACCACAAATTCAGAATGCTTCTCAGCCATTCCAACCTAAATTGAATGTAATAGGACAGATTACAAGAAAGTAGTTAATCAGAGGATAAAGCAAAAACTTAGTAAGAAACTGCTATGTTATAGATGTCCTTCCTCTTATTTAAATATAAACTCCACGTCTGAAACAGGTCATCTTACACATGAATCGATATACCCGCTCCATAAAGAACTCAAGATAACCCTTCCTGGGCCTTCCTGGTGGCACAAGGTGTTAAGTACCACACTATGAAGCAATCCAAAGCCTCTGTAGCACGAGTTCGATCCCCAGCCCGCCAGGGAGCAATCCACATAACAAAGCAGACCTCTCCTGTCTCACCCGCTGCTCCCTTCAGCAGTATATTTCGGTCATTCTGCCTGTTCTGCTCCCCACTCTGTCTCTGGTGAATCCTCTCACTGCCCCCAGACCTCTGGCCGGTACCCCAGCTCTTGTATGCATAAATAAATCTTTAAAAAAGATTACCCTTCCTGCCAATTAGCCATAGCCTAAAAATTTCAATAGGATATATAGCTAAAATCAAAATGTTACATAACTACTTATTTGTAATAACACTGGAGGACAACCTACTTCCAAAAAGGCTTTGAGGTGAGTACTCTACAAAACACTGCAATGGCATAAAACCATATTCAAGACTTAATGCCTAGGTACAAAAGATGTAGCTAAACTTCAATAAAAAAAAGACAGTTGTCATATAAAAACTATTACCTTACATTTACAGAAGTTTCTCTAGGTTTGTTTACTTGACTATCTAAATAGGCTATTCCTTGAGGGTCACAGTATTTCATTCTTGCCACGAAATAATACCACCTACAAACAAGTGCTATCTTGTCCTTAAATCAGACTCCCAGAACACACAATATTGGACTCATTTGTAGACTCACTCTGCTTCTAAGTGTTGGGAAATCAGATATTTGTGGTTTATTCGCAAGTGGGATTTAAACTTGACCTTAGGGTCATATGAATTCTTCACAGTTCCATGGACAGTCTTTGGAATAATATTAAAATACAATTCCCGGGCCTCCCCTGGTGGTGCAGCAGTTGAGTGCTGGGCTGCAAAGCTACCCACAGCCTCTGCAGCGCTGGTTCAATACCCAGCAGCCGGCGAGGGTCCCACATGGTGCGACAGAGCTCTCCTGCCACACCCACTGCTCCCCTCAGCAAGGTATTTCGTTAGTCTGCCTGTTCTGTTCCCTGCTCTGTCTCTGGTGAATTCTCTCACCCTCTTGCGCATCTGACTGTACCCAGTGCTTGTATAAATAAATAAATCTTTTTAAAAATAAATGTCTTTTAAAAAAATAAAAATACAATTCCCGTGCCAATTTTTAAAGTCTTTAAATTATCTGTAAAGGTGAACTATCCACCTTTCTAGGTGAGTGTGCAACTATGAAACTTAGATAACTAAAAAGTTGTTTACACATTTTCCTCTATCTCATTTTACGGGGAGTGGGTATCAATGTATATGGTGATATAAAAACTTTTAATGATGGGGGAGTTACTAAAAGAAACTGCCTGGATTAAGAACTTTCCCATATGTAATACCAATTAAAATCAATTAATTGGTGCTGCCTGAGAATGTGCCTATCCATAGGACTTGCAAGACTGGGAGAAACTACATGACTGGGAAGAAGCTCTTCAGTTGCAACTGATAGTGACAGGAAAAAGACAACTTTGGTATTTGACTAATCCGTTGCTGTATTATCTCTTGGAGTAGAATTCAAATCTCTCAAGTGTTCACTATAAGATAAAATGATGAGGGAACTCTAGCGAACTAATATTAATATACCATCACATTGATAGCTGATGTGTTTTTTTTTTTGGGGGGGGGGCAGTTTCTAGCCTCCAGAGTAAGGTCTCTTCTTTCCCCACATGCAGTGTAATAGCCCCGGCAGCCTTACACACCCCATTTCCTCTGTCACTTACTGCGGCTTTCGTGTAGTTCCCAGTGGCCAAGGAGCCCAGGGAGCTCATTTCTGCAATGAGCAGGCACCCCCGGTGCAATGGCAGGCCTACTTCTCTCAGGCCTTTCACAACTCCTGAGCCTGGTACCACATGAGCATTTACTAGATCAGCCCAGGAAGCTATTTTAAAGACACCACCTAAGAAAGAGGAAAAAGATATTTGCTAATTTTCAAACAAATTTTTTTGTCCGAGCAACCAACTACAATGAAATAATCTCCTAGTAACATGTTAATGAAACACTTCAACAATTTCGGTGCTTATCAGTTGACCTATGGTTCCATCTGTGAAAAATATATCTACCTGGAAGCTAGCTGAGAAATCACAATGAGAAAAAACTTTCAAGTTCTATACTTAGTTTCTCAGTAATACTGATGAGACTGCTTTTCCTTGCAGGCTGAAGTTCATGCCCACCAAGTGTTGGGCAATTAGAAGTGGACTCCAGTGAAAGAGGGCATTTATTGTGCTGAAGATATCAACATTCTGAAATTCCTCTGAAGATGACAAATTTTCGTTCTTCAAGGATCTCTTAGTAACTTCACTATCTCTTAAATCTACTTGTTAGTTCTCTTTACTTCTTCAAACTTCAATAGGCAATTTATTCATTTTAAAAGCTGACAGCAACAACCCTAATTAATCCCTGGAGAAAAAAGCCATATGTAAACATGCAAAATGTTAGTATAACTCAGTTAAGCAACCAGTAATTGTACGCCATCTTAAGCACAAGAAAGTCACTTATAGACAAATCTACCCTAAAGAAATAGCTTAAGAAATGTACGGATTATTTTAAGAAAAACCAGGGTATCTCAAAAGACCCAAATAAATGTTAAGTAACATGAAATGTCTGTAAAGTTAAATTTAAAAAAAAAAAGATACATACAATTTGACACAAGTTTACATAGAAGGATGGGTAGAGAAGCATTTCTTCCATCCAACATATGCTCTACTTTGAGTTACTAGTTAACATAAAAAGAGTAGCTATCAACAGATCTTTTCATTCTGAAAATAAATTTTATGACTCTATACTGCTTTTTAAATTGTTTTCAACATCTGCAATTTTCATTATTCAAAATATTAAGCTCATTTTCTGGCACCAACACACCCACTTTTTTTGTTGGGGAAACTACCCTCAACCACTTCTGCATTCAAGAAGTTTAAATATTGTTAACAACTACACACTACCAAAGATGGGACATTATTTCCCAGGCAAGCTAATAAGGTATTCTACACCACAGTGACCGGGTTGGGGTAAGCAAGGAGTGTGCCTACATGACAAAGAAGTCAAGAGAGAATAAAGCAAAGTAGAGAGATGGAGAGAAAAAGCAAGTCCAAAGAGATCCCTTGAGCTTCTGGATCAAGCCATGTTTAAGGCCTGTTCTCGCTGGACTTTTCAGTGATGTGAGCCATTATATTTCTTTGTCTTCATCCAGTTTTAGCTGGGTTTCTGCTTCTTGCAGATTCCTAAATAATACTTACCTTCATACTGCTTCTTTACTGTGTTCCCTATATCTGCAAATTTCCGGTCTTCAAATATTAAGAACTCATGGCGTTTTGCCAGAGTTGTTAACTCCTTCATCGTATCCAGAGTAAAATCATTCAAAATATCCACGTGAGTCTTGAGAATGCAGATGCTGGGCCCAAGAGCGTCTGCCAGCTGTAGCAGCTGTCTGGACTCTGACACATCAGCAGACAGACACAAATTGGTCTCCTTCTTCTGCATAAGCCTAAGCAGCTTTGAGGCAACAGGGTGGATCCCGGGCAGTTCTGCACGTGCACCAAAGCTGAGTTCTTTGGGTGCCCTCTTTATTGAGGAGAGAGAGCCATTATGATCATCTGCCACAAAAACATTCTTTTGAATAAACTGCTTCACTCTCTCAACCATCTCAGCATCAATTTTTTTCTGTTGCTCAAGAATTTCCAGCATTTGGGACAACGTACACACTGCATGGAGACGAATCCCCTGCGCCTGCAACTTGTCCTTGCCTCCTTGCTCTCTGTCCAGCAGCACTATCGCATCAGTGACCTTCAAGCCCTCCTTCTGAAGAACCTCAACAGTTTCCAAAACACTAGATCCACTGGTAACAACATCTTCAATTATCAAACAGGTTTCTCCTGGATTAACAGCCCCTTCTATAAGACGCTTAGTACCTAGAAAAGAAAAAATTGATTCCAATTTAAAATTATGTACTTCATCCAACTCAAGATGCATCATACAGTATAAATTTGGCATATATTTACCAAATGGTAAAAAGATGATCTAAATTTTACTTTCTGATAATTTACTTTTGAGCTACTTTATTTCTGATGTGTCATGTTTACTATTTTGTAGTGTGTCTATCCTAGAAATGTCAGTTACAATAAAATATAGCAAAACTAGCCAATTATTTTGCTAGTATAAACACATACTAGTTGTTTTATGATCAAAATTTCAAATATGGGAATCCTTTAAGCAAGATCACCTGTAAAGGAGACTTATGAAATAACCCAATATCAAAGAAATCATTCCTTTTCCCATCAATAAACATGATCATTATTCAAGATCAGACAATCAACTTGCTTTTTAAGAATATAAATTCAGGGAGGAAAATATCAGCAACTAATTAGACTAGTCACTACCTATTTATTATATAATGCAATGTGACCAAATATTCTTATTCCTCTCCAATCCTTAAAATAGACTTTTCAGATAACCTACAAAGTGTAAACAAAACTTAGGTTGTGAATTTATAGTCTCATTTTTTATATGTCCCACCACCCAATTGGCTTTATTTTGAAACAGAATTGGTGGACATGTTGCTCACTTTGAGCTTTACCATATGTACCACCTTTGACCTTTCTCATTTTTCACTTAATTCCCCCTCCACCCTCAACTCACAAGCTTAACTAAATCAGATTAGAATACAAGATTGAGTACTTAACAAGCATATTTACACAATGATTTCAAGATAGAATGAGGAAGAAGAAATAATTGTTTCTTATGTTTCTTACGGGCAGGGGTTCACATGAACACTGCTTTCCAGCAGTGTTTTTTCATATATATTTTTGTAATGGACAATCCCAATCAAAACTAGACAATATTTAACAAAACACACTTAAATAAAACACCCATGTTTCATCTATAACCCTACCCACCCACCTCCCCCTAATTTTTAGCAGCAAATCCCTGACACCCAATTTCATAGTTTCACAAGTTTTTGTAAAAAGTACTCTTAAGGACAGCACTATCTCACCAAAATAAAACAAGCAAAAAAAAAAAAAAAAATCCTATTAACCCCTCAATATCTTCAAATATCAAGTCAATTCCAATAAGAAAGTACTTAAAAAAAAAAAAGATTTATTTATTTATACAAGCACAGGGTACAGTCAGAAGCGCGGGAGGGTGAGAGAATTCACCAGAGCCAGAGTGGGGAACAGAACAGGCAGACTGACTGAAATACACTGCTGAGGGGAGCAGTGGGCGCGGCAGGAGAGGTCTGTGCACCACGTGGGACCCTTGCCAGCAGGCGGGGATCGAACTGATGCTACAGAGGCTGCGGGCAGCTTCACAGCCCAGCACTCAACTGCTGCGCCACTAGGGGAGGCCCAAAAAAGTACTTTTTAAAACATGTGGGTTACCTGATAATCAAGGGCCCATTAAAAAAACCCATACATTTAGAATTTCAATTAGTTTTGTAAGTAATTTTTTATTTATGTATTTCTCTCTAGGAATTTTAAATATAAAGATACTTGGCGTGGCAGACCTCTCCTATCTCACCCGCTGCTCCCCTCAGCAGTGTATTTCAGTCAGTCTGCCTGTTCTATTCCCCGCTCTGTCTCTGGTGAATCCTTTCACCCTCCTGCACATCTGGCCTGTTCCCCATAAATAAATCTTTAAAAAATATATGAAAAAAAATAAATATAAACATACTGTGAAAGTATGTGTTTTTACAATATTCGGCTCCTGAGAGGAGTTGGTGGGGAAAAAACAAACAGCACTTGGTCATAACGTAAAGGACTAATGAAAACATCAGTGTCTAGAAGAAGAAAAGATTCTATCAGGTCATACATATCAACTTATTACTACTTTGACTTTACCATATTCTTTGGCTTCTTTCCTTCTAATAAGCATGGGAATCTGATTGGTTGAACAAATAACTGTAGCCAGAGGTAAAGCTGTGTAAGGCACTCCACATACAGTGTCAAAGTTGATCCCTGCATTTTGAGCAGTTTGGAATAAAATCTCAGCAACCTGTAAGAAAATGAAGACATAAAATATTACTATTTTAAATGTATAAATCATGTACCAGGTATTACAGAGTAATAACCTGTGAGAGAGAGTCTCAAACTTGACCCAAAAAATGCAAATGACTTTTGTTAAATTATCCTCTCCATAACCCCATACAAACGTAAAAGTGAAAATACAAGAATGAATTTTAGCGGGCTAAATTGAGAGTCTGCTCTTAGGGCAATGTGTTAGGGAAAGCCCCGAGGCTGACCCTAAAGATTAAGGACAGCCTCCAGGCTTCCCAGTTTTCCTTAGCAATCCAAGTTTGGTCACCTACTAGCTATACTCTCTGGCTAATTAATTTAATAAACACAACACTGAAACCATATGAAATGTAAATGTTTCCATAAGAAAGTTTTACTGGAACACAAATCAAATTGCAAAAAAACGCACAAGATTTTCATAAATACAGTCTATTTTGTGACATACATCTTGTAGACTCCTTTTCCACATAAATCACATTTTAATGCTAGAAATGCTTACTTCCACCCAACACCACTCTATTTTTTTTAAAAAGAAAAGTAGTAAGAGTTCTTTAGAGAGAACTAGATCAGAGGTCTTCAAAATATTATGCTCCTGTGCTTCTCAAGACCTGGCAAATCTGAGTACTTTTAAGTTATAAGACATTTAATTTCTAGAGTACTGAAAAATTAACATACATATGAACTAGAACTGGCACATCACTTTTTTTTTAATAGAGGCATGTTTTTATTTATTTGTTTGTTTGTTTTGTTTATACATGCACTGGGTACAGTCAGAAGCGCGGGAGGGTGAGAGAATTCACCAGAGCCAGAGCGGGGAGCAGAGCAGGCAGAAGGACCGAAGTACACTGCTGAGGGGAGCAGTGGGTGGCAGGAGAGGTTTGCGCGCCATGTGGGACCCTCCTCTGGTGGCCGGGGAGCAGTTGGGGATTGAACTGGCGCCACAGAGGCTGCGGGCAGCTTCGCAACCCAGCGCTCAACCGCTGCGCCACCGGGGAGGCCCTGGCACATCACTCTTTTAGTGACTACAATGGAATTCAAAAGCTATTTGATACTATCTCCATTTAAAAAAATATAAAAATGCTTGACTGAGTTGGAAAAATTTGTGCTTAACTCATATTGTGCTGGCCTCCCCAGTGGTGCAGCGGTTGAGCGCTGGGTTGCGAAGCTGCCCGCAGCCTCTGCAGCGCTGGTTCGATCCCCGGCTGCTCCCCGGCCACCGGAGAAGGGTCCCACATGGTGCGCAGACCTCTCCTGCCGCCTGCTGCTCCCCTCAGCAGTGTACTTCGGTCCTTCTGCCTGCTCTGCTCCCTGCTCTGGCTTTGGTGAATTCTCTCACCCTCCTGCGCTTCTGACTGTACCCAATGCTTGTATAAATAAATAAATAAATCTTAAAAAAAAAAAAAAGAAAAAGAAAAAAAGAAATGGAAGGACAGTCCAGAGTCATGGACTGGAAGAACAGATATTATTACAATGGCCAAACCACCCAAGCAATTTACATATTCAATACAATCTCTACTAAAATCCCAATAGTATTTTTCAAGAAAACAGAACAACAAAATTCTAAAATTTGTACGGAACAACAGAAACTCCAAATAACCAAAGCAATCCTGAGAAAAATGAAAAAAAACTGGAGGCATCTCACTCCTTGACTTCAAATTATACTATAAAGTGGTGGTAATCAAAAACAGTATGCTACTGGGACAGACAGACACACACAAAGGAATAGAATTGAGAGTCCATCAAAAGTAAACCACCACATATATGGACAGCTAAATTTTTGACAAAGGAGTCAAGATCATGCAATGGAGAAAGGAAAGCCTCTTCAACAAACGGTGCTAGAAAACCTAGACAGTTACATGCAGGGAGTAGGAAAGAAAAGCAGGGCCTCCCCGGTGGCGCAGCGGGGTTGAGTGCAGGGCTGTGAAGCTGCCCGCAGCCTCTGCAGTGCCGGTTCCATCCCCACCAGCCTTGGAGCAACCCACATGGCAAGCAGACCTCTCCTGTCTCACCCTCTGCTCCCCTCAGCAGTGTATTTCGTCTGTCTGCCTGTTCTGTTCCCCGCTCTGCTTCTGGTGAATTCTCTCACCCTCCTGCACATCTGGCCTATACCCAGGCTCTTGTATAAATAAATCTTTAAAAAAAAAAAAAAGTGAAAACCATTATTTATTTAAAAAAAAATGTGATATAAGACCTAAAACCATTAAATACCAGAAGAGAACTTAGGCAATACACTCCTAGACATCAACCAGAAACACCTTAGGAATCTCAATTCCAATGGCAAAGGAAACAAAAGCAAAAATAGGACTACATCAAAAGCTACAAGGTTTTGTACAGTAAGAGAAACCATCACAAAAAATGAATAAAAGCTACCAACTGGGATAGGATATATCCTCATCATACATCTCACAAGGACATAATGTAAAATACATAAAGAATCCATACAAAGACCTTATTAGAATGGGCAAAGCAATTTACATATTCAATACAATCTCTACTAAAATGCCAATAGTATTTTTCCAGGAAAAATACTCAACAAAAACCCCCACAAGTAACCCAATCAACCCAATCAAAAAATAGGCAGAGAATAGGCCACTTCTCCAAAGATAATATAGATTGACAATAAGCACATGAAAGAATGCTCAAATTCACCTATAAGTAAGGAAAGGCAAATCAAACCACAATGAGGTATCTTACATTGTGAGAATGGCCTATTTCAAAGACTGAAAACAAATATGTTGGTGAGGGGTTGAGAAAAAATGGACTCTGTTAATGGGAAGGTAAATTGGTGCGGCTGTTATAGGGCAGCCCCGATATTGAACGGGATGCCTGGCTGTGGGTCCTCACCCGCACGCTTAAAAAAGGACTTATTAATACCCCACTACAGGCACACACAAAAGGTTAATAAAAGGTTTATTTAAAAGGGAAAAGGAAATAAGGAAAATGTACAACTCAGGGAGAAAATAGGGAAATAAAGTCTTTAATGCGTCCTACCCGATCCGCCGACCTGGAAACCCAAAGTCACTCTCAGAGCTGGCCGTACGCTGCTAGCTGATGGAGAGCCAAAATGGGGACCCCTCCAAAGCCCACGTGTCTGCCTTTATACCAACTTGGCTGCTTAGCCCCACCCTCAGGTCCCAGCCACCTTCCCTTTGGTGGTGATGGGATTTGGAGTTCCCATTGTCTTTGGCTCTGGCCTGGGGTGGGGGTGAAGTCCACAAAGCCCGTGTGAAATTAACTTTAGGACATCCTTCTCCCCCTAACATGGCCACTATGAAAACAGTTACGTAAATAAAAATGGAAATACCATTATGACCCAGCCATCTCTCCTACGGATTAATGTGAAGAATGAGAATGCCAATTTGCAAAGATTTATGCAACTCTATGTTCACTAGAGCAGTATTCACAATAGCTAAGACATGGAAACATAAATGCCCATTGAGAGATGACTGGCTATGGAGTCCAGTTCATTAATGGAATTAGGACTACTCAGGTACTTAAAAAGATGAAATCTTGTTTTTGCAACAACATGGAAGGAACTTCAGGTGAAAATGCTAAATGAAACAAGAAAGTAAAAGACAGATGGGTTCTCTCACACATTGACTATAAAAGTATTCAATCACAACAAAACAACTCTTAGACTCTGAAAAATACAGGGGTTACAAGAGGGGTAGGGCATGGAGGTAGGAGCGAGAGAAGAGCAGAGGGAATCTACCAGATAGTGGTGAGACAGGGCAAGCTAGGGTTATTAAGCAGTTTTAGGGATAGTGCAGGAGGGGACCTCTGAAAAATTTAGGGAGGCTTCAGAGATAAGGACAAGCAAGGGAAAGTAACCCATTCCATTAGGAAAAACAAACATGCCAGGACCAAGGACAACATTGTTAACGCTGGTCCTGGTTTCCTTCAGGTGGTAAAGGGAGGCGGAGATTGGAGAAATGGAGAGTGGTTTAATTTATGGTCACATTAGAAGGGCAGCTGTTTAACTTCAATGCAGGGATGCCCATCCAGAAGACTGGGCCATAAATTTAAAGATGCAACAAATGGGGAAAGAGAAAGCTGTTAGATAAGGAATGTGAAGATCCCCCACTCAGTAGCAAATTAAGTAAGACAGCCGAGAACTAACCAATCACAAAGAGACTGGTGAAGTTTTAGAATAATGAGGGAAAAAAAGGTATATATTCCCTAAGACACGACTCTGCTTTGGCTTCCTTGCCCCTCCCAGTTCCCTGGCCTGGGAGTCCCACTTTATTTCTGCTCTTTTTCTCCTCAATAAACTTTTTCTTCTAAACAAACCTGCCTCTTCTCGCTTGCTTGCCTGAGCGTCTGCGAAGTTCCTGCCGCGGCTTCGTGAGACACCAACCCGTGGGGGTCTAGCGGCTGGGGCTCAGCGCTGCCCTGCAGCCTGAAATCCGATCCCGGCTGGGAGACTAGGCCTGACAATTCCGGTATCAGTGGGAAGGGCACTAGAACTTTGGTGGGGTGTGAAGGGAGGCCTACAAACAAATGGAGGTGAAGATTTATATAATAAATTTATATTATTTTATAAATCAATGATAAATTAAAAACAAATTCCCTGAGCAGACAAAACCAATTTAGTCTTACAAGCAAACCTTGATTGAGCCTATTTGCAAGATGAACTTCACCTGAGTCATTTCTTGTCTAAGCCTCTGGAAATAAGCAAAACTCACAACTGTTCCCAAGATTATTAGAAAAACCAAGGAAAATTCTAACCTTTTAACCAATCACTCCTAAGGACAGTCACCCCTAATTATACAAGCTGCTTTTTTTTTTTTTAATAGAGGCATGCTTTATTTATTTATTTGTTTGTTTTGTTTATACATGCACTGGGTACAGTCAGAAGCGCGGGAGGGTGAGAGAATTCACCAGAGCCAGAGCGGGGAGCAGAACAGGCAGAAGGACCGAAGTACACTGCTGAGGGGAGCAGCGGGCGGCAGGAGAGGTCTGCGCGCCATGTGGGACCCTCCTCCGGTGGCCGGGGAGCAGCCGGGATCGAACTGGCGCCGCAGAGGCCGCGGGCAGCTTCGCAACCCAGCGCTCAACCGCTGCGCCACCGGGGAGGCCCTGTACAAGCTGCTTTTTAGCAGTATAATCCCAAGTCTCATTCCATGTTTGGGTTTGAGTGCTGTTGGTCTGCAAACTGCCTTTTTGGTGTGTGCACGATAAACTTTTGCTAATTACTACTTTGGTGATTCACTGGTTTTACTTCTGTTATTTCTGAAGAGCATTTAATGTTAATTCTACTGCTTTCCGGGGTTGCAAATGCTGAGAAACCCAATTTGCATGATTAAGTACACGTTACAGTCAGGTGCTTTGAATTCCTTCCTACTTAACTACCAATTCTCACACCCTCACCCACAGACTCACCAAGATCTAGCATGAAAAATTTTAAGAACCGATGACTTGTTAAAAAAAAAGCACACAATTTGTCATAATCATTCATTTTCTCAGCAACGACACGATGCATCACCGAAGATTTGGCAGCATTGAGTAATTTTGAACGGTGAGAACAATCCAATCCACAAGTACACCTGAATGTATACATATACATATTCATTCTCTCTCTCTCTCTCTCTCTCTCTCTCTCTCTCTCTCAATACACAGAACTCCTTTCAAACAACTGTGAAAGGAATAGCCACAAAACGAGTTTCCAGCCTGCCAGTGGGTTCAAGAAGAGGCTGCTCCTTAGAACTCCAAAACCTAATAGTACCTGGCTTTTGTTCTGCTCTAACCGACCCTGCAGGCCTGTCTGGCTCTTTCTGCTCTCACTCACAGTGCAACTCCAATTCCACTTTCCCCCCAGCCCTTCACAACCATCTCTCCTAGACGCGTTCCAGCCACCCCGCCCTGCCTCCACTTCCCGGGCTGGTACCTGATTCAGAAGAGGCGGTCGAGACACAATGCCCCGCAGATCGATATAGACGGGGGAGGAGAGTCCGCTCTTCAGCACGAAGTCTCCAAACTTGAAAGCCTGCATGTCGTACAGACTCGTTACCAAAGAGCCCAAAGCTGTACCCACAGGCGCCATGGCGGTGAGCTCCCAGGTGGCGCGAATCCTGCGGCGCCCGTCGCGCCGGCGCACGGATGGCGTCACTCCGGAGTCCCGCCTCTTCCGCTCCCCTTCCCGGCGCGTCGCCGCGCGCTCCCTGCGCGCCAAAAAGGCACTAGGCTGTGGGCTTCGGGCGGTGGCCGCGGGTGTGGCGACCTGGTCGTCCCTTGACCGCCTCTGGATAGGATCGCAGCAGTTTAATAATTAGACTGACTGCTGGATCATAAAGTGAAACCTCTCAAGAGAGTTTTTATAAATCCCGCCCACTTTGTATTGCCCAATGCTCGCTTAACTCGTTCCCTTAATTATCTCTTTTCTGAGACCACGCTTGTTATTTAACTATTATTAACCAGGAGCTCGCCGCGCCTCCCACTACCGCTTTTCCACAAATTACTTGTTAAGTTCTGAAAAAGCGAATATTACTTCAGGGCATCTGGTTCAATTTGCACATGGCCTAGGAAAAGGGGCAATGTAAAGTACTCAAGATAACGGAACTGAACTCCCCCCACCCCCACCCCCAATGTTTTCTTTTATCTACTTGCGGTTAGTGAAAAAGAGCTCAGCAGAACATTTTCACTGAGCACATAACTCTTAATCTTGAGGATAGGTTTTCTGATTTGCAACTCTGCGGATAAAATCCGTTTAACTGTGCTAATTTCATCACAGGTTTTCTAAGGTTGATAGTAATTGTTCATTACCTGTTCTGTAGGTACCACGGAGTCCTGGAAGAAGATATGTGTTTTATCCCTGTTAGACTATCTCAAGCACCTGGCACATCATGCACAGCAAATAGACTGGGCGGATAATAGAGGAGGATGAATTGATCGTTATTGAGGTTATCTGGGACCGTTATTGAGGTTATCTGGGACGATACTCTTGGGAGCCTATTAAAAAAAAAAATCCAAGCATGTTTGGGCTTTACAAATAAACCCCTTACAGTGGGGGGAAAATTCCACTATAGATAGGAGGCAAAACTTTACCTTATGGAAGGGAAAATAACCCTTAAAACCACAGGAGTCATGATTATTACTCATCAAATTGATCCTGATTACATTTCTAATTTCTACATGCCTTATATTTTTCTCTGAAGAGATTGTGCTTACCTGCCAGTGTAAAAAGCCATGCTTTTGATAGTTCTTTCTCATTTCAAATAAATGCAGTAAAATCTTGATGAACTAAATGTCAAATGTTAAACCATTTTTGTGGGGGTTTTTTGTGACATAAGCTGATCAAAAAGCTTCAATTTCTAACACTCTGTAATTGATAGTGTACGATGAATTAGTCTCACTTGCATGAGGGTGGCACACAAAGACCCTTTCAAAATCTGATCTTGTCTGCCTAGGCTAACCCAGACTTCAGTGTGATACATAAAGTGAGATCCAATCCAAATGACCTGCCACCTTTCTAACAGAGTTGCCATATGAAACACAAGAATGAAGTTAACACACACTGAAACCATGGCCAAGAACAGCAGGGCAAGCTGGCTGAAACAAGAGGGGGTAAAATACAATCTGTCATAAGTTGTGTCAAAGCGCAGATCCAAAAAGTGCTCACTGTCCTTGAAATGACATCTCATTGCCTGGACCAAAAATAAACACAGGACATGGAACTAAAATGCCTGTCTCGTGGTTAGACAGACAATATTCAGAAATAAGGGGTGCTCATTATGGTAGAGTTCTGGACCCAAATTTGAGTTACACCATGATTTAGCAGAAAGCAACCAATCAGACTCTACCAACTTTCATTTTCTATATTTGTTCTCTAACCACGTAAGTATTGTCCAAAGCCCGATTTACTGGAAAATTGATTTCAGAGCCATGCCTCCAGTCTCCTGCCAGGTGACCTCAAATTAAATTGGTTCTTTTGTCAAAAACTTATGGCATGGCTTTTTGGTTTCTGTGTCATCTGGTAGCAAGCCCATATTTGGCAACAACACTTGAGGCTTATTCCACATTTTTTGGAGAGAAAAACACCTTAGTAGAACACATCTCCAGGGTACAAAGTTATTGTTTCCTTTTAAAAATCCTGGGCAAAAAGTGTGGTAATAACAATGATGTGATGTTTTCAGCTTGTCAATGGCTTTCATATATTTTGAGGGAGAGAAAATTACTCTTTTCTTTAAACAAAGGTCTAAATTAGAAAGAAAAGATCACCAGAAATAATACCTTTAGTATAGTATATTTATAGGAATGCATAACTTGTGAGGTGTACATTTTGAAGTTTCATCCATAACTTATAACATTTATTGTAGTAATTAATAACAAGACAGCAGGTCATCACTTTACAACATTACACATGAGTGATTTGGACTTACAAATAAAATATTTACAACCTACCTTTACAAAACGACATTGTGTGCATACAAAATGAACAACTGCAAAAAATTTAAAAATAATAAGACAACCAAAAACCCAGAAGATACACTTAAGGCAGACCAGCAAGACACTGAAATAATTAAGGCTGTGGAATTCTTCTGCACCTTGAAAATATAGAACTATTTATCAATACTGTGGAGTGATTTTAAATCAATTTTACAAGCCTGATGGAAGTATGTACTATATGCATATGTGTAATGGTCCCTATGGGGAAACCTGTCCACTTATGGATAAGGCCCTTTATCTGAATGGCCAGAGAAGCCCACCCAAACTCTCAAGAGACTTGGTGGGATGGGGGTAGGGGGTCACTCAAAACCAAGAGGTACCAATGCAGTTTGCAAACTGACTATTAATAATTCAAATACAGAAACTTTTGATTCCAGCTAAAAGTAATAACCTAAACAATGGTTCCACTAATTTCCAGGCTTTGTTTATTTGGCTTTGTGGGCTTCAAAAGATAGCAAATTAATTACCAAATGAGTAGAATCTCTCCCCACAAATCAGCTCTAATGGTTTTGAATGGCCTTAAATGGTTTTCTAGTAGAAAAATTGACCGATCTGGGCTGTGGATAGATTTCTGCATATGAGCATAACATATACATACATAATATACACTATATACATGTACAGATGTACACATATCCATGTTTTCCAAGTTTGTAATTTGATCATTACTGTTCTCTGACTAGGATCACATTCTGAAGAGTATGTTTAGTTTGGTTTTTTTTTTTTTTACAGTCTTTACATTCGTCCTAATCACTAATTTTACTCACCTTCCCCATAGAGTAGGCTGAAGTTTGGCAGAAACAGAAGTAAAAGCACCAGGGTCAAAAAAAGCCAAACACAGAGATGACAGATATGGCTTAAGTTAGGAAGAGAAGATATATGTTTTGTTAACTTC
Source organism: Talpa europaea (assembly GCF_964194135.1). Lineage (NCBI taxonomy): Eukaryota > Metazoa > Chordata > Mammalia > Eulipotyphla > Talpidae > Talpa > Talpa europaea. The sequence continues at coordinate 104,857,662 of NC_140070.1, read as the reverse complement.
AAATTCATCACCATAGTTGATGAGATTGTGATAATAGTCCCTAATGCTAGTGGATTCACCTTGTGATAGAAAGTAGGCATCGATGGAACTCTGTTATGCTAGCTCTTCCTTGCTTAAATTAAGCCTCAGGAATTGGGACCCAAGGATTATTTGCACGTCTCCCCACCTCTCTTTTCTCAGCTACTGGCACTATCCAAAATAACAATTTTTGAATAAACAGTTAATCTTGATCATTTGAATAAAAAGCCAAATCTGATCACATTTTATAAACCCTCAGCAAACAAGCTGAGAGGAAAACGCAATCGCTTATGTGTATTTATTTCAAACTTTCCATAAATGTCCCTTAATGATGAAAATCTGCCTCTGGGTAATTGCCTTTTCTGCTAACATCCCTATATATTGAAAATGAGGAAGAAATGCCTTTCATAGAAAATATGACTGATATTTCTGTGTTCTATTATTTCTGAATAATTTTCCATTAGAAACATCCGGTTTTACAGACAAATCGCAGCCCTTTTTAACCCTCGAGAATTAATGTAATAACTGAGGGTCTTAAGGATTTTAGAAAATAAGTATTAATATGGTAGCTTCCCTTTTCTTGCTGGAGTATATGTCAATCTCAACTTTCCTAAACCCACCCCAGGTTCAAGCATTCATTTCTAAATGATCCCTAGATTTTAAGTATTTAAGAAAAGTCATAATGCAAATACATTCTCTGAAAGCTCACATTTTCATTTGCCTAATTCCAAACCCCACATAGATGCCACACAAGAGAAAAGGAGTAAGATCCACATTTCTTAAAACTAAACAGGATGTGGTGAGTTTGCTCTTTTGCCAAACTACAGAGACCTCTAATGTTTGAAACATTTCCTCTTTTATCAAATTCATGGGACAAAGTTTTAATTAATAAACAGCAATATCTGCCATTAATTTATAATATATTTGCTCCCTCATATTCTCACAAATTTAAATTTCCACACTCTTCCACACAGGCAAGAAAAAAGTAATAACTTAATAACTAACTCATGGAAGTTTAATGATGGAGACTATAGGAAAGCAAACAAGCTACTTCTGACACACCTAATGATTTAAAAGAAAAAAGAATACAAGATTTTCCCTCCCAAAACTAGCAGTTTAACTAATTTTTAGACCTTTGATTTGCCTCTTCTATAGATGCTTGTGAGACTCTGCAGAAAAGAATTGTAGTGTCAGAAAACCTTTTATTTTCACTTCTGTTTTCCCAATGAGAAAAGTGTCTGTTTTGGTTTTTCATCAATTTTTCCAGCACATAAAGTTTGAAAAGAAAAAGTAACTGTTGCTTTGGAAGGCATCTTACTCTGCGTCTGCCCTAAGAAATACTGGAGAAAACAGTCTTTTTTTGACATAAGACTTCATCAACTCTCCTAACCTTTTCCTGTAGACAAGCTTTTAAATGACTGAAATTACAGGTTAAGACCAAATAACATTTAGACAAAGAGCACCTCGTACTTCAAATTAAAATCAATTTACAGAATTTAATCTTATGAGTTTGCAAATGGTATCTAAAGACATGAATATTGAAAACTTGGAATGTTCAAAGTTACCATCAATAAAATTCTTAGCACTGGCAGTGTGTAGCACTTTTTAAAAATCAAAGTATTTCCTAAGCATTTCCTACTAAAGTATTTTCCCAACATTCCCTATGACATGAATATCCTCCCTCCTTCCCCACCCCAATACCCATTTTACCAATGGGGGCATTTGGGGCAGGAAAAAACAGACTTTCTGTAAGAAAGGACGAATAGGAATAGCTGAGGTTGAAACTCAAGAATTCCTGGGCTCACCCTATATTCAGATGTTTTTATTTAAAAGATATTTAAAAATAAAGAAAAATGCTGTAATATCAGTAAATCTAAATACAATGAACTTCTTTATCTCCCATCCTCCCCTCTGAAAGGCACTACTATTTATAAAGTCTTTGTGAACCACAAAGCGGTGAAGCCAGCTTTCCTCTACTGCCTCCTCTACTCTCCCAAGGGTGTTTATGGCTGTGAGAGACCTAACGGTGCCCCCAATGTTGTATTTTTTTTTTCTTAAAAATGTTCCCATATTCAGATGCAAGCAGATATAAATCTATTTAATCTGAAACAAATGAAAAATATGCAGTAAATTGTTATACCTTTTAAAATTATTATGGGTTGTCCCTGATCTTTTCCATCTTTCTGCATCCTACCCTTACAAAACAAAACAAAACAAAACAAAACAAAACCCAAAACCCACTGCAATGAGTATAAGCCAAGCAAGCAACTTGTGACTTTAGCCAACATTTATTTTTCTCATTCCGATTGGAGGTTTTCTCTCACTAATTTCTAGTTAAGTCTTGACTTCAAGAACTACCTTAATTATAGTAGAAGTGGACTATCTTCTCTTCCCTACTACCAAGTATAAATATTTTTGCCAAAACAGCTATTAGAAAGTGGTCCCTGATTTTTCATTCCTTCCTAAGTTTGCCTGCAGAGCAACTTAAAATACATTTTCCAGTCTCATCTTCTAGGGTTCCTTGTTATTTCCAACTTGCTGTGCCCATTTTTTTGAACTGGGACCACTATCTTTTCCCTTTTGGGAGGGACCAGGGGTTTTGCAGATAGGGAGCCTCCCTATTAATTTTCTTCAGTTTTCAAACTATATAAAATATACCCCCTTTCTCTTGGGGCCTCTATTAAATTCATTCTACTCTAATGATTGTACTTTGGCTCCAGTTAAGAGAATCATACTACTTTTCACTTCTATGTCCCTCCTCTCTTGGCTCCTGTCTCCTCACTTCCCCAATACATGAATTTGGGGTGTGGGATTCCATGCAACCTCATGTCTGAACCATTTCAACTTTGATTCAAAGGTGATATAAAAGCTTTGGCTCTAACCTATCAATTGTCTTCCCCACAACAGGATTTCAACAACGCCCCCCTGTGTAACCTATGGCCGTTGTCCTAGACTCTCCTCCTCTCAAGCAGAAAGTCAGCTTGTCTCCAACATGGCCGCAACAACTCGAAATGCCTCAGCAGGGGATTTTCAGTCATCAGCCACAGCGGATGCCACAGAACTAGCCAAGTCACAGTGACGGACATTGGGAATCCTTGGAAAGCGACCAGGCTTTCTTCTGTTATGCTGTCTCTCATAATGAAGACATGTTTACTAAAAGTGTTTTTAGTAAATATGTTTTAAAATTTACATTATTGTATCCTATACTATTTATATATACACATAAGTTTAAATGAAGAGCATGGAAGGTTAGTCGAGAGAGGGCTGAGGAAGTGAGCCTTGATGACCCAGGGTCATTTGAAAATTAGGAAACAGATAACAGTTTGAGTCATTTTCCATAGATTTGGTTAATCCTGAAAATATGAAGTTCTATCTAGTCTTATTGCTTGTACTTTCTACTGGTTTATTAATCTATAATCTTGGATGGGATGAGGTGGAGTGTGGATGAGGAAGTTAACTCTGAGGCCAATGGAAAAGAAAGATAGGCATTTTTAATTCTACATTTCCACTGTGGGAATAAGTTACATATTAAGGTTCAGGCTTTTTCCACCATTCTTTTTTATTTAGATAGTTTATACTTCTATTTATCCTTCCTAAACTCTGATTGTAATTTTCTGCTGCATGATTTTAACTATCTCAATCCTACTATAGGACAGAAGCAATGCCATTAAACCTGATGTAGACAAACACTTGAGTTATAATTTTTAAAATACTACTTGCATAACAGCAATTTTCAGAACATACTCTAGGAAACAAAGGGTGGACGTGTATAAACACAGAAACAAAAACTCTTCCTGAAACATAAAAAGGAAATCACGAAATTCCCAGGTTTAGTTTTTTTCCCCATCAATGGAAAAAAGGGCGGTTCATAATCATCTTGTCTGGAGAACGTACACTGGAGCGCAGTGTTGGCCTCAAAGCGCAATTAGTCCTTTTGGTCCAAGGAAATATTGACAGCTGAGCGGTGATAGGTATTGCCATCGCAGTGAAAACTCAATGCTCTGTCAGAGTGATGTATCAGATTTTATTCCATGGCTTTAAAAAGGACTTGGGACCAGGCCTTTACAAGGCCTCTATGGCTGCCTCCTTTTGGTAAGCACCCCTTGGCTCCTACAGGGGTTAAAAATAAAGCAAGCCAACTTTCTGAGGAGTGCATTCTACAGCTGTAGAAGAAATCAGAAAGTGTTGTTATGTTGTTCATAGGAACTTCAGGGAAGGTTTCTATTGGCCCTTTTGTATGAACCTGTTATATTCATTATATATTTCAAACCAAGTGTAGACAGAAAAATAGCCCCACAACCCTTCCTGTTTGGGGACTTATTTCCTGGCAGGTTTTCCTGCCAGACTAACTCTGAGCTGCCAGTGAATTTGGGGGTAGCATTTCATACACAGAACCTATGTTAATCACACCTGTGACTGAGAGAAAAATCATCTTCCTCACAGATTGCAAAAAGGTGACCTTGCTTTCTGTTAATGCACAGGTTCTGGTAAAAGATTTCTATACAAGATTTATAAAATGCTCTAAAAAAGTTGTCATCTAATTGTGCTTAGTCAAAACAAAGTAATGCTTCGGTAAATAAATTACTGTCTTAACTGGAGCACTCAAAGTTACTTAGGCTTGATTTCATATATATCTCTATATTATAAAACTCTGAAACCTGAATGGGTAATATTTAACTGTATGAGAATATGTATGCTATTAAGAAACTATATCTAAGTAATCTAAACCAGCGTAGTGGACATACATGACATCTCTGTTAAATAGAACTTTTTTTTGCTTAAAATTTTAGCAAAGGCAGAAACCTTTGATACTCCCTATGGTGAGCTCATTTTGCCCAGTTAACCACTCATTTTGGAATGCACAAGCAAAATTTTGTAACAGCAAATATTCTCGTTATCCTTGCCCCTCTTCTTATACTCTGTGACTCTTTGCCGCTTTATCTCTTCTGAATGACCTTCTGGTAAGGCCCTGGATTTCCGGTGATTTTACTGCTGCTCAGACCCTGAATAGCCACTGACGAGGTTTAAGAGGTACATCTCCCAATCCAGAAAACCGCATGGAGTGGAATAATTAACAGATTATTTACAGACACATTCAGTCTTGCTTTGGTTCACACTGCACTTCCATGTGAAACCTCCAGGCCGGGAGCCGGGCTACGTCCCTTGGTTGACCCGGTTGACGATGTAGCTCTTGACGTTGGGGACGGGGCGCACGTCATTCTGGTGCTTGCGGCGCTCTATGAAGCATGCCAGGCGGGAGGTGTCCAGGGGGATCTTGGAGTAGCTTCCATTGTGGGGCTGCAGCCAGGGATGCTGCAGGCAGGTGGCTGCCGTGGGCCGCCGCCGAAAGTCTTCCTGTAAGATCACGTTGATGAAATCTCTGGCAGCGTTGCTCACACCACAGAAGTACTCATGTGGGAAGCTGAAGTCCACCCTGCACACGTTGATACACGTCTCCTCTTTGCTCTCATCCAAGAAGGGAGAGACCCCACTCAGCATGACATATGTCAGGACCCCAATGCTCCAAATATCGGTGCCCAGGGAAACAGGAATGCCTTGGATCACTTCTGGGGCGGCAAACTCTGGGTTCCCCAGCAGGTGGTGGATGTGGAAGTGGCCTGAGATCTGGACAGCATCCTCTAAGTCGATGAGCTTCACTCGAGGCACTGGAATCCTTAGGTCAATGAGTAGATTTTCAGGCTGCAAAAACCAAGGAGGTGGAAAGAAGAGAGGGGATGTTCAGCTCTTTCCTGCCTACCCGCAGGACTCCCTTAGTTCAAACGTAGCCCTGATATTCTTTGAAATTCCTTATGCAAAGTGCTTTGGAGGCTTTTAACCAAACAAACTCTGAATTTAGGCGGACTTCAGAGCTCACTTGATGTTGAAAATCATGTCTTCTTAACTACCCCTCACTCTCACATAGAATCAAGCAAATACTGACATTTTCATTTTATTTGAGCACCATGAGTAAAAAGGTGACATTATTGGCTTCCTTCTATAAAGTTATACTAAGCAGTTACAGCTTCCCTGCCCTCTCTCCCCCTAGATGTCACTGTGATTCAGTGTATTGTCATTAATTCACAACAGACACACTTAAAGTGTGTGACAAGCTAGTTTAATATTCACTAGGATTTTAACTTAAGTAAATAAGATGAATTTACTCCCCTCAAGGGCAATGACTGGCAGGGGGGCACTAAGCTGTTTCCCTGCCATAGCTTGTTAACTTTTTTTTTTTTTTAAATTATTTATATTTATTTTTGCATAGAAGAACTGGGGTGTAGGCCAGAGCTACAGGGGGCGAGAGGATTCACCAGAAACAGAGAGGGGGGCAGTACAGGTGGATCTACTGAAATACACTGCTAAGGAGAGCAGTGGGCGAGACAGGAAAGGTCTGCTGTGCTATGTGGGTCAGCCCCTTGGCCAGGGATTCAACTCAGGCTGTAGTGGTGAGAGTGCTGAGACTTAACCCCTAGGCCGCCGGGGTGGCCCTCCTTGTTACCTTTATGTCCAGGTGTGCGACCCTGCAGTTGTGCAGGTACTGCAGCGCTTCCATGACATCTCGAATGTAGAAGGCTACTTTCTCTTCCATCAGCTCATCGTGGTTCATAAGATAGTCTAAGAGCCGGCCATCATCCATCCTGAAGGTGGGAAGGAAAAGGAAAAGGAGATATTTTTGTGAGGGAACAGAAAAAAACGATGTGTAAATCTGTAAGATCTCTGTGCTCTCTCCTCATCTCTATTATTGCTAAAGATCAGTGTCATGACACAGGCATGTCAGAATTAGAGTTCAAGTTTAGTATGATGCTCATGACTGAAATAAATAAATTTACAATGTGCTACACTTCTCAGAGAAAATTGTATAATCTTATAAGACACATGCTATTTTGTTAACTGGTGAAATTACTCACAAGGGAAAAGTTCTGGGACCCTGTAAGAAGTTAAATTGCAAAACTGAGAAAGTCTTGAGCCTCCCCTGGTGGCGCAGCAGTTGAGCGCTGGGCTGCGAAGCTGCCTGCAGCCTCTGCAGTGCCGTTCGATCCCCGGCCACCAGAGAGGGTCCCACATGGCGCGACAGACTTCTCCTGCCGCGCCCGCTGCTCCCCTCAGCAGTGTATTTCGTCGTTCTGCCTGTTCTGTTCCCAGCTCTGGCTCTGGTAAATTCTCTCACCCTCCCACGCTTCTGACTGTACCCAGTGCTTGTAAAAATAAATAAATCTTAAAAAAAAAAAACAAAAAACTGAGAAAGTCTTCAATCAGAAAGAGAGAGCAGCAATGTTTTGATTAACTTAGACCCAGTGGCTGCAAGAAAGCCTAGGGATGTTTTAGAAGCTGTTTTCATTTGTCAGCTTTTAGTTGGGGAAAAATAGAAAGCAAAGTATGTCCTCAACATTCATAACCCTCTTTTTAAGTCTTTGCCTTAAAGACTCACTAAGTAAGTACATGGTACAAGGAGCCGGGTTGTGGTTTTGAATCCTGGTTCTGCCATTTACAGGCAGGAGGGTGAGATGGTGGTGAGGGGGAGAGGTGGTTAGGACAAGACAAACTCTTGGTGTTTCAGTTTTTTCCTCTTTGAGGAGGGACTAACAGCAGCAACATTATGAGGATTGTGCAAGTCTCAAGTATGATAAGGAAGCACTTCAGCATAATTTGGTTGCAATAGTAAAAGCTCATAACTGGCAACTTCTTTTAGTTACTCTGTGCCCTCTTCAGCAAGGGGTGACCAGACGTCAGGCACATTCTCTAATGTGCAATGGGTTATTTATTAAAGGAATCCCCCAGGTAATGCTCAGGCAGAGGAGTTGGAACCTGTCAGAAAACTCAAGTATAGCTGAAACTCTCATCGCCAAGTTTCCATTCTCTTCTCTAGCTTGCTCCGTTCCACTGTATCTTCTGTTTTTCATGACCAGAGTAAAGAAAGACTTCTTTTCCGTCCTTCTTACTCTAGGGTGAGCATAGAGTAGAGAAGAGAATGGGGTCTTAGATGAACCCCACCCTGAACTTCTTGGAACAAATAGGGAGAAATTAACAGTAGCACCTCTCCAAGACCCAAGAGTCTCAGCCACCAAGCTCACCCTTAGATAGTTTTGATTACCCATAAGCCCAGGATCCAACCTAAACTAGGGGATCAGGGCCTCATTTGTCTGTAGAGAAAAGCTCTAATAGTGATTCTGTGGGTCACCAAAGGGGAGACCCATCACATGACGCAATCTGGAGTCACACGGTTTATCTTGGGCACGGCTTCTCCACAAATCTTTAGTGAACCTCAAGTCCAAATGCAGCAACTTTCTATGTTGTCAAAGCTGCTCTCTCCAAAATAGGCATTTTCCCTTAGCACTTACCATGCTATATTGAAATCACTCACTTATCATCCTCATTAAACTAATATCTCCTCAAGGGCAAGAATTACATGTTTTCATCTTTGTTCTTCTCACCCTTACTCAGGTCTAGCACATGCTGAGTTCACAATAAACTAGTTCAATCCAATATTTATCTAATCTAACCCGTGTAACATCCCTGAGAAATGGGAATAATTTTTTCAAGCTTCACAGACGAAGGCCCAAAATCCCAGAAAACTAATTTATACTGTTTCAAATGACAGAGCTGGGACCAAAGCCAGATTCTTCTTTCCAAGAATGCTTTCTTCCCATTGCACTATGGCAGCCTGGAAATTAATACCTTCCCTCAGAACGGTAGCAGGCAAGTCTGAAAGAGCAAAGATTCTGAGTCTGTTTTACCATCTTGGAATGCAAGTAACAGCACCTTTTATTGGAACTCATGCATAACATCACTCATAGACAAAGCTAGGTCACTGTTAACAGGATATGCCTTTTGAGTTAGAAAGACCCCAACAAACAGGTTATGCTCAGAAAGTTGTCTGTAATTATGTTCACTAAGTCTAAAAATGACCGTCTATCAGCTACTGCACAACTGTACCAAATTTAGTCCTGCAGAAGAATTACAAATACTAACTGCTGGTTTTGTTACCCTCTATTTCTTTTCCACCACTTTGAAAGTCTAACCAGAGATGTTTGCATTGGGTTTCTTTTTTCCATCATAAGTAACTTCATGATATGTCATTCCTTCAAAGCTCTACATATGCACACACTTTGACAAGCACACAGGAGTAAGACAAAAATAACAGACAAAAGGCATGAGGTGTCCATGGGTCCACATGGAGCCATCGCTTCATTGGGTTTTGGTTCCAATGTCTGTCTTCTCTCCAGGTGCAGGGCCTCACCAGCACCAGTCAGATAGCATTTCCATGAGGGCTCAGTACTTCTGAAAAGACTGTTCTCTTTAGCCTCTGTCAGATCTCTAAGTAAATCTTAGAGCATAACCTCTATTTTTAGCTTGGGGTCTTAGTTGGGGGGGAGAATGTGACTTTACCCCTGTATTCTTGGGACAAGTATATAGTCCCAAGTATATGACTGTCTGAGTCCCTAGAAAAATATGGAATGAGTGGAATGAAGGTAAGGCTTCAGCCTAGAAGGGACTTTTGGGGTGGCAGATTGGTGATGCTATGCAGCGGATGGATGTGCCAACCTCTGTCTTTCACTCAGTTTCACCCCTGTCAATAAGTTCATTGTCAATGACCTTCCTGGACTCCTGTCCAATCCAATAGAAGGAAAAGGAAAATCAGAGTGAGAGAGAGGTGGGTTCAAGTCCCAGTTTCTCCATTTCCTAGTTTTAAGGACTTTATCCTCGATGTGTTCCTATCCTCGATAAAGTCCTTATTCTCTAATCAATAAAATGGGAAAAGTATTTATGTAAAATGGAGGGGAAACTTCATGTTTCATATAACACTATAAAACGTAATTGCCTCTTCCATTAATTGTGGGTAACAAATAACTCAAATAACTGGGGATCACCATAGAGAGATGGCACCTGTACTTACAGCTCCAAAATCAGGATGTAAGATGTGGGCGATTCGTAGGTGTCATGGAGAGTGATGTATTGGGGGTGCTGCAGGTGCTGAAGTAGGGCAGCCTCGTGGGCAGCCTGCTCTTTTTTCTTCATTTTTTTGCTAACGAATTTCACAGCGACATCTTTGCGGGTGGCTTTGTGAATGCACTTCTTTACGATGGAGAAGCGGCCTCTGGAAAACAATAGGGAGAAAGCGTTTTACCAAGATACAGCAAGCGACTAGGTTCATTTCTCTCAAGGATGAAAGTTTTATCTGAAGTTGCCAGTCAAGAACATTTCATTAGGAACCCTGCTTTCCTGTATTTTATTATAATATTTAGAAAAGCCATATTTCCTTCTTGAGCATCTTACAGCTCTTTAAGAAGCAAAAAGCTAACCAATATCATTTTAAGTCCATTTCATTTCCCTGTCATCTTTGACATTAAACACAGTTTCAGTTTTTTTTCTAAGCAGAGTATATTTCTGTAAAATTTAACAATAGCAACCATATTAAAGAAGGAAGAATCCTAATTTCAAAAACATTTTTAAAAAGGTGACTTTTAATTTTTATTTTACATTGATTATCTTTCTCACATGGAAAATTTCTAAATTACACAGAGGTAGAGAGAATAATCATAATAGATCTAATCAATCCTCTATGCAGCTCCTAAGACTACAATCTTTTGCTAACCTTATCTCATTTATTCCTTTCCCAACACCCCCCTCTTCCATTCTTTTCTTTCTCTAGAGTATTTAAGCAGATTTCATGTTATTTCGCTCACAAATATTTCATCTTGCATCTCTAACATTTAAAAATACACAACTGCCATGGCATTTTTACCGCTAACAAAATTTACCACACCTGAATAGAGAGAAGGGGTCTCCCACTCAGCCGTGGCTTGTGGAAGGGAGAAGAAAGTGAAGTCAAAGGCAGAATGGCCAGCAGTGGGAGCCGAGAAAAGGGAGGGTATAATTCTAGGTCTGAAAAATTCATTCATGTGGGTCTGCTAGACTTAAGCAGCCTGTTCAGCCACCATTATGGTTACCTGCAGGGCTGCCTTCCTATACAAGGTCACAACCGCCCAGTCAATCAGTCATATGAGCCAAACCTTACAAGGTGCCTTTCAAATCAATCAAGAGCAGAAAGGTTGCTCATTCCGGGAAGGGTGTGCATCACGAGGTATGACGGTCGCGCCCAGGGGGCCGAGGACTGATGTATGACAAGGGGCCCCAGAAGCTGATGAGTGGAATGCCTTGTTGATAAGATTAGGACCATGGCCAGGGGTCTGGGGTCCAGTTTCGATCACAACTTGGTCATCAGGCTGATAACATGGTCCGCAGACTCATGTCCCCCCAAGCCCTAGATGACATTCCTGAGTTTCACCATCCTTTTCTCCTTGTCCTTCTAATGCACATAGCTGATGCTGTATGATTGTTCTAGCAATAAAAACGGCCAGGATTTTGCTCTCAAGCAGCATCCTGCATTTTGTGGCCTGCTCCACGCCTCCCACATTTTTTTTCTTTTCTTTTTTTTTAAGATTCATTTATTTATTTATACAAGCACTGGGTACAGTCAGAAGCATGGGAGGGTGAGAGAATTCACCAGAGCCAGAGAGGGCAGCAGAGCAGGCAGAAGGACCGAAGCACACTGCTGAGGGGAGCAGCGGGCGGCAGGAGAGGTCTGCGCGCCATGTGGGACCCTCCTCCGGTGGCCGGGGAGCAGCGGGGGATCGAACCGTCGCTGCAGAGGCTGCGGGCAGCTTCACAACGCAGTGCTCAACTGCTGCGCCACCGAGTCTCCCACATCTTTGTCCACTGTTTAGTTGCCCAATGCAACACATTTATAACTATTTTTCTCTTAAGTGAATACATTGTTTCTCCAACACCCACCCCTCTATGTCTCTGTCCCTTTCCTTACCCCCTCCCTGTTAACCTCAGAGCCCTCAGGCTGTTAATTGATGTCCATTGATTTTTTTTTAATAAAAGATTTATTTTTATTTATTTATACAAGCACTGGGTACAGTCAGAAGCGCGGGAGGGTGAGAGAATCCACCAGAGCCAGAGCAGGGAGCAGAGCAGGCAGAAGGACCGAAGTACACTGCTGAGGGGAGCAGCAGGCGGCAGGAGAGGTCTGCGCGCCATGTGGGACCCTCCTCCAGTGGCCGGGGAGCAGCCGGGGATCGAACCGGTGCTGCAGAGACTGCGGGCAGCTTCGCAACCCAGCGCTAAACCGCTGCGCCACCAGGAAGGCCCCAATGTCCATTGGTTTTTGAAAGTGTTTTATAGCATCTAATTGTCTGTTATTGTAAGTGTTTAGTATTTTTTATCATTCTGACTGACTTTGCTGCACATAGTTCTCTCAAATTCCCTCCATTTTGTTGAAAATGGCTGTATTTTATCCTTTATTATGGTTACATAATAGTCCATTGTGTGGGTATACAACGTTGTCTTGATCCAGTGGTCCATGGATGGACATTTAGGCTGCTTCCATGTGCTAGCTAACAAAAATAAAACTACAATGAACATTGTGGAACATGTGGGACTTGTGTTGGTGGTTTCATATTCTCTGGATAGATGCCCAAGAGTGGATTGCTGGGTTGGACAGTATTTCCATTTTTAGTTTTTTAAGGTAAATTCAGATTGTTTTCCATAATGTTTGTACCAGTTCACATTCCCACCAACAGTGTAATAGGGTCCTTTTCACTCTGCATCCTTTCCAGCTCTTGTTGTTGCGGGTCTCTTTAATGTGTATCCTTCTCAGAAGACTGAGGTGGTATCTTCTTGTAGTTTTAATAGAAGCGATGATGAACTTTTTTTTATGGCTTTAAGCCTTCTGGATATCCTCTTTGGTGAACTGTTTATATCTGTTGCCATTTATTAATTGGACTGTTTTTTATTATTGATTATATGACTTTTCAATATTATTTTTTTCACACTGTAAATCAGTTCTCAGAAGCCTTGCTGTGCTTCTTTAGGTATCTTCTAAATATGTACAGCTTGGAAATGACCCAGAATTTGTGTTGTTTCATGCACAGAGTTAGGGGTCTTTTGCTTAGCTCATACCTCACTGATATTTCCTCCACGTTCCTTGACTCCCACAAGTGCCCTTTTTTGGTCAGGAAGATGTTTTAGCTTCCTGCACACAGATCCCTGATTTGGTCTACTCCCGGGTCAAACCCAGGAAATAAAAGAAAAAAAAATTAAAAGCAACCCAGAAACCTCACACCACTGTACTCTCCTTGTCTTTCCTCATGTTTTGACTTCCCTCCCCCATCTCTGTTACTTCAGAATCCTCGGATAGTTGCTTTTGCATTTTGTCCAAGGATTCCATTTGTAATTAGTGGGAGATAAAGGCTACAAAGGGCTTACTCCATCTGGGCTGGCATGAAAATGGCTCCTTTTATCTTATTTATTTTTTCATTGAAATATATTTGACATGTAGCATTATATAAATTTAAGGTATAAAACATCTTGATTTGATACATTTGCATATTAAATAATGACTGATATTGTAGCAAGAGTATCTCTATCACATTATGGAATTATTTCTTTTCTGTGAGAAACTGACTCCTTTTAAAAGTTGGAAACTAAAAAACTGTTTGGAAGCTCTGAGAGCGTGGGTGGAGCCTGTCAACTTGACCTTCACCACGGGGTGACCTGACTGTACTGTTTAGTTAGGAAAATAACTAAGATAGTATCTTCGCCTTTCCTTAGATTCTCCATAAAAGGAAGCTCCTACTTTCTGCCCAGAGAATGAAGCCCTGGCCCTCTACTTTTGGAGGCCTGGTGGAGAAGAAAGTGTGTACCTGAGTATCCTCATGTATTTATTCTCAGGATGCCCCCATTTGGGGGTGGGTTGGGCCTCCCTCAACTGTGCTAGTATTGCAAGGACCAGAGTCACCTGTTTTATCCTTTACAGACAATAGACCTCCCATCTTGTCCTAGGTGGGGAGATAACACTTCTGCCTGCGGCTGGGAGATCTGGAGCTACAATTTTGCACATAGAGCTCAGCCAGTCTTTTTAATTTTAGAATTCTCTTTACACCTGTTTCCAGAGGTACTTGATGCTGTCTGTGCCTTTGGGGAAGTCTGCTGTTAATGTTTCATTGGGTCTCCCCTGACCCCATGACTAACTTGGGCTGAGTTTTCCCCAATCTCCTAGGTCACTTGTCATGCTTTCATCTGTTCTTCTATTTAATGTTTTATTGGTGTGGTTTCTTCTTCCAATGTCCTCATTCTTATGCGCTTGCTTCAAAAAAATTCCTTTACTGTCCATTTAGTGACGTTCCAGGAGCGAGTAAAATTAGAGGCCTGGATTCAACCTGCCATCTTTACCCAGAGGCCTGACACTGCTACCTTTTGGGATCCTGTTGAGGTATCCTGGGATAACTCTTTGACATATTTAAGCTGTTGTTTTTGCTTAAGTTGCCATGCTCAAGTCCTCTTTGCTTCTATGAGAGGCTTTTGGAAGGAAGATAGTTCTTTTTGCACCATGGTGTTTATAATATTTAATTACTGGCAGCTATTTTTTTTTTTTAAATAGAGGCACGTTTTATTTATTTATTTGTTTGTTTGTTTGTTTGTTTGTTTATACATGCACTGGGTACAGTCAGAAGCGCGGGAGGGTGAGAGAATTCACCAGAGCCAGAGCAGGGAGCAGAACAGGCAGAAAGACCGAAGTACACTGCTGAGGGGAGCAGCGGGCGGCAGAAGAGGTCTGCGCGCCATGTGGGACCCTCCTCCGGTGGCCGGGGAGCAGCCGGGGATCGAACCGGCGCGGCAGAGGCCGCGGGCAGCTTCGCAACCCAGCGCTCAACCGCTACTGGCAGCTATTTTTAACAAGATAATCATATAGGAATAGAATTCTAGGCTGGGTATGATGGAGAAAGCCTTCTATGGCTATGGTGCAGTTATTGTTCATTTGTCTCATGTAAGTATTTATATAATTCATTTATATTCTGTTAACATACACAATTTTAGAAGGATCTTCTGAGACTATGAGGACTGTTCTTGGGAGAGAGGGAACATTTCAGCTTGTTGGAGATGAGATTATTTAAAAAATACTCATTATCTTGAATGTGTCAAAAATTCTCTCTTTCTTTTGAGAAATATCAAAACATCTATTTCTTCTGGGTAAAACATGCCTTAGCCTGTGGCTATTAACAGCAAATGCGGGTCTTAGGAAGGAATTCATTGATGCATCTAGATGACGGATCCAGTTTCATTTAGAACTAGGTGGGGATTTGATTACTGGGATGATATTTAGCTTCACAACTTCAACAGTATGGGCCAAACTACTTCAATTAATAGATCTTATATTCAACAAAAAATGGTCTGATGAGAAACAACATAAACTAGTAAAACTATCACAGCCTTAGAGTCAGGCAGCCAGGGTTTGAATCCTGGCTCTATATTTTTCTGGTGGTAAGACCTGGAGAAATTTCCTTATTCCCACCCCCCAGAGTCTATTTCCTTTACTGGAAATCTACTCAAATACTACCTCATGGTTTTGTAAGGATTAGCTTAAATGACTTGTACCATATTTGCACAGTATCTGGTACACTGTGGGCACTCACCAGCATCAGCATCATCATCATCACCTAAACTTCCACTGGCCTTTTTTTTTTTTTTTTTTTAATCTCTGGCTACATAAAGAAGATAGGAAAGAAGAGCTAAAGATTTCTTGTTATTTTTCCATTTCTTTTCTCTTTTTGGGGCTTTAATTCTGTCCAGCAACCCCCAGCCACAGACATGTGGTGTTGTGTTTGTAGGAGGTTTTCTGTTTCATTGAGAGAGGTCACTCACAGGCAGAGGTGACGTTAATGACCCATTGTTAGCGGGAGCTAATTTATTCTCACAGCCAGGGTGAGTGGGTGACTTGTTAGATCTGCCCGCTTTCCTCACTTACACCACCTGCAGACTATGGTACACACAGGATGACCTCCTTTTGCTCCTTTCCACCAAGTATTTTATAGGATAACTCATAGATTTATTCATCATTTTGTTAAAATTCATGTTTTTAATCCTTTTTATTTTTGAGCACACACTTTTCTGTCTAAAATGCAGTGTGTGTGTGTGTGTGTGTGTGTGTGTATGTGTGTGAGAGAGAGAGAGAGAGAGAGTATTTGGATTAGAAATACTCATACACAATATGCTTGGACACATACAAGAGACTTGTACTCAACAAATTGTTGTTATACATTCTTCTCAAGGATACATGGAATTTGTTTTAATAAAAATTCACCATGTATTACTCATAAAAATCCATGTATTACCCAATAAAAATCAAGGAATCAACATCATATAGACCAAGTCCTCCAACCATAATGCAGCTAAGTTTGAAATTGGTAACAAAAAGATAATTTTTTAAAAATCTCATATATTTGGAGATCCTTGAACATATTTCTATTATAACTGGGCCTAAGAAAAAAAAATCACAGTTGAAGGAAAAACACTTAAAACTGAATGAAAATGAAAATGCCACATGTCAGAACTCAGGAGATGTAGCTAAAATTGTCCTTTGAAGAAAAGGCTGAGCCTTACATTCTTTTGTTAGAAAATAAGAATCAATGCATGAAACATCAAACTTAAGAAGATAGAGAAAAATAGAAAATACATACCAACCTTCTCTTTTCTTTCCTTTCTATATAGAAAACACACTTAATAAAAGAAACATCAGGAACATGTCATTGTTCTGAGATAATGTTGTTAAATAGTCATGGGCCAAGGAGTAAAAAAATGTGTCATTACCTTCCAATTTCATTCAGCTCAGTGTAAGCTGAATCAAAATTTTCTTTCCAAGAAATGGTGGCACCATCAGCAGCAGCATCTTTGGAAGAGAGAGACTCCATTATTTTTATATTGAGAAATATCATATAAAGAAAAGCTTAACAGAAAAATTCAAACATTGCCCCAAAGCAATTCCTGTGACTAAATATGGGGCCAACTCAGTGGGAAAATGTCATGATCCTCTGAAATGTTATTTTTAAAAATATCATCCAAGGGGAAACTGACATGACAGGGTCAGACTCCCTGTGCCATCTATGTAAACAAAGAGAAAACTGAGGGCAATCAGAAACACAGTTTCTAGATATTTTAAAATAGAAACTTAGTAAAAAAAAAAATTAAAAGGGAAAAATTTTCTCCCTTAAAAAATGTTAAGGGAAAAGTACTTTGGAGGCCTGGGAAGGCCAGTGAGAATGTAGGGAAGATGCAGCAGAGAGGATAGGGCAGATTTTCAAAACCAAAGACAGAAGAAAGGAATGTGCAGCTTAAATACTGCTCTTTCTCATCTCCACTGTCTCGGGCTTAATGAGCTTAATGGCATAATGAATGATGTAGCTTGTCCCAAAGTACATGCCTGAGTAGACAGAATCTTTGGTAGCCTTACCTTGAAAGTGTTAATTCCCTGGCAATGATTTGCACTCACACACATTCATGCAAGTACAAATAGTACTCAGTATCTATTTATGTTGTTCACCGGAGACTAAGGCTCACAAGAAGCAAAACGTGGGCAGTGGCCATCGTGGGCAGGGTTTAATTAGTGACTTGGCGGGGAGGGGCCAAGCCAGCAGTTCAGCCCTGCTCCCCTGGCCACCGGTCACCTCAGGCTTCCCAGAGCCCAGGCCGCTGAGGCTGAGCACGTTGGCTTATTGATTCCGAGGAAACACAGGCCCAGGGCCAAGGTTTTCCAATGAGTCACAAACCCGTGGGAGCAAAGCGGACTGCAGGGCTGGGTGGGCACAGCTGATGGGGCTGGGGTGCATTTCTGGATTCAGCTGCAGGCAGGACAGTGGCCCAGACCCTGGAGGGCACTGAGTCACCAAATCCGGATTCCCTTAACCTGAGACACAGATTTATTGCCTTTTCAGCACAGTGACTTCTTCTCCTGCCCAACACACAGTCTATTCTACCCAGTGCTAAAATCCTCATTAATTAGAGATTTCTTTTAACAGATTTTCTCTTTCAAAGTGTCCCTGGGACCAAGGTGGTTTGGTGAGATAGTGAATAGATGGGCAAAATGCAAACTGTGTTTGTAAAATACTCATTTGTAGCCAGTTATAGGTATATGTTAGCTAACTTCTCAATATATCTACATATGTACCCACATTAAAAAAAAGATGTTGGGAGGGTTGGGGATGGGGACACGATACAATGTTCATCATGCAATGAAATCCTCCAGCCACGTTGCTTTCTCCATTCCATTTTAAATTGGTGAGTGGGGCTGTCCCTAATGTTGAGGGGTACACTTGTGCCTAGCAGGGGTGCCCAGGAGAAAGGAGGCTTGGGGTTTGCATCTCAGAAGAGGGGCAGATAGCATCCATGAGACTCCTGACTTTGGCCACCGCTTCTGTTCCAGAGACACACCAGGTGCCAGGAACCTGCAGGGGTAGGCTGGGTGGCAGATCTAAGTTCAACCAAAGGCTCTTGAAGTCACTTTTTATGGAAACACTCTTCATCAGGGTTCTGAGAAGTTACTTGACTAAAGCTGCCAAGCAAATTTAGGGCCCTTCTTGCATGAGGGCCCAACATATGCCCACGAGAGCCAGGGCCAGTGAGCATGTGACAGCTGGCCCGCTGCCTGGCCTCCCCTGCCTGGGGGCTGGGCATGGCTGGGACTCACCGTACTCTGGAAGCCGCACAAACTCTGAAGGCTCGCTGGGAAGGCTGATCCCCCAGGGGTTACTGGCACTGACCCTGAACTGATAAGGGCTCCCAGGACTGAGGTCTTCAATGACGAGATAAGTGTCCAAGGTCGAAGCTACAGACTGCTGCCAGGCCTGGGAGCCTAGCGCACAGTTTCCAAGAAGGAAAGAGAAAATGACAGGGGATCATTGTTTCAAAGACCTCCAGCAAACAAAGAAAGAGAAATAACACATTGCATTCAAGGGACAGTTGGGGTCTGCATGGGGGTGTACCCCTGAAAGCCTGTGGTCAACCTTGGCAGGCTCAGCTTCAGTTTCCTAAATAGTTGAATGTATCATGAGGGATTCAGGGACAGTTGGCCTATAGGTTTTGTCCACGTTCAAATGTGTGCATGTGAGGGTTAAAGTCAGGAGCACACAAAATTTGCAGTGGAACATGTGGCAAATTTTTAATAAGGTCAGAAGAATGTATTTATGTTAATGACAAAAAGAGAAAATATACACTTGGAAATTGAAATAACAGAAATTAACATATGTTAATGTAAAACACTGATATGGAAGCTGTCTTCTCATAATTCTCTCATTTAACTTTCTCATCTATATTCGCAGAAACCCCAAACAGTAGGGAACATTAGTCTCTTTACAGAAAAAGAAACTGAGGCCTGGAAAAATGAGACAATTCTTTCAGGAGAATTATTAATTAAATGAACTAGGAAATGAGTAACACCAAGGTAAAGATCAACTTTGGGGAGGGCGCTTCCCAGTTCAGCATGAATACCTCTGTGGTGAGAAGGGACACACAGAGTGAATGACTCAGGACAGATGCAGAAATAAATAGCTGTACAACTATACAGGCCTGTTTAATACAAGACAGAATTAAAATAATAAGAGTAATGAAAATAGAGTAAAACAAGTGCTTTTGGTTATGAAACTGATTGTTATCAAGCCAGTTGTGTAATCCACCATATGGTTCAGAGTTGTAGCTAACAATTAGAACTACCTGGAAGCTCTTATTTTACCTAATTCTCCTTGATACCTGGGTCTCTGGCTCAGTTTCTAACTGTTAAAGAAATGTGTGCACACTTAATGGGTACATGTAACAAATCTTACAGTTCCATAATTCAGAAGTCATTAGATAGTTACTGTAGGTGTGTATCTTTTTGAGATTTCTAATTTTTTTTTGGGGGGGGGGGAGTCTGTAGGGCACAGTCCTGATCTGATTTAGTTATTACTTTGGGGGAAAGATCACAAATTAGCAAACTAGATCCTGAGTTCTACTGCCAGCCTTCCATTTATTAACTGCGGCCTTTTGTTGTTTAACTTTCCTTAGGTCTCAGCCTCCCCACCTGTAGAATGGGCCAGTCCTCCCTGTGGCTGATGACTGAGCTTGTAAAGTAGGGGAGCACCTGTAAAGGTGCGCTGCACATGCCTATGTCACTAGTGCCTGGTGGAATCACCGCTCCATGTGACTTCAGATCAGAATGGAGGCCTTGGGGGGATGTCAGGAGACATGAGAAGGAGCAGCTGATGAAAGGCACAGAGGCAAATAGTTTCATTACTCTGAAGGATTTCTTGCAAGGAGGAGAAGACAGAATTGCGGGGAGAAGCCCACCTTCCTCTCTGTACTCCACGGTGTAACCAGAAATAGTGCAGTTTCCTGTGCTGGACGGGGGCAGCCAGCGGAGAATCACAGAGGAGCAGCTTCTTTCCTGCGCAATGGGGCGGTTAGGGGCTGCTGGAACTCCTGGGGGGACAGAGATTAGGGTCAAGTGCTATTTCTGCAGAACTTGGTATTTTACGGGAAGCTTGAATGCCACTTCGGAAGCACAACCTGACTTGTGTTTCAGATTTTTGCCTTGATCTTCTTCACCAATGGGCATACCTTTCTCCAGGCGTGAGGGTGATCTGGGAGTCACACCTAGTGGCCAGAGTTCTTCCTTGGGCTAAACACTGCTAAATACTGGAGATAAAGTGGGGGAAGATTAAGTAGGAGAATGCCAGAGGAGCGTGGTGTGTCATAGAGAATTCTTGGCAAAGATTTAGAACTTTACTTTGGAATTTTTCACAATGAACTTTTCTTTCCCAGGTCTCAGGGAACCCTTGTAATGTCCACTGAAAATATTTGACTAACACAAATTCATAGACAGAAGGTAGGATCGGGGTTGCTAGGGGCTTGGGTTGGGGTGGGGAAGGTGGGAATGGGGGCTTGTTACTGAGTGGGTTCAGAGTTTCAGTTTTGCAAGATGAAAAGTGTCCTGGAGATTCTTGCACAAGAATATGAATATACCGAATACCTTTTTACTTTATTTTTTTTAATTTTTTAAAAAAGATTTATTTATTTATGCAAGCACTGGGTACAGTCAGAAGCATGGGAGGGTGAGAGAATTCACCAGAGCCAGAGTGGGGAACAGAACAGGCAGACTGACGAAATACATTGCTGAGGGCAGCAGGGGAGCAGCAGGAGAGGTGTGTCG
Source organism: Talpa europaea (assembly GCF_964194135.1). Taxonomy (NCBI): domain Eukaryota; kingdom Metazoa; phylum Chordata; class Mammalia; order Eulipotyphla; family Talpidae; genus Talpa; species Talpa europaea. Next base: position 104,836,622 of record NC_140070.1, on the reverse strand, counting down.
CACCATGTGGGACCCTCGCCGGCGCCCAGGGATTGAACTGGTGCTGCAGAGGCTGCGGGCAGCTTCGCAGCCCAGTGTTCAACCGCTGCGCCACCAGGGGAGGCCCCTTTTTTATTTTTTAAAGATTTATTTATTTCTGCATACAAGAGCTGGGGCGCAGGCCAGAGATGTGGGGGGTGAAAGTATTCACCAGAGACAGAGTGGGGAACAGAACAGGTAGACTGACTGAAATACACTGCTGAGAGGAGCAGCGGGTGAGTCAGGAGAGGTCTTCTGCGCCAATGTGTAGTTCCCAGGCCGGGGATCGAACTCATGCTGCAGTGGCTTCATAGTGCTGTGTTAACCCCTGCACCACCAGGGAGGTCCCTGAATACTTTTGAACTGTACATTGCTCATTAGTTAAAATGGTAAATTTTACATTATGTGAATTTTATCACAGTTTTTAAAAGTTTTACAAAAATATTTGACTAACAAGAAGACCTTACCTTGCACTTTAACTGTGGCAGATGTTGATGTGGTCCCGTGGTCATTTGTTGCTATGCAGGTATAAATTCCACTGTCTTGGGGCATCAGATTGCAGATCTTCAGGGTGATTTCCCCAGAATCACTAGGAACACCAAAAGGATGGTCTTCAAACTCCAGTAGTGAGACAACTGGCTTGTGGGTAAAATCCCAAAGCCATGGCACACAGGGTGCCAGCTGAGTCCTGAGGCCCAAGGACAAGTCCAGTTCTGTTCCTTCCTACACACCGGGGAATGACCAACTTGCCTCTCTATACCCTCAATTCCTTACAGAGGAAGGAACTTCTTGCCATGCCTATCACTCAGGTTTGTTGTAAATAAAAGGGATACTAAAGGAGCCAGTGAGGTAAGAATTAGAAGGTGGTTTGAAATACATAAAATCCTATACAAGCTCACAATATTACTGGTATCACCACCTAGCAATTAAACTATTTTCCATCACACAAGCTGTAATAAATGGTCTGAGGAAATGGAAAGACTAAAGAATGAATACTTTTAAGTATTTTAAATACTAAATGTGGGGCCCTCAAAATAATTTAGTGAATTAAGTAAGCAGTACATCCCCCCAGGAAAGATGGCTTTCCCAAGAGTCACAAGGGAAGGTAGCTGAAAGGGTTAAATGCAGAAGTCCAGCTCCCTCCCCACCAGTTGTGACACTTCCTGACCCTCATCATCCTCACCAAGCACTGCGCCTCACATTTAGCTCCCTGGTGCACAGATATTATAGGACCTAGCCAGGGACTCTGCTGAGAACACTATTTCCCATGAACACAGATTAAGTTAATGGGCGAAAGTTTCTTGATTCTGGGTGTTTCTTCCATAAATGTTTCTTAAACATGTAGGGCTTGTTACAGCTCACCCACTGTAAGCAGTGATACACAAAGAAGTTCAGAATTCGTAGAGTAAATATTAACATATGGTTGAGAGGCCGCCAACAGAGTTTTGTTAAATAGCCTTTTTGTGTGAAGTACGTTTGTGACTGAGTTTTCTGTTTTCGAGGGTACATTATGGAGCGAGTTTTTTCCCTTCTAATAGCACTGTTCTCAGGTTCATGGAGGAATTAAATGTATGGCTGTTTCAAAGGATCCTGCAGGGCACAGAGAAGCCCAGAATGTCTGAATCTGAGGGCCACATTCCCCTGCAAGTTGGAGTCTTTGCTATTTCCTGACACAGCAACTCTCCTGGGGATCCTTAAGGAAAGATCATCAAGCAGGTGAGTCTCAGGCAGGGCTTGTCAAAGCTCTTTGAAAGTATAGTTCCTGCCTGACCTGAGAGGTAGGGTCATGCCTCCCTCTATTTGTGTAGTGTGTCTAGAGTGCACTCTTTACAAGCCATTCTTGCAGGTCCCTGGGCAGCGCGTGAAATAGGTGCTGGTAGTGACCCAGATGTTTGTCAGGCTGAGTGGGGATTGCAGTGTGAGGGTCTGAGGCTGAATCTGAAGTTCACTGAACACTGTCCTGTGAGCACGCTGTCCTGTCAGCAAGCTTCCTGTCAGCACTATGTCCTGTGAGCACTCTGTCCTAAGTCACCCATGCTTTCTGATACAATCTCTCTCCTAATCAAGGCTAAGTGTGTGCCCTAGAATAGGCCCCAGGGAAGCTCTTCCCTGGAAAGACTGAATAAACAAAAATTGGAGCTGCCTCCCTGACTAGCCACTGGGTGCTGCACTGAGGTATGGGGGGATCAGCTTACCAGGAGGAGATGGTGTATGTGGCTGAGCTATTGTCAGTGTCCAGGATGTTCTGGTCTGGACCCTTCCAGGTGATGGCGGGCTTCGGCCGCCCACACACTTTGCATTGCAGTGTCACTGTGTCCCCAAGCAAGCAGGTCACATCCACTAAGGGCACAAGGAATTCTGGGGCCACTGTGGTCAAATCAACATAGATTTGCATCATTCAGAGCAAATTGAAAAGAAAACCATCATTTGTAACACTGCTGTCATCGCCTACCTGTGTGGTGTTACAACTCAGATAACTTTTAGCTTATGTGTTGTCATCTGTATCCCTTTAAAAAGTATTTTAAAAGCAATAAATGTTTATTGCAGAAAACTCAGGAAATACAGATAAGCAAAGTGAAGAAAATGCTGCAAGCTGTCATAACCCACAGGTACTACTGTTGACATCTAATACACGTGTCCTTCAGGCTTTATATAAACACACCTTTTTTGCACAAAACTTGGATCCCATTATACATATTGCAATTTGTGGTCTTTCTCACCCTAACAGTTTATAGCAACAGCTTTCCTTGTCCATAGTACAGAATCGTCACTGCTGTTGACAGACCCCACAACCGTGCTGGGTTTGCCTTAATTTAGTCAATTGCCACTTTTGTAATTCTACCACTTTTAACTCACCTTCTTGGATGAAATTTGGATTTAAGATCTGAAAAACACAAAGAAACAGAAAATTGTTTCAATCCTGAACTACTAAAAGAAAACAGGACTTCTACCCTATTGAGTAAAGAGAAGGTATCATTTAGGCCTGGAGCCTTGTTCTCACCATTGTGAGCACAGCACTACACACTATCATGTAACCACAGGTGGCGGGTGCTGCTCTGTCTACTCTGCTGTTCACACTCTCTCTGGGGGCCAGCCTGACAGGCTCACTGTGACTGCGGCTCTGCTTTCTGTCCTCCATTTCCTCAGTTACTTTTCCTCCTTACCACAGGCATCAAAAGCCATTCTCCCTTGTTCAGTATGCACTCAAGCAATGCGATGTCACCGATGCTTCCAGCACTGTGCATTTTTAAAAACAGAGGACCTGGCCAACAACTATCAAACTGGAAGGTCATCGACATTAACCATTAGCTACTAACCCTGTGGTTGCCTTCCACATGTGCCTCCTTCCCCAAGGAGAGAAACTTCTCTTGCAGCAGCTAAACACAGAGCTTGTTTGGTTGAAGGGAAAAAGAAAAAGCCCTGCCTGTCTGTTCAGTCCCCACAGGAGAGCTTAAGAACATTGACCTAATGGTTCTAGTCTTTTCTGTTGCATCAGTAAGTAAACAGACCTAGGTGGTCTAATTGACCCATCCAGTGGCTGGTTGGCAGAGGCACTGCCAGAGCTCTTTGCACGTAACACTCTGGCTGCTTGTGACACAGAGAGGGGTTCTTCAGCTGGCTGAGAGGGTGATCACGTTGAATTTCCCCATATTTTATACTACTTCTTCACAAGTTGGGCTGCGAAAGCCTAAGGAGGGCAGGGAAGGAGGCTGAAATAAGCATGAGCTTCAAACTTAGAAAGGCTGGGGTTCACCTCATTTTTTGGATGTGATTTTATGGTAGTTACTTGACACTTATTAGCACTGATTTATTCCACTATAAAATGGGAATAAAATTGGGGCCTCCCTGGTGGTGCAAAGGGTTAAGATGCAACCTATAAAGCTATCTGCAGCCACTGCAGCACGAGTTCGGTCTCCAGCCAGGGAGGAGACCCTGGTGCAGCAGACCTCTCCTGACTAGCCCGCTGCTCCCCTCAGCAGTGTATTTCAGTCAGTCTGCCTGTTCTGTTCCCCACTGTCTCTGGTGAATCCTCTCACCCTCTGGCCTGTACCTCAGCTCGTATATACATAAATAAATAAATCTTTTTAAAAAATGGTAATAAATAATGACTAGTGCAAATGGTACAATAAGTGTTTGACAGAATAACTTGACAAATAACAAGTATTCAATGACAACTTAATCATCTCCTTTTGCTAAGCAGTCTTGTTAAAGTGGCTTATCTCTGATAACTGTTTATTTGGAAAATTCTTTTCTTCATAATGAAGTCAGAAAACTCAAGTGCCTCCACTAAGATCATTGGGGCATTCATACTTGTCTCCCTATATGTGCCCCTGTCATAGATGAAAATGATTTCTCTGTGTTCTTCCCTTATCCAGGGGTCCAGATGAGCCTTTTGGAACAAATATGTTTTTTCTTCCTTTGGGTTTCACTGTAAGCCAATTGCCCACTCATACTACCTGGGTTTTTCACAAAATGGGCTACAGAAAACTCTTGAGATGCTAAGTCCTGGGACTTAGTGTCCAACACTCTAAAAACTGAGGCTGCATTTTGGGCCCGCACACCTCCTTGATCTGACGGGCTGGAAAAAAGTTCAAAACTCTTATCAGTCTGGCTCACCCTTGAAGTGATGCAGAAAAATCCAAATGTCTGTGAGAAAATGAAATCAAGAATCTCTCCATGTCTGTTGCTGCCAGAAGGCAGTTACAGGAAGCTCAAAACCGAGCACCCAAAATCAAATTTCACAAGCAGAGGTAGATAATGTTTAATGTCTTGCCTGCCTTTATGGACACACAGTGATGACAGTGTCTGAGTCTGAGCAACCGGGCAAGTTTGACCCTTTAAAACCTACAAATGAAAACCAGAATACTTGTCAAAAATGAATGCTTTGATTGCTATTTGATGTAAGAAAATAACTATCCCCTTCTTTCCTAAGCGGAATATTCTTACTCAACGTCATGCCTGGTGGAGCAGATCTCTCAGTAAAATCTGTCAGATTGTTCTGGGCCTGAATCCTCACTTTGAAAATCTAATAAACTCTGTCTAACTATCACTAAGACTGGTATCATTATTTCAGGTCACAACTCTGACCACCACAGTGCCCTCTGCTAGTCTCGACAGTGATTCCCAATCCTTGGCCCTGGCAGCTCATGTCAAGGGCCTCGATCTAGCGAGTCTGTTTTAATTGATGTGAAGACAGGTGAGGAGTTTTGAAACTGTCAGTAGCCTGGGTTGAGGAAAACTGGTAATAGTTCCCCTCTATCCAAGGGAACTTATTCCACATAAGCCAACTTCCTGCCCCTGAGGCTTTCTAGGGAGATTCGAGGGGGACATGAGCACAGGGTGGGCCATGGGAGGGCTTGGGGGTATAAAGGGTTGGTTCTGTTGAACAATTAAGAAGCCAACTTGGTGGGTGGCATCGCATTCCTTGAAGGGTACTAAAGAGGCCATAATTTATCCACCTGGCTTAGGTCATTTCACAAAGAAAGGTGATGAAGAGTCTTTTCTTTTTTTTTTTTTTCTTCCCCACAACATTATATATCAATAAATCTTTGTTAGCTAGAGTGGTGTGATTTCTTATAAAAGAAGATGGAATCTAACCTCTTCAACTACACCAATCTGATGAAGAGTCTTTTCTAACATCAGCAGCGGTTATTTCACGGAGACGGGATGAAGGATGGCCTTCTCACTGCGCAGAAAACATTGACTTGTCTTCTCCTTTAGGCCTAAGGTTTTGTGGTGACAGAGATGCTAAACAAAAGGCTTTGCCCTCAGGAATTATAATTGTCTGAAGTTGGGGTGATTTTCCCCTTTCTTTTCTTACCTGAGATTTCCATATAATCTGTAGTCAATATCTTTCATTTTTGTAATTTTTTTAAATTATTTTTTTAAAGCTTTGTTTTATTTATACAATAGCTGGGGTACAGGCCAGAGGTGTGGGAGGGTGAGAGGATTCACCAGAGACAGAGTGGGGAGCAGAACAGGCAGACAGACCTAAAGGACTGCTGAGGGGTGCAGCAGGCGAGATAGGTCTGCTGTGCCATGTGTGTATCTCCCTGGCCAGCCAGGAATTGGCTGCAGAGGCTGCGGACAACTTCACAGCACTGTGCTCAACCTGCTGCACCACTGGGGAGGCCCCATTTTTGTAATTTTTAGGGAAAAAAACAGAGAGCTAATTGGCTATAGGTTCCTCAAGGACAGGGACCATCTGTTATTCACCTTTGTATCTCAGGTCTCTGGCCCAGGGTCTGAGACATAGTAGGCATTTTACACATGTTGGTTGAGTAAATATTTGACTTTTGACATGATGTCAGTTCTCCCAAGAATTGAGGACATGTTCATAAATAGAATCTGGAAATAGGACCCAAAGATCTATAAAATAATGCTCTGGGTATGTTACTAATATTGTTTAACTAGAACTTGTTTTCCTATACAGATGGAATGCCAGGTTTTGGGAAAATAATTAGAAACAATCTACTCCTAAGAGGAGGTTAATGGATGGAGTGTGAACTCTGGTTGTAGACACAGCACATACCTCCAGCCCCTAAGCCACTCATACTCTCCTGCCTTGGACAACATTTTTAATTTACATTTTTAATGTAAATTGAGTATAATAATGCCCACTTAGAAGGCTGTTGGATGAAATTGCTCATTTATGTGAGGATTTACTGAGCTGACCTTTGGTTAAGGGAGGGTGGTCAGGCAGCAGGGCAGATGTGCTCACTAGCCGCTCGACCCAACCATCTACAGGAAGACAGAATTAAGTGACATCTGCAAAGTTTTCGGGGTGGTGCTTGGCTGGTGTGAATGACCAGCCTCCAGCAAACCTGAAGCACTGCCCTCTCCCTCAACTTACCCCGCCTCAATCAGAAGGACAGGGAAGAAAAAACCAAGGGAATATGGCCCCCTTCGTCCTGTGGCTGGTGTGTCCCATCCTGATGGGAATCCACAGGAGCAAACCAGCAAGTGCAGACCAGAAGTCTTGGAGTGGTGACAGATGGAAAATGGCAGCTTCCTGTGCTACGAAATGTTAGTGGAACATCAGAAACTTCCACTGGGGCAGAGAAGTTGCCTTATTTCGATTTCTCATCAGAACCTCAACAGCATTAAGAATATTAATAAATAGGCACACTGTGGTTTATTAAACCACTCTTCCTAGGTTGGTTGTGACTTTAGCAGGGGAGCTGCAGAGAAGGGTTGCCAAGAAGACTTAACTGCAGGTTCTCCATCTGGAAGGGGCTTGTGGAGCAGCCCTCTCCATCCGCTGCTTTGGTGGTTCCAGGTATCATTGCTGATTTCTGTAACATCTTAGAGTTTGCATCGACTACTCAAACTCCTTCATTTGCGCCTCCACAATCCTGGGAGGAATTGCCCAGCGGGTGTTCTATTCCTATTTCCAGATGAAATAGGGAAGTAAGTGCCAATCCCAGATGGTGACAGAGGACCGGGTCATGGTGCTCTTTCCGCCACAGCATTCAGAGCAGAAGCAAGTTCTAGCAAGAAGCATTGTGAAGCTTTGTCATCCATGTCAAAAGCCTATTTATCTTTGCTCCCTGACCTTGCTCTCCATCCCATCGCCATCTTGCCCTCGTCTTTAAACTCCTCCAGCAAGGACCAAGAGTCTGAACAAAATCCATGCCATTTTCCCCCCAAATTTTAACTCTGGACTATGCCCATGGAAGACTTCTCCCTCATTTTTCCACTTTCTACTTTGGAGTACGAACTGGAGGGACATGATGTCTTCTCACATTGTTATATATTTAACTTCATTTTTTTTTATGGCTCACTATGGACCCTAATGCTCATGTGAACAAGAGTCACATTTTGTTCATACTTATTGCCCCAGAGCCTAGCAGAATATCTAGCACTCGACTGCTCCATTGATATTTGTCAAGTTAATGATAATTTTAAAATGGTGGGTTCCCAATTTGGGGGAAGAGAGTTAAAAAATGTCTTGCCATGAACTTGGAGTGTTTTCCTAGTCCCATTAATTGGGAATATGACCGGCTGTGGAATCTCATTGGTTAAGCAGAGTCTGATATTTAGCAACTAGTGTTCTTATTTTCTGGGCTCTTCCAGAGGCTGGTAGTTCTGTGGCTGATCATACGCTGCCATCTCTCATCACATCTTTGTCTTACTAGACTTGTGATCCTCTGAAGACAGTAACCCTTCCACACATTTCATATACCATGGTCACGCTGCTCAATACAGCATCTTGCGCTTAGGGCATCAAGTATTTGAATTAATGGGTAGGCTAGAATACAGATTTCCTGACCACTTTGATTAATGATCATTGTTGGTATGAGCAGGGGCCTGAGGTATCATTCTGGAACCTGAAGGATTAACTATCAGCTGCACGTAGTTCTCTAAACCTAATATTTTCCTTTCTTGGAAACAATTTGAGAGTTCATGCAGAGCGGTAGATGGAAGGAGTTGAGAATTGGAAGTGGTGGTGGAAGAAAGATGATGCTGTTTACATTTTATAGAAACACTTTTATATTTTAAGTGCACATGTTCTCTCTCTGAGATACCAAAATCCAAGAGGATGAGGTTTATTTATACGGACCATTTGGGAAAGCGCTGCGTAGGAGTCTGGCTTTATTTGAACAGCAGAGGGCAGCAGAAGGCTAGAGGGAAACAAGAACCACCATGAGGTAGTCCAGCAACTTAAGTTTCTTCCTTCTGGAGAGAAGTCCAGTTGTCTTCTTGGGTTTTCTTCAAAATAGGAGGGCAGTGAGGTAACAGGAAAGAATTGTGGGTAAAAAACAATAATTACTGAAAATAAGCTGAACTTTGAGGAAATCTTGAATCTATTTTTCTTGCGAAAGGTTGAGATTCTGACTCTAGGACTCATTGAGTGAAGGAAAAATCGTTGCTTGTCCAGAAGACCCTCTGTCAACTGACTCCAGAAGAAAAATACTTCCCCCACTCCACTGTTTCTAAATTCCTCATCACCAGTCACAAAACACAGTTCAAAGCTGTACATCAAGAATACAGAAGGAATAAAAAAGGTCAAAAGAAATTCACACCAAATGTCCCAGCTCAGAGCTACCTTGAAGGAACTAAAATTTCTCTATTCTGCCTTTCTTTCAATTCTCTGTGTTTGTGTCATGTAAATCTGTGTTTAGAGGAGGAAGGAATGAGATTTTTAGATGGTTTTGATATTTGGTATTGAAATGGACAGATACAGGAAAAACAATTTCTAAAAATTAGGTCTGGAGGTCTAGCCCTTCTTGCTCTCAATCAGACCAAACCAGACACAATTTCTTAAATGTCTGGAAGATATTTTCCTAAGACATTTAGGAAGTAATTCTACCTCTCCCTCCTCACTTCTAATTGAACATTAAACAAGCTGCAATTAAAAGATAAGTAAACACAATTCTAAGCATTTTCATTATCATTTTCAGCTATGAATTTTTCTTTGACCCAATTGTAATAGGAATGTTTAAAACTCTAAATATATGAAACTTTAAAAAGTTGTCTTTTTGTTACTGACTTGTAACTTAATTGCCATAGTAGTAGGAGAACTTCCTCTACATCATATTGAGTCCTTGACTCTTGTTGAGACTTGCTTTATGAGTAAGTATTGCAGGGTCAAATTTTGTAAAAGGTCCACCTGTTCTTGAGAAGAAGGTATAAGCCCTAAACATTGGGTATAGGCTTCTGTATATGTTTGCACGTCAAGTGCATTTCGTATTTTATGTGTATTTCTATTTCAAATCCCTGTCTCATTCCTCCTCAGTATTTTCGAGAACATTTAGTGTGTCCTCAAAAAATGGAAAAAAGATGAAAATATGATTTTTCACAGAATAATGAAAAAACAACAACAACCCTATCACATGTCCTACAAATTAGTTGCAGAAAAGGGAACACACGTGGTCGTGCTGTGTCTGCGCTGCTCTCAGTGCTTTTACAGCCCACAAAGAAGAGACTGGGAGAGCAGGAGCTGGGTTGGTGCAGTTGTGGGGTCAAACTTCCTTTTTATAAATCACATTTTCCAAATTGGAAGCCAAGATCTTCAATTTGGAAGCCAGTGTAGACGAGGGTGCCAGAGGACACGCGTGACTGAGGCGGTGCCGGGTGGCCGTGTTGGCCAGAGACACCAATCCCCACATTTCTAACACTTGTGACGGTATTTCTTTTCTTGGCTTCTATGGCTGGACTGAGTCACTGGGGAAGGGTGTGGGTGAGGGCAGGTAATTAACCCAGCTGTCAAGGGATTAAAAAGGTTGTTGAGGAAGAAATTCTCCTCCTACAAGCAGATGTGCAATGAGGGAGGCCCTGAACCTGATGCTTTTTGACCAAGTCCAGGAGCTCAGGAAGCAGACTTCTTCCACCACACAGGCCAGGCTTGGCCTCTCAAAGCACCACAGTCAAGACCTGCTCTTTTAATTGGCTGTGTGACCACATGACCTTCTCTGAACCTGTCTCTTTTAGGAGAATAAGAAAATCTTATTGTAAGGAAAAGAAAGCATAATAGACATGAATATGCAATGGAAGGTCTTGTAATTCTCCCAGGAGAGAGAAATGCCAGCTAAGTGCTTTCCCTTAGATGCAGAATAGAAATCAGTCTGCAGGTAGGATCAGGACAAAGCTAGGCAAGCTTGAGTCTGCCAGCCAAGCCCATCAGATATATTGCAAAGAAAATATTTTGTAAAAATAAGAGGAATATGATTCTCACTTTCTTTACTCCCAAGGGTTCATTAAAAAAAAAATTCTTTTTATAAAATGCAGAAACAGGCATCAGTGGAAACACACTGGCAATACCAGGAGGCCAGTCACCTGACTAGGGGTGTAAAAATTTCCTTCCATCTGTCTGGCCAGGTTGTTTTGAAGCTCTGAACCTGGGACAGGGAGCCAAAGCAGCTGAGGTGGGAGCAGCAGGCTCTTTGAAGACATGGGAGCTGGGGTTGGGAGTTGTGGGTCTGAGGCAGGAAAGCAGGGTCAGTTCTGGTCACTCAAATCCTTCCAGGAGCCAGGAATGGACACTCTGGTCAGGTCCAGAAGCAACTTGTCCATGCCATTCCTGCCACAGCCCCTGCAAAGAAAGTTTAGGAGCAAAGCACGGGATCTCCCACTTCCTCCTCTGTTGGGGTCATTGTTTCAAGAGTACAAGCTTGGGAGTGCAAAGTCCTTTGATATCACACCTGAGATCTTCATGGCACTCAAAGTGTCCACATCAACTGCACAACATCTGTACCTGGGAGCCACGTGGCCTCCCACAGGAAAGCTAATGGGCTGAGAACTGACACTGATGGTGCACAGATTGGAACCCAGCTTTTCTGACCCCTAGTCTAGTGTTCTTTCCGTGAGCTCCTGCCTTTTGTGATTCTTATGTAAGTCACACTTCATCCTTGGAAAGCTGGAAATGCTATTTCTTTTTGCTGAACTGGAACACTGAAGAAAAATTTACACAGAAAAATTGGCATTAAAAGTCAGGTCTCGTCTGCCAAGATCTGTGCTTTAGAATTAAACCAATCTGGGGATGAAGTTGACCAAGTGGGGAGCAGGATTGTACTGGTGGGGCAGCAAAAGCTAGGGAAGCCAGAAATTGCTTTTAGGACACCCTCCAGTGTTCAAACAGAAAGTTATACTTCCATTGCCTCAGTTTCCTCTTTTAAAGGAGAAGGGGCTGGATAGAGAAGGCAAATGAGGAATTATCATTTGGGGGGTACAGTGTGTTAGTTTGGATACTGAAAAAGTTCTGTAAATAAAGAGTAGTGATGGCTGCATAACATCATAAAGGTATTTAACGTCACTTAAAACTGGTTACAATGGTAGGGCCTCCCCGGTGGCACAGTGATTGAGCGCTGGGTTGCGAAGCTGCCTGCAGCCTCTGCAGCACCAGTTCGATCCCCGGCTGCTCCCCGGCTACCAGAGGAGGGTCCCACATGGCGCGCAGACCTCTCCCGCCACCCACTGCTCCCCTCAGCAGTGTGCTTCGGTCCTTCTGCCTGCTCTGCTCCCCGCTCTGGCTCTGGTGAATTCTCTCACCCTCCCGCGCTTCTGACTGTACCCAGTGCCTGTATAAATAAATAAATAAATCTTAAAAAAAAAAAAAAACAAAAAAACAACTGGTTACAATAGTAAATTTTGTTATGTAGAATAAAAAAATAAATGGTATGCATGGGGTTAACTAGGGTTCCAAAGTTCCATTGATTCTGAAAGTCTGTGATTTTTACCCTAATTGGAAATTTTCTCCCAAATTAATTTCAGCTTTCTAAGTGCTTCCTCTCCCTCCTCTCTCAGAAGTCCCTCCCACAAGCTCCCAATTCTGTTTTTATTGAAGAAAGTGCCCCCCGCACCCCAGCCAAGCTGAAGATCTTCACTGGAATTACAAGTGAGGTCCAGTTTACACTTGGTCGGTGCTGTGGGTGAGGCTGTCTCCATGTTAAGTAGGTGGGGCAGAGGTGGAGTCTTCTTGGAATCATGACAACCTCTGACTCTGATGGAGTGACCTTTTCTTGCTGAGAGAGGTATTGGTTTTTTGTTTTTGTTTTTTTTTAAACTAAGTTGCATTTAATTAACTGGGCTTGACATAAAAGGTTGGCTGAGAATCCTCATCCCTAAGGACAAAGTCTGGGAGGTTGGTTCAGGCCTTCCAACTCCAGTGTGTGATGCAGACAAGTGACAGTGCTATGATTGGAGGGCAGAGCAAACCCCACACATCGACGCAATCCACAATTTCCCAGATCAGGAGCCTGCCTGGGTCCATACAGAAATCCAACACAGCTGACAAAGGCTCCAGACTTCTCAGAGAAAGACACTGGCTAAGTGGGCAATATTGACACTCAACCCTCCAGCCCTGGCTCCAGCCTGGTTGTCAGCACAGACAGTGGGACAGGGCAGGACTGAAAAAGCTGGCAGATGGGCACAGGGTGCTCAGCCCACCGTTGAGTCTGTGTTCTTTGTCAATAAAAGGCATCCAGCAGTGTAAACTGTACTAGGAAAAAATGAATTAATTTGTTCACAAGACAACCTAGTGTTTGATTTCCAGCCCGATCCGACTCTTCCTCCATGTAGAAACAGTTCACAGATATGGAGTATCCCCTTCCACCTCTACCCCCAAAGGATAATCAGTACCAGGTAAAGAAGTAAGCTGAACGATGGGTGGTTCTCTATGATCTGTGCTCACTGTGAGCAAGAGGAAGGGAATCACATAGGCCCAGAACCAATCTTGCACTGGCTGGTAGTGCGGCCTGGGGTTGGGACTGGGAAGAAGGGGTTGCACTTAATATTTACAAGCCTCTCTCCTCAGGGAAAGAGAAAGGATGTAATATCAGAGCATAATTGCCTCCCTTTACATTACTGGGTGTTCTTGGAAAGCTTTGTAAATCGGATTCCTAGCATTTAAGGTGCTTTATTCTCCTTTTAATTAGCTTTCAAGGATGTAAAAGAGAAGGGGCTGGATAGAAAAGGCAAATGGGGAATTATCATATATCTCCCCCAACAGGCTGGGGGTGGGACATATGTCAGCCCTGAGGGTAGCAAGCAGCTGGTGTGTAAGCAAAGACCCCAGGAAATTGCTACTTAAAGGAATCTTCCAATCCACCAACTGAGAAAAAGAATGCTTTGGCAGTGCTTTTCATGCGAAGGCAGGAGACAACCTGACATTCCCTCACCCTCTCACCCCCTACGGCCTCATACACAGCTAGGATTGGAATCAACATGCTGGCATCAAGTCAAGGGCAATCAGCCAGCTGGAGGGCGGGACTTAGCAGAGGCCCAGAATAGAGTAATGCACAGGGCACACGTGGCTGGGATGCCAGCCAGGGTTCTGGGCTCAGAAGCTTCTGGCACAGGTCCCGACCAGAAGATACAACAATCAGGTTCAGAAGACTCCAATGAGGTTGGGGGCCAGGCTGAGCCTGGTAATGATTCCCAAAACTATCACTTTAGTTACAAGAAAACTTCAGGAGGTAGCCTGCCCATGTGTTTTTCAAGTTGGGTCTTTGAGGACAGCTCTCTGCAGGAGGTACCCTTTTCATCGTCTGCAGTGGACACTGCAATAAATTGCAATGAGAAAATTCTCAACTCATGTTGAACAGGTTGACTTCCTATATCCTTTTTGCTATTTGTGTTTGAAAATACTAACCTAGCAGAACCAAGAAGCCTGCTTTCCTAAGCACCTTGTTACATGCTCAAAGTTGACTTTAAGATGGCAACACAGTTCAGAGAGCTCGCTGATGCTTGCGAGGATCACCACAGAACATACGAGGGCTACATGCAAACAGTACAGATGCCTGATTAAGCAGAATATTTGCAGCTACCAACCAAATGCCCCACTGAGAGTTCCAGTTAATTGAAATTTCTGCCTCAACTATATTATTTGAAACATTTTTGGACATGCATCAACATTCCAATGCCTCTGCTTATGCATACATAGTGTCTCTCTGGGGTCCATCTCTCTTAGCCCATGCAGAGTTGCAAGCCTTGCATGAATAAGAGTCTTAGATACCTGTGCAACTGACCAAATAGGGCTAAGCTGCATATGGGTGCTTATGTGCATTTTTTCTATAGACTGAAGCATCTAATTACATCAGCTAATCTTCAGTGTGTATTGCTCACCTGGCTGCACATCCTTCTGTATCCACTTATTCCTTTAAAGAACAGAATGGGAAAGTCACTCTTCCTTCCCCAGTGCACCAGAGCTGAAGAAGGTCCCACATTGCCTTCTGGAATGCAAATTATCTGGCTCTTTCCCTTCCTCTGCCTGGTCTTCTAAACTTAACAGATGACATCTCTGAAACATGCAAGCAACACTGGGGCCTGGAGATGGATGCACCACTAGGCATCTGCAAGCAGAAGGTGTGGGTTCCACGGAAGCTGGTACCTGGCCTATGAAGTGCAAGGAAAGCCGAGCCAGACATTTCCCCTGACTTCCTCAATCTCTAAGGTACATTTAGGCCACGGATGCCATTCCCACTTCTTCCCACAGTGGAGAACTGCATTGACTCACATCTGCCAGATTTAGCTCTGTGGCAATACCCACATCCACAGGGGACTATTTTATTCTGCCTTCAACCATTTTTCTCTGGCCCTATTCAACCCAACTGGCATCTTGCAGAGCTGACTTACCCTTTCTTAGGCCAACAATCTCTCTTGGGTTTTGTGGTGGTTGTGATAATATGATGATAGATTTCTTTGGGATTAGGTCAAGTTAGAATAACAAAAGTCCATCTAGTTAAGTGAAAAGTTTAGAGGTATTCAAAGGAAAAGTTTAAAGCATCCCCCCCCCGCCCCCATTTTATACTTAGGAAAAAATCTCTAAACTTTTTTATCTGTTACAGGGATGGGGGCACAGATTTGGACCAGTCACTTCAATATAATTCAATTCCAAAAGACAAAATGGTGAGGAAAGCTGGCTCCATGTTTGCTCTACTTCTACAGCATTTGTGAATCTATGAAGGTTGTCACTCAGTGGCAAACCATGCTAGTCCTATTTCTAGTTGAAAGCAGGTTGAAGTTCCTGTTGGTGGAGCTGTTGGTTCCACTTCTATCTCCTTTTAAGCCTAGAGTGTGAGAAAAGTCCCTGGGCAGTGTTTCAGACTCCTTGTTTCTAGAAAGCTCTGCTAAGGCCATGGGAGGCAGGCATCCCCGAGGCTTCTTTCCTTTCACTTTGGGCACAAGTCACTGCCCGGAAGCCCCTGGGCTGGGGAAGGGCAGGATCTGGAGTCACTCCCATCACACCCCATTAACATCAGCAAGCTGTCATAGTGCTAGGGCCCTGGTCACCCACAAAGCCGTACTTAACACATGATTTTGTGGAGCCTTGAGGGAGGAATCCATTCTAGTGGAACCAGATGAAGATAACAGAGGGGAAAGAAAAAAGGAAAAGTGGAGGAGGAAGACACAAAAGAGGGAGAAACCAAAACTAATGGGTTCTTGTCTTTTAGCTGCAAAGCAACCACTCTTTACAACACTATTTTCCATGGAAAAAAATGTGTTCATTCTAAGATTCCAATAATGAAGTTGGATATTTTCTACATGGAGCCAAACCCATCAGAGAAGAAAATATGAAGCAAGCATTTGAGAGAATCGCACATTTTTGTTTTGAAAAAGATAAGCAAGGTAGAGGTTTCTATTAATTGAGTGGAATTCAGTTTTGTTTTGCTTTTAAGTTGGGACAGGAACACCCAGGGGTGCCCTAACATCACAATTTTGTTGGACTGGCTGGTGACGTTAGCAAGGTTACTCTTACAGAACACATTAAAAAACAAAAACCAAAAAACAATCATTGTAGGAAATAGGACAACAATAGCTGCGTCTACCTCCATGCTAGTATTAGGGTCAAGATCATCACACTCTGACTCCTCGGAACTGTTCGTCTCCTTGGTGGGCAGCATGAGGAAGCGGGAAGAAAGAGAACACAGTTAGAACACAGGCAGCTTTTGCTAGAGAGCGAGGAGAACTTTAGCGAAGCAAGGGCAAAGGGCAAATTGGGCAGAGAAAAGACCAGTGCTTTTAAGATGGGGTGCAAATCACCAAGGGCAGCAGCATGCTCTTTCCAGGGAGAGTTGCTGGGGTCGTGGCGAGCTGCCGGTCTCACAGGAAATAGCAATGGGAGCAGCTGAATGAAGCATGAGTGCTGGAGAATTTAAACTGCTGTCTTCTGTGAGGCTGGACTTCCCAGATGAGGTGAAGGAGAGAAAACAATTTCTTTTCCCCAAGAAGGACCTTAGAAATGTGTTTCAGTTGTTCGTATTTTGCCAGGAAGGGGGAAAAGTGCCAGGTAGATAATCACACATTGTAGCAATATTAAACATCAGCAGTGTAATTTCCATGGTCCAACTTAAACCAGATTGCATTGTTTCAAGGGCCTGCCAAGCTTAGAATCAGTGAGGTAGTATAACAGGTGGATTATTACAGGTACTAGCTTGGGTTTCACCGATGTGTCTCCCTTCCCTGCTCACCCACAGCCTAAAAGGGGGTGTTGTCTGAATTCTGGGGAAAAGAAATGAAACTTGACCAATGACACAGTTGCCCTTGAATTCCAAACCTCAGACTTCACAGTGTTGGGGGTTTGGAAAGCATCCCTAATCTCTTCACCTGTGTGTATTTTCAGACCTAGGATACTGAATGGGTAGCTTTGAGGACTTTAGTATGAGTGAAGCACTTTGCATTTCTAAGAGAATAATGCAGATAATTTTGCTATAAAACATCTGCACGGTATAAAGAGAAAAGTATAAAAGAAAAAAGAGAGATACTTACTTATTTGAATCGAAGTTGCCAGGAGAAATAAAAAATAAAAAATAAATTGATCTTGCATGCAAAATCCTGCTAAACTATTTCCCCTTTGATCCCCACACTGGGAAAAAAAAAAATCCCCATCCACCCAAATTGTCTTGTGAGAATGCTGCAGGGTGGGAGTAGATGAGAGGTGGGACACAGCTCCAGAATACCTTACTCACTTTAACAGAGACTTTGGTGCCCAGAATATCCTTGGGTTTACGAGGCCCTGTGGCTTCATTTTTACCCGTGTTCTCCACTTCCGCCCGCTTTCTCATGCGTAGAGTATGCCATGAACATGACTTCCTGTTGTACCAAAAAATGCACCAATCAAAATGGCAGCTCAGGGCAGAGTGAGGTGGTGGGTGGCCTCGCCACCCCGGGTGAGTCAGTAGGTGAGGTGCTCCAGTCAAGCCCCAGCTTCAGAGGCCCCAAACCTGCACATCAGTTCTTGTGATGGCTGGCAGCCGATCTCACCTCCAACTGGAAGTGAGTGAGGATGAGCTCTGACCCCTTCTGACAGATGTGCAAGGTTGGCTTCACCATTTGAGGAAGATGAGAGTACTGTTTTTTTAAACTCTACCCAGGGAAACGTTTATATCATAATGATGAGGCTCTACAGGCTTGAGAGATTCCTTTCCTGAAGGGTGTGTTGGATGGGGGAAGGAAGGAGGTGGGTAACTTGTAAAACAGGAAAGTAAGGGAAGTATATCTTGTAGTGCATAAGCCACGTGTACTTTCCTAGGACCTGATGCAAAGACCCCACGCGATAATTTTGAGGTTTTCATCTCATTATTTGTATTTGGGTGGTGGTCACTCCCAGACACTGCAGTAGAGAGGGGATTTCTGAACTGGACAGTTCAGGTACTAGTCTGGATATTTTAGGATGAGTCTGCCTAGAGTTTTCCTACAGAGAGAATACCCAGGGAGGTGAGGACAGCAATGGTGTTTCACACCATCCTAACTTCTTTCTCACCAGGAGGGGGCTGGGAGCTACTTCTTCACAGACCTGTAAAGAGAAGCTCAGAGCAGAGCTCTTGAGTTCCACATATGTCAGGATTCAAGCCAAAGACACCAAAAGCCAAGCCACGAACAGCACCAGTGACCGTGGGGAGGCAGCATCCATTTTGGGTATGATCATGGAGTCTGTACCAAGTTCTAGCTTTGTCTGGAAGAGGTAAGGGTGGCTTCCCTTAAGATTTATTCCCTTGTCAAATTTAGACCTATCCAGACAGAGCTCCATGAAATGAGTCTTCACTAAGGGGGAGAGAAGAGGGAAGCACATGGGATTTAGGAGGAAGGAAGATACTCCAAGATAGACAGCTTCTCCTCCACAAAACTCCACAAATATTAGGAATTTTAGGATGTTCTGAGGAAGGTGTTCCAAAGTTATTTACCACTTACACACAAGTTTAACTTTTTGAGTGGGAGAGAGCAATCACAGTCATGTTCTTCAATATTTTGGGAGTTTATGCTCCTTCAGAAGGTAAGAATCTCTTGGCCAGACCTCCTTTTGTACCTCCTAAATGAGCAGGCTCTCTAAATCCCTTGCATGTCAGCTCCTCACTCCAGTGGTTGTATCTGAGTAAAACCAGTCATGAAAGCTAATTTTAGATGATATCACTCTATTAACATCGGACTTTAATGTCATATATTTATCTCCAAGTCCATGTCCCTGGCTCCTTCTGAGAATATCTTGAGTTAGGGAGGTCCCTACCAAAAATACTCCCAGGGCGGATAGCACAGTACGTGTGTGTGAGAGTGGGGGTGTGTGTCTGTGTTTATCACAACCCCCTGGGTCAGTCAGTATGCTTGGTGAGAAACTGGAAATGTCACAAATAATTTTCAGAAGGAAGTCTCAAAGTTAAGTGGCAGGACAGTTTCAGTTTTATATTCTTCTTCCCAGAACTTGTCATCATGGTTTGGGGGAGCTTCCATGTCTTGGCCACAGTCCAGGGAAGGACATGGAAACAAGCTTTCCGTGACAGTGATCCTGTAGGCAGGGCCATTCTGGCCCATGGTCACAGCAGGACCTGGGGAGGGTGCTGCGATTGCCCCTCACTGATAGATGCTGATGACCCGCTTAGCCAGGTGCTCTGGCCCACCTCCACCAACCCTTGTCCAAGAGTGGCTGACAAGGCACCCAAGTGACCAAATTGCATTTGAGTCTGTTCTTTCTTACAACCTGACACCCCTCTTACTTTGTCTCCCACGGAAGGTGTGAACACGTGACCAAAACACCCAAAGGTGAGGAGGGAGGAGTGCTTAGTGCCTGGATAGTTAGCTCAGAGATCATGAACAGTAATGTCTGCAAGGCCGTTGGTTAATAAGAAATTTAATGCTTTGAGGATCTTTGTTCCCAAGGCTTCTGAAAACAAGTGTCTTTGGAATAAAGGAATTGAGTATATTGCACCTTAGGGGCCACTACTAATTTCCAGTTGGGCCTGCAGTTACCTTGAAAGGCCAGGGTGATGTCAGCAGCTTCTATCCCCCGACCTAGTGACAGGCCAAAGAAGACAGTGCTATTAGTGCTCCTGCTCAGAGGTCTCATGGAACTCCTTTCACTCCCGGCCACGGGTGACCACAAGTGGAGAGCAGAGGGGGGTGGGGGATGCAAGCCAACACTGGCGCCTACTCTAGCCATTAATTTACATCCACTCTCAAGATGGCCCACTTGGTGGCATCCAGTGTGCACCATTCCTTGTGTCAGAGTTTAGAGAAAACCACTTGGGCTGTTTAGAAAGGAAGGTTAGCTTTGCAGCTCTAGTGACAAAGGCACTTTTCAGGTAGGAAAAACTGCCAATGCACTCAACCAACTCCTAAAACACAGAAAAGAAAAAAATAAAAGGGAGAATTGTTTGCATATTAAAAGTCCTAGAATAGTGAAAAGGGGGAAAAAGGGTCAACTAGTCTTTAACCTCATTAAAACATGCTCATGGTGAAAATTTATTTTACATATTTAAAATAGTACATTTAAAATTAGTTACATTACAGGTACAATGATGAACATTGTGACTCTCCATTATATTGCACAACCTGACTTCATCCATATGGGTTTCTTTAAATAGTGCAAAATACTTTATACAGGAATGTGTTCGGAAGGGTCTTCACAACCAAAATAAGGAAAAGAAATATCTTACAAATTACCATGAACATATATTAAAGTGACAGGGGAAGGGGAAAATTAAAAAAAAAGTTACAATCTGTACAGAGGAATTGCCATAGACAACCAAAAAGTTCCCTCTCTCCTGGGAGAAGCAGCGGGCCTCTGACCTGTACAGGTCTGGCATTTGTGCCAAGGTAATTTTTTGGTGTCAATCAAAAAAAATATATATATATATATCAGTAACTCAATACAATATAAATAGAAGTCCAGTCCAGTGAATCCTGTGGTGGGTCAAATGGAGCAACGGAAGGCATGCCTTTTGTCACCTAGGGCTTCAGTAGGGTTCTTAATGGGGGTGGGGAAAGAGGAAAAAATTAACAGAAAATTATAAACAAAAGGGAAAGAAAAATCACCACCACAAAAACAAAAAACAAAAAAAAAACCCCCAAAAAACCAATAAAACCAAAAACCGGAACAATCCAGCCTGGATGCCCTGCTGCTGGTTCCGGCACTCAGACCTCGGTTCCAGTGGCACTGTCGAGAACAAGCAGCAGTAATTCCCTAGCATGTGTTTGCATTTTTTTGTTCTTTGTTTGTTTTTGAAATTTTTTAATCCACATACTCCTCTCCCAGGGAAGCCAACGAGGCACTTACTTGAGGCTGCTGTCACTAGTTTCTGCTGCTGCCGTGGCTTTGGTGAGGGGTGCCAGGATGCTGCCAGGGACCCAGCCTTCGGCCGCGGGGGAATGGTCACTGGCAGGCTGGTACACCAGGCACATGTTCTGCTGGTTGACGGCGAGGACCTGGACCACCTCACCTTGGCTCACACAGATTTCATTCTCCTTTAGTGCATAGTAATCTTTGATCACGGCCATGGATGAGGTTCCATTGCAGCCTCCCAGGTCGCTCTGCTAGGAGACAAGGGTGAGAAGGGACAGACAGGAGAAGGCTGGGTCACACGTCTTGTTCCGCACTCTACGGCCTGGTTAAAAGCCTCACCACCCACTCACAGGGTAAACAGCAGACTATCTGGAGCAATGGAATGATATCCATTGAGTTTTTTTATAGCAATGTCTCATTCAATGTTATAATCAAGGGTGAACAGGTAGAGGGACTGCCTGGCCTAGGTAAAAGTATAGACAGACCTGAAGTCCTTTCCTAGAGGGCAACCTTCCCACCAGTAGTCTCTGACCAATGGAAATACTGAGCATATAAGCACCTGGACATAGTGAGGTTAGGGCAAAAGTCAAGCCGGAGGTGACAAGCCCTCAATAGAAAGAAAATTTTTTCCCTTTCTTTTGAAAAAGCGTTGGTGTTACGCTACATTCTGGCCTTCACTGAGACAGGAGTAACAATGAGACATTTGCCCAATTCGTAGGCAAGAGCATGACCAACCCTCACCTAGCTCCTGTGGGAACAGAACCCCTCTAGTTCCTCCTACTCATTAACATGAGAGGAATGGTTTCTGGGGCCTTTTCACAGGACTGCATCAGGGAAACTGCTTCTAGACAAAACTGTAGCTCCCAGGGAGGCCTGGCTGCCTCACACAGCACAGTGAGAACCAGAAACTCTTTAATAAGTTTGACAAAATGCCAGTGCCAACGTGACTTCAAGTTATTCACTAGTGCGCAAGTTCTAGGTGATGTGATAAAATAAATGAGTACAGATACTCTAATACTGAATTTAACCTACATGTTAAAAGACCATTTAAAAAATCAGTATCATCTAATCATTTGGGTAAAAAAATATAAAATTGGAACATGCAGGTCAAAATATATATGTTCCTAGTCACTGACCCACTGAATTCTAGGCTAACGAGATTAGGGAACTTGCTGAGGTTCTAGAGCAAGCAAGTTGATGAATTTAGAATGGAAAGCAGATGACCTGGCCATTTTTCCTACTACCATGTTGTATCAAAATGCCTGTTTGGGCTGGGTCTATGATGACATCTGGGACTAAGCTCATGGTGATGCTTGAATTGTGGATTATTTGTGAGAAATGTTTGAGGCAACGTTGGCTTCTCTATTCACACCTAGATGAACAACTTCTCGCTACATCAGATGAAGAGTGAAGAACCATGAGTTGACTTCGGCAGCTCAGCATCAGAAAGGGCAGGCTCTTTGGGATGTCAAACACCAGAGCTGTGACTTTTGGATGGTCTACACCGCAGTCACTCTACTTGGTGTGCATCATAATTATCTCTTTCATTGGTATAGTTTCTACAGACGACAAGATTCATTTTAACAGTGTCTGAGCTGCAGTAATTTCTCTAACTCACTTAATTGGCAGGGGAAAAAAGAAATAATTGAGACTAGGCTGTACTCAGTGGGCTGTTCCTGCTAAAAGGATCCACATAAAAAGACGCTACTTTGTAAAGTGAGCCCTCAGAATGGGGAGGGTCTTCATAACTGCTGTCACATACCTTGCTGGCCTCAAACTTGTCCCCAGGCTGGTGGTAGTCAAACCCTGGACTGCCGTTGGAGGTAGATATCTTCAGAGGTGGCAGAGGCGGGTTATAGTTGGAGCCCTTTGGGGGCTTCTCAGAGCCCACGGGGACAGAGGAGTAAGGCCTGGGGCTGGCTTGGGGAACCCTAGCAGGCTGCGACCTTATCACAGCAGTGCTCCTTTCTTTCCGCTGGTACTCGATGGGCGACTGTAGTGCTGCAGGATGAAAACAGACGGTCACTCTAAGCTTCAGAAATGGAAGGATCACTAGGTACAGGCTATATGCCAGGCATGATGAGGGGATGTGAGAAAGATACCACACATTTTTTTTTTATTTTTTTTTTAAATGTCATTGGCTTCACATATTTATTGGTAAAGATTTCTAATGCTGATGGCATTGCCACATACTAACCAATCCCATTTTTTTTAAAGATTTATTTATTTATTTATACAAGCACTGTGTACAGTCAGAAGCGCGGGAGGGTGAGAGAATTCACCAAAGCCAGAGCGGGGAATAGAACAGGCAGACTGATGAAATACACTGCTGAGGGGAGCAGCGGGCGTGGCAGGAGAGGTCTGTCGTGCCATGTGGGACCCTCGCCGGCAGCCGGGGATCAAACCGGTGCTGCAGAGGCTGCGGGCAGCTTCACAGCCCAGCGCTCAACCGCTGTGCCACCAGGGGAGGCCCACCACACTTATTTTTAAGGAACTTATAATCTACTGTGAGAACTAAGAAAAGTACCTAAATAATGAAACTATAAAACCAATATAGTGCTGTATGTGAGGTGTGAAGTGGGCAAAAGGAGGGAGGGGCCATGCTGCCTTTTTGTGTAGATGGTGGCTGGTAATAAAGGGTCTCAGGAGACCACCGGCCATCAGACCCTGATGTTCAGACTTGGCAAGAAGGAAGCAAGTGTGAAGTGTGTGTGGAACAGGATGGAGACAGATAACCTGGAGCAGAGGGCCTTGGGTCTCCCTGGAGGAAGGAGACAGGTAGGGAGGCTGGAGGTGCTGTGGTGTGAGAGATCAAGAGAGCCAGGTTCATGAGCCTGGAATTAATTGTGATGGTCATGAAAAGTTAGTGGATTAAATGAACCTGGGCATTTTAAATTCAGATTCTGTCACCAGAACCACAGTTGAGGATTCCACAGCTGGGAGGAAGGTGCGGAGAGGGTGAGTCAGAAGCCATGAGATAGTGACAAGCAAAGAGGCCTGAGCAGAGCAGAGCTGATGGGAAGGTGGGAGGCCTGTGGGATGCCAAGTGCTCTGGTGGGAGACTAGAGCCTAGATGTGAAAACACAGCAAGAGCTGAGGACCACCAGGTCTGGGGAGCAGGAGGCTATTGGTCAGTGGAACTCAGGAGATGGAGAAAAAGCAAATTTGAAGGGAAAGACATAAGCTTTGTTTTACTGAATTTTAGATAACAGTTCGATAGTCTGAGCACTGAAGAGGAATGGGCAGGCAAAGGCCACACATACCAAATTCTATAATAATGACTTCAAGGGCTGGCCTGATTCTGTTATTTTTATCAGTATTCATGGTAACACATATTCAAGTGGGTTAACAGCCGGGGCACAGAGAACTTTCAAATATAAGGATATTTCTATAGTGATAATACTTCAATAGGACCCAACATCAGATCACATCACCCCCTTTCTATTTGAGAGATGGGCTCTGAGGGAGGTGGGGACGGGCTATGAGATGCCTGCACTTGTCTCTGTAAGGAAAAGGCTCCATAGTTACACCCTTGTCTCTTGAGTATGTCAAAGAATAGAACAGGCCCTTACCAGAGCTCAGTCTTTCTCCCTGAGAATGTTTTGTAGGCATTAAATATTTAGGAGCTGATAATTTAGCTCAGTTATAGTCCCATAATTCACTATAATTAGGAGGCGGTCTCGGAACCATATAAAGGCCTAATTCATTGGGTATGCCCAAAGAAAGGCAGTGCCAAATTTTAAGTAGACAGCAGAGAGCGGTGAGCAGGCCTTATCTGACTGACTTTAAGTCAATACCCACCACATGGGATTGGGATATGATCTGATTATGTGTAATGATTGTGCTAAAGTGTCTGAAAATAAGGCACATAAGGAGCCTGTGTTCTTCTACCTGTGTTCTTCTGTGCTTAACCTAGGTCTTTGGATCAGGAAAGTTGTAACCTTTTGACAGGCTTTGTTTCTGGCAAGTGGAATGCATAGATCTTATGCCTATCCTGTTTCTTTCTTTACTTTATTTGCTAGGGAGCTCACAGATAAAGGTGTGCCCCACCATCCACAACTGTACTACAGTTTTGTGGCTAAGAGTCTATTTTTAAGTTATACAGTGCTAGGTTCAAGTTTGCGTTCTATCACCTACTGATTTTGTGACCTTGTGCAAGTTTCTTAACTTACTTATTTTTCCTTTTGTCCTGAATTGATGAGCTTTAAGACCCTCTTCTGGCTTAGAATTATCAGAAATTCCTAATAGAATGCAACTTAATAAATACACTATATACACTAATGAATATACTATATATACTAATGAATATACTCACATATGTTTTATACAAAATTTAAAAGTGCTAATTTGAACTATATGCCACATTTATTACTAACCCTCAGGTTTGGGCTGGAATTTAATTTTAGAATTTTAATACTTTTACAATGAGAAAGAATCCTAGAGATCAACTAGTCTGGTATTTGGTATTTTATTTTTAACCAAACTGTTCTATAGTGGGGGACCAAGTGGCAAGACCCCAAAATAATCTTTGTAAATGTGGAGTTGCTTTGAAGTTCCATATTCTATCTTAAAAAGTCAAGGCATCCTGCTCCCCTGCTCTATTATTTCTTTTTGTTTGCTTTAAGAGAAATACAATGTGTTAAACCCCTTATTATGGAATAAATTTGGCCATGTAGGGAGGGATGTCATATTTTTTTGCTTCCAGCACTGCTGGCACAGCGTGGCACATGTCTCTTCAAAAGATAAGCCAATGGAGCCCCCCAGAAATGTCCTGACTTGCCCAAGGTCCTCAACTATTATGTCATTTTTGAACACTTCCTGCTACAGGTTCATGGTAGGCATTGGTACCATTTGATAGTTCAGATTCCAGTATTGGCAAGAAGAGGTGATACCGTGTGTGTGTGTGTGTGTGTGTGTGTGTGTGTGTGTGTGTACATGCGTGGATACTTCTGACCCTGAACACATATCTCAGGACAGGCCAGAAGGGTGGTGAGCCTGAGGTTGTCCTGTGTGTGTATTTAAGTGCACACATATAGATCCCTATACTGCACTGGGAAGAAGAGAGGATACTTCTAAGGGTGGTCTCCTGTATGTGTGTGTGTGTGTATGTGTACACATGTATGTACACAAGGCGCATGTGCTTGCCGAGTCTTCAGGTTATGGTTTACTATGTTATTGATGAAGTTTTGCCTTCAACTTCAAGCTTCATTTTTGCTGAGAGAGACTTCTGAGTATATCAACTCAGCAGATTAACACTAGTTTTAAACTGTATACCACCCCTCATGCCAAACTCAATGTGAAGAAATTACATCAGGGAGAAAATATAAAGAAACATAAACTAGATACTACTTTCAGCATCCACAAAAAGCTACACTCTGCATCATCATCAGATGGTTCTGGTAGGTTTCAAGGTAGTGCTGAAACTGAGAGTTAACAACTGCTGCTCATTTGAAATGGGTAAACTTGACTAGCAAGGTGACTTTCTAGGCTCTCACACTTTTGAGAGCAAAGGGTAGATTTGAATTGATCTGCTAAACATCTAGTTATCTCTAGAAACCATAAGACAACCTTGAGAGTAGCAGCCATTAGCCATGAAATGGGCAAACATGTCACTGATACCTGGTGCCTAAGAAAAAGCAATGTGCCCATATCAAACTTTTGCTTCAGTTGGTGGTGGTGGCTGCAGGCATAGGCCCTATGTCTAGGCTAGAAGAAAGGATCTTTTCTTTTGGAAAGCTGGGCTCTATTACAATGTTCCACTGGCTCCACTTGCATATTCAGGTTCAGGAAGATCCTAAACAGAGTGTTTCTGAAAAACTACAAGTTGGAGTCCATGTAAAATGTGATCTGGGCTCATAACTCACCATAAGCCTACATCAAGGTAGCTCAGAGTGTGGGCTACCCTGATAACAGCCCAGTACCCACCATTTAAGAAGTCCCGCTGTGTTTCTAAGACTTGGTTGATGTCCTGCACCCAGGCCTGCTGGATGTCGGCGTTGGCAGCTTGCAGGATGACTCGCTCAGAAGTCTCCCTGTTCATAAGTGCAAACTTGCAGGGGTCGTTGTCCACGTTCTCCTCCAGGACCAAGTAATTCATCTGGAAGAAGTCAAATTAATGCTTTTCATATTTATGTTGTTTTAAAAGAGCAACATTTTATAGTTACTCAATGTTTTTATTTTAGGATCTGTCTGGATCTAATAGCTACATACCTGGGTTTCTGTTTTCGAGTGAATGACATCATACTAGCAACTGGCACCCAGTCTGGTACTTTTTCTTGGATATTTACCCTCCATACCAAGAGGCTGTTATGCTGAAAAAGCTTCCAGGTTCTGGATCCTCACTCATTCTAGTGCAGCTGTGTTAGGAAAGCAGCTGCCCCAAGTTCAACTCCTGCCCCTTCTCATTCCCCAGCTCCCTTACCTTGATGCTCTTCTTGAACATGTAGCCTGGGGTGAGGGATCCCTTCCTGAGCAGTTCACTGAAGATGACAATTTGCTCAAAGAGGAACACGCGTCTCTCCTTGGTCCGGGACTGCATGCCTGCATCCAGCTCAATCACATAGAACGTGTCCTGCTGCAGCAGCTTCCCCTGAGCTGTCAGGGTGCCCTGATGAAAAGAAGGACTGGGTGAAGTCAATGACAAGCAGGGAGAAGGCCACTGTCTGTGGGGGTCCAAGGAACCTGCCTCCCTCGGGACCAGGACAATAGCCCTTATATGCGAAAAAAAGCCTCTGGGCTATTGTTAGAGCCTGAATTGAAATCCTTTCCCCTGTCCCCCTCCATTCAGCTAGGGCAAACTATGGTACTTTCCTGTTCATACAAGGGCTTTGGAATGAAAGGGAAAGCAGGCCAAGGAACCACTAAGAAACAGCTTCAGGAAAATGCCTGAAGGAAAGGAGGTGAAATTATTAACTAAAAAGATGTTCAGGAATTAGGCTGGAGGTTCTTGTCTTCTATTAGAAGTTGAAAGGAAATAGGTGACATGTGGAGCAAGAAGTGGCCGTTCTGTCTTCAGAGCTCTGAGAAGTGTGCTTGACCCATGCTCCCCTGCAGCATGGGTCAAGGACCCAGTACTCTCGTGGCCAACAACCTAGAATCAACCTATGGCCAAGGGAAGTGGTGTAGTCAGGGCCACACAGTCTGATGAGCGGGGCCTGTCTTTTCCTTCTATTGTTTCAGTTTGTGCCCATCTCCGATAGTGCTGGGGGGATCATAGAAAGGTGCCTGTATTTTATTTTATTTATTTATTTTTTAAAAGATTTATTTTAAAATACTGGGTACAGTCAGAAGTGCGGGAGGGTGAGAGAATTCACCAGAGCCAGAGAGGGGAGCAGAACAGGTAGACTGACTGAAATAAACTGCTGAGGGGAGCAGCGGGCTGCAGGGGAGGTCTGTGCGCCATGTGGGCCCCTCGCCCAGCAGTCAGGGATTGAATGGGTGCTGCAGAGGCTGCGGGCAGCTTCGCAACCCAATGCTCAACCGCTGTGCCACCAGGGAGGCCCGGTGCCTATATTTTATAAAGTGGTAGACATTTTCTGGGTAGTGTGATCCATCTTAAATTAATTCTAGTTACCAGGCCACTTGAAAATCAGTCCAAGAAGTGGTGCCTACTTGGTTTGTCAGTTTCTAACCAGATTTTCAGAGATATCTTCAAAGGGAAGATGGCTCAGCCCAACAGGTCTTGACAGATGCTATTGGAGATCCTGTTTTTCCTACTGTTTCCAAACAAGAAAACCCAGACATCTGAGTCAGTGTCCAGAAGAACTCCTCTACCTGTATTTTCTTAGATGGCACCTTCTGCCTGTGAGGGCAAATGTGAGCCATTCTCTGCATAGGATGCCTTATTCCAAACATTACCCACCACACAGATTATTTCTCTTTCATGTTCTTAAGAGAACTCTGCTTTCTCTTTGGATCGTGACTCCTTATTGTTAGGTCAGCAGCCAAACAGGCTTATCTCTATCCCAGTCCCAAGTTAATATTAAGTCATTGACCAGCTAGCCAGAAAAGTTCTAAAACTCTATTAATATTACATAAGAGCCTGACCCTCTGCCAACACTAAAGGGAAAGCCAGAAGATTTAAAAGAGAGGGAGTCTAAGTGAGGGGGCTTACTTCTCCCTAGTCCAAAGTCATGGACTTCAGAAGCACGTTTGCTGTCCTTCCTAATTAGCTGAAGAAATGCAAAGCAGATTCTCTGGGACTGGATGCAAAAAGGAGCTGTGGTACTTGATTTAAAGAGAAAATAGTCGTGTATTCCTTTGTGTGGCCTGTGGACACACATGTATTCGTACAACACAGCCCTTTGTAATCTACCTGGTGCCAGACAGCACACGGGATGCTGAGCCTCCTGTCTGCAGTCAGTCTCTCCAGACACCCAGAGGAAGTCAAGCCAGCCTTCTGCTCAGAAAACTTGGGGGCATTGTGGTTAAGAGCAGAAGTAATTACTATCTGGTGTATTCAGAATAGCCTCAGACCTGGCATAGCTCCAAGAGACGTGTAAAACTTCATCCATTATGACTGAAGAAACACCATAAGGACTTGGTATATTGCTGCAGTGTAACCCTGTTTACTCTAGTACTTCGGGGGTACCATGGAGAACAGGGAACCTATGAAAATGAACAGCAAGGGGCCTCCCCGGTGGTACAGCGATTGAGCACTGGGTTGTGAAGCTGCCCGCAGCCTCTGCAGTGCCGGTTCGATCCCTGGCCCCCAGGTGAGGGTCCCACATGGTATGCAGACCTCTCCTGCTGCGCCTGCTACTCCCCTCAGCAGTGTACTTCATCAGTCTGCCTGCTCTGCTCTGTTCTCCGCTCTGACTGGTGAATTCTCTCACCCTCCTGCGCTTCTGACTGTACCCAGTGCTTGTATAAAAAAATAAATAAATGTTAAAAAAAAAAAAAAGAAAGAAAATGAACAGCAAAGAAAATGAACAGTTCCTGATCACAAAAAAATAATGGAAATCAAACAAGCACACCAAGAGGGACTGGAAGGACCAGGAGG
Source organism: Talpa europaea (assembly GCF_964194135.1). Classification (NCBI taxonomy): domain Eukaryota; kingdom Metazoa; phylum Chordata; class Mammalia; order Eulipotyphla; family Talpidae; genus Talpa; species Talpa europaea. The sequence goes on along the minus strand of NC_140070.1, from coordinate 104,806,611 downwards.
ATAAGAAAGCTTGACTCAGAAAACTCAGTAATGTAACTCATTAACCCAAACCTGAACACAGCCTCCCCTAAATCTAGTTATACAGTAGTCTGCCTCAAAAGTATTCTATCTATCCTAACCTGGCCAGAAAAAAATAATTCTTAATTGTCTCAACTTCTAGGAATCTCTTTTCCCCAAAATGGAATAATGAATCTCAGGTTGCAGGGTTACCAAGAATCAGGATTAAAAGATCTACCTCTTTCTCTTAGGGTCTCAACAACTACTAAGTGCCTGTCAATAACATTGTCAGATCCAAATTTATATTAATACTCAAAATCTTGGTTAATGTATAAGGATGTAAACTAATAACAGTTATTCATTAAACTTAAATCAGGAAAGTTAAATTGCTCTTTAAAGATTCATTGCTGGACTATTCACAATAGCTAAGCTTTGAAAACAGCCCAAATGCCCAAAAATAGATGACTGGATCAAGAAGATGTGGTACATATATACCATGGAATATTACTCAGCATTCAAAAAAGATAAACACATGCAATTTGCAGCAACATGGATGGCGCTGGAAGGGATCATGCTCAGTGAAATAAGCCAAAAAGAAAAAGAAAAATACCGGATGGTCTCACTCATAGCAGGAATCTAGAAAACTTAAATAAGGGACCAGGAAAATGAATAGCTATAAGAAAGTGAAAATCAAAATCAACAAAAAACTATGAACCAGAGACACTTTTTGGGGGGTGGGGGGCGGGAGGGGAGGGATTGGGGTCAGAATGGGGGGGTTGCAATTGTATGGGGAATATAAAAATAAAATTTATTATTTAAAAAAAAATTAAAAAATAAAATGTAAAAAAAAATTGTTGAAAGATATTGAACAAGAGATAAATAAATGGAAAAAATGTCCTGTACAAAAAAAAAATTATATAAAAAAAAAGAATAAGTAAGTTATGATATGACACAAATTGTCATATCATATCATATCATTTTAAGGGAAAGTGAACACTTTCCAGCTGATTTTATGAAACTAGTATAGCACTGACATGCATTTAGAATAAAATAAATGTGCAATATATATGAATCTATCATCAGCTAGATGGACTTCCTTTCTTATAAGGACACCCATAGGAGATAATACTATGCTTTAGTTTATACTCTAGATAATTCCTATATTTTAATAAATGTTTAAGTGTATTTTAAAAAAAAAATAAAGATTCATTGCTGGGACTTGAATATTTGCCATCCTTTAATTCATAAGTGGAGTCCTAACCCCCAGTACCTCTACATGTAACTTTACCGGGAGATGGGTGTTTATGCAAGGAATCAAGTTAAAGTGATGTCATTAGGGTAAGCGCTAATCAAATGTGACTGGTGTCCTTTCTTTTTTTCTTTTTTTTTTTTAAAGATTTATTTTTATTTATTTTATACAAGCACTGGGTACAGTCAGAAGCGTGGGAGGGTGAGAGAATTCACCAGAGCCAGAGCAGGGAGCAGAGCAGGCAGAAGGACCGAAGGACACTGCTGAGGGGAGCAGCGGGCGGCAGGAGAGGTCTGCGTGCCATGCGGGACCCTCCTCTGGTGGCCGGGGAGCAGCCAGGGATCGAACCACTGCTGCAGAGGCTGCAGGCAGCTTTGCAACCCAGCACTCAACCACTGCGCCACTGGGGAGGCCCTGTCCTTTCTTTTTAAAAAGGGGAAATTTGAACACAGTTAAGTTCATAGGGAAGAGGCTGAAGATAGAGGAAGAACACTATGTGAACATGAGGACAGCCATGGACAAGCCTCATAAAGAGGCCTGCACGGATGCTTTCTTTGTGGCCCTCAGAAGAAACCACCCCTACCTATACTTTTTCCTGGTCTTCTAGAAATGTGAGATGACAAATTCCTGTTGTTTAAGTCCTCCAGGCTATGGAACTTTGTTCTGTCATCCCTAATAAACTACTACATTCACTAAAAAAAAAAAAATAAATAAAATAAAAATTCTGCGGACATCCGAGAGTTTCTCCTAGGACTTGATTCTTGTATTTATGCAATATATAACTGATAAGGGATTTATATCCAAGCTGTGTATAAAAGATCATACAATTCTGCCATTAAAAAGTCATAAAAAGGGGCCTCCCTGGTGGTACAAGGGGTTAAGACTCAACTTATGAAGCTCAACGCAGCCACTACAGCACAAGTTCAATCCCCGGCCAGGGAGGTGACCCACATGGTGCAGCAGACCTCTCCTGATTCGCCTGCTGCTCCCCTCAACAGTGTATTTCAATCGGTCTGCCTGTTCTGTTCCCCACTCCGTTTCTGGTGAATCCTCTCACCCCCCAAAACTCTGGCCTGTACCTTGGATCTTGTATGTATAAACAAATGAATCTTTAAAAAAAAGTCATAAATAACCCAATTAATGGGCAGGAGATGTGAATAATTTACAGAGGATGTACAGAAGGCCAAATAAATGATCATCATGGATTCTAAGAGAGGTGCAGATTAAAAACACAATGAGATACATTCTCACAACAGTGAGAATGACACATATCAAAAAGATCCTGGAGAGGATGTGGGGGACAAAGGAACCTATTAAACTGTTGGTGGGAATGTAAACTGTTGTAACTATTAAGGAGAGCAATTTGGATTTATGTTAAAAAAGTCAAATTGGAAATACTCTAGGAATCAGCAACCCCACTCTTGGGAATATATCCAACGAATGCAAAACCACCAACATAAAACCACTTATGTTCCACGGTGTTTGCAGCAGCCTAATTTACATTAGCTAGGACACCCATGGACAACTGGGTCAAGAAGATGTGGTATAGCCACACCATGGAGTATTATATAACCACAATAAAGGATGAAATGCAGCCATTTTGAGCAAAATGGAGGAAATGAGAGAATTATGCAGCAAAGTAAGTCAGAATGATAAAAACAAATAGTGGACATTTATGTAACAGACAATTTGATAATATAAAATACTTTCAAAAACCAGCGGATATCAATTAACATCCTGAGGGTTAAGAGGGAGGGGAGGAGAGGGACAAAGGGATAAAAAGGGTGGTAGTGGGCAAAAATGTGATTAAAAACATGTAATTAATATGTTTTCTAAAATTTTTAAAATGACAGCAACTGATTTCAAATGACCAAAGGAAAATGCTGGTCTTTTGACTGTCTTTCAGAAAACTTTGTAGTCCAAAGAATCAGAGCAGACAAAGACAAAGAAGGACTTGATTCTTCTCTTTAGAAATGTCCACTCTGATGTTTTAGAGCTAAAAATGTTCATTTAATTTAAAAGTCAAGGGCCTCCCTGGTGGCGCAAGGGGTTAAGACACAACTTATGAAGCTAACGGCAGTCACTGCAGCACGAGTTCGATCCCCAGCCAGGGAGCTACCCACATGGCGCAGCAGACCTCTCCTGTCTCACCCACTGCTCCCCTCAGCAGTGTATTTCAGTAGATCTGCCTGTTCTGCTCCCCATTCTGTCTCTGGTGAATCCTCTCACCCTCCCCCACCACCCCGCACCTCTGGCCTGTACCCCAGTTCTTGTATGCATAAAAATAAAATAAATTAAAAAAATAATTTAAAAGTCAACCGCTATAGAGACCTGCTTATTAGGACCACCCTCTCCAAAAGAAAAGTGTTCCCTTTCCCCTCCAGTTCTACTTTCACCATGCACTTCTGTTTTCCACTACATTCCCAGCATTTCTCAGGCAAGAAAGAAAAGGGAAGAGAGGTCCTTGCCAGGTCCACAGTGATGAGGATTTTTTGGTCTTTCTAATCCCTTGGGAATCCTGACTCCAGCTCAGCTGACCGCTCTGGAGCCTCTATGACTGCCCAATTACTAGACTTCCCAAACAGATGCATCTTCTAGACCTGGGAACCAGAGGCACAATGGTGCGGATGGTGAGAGAAGTCAGAGGAGGAGGTGGGCCACAGGGCTTCAAAGGGAAGCAACCTCCCAGCCAGGGGTCGTGCTGCCCAGAAGAGAGGGCTAAGAAGCAGTGTTAACAGCTCACCTCAAAGCCCTGCAGGCGTCCCAGATTCATCATGTCATTGCAGCGTTTTGGAACAAGGCACATTAACTCCACTGCTTTCTGTGGGAAAAACAATCAATATAGGCTCAGGGTAAGGAACAGCGCTCAGGCAGGAAGTTCAGGGCGTTCTATGCTGGCATCAGGGGCCTCCTGGTAGCTCCTTGATTCCAGGAAAGGCTGCTGGCCTGTGCTGCTCACTTTCAGAGGCGTGTGGGATTGTCTGTTCTAGGTGGAGGGTGTTGGTCATTACGGGGCTCCATGTGACTCAGTGATTGCATGTGGGGAGAATACTACCCAGCCCATTCTTTTCCTACCTTCCTACTTTTATCAATTCCCTTTCCTTCTTGTATTTTCTATCTTCTCTTTGTTGCTTCCTGGCTCTCCAAGCAACAGCTTAGCCTGGCTTGTGAAACACTAGAGGATTTAACCTAAAATAACCCGCCAGAATGGTTTGTAACTTCTCTGGTTTAAAATAATCCCCATGGTGACTTTGTCTCATAGGACTTCACTTGGGGAGTAATCCTCAGGGGCAGGGGAGGGAATGAAAATGGAGTTTCTGGATTCATGGGTAAAACTACACAGTGAAGCACCCAATCTCTGAGGGATGTTAGAGGCCTCAAATACAACCCTTCCTACCACATGTCACTGGGAACCACAAGGAGACCAGTTGGCATAAGTGCTGGTTTGTTCTGAACAGAAATCTTGAGTTCTAGAAAAAACTCTTAGTGCATTTATTAACACCTGCCATTCATCATCCTGCTGAGCAGTTGTTCTCAAGGGGCTTTTACTAACATCGGTCAGCCTGGACCCTTGGCTGCCCAGTGACAGCTCTCCCTTTTAGAGACAGACATGCAATATTGTCCCCAAGAACAGCCAGCATTACAAGTAAAATACTCACCTCGATATCTGAACATTCCAAACCCGCCTTCTCGCTGTATCTCAGGAAGTCCTAGCAAGTGGGGGAAGCAAGGAAGGGTGTGGGAAGGGTGAAATCAGTTAGGAAACAGTGCTATGAAAACTTAGCATCATGAAACCACAGTAACACCAGAAGACTTTCCCTCCCACCAGAGATGGCCATGGTTTGTTGTAGCTGAGATATTAAATTACAAGTCATATTGGATATGATAACACAGAGAAAGCGCCCCAAGTCTTCAAAGATACAAAGCTATGAGAAAAGGGAGAGAGGGAGGAAAGAAGGGGACAAAAAAAGTGTGTGAGCAGGGAGAGAGGGGATTATGACAAGAAAGGGTAGGAGGACAGAACGTTAAATCTCTCTCATTTAAATTATATTTCTGAGACCAAACTAAACTATTTTAAAAAAGCAAAATATAATCAAATTTTAGGTATTATTTATCTAATGTTTTTAGAGTTTTTCCTTTCCTTTTTTCCCTTGTACTCCACCTTAATTTTTAAGGCTTTATATTTTCTAAAAGGTACCAAGCCAGTGATTGTTGCAAGAAAGAAAGCAAATTGAAAAAAAGAAAATCAATCAACTTCAAATGCAGAAACAACAGTTTTATAATTTATTTGGAGACAAAGCTGATCAAGTAACCGACAGACAAGATAAAATCCCACTTGTCCTCATTAGCTCATGGGAGAAGTGTGGTAGAGATGGAGCCTCAAACTGACCTGTATCCTAACACAGGCCCAAAGCAGACACCCCTCCAAGCTCACCTCTCACTTACCTTGAGGAGCAACTGATACTTTGTTATTCTCTGGATGGGCTTGATAAGGAAGTCGCTAAGTGTCAGTCTTTGATTTATCTCCTGTTTCACCTCCTGGAACATAAGGAAGTTTATGTTTAAAAAAAAAGGAACCAAAGAATTGGGGTGCTCTGCATCACAGTTCCAGGCAGGAAGCACAGGTTTTTGTGTTTGTCAATAAAAGTCTGGAATCGTCAAATTGTGCAAGAGGTAGACTTGGCTGTCCAACTGCTGATTGGTCGTTAACCACATGAACACACTTCGCCATCACCAGCCTGCATGCCATGTGCTCTCAGAGTCTGGGTCCTCTCCCCAGTCCTGGGAGCAAGGTGGAGTGGGTAGTCTGTTCTCTCGATGGTTCCAGAACCAAGCCAAGAATGAATGGCTTCTCCTCGGGCACAAACCTATAGGGTGGTGTCCAACTCAGATCTGCAAATACTCGATTTTGGGCACTTCTCAAATGATGGCATTGCCTCTCCTCCAGCAAAGCCAACACTTCCAGCCTGGGGCAAAACAAACACTTGGAACTACTTGACAGAACCTCTGGGAATCGGAGCAGAGACTATGAGGTGACTGTGTCCACCTTACTTAACAAGGAGACACATCCTCAGCAAGCTGTCTCCAGGGGCCTGTGAGGAAGAGTGTGGACATAGACTGCTCTGGGGTCAAGGAAGGAGGATAGGACGGAGCCCTGAAGGAGGCCTGAGGCAGTCTCTGAGCTACAGAGTCATTCTGCAAAGGGAGGCATCTAAAAGCAGTGCCTACCCTGCCACCTTGGTGCCCCTCAAGCAAAGGGGGTCCTCAGAATTTAGCTAAGATGCTAAAGGCTCTGTTGAATCAGCTATCCCTGCCCTGAAGGGCCAGCAGAGCTGTGTGAGGATGGCAGCTGTGTTTCTGAATGTGTCTGTCTCGGCCAGAGTTTCTTCCCCTCAACTGGCTTAGCAAAAGCCAAAGCAGCTTACTTCAAAGTAGGCGTCGTATTCAGCCACAATGTACTCTGAGCGCGGCTTGTTCTGGCAGTACCACACGTAGATGTGCAGCTTCCGCTCCTGAAAAGGCACAGGGAAGGCACTCAGGCATCTGGGGCCTCGAGCTCTGAGTGCTTTTGATCTACATGTGGGGAGAAGCAGAGACACGGTCTACATTCTGGGGACACATCAAGGCAGCTGAAGAGTAGACAAGAGTCCATCATTCAAACTGCGGGAAAGACTGAAAACAATAACAACTCAGAAGTGTGAGAAGGGAGCAGGTCAAGGCAAAGCAGAAGAAGGAATTTTAAAGTGAATGTAAATGAGCCTGGCGGGAGGGGACAGGCTGGCGGTGCCAGGAAAACACTCACATGTTTAATAAAGAGCTGTGCCAATCTGTCTTGTTCTTGGATACATTTTTCCAGTTCAGTCAGGAAAAAGCTAAAAGGAGGAAAGGGATAAGAGAAGGAAGCCACAATTTTTCAGAACTGTATTATTTCACAGTGATAAGTGACAGAAGATTCTCAGCAAACTCTACCCCTGAGGCCAGATGCAGGAGGAGGATGGAGAGCCTGCAACAGGCTCACCCCTCAGGGCATGCAGCACTTACTCCTTATGCCAGTCATAAATCTGGTGAATATTTCCAAACACGATTTTATCTTTTCCTCGCATGTCTTCAGGGACACCCTTTTCTTCTATTCTCTTCATGAAACCCTGTGGCGCAGAGGCGATAATTAGGAGAACATCTTCATAGAAGCTTTGCAGGCTCATCCCACACCACAGCCCCCGGGAAGCCCCCACTCTGCATGGGTTTGAGGGCAGTGCTTTCCTGTGCGCTTGCAGTTTTTTCTTTCTTTCTTTCTTTCTTTTTTTTTTTTACCAGTTAGTGAAGACTTAGCCATTGAGCAGAGTGAGACACAACTTTCATGAAGTACTGGGTCCCTTTCTTTGTCTTTAAGAAAGCAGGACATAATGTAGTATATACAGATATTGAAATATAATGGTGTACATCCGATGGATAATGATATGTAGCAATGTTACTTCAATAAAAATTAAAAAATAAAGAACAAAGAAGAAGAAAATCATCTGTCCCCCTGTCTTCCCAATCCCAGTTAATTATGTCCTCAAAGGCTTAGAACTAGATAAATCTGGCCTAGAAATACTTCTTAATATGTCATAACTTTAGGTTCTGTAAAATGTTATCAAATATAATCTCATTTTAACTTTTAAAAAAATCAAGTTTTGAGGTTGCAGAGGCAGTATTTATCCCCATTTGACACATGAGAAAACCAGGGCGCTGGGGAGTTATGGCATTTGTCTTCAGCCAAATCTTACATCACTTATGTCTGACTTCCCTGGATAACAGTTTCTTGTATCCTACTCCTAGGCCCTTTATTCCTAAGCTGGCTGCTTATGGGAGTTCCTGTACCCTCTACTGCTCCCATCCCCCTTTGGAAGAGAGACTAACTTCCCACAAGTCCTCATGCAGGTCCTCCATCTGCCAGGTCAGTCTGCTTGTCCAAGGCTCAGGACAAGCGAATACAGAATGTTAAGTCAGATTTTACAGGTTGGGGACTTACAGGCCCAAGGGAAAGAACCAGTAGAAGATTTACTTTTGAGGCCTGCGATTTTCAGACTTCATATTCTTTTGTTTAAGATGATTAACAACAGGCTCTAACATCTAAATTATCCATTTGCTTTCTTAGATTTTCTCATTCAAGTATCTAAATCCCCCTAACGTAAATCACTATATAGAGAGGGATTTTATTTACTATCAAGTTAACTGCAACTGTGGACTTCTCATTGTTGCCTTATTGGTGTTGGGCTTTTCCTTGTCTGTCTTGCTGGTAGCCGTAACACCCTTATAAAAATCTAAGGACACAAAAAAACCCAAGGTTTCATCAAGAGTAAACTGCTTAGGGCCCACAGTGGCACATGGCTCTGAAGAATGAATGTCCACATGGTTAAACACCAAAAACAGCTCTTAGGACAATGACTTAGTCACCTAAAACAAGGTGACATGAATTTAGCTCTAAGAGGCTCCCTGAAGTGCTGCAATATGCAGGACCTGCCTCCTAAATCCTGATAATAGTTTAAAAGGAAAAATAAAATTACTTATGTATTTTTTATTTGCTCTATTACCCAGTTTAGTTTCATTTCTGCAAATACACAGGTAGAGAAAAATACATGGAACCCTCAAGTTGAAACACCTTCACCATGTAGGGTCTAATATGCCACTGGCTAGGTGACCCCAGACCCCTCGAGCCCTCTACTCACCTCCACCACAATCCCCAGATCCTTGACATAGTCTTTCTCTGTTTGTACCAGCTCATTCAGGACAAACCTGAGCAGGAGATTAAGAACAATGAAAGTTCTTCTTTGTGAAGCAAGAGATCTTTCCACTTAAGTTTGCAGGAAAGTCACATTAGTGACTTTATGATGAGACCACCATGAATTCCACTCTTAGCACCTGGCGGGAGGTGCTTGCTGCTGTTTGCTCTACAGAAGGCCCTTCCTGGCGAGCAGAGGGCACAGAGGCTGGGAGAGGGCTTTCCCAGCTGGCCCACAACAGCCAGACCACGGGCGATGCTCCTAACCCAGAATTCTTCCTTCCACCCCTCCTCCTTCTCCCTCCCTTGTCTATAACTTAACAATCACACAGGCACACAGTGCAAAGGAAAATGACCACCTTGGCAAATGAGTGATGAAAACTTTGAGGCCAAAGGATTGACATGAAAATTTTCTCCCCTCTTTTTAGCTTCATTCTTTGTTTAACAGCAGGAGAAAGACATTTGTCTGATAACCAATCTTTGAGGCCTCAGAAGCACTGACACCAAGAGAAGTTTTTGAGATATAGAAGCTACAATTATTCAGATAGATATCTACAGTAAGCAGCCTGCAAAACCCTCAGTCAAAGCCAGAATGATGGACTGCAGACACTCCATAACCACAGCGTTGAAGCAGCACCCACCCAGTCCTTTACCAGCTGAGGACTAGGAGCGAGATCATGTGATTTTTTGGTTTCTTTCTGGTTAATGTTTTTTCCCTCTTAGAATATTTACTTTGTGTCAGTTGCTTCATCTGGACTTTCTCTTGCTAATATTAAGGTAGGTGTTGTAAGCCTTGTTTAATATAGATGAAAATACTGAGACAGGAAGGTTAGGTGACTTGCCCAAGATGACAAACTGAGTAGCAGAGCTGGGATTTGAACCCACTTGTATAAGAGCCCAAAGATGCTGCCCTTTTCACTGTTGCTCGTTGCTGGTAAACTGTTCACGCTGACTCTCTGGAGTCTGTGAGGCCTCAAATCCAAACCCTCCTCTTTCTTCTTTTCCCTCCTTCTAAGCAGTAAAGAGCTATCCATAAAACGCTCAGGGCTGGGCACAGGGGTGGGTGAGGCACAGCGGGGCTCAATGGACTCATATACCTAAGTTTGGAAGAGCTTTGCCTGCAGCCACACTTCATTTTGGTCCTCAGCGACTGAAGGGAGAGTGTTGGAGACGTCAGAGGGGCCCAGCACAAGGGCTTACCCGTTCTGAACCCAGGAAGTACTATTCATCTGAAATTCTTGTTCTACATGGCACAGAAAAGCCACCAAGTGCCCAGTCCTGGGCCTCAGGCGAGAGGGAAGAAGCCGAGGAACACATGCTTCTTTATCAGCATGCCCAGTCCTTCCACCCAGCACCCCCTCTCTACTACAGACAATCATGTGTTATAGGCCACAGGAAGGAACTGGTGAGGCCAAATAAAAGCATTCAAATATATCTTTAGCAAGGCCCAAGAAAACCCACAGAAAAGTTAGAGTGGGAATGTGGGGCTGGAAAGGCCCTCTGGAGATGAAGTCTAGCTCTCCTTGAGGTGACATTGTTATCCTAATCTATCTGCTGACAGGCTGAGGGCTGTCTTGTGTTCACCACCTGCTAGTGGACCTTCCTTGAAGAGTTGATGAAATACTTGGGGGAGGTAATGACACATTAAAAAATATTCTCAAAAGGTCCACAAAAGATTTTGTGGACTCAAGAGGCAGTGCATGAGTGATTGACAAATTGAACTGATAATAAAGCATTTTTCTTCAGAAAAAAATGGGGACTCCCTCTCTAATTCTTCCCCAAATTCCCATAAGCCTTGCCCATCATGTGTACATACACAAACATCAGGGTGGAATCTGGAGAAGTCACTTACATCCTGCCTCTCAGGGCCTTGGCTTTCTGTTCTTCTTCTAGGTTTCTAGGAGGCGTGGGAGGGGTCATCCCCTCATTCAGGCATCCTGTGGGGTCTTTCAAGCTCCCCCTGTACGAGCCTCCTTCTAGACTCTGAAAAGAGAAGAATAGAAAGGCTTAGGGACGTGTACACTGAAAAGTTGTCTGGAAGCCTTGAGTCTCCTAGCATAGCCTCTGCCAAGTCAGAAGACCAGGCTGTTCTTACAGAACCTCAGCGAAGTACCAGGAGACCAGAATCCCATCACCCTAGAGCAGGGAGCCCAGAGTTGCAGCCATCTCAGGCAATCAGGGCCTACGTGGCATCTACATGCTGCCAATTTCTCAGACAAAAGGAAAATTGTTAAAGTGACTTATCTCTGGGTAAGGACACACGAGATAAAGTTAATCGTCACCATTCTACATTAAACAAGCTCTTAGAAAAGAAATCAGTTGTCTACTATCAAATACAAATTGAGAAGGGAAAGGTAGTGATAACAGTACTAGTTCAGGGAAATCATGCTTTGTTAAATCAGTTTTTTTTTTTTTTTTTTGAGAGGCCAGTGAGATGTAGGTGAGAAGAGGTAAGTAGATTTAGCCTTTTCTAAAAACATCTTTGCTAAGGCTATTGACCAAGGGCTTGCCTTCATTTATTAATCCTTTTCATTTTTTTAAATTAAGGAGCTGCAGGATTGAGAAACAAGTTAAGGGGATTAATATAGTACCTTAGAAAGAGGTAAGGGTAAAAGGGTAAAGGAACTCAAATTCTAATCCCAGATCTTCTGGTCACTGGATGTTCTTAAGTGAGATAGCTAAAAGTTTTCTGTGCTTTGGTTTTTCTCAGTTTTTAAATCAAATCTCTCCTTTCTACAACAGATTTCTAAGGAAGAAACAGAGATAATAGTTGTGCAGCCCCTTGAAAAATTAAAATGCTCTATAGTGATCCCTCCTTTCAGGGACAGAATTGTTAAGCTAAGGGTACTCAAAAGAGAGGTCAATCTTAGCATTTTTTACAAGTGTCCTAGAAAGATCACACAGCGACACTTGACATTTCATTATGCAAATTAGCAGGAGCATTGTGGATAAAACAGTAAGGCTGAGATTAAGGTCAAGATAGCCAACTAAAACAAGTATGGGAGTTGAGTCTAAAGTCTTACAAGATTGCTGGCTACCACTGCCACTGTGGCTAAAAGAAAGGCTTCCCCTTAATAGCCTCAGAAAACGGAGGCTCTTCTGTTGGGCTAATTCCTTTTCTAAGCCCCGCTCAAGGAAGAAGACAAATAAAAACATCTTTGTTCCTTAAAAAAAAAAATCAAATAAAACAAAACCCCAAAAGAGAACAGGAACATAAGGTTTCAGCATTGTCTTACATAGACTTGGAGTGTCTGTCACAAACTTTCTTAGTTGTTGTATTTCAACCCAGGCCAAAACGGAAGTGGGAAAAGTCCTAAAATACAACATGAACAACAGTCCGATGGGCTAGTCTATGAGAACAGTGGAAATATAAAGACTTGAGAGCTGACAACCTCAGTGCTGAGGAATCAGGGTGCCTCCATCCCCTCCCCAACTTACCCCCAAACCAACAAAATATACCATGGGACCAACAAGATTTTGAGACGAACATTAGAATTAATAGGACAGGGTTTTCAAGCTTGAGACAGAGAATTTCTTTTAACTTAACATAAAGGTATTTTATAGAACAAGTAATCAACCACGGATGTTGTTATCCAGAGAAGCAGCATAGACTAAAAATATAGAAAGGTCAAGAAGAGTTTAGCTAAATTTACAGATTCAGGATCTGTAACCAGTTATTAAGGAAATGGGGGTGTCTGGTGCTGAGGCTTGACAAGCCGGTGGACAGGCAGGCTTTCCAACGACATGTGCCATGTCCTCTGGTGCCATCCGCAGAGACAGGCACCCTGGCAGATGCACCCTTGCTGGTGAGTGATCTGATTACATGTCTTTTCCTTCCCCTGTCCCTTCCCCATTGCCGGCTGTTGGTTGTCAGGATTCTGGCCGCGTCGCCCAGGAAACAGGTCTGCATCTCTGTCCAAGGACTCCCTGTGGAACACCTGCCTTGACATGGCCCAGGCTGAACTCTTCCATGGACTGACTAAAGGGCATCTCAGGAGTCCAACGTATGACATCTGTTCCATCTCCTCCTGCCTGATCTAGTACATGAGCAAAGAAGCTCAAGTTGTCTTCAGGGAAGGACTCTCGGATGGAGATGAGAAGGACAGAGACAGTGTCTGCTGATATTTGCAAAACTGGAGAAACAGGGGTGACTAAGATATGGCTGTGCTGTACCACAACCTAAGCTACAGTGAGTGCCCTTGCAGGCAGAAGGGGTACCATGATGTATGAAAAAAGCAGGAGGCAATTCTATGGTGGGCTGGAAAGGAAGGGAAAAGCTTAATGGCAGAGGGAAAGCTTGAATTACCAATTGAGAAATGAAAAGGATTTCATTGGCAGAACAGAGGCTGCTGTTAACCTATATGCTGGCTAATGTGCCTCAGTTAACGTCGTAATTCAAGAATTTGTCTTGGTGACCTAGAGTTCAGACAGCATGCTGGCTAAGAGCATTTAGGGGTGACATGTATTTTATATGCTGTACCTGGGGGGAAACAGACAGTAGTGGATAGCTGACGCGTGGTGGGCTGTGCAGTCATAGGGGGAGCTTCTGTTATGTAATGGGGCTCAGGACCACGAGAGACAGAGGAAAAGGTATATAAGGAGAAAGTGACAAAAGTTTCTATAGTTTATCCAAATTCAGGAAACAGAGATGCAAATAGCATTTGAAAAAGCAGACTAAATATGGAGAAAGGTATTGCCATATTAAAAATGGACACATTTCCTGTCTGTTGAATCTTGGGTCACATACCCATAAAATGCCCTACCTCTGGGCTCATATAAGCACCTTTTATGCCTCCCCTGCACAATATTCTTTACATAGTACTATAATTAATTATTTGTTTGTACTCACACAGATATTTCCCAAACACCTATCACCTGCTGATATTTGCAACACTGGAGAAATAGGGGTGACTAGGATATGGCTGTGCTGTACCACAACTTAAGCTACAGCGAGTGCCCTTGCAGGCAGAAGGGGTACCATGACGTATGAAAAAAGGAGGAGGCTATTCTATGGTGGGCTGGAAAGGAAGGGAAAGGCTGAATGGCAGAGGGAAAGCTTGAACTACCAATTGAGAAATGAGAAGGATTTCACTGGACGCGCCAATGGGAGGATAGTCCAGATGGAAGCAGCACTGTGAGGAAAGGATCAAATTGTGAAAAGACACAGGGCGGCCTGGGAAGCTGAAAGCAGCCTGGATTGGTAGAACATAGGGTGTGAAGGGGGTTGGCAAGTGTTACGTAAATTGGGTCCTCTGATATGAAAGCAAAGGAAAACAGACTTCAGTTCTATATACTCAATGATTAACTACTTTGTTTCTAAGGGATCTGCCAAAAAGTATCAACACTGAGTACATCTGTATAATGGTGAGCAATATACTTTGTGTTTATATATTTATTTTTCCAGTTTTTCTTGAATGAGCATATCTTGTTTTTATTCAAAAAGAACTGCTAAAAACTTTTTTTTTTTTTAATAAGGAAAAAAAGCAAGGAAAGATTCCTCTGGCAGTCCCACAGAGAGATGGCAGACCCAAATCCAGGCAAAGATGGTGGCGGTGGTCCAGTAGGAGAGTATTTTGAGCATTAATTCTAGACTCTGAGCTCCAGGAAGGAAGGTTTTGTGCTTGATCTCAGAGCACAGCATATAGCAGGACTCCAAGAGTTTACTGAATATACTTTAGAACTCTTGGGGAGAGGTCAAAGCTTATCTGATGAAACAACAGGACAGTGTGCTGGGTCAGCACCTCTCAGCTGCCCCACCCTTTTGTAAAAATGTGTATAATAGTCTACAGACAAAAAAACCTACATTAGGGGCCTCCTTGGTGGTGCAAGGGGTTAAGACACAGCACTATGAAGCTATCCGCAGCCATTGCAGAGAGAGTTCAGTCCCCGGGCAGGGAGGTGACCCATATGGTGCAGCAGACTGCTCCTGACTCGCCCGTTGCTCCCCTCAGCAGTCTATTTCAGTCAATCTACCTGTTCTGCTCCCCACACTGTCTCTGGCGTATCCTCTCACCCATCATATCTCTGGCCTACACCCCAGCACTTGCATGCATGCATAAATAAATCTTTTTAAAAATCTAAATTATAACATTTTCATTCCCAGGTAAATTGAGTGTGGAAGACAACTATATAGTAAAAAACCAAAGTGTGGATTTTTCAGGCAAATTTCAAGTTTGTGACCTTGAGTTAAATTTTTTATTTATTTATTTATTTTTGGTAGATCTATACTTTTCTGTTTCAACAAGCTCTGGAATCTTTTCCACAGAGGGATGCTAGAAGAATCCAGTTCCTAAAAATACATACCTCCATGTGGATATGATGGGATTATTATTTCCTCCATTCTGGTCTCTGAACTACTCTATCTTGCCATTAACAAAAGCAATTCAATTCATCCACAGGAAGGAAAAGCACACACATTACGCAGCCTGGTCCTAGCCATGTTCACTGGCCTATAGGCCACCTAGAGAAGTGAATGTTGTCAAAGCGGGAGAACCCGAGGGTGGGAAGTATTCTGAAGCAGGTAAGACACAGTCCCAGGATGGTGGGCCACGAGGCAGACTGAGAAAGAGCTCAATCATGGCCAGACCCTTGACAGAGGCACAGGACTATCAGCGCAGGGTTCACTGGTACCATCCTGAGCCCAATGAACTACTGCATCATGCAACCCATGGACAGTTCTCAGAGAAGGGTCTTTCTCTCTAGATTGAAAGATTTAGAAACTCAATCTTTCACCCAAGGTGGGTGGTGGAATCCTGGGGCTGTTTAGAGTCACAATATATTCTCACATGACCAACTTTTGCTTGCCAAACTTGAGAAATCAAACCAAATCAAATCATACAGACTGTTTAGCTGTAACCCTGCAACGTTCACCCAATTATCAATTTATTGACTGACAGATTTGAAGTGTCCCCAAGCCAAGGGTGTGGCTATGAATGATAAAGCATGATGTGGGTCCTTTTCCCTGCCCTCCACAATGCAGGTGAGGTGGCAAAGAGCTAATATTTGAAGGATGCCGATTTATCAGTTTACAGAGCATGTTCACACTTAACACAGTCATCATAATTCTCTTGAAATTAGATTCAGTGGACAGATTCATGGTTGACAAATGAGATAAAAGAGAGGCTCAAACAGACTAAACAACTTGCCCAGGGCTATACAGTAAGTAGCAGAGGTAAAACCAAAACCTACGTCTTCTGATTCCTTACACACACAGTGTCTCCACTATCAGTCACATGTCTGGGGTAAGTTTTATTAAAAATCACAGGGAAGGCAGTGGGGAGATATTATTCCTTACTCAGAGTTAAATATAATAGCCATTGGGACTCCCTGGTGGCCCAAGGAGTTAATACGCAGCACTATGAAGCTATCTGCAGCCACTGCAACACGAGTTCGATCCCCAGCCAGAGAACTGACCCACATGGTGCAAAAGACCTCTCCTGTCTCGCCTGTTGCTCCCCTTAGCAGTGCTTTTCAGTCAGTCTGCCTGTTCTGTTCCCCACTCTGTCTCTGGTAAATCCTCTCACCCCCCGCACCTCTGGTCTGTACCCCAGTTCTTGTATGCATAAATAAATAAATCTTAAAAAAAAAGATAATAACCATTATTAAATACAAAACCCAGAAAAAAAATGTCCATTAACAGAGCAAAGAATTAAAAAGATGTGGTGAAATACTATCCAGCTATAAAAAAAAGATAATTTCTTGCCATTTGGGACAACATGGATGGAACTGCAGGGGATTATGCTAAATGAAATGTCAGAGGGAGAAAGACCAATACAGGATGATTTCATTCACATGAGGGGGGAAAAAGGGCACCAATAAAATGGAACCAAAACAAACTCTGGGAATATGACTGCAGAACTGAGGCTACATGAAGGGGAAGGAAGGTGAGGGTGGAAACAAAGGGGGAAGGAGGCCCAGTGACGTAGGTGAAAGGACTATGGGTGCTTTGATCGTGGGGGTGGTGTGGCAATGTCTATCTGAGGAGGGGTAAACCTCTACCCCTAAATCATAGACAGCGGGGTAAACCAATGTTACCTCAATAAAGAAAACAAACAAAAAAACCTAAAAAAAAAATATATTAGCTCTACATAAGGGACTATGGTGATGGTGCACGGGGTAATTGGTGGTGAGAATATTACAGGCACTACACCTGAGAGGAGAAAGCATACATTGTACAAAGAGGAAGAACGATGTCAAATATATATAAAGTTAAATTAATTCCCTCCACACACATGCAAAGAAATTAAACCTTTTCCAATAAATATATGTAATTTGAAATTACAGATATTTTAAATTATTTCTATTTTCACTTAGGTGAAAACTTTAAAAGGAGACCTATGATTTCATTTAGTCGCTCAGTATAGTATAATGTCTTTCCAGTCTAATCTATGATACCAAAACTGTTCAGCCAGCAGAACAAAATAAATAAAATTCAATAGTAAGTACTCAACAACAACCACTATATATATATATTTATATATTAGCTCTATTTGGGGGAGGGGCCCGGAGGTGAATGGAAATTCTCTCTTGGTAAACAAAAGTATTGGTCAAAGACTGAGACTGGCAGGCAAGATCCCAAAAGGGCCCATTAATGCCTATCAATAACTTGCCATAGGGGGTCTTGGGGGATCGTCAAGGGTGCCCTCATTCCCTAACAGCAGCTATTGAGCAGCAGAGATCACAACTCCCTGAGGTGGAAGCCTTAGTGCATCATGACCCATGACCATAAGCACCAAAGGGAGTTTTGGGGTTCACATACAAAGAACTCAAGTCCTAGATAAAAGCTGAAGAACACCAAATGCCCCTGTAAAATGGAATCAGACTCCACACATTGGGAAGTGCCTATTTAGTTTGTCTTATATTGAAACTAAGAGAACTTCCTCCCACCATCTGGTGCAACCCTCCTTCCCATACAGTGCTCAACTGTTAGAAGACATTCTCATGTGTCATCTCTCTCTTAACTTCTCTATATATGTGGCCTTGGTTTCTTCAACAATCCTTCAAATCACATGGGCCACCACATGGTACAGGTTACCTGTTCCTGGGGCCCTTTCACTGCACTCCAGAACAGCATAAAATGCTGTGTTCAGAACCCAACACGTGACTCACACATGACTCAGATGGGTGCGGTCTAAGGAGTTTTGTACACAAAGGCAGTGTTACTCCCATTCATCTGCTCATCGCACTTTCCTGGACCTAGTCTATGACCACAATGGCTGTTTCGGCAGCTGTCACACTGTTGTACTTCTAGGCCAATGGCAACTCCCAAACTTTTATAGGCTCTACCCTCTTCTAAGCTAAAATGCTGATTAGGAATAGGACTACACATTTCGGGGGTGGAAGTGCAGGTCGGTATTTCCAAACGTGGCTGAGCAAACAAGCACCTGCTGTTCCTCCACTGCTACTCCACAAAGGACCAAGTCATGGTGAGAGGATTCGAGAAACCAAACCACTGGTCTCTCATTGTCTTCTGTGTTAGGCTTGGTTTTATATGGTAAGCCAAATAATTCTTTAATTCTAGGTTCAACACAGGTCCTCAAGAAATAGTTATTGGTGGAAGAAGTTAAAACCCTCATAGCAAACTCATTACAGAAAGCCCATTCATTGAATAGGCATTTGTTGAGAGCCTGTTATAGGGCCAATCAAGTCTAACACCATCCTACAGTCTCTTTCTTGCAGGAAATTTGTTCTTTTGGGACATCTTAATATTTGCACATGTTTAACAGCAGATCCTCTGGTTACACAAACTAGAGGCCTGCAGAGACTCCCAAGAGTGCTAAGGTGAGCAGCAGCAGTAGGAAAAAGGCAATCCAAAATATAGGAAATTACAGATTTTTGGAAACATATATTTACTGATGTAATGTAAATGTAAAAGACTCCCTATACATTAATGGAGGAGGAGAAAATATCATCTTAAACTACCAGTTCGCTCTCTGGGGAGATAAGCTGCAGATGACAAGATAAAGCTATTTCAACAAGAGCTGTTCCATGCAGCGTGGGACTTACACAGTAATTGCCATGGGGCTGCAGAAGAAATCTGGCCTGGTCAGGGCAGTCCTTGTGGAGATAAAGGACCTTGAACTGTTATGCTTTGGACAAGTACAAATAAGAGGGAACACATTCCAGAGAAGTGGGGTGGTATGAACAGAGACTTGGAAAAAGTCAGATGCATGTTTGGCGACAGTGAGGAACAGTTTGGTTGGAGCAGAGTTCATCAACAGGAATAAATAAGTGGGGGTGGAGGACAGGCTGAAAAACATTAGAATACTGGGTAGGTGTGGACTTTATCTACAGGCCAGGGACATTCAAATGTTGATTATATACCTCCATCAGTAAACACAGTTTTGGTCTCTGCTCCCCCCAAATTTAGTAATTATGTATTTGTGCTACTGTATTATCACTATACACACACTAAACAGACACAAAACCATTTTGCAACGGCGAGATAGAGATTCTAGTATTTTCTTCCTATATCTCAGAAACTGATGGGTTAGGCCAGAGGGAGGAGGGGAGCCTCCACCAGGGAGGGAGGCAATAGTGGAGCTTGTGGAAGACCAGGAGAGTGGACGTCAGGAATTTGAGGCCCAAGAGACAGAGAAGAGAAGGGAAAGATCAGGCAACACATTCTGCAAGGAGAAAATGCAAAAGAAAGGACGAATGTTTTAGGAAAAAAATAATTTTAATGTATTCGGAAAATGAAGAGGGTGTAAGGGTAAATGTAAAGAGGAAAGGAGAACACATGGTGGGGGGGGTGGGTGTGTCAGGGAGACCTGTTTTGAAAGGTCACTGTTGTGCCCGGAAGAGCACTCAGCTCCCAGCAGTGGGACAGGGAGAGATGATGGCAGGACAACCTCCCAGAGTCTGACGAGAGTTATTAAAAACATTAGCTAACTTCTTTTTTCTTTAATTAGGGAGGAAAATTTAGAAGGAAAAGAAGAAAGTTACATATGTTAAATTTCATTGGTACTCTATTAGCTGGGATTTTTGAAAAGGGAGTTACTGTAATCAAAATTATTATCAGGCAGCTTTCCCCAGGGAGAGTCCAGCATTTTTCTCTAATTCCTGGCCAAGTGGAGAAGGGTTTAAATGGCGCCATTAATGGGGCTGTCCGGCAGAAGTCTGGAGGAAGCGCACTTACCCTAATAAGAGTTGCAGGAAAAACTGAGTGAGTGGCATGGATGAGAACAAAGGAAAGGAAAATGCTTCAAATTGCCATCCTGTAGTAACAGACTTAAATGTGAAGATATGGGCAGAGAGGAAGGTCTATCTAGAAAAGGAGCTCTTTCATCAGCATTCTGTGGAAACCCTGAATCAGCTCAGGCTCACAGCCTGTGCCTTCAGTGGTCTGACTTATGTTCAACTTCCTCCCATGATGGGGATATGCACCAGCTCCCTTAATTTCTTGTGGCGAGGTAGCTACTTACTTTTGCCCATCCCCTTTCTAATCAGCAACCTACTTTTGTAAGACTTTGTAAGCTAGAAGGCTATTTGAGGGCCTAAAATAAAATTAACTGGTGCTTTCAAAGATCCAGCCCCAATCCAAATGCCCAAAAATGACTGGATCAAGAAGATGTGGTATATATACACAATGGAATACTATTCAACAATCAAAAAAGATAAACTCATGCCATTCTCAGTAACATGGATGGAGCTGGAAGGGATTATGCTCAATGAAATAAGCCAGAAAGGAAAAGAAAAATATTGGATGGTTTCACTTATAGGAGGAATATAGGGGAAACAAATAAGGGATAAGGAAAATAATAATAATAAATAAATAAACAAAATTAGCAGGCAACTATAAATCAGAGACATTCTGCAGGGGAGGGGGAGGAACAGGGATCAAAACAGTGGAGGGAAGAGCACAAAGGACCATGGTGATGGTGCACGGGTGAACTGGTGGTGGGAATTCTATGGGGACTACACCTGAGAGGAGAAAGCAAACATTGTACAAAAATGAACGATGATGTAAAATATATATATAGGGCCTCCCCTGGTGGCTCAGCGGTTGAGCGCTGGGCTGCGAAGCTGCCCGCAGTCTCTGCAGTGCAGGTTCGGTCCCCGGCCACCGGCGAGGGCCCCACATGGCACACAGACCTCTCCTGCCATGCCCGCTGCTCCCCCAGCAGTGTGCTTCAGTCCTTCTGCCTGTTCTGCTCCCCACTCTGGCTCTGGTGAATTCTCTCACCCTCCCGCGCTTCTGACTGTACCCAGTGCTTGTATAAATAAATAAATAAATCTTAAAAAAAACTCATTAAAAAAATATATATAAATAAATTAATTAAAAAAAATTCAATCCAAGTTCCATGTCTCAGCAGCAAAGTTAGCTTTAGGACTACCCGACACACATCAATTACCATCCAACTACCATGTCCCTATATTATAGGTCAGTTGTCCAAACTTACCGGGAGGTTTTTTTGTCTTAAGCACTTTTTTTTTAAGATTTATTTTTATTTATTTATACACACAAACTGGGGTGATGGCCAGAGATGAATGAGAGGATTCATCAGAGACAGAGTAGGGAACAGAATAGGCAGATCAACTGAAATACACTGCTGATGGGAGTAGCAGGCGAGTCAGGAGAGGTCTGCTATGCCGGGTCAACTCCCTGGCTGGGGATTGAACTTAGGCTGCAGTGGCTGCTGATAGCTTGATAGCACTAAGACTTTAACCCCTGCGCCACCAGGGAGGCCCTGTTACTTTTCATCAATGTCAACCCCAAAAGAAAGGATGGCTTTAAGGAAAGGAATTTTTTCCTTAAAACTTTTAAGGAAAAGTTAATTGCTCATGCCATTCACAAACAAAGCCAAAAAGGAATTTGGGGCACAGCTTTTAGCAACCATCACAAGCTGGACACAATCCTACAGGAGGAATGAGAACAGGCACAAAGGAGAGCATGCCAGGTAGATACCAGGCCCTGGTTGCTGCACAGAGGTGAGACACATGCAGAACTGCCTCCTATACAACCCACTTACCAGCTTGCTTTTGACCAACTGTTCTATTGCACTGACAAGGTCTGCAGCAGTAGGTACATCGGAGGGAGCCTGCCGGGCTGCTAGCAAAGAGGAGGACTGGAAGACATTGAGCAGCAAAGGAAAAGCAGATTAGCGAGGAATGAGGAAAAGCAGTTAGGATATAAAACAGCAAGTCCAAAGCTCAAGGTAGCAAGGGAAGCAAAGCTCTATGAGATGACAGAGGGAGATAGGGGGTAGTGCAGGTATGGCACAGCCTGCTTGACCCTTTATTGGGAACTCTGGCCAGCAGTGATGGGACTAGGCTCTTTTAGGCCGGCCTCCTACAGAGCTGAGGGGAGGGTCACTGAGTTCCCAGGAGGTCAACAGGTACGGGCTCCACTCACTGACAACAATGGAGGGGGAGAAGTGCAGACAGGCCTTTGGTCACTGACTGTCCAGTGCCCAGGACTGCCCAATGCCATCCCTGCTTGAAGAGTCAATAAACCTGGTCTCAGTGTGTCCAAATAAGAGAAAGTATCTTTGCTTCACTTAGATGTAGATTTTAACTATAGCTAATCACTATGAGTCAAGCAAAAATGCTAGGGGCAGGACACTTAGAGACCAGGACACACACACACACACACACACACACACACACACACACACACACACACGAGTCCTGTTCATAGTGAAAGGCCTGTGCCTCTTCCCCATGATCCGTGGGGCTGTTTGGTCAATGGTTGGGGACTCCTGCTCACTAAGGGACAGTGTTATTTTTTTTCTTAAGAGGAAACTGGGGGAGGGGTATTGCAGTGCAGGTCATGGCAGTGGAGGGGAGCTGGAGGACCCAGAAGGCCCCTAGCCTCTTATCCTGTCTTCACTGGCCAGGCTAAGGGAGGGTGTGGCACCCTTCCAGCTCCAAGCTGGCACCTCCATGTGGAGGCCTGCGTGGGCTGGCAGAGAGTGGGACACAGACATCCTTGCACCCCTGGCATAGTAAGGGCGAGGGCAAAGATGGTCCCAGGACCCAGGGCACATGCTTCTTCAGTCTTTAGCACTGAAGACTGTGAGAACAGAAAGGTGAAAGTCCTAGCTGTGCCTTGGCTTCTAGTTTGCCCCTTAAGTTGGGGGGATGCTTCTTGTTGTCTAGGTTATTTTAGGTCTTTACTTCTGATAGGGGGTAAAAAAAAATCAAATAAATGTCATTAAGAGGGCTATAGCAACACCCATTTTCCTCCCTGGGGAATGTAGGAAAAGAGCTTAATTTAAGTTTGTTTGCAGATTTAAGCAATCAAGTTTTTGATCTGGTGATTCTACCCCTGGGAATGTAGCCCAAGAATAGAAATCTACAGAACAGCATTATCCAAAGTAGCAAAATTGGAAACAACCTAGGATATCTCAAAACAAGTTGGTCAAGCAAATTATGGTACAGCAAATAAATGCAATACCCCGCAGTCATTAACAAATAAAATGAAGACGTTAGGAAATACTAAATGAAACATTAAACACATATATGTCTACTATAATTGTAAAAAGAAAACATCCATGCATAAGAACTAATTTTAGAAGGAAACATGGAGAATTAATCACACAACAGTACAATGGCTGGGCTTCAAAAAATCTTTTTACACTGTTGTAAAAATTATTTTAATAAATCCAACTCCATTTGCTAGAAGTTCTGAGGTTCACCCCACACCCAAATATTCCAGAAAAACAAACATATAATATCAAATATCTGGGCTGAGGGGGAGTATGTGTCTAAAAAGAGACTGTTGCCATCCGCCCTATTTCTGGCTAAGGAAAGGGCTACACAAACCTCTGGAGGTAAGTCCACATTCTTAGTTAAAAATTACCCAGAAACAACATAACATCTTTTTTCCTAAAACAAGCTGTGTGTGAGGGAGTTAGTGGGGGTGGGTTCATGACCTTTATCTTTTGCAAGCTGGCACCTCCATGTGGAGGCCTGCCCAGGATGGCAGATAGTGGGGCACAGACGTCCTATCTCCCCACACACTGTCACTGTTGAGAGAAATTTTGCAAGGATTGGCCTCTGGGAACACAGCAGGTTGGTCCTCATTCCCATCTCCAAGTAAAGCACAGGTATTTCTGCCTCTGGGAATCCAGGATGGGCAACATGCCAGGCTTCCTGCTATTTTGATTCCCAACAGTCAGAGTCTAGGGCCATCGATATCACTTTAGGAGGGGCTGCAAGTATTTCTGTCTCATCAGTGAGTCACAGAGGAGGGCAGCGACCACATCTTAGTCATTGTGCCCCTAGAAGCTGGGCTTTTAATCTGGCACATGGGAAGACCTCAATGAATATGTGTGGGTCAATGATGCAAATGCAAGTGGAGAGAATTAAAACAAGAACTGAGACTTCCCTAGAGACACTGAAGCATCTGCAAACAGTACTTTCTGAATTGCATCCTAGGTGGTATAAAGGTTTGTTCCTTGCCTATGCATGCTAGACCCTCCAGCTCTGACAAAACTGCCCCATCATGAGGCAAGCACTAGAAAGGAGGCATAGCTAAGCCACAAGCACCACCACCAAACACCACTCTGAGAATCAAATGCAAATACAATCAAAAACTGAAACTACCACTTCAAATCCCAGAGTCCAACAGGACAGCAAAACTAAAAGAAGACAAGAAAAACACAATTAACTGAAAGCTTGACTTATTAGGCAAGATCAAGCACATGATCAAAATAGCCTCAGATGGGGACCTGGAACTACATCCACCCTGATTCTCTGCTCTAGAACCATCAGAGGGTCACCCTGAAACTAGAGATCTGATGGCCACCCACACTTCAGCCACGACTGAGCCTCTGCCTGCCAGTAAGTCAGGAAATTTTGCAAAACAAAAAACTTGGGCAACTTGGAATATTAGGTTTTCTCACATTTGACAGTAACCTCCCTTTCACAGCTTCTCCATCCTTCATATTGTGTTTGCAGAATTTTAACAGCACTGGACTTGACTGGAAGTTACTATGATTTGGGCTTCAGTATTGAGACTAGGGGAAACAATCCACTAAAACACAAGTCATATAGCCAGGTACAACAGAATGATCATGACCTGGAACCACCTTAGACTCCTTTTTGAGCCACCTTAGGTTCCTTTTTGAGACAGTTTCTTTTGAGATCTCTGCTTCCAAAGACAGAGCCAATAGCTTTCATCAACATGATGCAATACCAAGCAGATTCTCACTCTGAGAATTCTACACACACCACTATGTTGCCTAGAATGAAGTCAGAATTCCAGGGTTGGCGGAGGGGACCCCTGCCAAATACTGATGGAATAAACATCACCATGGATTCATGTGGTGTAAGACACAACAAAGGAGAGCGAACATTATTATCCCCATCCCACACAAACAATGAAATCACATGGATGGCACGCTACTCTTCAAAGTGAGAAAGCAAAGAAGTTCTACCATCTCGTCCTGCGTGGGGTCATTGTCAAAGATCTTCATAGGGGGAGGCAGGGGTGTATGCGACTCTTCATCTGGTTCATCTTCACCCCAACCTTTCTTGCTCTTCTAGAACAAAAGAACAGCATTAGTCACTGTTTCATGTAAAGATGCCATTAGTTCAAGTCTTAGAATTTTTGAAAAGCAACATGTAAGATACCATTCTGCCTCAACACACCCCAGTTTTTCAGTCTTAGAGTCCTCTGTGGGATGGAGGAGGACACTTGCTTATCTGAAAGAACAGTGAAGAATGAATGGAGGAAAACACACACACACACACACAAAAGGAGAAGAGGGAGAGAGAAAGACAGAGACAGACAGAGACAGACAGACAATCTCACCAATGAGTCAGAAAAAGATGAAGCTGCGTGATCAGAGAGTGCCTAACAAATTTTTAAAAAAATATTAAACCACAATCTGAATACCACCAGGCTCTACTGCCATGTTTAGAGGGAGAAATGACAGACAGCACAAAATTACAAAGAGTCTGGTTACACATTCAGAAGAATTTCTTAGCCACAGCAGTGAGAAGAGTAGGTTAGTTTGCCAGATAAAACAGCTATCTCATTCCCCCAAACAAAACAGTCATACGATATTTTGATTACAGAATCTCAGCTCTGGAAGGGACTTCAGAGGGGTCCAGTCTGGCCTTAGCTAACACAGGGTAACACTAACACAGCTAACTAACACAGTTAGCTAACACAGCTAACTCTGACTCTTATGTGAGGTCACATGGACTCTGAAATCCTTCCAGTAGGGGTGTTCATTTGTTTTCACGAAGGCTCATTTCATCCCTAGTTGACAGCCACCGAAGTTCCTCTGAGCTGAAACCTTGCCTACTACAAACCTTCAGCTCTCCCTGGAGCAACCTGCAGTTGGCTGCTCACTTTTAGATGTGGCAACTGCTTAAGAGACTTGGCAACAGCTATTATGTCCTAGTATAGTCTTCAGTTTTCTAAGTGAAACTCTCTCCATTCTCTTATTCCTATTCTAAACATGCCTAGCAGGTTTTGAGGTCACCCTTAGTGGAGGCAGGGGGCTAGGTGACTGCTGGCTCCCCTCAGGGCCAGGCTCCTAACTCCACATCTAGCAAAATGGCATCTGTTGGAAATTCTAAATGGTAGTCAGTTTCTGAACTGGTCACAAACCAAACTGGCAAGTCTGGAGAATAGAAAAACTCAGATCATGGAGGCCCAAGAAGACAAACCTCTGGGGACTAGAGAAGCCTGGCGAGTTGACCACACCCATGGGAGGATGCATGTCAGTAGTCCCTGCCTGCTGGAGACTCCAGGGCCTGGTGTAATTACCTCATCAGCGCTGTCTCCTTGGGGAGTTGTCTCATCCCCAGGTTTGGGAGATCCCAGATCGAAGCTCTTCCGGCCATCACGTACTTTCTTCTGTTTTTTGATGTTTCCATCTGCTTTCCCACTGTTGAGCCGGCGCACTGGACTCGTCAGCCACTTCTTAAGGGTGTTGGTGGAACGCTTGGGCCCAGGGGAGCTGTGGATGGAGTTCAGGGAGGGCTGAGCCTGCAGGTTGGCCACTGACTCAGACTTGCCTCCATTTTCATTGGAGGAATGAGAGTATGAATCTGAGGAAAAAAGAACAAACAGAAGTGGTGGGTCAGTGGCAGTTAAGGCAGGCTGCCAGCCCAGGAGTAAAACAGCTCCAGCCTCAGGGAGCTGGGACACAAGGTAGAATGTCAAGGCCTGCTACAAACCCCAGTTGAGGAAATCCTTTTCAGAACAGCAGTAACAGCACTTGATTCCTAACATGCAAGGCACTGTTCTGGGTGATATGTATATGGGAGTAGACAAAATAAAGACTCCTGCCTTCAGGGAAAAACGATCTAGAGCCCAAGCAAGAATTGCCCACCATAATAATGTTATGGAGCACCTATTAGATAGTGTATTGTAAAGACATATAAGCACAGGTATTATTTTTATAGACCTCTTAACTAGCTATGCACACATACACACACAGACATGGAGGCAACGAGAATGAAAGAATAAGACAGAGCAGTTAAAGATCATTTCACAAAGCAGTGTGTGATTAATTGCCAAAGGGCTGGTAAGGACTGTAGATGATAAGTAAGTGGAGTTCAGAGGACGGTCAGATCTGTGTAAGAGGGACTGAAAAGGTTTCACAGAGGAGATATGTCTGAGTAGAAGGAATTCCAAAAGGGGAGATAGCAAGAACAAAAGCACAAAGGCAGGCAAATTGAAAACAAAGTTAACACAGCCATAGTACATCTTTTGAATGAAATAAAGATTAATGGAGGAGAAACTGGTTAGAAACATTAGTGAGGACATTTAATAATATCCTAGAGGAATATGAACTTTATTGGGAAATGTCATGATAAAAAGAGCTGTTTGTTTGCTTTGAATGAGTCTGTGCAAGGCACAGCCCTGGGAAGGAGGGGTTAGAACTCAGAAGGCCACCCTAGGCGCGCACAGGGAGTTCAAAGGCTTGTCCGTGAAGCATTTCAAAGCAAGAAGCAGTACCGTTAGTACCTGGACAACAAATCAAAGGCGAGTTGTCTCTATATGTTGCTTCCTCTGCTTGCCCACAAGGTCTTGGGAGAACACCCGAGCAACTTTACCTTGACTCACTGGGCCCCTCACCTCAGTGCCAGTTTGTATACTGATATTTAAACCAAACACACCACTACATGTTTAAACAAATAATCACAGTAACTTTCTATACCTGTTCGTCTTAACAAGGGAATCACCTTTTCCTATAGACTTCATCCTAGACCTAGACAATGGGTCTCATCTGACCTGGGAGGCCCTCCGGCCTAGATACAGCCAATAGGGAAGAAACAAAATCTGAATAAGGGGGATGAATGCTCTTGACAACAGAGAACCGCCTTCAGTTTTTACTACTGGCTTATCTTGAGGGCACTAAGGTCAGGCTCTTGACCCTGTGGGGACTTTCTCAGCTTTTGCTAGTTTGTGCATATTTGGAAAAAACAGCAGAATATCTGCATCTAGAAGCACAAACATTGAGCTCCTAAAGTCCTTTGTTATGATGAATAACTTACAGGGTTGCTCTGCTGGGGCAGTGGTGGGGGGGTGGGAGGATGGGGGGGTGGGGGTAATATTTGGGGATTGACAGACTGGGTTGGCGTCCCTTTAAGAACAAAGTTGTAATCTTATCTCAGAAAATTCCTTGCTGGCTGTGGTCTTAGGTATGTTGACATTATTTCTGAAGTGTTTGGTATGGGTCAAACTCCAGTCCTTACAAGCCTTCGTGATAAATATCTCCCCAGCTCTGGTAGTGGAAACAGGGCCTTTCTTATCTTTCTGCTGATAAGCTACAGAAGCTTTTCATTTACTAGCCCCTTGTGATGCCACAGCAAGCCTTTTATTAAATTCAAGCCTCAAAACTTAGATTTATCCACATGTCATGTCAGCAGAACTAGAGGCCTTGTCTAGAGAACTAGACACATTAACTGAGTCTTGTGTTACCAGAGAAGAGATGTCTAACCAAGTTTCTGTTCCATGGAAAAATCACAGTCTGGCTTTAAGATACACAAATATGAATTTTGACCCACCATTTCTCTTCTCTCATTGACATCTAGTTCTGCTTTGGTGCATTCTGTACAAATTAATGGCAAGAGTATAAATTACAGAGTACAAATTAAAAATCAAGAGTGTGTTGTTTCAAGTTTACTGTGTGTAAACAACTGGGGTCTTTCAAGCATGCCCACATAAAAGAGAATTTAAGAGTTGGCAGTATTCTATAATTCATCATCTAGTTAGTATCCTGTATTGAGACAGGAACAACTGAGACTAAATTACTTTGAATGCATGGTTATAAAGGAATGTGGCATCATTTAGTTTAGAAAATTTGTACTTGCAAAGAATGATTGATATGTTATGCACATCCTATTTTTGGAAGATGGTTGCAATGAATGGTTTGAGAATTTATTCTTGTATCTTTCCAGGCATAACAAGTACAACAATAATACCATTACTTCATCAAATCTTTCCAAGTTGAAGTAGGTACTCTATGCAATGATTGCTGTCTTAGGAAACAGGAAATTGGAATGTTTCAGAAAACTAAGATCATATTTGGTAAGTGGCAGACAAGCAAGACTTAATCTCAAATCTGACTTCGGTCTCCTTGGTGGCACAGCGGTTGAACGCTGGGTTGCAAAGCTGCCCGCAGCCTCTGCAGCGCCAGTTTGATCCCCGGCTGCTCCCCGGCCACCGGAGGAGGGTCCCACATGGCGTGCAGACCTCTCCTGCGGCCCGCTGCTCCCCTCAGCAGTGTACTTCGGTCCTTCTGCCTGCTCTGCTCCCCGCTCTGGCTCTGGTGAATTTTCTCACCCTCCCGCACTTCTGACTGTACCCAGTGCTTGTCTAAATAAATAAATAAATAAATAAATCTTAAAAAAAAAAATCTGACTCTACTGCACATACAATTAATCTCATTCCTACATCTGTGTTCACTCCATGTATTCCTTTAGCCTCTATATTAATTGAAAAAAGGAGCATCAAAATATACATTTATATATAATTGATATGTTATAAAATTCCAATGCTAAAATTAGAGAACACAATGGAGATTTAAATAAGGGAAATTCACTGTCACAAATGAGTCACAAAAGTAGGACTGTTGTAGAGCAACCCCGATACAAAATGGGGTGCCTGACTGTGGGTCCTCACCCGTGCGCTTAAAAGGACTTATCAATGCTCTACTGCAGGCACACGCGAAAGGTTCATAAAAGGTTTATTTACAAGGGAAGGGGAAATGAGGAAATGTACAGCTCTGGGAGAAAAGTGGGAGACAAAGTTTTAAATGAGTCCTACCCGATCCCCTGATCAGGAATCCCAAAATGGCGCTCTCAGAGTTGGCCGCCAGCCAGGAGCAGTGAAGCCAGGAGGCGAGCGATGGAGCCAGCGAGACCCAAGGCCCACGTGTTTGGTTTTTATATGCAACCTGGCTGCCCAACTCCACCCTCAGGTCCCAGCCACCCTCCCTTTGGTGGTGATGGGATTTGTCTTTCCCAATGTCTTGATGGCTTTAGTCTGGAGTGGGGGTGGGGTCCACAAAGCCTGTATGGGATTAACTCAGGACATCATTTCCCCCTAACAGGACCAGAATCCCAACATCTCTACATCAAGAGACTCCAGGGCTCTGAGTCAAGGCATAGAAACTGCCTATGGGTTGATATCTAGGCAAACAAATCCCTGGAAAGACATATATGTCACTGAAGATAAAAATTCCTTGGATAATTTAGTATGTATTACTTGTTTATAAGCAAGAACAAATTATATGGTGAGACTGATTTTTAGTATGAAATATTAAATACAGAAAAAAATCCATGTACCCACTACCTAGATATAATAAATGTAAATATTGTTGTCATATTTGCTTCAGTTTTTTTAAAAAAAGAAATAAATATTCTAAATGTAGATGAAGCCTTCTTATTTTTTCATCCATTTGCAAGGCTATTTCTTACTTTCCCAAGAGTTAAATTCTTGTCTGAAGTTAGTATGCATTTTCCCATCCCATGCATTTACTTTGTAGGCAAAAATAGTATTACTTTGTGTTTTATATCTCTTATCAACAACAACTATCAGAATACAGGTATTATTTTGCAACTTGTTCATTTATTCAAGGTTATTTGAGATTTATCCATGTTCATACATGAAATCTACTTCATTTGTTTTAATCCTTGAGTGAAGTTTATAATACATTTTCCTAATGACAGGAATTTAGGTTGTTATACACACACACACACATACACACGCATACACACACAGAGTCATAAGCAATCATGTGCAAGTTTCTGTATGCCTGTGAGAATCCTTTAGGAGAGTGCTCCTGAACTACTTTTGGTAAAGGACGTATTTTTCTTATCTCCACTCTGTTTTGAACCAATACTGTTATAAAACAGTCACACTTTTGGATGTTGCAGAAATATCAAATTGCTATAAAAGCTTTAAGTGCTTGTTTTCATTTTCTGTACTTAGCTTACTGTGGACTGAAAACTAATCCACACACCTTTGGCACTTGCAGATTACACAGTGAGTAGCATTATGCTCAACTCTAAAATCTTTGTGCATCTAAAGCATATATCTCAAGGTAGAACTTCTGCGTTGTAGGAAATACACATTACCAACTTCAGAGGGTCAACTGAGTACAGAATACATTCCAAAGATTAACCAACAATTACTGACACCAACACACTCATCTCTTAATGAATTTTGTTGAAGTTGATTGAAAGAGAAACTGTTGGTACAATTTTCCTGCCTTTCATATAATCCAAGAGCAACCTAGTAGTGCCTAATCATTGGATCGCAACAAAGAGAATACCTGGGTTTGGGTCCTGCTCAGTTGCTATCTAGCCAGCCAGTACCACACAGACACTTAGGTCCCTCGTTTTTTTCATCTACAAAATGAACAGATTATATAGGATGCATTCAAAGCCCAGCTCTATCAATGGCTAGCTATGTGACCCTGGGCCAATTATTTAATGTCTCTGTATTTCAGTTTTCTCTCTAGTAAATAAAAATAATATTAATATCTGTTCCATAGGGTTTGTTATTAGGACTAAGGAGTTAGTATTTGTAACTTAGAATACTTTAGACCTTAAGAATATTGCCTTGGGGGCCTCCCTGGTGGCGCAGCGGTTGAGCGCTGGGTTGCGAAGCTGCCCGCGACCTCTGTGGCGCCAGTTCGATCCCCGGCTGCTCCCAGGCCACCGGAGGAGGGTCCCACATGGCGCGCAGACCTCTCCTGCCGCCCGCTGCTCCCCTCAGCAGTGTCCTTCGGTCCTTCTGCCTGCTCTGCTCCCCGCTCTGGCTCTGGTGAATTCTCTCACCCTCCTGCGCTTCTGACTGTACCCAGTGCATGTATAAACAAAACAAATGAACAAGTAAATAAATAAAATAAATAAAACATGCCTCTAAAAAAAAAAAAAAAAAAAAAAGAATATTGCCTTGGGCTACATCTTAGCTTATTTCTACCTCCTGAATTCTCCTTTTGTCCCTGTAGTGCTGTTCCTCTCCTGGCAGAATATGCAAAGAGACACCTGTCCTGCAGGGATGATTCTAAACCCAGTGGCATCCACATAGGGTCAGAATCCTTTTCATCTCCAGAGTCCATTGGGACATTAGCTCTTAATATCAGGATCTTCTCCAACTGACCAAACAATCTTCACAGGAGTGAAAAGTCAGTATTTCTAGTTTTAATCCAGATGAACTCTTTAGAATTCTATTCTCATTTAGTTCAGAGCTCCCTTAACTACTACTGGCTCCTTCAGTGCTCTGTCTCCACTTTTCCTGCTCAATTTCTGTTAGGATGCCACTGAATGAAGAGGGTAAAGTAAGTTTCTAATTGCTAGTCCACAGGTCTTCCAGGCCTCCATTCACCCTATCTTCTTTCTGACTCACAAAGGGAAGAAAGACCTCAAAGGGCACCCAGTGAGTTCCCTCCCTCATCCAAGATACACACATCCCAAACATGCAAGGCCACTGCTAGGACAGGTTGCCACACCTACTCACCTGACTCACTACCTCTTCTAGCTGCCTTTGAAAGGGCTAAAAATTCTCTCTATATTATAGCATCACTATCTCTATATGCGGGAGGGGGATTCTGAAGCTTGTTATATCAGCATTGTTTTTTCCAAGAGTGAATATAACAGATATTATTTCCACTTATGTCTTCATTCACTCTCCTATGTGTCGAGAAAATACACATTTCCTCCAAACCGAGGAGCAGAAAACTCTCTAAAAGGCTTCTGAATTATTCAAAACATAACCAACAAAAGAGCACAGGGAACTTCACAAGTTCAGATGAAAGAAAGGGCATACTCTGTTACTATAAAATCTAAATACAGAATTAGAATTTAAGAACTGGTTTCCACTTGTGAGAGGGCAGCAAGAATCAGTGCTAAGCGGGTGCTGAGGTCACCTGAGATAAAGCTATCATGAGCACGAGGAGGGTCACTTAATCATGACACTTGGCCCAGTATTAGGGCCGGGGAAGGTGTCTTTTTCTGGCTTCATCTCTCCACATGCATCCCTCCTCACCTCAGTACCCTGAAGGCAAGCCAAATTTCTCTGGTATAATAGGGTCACTCCTGAGTCTGGGATGTGTCTACTTTGAAGTTTTCTCCCAAGCTTTCAAATAAGCCCTCAGGTAGGTTAAATGAGCTCCCTAAAACTGTCTACACTAATAACTTACATTGTAACATTTTCCACTTTTAAGATAGTGCAATATCCCTACTAATACAAGTTCAATCCTACTAATACCCACAAAGCCTCAAGATAACATTATGTGAATTACTGTGTGTAACTGAGGACTCTCTGAGAATGATCAAGGTTAACTTAGTTTTTGTCTCCTGCAAGTACTTTCCTCATTCACAAAAATTTCTGTACTGATATTTCCTTTCCAGTCCTACTGTCACGGCCTTGATTCAGATCTTTTAAATCTACTTGCTTAAACTGGGCCTCCCTGGTGGCACAAGGGGTTAAGATGCAACCTGTGAAGCTATCCGGAGCCACTGCAGCACGAGTTCGATCCCCAGCCAGGGCGGTAACCCACATGGTGCAGCAGACCTCTCCTGACTTGCCTGCTGCTCCCCTCAGTAGTGTATTTCAGTCACTCTGGCTGTTCTGTTCCCCACTCTGTCTCTGATGAATCCTCTCACCCCCCCATACCTCTGGCCTGTACCCCAGTTTTTGTGTGCATAAATAAATCAATCTTAAAAAAAAAAAAAACTACTTGCTAAAACTATGTAACAGTTTCCAAATTGGTCTCTCTGTGTCTAGGTTTTTTCTCTTATCCATTGGACATACCTCTGCTACCAGAGCAATTATATTGCTTTGTTTAAGTCACAATTCAAAGCTTGATCAGTAAAATCTAACTTCTCAGCCTGCATGTAAGGGGCATGAGTTTACCTCTCCAGCTCAATGAGCTTCCAGTATCTGATAATTTGAGGTTCTCAAACTGTGATCACAATACCAGTAAAGTTAGGATTACCTGGGAACTTGTTAGAAACGTAAATTCTTGGGTTTCAACCCAGAGCTACTGGATTGAAATTATGGCAGCTTCTAGCACTCCAGTAAGTCCTGCAAGTAATTTCCATGTATGCGAAAGTTTGAAATTGACAAGCCTAACTGTTTAGTTTGTGGCAACCAAGCCTGTTGCATTCCTCACTGGCTCATACAGCCCTTTAGCCTTTCTGCCTGTCTAAGCCCACCCAGGACTTCTTAGCCCACTAAGCCCAGCGTGCTCTCCTGTATCTCTCCTACCACTCATTTTATACTTATGTACCTTACTTCCCTAACTCTAGGAAAGTCCTCCATCTTTATACACCCAGGACAAACTGTTCAGAGAAGAGCTTATTAAATGGCTGGTGATGAATAGTGAAGGAGTAAAAAAAGATAAGTCATTTGTCATTTTTATTTTTATGCCCAGAAGCCTCTAAGAAAAAGCCAAAGCTGGTGCGGCACTCACTCATCTCTTAGACTTAGTGACGTGACTATCAATCTGGTCAGTGTTCCCTGTTTCTGAAGATGCTCCAAGTGTTGCCCATTCAATTATGATGAGTTAAATGAATTCATCTGGTTCTGTACTATGAGATTTTTCAGAACCTTTGACATGCTTTTTAACATGTTCATGTAGATTGTGTCTTTCCAAAGAGGACATACGGCATCTACTAAATTCTTTTAAAATGTTGTAGAAAGCAGTGTGGCTGGCATTGATCTTGCCCATTATTTCACCTCAGTCTGGAACACAAAAGGTGAATCAGATTCCTGAGGCTGGTATCCTGACAGCAGGGTTGCCAGTCAAACTCAAAATTGCTTATGAAAGTCTAGGTAGATAAGTTACAGTCCAGTTATTTTTGGCTTATGTACTATCACATCAGAGTCTACCCAGAAGCCAGCAGGAAGCCTGACCTGGATTCAACTTATAGCACGTCCTTCAGTTGTAACCTCAACCAAAGGTAACCATGCCAGCTTAATGACAGAGGTGGAGGTGGGGAGTAAAGCAGGGTGACTCTGGAAAGTTTAAGACTGTAATTAAGTGCTACTTAACTGAAAATGTTGCAATGGAAACTCTCCTAGGGAACTGAGGGGAAAAGGAAGGAGAAAACTACATATCTGGAGGAAGAAACAAGTGGTTGGTGGTCAACATCCTTTTTGAGCAAACTATGTGTGTGTGAGTGAGTGAGTGAGTGAGTGTGTGTGTGTGTTAGAAAAGAAAGTATTAAGGTTTAGGGTCTCTTGGACTTAATGTAGTTTGAGTCCTGCAGTCTTAACCTACCCTCTTTCTCCCATGTACCTGTGTCAAGTGACTTTTCCTCTAGGTCTTTGCTACCTGACTGGAAAAAAGCAGCAGACAGAGAAGACTAAGTTCAGTTTGGGGCCATGTCAAGCACAATGCCTGTTCTATCTTACTCTATTCTGAGTTCCTCACACAAAAGTGTCCTCCTGGCCTTCCTCCCAAATGCCTTAGATGCAGAACAGATTCAATGCTAAGGGTACCCATGACCAAGAAAGCCCAGTCCCTTAGCCTACCTGGGAATGGGATTCACAAATATGATCACATTGGTATCATTTTTTTTTGGGACATAATTTCCGATTTAAAGAAAAGCTACAAGATTAGTACAAAGAATGCCTTCAGACAGGCTCCCAAAATGTTAACATTTAATCATTTACTTTTTTTTTTTTTTACTCTTACTCTTTTTGAACTGTCTGAGAATAAGTTAAAGAAGATTCCTCTTTATTCTTAAATACTAAAAATAGGGGTATTTTCTTATATAACCACAATATAAGCAGCAAAATCAGGAATTTAATATTAATGCTCTGTTCTGTGCAAAAGTTTCCAATTATTACAATAATGTTCTTTATAGAAAACGGTCACTTTTTCATGACCTAGACATCTTTTTGAGTACAAGTATTTTGTAGGCTATCCTTCAACTTGGGTTTGCTGGATATGTTCTATGGTTAGTTTTAGTGTGCATTTTTGGCAGAAGTACCCCTGAAAACTACATACCATATCAAAAGACATAACATCAATTTGATCCAATTCTTTGATCCCCTGGTTAAGGTGTTGTCTGTTACTGTCAAATTGCCTTTACGCTTGGCCTTTGTGTTTTAAAGTTCTCATACAACTCAATAGTAAATGATGTTTTAACACAACTTCTGTGTAAAATACCCAGTTCCATTTGTAAAACAATTTGCAATTCAAAAATATGAGACAATAATAATTTTCCACTGCATTGGAAATTGAACAATGTATAATGAAAATGGCTAAATCTAGATTTTGGAAAAATTTTATATGTTGTACTTTATTTGACATATTTAAAGTTGATTTTAGGGCCTCCCCTGGTGGCGCAGCGGTTGAGCGCTGGGCTGCGAAGCTGCCGGCAGCCTCTGCAGTGCCGGTTCGATCCCCGGCCGCTGGCGAGGGTCCCACATGGCGTGACAGACCTCTCCTGCCACGCCCGCTGTTCCCCTCAGCAGTGTACTTCGGTCCTTCTGCCTGTTCTGCTCCCAGCTCTGGCTCTGGTGAATGCTCTCACCCTCCCGTGCTTCTGACTGTACCCAGTGCTTGTATAAAAAAAAAAAAAATCTTAAAAAATAAAAAATAAAGTTGATTTTAGCCTTGTGGGCATACAAAAATCAACTTGAAGTTTCTACATTAAGCTCACATCCCTAAATGAGGATTTTGTAAGCTAATCTGGGGTCAACCCATTCAACCCATCCAACCCATTGTTCTCTTCTATAGATCTTGAAATTGTTATTTAAAATGGTGTTGAAGGTTTGGGGGGAAGGCATAAAATTCTGGGTAACACTGTTAATTATGACAATATTTTACCAATAAATACAGAAAGATCATTGTGATAAAGAACGCTGGTTGCTCTAGTCTTCAGTATGGGAACTGACTAGCTGTAAGAACAGAGATTGAAGAATGGAAACATGATTCTAAGGTACTGGTAGACATTTCCTGTCTCACAAGTTAAATTTAAGAGTTTTAAAGGTGGGAGAAATGGCAAGTAGGTGATGTGAGAATAGATCAGCTGAATTAGGTGACTTCACTGTTGTAGTAAATGATAAGATAGTGGACCAAGATAATACTAAGGGATCTGGAAAACTCACTTCCTAATTCTATATATCTAGGTTATTTGCATAATTGGGATCAGAAAATCCCTTTAGCAAGCATTTCCTGCTTTGGGGTAAGGTAAGACAAACTGACACCTTATCCTCTAGTCAAGAGCTCATTTTGACTTATAACCAGGAGTATTTCACTCCTCTTTGATGAGGAAAAACATCCACAATGCCCACTGGGTTGCTAGGAAACAGGACATCTGTTCCCCTAGGGCAGGGATCAAAGTTTGGATATCTTAATGGACCAGCAGGGAAGGAAAACATGAGAAGAACGTGGATGCGGGACAAGCAGAATAGGTGTGGAGTTGCAAGATGGAGAGTGCAAGGATCTTAAAGGCATTCATTTTTCAAAGAAGAATCCAAACACTCTGCTGTCAAATACTATACATCTGGGATTAAAGGCCAAGGGCTGCCACTTTGCCATGCCTGCCCAATGAGGACAAGGCTATCTTCTCTTTGCTACGGAGTCTCCAGCTTTGTGATCAGCAATGCTTGGGATGGGATATCATCCCATACCACAGGTATTCCTAGAGATATCCTTGGTAGAAAAAAATAGACAATCTTACAGATATGGTCTATTTCCTAAAAGATTGCCTAGACCTAGCCCCATTATGATGGATCCTCTATTACTTCAATTGCTAGGTCCCACAGGCTCAATTTATATAACAATTTTATATTTGCCTGTATTGTGTTATTATTTATTCATTCATTCAACAAATGTTTACTGAGTGCCAGATGCGATTTCTGATTCTGGAGTAAACCAGTAGAAGAAAAAAAGTTCCTGGCATTAGAAAGGTGATGTTCCAGCTGGGGTGGGGACGGGGGGCGGTGAGGTCACATAATATATTAATATATAAGTTAGAAAAATCCCAATACAGTATTTAGAGAATTAGACTGGCTAATGGGCTAGAAAGGGCTTGGATAACTTTTTAAGACTAGTAGTTTGTGAGGGTATCTGAAAAGTTAGCTGAGACCTGAATGCTAAGGACTCAGTCCTATAAAAGTGGAGATAAGGACTTCTGTAAAGGGCACAGCCTGTTAAAAATGCTAGGCATAAGTGACAATTTCAGATGTTCAAGTTCCTGATGGAAATGCGTGCGGCTGGCACACAGTGACAGGTGGAGGGCAGGAAAGGTGGCCGTACCCAGACTCAGAGCCTTGCAGGCCATGACAGGTGGAACTTGCTTCTAAATGTGATGGGAAATCATTGGAGTTTTCAACGAGGTTGGGATGAGGGACAGGTGATGAGATATGATTTGCTTTAATAAAAAATCTCGACTTTGATTGTTCCATGTTGTATAGTCTGATATATTTCTCTTGAATTAAGCATCATTTTCCCACCAAGAATTACCTTATCTATCTGAAAGGATTTGGTGAGAAACAATCTCACCATACTAAGTATGGGTGAATGGGAAATATCAAGATATTCACAACTTGTCTCTGGAAAAATACTCTATATTCAGCTCGCACACATAAGGGCATTGCCCTCTATCCTATTAGCTTGTGTTTCTAACACCTACACCTATCTCTAAACTCTATCTGCTATGGTCTAACAATGCATATTAATGCAGCTTTAAGTGAGATCTGCTCCTAACTCTGATCTATCAGATCTCTCTGCCCAGAAAATTCTTTCCCCAGATCCCATATAGCTCCTCCCCTCTCTGCCTGCAGGTCTCCATTGAACTACTACCTCCCCACTACAATCTTCCCTAACCATCTAAAACTATAACACCCTACGCCTTTATTATGACCATTCCTTACTCCATCCCTTTGCCCTTCTGTCTTTCCCTGTAGCACTCACTTATCATCATCGAGCCTGCTTATTTTCTTTATATGCCTTCTTATTTTCTTTATTCTGATGCTTTGATATCTGGGGCTGGGTGAATCCTGGAGGGACAGTCATTTACAGGCAGGGTAAATTCCTAGAGACCACAAACAACTCATTTCCATCACACCTTTTATATGCAAACCCACCAATCCAGAACCCATACCCCCAACTGGCTTTATTGGGCTCTTGCAATTTGGGACATTATCTGTCTACTCTAATCACCCCAGGCCCCAAGACATCTAGGAACATTTCTATACTCCAGAGGCTGCTGAAATTATTCAACTATTTAATCCAAAGCTGATCACCTGATTCACCTCTTTTTTTTTTTTTTAAGATTTATTTATTTATATAAGAACAGGTACAGGTTAGATGAGTGGAAGGGAGGGTGAGAGGATCCACCACAGACAGAGCAGGGGGCAGAACAGGCAGATGACCAAAGACACTGCTGAGGGGAGCAGCGGGCAAGGCAGGAGAGGTCTGTTCGCCACGTGGGTTTCTCCCTGGCCGGGCGGGAACCGAGGCTGCAGACAGTTTCACAGCACCATGCTCAACCTGCTGCGCCACCGCGGAAGCCCTGATTCACCTCTTTCTTAAAGGCTTCAGCCTACTACTTCCTTCTCTCTCTCTGCCTGCAACCAACCTCAGTGTTTTCTCCTGTGGTTCTGTGTAGTGTGCTCCCTCCTGCTGGGAATGTGGGTTACAGACTATCTTTTTATTGTAATCATCTCCTGACCTATTGACCTTATTCTGCATCATAATTTTCTATTGATACAACAAGTCTTAAAATACCAACTATAGAATTTATTATTTGTCTTTCCTACTGCCCTCACCATGAGTGCAGATTTTTTTGGTCTGCTTTTGCTCACTGTTGTGCTTCTAGAACCTAAACAGTGCCTGACACAGAAAATCAAAGCACTCAATAACCATTTGTTGGGAAAAACAGATTTTATAGAAAGTGCTCAATTAATATGTTCTAAACATTAAATGGCTGAAAAAGAAGCTGTCTGTTTGTGTGTGCAGGGATAAATAAAAGGAGCACGTGGTAGAGTGAGATGAACTTTTAACTTGAGTCCCAGCTCGCCTCTTTACCTTTCTGAACTTAGTTTCCTCTATAAAATGGGGATAATTAACACTTATACCTGAGATAATAATACTCAAAGTAATAGTGAAATGTTATGATATGACAATAAATGATGACAACACTGACTGCTGAAAGGCAATAAAATATATTGTACTGTTGTGCAGAATGGCCCACATCCTAAGACCTGGCAGCCATCAGACTACTAAGCTTTGACTCATCTGCTGAACAAGCTCTCTCACTTTCCTTCATAGGACAGTAGCTAAAGGAGAAAGCATTTCTTCTTCCAAGCAGCTCCACCACCTTATTTCCCTATATAACCTGCTGTTTCTTATCGGTCACAGATGTAGAAGCAGATTCCAGCAAGTGCAAACACACCAATGTCCTCACAGATGCTCTTAAGCAGTATTACCAGGTGAATGGCACGAACACACTTTGGACTTCTGTGAACTCAGGTGGGAGACCTCAGAACTATCAGACTCACATTACAGAGGTAGCCACATCTGTTTGATGTGTACTCCCAGACCACACAGTTTATTCTTGCACAAAAAAGTTCATACTATGGAGTTGAATTAAAAAAATTTTTTTTTTTTTAACAAACAAGAGATCTTTCCATGTCTATACTTTCTCTTGTTTGTTTTAGATGGTTGCATAGTACTCATGGTAAAACTATACCATAACCATTCTCTTATTTTTTTTCTGTTGTAAAAAACTGCTATTTAAACCTCCTGAGACAAATGGAGACCTTATTTAGGGGATACTCCTAGAAGTTTGTCAAAAGACAAATATATTTTCAATTTTTAAAGATTCTACCAAATGGCTTTCCAGAAGGACTATATCAATTTATACTCCCAGTGGTGTCTGAGTGTCTATTTCTATACCCCCTTCTTCTAAACTGAAGGGTGAAAAACCTTCTTTTATTTATATTTCTCTGATTATTACTGACTATTCAAAAGTTCATTGATTTTTTTTTTAAATGTCCTGGTTCATTATAACTTTTGCCCATTTTCCTATTGGATTGTTGACTTTTCTTACTGTTTTCTAAGAACTCTATACATTCTGGATATTAATCTTTTACTACATAGGTTGCAAGTATTTTCTCCCAGACTATCATTTGTCTTACTTCCTTTACTGTGTCTATTACATTGGCCTGAAAGCCATCTGGAATGAATTTTTATGTACAAAGATATGTGAGAACATAATTTATCTTACATTAAGGTTACAAAAATAATCTTTAAAGTAGAAACTTCAAAGTTTCCATTTTATATTCAATTTTTAAGCTTCCCATATATTATAAATCAAATTTATGGGACTTGTAAGAGCTGGAAATAGAATAAGCATTAAAAAGAGGCCTTACCATCTCATAGCCTGGGCATTTTCATAGCCCAGGGAGCACACCTTGCCACGCAAGCATGAGCTCAGCAGATGCATGAGGCCAGATCTCGGGCTCTGGACCTCAGGTTGGGTCCCTTGTTGGTCACATGTCACCAATGAAGGTCCCTGTCCAGGAGAGGCTACACTCCACTCCAGTCTAAATCTCACTGAAGCCAAAGTTTAAGGACTTAGGTATGCCCCATAAGAGGACAATAATCATTCTACAGCAGAATCCCTTTCATGCCCAAACCCCAATAAATGTGATTTTATTTCTCTGTGTTTTAAGTTTTGATATATTTACTGAATTAATGTATGAGTATGGTAAGTCAAATTTTAAAACATTGATCAGGATAATCAGAGGGAGTTGGTCAGGCACTGAGATGATAAAAGAGGCTCAAGAAATAGATTTTCCAATAAAACCTTGGGAAAGAGGCTAGAAGTTGTGGCAAGAACAACATTCTGTTGTGCATGTTTGGGGGTGAGGAGTTTCAGTCACGTGTAATGGGAGGGGAAGGGTGAAGCATAGAGACTAAAAAGCACTCAAGGGTGCACACGTATCTTCATTAAGTACTGAAACTTTGTAATTGGGAGTCAAAAACTGATGTGCCTGTGTTGCAGGCTCAGAGGGGTGGGTCTCAAGGAGTCATATACACTGTCCTGCACAACTCCCCCTCTGGGGACCGTGGCCATGGATACGGCAGACAGCTGACTAGGGCAGAGTCAATGTGGGACCAGGACATGGCGCTGGTGACCCCATCCCCACCAATCCTAAGAAGCAAGGACAGGTGGGGAACAGTCCTGGCACTTGCTTGAATGTAGGGTCTGTCACTTTGACTCAGCTATGCCTTTGTAGCCTCTTGTAACTTAATATTTTCTAATTGTACAAGTAAATTATATTATAGTGGGAAGCTTGAAAATTTGAAACACTTTAAAGAGAATAAAAAGTATCATTAAATTCTTCTATAAATTCCCTTCTCTCTTTCATTTATTTATTTTTTAAAGATCAATTCTATTGCAATCTTTTTTTTTTAAAGATTTATTTATGCATACAAGAACTGGGCCAGAGGTGCGGGGGGTGACAGGGTTCACCAGAGACAGAGTGGGGAGTGGAACAGGCAGACTAACTGAAATACACTGCTGAGGGGAGCAGTGGGAGAGACAGGAGAGGTCTGCTGTGCCATGTTGGTGAGCTCCCTGGTTGGGGATTGAACTCACGCAGCAGTGACTGGCAATAGCTTGAGAGCACTGAGACTTTACCCCTGTGCCACCAGGGAGGCCCCTTCCTCTCTTTTATAAATCAATAAATTTATACTCTTTCACACATACACTTCCCTTTCTTGGTGTATTTTAAAAAATTCTTTTTATTGTAGCAAAAATTTATAGAAGATCAAATTTACAATTTTAACCACCATTTTTTTTTTTTTTTTTTTTTTGTGGGACCCTTGCCGGCAGCCGGGGAATGAACTGGTGCTGCAGAGGCTGCGGGCAGCCTCTCAACCCAGCGCTCAACCGCTGCGCCACCAGGGGAGGCCCCAATTTTAACCACTTTAACTGTATGACTCAGTGGTATTAAGCATATACACAATGTTGTGTAACCATCACCGTCATCCACACTTATGCTTTATATGCTGCTTCTTTATAGAGAATTCACAACATACCAGCATTTCGCTGCATCTGCAACACTCCATGCACACAGATACTATGATTATGCCTGTTTCACTAATGAGGAGTATGTGGCATAGAAAGGTTAGTCCCTATGGCAGGCTACAGAGCTGGCAAGTGACAGGGGCAGTATCCAGGGCAGGATACTTCTAAACTCTAAAGTCTATACTTTTTTTTTTTTTTATAGTTATGTAGCGGTATCTGGTTATCTTTTTTTTTTTTTTTAAAGATTTATTTTTTTATTTATATATATAAGTACCGGGATACAGGCCAGATGTGCAGGAGGGTGAGAGGGTTCACCAGAGACAGAGTGGGGAACAGAACAGGCAGACTGATGAAATACACTGCTGAGGGGAGCAGCAGGTGCGACAGGAGAGGTCTGTCACGTCACGTGGGACCCTCGTGGCTGGCTGGGATCGAACCAGTGCTGCAGAGGCCATGGACAGCTTCACAGCGCTGCGCTAACCGTCTGCGCCACCAGGGGAGGCCCTAAAGTCTACACTTTTACACAATTTTGAGCCCCATTTGGACACACTAGCCCCATTTGGACGGTGGGGGTTGGGGTGCAAGTGTCTTAATACACCTATTTGCTGCACACACACACAACTGAATTAA
This sequence comes from Talpa europaea, assembly GCF_964194135.1. NCBI lineage: Eukaryota > Metazoa > Chordata > Mammalia > Eulipotyphla > Talpidae > Talpa > Talpa europaea. Next base: position 104,762,497 of record NC_140070.1, on the reverse strand, counting down.
AAAATCTAGTTCAGGGCCTCCCCTGGTGGCGCAGTGGTTGCGCGCTGGGCTGCAAACTGCCCGCAGCCTCTGCAGCGCCGGTTTGATCCCTGGCTGCTGGCGAGGGTCCCAAATGGCACGCAGACCTCTCCTGCCACCCGCTGCTCCCCTCAGCAGTGTACTTCGTCAGTCTGCCTGTTCTGTTCTCCGCTCTGGCTCTGGTGAATTCTCTCACCCTCCCACACTTCTGACTGTACCCAGTGCTTGTATAAATAAATAAATAAGTCTTTAAAAAAAAAATCTAGTGCAAATTTTGAGTTAGGAAAATTTCAAATATTTCCAACCCAATAGAATGGAAATTGCAAGTGCTCATTTTCTATTTAGTGGGATTACCTATTTTAAGGATTATAAAAATATTTATATGACTTTCATGAGCTCATTTGCAACCTTCATTTCCCAAATCTATTTTCCACCATTAAGCACCTAAACTTTCAATTCTATTATCACAAGGTTATGCAGACATAGCTTTTGTGGTTCAGGAAGAGCAAAGTAGTCCAACAGTGGCACCAAGAGAGACTCTTGCAGGGCTCAGTGAGTGACCTCCATGCCCCCACTCTGGAGCACACACTGTTCAAATCATAGCACAGGCTTGGAAAATGGGAGAGTAATCCTGACAATCCGTTTTTTCAGAGTTCTTGCCCTGTCGGTTTTTTGTGTTTGCCACCCACATTGTCACCCTGGTGTTTAGGATCGCTTAGTGGTAGGACCCAAGTCTAGAGCACACAACACCGAATCACTTGTAGGAGCAGACAGTCACTTCCTTTATCCAGTGACAGCTTTGGGAGAGACCTTCGCACATAAGACTACCAGGCTCCACCTGGGAGCAGTTTCCCCCACAGTGGTATGATGTATTATTCTGGGGGGGGGTAGGGAAAGGTGCATACAGAAACCTATAGGGTAAAAGCACATTCTGTATTCCCTTTCTTCTACTTGCATCAAGTTCAAAGTCAAAATGAGGCAACCTGTACTTTAAAACAAAGGAAGCTGATAGACTACCACAAGGGAATACTGACTTTCTCTGAAACAGAACCCCAAAACATTTCTAAAATCCATTTAACAACCTCTGGCAGGATCTGTTCCATATGTTGGATAGAGTTTAGCCTGCAGGCTCCTCTGTGAAAGTTCCTCCATATTGGCCTAGCCTACAAGCTGAGCCAGCAATAGGCAGGAAGAATGGGCATGGACATCTCAGAGAGAGTTAGACTTTCAGCTCTCTGAGGCAACAGGTGGGATCTAGATGATGATTCCAATACTCTCACTAGAAGACATCTGAAAATTCTATGGATTCTGGTGGGTCAACAGAAGGGAGCAGGAAAATTAATCACAGTAAAACAGAGGCTGCTGAGGTTGGCAGGAGAAGGTAAGTGGAACAGACAGGGATCTGAGAGGGCTGTGACAACTAGAAACAGCCTTCTTAGGAAACTCAATACTATTTTAAGAGACAAACAAGTGTGACTGTGGTTAAAGATAATCACAGTCAGATGTTGGCAAAAGTAGACAAACATTTCTAGGCCCCTGCTATTTAGGGTATAAAAGAGAGAGAGAGAGAGAGAGAGAGAGTGTGTGTGTGTGTATGCCAGGCAATGTTTATGTTAGGAGCTTTGGCGGCACAGGGTTTACATATGCAAATAAAAGTAATACTCCACAACAAAAAGCTGTTTCTGAAACTGCTAACCCATCTCATAGTTTCAGGGACACACTATACCATATTCCATTACAGTCATAAAAATATAACTTAACACAAAGATGAGAATCGAGACCTCCCTGGTGGGGCAAGGGGTTAAGACACAACCTATGAAGCTATCCACAGCCACTGCAGCACAAGTTCAATCCCCTGGTCAGCCAGGGAGCAACCCACATGGTGCAGCAGACCTCTCCTGACTCACCCGCTGCTCCCCTCAGCAGTATACTTTGGTCTATCTGCCTGTTCTGTTCCCCACTCTGTCTCTGGTGAATCCTCTTACCCCCCACTCCTCTGACCTACATCCTAGCTCTTGTATGCATAAATAAATAAATCTTTAAAAAAAAAAAAAGATCAGAATCTAGTTGGGCAGAGAGTAAATGGGAGAGAGGGTGGACTATTGAGAGGAAACCAAGGCTCGACTTATTAACTACACACTCCTGGGAAAATCCTCTAATCTCTCTGAACCTCAGTGTTCTCATCTGTGCATTGTGTAGGCTGACTCCCAAGAGCTGAAGTCAAAAGGAGATGCTATAATGGTGCATGGAAAATTGCTATTTGTTCATCTTTTCTGTAGACACTCCATGTCCATCCAGGCCTCTGTGTCCTTCTTGCTATTTCTCTGGCTAACTTCTTAGATGAAGAATATCCCTTCTGACCCTGTGCTGACCAATTCCATTGTCAGTTCTTCAATGGGTCTTGCCTTCTTGTCTGATTGACCCTTCTAAGCATGTACAACAGAACAGGCATTTACAATAGTCAATTGTCCTTAAATTCACTGTAGTTTCTCTTTTAACCTAAAGGACCCACAAATCACCAGCTGGCTGCCACCATTTTTTTCTTTCCCCTTCAAAAGGGCACCCCAAATTCCCAGTTTTATAATCTGTCCCTGCTCAATCTCTACCCTCAGAGTGGGTTCTAAAATAATCAGATATTTTATTTCCTGGTCCAAAGGGATTAAGGATGGGCACATGACCAGACTCAGTGTGGACAGATCCAAAGAGAGTCAATTTTAGGGACTTTTAACTTCTGCCTTCCCACTGAACATGAAGGTCTATAACTGAGTTTCATGGTTGTAAAAAGTAATCTAATCTAGGGCCTCCCTGGTGGCGTAAGGGGTTAAGATACAACCTATGAAGCTATCAGTAGCCACCGCAGCACGAGTTCAATCCCCGGGCAGGGAGCTACCCACATGGTATAGTAGACCTCTCCTGACTTGCCCGCTGCTCCCCTCAGCAGTGTATTTCAGTCGATCTGCCTGTTCTGTTCCCCACTCTGTCTATAAAGAATCCTCTCACCCCCCACACCTCTGGCCTGTACCCCAGTTCTTGTATGCATAAATAAATCTTAAAAAAAAAAGTAATCTAATCTAATCTAATCAATAATACATCTACCCAAAATGTCAAGTTTTTTGTTTTGTTTGAAAGTGATAAATGCGGCTACTGGAAATAAGGAGATCTGATTGGTTACTGATGACAGGATAGAAATTTCTGAGTCATAAGTGGCACATCTGATATTTGCCAGAGCACAGCAGATAGCCACAGTAATTAAAGGAGCACAACCACAATGATCAGCTTTGGATAACTACAGGATAATGGTGTAAACTAAACTAACAAAGGTCTTTGGGAGTGATCTGAAGAACTTCTTAAAACCCCAACATATTGGCTTCTAAGCATAGAGGAGACCTTTGATCACTTTCTTAATAAAATTTGTCAACTTGAATCGGCCTTGGAATCCACCAGATCAGCAATTTATTTTAAACAGGGATACTTCTAGGGACCAATAATTGGACAAAAAGCCAGTAATTAGAGTCCTAAGTTACAAGTTTTATTTTCAAAAATCTTTGAAAAATATTTACTGATTTCCAATCCCACTTAGTGGCTCATCTATAACTACTGCCCTATAAGTCAGAGAAATATCTGATATAGAGAAAGAATATATATTGTTTATAGCCAGTGTTTATTGACCGCATTCTACGCATCAGGAAGCCAGGATCTATATCAAGTGATAGGCAACCCTCCACACCTTTTTTATTTGAACCCTCACAAACACCCTAGGGAAGATGCCCATAATTTTCCAAATACAGTCATGTGTCACTTAGCAATGGGGCTATGTTCTGCGAATTGCATCATTAGGCAATTCTGTCACTGAGCAAACATTACAGTGAGTACTTCCAAAGCCAACATGGTATAGGCTACTACACACCTGGACTGTATGTAGGGACTACCGTCATACATGTAGTGTGTTACTGACTGAAACATTGTTATGTGGGGCATGAGTATATGCGGAGGAAGAAATTGATATAAAGAAGTAGCTAGACCAATGCACACACTTAATGCTAAAATGTAAGGATGGGAACTCTGTTGTACCCTAATCCATGCTCTTCTCTTAGAATCCTGAGTTAAGAAGATAATTGCCGACAAAATCCCTCTAGTTTACTTAAAGGGAATGAAAGATGAGCACAGGAGAGCCAGCTAACCCATGTTCTCTTCTCTGTTTGTGATATTAATCTGGGCATTTTCAAAGAGTGCTAGAAACAACTCCGGACATTTTATGTCCTGGCTCTCCTCTCAACAGCAAGCTAGGGCACTTTGAAAAGACATATATGCTCAAGACAACTTTTCCAAACCTGCCTCTAGATGATTTCTGAACTATTAGGGAGCAAACAGAAAAATAAAGATTGTCTTACTTGAGTAATAATCTGCTGCCACTTAAAAATGTCACATAAATATATAACGTCACATATACATGTATGGATTTCATGCTGGAGGGTGTTAGTCATGACTATAGAAACAAATTAGAGGAAATTTTACGAACTAGTTTAATTGTTTTGTGTCTGTACATTTTTAGTATAAAAATATGCAAAGTTAGCCACCAACAGAATTAAAGACTCTGCCCTGAGATATGTATTCACTGACACAGAACAATATATGAATGAAACAATGTAGCAAGTCAGACAATCAAGTGAGGACTGGAATCTATACAACACAATGTGCAGATGGTAATTAATGAACTGGGACTGGTGACTTGTCACTAGGAGACGAGAACGAGCATATAACTGTGGTATAATGTTTGGCAGGAAGTCATGGTAACTATAAATGCAGGTGAGTTACATCATTTATATTTTACAGAGGGAGGAATTAACGGAGAATTTAGCTAACTTTCTCCAAGGGACCAGCCACGCCAGGATAAACTCCTAATAGTCACATGGGATGATTACACTTCTCCCCATCCTGAACTCCTCTTGCTCCCTCAGGGCTGATCTAGCTTTTGGGAAGCCTTACCCACTTTCTCGTCTAACTCCTCTGCACACATACTCCCAAGAACAGTCCAGTTCTGGCTTTGTTCTTGCAGCCCTAGCTTGCCTATACTGGCAGAAGGTCACAGTTAAATTTAGACTTGACCACCTCACTGGGAAGGAGCTGGGAAACTGGCTGTTTCTCAGAGAATATCTATGAGGAGATCCGTAGATTTTCTGGTAGAAGTGATTGCTAACACTCCAAAACGGAACCAGTACTTGGTGATTGGACTGTCAGTTAAATTGGGAAGGGGTAGAATTTCCAAACCAAAGCTCAAAAAATCCTAGACCTTAAAAATTAGAAAGCCTTAAGAAGAAAAAAAGAAAAAGAACAAAAAACCCTCAAAAGTGTATCAAAGTTTTCTCCTGTTTTCATGCACACTACAAGTAAACGAATAGGATTGTCTGTGTTTTAAAATCTCTTTGTGGAGTAGGAATTGGAAAAGAACTCAGAGGTCGGTGATTGAGGTTTTTCTTTTTTTTAAGAGCCAAGTCTGCAACACAGCCAGGAAAGGGTTGCTCAGTCTCAGCTGAAGCTGTCATGAGCACAATTAGTGGCACGTCACCACAGGGGGCTGCTGTGGATGGCGTGTCTCACAGCAGCAACTAAAGTCAGGTGGGAAAGACCAAATGAGTGGGAATCAGGCCTTGTGTCCCAGTGTCAAAATATGTAGGAGTACAACAGTGCCACAGGGATTCAGGACACAGTACAGGCACCCTGTGGACATAGTACAGGCACCTCAGATGCTTGTGGGCCAAAGAATGGCATGTGAGTTCTTGAAGCAAGCCAGCTTTGGGCAAGGAACCAAAGATGTGAACTCCATAAAGCTACACAGATTAAAGCTTCTTTTACAATCTACTTCAAACTTGGTCTAGAATGCAAATGATATATAGTTGGGGGCCAGAAGAATGGTAGTAAAAGGACTTTTGGTACCTATGTCAATTCTTCCATTCTAAGTTGCTCCTCTACTACCATATTATGCTCCTCTCACAGCATATTTTGAGAATGAAGAAAATCTGTGTGTGTGTGTGTGCGCGCGCACACTCGTACACGCTACTCCCTTTAAATTATAAATCTATGAAGGCAGTGTCGTGTCCATTTTGTTCATTGGTTGTGATTTCTGAGTATACCCAAGTCCTGGGAAAGTCAGAGCCAGGAGGCCCTGGGTAAGGCCTCTGGAATACTGGGGCAGCCTTTCAGTTAACTCTCTGGGTTAACTGGAAGGTTTTCATGAAAGCCTGATTAGATAGGAGCACACTGGCTATTCAGCTCTGAATTCAGAACAACCTTGACATTCCATATGATCTGGAAGGTCACAGGAAAGCCCATTGAGTGATCTCAAGAAACTTTCCAGTGCTGGCTGGCCTTGCTATGAGACTCCAGGCCAACAGGGCTAACCCTGATCATTAGGACCAGCTGGCCTATTCCTCAACTCTAGGTTTTGGGAACCCAGCTATGATTTCAGATGAACCTTGGACTATGAGCTCTAGGATAGCTCTGTTCAATAAAATACAACGCAATAGCCCATAATGGTAAAGCTCCCCCAGAATTTCTCCAGACATTTAGAAATACCAGATGCAAGTGGCCATTGAGGGGGAGATTTCCATAGGAACAAATCTAAAGCACATAATTAGGATACAGCTCTGGGAACCTGAGAGTGATTTCTATTCACTTGAGTCTCTGATCCTCTACATTCCTTCAAACATCTGGGTGTCTCCTATGACTTGATTCAGTGCTTCTGCTCTCTCCATCCTACCAAACAAAAGGGCAGAACGACACTTCATCTCACTCTCTCCTCCAGAAAGATACAAGCATATGCTACAGAAAGGATGATATCATTTTACTAATTAGCAAGTGAGCCTCAGGCAAGTCACATCTCTTTTTAAAAGTGCTCTTGTCATGGATAAACTTGGAATGTATGATCTGAGAAGTGTTAAATTCTAGTGGTCTATTATGCCACAGAGTCAAGCCATGCTACACATACAGCTTTTCTTAGACAAATAGGGACATGGTCTCCATGCCCTGTACAGAATGTCTCTCACTCAGGCACTCAGTGATGGAGACAAAAATGAGGATGAAGCATTTTGCTCAGAAAGATACACTGAACACTCAAATACCATTCAGCTAAATGACAACATGAAAATCGCCTGAGCTCAACTAGGAACTCCACGTACCCACCTAGGAATGTCTCCTCTAGATTTCAGCCCCCAAATCAGAGCAGCAGACTCCCTCACTCTGTCAGCAGCCCCACTGTAACCTTAGGCACTGGGGGCACATGGGCTAGCAAAGTTCGTGTCGTGTAGAGAAGCAGGACTGGAGTGTAGTATGTTGGTGGAGGGGTCAGCCCATTGGGAGATGGGGCACACTGCTACTCTCTTCTTGTTTATTTTTCTTCTCAGGATTTTCTCTCATTATGTTCCCCAAACTTGGCTAACCTGAGCTCTAGGAGAATTCACAATTTAATCCTGTTTGTTCTCTCACAAACTGCGCTACTCAGAAAGGAAAAGGTAACTGCTTCTCTTGAACATTAAAGTTGAGCAGGCCTGTGGGCATCTTGAAGCACCAGAGAGCCCATCATTCTCCTGGAATTATGGAGAGGACTGGGGGGTGGGGGCAGGTGGTCTAGGACTGGACCTGGAATGGGGTGAAAGCATTCAGAATTGAAAAATTCCTAATCTGGCACATGAATGCATCATAGACTGTAAGCTCTGAGATAGCTCTGTCCAAGAGAAATCTAGTGCAAGTCTTTTGGGCTCAGAGAGAACGTTACATCTCCTGAGAAGTCCTCCCATATCATTTTAGGCCGCTGTGCTCCCATCAGCTTCTGCAGAATTATTTTGGTCAGCCATCAGGCAGAATCTTGAAGCATCCTTTTTCTTTTTGCCTTTAGCATCTATTTCCTCCTCCTTTCTTTTTTCTATCATTTTTTTTTCAGTTCAAATTTGTGTATAATAGTTCTGTTGCACTATAAGACCCTTGGGGCCATGGAAATATCTTAAAGATCTTAAAATTATCTATGGTCGCTAATCAGATATTTACTACATGATACTCAAATACCTGGAGGTTGATAAAAAAAAAAGCTGAATTTAATTTCCTTTATGATTAAGAGCTAAGGAAATCATTTGAATGTGACAGTTGGCAAAAGTCACAGAGACTATGTATTCATTAAAGCTAATAATAATCTAACACTTATCTAGAAATTCTAAGTGATTGACATATGGCAATCCATCTAAGCCTTACAAAAATCCATGACTAGATTTCATGTTTATCTTCATTTTCCAGATGAGGAAACTGAGGCAAAGCTTTATGTAACTTGCACAAGGTTAGCAAGTAGCAAAGTTCAGATTCAAACTCTCCCTGGATCTAAAGCCTCAGCTCTTAATCATCTCCAGAACAGCCACAAACTATAATTACACTCTGAATATCAGTCATAGCCTAAGAATCAAAGGCGCTAATTTATTATACTTTCAGCTAGAGTATTTCCTTATATAAAAAGAATTAAGTTAATTCAGAAAATGTAAACAGAAGTAAACAACAGAAGAGACATGAAATTCCTTGTCCCAGAGGATGTAGCTCATAAACCCTCTCAAAACAAAAAGAAAGAGTATAACATTCCCTTCAAAGGGTATGAAACTGGGGTGTAACTACCAGCAAATGACGCTTGTAATTCTGGATATTCTTTCACTGTGGAACTCAAAATTTCTAGGGATTTAGCCTAAGGAAGTAATTATGGGTATGTGCCAAGTCTTAACTATCAGAATGGTCATTATAATAGCAAAGATTAGAAACAACCTAAAATAGGGAGAGTGAAAGTACAAACAAACCAACATTACACATGAGAAAATGTGCATTTAGTGATCTGCTGGTAATCTAGCTCCCTGAATAAAAAAAAAAAGCCTTGATTTGCGGTGTCTGATGACTTCCCCAGTATAAATACTCCCACGAAGGCTGATCTTAAGCTACCAGTGGCTCTCAAAATCCTACCATTGTCAACATCCTAAATATTTAACAGTCCCTCTGTGCACTGAAGTGAATGCATACACAAAATACATGATAGAAGTTGTTCAATACCTTATGTGAAAAAAAAATTATAATACTACTATAGTGGGAAGAAATACACACATGAAAAAAAAGATCAAAATGAGATTTTTAAAATGTTAACATGATTACCTCTAAATAATGGAATCTTGCTTTCATTTATCTATATTTTCAAATGCTTTCCCAATGTTTATGCAGGATTTTGCTAGGTAGAAGAATTTAATCAAGACTGTCTTTCCCAGTTTCAATAATTAAAAACCTATCTCCAGAGGTATGTCTCAAGAAAAGAAAAAGAAAAAGAAAAACCCCCTCAGCTTGAAAGCAGCTATACAATTAGGAGACTCAAGAGTGAGAAAATTCCTAATACCACATAAGGAAGAAAAGGATGTCACAGAGCATGCTGGTCACAGAGCGTATGACACCCGGGAGGAAGAAGTGAACCATATCTCTCTTGGGGGAAATCATACATCCTGCAGAAAGGAAAGCTGGGATGCAGGGAGTGGAGATCTGTAAACCCCAAGACAAGAATCAGTCTGTCTATATAGTCTGATTCTGGAAAGACCTATTTTTAACAATTAGCTCTTCCTCACTCCCTTCCACCAAAACCTTCGTCACTATATTAAATCAATTCTAACAATTGTCAAGTTCAAGTCTTATCTGCAATGAAGCAATTTGCAGCCACTAAAAAATATCCTGGAAATATATCTATATGGGAATATGTGCAGAAAATTAAGCGAAAGCAAGTTGTAAAACAGCATATAAACTATGAACCCATTTATTTTAAAAGGGAGTAAACACAGGAAAAAAGGATACATTAAGTGGGTTAAGTGGTAGTTATTTATAGGTGGTTAGGATATACTATACAAGTTGTGATTCATGGTCTTTGAGTTTGCCTAATTTTTTTTTTCTATAGTGAGCATAGTTGGCTTTAGGAGTAATAATGAAAACAAAACAAAAGCATAGGAATCTTAAATGGGAAAAAGAATGCCACAGCTTCCCTTACTGGGCCCTGGGGGATGTGTGTAGGTGATTTCTAATTTCTACCTCATCCTGGCAAGTGAAAATGACTGGTGAAGGGGCCTCTGCCACTTCGCCAAACAGTAATTCCTAGGGGAACAGGAAGCCTTCTGTATAGGGTACTTGTGCTGGAGCTGGGGAGCGAGGAGGAAGATGGGTGGGAGGGCAGATAGAAGAAAAAGAACAAACCAAAAATGAGAAAAAGGAGGAACCTAAGAGGAAACATGCCTTTCCCTCTAAGTCAGCAGCACTGAGTCAGTGGTTCTCACCTTGGGTGTGCACCGGAACCACCTGAAGGGCTTGTCAAACACTGACTCTGGGTCCCATCCCAGAGTTTCTGAGTCATGGGGCTGAGAATCAGCATTTCTAACATGTTCCTCAGGGACCACACTGAGAGTTTATGCTTTAAGTAGAGAGTATAAAGAAGGAGGCAGCACACAGGTGTAGACAGAGATCCCAAAACTGTGCGGAAGGGGCACGTTTGTAGTCCTTCTAAAAATGGGACTGGTTCCCCTTTGGATTGGAAAAGGCAACACATCCATCTCTTGGAGAACAATAAGGAGACTCTAATGGTGGAAGGGCAGAAACTGGGAATGCCCTGAAAGCATTCTTATACATAGGTGCTAACAGGTGCCGTAAGAGAACAAACGTGTGCCTATAACTGATCCTGCCCCAGGGAAGAGCAGATACCTGAGAACAGAAATGTTTTACAAGGTACTGTTTCAACCTGTGGCAGAAGGGGTTTCCTTCCCTTCCCATTGACAATTTCCTCACTGTGGTCACTAAGAAGGCAAGAATGTGGAGCAACCTGTTCTGTAACTCTGATCTTAGCTCCTTTACCTTGCTAAAGTCCACCTGGCCGGCTTCTAGTTGCCTTGCATATGTAACCAGAGCTCCCCTCCTTCCAGGAAGGACAACACAGAAAGCTCTGCCAGACTTCAAAGATGCTCTCCATTCATCACTGAGTAGACTAAGCAGGGGAGTCAATTGCCTACTGTCCCACATTTACACGAAACACGGAAGACACTGGCCAAGGCTAAGAGAAATGTCAGCAACTTGGGGCTACTGCAGGCAGCAGGTTATGACTTTTATCTAGGCAAAAACAGCCTGGGGCCTCCCTCATGGTGCAAGGGGGTAAGCATAGCACTATGAAGCTGTCCATAGCCTCTGCAGCATGAGTTCGATCCCTGGCAGCCAGGGTGCTACCCACATGGTGCAGCAAGAAAGACCTCTCCTGTCCTGCCCTCTGCTCCCCTCAGCTGTGTATTTCAGTCAGTCTGCCTGTTCTGTTTCCCACTCTGTCTCTGGTGATCCTCTCACTGCCCCCACTCCCATCTCTGGCCCCTACCCCAATTCTTGTATGCATAAGTAAATAAATCTTAAAAAAAAAAAAAAAAGGCCTGAAAAAGAACCAGTAAAGCTTTGTGCATAAAGGATGTTGAATAATGCTGTCCGAAGGTAACAGAAATTATCTCTCTTTAGATGGTTAGTCCAAGCAAGGGGCAGGCAAGAAGTGATGCATTTTAATATAATGTAAGTTCTCAGGATTCAAACTTCAAACTGGGGTAGCTATGCTCCAATTCTTGCACCTTATGTTTCTCCTCAAAGAAGAAAAACTCAGGATGCTTAAGGTTCTAATATCAACATTACTGTGCATTTTCAAATTGGTTTTATTTATTTATTTATTTTAATGTTTAATATATTTTATTTTGTATAATTCTTACATCATCATTTTTCGTTTTTGAGAATGGCACATATTAAAAAAACTAGCAACAACAAATGTTGGCGAGGATGTGGTGAAAAAGGAACTCTCCTGCACTGCTGGTGGGAGTGCAAACTGGTCCAACCACTATGGAAAGCTGTATGGAGATTCCTCAGTCTGCTTAATATAGAGTTTCCACATGATCCAGCAATTCCACTCCTAGGTATTTACCCAAAGGACACAGAAACATTAATTCAAAAGGGCATCTGCACCCCTATGTTTATAGAAGCACTGTTTACAATAGCTAAGCTATAGAAATAACCCAAATGCCCAAAAATAGATGACTGGACAAATTGGTTTAATTAAAAAAAAAAAGGAAATCCCCAGCATGCATCTAGATCACAAGCTTTCTTCCCTCATAGTGAATTATGTCAGCCTTGAGGAACGGCTGACAATGGTTTGAGCCAGTCCGACTGACATGGCAAAGGAACTTAGATTTACAATAGGTAGAGCCACACACTTTTGGTTGGGAGTTTCCAGAGCATGGGGGGTCTTTGTCAAGTGTTACAATTACAGTTCTTATCAGTAGCTAAACTTTCAAAAGCATGCTGTATGCCCTGTGCTTTGTTGCATCCTATAAGTATATTAAATAATCCTTATAACAGCCCAAAGGGGTCAGCGCTACTCTGATCTCCATCCATTCTTCTCCAGGTGAGCAGTCAGCATGTAAACACTTGTGAAATGAATGAAAAACACTGTGTGTTACATAAAATCCAGAGTTGTTCAAGATAGAACGATAGGAATGCATTTCATTGATTCATTTCTACCTGAAAGGATATGCTTCAAGAAGAGAGACAAGAAAGCAAGGGAGAAATTCTGAATTAAATTGAGCCAGAGAGAAAACAGGAGCAGACTTTCCTAAGAACGGGGTGCACAAGCTGCTCTGGAGAGGCAGAAACATGGCAGTCTGCTCTTTCTAGGGTCCTCCTTCAGGACAAGCCTGGGGTTTGGTTGGAAGAAGAGGGCAGACTATGTAGCCACTCACTCATCGAAAGAGGAGCAATACTTCAAAAGGGAATATTTTTAAGGCGTAAGAGAATAGCATCAAGATTCTCAAGAGGAATATCCCAAAATAGAACACCAGCAACAGTCCTCTGCAGTGAGGTATGCGCACAACACTGTCTGTACTCTGAATGGAGTCCCTGATGGTCATTCCTTGTTGTTTTTACTTTTAAATGATTTTGCATAACAATATAAAGACTGAGTTTTTAATCTTTTCATCCAAAGTTGGGACTTAACCAACCTGGAGCCCTGGGACTGTTATAGGACAGGGAGAGGGGCAGCACAAACCCCGCAAACCTGCCTATTCTATATAGGGTTCTGCCATCCGCCGCATCAACACAAAACATATGACACTTTAATGGGAAGGAACTTTAATAAAAACTAGGAAACAATACAGATAAGGCAAAGAGTCTAGTTTCTAAATGAAGCACCCAAAGTTACCCGTCCCCTCGTGGGTAAAAGTCCATCCAAATGGGATTGGCCCAGAACAAGGCCCCAAAGCCTGCCACAAGTCTAAAACATCTTCCAGTGGGGACCCACAGCAAAGGGTCAGAAACAACCAGACAAGCCCGGAAGGAAAGGAGCAAAATCAACATCAAGATAAAAGCTGCCATTGTCACCTCTCCACGGGTCTCACCCACATCTGTGTCACCCAGTCCACAACCAAAAGACAAGCTCAGTTTCTTCACATGTCTCTAGGCTCCAGGCGCCTCCTCCAGGTCTCCTGGCTCCATCCTGCTTCCTTCCTCAGTCTCTTCTCCAGCTTCTCCTCTTCCTGCTCAGCTCCACCCTCCCTTGGGTGGGGCAGGGAACCTCCCCCTTTCCTGGGGACCACCCTGTTACAGGACCACTGGGGTGACTTGCCTACAGCTTTACTAGTACTTGCTGGACTCACAGCTGGAGGGGCACTTGGTTTCAGTTTCCAATCTCTACCTCACTCACCAAATGCACACACCTCCATTTCTACTAGGCTAAACACTAACACAGACTAGTGGCCGGATGGTAGCCTAGTAGAAATGGGAGAGTATGGCACTGAGCGGCACTCAGTGCTGTTATCAAGGCAATAGATATTCTTGTTATTATTCACCAGTCAGAGAATCAAGTATGGGAAGAAGAGCAAAGGCTTTAGGATGGGAACAGTATTTATGTGTGGTAATTCCATTTAGGTTAGGGTATATCCCTGGGAGGCAGAGATCATTAAAAAGATCTATTAGTGTTACAGGACAGGGAGAGGGGCAGCCCAAACCCCGCAAACCTGCCTATTCTATATAGGGTTCTGCCATCCACCGCATCAACACAAAACATATGAGACTTTAATGGGAAGGAACTTTAATAAAACTAGGAAACAATATAGGAAAGGCAAAGAATCTAGTTTCTAAATGAAGCACCCAAAGTTACCCGTCCCCTCGTGGGTAAAAGTCCATCCATATGGGATCAGCCCAGAGCAAGGCCCCAAAGCCTGCCACAAGTCTAAAGCATCTTCCAGTGGGGACCCACAGAAAAGGGTCAGAAACAACCAGACAAGCCCGGAAGGAAAAGAGCAAAATCAACATCAAGATAAAAGCTGCCATTGTCCCCTCCCCTCGGGTCTCTCACCCACATCTGTGTCACCCAGTCCACGACCAAAAGACAAGCGCAGTTTCTTCACGTGTCTCTAGGCTCCATGCACCTCCTCCAGGTCTCCTTCAGGCTCCATCCTGCTTCCTTCCTTAGTCTCCTCTGCAGCTTCTTCTCTCCCTGCTTAGCTCCACCCTCCCTTGGGTGGGGCAGGGAACCTGGAAACTCCCCCTTTCCTGGGGACCACCCTGTTAAAATTCCCCCTTTTAATTTTTATTCCACCATATCTATGGTGGCACAGATCTCAGGATGTAGTGTTAGGAGACAGTCTTTTTTTAGGGTTACAATGTGTGTAAGAGAAGCAACAATTAGTCAGTAGCATTGTCCATGAATGTCCAGTATGACAGTTTTCCATTACTGGAAAATAGTCCATTATCCAAACCAAAAGAAAAAAAAATCTGGAGCATTAGTCAAAACAAGACAGCAAATATATCAAAATTGTTAGGGGAAAAAGGATGTCCTAAAGCTAATTCCATACAGGCTTTGTGGACTCCACCCCCACCCCAGGCCAAAGCCATCTAGACACTGGGAACTACAAATCCCATCACCACCAAAGGGAAGGTGGCTGGAACCTGAGGGAGGAGTCCACAAAGCCTGTATGGAATTGGCTTTAGGACATCCTTTTTCGCCTAACATTAGCAAAACATATATGCTAAATAGTATGTTTATGTTTGTAGGGTAAGGAAAAATGTCAGGCTTTTCTGCCCTCCCGCCATCAGGATAGATGAGGGAACCCCGTGATCCTGAATGCATGCCTGATGGCGGGCACCTGAAGTGGGTACACCTGCGCTAAGACTGTGCTTTTAAGGGCGGCGTCACGGGGACACCAGTAGAAGCCGAGAAGCAGAGACAACGCCAGAGAGCCCAGATAGAGTGAGGGTTTGCTGGGAGCTGGGACGACCGCCAGCCTCCTGGCCCTCCAGCACCCCTGCCTGCCATATGCCTGATAAACCCCAATAAAAACCTGCAAAACCACTGAGGATTCTGACTCCTCCTTTACCCAGTCTGCTGGATCCTAGAAAAACCTGCTCCGTGTCCATTCCTGACCCTACAATGTTCCTCAGGGTAAAGGCACTTCCTGGAGTAGTATGTATATGTATATTACGATGAATTAAGTAAACAATAGTGAATATCACAAGGGTTCCTCATTGAGGTTACCAACACCTTTCTAAGGGAACTTGGTGTCATGGACTCACTCATTAAATTCAGTTTATAAAATGAGCTGTATCAGTTTACAAGCCAAAGAAGAGACATTCACTTGGAGTCAGAGGTTTCTGCTAAGCGATTCTGGGAAAAGGTATGGAAACAAAGAAATTATAGAAAAGGTTGAGTGGGGATGCCCTGTGAGCTCTCAAAACCCTTACCCAAACCCCCTGATGTCAGCGTCAAGTTGGAACTCAACCTGCCCAGGTGGTGACAGAGCCATAGGAATGTGACCCCAGCACCTCTCCCCCGCTGTCCTCCAGCTGGTTCAGGCTTCTTTTTACCTGTGAGATACTCAGACTCCTGAATCGGGCATGTGTCCCATTGAAATGGGAAGACACAATGGCACAGGACCTGGATACGGCAATAAGCAAGTATAAAGAAAACCTATGCACACTGTGGGAAACAGAGGATAGCAATCAGGAAAGGTTTCCAAGAAGGGAATGTTGTCCACATACCCAAAGTTAATTACAAGTTGACTAGAAAATTAAAGGTTCTAAAACTGGCTTCTGCCTAGCAAGGTCAGAAAGGTCTCTAGGCTCCATGATCCAAGAAGTCATAAATTCCAGTCTGTAACCCCTAACTTAGTTACCCCCAAATGATGTGAAACCCTGTTTGTCAATTTGAAACAGGTTGCCTTTTAAATTTCGAGGTAATTAAGGAAGAATGCAGAGCTGACCCACATCTTCAGCCTTAAAATCTAAGTTGCCAAAGCAATTCTGAAACTCCCCACAGAGTGTGATATCAATGATTAATCACCCTCCAGACACACACATGCCATTATTTCACATTTGGCTATTTTTCACTTCCCAAAAGGCAGTGATAAATGTTTTTACTGTCTTTCCCCTTCTCACCTGATCGCTATTTCCATCTTAAGCTTGAATTTTAGTTTTTCTGCCCTTTAACACCAATTTCAAGGTAGGGAAGAAAGATCATCTTTCTTCAAACTCCTTTTCCCTACCCAAACTTACTAGAAATAAAAACTGGAAGAGAAAAACATGTTGCAGCCTTCCTCACTTTTCTGAATCAAAAGACAAGCTCAACGAACTTCATCCCTCTTTTTTCTAAAATAAGATATTGAAAGGCCACACAGGTCCTGTCACTAATCCTTGATTCTTACCCAGCTGTAACAATTACAACTGCTTAGGATTCACCAGAGAAAGTCTAGGATGCCTCACTTAGCTTTGAAGAAAAAATAACCAGACATGTCACTTCCTCTTGCTTTTTCCTTTTGTCTTTTTCCACAGACTACAGAAGGAGGTGACCGAAGCCAGTGTAGGTCCCTTGACATGGGAACCATAGTAGTAGATTCCCACCCTTTAGCCTTAGAATCCAGCTACTGGAGCATTACCAGAGTTAGTTCTTGCTGGAGATAGAGACCAATTAACCAGCTGCCTTTATTTAAAAGAAGAAACAGGGGGCCTCTCTGGTGCACAGGGGTTAAAGACAGTGCTATCGCCAGCTACTGCAGCTGGCCAGAAAGCAACCCACATGGCACGGCAGACCCCTCCTGACTCACCCGTTGCTCCCCTCAGCAGTGTATTTCAGTCGATCTGCCTGTTCTGCGTCCCACTCCGTCTCTGGTGAATCCTCTCACACACACCCCTACCTCTGGCTTACACCCCAGTTCTTGTATGCATAAATAAATAAATCTTCAAAAAAATTAAAAGAAAAATTAAAAGAGTTAGGTCTGTAATAACAGAAACTGGTTTGACTGAATAGGGAGGCAAATCACCCCCAGTGAGCTGCCCTCTATTCCAATCTGCCTCTCACACTGTTCCCTAAGCCCTGGTGTTCCAACTGGGAAGTTTCTTCCCTTAAAGTTTTGGGGCTCTGGCCCATGTATTTAGGCTCAGTATAAGACTCCAAGATACCTCATTTAGCTATTGGAGGCAAAGAATCTTATGGCAGGGAATCCAGAAGTTTAAACAGGAATGGAATTAAAAATCACCGTTGTTTCAGGCACAAGGAATATCTTTTTGCCAGATTTTTTTTTAAAGATTTTTTTTTATACAAGAACTGGGGTACAGGCCAGATGCATGGGAGGGTGAGAGGATTCACCAGAGACAGAGCGGGAACAGAACAGGCAGAATGACTGAAATACACTGCTGAGGGGAGCAGCAGGCGCGGCAGGAGAGGTCTGCTGCACCATGTGGGACCCTCACCAGCAGGCGGGGATCAAACCCACGCTGCAGAGGCTGCGGACAGCTTCACAGTGCTGCGCTCAATTGCATGCGCCACTAGGGAGGCCCCTTTTTGCCAGATTTTTAAATTCTATCTATGGCCAGGGGGCCTTTCCCCACAGTCTTTTAGTGCTGGTTTCTTTCTGTTTCTCCCTGAATGCCTTATCTTCCTCTTCCATCTCCTTGGCCTGCTTCAGGGGCTTGTTCTTGCCACCTTCACAGCCAGATATGGCACCTGCCACCCCTTAGCCCAGACCCTGCCTGACCTTATCTTTTTAATCTGCTTCCAAACAGGTAACTATAGGCTGGGTGGAGACTTAGATTAGATCTCTCCTTTCTGTTTGAGCCAAACTGAGGAGTCCCACAGGCAGTGCCCCAACATCTCAGACACTATTTCCCTGCCTAGTGTGATCAGTTTTCTGAAGGGTGGCTAATTCACCTCCACCATCATCTTCCTCATTGGAGCCCCAGTTTTCCCTCTTCACATGTTATCTAGGAAAGAGTAAGGAGTAAAGCAGAAGGTGACAAGGCACCCATATTTGTTTTGCCTTCCTTTCCCCTTTGAGCTGTCTTCTGCTCCCCTCAATTTTCATTGGAGAGTCCATAGTTTCTTCCAGCTTGGGCTCCTGCAAGTCCCACTCTCTCACGCCCCCTCTCCAAGCCACAGAGCCTACAGCCCTGGCTTTCCCAGTCCCACAGGCAGAGGGGCCCAGGAGGGGCCCAGCAGGAGCTCCAAACAACTCTCACCCCCTCCTAGATGCTGGAACAGAGAGAAGCGCCAGGGCAATTCACAAACAAAGCAAAAGCCCAGAGACCCCAGGAGAATTACTCTGTAGGGAAGCTGGGACAGCCACACATCTGGACTCAAGGCGGCAGCTGCCTGGACTTTAGATAAGCACCACCCTAGTCCCTGCATTCTGCTTTTTGACAGGAAATGGACGCTGAAGAAATCTTGCTTGAAAACCCTTCACAATGAAAGGGGCACAGGCTTCAGAGTAAACCCACCCCCTCAGATTCCCTTTCCTATTTTGTCTCCTTTTTAATAAATCCCCCCTTCTTTCAATTCCCAGTTCTCACTGTTCTAATCTATGCTTGGATTTTTGTGAGGGCCCCTCGTTCCCTAAGAGTCTACCATCTGAGTGCTGACTTTCAGAGCTAGAGCACACATAGTTCCACGCTGTTCTAATCAAATGCAGAGACTGAGAGACTCTACTGCTAAGTTTGTAACCTTTAATGTCTTGGGAAACGTCCTTCAGGTTTACTTCGTTTTCGTAGCCCTCCATCTGCTAAGATGGAGAATTTGTCAGGAACTTGCCGTGCATGAGAGGCATAAATGACGGTGAAGGGTTATTTAGAAAAAACGTAATCATCAGGCACTCAGAAAAGTTCCATCAGGACTTGGTGGGACAAGGATGGAGTGAGAAAATGGGGGTGGAGGATAGAAGCCGGACAGGTGGAACAGAAAAAAGGGCGAGTGTCAAGGGAGAGGTTTTAGTCTCACTTCTAGCCGCAGACAAACAGACTCTCTCTTCCCCCACCCTCCAAGTCTGAGTGTTAAAGTGGAAGGAACTGCCTTAGGAATATCTACTAGCTCTGCCTAGGAAGGTCCTGATTTCTTTTCCAGGAGAGGCTACACAATTGATAATCTTCCTCTGTGATACTTCTCACCATTTTTGTTTTGCAGGCTGATTTTGGGAAAATTAATTGCTTCCTGCAAGTATCCTCAACAACATTAAAATTAGCAGAATAATTAAATACAGCCCTAATTGGGTACATAGAGAGTTCTTGGTTAATTAATGAACCAAGCTCTGGCCCAGAGCTGCAAACCCAGAGCTGGCCTGCGAACGCCCAGGAAGAGAAAAGCCGGCTCCAGTCCCAAAAGAAAATTGGCACTTGGCAAAAATAGTTGCTGGTGTAGAGACAAGTGTCAAATGCACTCCTGTAGCGCAGAGTCATTTGTTAATCCTGCAGCTGAGATCTTTATGTAAATGAGAGCAGGGGAGCACGAGTCTGCCGCTATAGGGACACACAGAGCAAGAGAGCCCTCTCCCCACCCCCCTGCATCCGCACCCCACCCCCTACAGCCTGGCGCCAGAGAGCCAAAGTCACTGATAACTGAGTTTCCAACTGCAGCTTCCACACAAGCTAGAATGTCCCCGAGAAGAGCGCCCGCGGACTGCCAGGGAAACTGTGAAAGGAATGCAGTTTAGAGCAATCTCTCGTCCCTTTGTTACCCGCCTCCTCTCCCCTCACCCCACTCGTTTCTCCCCCCACCCCACCCCAGCTCTGTCCCACCCACCCCTCCGTCCTACTCTTTAGTCCCCAGTCTCGGGTAAAAGAAGGCGCAAAGCCGACAGTCACTCACCACTGCATGGGAAGCAACAGCAGCACTTAGCAAAGAGCCACCCCAAAGAGGGACATCGGGTGTAAGCCCGGTTACTGCCCTTCATGCTGCTGCTTGGTCCCAGCGTTCCCTCATGGCCCAGGGCGCCAGCAGCCGGCAGGGGTGCAGCGGGCAAGAAACTTCGGCGCCGCGGCCAGGGAGCCAGCTCCTTCTCTTGCTCCCTCCCCACGGTCCTTGGTCCTCTCCCTTAACTACAGCGGCTGCTCTGACTTTCTGGGAGCCACAGCCACCTTGGGGAGGAGGGGCTCCGGCGGGGAGGGAGGGCCTAAGGGGGGCGGAGTTCCAAAGTCCAGCTGTTTGCTGGAGTCCCGTCCAGCAGGGTGGCCCAGAGCCTTATGCAACAGCCGCCCCTGGTTGTGGGCACTGGGAGGAAGGGCATTCACACTCCCCAAAGAGACGGTTCCTACGCACAGCATCATCCCCTCAAGGGCCACCACAATCAACTTTGGCTTAAAGTAAAGTGACCAGATAAAGCCAAAGCTGCAGGAGAGAAGCAGACTTAGAAGGTTCAAGACTCAGTAATGCTTTTTCTCTGTAACAGATTCTCTCCGAACAAGGGCAGCCTCTTCTATATTGAAATCAGCTTCACTTAACCTTCCCTTCTTTATTTAATGCTGACAACACTAAATACTGCCTCACTTCTAATTTTTTTATCAGTTCCCCATCTGTAATGAGGTGCAAAGGCATTTTCTTTGGAATCACAGAGCCAAAGCGCACAGCTGTTGTGCCACTTACTAACTGATTGACCTTAGACAAGTCACTTCACTTTTTCGAATTTCAGTTTTCTCATTAAAAAAAAAGAATTCCCATGTTGCAGGAGTGCCAATATACTTTGTTAAAAACCTGTGGACGCACTTGTTAGCTGTTTAATAGTTCCAGTTGAATGCATGCCTCCAGAGAAACTCCAAATACCTTATTTGGGTTGGAAAACTTCCATTCACCATACCCTCAACAATGCCCAGTGGACCTATAGACATACCTAATTTCACCGCACTTCATTTTATTGTACTTTGCAGATATTGTGTTTTTCCCCCACAAATTGAAGGCTTGCGGTAACCCTTTGTGAAGCAAGTCTGCCAGAGACATTTTTCCAACAGCATAAGCTCACTTCATGTTTCTGTGCCACATTTTGCAAATTCTTACAATATTTCAAACTTTTCTGCCCTTATTGTATATTACAGTGAACTGTGATCTTTGATGTTACTATTGTAATTGTTTGGGGGCACCATGAACCATGCCCATGTCTGTGTTCCTAACTGATAAACATAACGAGTGTTCTGATCCCTCCACTGAGGGACCCCTATCTCCTTCTCCTTGGCCTTCCTATTCCCTGAGACACAACAATACTGAAATAAGGCCAGTGATCTTCAAGGGGAGAGTTGCACACTTCTCACTTTGGATCAAAATCTAGAAATGATCAAGCTAAGTGAGGAAGGCATGCACAAGCCAACTCAGACCAAAAGCTGGATGTCTTGTATCAGCTAGCCAAATTGTGGAGGCAAAGGAAAGGTTCTGGAAGGAAATTAAAGGCTCTGCTCCCTTGAACACATGAATGATAAGAAAGTAAAACAGCCCGTTGCTGATATGGAGAAAGCTTAGAGGTCTGCATAGAAGATGAAATCAGTCACAACAGTTTCTTAAGCCAGAGCCTAACCCAGAGCAAGGCTCTAAATCTCTTCAATCTACAAAGGCTGAGACAGATGAGGAAGCTGCAGAAGAAAAGTTTAAAGCTAGGAGAGGCTGATTCATGAGGTTTATGGAAAGAAGTTGTCTCTATGACATAAAAGTTCAAGGTGAAGCAGCAAGTTTCTCATCCAAAAGATCATTAGTGAAAGCACCTGCACCAAACACCAGTTTCAATGTAGATAAAACGCCTTCTGTTGGAAGAAGACACCATCAAGCACATCCGTAGTGAGAGAAGCTTCGAAGCTTCAAAGAACAGGCTGACTCTCTTGTAAGGAACTAAAGTCACTGGCGACTTTAAGCTGAAGCCAATGCTCATTTTCCATTCTGAAAATCCTAGGTCTCTTAAAGACGATTCTAGGTCTACCTTGCCTGTGCTCTATAAATGGAAAAACAAAGACCACAGGACAGCACATCTGTTTACAACATGGTTTACTGGATATTTTAAGCCTACTCTTGACACCTACCTCTCAGGAAAAAAAGACTCCTTTCAAAACATTGTTGCTGACAATGTACTCGGGCACGCAAGAATGATGGAGACATACAAGATGAGTGTTATTTTCAAGTCTGCTAACTCAACATCCATTGTGTAGCCCCTGGCTCAAGGGGTCATTTAACCTGCAAGTATTATGATTTAAGAAATATATTTTGTAAGGCTATAGCTGCGTTAGATAGTGTTGGGCAAAAATAATTGAAAACCTCTGGAAAAGGAGGTTAAAATAGCAACGTTAATAGGAGTTGGAAGAAGTTGATTCCAACTCTCATGGACGACTTTGAGTGGTTCAAGACTTCATGGAGAAAGTAACTGCAGATGGGGGGAAACAGCAAGAGAACTAGAATTAGAAGTTGGAGCCTAAAGATGGACCAAATGCGGCAATCTCATGATAAAACATGAATAGATGACAGACTGCTTCTTATGGATGAGTGAAGAAAGCAGTTTCTTGAGATGGAAACTACCTCTGGTGAAGATGCTGTGAAGGTTGCTGAAATGACAACAGAGGATAAAGAACATCAGTTTAGGGCCTCCCCTGGTGGCGCAGCAGTTGAGTGCTGGGCTGTGAAGCTGCCTGAAGCCTCTGCAGCACTGGTTCGATACCCGGCCACCGGGTGAGGGTCCCACATGTGTCCCACATGGCGCGCAGACCTCTCCTGCCATGCCCGCTGCTCCCCTCAGCGCCTGCTGCTCCCCTCAGCAGTGTATTTCATCGTTCTGCCTGTTCTGTTCCCCGCTCTGGCTCTGGTGAATTCTCTCACCCTCCCGTGCTTCTCACTGTACCTAGTGCTTGTATAAATAAATAAATAAATCTTTAAAAAAAAAAAAAGAATATCAAAATTAAAGAGCTTTTGCACAGCAAAAGAGACAATAACAAAAACAAAGAGAAACCCCACCAACTGGGAGAACATTTTTGCACCCAACACTAATGATAAAGGACTGATCACAAAAATCTGCAAAGAGCTGATGAGACTCAACAACAACAAAGAAAATAATCCAGTCAAAAAATGGGCAGAAGAGCTTAAAAGAAACTTCTCTGAAGAGGAAATGCAAATGGCCAACAGGCATATGAAAAAATGTTCAACATCACTTGTCATCAGGGAAATGCAAATCAAAACTACCATGAGATACCATCTTACACCAGTGAGAATGGCACATATTAAAAAAACTAGCAACAACAAATGTTGGCGAGGGTGTGGAGAAAAAGGAACTCTTCTGCACTGTTGGTGGGAGTGCAAACTGGTCCAACCACTGTGGAAAGCTGTGTGGAGATTTCTGGACCTACTAAACATAGAGCTTCCATATGATCCAGCAATTCCACTCCTAGGTATTTACCCAAAGGACACAGAAACATCAATTCCAAAGAACACCTGCACCCCTATGTTTATAGCAGCACTGTTTACAATAGCTAAGCTTTGGAAACAACCCAAATGCCCAAAAATAGATGACTGGATCAAGAAGATGTGGTACATATATACCATGGAATATTACTCAGCATTCAAAAAAGATAAACACATGCAATTTGCTGCAACATGGATGGCGCTGGAAGGGATCATGCTCAGCGAAATAAGCCAAAAAGAAAAAGAAAAATACCGGATGGTCTCACTCATAGCAGGAATCTAGAAAACTTAAATAAGGGACCAGGAAAATGAATAACTATAAGAAAGTGAAAATCAAAATCAACAAAAAACTATGAACCAGAGACACTTTTAGGGGGGCGGGGGTGGGAGGGGAGGGATTGGGGTCAGAATGGGGGGGCTGCAATTGTATGGGGAATATAACAATAAAATTTATAAAAAAAAAAAAGAAAGCAGTATATAAAATTGTATGTTCTGATTGTAAGTAGTTACAAAATATATATGTGAAGAAACATTAGTCTGGTTACCAGAAAAAAGAAAACAGTTGTGCTGAGGTAGAGTAATTAGGAATGCATTTAACAAAATTCTTAATCCCATTCTCACAATACAATTTAAAATTGTAGTTATTTAAAGTCTCCATTGAATAAAAGTACAGGCCCATAAAAAAAAAAAAAAAAAAAAAGAATATCAGTTTATCAGTTAAGTTTTTAACTGATAAAGCAGAGGCAGGGGTTGAGAGGATTGACTCCAATTTTGAAAGAAGTTCTACTGTGGGTAAAATGTTACCAGACAGCATCCTTTGCTGCAGAGAAATCTTTTGTGAAAGGAAGTCAATAAATGAAGCAAACTTCATTGTTGTCTTTGAGAAATTGCCACAGCCACCCAGACTTCAGTAACCACTATCCTGATCAGTCAGCAGCCATGAGTATCAAGGCAAGACCCTCTCCAGCAAAAAGATTATGACTCTCTGAAAGCTCAGATGATGGCTAGCAATTTTTAGCAAGAAAGGATTTTAAAAGTAAGGAATGTATATTGGATTTTAAAAGATGCAAGGTATCCCACACTTAATAGACCACAGTATAATATAAACACAACTTTTATATGCACTGGGAAACCAAAAACCTGTGTGACTCGTTTTATTGCAATACTTGCTTTATTGCAGTGGTCTGGAAGCATTATCTGTGAGGTGTACCGTATTATTCCTTTACTTCTATTCTTATACTTTCCTTCTTTTTTTTTCTTTCATATTTGGAAGCCAAGTTCACGTTCCACAGTCCCAAAGCCCACCTGGGCCATGTTAACTGGACCTGTTCGTGAACTGCTGTGATTATCATTCACAGGCCTCTCTCCATTTCTTTGTGTCCAGGTTTAGGGAAAAGGAATTGCTGGAAACACACAACACTCATAGAGTGGGAAGGGGCCCATTCCTCAGAAAAAAAAGGGGAGTTTGTGAGACAAGTAAAAATATGAAGCTTGAATACTCACTTAACAGGTTCTCACCAGGAAGAAAGACTGTCAAGGGACAAAGCATTTAGGAGTTACTAGGATTTGGAACTTATTTTCTCAGTCTGAATCATGTTCAGACTTGTACCTGTATTGCAGCATCGACCATGGGGTTGGCACAAGTAGATGTCTAGTAGATGACAGCAACACAACTTAATGAGCAATAATGGCTGACACTTATTGAGCATTTATTTGCATCAAGCAGTTTCCTTTGTGTAATTTCTATATTAATTTACTTACCATTACAAAAAAACTTTTCCGCATCTGAGCTGAATGCATACGCAATGAGACTTTGATGGATTAATTCTAAAGAGAAACCCGAAAAAGCATCACTCTCTAGGAACACAGAAGCTAAAGTCAACATCTAACTTCCAGTTCTACCACCGCCATCTCCATGATGCTCTCTCCGGGCAAGAATTACATAAGAATCTCACTTTTGAGCAGGAAATGTGCCTCTGGTGCTCCATATACAAAACACAGTAATGAAAGGTCAAACCCCAGATTTTTGATTCATTGACCATCCACTATCAGTCAGTCTTATCTTGAATTACTGCAGGATCACAGTTCTGATCTGTGGCGGCTATCTAAATCTCCCTTCCATAGATCACTAAAGACAACACCCATTTTGCTTTTCTTGCAAACTGAGAGCAGAAAACAGCCAGGACTCTTTAAGAGTGAACTCTTTAAGGGCCCCCCCTGGTGGCGCAGCGGTTGAGCGCTGGGATGCGAGGCTGCCCTCAGCCTCTGCAGCCCGGTTCCTTCCCCGGAAAAGAGTGAACTCGTGAACTCTTGAACTCTTTAAGAGTTCAATATTTTATTTACCTGCTCAATACATCTTTTTGGGTACTTTGGGGGCACTCTGATAGGAATTGGAAGACATTTAAAAACTGCTTGCTGAGTGACCAGTTCCTTTTTTACTTAAATCTACCAATGTGTCTTTGTGTTCAGGTGAGGGAGTACAATGACTCTCCTTTTCATCATAGACCTTCGCAAGAAACTAGTGATGTCATCTTGCAGAAACTGGCTTAAGTTAAATGCCTCTGGAAGACTCAGTTCTTACTCAGAAATAATTTCAAATTATTTGAGACCCTTAACTAGTCTTAGCCTCCATAAAATACGTCCTTTAGGCATGTTTCCACTAGTCCTTGTAACACAGGAATCCACCCTACTTTTAAAGGCATTAGACTGTCAGGAACATGTACCATCTTAAGTAGACATGGTCAACACATTTTTTGCCATCATGAATCTGGGGATTCATACTGTGGTGAGGCAGCAATAACCCATGAGTCCCACTGCATCCTTATGTGCCTTCCAGAATGAGGTCAGAAATGTCTTTAACTCAACAAGAAGATATTGAACACCACTGGGGCACTGACTGCAGATCTAGTCATTAATCCAATATTACTGAGTGTCTACTATGTGCCATGCTCTGTTCTAGGCACTGGGTTTACATTCGTGAATAAAAACAATCGCAGACCTGTGGATCTAGCCACTAGAACAGACTCACCATGAACATGAAAGAAAAGAGAATCAACATCGGATAAAGAACCGACTTTATGAATTGAGGGGTTTAAGAAAATAGGTGCCTGAATCCTCTAACCTGCATCTACCTGTTTTAAGGTAATGGGTGTCCTCAGGACCATGTGGAAGTATAGGACAATTAAATATTAATGCTTCTTAGAATCATCAGAGAAGCTGAATCATAAAGGGAAAGAGGGAGGGAGAAGAGGAAGAGGAGAATGGAGACAGGAGAGGGAGGTGTGTAGAGGTTTGATGAGATCATCTGAATAACTGGATATACTTTTCCCCAAGCCTTATCTACCGCTAGACTTTATTTGAGCTCCTCCCCCATAAACTTCTTTTTGCATAAGATAGTTAAATGTCTGTGGTTTCAGGGATTTCAAACACCCACCAAGGTTCAGGTTTAGAACTCCTGAGTTACATCAACATCTTTAGAATTTTCTTAATTTCCAAACAGATAGCTGAGTCTCCTTATTTTTGACAGAGCCTGGCTTCAGTGATAACTCTAAAGTCCATTTTACGTGAGTTAGGTTTTCTCTCTGACTATGTGTCCATTTTATGTCTCATCTCTATTGCTTACGACAGTGAATCACATAGAATTCCTGGTGGTCTTGGCCTATAGACATATTAGGTCAGGTCTACTCAATGCCTAGCATAGCTGAGAACTAGAGGGACTGCTCTCCCCCCCGCCCCCATTTAGTGACAGGCTTTAGTAATGCTAGACACTGACCTCAGGTGTCTGCCTTTTCCACCAGCAGACATACATACAGTTTTTTTTTCCTTAATTATCTTCAGATTTACAGAAACAGAGTCCTTCAAAATCATAACACTTCCCCACATTTCTTAGTGAAAGCCTAGTCCAGAGACATCAGGAATAGCAAATATGTCCCAACTCAGACCTGAAGAATCCTGTGAATACCTTTTTACCATGACAAGCAGAGTACATGCCTTTTCCAGAATGTGCCCAGACAGACTCTGTAAGGGTGGGGGAATGGCTCCTGGTGACTGCTAGTGATAGGCTCTTCTTTCTTCCTGCCCACCCCAAGCAGTCATTCATCTGCCTTTTCCTCCACAGTCACTCTCACTTCTAGCACCCACTTTCAGATTCATATCTACAGCCTAAAAGGCTCTGCAGGTAATTTCACTGTGCAATCAGTGCTAAGAACCTCTGATCTTGGCACCCAAGGCACACACTCTGAGGTCACTTCCTTCAGGGTGAATACAGGTTTGGAAAGCATCTAGATTCAGATGTTTTCACTTTCTCAAACTTTGACGCCTGGTACCTTGACTCATTCTCTCACTACCTGTTATGCTCTCTAGTAACTGCATGTTTCTTAAACAGCATCTTTTTGACCTGTGAACTTCCTGAATGTTGATACCAGGTGGTTGATCATTTACTCCAAATGACACATTTCTGCTATCTATTTGTGACTGTGGCTTAAAATGCAAAGATTCTTGGGCCTCCCTGGTGGCGCAGGGGTTAAAGTATCAGCATTATGAAGCTATCCTCAGCCACTGTGGCATGAGTTCGATCCCTGGCCATAGAGCTGACCCACATGGTGCAGCAGACCTCCCCTATCTCACCCGCTGCTCCCCTCAGCAGTGTATTTCAGTAGATCTGCCTGTTCTGCTCCCCACTTTGCCTCTGGTGAATCCTCTCACCCCCCACAACTCTGGTCTATACCCCAGTTCTTGTATGCATGAATAAGTAAAAAATAAATCTTTTTAAAAATGCAAAGATTCTTGCCAAGTACTGATCATTTATTCAATGAATAGTTTCTCAACATTTACTATGTACAAGTTACTAAGCTAACTTACATATGAGAATTTATATGGAAAATATAAATTGAATAAGACATGTTCCCTGGCAAAGACAAAAGAGAACAGGGTGAGTTATAGGAGAAGCAGCTGGTTCAATATTTTTGTGAGAGAAAAAGAAAAGTGGAAACAGATCGGGACTGGATAGAAGATTTTTCTTTATGTGAAAATGAAGAACTGAGATAATAATCACTGGTGCCCAGAAACACTTAAGATCAGAAAAAGGAAGTACAATGTGTACGTTGCTTCTATTTTGATTTGAATTCTAAATAAATATTTCAAAATTATATATGTATAACATATATTCCCAGGTCACATTTTATAGTAATGTAAAAGTTAATAGTCACAGTTAAATAACAATGTTGTAGTTCATAGTAAAGCATGATTGCTAGCGTTACGCATGGTAATCTCCCTTGCTAATTGTCCGTTTACTTTTTTTTTTAAAGATTTATTTATTTATACAAGAACGGGGTACAGGCCAGATTCGCGGGAGGGTGAGAGGATTCACCAGAGCCAGAGCGGGGAACAGAACAGGCAGATGGACCAAAATACACTGCTGAGGGGAGCAGTGGGCGCGGCAGGAGAGGTCTGCGCGCCATGTGGGACCCTTGCTGGGGGCCGGGGATCGAACCAGCACTGCAGCAGCGCTGCAGAGTCTGCAGGCAGCTTCGCAGCCCAGCACTCAACCGCTGCACCACCAAGGGGAGGCCTTGTCCCTGTTTACTTTTGCCCCACTGCTGGCCTACAGGCACCGTCCACCTGGTGACAAGCTCCCAGACGCCAATGTCTGAACCACCGCTAATCATGCGACGCTGCCTGACATGGTCCCTCTGCTCGCCCACTCGACACCATCTGCCTCTTGCTGGCTGTCTCATTTATCCTCAACAAAGTTAAGATGCAGCTCATCCTGTCAATCACCCTCCTCGTTTTCAGGAAGGATCACTGCTCTGAGCCAAGCCCCAGGTGCCAGATGGTGCAGGAAATACTGAAGAAGACCACGGTTTCATAGAGAGCCCGGCTGTCTCCCAGAACAGTCAATGTCATGTTCTCCTGTGGGGAAGGAGAGACAGAGCTGTGTGCAGTGAGACAGGCTCGCAGAGGTCGGTGCTGAGGAGCTGCCTGAGACAAACTATTTATCAAAGTGAAAGATGACGGCAGCTGGAGTTGCTAAATACAAACCACTCCAGGTTTTATCTACTTCCAAAAATGTTTGCATCTAAGTAGGTCAGAGTGTTCCCAAAGTAGGGCAGTACGAAGTGCCAGTCTATACTTTCACTGGGCTCCAATTTGGGAAGGCTAACCCTTGTGGGGTGTCCACTCTACATTTTACTTCCAGCTGCACTTCCCAGGCAGACGTGGCAGCTGCAAGAGCATGGAGATTCACAGGTGGGACGGAGAGGTTTCTGGCATGTTAGAAACAAAGTGGATTTTGCTCTGATATAACTCTGGTCAGTTTACCAAAGATTTGGAAGGACATGGAAGACACTGGCCAAGGACATGGAAGACACTTCTCAGTCTGTATGTCTCAGGTTTCAACCATTCCAAATAAATGAGAGGTGCTGAGCCCATGTAATTCCAGAGAGGACACTGCAGGAAGCAGGACTTCCTGTTTCAGAGACTTCCCCAGAACTCCTAGCATCAGAACATTACCTAATCCCCAGCCTCAGGGCCGACATGCTAAAGCTTCAGCCAGTTTCCTCTGCAGTCCTCAGTGGGTGGAGAATGCACCAAGCCTGGTCCTTTACCATGAACTCTGCAAGGTCCTTGATGTGCCTCCCTCCCTTCCTCTCTCCCTTCCAGTCACTGAGAACTTGTTATTTACCAGCCACCGTTCTAGATAATAGGGACAGAGCAATGAACAAAATAGACAAAATTCCTACACTTTGTAGGGACAATTTAGGGAGGAATAGATCAAAAACATTACCAATGTGTCAGGTAGTAGTAAGTTCAACAAGAAGTAAAACAAAAGGCATAATGTGATGGGGGAGAGCGGGAATTGGGGAAGATGTTTCTAATCAGGTGACATTCGAGTTAAGATGTGAAGGAAGCCACTCAGGTATCAGAGGACTTGGGAGTATCTGGGGTGTCCCAGGCAGAGGGAACAAAGGGGTAGATGCGAGGTGGGGGTGTACACGGCTTGTCTGGTGAATTGCTATCGGGCAGACAGGTCAGGAGAGTGGTGGGATGCGGTGGGAAGAATATGGTCCTCCATGAAGACGTCCAGAACCTCATTTCCAGAACCCAGGCATGTTACCCTACACAGCAAAAGGGACTTTGCGATGGTGAGATTGTCTAGGCAAGCACAATGCAATCACATGGCTTTTTAAAAGCAGAGCATTGTTTCCACTGTGGTCAGAGGGAGGCAGGACTATAAAAGCCAACATTGCCGGCTGTGCGGATGGAGGCAGGGAGCACGGCCAAGGGATGTAGGCAGATTCTAGAATGTGGAAAAAACAAGTACAGAGCTTCTCCCTTGGAATCTCCAGGAGGGAACAGAGCCCTTCTGACACCTTGGTTTTAGCCCAGTGAGACCTGAGCTGGACTTCCACAGAAGTGTACGAGAATAAGAGTGTGTTATTTGAAGTCTTATGTTTGTGGTTGTTATCACAGCAAGAGGAATCTAACATAGGACATGAAGACATAGGAGATTTAGTCTGGGGCAGGAGTCTCTTTGTAGCTACAGAAGGGCCTTGGTTTCCACTCAAAGTGAGACAGAAGCCATGGAAATATATTTAGGGCTGACAAGGATCTAGTTCAGACCTCCTCCCTGCTGCTGGGAATCAGTGATGGTAATTATCTGTTTGCTCACTGGCGTACAAATCTAAGCAAACACAGTTTTTGTGGCTATAAAGCCTTGTGGAAAGTAAGGCCAGTGGGCATCAGAAGTGGTGTTTCTGGGTGAGGTGACTGAACAATGGTGGGGAAACTAGATAGCCCAAGTCCTATCCCGGCAGGCTGTTCAATGAGCAAACAGCCTCTGCTCCTAGCAGACAGAGAGAGGGCTGGTATTAAAAATGGCAACAGTTGTAAACTGAAAGCCTGCCAAGACATGAGGTAGGATTAGGGTCCAGGTTGCAGTTTCAATCAAGGAGAGTTGTTCTCAAGGTGCTGGTAACACAGGTGACCACTCTGTCCAAAGTTTCTGAAGCCATGCTTGCCAGGGCTGCTCCTCGGGCCTTGAAGGTCCTTCTATTTCTGGCCCACCCTGAGCAGACGGGGAGGGCACCTCATCAGCAGTCAGACCTCTGAGGCTCCTCCTCTGCTTCTCATACTCAGGGCATATCATTTCTGTGGTCTTCCTTGGGGGTGTGTGGGGGTGGGGAGTGGTTTCAGCTTAGCTTACTCTAAATGAGAGAAAATGCATCCTTTTCTCTGGGCAATGCTTTATATGCTGGGGTGAATCCTCCATCTCCAGCCTCTTCTCAGAAAGTACAATCAGTGGCAGCCTTTCCTCTCTGGGACTGAATCCTCAGGCTGTCATTTGAGCACTGAGCTCCTGCAGCTGGCTCATGAGGCGTCAAGGAACAAGCCTCTCCCTCCCTCCACTCTGGATGATAACGGGCCTCGTCTTCATGTAGGTTTTGCAGATTTACAGTGGATGCCAGAAGGCGTGGGAATATGCCATTGAAATGAGCATTTGGCATGAGCCAAGTCACAGCAGGTTAGCTACAGAAAGGAAAAAGACAGGCTCTCCACAGAGGGCCCAGAGAGATCAGTTCCTTCCACTGATAACACATGTCCTCCTCCTGTGGCAGTTCTATGTGGGGGCAGCACCACACTGGGGTGTATTTAGAGGAGGATGTGGCCTGACCTGACATATCCCTATTTGAGGCTTCGATTTCCAAGCTTTTTAATGTCCTAAAAATATATGCATATATATATGTATCAGCTGGATGGCAGTTAGCCGCAGGCAGGACATCTCGCTCCGAACAAAAGTCAGTGTGGAACACACTTTCCAACTATCTTCATTGCTGCTCCCTTATTCTTCAAAAATAATACAATAAAATGAATAAAACGAAGTATGTGGATTGGATGGCACCTACATCTCCCTCTTCCTGAATCTTTATCCTGTGTGGACTCCCAAACTATTGGTCAATAACTATTGAGGCCATTTCTGGGCTATTCTAAAACAAGCAGGTAAATGGAAGAAATCCAGCTTACAATAAAACAAGAAAGGCAGTCTTCCCAAAATTCTACTTTGACCTTTTTCCTTCATTGAACTGTAACACGTTCACACCCATTCCGACACTCAGTCTTACCACAGCCACAAGGACCACAGTCCAGCCCAGCTCCGTGGTGCATCTGAAAGTTACCTTCACTAGCTAGAGTTAATCATGGAAAGAGATGGGTCATTCAGGGATGGCAGAGTGGCAGACTTGGGGGGATAACTTAAAATTTTAGCTCAATTCTATCAGATACAATTTCAACCCTCTGGGTAGAAGGTGAAAGAATTAAAGGAATAAACCATTATATCTTGGGGAATCATAGAGCCACAAGGCCCTGCTTTTGGCAGATTAAAGTCCAGAATAGGTTAGGAATGGAAACTGAGAGACGGGAAGCATGCAGAGTAGGGTCGATGTCCCGACCTTTGCAAAAGCCTATGGGTGAAACTAGAACCAGAACCTCGAACCCTTGAACAGCCCTGGGGAGGACTCACACTGGATACACGCAAGCCCTGTGATACCGATGATACCTACAGGGGTATCAGCATGGGGACAAGGGCAGGAAGAGAAATGAACTGACCACTCTGGGATGAGACACCTCGGCCAGGAGTCTAACTCAAGGGAAATAAACACTATTATTTGTTCTAGAGATTCTAAGTCTCATGGGCAAGGCCATCAGCTAGTCAGTGGCTTCACCAGGATTCAGGCTGGGACTCCCACCCCAAGGCACACCACTCCTTACCTCCCCTGTGGCCTACTACATCCCACTGTGAAGCCTCAGGAGGAGCAGGTCACTTTTATTCTAAACAATTGGCTTGTACACATCACAACAAGACCAACTTTATTGTTTAAAAAGCACTTTTACTTAACATTGCCACTTTTGAGCCTGCCAGCAATTCTGTGAGCCAGGTATTTTTATTATCTTCTCTTTGTACAGATGTGGAAACTAGGAAGATGAAGTGATTTTCCACTCATTCCACACCCTGTCTACTTCCTGACCCATCTGCTTTCCTGACAACAAAACCTTCCCCTATTTTCTCAAAGATCTATTAAGTACTATTTCAAGGAGAAGAGAGGCTGACTATAACACATTAGATTGAACCACATGAAACTGCTGATATTCAACCATTTTTAACTCAAAAAAGGCAATTTTATGTGGTTCAACCTAACAGACTGGACCTCACAATGACGCTATTCACACAATGCTTGGCTGAAGAAAAAATAGTGTACTTAGGTTACTCACTTTAGGTTACCAAGGGTACTTATCTAATGTGTGGAGAGAAAAGCAGACATGTTTAGAACTGGAAGGAAGCTTGGAGGTAATTCAGGAAGATATGGATGAAAGGTCACAATATTCTATTTTAGAACAAACAACAATGTGAGTGACTATAGGGAAAACCAGGAAAAAAAAACTAGTCTCTGGAGTCTCAGAGCACAAGGAAGTTGCCTTTAAGTGCCCTCCCTGATGAGAAGACTAGATTGAGGTGTAGTCTAGTGAGGTCTGTTAGAGACCAGGGGACCCCTACTGTGCAGGTAAAGCTGACAGCTGGAAGCACCCAAATCCAAGGACAGTTAAGAGGACTATAAAACTATAGACAGGGCCTCCCTGGTGGCACAGGCAGTTGAGTGCAGCACTGTGAAGCTATCCACAGCCTATGTAGGGCAGGTTCATTTCTGCCGGCCAAGGAGATACCCACATGGCACGGCAGACTTCTCCTGTCTCGCCTGCTGCTCCCCTCAGCAGTGTATTTCAGTCTGCCTGTTCTGTTCCCTGCTCTGTCTCTGGTGAATCCTCTCACCCTCTGAGCATCTGGCTTGTACCCCAGTTCTTGTATGCATGAATAAATAGATCTTTAAAAAAAAACTATAGACAGATAATCACGTTAAACAAGTTAGGACTGTGGAATATAATCCTACATAATTGGTTGTGCACTAAGGATTTGATAAAACTATTTAAGCAGAAATTGCTAGGTTCTTAATAAAGGTGCACCTTAGCAAAGTTGGGTCTAACATTTTACATATGAATCAAATTACTTCATTCTAGATAAAGATCAGACAGAGGTGGGTAGTGAGGATTCAAACTGGTGGTTCCAAGTGGGGGAGTGGAGAAGAGAACAGGAGGAGGAATGGACAGGCCACATCCAGATGGCAGCGCCAAGCAATAGGAATTTTCTTAGCATTATAATTGCACTAGATTGTAGGAGGCTTTCTCTATGAAGGAGGTGTTCCCTACAGGCAAACTGACCAAAGTACACTGTTGAGGGGAGCAGCAGGCGAGCCAGGAGAGGTCTGCTGCACTATGTGGTTTGCTCCTAGGTGGTTGGGGATCGAACTCGTGCTGCAGTACCTGCTGACAGCCTCATAGGTTGGGTCTTAACCCCGTGTGCCACCAGGGAGGCCCCCTCCATCTATTTTATTTATTTATTTATTTATTTTTTTCAAATATTTATTTATTTATTTATACAAGCACTGGGTACAGTCAGAAGCGCGGGGGGGTGAGAGAATTCACCAGAGCCAGAGTGGGGAGCAGAGCAGGCAGATTGATGAAGTACACTGCTGAGGGGAGCAGTGGGTGGCAGGAGAGGTCTGCGCGCCATGTGGGACCCTCCTCCGGTGGCCGGGGAGCAGCCGGGGATAGAACTGGTGCTGCAGAGGCTGCAGGCAGCTTCGAAACCCAGCGCTCAACCGCTGCGCCACCGGGGAGGCCCTCCATCTATTTTAAAACACACTTTTCTCTCAGAAGTATCAGCACTCAAATTAATTTCATTTCTTATTCAAATGCATTATTTTTGGGTTTGAGTCATTCTTATCCAAAGGAATTGTGATTTAAAAAATATCCAAAATATCCTTACTACTATTTTTCATTGCAAATGTACTATTTTTGGCTATGTGAGTCTTACATAAAACTCTGTGGGCTAGCATGGAATCCTATTCCCATCCTCATTCATCACACTCCCAATGTGTAATTTTGTTCTCAGGAATTGAGTTCTGAATTTCAAAGTGGCCACCTCAGAGCCCTTCAGTTACAGCTGTGGTCCTTGACTAATGGAGCAGGAGTGTACTCTCCAAGTATTTTTTCAGCTTTCCTTGGTAAAGTCCATGTTAGGCATTATGGAGTAAACTAAAAACTCTGAGAGTAGGTGTTCCCAGACAGAATTATAACAGGGAGGGGGGGGTGGGGGAGAGAGGTAAAGGGAAGGGTTGGGGGGGGGGGAGAAAGAGAGAGAGTGTTTTAGTGAACTCTCCAGAGTCAGTAGGCAGGAGGAACCATTAAGTCTCTGGATTTGATAGCAGAGGGGAAAAGAAAGGCCCATTTTGGCTCCTGAGCAGCAGAAGATGCAGGGAGTTCCCATCCTGCAGAAAGTGTGGTGGACAGGCTGGGCTAATTCCAGGGGTTGGCTGGCCCCTATCAGAGCTGGACCCAGATCAGCCTGCTGTCTAGAGTGCTACTCAGAATAACTCTGCTCCAGGGCCTCTCCTGGTGGCGCAGCAGTTGAGTACTGGGCTGCGAAGCTGCCCGCAGCCTCTGTAGCGCAGGTTTGATCCCCGGCCACAGGCGAGGGTCCCACATGGCGCGCAGACCTCTCCTGTCTCACCCGCTGCTCCCCTCAGAAGTGTGTTTCGCCAGTCTGCCTGTTCTGTTCCCCACTCTGGTCCTGGTGAATTCTCTCACCCTCCCGCGCTTCTGACTGTACCCAGTGCTTGTATAAATAAATAAATAAATCTTTAAAACAAAACAAAACAAAACAAAAACAAACTCTGCTCCAGCTGGAGACACCAGGGTCTTTCTAGTGGGCAACATCTGTCCGATTGCTGCCTCTGCTCACAGGGAATGGCGCACATAAGGCCGGAAGTGAGAGAGCATGGCACATACAGCTGTCTGTAACCAGCTGGACTGGTTAAATAAAAGGGAACCTAGTAAGATGGAAGGATGATAAACTAAAGGACCTGTTTCAAATGCCTTCAGATTTGGGAGGTCATAGAGCGGGGTGGTAAAGAGTGAAATGGACAGACCTTAGGAAATAGAAAAATTTGGGTTGACCACTTGTAAGCTATGTGACTTTCAGCAAGTTATCTAACCTTTCTAAGACTCAGTTTTCTTGTCTGTAGTAATGAAGGAAATATTGCTATTGGTATTAAAGTATTAATCCAGAACTTTGGATTTGATAGCCCACAGTGAAGATCACTACATATGAACTATTTTCATAAGTTGATTACAAACTTAAGTCAACCAGATCAAGGATTTGCTCAGCACTTTCAGGTTGTTGGTGGTATATATGCTGCTAGTGCCCACTTTTCTTTACTGTTCTGTACTTTCACACCTTCCATAGGCTGGGTAACCTATTCCTGCTAGGTGACAACAGCAGGAATCATCAGGACAATCCCACGGAGAAGACTCTGGGAACAAACCAGGACTGCCTTGGGTCACTGTCCTTCTCCTCCAGGGTTCACCTGGCCTTGGGCTAGGTTTGGCCAAGCAAAGAGGCATTCATTTCCTCACAGATTCTCCAGATGCTCAGCTGGAGCCAGGAAAGAAACTTTAGGAAAAGGAGACAGATATCATATATAGCCGGGTAGAGAAGAACATAGACTGGTTTTTGGAGTCTAGGGCAGAAGCACCCAGGACTATTTCTATTTTTTTTTAACATTTTAACTATTTTGAAGTGTTTAGTTCAGTAAACAGTAAGTACATTCACATTGTTGTGCAAACATCACCACCATCCATCTCCACAACATCTTTCATCTTGCAAAACTGTAACTCTGTCCCCATTAAACATTAACTCCCCGCCCTTCCCTCTTCCCAGCCATGGCAACCACCTTTTCACTTTCTCTCTCTACAAATTTGGATACTCCAGGTACCTCACATGAATGAGTATTTGCCCTTTTGTGATTGATTTATTTCACTTAGCACAAAGCCTTCAAAATTCATCCATGTTGTAGCGTGTGTCAGGTTTTGCTTCTGTTTTAAGATGGAATATTTCATTGCATGGATTTTGTTTTTCCATGCATCTCTTGGTGGACACTGGGTTACTTTCATCTTTAGACTGTTGTAAAAGGTATTGCTTTGAAGCTATGAAGCAATATCTTTTACACCAGTCTAAAGATGAAAGTAACCCAGTGTGTACAAGTACTTTGAGTTCTTGCTTTCAATTCTTTTGAATTGAAATTGCTGCATCCTATGCTAATTCTATCTTTAATTTTTTGAGGAACTCAACAATATCGTGATTTACAAGAAATATGTATTTTGGACATTTAGATGTCCAAAAAGTGTGTAGTGTGTGTGTATGTGTGTTTATTTGCATAGAAGTACTGGAAGTGTAGGCCAGAGGTGCTGGGGTTGAGAAGATTCAACAGAGACAGAGTGGGGAGCAGAACAGGCAGATCTTCTGAAATGCACTGCTAAGGGGAGCAGTGGGTGAAACAGGAGAGGTCTGCTGCACTATGTCGGTTAGCTCCTTGGTCAGGGATTGGACTCAGGCAGTAGAGGTGACAACACTGAGACCACTCATAGGCCACCAGGGAGGCCCCCCTTAAAATATATTTCTCATACATATTAGGTCTTCATCCAAAATTCCTACTCACAGTGCCCCAAAGCCTGGAAATCTCCTAAGTGTCCTGAGTGATAAGGTATCTCTTGTTATGTTAATGAAGGCAACTTCTAGAAAATCCTCAGGAAGGGGGATGGTTGCCAGGGGAATAAGTCACGTGATCAGTCACATGATCATGTCCCATAAGAACTTTCAGTCCCCACTTTCCCTCCAGAGTGGGGAGGGGCTAGAGGATGAGTTCAACTGCCAGTGGCCAAAGACTTAATCCACCATGCCTATATAATAAACCCTCTATGAAAGTCCGAAAGGAAGGACTTCAGTGGCCTCTGGGTTGGTGAACATTTGAAGACATGGGGAGAAAGATGCACCTCAAGAGGGCATGAAACTTTGTGCCTTTCTGCCATACTTTGCTCTCTTTCATCTGGCTCATTCTGTGTAATATTCTTTGCAATAAATCAGTGATCTAGTGTGTAAATGGATTTCCTGAGTTCTGTGAACCACTCTAGCAAGCCTAAGATGGATGTCCTGGGAACTGCTGGTTTATAACCAATAGGTCAGAAGCACAGATAATAATCTGGACTTGCAACAGGCACCTGAAGTCTGAGGAGTGGGTTGTGGGGTCTGCTAGTCTGTAGTCATTCAACTAGAAATCCTCATGGGCTAGGTTTGCCACCCACACCTGAAGTAGAGAGCAGTCTCGGAAGATTGAGCCCTTAGTGGAATTTGATGCTCCCTCTAGGTAGACAGTGTCAGAATTGCTTGTTGGTGTGGGGAAGCCTCCCCACACTCTGTTGGAAATCGATCTCAAGGATACTTATACAAACCCCATATCTCTCTCTACAGTAGTTCATTTTTTTACTTTTCCACCAGCAGTGCATAGCAATTTCAATTTTTCTACACACTCACCAACACCTGTAATTTTCTCAATGTGTGTGTGTATTTAAATAATGGCCATCCAAATGGTTATGAAGTGATATCTAATTGTGATTTTGATTTCCATTTCCCTAATGATGAGTGTTGTTAAGCATCTTTTCATGTGCATATTGACCATATGTATATCTTCTTTGGAGAAATGTTCATTCATGTCCTTTGCCCATTTTTAAATTGAATTTTGTTGTTGTTGTTGAGTTGCAGGAGTTCTTATACGATCTATATGTTAACTTTTTCCTGGAGTCATATTTAAATATCTCTTAAACCTAACCCTAAGGGTGCCAAGTCCATCAAACAGCAACTCTTAACCCACATGGCACATCAGAATTACCAAGGAATTTAAAATATATCAGTGCCCAGGCCCTTGGCAGCTTTCAGTTGATTGGTCTGGGGTGGGGTATCATGCATCATTATTTTTAAGGTTCTCTAGGTTGTTCTATGATGCATCCAGAGTTGAAAATTACCACTATGAAGTGTTTGCCCCTTGGGAGACGCTGCCCTCTACCACTTACTGCTTAGGAAAAGAGAGAGGGTTAGGAGGAGGAATTGCTAAGTTCTAGAGGACTGAACCCCAGTGAGAAGCCCTATAAAGTATCAATAAAGAAATGGGGAAGGCAACCCCCCACTTTGTCATATTGTCCCCTCAATATTTCTGCAGCAGATGTAGCAGGAAGAAACAATAAACTGACATCTCCAGAGAAGGCACAGGAGGGGGAACAGGACAGGGACCCTAGGACCAGCAGGACGGCCAGCTGGAAGCTCAGCAGGCAGTGTGCATGGCACAGAGCACTGGGTTGATTCTATTCCAGCTTTGCCATCAGCTTCCCTTTCTACTTCAGGAAAGTTATCCTGCTTTCCTGTGCCCAAGAGTGCCCCTGGGCTAGTTCGGTGGTGCTGAATCATGTCTGTACCTTAGATTTACCCAAGGAAGCTTTAAAAAAACACTGACCCTCAGACCCGATCCCAGAGATTCTGAGTCCAGTTGTACTAGGTGGGGTATTGTCATTTGGTACAGCTTTTAAGTGACTCTATCGAGCAGAACCCCTGGTCTCAGAATTCTCCAGGTTCCCTCCTACGTGCTGACATCCTACAGTTATTCTGCATCCGTCTCTGGGGTGACAGTCATGACCTGAGCTCTCAGAGGGCACTTAGAACAGATGCTTCCCTGCTTCTCAAAACCTGTGGGACTATTGATTTGACGCTCACTGCAAAGAGAACACTAGTGCCTTTCTAAGAATTGAAAGAGAAATAGAGTCTGACCTCTAGTGTCCTGTGACACTAGATAGCCCCATGCACCCCAGAAGAACATTTCCTTCTCAATTCAGTTATGCATAACTTATAAGGTGATGCACCTGATGGAGAGAAATCACTGCTGAAGGAATGCCAGGTGGCCAGCAGACAGCCAACTGGAGTGGAAGAAGGAGTGATCTTGACTTTCTGCTAAGAGGCCAGTTCTCAGGCCGGCCCTGGAGAGAGAGTGTGAGTGCATGTGCTTTCAGATGAAGCCATGTTAGGGCCATAAGGGATGCTCAATGGAGAAAAGTGACTGAAGTCCTGACTGCCAGAAAACAGGCGTCTGTGTATTCTGAGCCCACACAGTGAGAGGGCAGGGGGCGCTCACAGGCTGCCATTTGAAGGTCCCATGTAATTGGCCTCTGCTTGGAGAGAGCAAATCACTAGAACCAAGAAAAGCAGTTGAAAGCTCTGTGACAGCCTCCTTCTATGCTTTCCTTTTTGTCTTGTTCCCATCCTTGTCCACAGTTCCCTTTTCAATTAACTCTCCACTAGCCCCACTCTCTAGTGTTTTCACCCAAAGCCTGTACTTCCCACCTCAACCTGCACAGCTAGAGCCTGCACTGGGCCAGGGACAAGGAGGGGATGGACATCTTACCTGGCAACAGCTTTTGAGGTGGACCTAGGTCAATAAGTCTTAGGTCTTCACTTGAAGCTAAGTCCTTCCTGATGCAGTGATCCACACCTGGACATCTATGGCAAATCACCCTCTCCTAGCAAATGAATTGGCTTTTTCTCTGGAGGGAGACTGGGGGGGTCTCTAGATTAGACTTGTGGGTATTTGTAATTACTTTTCTGATGATCTATGACAAATGATATAACGATAACATCATGATAACTGTGTATCAAGTATCAAGTATTAAGTGGTCTAAGTATGTCGTACATAGTCATAGTCTCTTTCCATCCTCATAATCCTAACCTCATTGTGCCCTGCCTTCTCCCTTGATAAGATTCAAATCAGTTTCCCTGATTTGCTCTTTCCTGGTACCATGAGTTTCTTTAGTGACTATGTCAAAGGACTGAGAAACTGCAATCCACATTTACAAATTCCACACAACTTTCTGATACAGCCCCTCTTCTGTTCTCGCTTCAGTTCTCATAGAAAAGGGGGAGAATCCCATTATTGTTAAGTTGGGGAAGGAGAGCATGGGTGTGTGTGTGTGTGTGTGTGTGTGTGTGTGTATGTGTGTGTGTGTGAATCAAGTTTTGATTAAAAGCTTTCCCCAGGACAAAACCCAAGGAGCCCATGGGTTAAGCAGCCCTAATAAAGTAATCTCTTTGGCCATCTAGTGGAGGAAATGAGGAAGTCAGGATTTGGAACAGAGGGAATTCCAAAAAAAACCCCAAACATTTATTTCAAACATTTAATTAGTTGTTTGTACCTCCAGGAAGCCTACACCAGGCCTGCGGTGACTCTTGTCCGGGCCTCCAGAAAGAACCAAGGCTCTTTTCTCATCCTATAAATGCCTAACACAGGTCTGCATGGAAGGCACCCCAGAATCAGGTTATCTGACCAGTTAAAAAGCTAAGTTACAATAATGTCGCTCTCTGGGTCTCAGTTTCCTCAGCGTAAAATGAAAGACCTCAAGATCCCTGCCAGTCTTGACTTTTGATGTCAGTGGTTTTCATACTTGAATATGCACGAGAGTTGGCTGCAGGGCTTGTTAAGAAACAAACCTCTGGGCCCCACCTTAACACTTCTGGCCCACAAGTCTGGGATGGGGGCTGAGAATTTCCACTTCTAACAAGTTCCCAGGGGATGCTGATACTGTCAGTCCAGAGACACCCCCAACTTGGAGAACACAGTTCTAAATAGTTCTGTCTCCCCTGTATGAGAAAAAACGAATAAACAAGCACGTGAAAGGAACACACAGCTGAAATAAAATGGAAAGCAAGGCTGAACTAGCTGACTTGCCAGAGGCGTATACACGAGAGCCTCAGGCCCTGCAGGACCTGGGAGGAGCAGATCCAGCTGAGTGTGCTGTGTTTGCTCAGGGGTCTGCTCTGTGCTTCTAGGTCAATGTGAACGCTTGGCTGGGGGATGGTGGGTCAGGGGAAAGGAGGAATCTAGACCTTTGGTCACAAGTAGAAGAGGACCGACTTTTCGGAATGGAGAGTGGTACAATGGCAGAGCTGGAAGAGATCT
The DNA here is from genome assembly GCF_964194135.1 of Talpa europaea. NCBI lineage: Eukaryota > Metazoa > Chordata > Mammalia > Eulipotyphla > Talpidae > Talpa > Talpa europaea. The sequence continues at coordinate 104,719,795 of NC_140070.1, read as the reverse complement.
TAGTGGTCATTTAAGTCAATACTCATTATAAAGATGACACCAACTCAGAACAGCTAAGTGACTTTTCCAACTTCACACAGCCACACAACTAGTTGAGAGCTTTTTCTCTTCAAGTTCCCAACCCTCTCTCTTCATAACCAGGTCCAGAGAAAACCCTGAATGAAGGTCAGAATGGGTTCCTGAGCCTGGCTAGCTTCATGGTGTTCTTCACCGTGAACATATGCCTGGGCCTGCTTCCCCAGAGGCCTCTGGTCAGGTGTCCTTCCCGTCCATTCTCCTTACCTTTCACCAAGGGGAAGAAGCAGTCCATCTCCACGCTGCTGCGAGAATGGGAGATGCACAGGGCGCTGCTGGGCACCAGGCCCTCCTGGGGGGGACTCCGCTCAGTGGTGCGAACCAGACACCAGCCCGGCCGCTCACTCGGCCTCTCCAGCAGCTCCACCGTCTGCCCCACCTGGATGGTCAGCTCACTGCTGTGGCCCGCGTTGAAATCCTGAAGGACCACGGTCAACTCACATCCACCAGAGAGCTTGGGGTGGGGGTGGGATGGAGGAAAACATGAGGGCATGGGGGAAGAGGAGAAAGAAAAAAGAAAGAATGGGATTCAGGGAAAGAGGCATAAGATGAAAAAGGGAGTTGGGAACAGAAGAGAAACAAGAAGGAAAAAAAAGTAATTAACACGGTGCCATTCAGTCCCGGCTGTTCTAGCTACAGCGCCAGTCTGGAGTCTGCCCGGAACCAGGCTTTGATGCTAATTCCTTTCTGTTCAGATGGCGTTCTTTCCCTTATTCCTTTCTAAGCCTCCAGCTAGTTGTGCCTGTAAGCCCCTTTCTGAGTCTTTCCCTTTGCTTCTTCCAAGAACTCTACCCCAGGCCTGTCTTCACAACCTCCACTTGAAGTCTTAGTGGGGATCATTTCTAACTTACTCTCACTTGATTCTAGTCAATATTTGGGACTCATGGAAGGGATGACATGATTCCCCTCCTTCCAGTCCCTGCAACTTCCCCATTTCTATTCCTTGCTGGGGCCGTTCTCTTAAAACAGAGGCTGCCAGTGAGCCCTCTCCTCCTCTCCCACACATGAAATGAGGCTTTGACTCAAAGACAGAAGCAGAACACTGTTTATCTGGAAGGGAAACAGAACCACTTTATGTTAGTTCGGCCACTGGGTCCAGGAGGGAGGATAAGCAGGAAGAACTGTCCTCAGTGCTCCGTCCTGCTCTCCACGCAGGCCTGGCTCTTCACTATTGCATTGATCCTGAGGCAGAGCCTATAAAATTGTGTAGAGAGACCCTGGTGCCAGGAACAACCTCTACCAGCTGAGCACTGAGATTCACCTTTCCCACAAGAAGCCATTAGTTGTTCACTTGTCTCCTAAAACTAATCACAAAGCCTCTCTTTTGCTCTCCTCCCATGCCCTAGCCCGACTATAGATTGTGGTTCAGGTGGCCTGAGTTAGGGCCCCCAAATTTGTGTTTTAAATAAAAATACCTTCCAACTGTGATTCTGAAAAGGGGATCCCTGGGATACTGGTTGACAATGTTAGATGGTTTCATCTTGTTTTTTTGGGGGGAGGGCATCTACCTTGCTGCCTCCATTCTTTTTTTAATTTTTAATTTTATTTTTGTGTAGGAGAAATGGGGTGTAGGCCAGAGTTGCAGGGGGTGAGAGGATTCACCAGATACAGAGTGGGGAGCAGAACAGGCAGATCTACTGAAATACACTGCTGAGGGGAGCAGTGGGCGAGACAGGGTTAGCTCCCTCGCCGGGGATCGAACTCAGGCCGTAGCAATGATAGTGCTGAGACTTAATCCCTAGATCACCAGGGAGGTTCTGGATTATTTTTAGAAGCTGGTCTAACAGACACAAAAATACCTTCTAACCCTGAGAATTTCTATCACTGAGCTTCTGCACCTCAGTGAACTTGCTCCTCTGCGCCAGCATCAGGTACGCAGAGTTCTTTCCAGGGTCAAAGTGTGCACGTGGCCTGAGATGTAACTTGCAGCCCTCTCAAGGGGATGTTCTTCTGCAGACTGTTCAAGCAGAGAAGAGGGGACCTGAGGGTCTGGGTGCAAAGAGCTCAACATCACCCGGAAACAAGGCTCACTGTCCCCTAAGGCATTAGAGCCAGACCCACAGCTGGTGAGGTGGGCTGGGAAGGGAGACAGGAGGATAAAGAGCCAGGCTGTGTATTTCCACAATTCAAAACCCAGTTCCCAGAAAGAAGCCACTAGATGGTGGTGTTCACCTATGGCTGCCCAGGGCTGCAGACAGGAGGATGTGGAGGAAAGAGGATCAGAGGACATTTTCTCTGGTGCACAAGGATTTAGGTCCTGTCAAACATCATTAGAGTTCAAAAACAGGATAGGATGAATGTCCTGGTTTGTCTCACCTCAATGGTTTGGTCAGAGAGATTTACTATACCAGGCATCCACCCCATGGAAATGAGGGAATTCTAAAGCATAGCAGTGGAAAGGGTTAGGAGAAATGAATGAGGAGTCAGTGGCCAGGGAGGGCTGCCCTTGAAATAGTACCTCCTCATCCTCTCCCCAGAGCAACAGGGGAGCTTTAAGGAGCCCAGTAGGCTCACACTTGATACACACTGTTTCAGAGAACAATAAATCCCACTTGGTCCAGGTGTATAATCCTTCTGATGCAATGTTGGATTTGGTTTGCTGTGATTTTATTGAGGATTTTAGTCTCTGTATTTACTAGGGAGATTGGTCTATAGTTTTTTGTTTGTTTGTTTTTGCATTGTCTTTGGTTTTGGTATTAGTGTGATGCTGGCCTCATAAAATATATTTGGAAGTATTCTTTATTTCTCAATACTTTGAAAGAGTTTTAGCAGGGTATTAGCAGGGTATTAGTTCTTCTTGAATGTTTAATTAACTCACTTGTGAAACCTGGTCCTGGGTTTTTGGTTCTTGGAAGAATTTTGATTACTTTCAATTTTCTTGCTTACAATCGGTTTGTTCAAACTTTCTATTTCTTCTTTATTCAGTCTTGGGTGGTTGTATAATGGGGAAAAATGCAAATATTCCAAGGAGGCATAATATGTTAAGAATTTGTTTGTCTTATCTAGATTGTTGAACTTGTTTGTATATAAATGTTCTTGGTAATCTCTAATTATCCTAAGGATTTCTGCTGTGTCTGTTGTAATTTCTCCTCTCATCTATGTTTATTTTTCTGAAGGACTAGCTTTTGGTTTCACTGATCTTTTGGATTGTCTTTTAAACTTTTATTTCAATTTCTTTCTGCTTTAATTTTTATTATTTCCTTTCTTCTACTGGCTTTTTTTTTTTTTTTTTTAGTCCTTTTTCTAGTTGCTTGATGTGGGAGATTAGGTTGACTCTTTGAGGTTTTTCTTGTTTCTTGATATGGGCCTGTATAGCTATACACTTCCCTCTTAATAGTGCTTTTGCTGTGCCCATAGTAGCTTTTTTTTTAATGAGAAAAACTTAACAACTACAACATCCAAACTCCTAAAGTTAACATAATAAAAATCTAACAGGAAGGGAAATGTTAAGTAATTATGATAAGTCTACTAAGTGAATGATTAATTATGCAGCCATTAGACATTTATAGGGCTTATTAATAGCTTAAAATTGCTTATCTCATATAAAGTAAAAAAAAAAAAGAAGAGGACAAAGGATAGGATGTAAAATTGCATATGTAAAGTTGAAGAACACTATCAACAACTTAACAGCCCCACCCATAGGCAACTAACAGAAGGAAATTCATTAAAATATTAAGACTGGCTTTGTTGGGTGGGTAATTTTCCTTTCCTTTCTAATTTCCAGTATTGACCAGTATTTTTCACTTAAAAGTTAGTGTATAAAGAAAGTGGGCCTCTCTGGTGGCATAAGGGGTTAAGCGCCGCACTATGAAGCAATCTGAAGCCTCTGAAGCACAAGTTCAATCCCCGGCTGGCCAGGGAGCAACCCACATGGCATAGCAAAACTCTCCTCTCTCACCGGCTGCTCCCCTCAGCAGTGTATTTCACTCAGTTTGCCTGTTCTGTTCCCCACTCTGTCTGGTGAATTCTCTCACACTCCCCCCACCTCCTGCCTCTCTGGCCTGTACCCCAGCTCTTGCATGCATAAATAAATAAATCTTTAAAAAAAAAAGAAAGTAACAACATTAACAAAATAACAACAATAATAAGACAAGTCAACAGTGTAATGGGGAAAAAATGCAAATATTCCAAGGAGGCATAATATGTTAAGAAAAAAGGGGAATGGTGGACAGATGGAGAGTTCTGTTTTGTTCAATGACCACTATGTGTGAGCGCTGGCAAAGCCCCAAGTGGCTGATGATGCTTCATTGTAGTGGCTTTAAGATACATTGCTGTAAGCCTTTCTCTCCACACTCCTGTGAATACAGATGAGTTCTCCAGAAACCAGGACCCTTTACCCTAGGTAAGTGCTCTGTTTTTATCTTGAGTTAAAATTTGAAAAGGAAGTGTAAGGCAATGTCTGGGTGTGGAGAATACTGTTGTGACGCACTGGGACTACTGCAAGTTGCACATTGGTGCTGTGAAGCTGCCAGGTCCAATTAAGAGTCTACAGCTAACAGTTTGCTTTATCTTTGTTCCCTGGAGCTGGGGCTGCTACTGACCACAGCTGAAGGGGCTGTTTGATTCAGTTGTTTCCCAGGCTGCCGAAATGAAGGGCAGAGCCACAGAGAGGCACAGAATGTCATCTGCAGTCAGTGTAGGTTTTGTGAATTGCACAGTACTTAATAGTGGGAAGCATGCAGAGTGGGAATCAACAGACCTTTTTGTTGGTGCCAGTTTTACCCGTGGGAGGCATGGGGAAAATCCCTTCCCCTCTCCATACCTGTTTCCTCATTCTCAGGATGAGGAAAGCAGACTTCAGGCCCCTTTCAGTGTTAATATTCTATGAGCAGAGTGGTTTCTATATTCACTCTTTAACACATAGCTCCCCTATTTAATTTGCTTAAGCACCATCAATTATTGTCAGTGTGCTGTCTTATTTGTTAAATTATTTGTTGCCATTTTCCACATCAGGAGATCCAGGAATGAATATAAAATCCAGAATCATTCTCTGTTTTGCTCATGACCACATCGCCTGAGTCGAGAGCAATGCCTGGCACAAAGCAGGTGGCCAATAAAAACCTGTAAAATGCATACGTGAATAAATTCCATGAATTACCCCCTGGCAAGTAACCAAGATGTCTAGCTACAATGTCTGAAAGATTTCTCTCATTGGCTGCCCACTTATTCCTGCCAGTGCTTTCTAGATCCTATAATTTATATTCTGAGCAACTTAAAAAAAATTGTGTTGCCCTTTAATCATTTGGCTATACCTTCACTAATTCCTAAACCAGGCATCAGGGTAGGGGAGCTACAAAGCCACTGAACAAAGAGCATGGGAAATAATAGTAGATAAGAGAAGTCAACTCTTTTTGAATAACAGAAAGCTGCTACAAGATTGGTATCTGACTTGGTAGAATAGAGAAGGTGAGATGCACGTTCCAGCCAGGGAGCCCTGCAAAACTCTCAGAGATGTCGGTGGGGTGGGAGCACAGGCAGGAGGGCAGGAGTCCAGGTGGGGCTAAGGAAGGAGGGATGAGAGTTGACCAAGAGAGCAGTCCCCTAGGTTCCTCCCTGCCTGATGCACACTTTCCTGGGAAAGTGAATTTCACTGAAGGTTTATACACAGCAGAGTGACAGGCCACCATCCTCATCCTCATCTTGGCTCCCAGAGCACCAGCAGCCAAATAGAAACACCTTAGGTGGATTTGAGGATCTTTCACTGGAGAACTAAAGATATGCAGATACTCAAATACTGGTATTTGGAGATGCCACCCAAAGCCTCCAGGGTCCTCTCAGATTATGTAAAACCTTCCAGTGGGTGAATACCTTCAATTACACCAAAAATTCAGTCAGCATTTTTGGTGCCTCTTTATAAGTATGAATGTGACTCATTTGAGGATCACCAGACCTTTCAGCAAAGTCTCACTTGCAGAGACCAAAATAAACCAACAAAAAGGACAAGAACTCAGAGGAAATAAAATGTAGGCAGGACAATAAAACTTCCATATCACTATTATATCCTCAGAGAGATGAAAGAGGATATTATAGGACATGAAAAAAGAGCAAGCTGTTACAAAAAGGGAAACACATTACAGAATGAGAAAGAGCGCTTAGGAATTAAAAATATGGTTGAAATGAAACATTTTATACATTGGTTGGAAGATAAAGTCAAAGAAATTTTCCAGAAAATAGAACAAGAACAAGGAGAGGAAAACATGAAAGAAAACATAAGAAAATTAGAGAATCAATCTAACAAGTTGTACAGAGACAGAATGGAAAGAAAGAAATTGCAAAGAGAAATTCCCAGGACAGAAAGGCATGAATTGCCAAATTGATGTGGTCTTCTAATTGCTTGTCATAACTGACTTTAAAAAGACACACTCCATAGCATAGCATCAGGACATACTGGCAGTAAAAAGGGCATTCTAAAAGTTCTCAGTGAGAGGAGAAAAAGTCAGTTAAAATGCAACAAATCAAGAAACAGGACAGTAGATTTCAACATTAGGATTTAAAAGAAAGTTGGAGCAATTCCTTTAAAATTCTGAGAGAGAATTATTTCCAATCCAGAATTCTATGCTCAGACAAACCATGAAGCTAAACTTTCAAAGTCTCAAAAGTTTGCCTTGATGAACATTCAGTAAGTATTAACTATTATGATTAGCATCTGTTGTCTTCTCAATTTTACTCTTTTATTTTTTTGTTGTTAAAGTGACATGATTTTGAACCACATAAGTTAAAATTAATCCTTTAAAAATGAATAAACAGATTTGAGAAATGTCTGAACGACAAGATGACTTTTGATTGTGGCAAAGTCTTTATTCAAACTATAGCCAACAACCTTTTAGCTAAACAATGAAATTTGAGCTGAGATGATAGTACTGTTAGGTGATTTGTGGCCTGCTAGAGGTGAAAGGTACTTTGGAGTCAATTTAATCCAATCCTCTTATTTTACAGACAAGGAAATGAATTCCTGAAAAAGTGAGGGATTTACTGAAGGATGGCATAGTCCAGGAAGATGGCAGATACCCAATAAGCATAAGGAATGCATTAATAAGAAAATGAGTTAAGTCAGAGATTATCCAACCCTCTTAACTAATCAGTAGAAAAGTTGAAGACCCCAAGCTAGTTGGGAGCAGACGAGACTTAGGTTTTCAAATTCTAGGCTCAGAAGGCTTTTCACAGGCCTCCACTGGTGGCGCAGCGGTTGAGTGCTGGAATGCGAAGCTGCCCGCAGCCTCCGTGGCTCCGGTTGGATCCCCGGCCACCGGTGAGGGTCCCACACAGCGAGACAGACTTCTCCTGCTGTGCCCGTTGCTCCCCTCAGCAGTGTATTTCGTCAGTCTGCCTGCTCTGTTCCCCGCTCTGGCTCTGGTGAATTCTCTCACCCTCCCGCGCTTCTGACTGTACCCAGTGCTTGTATAAATAAATAAATAAATCTTAAAAAAAAATGAAGGCTCTTCACTAAATGTTGTTATATAGATTAATGGTTGCATCACCTTAGGAGGATGTCACAGGGCTCTAGGTACACACTTGCTTCTGATATGTGTATTGGTGTCAGTGAGAAGAGGGTTTTCAAATTCATGCTAGAATATGAACTTCAGGGGAACCCAAGTTGGAAGAGGAGCTAAGATCACAAGTCACAAAAATCAGCAACTGGGGCTTTAGTGACCTTCTAGCATAACATTCAACTCAAGGCAGAGCTGTTTTAAACTATAGTTAGCTCTCTTCTTTATAATGCTGTTCCCAACCCTCTTAACTCTTGGTGATGAGCTGTGGTCGTAAGAACATTTTCTTTGATTTTGTCATTTCCATCCACAGTCTATTTTCTAGGATAATAAAGATGAAATCTTTTTTCTCCCCCACAGAGCTTTACATATATGAAGTCTAGATCAATAATTCTGTAAGCCTTCTCTTTTCCAATATGTTCCTTCAAATGGCTCTTAAATATGTAGTTTCCAATATTTTCTTCATAATATTCTGGATAGACTTTCATATGTCTCCGTTTCTCCAAACAGGGCACCTTAAATGGAATCCACTCCTTTGGATGCATCTGCTCAGCACAGATGAAGTGTTCAGTTCCCACCCACACACACTATACTTCTCCAATGTGGTCGGAGAGGCTGTTGGTAAGTCATGCTGCTGGCTTCTTATGAGCTTGTAGCCCAATAATATCCTCAATCTGATTGACAGGGCCTTCTCAAGTCAGTTTTCCCTTTTCTCTACTTAGGGTTTGGAGACTTTAATCTCAGAGACTTTCCTTTTTTTTTTTTTTTTTTTTTGGTGGGACCCTCGCTGGTGGCTGGGGATCGAACTGGTGCTGCAGAGGCTGCGGGCAGCCTCGCAACCCAGCGCACAACCGCTGCGCCACCAGGGGAGGCCCTAATCTCAGAGACTTTTCTATTGACCTTTGTTACATTTAATTTTCTAGCAAGACAAAGTGTTCTAGACTCTCCCATCCAATGATGGGAGTAGTGATTCCTTCCAATTTTGTGTCATCTTTGGACCTGAAATTTATGCTTCAATATGTTCATCCAAGTGAGAGGTGAAATGGAGAGTATGGATAGAAGAAAGCTGGAGCTCAGAGATACTCCACTGTAGGATCCTAACAGACAAGATCCACCTGCGGGAGGAGCCAGACTTGCTTCTGGGCATAATGAACACCAGGGGTGGGAGTTATAAGGCTTCAAATTTGGCTTAATTTAGTGTTCATGCATTTGTTCAGTTTATAAGATTTTATCAAATGTTGGTCAGAGCTGTCCAGGAAGAAAGGAGGGAAATGCAAACCAAATAAAAAAAAAAGATTCTGCCCGTTTCTTACCTTTGTACTCAGGCTTCAGAGATCATCTAGACTAGATACAAGCTATCAATATGGAGATAGGGAGAGGGTGGGAAGATTAAGAGCCTGGCAATGAACCTGGGCTTATGCAACTGACACTTAGTCTGGAGATTACTGTGCTGCCAACGGCAGGCATCTCCTGGTTCCTCTCTGCTTGCCTGAGGCTGTTTCCACTGTGGTATGGCTGTACTCGGGCAGGCAGGCACTTTCCTACAACACACGCCATAGCTAGGAGAGGAGAGCCCATAGGCATGGCTCTGAAAACCCCAAGGATACCTGCAGAAGAGAGGAGAGAGGTGCTGGGAGGAGCTAATTACAAAGGGCAACTAGCCAGGTAGAGAGAAAGCGGAGGCAGTGGGCTGCACCCAGGCTCTCCTGCCAACTGTCCACTGTGCGGACGGTGAGACACTAAAAAGCTGATTCAGGGGAAACCAAGCCAAAGAGGAGAGGATTTTCACAAAAGTACAAAATACTACCAAACCTCAGTTACTCATTTCTCATCTGGTGGGTTCCTGGGTCTAGAGTCAGACTGCTAGGTTTGAAACTGTCCATTGTCACGTTGGCGAGCAAGTTAATTAGCTTCTTTGGTTCATTTTCCTTATCTATAAAAAAGGGATGGTAGTAATTCTTACCGTAGAGAGTAAATGCAAGGATTACAGGAGCTAATACAGCAACCTGGTGAGCATCACATGGCTAATGAATGTTACTTGGTGTTTATTCAGTAGCCGTGACTTAGCACTTATGGAGACATAGTTTCTGCACTGAAACCATGTGTCTAGGGAATAGAAATCCAAGGGCCAACTGGGATTTTTTTTTAAAGCAACTGTGCATTCCCATGTCCAGGGTTAAAAGGTTTAGGGTATACTTTATGTTATAATTTCCCTTTGTAGGGTCATGGATATGAACTTCCCTCCTCTTCCTAGCAACAGGCCTCTTACAGAAACAGACTGCATCAGGCTGGAAAGGAATTTCTTGTAACTGGTGCAGATAGCATGTTCACACTGTGGTAACAGAGGTCAAGGTGCCCACTCACACAGAGAAACTTGGCAAAATAATCCTTGGAAAGAGATTGTGCTTCCCTGTGGTTGGTCAGCGAACATCAGTCAGTCTGGTTGTTGCTGGGTAATCTGAGCACAGACAGCAAGTCGGCCAGGACCCAGGTTGGAAAGAGGGGGCGTTCCAGCATGAGCCATCCGGCACTTGGGAGGATGACCTGTCTCCCAAGGGGTCAAGCCAGTCCCTGCCAGGCTGGGAGTGAATTACAAATTAATATTCAGAAGAAGCACATTCTAAATGAATTGACAAAAAGCAAACACCCATAGTCATTGTCTTCCAGGCCACAAGAGGACCCCATGGACATCTTGTTAATTTCTCATCTTGAAGAAGAATAAGATAATAGCTCACATTTCTAGACCCCTTTATCATACAAAATACTCTTTCATAGATGTTATCTGATCCTCAGGGATTTTGTAATTTTGTCATTATTCATCTGATTTTATGGATGAGGAAATTGAGGCTTAGGAGGTGAAATTGCTTGCTAGGGATCACATAATAGCAAGGTCACAAAGGCAGGACTCCAAGTGTAATGAATCTCATTGTCTCATCGATGTACTTATTCACCAACCAGCCCCTGAGCTGGGCACAGGGCACAGTCGTGCTGAGCCTGCCTTCACAAGCTCACTCTCTGTTGGGAAACACACAACACATGAGCATCCCAAATGTGACAACAGGGGATGGGTGGGATGCTGGCCCCAAGACAAAGAGTAGGGTCCTTCAGGAAGTGATTTGCTCTTTGCATCACCACCACCCCTGGTGGCAATACTGGACACAGCCACAGTGGTGTCTTTTCAGAACTATTTATGTTATTAGCTTTGGTGTCCTCTTTTGCCTGTGAGGGGGTAACATTGTCACTCCTGCTTACCCACCAGGCACTGGGATCCTGGAGCATCTCCTCTTTCCTATGCCAGCCTGCCCTGTTGCATCACTATCAGCCCCCTCCAACAGCACTGGCACCACCCGGGGGCGGGAGCTAGAGGACATGCTGGTTCTCCAACAAATGATCTCATATTTGTGCCCTGAATGAAGAATAGCAGCAACTGAAGAGGTTCCCAGAGTTTTAGAGTAACTTTCCTAAACGCTGTCAAGTTTTTCCCCCACCGAAAATTAGTGTATGGATTTTCCCTCATCCCTCATCCTATCCTTCCTCTTCAGAGTGAAGATGGGCCTTCATCTGTGAGCCCACATACCTGACTTGTCCAAGTTGGCCCACTTTTAGGTGAGTCCTAATATGATCACTGCTTTCACTTGCTGGCTGGTTTGCTCTGGGACTGTCACCTCAAGTCTCATGTCTGATTGTTGACACTGTATCTGTATCTCCCTTACCACCACTTCCTCGCCAGTTTACCAATAACCGGAATGAGCCCTCTGGACTCCACTGACTACCGTCCCCTTGACCACATGCATAGCTGCTGATCAAGTTCCATCTTAACTTGTTAACTTTCAATTTAGGTCAGCTGTCCGGGAACAAAAGGCTAACAGCAGGGTTTTCAGTGGCGCTAGTGGCCACTAGAGGGAAGCAAAAGCCAGGATTTACTGAAGGAAACAGCACTGGGTTGTTGGTGGCTTGAAGGGTGGACCTTACCCTAGGAACAGATGTACCACTGCATGTGCCAGGCACATAGTAGAGGGTGCTCAATAAATGGCTCTTGGATGAAATTCTTAATTTTAGAGCGGAGAGAGCAGAGACCTGGAAAGGTTAAGTGATGCAATCACAGAACTGGCGCTGAGCTGGTCTTCCTGGTTCTCAGGCCAGTGTGCTTGCTTTTCTCACACAGCACAAGAGTTCTCTTCTTCTTCCTCCCCGCTCTGTCCTCTACGGTTCAACCCAGATACACTACCTGCCTATTTAAATTGCAAAACATTTTGGACAAACTGTAGTCACAGGCTTTGCTCTATCACTTAGCCCTGCCAGAGTATTAAAAATCCTTCTCTTGTATTTTAGAGTGCTCCCTTGCCAATCCAGGTGCTGATCACCCACTTCTGCATTTCTGCAGATGTCTCCGTTTTGTGTACTAGCTTCCAAGCTCCCTCTCACTATAATTATTTTAGAATTCACATAAATTCTGCTGGGTCTGCCCCTTCAAATTCTGCTAGCCTCATGTTGGCATTCAAAGTCCTTCATTATCTTCCCTATTCAATTGTTCGACTCTAACTTCCACTTCTTGTCCATAGATTTTTCTCTGCTTAGTCCCCTGATGGTGGCTCAAAGAGTCCAGGTCATCTCTGGCTCTGGACTTCTATTGATGGGCAACACTCCAACTGAAATAGTTCTGCTTTTCCTTTCCAGGTTCTGTGCCCCTCACCAGTTGAAGGTCAAGCACAGCTCTCAGTTCCCCACCTTACATCTCTCTCATTCTATGACAGTGGTCTTGACCATGGGTTTTCCCCACTTAGAGACATAAAGGTAAAATCCTGACGCTAATTTTTTCTGTCCTGTATGTTTTGATACCCAGTAATCAGATGGACACATCTCTCATTGTCGATGGCTTGTGTGTGTGTGTGTGTGTGTGTGTGTGTGTGTGTGTGTGTGTAACAAAACATATTTCTAGGCTTAATGGCTTAGTCACTGAATGGTCATTTTTAGAGTGCCTTCTTAATTTTATTTTCTCCTGTTCTATGGCATTGTTTCAACCCAAGCTTCTGTCTTGTAGCAGTCTAAATGATTGTGAGTATGTGCCAAATCACAGTATTTTTCTTCATAATCTTTAGTCTCTTCTTATTTTAGTTGTTGTTTCCTACCAAGTATAGATCAATATTACTAACTCAGGACCCGTGTTTCAGTTGGTAATGGTGGCAATGGGGAATGGGGTAGTGATGGAACTGGTGTGGCTATGAGTGCCCTGGAGGACAGGGTGGTGGTTTATAGTCTGGATTTTGAAGCCTAAACTTCAGTTCCTCCTCAAAAGTACTGAGGTGCCAGTATTAACAGAGCTGCTATTTTAAAGATTATGATGCACATGAAGCACTTGACATGCAGTTAATGGCTACTGTTGTGTAATAATATGCAGTATGTTGTCACACATGTAATGATGTATTATACAAATATGTATTGAATACCCCTGGTTTTGGATTCACAGCCAGGAGAGAATGCAGTTCCCACATGTCTGCCCCAATCCCACATATATTCCCAGCAAATTTGGGCAAAGATGTAGTCCACATTCTCATACCTCCATTGCACTGTAATACCTTTCTGAACTGTTTCCACCATTCCCTCTACTCTCCCTGCTTCCTATTCCTTGGATAGGTTCTGGAACTTCGAGAGGTCCTTTGGAGTCATTCTCTACCTCCTTTGAGTCTGGAGGTGGATCCACGCCAGGAGCTTCTGGCTCTAGGACTATGCCCAGGTATCAGCTGGGTGCAAGGTTTCCATAGTGAAGGAGACATCCTGATTTTCTATTTCCCCAGAGGCACTAGTCACCAACAGTCAACCCTCCACCCCCCAACAACCCTCTTTTATACTGGGGTCCTGTTGAAGTAGTAAAATTACAGCTTAAAATCACCATTGCTTTTCAACCACTAAGCACAAGGTCATGCTGAGTGGTCAAAGAAAAAGACTAAAGCCATACCACCCTGAATGTGCCTGAGCTTGTCAATGAGAACAGCAAGAGTGATAGTTTCCTTTGCTTGAACATGACACTAAATCTGAGAAATTTCAGGACTTTTAAAAAGAATGGAATTAGTGGCTAATGAGAGCTCGTTGCTGGGCTGCCTTCTCTTCCCCATGATAAACTGTACTCTCCAGTCTTTTGGGCCACTCTCCTGCTTCTAAGAAGCAAAATATGAGACAAAGGATACAATAAAGGACAAAAACTCTCCTGTATTCTCAACCATAAAGGCAGGTGTGGCCAGAGTTTGTTCTGCACTTGGGCTGAGAGGACATTTCACAGGGTTAAAACATATTTTCTAGTCTTCTCTAAAATCATGTTCCCCTGGTGAAATCGGGACTCTTGAGGACCTCTGAGAATTTCCGTCAAAGTAGGATGTGGCATAAAGCCTCAGCCCAGATCCTACACCTGCCTTAAGAGTGAAGGTTAAACAGAAATTAAATGACGCATCACGTCTAACGGGGGTTTGAGGGGGGCGGTCAGTCTCCTCACAGCAGGTACAGCCGTCTTCCTTCCCTGCCCTGTGGGCAGAAGGCACTGGGATCCCAGGCCAGCGGCTGCTTCTCTTCAGGCAAAGGGCAGGAAGTAGAGGTTCATCACCTGCCGGGTTTCTGGGAACAACCCTGTGTCTCTGTGTGAGGTTCCCACACTTCAACACAGCTGCTGCTTGCAGCTGCGAGGTGGATTTTTAAAAAACCTTAACACATGAAGCTTGAGAAAAGAAAGCCTCCCTACACATCAGGGCAGCTGAGAAGTATAGCAGGAAATTCACAATTCATTCCCTAGGCACAGAGCCACTGTGCTACATGTGCCATAAATGCCAATGTATTTCCCCCGGCTTAATGTTGACCTTAGATTCATTGGCAAAGGAAAGAGAATATGAAAGACCTCAGTGTTTAGTTTTACCCTTCCTATACCAGAAAGAGAAAATGAAGAATGAAATACTGAGCACTAGAGTAAAAGAGAATTATTAGTAAATGTGCAAAAATCAAATGTTAGTAATCCAGGAATTGTGGGCCCTTCCTTGTGTATATTCTTACAAACTGCAAAATCATAGAGAAAAAAGTATAGACATCACCTGTGACCTTAAAACTAAACTGAATCTTCTTTGTTCATAACAAATTCTCACAAATATCTTCTACCACCTGCCTCTCCAAACTTACCTTCTGCCACAGACCCAGCCATACAGATTGCCAGCCCTGAACATTCAGGTGCCTTTGGGCAACACTCCCCTCCAGCTTGCACAGTCTCCCCACATCCTAGGCCCCACCTGCTACATTCTCCTACTCCTATATGTTTGAACTCAATTTCAATATGCACTAATTAATTATCTAATTTATTCATTCAATGAATATTTATTGATGCTTGCTCTTTGCCAAGTACTATTTTAGGTGCTGGGGAGTCAGCACTGAACAAAAATTAACACTTCAGCGCTCATAGGTCTGCATGTTTGTAAGGGGAGGCAGGCCATGTAAGTGGACAAAATAAACAGAACTTTAGAGTGTTAGTGATGAGTGCTAAAGAGGAAAATAAAGCAAGGGAAGAGTATAGGAAATCTGGTGCTGGGGGTGCATTTGGGGGTTGGCTCATAGCTTGCACATCTTCTGCAAGGAGTCCCCAAACCCCTCTCTTAGAATTGCTTCTTTGTGTAGGTTATGTACCTGTGTAGGTTATATGGACCTGTGTAGGTTATATGGACCTCTATTAAGAAGTATATGAACACACACTTCTTTGTATTTATGTATGGGCTATTTACATATAGACTCGGGATCCCTAGGTGCTCTGAGTCTTTCAACTACAGCCCCTAGACATGCTTTGCACTCAATCTATTTACACAGTGTTTCCTGAACACAGAGAGAACTCTGTCCACAGAAGTCAGGCTCAAATGGACCCTTGCTTTTGTTTTTCCCCTTGGTTTTCTTTTTCTTTTCCCTTTCCCTACTTGGTTTACTTTCCTGTTTGCAAAACAGGTTTTCTTAACACACTCTCTTGTCTAATATATTATTGTAAATTAATTTCCCTTCCACCAGTTACTACGGGATGACAAACTTTCATCTCTCATGGAAACTCATCTGCAGAAAAAATAATATAATTCTTCAATTTAATAGAGGGAACCTTCTGTGGTGTTTTAAAAATATGACAATAGTGTGAAATATTTCCTTAAAATGAAGGTTCACTTAAACAGAGGGAGTCTTTGCTTAGCAAATTTAAAGCGATGATAAAATGGTAAGAAATAATATAAAAATTGAAGGTGTTACAAAAGAACCGTAGAAGTCCAAATTTAATTAACTGTCTATTTAAAAAACCAGCAAGTATCTAGAATATGCCATGTTTTTATTATTTAAAATCATTGTCTTAAGTTTTTGTTCAAAAAAATAAAAATTTGAATACAATAAAAAAATGACCACTAATTCTTTGATACCATCTTTCAGTGGTACCAAGATTTAATTGTGGTATCAGTGCCTTATTTCCTCAACTTGAGTGTGAACTGGACTTAGTGACTTGCTTCTAATGAATAGAATATGTTGGAAGTGTTGATGTGTGCTGCCTGAAGCTAGCAGACAAAAAGCATTGCAGCTTCTTCTTGTTCTCTCTTGGATTGTTGGCTTTAGGGGAAGCCAGCTCCCATGTCCTGAGGACACTTAAAGGGGATGTCCACACAGTGAGTCGAGGTGTCCTGGCAAGAGGTGTGAGCCAGAGCTGTCTGGAAAGTAGGTCTCCTAGCCCAGTTAAGTCTTCAGAGGTTGCAGCTCTGGCTGACATCTTGGTGTAACCTTATGAGAAATCTGAGCAGGAACCACCCAGCTAAGCCACTTTTGGATTTCTGGCCCACAGAAACTGTAACAAATGTTTGTTGTTTTTAGCTGCTAACCTTTGAGGTAATTTGTTATGCTACAAGAGATAACTGAGAGTTCCATCTTGTTCTGTCACTGACACTGAGGAAATACATTTTATCTCTCTAAACCTTAGTTCCTCAGCTGTAAGTAAAGGAGCTCTGGGTCAGAAGAGTCTCACAGTTCTCAGACCAGCTCTCTGTTCAGAGACCTCGGAACAAAACGCTCCAGAATAATGTCACTTGGGTCAGTGGTGTGTTCAAACTGCATTCTGGGAAGTGATATTCGACTTAGGGATAGACAAAATTCCACAAACAGAAGATTTTATTTTCAGGAGGGGCCTAGAAAGGCAAAACACATTAAAGGGATGTGGTGCATCCTAGTTGATGATGTGTTCTCAAGCATTATTTCATTTAATGCAGAATTTTTCATTTTTCAGATAGGAGGTTGAGGTTCAGACAGTTTTGGTAACTGGCTTAATGTCATACTGTTACAAATTCTGGAGCTGGGAACTAAACCACAAACTCCTAGTTGTTAAACTCTACTTTCCATTACTCTCAGCCGCCTCCCTGATGATTTGATCATGTTCCACAGGAAGCAGGGTAAGGAACATTGCCTGTCATGGCTGTGACTCCTACACCCTGCACAGAGCTCTCGTTGGCCTCAGATGGCAGCCTCCATCTGTCCAGCGCCCAAGAAGGTCGGACCAGAACGGGCTTCTGACCATAGAAAGCTACCCTAAAGGCTGCTCAGTGACAAATGACAGGAGCTTGGGCAAAAACATGAGTGTGGCCATTTAGATTCCATCTCTCCACAGTGTGGACTAGGAAACAGTGAAAATGACACACTTATCTGAGGGTAGTAAAGGTTTTAGTGAGGGGAAGAGAGGTCAGAGGGACCATAAGGGACACAGGCAAGCTGAGGTTAAGGGGGAACAGAAACTCAGTGTGCGCACACGTGATAAGGAAAGAGATACACAAAGTATGTGAAGACCAGTTGGCAGGAGGACAGGATAAAGCAGATATGGATAAAGTAGCTTAAAGTTGAACTGTAAGCGAGATCCCTATAATCATCCTGGTTAATCTAAGATCATCCTCCAGATGCAGGGTACACAAGGCCCACTACTGTGGCCACTGATATTTATTTGATGCCTATGAGATGCCATTTTCCTCAATAGTCCTGGCTCTAGCCGCCTATTCCCTGAGCCATTGAGGGAGTTCTTAACCTTTCAACTTACATTTACCCAGAACTGGCATGGCTGATGTGAAATTTAAAAAACAAGATTGTGTGATTATAAAATTTCAAGAATCTTAAGAGTTAGATGAAACAAAACACACACACAAGGACCTATAGATTCTGACAATTAAACAATAAAATTACTTGTGACACAAAAAAAGTAGATTGTATTTCATGGCACTGAGACATAGGAATGATCTGGTCCTCACAAAACTAATTGTGCAAAAGAACTGATAATCAGTCCAGAGCAAAGTAATGCAAAGACCAGCCAAGACCAACACAGGTGCTGAGCTCTGTAGTGGGGTCTGACAGGCAGACCATTAGAGAACAGGCTTGCGAACGTGTATTGGGCTGGAAAGAAGCCAGTGATTCATAAAAGGCTTCATTTTGTTAAATGGTGCCTATCGAGGAACCCTTGATCTGCCAAAAATTTGACCTTCTAGCACCGGAGAGATAGACACAGTGCAAAGAGTTCCTGGACTAAAAATGAGTGGTCCTGGACATGGTTCCCAGTTCTGTCACTTAGTTGCTATGTGGCTTGGACAAGAAATTCAACTTTCTTAATCACAGCGACTCCAAATATAAAACAAAAAGGATGCACAAAAAGACCTTCAAGGCCCACTGTAGCTCTAGGATTGCATAAATATGATTCAAAGATTCTCAGACACTTGTGCATGTACATATATAGTAACCACATCACCACATTACAGCTAACCAGGACACATGGACCTGGTCATGTGAGTCTTTAAATCAGAATAGTTCCATAAACTACTTTATATAGACACCTGGGCACACGGTTCTCCAGGCCTGCATTCTTCTCTCAAAAGGGCCTGAATGGGTGACTAAAAATATAAGGAGCTTCTTTGCATGGTTCATTTCTAATTTCCTCATTTACTTTTAAAATAATTTAAGGTCAAATGTATAAATGTTTACATAACTTCTCTGACCTCTTGGCTTTCTTCTTTCTTACTCCTTTAAAAGCATTTGGGAAAGCCAAACATTTTCTAGCTTTTTTCTTGCAGGTTTTCCTGTGATCACACCCCCTTTTTTATTCAGCACCTCATTAAACCCCCAGGCAAAGAATTTATATCCCTTTCCAACTTAGCTTTAAGCTAATCCCTAAAATATGCTGCCGGCTGGGTTGTGAAGGGGTGCATCTGGTCTGGGGTCTCAATGAGACATGATGAGCTGGTGGAAAGGTATTTATGTAACTTAATGTCATGGTCATAATTTCTTTCTTTCTTTCTTTTTTTTTTTTTTTTGGTGGGACCCTCTCCGGAGGCCGAGGAACGAACCGGCACTGCAGAGGCTGCGGGCAGCCTCACAGCCCAGCGCTCAACCGCTGTGCCACCAGGGGAGGCCCACATGGTCATAATTTCTAATGGAACAACATTCAGTGTTTTAGAACTTCCAGTCCTTTGCCTCTCGGCAGGGAGAGGATTTGGAATGTTGTGGGCTATTCCTCTGAGAGGATCCATGCATTTCAGAAAGATCTATCAGCCCCTAGTAGGTATAAAAAGACTAAAAGCAGGAGGGAGGTTTGCAGTGCATTGTAATATCCTTGAAATGGCAAGAAGATTCCCCCCTAAAGCCCTCTAAAACCATTTTAGTGTATTTCCTGAAAACCCCATCTGACTGCTTCCTGGGCTCCATCCTCTTTATCTGCAGGCTACAAGCCACTTCCCCATGGCTGCCTCTTTCTTTGGAATTGACTCATTCTGAGCCATCAGGGCCTGCACAGACCTCGGGTGGCACTCTCACCATGGACTCCACCAGACCTCAGGACACCATGTGACAGCACAGAGATGATGGGGGTTGGGGTGGGCACTTGGCCTATAGTCAAGAGTCCAGTTTGCTATCTGGTTCTGTCCATAGTCAGTGACGTTGGGCAAGCCATTGGATCCCCCTGGGCCTAGCTATTTAGGTATACATGAGAGCATTGCGTACCTGAAAAAAATAAATAAAAGCATCTTTCAGCTCTAACTTTCTGTTCAGATTCAAAGTTTGCCTGTCACTGAGGACTCCAGGCAAGTGTGTCCAGTCACTCTGAGCTCTGTGGCTCTTCGGGTACCAACACTTGCACTGCTACAGGGCTGCCATTCTGAAAGGTGTTTTGCTTAAATCTCCATAATTTTTAAATTGGATTTTATCAACTTACCATTATTTACAAAACTGTATGATGTGGGGAGTGTGATTTCACACCTCAACACGTGTATATATGCTCACTCATCCTCCCTCAAGATTTTAGCACCATTACACTATCAAGTTGACCTTCTCTACCCTCCCCTCACAGACCCTTCCTCTTTGGTAACCACCATATTTTAGAGAGACTAAGAGCTATTTTTGTTGTGTTGAATCTCCATATTTAGCTTTAACATTTTGACATTACCTTATCCTTCTGAAAGAAATGGGGGAAAGTCTGTTTCCCTCCCACTCCAGAGATAACATCTCCTACTTGCCATTTAAATTTCTCTTGCTAAAAGTTTCGTGATGGAAAATTCTCTTGTCTTCTGTTAGTGTCACTGCTGCCCTTGAATATCCAGCATATATTTAAGAACTTATCCAAGTCTCCCTCTCTCTCTCTCTCTCTCTCTCTCTCTCACTCCCCCAACCCCCACATGCACACACACATACTCTTCAGCTATTCAGTGACATCTTCCTTGGTTTCTGTATCAAGGTCACTCAAAATCATTCTTGAAAGAGGGGAATGACCATATGCTAAAATCACATGCTGAGAGAAGGCAGAGTTGGGAGTAGGCACAATTCAAATGTCAATCCATGCAGTTTAAGAAAAACATACCCTGGTATACTTGCTCTTTTCAAAAACTCAAATGCTATTTCACCTAACATGTTTACCTTTTTGTTCTTGCTGTCAGAAAATCTGAAGACAAATTCACTTCTAATACCTCGGTGGGGACTTTGAGATTGCTCACAACTCCTTGCTCATTCCTTTTCTGATTTCCTCATTACATTGATATTATTCTCTTCTAAACCCTTTACATATCTTTTGAACCAACAAACCAACAATAGTAGCTTACTCACTACTTTATGCGAAAAGAGAGGTCATAACATATGAACACCCTTAACTTCTTGCTTTTATTCCTCCATTGCCTAGAACACCAGATCCAAATCCCTGTGTATATAATTTAAAGCCTCTCTGATTCAACACCTCATTCTTTCCATCTCAACTGTTACCAAGATGGACCCTGAGCGCCAAGTCATCCCTCCTCCAAACATACCAGTATTTTCCCAACTCTCTCACTTTTACTTATGTGGCTTTCTCAGTCTGAAATGGGTCCTACCTCCCTCTCCCAACCACACCCCTTTTGTCTTCTGGAAATCCTTTTCCATATTTAAGTCCAGCTCAATGCAGCCTCACCCATGCACCCCTCCACAAGCAGCTCGTAACCCTGCCATCACCAGCAGCAGTTCTAGTAATTTCTTCCCTGCCTTTCTAGTAGAATGCTCTTTGTACCGCTATCATAGCACATCTTGTCTTGAGTATTTGTCTCCATTTCTTTGTCTTTATATGGATTGAAAGTGCCTTAACAGTAGAGTCTGCGAGATTTTTAAAAGTTCTTAGACAGGGCCTCCCTGGTGGCGCAGTGGGTTGAGTGCAGCGCTGTGAAGATGTCTGCAGCCTCTGCAGTGCGGGTTTGATTCCCAGCCGGCCAGGAAGATTCCCACATGGCATGACAGACCTCTCCTGTCTCGCCCGCTGCTCCCCTCAGCAGTGTATTTCATCAGTCTGCCTGTTCTGCTCCCCACTCTGTCTCTGGTGAATCCTCTCACCCTCCTGTGCCTCTGGCCTGTGCCCCAGCTATTGTATAAATAAAAAATAAATCTTTAGGAAAAAAAAAGTTCTTAGACAGAAAGGATTTTCAATTATCATCATTTGAATTTGCTGAAGCAGAAGGAAAGTGTTATATACTCTGTTGCATCACATTTAAAAAAACTTCCACATCCCTGCTTACATCACGTGGACTCTCACGTTTAATTTTTAAATTTCACACCTTTCTTATTGCTTTAATTAAACCCTCTAAACTTCTTTTGGAAATAAATAAGAGTATTATTTTAATATGTTTCTGAACAAAATAAGCACAAAACGTGGAGGAGGGAGTTAATTAGAGAGATGTACAATGGATTGGCACTAGTTATTTTTCAGATAAGAGAAAGACTTCTAGGTGTCTCCTAAAGAACATTCTGCCGTTGTTTATTAATAAAAGGCTCATGGAGGTGGTGGTGGTGGGAGAGGATGAGGAGGGCACATTACCACCCAGTAAAAAACTATATTCCCCAGGTTCCCTTGCAGCTAAAGTAGCCATGTTATCAAGCTTTGGACAATGAGCTATAAGGCTGAGAGTTGTAACTAGTTTCCTTAAGGTGAGAAAGATGACAATTCTCCTTTGTCCAACCTGCTCCCTGAACCACCTGCCATCTTGGACTCTGATTTAGATCCAACTGCAGGAATGGTGGAGGAACAAGCTAGAAGGAGCTTGGGTACTTAATGATTTTGTGGGTCCTCTCCATCAGTCTTACACTACTTATCTTCAGGTGTCTGCTATGTGCAAGAAAAATAAACTTCCATCTTATTTAAGCCAGTGTAACTTGTAGCTTTTGTACATAGCCAAAGTCTTCTAATCTTAACTGATAAAGATGACATGATCTTAATAAGTTAGAGAGGAGGAAGTTTGGAAATTCTTTTTTTTTGTGGGACCCTCACCGGTGGCTGGGGAACCCTCACAGCCCAGCACTCAACCGCTGCACCACCAGGGGAGGCCCTGGAAATGTTTTCTTAATCTCCACATTTTTTAAAATTCTGATCAGAAGAGAAAAGTAAACTCAAAAGAAGTTTGAGAATGGCCCATATCAAAAAGACCAGAAACAAGTGTTGTAGAGGGTTTGGAGAAAAAGGAACCTTCATATACTGTTGGTGGGAAAGTAGACAAGTCCAACCCCTATAGAAAATAGTATGGAGTTTTCTCAGAACATTAAAAATAGATCTACTCCATGATCCAGGAATTCCACTCCTGGGTATCTACTGGAAGAATACAGAAACACTAATTCAAAGAGTCATATACACTTGTGTATTCACTGCAGCACCATTATTACAAGAGCCAAGTTAGTTACAGAAACAATCTAAGTGTCTAATGACAGATGAGTGGATTAAGAAGATGTGGTATATATACACAATAGAATGCTACTCAGTCATAAGAAAAGATGAAATCTTGCCATTTATGACAACATGGGCAGATATGGAAGGGGTTATGCTAAGCAAAATAAGTCAGAAAGAGAAAAACAAATACCAGATGGTTTCACTCATACGTGGAATATAAAGAACAAAGCAGACGAACAGACAAAACTAAGCCCAAACAAACTCTGGAAATCTGACTGCAGAGCTGAGGTTACCAGAGGAGGAAGTCTGGGGAGTAAAGAGCCCAGGGGGAAGGGGACCCAATGGCCTTTGGTGCTTAGCTATTGGGGGTGGGATGGTAATGCATATCTGGAGAGAGTAGCCCTATGCCCTTAAATCATATACAGTGTTACAAACTGAGGTTACTTCAATCAAAATAATTTAAAAAGTAAGTTGGGTTAAAGAACCATATCTCTTTGACAAGAGAAGGCAGAGAGCGAGTGAAATACTACAGAACTAATTCTGAGAGCCTAGCAGACAGCAGAGCTGAGATCTCTGATCAAATTTCAAATGACCAAGGCAGAGTGAAGGGGTGTTTTCACACAGTTCATGTCACAGTATTCTTAGATAACTTACATAATGCTGGTACAAGCAGAGCCCAGAAGGGCTCTGCCTAAAAGAAAAGATTATTAAAAATCTGTGAATCAGCATAAGAAGTAAACATAGGACAATTAGGAGTGACTGATGATGACTTAGATTCAGAGAGAATATCTGTTTAAAATATACACCCTTCGGGCCTCCCCCGTGGCGCAGCGGTTGAGCGCTGGGTTGCGAAGCTGCCCGCAGCCTCTGCCGCGCCGGTTCGATCCCCGGTTGCTCCCCGGCCTCCAGAGGAGGGTTCCACATGGCGCGCAGACCTCTCCTGCCGCCCGCTGCTCCCCTCAGCAGTGTACTTCGGTCCTTCTGCCTGCTCTGCTCCCCGCTCTGGCTCTGGTGAATTCTCTCACCCTCCTGCACTTCTGACTGTACCCAGTGCTTGTATAAATAAAATAAATAAATAAATAAAAATAAATCTAAAAAAAAAAATATACACCCTTCAAATTTGCTTCATATTAAATATATTAACGTTCATGAGCTTAATATCTACAAGGATGTTTTCAAGTTTATAGTGTTAGAAAACTTTTCTTTATATGAAACAGTCCGCTATTTGCCTAACTGACTGCACAATCATGTAGTTTTTTAAAAAAAATTTACATTCCTGAGGAGACTCTTTTTAATGCTTTCCCACTTGTTAAAAGGCCCAAATAGTTCCCTGGCAGCAGCTACAAAAATTGCAGGAAAAGTGCCATGATAGGATAATTAGCCTAGGCTTGAATTTCAGACCCATTAAATAGTGATGAATACCAATCAACTAAGTTTTAACCCAAAAATCAGTCCAGTACCTCTACCAGTCATCTCCTTTCTAGTCTTTATCCTGAGTGAAAGCACTTTATTTCCAAGTTTCCTCAAGCCCCAGACTTCTGTGAGGTTCCTGTCCTCTGGAAGATGACACAGTCAGCAGTCACGTTGCGTGCCCAACATATACTTGCATGCACTTGTCTTCGCTAGCTAGCAAGCTCTGTGTTCTCTGATGAACTTTAATAGTGCAGCCTATAAATGCACCACCTGCCCTGGAAACCACCCTCCTGTGGATATCGGTCCCCAGAGTCTCTCCTGCACAGGAAGTCTAAGTCTAGACAACTTCTCCAGCCTGTTTTCACCTGACCTGCCCAGTGTCCAGTACCACAAGTTCAAACCTTGGGAGCCTTTTTCATCCTATGTTTCTTTGGGCTCTGCTGGTCCTAGTTCTTAACCTTAACTGACCATTCCAGATGCATGAAAAATACTTTCCATTCCTCTTTTTCTCTGCCAACCAATTCTCTCCCACTCTAAATTCACAGGTTTATCTCCTTCAGGGAGTCTTCCTAAGAGAACATAATCTAGGTTTCTGTATATGTATCCAGTAACCTTACATTTTCTGCCATTTAATGAAGCAAATGTACTTCATTAATATACTTTTTTTGGTAATTAATATACTAACTCAAAAATTAAAAAAAAAGTGTTAGGATGATATAGCTTTATCTATCTTTCTGTCTATCCATCCATCCCATTTGTATATTTGTATTTAAAATGCATTTCTTAGAGGCAGCATATATTTTGATCTTTTCAAAACATACAATCTGACAGTCTTTGTTGTTTAATTAGCATGTTTATATTATTTATCATGATTATGATTGGGTTTTAGTTTATTTTCTTGATTTGTTTTCTATGATTCTCTTCAGTTCTTTATTCTGCTTTTCTGCTTTCTTCTGGACTGCCTTCTTCTGAGAATGTCTTATGATTCCATTTTATTGCCTTTGTTGGTTTATATTACGGGCTGAATTGTGTCTGTTCCAATTTCATACGTTGACCTCCTAACTCACAATGTGATTGAATATGGAGATAGGGTCTTTAAGGAGGTAATTAGGGTTAACTCAGGTCGTAAGAGATACCTCTAATCCAGTAGAACTGGGGTTCTTACAAGAAGTAGAATGGACAGCCAATCTTCCTTCATGTGATGCAGAGGAAAGGCTGCGTGAGGGCATAGGGAGCACGTCAGGAAGAGAGCTCTCACCAGAAAACAAATTTGCCACCACCTGAATCATGGGCCTCTAGAACTGTGAGAAAATAAATGAGTTGGTGCCCAAACCGTGGTATTTTGTTATGGTAGACCAAGCAGGTTAAGGCAGATTATAGACTGTAAATCTGTTATTTTAGTAGTGGTGTTAGAATTTATGGTCCTTATTTAAGTGATCGGTCTACCTTTAGGCGGTATCATACCACTTCATGATGGGAGAAGAACCTCACAACAGTACATTTCCATTTTCCCTTCCCATGATGCTGGTAGTGCATATAGCTCACATTTACACGTGTTACAAACTATGCACGTCATTGCTATTGCATTTGTTTAAATATCCAATTACTTCTTTTTCTCTTTTTAAATTCCCCCAGTTTTTCACTTTCATTTTTAAATTCATTAGATATATCAGCTGCCTTCCAAACTATTGCAAATGACAGTTTTCTAAATGTCTCACACAACATAGGTCTCCATTTTTCTAGCTTCTTAGAGCACTTTTCTCCATCCCCAGTTTATCTCCAAAGCAATACCACATATTTTCTTCTGATATCGTTTTCTTTCTTTTGAAACAATTTTGGTATGGCAGCACCCCAATTCTCAGTAGCAATTTTATAATAGCCTTGCTTTGCTGGAGTAATAAACACACTTCATAATAAAAGTGTAAAGAACAAGAGAGCCAGAAATAATTACATTTATCAGACACTAATATTTCTATCTGTTAATATTTAGTTGGTGTGTCTTTTTCCATTCCTTTATTTTCAGATTCACTGTTTTAGACCTGTATCTCTCTCGCAGCGTATACTTGCCTTCTGATTAAAAGGTCCATTTGGAAAGTGTTTTTATTTAAATTAATGCACTACATCCCTTTGCATTTATGGTGAGTAACATTAACTTGAACTTCTTTCTGATTTTTGTTGTTGTTTGCATTTTCTGTCTGCCACAAATTCTCTGTGCATCTTTTTTCCTTTGCTCTCTTGGATTGATCAAGATTGCTTTGTTCTTTCCTATAACAGTACTGAAGTTATATATTCTTTGCTATTCTTTATTTATTTTTAAATTTTATTTTATATATTTTTTACATCATTTTTCATTTTTGCACAATGTATGCATTTTCATCTTGGTTATAATCCCCATATAATTCCCACCCCCCGTGTTTTGATCCTACTCCCTCCTCCATGCCCCCCATAGTGTGTCTCTGGTTTATAGTTGCTTGTTGATTTTGATTTTTACTTTATTATAATTTGTCTTTTTCCTGGTCCCTTATTTAGGTTTTCTAAATCCCTGCTATGAGTGAGACCATCCGGTATTTTCATTTTTCTTTCTGGCTTATTTCGCGGAGCATGATCCCTTCCAGCTCCATCCATGTTGCTGCAACTATTGCTGTTCTTTAGATGGCTATCCTCATATCATCCTTACAAATTTATACATATATATATATTTAAGATTTATTTATTTATTATACAAGCACTGGGTACAGTCAGAAGCATGGGAGGGTGAGAGAATTCACCAGAGCCAGAGCAGGGAGCAGAACAGGCAGCAGGACCGAAGTACACTGAGGAGGGGAGCAGCGGGCGGCAGGATAGGTCTGCGCGCCATGTGGGACCCTAGCCCTGCAGCCGGGGATTGAACCTGCGCTGCAGAGGCTGCGGGCAGCTTCGCAACTCAGCGCTCAACCGCTGCGCCACGGGGAGGCCCAAATTTATATATTTTTAACAAGGCCTAAGTTAATTCTCACTTCTATCCTATTCTCAAGTCTAGCAAGGATCTATCTGAGCTTTCTTACCCTCAGAACACTCCATTTTGTTTCCAATGGTTTTTATTCTTTTTATTCTTATTATTTGTACTTGACATTAGATTATATTAACCCAAATGTTTACTGTTTCTTTTTCTTACAATGCCTTTTTTTTGCATCTTATTGCTCCCTTTGAGGTTCAATTTGCCCTTTAAGGATTTATGAATAGTAAAGTTTCTAAATTGTCTATTGAAAATATGGATTACGTTCTTACACTTAAGTAAAACATCCTTCCAAATACTAGTCAGTACTCTACAATACAGGATTTAATGAGTTCATATCTCTACTGTGTACCTACTATGCAAAATCTGATTCCAGATGCTATCTGAAGTAATGAACTAAATGCTAAAGAATGGAAGGACTCATGTCTCACTAGATTCATCAGGACACTGTACTCTCAAAAACTGGTTCCCTAAGATTGAAAAAGGTGTCAGGAACAAGAAGCCTTCTCATCTTTATACTCTGACTGGACATTGACATTAGCACTGACCCAACATGTATAGTCATGGGCAGGACCTGGTAGAAATTAGTTAGTGGGGGTAACAGAAAGAAAACAATGAATTAAACATGAATAACATTAATTCAATATATATTCTTGAAATTCACATATACACAGACACACATAGTTGTTAAATAGATCCAAAATATGAACTAAAATGTTAGAGCCAAAATGTTACTAATCAAGTTAGTGTCAAAATACAAATTATTTGCAAATATGACTTGATATTAATTAACTGCTAATGTCATTCTGGTGTTTACCAAATATTTCTGGATCTGCCTTTTGGACACACAACTCAATTGCTTTTCAGGCTTCTGTTGACTGAGTAGATTTATGTGATTAGTTGTGACCATTAAGTAAGTTATCTCCAGTTTAGATCATTTAATTATGGGTTATGATGCTGCAGAATTCTCCTTCTCTCTGGGAGGATAATTGGCAACTTTAGAAACTGGTCCATCAGGCTGAGTTCCTTACCCCCTAAGATGAGCAAGACTCCCTGCCTATCCTTAATGAACATGTAGTGTTAGCAAGAAATAAATCTTTGTTTTAAGGCACCTATATTTTTAGAGTTGTCTGTTACCACAGCATAACCTAGCTTATCCTGACAGGTACATCTGCTTTCTTCTTCTTCTTTGGATGGAATTGTCTTAGGGATGAGCATTGGGAGGAGTACAGGAGCACTTGAGAGAACAGCAGGACAATAACATTTAAGAAGGGAGAGATAAAATGGGGTCATTCTAAGACAAATGTAAATATAAATAGATTTAATGTAATTTGGGCAGACTTACTGGATTTTGTTGTTGTTACTAGTACTGCCATGACTACTATAATTCATTTTATTATTTATTTATTCATGTATGTATGTATGTATCAACATTTGAGGCAACATTGATTTGCATCACTGTTTGTGGGTTAGAAGTATAGGATCTCCCCCTTCAGGTGTTGTTATGATACCACACCCACCACTAAATCACCCATAGTCCACCACCATAGTCCACTATGCTCTCTCTCCATTTCTCAGTTTTTATTATTTATTTATTTATTTTTTTTTATAGAGGAATGTTTTTATTTATTTGTTTGTTTGTTTTGTTTATACATGCACTGGGTGGGTACAGTCAGAAGTACGGGAGGGTGAGAGAATTCACCAGAGCCAGAGCGGGGAGCAGAGCAGGCAGAAGGGCCGAAGTACACTGCTGAGGGGAGCAGCGGGCGGCAGGAGAGGTCTGCGCGCCAAGCGGGACCCTCCTCTGGTGGCCGGGGAGCAGCCGGGGATGGAACCGGCGCCGCAGAGGCCGCGGGCAGCTTCGCAACCCAGCGCTCAACCGCTGCGCCACCGGGGAGGCCCCATTTCTCAGTTTTTAAAAACAAGCTGAAGATTACTGCCATTCATGCCATGGACTCATCCTTGGTGTTGGATAGAGACACAAAGGAAGAAGCTAGATCATTCCAGTTTTTGGATCTCTCAGTCTAATGTTAAAAGCTATTCCTAGCCTATTGTGTGATTGTTGCTTTTTGAGTATTTATATTTCCTCTTTCCAACTGGACAATGCAATCCTTGTAGTCGAGGACCACCTTTTACATTCCTCCTGCGTACTTCTGGAAGGCTTAAAGCTCAGTTATAATCAAGCTGAAGGTCAGCTTCACCAGCTACCAGAGGATTGGCCTCTGAACCCACTGTTGACCGTTCTTGGGTTGACTCACAACACATCAATTCTCACATTTTTATTTCCGGGGCTTCAGAAAAGCTTAATGAGAATGATGGGCATGGGGGTGGGTCATCGCAGAGGGAAGTGCATTTTCAATCAACTCTTTGTAACTTCAGTCCTTCTTATCAGCAACCACCACAGTGAAGCAAACCAAACGGGAAACATTTCTCAAATGCAACATCTCATAACAATTGCTTCATATTTGGGGACATGTGCTCTGTTGGATTTATTCTCCTGGTTCAGGTGCTTTTCCTTTTCAATTGTTGCACTTGCCATTCTTAATTTGAAATGATTTACAGAGCCCCCGAAAGTCAAGTGGTACACATACAAACTAAATACGTGGCTAATAAAATGTGTTAAGGAAAATGTTGGCATTTATCAGGATTCTTTGAATTGCCAGTAACTTAACCACATGAGTTTCCCACACCTGGCTGTGTACCCAGGCTTCCACTCTCCGCTTGCTCTTCTGATTATTATGGAGTTTCTTTGTTAATTTTCAATTGCTTTCCCAATTTATCAGGGAAAGTCCAAAAGGCCTGTTTATCAAGGCCAGGAGACAGCTGACCCAGACCAGGCATGGGCAGAAACCCCTTGCTGAGCTCACATGCTGATCCAAGAAAACAGAAAATAACCAAATGATTTCTCAGAGCCACACGGAGAATGACTTTGTTTGCCATGATGCCTTATTTTATGTTTACTGACTTCTGAACTAAAACCTGAACTGCAACAAGCTTGTCCCATGCAGCCCTTTTCCGGAGAGCTAACCAATGTCACTTGAGACTGATTTTCTACAGAGCCATAGGCAGGCAACTCTCTGGACTTAGTCTCGCAATATATCTCTCTAGAGAGAAGGCTTAGCATTTGATGGGGGCTATTACGTGATGCAAGGGAGGGTGTTTGTGTGATTGCATGCAAGTACTCTGATTTTATTTCAGCCTCAAAAACTTGTCTCTTGAAGGCAAACTGATGCAGCTGAGAGAAGATCTAGTTTCTCCTTAACTCAGAAGTCTGCTGCCTCAGTTTAAATGAGTCCTAAGAGGAGTTTAGGGAAGCGGAAGCTGTGGAGCTACATTTACACTGCAACTGTGACTGGGTGTAGGGTAAATGATTGTCAGGCTTTTGTGCCCTCCAGCCACTAGGATTGATGATGGATCCCTGTGGTCCTGAATGCATGCCTGATGGCGGGCACCTGGAGGAGGGGGCTCACGTAGGTGGGGTTCACCTAGGCTGAGATGGGGCTTAAAAGGGAGGTATAGCGGAAACAGCGCCCTCAGGAGGAGACCAGGGAGAGACCGGAAGAGAACCAGCAGGGAAGCAGAGGCCACGAGAGATCGCCAGAGAGACCAGAAAGAGTGAAGATTCGCCGGGGGCTGGGAGGCCTGCCAGCCCCCCTGGCACCCCTGCCTGCCGTACCTGGTAAAATCCCAAACAAAGGCTGAAAAGGCCACAGAGGGCTCCAGGACTCTCCTTTACCCTGTCTGCTCGCATCATAGAGCTCCTGCACTGAGCCCTAACTGCCACTCCACTGGGCCATCTTCCTGATCTCTAGTTTGAACATATCTTGGGCTTAAGGAACAGACTCCATATGAATTATTATCTCAAGGTTCCAGCTTGAATTCCTGCATCTTTTTACTGGTTCTCCTGGGGCCCTGTTCTGTTCCTGACAAAGAGAACTGGGACACTCTCTCTGCCTTTGTGCTAGAAATGGGTTTGTGCCTAAGCTGACGTGGTTGGAAACTACTCTTCCTGTTGCTGCTGAGCCTTTCTCAAGCTGAATTAGAGCCCTGTCCTCTGGGAATCAAGGGACGTAACCAAAGGAAATTCCTATCTTCAACTTTTTAAGGACAAAAAAAAAAAAAAAAAAAAAATAGACTCTGCAATGCCCCTCTGGGCTTCTAGAGATTTGTGACTTGCGTATTGCATGAACTTAGTTCCTGGATTCATTTTATATTTGGACCATACCTTAATTTATTTTTAAGAATCTCAACTGTGCGGCCCTCCCTGGTGGAGCAAAGGGTTAAGCACTGCAACATGAAATAATCCACAGCCTCTGCAGCATGAGTTTGATCCCCGGCTGGCCAGGGAGCAACTCACATGGCGCAGCAGACCTCTCCTGTTTCACCTGCTGCTCTCCTCAGCAGTGTATTTCAGTGTATCATCCTGTTCTGCTCCCCTCTCTGTCTCTGGTGAATCCTCTCACCCACCCCCCCACATCTCTGGCCTATACCCCAGCTCTTGTATGCATAAATAAATAAATCTTAAACAAAAAAAAAGAATCTCAACTGTGAACTTTGAGAGATGTTTGGTCACACCCTAGGGGAAGTTCTCATTACCGTGAGTGAAGTCCAGGTTTCTCTAGCATAGGTTAGCCTGCAGTACAAAGGCTCCCTTTGATTCTAGCTGGAGGTTGAGGGAGTCACACTTGACTTCTAGGGCATATTCCTGGCCCTTTCTTTGTTCCACTGGAGACATGAAGCGGGGTGGGGGGGGACCTTACCTAAGAGCTCCTTCCTAATCTGAGAAGAAACCACTTCTCCCCAAGTCTTCACTCTTGGGGAGGGCGTGTAATAAAAATATTTCTAAAACTTTGTGTGTGCCCCTAGCAGAAACCTCACCCACCCCTCCCTCTCCATCAGCACTTACAGCCTCATCACCACTACCTGCCTGGAGAGCAATTTCATCATGCTTTGCTTCCCTGATTATGTCAGTCACCAGAACCCCTTCATCCCTGCACACCCTACATCCTTTTGCAGCCAAAACTTTTCTCTATAGCATGTATCATCATCTGGCATTCATAGTCTCACCAAAAGATTGGCTCCTCGAGGACAGGAATTTTTTCCTGTTTGGGTGTTTTTGGTGATTATTCTTGTCTAGAATAGTGCCCGGCATGCAATAAGTGTTCAATAAACATTTATTGAATAAGTGACATGATGGATATCTAATATTTATTGAGAATTGCCCATTATTAACAATATCCATTGTAGTGTGTTATTGGATGACTGACCCTTCATTGGCCTCTAAGGATGTACCTGGTAGTTGAAGGGATCCTAGAACGAAATCACATTACTTTGGTCATAAATCTTGAGATTCCTCCCCCATGTACATTTGCCAAAGAGACCAATGTACCCGATGCAACTACTGATGCTATTCTATCTCAACCTGCTGTTGCCCTACCCTACCACCACCTGCTTGCATGTGTATCTTTTTATGGACAATAAACCCAGGAGAAATCATTTAGAAGATTTGCCCTAAATTTGAGGTTTAGGGCATAATGGCAATTGGCATGAGGTAAGGATCTAAGCAACCATCTTTGTAACACATCATACTCATTGGGTTAACTTTTCACTTGATATCTCAATAATTCATTCCCTAGAAGTTAGAAATGCTGTGTTGATGGCCTTATCTAGAAGGCAATGCACTTGCTGGCTCCTCAAGTAAACTTGTGCTGTGCCAGTGAGCTGGAAATCACCATTTATATTCTGCAACACCAACCAATCAAATAATTCAACCCTGCATGGACTCCCTAATGACATTCCATCTCTAAGCCTGTCTGTGTGGCCTGCAGCAGGGACAGAGAGTTCTTCCATCATTTGTGATGGCCTGTCTTAAGGTTGGTATCTATGGTTCTCCAACATGTTTGTTGGTTGGACAGTCCCAGAAATACCAAAAAATTAAGCAATATGTGAGCATCTTTAATAGCAAGTGAGAATGTAGGAGAGTGTGGGAAGTACAATGCCTCCTAATTCCATTGAGAATTTCGTCAACCTGAAATCAATCTGTCACCAACTTGCTCCTTTGAGGGTCAAGATGTCCAGGCAAGTCTTCATGAATCTGTGGATACCAGAGCAACACCTAGAATGCCATACTTATGGTCATGCTCAGAGTGAGAGGACAACCCTGATGATAAGTAAATCCTACTTCTACTTCAACATGATTACAGCCCCACTCCCTCCCCCACCCCCACTACTTCCTTTTACCCTGATGCAAGTCATAACAACAACCTGGTAAACTCTGCATAACCAACTCTGAGACCTCCACACTATGCTTAGGCAAAAGTCCACCACTGACAGGCAACTAAATCCCTAGACCTCCTTACAAAAGGAATAATACTCCTTAATCCACCATCCCAGAAATTTAAAGGTAGATACATAGAAACTCTGTCCTCGATCACTGCTATTTCTGAGTCCTCTAAATTCTCCCTGTGGCTACCACTTTCCATGACAACACCCTTCCACAGCAGACCTGGCTACATTATCAGGCAACTGGCATCCTTGATGGGTGGTAAACCTGGATATAGCAGCACCTGTGCTGCAAAAATTCCCTCCAGGGCCAGGACAAGCCTGCAGAGCAGGAGAAAATGTTCAGATCTGAGCTCCCGCTGTTTATGTGCCCTGAGTCCTGCCTGGGGATTCTACTATTTATAAAGGCTTCCCTAAAGCAGAGGGGAGCCAGGATCTGGGCAGATCCTTTATGTCGCTGAGGGAATGAAAGCTGCTACACATTCAGGTGGCCCAATGTAAGAGGAAGGTGTGTCTTCCTTGTGCCGCTTGGTCACCAGAACTAATTTTATCCTTAACTTTTTACTGTAATTTTGGTTTCCTAAACTTGTCTTCCTTTTTGGATTATGAATTTGGAATTTATTTAAAGGGCTCACATCCTCATAAAATCCTTTCTACTGATCTTGAACACACATCCTGTGCCCGTGAACATGTGTACATGCAAGCACACACCCACATGGCTGGATCATGTCCTGTATCTTTCTCATGGATCCTCTAATACAGACCCAAGTAATGAAATCCTCTGCATCCCAAACCATCCCTCACAGCCCAGCTAATTTTCTTATATGCTCAGTACCTGTGTTGCAGTGGGCATGAATTCTGTTTTAGGGAACAGTGATTTTTATAGCACATGTTGGAGTCTAAAGCTCAGCAAATACCTATTTGCACTGAATCTTTCATCTATATGGAAGTTCTAATCACCCAAACTTTATGACCTTCATATATTCCATTTGTCATAGTCCACATGTAGAAAGTCCACAGCAGATATTAGATTCTCTGCTTCTCCCGTTATGCTCTGGGCTGCTGATGCCATCTCCATGTGTGCTCACAGTAGTGCTCCATCCTCACCCCTCTCTTCTTCCAGCTGTATTTTCTTTCCTAATGATGCCTAATTTATGTTTAAGCTCAAACAACTCATCACCTAGCTTTCTTTGAGTATAACGTGAGTACAGAGAATGAACTAGGGAGAAGTTCACATGGTTTATAGTTCACCTATAAAATATACTTGAATGTTATTTCTTCTACACAACTCACGAAGTGATTCTATTATATATCTCACATATATATATCCTCACATATATCTGTGAGGATAAGATTATTTCTAACCTATTTTGTATCCTGGCGTGGGTACACAGTAAATGCTTAAGCAGTGCATATTGAAGAAAGGAGTGGTTCAAATGGCAGTACCAGAGGAAGATATCAGAATGTCAGTGGATTGAGAGACAGAGGAGGGTAGTTTTAGAAATTACGTTTCTAAAACCTTGGACTGCTGAATTGTCAAAAGCAGTACTGGAGCTGAAGAGAAGGAGAGTAGGTTGTAACTCATGGGTCACTGGGTGTGAGATTCATTGGGAGAGCTAACCCTCTTGCTATGAGTCAGTGTAGGACTGGAGAAAAATAACCAGAAGGGCAAATACTGGAAGGGAGGGTTTTATCTTTTATGTCCATGATTCGTTTTTGGCATACTTAAATACCCAAGAATGTGATTCACCAGTTATCAAATGTAACAAAATCCACTTTCATTTTGTTGTGTGCTCTAGTGATACAGAAAACTTTCAATTATCTCTACTAATGCAATGGAAGCAATGGTACATATAATCAAAATGTCATTACTATTTGCTTTGGAAAGCATTATGTATGCTCTTCCCCCACCATATTTGCTTTCATAATGATTATTTCTAGCTTAGGCTAATATTAAAATGAGTTAACATTTTCTCTGTACAATACCCGGTAATAGAAGAAGAGAAATGTATGGCAGGAAAAACTCATGTAGGGCTTAGTACTTGCTACATGGATAATCTATTTGTAGCAAGTGGGGTTTTGAATAGAACTAAAGGCAAAGAGCAACTATGTATCCTGGATTTTAATGACTCAGGGATAGATGTGCAGGGGAAAGCTACAGCAAGCAAAATGGGGAAAGCAGTGAGTAGCATACAGCAACTGGGGTGCACAAGGGAGGTCAGACAACTGCTTGTGCTGAAGCTTTCTTATCTATAAAATGCAATAATATACCTGCTCTGCCTACCTAACAGGCTAACTTTGTCAAGAGAGATAGTAGGCAAAAGGACTAGTAAGAGTATTAAATACTATGAAAATGCAAAGCACTGATAGAAAAGCAATGAAGTAATTGTTGTCCCCACCTTTTCATGACCTGACTTTGCCCTAACTCCTCACTGCTTGTGGTCGGGGCTGTGGCTTCCCCTATGAAGAGATGCATCATTTCTCAGGTGGTAGCTTCATCTTACCAGTTATCTTCCAGCTGCAAACAACTTAACCTAGTGGCCCTCACAGTGTGGTCTGTGGATGTGGAACATCAGCATTACCTGCGATTTATTACAAATGCAAATTCTTGGAGCTACCCCAGGCCTACCAAAGCATAGACTTGGGAACGGACCCAGCAATCTATATTTTAATCAGCTCTCCACTTGTACTCCTTATCTTCCTTTTTTGACTTATTTTTGATTCATATATCATCTTCGACTATTTTACTTGCTTATTTACTGTGTTTATAGTGTGTCTCCCCTGCTGGAATGCATGCTCCATGAGGGCAATGTGTTTTGATCACTGCTGTGTACCCTGTTCTGAGAACTGTGCCTGGCACCACCTACTGGGAACTCCATAAATATTTGTTGAACTAATAATAAATGAGCAACTGTGGTACCTGAGAGATAGGAGAAATGCCATCCTTGCTGGTTCAGTTCACTGTATGCTCTCATTGTAACTGCAACATGCACTCTCTGGTTTTCCTAGGCATGAAAATAGTGTACTGATGGATCAACATGCTTAGATGGCTGGCTGGGGTTAGAGACCAGTCTATGGTCCCTCCCTAACTAAGGGACCATAAGACTAAGAATAAAAATCAGTTGTGAGTTCCGGTCTTCATTCTGCCATTAATTTGCTTTATCATCTTGGACAAGCAGACCTGGGTCTCAGCTTTATATGTTGATCTCAATGATCTCCAAGGTCCCTTCCAGTTGTAATTATAGATTTAATCATGTTTTATCTGATTAATGTCTGTTTCCTCTAGTAAAAGCTCTGTGAGAAAAGGGACTATTTTTACCCACCTAGTTCATAATGTCCAGTACTTGGAGCATTCAAGTATTTGCTGAGTGAGCAAATCCCTATGAAGACGAAAAGGTGATCTCAGCCTTATCAGCAAGTGCTCTGCACAACGAGACCATAATATTATGGATGTGGGTTGCGAAGACCCTGGCCTGGCAGGGATCTCCAATCACACAACAGCAGGTTGCTGGCTCTGGTCCACCCACCCTTCCCTATGGGCACAATGAAATTGCACCGTTCACTAAAGTGAGGATCTAAGCTGCCACTGGGCAGCTGTGGGGTTTGAAAAAGTCTGGATTGGGGGATCAGAGATTTGAATTTGCAACATAAATCTGCTATTTTCTAGTAGTGTGATTTTTGTACAGTCATTTATTTTTCTTGTCTTCAGCCTCCTCCTCTGCCTGCCTCTCAGGACACTGAAGATTAGAGGAGATAAAGCCTATCAAGTGTCTTCCCAGCATGGGGTGAGAAAAAGGTGTCCAGTAAATGGAAGCCTCCTCATCTGCTTCTCCTTCCCTTTCCCTTACAAGAGTTCTAACAATGCTTCCTTTCCTAAGGTGTTGGTTACTGGCTCATGGGAATGTTTGAGGTTAAAGGGGGGTAGAAAGTGGGATCAAAAGTGTTCCTTAAAATATCTGCCTTTGGAAACACATATATACATAATTTCTCCCAAGTAAATATATTTGCTTCCAATTTGCAAAATGAGATTTTGAGATTTGTAACTTCTTATGGCTTGATATCAAAAGGTTCAATTTTGTAAATAAAATTTAACACTCTATCATTGGAACATGCTGAGAGGAATCACTGAAAAGAAAGCATTTGAACTTTGGTGGCTTGATTTTCTGCTGCCTTTGTCTCTTTTTCCACCCTGCTTCCTCTCCCACTCTTCTGTTCCTGTCCTGCTCCCTTCACTTTCCCCCACCACACTCATCTGCTACATATGGCCATCTTTATTCTGGAAAACAAATTCTGCTGCTAGGCAACCAGAAGACAAAATTGCTGGGGTTGACATGACTCCTACGAGTGACTGCAACTGGGGTGGTGCTGCTGGCGTGCTAGACATGCCCTCACTGCATCTGTCCCCAGCTAGACAGATCCTTCCAGAAAGTGGGATTGAGATGGGGTGGGTTCTTGGCAGATAGTTAAGGGCCTCAGCACTCAACAGAAAGTATTTATAAATCACTGTATATCAACAGCCTGCTTTAGAATCATTTTATTAGAACACATTCAAGAAAGTGACATATGGAAAAAAGACAGCAGCAATTCTCAGTCATGCAAATGCCCATGTTAAGATTCTCCATTGGATGTAAATTCAAGTACAAAGACAGTCCTTTCCTGAGCCAGGTGCAATTCCAGAGAACAACACTTTGAATCGCGAGCGCATTTCCTCGGCAAAGTTCAGAACACTGAACAAGTCCCATCCTCACAAAAAGATTGTGAGATACATTGAAGTGTAAACTTTCAGGATTTTAAGGAACCCTTTACCCAGCCCTCCCCCATAACCCAGCTGGGGGAAGTAAGCCCAACTTTGGGAAC
Organism: Talpa europaea; assembly: GCF_964194135.1. Lineage (NCBI taxonomy): Eukaryota > Metazoa > Chordata > Mammalia > Eulipotyphla > Talpidae > Talpa > Talpa europaea. The sequence continues at coordinate 104,681,505 of NC_140070.1, read as the reverse complement.
TGTTAGAAATAAGATTTAGTCTATTGAAAATAAAGCAGTGGCCCTTTAAAAAAATTAGAAAATGAATACATATATACATATATATATATGTAATGGAATCATCTTTGCCTCTTGCCTTGGTGTGGGGTTTCCATGAAATTTGTTGTTAGGCCTTGGGATTCTCTCTTGAGTATCTTGGGAGATGGAGGACTTTTATTTTTTAAACTTTTTATTATGAAAAATTGCAAACATATACAAAAGTGGCGAGAAGGGTATAATGAGCACCCACACACCCAACTGGCCTTAATGATTATCAATATGTGGCCAGTTTGTTTTTACTTATTTCTTCTCCCACAGGGTAATTTGAAAGCCAATGAAGGCTGGGAGGGTGGTCTTGGATCCAGAGACCCAAGCAATGAGTGAAGTTAGGGAGGAGCTAGAAAATTGTGACAAACTTGGGTAGGCTAACATAGATGGAACATTTGGAGGGGGAAATGCCAATGTTAGGGAACAGCTAGAATTAACTTTCATCTTCCATAACCATATCCATGACCTGTCTGTTCTTTTTCCTCCCTCTTTCTTAGGATGTGGAGGAAGCAAGTTAGATTAGAACAATAGGTTTTTCCAGTTTGGGGGCCACTGGTTTTAGAAATGTTCAACCAGGAGAAAAACTCCAGAGACAAGTACCTCCCACTCATGAGCCTGTCCATTCACAATGCCGACCTGTAGTTCAGCGGGGGCCTGGGGGTGCCTAGTATTCATATAGGGAGCCGGGTGGGTAGTACACTGGGCCATGGGGCCTCTCACAGGTCCCTACTGTCCCACCATTTTATACTTTGGAGAGAAGCTCAGTAACCTTGAATTGTACCCAGTAGAGAAGCAGGGAACCTGGAGGGGTGAGCCCATGGCCCGGGGCAGGCAGATTTTACTTGGAACATGATGCCTCTGAGCAAAGGCTGTACCCCACAGCAGCCCTGCCAGAGCAGTTTCAAGAGAGGTGGGTGATGGGAATCCAGGTGGGAGGTCCCAACGGCGGCACGGCTAACCCGGAGAGCTGCAGGGACAAGTCCCAGGCTGCGCGCTAAACGTAAGTGGAGAAAGGATCTCCAGGTCCCAGGTGCCACCGAGGAGCAAGGTTGCCATCCTGTTAAGAAAAGGGCTGGGCTCTGTGATTTGCATATGACTTTGCAAAAATCTGCATGAGATCCCATCGCCCTTCATAGAAAACAGAGTTAAATCATCAGTGCAACCTACTGTATCTCTAGCAACCCAATGCACAGAGTGCAGCCTGGCAAACACACAATCATTGTTTGAGAAAAGGAAGCAGAGTGCTATGTAGGATAGTCCTTGGTCTGAAGTTTAGAAGCAGTCAAGCAGGATCTAGATGAGGATCGCTGACTGGCCAGCTTTCTAACTTTATAGGGTTCAAATCCATGATTTTCCCTTGCATTAGTTTCCTGTAGAACAGTCCTGTAGTGGCTTTCCACAGTCCCAGGCATATAAGGAGCAGAGTGAGAACACTATAAATAGGGATGCATTCAACAGGAGATCCTAGTGGCAGTGATCAGTGATAATTTCATACCCTTGTTTTGGTTTCTTATTTCCACTCTTTAAGGGTCCCTATGTCTTACCGATAACTCTTACTGTCATATTCAGTGGGGAAAAGTCACTGAGAAAAATATATCCAATTATGTAGCAGATCTTTGGCAGTGACAGATTTACAATTGCTGACTTCAAATGTTTCCAGGGTCTATAACATGTGGTAATCTGTGAATTTCCCAATGGGGGCAGCTGGTGCCTGTGGGCTGCAAGGCTGGCTGCCGGAGCCCATCAATGTGCGAGTGAGCAAGGGAGCCTGCTGGAGAACCAGATTTCATGTTTCAGAGTGGTCAACCCTCTACTGGGCATCTGAACCGATGGGATCATTGTTTCATGGTCAAAGAAAATCCACATTTAATGCTAATGGAGGAATGAAATATTTTAAAAAGGAATGACTCTTAGCCAAGAAAAAAACTCATGATAAATGTGAATATGATCTCACATTTGACTGAGGCTCAGCTCACAATGTCAAAGGCTGCCCTACAGAAATAAGAAACAGTCTGAAACTCTTGGTAAGAACTCCAGATGGTCAAAAACTGTTAATATTCAGGAAACACTTTAGCATCAAGTTCAAATAGCAGTTATCCTGAACTATGAGGGAGACTGGTGAGACTTAGGATTTCAGAAGGGAGGTGAAATTCTGAAGAAAGTTGCATACATGCCTTTGTGAAGTAACTCATGGTGAAGGTACTGGGTGCCTGCTGAGCTCACCTTCTCCAGGGCAAAAGGAGCTTAGGAATTTTAAATCACATTACATTAATGGTGGGGAGGGTGGTGGGTGGATGCTTAGCTAATCTGCCGTATCATCATTCACTGTCATTACCAGTTTAATATTTTTAAAATGCTGAATTTGACATTCTGCTCAAATAATATAGGTAGTGTTAAAATACTGACAGGTGAGAACAATTTTTAAAAAATATTTTTTACTGTCTATTATTAATGGCTTAAATTTATTGAGTGCTTACCATGTGCCAGGCAGAGTGCTGAGTGCTTGGCATGGATCATTTCACAAAATTTGCACCACAACCTTTCGGTTGTGAATAATACCATTACCCCATTTTGCAGGCTGAACCACCAAGAAGTCCTTTCCCAGATCACACAACTGGCGTGGAGGGTGAGATCTAAATGGAGGTTGGTTTGACTGTAAATTTATCCTTAATCATGGTGCTATGCTCCCCTAGTAAAGGAAAATCCATCTGCTAAATGATATTCATGTTTGTGTGCTTGTGGATTTCAAAGGCCATGGAAAGCCTCCCTCACATATTCTAAAAACCAATTGTATCCCCTAAGACCTAACTAAAACTGCTTTGGGTATATTCCTTAGGTTTTATAGAAATTTTTTTATTGCCTTTAAACTTCAAGTTGTGACTGTCTCTGTGCTTGTAATTTTATCTGATAATGGTTTGGTATATAAGATATTTAAGAAATAAAAGCATAAATGCATGTAAGCAAATTGAACAGTTATTTTCTAAAACTCTGCAAAAAACAGACCTATTTATTTAGGAAACAATTATTTTATATAGCCCAGTTGGTATCTGAAAGAGTAGTTACCCAATATATACCTGTGACTTTAAAAATGACATTCATTAATGATCTCATTGAAATAATTTTTTTGAAAGTCTGGCCCAGGGCAAGGATTAATGAGAAAATTTAAGGTGAAATTCCTTGGGTGGGAAGGGGGAGAGGGGAGGCCATTCAATTCACTTTGAAATGTTAATAATCTCTATTATTTAGAAAATAACTCACAACTTGGAATTTACATATACATTCCATATCCAGTCACCCTATACCTCTAGCATTGTGATCCAGTAGGCTGGTCGAGATTTTGGGATTAGCTTGCTGGAATATTTCCCTGGTAATTCTAAGGACTCAGTGAAGAACCCTTTTGCATGTCCCAACCACTGCATCGCTGGGGAAATCTGAGTTTTGCAGCATTTCAACTTCATTTCCACATTTGCCAGCTCTCATTTTCCAGAAGCAGTTGTCTTTGGCACTTTCCATGAAGGGCAAGAATTAGTGAGCCCCACTAACAGGACAGTGACTTTCATTAATCAGACCTCCCAACAATCTTATCTTTGGGGGGAGGGGAAGGATGTATGTCGAGGTTTCCTATATCTCCCTTATTGAGGTTCAGTCTTATAAACACTTATTTAATCTTCTGTAGGCCCCATACTTATAATTTGAGCTTTGTCATCTATGGAGAGATGTTCTGCATGCCTGGGTGCATGAGAGGCATCATTTGATACCCAGGGGTATAAAATAACCATAAATGGGGAATGTATTTATTACATTATAAATTTATACCTTTTCTTTTCTACCAAGAATTTGAGGCAACGATTTGTAATATATTTTTAAAAGCATCTCCAGTTGACTAAATGTGCTGGGTGAATCTTCTGATGGATTAGGAAACTACTGAGGCAGGGAAATACCTGAATTACTATTCCCACAACTAAGTCACAATAAACAGTCCTCTCTAAATTCCTGACTCATGCCACATTCCACCAGGCACAGAAGAGAGTGAGCTATTGACATGGGCAACACAAGGAATATGGATGTTCTTGGCATTTAAATTTAGGCATGATTTTTTCACTTACTCAGGAGAGGGAAATGCTAGGACTTACCTACAGAGGCCAAAATGTTACTTTGTGTGTTTTTACCTGAAACACCTACTTGTTTACATTAATGGACTTGGCTAGGTGGAGAGCATCTGCATAGTGGGCATCAGAAAGACCTGGTTTCAAACCTCAGCTCTGCCACTTTCTAGTTGTGTGACCCTTGGAAAGATAGTAACTTCTCTGAATGATATACTCTTCATCTGCAAAATGAGGATAATGATACTTACCTTGACGATTTGTTGTGAGGGTCAAATGGAAGATTATGTGAATTGTTGTGAGAATCAAATGGAAGATTATACACAAAATGTGAGGCTCATATTAGGAGTTCAGTAAGAAGGACAGTTGTTAGGGTGACTTTCTTGCAGGCAATCTTTGTATTTTCCTCAGCCCGCCCAGTTAGAGCAGGTACTTGTAAGGGAAAGGCTTGCGTCTCTCCCAGTAGATGGGGGTGGAAGTTTGTCCTGGGTGGGACTTGATGTGCTCTGTGTATGCTCCTCCATTACACCCAGGGAAGTGTGCAAATACCATATCACTGGTTTAAAAGAGCTGATCTCCTCCTCAAATTTCAAACTAGAGCTCACACTGGAAATTTTTCTTGATGTTACCATCAGAATTAAACTGAGATACAGAGCAGTAAAAATACTGAATTGTGCATAATGAAAAGACAAAAACTGTGTGAAACTTATTTTTGGATTAGCTCTTTTTCAAGGATTGATTGAATTCTGGGAACTTATTGTTGATGCTTTCTACTCTGCGTGAAGGGTCTCTGTTTGGCTCTCATGCTCACTCCAGGGCTCCTTATCCCAAACTCTGTGAGGCTGCTGATAAGGACAGGTTGGCTGAGCAGCTTAGTGATAAGCAGAGGGTCCTTGCAGGTGGTGCAGCTATGCTCTGTGCCTGCTGTGCTCCCCTAGTGAGCAACAGGCCAGGCGCTCCCCACCAATGCGCCACCACCCCAACAAAAAGAAATCAGCTACAGTGAGGAAGAGTTAATCTTCCTGTTTTCCTCTTTCCATCTCTCCCTGTGCTCAGGGATCCTTCTGAGGGAATTATGTCATGAGGAAGTGTGGAGAAGCATCTTTGAAGATATTTGTTTCATATATAAATTTTTTTTTGTTCCAAATATAGAAGGGTTAGCAATCAGCTCTTCACCAAGAATTCTTATCAGAATCAAACTGTCCCTTCTTTGACAGTGGGAGACAGGGATTGGACAGCTGATTAATAAGCGTCTCTTATTTGGAACCTTGCAGCCCATGCAGGGGTGACACTTCCTCTATGGATGCTCTCTGTGTCCTAACCCTGATTCCAGCGCCCCCACACTGAGTCGATTTGGAAACTCCTTCCTGTGGAGTCACAGGGAGTTAAAACCAAACTTAAAACACGTCTGCTTTCTCTTTCTCCCCCTGCATATCTCTTAATGAATTTGAAAGTACATTTCAAGTTTTTCTTACTTTTTCTCCAAACATCTGAGTTTGGGGAAAAACTGATGAACTTGTTGTTCCCTTGTTGTTCCCACTCCCACCCCCGAATTTTCCCTTTCTAGTTCAAGTCTTTCCTTTATAGTTCAAGTCTTCTGACCTTCACAACCAAACAAAGTTGCCAGTTCCTCAGCTCACAACCTTAACCTTGGTTCATCCCTCAAGTCAGCCCAAATTGACTCTCCAGTCACTTTCTCTCATCTTGAGATAGTGAGGAGGAGTCAACCACCCTGTTGCCCTGCTAGGCACCAACTTGAGCCTTTGTCCCTGGTTCACGCAAAGGGTGCATCTCAGCAACCATCTAAAAATTCTGTCTTTGTCCTTTAAAAATAGTATTTACTAGGGTTTTTTTTTGTTAATAAAAGTAATTAGTTTTATCATAGAAAATTTGGAAAAAGTTACCATCTAAAAAGAACCGCTATTTATATTTTGGTGTGTTTCCTTCATATATCCAGGCATGCATACATATGTGTATATACACACATATGTATATATGCATACAAAAGCACAAATACATACATAAACACACATATATATTCCTTTTTGTGTTTAACAGTAAAATTACTTTTCATAATTAGAGGGAAAGGGGAAAGGAAGACCCCAAGCATGTGGGAAAGATAAGCTGCAGCTCAGGTAGATGCTTCACCTGTGCAGCCACAGCCGTGAACTTTTGGAGCACGTGCTATAGTAACGTCATGGACTGAAGGCCAGGGAACAGATCCAAGATATGTCTGTTCCCCAAATCATGTAGGTGAATACTTCTTAGAGAGTACATGGCAGCACATTCAGAGACACACACATAAATGCATAAATATATACAAACAGAAGTTATACATATAAAACATTTCATTCGAACAAATATCTGTTGACCACTTTCTATGAGCACCTAACTCTAACTCAGTGCACCAGATAACACAAGGTATCTTCAGTTGTGGAGACAAAAACTAACCCAAACCAAACGACAGCAAATTGGAAGAAGCTGCTCTCTCACAAAAGGCTGAGGGAAGGGGGTCCGGAAATCATTTAATAATGAAGGAGACCTGTTTCTACAACACTCTTCCTGGGATCAGAAATATATTCGTCAAGACAAAGAAATAATTTTGTAGCAATGCAGCATAGGTTGGTAAAGAAAGGTGACTATGAATTGAAAGATCATGATATTTTAGTGCAGATAAGCACACATATGTACCAGAAAAAAATCTTAGAGGAGAGGCTTGCAGACAACAAGGGACCCAGGAGAGAAACAGGACCAGAGGGAAGGGACTGTGTGTTAGAGGGCTCTAGGGCCTGAAGAATAGTGTGGTTTGGGAGGCATGCATCTCCTCTTGAAGCGAGGAGTCCAATGCCAAGCTGTGAGGAGTGTGCAATCACTGTGGTGATCCTGTGGGATGATATTTCAGAAAGAAGATAGAGAATGAAGAAGAGCCAAGGTAGCTTAGAGGAAAAGTTGATGATGGGGTTCTCAGAAGAGCAGCAGATATGGAAAAGGGTAGATGGCAGATGATGAGTTTAGTATCATTTCTGTTGGGTGGCATGCAGTGAGTCATTGAGTGCAGATATGGCAAAGATGGGTGGGGTTATGGTACTAGATTTGAGGGTGAAAGACAAAGTCTAGAAACAGAACTCTTTCAACTCATTAAAAATGCAGATTTAGGCTAAGTATATAAAGTAAAATGTAGAATATATGCCCTGGTTGTTAAGGAATAGTATTAATGGGGCAGGGAGTAACATTGGTGCAGGTGGTTCAGAGGTGAGGTGAGAGTTACTGTGGAGAAGTAGCGAGCCTTTCTGTGGAGGCAGGGGTCAAGCTGACAGAGAAGGGTGGGCTGGATGTGATCAGGCAAGGTCAGTGAGCATTATAGGAGGAGTTGCAGGAGCAAAGCCTGGCACAAGTGTGGAAGATACTATAATTAATTAATTATTACTATGTGCAAGATACTATAGTAGATAGTAGATATTATAAGCATCATTAAGACCAAGAAATGGGTGGTCAAAGAAACTCTCAGTGTAACACAGGAGAAAGACATACAGGTAACAGATGATTTGGTAAGTGTAATTAGGTTGAAACATAAAATTGAGGGAAAGAAGGAAATAATTTTCTAATGCTGAGACTGAGGAAAAGTCATACATCAAATAGGAAACACCCAGCAGAAATAGTGCTCTTTATGTCACCAGTTGATCTGCTTGTTGGTTTCCTCTTTGCTCAGTTGAACTTAGCCTCTTAATTTCACTGCTGTAAGTATATCCTGGAGCAGCACTGGGCACATAGTAGGTGCTTAAAAATGTGAATAAATGATCATGAAACTGCTATTAGGAGCAAAGTCATTTCAGATATATAATCTTGGAATTTTTGTTGGAACATAAGAATTGAAGCAATTATTGTTGAAGGTGGGGAGAATCTAAAGAAGGAAGAATTAGGAGAAGTTCAAGTATAGATCTTATTGGGAGCATGAAATAACATATATGTGTTAGGTGGCAGAGGAAAGAGAAGAGGTGTTGAATAGATGAACATACGAGAAGCAGGCAGAAAAGATGAGAGCCAGAATATTGTGATAGGTTATCCTGAGACTCTTTCTGAGTCTAGAGAAAGAAGGGAATAAAAGGACAGAGATGCTTCAAGGTGAAGATAAAATACATGCTAAAAACCCTCATGTTTCTTGGTTGCTACTCAACAAAATCTAAATTTCTTTGAATGCTGTCCAGTGTCTGCCATGAACTGACCTACGTAATCATTCCAGCCTTATTTCATACAGTTCACCTCACAAACCCTGAATTTCAAGCAGGTACATCTACTCTGTCTACCCCAGACTTATCCTATATCTTCCTTTCTCCCTTACTCTGCTCTTTCTGTTGATAAATTCTAGCTCCTTGGTGAAGTCTAATGTTGAAGCATTTCTGCCCTTCACAATCTAGAAGTGTGATTTAAAAAAATTATACTTGCTGCCAATTTCTAGATCTCCCTCTCTTACCCAGAATACCAAATACATTACCTTGTGTTTATTCTTGATTTTTTCACTTAAAAAATATTTACCAATTACCTCTTATAAATCAGTACTTGTTAGATTTGGTGATGCAGTGGGTGGAGGGGATAATAAACAGTGATCTCTGTCCTCATGGACTGGAAGTCTGATGGAGGAAGCAATCACATAACCACACAAACACGTAATTACTATGGTGAAAGGTACCAATTCATAATAGTACAGAATCATGTGAAAGACATGACATGGAAAGAGACTTAAGAGTCAGGACAGGCTAAGATCAGAAACAAGTGAGAACACAAGGGGTATAGGGTGGATGGGGGGAGAAGGAATTTTCCAGGAAGAAGGAACAAAGTTCCTGGGATAAGATTCAGATCATGCAGCCCTCACAGGTGCTGTTGAAGACTTTGCTATTTGGCTGCAAAATGGAGAAGAAGCAGTAGGGAGGTAAGAGTAGAAGACATGCCCAGGCAGAAAGTGCTCTTGAGCCTTCACAAAGTAAAGCCAAACTATTTGAGTCTGGGCATAAGTTAGGAGACTTCTTTCATAGGCAGGACAGTGATTAGGACCAGAGGAGATTATACAGATGCTCAATAAATGCCCAAAAATTACTGTCAGCCTTCTGAAGTCAGTCACTAGGACTGAGAAACATTTAGTTTCACCTTTACAAATCATTCGCTAATGCAAAGCGCAGGCAATAACCTCAGGTCTCCAGAACTGCTGGTAATGTTCCTGTCAGGATAATCAAGTGCTCTAGATAACTAAAGGTAAACACCAACACATTTTCTCCCTACTTTAACTATTTTTGGAACACCTTTATATCTCTGACTTCTTAACACAATTTCCCCTTCTTTTGACAATTACAAATACCAACATGAGCAAAAATTTATGGTACAGTGCAAAATACAAGGGATAACTCAGACATGCCCAGGCCAAAAGCTCTCTTGAGCCTTCACAAAGTAAAGCCAAACTATTTGAGTTTTCATTCCTCAGTTGGCTTTTGCTTTTGTAGTTTCTTACTTTCTCTTTTGCTGTCAGTAGCTTAGCCTTTGTGGTTATGTGTGTCTATGTAGAATTAACTTTCTCCTCTCCTAATTTTCCTGTGGGCTAAATAATTAGATGACATAGATTATAAGAATTACATGTAAAATTAAGATTTGTTCTCAAATCTTAAGTAGCTGCCTGTGAACAGCTACTTAATTTTCTATGTAAAGACTTTCTAGATGGATCTTTGATCCATTTGTCACATAATATATAAAGTACAAAAGACATACTTTAAAAAGTCCTGTCACATAATATATAAAGTACAACAGATATACTTAAAAAAGTCAACTAGTCAACTAGTTATTGAGGGATTGAAAAGAGTCTGTATTTTATATATATATATATATATATATATAATGTCCTTATATATATAAATGACTAGCCACAGAGCAAGAGCATATATATACAACATGTATAACCAACAAAGGACTAAGATCCAGAATATATGAAGAAATCCTAGAAATGCATAGAAATCACTAGATAAATAGGCAAGAGATTTGAATAGAGACAGCATAAATGATAAAATTCAATGGCCCAATAAAGACATGAAAGGTTATTCAACATGATAAGAAATCAAGGAAATGCAAATTAAAATCATAAGTAAATGTTACTTTATACCCACCAGACCTGCAAAAAATTTGAAGTCTGATAATATCAAGCACAGGTGGGGATGTACAACATCAGAGACTCTCATATATACTGGTAAGCATATAAATTTGGAACCAGCATTTTGAAAAATAGTTTACATCATCTAGTAAAGTTGAAGATACACACACATATATATGTCCTATCACTTCGCAATTTCACTCCTAGCTTTAGACCTTAGAAGAGAAACTCAAGTACATGTGCACAAGGATACATATACAAGAATATTTATAGCAGCATTGTTCACAATAGCCCCAAATATCCCACGTACAGAATAGATAAATAAATTGTGGTATATTCATACAATGGAATACTATACAACAACAAAAATGAATGAACAGCTATACATATCAGCATGGATGCATTCCATAAAAAGAAGCACTGAGCGACAGAAGCAAGATATACACACACACTCACACACACACACACACATGCACCCTTGCACAAATACACACATACACTGACTCTAGTCATATAAAATTAAAAAACAGCCACATTGAAACTATATTGTTTAGGGACACATACAGAGGATGTAAAATTATAAAGAAAAGTAAGGACGTTATTATTATGAAGTCAAGAGAATGGTTACCTTTAGGGGAGAAGGACAGGGTTGTGACCAGGGAGGGGCACACAGGGGGCTTCTGGAAAGCTGGCAGTGTCCTGCTTTCGTGACCTGCATGGTTATTACATGTATGTTCACTGCATGGTTATTACATGTATGTTCACTTTATAATTATACATTCATTTTTTAGCAGCTTTTATGTATTTTCAGCATATATATTTTACATTCTAAAATTTTTAAAAAGTTTAATGTAAATCATACGTTTATAATTAGGAACATACTTATCCATAGAAATAAAAGTATAAATAACAGTTAGCTAATCAGATAAGCCCACAGCTCTTATTTAGGTAATAGTCTGGATTAAATACTCTACATTTTAATAAAATAGAAAATTATATGGTTGCAATATTAGCAGTTAAACAAAGCATACAAGAGCAATCATGATTATGGATTATTTTTAGTATCTGATATCAGATTGGAAAAGATAAAACATAAACTAGATTGCAAGGCTGGAAGGAAACTGGCACTCATACACAGCTGAGAAGAGTACAGGTTGGTACAACATTACAGAGGGTGATTTGAAAACGTCTACCAAAGTTTTCAAAGCATATTCCCTTTGACACAGTAATTCTTCTAGGAGTAATACTGTTAATACATTCACAACTTAAGTGTATGTATGAGAAACTATATGTACACAGATATTAATTACAGCCTGTTTTCAGTGGTAAAAGACTGGAAATATCCCATCTCTGGGATGTTAAATTATGGCATCATAAGTCATGGAAAACCATAAAGCCACCAAAAAGAATGAAGTTTACTCTACAGTAGCCATGAAATTATTGCCCACATTTGACACATGGAAAAAGGTATAAAACTATAATTATTGTATACAATTACCTGTTTAAATATTTTTAAAAGGATGAATAAGTGTATGTCAATTTTTATATTTCTAAAGAATGCCTCGAGAAGAATATCCACAGTTTGAACCATGTATATGTAGCACTGCTTCACAAGTTCACTTTAAAAATCCTGAATGCACGTGTTTAAGGAAAAACAAGTTTAGTTGATTATGAGGAAGCATTAAAAGGTTTAGGTAAAGATTTTAAGGGAATTTCTGAATAGTTACTATCAGTGCTATGAGCACATTAAAAAAAGAGCCTATTTCTACATCAAAACAAAACAGATGTACCAGTATCACTGCTTCTTTACATATTCTCCATGATTAGAATAATTATTTTGGGATCAAAATTGATACAAAGGAGAAGAAATAGAAAGGAAGATGAACTTCAAGGCCAAACTCAAATTTCACTTCTGGTATAAATGTCTTCTCCAATTATCAGGCTAAGTCTGTTATTCAAAATGGGCATACTTCTGTTACAAAATGTAGCATATTGCTTTGTAAATTTCTATTTCATCTGACATACTCATTTTTGTAATTTTCAGATGCCTAGCACAGCAACTAGCATAAAGGAAGTGCAAGCAGAACCATTCCATTTCATAAATACATGTAACATGTATATAGCCATTCTTTTGTATCATATATAAGACACTTAGGGGTATGAACTCAGAAAACTATGGGCAAAGACAGAGATTATTCCTACAGATTCTGAATCTCCATGGTATCAGGTCATCAGCGGACATTCAAAATTCTATCAAATAAAAGAATGAATTCAGTGTACCAACATATTTGAAATAATTTTCTATTCTGCCTCTAACTAATTTCACTCTTCTCTGTTAACGATTCTTCTTGGTGGTATGTTTATAGTGGTCGTTGGCCACTATAGTGCTGGTTGGCCCTCTAAATAATACAACCAACCAAGAAGTTTGGACTTCATGGTCCCCTGTGAGAAGTATTATCTTAAATGTAAGTGCTAGAGAGCATATCTTAAACCTCTATTTCTTTTGGGGTTTTTCAAGTTTTCATGAATACTACAAAGCTTTTTAATAGCTTGAATGGAAAATCACAAAAAATTGTTATTGGGAGTTGTGGGGTGAGGTTGGGGGGGGGGAGGTGAGATGAGGGAGTCTCTGCATTACAGAACTCAGATTTCACAACTTGAAGTGCCTCTCCTTAACAAAGTACTCTCCACTCCTCATCCCTTTACATACGTTTCTTTTAATTAAAACAATTTTTTTTTAAAAAGAACATTTTTTTCCTCTAACATTTCGGTTTGATCAGAAAGGAGAAAAAAATAAATATTTGGGGTTATATTTCCTGATTTGTTTTTCTTTGCCTAGAACATCTGCCTGGTGTGAGTTGGAATCTGCTGACTGCAACAAGAGCCAAAGGACGACAGTGGGAAGAGGGGGGAGAATCTAGCATCCTGCTTGGAAGTGGTTATGAATCCTGGAGTCACAAATTGGGGAACTACCTGCAAGACCTCCCACATGATCTTTCTTTAGAAGAACTGCTGAGTTACTTTTAAATAAAAGCTGCAATGGTGTCAGTCACAGAGACAAACATGGAGGTAGAGTTAAAAAAAACAACAGACCTAAGTTCCAATGCACGCCAAAGGCCACAAAACTGAGCATATTTAGGATCGTATCATCACAACAGGGACAGGTCTAAGCAGGTCACCAAGGGGCTTTGTTTTGTTCATTGACACATCCTCTGCACCTAGAAGAGTAGCTGCCATATAGCTGGAGCTCAATATATGGCCAGTGAGTTAATAAACGAGATAAAAATATAACATACATCAAAATCCTGAGGAAAAGATAATGAATTTTTAACATTCTCTGTTGCTCACTAAATCAGTCTGTCATCCAGATGTAAGGTGGCAACAGCAAAGAGGAAGTGAAACTTTAAAAAACCCATTCCTGCAGCTGAAACAGGAGACAGGAGAAAGACAATAAAAGATAGTGCTCTTTTTTTGTTTTGTTTCTTTCAGTACATCATGAAGTTCAGAGAGGAGTGCAAGCCCCTGCAGTTGGCTCGGGGCAGAAAGCAGTGTGGGGATCGGAGCACCCACCAAGCGCTCTGCAGCCAGCATCAGCGGGGGCCATGCAGATTGGAAAAACATTCCTACTGAACTTCCAGTCAAGGTTTACATCTATACATCTTTCTGCAAATAACAATTTCAAACAGAAATTAGAGCATTCAAAAACCAATTACAGCATACACAAAAAGCGGATGAACATTCTGAAATTGGAACAACTCAACTGTAAACCCTTACATCTGGGGAGGTTGAAAACTGAGTCTCAGCCCTGATACAGGGAAGTGTGTGCTCCAGCACAATCAGGGTCAGGTCTGTACAGGGCATGGCGGGAGAAGAAAGGAGAGACTGATTAGCAGTGGTGGGAACTAGGGTGGAGGCACTTGTAACTGGTGCTGCTGCACAGTTCTTTATCTCCTATCAGTTTTCTCTCAACAGGAAGAGCTGTCAGGGCAGAGGCAGGCTGCTCCCCTGGGCAGATGTCTGTTACTTAGAATCCCTGGACAAGGACTGAATTATGTCCTCACTGTTTTCTAGCTGTGGGACACCACAGAGGACATTGAAACTTATTTCTCTTACAAGGCCCTGCTTTCTGGTAACAGATTATCTCACGCCAAAGCCACAACCCCTGGTTGCACCCATCCCCAGTGTCTATCTACCGCGTTACACTGGCTGTGGCAGAGAATGGGTCAATAGTCAAGTTGTCAGCAGTGACGATGTGATGCTGAGCTCAGCTGCCAGATAGGCAAACCCAAGCAAGCATTTCTATCTAAGCTCAAGATCAACAAATAGGGGAGTAGTACCCACTCGTTTACCCACCATGTTTTCCCAAGAATCCTGGGTTATGCCTGCAGATAACATGTCATGCTTTGAAGCATAACACGCATGGGGAAAGGTAGCTCCAGCTAAAGCAGAATCGCTTCTTCAAAGCCCCACCTTCACCTGCCTATCTCCAGTCTCACTGCTTTGCTCCAGATGTTCATTCTTAACACATTTTTGCTTAAAGTTTCTAAAAACAGTTAATTTCCATACCCAGCAGGAAAGCACACCTGCAGATATCTAACTCCCGGTATCACTTTATAAATTACCCAGAGCTCACCGTGTTAAGAATAATATTTCCCATAGCTTGCTTCCCCTTACCATTAACTTCATAAGGTATATTCAGTTTTGTCCTGAATTAAAATAACTTTCTAAGTGACCTGGAAGGAATTAAAGGGTGAGTGGCATGCCAAGACACCTGGGCAGCATACTCTGGTAAACCTTGCCCAGAGAGCTGCTACTTCTCTTTCCACCTATAGCTTCCAAGCCTTGCTCTGCACTCCCCTCTACCTCCATGCCATCTCTCCTCCTCCTGCTCCTTTTCACCAGCAGAATGCAGGAGACTACTTACTTGGGTCTTGTTTGCCTTGCACTGTCGCCAGCTAATCCACTTTAACATGTCGGTTTGCTCTCAGTTTGCTTTCTCCTTTGACCAAAATTTTTAAAAATGGAATTTAAATTTGTGCTGGGCTAAGCTGTTCTGGAGACTCAGTGCTCCAGTCAGCTTGATGGCAGGATCAGCCTGAGCACATTTCAGTTCTCACTGCCAAGCTCTCAGAGCCCAACCAGGAATTTCCGTCAGAGGCTTGAAGACTGCAGAGGGCAGAATCACACCCCCACCAAGGTCACTATATGAGTCACACGTACTTGGTATCAAAGACTCTGTGATAGGCCTTAATACATAAGAAGCTACCGTGTCCTTCCGCCACATCCCAGCCCAGGGGATACTGGACTGGGCTACAGAACCACTCTGCAATTCACCTTGGGTCACTATGGATTTTCTGGGGCTGAGGTAGGGTGGCACAGAGCAGCTAAAGAAGAGGTAATAATAGTGGTTATTTATTTTTTTTTCCTACAAGGATCTACAAGGGTTACTACCCCAGTACCAATACTATGTTTTTAATCCAATTTAGCAGGGAAGAGACAAACTTGGGTTTGAGTTGTTGGTCTGTCATTAATAGGTTTTGTGGCTATGAACAAATCATTTTGTTCCCTTTAAAGGGGCTAAAGGAGAGGACTAGGTTTCCAATCTTCATGTCCCACTAAGATTATATTTCAAAATTCCAAACTCACTCAGAGGTAAATCTGACCTCTGGCCACCCTGCAGCTACCACACATTGATCTCATCTACTGGCAAATCACTGTTTCCAGTTTCCCTATTTCCACAACAGATACTATGCAGTGCCACCACCAGAAAGAAGTGAAATTGTGAGCAGCACAAGTGCCTGGAGCCTCCTGAAAGCACTTCCTAGGGTTCCTGAAATTTGCCTGTGTGTAGCCAACTCCCAAGGGGCTGCTGTGTTTTATGAGACTTATTTGCTTTTTCAGATGACTGACAACATTAAAGGTGGATTTCTCAAGGAAGTTTTACAAACTATGGAGTAGAAATCAAAATACTTTATAAAATAATGCTGTCATGAGAGTCTGCCCCAAGAGCCAGGGTTGCATTTTTAGCATAGTGTATTTCATTCCCTGTGGTGCAGTGCAATGACTGGAAGCTGATCATTATTTGAGCAACTTTTTATTGGAAGAAATCTTGTGACTTCAACTGCTTGCACTTTATCAATTTGTTCTAAGAAGCCAGAATATTCAAATGCTATTCAGGGCAGGATGGATGTGTGCTTCTGATGGGTAACAGAGACATACAGAGGAAGTCTTTCACATCCCATGCACCAGGATATCTGCATTTTCTTGACCACCATGGCTGGCCTTCCCTCCTTTGGGCACTAGTCTACTATGGATCAAAGTAACAGAGGAACTATACTAGGAGGAAAAGTCTATTTTCAAACCTAGTCTTCAACTTAATTATTCAGAAAAAAAAATCACAAGCTAGGCTTAAAACCTTCACGCGAAGATGATACTTGTTTTGGAGTGACTATCAGATCCTTGAGAACACTCAGAATGCCTCTGTCTAGGATTTAAACAGCAATTCAAACAGACTGTACTGGCAGGTGTGGTGTGCCACTGAGACTGAAGATTACACAGCTTATAAAGTCCAAGTTTAGGTTTTAAATAGATGTACTTTAACCCCAGGTAACAGGAAGTATAATCATATACTCTTTTCAGGCTTTAATTTAAGGGTTAGAAAGTGCTTTGGGAGGAAACATAAATCTCTTGCTATAAAGGAATATTTTGTGGACCCTCAAGCCCCGTCCCAAGAAAAAGGGTAGGGGGAGAGAAGAAGGAATCGGGCCTAGAGACTCAATGCATTGTCTTCTGCTTTAGGATACTGCATTTAATGGGCTGTATCTCCCATGGGTGGGTCACCTACTCAGCGGTAACACCTGCAAAATGTAACATTCTATCACAAGAACATTCTGCAGACTCAACCTTAGGTGGACTATCTCGATGGCTTTTAAGAATCTGTCAAGCAAAAAAAATGTTACCTCATGTGAACCAATTGATTTTTATTGGCTCTGACATTGCTGAGTCCCCACATTTCCAAATGTTTGATTTTCTCTTCAGTGGCAAAATTCAGTGATCTGTGGGCCCTTAAAACTCCAGGGAGCATACTGCCCACTTTCTTGCATGGAATTACCCTGCTGTCTCCGAGACAATGGCCTAGGACACATTTCCTTTACTCCAGACACCCTTTCTCAGCTAGTCCTGCAAAATCCTGGGAAGCAGATATAATTATCTTCACTGTTCAGACTAGAAGATTAAGGCACAAATGATTCAATGACCTACTCCAGAAGGATACTGCAAGTAAGCAAAGGGAGATTGAATCCACAACTGCCCTCAAAATCTACCTTCTTTACGCTACAATGCCCTCCTCCCTGCAGCAGACACATTTGCACCCCACCCAGCTTCCCTTTCCTGTCATAATCCCTATAGGGAAAATAATTTCTTATATCTAATTCAATCACAGCATTAGCTTACTTTATCTTAGAAGAAAAACTGAGCAGTATTTGATCTCTGATGCATTAACAGAAGATCAGGGAATGCCATCCTTTCTCTTTCTAAGTGTTTACTGCTCCTCTTTGGGAAAGAGTAAGTTAGAGGAGGGTAGGGACTTGTTTGTTCATTTCTGTACCCAGTACGGAGAACAGAACCTGTTATGGAATCATTAGGGTGCCAACACAGTGCATGAATGAAGAGGGTTGGAAGTGGCCAACACAGGGGCCAGGCTTTCACAAATAAGCCACTGCAGGGGCTGGACCTGCTATGGCTACAGCCCTTGCACCTAGTGGCCTTTTATGTGCTCTCGGAGTGCAGGTGCTAGGATTGCCATCTTCTGGTAAATCAGGTGAGGTTCTACAGAAGTCTGTACTTTGTAATAGGCATATGTTAAGGCAGTAAATGAAACTGTAGGAACCAGTTTAACTAGAAATTATTCAGCAGACATCCACCATGTTAAACCACAAGACACTTCAGCCACTTCTAAGCAGCTTTGTTTGCTTAGAATTCTGTAATTCTGAATTTCTTTGTAGTATGGTTATAAAGACCCATCTCTGAATAATCCACGTATAGACAAAAGAGCCTTACAGAGGAATGCCCTGCTCAGAGTAGTATGACCATATTCCTGAACAGAACAGGAAGACACTGTGGAACAAAGCAAGCACACCCCCTTACCTTCTGGGGAAAATCACTTTTGCATGGCATGGGTAAAAGGTAGAATCTAATCATGCAGACCCTTAAGGGCTGAATAAAAGCAACTTTGGGGAAAGCTATTCAGGCCATTTTCTGAGCACCCATATTGCCCTTGTCAGCATTTAATGCAAAATAAAGAATATTAAACTTATTCTTCATCAAGGGAGGATTTACATTTTAAGCAAGCAATTCCAGCCCTCCTGCTATGAAGAGTATGTCATTTTCTAGACAAAATCAGACAAACAGGGTTCTAAGTGTTAAAATCTGTATGAGAAATGAGGATGATATTAAGCATTGGCATTTTGTCCTAAATTTTGTCTTTTTAGCAAGAAATTGGATAAAATCACAGAAGTCATTTTTACCCACTAGTGCTAGGAGATGTAGTTGACATACTGGACAAAGTAAGATTAAAAACATGCTGAAATACTGGAATGGAACTAAACAAGAGAAAATAGATATGAAACAGTCTGATGCTCTGGTCAGCTAAGTCATCTGACCAGTTAAGGGCAGTCCATGAAAACAGGCATGGGATTTTATGAGCCAATACTGGACATACCCTCTACGACATGGTATGTCATCTGATGGAGGAGATTACAACTAGTAGTCTCAGAACTAGGAGATGAATTTGGATTAGTGAGATTCCATCTACAGTATTGTGCTCCATTTTGGATGCCCTGTTTTATATCCATAGTTACACTCCAGTGTAAATCCAGAGGAAGGTGACAGGGATATGGAAAGGTCTGAAAATATACCAATACAAGGAACAAGTGGAGAAACCAAGGCCCTTTGATATAAATGGAGAAGATTAAGAGAAAAGACAATCTATTGTTTTCAAATATCTAAAGCCTTAGAGACTGCCACTGGCCAAATGTGGTACAATGTGGATTAAAATGAATGCCCAATAGTAATGCATTATTACTCATGAAATAATAAAATAACCCATGAGCCAATGCTTAGATTCTAAAGACTAGTAAGTGGAAAGAGGAGTAAAGCTGTTCTGTTTACAGGTAAGTGAATCGAAGCTCTAACCTTTTAGGTCTAACATACGGAAGAACCTGCTGACAGTTCGTTAACAAATGATCAAACTAGAGGTCAGAACTCTACTCAAGAACCTTCAGAGGTCTTCACAGTCTGCTACATCATTGTCTACTCTTTTTCATAGTATATCAATGTTTGCTTTCCCCCTAAAAAAGGTGGGAAATTAACTTTTACTGAGTGTCCAAGAGGTGCCAAGTAAATATATTTTACTTAATTTTCTCAGGGGCACCATAGATGGATATTAGCTTTGTTTTACAGACAGGATCATTAACTGCAACAACTCATGCAATGTGACATGGACAGTTAGTGCTAGAGGCTTCACCCAGGTGTGTCCAAACTCCCTCTTCCACGCACCACACAAAATACACACAGGGATACTGGAGGGATGCCCTAGGCCACCACGGTTCCTCAAGTTGGTCTGCTGTGTCCTTAAATTGTTACTTTTTCCTCCACTACCCAGCTCCAAAGTGCCACTCTTCTGTTCCTCTGAATTAGAAGAGGAAACTGGGATCACTAGAAATCCATTATTAAAAGGCACTGATACCTGTGAGCTACCTCTGCCCATTCCCTCCCTATAGTCAATTGTATTTGCCCTTCTGTTGATTATAGCTCAGTTTACCAGAATCAATCCACTTTGCTACCCTTCTCTTCTTCAGAGTGTGTTCAACGGACCACTTAGAGACCAGTGGAGACCAATTCCTGGCTATAGTTATAGGGAAATGTAACACTGTTGATGACATCTATGAATTCAAAGATACCAATGAATGGTTCCTCTGAAGAAGGGAAATGCATGGCCGTTCCTTATCCCTACTGAGTAAGAACATTCTAAATTATAGTGCATGGCTACAGACAGGCCCTCTCTTTATTTTTTCTGACAGCGTGCCTATTTCTAAGTGATTTTCTAGGGTTCCTGTATAGAAACCTAGATAATAATAGACTTATTATCTCCTGACCTGCTGCCCACATTTCCTAAGGCCTGAGAAGTTGGGGATTAATTACTCAACAGGCCAGGTCCCCCCGCTGACTCAAGCTTTCCATTTGGAGGTAAGGAAATCTAAGCTTCTTTAGTGTATTTAAAAATCTGATACTTGTATGTTAGGCTGCTTTGAGATTACTTGTTTTAACCACCTCTTCATGGTGAAGTTCCCTGGAATAGGGGATCTGTCCCTTCTATCCATCCCACAAGTATTTCCTGAGCATTTCTGTGTGCCCTGTGCCAGGGGTTAGCACTGAAACAGACACAACCCACCTTCATTAGGGTGTAACAGCTTGGCTCTCAGAGATAGACATGAAATGCAAATTATACAAATAGGGCTTCACGAATAGTTCAAAACTCTCCAAAATTTTAGATTTTCAGCAGAGAGCTTGGATGAATGCTTTTTCACAAGTATGAGATAGTTTATATGGAATGGAAAGACTGACCAGCTGAGTTGACCTAAGCATTAGGAATTCAATGCTTTGACTTGCAGAGGGGAAAAAAAATCATGGAAGTGCATCAGCTGGGTTCTAGTTTCTGTTTTTCCACTAACTACTAGAATTCTTTTGGATGAATCACTTCACTCTTTCTGGGCCTCAATCTCCTTACTTACAGAGTAATGTGTATGTATCGTTATCATTAATAGTGAAAGGTTTGCTGTTAGAGGTGTTCTAACTTAGCCTCACTTCCCTTGCAAAGAGACAAGGAGCGGTTGGGGCTACAGGCTTCCTAAGACAAATGGCTCTAACACGGGCTTCTAAGTCAGGGTTGTAAGGAAGATGGAGGAGCTGCCAGAAGGACTGAAGTCCCTGGACCATGATACGAATAGGCTGTTTTGAACATGAGAAGCACTGCACTTTACTTACCACCCACTGACTTTTATATTTAGGGTATTCTAGCTTACATTTCTAATCAACAGATCAGAGGAGAAACTAAAATACAGAAATCGTTCTCTTTGTATGTTTTTACAAGTGGAAAAACCCTAATTTTCCATTCACTCTTACAGTCAAGAATGGCGTAGAAACTTGATGATAGAATTACCTTAAATGTCTATGAACACTAGTCTAGAGCATGATTGGCAGGACTTAGTGCCATGATCTTAGGATATTTGGGGGCACAATCTTTCTTTTCCTCAGTAAGAAAAAAAATTGGAAAAGTAATGAATATAAATCATCTTTAAAAAAATACCTGTGACTTAACTATAATAAAAATAAAGCAAGGACACAGGCTGTTGCCTGTGGCTGAAGTAGTAGAACAAAACACTAGGGGTAGATAAAATAGAGCCTAATAGTCTTTGAAAATCCATACCATCATTAATAAAATCACAAATATGTAACAAAGATTATTTTATATTCTTCCAACCCTGAAGTAAGCAAATGAGAGTAGGGTCAGAGGCAAAACCCTTTCCTGTCCCTGCTGCAAGTTCGGACAACTGAATTCCTCACCTAGTTTGAGCAAATACCTAGGCTCTTTGCTATAGCCTCCCTTTCTCCCTCCCATCAGAGCTCCTAACTCTGCTTACTTGCTCTAAAATATAAAAGAGCAAGTGACCAGGCTTTCTCATGAAACTACCAAATCCTGCTTCATACACTGCTTCCTGGTCGTCTGTCCTCATGAATTGAGCCCCAACAATCTGGCCAGAGGAAGGCATCATTTCTAATAGATAAGAGGCTCCCCTATCAACCAGCATCTCTGTCACCATTTCCCAAATGGTCTTGGTCCAACTTTGAGATAAGCCCCATTCAAATCATGTGAGCTAATCACAGCCCCTAAGCCCTCAGGAAACTATCCAGTTTTAGTCTCCCTGAGTCTCAATTTTCCAGAAGGTAGAGCAGCCCAAGGAGCCCAGGTGGGACACCTTAGAAGGCAAGAAGACCCAGACTTTCTCACTATTCACTGTCCCCACTTCTGCTAAACTCACAACATGAGAGACCAGGCTGACCGCCCCAATGTCCCCTCAGACAAGATTTTCACGCGGTGACATACCCTGTTCTTTCCCCTGGCACAAAGAACAACCAGCTCTTGAAGTTAGGCTCCATAGTGGCAGAAATTCCTCAGGGGGTATCTGCACTGGTGGTTAAGTCAACAAAGAGTCTTGGGGAAGGAAGGCTGGAACGCTGTCCTACCTTGTCACTGTCCACTGTGTTCTGAGAGGTCCTAGAAGCAATGGAGATGGTGTCTGGCTGGCTGCTCCCATCCCCCTGGCTGTCGATATCCTCCACTCCATCCCTGCAGGAAGAAGAGAAAAAAAAAAACAGGGGTGGGGGTGGGGGGACCACTGTGGGTTTAGAGCACACAAGGATTTCCAGCTGAGCTGGCAGAGCAGAGCCTCAGCACTTTCTAGCAGGGATTTGTCTAAAATTATCCCATTAAAGGGAACTATATGATTTTCAGTGATATTACCTCTTGCATTTAGTAAACATGAAACCACTGTGTTGATAACTGAAAACGAAAGGGCCCCTCCCCATTGCTCCTCCAGCCCATGTTGCAGAGAGGAATTTTTTTTTTTTTTTAAATAACTGGGAGTGCATCTATAGGAAGGGAGCAGTAGGAAGGGAGAGCCTAGGTTTCAATTGGCTGATGGAGTAGATCATCTCCAACAATCCCACTGTTCAGGATAGTCAAATAGTTTCCCTGCACACTCTGACAGAACTGAGGGTGGTTTGTAGTTGGCATATATATATATATATATACATATATATATATATATATATATATATATATGAACTGTTAAGATTTTTGGTTTTTGACTTGTATTTCTTTGCTCAAGAAAATGGGGTGGGATATTTTCTCCAGGGAGATTCTATTTTGGAAGTTCTTGACATTGGACCTTCAACTCCTGGGTTTGGAGGAAAAATTTATTGCCCTCATTTAACTGGTCTTGCTTAACTCATCCAGAAGACCAAGGAACCTTCTCAAAGACCAGAAAACAGTTACAGATTCCACAGTAGCTTCAGAGTCACCTGCGCGCTCCCACAGATCTGACAAGACATCCCCCTGACTGCACTCCTAGTATTTGGGCCCTGTATTGATAACTGAAAACGAAAGGTCCCCTCTCGATTGCTCCCCTCCACACCTGTCCATCTGTATGTTCTTTCAACATCCCAGCTTTAGAACTGTGCACCAGTCCTCCACTGAACTCACATCCAGAGTCAAGAGGGATTATGTGCCTGAACTGGTGAAGGCACAATGAGGAGAAAATACAGGAGCGATAGGCCAGGTATTGGATAAATTAGCACAGGAGATGATGCTGGTTACAGGACAGGGGACTCATGGCTGGAGAATATCTCCACAGGGGCAAAGTGTTCCATATACCGAGGCTTCCTCACAGAGTCTAAAAGATCACCATGAGGTGTATGTGTCTGTGGACAAGTGTGTGCATGTGGATGTACATGTGCACACATATGTTATAAACAGTGTCCACTAGTCATTAAAAGGATTTTCTCCCATTCAGAACACTTCTAAGTTCATTGTTCTCTCAGCAGCACTTGTGGGCTTGGGAAATACTAACTTATTTTAATAATATAAGCCACATATTTGTAAGGAAGGAAATTCTGCTGTAAAAAGTTGTGTGATGCATCTCAAAACCAAAAATAAAGGACTTTTAGATCATCTGTTGTTTTGGATTATCTGTGCCACTGTTCCCCACCACTTGTAGATATTTAAGAGTTGGCTATGCTTTCTGCTTCCCACTATTCTGGCCCATTGCAGGCCCTTCTGGTCCCTCCAGATGACGCAGTTCTGGAGGATGTGGGGAGCCTATCCAAGAGTGTGGGTGGTATTCCCCAAGCCCATCCCCTCTTCTGTAAACTCTGTTCCCATATTCAGGGAGCCAACTAATGAAATGAGACTGCCTGGCTATTCTTAGCAGTCTGCCAAATATTCTTACCCTGTCATCATGGACAATGACAGAGAAAAGGTGGCTGGCATTTCCAAGATATTGTTTCCATATTCTAGAAATGCTCAAATTCTCCTAATGTAGGTAAAAGGGACTCTTTCGTAGTGTAACTTTAATATCACTTGAATATCCCTTGCCACCATAGTCCTGGACATTCAGTCACTGTAACTGTTTCCTCTCTAGTATCTTAAGGTAGGGACCTCCTGCAGCAGTGTAAGGTGATTATCAGGCTTTTCTGCCCTCCTGCCATTAGCATTAATGATGGATCCCAGCAGTCCTGAATGCATGCCTGATGGTGGGCACCTGGAATAGGATGTGGGCATACATAGGTGGTTACAACTGGGCTGAGACTGGGGCTTATAAGGGTGTCATCATGGGGAACCAGCAGAATAAAAGAGAAGCACTAGAGAGAGAAGCAGAGACCACGAGAGAACGCCAGAGAGCCCAGAAAGAGTGAGGATTCGTTGGGGCTAGGAGGCCTGCCAGCCTCCTGGCTTCCCAGCACAGCTACCTGCCGTGTATGTGGTAAAAGCTCAATAAAAGCCTGAAAAGCCACCGAGGGCTCCAGGACCTCTCCTTTACCCAACTGCTTGAATCACAGAGATCCTGAACTCTGCCTTCCTGCTGCTACAAGCAGGTTCTGTCTTTAGTGTTAAACTAAATCTGCCTCTTATCTGGTAACTGATACCAACATAACCCCTCCGTCAATACAAGTATTACCTGTCCTTCCAGCACCAAGAGGCTACTCTATTCTGACCACGCAGGTCTTAGGACTTCTGCCCCGTGGAGTTACACTGGCCTTAGTCACACCCTCATCTTGGCCCCACCTCCCTCTGCATGGCTGCTGTACACCACAGGTCCTACAGAGGCTCCCCAGCCTGCATATCCTACTTGGCACCAAAGATGAACAAAATCTCCTCAACTGGTTTCATCCATGAATAGGGAAGGAGTGTTCACCACTAGTCATCTTTATCCCTAGAACTCTGTTTCTGTTATATTTTTCCTTCAAACTTTACATGAAGTTATTGTATACTTCCTTTTGAAGTATCCTCCAGAAAAGAATGTCACATGGAGACTTAAGAAATACTGAAGCCATCCACTTGTCTAAGAGAAACTGGGAATCAGAAGGGCACAGAGAGATGCAGATATAAGAAATAAGCCATCTTCTGTTTATCTTTGATGAATGAAGGTGAGGTGTATACAGGGAGGAGGCGTGTTGCTGTAAGAGCTGCAAAGATTACCCCACACCATATTAGCCCTCCCAAGTTGAAATATGCAAAGCCTTCTTACTGTCTAACCAGTTCTGAGAGTCCCCCACTAAGGGCTCATGTCCTTTCCAAATCCTCCCCCAGAAACTGCAATCTAGCGCCCACGGGATGTCCCCTCTCTGTGAGACATGACCCTTAGATGGTTGTTGAGGTAATGGGCTCATCTTATATTTCCTTTTCTCTTCTTGAAGCACTTAGTAGGGTGTCTATCAAACCAGAGGTGCTCAGTGAAGCCCTGCTGAATTGAATTGACAGTAATAGGGAGAAGTTTAAAGGTGAGGCAACTCATCCTAGGCAGAACTCAGCAGGGGCTTCATGGAGAGAGATGCCACCTGCAGAATGCATGGCCCCTGTGGAAGCAAAGTTTCACCCCATTCCCACTCCCAGAAGCATGTGAAGCAGGGTTGGGGGAGAGATGCTGGTTACCTCTTACTATTGTTCCTCTGTTTGGCTGGTGTTTTGGGGAGCTGAATTGGCTCCTTTAAAGCGCCTTTCAGGTGAATGATCCTTTCTTGAATCACCTCTCGTATGTTCTTGATCCACTCCTGCTTGGTTTCTATGTTGGAGGCCTGGAGTGCCACAGGTAGAAAAAGTAAGAACCCCACATCCCTTCATGCCACCAAAACAGTTTTCTACCCTCTTCTTACAGGCTTCATCCATTACGTTCAAGGATACCAGGTGTTTTAGGAGTTTCTTGTTTTTATACTTACGACTCTTCATTCTGAGGACATGTTTCTTCAACTCTTAGGACAGGGTTATGACTTCAAGATTCAATGCAGATTTGCACAGTGATTTTTTTCAAAGAATTTAACAGCCTGAGGCTGAAGCAGTCTTTGGAGGACTCCCACTGGGTCAGAGAGTCACACTTCAATGGCTAGACTTAGGGAGGTCTGGGGGGCACTGGGCAGGGCAGCAAGGGGGAATGCTAAGGCAGTGGCTACTTACCAGCTGGTAATGTGCCTGATATTCAAGATATTCGGTGCCTGTTAGGGCTACACAGGCATGTGTAGCCTGGTAAACCTGTTAAATGAAGGCACTACTACCTTTCTGTGAATAGCCCATTTGTTTTTGTGGAATTTTTTTCAGGTAACCATCTCGTGACAGGTAGCAACTACAATAGCAGTGCAGAGGAGTGCAAAGCTGTTATCAGGGTTGCACCATCTTTTCCTTGGCTACAGACACTTCCTAACAGCAAATGGCTGGAAGATGCTCCAGCTGCAGGAAGCCTTTTCAGTCAGGCTAACTACTGCCTGCCTGCCCAGACTGCATGTGCTCTGGGAAGCAGAGATGACTCTTCAGGACTGTCATTTGGTGAAAGGCCCCTTCTTGATACTCCTCTCAATCAGCACAGCCCTAGGCTGCTGTGATTTACTAGGGTTTATAAGGTATAAGTTCCCAGGAATAGGGTCTATATCTCATAGGTAGTTGCTCCCCACAGCACTGAGTGGAGTACCGTATATGTAGAAATTATTTACGAAAAAACGGTGAATGTTGAGCAAATCAAGATTTCTTTTGTCAAAGAGTCAACTGTTGTTCTGTCGCTTGACAATGAACAGGACATTTAATAAGTGGGCCCTGGTGGAAGCCTCGGAGGCTACTCTTTGCCCTCCTCCCTCTGTGCTCACACAAATGCATGGACTGGGGAGATCATTACTTGTTGAGATTTCAAGTCTAGTTTCGTGATAGGATTTGCTTCTCAATACCCATATGATGCTGCCATTCCCCAGAGATGACCAGCAGCTCAGTGGAGACTTCAGGCCCAGCTTTTAGGTATAATACACCCATACCCCTCCGCCCCAGCCCTGGTCTTGTGCCCAGCAGAGAGCAGTACTTACTTTCAGCACTGTTTTATTGTCTGAAGATGGGGTGCGCCCAGACCACAAGGCGAATTTGCAGGGATCGCCCTCTACATGCTCAGTCACACCCAGCTCTGAGGTCTGTAGACAGGAAATGCCTGTGAGAGGCGGGGAGGGGAAGGCAGTGGGGAGACTTAGGGCTGGGGTGGGAAGGGAGAGGCAACAAAGAGGAGAGGACGATGGGAGGGGCTTCTGTCAATCAAACTTAAACAGATTGGATACTTTGTTCATCTACCCAGGATGAAAGGACCTACAGGCACAGTGCCTGATTAGCAGGTAGCAGGGAGGGAAGGTGAAGAGGGAGGAGCTAAAGGCAAACAGGAAAAAGAACGGAGTACTCTAAAATACAGAAGTGGGAGTTCAGGAGTTCAGGGTGGGAGCTTTCCAAATAGGAGGCACTTTCATTTGTCCAGGATGGTTAGGCGTGGCACCAGGGGCACAGATGAGCTGAATGTTTCAAGATCCCTTCCTGCCCAAGGGCTCTATGAAAACAGTGAGTTTTGTCTTACCCCACCTGCCCCACCTACCAGTAGCTTGTTCTTGTAAACATATTTCGTGTGTCCTGAAGAGTCTTTGATCTCCTTGCTAAAAACCAAGGAGATCTCAAAGAGGAACAAGTGCCGCTCCCGCCCCTTCCGGATCAGCGACTTAGGGTCCCACACTTGAAAGGCATCCTGGAGAATCAGCTCTCCCTGCACATCCAGGTTCTCGTCGAACCCTGAAAAACACCCATTTCCACCCTGTGGAGTTCCTCTAGTGCCATGTTTGAGAAAGGCTTCCCAAACTGTTAGCTTTCAGCTCCACGGCATTTTCCCTCTGATTCCCGAGGCTCCTGTAACTGGAGGCAATGGCTCTACAGTGACCAGACCCCGCGTTCCGTACTGCACTGCCTGTGGACCTGGTGGGTGTTACTGAGTCTCCTACAAAGGTCTTGTGCAGACCCTGCCTCTCCCCTGCCTCCTGCCAGGGCAAACCTCATCACTCCTTCTTCCTCCACAGCTCCAGCCTCCTCTCAGCGCGGGCCCGGGGTGGGGCTGAAGACAAACACTGCTTGATGGAGTGTCCTTGACTCCACATGGTCATTCCTTTGTTTCTTATGTTCCATTCCTAGGACTCTTTTCTTTGTTTCTGTACAGAGTGGTGCAAAAGCCTTCAACAGCCTATACCATTTTAAGTTTTAACAGGTTCTGAAACTTTGGTGTGCATAAGAATCAGCTGGAGGACTTGTGCAAACACAGATTTCCGCCCACCCTTATCCCCGGAGAAACTGAAAGTCAGTAGGTGTTCAGCTGACGAATTTTACATTCTGACAAGCTCCAGGTGCTGCTACTGCTGCTGGCCCACAGAATACAGATCAGGGACAGGCTGGAGGCGAAGGGCACTCATATAAGAAAGCATCCAGGTATGGGGTTGGGGGCAGGTGCAAACAAAAGAAAGGGACAGAGAAATTATGACGACAGGGATATTGAGATAATTAGTGATGTCTGGAGAAGGTGACCAAGTATTCTTTGATGAAGAACTGGGGTTTCCTGTGCTAAGGGTGGGCTAGGAAGTACTTACAAGGGGCATCGACAGGAGAAGTTTTGGGGGGAGATGAAGCCCAGTAGAGAAAAACAGCCCTCAGGTTTGCATATTTACAATGTAGGGCACTTACTTCCCTTGAGGCCTCTCTACTAGGCCAGACTCAGATGTTGAGATTTAACTTCTTGGCAATTCCCACCCCATCTCCA
Organism: Talpa europaea; assembly: GCF_964194135.1. Taxonomy (NCBI): domain Eukaryota; kingdom Metazoa; phylum Chordata; class Mammalia; order Eulipotyphla; family Talpidae; genus Talpa; species Talpa europaea. Next base: position 104,652,277 of record NC_140070.1, on the reverse strand, counting down.
TTGCAGTGTTGCAACCATGATATCGATGTCTCACTTGACCAGGTCTGTAGGTCCCATGAGCATCGTTCCAGTGTACTGAATGTATTTTGATGAAGTCCTGTTAAGATTTCTCTGGCTGAACTTTTCTTACCTACTAGGAAGGGCATAAGGGTAGTTGCCCAACAATTTGACTATATTTAAAATAGAATGGTAAATTGTATGTATATTTTAGCACAATAAAAAAAAGGCATGAGTCTAAACACATTGTGTGTGTCTGTGTGCGTGAGTGTGCACATGCACATTCTACTTACAATTTGTAATATGCTATTTCTGATGACTAATGCAAAGCTAATGCTATGCAAATGAGCAGAACTGCTGTGGGTCAAGGTTCCAGCACATTTATAGTAAGGATGACAGCCTGCCCTATTCTATCTCACAGGCAGTACGTTGTCTATTGTCTACATGTCTGAAAGACTTAGGTCCGGTCCTACCTGGAGCTGGGGTGTCAACCAAGCTGGTCTCCAGGGAGAGCCTCTCATATCTCCCCACGACTTACATAACACTTGTCACTTCTCCTCTCTTCCAGCTTTGCCCCTGGCCTGACTTCATGTCATTTCCCTCCCACATGCTCCCCAATCTTGGGAAATGAGGCGGCTCCTCAAGGAAGGCTGGGAGGACAGCTACCTTCCAGCATGCTGACATGCATGGCATCATTGGCTTTCTTTGGGACACTGAGCATCACTTCCAGGCCATCCTTGAGCTCCCCTTTCCCTTCTTCACAGCAAGTTAAAAGTTCCTGGGGAAAAAGTCCAGACACAATTAGAATCCCTTCCCCCAGCTTCCCCACCTTCCCACCCCCTAACCCATTAAGGCAATTTTACACCAACTTTGTTCTCTGCTATGGTTCCCTCTAAGCTGTTAAGTAGGGTGGGGTGGGAAGCTAGCTCTAAAGATTTCAACCACTGTTTTTTCCCCAGACTGAGCTTCCTCAGCTCAATTTAGTTCAAACTAACTCAGTTCAACCCAACTTGTAAATGGGTAGCACTATGTATCAGTGATCAGGGCAGCCTCATTGCTGGACTGCCCTCCTGACAAAGCACAAGAGATGTAGTACTGTGGAATCAAGAGAAGACAAAGGGTGTGCAAGGTGCACACAACACTCATATATCCCTGTATGCCTATCAGTAGCACCACTTCTAGTTACACACCTCTACTGCCAGAATACTCACTGCTACCATACTGGCAGCAGTCTGAGGTTATAGAAATTACAGGTTTATAGCAATTCACAGGTTAAAGAAAAGACTTTTAGATGACATAGATTAGGAATTCCTAATCTGAATTCAATAGATGGGAATCTGGACTAGTCCTTTTATTGCCAAATGAGGAAACTGTGATTAAGGGGGATGCAAATTGTCCCCAGTGATGGACTTCGTGGAGGTCATGTAGGGACTTGAATCCAGGTCTCCTGAATCCAAGTCCAGTACTCCCTCGACTATGCCAAAATTCTCTCCCCCATATCTTTGACCACATGGAGACTTCCTGGAACATACCCTTTCTCTTCCACTTCCTCATTGGAAACTAGGCCATTACCATCTCCATGAAAGATATATAGGATCAGATAATAATTTCCAACTATGGAATCACAAAGACTGTTTATAATGATATTGCTCAATACAGTAATACTGGCTTTTTATTTTCCCTATTGGGGTGATTATCTCGCTCACTTTGACACTGGGAAGAAATAGTTAAGCAGCAGCTCTGCAATCCATATACTTTTTCTTTTGATTGGGAGAGGCAGGGGGGGTAGGTGGATGGATTGGGGGTGCACTTCCAGGCAAGAAAGAAATTGACCAGATCAAACCTTGTAAAAATGTTAATGACAGATGTCCTGGCAAATACTAGCAGGAGTGTCCTTATCTATGGAATGCTTTTAGAATACATCTGCCTGTCTAGAACTTCATACCATAAACAAACCTGGATTCTCTGGAAAATGTCTCATAAACGATGCAACTCTTCAAGTAAAAAGTGAATACATTTCATGACCAAAATGACTCTTCAGGGTAAGTGATATGCGAGGTCATTTAAGAACCTTGCATGTTAATCTGGGAAGGAGATATCCTGATACTGCAAGAAAGGACAGGAAGGTGGTGGTACCTGGGCTTTTCTTTGTTTTACCTCTGCCCCGGGGTTATTTGTATCTTTGAAATCATTAGTAAAGCTTTATACTTGGTAAGTTATCTGATTAGACCAACAGGAAATCCAATTCTTTGTGTTATCTTAGGTACCTTCTCATAGGAAGAGGAGAGCTTTGTGTCTAAAAAAGAGTGAATTGCCCAAAGAACATGTTTTCAGCCCTGTCTTTGGTTCTAGCTGGTGTGATGGCATTATTGTTCAGGAAGGTGTATTTATTTCTGCTGATCTGAAGTTTGCTGATTCTCCCCTACCCTTCTAATATTAATCCTCCCAACTTTATTCTCATGCATTTTCAAAGGAATGCCTGTGGTAGAAACATCAGAGGGAAACAAGAAATATTTTAGTATAGGAGATGCCTAAGCAAGCAAGGGAAGTAAGAAATATGCTTCCATTTGCAACACAAAATACTAATTAGTTTAACCCCAAAGCAATTTAGTGAGGCCACCAATCTGGTAGCAAAGTCAATAAGTCCTTCTTGGGGCTTTTCTATAGTTTATGGTAAAGAGAAGGGGCCATATTTTATCTAGTCTCTAAAAGGACAGCTACTGAAGATTTAAGAGAGTATTGAACACTCCAACTGACATACAGTTCTCTCTTTTATGCAACAGCTAAAGTGACGAACCCCAGAGGACACTGATAATTAAATATCAATTTACTTGGAATAAACCTGACTTTAATGAGAAAATAAATCCCATATTATTTATTTCTAGTAAAAGCTCAGCAAACTGTTTTTCTTTTTTACTCAGCAGGCACCCTGCTATCAGTATATTTATGAGGTGCAAATTATCTTTTTTCTCTGTCACCCCCCAGAAAGTTTATAACTTCCCCACAATCAAATTCCTGCTACTTCATTTTTTCACTTTTCAGTTATCTACATGGTCACTTCTTAAAACATCCAATTATGGTGTGAATGCCCACAGACGACCACTCCATCTGTCTAAAGTAAAACACTGCGTTGTGTTTTACTATCCATCCTCCACTGCCCTCCCTTGTCCATTTCATAAAATGAGTCCTAGGAACCTCAACCTCATGGGATTAAAAGGGAGAGGTTATTGTTTCTCTAAAAACTACATCCTATTAATTTAAGACATTGGTAGTATGGATGGGCAAGTTGTTTTTGCTTTTTTTTTTTTTAAATTCTACTACTTGCTGCAAAGGTTTTGAGATATTTATATTAAAAACCACAAAAACAAAATTTGAAAAATCTAGCACAAAACATTAAGTGGGGTGTGTAAGGAGAGAACAATTATAAACAGAAATCTGGGCTACGGAAAAACTACTGTAGTTACCACAGAACTTAGCACTAACTATCTGACAGAGGTAAATAAGGACTAATAGTTTTTGTGGTGTAAAGGGCAGAAAACTTAATTGTTTCAGGAGCCAAACCTTCATCCACTACACTGAGATCTTATAAGACTTTCTGAGTCAATATAAGAAACTTGAAAAAGTAAAGAAGATTTTATCTTTGAAAACAGTTCTGCCCCAACAGCTGAGCTGTCCTGCACATTGCTATTTCTTATACTTGTCCTCAGTAGGCCGAGGGCAAGGTGCTGCAGTGTAGTTCTCTAAGTCATTTTGTGGGTTTGGATGACTTGTGGGTGTGGAAGCAGAAGCTTGAAGTCTTTTCTTGAAGATGAGGGGGTGAAAGTTGAAGAAGGCATCTGAAGGGATGCGATGTTGCATGGGCCTGCCCTCTCAGAGCTGTGAAGAGAATCCAGGGCACACCCACACTTTTCTTATCAGAGAACCACAGTGCAAGCCAGGGAGAACCTACATGCTAGAAGAAAGACCTAGATTTGAAAGTAGACCGGTTTTCCTGTTTAGTGAAACTAGAATATACAAGATCCTGTAGGCATCCTTAAACGTGAGCTAAATTTCACCAGATTTTCTCTGACAACTAGTGTACTTATAACATGTCTCTCATTATCCCTTTATTTTTTTACTTGAGGAGAAATCTGAAAAATATACAAACTGAGGGAAAAAATCCCACCTTTGCATCTTAAGAACATAGCAGGATTATATAACTGCCTATAATAGTGATTTCCTAGGCTTTCTGGGGAAATATCATATTTTCAAACGTCAATATATCCATTTCTTGGAAGAAATCAGTCCAAATTGTTTTATAATACCATTATTTGGATTTTAAAGCAAATATTTTGGAGAAAATCCAAATCATCTGGCAATCTCTAGTAGCTCCCCTCACACCTGGGATCTACAGACAGAGGGTGCCCTTGTGTTTTAACATGTCCTCTCTATTTTCTCTCAAAAACCTTATAGTCTTGACCAACACAGAGTAAGGCAAAGGTAGGTGCCAACCTGGCTCCACTGCCTAAGTAGACTAGCATTGCCCTTAAGACCTTGACCCCTGATCCCATCAGAGGCAGGGGACACCAGAAGGAAGCTATCCCAGAGGGAGCAACGGGAGAGACTTTAAATACCATCCAGTGCCTGGGTGGCATTTGTTGAAAGTGGGGTGCAACTCAAAACAACAATGAGATACCACCTCACATTCATGAGGATGGCTCTGATAAAAAAAGACCAGAAAAAAAAGGTGTTGGTGAGGGTGCAGAGAAATAGGAATCTTCTTACACTGTTGGTGGGAATGTAACTTAGTCCAGCCCCCATGGAAAATAGTAGCCACAACTTGTTCTTAAACCCATTTCTCCTCTTTCCCCCCACAAGTGAGCATCTGCAATTTAATAGGATAGGACATGAAGTCTGGAGTCATCTCTGAAGTTCTACTCTAGGTAGAGGAAAGGGCTTAGTGGAAACTTTCCATCCTTGGGCAAAGCTGTGTCTGGTCAGTGGTGACACTGACACTTAATAACAAACTGACACTGAATAACAATCAACTCAGTAGGGAGTTATATAGGTCAGGGGGTACCTTCAGGAGCAGTTGGTACTTGGTGATCCTCTGGACAGGCTTAATCAGGTAGGAAGAGATGGAGTTGGCCAGACCATGCCGCTGTTGTATCTCCTACAGGGATGAAAACAGGCACCCTTAGACACAGAGGGAAACGTGCAAGTGTGTGTTCTGGGAAAAAGTGGTGGGGTAAGAAGAGAGGGGAAAGAAAAAGCATAGACAGTTACAAGAAAATGTTATTTGATGGGAAGATGGGAGTAGAAAAAGAAAACAGGAGAGACCAAGGTACCTCTATAAATGGAGAAAAGGGGAGAGATAGCAAAAGGGGAGACATTTTAGGGAAAGAAAGCAGATATTTCATGAAATAAAATGGAGAAAGCGCACATGAAAAAATGCTCATCGCTACTTATAAGGCAAATGCAACTCAAAACAACAATGAGATACCACCTCACATTCATGAGGATGGCTCTGATAAAAAAAGACCAGAAAAAAAAGGTGTTGGTGAGGGTGCAGAGAAATAGGAATCTTCTTACACTGTTGGTGGGAATGTAACTTAGTCCAGCCCCCATGGAAAATAGTAGGGAGGTTCCTCAAAACATTGAAAATAGATCAAATGACCCAGCAATTCCCTTTTAGGTATCTACACAAAGAATGCAAAAACAGTAATTTGAAGGGAAGTATGTACTCTTATGGTTCACTGGAGCACTATAAATGGAAACAACCACAGATGAGTGGATTAAGAAGATGTGGTATATGCACACAATGAATACTACTCAGCTATAAAAACAGATGAAATCTTAGCATTTGTGACAACATATATGGAATTGGAGGAATGACGCAAAGTGAAATAAGTAAGGAGGAGAAAGACAAATAATGGATGATTTCACTCACATGTGGAATATAAAGAAATAAAGCAGAGGAACAGGCAAAACTAAACTCTAAATCCAAACAAACCCTTGAATCTGAAGGCAGAATTGAGGCCATCAGTGGGGGAGTAAGGAGGTAGGAGTTAAGATGGGATGGGGCCCAGTGGACTCTGGTGGAGGATAATGGGTGCTGAGGTGGTGGGTGTTGTGTGGTAATTTTGTGTGGTAATTTAAAAAAAATTCTATTTTCCACCAACTATTCCAGAAAGGAGCAATTTTCTTACTCATTTACCTAGTCCCTAGAGGTGCACAGTTAGAGCAGGAATTCTCCAACGATGATGTGCAAAACAGTTGGCAGTGTCAGTCTCTTTGGGCAAAGGAACATTGTGCGTTTATTTGGGAGCTCTGGCAAGAGAGGGTAAGCAATAATGCACCTCTGACACTCTTGCCTTACTGATAATATGCCTGGCTCTGGGAAGGTTGCCTGTGGAACAGCGAGAAGAGGGCTATATCCAGTAACTAGGTCAGATAAACCAAGCTCAGTAATCAAAACAGCAACAGACATCCATTGTGTATATATACCACATATATGCAAGTGTATATTCAACAGTATTCTATTATGTATATATACCACATCTTCTTACAGCTCTCACATCTACAGTAAGAAGTTCTGGATCATGTGAATATGTGGGCTTCTCTGAGGCCACAATTTTCTGTCTTCTCTTTGCAATAATGGATAAGACGATTACCTTTATTAAGGTCTATCTCTTATAGAGTAGGGCCTAAAGCACATGGAAACCCTTCTGGAGAAATGAAAAAAAGCTACCAAGATTATGCTTTTTGAAAAGTTTTTGGAACAATTAGAAGAATTTATTTTTCTCTCTTCACACCTCCAAGCCAAATTCCAGGAACTCCTCCTGGATTGGTTTTCTGGTCTCCATTTGGAGTTTTCAACTAACATAGAGGTTTATTGGATGCGATGTGGGAAATTTGGGATATATTTGACTTATCAAAGTCTAAAAATTGGCTCGCATAGGGATGTGAGGAGTATAGGACTACAGGAAAATAAAGCTTAGGACCAGGCACTGTGATATGTATAAATATAAAACAGGCAAATCATCAGTTCATTTCTCAAAAGGCTTACTGGTGGTGAGGAGAGGTGTGTATTACATTGTTAACTTACCAAAATCTAAATCATTACAAATACTAGAATGAGATACAAGGTATAATGTATACATAGAGAAAGGGAAAGATTCATGAAGGAAGTAAAATTTGACTTTTAAAGGATGAGAAGAATTTTGAAGAGTGATTGTGCATGCGTATGCATGTGTGTGTGTGTGTGTGTGTGTGTGTGTGCCAAAGGTACAATCCATCTTAAGCAGAGAGAGCAGTGTGAATAAAGTTAAGGAAAGCAGAAAAGTTCAACCCATGCCTAGAACACAGGACATGCACATTCAAAAAAATACTACATGGAAGACAGGGTACATTGCATTAAAACTTCAAAAAAGGTCATTCTGCATACTGTTGATGAAAACTCAATCAGAAACATCTTAAGGGAAATATATTATTTAGCAAAGACAATACTAGTAGAAAGAATTCAATATGTTATCAAATCAATTCTGATAGGTTAGAGAAGTACTTTAATTGTGTTTTGGCAAATCTAGCCTCAGAAATTCTGATTTGGGATATTTTAGGATCATTTTCAGATTAATGGTCCATATAAAAAAATCATGTTATGTTTTTTCTCAGCTGGCTTTCTCCCTTCAAGTGTCATTTTTTGGCTAAGCAACAAGACACTTATAGAATCACCTCTGTGATGGCATTGTCAAGCAGCAAAGATGCTCAGAGAAGGTTTATTTTCTCATTTGAGTACAGAAGCTATGTTTAAATGCCTTTATGTGCCCAATGGAGTCTAGCACAATATTTTGTATATAATAGACATTCAAATATTTATGGGAGGGAATAGAGCAAGTAGGCAGGAAGTTAGATGTACTGATAGACATTTGAAAGTTCTGCATTTTAAGTTTCCATCATTTTCTGATATGACTACCAGACAGGCCATCACTGCAACTGCCTGTCTTTCCCTGAACTTTCCTTTTGCTCCATCTCCCCTCTCTGATTCATCATTTGCATCCTGCAATGACCCATTTGACTCTGTTTACTTGACAGTCAATATATCACTCATAGGGGTCTATAAAGACTCATATCATCATTCACCAACAGGATTGGATCCTTATTCAAAACCAAAGCATAGGACAAAGCCTACTGACCCCGATTCATCTTAGTTTCCATTACAGCACAAATGTGCAACCTGTTTGTATGTTCCTCCATCTGGAAACTTTAAAAAACCTCAATGTCCAGGCCAAATTCAGACCAATCATTTCAGAATCTCAGAGGAGAGACCCAGAAATCAGTATTTTTTTTCAAGTCTTACAAAAGATTCCAATGTTTAACCAAGGTTGAGGTTTTTTTTTAGTGATTCTCAAACTTGAGTAGGCTTCACTCTGATGCCAGGTGACTCTACCTGGAGGGCTCTTTAAAACAGATTGTTGGGCTCAATCCCAACCAGAACTAGAGATTCTGATTCAAAAGATCTGGAGGGGATACACAAATTGTATTTCCAATACCAATCTCAGGTGATGCTGATGTGGTTGATCTGAGGACCACAGTTTTAGAACCCCTATATTTGAGGGAAAGGTTATCTGAAGTAGAAGTGAAACATCTTAATACCTGCCTCATGAAGACCTCTGTGAAACATGAGCTTTATGGCAAGCTAGGTTTAATGTTGAGGCAGAGACAAATGTGTCTTGTAGAAATCAAGAGATGAGATGGGGTCGGGTAAAGCACTGACAAACACTGCTTTTGTAATCCCCCATTTTTTATGTTGTGGGTGGCTAGTAAAGAAAAACAAGGTAGAAAAGATCGCTAAAAAGCCATTATCTGAAAGTAGAGAAGCATTCCACATGCTCAATGGCCAAAGAATGGAAAATCACAGCTTACATCAAAGAAGGTGCCTGCATGCTCCAGGATCAGCTGGTTGGAGTCAGGTTTGTTTTTACAGTAGGTGACATACATCTGAAATTTGTCTGCCTAAAAAGAACAAAGAGATCAGCATCTATTAGTTGCTCCCTTCTTTCCATTGAGCCTCAAGGACCCATCTATAGATACCAGTGTTTGGATTCTTTGTGGCAAGTGGTCTGGGCTCATCTGGCCTATGCTCTCCTAAAAAACTTGGCATGCTTTCCTCATTTCAGCAATGCAGAAAGCTTGTTGAAAGTGAACTCATTTAGACACTAGTCCAAGCTAGGAAGAATCAGAAAAACGAACTGACATATCATAGTGTATGCCGAAGTTGGACAGATTTATTTGGAGATTATCCCCCTTTCTGGATTACCTAAAATTGTTTCCCATCTTGAAACAATGACATGTTTGCTCTAAAATAAAAAATCAAAGAATAAAAAATGAAGTATAATTTTAGAGGTAGATCTGTTCATATTCCAAATGTCTCCACTCAAGGGGGGCCTCCTTGGTGGTGCAGACGGTTGAGCACAGTGCTGTGAAGCTGTCTGCAGCCTCTGCAGTGCCAGTTCGATCCCCGCCAGCCACGGAGCAACCCACATGGCACAGCAGACCTCTCCTATCTCGCCCGCTGCTCCCTTCAGCAGTGTATTTCGGTCATTCTGCCTGTTCTGTTCCCCGCTCTGTCTCTGGTGAATCCTCTCACCCTCCCGCACATCTGCCTGTACCCTGGTTCTTGTATTAATAAATCTTAACAAACAAACAAACAAACAAACAAACAAACAAACAAACAAAAAATAAGTCAAATGTCTCCATTGGGGGTGAGTTTTTAGGGTATGTCAAGTAGCAGAGTGACCCTTTGGGGCAGGGTCTGAGCAAATAATTCAGACCCAGATTGTTACTTCAAGACAAGAAACTTACAACTCCTTGAAAATTTCTTTCTTTCTTTCAGGACCCTCTGGGTTAGTGTTGCATACCCTTTTTATTGGGAAAGGTGTGTGTATTTCGCTATGAAGTTATTTCTATTCTTAAAATGTTGCCCATCTTGCTGGCTACAGAACATTTGGGATGTCTTCTGAGAAAGCAGCCTACATATCTGTTATTTATGGCAGGTTTCATTTATGTCAGCACTTTTCTAATTGCTTTATGTATATTAACTCATCTGGTTCTCATAAGATCTTTATGTGGTGGTTTCCATTATTTCCCCATTTTCCAGATATAAAAACTGCTGCATAGGTTGGTTAAATGACCCAAAATCCCCAATTAGAATGTACAGGCATCTGACTCAAGGCTCCTTGGTAGTAGCCATACCTTTTAATACATTGTGAACAACTCTGTATACTTCTTTTCCACACCACTCATTTATTTAGATCATGAGACTTAAGAAAGTCACCTTAGGATAATCCTTGGCAAAAGGTACATGTTTTATGCACCAAAGCTTTTCTGAAACCAATTTTAGAGTTTATCTACCACCTACAAGGCATTTGTCATCCCTAAAAGATATTGACTAATCATACTTATGGTTGATTTTAAGGCAAATACACAAATTGTATGACACAAAGTGCAAAAAATATGTTTGCTTAATGGTCAATTTTGTTTTTTCTCTACATTGCCTGTATAAGGGATCATAAATTATTTATTACCATTAATGAACTGTGAATGAGCTCATGGACTCAGGGTATTCTAATGCAAATTAAACAGCAGTCTGAGACTTCTTTAATAAATGAGAGTATGCCAGGAAGCAGACATTAAGGTATCATGAAGAGAAAACAATTCAAGTCTTGAGTTGTGGGACTAGTTGGGATATTTATAACAAGTGCCTAGGCAGCCTATCTCATCTCATCTCATGCAGAAAATCTAAAGTAAAACCATCACCCTTCCTATTTTGTAGGGATAATGAGTATGAACTCTCTAAATCATAAAGTCATTTTGAAAGTAATTAGCCCATTTTGAGCGGCAGTTATAATTAGATAATTACTAAGTATTAGAACTCTTGACTCTGGGTAAGGATATCACGTTTAGTTGCACTTTGTGTCCTAGGTGGACTTCCCTGGAGATATGTACACTCATATCATGAACCTGAGCTCAGAATAATGTGGAATAGAGGTGCTAATGGAAACTAATGTTTTCCTATATGAAATTAGAATTTGGTACATTCACTTTTACTTGACCTATGACAATAGCATCAAAAGAGAGAATGACTAGACATACATCTCACAGGTCAGAATTGGGATGAATACTCAAGCAGTCTGTTCTCCATTAAGGAAAAAAAATGTAATTGGTGATTAGGTGGATTCCTCACATTCTAGTTCCCTAAGCTTCCTCCTGTAAAAATAACTAGTTGGAGCCACTGAGCAACTATCCCAAGGATAGTGGTGGTCTTGTTCTACTCTCCTGATAGACATTTCACTTTTAGAATATTGTTAGAGAACTTAAGATGGTTCTCAAGCACAATATCTGTTTCCCAAGGAGGTGTCCTCTCAGGGCTGGGCTGCTCTTGTGGCCCCTCTCAGCAGCCCCTCACACTGCATTAGCGTGGCACTGACACCAATCCTCAGGTCAGGCACTGAACAGTGATACCATCTGGTGCCATTTGCACTCTGGGGCAGCAGGAGAAGGATTTCAGGTGGGTTACCCAGGTAACAAAGCAGTGTCCCACATCCTCAGGCAGCTGCTCGTACTTCTCCAGCTCTTTAAGGAAGATGCTGCAAGGGCAAAGAGAGACTGAATCAGATCCCCTGTACTGCTAACCACCCCAGAGGGTTATACTGAGACCAACACAACCCTGCCAAACCCTCAGTTATTTACATGTGACTTCTCTACTTTCTAAGTGATATGTAGTAAGGCTCTAGATAGGTTAAAACTACTTTTATTAAAATATATTAATTTATTAACCAGTGCTACTTAAAATACTGTTGTTTCTCTCAATTGTTTATATTTCTCAGGCTGAAAATAATTAAATATTCTACTTATGTTGGCCTTTCATTTTAATAGCAATTATAAATCTTTTTTTAATATAAGTAATCTGAGCACATTAGAAAATTAATCTATATATCAGAAAGAATAAAGCAAATATAATCCACAATATTAGAGTTAATGTGGAAAAATTTTGAATCCAACAATGCCTTCTAATTCTTAGCCTTCTTCTTCCATCAGTAGCCAGTTAGTTTATGCTAAAAACTATAGTTAATGTTTCCTAATGCAGACATCATCAGGAAAGAAAATTTAATGGAGAAAAATCATAATCTATTTCAAAGCTGAATTGAGTTACTACTGAATTATCTACTATTGGGAATATCTGTGCCATGACATCCTTCCGTGTTAGTAAATAATAGTTAACCATACCAACTTCAAATTAATACACTAAATAATTGGTTTAAACTCAGAATACATGCTCTGATAAACCAACATGACTGGAATGCAGTTTGTTTTTTTAAAATCACACAATGTTTTTCAAATAATTATGAAGCTGTGGGGAAATATATCGATGGAAATAGAAGATGGTATCAACATAATCTTTACAAAGAGCAATTTGACAATAAAAATGTATCTTTTGTTTTTGTAATTTTAACTCTGGAAAATCTCCTATAGTTGTAGCCACTCATACATAAGATGAAGTACACAGTGGCACTCACTGTGGCACTGTTCACAATAGCAAAAGATGGTGTGCAGGCTATCAAGGATGTAAACTACGGTACATACACCAACTAAATAGTAAGTACATTGCTTTCTATGTTTTCATATGGAAGATCTCCAGGGCTGACTGTTAAGCAAAAAAAGCAAGGCATTAAAGATTGTATAGAATATGCTGTCTTTTGTCTAAGTTGGGAATATATATTCTTATTTCCCACCCAGGAAACTAATGGTCAAAGGGTAAAATTTCGGTTATGCAAGGTAAGTTCTGGAGATCTACTATACAGCTAGAACCTATAGGTAATAATACTGTATTATATACTTTATGTTAGATCTTTGCTAGTTTTTCTGTTAAGTGTTCTTACTACACAATAATAATAGTAGTAACAACAACAGTAGGGATGGGAGGAATCTTTGGGAAGTGATGGACAGGTCTCTGACTTTGATGGTGGCGATAATTTCATGGGTATGTATTTGTCCCTAAACTCATTAAGTTGTGCATATTAAATATATACAGCTCTTTACATGTAATCATACTTCTATAAAGTGGTTTTTTAAAAAGTCATTACCATAGGAAACCAGGTGAAGGAACAGGGTGGGGAAGATAGTAATGGATAGGATTTCTCCACTTATGCTCTTTATTTAATTTTAAAGTAAAATTAAAAATTTGATTAAAAGAAAGCAGTATTGAATTATTCCACTACTTACCTCTACTACTGGAAAAAAAAAGTGTTATTGATTTGACTTTACCTTTGTCCAAACATCCTGGCAGTACCTTGTATTACAATTGGTTATGGATTATATGTATGTGTTATTGGTTCTTTCTTCAGTGGAATTGAAAAATGTTGTTTTAAATTTAAATATTTAATACAAATATGCAATTAAAAATTTTTGCAAGTCATATTTGAAAGACCAAAATGCTAATAAGAATTGATGAGATTATTGATAGTTTTCTTTCTGTCCATGTGCAATTTAAATTTTTATACAATAAATGGATATTGCCTTAGTAATAAGAAAAAAGTCACTTAAAATTTTAGGGGGTTCCTAGCAGTGCCAATTTGATGTGTAAATTTTAGAGAATCTTGATCTGAATCACAGAGCAGGAAAAATACAATGCAATTTGGGCTTTACAAATGCAAATACACAGTGCTCAAAAATCAATAAAGTACCACATTTAGTGCTGCTTTTAGAAGAATTTCAAGTGACACATACATTTAATATGACTGTTAAAAATGGAAATAGGAAAAAAATATTATATAATGCTATAATGGAGGATCAAATTTGTTCAAAGCCAAAAAGGAAACATACATTTTAGTTGCAAAGAGATGCAATCTGGCTCACTATATATACACACCCACACAGTATAAAAAATATATATGTAATTATTTCTGTAATTGAATTCTAAAAGTTATAGGCTTTTATTATATGGCAGTTTTCCACGAGAAACACTGAGTGATACAAAGTGCAATGTCATCAGATTTTTTTTTTCAGGTGTTGAGACATTCTTCACCCAGTCAGTTCTCATATTGGCTTTCATTATAAAGCTCAGTGAACACAATGAATGGAAATCAGTTCTGAGCCATGCTGGACTGAACAGGCGTTGGGTGTAGGAGCTGGAATGGTTTGGAAAGAGGAGGAAGAACATCTGATGAGCTATTCTAGGTCAAGGACTGATGAAAGAAAGTGAACTTTTAAATAAAGGAGGATGTAGGAGGAAGAAAGAAACTGAAACAGGAGAAATGAAAAGGGGGACCCTCGAGCCCTGATGCCTAGAACAATGCTTTCAACATGTAGGGGACCTTCACTGCCCCACTCTTGGGATCTCTTTATTTATACAATTATTAGTATTCTCACTCCAGCTCCCAAAACTGAGTCCCATGGTATATAGGTTTTTCTTCTCCAAGGGTCAAATAGTAACATTCCACACAGGATATAGAACTGTATTTTTGTTTTAGAAGTTGCAAGAACATCCATGATGACTCAGGGAGTTTCCTCATTCCTTAACTTATGACCCAAAGCCATTGGTCTGGACACTTTAAGGTGAATTTTAAGTAAACAATGATAGTTATACCCAAAGAATTGATCACTGATCTAAATATTGATGACAGTTTTACTAAAAACCCTAGTAATTTAGATACAGCAATACCCTGACAATTTGTGCATCTCTCAAAAAACTATGGGAAGATTCTCAGTTTGAAAATTCTCCAAATATGAAAGCACTATAAAATGAATTAAATGCATAGAATATTATTTCTACAATTAATGCCTTTTTGGACAACAAAGTTTTGACAGCAACCACCACTAGTGCACCCTTCTACTCATCGATCCCTGTCTCATTTCTCTCCCTCAACCACACACAAGCTAAAGAGTCAAGAGTTCCCATTTAGTCATTAGTTGCAAGGGATCTTAGAAAGTCTCATTTTTTTTTTGCCCTTTAAACAACAACTTCACGGGGTTGTAGTTAAGTATTTAATAAATCCACATAGGTAAAGAACCCAACCCTATGTCTGGCATATAGTAGGCAATAAGTAGACTTTAGATCTTCAGGACCAGCTTCCCAGCCTTAATAAACTCACACTCTCTTTGATAAATATAGACAGCACATATCACACTCTAGAGGACACTCTCTGCACCACTTTCCTGTGGAAAATATATAGATTACCTTCCTCTAAACCATATCTTGGGAGAATCTGATTGAATATTATGCAAAAATTGGATGCCAAGTTTACATATCATTTAAATCTGTGGAATGCCTGGTTAAGCTGATTTCTTTACTATAGGACTTTTATAATCCTATTTAATTGAAGCGACACATTATAAATCTCTGAAGCAGATACAGTATGGGGTGTTTTCCAAATGTCTTTGTGAGAGGAACTTTTTGAGGATAGTACCAGATTTTGTCCCAAGGAATACTGTAGGACACCCTAGTTAGTGGTCCCCCAGTTGGTTGTGCATGGCCCTCTGAGATGAGGCGCTGAATGCCTGCATTGTTTAGAAAAGCTCCCTGGGTAATTCTGATGCATACAGCCCACAGATCAGCATTTGAAAGAAAATGCCCCAGATCTCAGTGTGCTTCCAGTTTTCAGATCCTACATGACTCTGTAAGATTCAATTTTTAAATAAAAAAAGAACTAAAGAACACTTATTTACTTGTATTGAGCAAAGCAAGTCATAGTTTTGAGTAAGATATTCACTGTCATCTCAATGTAATTGTCAAAGGCAGTGGCAATATTAAACTCATTTTGCTTTTTAATTTGAAACTTTTCAAGATGACAGATTATGTAAGTCTGATCAATGTTATTCCACCTACTTCAAATCGACATGAATAGTTAAATTAAAGCACAAGAGTCTATAACATTCTTCACAAATGAGGAGCATTCCAGCCCAGCTGTTCTATAGCAACATCTTGGTCCTTATCATTTTGATAATCAGATGTAATAAATTGTGGGAGAATGAGCAAAGCAAGTAGTTTAAATGTTTGTGTGAATGTCTGTGTTCTTTCACAATGAGACAAACTTTTAAAGAAATGTCAAGATCTAAGCAATGTCATTATTCTGTTAACAAATTATTATGATGCAATAATGTATCATTACTTTAGGAGGAAGATGATTCCCACCGGCTTTGTGCAGAATCCTGGGAAATGAAACTGCTAACATTTATTGACAGAAAAGCTCGCTAAAGTTTGTCATCAAGTATATGGAAACAGCACCATTACAAAGGCTCCCTGAATCATTTTGATTTTGTTGTTCTCTTCAAAGATAAATTTGGAATACAGTCTTACTGCTTCTGAAGAAGTTTATCTTTAACTGAGGGATTCACAATGTGGTCGAGGCAACAGATATTTACCTAAAGGGTTCAGTCTGCATTTAAGAGGAATATATTTGATGACATGTGTGTGTATATGCATAAGAGCACACACACTTGGAGTGCCAGAGGTGGTCAGAAAATTAATGGAGGTGGGTTTGTGGCCAGGGGGAAAGGGGAAGAGTGTGGAAGATACATCAATAAATTAAGTTGGAGGTAGAGTGGGGAAAATGTTACCAGGCTCACTTATTTGCAGGAGGTCCAGGACATTGTCTCCTCATCAATGTGGGGATGGAGATAGAGTGGAATTCTAGACAGACTTCATGAAGTGGAGTCAGAGGTTGCTTATCAAGAATCCATTAATCACCAGATGGATAAAGCCTAGCACATAAGAGGCTCTAGACTGCAGGGCGAGAAAGGCTGGTTGGCAGATAGAGCAGCTATTTGGCTAGCGGAGCATGTGCACTCCAAGGAAGGAAAGGATGATTCATGGAAGAGTTTCTGCACCTTGATCATCAGACTGACCCCTGAGAATCACCCCAGAGAAGGCTTGGTCGTTTAACACCAGAACTTCACCGTAGCTTAGAGATGAAGGGCAAAAGTGTACCAGGCTGGACTCCTGCTTGGCATATGTCCCATCCTTAGCCTCCAAGTTCAAGCAGCTGTTACCCTTGCTGCACTGCTACCTGTTGAGTATGTTTGAATATTATTTCCTAATTTTGTTTAACTTGGTTGATCAGATAAATCAAAAAGTATTTGCATAGATGTAAAACAAGTTTCATATTTAAATAAAATATAAAAATTAATCTCACATTTTGTTATTCTTATTCATTAATGTACTGTCTTGCAACTAGGCATGGATGCTAAACTGTTAGTATGTGCAATGAAAATTAACATTATTTTGATACATCAAATGTTTAGACTTTTGCCTTGGGTATTACCTAATACCTAAAATCAGCACTAATGCTGATAGCTTACTGAAAAAACAAGCAAGTAAAACTGTGGGCCCTTCTGATTGGTTGCTTAAGGCCTGCAGTTCCTGTGGTTATCCCTCAGAGTGTGGATTTAGGGCTCAAGGAAAACGCATAGCAGGTGTTGTTCTCCCTCTTTCTTTCACATTTGAACATTAAGAAAATGACAGTGTGATGTAACAGGGTATTTTGAAGATCTCTGTGCTATTAATTGTTTTAGGCAGGTCACAAACCCTTAAAGTTCTGGTTTCTGTATAGTAAGGGGGCAGAACTAGACTATCTTTAAGGCTTTTCCTAGGTTCTTACATTTTATAATTCTATGATATTCTGTAAATGGGAGACAGCTAATACCAAAAGCATTTGGAGGGGTGAAGAATCACAGAAAACACAGAATATTCCTATTTTAGGCAAGGGATGTTGGGAAGGTGAGGGGAGAGGTAGCAAAAAAAAAAAAAGCAGCTGCAGCAGCCTGGCAGTGGGCCCCCCGCCCCGCAGGGGCTGTGGGCTGCACACCCATTCCATCACCACCAGGTGGAGCAAGCTCCTTACTGCAGATTGACCCACTGCATTTCACAGAGTTGTAAAGTCAATTAATTTAGTGGGTAGCAACAGGCATTAAAAAGCAGAAAAGGAACCTAACCCAAATTATAGGAGTGTATCACACACAGTGAGGCTGTTATTTTACAAAACGTAATTTCCTTATTATATGTAATATATAAACGTGTGTGTCAGGACATTCTACATAATCTTTTTCTTTGGTTAATGATTAAAAATGATTGAATAACACCTCACTGGACTTCTTACTGCAATAAAATAGTAGCCCCAGGGAGGTCTAGGTTTTCATTCATCTTTCCCTCCCCTCCACCATTTTTCTGCTCCCTCTCCAACTCTATCTCCTTTCCCCTCTCCCTCATCACTTCTTCCCCTTGTTACCCAACTACATGCCTGTTCTCCCACTCCCCCTGTTTAGGCATCTTACCCCACACCCCCACCTCAGTCTGTCTCTCCTTCCTCCACACCTTTTCTGACTCCACTCGCCCCCACCCTTTTCTCTCCCAGCTCTCAATCTCACAGACACAGACCTGACAAGTGTAACTGGGGGTGTGACAGCCAGACCTCACTCCACCTTCCCCCTGAGTTGAGACTCCCTTACAAATTCATCCCACTTGGTCTCTCACACTCCCTGCTAGGCCCCCCTCCCTGGAGGGTCTTGGTTCAAACTTTCCTCCCTCGTGAAGGGGGTAATCCCTGGCTGTAATTATCACGCCTGTTACTTAAATTGTATTTTAAATGTCCCCTCTTCCATTAGTCAAATTGAGTTTTTTTTTTTTTTTTTTTTTTTTTTGTTCTCTGGATTACATTTACACTTTACTTCCACCCTTATGACAGATACCAACTAATTCCTAGAACTCATAGGGCAGGGCTTGTGCTTGATTCTCTACAGGGTAGCAGCTCCAATGACCAAACTAGTGTAGGTCTGGCCCAAGAAGGAATTCTGGGGAGATGATAGAAATATGGGTCCTGAACCACCTCTTCTTGATCCAGTCATCTATTTTTGGGCATTTTGGGTTGTTTCTAAAGCTTAGCTATTGTAAACAGTGCTGCTATAAACATAGGGGTACAGGTGCTCTTTGGAATTGATGTTTCTGTGTCCTTTGGGTAAAGACCTAGGAGTGGAATTGCTGGATCATATGGGAGCTCTATCTTTAGTAGGTCAAGAAATCTCCACACAGCTCTCCATAGTGGTTGGACCAGTTTGTACTCCCACCAACAGTGCAGGACAGTTCCTTTTTCTCCACACCCTCGCCAACATTTGTTGTTGCTAGTTTTTTTAATATGTGTCATTCTCACTGGTGTGAGATGGTATCTCATTGTAGTTTTGATTTGCATTTCCCTGATTGCAAGTGATGTTGAACATTTTTTCATATGCCTGTTGGCCATTTGCATTTCCTCTTTGGAGAAGTTTCTTTTTAGCTCTTCTGCCCATTTTTTGACTGGATACACCATGGAATATTACTCAGCATTCAAAAAAGATAAACACATGCAATTTTTAGCAACATGGATGGAGCTGGAAGGAATCATGCTCAGTGAAATAAGCCAGAAAGAAAAAGAAAAATACTGGATGGTCTCACTCATAGCAGGAATCTAGAAAACCTAAATAAGGGACCAGGAAAAAGAATAACTATAAGAAAGAAAAAATCAAAATCAACAAACAACAAACAACTATGAACCAGAGACACACTATGGGGGTTGGGGAGTGTGGAAAGGAGGGATTGGGGTCAAAATAAGGGGGTTGCAATTGTATGGGGAATATAAAAATAAAATTAAAAAAAGAAAGAAAATATGGGCCCTGTTCTATTGTTCCCAAGTGGTTCCCCTCACTTCCCACACCTGTCTTTACTCCTTGCTACTCACTACACATGCCCCTGGCTGACCATGGCCACCCTGAACCTACACCCTTGTAGGCTGACCCTGGCCTGGCCAGGACTTCAAGTTCAGTCCCACACAGTTCAGACTCTCCACCCTCAGCTTTGGGGAGGGCTACACCAGGCTGGTGTGCAGTGGGAGTGCTCAAGAGCAAACCTGATGGCTTCTGGCCTGGTCTGGAAGGATGGACTATGCAAGAAGGATACCTAGCTTGGCCATGGGTCCTCCATTTGCATTTCCAACTCTTGCTGAAAACTGACTTATTTCAAGTAATGTTGTAAGGGTGTGGGGCTTGTGAAAGAAGTAGATTGAAACAGTCCTCAAATTTGGGAAGCCACATGGAAGCTGGTTAGACATGAATCAAATCAACCAGATTCAGTTATTCCAGCTGGCAGTCTATGGAGTGGGAGGAGGAGAGTGACAGGATTAAATGGGAGACCAAACTCCTAAAGTGGGGATGTCATGCATTGGGGAAGTCACTGGCTCCTCTCTGGATCTCTGTAAATGGAGATAAATGTACTTGATGGTGCTGACGATCCTTTGAGCCCTAACAGCAGAGATATTCTAAGAATGTTATTGTTCAGACTCTCACATCTCCAAATAACTTAAAGGAAAAACTAAGATTTAACTGAAAGTGATGAACAAACAGATGTCCTTACCAAAGATGAAAGTCTGATAATCATTACCATTGGGGGATCTCTTTACGGGAGATACTATCTTATTGGGTGCTCCCGGAATGCTTTGTAAAATGCAGTAGAAATGGCTCTAGTTTTTGTGTAGGTAAGTGTCATGATCTATATATTTAGTTCTTTAGGAAAAATGACACTAGAAAATAGGGACAGTGAGAGAAAAAGTATCCCTCCACTTAAACCTCTAATTTATGTTAAAACCACCATGTCTGGAAATTATATTAAATATACTGAATTGTTATTTATAGAAATGCTGGCACTTGGAAATTTCTCCACTCAATATGTACATTGACAAAGGTCCTTCAGAAAGATAACACAGGTGTGCCATGTGTACATGCTTGCACATGCAAGGACACACGCAAAACTAGTCTTGGTTGTCATTTCTCAAAATGACATCATTTAGAAGGATCAGTACTAACTAGGGAAGCTATTAACATATTCATCATATTACACTTGATCTAGATACTAATTTCCTAGTGATTCAACTGATTGGGTTATCTAGGCAGTGTCAATCTTGTTCCCTCTGCCTCTCCATCTTCCAGGCTTCCTCCCTGCCTCCCTTTCTCTCTCTCTTTCTGTATTATAGGCATATAACCTGAGCTATGCACTAGAAATGAGAGGAGTATAGTTCTCTTTTAGGTAATACTTCATTGTAACTTAAGAAAGATGCAAACAAATGGGGTTAAAAAGAACCTTTGGCTTTTCAGGTTAACATTCAGGTTACCTGAATGTTTTCAGGTAATTAATTATTTCTGAAGAGCAAGTAGGTGTTTGGATCATTGCATGGTCCTCTCATTAAGAAGCTCCTAGAAAGCTTTCATTCAGATATTCAATTATTTTGCAGATCAAAAAGTTCTGGTAGCAATGGAGAAAGAAAATCATACCTAATGATTTTCCTTGTCTTGAAACATTCACAAATGACTGAATTAATACTTGATTGGTTAGTTATATGTCTGAAAATTGTAATTCTATTTTGTTTCTCCATCCATCCATCCATCCATCCATCCATCCATCCATCCAATAATAAATGAATGTTTACTATGTACCAGATATTGGGGTTATGCAGTGAAAGACATGGTCTCTTACACAGTTCAGAGTTCCCTCATTTTCAGAGTTAACTTAATGCCATTTTATCTCTTATTTATTAGAGTTTAGAGGTATTATACTTTTTCTGTTAATCAAAATTTGTAATGCACGGGTAGAAAGCAAACATTATGACTTAAGAAAAACCTTAGCCTTCCAGCTTCTGTAGGGAATTAATATTTAGCTTTTCTTGGATGTTCTATTCTTGGATGTTCTAAAATTATATTTTTTTGTGAATAGCTTTCTAAATACATTAGAGATGTCCATTTTTAAAAATTAATAACATGCTAATGAATCAGAATTAATACTAAATATCAATTATTATGCCAATGCAGTGGTTGTGTTAGGCTCCATGTTGGCATGTAGGATCACTTGCACCAATATTGAGTAGCACATGACTAGTATGAGCTTTTGGGATTCTTTTGCCTATTTTTTGCAACTTATCTGCCTTCTTACTATCAGGTTTTACTTTATGCTGCAGGTATTAAACTACTTGTTCAAATTCCAAGTCTTATTTGCTGTTTCTAAATCACTATGGGTTTAGAAACAATACAACCAAGAAGTACAGTGGCTTTGAAGGAGAAAGAAGAGGTGCTTCTATGAAAAGATAAGCACTTTATTATTGCAATACTTTTTTTCAACTGTTTAGAGCTTTTTTTTCTTGTTTATAATGTTATAAATAGGTAACATTTGCTGGGTAGCTATGTTCTTGACAATTTAATTTATCCCCCTATTTATAGAATATAGCATTTTATAAGGTCTAACTTGACTTTTTTTAAAAAGGGCTTATAAGAACTATATTTTTAATAGGTAGATTTTCAGCTATTAAAAAATTTACCAAACTGCTTAATATGGTTTACTGCCATGATATCATGAAACCAGAATAAGAGGCAAGGTTAAGCTAGATGTTTTGTAGCAGTTGGTCAATTCTGAAATGGATATTTTTTTCCCCTACATATTTATTTGGCAAAAGCAGGACTCATAGGAAAAGCATGTTGTGATGTCTACATATCTATACTTAGTCAATTTGGTAAGATTGTAGAGAAAGTTAATTAAATCCCAGAGATTATAAATCAGAAAAATAAAGTAACACAACTTACTGCTTACTAGAAAAATAAAGTAACACAACTTATGCTTACTAGAAGCTATTGAGTTTCTCAAATATTCAGGAGGACATAGGATAATGTTGAGCTGGGCCCGCCCAGATGACAGGATTTGGTCAAAATAGATTTATTGGAATGTTATTTAATGTGCATTAGGAGAGAATATTTCCATGTTTGGCGAGTTCCAGACAATCCAAATGGAGAGTGCTAACATTTATGATTAAATAAATTACAAAAAAACCTGGGAACTTTTATTAAGTATTCCAGAGTATAGAAAGAAGTTTTTTCCTGTGAGGCCTTACTGCTTTCATAATCTGGTAAGGTTAACATGTCATAGGAGCTACATATTTTATTTTCTTTAAACATGCTATTTAATGACATAATGGGATTAATCATCAGGAGCTGACAAGAAAGGAGTGACTCTGCATCGCTTATTTAGGCCTTTCAGAAATCAAGGTCCTTCCTTACGCCCAATTTTTGCCTGTCTCTTAGTCATTTTTCGCAAAGAGTCATATTGAGACCTCATTTTCTAGAGCTGGACTGTCCAATATGGAAGCTACTTGCCCTATCAAGCTATAAAATTAATTAAGTTAAAGATTCATTTCTCAGTAACATTAGTCATTGTTCAAGTGCTCACAGTCACACATGGCTAGTGGCAACTGCACTGGACAGCACAGATGGGGACATTTCCCTCCCTGCAGAAAGCTCCATTGAAAGTGCTATTCTAGAGTTCTGCTTCAGGATGCTGCTGTGCCTGCACATGTGGCCTCCTTAGGAACTCCTGGAGTCAGGAATTTTATTTCTGACATGGCTACTAACATCAGTGAAAGCCTTGACTAGCCTGATCCTGGGATTTCCTCTGAAATGTGTCCTGCAAAATTGAGCCAGGATCCTGAGAGAATGCTAGACTTTGACTTTATGCCAGTATTACCCTTGTGTGTTGGGAGTCCCTCTATTAGTACTTCGGAAACTGAGTTATTTTCATTAGTTGGTCACATAACTAGTCACGCCAGTTTCTTGTTTATCCTCTGTTAACAAGGACCATGTCATTTTGTAAGCTGTGGGAAAGATTCTTAAGTTAGGAACTGGACAAATTAGTTGTGATTAGGGTTCTCTGTACATATTTCAATAAAACATAGATGGTCAACAGATGTTCTCTCCTATAAGCTATCAAGACATATGTTCCACTTAGGTATTTTGATTATCTGTCTATCAACTTATTTTTGTTATTGTTGTTTGGGGACTGAAGAAATATTTAGGTTGAAAAAAAACAAATGAAATTTGAAACCCAAGGCCCACAGGGTACAATGGTCAACCTCACATGGAGTCTAGCGTCAGGATTCCTACATGTTTTAATGGGAGAAGCAACTTTTATTTTCTTCCTGGTAATCATTCTGATTAAGTATGAAAATGTTGCCAGTTAGGCACCTGAAGAAAATTGAGGAGGAATATGGCTGAATACCTGCCAGTATTAGGAATTTGGGGCAACTGCAGAGGAAGAAAGAAAGAATGGGGAAAGAAGTTGGACAGCAATTAACTTAGAAAATACGCCAGGTAATACTTTATCAGATGGGATTTACCAAATCAGCTCTGAATCACAATGGGAACCCCGTTGTTTGTTATATGAACCTAAGTGCTCTCCCCTGGAATCCTCCCCAACCTACTTGTTATGAAAATCGTAGATCTCCTGGATGTTGCCAAAGATGATATGTTCTTTATTAAGGATCCCAGGGGGGATCTCCTCCACACCGCTGGTCATTTCCCACAGGTAGGTCTGTAAGAAAGCAATAGTTTCATCACTGACCAGTACTGCACATGAAATACAGAGAAAGCAAATTACCATCCAACTTGTGGAGTAAGACTCAGACCTGGGAATTCACATACAGTGTAAAAAGTAAGGGAGTTAATAAGCAGCATGTTAAGAAGGAAAACCTGAATGTTCCATTATCTTGAACAGTTGCTAGGGACACTCACACCATAAACTTTAGAAGAGCACATATACCACACTCTTATTTGTTAAGTGCATGTGTGCGCGTGTGTGTATGTGTTTGGGGAGGAGGCAGATTTTCACAGTCAACTTGAGTTCACTAATTGTGTCATGATTTTTATTTTGAAGTGTCTTCTATAGTTTTTTTGTTTTGTTTTGTTTTGTTTTTTTTTTTTGGCTGGGTCTAGTTCCAGTGTGAGAAGTTTCTTTTCAAAAGCACTTTAAATTCCCATGCAATTACGGTTGACTCTGGAAGTAAGGTCTCCTCTGGTTGACTCTTGGTTCTTACCTCGGAGAGACGACAAAGCAGTGGGCGCTGACTGAGCGCTGACACAAGGATGTCGTTTTCCTACAGATGTGAGCTAAATGCTGCAAGACTCACCTCTAAGCACTCATGTAGGTCCCTTACATAAGCCTTCTCTGTCTGGAGCAGTTCAGCCATGATGAATCTAGAGGAAACAAATGAGCTTTTAGTTGGTCAGAGGTATAATACTTCACTTCTCCACTTCCATTTATGATATTCTTGAATGTCCTATTTTTCTACTTCATCAACAGGTATCTCTTCATTTCTTCAAAACTCCTGCCTCTGAGTATTATCTGCTGAGTCTCTTTCCTTCAACCCTTTGCTCTGGATCCTGTCAGCAAAGCATCTGTGCTCAGCTAGTTCCATAATCTCTTCTATTCACATCCCAGTTCTACTGCTTTGTGTCTGTGTGTTGACACACGTTTCCAGCTGCATGTATGGCTAGGCATTCAGCACCATTCATATCTGATCTTACCAACTAGACAGTTTACATTTCCACTTCCTATATTTATCCTATAGCACCCAGAATGATCTTTCTGTTCAGTGGAATTGTTAACTTATACCATAACAGTACTGTAAGTTAAAGTTCACAGTACTGTAAGTTAAATTAGGTTTACAAGCCAAGAACAGAGGCCCAAGACACCACTATAGAGATGGAAGGAGCAAATTTTTCTATAAAGAGCCAGACAGTAAATATTTGTGGGCTCTTCAATTTATATTAGAACCACTCAACTTTGCTGTTGTAGCATGAATGGACCATAGACAGTATGAAGAAAAAAATAAGCATGGCTGTGTTCCAAAAAACTAGTTAGGGACACTGGAATCTGAATTTCATCTAATTTCACATGTCCAAAAATATTCTTTGTTTGATTTTTTTCAACTATTTGAAAATATAATACTTAGCTTGTAGACTATATAAGCCAGGCAATGCATCAGATTTGGCCTGTGGACCATAGTGTGCTGACATCTGGCCTAGATTATCCTGAAAACTTCAACACTATTTCTAATAGGGCTCATTTATATCACAAACTGATGTGCATGAAGCTGAGCGAGTGATCACAAATACAGTATAAGTTAACAATTTAAGTGACTGTACTTCAGCCACCCAGAAAGAGAAACTGTACACATATTTTCAGTGTGAGGATTCCCTAATGTCACAATGGATTATTATGATGCATGACTTCACATTGTTTTTTTAATTTTGCAAATCTTCATTAGAAATGATGCTTGTTAGCTGGCATACAAAAATGCAATAATATTTAATATGGCACAAACTATATGTTTATACATGTATCTTAGATTTTCTATGTCATCTTTTTATGGTAGTTTATAATGAAAAACCTCTATTTTCAGGTATTCCATTATATGAAAATTATGACAAAGATTGCTCCCTAAAAGTTTTCTTTGGAAATTTCATAAATACTAAAATGAGATGCATCCTTTACTGGACATCTATTTTAGTGGGATTTTTCTTAAAGCAACACATTATTATAGCAGTGGCCTTCTTACTGAAGGTATTGATTGGGTCTCCCCGGTGGCGCAGGAGGTTGAGCTCAGCGCTGTGAAGTTGTCCACAGCCTCTGCAGCGCAGATTTGATCCCGGCCGGCCAGAGAGATGCCCAGATGGTGCAGCAGACCTTTCCTGTCTCACTCACTGCTCCCCTCAGCAGTGTATTTCAGTCAGTCTGCCTGTTCTGTTCCCTGCTCTGTCTCTGGTGAATCCTCTCACTCTCCTGAACATCTGGCCTGTACCCCAGTTCTTGTATAAATAAATAAATCTTTTAAAAAAAAGTACTGATTTCAAAAATTCCCTTTTACAGGAGCTAGTTATGCACTCTCCTACTATTCTTACTCAGTAAGAATATTTTCACAAATATTTACTGTCTGGCATGGAAAGTGATTAGCTCTGGAGCTAGACAAGAATTGAATTAATATTGTCATTTACTATAGGTAGGATTTGCTTTTCTAAGTCTCAGACTTCTCATTTATAAAACAGTTGACTACACATGAATGTTGTCACGAATAAACAAAATCATATAAACAAAATTTCTAACACACCATAAACTAGGAAAAAAAAGGACAACAGAAGGAAAATAATCTGACAGGCTTTGCAAAGTCGTCTTTGATTTTACTGTCTGCCATTCTACCTTCTCCCTGGTTTTTCCAACTTCTTTCCTGCAGTTTTGCCTGCCCTTCTTTATAATTTAGCTCCATTATCCTTTACCCCACTTTGTGTTATTGTCCATACTTCTCTTATTCCCCTCCCTCTTCCGGCATTTTGGGGACCCAGAGAGTGTCCAGCAGAAAGATTTGACCATATATGGTCTCCTTATTTTCCTCCTGTTATCGGTTGAATTGTGTCCTCAAAATTCTTGTGTTGAAATCTCAACTCTGGAATGTAACCAAACTTGGAATAGAATTATTGAAGATGTAACTAGTGAAGATGAGTGGTCCTCATTCCAAAATGACAGGTGTCCTTCACAAGTGGGAAATTTTTACACAGATGTATATTAAGGGGCGGTTGCTATGTAAACATGACAAGGCTTTCTATAAGGCAAGGCGAAACACCTAGAACAAATCCGTCACTCCCAGTTCCCAGAAGGAAACAATGCTGACAACACCCTGATTTCAGACTCCTAGCCTCCAAAACTGCAAAAGAACATATTTTTGTTGTCTAAACTACCAATTTGTCATATTTCATTACAGCAGGCCAAACAAACTAATACTCTCCCCAGATGAAACATAAGCTCTGACCTCACAGGACAGCTTTAGTTTCCTCAGCTCCAAGGGACGTATGGTTTAACTTCATTTTCATAGAATCGATTACATACGGTTTTTAAATCTTAGGACACACTATTTTTTCCCCAGAACTAACCAAAAAGAATCTGTCAAAATATTCTTCATAAAGCCCTTGGGAGAGCTCTGGATATGTGTGACTTTGTACTATCAACATAAAGAAAGCAAACTGATCAAGAAATGGATAGTGAAGTTGACAATGTTCATTGTTTTCACTATCCAATTCTCCATAATTGTTGATTAGTGTGAAATGTGGGTGAATAAGTACCTGCCAATCCAAAGAAGCAAAATGCATTTTGCCCATCTGTAATCAGGACTTTCTGAGAATGGAGCTGAGAAACTTAGAGAACAGAGCAGGAATTGAATTAACTTGGTCCCAATTCCCTAAATGGATTCTGGATCCTATCCACTCTTTTTCTGAGAAAACATACAGTTCAATTTATGAAAATCTCAGGCAACATCATATTCTCCCAAAATGTTTGAAATGTAACAACCTCCACTACTCTCTTTCTGTCAATTCTCTTTGCCTCATTTCCTCTTAGGCTATTGTTGACCTGGGAGTAGGTATAAATGGCAGCTATACAACCTGAGCTCTACACATCATTCACTGGACCCAACTCTAGGTACCTATTCTTTGCTTTTGAGATCCTTTTATTCACCAGGCCAAGACTCAGAAATCTGAATACCTGGACTAACTCAGAGGAAGAGTCATGTGGCATTCCAGAGATGCCTTCCTTTCTTCTGGATCAATGTTACATCCTTCAACTTCAAGTAAGTTGCTACTGTCCTATTTGTTATGTGATTCTAGATAACTTCTTTCCCTTCCCAAGCTTTTAATCTCCAGATCTAATTATATTCTATAAGCTTTTCTTGATCAATTATAATATCTTCATTATTCGCCAAGTCCCTGCCTCTGAGAGAATGTAAAATATTTCCTGTTCTCAAGTTTATAATCTATTTAGAATTATATGCTTGGGAATCAGCTGAACAAGTACAATACGAATCAGTATAAAGGTAGAAAGGATCAATGGCAGTGGAGACTGTAAATAAAGATTCACAGGGCATGGGATATGGGCTGGGTGTTTTAAAATAAATAGGATTTAGAGATGGGCAAAATAAAGCCAAACAGAAAGAAAGAACAAGAGGGAGAGAATGGAAGGGAAGGGAAGGGAAGGAAAAACAAAATGGGAAGGATTCCAGGTCAGGAATAATGCACAACACAGATGTAACTTCTCTTAGAAATGAAAGGAGTTAATAAAAATAATCTGACTGAAGTCTATCATTTGCATTGAAAAGTACTTTGAAATAAGATTGGTTTAGGTGAGCCTAAGTGATAGCTTTTAGAGGTATTTGATCTTTATCCTGGGGGTAATATGAAACCATTTAAAATTGGGGGCAGGTAAAATGAGTCATAGTATTCAGTGTAGTGAAGAATCAGATAGAACTGATTTTCATTTCGACTCCATTGTTTAATATCTGTACGATTTGGGCAAAGTTGCTTAGCTTTTCTAAGTCTTATTTCTCATATGTAAAATAGGAATAATAATAGGTACCAGAGAGGAGTACTAGTAAGATACAATGAGAAAATAAGTATAAGGCAGTTAATACAATGTTTAGTCCATAAAACATTTAGGTGTTGGTGGTTGGAAGAGTATTAGTAATAACAATAGCAAAATGCTACTAAAAAGGTAAATCTGGCATCCACACCAGGTGAACTGGGTGAAGGATGGGGCAGGAAGGCCTGGGAATGTTTTTTAAGTAATCTAGACAGATAGTGAGGAGGCCAGAAATAGGAGTCTTTGGGAATGGGGGAAAATGATAGAGACATGAGAGGCTGAAGAAGGAAATGCTATAAAAGACGAAGGGACTAGTTGAGGATTACTTCACAGTTTCAAGGTTAGAAAACGAGGAGGGGAATGGCACCATGGATATGAATGAGGAAATCAGAAGGGAGAACTAATTTGGAGGACCAAGGAATATTTGGCTTAGTCCATATTGAGTTTTGAGATTGTGAAGTTTGCTGCCCTAAAAGGAAGGTTTTCTCTGGGAAGTGGGGATCCATGAAGCAGACTCAGATGAAGGGCAGAACAGACATAAAAGTCTTCAGAGTGATACTATATATTCAATGGAAATATCATGTCTATCCATTCCAACCTCTGTAGGTTGGAATGATACACATTAAGCTGTCAAAAAAGACAGGAAGCAGTGAAAATCAAGCACAGTCATGAGGAGCTTGTGAACTGGGCAGAAGCTCCCAACACATACTCTTTCTTTCGAGCTGACTTTCGCTTCTCTTCGTTGACTTCATGGTTGGCGTCCCGTAGCTTGACTTCACGATCTGAAAGGCTTGCTGGGATGATGTCTAACTCCAGGTCCTTGTTATCCTATGTGGAAAGATCATAGCAGTCACCTCAGACATGTTTTGGGAAAGCAACTCACTAGAATCAGGGGAGGTGGCAGAGAGGAAACACAGAGGGAGACAGAGAAGGATGAGAGGATGAGGAGTCCCACAAGCATTCTTTGTGGGATGATTTTTTTCCACATAATAAAGATATGAAATGTTCAGGTCAAATGTTCAAGGCTACTAAACCCAGGAAGAAGAAAACAATGAACACATTTGACAATTAGTGTCTTGTTTTCCCAAGGACTTTGGTACAGATTAAATCTAAACACATAAATTACCTCAAATTTGATCATAAGCATTAAAATAGATGTGAAACAGAAGCACATAAAAATATAAGAAAATTTTCATTTGTCAAGATAGAATAATAAGAAGTGAATATTTTTATTTAAATAAGCAATTTCCTTTTGAAGTAGAAAACAACAGAATAGAACAATTACTGAATTTTCCAATTGCCCATCTCTGCTTATTTCAAGCACTGTTTGGTACTTATATTATGGAAACCTCTAGAAAAAAAATATTACATTCCAATCGGGAGAACCATTAATGCCCCAGTTTTAATGGTTTGACCACTTCATTCTCCAGTCTGCTCTGATTCAGAGCATGAACCTAGAATTAGAAATCCTAGGCATAAATTGCCAGGCTGTATTTAGCTCTTAATGCATAGGTT
This sequence comes from Talpa europaea, assembly GCF_964194135.1. NCBI lineage: Eukaryota > Metazoa > Chordata > Mammalia > Eulipotyphla > Talpidae > Talpa > Talpa europaea. The sequence goes on along the minus strand of NC_140070.1, from coordinate 104,621,490 downwards.
ACTGACCCCCATTATAAAGAAAAAGATTAAAAGTCTTCCCTTGCTTTGTTGCAAATAGTACCTCTTTTCAGTTGAAACCTCAAATAGCCTTTGCACAAATTGTATCCCTTATTCTTGAACAAGCACTGGGGACTCTAATCATTTGCTGATTTACATAATTGGGTAGAAGATGGTACTACTGAAGCCAGGATAAAGAGGTCAGTCTTCAAAGACAACAATTAACTCTACACAGAGAAAAACTCTGTTCTATAGTGAGAGACCCCAGCCCTGACCAGTCAATTTTGCAGGATATATAGTACTGATCATGGGGGCTGGGGAAAGGGAGCTGGAGGTGAATAGCTCAGCAAGCCCCAACCTGTCCAGTAGAAGAACCACACAAGGCAAGTGTTCTAGTAGCCAGCAGTTCAGAAACTGCTTCCAGTGAGAGAAGTAGTAGGGGGGGGACATGAGAAAGTAGGACACCCCACTGGGCAATCCTCACACACACCTCTGTGTTGACTCCCAGGGCTTTCTCCAGGGAGTACCGGTACTTCCCCATCCTCAAGGAGAAGTCTCTGTAATGCTTGTCCACCGTGGTCACCCACTTCCTAATCTCTGTGGCATGAATGTGGCCTTTTTCCACAAAGCTATCAGCCAGCTGAATCAGAAGCTTCACCTTCTCCTTTGTTTGCTGTCCCAAAAGAAGATCATAAGTTACTGGATTACATTTACTCTCGTAACTCTTCACATCATCTCCCCGCCTTTCTTTATAGCAGCCATAGATATCTCACAGCCAGGCTGCATGGGCTTATACCCCAGTTCTGTCACTTACTAGCTGGGGATTTTGACCAAATTACTTAAACCATCTGTGTGTCATTCCTTTATTCTCAAAATAGGGGTTGTAATAGTACCTCCACTGTCGGGTTGTGAGCATTACATGAGTTAATAATACAGAATGCTTAGAACTATGTCTGCAGCACAGGGCTCACAGTGAGATCTCAGTCAGCAATATATGTTAGCCACCATGATGATCGATTACAGAGTGTGCTACCAGTTTATAGAGTATGTTAACATCACATCTGAGACACTGAGTTTTAAAGCACTCCTAGAAGGCAGGTGGAGGGAAAGGGTATGGTACTCTTGAACCATGGATGAAAGAAATGCAGGGAGGCATAGGGCTTGCCCAAGTTCACGCCACCAGTAAGCAACAGAACCGGTGTGCCTCTGTTCCTTATTTCCTAGTTCTCTCCCTCAAGTAGGCTTTCTAAATACCAAGTAAATTGGTACATGTCAGGAACTAAAGAAATCCATCTAGTAGATTTAAAGTTTGTATTTTATGACCAGAATCTTATCATTAGTTTCTATTAGAGAGAAAAAGAGAAGAGTTAATGAAGCTAGAATCCAGGGCTTAGTGAGGTGGAGCTTTTCTGTGTGTGGGGTTGATTTCATATCTTGAAAGAGTTGTTCAGCATCTATTCTGTCCACAGCATTGTACAGAACGCTGTGGGGACAATCTTGAAAGGCAAACAAAAGAAAAAAGAGACACCACCCACCCCTCCCATACACAGATCTATATTCTCTAAAGGGGACATGATTTTCACAGAGTAGTTACATAATTTGGGGAATTATGTAATTGAATGCCAAAATGAGATGTATGCATGTGGATATGTACAGTTAGCACTGCAGGAATTTTAAAAAAGGGGAAAAAATGAAGATGGAATGGCATGGGCAAGAAAGGTCTCGTGAGGTGGGGAATCACGCAGCGTAAAGTCTGGAAATAGAGGAATGTTCTAACAAGTGATGCTTGCTCATCTTTTAATTTTAAACTTTGAAACTCTAAAATCTCAAGGGAGCCTGATAGATTTTAAGAGAAAGTGAAGAACATTGAAGTAATATTCTAAGGAATAAAATTATCTTTTGGACAGGAGAAAAGTAGGTCCAAGGTGTAGTAAGGAGGGACATCTAATCACACAGGACAACCAAGGGAAACCAAGGCAGAAAATTACTAGAGCAGCAGCAGACCAGACAGAGAGCCTTCCTTTTGTGATTCTATCATCCTCCCCCTCCCACACCTTTCCAGGCTCATCAACAATCCTCCCCCAGGAGAGACCAACCTTCCCAAGAAATACCAGAGGGAGAGCTAGTTCTGCTATGTGGCCAGGGAGACTCGGGCTCCAGCTGTCCTGCAACTCACCACACAGAACCTCTCCTGCCACAGGATAGTGGGCTGATACCCAGAATTGGGAGAGAAAGGCCTAGAAGAGTTTTGGTATAAAAGAAAGAAGGTGGGTGTGAGAACAGAAGAAATTTCTTAGCCATAAAAAGACGAAGAATATTCTTGGTTGGCATCTGTTTTCTTGGAGTCTGTTGACTATGTCCCTCCACTCTCTCCTTGCCCGTAGTGTTTCTTCAGAGAAGTCTGATGTCAGCCTGATTGGTTTTCCTTTGAATGTTATCTGTTTCTTCCCTTTTGTCAGCTTCATTATTTTTTTCCTTGTCCTGGATTCTTGGGAGCTTTACTATTACGTGTCTTGCTGTATTTTTCCTTTCGTCGTGGAAGTTTGGTGTTCTTCTTGCTTCTTGTATATCAATTTTCAGCTCCTTCTTCGCGTTTGGGAAGTTCTCTTCAATTATCTCCTGGAATATTTTCTCTGTTCCTACATCTCTCTCCTCTCCTTCTGGAATTCCTACAACTCTTATATTTCCTTTCCTCATGGAGTCAGATAGTTCCCGAAGTCTTTCTTCATTCTTTTTCCTTCGTACTTCTCTTTCCTTTTCTGTTTTGGTTCTTTATATTTCTGTGTCTTCAAGAGTACTTATTCGTTCTTCCATTTCATCTATTCTGCTTTCAACAGCCAGTATCATTCTCAATGGTGAAAAGCTGAAAGCAATTCCATTAAGATCTGGAACAAGACAAGGATGTCCACTCTCACCACTGCTCTTCAATATAATACTGGAAGTCCTAGCCAGAGCAATAAGACAAGAGAAAGACATCCAAGGAATCCAAATAGGAAAAGAAGAAGTCAAACTATCACTATTTGCAGACGATATGATAATATACATAGAGAACCCCAAAAACTCCACAGAAAAACTAATTCAACTCATCAATCAGTTCAGTAAAGTGGCAGGATACAAAATCAACACACAAAAGTCAGTAGCCTTCCTATACACAAACAATAAATCTGAAGAAGAAGAAATAAAAAAAAAACCATCCCTTTTATTATTGAAACAAAAAAAATCAAATATTTGGGAATAAATCTAACAAAAGAGGTAAAGGACCTATACAAAGAAAACTATAAAACACTGTTAAAAGAAATAGAAGACACAAAGAAATGGAAAGACATCCCCTGCTCATGGAATGGAAGAATAAACATTATTAAAATGGCCATCCTACCAAAAGCGATATACAGATTCAATGCTATTCCAATAAAAATTTCAATGTCATTCTTCAAAGAAATAGAACAATTATTGATGAAATTCATATGGAATCACAAAAAACCCCGAATAGCCAAAGCTCTCCTGAAAAAAAGAGAAGGGAATGGAGGCATCACACTCCCAGACTTCAAACTCTACTACAAAGCCATAATCATCAAAACTGCATGGTATTGGAACAAGAACAGAGATACAGACCAATGGAATCGAATAGAAAATCCAGAAATAAATCCACAGATTTATGGTCAACTAATCTTTGACAAAGGAGCAAAGACTATGCATTGGAGCAAAGAAATTTTGTTCAATAAATGGTGCTGGGAAAACTGGGTTGCTACATGCAAAAGAATGAAGCTTGACCACTACTTCACACCATACACAAAAATCAACTCAAAATGGATTAAAGAACTAGACATAAGACCTGAAACCATAAAATATATAGAAGGAAATATAGGCGAAACACTACGTGATTTGCACATCAAAGACATCTTTACAGACACATCACCCAAAGCAGTGATAGTGAAGGCAAAGATAAACAGCTGGGACTACATCAAATTAAAGAGCTTCTGTACAGCAAAAGAGACAATAACAAAAACAAAGAGAAACCCCACCAACTGGGAGAACATTTTTGCACACAACACTAATGATAAAGGACTGATCACAAAAATCTGCAAAGAGCTGATGAGACTCAGCAACAACAAAGAAAATAATCCAGTCAAAAAATGGGCAGAAGAGCTAAAAAGAAACTTCTCTGAAGAGGAAATGCAAATGGCCAACAGGCATATGAAGAAATGTTCAACATCACTTGTCATCAGGGAATTGCAAATCAAAACTACCATGAGATACCATCTTACACCAGTGAGGATGGCACATATTAAAAAAAACTAGCAACAACAAATGTTGGCGAGGGTGTGGAGAAAAAGGAACTCTTCTGCACTGTTGGTGGGAGTGCAAACTGGTCCAACCACTGTGGAGAGCTGTGTGGAGATTTCTGGACCTACTAAACATAGAGCTTCCATATGATCCAGCAATTCCACTCCTAGGTCTTTACCCAAAGGACACAGAAACATCCATTCCAAAGAACACCTGCACCCCTATGTTTATAGCAGCACTATTTACAATAGCTAAGCTTTGGAAACAGCCCAAATGCCCAAAAATAGATGACTGGATCAAGAAGATGTGGTACATATACACCATGGAATATTACTCAGCATTCAAAAAAGATAAACACATGCAATTTGCAGCAACATGGATGGCGCTGGAAGGGATCATGCTCAGCGAAATAAGCCAAAAAGAAAAAGAAAAATACTGGATGGTCTCACTCATAGCAGGAATCTAGAAAACTTAAATAAGGGACCAGGAAAATGAATAACTATAAGAAAGTGAAAATCAAAATTAACAAAAAACTATGAACCAGAGACACTTTTTGGGGGGTGGGGGGCGGGAGGGGAGGGATTGGGGTCAGAATGGGGGGGCTGCAATTGTATGGGGAATATAAAAATAAAATTTATTATTTAAAAAAAAAAGAAAAAAAACTAAAAAAAAAGCAAAAAAAAAAAAAAGAAAGAATAATAGCACTGGGAATTGAGTAAGAAGAGACAGTGGTATTCTAAGGACCTCTATCTTATGCATTTAAGGTTTATTTTTCTTTCTGAGAACAGTTCTCCTAAGTTTGCTGTTTCCTTAAGACAGAGATTAACTTTTGCAACTATAACCAAGAAGTCCATTGTTATGTGAGCGCCTTAGAATTACATATTTATTCCCTACTCTTGCTAAGGAGATGGCACGAAATAGGGTTTCACAGTCAGTTGCCCTCTCAGAAAAAATCATATCCTAAGACATCAAAACTGTGATTCAGAGTCAAGAAGGAGACTGTCTTGTGACCAAAAATATTCCAGATTTGGGGGAACCCAGGGAGCAAATAGTAAAATGGGCAAGCCCTTCTCCATATGGCTGACCTATTTGTGACAGTCCCTGTCTTCATTGCTCTCAAAGGCCCCTAAGCTCCACCATGTTGATTTTCCGTGTCCCTCCTGCTCTGAGGAGTGACTCCTACTCACCCCTCTTTCAACCTTATGGCCCTCTCACACCTCCTGTGCTTCCCACTGGGCATATGGGTGATGTCCTTCCCCACACTGCCGCAACGCCACATGGAAGCCTCTACTTCAGCAGGTATCACAGAAATATTTATGAGTCCTTCATTAGACCGCAGATTCCTAAAAGATGAGTATTTTATCTGTCTTACTTGTATCTCTAGTGCCAAAAAGATGGTAAGGAAACCAAAAATTTGAATAAAAAATGAGTAAATAACATTTTGGGAGTAATAAAGCCATATCCGCAAGAGTTGAGGTTTATATTGGGAAGAATTAGGTGATAAATTTGACCCACAGACTGGACTCCAACCATGCCCACGACTGAGGTGGCACCACACAATCTGCACATTTTTGACTACAGCTGATGAGATCAAAGGTAGAATTGTGTCCCATGAGGGCAGCCCCTCAATATGCAGCCAGTAACATCTGAGTGTCCTGACTTAAAAGCTCTGTCTAAACAGGACAGTGCCAATATGCTGGGTCAAGTAAGGTTGTCTCTCTGGGGATCTGAACTGCAGAGATGGGGAACTGGATAGTTGGTTGCAGAGGAAAATGGAAACACAGAAGGCAGAGACAGAAGAGAGGGGAAGTGGGATCACAGTGACGCTGGTAATGTATCTCTGATCCTCTGTGATTAGCTGACTGGCTAGAACTGCAGAGGGTGTCAGTCCGTTCCTGTTTTCATCTCTAGAGGTGAGACTATGCCACATTTATTATTCTTCCCATAGAGTGGATCATGTTATTAAGTTTCTCCTTGATATTAAGCCAGTTTGAAACTCAAATCTTGCCACTCAAAGATAGTAAATTATATAGACTGATAAAGTAGGGGTCATTCTGTAGTTCTTGAATGCTAGGTTCAGAAGTATGGATATGAACTGGTCGACAAGAGGGAAACTTTGGGGAATATAATTTACTTGGATCTGAAAATTTGGAACTGACAGATCACTTATCTTAAGCTCTACATGTGCCTAAGGCATGTTTTACCCTTTCCATTTTGAATTCTATTTTATCTGCTGGAAAATGTAGAGTTTTTTTTTTTTAAGGGTTCTGTAATTTTACTTTTTTTTTTTTTTTAGCTTTATTTCTTTCCTTCCCTTCCTTCCTTTGAAGAGTTAATATTATACTATCTCTCTTTGGTCAGTGAACCTTATTCTGAACAGTACTTGTTTAAAAAACCCTTTGTGTCTTTAGCATTTTTCACAAGTCTTTAAGGTATTGCCATATTGGTATGTTTCTTTTAATCTCATTATCATTTTTTAATTTGCCTTTCTCTACTGATATTTTGTGTATTTATTGATATGTTCTCTGCAGATGTGAGCTTATTGAGCTCCCTTTGTGAGTAAGCAGTTTTCTTGAGATATATCTTCATAATCATTCCATGGGGAATAATTTGCCATTATATATGAAAAACTAAACCTTTCAAAAATTTCTATTACATGTGAGTTACATTCCTCTTAAGAGTCTCATCTTTTATTTGAGACCCTTTTCTCCATCTAAAATGCCTATCTGACAATTCACTGTTCCCTTTCCTCCATCTGAATTCCATGACATAATTTTTAGTTCAGCTAAGACTCCAGTCACTTTCATTATCACTTAAATCCCTTTTTTTTTTTGCAGAAGAATTAAGTCCAGTTTATCTATAGCTTCTTTCACATTCCAAGATAAATTTGCCAGTTTAAAAAGTGTTTTCTTTGCAACATCATTAGTAATTGGGAAATATAAATCAAAACCACAATGAGATATATATTTCATACCCCGAGGACACCTATATAAAAAAGATGGATATCTTGGAAGACAGATATCTCCCAATTATTGGAGAGTATGTAGAGAAATAACAGAGATTCAAAATGAAAGAATCAAATTAAAAACAGATTTTTTGGGGGGGCTGAAATCTACAGAAATGTCTTTGTTTCTGTTTGTGGTCTGCTTCCAATGCATAAGATGCAGTCAGGTGAATGAATAAAGTAGATTCTTATCCTTTAGGTTCTAGCTGGTTCATATAAAAGATAACACTGCACACAGATTCCTAGAGAACAGGGTGGTTCATGCCAAGTACCTTAAGGATTTTATAGACAACCAGGGTTATAGTGCAGGATGGGCAAGACTAGCTCCTGGAACAGAGGCAGGATCACAGAGAAGGTACTGGAGGGTAAAGGTGGGTTCCTTTTAAGAAGTACAAACTAGAGGGAAGAGATAGATGTTCCAGGCAGAGAAATGTATAGAAAAGGCCCAGAGGCAAGAAAGTATAGGATTTATCCCTCAGAAGGTAAAAACAATACATACATTTATCTGGAGCACAAAACTTGCATAAATGAATCATGGAAGGTGAAACTGGGTGGTAATGTGGCATTGTGTAGGAACTGCTGAGTGCTAGCCTGCAGAATCATTAAAGTTTTTGAGCTGGGTGGTGATATGACCAAGGTGGTGTTTTATTTACTTATTTTTATTTTTAATATATTTTTTAAAGATTTATTTATTTATACAAGAACTGGGGTACAGTCAGAGGCATAAGAGGGTGAGAGGATTCACCAGAGACAGAGCAGGGAGCAGAATAGGCAGACAGACCAAAGACACTGCTGAGGGGAGCAGCTGGCAAGGCAGGAGAGGTCTGCCGCACCATGTGGGAATCTCCCTGGCCAGTCAGGAATTGAACGTGCGCTCCAGAGGCTGCAGACAGCTTCACAGTCCAGCCCTCAACCCGCTGCACCACTGGGGAGGCCCCTATTTACTTATTTTTATTGAGGTAGCATTATTTACAACACTGTGAATGTTTCAGAGGGTATCCACAGTTCTGCTTTAAAGGTGAACAACAATGAAGAGCAGGGTGGGTTAGGAGGACAGAGGCAAAAACCATGGAGCCCAATTAGGAAGTTGCTGTAGCTTCAGGTGGTTAACAATGGGAATGGGAGAGAGGGGAAAGATAAAAAGAAGATTTTAAAGAAGCAATGAATTAAATTGACTAAACAATCCTCCACATTTCCACTTAGGTGATGGACAGATCCTGATCCTAAGCAGTGTGGGTATCTGCTGTGAGCCATCTCATGTGGGTAGGATCGCCAGTGGATCTGGTACTTCTCAACATGCGAATGGTTCATAATTGACACTATTTGGAGAGAGGCAGACAGACACAAAGAGGGTAATTCAAAAGCCATTTTCACTTGGGTATGAAGAGTTCTATACGTCTGCTTCCTTCCTAGTCTGTTTGCTTGGATTGCTACTGAAATGAGTCTCACAGGAATAAGTCTCTGAACTCACAGCTTTTCACATTGGATGAAAAGACCCCACAGATCACAAGGATGCTGGGGAAGGTACCCCCACTGTCAAAAGTTCATAGTGTCCAATTTATAAAGTGTATGACCACTTCAGAAATAACACCTCAGAAATAAGGCTGAGGGACTAATTTTGTCACAGCAAATTAAAGGAACATTTGCCATAGAGTCAGAGGGATCTCTGGGGAGGATGGGCATTCATATGTTCTCCCTTGAGCTAAAAGCAGTTCTCACCCTGGGAAGAGCTTCTGCCACGTGAGCAAGTGACACCAAAGTCTCCTCCACGGTAGGGAGGGGTGAGAACACTACCAAGAGAACCCAAGAGAGATCAGATTTTCATTCAAACCCAAGGGTCCTCAGATAAAAATCCCAGATGTGAAAACAGATGAAAATGAGGTTTTCTCCATTTATAGCATTCCCAGCCTCAGTGTGAATGGAGGTGAAGCCAGGAGTGTGGCATGTGCATGCTCTGCTCCCCAGAGACCCTAGCCTGGCCCATTTGCACATCTGAGACCAGAAGGAAGTCATCCTTTCAGGAAATAAACTCACCTACTTTGTGAACCCACCCATAGTCAATGACCTTCCCAAAAGGTGGATTGCCCAGACCATTCAAGTTTGAATACTATGTGGACAGGTGCAGATGTGCACACATGCAATGTGCCTCTGCATGAATACATCCCCGGGCCTCATTTGGCCTGAAATAAAATAGCAGACTCCAGAACATGAAGCATGAAAATGAGACACTGGAAGCACAGTGTATTGGAGCTGACTTCCTGCTTACAAATGCTGTACCCAGCAGCTGCAACTCCTTTGTGATTCAGGTTTAAAGAAGACAATTTGCCTGGCAATATCCTCCTTGCCATTGTGGTCCAGCGTTTCCATGTACAGAGGTTACTCTCCTTTTCACGATGTGAAACTGGCCAGAATGGGAGCTACAGAGTGGGTTGGGGTGGAGTCTTTGGGATGCTTCCTACCTTGGCAGGCACCCTGAACTCCCCATATTCTTTCAGCAGTTCCTGAGTCTCCTCTGTGGTCTCTCCAGTGGAGGTATGTGTTGAGAGGTAATATTCACCTGTTTCTTGGATCCAGTCTAGTGCCTGTGGGAGGAAAAAACTCATCCAGTCCCCCAAAGCCCCAGTAGAAAAACATGCCATGTAGTCTGGGACAGTGTGATGGACTCAACATGCTGCATTTTATCAGTATGTAGCTTGAAAGTTGTCTTTATGAATGACCCTCTCTTGCTAGACGTGGGACATCCCACCAGCAAGGAAAATGTCTCCTTCATCAGACTTGGGACTCTTCTAGGCCAGGGCCAGTATCATCCATGAGTTAGGAACAATCTGTCCCCACATTCTCTGCCCCACTGGTGGTCCCAAACTCTGAATAGAGCACTTGGTAAAGGCTGAACGATGGCTGACAGTACTTTTGTCATCCCCACCTGCCATCTTTAGTCTGCCTGCTGCTTTGACCCTCTTCTGGAATGTTTCCCAAGACTTGGGACCTCCGCATATCCCTAGAAATGAGGCAAAGTCAGGAAAAGCTCTGGACATACCTGTTTAGCACTACGTTCAAATACCACATATTGCTGGCACTGGTCCAACCGCCGCTTCTTCAAGGTCCAAAAATGCAGGACACGATTCTCCCTCTGTAAGAGCTCGCTCAAGATGGCTGCAGGGCAGAGGAGATGGGTGCTGGTCACAGGAGGAACCCGAACAAATCCCGGGCTCAGGGTAACTAAGACCTTCAAGCCTCCACATAGGACTAATCCAGACAGCAGAGGCAAGGGAGCAAAAGCTTGGTAGAGAGAAACTCCCAGTAGGGATCACAATCAGCATACTGGGGTGACAGCCTACAGACAAGATTCTATTAAGGAAAGGAAGAAGAGCATACCCCGAGGGTGACTTAAATATGACCTTGATTCTCTTCACATCAAAGTTCTTCTCTGGTAAGTCTTTGATGGTACCTTGGAAAGTATTAGTCCCTAAAATAGCAACTAATTCAATCGGTCCCTAGAGTCCATGAAGAGCAAGTAGACTGGACAGGAATCCCAGCTGTTTTTGAGGAGTTTTAAGAGAAAGCAGGTAATGAGCAGTGGTGTGAGAACTGTTGGAACTGCATGGATAACCCATGTCATACACCACACTCTCTCTCTCTCTGCTCTGTACAAGATGCTGCATATATGGTACTTTAACAACACAGCAGAATTTTAAAACTTCTAAATCCTGGGCATGGGGACCTATGTTTGAATAAGGTCTATATGGCATGTGGCTTTGGATACAATCATAGGAAAAACAGAAAACTGTTCTCGTGTTACATCTAACGATGCTAAGTGTGAGGGTATGCACCAAGCACAGCACCATAGTGGCCATGGTAGGTGCTGGCCCATGTTATTTCCCTCTCTGCTTCTGTTGCGTCAGGAGCAGAGGGCTAGATGGATAATTTCCTACATGTTTTATCAGCATGTGCCAAGCTTGAAGCAATCAAGGAAAAAAAAAAGGAAACGTGATATAGGATAGATGGCAGATACTGTCTCAGGTGGAAGCCTTAACTGGGCAGAGAACCTGGGCTTCCTTAACTTTACGTCCCCTTTTTGCTGCCCAAGAGGAGAAGCCCAGACCTGGTTAACCTCCTAAAGAGTTCATTTGTTTCATTTGTTTCCATCTCTTGGCTTTCCTGTGGGCAAAAATCTGCCCCCAATAAGGTATAGTATCTCTTGCTATCTAGGTGACCATCCCTCTTAGCATACGGAGGTGTGGGTGTGGGCTCTCTCAGCAGGCAGTTGTCTCACCCAAGTTGCTGCCTACATTTGGAAGTGAGAACATATGCCTGAACACATGCTGGAAGGGGATGATGACATAATACCAGCTATCCACAGGGTCCCTCGCCTGCGAACAGGGTAGCACTTCTGGAAAAGGAAGCCTGCTTCCCGCTTCTCTGTATGGACTTTGATTCCTAACTTTCATTCTTTCCAGAGGCCTCTGATCTTCCCAACCCTGAGCTCTTTTAGAAGGAGGGAAGCTCTCCCTGAAGCTGATCAGTGCATCGCCCCATCCACCCAACCCATAGGGTCTGCAAAGCCTGTGCCCACCCTGTACTCCAAGTCAGTTTCAGTTTCCTCGCTAGCCTTGGTCTCCAGAGCTGTACTTCTCTGCTTGGTCAAGATGACATTTGTTAAGCTCTTCACTCATTCAAAACCTGTTGTTTTTGTTTTTTTTTTTTTTTTTTTTTAGCATAATTCTGAGTAAGCAGTTCCCATGGAAAAGTAAAGCTTAGTATGGTTGGATAAGAAGCAATTTGTTAAATTTAGTGCTGTATATACACAATGTTGTATACACAATGTTGATTTTTAATGATGCTCACCTGAAACTTACATAATGTTAAAATGCAGTTATTTCAACAAAAATGGTTTTAAATAAACAATTTTAAGGCTACTTATTTTTTTCATGGAATTACATACTTCTTTTTACATAAGAAAAGTGAAGTTTTAAAAACTGAAGCAGTAAGTTGCAAGGCCAGGATTAGAATGGGGTTTTATGATTCTCAGTCATGTCCTGTTCTCAGGCTGTAAGATATCCCAGTCTTGTGCTGTTCAGTATGTTAGCCACTAGCCATATTTGCTATCTACATGTAAATGAATTACCATTCAACAGGAGTGAAAATGTAGTTCCTCAGTGATGTAAGCCACATGTGACAGGTGGCTATTATATTGCATAACCCAGACCATTCCCATTATTTCAGATTACTCTATTAGGCAGCACTCCTCTAGACTCTATGATACATGAACAAGCTTTGGGGAAATTTTGTGCTCTTTTTTCCATTCCAAATCTTGATGCATGTTAAAGAATTGCCCATGAATCATCACTTCCTACGCCACCCCACATCAAACTATTTCTTCTCCAAAGAGAAGAAGCAGGAAATATGCACTGGTATGAAAGCCAGTGAACAGCCTCTGCTGCTCCTGTGGAGGTGGCTCGTGGCCAGCAGGTCTCACACTGACCTTTCACTTGCTGCTCAGGTCCCCGGGTGTGGCTGGCGGCACTGGGCATGCTGACGTTGTTCCTGTGGATGTACTTCAGAAACACTTCAGCATTCCGCCGTGCCAGGGTGCAGGCCTGAGAGAGACAAACGTGTGAGGTGGTGACTTCCAGTAGGTGCCTGGGGTCCAAGACACAGGAGAAGGGGTGCTGGTGACAAGGTGGCTGTAGCTCTGAGTGAGCAGAGCCCTGGAGGCCACTTCTGTTCATGGTATCACCACTTCCAATGAGGAGGCTTGCTCTTTTGTCAAGTGAAGAATTCTTCCCTTTTCACGCCAGATAGGAATCAGAAATCAGTCATCCCTTGACTTCCTAAATGTTGATTCAGCATTACTAATATTCACTCTCAGGCTGGCTTTCCTCTGTACTAGAATGATTCTTATATGAACAGTGGGGTAAGCCACATTAACATTAATTCAATTTAGACTTCAGAAAACAAATTTGGTAAACATGCATTCCAAATCTACATAGAAACTGTCCGCATTTGAAAAACTTATTTGTCTACTAAATCTACCCCACATCAATCACAGCAATAAACATCCCACTGTTGGGAAATATGGATGTACATAGGGAAGAAGAGGGTTACACTGGCCCTGGAAGACTCAAATGAGCTGTAGGAGACAGAGCGCAGGACAAGTCTAATTGTACCACGGAGACCGAGGTCCAAGAAGGGCAGAAGCCATGAAGCAAATCAGGGCTGGAACCTGGGTCTACTGATAGTATTTCTAGTTTCTCTCAAGACCATATATTTTCTTTAGAAATTTTTTTTTCTGATTGTAGACTATACATATTCCACAATTTTCAGAATTAAATGATCTGTAGATAACACTATCAAATTTTAAAATCTTTTTATACTTAGCACCTGAACTTACAAATTATATAATAAAAATTATTTTAAATGTTACTTTAGCAATAGTGGCTAATTCAAAGAGCTATGGTAAAAGCCTGCTGGTGGAACCATCAACTCTGAGATTTGTGAATGTAAGAGCTGGATGGTAGCCCAAAGCTAAGGAATCCAAAATAGATCAACTAGTACAAACATATGACTAACTGGGCATATGACAACTGCAAAAATAGGGAGTTTCTCATCAAAATGCTCTTAGGTAAAATGAAAACATTGAACCATAACATTTCCCTGTTTCCTTCTTCCAAAAAATACTTAATTTTATGAAGAAATAATTTCTTACCTCTATTTAAAATCAGATTCTCTACTTAAATTGTTTTCTTATAATAGAGAAAACTTTTAAAATCATCTTAAGTCTCGCATAGAAAAATTTCTATTTGATCTTAAAGTAAGAGCTAGTTACTGAGAGTTCTGATTGAATGTGGGTGTAGATACCAGCTATGTGGGAGGATAGCAGAAAAAGACCATCTTCAAAAAAAAGAGAAAAAAAAACCTTTAAGAGGTGGTCAAGTAGAGAAAATCCCTAATAGAAGAAAGGCAGTTAATTACAGAAATGTATAAAATCAGTGGCAATATGTCAGGGTATAAAAATTCCTTTTTGTACTTTCAGAAACCTAAGGGAAGTATATCATGAAATATACTGAGGGAAGTATATCAAGAAATCTGAAACTAATGCAGCCTTTAGATAAGTTTTAACATAGATGACTGTCAGAGAAGATCAAAGACTGGAGGACAGAGGCTTAAGAGGCTTCCCGCACTGGGTACAAGCCAATTCAGAGCAGGACTGTGCTTCTTCTCTGGGTAGCTAGGGCTTTACTAAAGCAAAAAAAACACAAAACAAAAAACAAAACACCAAAAACAAAATAAGGTATTTTTCTTTTCATTTAGCAAACAATATTACAGTCATTGGTAACTGAAATTGCTAGATTGATAAATAAGGTGTCTAAATTAACTTCTTTTATTCTTGCCCCAAATTTTACACCATCCATTTATTTTTTTATGATTTATCCACTTTATTTTTTATTTTTTTAACGTTTTGCTCTCATTTTTTTAATAAATTTTATTTTTATATTCCCCATACAATTGCAACCCCCTTATTTTGACCCCAATCTCTCCCCTCCCCACCCCCCACCTCCCATAGAGTATCTCTGGTTCATAGTTTTTTGTTGATTTTGATTTTCACTTTCTTATAGTTATTCTTTTTCCTGGTCCCTTATTTAAGTTTTCTAGATTCCTGCTATGAGTGAGACCATCCGGTATTTTTCTTTTTCTTACTGGCTTATTTCGCTGAGCATGATCCCTTCCAGCTCCATCCATGTTGCTGCAAATTGCATATGTTTATCTTTTTTGAATGCTGAGTAATATTCCACGGTATATATGTACCACATCTTCTTGATCCAGTCATCTATTTTTGGGCATTTGGGTTGTTCCAAAGCTTAGCTATTGTAAACAGTGCTGCTATAAACATAGGGGTGCAGGTGCTCTTTGGAATCGATGTTTCTGTGTCCTTTGGGTAAATACCTAGGAGTGGAATTGCTGGATCATATGGAAGCTCTATGTTTAGTAGGTCAAGAAATCTCCACACAGCTCTCCATAGATTACACCATCCATTTATAAAAGGATGCTTTAACAGTGCTGTGTATCGAGGCTTATTTTTCAATTAAAATATTTTTATTAAGCAAACATAATTGAGTGAAAGTATGTATTTCTCTCAATTAACATCACTGGGATAGCAGGGTATTTGAATATGGCACCAGTAGTGATGGTATTGTCAAATTATACCAAAAATGTTGCCAGAAATAACTCCTCAAGCCTTCAAATTAATCATCCAATATCTTCTCTATCAAGCCTCCTTTTAGCTGAGAGACTAGAAAGAACAGGACATGGGAAGCCCATATGATGAAGAGGGGAAGAGAAGGGGAGGAAAGGAAAGGGCTGGGGAAGAGAGTGAGTGAAAAGGTGGAGAGAAGAACAAGCTTGAAGTCCCAGACTTGGGGACAGTATGCTCTAACCTTAAGAAAGGCCTCCTTTTGTTCCAAATGTTTACTGATGAGTGGAATGACGTGGTCAATCTCGGCTGCTGGTCCCAGTTTATCTCGTCCGCCACACCAGTCCTCATCTCTCCGGTATTCTTGCTCTAAGCTTTCCAGGACACTACACACCTAATGAATCATAGGGAAAAGACAGAGTAAATGAATCAGGTGAGAAGTACTTGATGGGACCTTCAGCTGACAGAACTCTGCACAGGGGACATATTTCATTCGAGGTTCTGTTTGTAGCTTTAGAGTCTATAGTGCCCCTGGGACATCTAAGAGAAGTCCAGGGGGCAGTGAGAATCCAGGGTCAGGATTTCAGGAGATAGATTATGACTAGCTTAAAAATTTTAAAATCATCTTCTTACAATTAATGGATGCAGGCTGAAGCTACAGGGGTTGAAGACGTTGCATCGGGACAGTACCCATGTTAAGAAAGGAAGAGAGACTAGTATTTTGGGGGTTTCAAAGTTCCCACCCATCTATTCTTGCCCTATAGTAAGTAGACTCAAGCAAAGGTAAAGAAGAAAGTTGTCTACATTGTGTAATTTATTGACCGTAAGTGAATATCATATTTCTTCCTCTTCTGGGGAAAAATCCTAGCAAAAATCTCTAAGACAATGACACTATCATGATGGCTTCCTATTGCAAAAAGCATATTTCTTTCAGAGTGATAACTAATTTGGGTGAATCTAAAAAACAGTTTAGAAATGCTTCAGTTCTAAAATAAAAATGTTGAGAGGCCTCATGAAGTAACTTTATAAATATATAAATTCACAATAGAGCAAAACCACTTTGAATGGGACTTAGAAGGAAAGCTGGGTAAGGGTTCAAAGTGGGAGACCCAGAGCCGTCCAGTGTCAGGGCCCAGGGGAGAAATAAATATTCCTACTTCCCTTCAATAGACTTTGATTACTTCTTTGTTACGGCAGCAGGTGACAGTTATAACTATCCTTTGCCTTCTCAGTCTGAGAAATTCATCCCTTTTGATGAAGAATGCAGTGTGGATAGGTCATTTGCTGAGTTATGTACAGAGTGGAAAGACAAGTTCAAAGACATGCCAGGCAGAGCACTCTCGCAGCCAGACAGGCTTCCCCTGTCTCTGAACACTAGCAGATCTCCCTAGCACTGCATACTTATTTATTCAAAGCATGAAAACATGCATGCAGGTACACATCAAGAGAATACAGCTTAGAGACATGCAAATACTTTAAGAAACTGAGTGCTCAAAACATGTCCCAATACAGTATTGAACAAAACCAATCAGTTTGGGAGCTAGAAGAAATGAAAATATTATCAAACATAAATCTTTTTTTATGTTTAATATATTTTATTTTATATGATTCTTACATCATTTTTAGTTATATTCCCTCACACAATTGCATCCCCCATATTTTGACCCTAATCCTTAATATAACAGGTGAAGATACAGAGTCCAGAGTGAGAAAGTGACGTTGGCAAGGTTAGGTCAGGGTCAAATTTCCTGACTTTTAATCTAGTACTCTGTATGTCCCCATCAGCATTTTGATCCATTTCAAATTGAACGTTGTTATGATAGGGCCTCCCTGGTGGCCTAGGGGTTAAGTCTTAGCACTATCACCACTGCAGCCTGAGGGCCTGAGTTCAATCCCCAGCTAGGGAGGTGACACACATGGGGCAGCAGACCTCTCCTGTCTCACCCACTGCTCCCCTTAGCAGCATATTTCTGTAAATCCACCTGTTCTACTCCCCATTCTGCCTCTCTCACTCCCACACCTTTGGTCTATACCCCAGTTCTATGCAAAAAAAATGTTATGATATTAGACAGGAGTAAATCTTATTTTTTAATAGGGATATTCAGTACTTGTTGAAGGACTTTCCTTAATGTGTTGTTTTGTGAATAACCAACTGATTATATATATGGATCTATTTCTGAAACTTCTGTTCCATTATGCATAGTCTTACACCAATTTCATCTTGTCTTGATCATTGTAGCTTTAGAATAAGTGTTAAAATCAGGTAGTACAAATTCCCCAACTTTATTCTTCCTTTTTAAGGTAGTTTTGGTTATTGTAGGTTCCATGCATCTCCAATGTAGAACCAGTGTACAAATTTCAATAAAAAAGCTTGCTGGGATTTGACTGGAATTGTGTTAAATCTATTGAACATGCATCTCAGTCTGCTGCTTCCACTTCTGTGTCCATCAAGGGCATCATCTCTCTGAAGCAACAGAAAGGAAGAGTGAGAGAAAGCATGGGGGCAGTAACACTGCCTGCAGTGCCCTTTGACAGGCATGCTGTATTTACTCTGAAATCACCTTCCAGTGATCCCATGGTCTAGGTTCTTTAAGACATTCTGAGAAGAGAATGTGTCGCTAATCTATTCTACCAGGGAGCCATTCAAATGAAGAAAGTGTTTTAAATTGAATAAAAAGGAATTTCCTAATTGAACCCAATTTAAAAATCCCTTTAGCCCTTGAGCATATACAATAGATATAATAGCAATGGGTCTGTATCTGTATGGTCTTGTATGTAACTCCTGCCTTTTCTCCCACAAGTAACACCATCTTGCCAGTGAGACTCATCATTCCCTAATGAAAAAGCTGTTTCTTCCATTAGACTGAAAGCCCCATGAGCGAAAGAGCTATATGTTTTCAAGCAGTGCACACTGCCTGACTGTGATTAAATTATGTTCAGCAAATTGTCACTTTGTTCCCCCAACCTTTATAGAAGGCATGTATTTCCTTGATAATTGATATTGATTTGGCTATATGACTTGTTCTGGCCAAAGGTTGTGACAAAAACAGAGACTTGAAATGCACTTGCAGATTTTGGGCTCTGTAGTTCTAGCTTTTACTATAAATATACTCAAGAACTACTGGTCAAGGAAGAGAGACATAGGGGTTGATGTTTAATCAAAATATAAATGCTTAGGGCTTCCCCGGTGGCGCAGCGGTTGAGCGCTGGGTTGCAAAGCTGCCCGCGGCCTCTGCCGCGCCGGTTCGATCCCCGGCTGCTCCCCGGCCACCGGAGGAGGGTCCCACATGGCGTGCAGACCTCTCCTGCCGCCCGCTGCTCCCCTCAGCAGTGTACTTCGGTCCTTCTGCCTGCTCTGCTCCCCGCTCTGGCTCTGGTGAATTCTCTCACCCTCCCCCGCTTCTGACTGTACCCAGTGCATGTATAAACAAACAAACAAGCAAATAAATAAATAAATAAATAAATAAAACATGCCTCTAAAAAAAAAAATATAAATGCTTATTGCTTTTTATCACTGAATTTTGAGGGTATTTTGTTACACAGCATTATTGAGGCAACAGATGACTGATACACTATTCAAATATAATACACATCCAATTTCTACTTTAACTCATAGATCCAAAGAATTTGAGAAGTTTATTAAAAAATTCATAGAATTTATTTTAAAATCATAGAAATTTAAAAGAAATGATAAAAATGATCTGTTTCTCTAATGAAAGATTATAAGGAAAACAACTGTGGTGATTCCACAGGTATTCCCAAAGATATTTAATACTGAGAGGACTAGCTTTGCAGTATAGGACAGCAAATCCTCCATCAATCACAACTGTACATGTACCACACCCCATCCCTCACCTGCTCAGAAGTTTTGTAGAAGGCCACAGATGCATTGACCAGTTTTAGCCGGTCTTCCATCTTCAGCATGAGCTGTTGCCAGTGGAGGGCCACCTTCTCAGCACATTCTCTGATGGCATCGGCATCGTAGTGACCGGCCTGCAGCAGTGCCTCAGCTTTCTGCTGTACCTGCAGGGCACTCTGGTGCGTCTTCTGCAAGGAAGTGGCATGAAAGAGGGACTGGGCACAAGGGGAGGTGAGAGAGGTTCGTGGGAACAACCCAGGCGTGGTATGGGAGGGGTGGAGTGAGGCGTGAGTGGAAAGATGCAGAAAAGTTAAAGAGCTTTAAATGACTGATTCAAACATTTTGTCATGATGATTAATACATGATTGCTTTAAAAGCATACTTAACAAAAATAATACATTTTCATTAACTAGTTGCTCAGGACCCTGACTCCTGTCCCTACTCTTTGCTGCTCCTTGCACCACTCTGAGTTTTAGAGACATTTCAGTTTTAACTACATTCATTTTTAACTACATTCAGTAGTTAAAAAAACAGCCACTGTGTATTAATCTGTTCCCTGACTGGCTCATAAATTATTTCAATTTCCTTTTCAAACCTAATCATAAGATTATTTATCATAATGAGTTTTCCAAGGAGGTTATTGCTATGGTTCCATTTCATAGATCAAATAAGCACACACACAGAAAGATCTCCATGTAATGCAAATCTCAGTCAATAATGTAATTATTCCAAACATTAATAATCAGTTTAAAAGGATTCCCAGTAGAAGGAATTATAAAGCAGAAGAGTAGAAATTTATACTATCCCTCAGTTACCTCACCTAGGAAAGAGCACTAGAGTAGGTAATTCAGCTCAAAGTATAATCCCCACATTAAATTATTTATGTTTGGCTTTAGAATAATATATCTAGTATATGTCTACCACCATACATACATGGTGGTAGACATATACTAGAGGATGTATGTATATGTATGTTAGCGGATGTATGTTATGTATGTATGTTAGAGGACGTATTATGTATTTTAGGTATTTTCTTATTCAGGCTGCATGTGGTTTGCATTCCCTGAGTTCACATTAACTGTAGGATTGGGTGGCAGGGAGAGAACCAAAAGGGATTTAAATTTACTAAAATACAGTACTGATGTAGATGAGCCATATGACTTCAAAGAGTGAATTACCATCTCAGCCTCAACTGCTAGTGTCATTTCAACCCAATGGCTTAATACTAATTTGGCCTTTGTATTTTTAGGAGAGTTTATCTCAGTTAACAGTGAAAAGGAACAGCTAGGAGTTCAGTAATTTACTCCACAATTATTTCTCCTTTTTTCTTGGGCAGAAGTGCCAGGACAGTTCCCAAGAACCAGTCAGCCCTCTCAATGTGCACATATAACCTCCCTGCTTTTCACCTCTACCCTCTCCTTTCACTCTCGTCCAGATTGAAGTTCACATATCTTTATTTTTCCTGGTCTATCAACTGCCTCCTTGTTTCCTTCTCTCTCTCCTGAATCTGTAGTCAGCATTAGCTATGTTAGCATGACCTCCTCTAGCAACAAAGACTCCTTCATCCACTTGCTGAGTTAGCCCTCAATGACTATATGAGAACTTGAATTCCCAATTGCTGAACACAGCTAGAAAAAGTAAACTAGTGGTCAGAAATGATCCATGACAAATACCTGGTTTTGTCTGTTTTACTTACTGGCACTGTATATTCCTCAATATGTGAAAGTGGCATATAATTGTCATCATAAGTAAGTTAAGATGTCTTTACCTCTTAGAATGGAGGAATAACTAAGTTTCCTAAAATTTATGCCACACAGTAGATCCTCTTTCTTATTCCAAAATTCATTATCATCTAATAGTCCTGGGAACCCATCCTACTCTAATTTCCAAAATGATAAAGTCTTATGCATGTGATAAATCTTTGCTTTGCCAAGCTTGAATCACTATTTTGCATTTATGTCTACACTCTATTAATCTAATCCTATTGAGTGCTATATCTTTAAGCCACAGATTATCAAGGATGTTAATATTTAGTAGGAGTTCATGAGAAAAATTCAGCCAAAACAATTGAATTTATTACACAGTTTTAACTACTTTTCCTGTCATAATGGTCATACTTAAAATACATAAGAGGATTTCAAATAAAAATAGATTTTAAGATAGAGCTTGTTGTTATGCTTACAGTTCTTGAAGCTATAGCATTCATAACATCTCAGATACTAACAAATAGCAATAATCTGGGTTTGTTGGTAGAGTTATGCTTCTGGGTGCTGTGTACTTCTCCCCATTCTGAATAGCTCTGAGGATGTTTTCTTGAAAGTAAGATTATCTAAGGGAAAAATCTGGACCTTCTCTGGGGTAACCAAAACTTTCAAAGTCATGAGGCCATCCAAGCTAGGGTAAGTGAACACCCCTGCTTTGCCTATTTTTCCTGGCATCATTATCAACAATTTCCTCCTTCATTCTTAGAGGTGTTTCAGTCTTAACAGTAAATTATATTATCATCTTACTTATAGTTTTTTTATTTTCCCTTCTGGAATCCAGGATTCTTTCTTGGGGCCCAATAGGCCAGATTAAGTCACTCATCAGCAATCATTGTAAAGGTCTCCTAAGTTATCAAAATGGGTTAAGCCAAACCAGACTAGTTAGACACCCTTTTAAATTGCTCAAATATTTCCTGGTATTTTTTCTCCCGAATGTAGAAGCTGGTCTAAACTGACATTCAGAGAGAGAAGCAAAGGCCACCTAAATAAAGAATGTATGATGAAATTCTGGTTGTTTTCTTCATTATTTTAGCCATGTCGCAGTTCTCTATCTATTTTCCATTCTCAAAATCTTCCAAAAATCCTGTCTATTCTGCCATATCCTCTTGAGATCATAGACATAAATTCTACACAGGGACCTAAATCTGAAGATGAGTTCCAAGAATATTTTATCAATTTGCATCCATGTAGAAACCTGAAACTAGGAGACACAGATGTTTAGTCGGTCTCTAAACTGTAAGGATGCAATAGCATTTAGTAAAAATTAATACATACTACATATGCAAGTTATATGGATTTTAGTTATTTAACCAATGCAATCATTTACCAACTATTTCCTACTTGCTCTTGAGATGCTCAAGTGTGTCATGACACTGGGTTTTACTTGCCCAATAGGGACTGAAAATTTAAATTACCTGACAGGACAGGTAAATCTTAACACTCAAAATAAATAAGGAGGAGTTCTCCACTCTCTGTCCAGCATTTCTCACAGCTTTATGCCAGGTCTCCAGTCTCAGTGCCCAAACTTCATTTTTCTGCGTGCTGCCTCTCTACAGAGCCTCGAGCATGGTGTTCTTGATTCCCGATTGTAACCCAGTCTTGATTTTTCCTTCACAGTGAAGAACAGAGCCTACCACACATATATTTGGGCATGCTGTTAAACTGCAACAGAGAGAGCTAATGCTAATAAACTCCTCTCCTGGGGTTAGTTTTTCCTTAGAACAATGTGTGTACACTATGCAGTCTCTTTTTAAATCTCCAATCAGAGTACTCTAGTACTACTAATGGTTCCTAAGAAGATATCTGGCATCTTACAAAAACATGCTATTCATATTAGTACTATGTCTACACACATGGTGGTTTCTGGAAATTAAGTGGCTGAAATTAATCAATACTGGTTTAATAATAGCAGGCAATCAGCTGAATTGTTACAGTGAAATGCACATTTATGGGCACAGTTAAAATTTTATGATTGTGGAAAATTTCCACCAATAATCATTTTTTAAGAAGATAACAACTTTGCATTTCTTAATTCAGAAGTGGGTTGAGTTTTATACTGAACTTCAAGTAATAAATGTTTTTGATGTTTTTCACTCTATATCTTTTCCCATTGGTACTGAACTTATTTTATTTTTAATATATTTCCCATGTCCTATTTCCTACTCTTTTCCCCACACTATTCTAAAGCAATCAGCTCAAGTCTCTTTGGGAAAGACAATGTTCTACCAGAATGGATAATTAAAGGTATTATTTAAAGTAAGACTAAATTTATATTAGATGATCATAAGTAGAGCTTTATTTTAAAATAACCTTTAAAACAAGACTTCATGAACTTACAGTTTCAGTCTATTCTTTAAGTATGACTTACATCAGCATTATTGAACCAGTACTTTCAATGAAACAAACTATCTACAATCCGCTCCAGTGCTTCTTGTTCTTATTAAAAGTCAGAGCATCACAATGGTATCTAACGTTATATATAAACCAAATGTCTAAAAAAGGAATTCTAATTTGCTAATAACTTTCGTACTTGTCTATCTTCCATTTTAGTGAGCCTCAGTTGGAAGTGATTTCTAGCCTTTTAGCTTTCCATTTCTGAGATGGTGCACAGTCCATAATGTACAAACAACTCAGTGTACGAGGGGCCTTAATGATAAAGATCCCAATCCTAGCCAAGACCCACAATTATAGTGTGAATGCTTGTTTTCTATTACCAGGCTTCCTTGGGGTATTAACTAACTTCCCTCATTTGCTCCTCCATCAATCCTTAGGTAATAGGGAGAATACCTGAAAGAGTAAGGGCTTCACTACCTAAAGGAACACCTACATCTTGAGGAATCATTCTGCCTGAGGAGCAGAGCAGAAAAGGAATGTGAGGAAAGGATAGCCAGATTTGGGTGTTACCTCGATGGCCAGTTGGAACTGTTCGTGCTCCCGCTGCAGCTGCTCTGCTTCAGACAAAGAGCTGGCATTGACCAGGCTGGCATTGAGCATTGACTCCCCATTGCGTATCCATCCCAGGACCTAGGGAGTGGAACAGGAATAGGTGAGTACCTTACATGGTTTCCCCGGAGCTACTGCTTTCTCTGACAGACCCTCTGAGCAGACAGCTCGCTATCTTCTATCCACAGTTGGTGAGAGGACCAGAAGGGTGTGAGTAACTAAAAGGGTCATTTTCCAATCTTACCTGGCACTGTGCATTGAGGTATTTATTCTAAGTACCAACCTTATTCAGAGCATCATATATTCTTTCCTTCTCTTACCATCTCTCTGTCCCAATTTCTTTATCACTTAATTTGAATATTACTTTAGTAGACTATATTATGTGTATGTTTTTGAAGTTCTTTCTAGAACAAAGAATTTTATAAACAAATACATTTCACCATATGGTATTATTTTTAGGGCCCAGCTCAAATGTCAACAACTTCTTGAAATCATCCACACCTAAACAGTCCCATCAGAAACAATTTCTTTCTTCTTTAGTACAAAAACACACTATTTTGCCACTCACTACAGATGTCTATGTTCTATTATTTTGACCTATATTTCATCTCACCCCTTAGAATGCAAACTTCTGGAAAACTAGGGCAATATATCAGTCTTATTTTAATTTCATACAATACCTCTTAGCATACAACCTTGCATGTGATGGGTATACTGTAAAGTCATTGACATAGTGAACAATTATCTATGGGGAATACCCAAGTCACACCTGAGCAGAGGGCCCAACCTTGAAATATACCCAAGAGTAGATATGTCTGTGCAATGGAACAGGGACAGTTTGTTCAATAAATGGTGCTGGGAAAACTGGACCACCGCATGCAAAAAAAATGAATCTAGACCTCTACCTCTCACTGTGCACAAAAATCAACTCAAAGTGGATAAGAGAACCGGACATAAGACCTGAAACCATAAAATATATAGAAAAAAATATAGGTAAAACACTACAAGACATACATCGCAACAACATCTTTAAAGACTCATCACCCAAAGCAAAGATAGTCAAGGAAAAGATAAACACCTGGGATTACATCAAACTGAAAAGCTTCTGTACAGCAAAAGAACCATTTCCCACTGATTGGGAAAAAATCTCTGCACTCCATTCAATGGATAAGGGACTGATCACAAAGATATTCAAAGAACACACATGACTCAACAAAAACAAAATAACAATCCAGTCAAAAAATGGGCAGAAGAACTTAAAAGACATTTCTCCAAAGAGGAAATGCAAATAGACAAGAGGCATATGAAAAAATGTTCAACATCCCTTATCATCAGGGAAATGCAAATCAAAACCACATTGAGATATCACCTTATACCGGTAAGAATGGCACATATCAAAAAAACAAGCAACAACAAATGTTGGCGAGGATGTAGTGAAAAAGGAACTCTCCTACATTGCTGGTGGGAGTGCAAACTGGTCCAACAATTATGGAAAGCTGTCTGGAGGTTCCTCAGTCTACTAAAAATGGAGATACCATATGACCCAGCAATTCCACTACTAGGGATCTACCCAAAGGACATGAAAACATTGATTCAAAAGACCACCTGTGCCCCAATGTTTGCTGCAGCACTACTTACAATAGATAAAACCTGGAAACAACCCAAATGCCCAAAAATAGATGACTGGATCAAGAAGATGTGGTATATATACACAATGGAATATTATTGAGCAATCAAAAAAGATAAACTCATGCCATACACAGCAACGTGGATGGAACTAGAAGGAATTATGCTCAGTGAAATAGGCCAGAAGGAAAAAGAAAAATATCAGACGGTTTCACTTATAGCAAGGCTATAGGGGAACCCAGTAAGACGGCATTGTAAAAAAATAGTAATAGTACAAAACACAACAAAGCAAAAACGGACAATTATAAATCAGACATCCTGCAGGGGAGGAGGTGGGAGAGAGATCAGAGGGAGGAAGGCAGGAGCACAGGGGACTGAGGTGATGGTGCACAGGTACATTGGTGAAGGAAACCCTATGGGGACTACACCCGAGGGGGTGGGGGGAAGTAAATATTGCTTAAAAATGAACAATGATGTAAAAAAATTAATTAAAAAAAGTAGATATGTCTAAGTTTTAGTAGGTAATCAATCCAAAGGAAGGAAGAAGGAAAAGGGGAGCAAGCACAATAGCATGAATAATCTATACTCTGGATCATTAGGAAAAGGGAGACTAAAAACTATAGTTGACTTAAATTATTTAGAAGCTATGCTAGACTGAGAAAAATTTCTAGGAAACCTTGATTGGTACCAGGAAAGGAAAACTCAGCTAGAGAATATTAAAAGGAGAAAATATGGCACTATCTAGAGGGTCCAAGGTGAAATGGAGATGTGACAATTATCCAACTAATAGTCAAGCACAAATATCCAGATGGCAAGAATTAGGTCTTGAAAATATACCTTGTGTCTTATCACCAGAAAATTGTCAAATATTTCCTTTGTTAGTCTGAGAGTTTGCTTGGAGAGGAAATAAAAATTCTTCTGAAATTCTAAGATGAGTAAATACCACCCATCTATTACTTCAAGGCAAAGGAGAAGACACCACAATATGTTTCAGATATTTTTCTCCTCTAAACTTCAGGATAAATAATTAGAAAGAAAAACACTAAGCCTGGTCTCCTATTCTATAACCTAATAGACATTTCTCAAATTTCCAACTTGGGCAGAAATGACTGGTGCCATATTGCATAGATAACATGGTGGCAAAAATCCTGCTGAAGCTGGGCGGATTGAATTGAGATGTTAATTCATGGCCAGTCTGGCAGATTATGGCTGAGATGATATTCTGTAAAGCAATTAGTTGCAGGAAATAACTGCTCAGAGTGTATGTGTGCAATCTTTGTTGCCAGTGGTATACTGTGGCTGGCTGGGTAGAGGTGCAAATGATTTTCAAAACTGCTTATGGGTTTGGGTACATGCATACATTCACTGCAGGCTCAAATGCTTCATCTCTTTGAGAAATGGAACCCACAATGTAGATTTTGAGCTAGGTAAGTCCTTTTGCCATGATTCATTGCATTTTGCTTGGTTCAAGATTCATGTGAGGGTGTCAGAGAAACATTTTCTCAATGTGCATCACAAATCAGAGCTCAAGGAGCAATTTGACTAACTTCTTCTGTACCTGATAAGTTTTGCTGGAATATTATCCTCTCTGGCTTCAGCCAACTGGAAATATCAGTTATAGCTATGGTAGTAGCTATAACCCCATTTATCAGCTTTTCCACTTAGAAATCTCATAGGTTTTGGTTTCTGTGTCTTTCATCAAATCATGCCATATCCCTGATATCACTGTTGATTTTTATTTCCCAAATGCTGTATAATAAGGCATTCTAGGACTTCAGTGATGGAAATATGCCTTTAGGAAGATAGAAATGCATAGTAGTTTATATCCATGGCTTAGGCTCAGGGGTGGGACAGATCCATATGATTCAGTCAGTCTTAGAGGTAGAACTGGGGTTGTAAAAAAAAGAGCACAAAATATGAAGTGTGAATAACTGACCTTGTTACTATCTGGCAAAAATTACTTGTCTCTCTGACTCTCCATTTTTTCATCTGTAAAGTAAGGATAATTGCATCTTGCTTTTCTATATCAGGATTGATACAATATACTAAAAAAAGTAAAGTGATGATGGTGGCTGATGAGGTAATGATATTTAGTTTTGGAGAAAAACTAGATGAAGTTATGCTTCTTCATTTATACCTCTCACAACGAGAAGAGAAAAACTTTAGGAGTATTATTTTTTATTCCATATTTGTGCTGGTATATCCTGATATGAGGTAGGTACCTCAGCTGTTTTGTTATAATTATTCTTTGCACTCTGATCAATAATACTCATATTAGTATAATTTTCTATTACTGTAGTCTTTCATCTTTCTGGTCCATAAAATTTGTTATTTATTTTTCTTTGAGTATCCAGATGAGGGCAATGTAGTAGAAAAATATTATAACGAAGATGAGAAAAATATTGGTTCTACTAATATTGAGCTATGTAACTTGGGAAACATCATTTAATTTCTCCGAGGCTCAGTTTTCTAATCCTTAAACTGGCAACACTTTACGTGCCTAAATCATACAGTAAAGATAAAATGAAATAATTAACAGAAAAGTACTTCTGCAAATTAAATGAAGATTTTATGTTGGTTAATCATTTTAGGCAACAGTATACCTATAGGTTAGATGATCTTTGAAGGTCACTTTGAACCTTAACATTATAAACTTCTTTCAAAATTCAGAGACTGCTCCTATAATCACTGGATACCAGGGAAAGTTAGCTCCATAGAAATGAGGTCTAAGGAGTATTGCTGCTTGGGGGAATTAGGGTTCATCCACGAAGTCAGCTTAGTTTGAGCTAAGAGAGGTAACTAGAAATAAAAATCTAGTGCTTCCTCAGGCCAAGAAAGCTCAGATAGCCCCAAGCTAGGAAAAGACTAGATTTGATTATTTGACTGTGGATGTCCACAGTGACTATGGCATCTAAGATGGACAAGGTAGACCTGTGACCATGCAGACTGGGGAAGCTGGGTGTTTTCTAAAGTGCACCTGAAGAAATACAGTACTGCTGCTCTAGGTCATACTGACAATAAAGCTTTGAGTATACACTCAAGGAAGGTCCTTCACTCTAAGGCCTGCCATTGCTGGTAACTAATCACAAGGTATGGTCATCTAAAACTCTATCCACAGAAAAAAATCACTTCAGATGGTAGGTGGGCAACCTGGCACATGTATATATATTTTTTAAAGATTTATTTATGTAAACAAGCACTGGGTACAGTCAGAAGCGTGGGAGGGTGAGAGAATTCACCAGAGCCAGAGCAGGGAGCAGAGCAGGCAGAGGGACCGAAGTATACTGCTGAGGGGAGCAGCGGGCGGCAGGAGAGGTCTGCGCGCCATGTGGGACCCTCCTCCGGTGGCCGGGGAGCAGCTGGGGATCGAACTGGTGCTGCAGAGGCTGCGGGCAGCTTCGCAACCCAGCGCTCAACTGCTGCGCCACTGGAGAGGCCCACCTGGCATATTTCTTAAGACCCACAATTTATGAGATTGTGTGTATTCATCTTCATGGTTTTATAGACTGTGACCATATATCTTCTTAATTATCTCCATTTTGAAACAAATGGATAGTAGTTGCTCCTTGGTTGCTTCTGTTGATGACTACTTCTACTCCTTTCTAACTTTTATGTACAGTGAACAGAAATGAACACAGTATTCTTGACAGAAGTACGAAGCCAGGATAATAGCTTCTCCTTTGTTTTGGGTGTCCATCTTGTTCACATGCAAATTTTGGCCTAAATTCTCTGTAGGAAACATTGAAATGCACACCCATTAAGTATGCTCCTGAACTAACTAAAAAATGTGAAGCAATATTTATCAGAGTAGTAACTTCCCAGAAAGCAATCTGAGCATTCTATGGCATATGGGAGTAATTTAAACAATATGTTAGAAGAAAGACGGCCATCTGGGTGGTCAAGGGCCCTGGACCATGGGCTATAATCAAGGGAGTTGTTTCCTTTTAAGAGTCAATATTTCTCTAGAGGTACTTGGACCACTTATCTTAGGTAGAGTCCTACATAACTGAAAGAAAATCAATTGCATTAATCAATGTCATTTTGTTCTAAATAGTTGGGAGCAATGTTCAGTCTTATGTCTACAGTATTCTCACTCCTCAAAGCTTCAGTTTAATATAACTGTAGTTGAACCACATTTACAGTTTTGATGGCTAAATCTAAACCTTTAATTTCTGAGCTCTAACAACAGAGCTATATTAATAACATATTGATGTCCTCTCCCTTTCTGTCCCCTTTAATGGCATTTCAATTAAGTTGTCTTTTCTTTCTTCCTTCTTTTTTGAGAGTATATTCAAAAGAGAAACTGTTAAGCTAGTGTCTAAATTTAGCCTTACTGATCAATACTGACATCTAAATTAACTCCTCTTTCCAAGTGTCAACAGCTTCCAAATCAATATTTCCTGCTCTACCTCCTTCCATCAAATGCAAACACCTCCTCTGAAACTGGATCAGATGACGGCCTAAAGAAAGAGTCCTACATTTACAAGGAAAACAAATCTATCTAATGAGGCATAGTAGCTCAACCAAGCAGCAGTCCCTCGGCACCTCCGAGGGCAGCTGTCTTTCACCAAAGCCTTCATGGGTTTCCTAAAGTTCGATTGAAACAATACAGGACCAATCTAAACTACACACCCACTGTGTCTCAATGACATTCTTGACAAGGTGGGGAACAGGAATTTGCTTATCTAGTTAGAAGAATTATTTTTTGATCTCTGGCTCATGAAGACACTGAATAGCAATATATCCAGATGTCATTCAAATCTGGATTATTCATACATAGAAGACCTACTTCCCCATTTGACAAACTACCTATATCATCCTAGCTCCCCATCCTATGCAGAACATATACTTCTGGGATAAAAATTTATTTGCATTTTCATGTCAAGAAAAACATAATTAGGGAGCTGACTATACTATTAATGCAGGAATGAAAAAATAACAGCCAAGAACAGAAGCAAAAGTATATCATTTCATTTCAAAATCAAATAGGAATGATATCACTTTTATGGAGATAATCATTCCCGCCACCTTCCATTGATGGAAATGACTGAGTATGGACAGTAGCAAACTCCCATGAACCACTGGAGCCCATCAACTGTTAGCAGGTGCTACCCTCTCTGCCAGGTGCAGGCCATGCCCATCTTCTCAGAGGTATTACACAGACCAGGAAAATCTCAGACTGTGTTATACTTGAGAGTTTCTTTCTATTACTTTTTTTTTTTATTTCTCCTAGAACCTCAAGAGAGAAAACTACAGGACCTTGGATAAAGGGAGCCTATAAACAGTCAAGAGTTCCCAGGAGCACTAATCTTATTGTACCTCAATTTCCACATTTGTAAAGTACACATAATTATCACTATTCCCCAAGGGCCTGCTCGAAAATGAGATCACAATGAGAAAGCGCTTCTCATATGAAAAGAAAGTGTTGTCATTTGTGACAACAGTTTCAGCATTTCTGTACTTATCACTCTGTGTCTATCAGGATTTCCGCCGTGTCCCCAGAAAGCATTTCTCTCCAGAGATTCAGATATGGTCACAGTGTAATTAAGCAGAAAACCACCTGCATGGCAGCACTGTGATCCGTGTTTGCTTCACCTGCACTGAAGAAGACACTTCACCTGCACGGTAGAAGGGACTTGAGCACAGCATGTGTGGGCTTTGACTGGAAGATAAGGGGAGTGTGGAAGACAATTTTACCCATCATAATAAATGACAATATACTAAGACATAGTGAGGAATACTGTGACAGTGTACCAGCATTGGGGATAGAAGGGAAGGGGATCAATTCAGTGATGGGAGATAACTTAGGAAGGTCCTGGAATGCTCTCCTCAGATTGTTATGTGAGAGAAATAAAGCATCTGCAGCTTGACGCCATATACCATTAGAACTATTTGTTACATCCCATAAAGAGCAGCCCAGCTTTTCAAGACTAATACAACCATTCCTCTACTTACCTATTTGCTAAGTCCTGCTTACGCCAGTGGCATTGTATGCCTTTCCCCTACCAGATGCAGGTCCAGTCAGACTTAATCACTGGGAAGCCCAGGCCAAAGGTAGAAGGGCCAGGCTCACCTGTTTGACTTCAGCCTGGAGGTGCCGCAGTTGGAGGCACTGCTCTAGCCGCTTATGGGTCTGCTCCGCATTGAGCTCCAATTCATGCTGCTTCTCATGGAGAAATTCCAGCAGCTCTTGTACCTGGGCTGCCAGATCAATGTCTTTCTCACAGATTAACTCGATTCCTGATTTAAACAAAAGGTAAACAATTAAAAAAAAGGTAATATTATAACAGCTACATTTCAATATGGAGTCTTCATAGAGTCTGCATATTCTAGCATATAAAAGCTGGGATCTGGAAACAGCCACTATCAGCACCCTCCTAACCTCTATACATCCCTCTGAATTTGGCTAGATAACCATAAGGTGTCTTTGGGATATTCAAATAATGCTTTCTCTTTTGGATACTTTAACTGGTCCTCTGTCTGGGAATAGCTTGATAACATAATTAACAACTTATTATCAACTAGATTAGAGAAAGAGGTAGTTCTCTGGCAGTTCATCCCCATTCAAGACAGTATCAGGAAGTCTTTGCTGGGAGAATTTACCAATATCCAGAGTATTCCCAAGCAAGTGTTTGGATCATATTGGGAAATAAAAAACCAAACCAAAAAGACCCTGTCTCAGGACATTCTGCCAATTTAGGTTTTTTTTTAGCTGGTGAGGTGCAATTCACCATTAGATGATAAGTCCATTCTGATGAGAGTAGCTATAGCCCATTACCTAGGTCTCCTAAAAAAATAAGCAACCTTTAAAAATATTTGCTAATTCTCATTTATTAAAAACAGGCAAAGACCCCAGATAAACATATCCCAGCAACACCACAGGGGCCTCGAGTGCTTACACATTGATGAACACTGTCATATTCAAGTGCCCACACAAGGGGAGTTTGTCCATCATTCTACTGTGGACCCAAAGCAATTAGTATCACAAGTCAGTCATTGACAAGGATTCCATGTTTATGGATATCCCACCCAGCATTTATAAACTATCAGCCATCTGGATCTGTGATGAGGATCTCCAGTCAATGTCCAGCAGTCCAGCTGTGGATCCACTCCAGTTCACCTCCCTCCCTACTTCTTTGTCTTACTTTTTCTATGTACCTTTCCTAACACATGAGTGTGGAGGCACATATACTTCCTCTCTTCAGCAAGTCAGAGGGATGGGACTGAAGTCTTCCTATTCACTGGCGATTTGAAGATTATGTCTCAAAGACTATGTGAAAAGTGTACTAGCTTTGAGTCCTGACCTTGGGCATATTACCTAAGTTCTCAGAAGCTTCACTTTCCTCACCAGTAAAGTAGGATCTTACATCTCTACCTACCTTGTTAGCTTCTACCTCTGGAGCTCCTTAGAAGGATTAAAATGACATAATGCAGGTAAAGCATATCTGTCATATAGCACAGTAAATAAGGATCTTAGTTCTTAGTCTTATGGCTTTCCCAACTCTTGACTTAAAATTTAAACTTTCTGCTTTCTTACATTCATATCACCTTGTGGTTCCTATTTGCTAAAACTTGACGCAAGTTGTAACCTGTATTGTATTGTTCCTTGATTTCAGCCTTACTCAGATCCTCTGACTCATACCATCACTAAGGGTAAGGTAAAAAGCATCAGGCTTTTTTGCCCTCCCACCATTAGGATAGATGACGGAACCCTGTGGTCCCGAATGCATGCCTGATGGCGGGCACCTGGAATAGGGTGTGGACATATGCAGATGGGATTCATCTGGGTTTATAAGGGCGGCGTCATGGGGATGCCGGCAGAAAAAGAAGCAGAACGAACATTAGAAGAGACCCACGAGAGAAGCAGAGAGAATGCGAGAGAAGGCTGGAGAGCCCAGAAAGAGTGAAGACTTGCTGGAGGCTGGGAGGCCTCCCAGCCTCCAGGCCCCCCAGTACCCCTGTTACCGTGTACCTGGTAAATCACAATAAAAGCCAGCAACAGCCACTGAGGGTTCCAGGACTCCTCTCCTTACCCCGTCTGCATAGAATCATAGAAAACCTGCACTGTGCCCCTTCCTGCCCCTACAGTTAGCTTTGGGAAAATCCTAACTGTGGATTGCCCATGTCCTTCTGATCCCTGACTCTACCAGTTTCTTTCTGTCTGAATCCTTTCCTTAGTTGCTCATTCTGTCATCTAGACTCAGCACAGCGGTGGTCCGGTAGCTAATAGCTTGTCTGAGATGCTGACCAATAGGGATCCGGTCAACAACATGGTTCAGTCTTAAAACACAGCAGATAAGTCACAGAAGGGTAGTATATATACATCGATGGGGAACACATGGAAAGGAGCCCACCAATCTGTATGGTCACCTAAAAAATAAAGCTCCTTTGGGAGAATTTCTCATCACTCTGACTCATACCATCAGAAATTCATCAGCACCGCCACCAACACACCTGTGGATACAGTTGGGGTAGTGTGAGGAAAGTCTGTACACGCTAACGGAAATTCATTTCTAGAGGTAAAAATGGTGCTTTATATAAGGAGAATATGGGAGAGTGGGAAATTTTTTTTCTGGTGTTACATGGTAATAATTTCAGTATCTTTTCATGTTTATTTTTTTCTGTCAGCTACATGATTCCAAGTCCCTGAAATATCTGTGGGAGACAGAAAAGAACGGCTTGTTCTTTTGGCAGTCAACTCCCTCTAGTTACTATTTTCAATTACCCAGGGGGACAAGGTAGAGAGCATCTCCTTGATTGAAATAAAAAATAAGAGGAACTGCAAAAACTTATACCTCTGCAGTGATTGGGAAAGTGGGGTGACTCTTGACCCTAGTGTTTACTTTCTGGAAATGTAATTTAAGATCCAGCTGCAGAAGCAGGAGCTCTTCCCTGCTTCCAGCCACAATGCAGGCTTTTCCCAGCTCATTTCCATTCTGCATGCCTCTCTCATGTGCAGCATGCTGGGCCTGGGCAAAGTGTCTTTCTATGGGAAGCTCATGGCTCACCCCTGCGTATAAACGGGCTCTCTACGCCTGGTACCTCATCAAAGGGGCCAGACACCTGCTCGGGAGATCATCCAGAACAGGTTTCCAGCTGGCCCTTCATTTTCCTCTCTCTCAGTTGATACTGTTTTGTGAGAGGACAGAGGAAATAAAATGGGTGAAAACTATGCCAACTGTATTTCCACACTCCTCAAGAACACATGACGTTGTGGGGGGAGTGAAGGGGAAGGACATGAAGACTTAGCTCAGGCACACCTAGAAGACAAATTCACCCTCTTCACTGTCTCCAAATGGTGACATAAGTTCCAGCTAAAACCTATCAACTAGTAAATATCCATCAATCACCAGCAAATAGAGTTTGCTTGCGTTGACATTACTGTTCTCAGTGTAGTCACAGGCCTGTCTTCCTTAGGGACTCTCAGAAATGGAGTAAGACATGCCTGTTTATGCCTTCAAGTTGAGAAATACAATCTTAATGAAACTGTTTGTCAGTCTCTTTAGAGATGGCTGCATTGAGGTTCCTTTCTGTCATGCCCCCCACCCCCGTTTGTGACCATCCCTCTACCAGAACTCTTCCGCTGAGTCTAGTTCCTTGGTCACGTGCTCCCACAGGAACATGGGGACCCATCTCTCTCATGCCTCTCTGCATCCTAGCATAGTGCTCGGCATAACACTGAGCAAATACCTGTTCAGTGAACACACAGACCTCTTCTGTTGTGGGGGAAAGCACCTGAGATTTGGGGAAAGGATAGATTTAGGGTTGAATCTAGGCTCTGCCAACTATTAATGGTGGCTCTCTGGGCTCAAAATCCTCTCTGAGTCTAGGTAAATTGTAAATTATCAAAATGACTTGTGGTTGGTGTGTGCGTTGTGGGGTGGGTGGGGATTGGGGGGGGGTGTGGGTAGTATGATGAGTAAGATAAAGTATATACAGTGCCTGGCATATAGAAGGTTCAAAAGTACACATCTTTCCATTTTTTTCCTTCTCTGAAGAAATAACATATTCATTGTTGATCACTGATGGAACTATTGAAATGGCCTCCATAAAATGCAAACACTGCCAGGTGTTTATGTACTTGTTCATCATGTATCATTAAAACTGTGGTGGATGGGACACTATTAGACTAGTGCGCTCAACCTTGGCTCACAGATTTATCTGGAGAATTTTAACAACTACCAGGTCCTGACCAAGGCCCAGATCAATAATAGCATCAGAGTCTCTCTGAGGCTAGGACGCAGGCATCAAGAAGCCTTAAACCCCAGGGTGATGCCACTGTGCAATCAAGATGGGAATGCTCTGCATAAGATGGTGCCATGACCAGCTATCCCACAACAGCTGTTCCTTATGTACATGCAGTTAGCAAAACGCTCTGTAGCACATTTATCTATGGCTCAAGGTCACAACTAATAATAAAATGTTACTTTCACTGCTATCAAGTGGAGGGTACCACTTAAATGCTTCAAGGAGAGAGGTGGTTATGGTTTAGGAAAAGATTTGGGTATTCCCAACTATGGTGCTTGCTCTTGCAATGTGTTTTTTGAACATTTGACAGTCTTTAAATATCTGTGTTTGCCTCAGAAAGAGAACACTTTCTGTTCTCTTCCCCCCACCCTTTCTGTGTCATTCCCTCAACATAACACTCAGTTCAGAAATTACAAAGTCCTTTAATCAGGTTATTAGATCAGTATTTTCAAGCCTGGCTTTATATTAGAATCACCTGGGAAGCTGTAAAAAAAAATCAGCGCCCATTCCAGACCAATTAGTGAGAATCCCTGAGGGGTGGGCCCAGACCTTGGTGCATCTGACAAGTTCTCCAGGTGATGCTAAATATGCAGCCAGGCAAAACCATTGTTTTACATGGAGGTTCCCTTCCTTTCCTCTCAAACCCCACCAGATTCACCTTCCTATTAAGCCCAAAGTAACTTTCATTTTGAAAATACACAGCGTTTTTCTTTCCTTTTGTGACACAAAAGTCTATTATTGTTACCTACATCTACTGTAGGGTAAAGAAAAAAATGTCAGGCTTTCTGCCCTCCCGCCATCGGGATAGATGATGGATCCTTGCGGTCCTGAATGCATGCCTGATGGCGGGCACCTGGAGTAGGGTGTGGGCATACGTAGATGGGATTCACCTGGGCTGAGACTGGGCTTTTAAGGGTGGCGTCATGGGGACACCAGCAGGAGAAGCTGAAAGAGAAGCCGAGAAAGAAGTAGAGAAGGCCGGAGAGCCCAGATAGAGTGAAGACTTACTGGAGGCCTGCCAGCCTCCCGGCCTCCCAGCATCCCTGCCTGCTGTGTACCGGATAAATCCCAGTAAAAGCCTGCAAAAACCACTGAGGACTCTTACTCCTCCTTTACCCAGTCTGCTGGATCATAGAAAACCTGCACTGGTCCATTCCTGACTTTACATCTACCCACACTGATGTTCATTATTGATTAACTCAGCAAACATTACCATTAAGAACTTGGAGATGTGCAAGATGAACCACTCTGCCAGATGCTGGACATGTAAAGAAAAGGAAGCATCTCCTGCTCTCATGTTGCTGGAGAAGACACAAGGTCACAGATAACCCCTGAATGCAGTAAGTACTAGAATACTAGCATAATATGTAATAGCTATCAAGCTTTATCAACCTCGACCATGCTCCATGCATTACTCCACTGCAGTCTCACAGCGACCACACGTATTGCTATGATCACCATTTTCTAGAGGAAGGCAAGGTTCAGAGAGGTCGGATGACATGTGTAGGGTAGGTAAAAGGTATCAGGCTTTTCTGCCCTTCCGCCATCAGGATAGATGAGGGAGCCCTGTGATCCTGGGTGCATGCCTGATGGCGGGCACCTGAAGTGGGTACACCTGAGCTAAGAGACTGATTTATAAGGGTGGTGCAGCAGAGTGCGGTGTGGTGGTAGTGCGGTGTTAAGGGTGGAGGAGTGGAGTGTACGGAGGAGTGCAACAACTACAAACCACGGCGAAGAGCATGTGGCTGCTAGAACCGTTCATAAACCTGCTCGGAATGGGTTGGTTGCTTTACAGATGCCTACAGGTGTGCAGGCACTTTACTATCTATTCCCAGGGGCTGTCCCTGGGGTGTCTGCTAAGAGCTTTGACTAGAGCACCTGAGACCAAATGGACACCTGTTCCCCGGCCACTTACGTCTGAAGTTGTGGAAACCTCTCCCACATGCGCAGAACACTTTAACTGGGGAGGAGAGGAGAGTCTCCCCTACTCCATAAATCTAAAAACAGAGGAGACTCTCCATGGAAACTTCCTGCTGAAGCATTGGGTAGTTTGGGGAAGAGAGAAGGCAGGAGAGACAGCAGGAGTTCCCAATTCCCTCTGTCGGGGTGGGGGGGTTAAGTGCTTTGAGTGCTGCTGTTTGGGAGCTTGGGGGTGGGCAGATAATCTTATGGTCTGCATGGGATCAGAAAACCTGCACTGTGTCCATTCCTGCCCTTACAACATGCTCAAGGACATGCAGGTAGTAAGAGGTGTGGCTGTTGTGCTAACCCAGGCAGTCTTCCTCTCCAACCTATACCCTTAATTTAGCACAGAGGGCTAAATACCAACCAGATTCTTAATTTTGCTAATTGTCCTTTTTCTATAATAAGAGTTTACCTTTAGTTCAAATGTAGATATACATTGTAAATGCCCAAGTCATTTATTGTCTTAGTCCAGTGTCTTGAAATCCTGCAGTCCCCCTATACCTGGGGCAAGGCCCAGGCTGGATCCACCCCCACCTCCCAGATCTGGTGTGATTCAGTTCTCCCTTCGCCAAGCAAGAGGTAAGATAGAGGCCTCCTCTGCAGGACTAAGCATCCAGCAGAAGATGAAGTGGGCCTTCCTTAAACCCCTGGATTTATTCCCTTCAAAGCCTCAGGGGCTATGCCAGACTGAACAGCTAGCTATGGTAGGAACAGCCAGTCCCAGCAAAGGGTTGGAGAGGCCAATGAAGCCTCTCTTGTTAAAGCTTGTTTCTAGAACAGGATACTGTGGGGGTGGGCAGCCCATCTGCCTGGGGTGTTTTCACCCACTCAGCCCTCATGGTTAAGGTGGCCGCCAAGCACAGCCAGCCCCCAGTCTTTAGAGACTGCCAGATCCCTACAGTCTTTTTGTTACCATGGATACCTGACTCTTGCGACTGAAGTGGGCTTGTCCAGGTCATGCCAGGACCCTGGTCTTAAGTGCCTGAAGTTTCCAGGCAGACAAAGCTCTCCTGCTAGACACATCGATACTGAGGGATGCAGGATGACCATCCCTGAAGGGTTTCTCTGTCGCAGCCTCTCTCCTGGGTACTGTGCGTTCTCGTCTAGTTCCCAGTCATAGTTGGGTAGCTGACTATTGTGAACATCCTGAGGAAAACTCAGGGTAAAACCCTGAGTCCAAATAAGGTTCCCAACCATGGAGAAAGGATAGCTCCCCACTTCCCTAATAAGCCTTGAAAAAGGACTGGCTGTGGCCAAGTCCTTCTGAAAGGACTTCTGAAACACAATAAAGGGCATATGATTTACCTGGAGATTTTGCTAAAAGTAGATACAGATTTCATAAGTCTGGAGTAAGGTATGGGATTCTTCATTTCTAATCAACTCTCAGAGTGCTGCTTGTCCAGGGCCCTCACTTGGAGCAGCTCCGAGGTTAGTGGTCGCAGATTAGTGTGCATTAAAAGCACCTGGAGGACTTGTTGAAACACCTATCGTTGGAGCCCCGACCAAGAGCTTCTGATGTGGCAAGTTCTAAGGATGGCTTGTGAACTCACATTTCTGCTGAATAGGGATCACATTTGGGAGTCACTGTCTTAAAGCTTTCCATGGTATCAGATGCTGTGATGTAATCATCATGATGAAAAGCAGCGGTTCTCAACCTTGGCTGCACAGTGGAGTCACCTGAGGACCTTTGTGCAGATGCCCAAGTCCCATTCAGATATAATTAAATCAGAATAGCAGGGAGTGGAGCCAGGGCATTCTCATTACTAAAACACTTCCCAGTCGGAGGGAGGGAGGAACACAGGGGACTGTGGTGATGGTGAACGGGTGCCTTGGGGAAGGAGATTCTATGGGGACTCAATCTGAGAGGGTGGGAGGAAGCAAATATTTAAAAAAAATTTTTAAATGATAAATGTTAAAATAAAAAAAATGCAAAAAAATAAAATAAATTTTCAAGTACCAAAAAAAAATACACAAACCAAAAAACCTACTTCCCAGACAGACTTGCAATGTGAATGGTCCTTCCTGGAGCTGTACACTCTGTAAATACTCTAAGGTCTCACAGGCAGTTGCAGCTGTTGTGTTCATAGTACAAATGTAAATTTAAGGAAAGATTATGCTGACCAAATTGATTAGAATGTACTAGGTTTTCTTTCCTCTGATTATAATTTCCGAGTTCCTTTGAATGTTGGTATTTACTTTCATCATTAAAAAATACAGCACCCTAGGGTCAAATGTGATTGCTAGTATCTGCTCAAGAATCTCATGATTATAAAAACCCTTCATGATCAAGAGGGACATGGATCAACAGTGCTTTAAAGTGTTGCTGGTCTGAGCCCCTGTCTGCCTCCTCCTAGAGGCCAGCAACCTGAGCAGATGAGGCCCCAGGGAGGAGAGCAAGGGGGTGGCTTTGGGTGTGGAGACCTGGGTTCAAGCATTCCACTAGCATGTGTGCTTATGAGTGACTTCTTTTAC
Organism: Talpa europaea; assembly: GCF_964194135.1. Taxonomy (NCBI): domain Eukaryota; kingdom Metazoa; phylum Chordata; class Mammalia; order Eulipotyphla; family Talpidae; genus Talpa; species Talpa europaea. The sequence continues at coordinate 104,581,138 of NC_140070.1, read as the reverse complement.
CTGCACTAGCTGGACGACAAGAGAGAGAAGTCTGGCTTTCTCCAGTTCTAACAGCAAAGCCCGTTTTGGAGAATGGCAGGTATACAATATGGGCTCACACATTTGTTACATTTTTATCCTGAGCAATAAAAGATGTCAATTATGGTAACAACCATGTTTGTTTTTTCCATTTTTGAGAACTTATAAAAATATGCATCCTTGCTATAAATTTAATCAATCCTTCTTACACTCACACACAGGCCAGTGATAAAATACTGAGGACTCGGAGAGGCGTGAACTGGAGACAAGGCGCCTCCCCTGGAGGTGGAGGACAAGGCAGGGGACTACTGTGTACAGGGAGGAGGGATGGGATCAGGGACAGGCGCACATCTGAATGCATTTCACAAGGACAGCTGTCTGCTTTTGGAGCAAACCACTTCGTTTGCTTTTCTAGGCCACCATATTTTTGAACCTGTGCTCATTTCCATTATTGTTTTTTTCCATTCTCTCTGCAGCACCAAAAGACTCTGGCCCTAATCTCATCTACCAGACCCTACTGGACAGGCTCAGACAAGTTACTGCAGCTTTACTGCTTCAATTTCTTCTTTAAAATGGTGGCCAAAATCTGTTCCTTGTAGCTATAGAAATAAAATGAACAGAGTGGAAGTTCTTGTCGAATCACACTAGTATTCGTTTTTTCATCATCTCTCACCAGGAGAACCAGGTCACTCACCTGAGGCCTGGACCTCCATGATGTACTGGTGCAGATCCTGGCCTTGCTGGATGACCTCGAAGGTCATGTTGTTCATGGCTAGCTTCCTCTCCGTGTGGCGCTGCAGCCGCTGCTCTGCCAGTGTCAGGTCCTCCGTGTTGAAGTCATTCATCTGCCGGAGCAGATCCTCATTCCAGGCATCGAGCTCTGCTGTCACCTGTGTGGGAATGACCATCAGTACAGACTCACTGGTCCAGGAGGCTGCTGGGCAAAGTCACCAGTTGCAAGACTTATTAACTAATTGACCCTTGGATCAATTTCTGCTTTCCATCTCTTTGATCCCTAGACAATGTTTGGACAATTCTGCCTTGAGCTCACATACACATGCCCTTAAAAGTGTTCTCTGTGGGTTTTAATGTCTGTATCAACAGCAAAGAAAAAGCAGCAAATGCTTGATGAATTGCAGTTTCTCCCATTTGATCCTCACAAGGACCCAGAGAGGTGGGCAGGGTAGCAATCTCCAGGTTGATCTTACAGAAGAAACTGATGCTCAGACACATGGAATCGTTTGCCCAGACTTCCCCCTCCTGAAGAGAAGCAGACCTGCACACGGGGTTCAGGTCTTCTATTCACTACAAAGATGCTGTCCACTGTGCCACAACTATTCCTCTAAAAATTTAAATATTAAGTCTTACAAACTCTTTAAAAAAAAACAAAAACTGAGGACTGGAGAAGCTGGTGAATGATCTGAAGTTACATAATCCATTTGTTCATTGAACCCAAAGGATGCATCTAGTTCCTGGGTTCTGTTGTACAAGATTCTCACCTTTTACCATAAAGGCAGACACTTCAAATGGTGACTAAACAGGCGTAGATGTAAAGCACACCTCTAAAAGTCCAAGTCGATTATACTTTATAGAAAGATAAAGCACCATAAAATGATTCTATGAAGACTCAAGCATGTAATGAATGGAGACTTCACCTAATATGAATTTGCTAGTTGGTTATTTTTCTGCTACTTTACTCATGTGACTTCCCTGGCAGTCTGTGAATGCACCAGAACAGGGACTGGCAACCTCTTTCTCAAGGTGGGGAAAGGAAAGGCTCAACCCAGGTCACACAATAACAATACAAGCCAGGCTGACAAGCACCTATCCCAGGGCCCCAGGGTACTGGTTTTCATTCTCCTGGGACTCAATTCAGCTGACAGGGGCATTACCTTCCAGGTTACCAGTCACAGCAGGTGGGAGGTGGCACTGCCAGGTCCCAAGCTGAGGCCATATAAACTGGAATGGGGAAGGCAAGCAGACGGCAAGAGAGGCTGCTGTCTGGGGCACAGGATTCTATTTATAGTCCAATAGTTAGACCTTTCCTTAGTGAAAATGTATTGCTCTCTTTGAAGTGGAGGTGTGGAACTGTAAAAACATCACTTTCACTGTCCCAGGTTCCTGCCCCTGCCCCCACACATTTCCAGGTCAACTAAGGAATCCAATGAACTCAGTAGGACTAGCATCTTCTTATTGTTGGGAGTTCCTGGGGGTCTGGGAACCAAGAGGTTGGCAGGCAAAAGAGGTTTTTGTTGTATTCTATCTTTGAAAAGTTCTACATTCTGTATCTAGAAAAAGGAGTTAAGCTGAGACTGAGAGAGAATTTATAACTTATAAGTGATAATTTATAGGATGAATAGGTCTTCATAGTTTTTATAGTCTAGAGCTATAAATGTCTTTTCTTCCTGTATTAAAAAAATAGAAGCAGGGCCTCCCTGCTGGCGCAAGTGGTTAAGACGCAACCTATGAAGCTAGCCTCAGCCACTGCAGCATGAATTTGATCCCTGGCCAGGGAGCTACCCACATGGCACAGCAGACCTCCCCTGGCTCGCCCGCTACTCCCTTCAGCAGTGTGTTTCAGTCAGTTTGCCTGTTCTGCTCCTCACTCTGTCTCTGGCGAATCCTCTCACCGCCCCCACACCTCTGGCCTGTACTCCAATTCTTGTATGTATAAATAAATCTTTTTAAAAAAAAAGCATAATTTACATACAAATAAAGTATTATTTTAAGCATTCAGTTCCATGAGCTTTGACAATTTTGTGCAGTGATGTAATCACCACTAAAATTAAAATATAGACCTTTTCCATCACCCTAGAGAGTCCACTTGTGTCATTTTCCAGCCAGTTGCCCCTGACCTCCACCCCCACACCAGCCTGATTCCTATCATTACAGATGTGGTTTTACCCATTCTGGGGGTTCTTATGAACAAAACCATACAGTATGTACTCTTCTGTTTCTTGTGTACCATGTTCTGTACTTAAGGTTCATTCATGTTGTGTATATCGCTTGCTACTGCTAAGTTGCATTTCAATAAATACCACAATTGTTTATCCATTGTACTGTGGATGAACTTTGGGTTGTTTTCCAGTGTTTGGTTATGAATAGAGCTAATGTGAAAGTTCTTATACAAATCTTTCTGTGGACACCGGCTTTTGTTTCTCTTGATAATTACCTAGTAGTGCAATTGGAGGGTCATGGGGTAGGTGTGTATTTAACACCTCCAGTGGAATGTATGAAAGTTCCAGGTACTCCACATCTTCACCATCATTTGGTATCACCAGTCTATTTAATTTTAGCTATGCTAGTGGGTGTGAAGTGTTAGCTTATGTTTTAGGTTTTAATTTCCTGATGACTAATGTTCGTTAGTACCTTTTCATATGGTTTTGGACATTTGTCTCTACTTTCAAAAGTGTCTTTTCAAATCTTTTGCCCATATCAAAAACAAGAGTAATTATCTTTTGATTATGGGCTTGTAAGTGTTCTTATTATATTCTGGATATAAACCCTTTATCAGATATTTTGAAAATTGCCCAAACAAAAATTTTACTTCATTTTCCTACCTACAAATGAAGGGAAATTAAAATAAAAATTAGACAATAAGCATGAAAGGAAGAGCCTGTCTTATTCAATTTTAGCTTTAGCTTTGTTTTCATCACACTGAGTTTCTACAAAAGGTCTGTTTATTGTAGGAAGATCCCAGAGGTCCCAATGCCTGGAATCTGTGTAGTGGAGAGCAAAAAGCTTTGGGTCCTGGTGAGGAGGAGAGAGTAAAATTGAGGTGATTTATTTGGAAGAGTGAGACTCAGAGGTCTGGTATCTTGGGAGTATGAATTTAAAGCAAAAGTGAAATATGTCCAAAATTCTGTATTTGGTGTTTCTATATTCTTTTCTTCCCGCTTCCCTACCTCCTCCATCCTTACCACCTGGCACCATCAAGCTGAAGGGCCCAAGTCTGTTAAGAAGCTGAGGAATAGAAATACCAAGAGCTACTCAACAGCACATCTAAGGCGGCCTTCCTGGATCTACATGCTCTTTGTTCTCTCTGTCTACTCTCTTCCCATCCTCCCAAGCACTAGTGCCAAGAGCTTGAAATAGTCTGATTTGTGTAATTCTGATATTTGCTGGAGTTTAAATTATTTTATTTCCTGAAATTTTTGTTTCCTCAAGGAATGTTCTTTCATTGGGTTTCTCCTCTCTGCCTTCTTTCTGGGGTGCAAGGCTAACACACAGCTATTTTTAAAGAAAATTTTGCTTCCAAACTTGAAGCTTACCTGCTGTTAATGAACAAATAGAGTTGTCTGGCATCATCACATGCTCTTCTGTTACCTGAACCAGTCAATCTGTTTGCTCACTGACGCTGAGAGTTAGCTCTGCCCTCTTCAGCGTGGGCAAGAGCCCCAAAATACTCTTGTCCCTCCTTCTAGTCTGCTCAAATCTTTACCACCCTTCAAAGTAAACCCTCTGGCATGACACGCTTCAGGACCACCCTCAGACAGAGATGGTTTTCATTCTGGCTTATCTTATAACATGGGGAATGTGGTTGTTTGCCATAAAAAGACAACACTGTAAAAAGTTATTAATTTGGTGATCTAAATTTTTTGGAAAAGAAACCTAGAAGAATTTGTTCAGGACAAAAACCAGGGCCTGGGGCCTTCCCTGGTGGCGCAGCAGTTGAGCGCTGGGCTGTGAGGCTGCCTGCAGCCTCTGCAGTGCCGGTTAGTTCTCGGGCTGCCTGCGAGGGTCCCACAAAAACAAACAAACAAACAAACCAAAAAAAAAAACCAGGGCCTGAAACAAATGAATATAAGATGGAACACAAGGTACTCAAATGGCATTCAGCTTTCAATCAAGCTATTTTGTTTTCTCAATCCACTCAATTAGCTCCATCTCAGCTCCTTGTCCATTAAGTTCCTGTCTTGGCTCCAGTGGCCTTTATCTCCCTCATTTTCCTGAATTAATTAATATTAGGATACAATGATCTATTTGAGAGATGCATTGGCAGTATTTCTATTCCAACAATTGTCTACTCTAAGCCACACCATAAGGGGAATCGGCCCAGGAGCTGAACATTTAGGAGGACAAGAGGCAGTGGGAAATGGGATGACTCACTGCAAAATGAAGCCCAAATACTTTCCTGACAGATGAGATTCACTGAATCTGGCATTGTGCTGCCAAAAACTGACACAAGGAACTTGATTTAGCATCCAGCTTAGGCTTTGGGTTTTTAGGGAACTCTCTCCATTGGCTCTTCCTATTTTCTGGGTCTTCCTCAGAATGTATGTGTAAAGGAAACTTCAGCTTCTCTTGACCAAATGGTTTAGTTCAAACCTGACTAAATTGAAGGTACCTGCCATTTTCTTCTCACTTCCCTGGTCTACACCCATCAATTTAGTTCTTTATTATCACCTGCAAAGTTGGAAATGTCACCATGTGGTCCTTTTCTTCAGATCATTTTCAGATGCTGATGATCATGATGAAGATGATATAATGGCATAAGAACATAGTTTATCCTCTACTGTGCATTTACTATGGAATAGTGTGTTGAAGATTTCACTAACATTCTTTTATTTAATACTTACAGCAATTCTAAGAGGAAACAAAGGCACAGAGAAATTAAATCATCCTCCTCAAGGACTGAGATGGTGGAGGCAGAGCTGAGCATTCAATTACAAAGCCCAGTGCTCTTACTTAAGTTGTTATATCAATAAGCATGATCCAAGAACTAATTCTGGGAGGTGGGATGTGGAGCTAGTGAGAAGGGGGGTGCTTAGTGTCCTGTTTATTCTTCTTAGTGCAGAGAAGTATCTATTTAGCCTTTCTCCTGTTTTCTTATTTAGAAAAACCTTTTCTTCAATTTACACAAACCTTCTAAATTATCATGTGTTCTTTGAACAGATCAATAAACTGTGTGTGTGTCCTTATATAAATGCCAAGAATAATTTACTCTTGCAAGGAAATACACAGGTTTCCCCAGTAGGACATTTTTGTTTAATTGACTCTGCCAGATTACTCAGCATAAAGGTAACATTATCCTATCTGGAATTCAATGGTCCCTAGGGAATTTTGTCATGAACAGGAGACACATCTGTAATCTGTTATTGGGGGGTGACAAGCCAGGCAAAAGCTGCAGTAGAGATAAGTGTGCATGCCCTCTGTGTGGGCAGGATTTGTGTATGGCAAGAGAAAATGCCTTTGCTTCTCACAGCAGCTGCAGGAATTCTCAAGGTTCCCCGGTATGACATGGTGATGAATTCACAGAGCAACAATGGGGGAGAATGAGATGGGATGTCTACTTAAAATCTGGAAGCAAACACATATGAAATGCACTGTGAATAATAATAGTAACAATGCTGATTACTAAGTATTAAGTGTTTATTAAGAGCCAGAAGCTTTATTAAATATGTTCTATGTGTTAACTCATTAAACCTTTAATAACCCTATCACTTAGGAATTATTATTCTCATTCTGATTTCTCAGATGAGGAAACCAAGTAATTAACTTGCCTAAGGTCACACAATTCATAAAATTAATGTAGCAGGTTTTAAGTCTAGGCAGCTCAAAACACTGCATACTGCATGAGTACACTACACTGCTTCTCAGCAAATGATGTGCGTGTTTATACACACATATATATGTATATATATCATATGTTTACATATAGCAAAGTCCAATTCCACTCCAACTAACAGCAAGGAGAAAGGGTTCAGGGCGTTTCACTGTGGTTAGATGCTCTAAAATGGGTTATCAACCAGCAAAAGGAACATATTTCTGTTTTATGATGTCATTATTTTTATAAAGATGAAAAAAAGTGAAAGCTAAATATTCTCCACTGACCTACAAGTGCTGGGTGATAGGGAAAGATATATTGCGGTTAGAGACATTCTTGTTGCATGGGAAGAGCTATTTTATCTAGAATGGGTTTGTATAGTGATATACATTATCACTGTAAAACTAAAATAAACTAGCTACCACAGTCATTTACTCTAATTGTGTAATGTACTTCTCAATTAATTGATAAAATTATGAAATAGGTGAATTCTAAAGCAGAATATTTTAAAAGTATAGCATTTCCCTCTATTTTAGAAATACATATAATCAATTTAAATAGTTAAAACATTTATTTGTGTAGCTACACAAAGACCTTTGGGATATCACAAGAATTTTATGGAAAAGGAGAAAGACTTGGCAGTAAAGAAATTCACTCAGTTGTTTTAAATCTTTGGCAAAATAATGTAAGAACATATTATAGAATGCTGTGATTGATGAGTTATAATGTTCAGCTATCTAACTTCTACTCCCATTGGACAGTTTGGGTAATAGAATAATTGTTATAACCATTTGTTTTTTTTCATTATCAGCATGCTGACTCTGAGATCTTCAAAATATTCATGATTGATCTTGAGGGGCTCTTGAGTGTCCATATTTATTTTGTCCATATCTTTGTCTCTGAACTAACTTAAGACTTCTATTACTTTACTCTGTTTTCAAAAATTCTCCCCTTCGTTGAAGAGTTCCTTCAACATACTGCTCATGCATTCTAGCACTTATCAATACTTGAGGGTCAGAATGTTTTTCCTATCATATAAGCTAACTAGCTAGGGTCGGGACTTACATCCACTTCCTTCTACTTCACCATCAGCACCTTAGCAGAAATGGGAAACAGAGTATTCCAACCTTGATAATGTAACCTGACTTCAGGTCTACAGCTCATATTCACCCCATAACAGAATGTTTGGGAAATTCCCATCAAGGATATTTGACAATTCACTAAAAATAGGTAACCTGCCAGAATACTAAAGTTCTGTGAACAATTCTTTTATTTTTTTGAGGGAAGGTGGTAGCACAAGGGACTGTGGTGATGGTTCATGGGTGAGGTGGTTATGGGAGATTTATGGGGATTACACCTGTGGGGAGAAATAGAATACTGTATAAAAATTAACAACTATAGTTGCAAGGAAATAATAAATAAAGGAAAGAAGATGTTAAAACTACAAAAGATCCTAAAATTAATTTGGCAAAAGTCTGGAAAAGACTATCAAATATTTTATATGGGCTTTGCTTTACTTTATTGTATTTATTCTGCACTTTCTTCTCAAACCATCTGGGGGTACACTTAGAACATGTGCTCCCTGGAGGAATCCACAACATTGAACTCAGAAAGATCACATTTTCTTTCTTAATATAGTTACTACGTAGGTGGATTTGAGGCATGTTACAAATATGGAGAACAGAAAGACTTTTCAGAGTTGCTCACAGTCTCTATGGGAAAAGGTTATGAAATTAGATGATTTGACACTTCAATGATTATAGTCTTTAGAATGACTGCAGACGATGGTTGTTACCTCAAAAACTCCCAGTGAAGCACAGCAGGGCTCTGGCCTATCGGGCCAATATTTCAAACAGCCACATGTTGAAAGCAAATAAATTGAATTTACTTCGATAGGCTAAAGTTCTGGGCTAAAAAAAAAAGGTAAAATTTAAGAGGGGAAGCATATTGAAAGCTTTCATTTAAATTTAAAAAGAGTTATGTATTAGAAATACTTAACTTGAAAAAACAACCAGGCTTTTAAGATGGGGGTACAAACTTAGCAAGGCTGGTGATGAAGTGAGTGCATAAGCAAGGGTCTGACCTGTTGGGCTGCATGGCAGAGGGCCAGTGTGACATGACCCGCACTCAAGGTGTGCATATGTAAGCCAGCCAGCTAACTAGATTTCCTTCAACAGAGAAAGGCTAGGAATATAAGCTATGTGGAAACCAAAAAGGAGGTAAATAAATTAGTATGATATATACCACTCAGAAGGGCTGACAATAAAAAGAAACAATCAGCAAATTTTTTAGAGTCAAGGGGGATGACAGAAATAACTTACATAATCTCAACACTTTTCAGAGAAAGGACAAGAGGCTATGATAACCCATTTCAAATATTTTTAAGGCTGCCAGATAAAAAAGAAAAGAGATTTGTCCTGTTTTTATAGAGAAGAAAACTAAGATTAAAGGGAAGAGAGTCCAGATTTTGGTTTAACATAATAATGAAATCCTAAAATCTTCTTCTTCTCCTCTTCAAGGTCCCAACTGCCACTTTTTGGATTCTGGCGATATCAGGCTGGATGGCATTCTCTAGGGATGCCAAATTTTGGCCGCTAGCAACTTTTACCTGTCCTGCCAAATTTTGGCCACTAGCAACTTTTACCTGTCCTGCAGGTATAATCTCATTGGAGAGATGAGATTTGTCTGAACTAGATGTTCCTACCTTGGGGTTCACATCAAACCATGAGCCTCTCTCTGTCATAGAAATGGCACACAGTACAGTATCTATGTTTCTGTATTTTTCCCCAACTAGACCCTAATGGCAGAGATTGTTTGTATCCTCAACAACCAGTATAGTTTTCTGAATGCAGTAGGTACTCAGCAAATATGATTTGAGTTTCTATCAGATGAAAAAATGATTAGGTGATAACTTTCAAATATAAAATGCTAAATACCTACACATATAACCAGTCAAAGAGTTGACACCACCAATAAGCTATATTCAGCTTTTTCTTTTCTAGGTGAAATTTTCCTCCCTGAAGCCCACTTTTTTTCAGCCTCAGCCCTAACTTGTTTTAAGGTGAACCCCATATAAGCATAGTTGACAATTCCATTCTTGACTCTGGTTAATTACTCAGATTAATTTTCAGGCACATTAAGCAAACTTTGATTGTAAGTATAGTCAAAGATTTGAAAGAAAAGTCCCTAACTGTGGTTAATTTTTCATAAAGTTGTTCAGAGAAACTTTCCTAGAGTTATTTCTAGTACTTTCTAATAGGGGGATGCCCAAGATTATCCATTGGTAACAGAGAGAAACATTCTCACTAAATAAATATGCATATGTGTATATGTTATATATACACATGTTTTATACAATAAATAAAAAAGTAAATGCAGTTCCCCTTTCACTCACTAGACTTTCACTCTAGTCTCACTCCAGACACATGGCAGATGGTGTGGGAGGACAGGATGCCTCTGGGAAGATGGGTGTGTCACAATGTAGAGGGGTTGACTATGCCTTATTTGTTCAGTTGCTTCCAGAAAATTTCATATTATTGCTCTTTTCTTGTCCCTAATTAAGTGAATTTACCTATTATCTAGGTTTAATTAAACTTACCTTCACAAAAAGATACAGGCCATAACAACCTTCCTGCAAAGAAACTGTACTTTGATGATAGTACTAATCATGAAATCATGAGAACTTGGAATATTTTGTCAGCCACACTATGGGGCAAAGAAATAATGACAATCTATTCAGATCTGTCAAGAAACCAGGCCAAAAAAATAATTGGAAATTACAGAGAAGACTATTTGAAATATGGAACCACAACTTCTAATGAAAAAGCTGAACTACCTAAGGGCATACTGAGTTTTGATATCATTTTTCAATAATAGTATAACATCTAATTTATAAACTAATATACATGTACATATAGGGGATTGCAAGTTCAAAAATATCAAAAGGTTGTCCAACCAAGAGTCTGAAGACCACTGACCTATTCTCATTTCTAAAAATACTTTTAATTTCTTTCTGGTCATTTTAAATGTAGAAAAGTTGAAATGCATGGAAGCATCAAAAACAAACAAAAAAAATCACCCATATTCTTATTACCAGAAAATAAATATTATTCACCTTTGGTGAAGTGTCTCATCTATCATAACCACTTCATGTATAATGTCTTTCATGGAGGGACGCTGAGCCCACAGGAAAAAATTCTCCAAAAACTTTATAGAACATCATGTTCCAGTTTGGGTCACTTTGTCTAATCTTCATGGAGTCTAACAAGGTATGTCAGGAATGCAGTCCTGGTTTAAACATTTGGGACAAGCTTCACTCTTCGTGGGGGTGTCCTATGACCTCATCCTAGGTGGTAGCCACATATACCATTATTTTGAATAAAGGAAAATGGTGCAGTAACTCATGAATTATCTAATTTTTGAGTTAATTATCCCATCTTAGTCATAAGTGATAGGACTAAGTATTCACACTTAGATTCCCCAGATGTCAGGGGAGAGGCCTGCTCGGGTTTTCAGTAATCCCCAAGAATTCTGAGTATGCCCATTAAATGCCTTCCTTTCGGGAAGGAGACCACAACTGTAGATCTTACAATAACAGGCCCTATCCTGGCTTATATCAGATCCAACTTGTCTCTTATTAAGGAAGCCACCCCCAGCTTCACACTGATCTTCTCTGGAAATTTGCTTTCTTGTCCCCACAGTGAAACACTGGCTGGTATTTGAAACAATCTCACCATCCTCAAAAAAAAAACTTCTGCCAATCTGACTTGAAACAGAACTTTTCCATAGGTTTGGCAGAATTTCCTCTAAGATGAAACACAATATATTCCCAAGTTTTGGATCACACCCAGTATGGGGAACAAGACCCCTTCTAAGACCTGGATTTCACTGCCTAAACAAGAGGGTACAGAAACAAATTTCCATTTCCAACAAATTTCCATCTCCCTCATTTTATTCAATCATCACACTATTTCTCTACTTTTGCTGAACTGCACATCAAGCTGTCCAAGTTCTTGTCCAGTACTCATAACAGGAGGGGGAATTTTTATATATACAAAGTGTGAAGAATGCAATCCTACAATTTAAGTGTCAAGCTCCTCTACTGCAACATTTAAATAGGAGCCAATTTGATTTACACTCAACTATTCTTTAACGGTGTTTTTGCATATGATTTGGGTTGTTTTTCAAGACTGAAAATGAATTTTCCCTGAATAAGTGCAGGCAAATACACTGCAGTGATGTCTCTAGCTAACATCAGGGGTGCAGCTAAGTGACCCATTCTAGAAGGAAACTGGCAACACTGACCCCAAAATCACATCCACCTAATCAAATAAAACTCAATCATCGAAACCCTCAGATTATTTCCTTCCACTTAGGCATTTTTTGAAATGGGTCTGGAATGACAGGAGAGTAAATAAAGACTTCAGCAGCAAAATCACCACACTTGCTAACATAACTTCCCCAGGCATGCAGTCACTTTCATTGGGCGACACAGAGCTGAGGAAGGACTGTGGGGTGCTGGGGCCTAAACCACTACAAGCCTCTATTTTTGTGAGTCTCACTCCCAATTACTAGTGAATAAGTACTCACACCCCCTTTCCTTTCTCTATGACCTTTGTTGCCCCACCTTTATGAAGTTCAGTGCACTCACTCTTCTCTACATGCCAACGTCTCTAATTTTCCACTGGCATTTAATTTTTCTTTCAATGTAGCTTAATATCACTTGCCACTTGAAGACCTTTTGAGTATAGATTGAAAGTAAATTATAAATGAAAAGAATAAAAAAAATTGACCTAAAGTTATAGAATAAGTTGGAAGGATAATTAAGATCTAGATTTAAAGACTCACCTATTCCTCTGTTCCAGAAACTGTCCAGAAAGCACCTTTTAGAACATGAATCTCTGAACAAGAACTTACAGTGGTTTTCTAGGTAGTCTGGGGTAGTATGTGTTTATATGAAAAAGATTATAAGAGAGTAAGGGACAGGAAGAGGACTACTATTAGAATTGCTTGTCTTTTATGTTTTAAAATCTCAATACAAACATTTTTGGACACATGGTTGAAAAAAAGGACATCTATTACCAGGACAGTTTTCTGGTCCAGTATAGAATTGTAATTGGGATAGTGGAGCTTTCAATATTACATACAAAAATCATTTTGCTTCCAATCCAGTTTCACAGAAGTTTCCACAGATATTCGTGGGTAGATCAGTCCCAACAACCCAGAAGCCACAACTCCAAGGAGATAATTAGAATGCAAAAAATAACTTTAATAAATGATGGCTAGAGAATTTTTCCCCCTCATCCTATACCAACCTGGAGTAAAGAGTATATAGTGCCTTTAATTTAACGTTTTGTCACTTCTGAGAAAGACAAAGTCCCTTAGATGCTGGATACTCTTCACACCCCAGGAATCCAACTGGCCTGTTTTCAGTTACTGTTTCAAAGTGGAAAATATAAAGTAGCTATTATGAGGGGGTAGATATTATTAATAGGTACCACAAAGAGAACATAAATATTTTATTCTGACCTTCCAAGAATGAACCATGGAGTCTGTGAGATGAACCACCAAGTGACTTTAGAAACACACTTACTTTCTAAATAAGCAAACAAACTGAGGGTACAGTTCCTCCTCTCTGCAGCTTCTGATTTGCTCACTGCTGTGTGATTTCATCTAATCCCTGATGTGTAGACATCAGTAGAGGAGCCCACCTAATGCTAACACCAACTTCTTCATGAAACTGTAGAATCCTCTACCTTCATGGTATTTCAGGAACCAAATTGCAGAGCTCAAAGCATACCAATGAAACCCTGCTCAAGGAAGTAATCTGCCGACAAAGCAAAAGAGAGGGGCTCTGTTTGGCAATGGGGGTAAGAAGGACCAGAAGGAATAGAACATGGCAGAATATGAATTTGTTGATATAAAAAAATCTATCTTTGATGTATAATCCCCTCTGATTCCCTCAGGCTACTGCCCCAGACTCTTGTCCCAGTCTCAGGCCACATCCTCTGCAGTCCTCTCCAGCATTCTCCCTGACTCAAAGCCCCTCTACTTCCCACCATTCCTCATCCCCTCCCACCTCACCTCAATGGTATACTGCTCAAAGATGCGCAGCTGCAGGAAGATGTCCAGCTTGATCTTCCGCTCATGGAACAGCTCCTCCATCTGTACCTGGGCATCATCGAGCTGCTGCAGGACCGACTCGATGTGGCTGATGGAGCTACTGTGGGGTGTCTTGTTGTTGGACACAGCGGAGTCCCTGTGGCAGAGCGGGAGGAAAAAAACAGAGGCCTTGCCATGTTAGAAGTGATAGAGGACAGAGTGCCTTCCTCATCTGAGCAAAGTGGATGGGACTTGGCTGAGTCATTCAATCGACAAACATGGATCAAACACCTGCCGGTCTGGCACAAACTGCCAGTAGGCCAACCAAAGATACACATCTCCTCATTGGGGTTCACAGTATTGTAGCTCTGAGACTGCCTGCTCTCCTTTTCTTCAGAGAGAATTGTGAAAGGGATCAAATGAAATAACATATGGGAAGGGTTCTACAAAGCATAATATATTAAAGAAATGCAATGAGTTCCATGCAAACATATATATATTTTTTTCTAATATATATAGTTGTAATACATATACACATATAGGCATACCACAACATATAAGTACACAAATTAAAGGCATATGGGGAAGACAAAAACCTCTTCCTAGTTTTACCTCTCAGGAATGTTGTTAAAAAGAGATCATGGCCGCCAAAATTATTCATCCACTTTATAATGCCATCCTTAAGTTATGGGCTGGCATTATTAAACAGGTTTCTAACTGCACTTAGGAAAGTGTGGGATCTGAAGGCTGCAAACCTAGATTATGACCCTGCTCTGATAGACATGGGCTGGTGGCTTAGGAAACCACCTCCCTGAGTGCCAGCTGCCTCTTGTAAAGTGCACTTGATAATTGCTGCCCTGTTCACTTCACAGTTTGCTCTTCAGTAGGCAGTGCATGTGAAATTTCTCTGAGCAGGAAAGTACGGTGTGAGTGACTGTTAATCCAGAAAGGACACAAGTGAAGAGTCAATTGCTGATTGGGGCACAGGGCCAACTGGGATAGAGGCTAGAGCACAAAGGATTCAAGGAGGATCAGTTCTGATTTGGGCATCAGAATAAAAAGGTGGCCCCAGCCAAGTAGATGGCAAGGGTGTGCTTTCTGAGCACAGAGTCTATATAAAAGTAGCAGGGGGAGGCAACACACTGTAGAGGGAACCAAGAGATAAACATATTGACCTGCACAGAGGAGTAAGGAGGTGGTGAAGACCTCCAAAGAGATGACTATAGTAGGAAAATGATGGAGGTAAAGAATTTTAGTTTTCATAGGGGGCTTGAGTAAGTTAGAGCCCTAAAACATGTAAAAAATGGGCACATTCATTATATTAGTTTCTCATACAATTTAAGAAGTCAGAAGACAGGAGGAAGATCCATTATTTTCCCATCAGTAGGCTTTCTGACATCTAGTCCTTTTGGCCTGTTTGTCTCTGGAGTAATGGTGGCTGAGCTCACACTATTCTGAAAGGAGCATAAACTCTGTCCAGAAACTTTCCCAATTTCTACCTTTCACCCTGGCCTATCTGGGCATAAAATCTCACCATTGCATGACACCCCCCATCATGAAAAGAACATATGAGATAACTTCGTGCTCTTCATTATGCATTGGTTGAGAACTCTGCTGCAGGAAGGACATGATTGCTCTTTCTGACTCTCCATATTTCCCTCACAGTTCCAGAAGTGAGTATGGCAGTGCCACACTCACTAGTAATCATAGAAATGATGTAAAAACCATTTCAGGTACTACAGAGGTGAGTGTGAGAAAAGCCATGGAAAACTAGAGAAGATGTGTGCTCTGGTGTGTATGTGGCATCCTGACAATGCCCTAGGCATCATTTACTCCTTTCTTTTTTTTCCTTTGGTCTTAATATCTGGGCAGGGGCTGGAGATTGGGGAGCAGAAGCTGGACTAGAGTTAGCTCAGAGGAGTAATGAATGTTTGGCAGCAGTTCTTGGTCACACACCTATGGTCCTCTCTAAAATCCATGAATAAACTTCTAGAACAGGTATCAGCCACATCTTGGCCTTCATCATTACTGAGTAGCCTCCAGCCCTTAGGCTGTGTGCAAAGTTGGCAGTTGTTAAGTTCAAGTGGTATCTCTGTAGACCCAACACCCACAGACTCCTTGACAGACACACAGTCAGCCAAGCTTGGGAAAAGTACATGTAGAGAAAACACAAAGCTGTCACAAAATTCCAGAGCTGACAGAGTTCCTAGACTGAACCCCTTAATTACACAGATGAAGCAGCTGAGGCCCAGAGGGGATAAATGATTGCCCACTATATAAAATTTTCTTCAGAAGTAAATAACAGTGGAGTTTCCTAGGTAGGCAGACAAAATTACAACGTAGTATATATTCATAAAAACGAAGTGGGGGAAGAAGGGAAGAAACTGTCTTGTTAGTATGCAACAGGAGGACTCAGAACATCTCATGAGCATGTTTGGAATACAAATGATTAATTTCCAAGAGAAATTTACCTTTCTGTCAAAGGTAAATTCTCATTGTTTATTTAATTAGACAACTGGTATGGGGAGGGGAGCCCTCTCCAATTGAAGTAATTCCCTCAGGCCCCAGCGTTGGCCTGGGGCTTGAGGAGATTATTTCTCTCCAGAGCTGGCAATGGTCCCAGCACTCAGTGATTTTGGGATAGGAACACGTCCCTGCAGGCAGACATCATTAGCACCATCAAATCCTATTTATACAGCACCTGGGAGCAGGGCTAGTTGCTGAGGGTTCCTGACAGTTTATCTGAGAAACCAGTGCCCTTGACAGGGACAGGAAACTAGATATTGATGACAGAGAAAGGAGGCAATGGTGTAGATGAGTCTAAATGAATATAAGATTTTAGAAAGGATTTTTTTCTTCTTTCTAGTTAAGTTTGCTTAGGTTGACAAAGAAGCTTTATTTTCTGGGCAGTAAAGGATAGCAGAAAGGTCACAAGTGGGTAATGGAGAGCAGAGTAAGACACATATGCTCTACATTCTTCTGGGGTGAAAGCCAACCATTCTGGGCCATATTTTGCTGACTGGATCACTGGAGTTAAGAGTTCAGCCTAAGATCAGCCAAATAACATTATATTTCTTAATGGCTATTTCTCCACATGACCAAATATGCCATTGTTCTTAACAAAGATGTTATTTCATTCTTTTGATTGTTGCTAATTTCCTTGTTGTATTTATGTTACTTATTGGTTGTTGAATAACATTTTAAACAATAAATTACACTTTGGAACACTGGAACTTTTCTGTTTAATATTTTACTCTAACTCATGATGCATATGCAGGCATTTTTATATCTGGCAGATGGAGAAACTAAAGCTCACACGAGACCACATAATTGGCTATAACTGAGCCAAGACTGGGACATGACTTATCTCGCATCTAGTCCGAGGCATTTCCCACTGGAAAGCACTGCCCATGCTGACCTGGCCTCGCTGGGCTCCCCCAGGGAGGGAGGCGCTGACCTGAGCTGCTGGATAAGGTCTTCGCCTTCCTTGATGACGTTGAGTGTGGCGTCCAGAGTAGCGGTCTGCTGCTGCTGGAACTGCTTGATCAGTTCCTGGACAGCATCCACTGAGTCTGCACAAACATCCTCCAGCATCTCCTTCTGAAGGTCTTCCATCCATGTCCACAACTGTGGGGGAGAGAGCAGAGACTCCACTCAGGGCAGAGGGGAGAGGCCAGGGCTGGGGCAAGGACAAGGAGGTTGAATGGGGATCAAACTTACTCTCAACCAGGCAGTGCAATATCAGACTGTCTTTATCAGCACATCTATGGGTCAGTTTGTGTTTTTATATTTGTATTCATTACTCTTCTCTGCTAAGTTTACTCCATTATCACTGACATTCCAAAAGACAAAAGCTAGCTTTGACTTTACTTCCCTCTCATTTGGGGAAATTAATCTTAGAGCAGAGAGACCGCTCATCTCTGAGCTATCTGGGAAGAACAGGAGGTTGGTGATGGACAAACATTATTTCATCGTTCACAAAGAAGGGCTCCGAATACTTCCTCCAGGCAGCCAGACATCATTCCTAGAAATGATTTTGCAAATATAAAAAAAAGAATGTCATGTATAAAAAGAACCAAGTGAAGGGCCTCCTCTGGTGGCGCAGCGGTTGAGTGCTGGGTTGCAAGGCTGCCTGCAGCCTCTGCAGTGCCATTTGTTCCCTGGTCACCGGCGAGGGTCCCACAAAAAAAAAAAAAAAGGAACCAAGTGAAGATTAATTTAAAAAATATGTGTTATGCTAAATTATTTTGTTCTTTTCAGGTTTGCTGGGTTGGTTAGGAATTTTAATGCTAAAGATAAAACTTATCTCACATAAATATGAGGCATTTCCCCACAAGAGTGAAGAAGATGGAGAAAGGCAATCAGGATGATTATTACTGGTCAGACAACTTTAATAGAGCTAAATATAGTGTTTCGAACAGAAAAAGCACTGGAAATTATATACCAAGCACTGATTTGAAGTGAGATATATACATATATACAGTACTTGGCAAATAGTAAATACTATATATGCAATTGTTAACTATTATTATTATATTTAAACGATATTTTTGATGCAAGCAATCTCCACTTCCTCTAGGAGTCAGAGGGAAAGTTTAAAGTACTCCTTCATTTTGAAACTGGTAAAAAGTCAATACTAGATTTGGCTTCTCAACATGTAAAATTGATATGGGTCTCTCTTCAGTCTTGGAAGCTTTGTCCTGAAATGAATAGGAAAAGCCTAAAGAACGGACAGTCTAGATATTTTTTAAAATGAAGAAGGAAAGCAAAACAGATAGGAACAGAGAGAGATAAAAATTTTGGGCATGGAGCAGGTCATTTAGGAGAAGGAAAATGAACTCAATATCTCAATGGAGGACAGGCATTGAGACAGAAGACTGGTTAGGGTAAGACCAGCACTCACTCTTACGGCACCTTTGTAATAGCTACCATGTAATTTTTTCTATAGTGATCCAACTTGGTTTGTCTCCCCAAGGGTAATCTTCCTTCTCTGCTAACCTGGGTTCTAACATGTGATTAGCCTTGCAACTTCTCCATCAACTCATGCCTTGCTCAGAAAGGATCTCATGTTTCAGCAATTGCAGGCCCTCTCTTTTGATCAAAATGCACCTATCCTGTGACCCATACTGTTTTTATTTGGTTCCTGGAGTTGATGCAGTTGTGCATCACTTAATGATGTTTCAGCTAACAATGGACCACACAGATGATGGGACTCCCAATAGGCTATTCCATATGCTTACCATTTAGAACTGTATAAACTCACGCTATGACATTCCCATACTGACAAAATCACTAATGATGCATTTCTCAGAATATATCCCTACTGCTAAAGTAACACATGACTATATACATGCATGTGGATGGCTTCATATGCTCTTTCTCTCAGGGAACACATGTAGTTATGGCCAAAAAAGCCTATTCCCAAAAGAATGGGCCTATTTTGGGAATTTCTAGGCCCTTATCAGGAGAAGAGTTAAGGGAGACTTTCAATGCTCTACAAATAATAGTGAAATCACTGATTGCCGGAGGGCCCAGTCCACAAAGCTGTCCTGGTGAGATAGTGGGGAAACCCAAGAAAAGTGCTGCTGAAGAAAGTAGGAAAGAAGGATGGGGGGGAAATGGACAGTTTGCAGAGATAATAAGGCTAATGGATGAGTGGCTAAGAAAAAAGCTAATTTTACTCCATCATCTTCTCAGCTAATGGGCTAATTTGCATAGCTCTGGCAGTTACTGTGTTGATACAACTCATTGACCCCTAGAGATGTTGAAAGGAGTACCAATTCCACTGGATGAACTGCCTCCTCCCTCATTTTGAAGTGATCATTTTTCTTTAGCAGTGACTACCAGTTTTAATTTCTCAAATACACATCATGACTGTTTGGTGGTTGAAGTAAAGGCTGAACTGTTTTTCTTTTGAAGTCAATATTCCTTTTGAAGGCTGATTTAGTTTTGGTTCTACAGCAAGTGTAGAGGAACATGTGTACAGGGAACATCTATGGTGCTTGTAGTGTGTTCATCTATTTGAGCAGGAAATAGTGGGGAAAAGGATTTTGCAAGTTAAAAACAAATTGAAGTGGGCATTTAATTAAGCTGTCTAATAAACAGCTGTGGCTGATTATCTTGGCCACATTCTTTGGTAAATTCGACTCTTTTTTACTAGAAAAATATCTAAAAACGGATATTTTGAAAGCCCAGCAAATTTCAGCATTTCCATGGAAACACACCAATGAAAAAGAATTCTGTCTGGACAATCTCTGCTGAGTAGATGACACTTGCTACAAATGCCTTTTTCCTGGACCAAAAAAACAAGGATTTGTTAATACTTCTCCCTACAGCCTCCTTAATTTTCCAGACAAGCAAATAGCCAGCTGCCCTTTTATCCCCAGGCAAAAAGAAGATATTTGAAATTTCAGCAAAATTTGTACTAATAGCAGAGACTCTGGATGTTTAAAAAGATCCTGGGCACATGTTTGTCAACTCTCTTTATCAAGTAGCTCCTCTCTCTAGTGGGGATGAATGGTTTTGTTTTTATAAAATAACATTTATAGGAATTCTTCCTGAGTTCCAACTGAAAATATCACTGAAGAGAACTTATGAGACAAAAAAATTATGCAAAGGAAAATCAAATCACCTGTAACATTCTTAACTACTTTGTATATTTCTTACTAGTCTTTCTATGTGTGATTAAAATGTAGTCACGTGGGTATACAGTTTTAGTGTCTTATACCACAAGCTCTTAATCATGTCATTAATAATCTTTGACAATGTGATTTGTATGACTGTATGCTATTATTTCATTATATAGATGTACCATGATTTGTTTAATGAATCACCTGACGTGGGATAATTAAATGGCCTCTGGTTATTCAAGATTATGAATAAAATCACCATGAAATGGTGGTTTTAATCCTCCAGATTCCCAGGGTTTCCAAGAATTCACAAAGCAGGCACATGGGATAAAGCAGGAGAAATGAGCTAGGAGATATCTTTTTCTATATCTTCAGTTTCCTCTCTGGTCCCAATAAGAACAAATATTTTGATGTATGAAGTGCACTAAAGTAAAATTATGAACTTCAGCCTGGGGAGTCATAAGAAGCTTAGGTTAAATCATTATGAAGATGAATGTTTAATTCCTGCTCAGAAATCTCCTGTAAAGGGGGCTTTAATTCTTTCAAAATTCTACCCTACAATAAGAGTTTATTATACATTGGCAATAATGGAAAAACTCAGTATATGGTTGTAGGAAGGAAGCAAAGGAAAAAAGAAGGTAGGAGTTAGAGATAACTAGACAAGAAAGATATATGACAGTATTTACCAGTAACTCCTGTACTACCCAAAGCCACTTAAGCAAAAGTGAGCAGATATCATCTTTTCATTTCTCCACTCTATTTAAGAAAGAAAAATAACTGCAGCAACTTAAATTCCCTAGCAGACTTGGAGACTAATCCTGCCTCAAGTTAAAAGAGAGTTTTCCTGTAGAGTCAAGGGGAAACAGTCAAGAGTTAATAGACCCAGATCAAAGAGGACCCACAAGTGGCAAAGTCTTGAGAGGTATTAAATGGAATATAGAAAGATCAAACCACAGCCCTTCATGAGCTTATATGGGGATGCTCACTTCTGCCTACCTGATAATCCATTTCTGCCTGTATGCAGGTCCTAGGGGAGAGCTACCATAGGCGATTCAGATTCTTCATCTTGTTTCCCTATTTATATACATGGCCTGATAGTTTAAGGAAAAGAATTGGAGTAGAAGATATGATTGAACAGGCTTTTCACTCTCTCCCTTGGCCCACACGTCATCCCCTCTTTTTTTGTAGGAGAAACTATTAGCTTCCTATTGTCAAGTAAACCCATTCAGTATTTATTCAGCATCTCTATATATGAGACACAGTTGTAAAGAGAGACAATAGTATCTATTATTTACACATCTACCCCACATATGCTCTCTACATATGAGTGCTTCCAGTTTAATGAGGAAGAAACCACCAGCTCAGTGTGGTCCCTGCTGGAGGTACATAAATAGTGCTTTAGTCATGTCTAGGTGGGAAGTTGGGAGCCTTAGGGAAGAATTTCAAGGAAAAATGATGCCTTAGTTGAATCTTCACATTTCTTAATAAGACTACTTTAGACATGCTCTAAGGATGTTTTTGGGAGGGAGCTTTATACCAGAAAAAGAAAAGTTAACCTTGTACTACTACTCAATTTTGTAATAATCATTGTAAAAATTATCACAAAGTAACAGAGATTAAATAATTTTTCCAAAGACACACAGCATGCCCAATTATTTGAGATCTAGATCTGGAAGTCAGATCCTTCTAGCATCCAAGAGCTTACTGTACTTAACATGTGTGTGTGCAATATACATATATATGCGGTTGTGCATACTCATATGCATATGAACGTACGTGTGTGCAATGTACTTAGGTGTGTACATATGTACACATGTCTTACTTGCTCCTCTGCATAAGGGGGCCTCAGGCAGACTAGTTTTGGAAGTAGGAAGGTAACGGAGAATAAACATGCAGATGGAAGTCCTACTGGATAGCCCCTAAAATACCTCCTCTATTAGAGTCACTCAAAATGATTATTTTCTTTCCAGTCTGGAAAATAAATAGATCTGAAAGTTGTAGACCTCTTGAGTAGAAAGTTCTTTACAATCACCCACTTCTTTGCATTCAGGCAGGACTGCTCCTAATTTCTCTCATTTTGGGATCCTGAGGAAAGAGACTACCTAATTTCCACAGCCTCCTACTTGAATAAATTCCCGGATGGAGAAAACTCTTCCAAGTCTCCACTTTCTGGTCTTTTTATGAAAGTATGTGTGGCAAAGGAGAAAAAACATGGGCTTTGGAGTTAGAAGGAATTGTGATCAATTCCTCGACTTACTACATCTTAGCTGTAAGATCCTGGGTAAATTATTATTTTCTCTGATCTGTATAATTGGAATAAAATGATATTTACCATGGCTATTGATTAGCCTAACATATAGAAGGTGCTAACTACATTTTCATTTCCTCTCTTTCTTCACCCACACCCTGCATCTTTAGTAGTATTTCATTATTCATGTGATTTTATAATCTGAGTCTCAGTGGGAAAACAAGTCTCAACTCTTAGCAAGTCTTGAGAACTATCTGGAAAAACAATGCTAATAACTTCAGCTCACACCGAACCTTGATGACACTTTACATTTTTCACCTAATATCTGCCCTACCATCAAGTCCCTATTTTGGGATTTGAAAATGTAAAGAGGAAAACAAAGAGTAAGAAGAAGGAAGAAGAACAGACGAGAGGAGAGAAACAAGAAAAAAAAAGGATAGAGTGTGGGGTAGCAGTTAAAAGCTCAAACGCAGTGTTCAGGAAGACAGTTATGTAATCTGCTGAACTACTGAGAAGTTCTATAACCTCAGACAAGTTCTTTTCTAAGCCTCAGTTTCCCCATTTGAAAATATGGTTAATAAAATTTATAAGATTATAATGAGTATTACATGAGATAATATGTATCTGGTAAATAGTACTCAATTAAATAAGTATTCAATTAAAAAAACTGTACTAATATATACTGAATGTTTACAATAAAACAAATCTCAGACTAGATGAATCATCTGTACTACTGCAAGGCTATTTACTATTACTATTAATTATTATCAATTTTAATATCAAATAAAGAAGGGGAGAAGGAAAAAGAAAGGAATATTGGGCTCACATTAGAACCATAAAAGGGCTCAGGGCCATCCAGTCCAACTGAATAATTTTATTTACTATTTTTTATTTATTATTACTTTTAATTAATTTTTAATTGAGGTAATATTTGGATACCCTAATCAGGTATTGCCACCATAAGGCATCCATAGTCTACTGTGCTTTCTTTCCTCTTTGTTCTTATCCCTCCCCTACTTGTCGTTTAGTTATAGAAACAACCTAACTGCCTTGAAACAGATGATTGGATCAAGAAGATGTGGCATATGTACACAATGGAATATTACTCAGCAATCAAGAAAGAAAAATTCATGCCATTTGTGGCAACATGGATGGAGCTGGAAGGGAGAATGCTAAGCTAAATAAGTCAGAGGAGAAAGAGATAGGGATGGTGTCACCATTATGTGGAATATAAGGCAAATAAACTAAGAGTCAGATAAAGACAAGCTTAACTGCATAATTTTATAGGTGAGGCAACCCAAGATAGAGACATATTAATTTGCAAACTCAGTTGGTTCTGTAGCAGCAGAAGCTGGACTAGAATTAGTCTTCTAGCCTTTTTACAGAAGGAAAGATCTGCCAAAGTGAGTTGGCCCTTACCCTGCCTGATTATGGAGTCAATGCCGGTGAAGGAAGCGGGACTGAAGTGCCCACTAGCAGGAAAAAGCCAGCCAGGCTTAAATCTGAACCTGAATCACTCATAACTAGAAAGGGTTCCTGGAAGCCATTTCACCCTTTCAGGAGTGGTACTTCCATAGGAGCTGGCTTGTCCATAACCTCCATCATCTTCACAGGAAACATGACTCCTGTTCATTCATGCTCCATTCCGTTACTTGCAGGCTCACAATTAAAAGAGAATACACATGCCTTTGCTTTCTGAGATCATTATTAAGGATCGAATAAGCCACAAGCAAGCAGACAACCAAGCAGGAAAACCTGGATTAAAGCTAATCCTCTTGCTTTACAGACAATCATCAGAGAGAAGCTGTGGTCCCATGGAGATGAAGCAGAGCCAGCTTCAGGGAGCTTGCCAGCCCTTCATCTGCCCAGGGAATCTCAGTTTAGAAAACATTATCTCTTCATGTTTTACTCTGATAGGCACTGCAATGATTTGCATTCATTCCCACGAAGTGTCAGAAAAGCCTGTAAAGTAGTAACAGCCAGGCTTCTTAATGCATTTCAAGTATCAAAAATCAACTTAATTAAGTAAGGATATTTTTTTTCCTGAGCAGCAATCAAACTTTAATTAATACTCCATTAAAATGAATTCCTGGGGGAACACAAACACGAATCCACCTAATGAGTTCATCTGCCAAGGGTGTTATTATAGAAGATGTTAAATGTGCCTCCTTACTGTCCACTGATGCGATTTCAGAGTGCCCCACATTAATCAGAAATAAAAAGCAATCACAGGTTTCTAACTCTCCTCACCACAGCCCCTCTGCCTGCCAACAATGTAACATAATCCTCCCATCTCTACTTCATGAATGATTCAGGTTCAGATTTACGGCCAGCTGGCTTCTTTCTGCTGGTGGGCACCTCGGTCCCGCTTCCTTCACTGGCATTGACTCTACAACCAGGCCAGGTAAGGGCTGACTCACTTTGGCAGATCTCATTAAGAAAATTTAATTGTCTAAGTGAAATAAAAGAAAAACATAGACCACATTTGCAAACTCTGTATATTCCTCACTAATAGAAAAGATAATGTCCTACAAGACTCTTGATTTCTGACAAAAATACAGCAACCAAGAAGAAAGTGGGTGTACGGTGGGAAGGGAGCCTCTGTTCTCTTGCATTTCCTCTTACAATGACTATTTCTATACCAGGGATTTCCAAATTTCTCCAGGAGTAGAGAGAATGCCCTAGCAGACTCCCCAAAGCACCTGCCTCTACAGCCCCCTCCTCACTGGAGAGGAGAAAATTTTGTCTCATTTATGGAGACCTAAACAGAGATTATAAGGAACAAACTGTTAATATCATCAATATTAAATGGCTAGTCACCCCCTAAGTATCTGGTATCCGGCTTTTAATAGGAAACTAACTCAACTTGTCAGTAGAAATCCGCCCAATCAAAGTCCTATCTCCACCAACTGCTCTTACCTCTTTGGTGTGTGTGTGGAAGGAGACAGACATGTCCAGGAGAAGTTTCCGCTGCTCCACCCTACGCACAAAGTCTTGGATGCGGACCTCCAGGTGTCGAGCTGCCTTGTAGATCTCCTCAGGGTCACATTCCCCAGTCTGAGCCAGCTGCTCTGCTGCTTCTAGGAGCTTGTCCGCATTGGTGTACGTATTCTGCCGACAAAAACAATGAAGGAAAGTCAATCGCAGTCACGTACTGAGCTTCGCGCCTTCCCCCTGCCCACACGGGCTACCCGGAGCTGGAGCTGAGGGTGTGGGTGTAGAGCAGACAGCTCCCTGATCTGGCAGAGAGGAGCTATGTGCTGAGCTCTTCTGCCGCCTCTCAGCAAGCTAGCAGCCTGCCTGGCTGCTCTGCACAAGCGGGCACTGCCTAGGTGTGCCTCCATCCCTGAGATTTCTCAGAGGCACAGAGTGTCTTGAAAGTAGCAAGGAGAATGTGAGAACCTCCATTCCCTATCTGAGCCCCAATCCCCAACCCTTACAAAGAGGCATCATGGCTCTCACATCTCAGGCTGTATCTGTCAGAGTCAGAAATACTTCATCCACAAAGATTGAGTATCTATGTAAGGAGACCAGGGAAACATACTGGGAGACTTGTTTGACTTTTCACCAAGTTTCCTGTAACTACTGGTGTTTATCTTTTGGAACAGAGCTGTCTCTTTGGAGGGGAGGGGGTCAGCAACTCTAGGAAGCAGACAGAAGGAAGTGGTCACAGCCAGAATGAGAAGATGCAGGCTATTCCCTGTGCACCCAGTGATGGCTCAATGTTTGTAGGAAAGCTGGGGAGGAGTTTGGTGATTTTGTTTATCATAAGCTACAGTATGCACATACACTCATTCGCACTCACAATGTACACACCATGGTATTCCCCAGAGCATTTTAAAAAGCAACCAATTTGTAATTATTATTCATCAGGATGGGAATTGTTGCCTTTTAATATTTATTGCATTTATGCCATGGACATAACTTTTCTTCAACAGGTTTTCCCTTTTTTTTTTTAAAGATTTATTTATTTATTTATACAAGCACTGGGTATAGTCAGAAACGCGGAAGGGTGAAAGAATTCACCAGAGCCAGAGCAGGGAGCAGATCAGGCAGAAGGACCGAAGTACACTGCTAAGGGGAACAGTGGGTGGCAGGAGAGGTCTGCGCACCATGTGGGACCCTCCTCCGGTGGCCGGGGAGCAGTCGGGGATCGAACCGGTGCTGCGGAGGCTGCGAGCAGCTTCGCAACCCAGCGTTCAACTGCTGCGCCACTGGGGAGGCCCCAACAGGTTTTCCTTTAAAGAAATCTCCTATAGTCCTGATTTAGAGCTGGTGACCCAGGTCTATATCATATTTTTTTAATATCCTTAGAGTTGCACCTATAGAGTGGTAAGGAAGGGGTTACTGTTGAGAATGTTTATTGATAGGCACATCAGTGGAGAGAGGTGAGTGGAGAAATGGAATGAATTTATGAGCAATGACTGCATGGCACTTTACTCTGCCCAGGGAGAAATGACGTCTGGTCCCTGTGCAGTTTCTTTTTCCTTTCTTTTTTACTTACCTGAAGACCTGGTTGTTAAGGAATGGATTTCGTGCCCCCTGAATTCTCATATTAAAGTCCTAACACCCAGTATCTCATAATGTGACCTTATTTGGAAGCCAAGACATTGCAGATGTAATTAGTTAAGATCAAATAATTAGCTAAGCTCAAGTTATACTGGAATAGGGTGGACTCCTAATCGCATATGAATGGTATCCTCACAAAAAGAACACAATGTGAAAAATGGGAGCATGCCAGGAAGAACACCATGTGAAGATAAAGGCAGAGATCAGAGGCTATATCTACAAGCCAAGTGCTAGCAAGCCGTAGGAAGTGAAGAGAGGAGCAGGGAGCAGATTCTCCCTTAAGCCCTTCAGAAAGAACTCACCCTGCTGACACCTTGTCCTGACTTCTAACCTGCAGAACTGTGAGACAATAACTGCCTGTTGTTTGGGCCACCCACGCTGTGGTACTTTGTTTTGGCAGTCCAGGGAAATAAACACACTAGGGTGGAAGTTCTGAGGGCTCTTGATTGCAAAGATGGGCAGGTCTTCAGCAAACTTTTCATGGCTTTAAGGACTACTAATGGAGGCTCCATAGGATCCTTATGGAATGTCAGAAGGAAGGCAAATACCGACCCAATGCTGGTAAACTGGGGTGGTGTGGCAGGGGGGCTGAAGAAGAGGAAAAAATCTTTTGTGTCCTTCTCCTACCTCCCTTACCCTGGGGAATTCATGGGACAACATGATCCTGTGTGAAAAAGAAGGCTTTGCCATTGACTTAAATAAGGTATGCTGATTCTGGAAAGCAAATGAAGGAAATACGGTCATGATGGAAATACCGGGAGTGGTGAGAAATGACAGGCTCAGGAGCAGACCTCTGGGGCTGTTGACCAGGTTAAAGAAGACTCATGTGCACAGTTTCTAGTAAATATACCCAGAGCTGATGGGAGAACTTTTTTCAGCAATTCCCTAAATTCTGCACCTTAAAATTGAGGCAATCTCAAAGCTCTCCTGAAAAAAAAAAAGAAGGGAATGGAGGCATCACACACCCAGACTTCAAACTATACTACAAAGCCATAATCATCAAAACTGCATGGTATTGGAACAAGAACAGACACACAGACCAATGGAATCAAATAGAAAATCCAGAAATAAACCCACAGATTAATGGTCAACTAATCTTTGACAAAGGAGCAAAGAATATGCATTGGAGCAAAGAAAGTTTGTTCAATAAATGGTGCTGGGAAAACTGGGTCGCTACATGCAAAAGAATGAAGCTTGACTACTACCTCACACCATGCACAAAAACCAACTCAAAAATGGATTAAAGAACTAGACATAAGACCTGAAACCATAAAATACATAGAAGGAAATATAGGCGAAACACTACATGATATGCACATCAAAGACATCTTTACAGACACATCACCCAAAGCAGTGATAGTGAAGGCAAAGATAAACAGCTGGGACTACATCAAATTAAAGAGCTTCTGCACAGCAAAAGAGACAATAATAAAAACAAAGAGAAACCCCACCAACTGGGAGAACATTTTTGCACACAACACTAATTATAAAGGACTGATCACAAAAATCTACAAAGAGCTGAAGAGACTCAACAAAAACAAAGGAAATAATCCAGTCAAAAAATGCTCAGAAGAGCTAAGAAGAAACTTCTCTGAAGAGGAAATGCTAATGGCCAACAGGCATATGAAAAAATGTTCAACATCACCTGTAATCAGGGAAATGCAAATCAAAACTACAATGAGATACCATCTCACACCAGTGAGAATGGCACATATTAAAAAAACTAGCAACAACAAATATTGGCAAGGTTGTGGAGAAAAAGGAAC
Source organism: Talpa europaea (assembly GCF_964194135.1). Classification (NCBI taxonomy): domain Eukaryota; kingdom Metazoa; phylum Chordata; class Mammalia; order Eulipotyphla; family Talpidae; genus Talpa; species Talpa europaea. Next base: position 104,552,260 of record NC_140070.1, on the reverse strand, counting down.
TCTCCTGCACTGTTGGTGGGAGTGCAAACTGGTCCAGCCACTATGGAGAGCTGTGTGGAGATTTCTTGACCTATTAAATATTAAACATAGAGCTTCCATATGATCCAGCCATTCTACCCCTAGGTATTTACCCAAAGGACACAGAAACATCAATTCCAAAGAGCACTTGCACCCCTATGTTTATAGCAGCACTGTTTACAATAGCTAAGCTTTGGAAACAACCCAAATGCCCAAAAATAGATGACTGGATCAAGAAGATGTGGTACATATACACCATGGAATATTACTCAGCATTCAAAAAAGATAAACACATGCAATTTGCAGCAACATGGATGGAGCTGGAAGGGATCATGCTCAGCGAAATAAGCCAGTAAGAAAAAGAAAAATACCGGGTGGTCTCACTCCTAGCAGGAATCTAGAAAACTTAAATAAGGGACCAGGAAAAAGAATAACTATAAGAAAGAAAATATCAAAATCAACAAACAACTATGAACCAGAGATAGTCTATGCGGGGTGTGGGAGGCGGGGAAAGGAGGGCTTGGGGTCAAAATAAGGGGGTTGCAATTGTATGGGGAATATGAAAATAAAATAAAATAAAATAAAAATTGAGGCAATCTTAGGAAACCTCAAAGAAAGATATGGGCTACGACCTTGTAATTTCTAGACAATAAATAAAAAGTTGTGAAAAAGTCAAAGCCAGCTTTCTTGAAAGTTAAGTTCCAGACCAATAAGAGTTAAATAGAAAGCAAATCTGAAATGTGAGTGCATAAGTGTGTTCAACTTGCACAGGACTTTCCCGATTTTAGCATGAAAAGTTGTACATTGTGGAAAGCTTGTAAGTCCAGGCAAACTGGGATGGCTGGCTACCATACCCAATACAGTAAGTATCTTAGCAGTACAGATACAGATACAGTGTATGCTGCCCCACAGCAGAACAAAATAATTCTAGAGAGAATTAATGTGACAATGCGTTAAAATGGGTCAAGCTACACAATAAAAGATAATTAGGGATTTAAATTTCTTGACACATTTTCTTGACCAAAAAGAAAATGAATAAAATTTCACAACAATAATTGCCAATAAGAGCTGAATATTTTTCATATGCAATGGACCATCCTATCGACTCATTTAATCTTCATAATAATTATAGAGTTGATATATGGGCCTCATTTTATAAATGAAGAAACTGAGGGACTAAAACTTTGGTTGACTGAAGAGTCCAAATTTCAAACCATTACATTATACTCTCAGATAATGAGTCTTGCATGCCAAGCTTAGGGGCTTTACTCCACAGGCTGTGGGAAATCACTGAACAGTTTTATATGGAAGCAAGATGGGACTACCGTATAGTTTATAGAGACACTGCCCTGCTTCTACACAGGGTGAAAGCAGAAGCCTCAGGATGGGCAGGGCTTAACAGAGAAGGAGGGCTTCTCATAGACAGTGTCTCTTCTCCTTGTGCCCATGGTACTGGATGTTTATTCTACACTATGGTTTTTGTCATGCTCTCAGTAACGATGTGCTCCTGAAAGGTAGGTTCCATGTGTCACTCATTTTTTGTTCCCATGCCAGTCACTATGGCTGGTACACAACAGGTGCTTACTAAGTGTTTGTTGAGTGGACATGACAAAGAGAGGGGAATGAGGGGCCTCCCTGGTGGTGGAAGGAGTTAAGACGCAACCTATGAAGCTGTGCGCAGCCACTGCAGCATGAGTTTGATTCCCCGGCTGACCAGGGAGGTGACCCATATGGTGCAGCAGACCTCTCCTGACTCGCCCGCTGTTCCCCTTAGCAGTGTATTTCAGTTAGTCTGCCTGTTCTGTTCCCCACTCTGTCTCAGGTGGATCCTCTTACCCCCTGCATCTCTGGCCTGTACCCCATTTCTTGTATGTATAAACAGATAAATCTTCTCAAAAAAAGAGAGAGGGAGGGGGATGAGCATGCATGTTTGGATAAGCTGAGTCACCTGACTAAAACTGGAGGTGGCAGGAAGTCACATTGGATAAGACAGGGAAGAGCTAGATTTTCTAAAGAGAAGGGATCATGAAGACAAGTGAAAGCACAACCAGGTGAGCAATAAAAGCTATACACCCTGTTCTATCTGTGGCCCAACTTTTCTCCTCTTTACTACCAAAAAGAGTGCATACAACTCCAAGTCAGTTATACCTCCCTTCTATTTTAACTGTTCAGTGACTTTGGGGTAAAATATTCTAGCATGGCATGCAAGACCTTTTTCACTTGATACATGCTTTTCAGCTTCAACTCATACCACTCCCCTAACGAATAGCCTGCAAAATAAATGTGCTTACATTTCCAGAAACTCATTTTCACTGCACCTTGCTTCTGTGCTTCTGTCTGGGATACCCTCATACCCCCACTTTTCTATTTAACCAACTCTTACTCACCTTTTAAGACTTTCCTCCAGAAAGTTCACTTTCATATCTGCTTCTCTTCCAAGGTTAGTTTAGGTGAGCACCTCTGGGCTCACAGAGTGATCTGTGCCAACCCCCTTCATGGTGCCCGCCATATTCCAATTGCAAGTGTTTGTCTTTCTAATGTGCTTAGGTCCAGAAATGGCTTTCACCTCCTTCTCTCAGTGCCTGGCACCCAGTAAGGGCTCCATAAATATTTAGTAAATTAATTAGTAAATTAAATAATACATCAAACCCCACCAATCCTAATATTCATTCTTTGGCCCTCAGAAATTACTTGGTACAAGATTATACATGTGGGCCTCCCCGGTGGCGCAGCGGTTGAGCGCTGGGTTGCGAAGCTGCCTGCAGCCTCCGCAGCGCCGGTTCGATCCCCGGCTGCTCCCCGGCCACCGAAGGAGGGTCCCACATGGCCCACAGACCTCTCCTGTCACTTGCTGCTTCCCTCAGCAGTGTACTTTGGTTCTTCTGCCTGTTCTGCTCCCTGCTCTGGCTCTGGTGAATTCTCTCACCCTCCCACGCTTCTGACTATATCCAGTGCTTGAATAAATAAATAAATAAATAAATAAATAAATAAATAAATAAATAAATAAAAATCTTTTTTTAAAAAAAAGATTATACATGCAAAAATTCATGTGCAAAATTCAATCCCATTTGGCTTATCCTGGCTCCCAGCACAGTCTTAAAGTTGAAGTAGAAAATATCAACTAAGTATTACTAAAGTAATACACTGATGCCTGTCACTGCCCTAATTTGGGACATGGATCAAAACAGGTTTCTGTTTACCTTCTCATCAAAACCAACAGTTTCTGTTCCAGGCAGGGCCAGAGTCAGACCTCATTCAGCATAGTTCCTAGGCATTCTTTGGTTTCTCAGTCTCCTAGACTCTGCCTTGGACTTGACCTCTTATTAACACTTCCCAACTGATATTCCAAAAATGGGTTGTAAGTGCCAGGTATCAGTGATCTTGCCATCCTTGGTACTTTCAAGCAGGCCCTATGGTAACTAGAGCCTCTGAGTCACAGGTCTGGGTCATTCCGTGGCTATAGTTCATATCTTCCCCTCCCTGTTGCTCCAGCACTGTTTTAACCAGGGTAAAATGCCCCAGACAATTCAATCCTTAAGTCTGCTTTCAATTGCCCCTACTGCAGCCTTGGTCCATTACTTCTTGCTTTCTCCTCAGGGAAGAACATTCTAGGGCAACCTGTCTCTAAAAATACAGACATCTCAACAACACAGGTAGGCTTTAGACTCTCTGGGGTTAAGCAGAGGGGCAGGGGGCAAGATTTTTAAAGGCAAGGGGTAGAAGAGACAGTGAATAAAAACAATTCTTGTATCAAGAGTTGAATTCTTTCATAATTTAGAGTTAACACCCTTGGCTCTATGCTCTGGCTATGAGGAAGAATGAGGCCCAGAAGTGACTCTTTTTCTTTTTCTTTTTTTAATTTTATTTTAAGCTATTTATTTTTTTATTCATTATTTCATACATTGTTTACATCATTTTTCATTTTTGCACAGTGTATTTATTCATCTTGATTATAGTCCCCATACAATTCCCAGCCCCCTTGTTTTGATCCTATTCCTCCCTCCCACCCCTGTAGTATGTCTCTGGTTTATAGATGCCTGTTGACACAATGGAATATTACTCAGCAATCAAAAAGATAAACTCATGCCATTTGCAACAACATGGATGGAGCTGGAAGGGATCATGCTTAGTGAAATAAGCCAGAAAGAAAAAGACAAATACTGGATGGTCTCACTCATAGCAAGAATTTAGAAAACCTAAATAAGGGACCAGGAAAAAACCTAATTATAATAAAGTAAAAATCAAAATCAACAAGCAACTATAAACCAGAAGTCACTCTTTTTACTCAAATAAAGCATTGTATCCTGGAGACACAATGACCAGGGGACCAGGAGAGGACTACCCTCTTGGTTATTTTCTCAGACTGACATGACAGAAGCCAGTGGGCATGGAGAGGAATGGAACAAAAGCCCATGGATGATAAAGGAGACATGAAAGTACAAGTGTGAGGGAGGCTTCTGATTTGTCTATAGATCTTGACAATACAGAACAGCAGGAAAACCAAAGTAATACCCAAAACTTTACACTCGAATGGTACTTTACAGTTGACAAATAAAACTCTTCCAACCTTTCTTGCTTACTCCATCTGGGACAAATCCACAAGGGATTCATCAGTGTGTGAAGAAACTACCTGCAGCTTTCTGGGGGGAGAATCACCTGAAAGGATTAGAGGTGACAGCACCCAGTAATCACAGGGTAGTTAGCCCTAGATTGAGCACTGCTCTTGTCTTGCCTAATACATTTTAAAAGAAAGAACTGAAAGTATCAAACTTTTTTCCAAGTAACTTATCTATATACACATAAAATATAAGAATATTTATAGGAATACAGAAATGTCTAGAAAAGCTAATATTCACAATGTCTGGTATCTAATAAAAAAATTACTGATCATAAAAAAAACAGGAAAATGTAAGCTATGATGAGGAAAAAGAAATTATCAAAACTGACCCAATACTGACATAGACAGTAATATTAACAGAGATTTTAAAATGGTTATTATAACTGGTTCATATGTTCAACAAGAAAAATAGGAAACTAAAATAAAGACTGCTGTACTTTTTGAGATGAAAAATATAATGTATAGTATTACTAGCAGGTTAGACATCATAGAAGAAAAGAATATTGAACTTGTGGGCATAGGAATAGAAATTATTCAAATTAAATACTGAGAGAAAGAAAGAAATTTTAAAAATGAAACATCAGTGAACTGTGGGAAAACTTTAAGTGGAGCTGAAATCTCTAAAGGAGGAGGAGGGCAGTGAAAAAGATATTTAAGGAAATAATGATCCAAAAGGCTCATAAATCCACATATCCAAGAAATTCAACACAAGAAAGGAGGAAAAACTACATACAAATTGAATCAAATCAAATGGGGTGGGGAGAGAAAAGGAAATTTTAACAGTGGCCACAGGGGGAAAAGACAAGTTGTATACGAGGGAGCAAAGATAAGGATGACAGCAGAAACAGTGCAAGCAAGAAGACAGTGGAGGGCATCTTTAAAGCACTGAAGAAATAAAACGGCCAATTTCAAATTCCATATCCAGCACGAATATTTTTCAAACTCAAAGGTGAAATACAAAAGCTGAAAGAATTCTTTAAAATATAATTGAACATTTAAACAAAAAAAGTAGCAATGAAAAGTGAAGTTTATAGCACATGTGTAAAGTGAAACATGTGGCAACAATAGCACAAAGACCAGGAAGGGAGATATGGTAAGATTATTATACTGTATGTGAAAAACACAGTATTAATTGTAGATAAACTGTGAAAAATTAAAGGCACACACCATAGACCCAAAAGTAACCAATAAAATAACAAAATAGTTATATTAAATAAACCAACAAGGAGGTAAAATGGAATTGTTAAACAATACTCAATCCAAAAAAGGAAGAGAGAAAAAGTAACAAAGAATACATGAAACAAATAGAAAAAAGTAACAATAGATTTAAAACCTAAACATATGAACAATCACATTAAATGTAAATTGTCTAACTACCACAATCAAAGACAGAGGTTGTTAGATTGGATAAAGAAAGCACATCCCAACTATAGCTGTCTACAAAGAATGACTTCAAATGAAAAAACATATATATATATAAAAATACAAAGAATAGGAATAATATAGCAAGATAACAGTAATAAAATAAAAGCTGGGATGGCTATATTATCATAGTAGTATAGCCATGGCTTAGTAGGGTTTAGAGCAAATAATTTTACCAGAAGGAAAAAAAGGGGGTCAATCCAATAATAATCTTAAATAGTTGTCACCTAATGAAAAAATTTCAAAATATATGAAGCAAAAACTGACAACTTACAAACAAAAATAGATAAATTCACAATTACAGTCAGAGATTTAAATCCTACCTTCTCAATAATTAATTAAAAAGTACACAAGAAATAATAAAGTATATAGAAGAGTTGAATACTCTCAACCAACTTGACCTATTGACATTTGTAAAATACTCCACCCAAAAGAGCAGGATGCACACTTTTCAAGTACCCACACATTTACCAACATAAACTATATCCTGGGCCATAAAACAAACTTCAACAAAGAGTATACACAAAATAATTGCTCTGATCATGATGTAATTAAATTATAAATGTATATTATAGGTAATGTGTGTGTGTTTGTGTGTGTGTGTGTGTGTGTGTATGATATGATATGATATGATATGATATAATTACCTCTGGAAAAAGCCCCTAAGAGTTGGAAACCAAAAAACACACTTCTAGGAGATACATGGGGTCAAAGAAGGCAGACTAGCTTATCAGGTGTCTTAGGTGCTAAGTCATGTGTTGGACTCTTAATACACAATACCTCTAAACTTTCATCCTTTCCATTTATAAGAAAAGTACATTCACATCCAAATAAGAGGCTTACAAAGGACTTTAACATTCCTTAAGGAATCAGCCACAAGATGGGCATTATTTATTTCATTTTACAAATGAGAAAAGCTCAGAGAGATAGAGAAACTGTATAATGTTACATATTTAGAAAATATCAATCCTGTCTCATTGTAATTTCCAGATACTTTTCACTGAAATCATATACCTCAACACTCCATCGTCTATGCTTCTCTATTACATTTCATTTTTAAATCATGACATTGTTATTGTTCATTTGCAACTTTTTTTTTTTTTTTTTGCAATATTCTTCTAGTGTATTCTGGTTGACTTCTGGAAAGAAATGTATTTTCCTTGAATGAAAAAGTCCCAATTCAATTCATAATTTTTTTTTTACATTTTATTTTTTTTTCATCTTTCTTTCTTTTTTTTAATAAATTTATTTTTTATTTAATTTAAATTTTTTTACATTTTAATTTACATTTTAATTTAAAATTTTAATTTTAATTTAAAATTAAAATTTAATTTATTTAATTTAAATTTTTTACATTTTAAAAGGACAGACTTATTAAGCAAAGGAAAAAGAAGAGGTACCTGCCTAGTGACAGGTGGGCAGCAGATCTACTGTCCTTACTTTGCAAAGGGAAACGTTTTGTGAAAAGAAATGCCTGCAGAGTCAAAAGCCGGTAAGAGAGCTGCCTTGTTTCATCTTTTGTATCTCAACTACCCAGCAATGTAATTAGTAATTAGTAGCCCTCTTTTCAGTAAACACTCAACCCCAAATTTCTGTTGCCCAGCATTTCATCAGTGGTAAGGCTTAGAAATGGATGTTTACCTCATCTCCTACAAGGCAGTTCCCATTTAAGAATGAGTTACAACCTAAGATTTCTTTGTAAGCCTCCTATTTGGATGGGAATGTATTTTTCTTATAAATGGAAATTAGATTCCCAGGATAAAATATATTCAGTTGAGCACAAGATAGTACTAACACAGCACATGATGTACAATTAACCAATATTTGTAACTAAGGTGAATGAGAAAATGCTTCTCCTTTTTCATCCTGGAGCACAGGAACACATTTGTCCTTCACCCACTGGCTCTTGCAGGGGCTCAAGAAGCTGTACTCCTCTTTCTTTTGCAGGAAGGATATTTTTCTAGATGTCCTGAATAAGTTGCTTCCAAGAGGGCAATTTATATGTCCAAACCAGGAGTGTCTAATGAGTTGTCCTAATCAGATGCTTCTTAAATTGGAGACTATCTGTACAAACTTCAGTCCACTAATTGGAACTGATACCAAAAATAACTACTGCAGATGCTGATAACTCTCAACACAAATAATTTGGGTGCTGAGATGATCTCTGGGAACCTAACTGCCAGCTTTATCACATTTACATATGCAATCATCACCCAGCCGCACATCTGCACTTGCTGGGGATCATTTTCCTCTTTACAACTAAATTGCCTCAGCACCTTTTCTATTAACAATAACTGGTATATTCTCAGAACTACTCTTTTTATAATAAGGTTTTATTTTCCTATAGTCTAACTTTCTCTGTTTCATAATATACTTAGACATAGAAATTCTGAGAAAAGAATAGCCATTGTTCTTGGCTAGGTTATTTACTTTTATTCCTTCTCTTTCCTTTTATTTATTTTATTTATTTATTTTTTTTATATTTAAATAAAAGGTCTTTTATTTAACCCAACATATCACATGTTTTTAAAATGCAATACAATAGAAAAATTATTGTGACAGTGTATACTTTTTTATACTAAGTCTTTGGAAGCTACTATGTAGTTTATACTTTTTTTTTTAAATAATAAATTTTATTTTTATATTCCCCATAAAATTGCAGCCCCCCCCATTCTGACCCCAATCCCTCCCCTCCCGCCCCCGCCTCCCTAAAAGTGTCTCTGGTTCATAGTTTTTTGTTGATTTTGATTTTCACTTTCTTATAGTTATTCATTTTCCTGGTCCCTTATTTAAGTTTTCTAGATTTCTGCTATGAGTGAGACCATCCGGTATTTTTCTTTTTCTTTTTGGCTTATTTCGCTGAGCATGAGATCCCTTCCAGCGCCATCCATGTTGCTGCAAATTGCATGTGTTTATCTTTTTTGAATGCTGAGTAATATTCCATGGTATATATGTACCACATCTTCTTGATCCAGTCATCTATTTTTGGGCATTTGGGTTGTTTCCAAAGCTTAGCTATTGTAAACAGTGCTGCTATAAACATAGGGGTGCAGGTGTTCTTTGGAATTGATGTCTCTGTGTCCTTTGGGTAAATACCTAGGAGTGGAATTGCTGGATCATATGGAAGCTCTATGTTTAGTAGGTCCAGAAATCTCCACACAGCTCTCCATAGTGGTTGGACCAGTTTGCACTCCCACCAACAGTGCAGAAGAGTTCCTTTTTCTCCACACCCTCGCCAACATTTGTTGTTGCTAGTTTTTTTAATATGTGCCATTCTCACTGGTGTAAGATGGTATCTCATGGTAGTTTTGATTTGCATTTCCCTGATGGCAAGTGATGTTGAACATTTTTTCATATGCCTGTTGGCCATTTGCATTTCCTCTTCAGAGAAGTTTCTTTTTAGCTCTTCTGCCCATTTTTTGACTGGATTCTTTTCTTTGTTGTTGTTGAGTCTCATCAGCTCTTTGCAGATTTTTGTGATCAGTCCTTTATCATTAGTGTTGGGTGCAAAAATGTTCTCCCAGTTGGTGGGGTTTCTCTTTCTTTTTGTTATTGTCTCTTTTGCTGTGCAAAAGCTCTTTAATTTGATGTAGTCCCAGCTGTTTATCTTTGCCTTCACTATCACTGCTTTGGGTGATGTGTCTGTAAAGATGTCTTTGATGTGCAAATCACGTAGTGTTTCGCCTATATTTCCTTCTATATATTTTATGGTTTCAGGTCTTATGTCTAGTTCTTTAATCCATTTTGAGTTGATTTTTGTGTATGGTGTGAGGTAGTGGTCAAGCTTCATTCTTTTGCAGGTAGCGACCCAGTCTTCCCAGCACCATTTATTGAACAAACTTTCTTTGCTCCAATGCATAGTCTTTGCTCCTTTGTCAAAGATTAGTTGACCATAAATCTGTGGGTTTATTTCTGGATTTTCTATTCGATTCCATTGGTCTGTATGTCTGTTCTTGTTCCAATACCATGCAGTTTTGATGATTATGGCTTTGTAGTAGAGTTTGAAGTCTGGGAGTGTGATGCCTCCATTCCCTTCTTTTTGTTTCAGGAGAGCTTTGGCTATTCGGGGTTTTTTGTGATTCCATATGAATTTCATCAAGAATTGTTCTATTTCTTTGAAGAATGACATTGAAATTTTGATTGGAATAGCATTGAATCTGTATATTGCTTTTGGAAGGATGGCCATTTTAATAATGTTTATTCTTCCAATCCATGAGCAGGGGATGTCTTTCCATTTCTTTGTGTCTTCTTCTATTTCTTTTAACAGTGTTTTATAGTTTTCTTTGTATAGGTCCTTTACCTCTTTTGTTAGATTTATTCCCAAATATTTGATTTTTTTTTGTTTCAATAAAAAAATGGATGGTTTTTTTTATTTCTTCTTCTTCAGATTTATTGTTTGTGTATAGGAAGGCTACTGACTTTTGCATGTTGATTTTGTATCCTGCCACTTTACTGAACTGATTGATGAGTTGAATTAGTTTTTCTGTGGAGTTTTTGGGGTTCTCTATGTATATTATCATATCATCTGCAAATAGTGATAGTTTGACTTCTTCTTTTCCTATTTGGATTCCTTGGATGTCTTTCTGTTGTCTTATTGCTCTGGCTAGGACTTCCAGTATTATATTGAAAAGCAGTGGTGAGAGTGGAAATCCTTGTCTTGTTCCAGATCTTAATGGAATTGCTTTCAGCTTTTCACCATTGAGAATGATACTGGCTGTTGGCTTGTCATAGATAGCCTTTATGATGTTGAGGTATGTTCCTTGTATCCCGAGAATTTCAAGGGCTTTTATCATGAATGGGTGTTGCACTTTGTCGAAAGCTTTCTCAGCATCTATTGATATTATCATATGGTTTTTATATTTCTTTTTGTTGATGTGTTGGATAACGTTGATTGATTTTCGGATGTTAAACCATCCTTGTGTCCCTGGAATGAATCCTACTTGGTTGTGGTGAATTATCTTATGGATACATTGTTGGATTCTGATAGCTAAAATTTTATTGAGGATTTTTGCATCAGTGTTCATTAGGGAGATTGGCCTGTAGTTTTCCTTTTTTGTGTTGTCCTTGTTCGGTTTTGGTATTAGTGTAATGTTGGCTTCATAGAACGTGTTTGGTATTGTCCCTTCCTTCTCAATTTTTTGGAAGAGTTTGTGAAGGATAGGCACTAATTCGTCTCTGAATGTTTGGTAGAATTCATTTGTAAAACCATCAGGTCCTGGGCTTTTGTTTTTGGGGATGTTTTTGATTACCATTTCAATTTCGCTGCTTGTAATTGGTCTGTTTAGGTGTTCTATTTCTTCTTTATCTAGCTTTGGGTGATTGTAGAGTTGTAGGAATTCGTCCATCTCCTCTAGATTGTTAAACTTGTTTCCATATAACTGTTCATAGTAGTTACTGATTATTCTTTTGATTTCTGCTGTGTCTGTTGTGATTTCTCCTCTTTCATTGATGATCCTGTTTATTTGTGCTTTCTCCCTTTTTTCCTTTGTGAGCCTGGCTAGGGGTTTGTCTATTTTATTTATTTTTTCAAAGAACCAGCTCTTGGTTTCATTGATCTTTTGGATTGTTTTTTTAGTTTCAATTTCATTTATTTCTGCTTTGGTTTTTATTATTTCTTTTCTTCTACTGGTTTTGGGGTTTTTTTGTTGTTCTTTTTCTAGATCTTTGAGCTTCAAGATTAGGTTGTTTCTTTGAGTTCTTTCTTGTTTCTTGATGTGAGCTTCTATTGCTATATATTTTCCTCTTATTACTGCTTTTGCTGCATCCCATACATTTAGGATATTGGTGTCCTCCTTGTCGTTCAATTCAAAGAATTTTTTAATTTCTTCTTTGATCTCCTCATTAGTCCAGTGGTCTTCCAGTAGTGTGGTTTTTAATCTCCATGAGGTAGGAAAGTTCCTTGCCTTCTTTTTATGGTTTATTTCTAGTTTGATGCCTTCATGGTCAGAAAAGATGGTTGATATGATTTCAATCTTGGTGTATCTGTTGATGTTTGTCTTGTGCCCCAGTATGTGATCGATCCTGGAGAATGATCTGTGTGCGCTTGAGAAAAATGTGTACTCCGTTTTTTTGGGGTTTAGTGTTCTATAGATGTCTGTTAAGCCCAATTGCTCTAGGTCCTTATTTAGAGCTTTGGTTTCTTTACTTATTTTTTGTCTTGTTGATCTATCCATTGTTGATAGTGGTGTGTTGAAGTCTCCCACTACGTATGTGTTTTCTCTGATGTCTGTTTTCAGAGAGGACAACAGTTGTCTGATATATTTTGGTGCTCCTTCGTTTGGTGAGTATATGTTAATGAGTGTTATTTCTTCTTGAAGTATTGTCCCCTTGATCATAATGTAGTGACCATTGGGGTCTCTTTTTATCTTTTTGAGTTTGAAATCTGTTTTATCTGATATAAGTATAGCTGTTCCTGCTTTCTTTTTTGGTCCATTTGCTTGTAGGATTGTTTTCCATCCTTTAACTTTGAGCCTATTTTTATCTTTTGTAGCTAAATGTGTTTCCTGGAGACAGCAAAAGGTTGGGTTTTGTTTCTTAATCCAGCCTGCGACTCTGTGTCTTTTTATTGAAGCGTTTAGTCCATTTACATTTAGAGTTAATATTGATATGTTAGCATCTGTATTTGCCATTGCGTTTGTCTTTCCTTTGATTTTATTTATTTATTCTTTTAATAACTTTTTTTTTTTGGCCTTCTTTCATTGTTATTCGTCCCTCCGAGGTTCTGGCTTTAGGACTCCTTGTAGTATTTTTTGGAGTGGGGGTTTAGTTGTAATGAAATTCCGGAGTTTCTGTTTGTCTGGGAAGGTCCATATTCTTTCTTCATAGAGGAAGGAAAGCTTTGCGGGATAGAGTATTCTTGGTTGGCATCTGTTTTCTTGGAGTCTGTTGACTATGTCCCTCCACTCTCTCCTTGCCTCCTTCTCTTTCCTTTTAAATGAATCCCCACTAACCCTCTTTATCTACATGAAATGTCTTCAAGGAACTTCAACATATGTCCTCTCTACTGTAGACTGGAAGTTACATATCTAGTTACTCTCTGGCAAGACAACAAAAAAAACAATTTTAACTAGTTATCTATTTACTATAATGGCAAAAAGAATCGCATACAAACACTTCCACTGTGGACCAAAGGGCAGGGTCAATCCTGGAGGTGGCCAATACCAGTTATAGGTATATAGGAAATACAAGCGCATGTGAGATTCCAGATAATACAGCACCCTATGGCACTGAGACACAAAGCAAAGGATTTACTCCCTGTCCCATCTCACCTCTGCCTCCAGGGTATGGAGGGCAGAAACATGGCTGTAAACCAGGCCCAGGAAAGCCAGAATTGGTGCACAGACTTTATTTAAAGTCGATGTCTTCAGATAGGAAAGGGCTAGAGGCCAGAGGTTGGTCCAGAGCAATATCCTGAGGAAAAGCAGAGGGTCTAAGAGAGCTGAGCAATTAGAAGATCAAAAGCCGAAGAGAGCCCCGCAGACCCAAAGCTGTGAAGACCACAGAGGGAAGCATTTTATCCTCTTCCCATTGAGCAGGCACCAGACGCAGTCAGCTGGCACCCATATTGCTGCTGGGAAGCAATCCACCATTCCGGAATTTGATATAAGTTTCTACTCTGCACCCCCCTCCCTTCATCCTTTCCTTCATGCTATTCAAACTGGCAAAATAGTGAAGGGGAACACATAACCACAACAGAAGAATGTGGACAACAATATTTTTTAAAGTGAAGAACTAGACCTAAGTGCTAAGGTGTGGCAATATGACTGTCCAGTTGCCCAACCCTGTAGAAGTCAGTTCACATAAAATGCTTAAAGCCAAAGAAATAAACAGTTGGTGAGACAGCATCCCCATGGAACAAAAAAGAATAGGACCACCTGCTGCAAGGTTTGGCAATTCAAGAGATATGGTGGGAAAATGTACCCAAAGCAGTGTTCTCGCTCAAAAGATAAAACTTTGCAGTATTGCTGTTTTTCCTGTTTTCCATATTCTATGTTTGGCTGTCAGTGGGAGTTAGTGGGCATGAGAGGGAGAAGACAGGGCTTTGGAGAGGAAAGATAGTTGGTTTGAAAATACTGCTGAAAATCATGTGGATTTATTTTTCTCTTCTGTTCTACCTCTTAGAAGGACAGAGAAAGCCGTGCCTCACCTGGGGAAAGAGGCAAACAAAGCAGAGGGTCTGGTCAACACTTTGCTTCACTCTGGTTTGCACAGAGCTCCTCCAGTCCTTCACCCTTTGTGTCACATATAGCCTGGTGGGTTCATGGCCACCCACATCTACATAGAGCTGCAGGGAGCCTGAAGTTGCTAACCAAGAGTAGCAGTCACTGACCATCTGGATTCTTGACCCTCTTGATATTCCTGCTCACTTCCCAAATTTGTTGGATACTTCTTTATTTGATGGTCTGTTTCTTCAAAAAATATGCTTTAACACCAGTACCTGAGACTATAGCTATTTGGGGAAAGAGTGTCACTGCAGATGTAATTAGTTAAAATGGTCACACTGGAATTGAGTGGGATTTAATCCAAAATAGCAGGTGGCCTTATAAAAAGATGACTGTGTAAAAACACAGACACAGAAAGACTGCCACATTACACAGAGACCATTTCAGGATAAAACCACAAGCCAAAGATTGCCAGCAAACCACCAGAAGCTAGCAAAGAAGAACAGATTCTCTTCTCACAGCCCTTAGAAGGAACTAACCCTGCTGACATCCTGATCTCAAACTTCTTGTTCCCAAAAATTCCTAGTACTGGGATCCTGAAGACACTAATGCTTGATCAACCACATTGACATATACAATCAAATGAGATAATATTTTTAAGTCACCTAGTCTGTGGTTCTTTGTTAACAGTAGTCCCAAAAAACTAACAATAGGGGCTGTTCTGAGAACTAAAGGATGCTTAGCAGCATCCCACAGAATGTCCATAGCAATATCCTCCTCAGATAAAATAACTAAAAATGCCAAATACAAAATCTCCTTCTACTTTAGAACCACTGTTTAAGCACATACAACTACAGAGAAAGCCTCAGTGAAGATTACACAAGTTCCTGATCTTACAGTGCTCTTTTGATGATCCATCAGATGGTAAAAGCCTTAAAGAATCATTGAATCCTGTAGCTCTCATAGGACAGAAAGAAGGGTAGTAAATAAAGGCGCCTATGGTAAAAAAGCTGTGCCCAGCCCCTACCTACGCCAATTACCCAAATCAGAGTATATGGTGTTATAGAGCAATCCCGATATTAAACGGGTTTCTGGCTGTGGGTCCTCACCCGTGCGCTTTAAAGGGACTTATGAATACTCTACTACAGACACACACAAAAGGGTTAATAAAAGGTTTATTTACAAGAGGAAAGGAAATAAGGAAAATGTACAACTCAGGGAGAAAATAGGGAAATAAAGTCTTCAATGCGTCCTACCTGATCCAACGACCTGGAAACCCAAAGTCACTCTCAGAGCAGGCCGGACGCTGCGAGCTTGTGGAGAGCCAAAATGGGGGAACCCCAAAGCCCACGTGTCTGCCTTTTGTATCCACCTGGCTGCTTAACCCCACCCTCAGGTCCCAGCCACCTTCCCTTTGGTGGTGCTGGGATTTGGAGTTCCCAGTGTCTTTGGCTTTGACCTGGGGTGGGGGTGGAGTCCACAAAGCCTATATGGAATTTGCTTTGGGACATCCTTTTCCCCCTAACAATGGGAGTATTGTTATGGCAGGGTAGGTTCTTAAAAGTTCCCCAGTGCCTACAATGGCATCCACTATCAAAGGTTGAAATCATTCATCTTAGGGCACAATTGAAATTCTAAGGTGAGGAAAAGCTAATCTTTTGCCTAAAAATGGCTACAGCCTTTGATTGTATGGTAATTAAAGATCAGGAAGACTAAGGACTACAATGGTGTCACAACTTTACTTGGTAAACCACAGTAACTGTGGTTTATAAACCAGATATAACTGTAAACCACAGTTACTGTGGTTTTATAAAGGTAAAACCTCAAAATAACCAAAATATTCAGCAAGGGGGCAATGGTTTGCTACATTTTGGTATAGCCACATGATGTAGTCATTGCAATTATGCTTTGAAGACTGCCAGTTTTGGGTCCAGTTACAAATATTATACATGTGGTAGATTATATCATTGTATGATAGATAAGAAAATTGAGAATTAGAAAGAGAAAACTTAACTAAATGCTGGTACGTTGTGGATACTGATCTATGATTCACATTTGTTTGACTTCAAGCAAAACATTCTTTGCATTCTGGTGTGCTGAATGGAAATTTGCCAGTAAATATTAATAGCTTGTATGTAATTATCTGAGTGATAGGGCCTCCCCGGTGGCGCAGCGGTTGAGCGCTGGGTTGCGAAGCTGACTGCAGCCTCTGTAGCCGGTTCGATCCCCGGCTGCTCCCCGGCCACTGGAGGAGGGTCCCACATGGTGAGCAGACCTCTCCTGCCACCCGCTGCTCCCCTCAGCAGTGTACTTCGGTCCTTCTGCCTGCTCTGCTCCCCGCTCTGGCTCTGGTGAATTCTCTCACCCTCCCACGCTTCTGACTGTACCCAGAGCATGTATAAAACAAACAAACAAACAAACAAACAATAAATAAATAAATAAATAAGACATGCCTCTAGAAAATTAAAAAAAAAAAAATTATCTGAGTGATATTGGGATAGTTTTCTTTTCCATAACTTTCTTGTTTCCCAAATGCTTTGTGGTAAACATGTATTAATATTATAATCAGAAAAATTTAAAAATCACCTTAAGCATATCAATTATATTCAGGGAATTATTTAGAATTATTCCAAAAAATAAACAGAAGAAAATACATATATATTTTTTAAAATATGTGTAATAACAGAGATATTCAAGATAACTCTGATGACCTAGGGAGGGAGGACGTGGGATTGCAGTTATAATTAGCATTTTAAAATACATGCCTTTGCAATGTTTCACTTACTATTACAACAAACAAAAAAAAATCTCTTTCAAAAATTGAAAAATACCAAATAAAAGAACTTTTGAAAGAAAAGATAGAGATTCAACATAATTTATCAATTGAAACACAAAAATGTGAGTGCATTAACATATAAATAAATTTTACTACAAATGCATTTAACTTAGAGATCAGAGCATTTCCTAGTTCTGGGAACCTGAAGACACTAATACTTGATCAACCACATTGAAATATACAGTATCAAAAAGTGTAAAAACTCTCTGTAAGGGCCCCAATCAGAAATTTCGCTTTTTTTACTTTGGACTTTATGATACTATTCATCACAGCTTAGAAGAAACATGATAATTGGTATTTTTTTTTATGTGTGTGTATGTGTATGCAAAAAAGAGCCAGTTAAACACAATCGCCTATGAAGTCGTAGAAATTATTCCCCCTGGGCACAGTGCCAGTATCACTACCCATCGCTTTTAATTATTTTCCTCTATAGTCAGAAGTAAGTGACAAATCCAACTTGAAAATACACAGAAGTGAGAGAGTTTTCTGGACAATACTTCAAGAGCCTCTGTCTTAAATGGGACTATGAGTTTTGGTTGAAAGGCTTCCTATCACTATGATATAAATATCAAAGTCCTAATGCCCATATCATGGAGCTGATAGCAGCAAAGAGTGATAGGCAGTGACCAGGGTGCCTTTTTTTTTTTTTTTATGAAATTGACAAGCTGATGTGGATTGAAATGCTGAGAGCCCTTTAAACAAAAATCTGCAAAATAAAGATAGAGGGATGCAAAAGGGATCATAAGAGAGAACCAGTTCTGGAAGAGTCATCCTCTCTCTTCCAATCTTGCAGGTCTACCCTGGGACTGAGGTTTTAGTAGCTTTAGAAAGCCTAGGTCACTTACATCTCATCTTCTCCAGGTGTACCATAAAAGTCACCATATCATAATCACCACCATTATCATGGAAAATGTGGCTGTTAGATACAGGGTTGTTCCAGGTCTGCAGGGAGTGACACTGCTCTAGGTGCTAAGATCCTCAAACAAGCCCCACTCCTAACACTACAGTAATGTTCCCCTCAGTGAGAAGAAAAGAAGTTTAACCTCTTCAGCAGTCCCAGGATGGGAGGGGAGAGATCTTTACTCAAGACTGGAGTTAATAAGCATTACTATGTGTCCTGAGCTGTCCAAAAAAAAAAAAAAAAAAGGTGAATTATGTCCAGAATGCACTGTATACAAGGTAAGGCGAGTTTAGAGTGTATTTCAGAAAGTTTACCATCAATAAAAATGAAATTTGAAAAGTTTCAGCATGAAGAGTTTACATTGTCTTGGTTCTCCATAAAATTAAATTATGTAGAACAGTTCATTCTCCAACGACACGAAGGCAATGAGGTGTGACAGTAGCACAAAGTGGTATATAGCACCAAGGGCACACTAGGTAATGAAGTCATTGGGGTAAGATGGATAAGCCTGGAGAATTTTTCGGAAGGAAGTGAATTTCTAAGCCAATTTTAAAGATATTAAAATGTGAAGGCAAAGGGAGGAATCTGCCAGGGAAGGAGATGTCTCCAGCAAAGGTACCCACTGGGAAGTTGGGAAGATGTGGGGGGCTTTGGCAAGGTGTTAAGAGAGGTACAGTCCTGGGGGTTTCTCCTTCAAGCTGGTGACAGAAAGCTTGTTGAGGGCGCACAGCAGAAGTGGTAATGGTTTTCCAGGAAGAACCACCTACCTATTCTCAGAGAAGCTGAGTTTGGGAGTCAGAGAGCCCAGCTCCATTCCTCACTGTGGGATGAGTCCCGGGCAGTCACTGTGTGAATGAGTGGTAGGGAGGACTGTGAAGGGAGGCAGGGGAGATGGAGGAATGACATCTACACTATGAGGCCATTTGTACACCCTTCTCCAGTAAGGTCAGATTTGGAGATTTGCTCTAGGACAGAAAAGATAACATATCCACTAAGGACTATTCCAGATGGACTGTTGACTAAGCCCCTGGGGTGTCCGAGAATGATGGAACCTTCACTTTCAAAGAAGGAACATGTTCTTCTTGTGTCCTTTCCTTAGAAGACTGAGTGAAGTGCCTCATCCAATGGAGTAAATCTTCAGAAGGGATGCAGAGGAAGATCAGTATCTTCACATAAAGTCATTAAGGGAAAGGGTAGAATAGGAATAGCTGGAGACAGGAAAAGATGATGAGGTTCAGGCTCATGCCGCATCATTCAGCCGTTATCTGGAGCTCTGAAATGCTTGTAACTTTCACTCCCAGAGTTATCTCCCACAACCACCACAGAATGTACCCATGATCTTCACTGTCACAAAAACCTCAGTATGATCCATGAGTACAAGCCCAACCGCAACACTACACAGGGAGAACTGAGCAGTGGGGTTATGTGACTAGGACACAAGCTGGTGAGGAGCTGGGGCCTGGCTAGACAGGAACTTCAGAATCCCAAGAAGGCAGATGTAAGAGCCATGACAGACTCCCAGTACACGGGAAGGGCTGGGTATAAGCTGGGGCAATACTGCTTACTTTTCAGCAGATCATTGAAAGCAGGGGTTCCCCGTTCACTCTGGTTAGAAGGGCATGCAAAGTAAGTGGCCAGAGGGCCACTTACAAAGCATCATGCTGTTTCTATCTCCATTTACAAAATTTACTTTTGACCCCAAAGTCTCACTGATCTAAACTTACATAAACATCAGACCAAGGCTCATTAAATCATGAGCATTAGCTTTAGAATGTGGAAAGTTTCCCCAGCTAATCCTGCCATGCATGGGAACCTGGCCCTCAAACAGTTTAAGAAGCCAGGGGTGGGGGGCATGAAGAGTTTAGTTAAACTCAGAGACTGGTCAGCGTATTCTCTGGGAAACACCCAGAATGGGGCAATATCATCAATCTTTTCTATCTCTTTAGTTCCTCTTTCTGACTGTGTTCCAGACATGATCTCACCCACTGTCACAATATCCCCTGAATAATGATAATTTATATTTGTTCTATGCTCTAGCCTTAAAGTGCTTTTAAGTACATTGTCTCATTTAATGCCTACTTCAACTATGATGGGATCAATATTCTCATCTTATAGATGTAGAAATAGGCTTAGTGAGGTTAGGTGACCTGTATATACAGCTGGAATAGTTTCCACCCAGATATTCCAGTCGCTGTATCCTTCTCACTTTATCTTGTTAGCTCCAACAAGGAAAAACGCAGGCAGAATCCTATAACTCCCACTTTGTTGATGGGGAGATTATGGCAGGTAATTGTTCAAGTGGCCTTCATATGAAACATAGGGTAAGGAAAGGAAGAATCTAGAAAATAACCCTGTGTCAAAGTCTTCTGGTGCCAAGCCTTCTGATCTCCTGAAGCCATGATGGAATGTGACTTCTTAGAGTAAACTTCAAAACTTGAACCTCTCTAACTTTATAAACTGATAAGACTTACCAGAATGGAAGCTATCGTTGGCAAGTCAGACCCAAGGCTAACATTCAAATAATCCTCTTTCTTCTTTAGCTTTCCCTTTTTTAAGCAAATGAGACTGACCTTGTGAATTTCCAAGACACTGGAGTCCATGATTTCAGGCAGATTCCAAGCCTGAAGATAGAGCAAACTACATCTATCTAGAGCAAAAACATCTATCACATAGAATGGGAGTTTCCTTTTTAGCTTTCTCACTAACCCCGTCTCTCAATATTCTTTTGAAATTCTAGGCATGTGAGAGACCAAAGTCCACCAGAACTATTTCAGTTCACAGTTGGCATCATTGAGGCTCAGCTGTATTGTACAAAATAGCCCACAGTGTGAAACACCATGGAGAAAAGTAATTACAGCTGAGGTTGCCAATATTTAGTGTTGTCAGCTTCTAGAATATCCTAGGATAACTGCACTCATCTCTGGTGAAACCCAAATGGTAGGGGTTGGCTAGGTGTTTTTTTTTTTTTTAAAGATTTATTTATTTATACATACAAGTTCTGGGGTACATGCCAGAGGTGTGAAGGGGTGAGAGGATCCACCAGAGACAGAGTGGGGAGCAGAACAGGCAGATTGACTGAAATACACTGCTGAGGGGAGCAGTGGGCGAGCCAGGAGAGGGCTGCTGCGCCATGTGGGTATCTCCCTGGCCAGGGATCGAACTTGTGCTGCAGTGGCTGTGGACAGCTTCATAGGTTGTGTCTTAACCTCTTGCACCAACAGGGAGGCCTGGCTGGGTATTTGACTTGCATATCCCAAGATGAACAAAGGGACTGATCCTGATGATGCTTAGATGTCTGCTGGTATTGCAGGAGGCCAGAAAACCTCAGCTTCCCCTGTCCCAAACCTGGCTTCCTTTCCAAATGGAATAATTCAGATGTAATGCTTTGTTTCTGTCAGAACTTGGCAATGGACTTTTCTCCTGCTGAAAATTTATTTCAGACAAAACTGTTTTATGAATATGCCTACAGTTGCTCAATGGCAAGAAAAAAGACACATTATCTGCTTGGTGGGTTGTTCTTATTGGTGGATGATATGTGTTTATTTTTCGGTTTGCATAACATGCAGCCTAAAGGGCTCACTGGGGCTCTTTGGCACTGGTTCCTGGTCCAGTTGCTTCACTCACCGCAATTTCTCAAAAGCCTTTGCCCTTCAGCCAAGACATTCCTACTTGTCCCATCACCTTGAATGCCACAGCCAGGGGGTATTCACTGGGCTCTCAGGGGTCCCGGAAAATACCACCCACCTGACACCACACTTGGACCAGAGCCAAGTACCATATCCCAGACCCTAAATAGAGCCCTTAATTCAGCAGAGGGTCTCCAGGGGAAGATGCATCAGACAAGAAGGAAAAAGAAATGGAGTAAGAGATGAACAAAGAAAGGAAGGAAGGAAGGAAGGAAGGAGGGAAGGAAGTAAGGGAGGGAGGGAGGGAAGGAAGGAAGGAAGGAAGGAAGGAAGGAAGGAAGGAAGGAAGGAAGGAAGGAAGGAAGGAGAAAGCAGAGGAAAGAGGCCACAAAGAGCACTGTCTTGAAGGACTTCCCACCACCACCACCGCCATTACTGTACCCCACTCCAGTCACGTTTAGGAACTCAGAAGGTCTTCACAGCTCTCTCATACACAGGTATCCACAGTGAGAAACTAAAAAAGTTTGGGAGGGCATCTGAAAATTGTCATTCTCTGAAGCCATCTCTTGGGAGACGATTCTAAATGCTTGACTTATACCTAGAACTGTTTTCAATGTTTATTTTGCTTCTCCCTATATACTTGTAACTGTATCTGGTTTTAACAGCCTATATTATAGGTTATTGGAACCCGGGAAAGAGTACGAAGTCTTAATATCAAATATATCACCAGCAAAACCCAAACACTACCACCATGAATATATCATTAAGTGAGAAGAGCTGGTGACATTATCTATCTATCTATGTGTGTGTATTATATGACAAATATCTGTAAGAATACACACCAAAGATTAGTAACTGTTAGACAACAGGGTACGTGGATTATTTTTGTTCCATTTTGCTTGTCTGCACTTCAATAATGAAAATGTGTGGTTTTATAATTAAAAATAAAATAAGTAAAACAGAAACTTCTATTTGGAAAATAAAAATCAAAAGGAGAGTCAAATAAGCTCATTATCCACCTCTCCCCACTTTCCCCCTTATTTTGAATGTATGTGCTAGAAGTATGGGTCAGCCTGCTTGGGCTCAAATCTTGCCTCCTCCATTTGAATCATCCTCTCCAGACCTAATTCTTCATCTGGAAAATGAGAATAATTTTCATCATCTGGAAAATGAGAATAATATTAGCACCCAGTCCACAGAGTTGTTTTAATAATTTAAATGAGACATTCCTTGTAAAGGCATATATTATTGTTGGCAGATACTATTGTTGGCAGATATTATTGTTTATCTTATATGTTTGTCTCTGTAGTACAGGTTTAAGACCTACAAACTCTTAAAAAACATTTTTACTTAGGAAAAATAATTTCTTGGTGGAATTTGCCTGCATCCCTCCTACATGCAAATATACCTTGTGCTCCCTCTTACATTCAACATAAGACAATGGTGTGTGTGTTGTAAGCACGCTCTTGAGGCCCACCCTGTCAACAATGTGCCATTGACATGAAAGAAAGAGCAAAGAGAAAGAAAGTCAATTTGGTTTCTCTTAAGTTGGGCATTGAAAATAATCATCGGAAGACATGTTAACAAATGGTTCGCTTTCAGAATCAAAGCTGGGCAGGCAAGAGAGCTTTCCTCTGCAATAGCCTTGCTTCTTTTCTAAATATTGTCTAAGAGACAGTGACTTTATTCTTCTCATCTACATCTATTTTCTCTGTGCAAGGTGAAGGTGTAGCACTGTAAACTCTATTAGGTTATACAGTTGGCACTCCTTGGAGGAAAACCCCTGAATCAGAGAATCCTGAGTGCTCTCAGTTGGTGTGCAAACTCCCCTACCTTCTTCCCTTTACTTGAATGCCTTGGCAGGCTCAGCTGCAGCCTAGTTACAAAATACTCAAATGGAATCATAACCTGGCAGGGAGTGAGGTTTAGATGTATTCTATCGCCATCACTGCTGCCACAGAGAGTACTATTTGAGCACCTCCTATGAACCAAATCAGGGACCTACCGTATTGTATCTTATTTCTAACCCTCACATCACTCTTTAGGGTGGGTGTCACTCTCCATTTTAGAGAGAAGGAAACTGAGGCTCAGGGAAATTAAGTGATTGCTACAAGGTTCAAGGCCAATGAAAAGAAGAGACTGTAAATTCTATGTTTTTCTCACTATGACATATGTCCTAATAGATAAGAAATCAGACTGAGAAATGTCTTAATTGGGTTTGTGGAGCTATCAAGGGAGAAAACTTTGGAAACTAGGAAGTTTAGTGACTAATAGCCTGACCTGAAAAAGGTCAGGATGAAATAATCTCCTGGTATAGGTGTAGTCCACTATTTTATACTAGAAAATAGAAACGAAGACTCAGGTCAGATACTGGTCAAGTTAATTGTTCAATAAGCCACATTCTAGGAGAGAACACAGCCAGTTATCAACAACTATTGGTACATGTGCTTCAGATAAATCAGAGGATAGGCAGCAAAAGGTGAGAGGGAGCTATAGGGTTCCAGATGCCTAGATCACACAGATTTTATTTTTGTCAATTAAAGGCAGCCCTGGTGTTCAAAGGAAATCTTAGACAGAGGAAGGAAAAAGTGTTGCTCAGCGATTTTGTAGCGACAGTGCTAACATACGGTAGTCTGAGGGATTACCAAGACCCACATTTAAGAAAAGGACTAGGAACTGGTTTTGGGTAATGCTGAGAACCCTGCCAGACCTGATCCCAGAATACCCAAAGTTATAGTAAATCAAGAGACAGTTGAGAAGCTAGGATCTGGAGCCTGAATCCCAGTTCTACCATATATTAGTTCTTTCAACTTGAGCTACTCATTTAACCTCTTTGCTCTAGACTCCTTATCTGTAAATGGCAATTAGAAATACCTAACTCATGAATGTTATAAGGATTAAGTGAGTTAACACAAGATAATTAGAAAGTGTCTGGCCCATAAAAAGTACTAAATGTTAATGGTTTTCATCATTATTGCTGTTGTTAATAGGGTCTCCTCAACAGGGAGGAGAAAAAATGTACACCAATAAACATTATCTATTGAATCAAAAGAAGCATGACTAGATGAGTTGTCTTGGACTAAAAATCGACATACTGAGCATAAAATCAGTACAACATACTTCTTTTGTCTAATTTATTGTTTGTTTTGTTGTTGCCTTTAAGATCCCTTTGAATCAGCCCACCTCTAACAAGGGAGAAAAAGAACCTCCCCACATGTCAGTTAGCAAAGAGGGTTAAAGCCACCTTTAGTAGGCAGGTACCATGTGATGGTAAATCGCCCAGCTGAAAAAAAAAAATCACAGAAACTTAGGAAATGAACAGCTTACCAATTCCTCTTGTCAAAATTGGTTTCCTATGGCTTCACTTGAAAGAAATTTTTGCGTTTTTTTTAATTTTAAAAAATACAGAAGAGCCCAAAGAACTCAAAGTTTGATTCAAATGATGCTTCTTCCCAAGTGCCAGATCCCGGGCTGGGGCTGTCCAGGTTGAGTGCAGCTCAGTGCAGTCTCACTAATTCTATCAGGATGGCTCTCAGACCCCAGGTTTTTGTTTCTGGAGTTTGTTTCTTATGAATATTCATCTAACGCACCCTACTTACATTTATCATTCTTAGTGTTAGAAGGAACTTCAGAAATTATCTGGTCTGCTATGCATCCAACAAAAAGGAATCTCCTCTACACCATTCATTCTTTTATTTGCCAGTGTCAACTGCATGTTGGGCTCACTAGGAGACAAAATTCCTGCTGTAAGGAAGATCACTGTCCTGATAGGGAGTGAGATTAGCATGAAATTAACTATGACCCTCTGTGATAGCCACCATGATGGGGATATGAGCAGAAAAAGCGGATGCATAGGAAAGAGATATCCAGTCCAAACCATGGAGGTCATCGAAATCTTCCTGAAAGAGGTGATACTTAAGTGAACAGAAGATGGTCAGAGGTAGTCAGCATTAAAGCGGGAGTGGGATTAAGAAGAAGACAGCATCAAGACTTGAGAATACGACATGCAAATATCAGGAATGCTTAAGTACAGGGTGGAGTAGAGAGAGGTAAGAGGAGTAAAAGGTGAAGCCAGAGAAGGCAGTAGCCAGGTCACAAAAAAGTTTGAACTCTTTCCCAGTAGGAAGCCAACTCTGGGCACTCTAATCAATGGAACAATATAATGAGATATATGTTTTATGAAAATCGCTCTTGTTGCAGTGTGAGGTGGACTTGAGGAGGCGATGGCTGGAATTAGGAAAAAAGGGATGATACTACAATAATCGAAGCAAGAGATAATGAGTTTGATCTAAGATACTGGCAATGGTGATGGAAGGATAGTGACAAATAAAAGAGGTAGAATCAGCAGGACTCTGTGGTGAACTCACGAAGAATGAGAGCAAAGGTGGAGTCAAGAATGACTCCCAAGTTCCTGTGTCAAGCAACTGGGTGGTTGGTGCTGCTCAGGGCATGGGGAACAAAGGATTAAGAGCATGCCCAGAATAGGTGGAAGAAGATAAAGTAAATTTTGGACATATTAGATTTGAGAATCTGCTGAGAAATCTGGGTGGTGTGCAGAAAGGCAATTATTAACGGGAAGCTCAGGGGTGAGGTTAGAGATGAGACGTGGATTTAGGAGTCATCAGAGAAGGGGTAGCGGTGCAGACAATAAAAGAGTAAAATCATGCAGAATGTTCAGAGAGAAGGTTTGGGGAACAAATCCTGGGGAAATGGAGGAGAGCTAAGAAGCTCCAGCTAGAAAGACATAAGGAAATTAAGAGAGCAGAGTGTCACGGAAGGCATGGCAGAAGAGAATTTAGATAACAAGAAGTAACAAATAGGGTCAAATGCTTCCGAAAGACCAATTAATATCTGAAAGGTGTCCTCTGAATTTACAACAAAAATGTTTCGTTTCAGACTTTGGTAAGATTAACCTCAGTTGACTAGAGGGAACAGATGATGGGGTTTAGACTTTACTCTTATAAATTAAAATATAATTTCTAAACTAGAGAAATAAGAATTTCTCTATATACTGGCTATTTACATCACATTTCAGAATATTGTGTCTAATTCTAGAAAACGTATTTTCAGAAGGATATTGACAAACTGATTTGTTGGAAGGCTACCAGGATTGTGAAGTTGAAGCAACTGGATATGTTTAGTTTTTAGTAAATAATGTTTCATGGAAGGCAGGGGGTGGGCTTGATATTTGAAGGCTTCCTGTTAGAGTAGAAATAATGGTGATAAGTATAGCAAAGCCAATTTTAGCTAATTCACATTTAAGTTCAGACCCATAGTGCCTTTTAATAAACAGGGTAAACTCTGTTTCTCCTCTTTCAAAGCTAAGTTCTTGAGAGAGAAGTCTATATTTGTTATCTTTTTCCTCACCTCCTACATGCCCTCTGACCCCTGCCACTGGGCTTCTGATAGAGCAGACGATGTTTCTCTCCAATAACAACCATGGCTTCCCCCACCCCCCCACCAATCTGTATTATTTCACCATTTGTTTTACTATTCTGTTTCAGAGAGCTCATATAGAGATCTAGCCTCCTCTCATATCAGATCAAGTCCTTTAAACAAAAAGTCCTCTTCTATAGACACCAAAACCTCAGGAATACGATCATATTTATATTCTTGTGTTAAAAGTTTAGAGCACTACTTGCTACACATGGCTTTTGCAGATCTACAATTAAAGGGGGCTATACATATTGTTTGCAATCTGTACTCCTGCTCTTTTCTTTAACTAGAGTGACCCAAGAGAACTTCCTTCACCAGGTGCTTCTTCATACAGGTGCAATGTCACCTGTATGACATTGCACAAATCTGGTTTTGGCTTTGCTGAAACTTTCTTCTTTTGCTTCAAAATTCACTTGAATCTTTCTAGATAAACCAACAAGGTTTTCTGCCAAAGCCCATCCTTCCCAATCTTGACAAGATATACTCTACCTTTTTCCAGAAGTCTATCATCCTGACTCTAGGACATAGGCCAGGAAACTTTTAAAAACACCATCTACATAGGCAGCCATTTGCTTCTCCAAGCCTCCCTTCTCTTCCATAGTCACTGTCCTCACATAGACCAAGAGATAAAAACACCACCTGTGCTTTCAAGTCTTTCAGTGTGCTATCCAGAACTTTAAAATCATTAGGAATGTAGTCTCAATTTCTTCTGAATGTGCCATTTGTTCCACACAGGAAGCAGCAAATGTGGGGGACAAATCATGGTCTTGATAAAAGCTTCTTGGCAGATTCTCCATGATGTCTTGGATATTAGCTCCTACTCTCATTTTTCCACATCAAGTGTATAAAAAGTGACCGTCAGAATTCTTGGTTAGGAGTTATCCATAACATAAAACATTTTTCTTCTTGAGAGTAGCCACAAGCCCACTCCCATCAGCTCACACTAGCAACTTCTCCTTAGTGCTTAAAGAATGGAAGGCCTGAATTCACCGCAGTGGGGAGACTGGCATACTAGATCCAAAGGGTAAGCTTGTCCTTCATTTCTCTGATGTCACATTCTTCTGCTTGCCCACTTCATGACACTAATTTCTCTGCATTCTCCTGCCTTTCTCACCATTTTTCCATCCTGCCTAAGTACTTTTCATCTTCTCTAAAAAGCTGGAGTGTGAAAAAGCATCTATTTTAGTTCTCCCACCTTTTCCCTCTGCTTGCAATTGCAGCTGCTATAATTGGTCACCATTTTGGGCAAGAAAAGAAAGATGAAACTTACTCCAAAGGTCACTCTACCATCCCCTTGGTAGGCATATATATTAGATCACCAACTGAACTAATGGTTTATCTTGTTACTTGAGAACCCTAAAAGAGCAAAGATTATGTCTTCTATCTCACTACAGAACTTCTTAAAGCATTAGAATATGTTTGCTGCATATTTTTCATTAGCTGGTGAGTTTCTCAAGACAGAATCTGGACATTTCTTTAAATTTTCCATCATACCCACACAGAGACTTGATGAGACATGGAAACTAATGAGTCCTATAGTCCAACTTTGAGGGAACAGGTTTTCCACTGTATGAAATCTGTGTGGGTGATTTACTCTATTTGCTTGTAAAACTCTGGTAGGTTAGTAGATTAGGGTTAAGGTCATTGTTAAGTCCGTAAGAATGTTTCCCCCCATCTTCACCTTTAAAAAAAAATTATTTATTTATACAAGAACTGGGGTACATGCCAGAGGTGAGGGAAGGTGAGAGGATTCACCAGAAACAGAGTGGGGAACAGAACAGGCAGACTGACTAAATACATTGCTGAGGGGAGCAGCGGGCTAGACAGGAGAGGTCTGCATGCCATGTGGGTTTCTCCCTAGTAGGCTGGGAATCAAATCCACACTGCAGAGGCTGCAGACAGCTTCACAGTGTGGTGCTCAACCGCCTGCGCTACCAGGGAGGCCCCATCTTTTTTAACCCCAAATCTCAGAATGATTTTTAAAAGTGTGTTCTATTTAAGTTTGAGGGAAAAAACAAACAAACAAAACAGGGGTCAGATAGGGAGACAAATAACCAGAGATTACCCAGTGAAGTTCTTATTTGTACCTATGTTTCTGTATTTCTTTTAAATCTTTCTTTAAATAGTCTATTCTTTGAAAAATGTTACATTAATGCTACTTAATGTGCTTCGCTACTGAACTAAGATTTGGTGCTTTGAGACTTTTGATAATATATATTTGAATGTAAATGCTTGCTAATATTTGACTGAACTATCAATAGTTTACAGAAAGTCTGGCATTTCAGATAAGGAGGTCATAAAGCAGACCACTAACAGAGCAGGCACAGGTGCTTTCCAGTGCACCTGAGCAATCCCCTACTGTGTAATAGCATATATCTCAGGACAAAATTGTCTACACATTCATTCTTCCTCCTGGGCTGATATAGATACATGTATCCCCTGACAGCAACATTATTATGGAAGCATCTTATACTTGTTTATATTCTCAATGACACCTAATGTGTCACAAAAAAATATATAAAGATAAAAAATGTGTCTGATTTACTCTACAGCCTGAGTTATTTGATTTGACTATAGGCATCTTAAGTATCTACCCTATCTACCAGAAGGAGGAGAAATTCCTGCGAGTGTCCAGATCTTCTATTTAATCATAGACAATCTCAGTAGCTTGGACTAGAAAGACTTATAGAGATGTCCAACTGACTTGGACATCCCTGTCCCTGGACCCTCATAGCCAGGAGTCTTCCCAGCTAGGCTGTGGCGACTGACTCCATTCCTCATTCAGCTCAGCTTCTATGTAGGCTATTCTAAGAGTGCCATCTGCAGGATGAACTGAGGACTCAAATACTTAATTCATTTCTTTCAAATGATTGTGGATGAATTTGTTTAAAATGTTCTCAAGAGCTAACAAACACAAAATCTAAGTTAAATTTTAATGACAGTGAATTGTTACATTAATTCTTCACAGATATTTTTGTTATATTTATTTTAATACTAGCCTTGCTCCACAGAGTCACCACTGGTGAGAATCACAGATGCCCCCAACTGTCCCAAGAGTGGAGATGTATTTGTTCAGGGGATTTACACTGACCCTCAACCAATTTTTTCTGCTTGACGGCTTGCTGTTTCTTGCAGAAGGGCAAATTTCCAGGATCTGTAACAGATACAACAGCTCTCTTCCTGCTTTAAGATAATTTTAAAACCTGAATACAGAGAATCAGTGCACAGATTTCTCTTGCCAGGTCTGCCTTGGGTCCAAGAATCATAAACTCACAAAGTTGAAAGGAGTTCCTCTACAGAATCACGGCTATCTAGAGTACTGCTGGGAGGGATCACTCAGCCTCTTACTCCACACTGTGTGTAAAGTTCTTCCTGACCATATCTCATAGCCAGCAACCCAAACAACAAGGACAAGAGTTTCCATGCTTTGGCTTTCTGTCACTGACCTCTGACTAACTCAAGAATTGTCCAATTTCTGATTAAATTCACTCTCCTCCTCCCAGGCTCCCTCAGTTAATTGAGGACAGATGCTAGAAAGAAAGCGAACACCCTTTTCTGCTTAGAGCACCCCTTTTCTCAGTACTTGAGCATAATGTTCATGTTGCACAGAACAAAGTAGGTCTGCGGCAGAATGACCATCCACCTGCCTTTGCTGTGGTCAGAGATGATTTTCTTGTATGGATCACTAATTCCAAGATGCTGGGAAGTTCCACTGCCCATTTTCCCCAGAGTGGGGGTGAGGGAAGAAGTCAGGAATTAACTTCAGATGAGAACCATTGCTAGGGGCTTTTACAGGGCAATGCAGTCACCTTATGGACACTTCTTAGTCACACACTTGTGGGGCACACCTGCTGATCTCTCTTTGAGGGGAAACATTCTTCCTAAAAGCAAGGAACTTTTAGAAGGTAGAAACTCTCTCACAAAAATACAGTTTTATCAAAAAGCAAAGAGAAGTGGATTATATCAAGAGATTACTCAGTGGAGGGCCGGGGAAAAGTAATAGATGATTAACAGGATGGCCACAGCAGCACCCCACGCCCATACTCTTGCTTTTTGTCCTTCACTTTCCCTGAGCAAACTGGCACTTGGAAATAAATTTTACATAGTTCCTATACTTCAATAAGGAGGAACAGCACAGAATTTGGGTAAGAATATGACTCGAGTCAGAGAAACCTGGACTTGGGTCCCAGCAGTCACTGACAAGCCAGATGACTTGGCCACTGCAGAACTTTCTGAGCCTTAGGGTCTTGGTCTATAAAACAAGGTGGCATCCTTCTAAGTGAGGCAGAACTGAGCCACAGGACAGCCAAAATACAGGAGCACCAAAACTATGTGATAGGTCTATTCCAAAAGACTGTCCCAAGTAGCGCCATCGCCATGCTCAGCAGACAGTAATTCATGTGACCTTCTCCCATCCTTTGCCTTCTAACAAATTGGAGAGGCTCCCAAACTCCCTAGCCCCCCAGGGATTTTGGACTATGCTACATCTTATCTACTAAAGGCACATTGGTCTTGTGTCTCCATTAGGTTGGCATAGTTCACCTTACTCTGCAGAAGGTCCTGTGGCTATGAGGTTTGCTTTTTGCTGGGGTGGTGATAAAATAAATATACATAACATAAAACTTACATTTTAATCATTTTTAAGTTCAGTGACATTAAGTACATTCATATTGCTGTACAACAATCACCATGCATCTCCAGAGTTCTTTATCTTCCAAAACTGAAACTCTGTACCCATTAAACAAAAACTTTCCAATCCTCCCCACTCCCAACTCCCCACCAGCACAACCATTCTACTTTCTGTTGCTATTATTTGACTATTCTAGATGCTTCACACAAGTGGAATCATACAATATTTGTTCTTTTGTGACCTGCTTATTTCACATAGCACAATGTCTTCAAGGTTCATCCATATTACAGCAGGTTATTGATTTCCTTTCATTTAAAGACTGGATAATATTATTTATTCATATGTCAAAGATATCTGAGCTGCTTCTGCTGTGTATGTCTATTGTGAATAATGCTGTTATGAACATGAATATATAAATATATGTTCAAATTCCTGCTTTCGTTTCTTCAGGTATATACCCAGAAGCAGGGTTGCTGCATCACATACTAATTCTAAGTTTAATTTTCTGAGGATCTGCCATACTGTTTTTCACAATGGCTGTACCATTTTACATTCCCTCCAAAAATGCACAAAGATTTCACATGAGGCTTTCTTTCTTCCATAATCTGGGTCAGCTCTAGCTACCATCCCTAGTTCAGGTCACTGCTGACACAGTCTTCCTGGGTCTTGCCAGGCCTCCCACTTTTCAGAGTACACTTGCAGCTCCCCTAAAGATGTTGTATATCTACACTACTCTCCCGTCCCCCAGAGGATTCTCTGGGCTCAAATGCCCCTCTTCTTTTGCCTCCACAGCTCCTATTTGTCTGGGGCTGGCAGCCCTGCATAAGGATTGGGGATCTGCACAATGCCCAGTATAGCATCCATGTTGAAGACTGATCATGTGGCATAGAAGTCAGTTCTGGTAAAACTATGATGTTGTAAACCCTAGTTTTGTCATCCTCACTACTCCAGCAGCATCCCCCGCTTTGCCCCCATATTGATACCCTCCCCAGCTAACTGTTCCCTGTCTTATTCTTTTTTTTTTTAAAGATTTATTTATTTTTATTTATTTATACAAGCACTGGGTACAGTCAGAAGCGCAGGAGGGTGACTGAATTCACCAGAGCCAGAGCGGGGAGCAAAGCAGGCAGAAGGACCGAAGTACACTGCTGAGGGGAGCAGCGGGCAGCAGGAGAGGTCTGCGCGCCATGCGGGACCCTCCTCTGGTGGCCGGGGAGCAGCCGGGGATGGAACCAGCACTGTAGAGGCTGTGGGCAGCTTCGCAACCCAGCGCTCAACCGCTGTGCCACCAGGGAGGCCCCCCTGTCTTATTCTTAAGAATCTTATTTATCCATAAATTATTTCCAACTACTGATGACGACATTCAAAACAACTGTGAACAGTATTTCATCTTGAAGATGAATATTTTCAGGACCCAAATGGAGAACTCCTCAAAAGACAAATAAAAGGGAATTAGGTAAAATTTTGAGATGGAGGCTCAGAACAGAAACCTCCTTATATCACTCCATTGCTGACATAAATGGTTAAGGTGTCCTACATAATATCCTTGTGCAAATTGGAAAATGGCAGCCTTTGCAGTGATGTGTGCAGTTGAGCTAAAAAAAAATGAATATTGTTCAAAAGACAGACTAAAAATTGTGCCAGTGACAAAAAGGCACTCTCTTGGGGCACATCAGTTGTGTGAATGCATGGCTTGGTGACCATTTCTTTTTCCAGATCCTGGAAGGTACACGGCTTTCCTAGCAGAATAGGTGCTCATTTTTAACTCCAACTTACCTGCAGTAATAACTGTAAGTGGAATCTCTGGGGTATTGACGATTCTATTGATAATAATGCCATTTCTCTCCTCTGCCCTGTCTTGTGGATGATACATTTACAGACAATCCCTGCAAGAAGACTTTCTTTGAAGACAATAAACTGAGTATTTATTTACCACTCAGCTAATGATCTCAGAGCAGACAAAGGTTTCCCTGCATCAGACAGGAAGGCATCCCAGAAGCCCCAGGTTATCAACCCAACACATCTCATCAAATACTAAGGCCATGGCCCTGGTCTCCCTCACCCAACACCACATACATCCAACCATACATGGTATCTCACCTGAGCCACCTCTTCAAAGTCATCATGCCTCTTTTGCAGGGCCCGGGCTCGATGCAGGGACTTCCCAACCCCAGTGTGTTTGCTGAGAAAGGCCTCACCATGGTTTTCAATCCAGTCCAACACCTGGGCAGAGAAGAAAGAAACAATGACATCCCCTTTCCAACCAGAAAACAGCTGTCCAGGTAGAAATGTTCAACCTATGATAAGTAAAAGGGATTTCATTAATGTCACTGGCAATAATATTCCAGTAATTCCAATAATATTGAATTAAATAAATTCAACTCCGTTTTTATTTTTTTAAAAGATTTATTTATTTATTTATTTATTTATTTATGCACGCACTGGGTACAGTCAGAAGCGCAGGAGGGTGAGAGAATTCACCAGAGCCAGAGCGGGGAGCAGAGCAGGCAGAAGGACCGAAGTACACTGCTGAGGGGAGCAGCGGGCAGCAGGAGAGGTCTGCGTGCCATGTGGGACCCTCCTCTGGTGGCCGGGGAGCAGCCGGGGATCGAACTGGCGCTGCAGAGGCTGCAGGCAGCTTCGAAACCCAGCGTTCAACCGCTGCACCACCGGGGAGGCCCTCAACTCCGTTTTTAATTAAATTTTTTTCTTACATCGCTATAGTTCCCATAGTTCGCCCACCACCATATCACCCGTGAACTATCACCATATCCTTTGTGTTCTTTCCTCCCCTATTTTGACACGCCCCCCCTTTAGTGTATGCCTCAGATCTATGGTTAATGTGCTGATTTTGACCTTTTTCTTGACCTTTTGTTTGGTTTCTCTATATTCCACATACAAGCGAGACTATCCAGTATTTATCTTTTTCCGTCTGATTAATTTTGGCTAGCATATTCCCTTCCAGCTCCATCCATGTTGCCATAAATGGTATGAGTTTGTCTATTTTGATCACTGAGTAATATTCCATTGTGTAAATTTACCACAACTTTTTGATCCATTCATCTATTTTGGGGCATTTGGGCTGTTTTCATATCTCGGCCATTGTAAATAGTGCTGCAATAAACACAGGAGTGCAGTCAACCCCAGCTCTTTGATTTCCAGAACATCCGCTCATTACTTTTCCAGTTTTCTCAGTCTTAATTAGTCCATTATTTTAAGCAAGCCTCACAGTTTAACCCCCTCACTCCCTTCTACCCTAACCACACAGTCAGACACACTGGAAGGAAATTAGGTGGTATCAGGGCAGGGCAATTTTGGGTTCTCATCATTTTGCTCATCCCTTACTTCACCATAACAATGCTCACAGGAGAGGTGGCCGGTCATGGGAACCCTGCCCCATTGTGCTCCTGGGGCTCCCTTCCTATTCTTGGACATAAAACTCAGGTAGCCAGTCCCCAACTGGAGCTGACAATTCCAGTTAAAAACAGTTGCCCTCTCTGGCTTCTTTCTACCTCTTTCCTCCAGTCAGCACCAACCAACCAACCAAATAAATGATGGTATCTATATCCCATGGCCTTTAATATCTGTGAGTCTCTTGGGAAGCAGTGGAGACTCCATGTACTTCCAGGCTTAAGATCTTGTGATTTGGTCTCAAGATATTTTCTCATTGTGTACAGAGGTTGAACAGAGGTTGCTGGAGCAGTAATGGGATGAGCGATGGAATGAGAAGGTAAGAAAATGTTGTCCTGAGAGGTATTTGACAGGGGGAGTGTAAACTCCTTAGTAAAAACCTTGAAATGCTGGGAGGACTAAAGCATTTTATATCTGTTTTGTATTTGCCCATGTGGCCTTACAAAAATATGTGCCTATGGAGAAGGGAAGCAGTTCATCTTCTAATCTCTGAAGAGCCAGCGCTCAATAAATCAGGTAGATACAATTAAATCAGAACTGGAACATAGACACACCTGTTACAGATCCTGCCAAGGCTCCACTGAGTCTACTCCACTCCTGCTATACTAAACTTTAACTGAACTTTGATTAATGATGTACTAGCTTTCTTAGATTTTAAAGTTGACTTTTTAGAAAATGATTTAGATGATCTAGGCCTGTTTTAAAGGATACTTCAATTCATTCCTCTCTTTCCTCTACAGATTGCCCTGTGGCAGGCAGACGGATCCAGGACTGCAGACATGGGAGTTCTGGCTCTACAGAATCCAGGCTTTAGCTTCACTTTCTCTGACAGTTGAGATTATAAGGAGGTTTCACAAGTATTCTCTTAACAAAACCAATTCAGGTAATTGTCCATTCAAAAAAACAAAAAGACTTAAATATAGGACTATTTGAACATTAGATGTAGATATTTTAAATATGTTATATAACAAATTCTGGAAATATACTTTTAACATTCTAGAGACATTATCTGTAAAAAGGAGTTTCAGTAATAAGTGAACTAGATTTTTACCTTTTGAAAATATGAAAGGCAGCACTGAAAGGAACTCTAAACATGTTTCTCTAGAATTATTTATGGTGAAATTTCCACAAAAGAAATCAGGAGGGTGCATTTTCACTTGACTTGCCACAGTTTGCTCCTAGGGTTCTCTATTGTAAGGAGAAAGGTGAACATCAGCATATAAGGGCAAAGATAAATATCTCTAGGCACAAAGTTCCCTATATATTGTATATAAAGGACAGGGCAGTTTTGTGATTTTATGCTCATTTAAACTTTCATTAATTGCCTTTTGAATATGAATTAGAGCTTGTGAATACTTTTTATATACAAAAGAACTTTTGTTCTTGCAGTTTCAAAAATGCTTTGAAATTTAAGTCAGATTTTTCAGATTGTAATTTTTTTAAATTTGGTTTTGAGAATAAGTGTGACTTTCTAGCAATTTACAGAAACTGGCAATATTTTGCAATATTTTTGTGAATTTTATATTTTACACTATTTCATTTTTATAGTTTTAATATAACTGGTTATTCTAAAGCAGACTGGTTAAAAAGGAATATTGTTCATCCAGTAGTTCACAAATGGTTAGTTTTTATCTTCCCTGGGGGTGTTTCCCCAACTTTAAAACTTTTTTTATAAAGCAATGTTTCCTATTTAAATTATCTTGCTTTCTTTAAAAATGTCAATTCATTTTCCGTTAATAACACTCAGTTTACTTAATTAGCTCCACCTTAACCACTCAAAAACCTATTTATTTCATATTTGAGAGGCTTTTACTTAGTTTAAACATAACTTCGATTGCTCTGTGATGTTTTTTGCCACCATTTAGTCCAACTACTGCCATTAAAGCTGAAGCTATGGGGAAAACATGCAGTCTCAATGAGGATGCAGGGACTGCATGGAAATCAATTTAACATAAAGTGCACATGATTAAGGAAGTGAACAAAATTACTTTAGTATACAAAGAAACTGAAAAAGTGCCCAAGGACAGATAAACATAATCACATATGAGGTACTGTTTAAATTGCTGATTTCTATTTTGTTTCAAAGTGTTCACATAGAGTCAGTGTGACTTGATACTACATTTAGACCACAAGCTCTCTTGAGCCTGATTCTTGAGCCTGATATCCCCTGCAGGGTCATCCCCCACAAAAGGGCCAGGTAGACATTTCTCAACTGGCCCGGAGTAGACTCTTACCATCTTGGTATGGAAACTAGAGGTCAATCCAGGCCCTGGGAACCTCAAGAGGTTTGCTACCATTACTTAAAGAATGCAGATGATTTTGCTTAAAAGTAATGAAGGCCCTGAAGGTTAGGAGATGCTTCAGTTCTTGCCTAAGTCCTTTGCTTTTCCATAATCAAAGAAGAAATCAATAGGTCTTAAGCTTTTGCTTTTTTACCTAGTTGAAGAAACACTCTCCCTCTTATGAACTAGAAAGAGTATAGCTTGGGGTTCTCGTCCAGTTCTAGTTGATCAATAAATATATTCTCTGTCTACATAAGACAGAGTAAGAAGGAGCTCATCCTGTTCTTCTGGCTCATATGAAGTCTCCCTTCTCTGTTCTTGATGCAATAAGTACTAAAATAAAGGATGACTATTTTCTGCTTGGCTCCATTATTCTTTAGAATTTATAACCATGTGAATTCTCCATATGTATGTTATTAAATTGATTGCTTTTCCTTTGTTAACACATCTGATGCAGTCTTGATTACTCATCCAGCCCAAGAAGAACCCAGATGTGTAAGGATGATTTTTGTGCCTGACACCCCCAACCCTTGGGAGTACAGATTCCCACATCGACTGCACATCAGAGAAACATGCTGCTGAGCAGACACCAGCAGTGCCTGACAATTATATTACACATTGTAAACTAATGTGCAACACTAGAAGTCTGGATGTCCCTGAGTTTCTGGTAAGTCCCAGACTCTGAACATCACTAAGTAAAAATCAGTTGTATTTTCAGGCACACCCTTGGCCTTACCAAAATGTAAGCTCTATCAAAGTATTCCCATTAGTTTTCTCTGTTTATCAAGCTATCACCAGCCACTGCAGCATGAGTTTGATTCCTGGCCAGGGTGCAACCCACATGGCACAGCAGACCTCTCCTGTCTCATCCACTGCTCCCCTCAGCAATGTATTTCGGTAGATCTGCCTGTTCTGCTCCCCACTCTCTCTGGTGAATCCACTTACTCCAATACATATTTATTAGTTTTTTTTATGTTCTAGTGTCAGGCACTAGGACAGTCCAGGGTGCATTTAACAAGGTAAGCATGGTGCTGACTCTGGGAATTCAGTTCATGGGAGTAAAAAGCACTTGACACAATTCATCATTAACTGCAATGATGACATGTGCCAACTCTCCAGTGCATCCTCGTTGGACGTCAGGAAGGCCTGAAGAAACCATATCCAGCTAAGATTTGAGAGACAATAGGATTTAACCAAGTTAGAAATTAATGAGAACAGCCTGACTTGAGGAGGGGTTAAACAGGAAATAGGCCCCGAGCAGTCAGGAATCAGATGGAGCTGAACCCTGGTGTGCTGAGTTAGATCCCAGTGTTCATCCTAGGAGCCACAGAAGAGCTGCAAAGACGAGAAAGACACCATCAGCTCTGTATTTTAATATCATTGCTCTGATGGCTTTGTGGAGAACCAAGTAGAGGAAGGCAAGGATAGAGGTGGAAAAACTGGAGGCTACTGCAGAAATCCCGACAAAAGGTGATGGTGGCTCAGTCGAGGCCAACAGCAGTGTCCACAGAGAAAGAGGTTTGAGTAGTATATAAGGGAGAGACTAAGCAGAATGTGATGACTGAGTATGGAGGAGATGGAGAGGCAGGTGGCAAGGTGACTCCCAGGGGCATAGCTTGCATTACTGCCTGAAGGAAAACTTGGTCACTGGTGCAGAAGCAAATGAGCTATAAAAGAAGGCCTGGCAACGACAGATTCTTGAGCCTGATGTCCCCTGCAGGGTCATCCCCCCACAAAAGGGCCATGTAGACATTTCTCAACGGGCCCAGAGTAGTCTCTTATCACCTTGGTATGGGAACTAGAGGTCAATCCAGGCCCTGGGAACCTCAAGAGGTTTGGAGTTTTCTTTCAATTTCCATACTCATGCTCTGGTTTTAATAAATGGCAGTTGTACCTTTAAAGCTGAGTGGGAAGTAGCACCAATGATAGCTGTCAATCTGATTCTGACAAGCTATGCCTTTAGTTTCAAAGAGGCAATTTTATAAACTAAGGTTTAAAAATAAACTATAAATTGTTGATCTTGGCTGGATACTATTAATACAAAAATTAGGAACATCAGATCCATTTAGAAAAACATAACTTTAGCTAAAATGTAATTAACCCATGAAATCTTTTTTTTTTTAAAAGATTTTTTTTATTTATGCATACAAGAGCTGGGGTACAGGTCATTGGTGTGGGGGATGACAGCATTCACCAGAGACAGAGTGGGGAGCAGACCAGGCAGATCTACTGAAATACACTGTTCTTCTTTTTTTTTTTTTTTTTTTTTAATAGAGGCATGTTTTCTTTCTTTCTTTCTTTCTTTGTTTGTTTGTCTATACATGCACTGGGTACAGTCAGAAGCGCGGGAGGGTGAGAGAATTCACCAGAGGCAGAGCGGGGAGCAGAGCAGGCAGAAGGACCGAAGTACACTGCTGAGGGGAGCAGCGGGCGGCAGGAGAGGTCTGCGCGCCATGCGGGACCCTCCTCCGGTGGCCGGGAAGCAGCCAGGGATCGAACCGGCGCCGCAGAGGCCGCGGGCAGCTTCGCAACCCAGCGCTCAACCGCTGCGCCACCGGGGAGGCCCTGAAATACACTGTTGGGGGGAGCAGTGGGTGAGACAGGAGAGGTCTGCTGTACCATGTGGGTCACCTCCCTGGTCGGGGATAGAAGTTGTGCTGCAGTGGCTGCTGATAGCTTCCTAGTGCTATATCTTAACCCCTTGTGCCACCAGGGAGGCCCCCAATCCATGAATTCTTACAGGGGCATTTCACTGAGATACAGTTTTTGAGGGGCCCCTTAACCTGAAATGCAAAGTCCTTGTTACTGGTCATTTCCTCTCTCTAACCCCTCACCAATGAGTTCCTGCCACACCCCTAAGCTGCTTTCACCTCCTGAGTGAGAGTTTTACCCTTGCTATTTTTAACTTCACTTGAACTGTCCACACATCCTTTTTCTTCCCTTACTACTTCCTGGGCTCTTTCCTACTCATCCTTTAAGCACCATCTCAAAGTCTCTAGTTTTATAGTCTTTCTCTTTAATAACCCACCCAAACTGGGGTTATGTTTCTCTTCTCGAATTCTGTTCAAACTAGAATAATTGCCAGCAAACCGATCTCTCTCACTAAACTTGACAACCTTGTGATCCTAGACACAGCATGGTATTCAGCACAGACTAATTCGCTTAAGACATAGTGAACTGAACTCAAACTCATTCCGACACTCAACTTGTCAGAGGGTCAGTGTCTCCAGTTCCAAAGTCTTAGCACTTCTCACAGTCCGCAAAGATTCCCTTTGTGTGTCTCCACTCTTCCCACTGGCCACCCTTGGCAGGTAGCTCCTGAAGGAGTATAGGGTTTTCACCATTTTTCTCCCTCTAGCCCCACCATGCTGCCAACATCACATATTGGGAGACTCAATGAATGTCTGTAGTGTGCCTTGTGGAGTGCCAATATGGCTGCAGCTCCTGCCTCCTTTCTTGGGAGAAGTTGTGCCATCCCATTAATAAAAAGGCCTGGTCTCTGCCCTGTCACTGGGAACACAACCCAGGTAGACCTGGACTCGAGGGCACTGCAGCAGGCAGGCAGTCTTATAAACAACTTGCGAAACTTCTCCTTTCTCAAGCCCCAACTTTTCAACCAGAAATTAGTCCTTTCCCAGAACAGCCTTTTCCAAGAGAGATACTCACATCCTGAACCGGATTTTGGAGCCAATCTAACAGCCATTATGTATAATTCTCTAATCACCCCCTTTCTTCCTCATCTAATTGTGTTTATTCCAAGCAGCATACAATCAAGACAGAGAGCTTTTCAGGGGGAGGAGACAGTCCTTTCTAGCTACTAAGGAGAAGGGAAAAGTCCTTTTGAAGAGAACTATTGATATTTTCTGAACAGTGGCCATGAATACAACTGAGTTAATGTGAGAAAAATCAAAGGCCTAGCTACATTCTGTTCTAGGACTCTAATTTTTTGGGGATGTTTCTAACATGATAGAATCTAGGATTTAGAGGATCCCCACAAACATTACCCAGTGCAGTGCAAGAGGTCCCTATGCTCAGAGAAAACCATCTTTAGAACAACTTTTAAGTTGGTATGTAAACTCTATTTATTTTTTTTTTTTTTTTTTTTTTTTTTTTTTTAAATCTTTTTTTTTTTTTTTTTTATAGAGGCATGTTTTATTTATTTTGTTTGTTTGTTTTGTTTATACATGCACTGGGTACAGTCAGAAGCGCGGGAGGGTGAGAGAATTCACCAGAGCCAGAGCGGGGAGCAGAGCAGGCAGAAGGACCGAAGTACACTGCTGAGGGGAGCAGCGGGCGGCAGGAGAGGTCTGCGCGCCATGTGGGACCCTCCTCCGATGGCCGGGGAGCAGCCGGGGATCAAACCGGCGCCGCAGAGGCCGCGGGCAGCTTCGCAACCCAGCGCTCAACCGCTGCGCCACCGGGGAGGCCCTGTAAACTCTATTTACATATAACAGTGTTTTTGGTTCCTAAAGCACCACTGAAACAACACCACCATTGTCATCCTAACAGAAACAGCATCCTGGAGTGAAGGGGAATCTGGGCTCTTGTCCCAGGTCTGCTGCTAATCAGCTGTGAACCAGCTGGGAGTGCTTTCTCCTCTCTAGACCTCACTGCATCAAATGAAGATGCTTAGATCAGATCAGCTCCCTAAATCTCCTTGCAACTCAAGTATTTCATGATTTTATTCTTTGAGGGTAAAATCCCTCCTTGGAAGTAGACTACTGTCTGTAAAAGGCTTGCCTTTTGTCAAGCACTAAGACAGGGCACGCTGCCCATCAACTCATCTACATCATCTCATTACAACCCCCAGGTCTGGATGAAGAAAATTAGCCTCGGAGAGATTAATTAACTCACCTGAGCTCACACAACTATCAAACCCTGGGTTAAGATTTAACCCAAGTGATGCTGGCAGGGACATTACCATCTAATTCCGAAACCCCATTCATGTTTTGCCAACTGTCTCAACAGTGACTTTTAGAGCAAAAAGGATGCAGCCTTTTGCTGCATGATGTATTTAGCACTTTAATCTGGAATTGTTCTTCAGGCTACCCTTGACTTACCTGCCTTTGACACTTTTAACAGTTACAGGTTTGTTACTTTATAAAATGTCCCTCAATTTGGGTTTGTCTGATGTTTTCTTATGATTAAGATCAGGAATATTACAGAAATGATTCTTATTCTTTCTACTGCATTCTCGCAGATGGGATAAAATTTCAATTTGTTCCATTAATGGTGATGTTAACTTTGATCACTTAATTATGGTGGCATCGTCCAGTCCTATTCACTGTATAAGTTATTCTTAATCCCTTTGTAATTAATTCATAAGCATTTGGGGGAGGTACCCTGAGACTGGATAGGTGGTAGATGCTGTGCCATAGAGGGCTTTTTCCCATAACTGATGAGCATGCCACCAGCTGGGCAGGCAGCCCTTGATGATGAAGCAATTTTGCCAAGGCTACACCCCTTCCTAGGCTGGCCTGCACCCAATGCTGGACTCCAGTGTATAAAAGTCCAGTACTCTCTCCTGAACTTGGGACAGTTCTGCATAGTCAATCAATCATAAGAACACACAGAGGTTGGCTGAAGATCCCTGTGAGATGACATTGCAGATCGATTTCACCCTCTGTCCAGTCCTTTTTCCCTTCCCTTCCTCCGGTGAATTCCAAGACCACCTCCTAATAAACTTCCTCTGTCTATCCCCCCTGTGTGGACACCTCCTCACCCTGTTAGGGTACGGATGCTCTAAGGTGGGCTGCCCTCCCCAGCATGGTTGCCCTCCTCGCTCTGCCCAGGCTGTGACTCTGTATACCATAGTCCCTGTCCCTGTGGGTGGCTTCTTCTTTAAACTGCTCAGTCTCTGTACATTTGCCAGGCCACCCTCTTTACATAGATGCTCTGCTCACCTCCCTTAGGCCCCCACGGCCTGCAACAGGCTGCCCCTGCACACCTCACTCCTCTTGGGACCACCCTTCTTTGAGGCTCCCGGTACAGGGCTGCCCTTCCACACAAAGTCATCCTTCATCACTTTTTCACCACTTGACTTTGTATCCTGAGTCCACTGTGGCCCTTTCACCTGCAGAGATGCCTATCTTGCTAAATCCCACTGCAGAGGAAAAGCCTGCCCTCTTCTGGAAACATCTCTTTATTAGTTCCCTGAACACTATCCTTACCAAGTGTTTCCCTGGCTCACTGATCTGCATTGCAGTCTTCTTATCTTAGCCCTTCTAATCTTTCCAGCCTCTGAATTTTGGAATACCTAAGGGCTCAGCTCTGGACCTCTTCTCTCTTCTTTTACTCTCTGATGATCTCATGCAGCTCCATGGCTTTAAATATCTTCTATGTGCTGGTAATTTCCATATTCGCACTTCTAGTCCTAAATTCTCTCCTGAGATTGAGACTCATATACCCATCTGCCTACTCTTCCTCTGCAATTTGGCATATAATGGACACCTCTAATTTAACATATCTAAAACAGCACTCTTGAT
Organism: Talpa europaea; assembly: GCF_964194135.1. Classification (NCBI taxonomy): domain Eukaryota; kingdom Metazoa; phylum Chordata; class Mammalia; order Eulipotyphla; family Talpidae; genus Talpa; species Talpa europaea. Next base: position 104,508,433 of record NC_140070.1, on the reverse strand, counting down.
TCCCTGGCCCCACTCTCCTCCTCTCCAGGTCTTTCCTTTCTCAGCAAACAAAAGATATAATTCATCCAATTGCTCACTGCAAGCCTGAGGATCTTTCTTGTTTACTCTTTCTTGTACACTATTCCCCACCACAACTACCCTTGTCTAAGCCATCACCCTTCCTGACTCACCCCACTAACTCTCTAAATGGTCTTCATCCATTTATTTTTGGCAAGTCCATCCACTGGTAGCCAGACCTATTTCTTTAAACATATATCAAAATCATGGCATTCCCCTTATTGAAATTCTACAGTTGTTTCCTGTCATACTTGGAAAACCCAGATTCTTTGAACATTTTTAAAAAGTCTGATTTGATCTGGACCACAGTCCATTTCTTCAAACTGCTTGCCCCTTTTCCTGCTCTCTACTCACCGAGCACTCTGGCCATTGTCCTGTTTTCATGGGTGCACCCCCTCCCCCTGCTTATTCTGTCCCAAGACTTTGTAGGTTCCATTTCCCATGTCTGGAACCTCTTCTTTAATGTATCAATGACTTGTTCATGGGTTCTTTGCTTACACATCACTGGTTACCACTCTGATTACATATTTGTCTGTGATGGAGTCTTATCACCAGCTCCTGAATGTAAACTCCATGTTGGCAGTGTCTTTGTCTGGTTCACTGCTGTATTCTCAAAGCACATTTGCTGAATAAATGAGCAAATGAACTCAACTAATCTGATTTTAGAAATTCCTGTGTGATGAAGGACAAAAATCATTAAGGAAATGGAAACATTTTGCAAACAGATGTGGAAGCAGAACGCCAACTCTGATGAATCTCTTTTGGCTCTCTGTCATGAATCATCTTATTCAAAATAGATTATTAAGTTTGTATCATAATTTGATCCATGTAAGATGATTTGTTGTTTCAAACAAACTGAAGAACTCCATCTTAGCTCCTGCCTCCCAGATTCCACATCCTTGCCCCCAGAAAGTAATTATTCTGAGGCCAATGAAGGAGAGTCTCCACACCATCAGGCAACTGCAACATCTTGTTCTGTTAAAGGCTCCAGTATACACAATGTGTAAGAGCACCCAGGACAGTCCATCAAATTATTATTTCTGTCTCCTTGCACAGCGCACTGAGAGTTCGTTCTGAAGGGAAATGCTCACACACTGCCAGTATGGCGGAGCTGCCCCAAAGGGTTGCAACTGGAAGGCATGCAAGTACCACTTGAAATACATAGTTACTAGTCCCCTCTTTGGAACAAGAATAATCAAAATAAATGGTTTGCTGTGGTAGGAAAGGCATCATTTTTCTGAGAAGGTTCAGATTAAACCTAGCAAGTATACAGACACTCTTTCTCCTCAGAATAGCAATACTTTTACCTTACAGATACAATGCTGATGGAAACTGGCTAGGAGACCACCAAACCCAAAGTTTTGGGGGCCTCCTTCCATGAGGCACTTCCACCACCCAGCCCACACCTGTCCCTTCCCAATAGAGAGAAGGCTGGAGTGACTGAAAATTGTCTTTGTTTTGACACCTCCCTGAGAAAATCTCCTCACCTTGATGCTTGATGCTTGTTTACGGTAATATCATACAGCAAGGGCCTCCCCGGTGGCGCAGCGGTTGAGTGCTGGGTTGCGAAGCTGCCCACAGCCTCTGCAGTGCTGGTTCGATCCCTGGCTGCTCCCCGGCCACCGGAAGAGGGTCCCACATGGCGCGCAGACCTCTCCTGCTGCCTGCTGCTCCCCTCAGCAGTGTGCTTGGGTCTTTCTGCCTGCTCTGCTCTCCGCTCTGGCACTGGTGAATTATCTCACCCTCCCGCGCTTCTGACTGTACCCAGAGCTTGTATAAATAAATAAATAAAAATAAATCTTTACAAATAAAAAAAAATTAAAAAAAAATCATACAGTAAGTCCTCACTCAGCATCATCAATAGGTTCTTGGAACGTACAGCCTTAAAGGGAACAATGTATAAAGAAAGCAGGTCCTGGGTGCTCTTACACATTGTGTATACTGGAGCCTTTAACCTAACAAGATGTTGCAAATGCCTCATGGTGTGGAGACTCTCCTTCATTGGCCTCAAAATAATTACTTTCTGGGGGCAAGGATGTGGAATCTGGCAGGAGCTAAGATGGAGTTCTTCAGTTTGTTTGAAACAACAAATCATCAATAATGTCCTTTTAGTTTTGTTCAACATTAACTAGGATTTTTTTCCTCATCCATATTATAACTAAATGACATGGAATGGAATGATCTTATTTGAGGGCCTGCTGTACTTCTTATCCTTAAGGCTTAAATCTCTTAAGTTAGAGGTTCTCAAAGTTTAGAATGCTTAAGAATCACCTGGGATTCTTCTTAAAACACAGATACCTCATAGATACCACACTTTTTTTTTTTTTTAACAACTCCTCCCCACCCCCACTCACCCAGAAGGTCCCAATGCCAGGGGCCCAATATACACACTTTGAGAAATTCATATTAATACTTGACACCTCTCCTGTTTTCTAAAAGAAAATGCCCAGCAACTTGTAGTGCTTTTTTTCATAAAAGTTCTCAAATACACCCTTGCTTTCTGTGACCCTAGTTCATGCTCTGTGACCACACCATGCTGTGGTCCCAGGATCTGCCCACTTCATTTCAATCCCCAGTGGCACCAAATTACCTCAGACTTTCATCTGATCACCTGTTCCCTCTGCTTAGTTGTTCAGTAGCTCCCCACTAGTTTTAAAGTATGAGTCTTTCTGAAGAAGTCTTTTAGACCTCTATTCAAAGCTCTAGAAATAGCATGTGGGGGTCAAGGACATGTAGAAGATAGAGGATATCAGAAAGCAGTGATCCTTCACAAAACAAGTGTCAATATATTCATGAAGACTGGAATCATATGAAGTTCTTCTATGAGCACGATGGTATTAAATATTAAACTACAAAAAAAAAGAGGGGAGAATCTAAAAAATCTGGATATTAGATAACATGCTATGACAACTATTGGGTTAATGAGGAACCTAAGGGAGAAACTAAAAGATACCTGAAAACAAACAAAAATTCAGACACAAGCTACCAGAATAGGTGGGACACAGCAAATACAGTATTAACAGGGAAATATGTAGCAGTACAGGCCCACATCAAGAAACAAGAAAGAAGTCAAATAAATATTCTAACCTTGCACTTTAAGACACTGAAAAAGGAAGAACAAATGAAACCAAGAGTCACTAGAAGGGAGGAAATAATAAAATTGGAGAGGAAGTAAATGAAATAGAAGTAAAAAATCCAGTACAAATGATCAATGAAACCAAAAACTTGTTCTTTGAAAAGGTAAACAAGATAGACAAACCTCCTGCTAGACTCACTAAGAAAAAAGGGGAGAAAACGGAGAGGAGTCAGAGGTGAGCTGGGAAGTTCGCCTAAGCCAGGCCCCTTCAGGCCAGCAGTCCGAATCCAGCGGGGGAGCAGGCACCCACGGCTGGGGCAGACCGGGTGCATGGAAGAATGTGCTTGTCTCCAAAGTGCCATTTTAGAATAGGGACCTTTCTTCAATAAAGACTGCTTGAATCTGGCAGAAGGCTCCCCGTGGAGCCAGAGGGAGAAGGTTCCCTGCGCAGTCAGAGGTGAGCTGAAAGCCCCCACAAGCCCACTCCCACCTGGCAGGAAGTCGGAGCCCAGAGGAGGATCCAGAGATTTGGAACTCAGAGTGCAATCCAGCTGCCCCACCTCCAGGGAAGTCTGTGGGACTTCAAGACGCACCTTTGTAACTAAACACAGAAGGAGGAGAGATTCTGTGACAGAGACCATTAACATACTCAAAGTTCCACAGCCTCACTAGACTTCTGGCGTAACAGTTTTTGACTTGTTTGGATTGCCAGTTTCTGAAACTCCTGAAAGAACACACCAAAAAATGCCAGCCAGCACCAGAGGCACAGTGTCCCAACGCATAAGGCAAATTAGACGACAGGCAGCAGGGAAAAGAAAAACTACAAGCAAAGTAGCAATGCCTCAGAAAAAAGACACACCACAAAAATAAATAAATAAATAAATAAAATAAAACACCCACCAGCTTGCAACTACGGTGAGTTGGAAGAACTTCTGAGCCTTCCAGAAAAAGAATTTAAAATCGCCGTGATAAAAAAACTGATGGAAGTCATTAAGGAAAACAACGCTCAGAAGAATGAAATTGAGTCCCTAAAGAGGGAAATGAAGGAAATGCAGGAGATCAAAGGATTAACAGAAGAGCTAAAGAATGCTTGGAAAAGCAGTGATAACAGAATAGAGGAAATGGAAGAATGAATAAGCACTCTCTGGAAGACACGGAAATATAAAGAACCAAAACAGAAAAGGAAAGAGAAGTACGAAGGAAAAAGAACGAAGAAAGACTTCAGGAACTATCTGACTCCATGAGGAAAGGAAATATAAGAGTTATAGGAGGGCCTCCCCGGTGGTGCAGCAGTTGAGCGCTGGGTTGCGAAGCTGCCCGCAGCCTCTGCAGCGCTGGTTCGATCCCCGGCTGCTCCCCGGCCACCAGAGGAGGGTCCCGCATGGCGCGCAGACCTCTCCTGCCGCCCGCTGCTCCCCTCAGCAGTGTACTTCGGTCCTTCTGCCTGCTCTGCTCCCCGCTCTGGCTCTGGTGAATTCTCTCACCCTCCCGCGCTTCTGACTGTACCCAGTGCTTGCATAAATAAATAAATAAATAAATCTTTAAAAAAAAAAAAAAAAAAAAAAGAGTTATAGGAATCCCAGAAGGAGAGGAGAGATACCTTGGAACAGAGAGAATATTCAAGGAAATAATTGAAGAGAACTACCCAAACATGAAGAAGGAGCTGAAAATTGATATACAAGAAGCAAGAAGAACACCAAACTTCCATGATGAAAGGAAAAATACAGCAAGACACATAATGGTAAAGCTCCCAAGAATCCAAGACAAGGAAAAAATAATGAAGCTGACAAGAGGGAAGAAACAGATAACATACAAAGGAAAACCAATCAGACTGACATCAGACTTCTCCAAAGAAACACTACGGACAAGGAGAGAGTGGAGAGACATAGTCAACAGACTTCAAGAAAACAGATGCCAACCAAGAATACTCTATCCCGCAAAGCTTTCCTTCCTCTATGAAGAAAGAATAAGGACCTTCCCAGACAAACAGAAACTCTGGAATTTCATTATGACTAAACCCCCACTCCAAAAAATACTACAAGGAGTCCTAAAGCCAGAACCTCAGAGGGACAAATAACAACGAAAGAAGGCAAAAAAAAAAAAAAAGTTATTAAAAGAATAAATAAATAAAATCAAAGGAAAGACAAACACAATGGCAAATACAGATGCTAACATATCAATATTAACTCTAAATGTAAATGGACTAAACGCTTCAATAAAAAGACACAGAGTCGCAGGCTGGATTAAGAAACAAAACCCAACATTTTGCTGTCTCCAGGAAACACATTTAGCTACAAAAGATAAAAATAGGCTCAAAGTTAAAGGATGGAAAACAATCTTACAAGCAAATGGACCAAAAAAGAAAGCAGGAACAGCTATACTTATATCAGATAAAACAGACTTCAAACTCAAAAAAATAAAAAGAGACCCCAATGGTCACTACATTATGATCAAGGGGACAATACTTCAAGAAGAAATAACACTCATTAACATATACTCACCAAACGAAGTAGCACCAAAATATATCAGACAACTATTGTCATCTTTGAAAACAGACATCAGAGAAAACACATACGTAGTATGAGACTTTAACACACCACTGTCACCACTGTCAACAATGGATAGATCAACGAGAAAAAAAATAAGTAAAGACACTAAAGCTCTAAATAAGGATCTAGAGCGCTTGGGCTTAACAGACATCTATATAACACTAAACCCCAAAAAATCTGACTACACATTTTTCCCAAGCACACACGGATCATTCTCCAGGATCAATCAATACTGGGACACAAGACAAACATCAACAGATACACGAAGACTGAAATCATACCAACCATCTTTCCTGACCATGAAGGCATCAAACTAGAAATAAACCATAAAAAGAAGGCAAGGAACTCTCCTACCTCATGGAGATTGAAACCCACACTACTGGAAGACCACTGGACTAATGAGGCGCTCAAAGAAGAAATTAAAAAATTCTTTGAATTGAATGACAAGGAGGACACCAATTTCCTAAACATATGGGATGCAGCAAAAGCAGTAATAAGAGGAAAATATATAGCAATAGAGGCTCACATCAAGAAACAAGAAAGAACTCAAAGAAACAACCTAATCTCGAAGCTCAAAGATCTAGAAAAAGAACAACAAAAAAAACCCCAAAACCAGTAGAAGAAAAGAAATAATAAAAACCAAAGCAGAAATAAATGAAATCGAAACTAAAAAAAACAATCCAAAAGATCAATGAAACCAAGAGCTGGTTCTTCGAAAAACTAAATAAAATAGACAAACCCCTAGCCAGGCTCACAAAGGAAAAAAGGGAGAAAGCACAAATAAACAGGATCACAAATGAAAGAGGAGAAATCACAACAGACACAGCAGAAATCAAAAGAATAATCAGAATCTACTATGAACAGTTATATGGAAACAAGTTCAACAATCTAGAGGAGATGGACAAATTCCTACAACTCTACAATCACCCAAAGCTAGATAAAGAAGAAATAGAACACCTAAACAGACCAATTACAAGTAGCGAAATTGAAATGGTAATCAAAAACCTTCCCCAAAACAAAAGCCCAGGACCTGATGGATTTACAAATGAATTCCACCAAACATTCAGAGATGAATTAGTGCCCATCCTTCACAAACTCTTCCAAAAAATTGAGAAGGAAGGGATAATACCCAACATGTTCTATGAAGCCAACATTACACTAATACCAAAACCAAACAAGGACAACTCAATAAAAAGAAAACTACAGGCCAATCTCACTAATGAACAGTGATGCAAAAATCCTCAATAAAATTTTAGCTATCAGAATCCAACAATGTATCCATAAGATAATTCACCACGACCAAGTAGGATTCATTCCAGGGACACAGGATGGTTCAACATCCGAAAATCAATCAACGTTATCCAACACATCAACAAAAAGAAATATAAAAACCGTATGATAATATCAATAGATGCCGAGAAAGCTTTCAACAAAGTGCAACACCCATTCATGATAACAGCCCTTGAAATTCTCGGGATACAAGGAACATACCTCAACATCATAAAGGCCATATATGACAAGCCAACAGCCAGTATCATTCTCAATGGCGAAAAGCTGAAAGCATTTCCATTAAGATCTGGAACAAGATAAGGATGTCCAATCTAACCACTGCTTTTCAATATAATACTGGAAGTCCTAGCCAGAGCAATAAGACAAGAGAAAGACATACAAAGAATCCAAATAGGAAAAGAAGAAGTCAAACTATCACTATATGCAAATGATATGATAATATGCATAGAGAACCCCAAAAACTCCACAGAAAAACTAATTCAACTAATCAATCAGTTCAGTAAAGTGGCAGGATACAAAATCAACATACAAAAGTCAGTAGCCTTCCCATACACAAACAATAAATCTGAAGAAGAAGAAATAAAAAAAAATCCCTTTTATTATCAAAACAAAAAAAAAATCAAATACTTGGGGATAAATCTAACAAAAGAGGTAAAGGACCTATACAAAGAAAACTATAAAACACTGTTAAAAGAAATAGAAGAAGACACAAAGAAATGGAAAGACATCTCCTGCTCATGGATTGGAAGAATAAGCATTATTAAAATGGCCATTGTACCAAAAGCAATATACAGATTCAATGCTATTCCAATAAAAATTTCAATGTCATTCTTCAAAGAAATAGAACAATTATTGATGACATTCATATGGAATCACCAAAAACCCCAAATAGCCAAAGCTCTCCTGAAAAAAAAGAAGGAAATGGAGGCATCACACTCCCAGACTTCAAACTTTACTACAAAGCCATAGTCATCAAAACTGCAAGGTATTGGAACAAGAACAGACACACAGACCAATGGAATGAAATAGAAAATCCAGAAATAAACCTACAGATTAATGGTCAACTAATCTTTGACAAAGGAGCAAAGAATATGTATTGGAGCAAAGAAAGTTTGTTCAATAAATGGTGCTGGGAAAACTGGGTCGCTACATGCAAAAGAATGAAGCTTGACTACTACCTCACACCATGCACAAAAAACAACTCAAAATGGATTAAAGAACTAGACATAAGACCTGAAACCATAAAATACACAGAAGGAAATACAGGCGAAACACTACATGATATGCACATCAAGGACATCTTTACAGACACATCACCCAAAGCAGTGATAGTGAAGGCAAAGATCAACAGCTGGGACTACATCAAATTAAAGAGCTTCTGCACAGCAAAAGAGACAATAACCAAAACAAAGAGAAACCCCACTGACTGGGAGAACATCTTTGCACACAACACTAATGATAAAGGACTGATCACAAAAATCTACAAAGAGCTGATGAGACTCAAAAAAAAAAAAAGGAAAATAATCCTGTCAAAAATGGGCAGAAGAGCTAAGAAGAAACTTCTCTGAACAGGAAATGCAAATGGCCAAGAGGCATATGAAAAAATGTTCAACATCACTTGTAATCAGGGAAATGCAAATCAAAACTACAATGAGACACCATCTCACACCAGTGAGAATGGCACATATTAAAAAAACTTGCAACAACAAATGTTGGTGAGGATGTGGAGAAAAAGGAACTCTCCTGCACTGTTGGTGGGAGTGCAAACTGGTCCAGCCACTATGGAGAGCTGTGTGGAGATTTCTGGACCTACTAAACATAGAGCTTCCATATGATCCAGCAATTCCACTCCTAGGTATTTACCCAAAGGACACAGAAACATCAATTCCAAAGAGCAACCTGCACCCCTAGGTTTATAGCAGCACTGTTTACAATAGCTAAGCTTTGGAAACAACCCAAATGCCCAAAAATAGATGAGTGGATCAAGAAGATGTGGTACATATACACCATGGAATATTACTCAGCATTCAAAAAAGATAAACACATGCAATTTGCAGCAACATGGATGGCGCTGGAAGGGATCATGCTCAGCGAAATAAGCCAGAAAGAAAAAGAAAAATACCGGATGGTCTCACTTATAGCAGGAATCTAGAAAACTTAAATAAGGGACCAGGAAAAAGAATAACTATAAGAAAGTGAAAATCAAGGGCCTCCCTGGTGGCGCAGCGGTTGAGCGCTGGGTTGCGAAGCGCTGGGTTGCGAAGCCTCTGCAGCGCCGGTTCCATCCCTGGCTGCCGTGGGAGGGTTCCACATGGCGCACAGACCTCTCTTGCCGTGCCCGCTGCTCCCCTCAGCAGTGTACTTCGTCTGTCTATTTTCTGCTCCCTGCTCTGGCTCTGGTGAATTCTCTCACCCTCCTGCGCTTCTGACTGTACCCAGTGCTTGTATAAATAAATAAATAAATCTTTAAAAAAAAAAAAAGTGAAAATCAAAAATCAACAAACAGCTATGAACCAGAGACACTCTATGGGGAGTGGTGGGCAGGGAAAGGGGGGCCTGGGGTCAAAATAAGGGGGTTGTAATTGCACGGGGAATATAAAAATAAAATTTAAATTAAAAAAAATTTAAAAAGAGGAGAAAACTCTGATAAATAGAATTAGAAACAGAAGAGCAGGTGTTATAACAAACATATAAAAAATATAGAAACTCATAAGTGACTACTATGAATGTCTTTATGCCAATAAATTGGATAACCTAGATCAAATGGGCACATTTTTAGAAGCATACAACCTTCCAAGACTGAATTAGGAAGAAATAGAAAACCCAAACAGACCAATTATAAGCAAAGAAATTGAAACATTAATCAAAAGTCTCCCAAAAAAACAAAAGCACAGGACCAGATGGTGAGTTCCACAAACTTTCAAAGATGAACTAATAAATTATCCTTCTTAAACTCTTCCAAAAATTTGAAAAAAAGGGAGTGTTTCCAAATGCATTTTATGAGGCCAACATTACTCCAATACCAGAAGCAGACAAAGACATCACAAAAAGAGACCACTAAAGACCAATACTTCTTATGAATACATTCAAAAATTCTCAACAAAATCTTAGCAAACCAAACTTAACAATACATTAAAAGGATCATAGATCAAGACCAAGTAGGATTTATTCCAGGGATGGAAGGATGGTTCATCACGTACAAATTAATCAATATAATCCAACACAGCAATAAAAGGAAAGATAAAAATTAAGATCTTATCAACAGATGTAGAGAAAGCATTTTATAGGATTCAACATCCATCTCCAAAAACCCTCCAAAACCAGAGATAGATGAAATGTTTTCAACATAATAATAAAGGCCACATATGACAAACCCTTGGTTATCATATTCAATGATGAGAAACTGAAAGTTGTTTCTCTATTATCAGGTAGAGGACAGGATGTCCACTCTCATCTCTACTATTCAACATAGTACAGAAGTACTGAATAGAGCAATTAGGCTGTAAAAATATATAAAAGAAATCCAAATTGGCAAAGAAAAAATAAAACTATCACTATTTGCAGATGACATAACAAAATACGTAGAAAACCATAACACTGCACTAAAGAATCTAGAATAAATCAGTACAGTGAAGTGGCAGGCTATATAAAAATCTGTTGTGTTTCTATATGCAAACAATAAACTCAAAAAAATTTTTTTAAATCCCATTTACAATCATATCAAAAGAATTAAAAATCTAGGATTAACTTAACAAAGTAGACAAAACATCCATACAACAAAAACTGTAAGACTTATTAAAAGAAAAAGAATACACAAGAAAATGGATTAGCATTGTGAAAATGACCATCTTACAAAAGCAATATAGAGATTCAATGCAATACCTATCAGAGCTGTGGTATATGTGGCACAATAAAATACTACTCAGCTATTTTAAAAAATATGAAATTTTGCCATTTGTGACCACATGGATAGAATTGGAGGAAATTATGCTAAACAAAATAAGTCAGAAGGAAAAGAGACAAACATCAGATGATTTCACTCGTATGGAATATAAAGAAACAAAAGAATAGAAAACCAAACCAAAACACAATAGAAATCTAACTGCAGAACTGAGGCTACCCCTGCTGAGAGTGGGGATGGAGAGCACAGAGGTGAGGGGGCCCAATGGACTACAGTAGAAGATTTTTGGTGCTTTGGTGGTAGGCATGATGTGCTAACACACAGCTAAAGTGGTATGAATCTATATCCCTAGTTGATATATAGTGTTTTAAACCAAAATGTCCTTAATAAAAATAATATAATTTAAAAAATGAACATAGAGACCCTGGATGGTATCTATCTTGTCAGTTGTTAACCAGCCAACTCACAAAGCAACTCAGCCAACAAGCAAAGCAGTTGCAGAAGCAAAATCAAGCTGGGAATCCCCAACAGCACAAACGCCAGGGGGCGCCCGAGTACCACTTAAAGAGAATGATTAACAACCCAGACAGCACTGACAGAGGAGTCACTACATGCCCTGCAGGCACTATGCTCAGACTTGTATTTGTATCTCATTCAGTTGAATGACAGGCACTAAGATGGTTTCAGTTTTAAAGGTGAGGATATTGAAACACCAGAGGTGAAACAACTTGCTCAAAATCACACAACCATGACTTGTCAGAGCAGGATTTCATTAACTCCAGAGCCCATATTTTTATGCACCATTCAGTGTTGTTCCAGCCACTGATACTTCACATAAGCTTCCCACTCTGGCCGTTGAGTAAAAATCTCTGGACTCCACATGTGCTCAGGTATCTTGGATTCAGACCATATGGCTCAATCAATTCTCTTCTCCTTTGTGCCTCCACTCTGACTTCCCACACTTCTGCCTATAACTGTTCCATCAATACTCTAATTAATGCCCTGCACACTGACTGGCAAGGCCTGGTGGAGATGTCCTTTATATCAAATGTGTATATCTTGTTTCATTCTATCTAACCAGGCATCTTGCCAGAACTCAGTATAGTGCTGAGCCTGCTGCCAAGGCCCAACCTTGCTGAATATCTACGAGCACCAGCATATTTCAGGAGCACTGAGGTTACGTCCCTGCGTCCTGTGTCTAGGCTGTAAATAACGGAAACCCTTAAGACTTTCACATCACAATTACCTTGGCAGACTACAGATACTTGCCAGCCACTAATGGATGGACTGAGAGGGGGGATTAAATGATTTTCAATCACAGCAGCAGATACTGGGGTGCAAATACAAAGAGCAGCCCAGCTTTATACCAGACACAGCTAAGAGCTACAGGAGTTACAGAGAGGATGAAATTGTAGTTTCTACTCTTAAAGAGATAACAGAGGAGAAAAAAATAAAATATGCAACATGAGAAATGATGTATATAAATAAATAAATATACATATATGATTTTGATAGCAATTTCATTTTTACATTAAATAAAATTATGGGAGCACAGAGCAGGGAAATTACTTGTCCAGTCTGATGCTAACAATTAGGATAGGCTTCTACATAGCTGGAAGCCAGGAGATCCAAATCCAAATCCTGCATTCTAACCACTGAGTGCATTATGACTTCAGGTACTAAGAGTTGTTGGAAGTAAGATAATCATTTGAAATCTATCACAGGTTTATTAGCCTTTGCACACATTTTTCTTTGCACACGTGTTCAAATGTCAGATATAGGTGAGTAAGAGGAGGAGTGGGCAATGGGTGGTTACGTCATGTCCCTAGAAGTCATATTCACATATGCTGAAAATAACAATGGAATTAATCATCCCAGGGAATTCAGTTCTCAGGGAAAATCCAAACCTCCATCATATCTTCTTCATAACCTTCTGCTTGTTTTTGCATAGTGCCCACGTGGTGAAATGGACAGGAGAGGTGATTGATGGGGTGTCAATTCCAAAAATGCTTTCATTTTTAAGACTATGATGTAAAAGATCCACAGGTATAGTCTTATACTTTTTTTTTCAGTTTTAGTGTAGATGTCACAGTGGCCACAGAAAGTCTGAGAAGAGCAGTTCCCAGATGGTCCAGGGCTAGCTAACTCTTTTCTATTGGAGAGGCCTTTAGAGTTCCCCACCCCCACCTTCTAAGTGCCCAACCTAGTTCAACAGCTATGAAAACAGCAGGAAGCCAAGCACACCCAGGAAGTTGCGAAGTCAGTAGTCAGGATAATCTCCACGCATCACTCAGAGTTCAGTGAAAGGGTAACACTCCTGTGTGTGCCCCCGGAGGCTGGCACCTCGTTCTGTCTCAATCACAGATGCTTTCCTGTGCTCTCCTATGCTCAGGGCTAATATATTTATCTGGACAGCTCCAGATGGCAGGAGCAGGCAACTGATCCATTGCTTCTCCATTCCCAGCAGGCCACAAGGGTTTCAGAGTGGGATCAGCACATATGCAGTGCCCATCTCTCCTGAGACTGAAGTGTCACCTCTAATGACTCAATCACTGCCCCATTTGGCAGGGAGGAACTGCAAGGGAGGATGGCCCAAAAAGGGGGGACCTCCTGAAAGTCCATCTACCCTGGGAATTGACTGTACTGCGACTTCCCCTCTGCCACAGTCAGTGATGGATGCCCCCTCGCCTTCCATCCAGCCTCTATCTCAGGGTGCCCAGCACCCGAGCCCCTTCCAACAATAGTGAAGGGCACCAAACACTCTGAAGACATGTCCAGTTGGCTCTCAAATTTTCCATTTATATTTTGATATACTTTTGGGTTACACCTGGTCAATACCACACAATGTGTGGGAGGAGAGTGAAATGTTAGTTTACATATATAATCTTGACATTTCGTGGTGGCCACAGAAAAGGCTGATGACACGAGGGTCCCCATGCTTGCCTCCCACAGCAACCCAGCAGGGAGGTGCCTCTATCTCAGTGCCCAGCTCTTCATCAGCTCCCCTCCCCCCAGTATATTAGTTCTCAGAGCAAAGCTCCCAGGGGTCCCCAAGGAGAAAGTATGAAGGGAAAATAATAAGTTATTTCATCCAAAAGGGTATTTGTGCAAGGCTGTCCATTAATAGTCAGAAATATAACCATTTATTTATTACTTGTAGTAAAGGAAAAAGACATCATCGGTAGAATAATGCAAAAGTCTGGTTAAGCCAGCAAGGGCTTCTAATTATGGAACAAACATTCATCAATAGCCCATGTTTTAAATCTGGTTCTCTAATTCCAACCTTCTCAATATCCTTACCTGTAGCCCACCCCACACTCTGCAGGCCACCTGCATCCCTGATTGAGAAGTGAGATCATTTCATGTGGGGCCCAACCCTGACAGTGCTCAATAACCCCACAGGTGCCAGAGTTGTCTGGAAATCATGCCTGAATAAAGGCCAAGTTCTCCCCAGAAGAAAACCATGTAATATGATTGTGAGGAATTGCTATTCCTCAGACTAAGGCCCCCTTTTCAACATAATAAGGTAAGAAGGAGAAGGCCCAGTCTATAAAGCTACTTAGGTGAGAAGCATGGAACTAACAAGTCTGGTTGTTTTGTGTTTGTTTTTGCAGAGAAGTACTTGTGGGCTAATGGCCCTTTCCCTTCATAGATAAGATGTTCTCAGGCCAGATCACCTAGTTAGGGACTCAGGCCATCTGCCAGTCTGGGATGCATGCTGGGTGCAGGGACGAAGCCTGTTACCTGCTGGACATCCTGCTGGAAGACACAGAGCTGCAGCCGCTGGTGGAGTCGCACTTTGCGGTGCTGCCAGATGCTCTCAAGTCGCCGCTGGTGGTGCAACACTTCATGCACCACATCCAGCACCTGGTGCACTGCCTTGGAGTAGTTGGCTGTGGCTGTGAGGGACTCAGAGTTCCCGGGACTCAGGGGACGCTGCAGCACATCCAGGAGTGCTTTGCCATCCTGGCTGACCTGTGAAAAGGAAAGATCATGTCAAAGGAGAATTTATACCCTTTATCAAACCAACTTATTGGTATATGTCCACACTGATGCATCCATAAACCCCTTTCCTTTTACTTTGAAAGGAATGTCAAGAAGATTTTTTCCCTTTTTAAGTTTGTAACCTGTCCTGGCCTTAGGTTTTTCAGCACAAGTCTTTATCTTTCCTTCCATGGCCACAGCTTACTCCTACAAACACTCATCACCACCCCTTGGTAAGTTTTCCTCTGGAACTTCTAGTAAGAAAATTGGCATTTTTTGATAAGCTGATTCATAGAAGTGGTGGTAAGTTTAAAGTGCACATGCCTGTTCAACAGCCAGAAAGCAAACTGCAGGGAAGCACAGCTTTGCTTTCTTATATTCCTCCCTCAGAGTAGAGAATCCCATCTTTATACATGATGAGCTAGGTGTGTGTTCATGTGTGTGCATGTATGCTTGTGACGGTGGTGGCTGATGGCTCCATTGCTTTTGTTTTCTGGCCAGAAACACCAGTATTCATAGATCAAGGACCTAAAGATACTGCTTTCAGGGAGAAAAATGACCTCTCTTCTTAGTCCAAGCCAGGTTATCACACAGAATACAGGCCAGTGCTCTTGCTGTCCACCAGTATGCACACACCCCCAGTGTCCCTGGGTATCTTGCTTGGTTCTCACCTCTGTGTAGGCCTGGGTCACCTGCTCATACAAGGACTGGTGGTGGTGGATCGCCAGCTCCAGGTCCTGCATCTCAGATGGGAGGCCACCTTCACTGCACATCTTGCACCAGGCATCCACTCCTGACAGGAACTGGAAGGAGATGGCAGCTGGGTCAATGTGGGAGCACCAGGGGTAAGCAATGAGCAGATGACATAGACATGGGGAGATGCATTGGGACCTCTTCAGACAGAGTGTAGCCTCTGCTCCAGAGGGTGGAGTGTTTTTCTTCCAAACACTAATCCCATGTAAGAACTCCAACCCATTACCAGTCTAGGAAATGTGGTTTCCACAAAGAAAGATGACTATGATAAAACTGGAGGTGTGGGAGCCATCATTGTACTCAACAAATTATAGCTACATATTGACTGTAAAATACAGGTGTGGAAATGGTTCACTACATTACATGGATACATGATAACTGCTTGTCCAATGCACAACACACATGAGGGACTGCACATAATGGAACAGGATGTAGAGAGCAAATGTGTACTTAATGTTGGTGTACACTGAAATGTGGAAAGGAGCAAGGAACACTACATACAGGACTATCAGGAATCCCGTGGAACTTGCAGGGACCGCTGCCACAGGGGATGGCGATTAATGCTCAACATGATCCTCAATGTTGGGCCCTCTTTGTAAGAGAGGTGGGGAGGCAGTTTAGGGGTCTAGGCTATACTCACAGCAGCAGTCGCTCCAAGCACATGACAAACTGGCATATATCTTGACAGACACCAAATTATTAAAAAATTAAAATTAACAACTATAGAAGACTATGGGTCTTTCTACAAAAAAGGACGAGCTAACTGAAATCACTCAAATTTATTGGGTGGAAAAATAAACCTTTAAAATGCAAATAATTCTTCACCCAACAGTCTGGAATGGCTCTGTCTGTGATTCCTCTTGCTTGGATGCACAGCTCCATTTAAATTAATTGCCTAAATACTACTTTATCTCATTGCCTAGAACAGCCCATATGAGGATAATAAAGAGCTGCCTAAATAAGTGCATTGAAAAAATAGTCTTGAGTCCATTGTTCAGTGTTTTTTAGTTTCCAGCTAAAAAGAAGCATGGTTTATGAGTTTCCCTGAAGGACAGGTAATACCTGGGGAAATTGACTTAAAAAATAGATACAAATAAAATTGCATCTGATCCAAACTAATAAAAATCAGGAAACATCAAATAGAAGTTGACAAATAGAAGTTTACCTCAGTTTTGGTACTATGCTTTCTTCAATTGCTCAAGCTCTAGTCTTGGCTCACTGTTAGCATTCAGTCCATGGCTCCTGTGGTTGATTTTTATCCTGTATTTTCTTTTAAGTCACATGAAGCTCTCTCTTAACAATTTTGAAAGAGTATTGGATGCCATCTAGTATCAGGTTGCATGGACTTGCTAATATCTCAGAAATTTCTTTGTTCCACCCATTACCTGCTTTATAGAGGAAACTGAAAGCAACTTTACACTTATGTATCAGTCATGGAGGGAGCATATCTTCAAGGCCCTGAGATACCTCTGTACAACTCTAACAAGAGTCCTATAACAGTTTCCATAAAATGGGCAGCTCAAAGAGAGAATGAATGACAGAGAGGGAAGGACTGAGTATCCATTGCCAATCTAGATAAACCTTAAATAAAGAGTTTGGTAGGGTTGAAGATATGACAGATGAGACATGAATATTTGCATGGTCTTAAGAGTGAACTAGTCACTATTAGTTTCTTCTACCATAAGCTAGAATTAAAAAGCATGGCTAGATCTCTTTCATTATGAGTGGTTTCCCTTGATTTGTGACAATAAGTATTTAAGTTTTAGGGGAGGACTCAGGTGGAGGAAACACAAAGATATTGGTATATTGAAAATATCCCCAGCAGTAATATCTACCATTTAAAAAGCACACTAGGTAACTTAGATGTCATCTCTAATCCATATAACAACCATAAAATTTATGATGTCTTCACATTAGAGAGGAGGAAACAAGCTCAGAATGGTAAGGTGACTTGCCCATGAGTTAATAAATGGTGCTGGGGCTGGGATTACAGCCTATGTGTGTTTGATCTCAAAGTCTAGACCCTAAATTATCCCATGTTGCCTTCCATGTTATATGGGTAACAGAGGGAGAGATTTAAGGTATTACCTTAAGTCTGACTCTCCATTATCTGTAAGTTACCCAAATTTCATACAAAGAAGGAAATTTAGAGGTAAGCTCATAGGCTTTAATATTAGTGATACCTGGGTTAAAATCCCAGCAGCACACAGATTGTGTGGTTTTTCACAGTGGTATGTTAATAAATGTTGAACAACTAGCATATATTTGCAAGTATGTGATATGTGTGTGTTTACACATGGAAATTTATATAAACTTTATTGATATAAAGGATCTAAAGCACATATTTTAAAAAGAATAATAACATATGCAACATCATTATTTTAAACTCTACATAGCGAATCGATTCTCATAGGATGCTTTGTTTGTGAATGACAGACTTACTTAGTTTCAACACAAAGTTGATCTCTTCACTTATATTGAGGTATAAGACAAAAGTGAAAAGATACCTGAAGATTTATGTTAGAACACAATTCATTCATCAGCATGTGACTTTGTACTGAATAGAATAATAGTTTTGAATGTCAGAAAAATGTTGCCTCAATTTTGTGTGCTATCCACAATGTAACAGTGACAGGACACATTATTAAGTTTAGTCTGCATTTTCAATATTTTCTCCATCAGTTTCTTAAGATTCAAGGCTTTGATGATTTTCTTGGTTTGAAAAATTTAGCTTGGTCTATTTCAACCTACCAATGTGCCACCATGAAGAATATGGAGTTGGAAAGAGATAATCAGTAGCATTCAACTCTATCATATTTCTATAAATTGCTATAAATAACTAAGAACAAAAATAATAGTAAAACACATAAAAATAATTGGGAGTGGTGAGCTATGAGTGTTTACTACCTTTGTTTTTAATGTGACATATCTAATGTAAACGTATAATTTAAAATAATGACTGTGTTTAATAACAAGCTCACAGAATTCCTAGCATTTAATAATTGGTTCTCCCTGATCTGGCTAGAACCAGCTCCAACACACCATCAGATCTCAGACAGGTCACTTATCTCTCTGAGCTTCAGTTCTCTTCTCTATAAAATGGGTTAGAAATGTCCCTGGTCAATGCCAGTAAGTAAATGGCCACAAATAATTATTATATTTATCCACAGCATTATCATTATATTATTATTATCCACAGCAATCACTTCATGTAAAATCAGTTTCCTCCTTCTCTCAGTACGCAGTGATTGGTTTATTCTAACCCCCTTGATCTATGTCCAGGGAATGCAAACAAAACAGATAGTCAACACACACACACACACACACACACACACAATGGACTAGCAGTCTCTAGGTTCTTTTTTGTTTGGATGTTAAGCAGAGCCACCAAGAATTATCAAATTTTTTTTATGTACATAGGGGCCATGAAAAGGGTAGAACATGCATCATAGTTGCAACTATGCAGCAGAGTTTTTAGTGTTTGAAAGAGAGTAGGGCACTCCACAGAGTCAGTATATTATATCACTTTACCCTTCTTCCTCTTCTCTACCCTTCCCACCACCAGCATCTCCCTTGGCTTCACCTGCTCAGCCTTCTGGTGGAACACCGCGGACATGGCGAGGATGGTGCTGCGTTCATCCAGGGCAGCCGCAAAGCTCTTCCACTCCTGGTCCAGCTGTGTGGAAATCTGCTTGATTTGCTGGGAGGCATAATGGCCGGCCTCAGAGAGGCGGGAAGCAACGGACATGATGCGGTTGATGTTGACATAGGCGTTCTGGAAGCAAAGGAGGACGAGCACTTAATGAGACAAGATGAAAGGCATCCACCAAGCACTTCTAGGTGGGTATTTGGGGAAAGAGGCTACCCAAAACAAAATGTATGAGAGAGGCTGGTGCAGGCCACATAGTGTAGCCATTTTTGGTACAAGGGATATCTTTGTCTATGACATAAAATTTCAATAGAGAGCAGCATAGTAAAAAAGACCTTTCATTCTGGGACCAGCATAGTTTTGGTGCCAAGTATTAATACACATGAATGTAGTCACTTTATATGGATTACCTTACAAAATCTTCACAATCATCTTATATTATGAGGTCATACCAAAGGGACAGTAAGAAACTTTCAAGTGTTACTCTCTGGAAGCAATGGCATAGAACTAGGGCAAATGCCAAAGGAGACAAAGGCACCTTTCTTGCTTAGGAGAGAGGTATACCCAAGGCATTACTGCAACCCACCACAGGGCAGGAGTGCTCATCAGAGAGGACAAAAAACACATGTCACATGATAATCATACATCTTCCTATCATCCAGAGAAATCTCTGCTCTTCCCTGCCTTTTCCCCCACCAACAGAGCTGGGACACTGACCATTAGTCACGGTTTAAATAGAGAGAGGAGGTGGGCCCTCCCCTGGTGGGGGGTTGAGCACACTTTGAAGCTCTCTGCAGCCTCTGCAGCACGGGTTCGATCCCGGCCAAACGGCAAGAATCCCACACAGGACAGTAGACCTCTCCTGTCGTGCCTGCTGCTAACCTCAGCAGTGTATTTCAGTCAATCTGCCTTTTCTGCTCCCCACTCTGTCTGGTGAATCCTCTCACCCTCCCGCACATCTGGCCTGTAGCCTGGTTCTTGTATGCATAAATAAATAAATCTTTAAAAAAAAGAAGAGAGAGGATTTGAAGCTACATTTTTCCACACTGAAAATATGATCTGTGGAACCCTTTCTTATTCCTACTTGACTTATGAACACTTGTCCCCGGCTCCCGATCCCATCTAGCATCTATGGGTTTTCCTGGACACACCAATGCCTTTCATTTTGTGCTTTGTTTATATTCACTCCCATCTTTGATTAGCCATTAAAATTTCATGAAATGTATAGTGTTCCCTCCTGGGCCAGCAGGAACCTTACAGGAAGGAATAAGACAGAATTAAAAAAAAAAAAAACCCACAAACATAAGACAGACATAAGACAGTAGTGAGCATGATTATTTTTAACAGCTATCTCCTATTAATTGTCTGGGGTGTCAAAACAATCAAGTAATACTGTGGCACCTACGAGAGCTTTTCTGAATCACACAATGTCTTCCTGAGGAAGGACTGAAGCTGCAGGTTGCTTGCACACCTTCCTTCTTTGTCATAAATGTTCTCAAATTATAATAAATATTCTTCAGCAAAAGCATTTTTTCTTGGTTCTATTAGCTCAGAGGTAGTTCATTAATATTGGGTAAGTTTAATGACGGTTCTTTATTTTCCTTTCCCTCTGCCTTCATGGTCCCATTCATCTTAGCTGTCCCTGGCCTCAAGCACTCTATCCCAAACCTGAGCTGGGTTGATAAGGTCTCTCTTCATTTAAAAGGTCTCTGTGGACATTTAAAAGGTTAAGTGAAGAGCTTGAACACAAATCCATCCTGATGTCTCATGACCCTTGTGTGTAATCTCTTTCTTTAGTCTGACCTGAGACCTTTCTGATGTAGTATATTTCCTTTACTCGAGCTAGAATATTACTGATGCCAGTTATTTGAAAAAATTATCCTTCAAATATTTGGGAATCATTATGAGCCATGTTTTCTGAGCTAGGAAAAAATTCTACTTAAAAGTAAACTATTTTAGAACTGACAGAAAAACTAATGCTCCACTTAGAAATAGAGGGGTGTGCACTGATTTTTAACAGTTCCATCTTCCAAGGGAATAATATTTAAACCCCCCCCCCCCAATTTTTGCCTATGCTGTTATTTCAGTTTGGGCTCCTCCCAAAGAAGACCTTGAAGCAAGAATTTGGAAAGAAAAAGAAAAATACCGGATGGTCTCACTCATAGCAGGAATCTAGAAAACTTAAATAAGGGACCAGGAAAATGACTAACTATAAGAAAGTGAAAATCAAAATCAACAAAAAACTATGAACGAGAGACACTTTTGGGGGGGGGTGGCGGGAGGGGAGGGATTGGGTCAGAATGACGGGGTTGCAATTGTATGGGGAATATAAAAATAAAATTTATTATTTAAAAAAATAAAAAAAATAAAAGAGGTGCATGCAAAAAAATTAAAAAAATAAACTAACTTGCAAATATATATATATATAAAAAAAGAATTTGGACAGATAATTTGTTTGGGTGTGATCCCAGGAAGCATGGTGAGAAGCTGGGGGAGTCAAGGAGGAATGGGAGGAAAATAAAGGATGTGTTAATTATTAGTGGGTTAATGCTATCGTTAATTGAGGGTTGGTCTCTCTTAAAACCTTCAGAGATTGTGTAGAACACACCTCCCAGCTATCCTACTGGGAGATGAGGAGGCTGAGGTATTTACATATTAAGTCTCTCCTAGAGTAACTCCCTGGCATTTTCAGTGTGACCTACACACAAGCCAAGCACCTTCCCTAAGTCAGAGTGACCATGGGCAGAGAAATGCAGGAAGTTGACAGTGTGTATAGGAACCACCTGTAAATGATCCTCAGTGTGGACTGAGGGGATATGGATGAGACTTTAAAGGCATCTAATATAACTGTTCTTCCAAACTGAATTCAGCCTGGGAAAACACTCCCCACACTCCATTTATCCAGATTTATCTGGGGTTGTTAGGTTTTCTTGTCCTGGGAAAGACCTTGTGTGCTCTGTCCAGATAGGAAACAAGAACAACAATAAGAGCAGGGTATTAGCCTGTCCCCAGGATCCCTAATGAACACCTTAGAGATGCTAGCTGCCTGTCACCCCTTCCTCTTTAGTCTTTCCCCACACAGAACACAGGGAGGAATATTTCTGCTCACTTTAAGAAGAGCTTTCTAGCTATTAGAAATGTCTATCTGTAGCTGTCTCTGGAGCACCTTGTCACTCATTCAAATGTATATGGGTCGGGTTCAGTGTTGGGGACCTTGGGAGATGAAAGAAGAGCAAGACAAGATTCCTGTCCTCAGGGGCTAACAGCTGAGATTTAAGAAAAGTCCTCAAATAACTGCAAGTAAAGCAAAATGAAGTAAGTGTTTCACAGAGTAGAGGCAACTTGCAGTGGGGTTTCAGGGAGAAGGATCCGAACCACTGGTAGGGTGTCAGGAAGGGGCTTCCTGCACAGAAAGGGGTAGTGTGGCTGGCGGTTCCCCAAGGCCCCTTCAACCCTTAAGCCTGTGATCATAAAATAGAGCTAAAAACAAATAAACAAAAGATCACAGCTTACATTTCACATTCTAGAGACAGCACAGTAAGTGCT
The DNA here is from genome assembly GCF_964194135.1 of Talpa europaea. Taxonomy (NCBI): domain Eukaryota; kingdom Metazoa; phylum Chordata; class Mammalia; order Eulipotyphla; family Talpidae; genus Talpa; species Talpa europaea. The sequence continues at coordinate 104,485,628 of NC_140070.1, read as the reverse complement.
TTTTTGTTTCCTTATCAGTGGGCAGAAAAATGTCTTACTAAACCTAACAAATGATTAGGTTTCACAAAAGAATTAGAGGCAGTATCCTTCACAATGGAGGGATAAATATAATGTTGACTCATGAATTTGTTCCTATTCTTCTCTACAGCCCCTTTTCAAAACACAAAGCACTGCAGGCAAGTCTTATTGCCTAAGTTCATCATTATCTTCTTTTGCCATTAGCCTGAAGACAGACAAATGGGCATATAGATTCCACACTGTAGCCATAAACCAAATGAAAAGAGTGAAATGGCAAAGAAGGTCTCAAATGACTTAAAAGAAGTGAAAGAAGTTAAAAATGACAAAAAAGGTTAAAGAGCTGAATAAAGAGTCCAAATAAGTAGGGGTGCTAAGTCATTAGGCACAAATGACATATCATGGCTTTTGGTCAGAGCATCCATGCGGTTCTTTCATGACACTGTTTATGCCTCTATTAAGAGGCATTTGGGAGTCATGTTTGTCCTGAGGACATGACCAGTGGGAATGGATATTTTGACTCTTTATGGCTTTTCCATTTCCTACCAGCTGCCCTTCCACTCCTCCCATCTGCCTGGCTGTGACATTCTTTCTGCCAGCCTTAAATGCCCTTCCATGTGCAGAGCTGTCTATAAGCCTTGGCCATGAATGCCACTGGGCCAGGAATCAGGAGACATGAGATGTGGTCCACCTCTGATACTCACTTAGGAAGTCATTTGCCTTCTCAGTGCCTCAGTTTCTTCATTTGTGAAATGAGGGGTTGAACTAAAAGACTTCAGACATTGCATTTCTGAATAAGCAGTCAGCTCTATAACTCATGCATCTGGGCACATTTTCTGATTATGGAGGGCACCTAGATTTAATGTAGAGAGACCTTTTCTCCAATATTGACTAAATCTATTCCCTGCCAAAACCTTTGTCAGTGGAGGTGGTGGGGCATAGAGACTGAAGAAACAAGGGTAATTCGAGGCTTTCAAGTGTCCCGGGGAAGGGATGGTTTTAAACAAAAGCATATGATCTGATTTACACTTTCAAAAGACTGCTCTGTGCACTCAGGGGTTAACTGGTGGAGGTGGGGAGGGTGTGCATGGAGTGAGACCAGGGAGAGTAGTGATACCTACCCCCAGAGACACACATAGCTCAGTCTTGACTGTTCATGTGCCCCAGGCCCTCATCCCAGCTCTCCTTTCTACCCTGTATTGTGAAGGTCATGGCTAGAGCTGGGACCTCTCCCCTGAGCTCTTCATCCACCAGGTGACCAACCGCGAGGTGCTCTCTTCTTCCTCTCCTCTTCAGCCCCTGAACTCGGCTGCCTAGATTAACCAGCTTCCCTGGTCAGAAGTTAATAACATGACTTAATAATTCCGACTTAATGAGTATCTTCTTAAGCACTTACCTCAAAAATGCTTTATTAATCTAAATAGCAGTGCTGCTATTCTTTTTCTTCTTCTTCAAAGTATCACATAGTCCAAGATATAAACACCATCTACCTTAAAGAATGCAATTCTCATGCATCACAGTTGGCTGCATCATTTACCCCTATGTTCCTCCCTTCATTTCAGTCACAAATGGGGAAAAAATGGCTAAATTCCAGAAAAATATCATGAGCTCAAAAACCCTCTATATTTATTTATACCCTGCTTCCACTTTTGTTGCTATAAAATTCTCTGTTTTCTTGTCTTGTTCCTGCAGTCATTAATTGGAGATCATAGGATACATGGTCTCTCCCGTGGCCTTGTCGCCTACTGTGATTAGCTGAAATCAATGGAGCAGTCACGCTCCTGAAAGAACAACTTGGCAGAATCTTGATGAAAGTTTTTGGTCCTGCTAAAGGCTTTCACTTTGAACCTGGTTTTTCTGGATGCCCTGACTGGCTATAAAAACATGCAAATTTGCTTCTAAGATAACAACTTCCCATTTCAAAACCTAGCAAAGTTTCCTCTTTAAAGTTTCTTATGTGGTAAAGTCAGAAATAAATACCAGCTCCTCTAGAAATAATCATTTGATGGAAACTATGGTTTTGATAAACCTTGAGCTCTGTGTCAGGGGCTCTGTGTCAATGGCTAAGAGGTCATTGTTGAGCATGTATATTATTTGAATCCCATTTACTTCACTCCTAGAAGCAGGTATGAATTTTACATAACTATGGTCTAAAGGTCCCACCCTAAATCAGAAACTCTTTCCTGTATGTTACATAATATAAAGCATTCAGTGAATTGCATGGCATATAACTGATAACTCAAAGAATGTCATATCGAAAAAGGGGCGGAGCAACATGGCGGCGAGGAGACGCTGCGAGTAAGATCTCCCATTAAAAAAAGTTAATAGGGAGGAAAAGCGGCAGGTCCCAGTGAGAACTGGGACACGGAAGATAAACGGACGACTCCAGCAAACTGCCCAAAGAAGAAAGTGGCCATAAAAGAGGACCAGAAGGGAGGGAAGCGCAGAACCCTGCTCCCCTCCCCCGCCCACAAAGTCGGCACTCTCCGACCGGCAGAGAGGAGGGAAACAACAAACCAAAACGGCCAATAAGAAAAACGGACGCAGCAAGTGGGACTGTGAGTGGAAAGGAACTATTGCAGCCACCACACCCCGTGAACGGGAGCTGAGGTGAACCCTGCAGGATTCGCCGCGGCGGTGAGCGAACGGCTCCGGGCGCCATTAGAGAAGAACAAAGACCCCAGGAGACACGCACACAGCCCAGGCTGCCAGTAAGCTTGCGCGGAAAGTGGCGCACTCTGCGCGCTTGAAAAGCAAGTGCAGACCAGGATCGCTGCTGCCCAGGTCCCCGCGCCTGCGACCTAGGCTTGGGAGACGACCTAGGCTTGCGGGGAGACGCTCGGAGGTCCTCACTGAGGTGAAGGTCCCTCCCTGAGTAAGCAGGAACCAGGCGCCCAGGCACGGGAGCGGTGCAAAAGGCGCCATTCCCGCGCCACTGAACTGGGCTACAGCCCGCGTCCTGGAACTGAGGGCTTTGGAACTGAGACCCGGGGCAAGAAATTAGGGGCGTGGGTTCCCCACGACGGTGGGGCACAAGGCAGACACAGCACCCCAAAGCCGTTGAGGTGTACTCTACCATCCCCGCTCTGCTCCCTGTCCCACGGGGTGGAAAATCAGCTCCCCAAGGGCTCTAGGAGAGATCTCTGGCGCCACCTAGCGACTTGTAGCCAGCACAGGCTCCTGAAGGAGCTAGTGGCCAGCTGGGGAGTTAGCCCGCACCCGGCCCCTTCCGAACAAGTAGTCTGAGCCCACAGGGAGAGCGAGCACCCACAGCTGGGGCAGACCAGGCACGCAGAAGAGTGTGCCTGACACCGTACGCGCAGGGAGTGTGTCCCACATCACCATTTTAGAACAGGGACATTTCTTCAGTAAAGACTACCTGCAGAAGGCTTCCTCAGGAGCCAGAGGTGAGCGGGGGAAGTTCGCCCACGCCAGACCCCTTCTGGCCTGCAGTCCAAGCCCAGAGGGGGAGCAGGAACCCACCGCCGGGGCAGACCAGGCGCACAGGGGAGTGTGTCCCCACATCGACATTTTAGGACAGGGACCTTTCTCCAATAAAGACTGCTTGAAACTGACAGATGACTCCTGGAGGAACCAGAGGGGAGCAGAGAAGCTCACCCAAGATGCCGGCCAGTCCCAACTACACAGTGTCCCAACGCATACGGCAAATTAGAAAACAGACAGTAGGGAGGAGAAGAACCACACGCAACCTAGCAACTCTCCAGAGAAAAAGCACACCACAAAAAGAAAACCAGCCCTGAGATTGCAACGACAGTAACTTGGAAGAACTTCTGAGCCTTCCAGAAAGAGAATTTAAAATTGCCGTGATTAAAAAACTGACAGAAGTCATAAAGGAAAACAATGATAAGGGAAAAATAATCAACGATCAGAAGAATGAAATTGAGTCCCTAAAGAGGGAAGTAAAAGAAATGCAGGAGATCAAAGAATTAGTGGAAGAACTAAAGAATTCTGGGAAAAGCAATGAAAGCAGAATTGATGAAATGGAAGAACGAATAAGTGCTCTTGAAGACACAGAAATAAAAAGAACCAAAACAGAAAAGGAAAGAGAAGTACGAAGGAAAAAGAATGAAGAAAGACTTCGGGAACTATCTGACTCCATGAGGAAAGGAAATATAAGAGTTATAGGAATACCAGAAGGAGAGGAGAGAGAAGTAGGAACAGAGAAAATATTCAAAGAGATAATTGAAGAGAACTTCCCAAATGTGAAGAAGGAGCTGAAAATTGATATACAAGAAGCAAGAAGAACACCAAACTTCCACGACGAAAGAAAAAATACAGCAAGACACATAATAGTAAAGCTCCCAAGAATCCAGGACAAGGAAAAAATAATGAAGCTGGCAAGAGGGAAGAAACAGATAACATTCAAAGGAAAGCCAATCAGGCTGACATCAGACTTCTCCGAAGAAACACTACGGGCAAGGAGAGAGTGGAGGGACATAGTCAACAGACTCCAAGAAAACAGATGCCAACCAAGAATACTCTATCCCGCAAAGCTCTCCTTCCTCTTTGAAGAAAGAATATGGACCTTCCCAGACAAACAGAAACTCCGGAATTTCATTGCAACTAAACCCCCACTCCAAAAAATACTACAAGGAGTCCTAAAGCCAGAACCTCAGAGGGACGAATAACAATGAAAGAAGGCCAAAAAAAAAAAAAGTTATTAAAAGAATAAATAAATAAAATCAAAGGAAAGACAAACACAATGGCAAATACAGATGTTAACATATCAATATTAACTCTAAATGTAAATGGACTAAACTCTTCAATAAAAAGACACAGAGTCGCAGGCTGGATTAAGAAACAAAACCCAACCTTTTGCTGTCTCCAGGAAACACATTTAGCTACAAAAGATAAAAATAGGCTCAAAGTTAAAGGATGGAAAACAATTCTACAAGCAAATGGACCAAAAAAGAAAGCAGGAACAGCTATACTTATATCAGATAAAACAGATTTCAAACTCAAAAAGATAAAAAGAGACCCCAATGGTCACTACATTATGATCAAGGGGACAATACTTCAAGAAGAAATAACACTCATTAACATATACACACCAAACGAAGGAGCACCAAAATATATCAGACAACTGTTGTCCTCTCTGAAAACAGACATCAGAGAAAACACATACGTAGTGGGAGACTTCAACACACCACTATCAACAATGGATAGATCAACAGACAAAAAATAAGTAAAGAAACCAAAGCTCTAAATAAGGACCTAGAGCAATTGGGCTTAACAGACATCTATAGAACACTAAACCCCAAAAAAACGGAGTACACATTTTTCTCAAGCGCACACAGATCATTCTCCAGGATCGATCACATACTGGGGCACAAGACAAACATCAACAGATACACGAAGATTGAAATCATATCAACCATCTTTTCTGACCATGAAGGCATCAAACTAGAAATAAACCATAAAAAGAAGGCAAGGAACTTTCCTACCTCATGGAGATTAAAAACCACACTACTGGAAGACCACTGGACTAATGAGGAGATAAAAGAGGAAATTAAAAAATTTTTTGAATTGAACGACAAGGAGGACACCAATATCCTAAATGTATGGGATGCAGCAAAAGCAGTAATAAGAGGAAAATATATAGCAATAGAAGCTCACATCAAGAAACAAGAAAGAACTCAAAGAAACAACCTAATCTCGAAGCTCAAAGATCTAGAAAAAGAACAACAAAAAAACCCCAAAACCAGTAGAAGAAAAGAAATAATAAAAACCAAAGCAGAAATAAATGAAATTGAAACTAAAAAAACAATCCAAAAGATCAATGAAACCAAGAGCTGGTTCTTTGAAAAAATCAATAAAATAGACAAACCCCTAGCCAGGCTCACAAAGGAAAAAAGGGAGAAAGCAAAAATAAACAGGATCATCAATGAAAGAGGAGAAATCACAACGGACACAGCAGAAATCAAAAGAATAATCAGTAACTACTATGAACAGTTATATGGAAACAAGTTTAACAATCTAGAGGAGATGGACAAATTCCTACAACTCTACAATCACCCAAAGCTAGATAAAGAAGAAATAGAACACCTAAACAGACCAATTACAATTAGCGAAATTGAAATGGTAATCAAAAACCTCCCCAAAAACAAAAGCCCAGGACCTGATGGATTTACAAATGAATTCTACCAAACATTCAGAGACAAATTAGTGCCTATCCTTCACAAACTCTTCCAAAAAATTGAGAAGGAAGGGACAATACCAAACACGTTTTATGAAGCCAACATTACACTAATACCAAAACCGAACAAGGACAACACAAAAAAGGAAAACTACAGGAAATCTCCCTAATGAACACTGATGCAAAAATCCTCAACAAAATTTTAGCCATCAGAATCCAACAATGTATCCATAAGATAATTCACCACGACCAAGTAGGATTCATTCCAGGGGCACAAGGATGGTTTAACATCCGAAAATCAATCAACGTTATCCAACACATCAACAAAGAGAAATATAAAAACCATATGATAATATCAATAGATGCTGAGAAAGCTTTCGACAAAGTGCAACACCCATTCATGATAAAAGCCCTTGAAATTCTTGGGATACAAGGAACATACCTCAACATCATAAAGGCCATCTATGACAAGCCAACAGCCAGTATCATTCTCAATGGTGAAAAGCTGAAAGCAATTCCATTAAGATCTGGAACAAGACAAGGATGTCCACTCTCACCACTGCTTTTCAATATAATACTGGAAGTCCTAGAGAGAGCAATAAGACAAGAGAAAGACATCCAAGGAATCCAAATAGGAAAAGAAGAAGTCAAACTATCACTATTTGCAGACGATATGATATTATACATAGAGAACCCCAAAAACTCCACAGAAAAGCTAATTCAACTCATCAATCAGTTCAGTAAAGTGGCAGGATACAAAATCAACACGCAAAAGTCAGTAGCCTTCCTATACACAAACAATAAATCTGAAGAAGAAGAAATCAAAAAAACCATCCCTTTTGTTATTGAAACAAAAAAAATCAAATATTTGGGAATAAATCTAACAAAAGAGGTAAAGGACCTATACAAAGAAAACTATAAAACACTGTTAAAAGAAATAGAAGAAGACACAAAGAAATGGAGAGCCATCCCCTGCTCGTGGATTGGAAGAATAAACATTATTAAAATGGCCATCCTTCCAAAAGCAATATACAGATTCAATGCTATTCCAATCAAAATTTCAATGTCATTCTTCAAAGAAATAGAACAATTATTGATGAAATTCATATGGAATCACAAAAAACCCTGAATAGCCAAAGCTCTCCTGAAAAAAAGAGAAGGGAATGGAGGCATTACACTCCCAGACTTCAAACTATACTACAAAGCCATAATCATCAAAACTGCATGGTATTGGAACAAGAACAGACATACAGACCAATGGAATCGAATAGAAACTCCAGAAATAAACCCACAGATTTATGGTCAACTAATCTTTGACAAAGGAGCAAAGACTATGCATTGGAGCAAAGAAAGTTTGTTCAATAAATGGTTCTGGGAAAACTGGGTCGCTACATGCAAAAGAATGAAGCTTGACCACTACCTCACACCATACACAAAAATCAACTCAAAATGGATTAAAGAACTAGACATAAGACCTGAAACCATAAAATATATAGAAGGAAATATAGGCGAAACACTACGTGATTTGCACATCAAAGACATCTTTACAAACACATCACCCAAAGCAGTGATAGTGAAGGCAAAGATAAACAGCTGGGACTACATCAAATTAAAGAGCTTCTGCACAGCAAAAGAGACAATAACAAAAACAAAGAGAAACCCCACCAACTGGGAGAACATTTTTGCACCCAACACTAATGATAAAGGACTGATCACAAAAATCTGCAAAGAGCTGATGAGACTCAACAACAACAAAGAAAAGAATCCAGTCAAAAAATGGGCAGAAGAGCTAAAAAGAAACTTCTCTGAAGAGGAAATGCAAATGGCCAACAGGCATATGAAAAAATGTTCAACATCACTTGCCATCAGGGAAATGCAAATCAAAACTACCATGAGATACCATCTTACACCAGTGAGAATGGCACATATTAAAAAAACTAGCAACAACAAATGCTGGCGAGGGTGTGGAGAAAAAGGAACTCTTCTACACTGTTGGTGGGAGTGCAAACTGGTCCAACCACTGTGGAAAGCTGTGTGGAGATTTCTGGACCTACTAAACATAGAGCTTCCATATGATCCAGCAATTCCACTCCTAGGTATTTACCCAAAGGACACAGAAACATCAATTCCAAAGAACACCTGCACCCCTATGTTTATAGTAGCACTGTTTACAATAGCTAAGCTTTGGAAACAACCCAAATGCCCAAAAATAGATGACTGGATCAAGAAGATGTGGTCCATATATACCATGGAATATTACTCAGCATTCAAAAAAGATAAACACATGCAATTTGCAGCAACATGGATGGCGCTGGAAGGGATCATGCTCAGCGAAATAAGCCAAAAAGAAAAAGAAAAATACCGGATGGTCTCACTCATAGCAGGAATCTAGAAAACTTAAATAAGGGACCAGGAAAATGAATAACTACAAGAAAGTGAAAATCAAAATCAACAAAAAACTATGAACCAGAGACACTTTTAGGGGGGCGGGGGCGGGAGGGGAGGGATTGTGGTCAGAATGGGGGGGCTGCAATTGTATGGGGAATATAACAATAAAATTTATTATTAAAAAAAAAAAGAATGTCATATCTTTTCCCTTATCCTGTTCAGCAGTCTGAATTAAAATTAATTTAATTAATATTAAAGTATTAGTAAACCAAATCAAAGTCTTAGCAAAAACACATAACATAAAGAAAATTTTGTCAACTATTCCACCAACAGGCAAATAATCCAACAAAAGCCCAAAACCCCACTGTATTTCACAGAGAGCACTGTCCCCCACTATTCCTGGGGCAGAGTCCCTCTCCATAGAGTCTGTCACATGTGCCCAGCCCTACAGTAGCTGTCCTCACTGCCTGCCAGTCACTGCCTGAACATCACAGCCTGTCTGCTAGTAGGATACCTTGCCTCTAGAATTCAAATGTCTGGACCCTTGAATCCACAGGCCTTTTCTGGACCAGAGAAGTCAAAGACTTTAGCATCATTCCGTGAGCCATGGGCTTTCATTCTTTGGAGTCTTAGTCTCTGGGACAGCCTTCTCAAGTCATCTCCACCACCTTGGCATATGTTAGCAATACCCAGAGCACTCAAAGGTAGGAACACCTTGTCCTCACACAAGGGGACAGACCTGTCTCCTTATCATTTACCATAAGGTGCCAGAAGCCTCCTCCCCACGCTGGGCATGGGGGACCTCCACATTGTTGTTCAAGGGCAACATTTCCTCTTTTGTCTTTGCCACCACAGAGGGAAAAAGGACTCATTGAAAAGCTATCTCATCTCTGTAAGGAACACATTCTGGGCTCAGAGTTCTCTTCCATTATAGTTAACGGGGTAGCCGCTTTTAAATTATTACAACAAAAATGGAATTTGTGACCTATTAGATCATCACAGGAGGTGAGGCACAGCTCCCACGTAGAGACCACTTTCCTAAAAGGAGCTCAGTCCTCTAGAAAGTCCCAGGGACCTGACTCTCCTATAAAAGTCAAGGAAGAGAAGCCAGGCAATCAGTCAGCCAAGGAACGAGATTCTCAGTAAAATCAGCTGGGTTAAGTGCAAACTGAATGTTAAATCAAAATGTTAAATACAAAACGTATAAATGTACACTCTTAGCTGAGAAATATGTATACCATATTTATCAGTTATTGAAAGTTTATAGTGTACCAGGTCTGCATGGTGGCAGGGACTTCCCTTTAGGGTCTTTTTCTCATCTCAATTTTCTTGTGTATAAAAAAGCATATAAGAAATACTTTTGGAATATATATACATATTTACGTATATATAATATACACACACATAGACATATATTTTTTAATAACAGCAGGAGGATTTTCTTAAAACTATAAAGAAGGAATACACAGTATGCTATCCCCAGTGCTTTCTTTTGTCAATGATGTTAATACATCAAAACATTAGATGTTTACGGGTGATGGATCTAAGAGCAATTTATGTTCAACTGTCTACTATTATCAAACTCATTCTTTCTATTGAGACACAAACGTTGTTTCAAGTTTGTTGTTCTTTTTTACTCCACAATAATACTAGGGGTTGTAGAGTATTTTTAATAGATTTGGCATTTTTAATTGTTTTTAATTTTAAAAATTATTTTAATGTATCTTTAGTACATTTAGTCAAGATACACTTCACGAAGGTGTAATTACTCAGACTTCCCCATGTCTTTTTGCTCTGGCAAACCTTTTTTTTTTAAGTAAAGTATGATTCATATAGAAGTGAAATAAGCAAGTTTTAATGAGCAAATATTGCTTTAATATGAAAAGAATAAAAATAAATTTTAAAGTGTTTTTTTTAAAGCCAAGGTCATGCGATAATCTCATTTTACATTTAGGGGGAAAAACAGACACGTCTTGAAACCACCCGTAGGTGCTTTTAAAAGTTTGTTAAATCAATCAAGTAGCAAAGTTAAAAGTCACAAAAGAAAGAAGCAAATTGGGATGAGGTCTAGTCTACATGACCCCTCTGCTTATTGCTACCTTTTTCTCATCTCCCACAGATTGTATTAATTTATATTTTTGTTTTGTCACACTCAAAGAGATTGTATTTGAGGAGAAAAGAATTTTATTATTTTCCTATGTAACTTTTAGAGGTTTTCCCATGTAACTTTCCCATGTAATCACATTAGGAAAATGAAGAGATTGTGCTAAAGTAATGAAAAAAGCTGCACTTCACGTCTTTTATCTAGTTTAATAATACCATATGTATGGTATTATTTTGCTAGTAACAAACCCACTTTGGGTCCTGAAGCTGTTAAACCATCAGCTTATGATTAATTAGTTTAACATTCTCATGTAAACCTGCTGATCCCACCTCAAAACATATGGACACTGGGATAAAAACATCTGGAATGAAGACTGTCCATGCTTGAAACTCTACTACAATAGTTATGAGATGTGATGAGCTCCAACTTCTGCTTCCCACAAACCACAGGGTGCCCTCTGAGGGGCCAAATAGGGCAGCTGATGGATGACTATATGGTCAGGTCTGGCCAAACAGTAGGTCAAACCATGTGGAAGCCATCTGTCACTGTTGGGTGGATTAAGGAAAGGAGCTGGAACAGCCTGGTGCTCAGCAAAGATAACATTGGCCCATGAATCCCTCTGTCCCTCTTGCCTGGCTTGCTAGATCAATGTCTCCTCCAGCAATCACTTTACAAACCATTAAGCAGTCATGAAAACAAGTGCCTGACCATATGTCTGAGGGCCAAGGAAACCCAGCAGCAGATTTAAGTAAAAGCTAAACTCTCTCTCATTTTCACTGCTCTGAGTGTAATTTCCTTGGGTGTGTGTGGATGTCTTTGTCTGAGGAATTCTTGCAGTATTCAAATAGGAGAGAGGGACAGGTACAGCTGGAATCAGATTCAGGGACGCTAGAGAGGAAAATGGTTAGGAACAATGCAGCGCTTCTGGGTTAGGATGTAGTAATTCCAGGCTGCCTTTAAGGCTGGAATCAAAGGCTCCAAGACTTCAGGAAAACATATTCACCAGTATTTTTTTCCTTTCTCTTCTAGAATTTGCTATTCAGAGCTTGGTCTACAGCATCAACAGAGCCGAGGAGCAAGTTAGAAATGTAGAATCTCAGACCCCTTTCCAATCTTCTAAATCAGAATTTACAGTTTAGCAAGATTGCCCTATGTGATATGCATGCACATTAACGTTCGAGAAGCTGTGTAGATGGGAACTCTGAGGAGCTGCCCCACACTAGGGGCATTTCTTCTAGAGCTCTTGACCCTGACAAGGTTAATAGCTAAACACACGTCAAGCATAACATTATGCTGAATGTTGAGTCTAAAATGTATGATCACATCTCATCCTTGGCAAAAATACTATCTTTATCCCCCATTTACAGTAGAGGTGGTGAGGCTCTGAGAAACTGAAGTAACTTGCCAATGATCGCATAACCAGGGAGGAAATACAAAGGTGAGGTTAGTGCCTGGTGCTCCTGCTCTTTTCCATCATGCCATTTTACTTTGCTATAAATGTGAAAGAAGTTGAGCTGGCTAAGAATGTCCTTTAAAGAAGAGGGGCGATGATGAATTTCTCCCAAAGATTCAAAAACTTCTATCCCAGAGAAATAGGGTTCCTCGAGAGAGAATTCAACAAATATTTCTACATCCCTGAAGCCTTCTCTTTGGGGCCCTCGGAAGTCTGAGAATAGTCCTGTTTTGGAATAGGCAGCAGAATGACAGGTAGATTTCCCTTGCCCTTTACTTCCATGGAGAAATAATCTCTACCTGTAAATCCAAGGCCAGTCACCTCGTGGAACAGGTCCCTGTCTCCGCAGAACCACAGAAATTTCAGCATTAAAAAGGCAATTCTTTGCCTTTTAAATGGATATCTTATTGATAGAGTCTTAAATGTGTCACTCTATTTGTTTATTCAACCACTTATTCATTAACAGTGTAAAGCACTGTACAAGCAGGGAACAAGGCAGATGAATTCCTATGCTCATGCAGCTTACATTTTTGAGGAATTGTCAGATAATTGATTAATAAATTATACTATATATTTCTTATTTGAAATAAGAAACTATAGTTGGGAAAAAAATAAAGTGTGATGGAAGTGGGGAAATACTACAAAAGACAGAGAAGTCAGAGTAGGATGACCCCTGAAGTCAAAGGTGAAACCAGAGCTTAGCCCTGAATGAAATGAGTGAATCATGTCCAGCAAGAGACTCTAAGTAGAGAGAACAGCAGGGGCAAAGACCATGAGGCAAGAATGATTTTGGTGGGTTCAAGAAAGAGCAAATAACCCAGGGTGAATAGAGTAAATAAATTGGTAGCAGAGCCTGAGATTCAAGAGTTAACTGGGGCCCAGATCATGTAGAACCTTGTAAGCCATGGTAAGGGATTTAAGATTTTAATTCTGAAAAGTTAGGATGACATTAACGTTATTTTGAGAGGAGTGATGTGCCTAACTTGGTAGGCTCTCTCAGGCAACTGTGTTGAGAATGGACCATAGGGAGCAAACATGGAAGCAGGGAGACCTGGCAGGAGCTACTTCAGTAGGAGTGGATGGAAGCTTGGAGCAGTGCGGTGGCTGTGGAGGTGATAACAAATGGCCAGACCTGGATATATTTTTGGGGTAGAGCCAAAAGGACTTGCTAATAGAAATACGTTAGCTCTTCCTCATTTCTGGGCCTCTGGCTGTGTCACAGACATTTATCTCTGTTTTTTGTGATGAACCTTTCCCCTCTGCCTACCTGGTTCTGACCTCTCAGTTGCCGAATGTTCCGATTTATAAACATCTTGCCTGTGTGTCCTTGATCACTCTCTGTCCCTCATCTGGTACTCCTGGCCAGCTACCACCCATGCTCCAGAATGGCATATGCAAAGCTGCTGCCGCTTATAACCACCAATATTTGATATTTGTGCTGTGCTTAACAGTTTAGGCCCTTTTGTGTACATTACTCATCTGATGTGCTAGGTTTCACAGACCAATTCACATCTTTCATTCAGTTCCAAGAGACCTCAAAGAAGAGGCATGAGTCAGCTTTGGCTGAATTTCAAATAAATTAACTCCATGACAGCTACAACTTGACAGAGAACAGGCACTGGCTGTGTGTGTGTATGTAAAAGTTTGTGGGTAAACTGAGCTACAAGACTCAGGGGGTATATACCACATGACACAGAAAACATTCTAAAGGTAAGGAATACAATGAAGAGGCTGCAGATAGCAATGGATTGAAGCCATAAAGAGATACCAGGATTGTGGACAGAGAACTAGGAATCAGGGAGAAGGAGATTGAGAGCTGGAAGGAGATGAATGATCAAAAGAAAAGTCTGAACCAGACTAGAAATCCGAGTTGACAGCCAAACCCAATGGCCTTTCAGAAGAGACCCAGCTACATAACTGGGAAGGAGGTGAGGGAAGACAAGATTGTGTACCACAGTCATGCTGAGGAAACCTTTCCCTAAACTGGAAGCTTCTTTATATTTCTAGTTTAAATGCCAAAGCCCAAAACATAACTAATTAGAGACTGGTGAGTACAAGTTAGTGGACCTTCTAGAGAAGCTGGGATGGGGCACAAGATGCAGAGAATAAAGACAGGGGTTCCTAGATACTTTTGACCTTGAAGGAAAGCCCTTATCTCTAATCACAGAGACTAATAACCTGGTAGCTTTAGAGTCTGATCCTAGGGTTATTGTCAATTTGGAGCAATGATTCTCAATCTGGTCCTCACCCTTGTACAGACTTCCTGGAATCTACCCCAGCACAATATCAAAGTCTGGGCAGTGGGTCCTAGATGTAGTATTTTTTTCAAAGCTGTCCAAATTACTGTGGTAGGCAGCCAGAAGGGGAAGACAGCTGCCTTAAGTAGCAGCTTCACAGCTTAGTTCAAAGCACACTTCTTTCTCCTTAGGACAAATGGACAATGTTGACAATGATGCCAATAGCAAGGATCATAATGGATACGGAGCAGATCAGAAAGTAAAATCTAATCCTTCTACTAAATTGGAAGAAAAGAGAAATTCCAACCACAAGGCCATTTGTGTGATACAAACACTGCATCCTGTTCAACTTGATTAGTAAAGTTAGGTCTGGCAGGTGATAACATGCAATACTTTACAAGCACAGGTTTCCCTGGGAGGTCTGCCTTAAGAGCCCCAGTGTTATCAGCAAGCCTGAGATTGTGTTCATTCTTGTCAGGAAGACACATTTTAGGGGCTTTATCTCCATCTTCAGAATTAGAACCTCAGAAACAATGCTTGGGGTCAAGTGAAAGTTGAATGGTCATACACTCCAGTAGCAGTTCCTGGACTTGCAGTGCACATCTCCTTGGTGTCCTGGTTCCCAGGCCTGTCCCTGATGGAAGCCACTTCTCTCATTTACCTTCTTTCCAGCTTCTTCTGGAGTCACATCCTTTGGGATTCCTTAGTAAAGAAGGTACTGCTTTAGCAGTTCAGCATCCTGGCTGCCCAAACTCTGCTCCAGGTTGATGACAGATGCTATGCCAAGCTTATTATCCTTATTCATTCAACTGGCCTTTGTTAGCCACCTACTAGAGCCAGACATTGTTAAAGATTCTAAGAATACAAATAAGAATAAGAAAAAAAAAAAAAAAAAACAAAGCCTGCCCTCTATATCCTAGTGGGAAAAATTCTTTTTGCATTTGGTACATGAATTTGAGGTGATACAATTGCAAGCTACTTGAAGATAGCTTTTGTGAATCCTGCTGTTTTCAGTGTTCAGCAAATGATACAGAGGATACAACAGGAAAACTTTGTTGAATACACCACATGAATACCAAGTGGCACACCCAGATCGTCCTACCTCAGCTTTGCTAAAATCACTCACTTTAACCATTAGAAGAGTATATCTAAAAAGCCAGTGGAAACCCACTGAGCCTTGGGTATGCCCACAGTCACCCAGGGATGGTAGGGATTTTTGTAGTCTTTTTAACCTTCTCTTTCCCTGACCACACCCAGGTATTAAATTCAATATACATACATAATGGAATATTACTCAGGTATATAAAAAGATGAACTCTTGCCATTTGTGACAACATGGGAAGAACTGGAGGAATTATGCTAAGTTGAAATATGTCAGAAGGAGAAAAGAAATATACTGGATGGTTTCACTCAAGTGGAACATAGAGAAGCAAAACAAATTGTAGGGGCAGGAACAGGACACAGTGCAGGTTTTCTGATCCCATGCAGACCGGGTAAAGGAGGAGTCAGAGTCCTCAGTGGTTTTTTGCAGGTCTTTTATTGGGGTTCAGCGGGTATGTGGCAGGCAGGGGTGCTGGGAGGCTGGCAGTCCACCCAGCCCCCAGCAAATCTTCACTCTATCTGGGCTTTCTGGCGTTCTCTGCTTCTGCTTCGGGCTTCTCTTTCGGCTTCTACTTCGACTTCTGCTGCTGCTACTGGCATCCCCGTGACGCCGCCCTTAAAAAGCACAGTCTTAGCTCAGCTGAATCCCATCTACCTATGCTCACACCCTATTCCAGGTGCCCGCCATCAGGCATGCATTCAGGACAAGGATCCATCATCTATCCTGATGGCGGAAGGGCAGAAAAGCCTGACATTTTCTTTACCCTACACAAATCTAAACCAAAACAGATCCTAGAAATAAAACTGCAGGCTAGAGATTACTAGAGGTGAAGGAACAAGGGGGGTGGATCAAAGTAGAAAGAGACCCAAGGATTATGGCAAAGGACTATGGGTGCTTTGATGGTGGGGTGGTGTGGTAACATACATCCTAAGCGGTGTAAACCTATTCCCCTAAATTATATGCAGTCTTGTAAACTAATGCTACCTCAATAAAGAAAAAAAAATTGTAAAGAAATAAAACCTCAAAAAAATTCTACTAATTGCCCGCTAATTACCATATGGTTTTCAACAATGTCCTGAGACATAAATTGCATCACAGACCTTTCTAATCAAAATCAAGTTGTGCTCAAGGGGTAGTTTCTAAGGTCAGTAATTGAGACTTTGTCTCTTTCCAAAAGGTCTTTCTCCAGCTCTGTCTGGCAAACTTGCCAGCCTACAGTATAGTCTCTATCTCCAATAAATCTACCAGTCTTTTCCCTTTAGCCTTTCAGAAACTCCCTAAGGGCATCTTTGAGGGTGCTATTGGTTTGAACTTGTCAGCTTTGTGTTGCAAAAAAAAATAAAAAAATTACTTTTGGGAAAGACTTGGAGTTCTCTGTTTCATAGTGTCTATCCATACGCAAATCTCTGATCCATGGCTTTGGAGCTGAAATTAGGCACAATGGTGTGCTTCCCTAAATGACACCCCCAATTCAGGAGCTAGACATTGGCGGGGTGGGGGGAGTAGACTCAGGTCTGTGGCTTGTCTCTCCTACCACTGAACCTATTCCTTAAAAACTAAAGCAGGGGTGTAGGGTAAGGAAAAATGTCAGGCTTTTCTGCCCTCCCGCCATCAGGCATAGATGATGGATCCTTGCAGTCCTGAATGCATGCCTGATGGCGGGCACCTGGAATAGGGTGTGGGCATAGGTAGATGGGACTCACCTGGGCTGAGACTGGGCTTTTAAGGGCGGTGTCACGGGGATGCCAGAAGAAGCCGAAAGAGAAGCCGAGAAAGGAGCAGAAGCCGAGAATGCCGGAGAGCCCAGATAGAGTGAAGACTTGCTGGGGAGGCCTGCCAGCCTCCCGGGCCCCCAGCACCCCTACCTGCCATATACCTGGTAAATCCCCAATAAAAGCCTGAAAAGCCACTGAGGACTCTGACTCCTCCTTTATCTAGTCTGCTGGATCTTAGAAAACCTGCTCCGTGTTCATTCCTGCCCCTACAAGGGGTAATCGGGTTCTAGAATTATCAGTTCTGTAGAGAGCCGATGTTCTCGGAGTAGGGCACAGGCGGAATTAAGAGTCCTGATCTCTTGCCTGAACTCATCCAGAACTTAGCTTCAGCAACAAGTGACTCGGGCAGGATAAATAATGCCTTTCAACAGGGGCTGAGATAAAGTTGGCCCTGTGTCTGGAGTGTGGTTTCATCTAATTTAGTTGGGAGAACAGAGTGTGAGAGTGTGTCTTGATTCAAATACCTCAGACTTACTGTTACTATTCAGTTTTAATACATTCTCTTAAATACTTTTTCATTTGCTGTATGTGCTGAGGACCATTTCCAGACAGTTAATGGTCTTTTAGAGATAATTTCCATCATTTCATTGGAGAATGGGTCTGTGGTGTTCTTCATGCTGAAATGTTAAAGAAGTGGACTATCTTCCAGAAGCTGTGGTGCTTCCTTTTAGGGAGTGACTATTTTGTACATACCGATCTCCACAAAAAAACAGTTCTCAAATCTTAACGTGCTTATATTAATAAATTACTACAACTTGTTAAAAGGGCAGGTTGCTAGGACCCCATTCCCTAGAGATTACAATTTTCTAGAAATGAGGCGAGAGCCAAAAAGAAATCTATAATTTTAGCAAGTTCACTACATGATTTTTTGAAAAAAAAGTACTAAAAATTAATAGAAATATTTTTAAATGTAAAACATATTGAAATATAAAGAAGTTATTAAAAAACAGGTTTATGTCTATTAAAGGACTGGCAGCAGTAATATAGGGTCAAACGCTGGCTAGTTAAACATCACAGTAGCAAGTGTGGTTGTGTGTTTATACCAAAATGTGGAAATACTCTTGATATCATTATAGAAGTGCTGCCTGTTTGTGGTAGGGTAGTGCTCAGAATCATGGTTTGAGGCTACCAAGAATTAAAGATGACAGAGGACCCCAGAATAAGACTTCTCAGATTGGGGTCAGAGGACAACCTTCCTCAGAATCTTTAGTTCTCTTCTATGACTTGGTGCCACCACTTATGACATTCCCTCAAAACAGAGAGAGCGCATCACAGGCTTTGCTGAACTTGGTCTGACTTGCATACCATCAGTGGCAATATGTGCCTCCGGTGAGCAGATTAATAGGCCTAAAGCAGCTATCAAACATAGCACAGCAGAGAGGATTCCTACCACCCAGCTGTACGGGTTATCCATAATGTGAATCCTCACAGTGAGTCCTAATGATAGAAAATGAATATCATTTTATATTTTAAAACTCTAGACAGAAACCATTAGTGATTTTTTCCCTGGAGAACCAACTAATTAAAATTGTAAATGAGGCTGTTATATGTTTCCGTGTACTCCTGTGAGTGTCTTTTTTTATGAAGAACTAGAACATGGGTGACTACATGGTTATTCTGTTGCATATTACAATCCAACACTACTTCTGTCTGCCTACACGCCCATCAGAGAAAAAAGCCACATTCAGGGGAAGGAGAATTTGTAAAAAAGGCTTTTATGACATAAAGCAGAATTATGAAAGAGGAAGGGGGCCTCCCCGGTGGCGCAGCGGTTGAGCGCTGGGTTGCGAAGATGCCCACAGCCTCTGCAGTGCCGGTTCCATCCCCAGCTGCTCCCCGGCCACCGGAGGAGGGTCCCACATTGGTGCGCAGACCTCTCCTGCCGCCCGCTGCTCCCCTCAGCAGTGTACTTCGGTCCTTCTGCCTGCTCTGCTCCCCGCTCTGGCTCTGGTGAATTCTCTCACCCTCCCGCGCTTCTGACTGTACCCAGTGCTTGTATAAATAAATAAATAAATCTTTAAAAAAAAAAAAAAAAAAAGTAAGAGGAAGGCCCAGACAGCTCGGGTAACCTGGCTTTTTGAGGCACTATAAGAAGCCAGAGACTATTTTCCTACTAGGTTGTTGTTGTTACTATTACCATTTGAAGATCAAAAGAAGGGGATCCCCAGTGGGAAGTGCAAAAAACATGTTAAGAAAAAAAGCTAAAAATCAACCAATTTTAATCTTTTTCTTTCACAATTGCTCAAGCACTATAGTCCCTAGGGTATCACCCCACATTCCTGATGTATTAATAATTGATGGCCTTTAGTGGTAACAATTCACAGACAAAACTTAGGAAATTTATAATTTTTCCTTCAAGACTTAATAATGTGCAATTATTTCTCAGTAATGATCACCTTAGCTGAGTTTGGTTTCTGACCACTATGTAAAACTAGACATGGGAAAACAAAACTTAAAAAATAGTTAAGTTTTTTATATACTGATCGTTTTCATTTATAGAACAATATACCCAGGGTTTCCTTAAATTGTAAGTTCTTTAGTATGTTAGAGTTAATTCAAAGATCATCATTACCATCAATAAATGGATAGAGAACGTGAAGTCAAGCTGCCAACTGAAAAATATATTTGACACCCCTTACTTAAATTGAGTATCATAGCATTCCCTGCTCTTTCAACTTAAGACTTGTTGGTTTGAAATTACATGTTAATTTGTGAGATTAGTATCTATCTCTCCACAGGATCCTCTATGGGACAAATCATCTCTGCTTTGTTCACTGTATGTCCACGTCCAGCACAATGACTGATCCCTAAGTATTTACTGAATGAGTGATAAAGAAGTCATGAGGTTCTTGGGATCTTTATTTGTGGAGGTTGACTGGTAGGCTTTAGGAATCCCTTGCATCCCCTGAAATTGTCCGTAAAAATGTGTGGGTGTATATATACAAAAACACACACACATGTCTCGGGCAAGAGGGCTTTCAACATAGAGTTCCAAAGGGTCTCTGACCTCTCCCAAAAGTAAGGCCTCACTGACTTATTTCAGTAGTAACACAGGATTTAATACCAAAGAAACACAATGTGCTACATGTAGCTATATGCCGGCAGATGTGTGGGTATATGTATAGGTGTGTGTATAATTTCCAAGAACAGAAATAGAAATGCCCCCGTGAATTTACGGAACAATCCACATTCCCACGTCCTCAGAGGAACTGATCATTCCTATAGTCATTGGGCCCCAGCAGTAGCTGCTTGCATTCATCTGTTTCTTGGCAGCAACATCCATCACTCAGGCCAGAGAAAAGGAGTCTGTAATTCCCTCCTTTCACCTGCTTGAGATGCTGACACCCCTCTTTGTGGAAGTTCCTTTTAATAACAAACCTGTGAACCTCCCGGTTAACAAAGGCATGGGCTGCATTTATAAAGCTCCCATGCTCAGGCAATTTGATCAAACAACCATGGGATTTCCCTTTCCTCATTCTGCAGCCAGAGAGGAGATCCAGCTTAGACTAAAGAGGCCTCACATGGGCATTCACAGAGGTGGGAGACTAGGCTGGGCTGGAACAGACTAATTGGCTGTGCTGTATTAAATCTCTTCTTCCCTCTCTCACAGCTCCAGAAGATGCTTCCTTTCAGTAAATTTCCACCCCAGCTTTTGTCCTGAAAATGGACACTTCAAAAGTAAATTTGTCAGAGGAAGGGTTTTTGATGTATCATTATTCCTCAGTTATCCATATTAACACAGAAGATCAGTGGTGCAGATAATTCAAAGCCAGAGGCTCTTTCTATTTAGCTTTCTAGTTCACTGTTTTGAAGAACTTGGAGGCACAGACTTCCCTAGTTATGTTTGTCTTTGCTTTTTATTAAAACAAGTTTGTCTGCTTGAGGGACAGGCAGTTGGGTGACTGAAGATTCTAACACAGAATTTGTAAATTGTAAGGGAAACAAACCCACAAGGTGCACAGAGAGTCAAACTAGACTAGATTTGAATTTACATTCTTAATCAATTGTGATCAATTGCTTTGCTCCTCTGTGACTACAGTGAGTCAGGGGTGAGACATAATTATAGGAGATGAGTTGGAGGGGAATGGGCCTTTATAAGAAGACACAAGACTGTTGTGGCTAAAATTGATAACAAAATTGATGTTGATGTTTTCCCTGCCTGATCCCATAATCTTCTATTCTGCAACCAGATTTTTTCTTTCTATGGAAATCACATTCTGTTCACCTCTACCTTCTACCCTGTCATGGCTCCCTGTGCCAGTCATGTGGGCTATTCACAAACATCCCACTCTCTTCTCCCCAGGGTGTGGATGTGTTGGCTAATGAAATGTGAGCTAAAGTGGTTCATGCACCTTCTACTTGGGAGGTTTCGGAGCCAGCATACACTTGGCTATTTGTGTTGTCTGCCAAGATGACTGGCAGCATCTGAGACAGTGGCTGCTCTATCAGTCTGGGTACCTGAGTGACTGTGATGAGCTTGCAGAAGGAGCAAGAAATAAGTGTCTGTTGTTTTAAATTTAACACTGAAATGTTAAAATTAACTCAGTATATCTCTATGATCAAGCTACTCCAAATTGGCTGGATTATCTCTCCAACCAGACACTGAACAACTTGAGGCCAGAATTACTCCTTCTGGCACATTAAGTCCAATGCATAGCATGTTGAAATCAACTTGCTAGAAGATTAAGTTCTCCTCCATCTTGGCCTGAGTCATGTTTATCTAAATTTGCATCATTCACAGAATCACCTGCTGAAATGATAAGGCATCTTTGTTGTTCAGATATATGGGAAATGGTGGAACATTCTTTTGGACCAGTAGTACAAGCAGGAAGCACTGGCAAAAAATGGAGGGGTGTCATGGCATACTTAGGCTGTAGGCATTTCAAAAATACTGGTTTCAAGAGATGGACAAGATTTTGAAATGAAGTCTTGGGGTGACCACATGGAGGATACAGTATCCCAAAATGTTAGGTTTATGAGGTGTTATCTACATCATCAACATCATTATAATACCAATATTTACTGATAATTTACTATGAATCAACCAATTTCACTATGTAAAACTCCAATCTCTTTCTCTCAATGAATCCTCATAGCAACTCTATAAGATATTATTTCCATTTTAAGATGAAGAAACTAAAGCACAGAGAGGTAAATTGCCACAACCACACAGCTAGCAAACATCTCTTTCTGAGTTCAGTGCCTGAACACTCCCCTTAACAAGGGGCTCACTAACTCCCAAATACATGACCTGCCTCCCTTTGCAGCAGCCATCCCCTGGACAGCTGTCTCCTAGAGCAACACAAAGCAATTCTACTTTCCTCTGTCCAAGCAGCCTTTCTCACATGTTTGAAGTTAGCAATCATATGTCTCTTAAGACTCTCTTTTCCAATCTAAACAGCCCTAATCACTCAACTGTTTTCAGTGTGCCATACTCTGAGGCTCCTCACCATCCCAGCTCAGTGACTCACACATGCTAGGGGCACAAAAGTGCTGGTTAAGTCAGCAGAGTGGAACTGGTGACTATCCCTTCCAGTCTTGTGCTGAGTTCATACCTTCTATGATCCTAGCACATTCCTTTCACCATGTGAAGCAGGACATGAAGGCAGAAATGGGGCCATGATCTGCTGTAGGAACAGCTGGCTGGCCATGTGTCCTGCAGGGGTCCACATGCCGGCAAACGAAGTATTAAAGACACAGCAAGTTCAGAGTTCCTCCTTCCTACTCAGGTTGGAAGCTTCTGCCCCTCCCTCTTGCACCCCAGTTGCTCCTCTCACCACTGGCCTGTCCCCAGAGGCAGTGATGAGAACAGCCTCCACTCACCATGGAGTTCATGGCAAAGTGGTTGTGTTGCGTCTGGAGGTCTAGGGCATGTTGGTAGCTGACTCCGATCTCTGTATGGCTCTGGAGGAATAACTCCTTGTTGTGGCTTATCCAGTCAAACATCTAGAAGAGACAAAAAGGTACAGAGGAATCAGAAGGGTAATAGATTCACCAGCACAAAGTTTCAGAGCTCCTGGAACTAAAAAGAGTCCTCCTGTGGGTACCAGTGACAAGCAATCATTTTTTCAAGAGTCAGGGTGGCTCACAACCTGATTTTCCAGGTAAGTCCTCACTTAGCCTAAGTACACACCATCGGCCTTTGTTTTTCTATAGATTCTAAGGGGAACAGAGGAATCAGTAAGAAACTTAGGAAAATGGGGGAGAAAGCTGTCGACCATCCCTTGCTACTTTCTCTTTGTAAAAACCTTCAGAAAGTTTTGAAAGGCCATATGCTTACTTTAGGGACAGGTGCTAAGGGAACAAGTCTATGGGGAGTTTTATCCATTACCTAATGCACTAGGAGAGGAAAGAAACCCTTCTTGGAAGGAAAAGAGCACCTAGCATGCCCCTATCCCACTTACACACTGCCTAGTCACACACACTAGTTGAATTGACTCTGAGTTCAATCAACTTTTCTTGTAATTCCACAGCCTCACAACAGCAGGGTCTCTGCTATACCCCATCAGAAACCAGAAAAGGAGGATTTTAAGGGTAGAATAAATACTGCCTGGCACAGCAGGCACTGAGTTATTTTCCTTGCCTAGACTCTGCATCTGTACCCACTGCTCCCCAGGGCAGCATGTACACTTTAAGGGGAGCTGCCCAGTTCCAGGGGAAGGCCTGATCACTCTAAGGGTTATCCCTCCTCAGGACACCAGATCTCAATCAAGCAGTTCACAGAATTTCCCAGTCAATGGGGCTGTCTCAGAAATAGCAATATTACTGAATTGCATATAATGAAATGGGAAGTTTATTTAGAAGCTTCTGGGAAACAGAACCCTAGTTCTTCAGATATGACTTCTCTTTCTCTGATGCTGCCATTATGACCCAGAACCTCATATTTCTGCAGTTATTCTGCTGGCAGTTGAAGGGTGAAGTCAACTGGCAGAAAAAAGGAGCAGCCAAAACACTGACAGGAAACAGAGCCCTGATTGAGCCTTGCCTGATGTCCACCTTGTCGCTGGACTTCCTTAGTACCTGAGCCAAGCAACCCCCTTATACATTCAAACCAGTTTAAGCTGCATTTCCTATAATTTACTGCTCAGAGCTGATACAGCGTGGGAAGGTGTGAAACCTTTGGAGAAGAGTTCTGCTACACTTGGAACTAATGTGCCATAGTTTAGGATAGGCTACAGGCTCAAGTGCGGAGTAGAGCCAAGGGCAGTTAACCACAGGTGTATGTTAACAAACTGAACAGATCACACCAGCTTTCATGAAGGCAGAACTGCAGCCTCATTCCATTATTTCCCTTTAAAGAGAGACGTGAATTTACTTTTTCAGCTACATTCAGCCAATATTTATGGGATACTCACTATGTGCCCAGCACTGTCCAAGACAATAGAAAGGCAAAAATGATTAACGTGTAGTTCATGAGTTAAGAGGTTTAAAGGCCAGTATGATAAGGAGACATGGATTCAGATAGAACTTTAGTACAACTTGAAATATGACTTGATTAAAATTACGCCTCAAAAAATGGCTGTTGAGATAGGGGCCAATATGTGCTATTAAAGTTGTGCAGAGATAGCTTCCACTCTGGATGGCATTGGGATGGGGAAGAATAGAAGCCGCTAAGAGAAGGTGACACCTGAGTTGACCTTTGACTCAGGCAGGAATTAGCCAAGTGAGGATGAGAGGGATGTGAGTTCCATGCAAAAGGGGCGTAACCATGGGGCAGCCCAGGGAGGAGCTCTGACAGAACGAACTACAGCTGTGCTTCTGGAGTCTGATATATGAGGAGATGTGGCTGGGGAGTGGTGGAGGAAGCTGACTCTATCAGGCCTGGACACAGGCTTCAGGAAACCTGGACTAAATTCTGTTGTAGCAAGCTGTCAGTGGAAGGTTTTAAACCAAGCAGTGAAGTGTAATGTAAGCTTTGAGAACTGTGTGGGATTTGAACTGGAGGGGGCAAGACAAGGCAGACAAAATAGTAAAGAGGTTGTTAAAATAATCCTGGTGAGCAAGGGTGGGAACCTGGATAACTGGACTAGGGATGTGGCAGTGGAGTCAAGAAGCAGGCAGTCTTGAGAGCTTCTAGGACCAGCATTGAGGATTCAATTATTTGGTTAGTAAAAGGTGGAGAACTTGGCAGAAAAGCCAGGTGTCTGGCATGACACCCTGAGTTGTGTAATAAAAAGTCCTACCTCTAAGGTTGGTGAGGCTGGGGAGCGAGTGGGCTATGTTTTTGATGTGCTGAAATTGCGAGATTAATCAGTTTCAAGCAGAGTGGTCTGGTGGGCAGTTAGATTAATGTATCTGGAGATTAGAGACATGGAGACTGTGACAACTCACACTTAAGTATAAAAACATCACCTCCCAGAGGCAAGTTTGCAAGATTTGGAGATGACTCTCCCTTTTGAATTATGCAGATCACTCCTGGCAACCGACATTGATAATAAAGGATGAACGCATTAGGCTTCACTTTTGAGTGTCAGAAGTGGTTTCAGGCTAGGAGCTGCTGCAGAGGCTGTCACTATGTGTGGTGTGCATTACCCTGGACCTGCTAGCCACAGTCTGTCCCACATCTCAGAGGCTTCTTTCCTCTTCTTAATGTTGTTAAGGACAAGGAGGAAGAAGGCAAGTGTCCCAGGAGTTTAAAGGAATCTAATTCTGTAATTTTTGATCTTTAAAATTCCATCTTTGTTAGCCTAGCCAGAGGTTTATTAGTTTTGTTATCTTCTCACAGAACCAACTCTTAGTTTCACTTATCTTTTTGTAGTTTTCTCTAACTCCATTTCATTGATTTCCTTTCTCATTTTTATTATTTCCTTCCTCCTACTAACTTTAGTTCTTTTTTATTCCATTTTCCAAGTTGCATTAACTATAATATTAAGTTGTTTATCTGGGATTTTTCTTGTTTCTTACTGTGGGCCTGTATTACAATTGTCTTCCCTCTTAAGACTGCTTTGCTACTACATCTTACAGATTCTTTCTAGTAGCTTGTACCTTTGATTTCATTATTCTCAAGATTTTTTTATTTAAGTTCTTTAATTCAATGGCCATTAAGCAACATATTGTTTAGTTTTCAGTATTTATTGTATTTCATTGTTTTTTTTTTAATAGTTGATTTCTAGCTTTATGGTATTATGGTCAGAAAGAGTAATAGTTACGATTTCAGTTTACATCGTTTTATTGACTCATGTCCCAACATACAGTCTATACAGTCTATTCTTTTTTTTTTTTGTGGGGCCCTCGCCAGTGGCCAGGGAATGAACCGGCGCTGCAGAGGCTGCCGGCAGCCTTGCAGCCCAGTGCTCAACCACTGCGCCACCAGGGTAGGCCCATACAGTCTATTCTTAAATACATTCATGTGCAATGGGGGAAAAAATGTATATGCAGCAGTTTTTGGTAGAGTGTTTTGTAGATGTCTGTTAGGTCTTATTGGTCTAGCTCTTCATTTAAGGCTATTGTTTCCTTATTTAGTCTCCATCTTATTGATCTATCTACAATTGTAAGTGGAATATTAAACTACCTTAGTGTTACTGTGTGGGAGGAAATGTACACCTCATTGAGTGGGCTTCTCATGGAATAAATTCTGTAGCAAGCCATTCTATCTAAATTCAGGTTCCACCTTAAGCACGTTAGCTGCTCTGTGGTGGCTGGGCACTGAGCTGGATTGGAGGCAATGCTCCAGAGAGGTGACATGTCTGAGGCACACAGAAAATGACCTGCTCTGGGGACCAGATGGTCTTAGGTGATTCGGGAAGTAGGATGTCTCCAACACGGTTTTTCAAATATAAAAAAGAAGAAAGCAAACAATAAAAAATGGAATTAGAAATTAAAGAGGAGAAATGACCACAGATGGCATAGAAAGTCAAAGAATCATAAGACATTACTGTGAACAACTGTATGCTGACGAATTCAATAACCGTGAAGGAATGAACAAATTTCTAGAATAATATAATTTACCAAGAATAAACCAAGAAGAAATAGAGAAGTGAATAAATTGATCACAATCATGGAAACTGAAACAGCCATGAAAAATCTTGTCAAAAAAATAAAGCCCAGAGCCAGCTGGCTATAAAATGAATTCTACCAAACCTATAAAGAAGAACTTATACTCATCTCACTCAAATTTTTCTATATACACAAAAAGAGAGAATGCTGCCCAATACATTTTACAATGTATTACAAGGATTATACATTATGATCACATGGTATTTACTCAAAGGAGGGAAGAATGGTTTAATATACATAAATCAATATAATATATAAAGTATAGTAATGATAAAAATCATGATAACATCATTGTAATAAAGACTTGGTATATCTGACAAGGTATTACGTCAAAAAAATTATATCTATTATACCAAAGACTAGGTATTATGACTAGGTATTATAATAGATATGTCACAAACCTATTGCCAACATAATACTTAATGGTAAAAACTGAAAGCATTCTCTTTAAAATCAGAGACAAGTATACTCACTGTCACACTTTGGCTTAGTTTAGTATTGTAAGCTTTAATCAGACAACAAGAAATAAACTCCATGCACAAGATGGAATTCAAGATGGAAAAGAAGTAAATTGTAATATTTCTATATTTGTAATATTTCTATATTTGTACAAATTTGTAATATTTCTATATTATAGAAAGCTCTGAAGACTCCACCAACATGGGAGTGCAAACTGGTCCAACCACTATGGAGAGCTGTGTGGAGATTTCTGGACCTACTAAACATAGAGCTTCCATATGATCCAGCAATTCCACTCCTAGGTATTTACCCAAAGGACACAGAAACATCAATTCCAAAGAGCACCTGCACCCCTATGTTTATAGCAGCACTGTTTACAATAGTTAAGCTTTGGAAACAACCCAAATGCCCAAAAATAGATGACTGGATCAAGAAGATGTGGTACATATACACCATGGAATATTACTCAGCATTCAGAAAAGATAAACACATGCAATTTGCAGCAACATGGATGGAGCTAGAAGGGATCATGCTCAGAGAAATAAGCCAGAAAGAAAAAGAAAAATACCGGATGGTCTCACTCATAGCAGGAATCTAGAAAACTTAAATAAGGGACCAGGAAAAAGAATAACTATAAGAAAGAAAATATCAAAATCAACAAACAACTATGAACCAGAGACACTCTATGGGGGAGTGGGGGGCAGGGAAAGGAGGGCTTGGGGTCAAAATAAGGGGGTTGAATTGTATGGGGAATATAAAAATAAAATTTAAATAATAAAATAAAATAGAAAAAAAAGACTCCACCAATAAATGAATACAGAAAAGTTGCAAGTTACAAAATCAACACAAAGAATTGTTGCATTTTATATGCAAACATCAAAAGAGAAGAAAAAGAAATTAAGAAAATAATTCCATGGCCAATCATTTCAAAAATAATCAAATACCTAGGGATTAACTTAACCAAAGAGGTAAAGGACTATACAATGAAAACTATGTTATTAAAGGATTTAGTTTATAACATAAGGAGTAGAAAGACATTCCATGCTCACAAATGGGGAGAATCAATATAATCAAAATGACTATTCTACTAAAAGCAATATATGAATTTAACACAATCATATTAAAATACAAATAATATTCTTTGAAGAAATTTAACAAAACTTTAAAAATTTATATGAAATCATAAAAGGCTTCATATAGCCAAAGCAACCCTGACAAAAAAGGAGAGAAACCAATGCATCATATTACCTGACTTTAAACTGTACTACAAGGCATCAAAATTAAAACAATATGGTACTGGCATAAAAATAGACATATGAATCAATGCACAGAATTGAAAGCCCACAAATAAATATAAATATCAATACACACACACACACACATACATATATATATATATATATATCAATAGCTTAATTCATGATAAATGAGCAATGACAATACAATGGGGAAAGAAAAATCTATTTAATAAATGGAGCTGGGTAAACTGACTACATAATAAAAGCATGAATTTGGATCACTCGCTAACTCCATGCACAAATATAAATTCAAAATGGATTAAAGATTTAGATATAAGTGCTGCAACAATAAAATATATAAAAGAAATCACTGGTGATTCATTTCATAACATCAATGATAAAGATATTTTTGGAGACTTGACCATTATGATGGCAAGGGAAATAAAAGCAAAAGTAAACAATTGGGATTACCTCAAATTAAAAATCTTGTACACAGCAAAAAAATTATAAATAGATTAAAAAGATATTCTACTGAATGGGAAAAATGTTTACATAACATAAGCAACAAGGTGTTAATATCCAAGATATATGAAAAAAAATTATACATTTGAACAATTAAAAAGCCCAGTTAATAAATGGGCAACAGATCTGAACAGACAATTCACCAAAGAGGCTATCCAGAAGGCCAACAGAGGAGCTGGAAAAATGTTCATTATAAATTTTAATATGGGAACTATACGTCAAAACCACAATGAGATTACAACTCACACCCATGAGAATGTCACATATTAAAAAGACCCCAACAAAAGCATGTGGAGAAAGATGAACCCTATACTGTTGGTGGGAATGGAAACGTATAATTTTGGAAAGCAATCTGGATTTACTTTAAAAAACTAAAAATGGGATTATAGTATGACCCAACAATCCCACCCTTGGTCACATATTCAAAGAACATGAAACCATCAACTCAAAAAAGTCATATGCTCTACAATGTTTATTGCATCACTATTATTTTTTTTTTAAAGTTGAACTCTTTTTTTTTTTTTTTAGATTTATTTATTTATTATTTATACAAGCACTGGGTACAGTCAGAAGTGCGGGAGGGTGAGAGAATTCACCAGAGCCAGAGCAGGGAGCAGAGCAGGCAGAAGGACCGAAGTACACTGCTGAGGGGAGCAGCGGGCGGCAGGAGAGGTCTGCGTGCCATGTGGGACCCTCCTCCGGTGGCCGGGGAGCAGCTGGGGATCGAACAGGCGCTGCAGAGGCTGCGGGCAGCTTCGCAACCCAGCGCTCAACCTCTGCGCCACCGGGGAGGCCCTATTGCATCATTATTAATTATAACCAGGACATGGAAAAATCTAATTGCCTACTAATAGAGGAATGGCTCAAGAAGATGTGGCATCAATAGAATACTATTCAGTCAAAAGACAAAGTATTGCCATTTACAGAAAAATTTAAAGGAATTATGTATAATGGAGCAAGTCAGAAAGATAAAGACAAACAGTGTACATTTACATAGACAATGTGATAAAGCAAAATACTGATAAAAAGTAGTGGACACTAATAAATGAAGCGAGGTCAAGGGCAGGGAGGGAGAAAGAGTCAAAGGAATATAAGAGATGTTAGTGGAGGGAAATGATACAGTCATAATAAAGTTTGTATTAGAGATAAATCTTAGGATTAAGATTTTCTAGTAATGATGTGTGACAAATATTAAAATAAGCCATGTTCCAATAGATGTGCCTAAATCAAATGAAGTAAAAAATAAATATGGTAAAGGTTGAAACCACTTCTAAACTTTTTTACCTATAAAAAGTCAACTCTCACAAAAAATAAAACAAAATTCTGCCTCTTGATACCACTTTAAAATAATTTCTCATCTCCTTTTCTTATTAACAAATAGATCAATAAAGTTAATGAAAATCTGAAATGCCTGAAGTCCTTGAAATTGGTATTGAAAAGCACTCACTCCATATACGATTCTAGATAACTCAGTGGCCAAGAAGTGACCTTCCCTGTATTTCCTGTTAAATGACTATTTTGATATGTAAATTAGCAATAGAGTTATGTGCTAAGACCAAAATGATTAGATTGCCCAGCACCAAGTCCCTGTTGGACTACAGAGCAAGGAAAGCTGAACACAGGCCAATGAGGGAAGAAAGCAATAACAAGAAGCGAGTTGAAAGACAGATGAGAGAGGAGAGTGCTTGAGGAACTGTACACTTTGTTGAGTGGACTTCTCATGGAATGGGGTCTGTATCCAAGCTATTTTACCCCATTTCATGTTCCACCTTGAATCACACAAGCTGCTCTATGGTGGCTGGGCATTCAGCTCTTCTGGAGGTAGTACTCCAAAGATGTGACGCACATCTCAGGCACAGAAAAAAAGGCCTTCTCTAGGGACCAGATGGTCTTGGGTGGTTGAGGAAGTAGGGTATCTCTAAGATGGCTATTTCCTAAAGGCTATTTCTTAAGCCTTCTCTGGACTTGAATTTGCTGCCTTATGGTACATAATCCTCTCCCTTTGCAAACATGCTTGTTTGCAGGGTCACCATAATTTCTGTTGCATTCAGTGAAAACGGCTATGAAGAAAGAATGTGTAAATGTATGTGTGTACACACGGGCATTCACACGTGTGTACATGTGTGCACGTGCAGGTACTGTGGGGGGGGTTCATGTGTGCATGCATGTACATGTGTGTAGTCGAGTGTGATGAGGATGAATGGTTCCAGACTTGGCTCTGTTACTAACTACCCATGAGACTTTGGGTAAATCTCCTCATTTCCAAGGGATAAGTGGTTCCCAGAACAGAGGTAAACATCCTGGTTTACAACTGGCTCATTTCAGAAACTTAAGGAATGTATTTTTTTCCATTCAAAATAAGAAATAGTTTTATTAAGTCTCCTGGGTCAAAAGGTATATTCATTGTTACAATTTACATGTTCCAATTTTGAATAAAAGAATATCAGTGAGAAAACTGGCATAGTTTGATCATCAGAGAAAGGAAATTTTTTAGAATCAGCCCTGACATTTTCTCTGAACCTTTACACTTCAAAATGTCCATCTGGGCAGAGGACTGTGGGTGCTTTGGAGGTGGGAAAGTTACAATGAACACACCTATGGAAGAAATCCTATACTGTCAAAATATTAACAAAGATGTAAAACAATTTATTTTGTAACAAGAAAATAAAATAAATGACCATCTGTGCACATCATCTCACTGCATCCAACAGGCCACTTTACAGTTAGCAAACAGATTCAGAAAAATGAACCCCAGGGTCTGGAATTCATTCATCTATCCAATGCATAGCCACTGAGTAGCTGTTGAACCAAAGTTCTTGTGATACTGTCCTGTCTCCTGCATGTCGGTGTAGTACCTCATCTGCCTAGGCTTTACAGGGCAATTACCTCCAAAAAAGCAGTCACCAGCGCCTTGCAGGCCTCCAGCTAGACCAGGTGCTGTCCCTCATTTGGGGCCATTCATTATCAATGCCCATCCTTCTCCTCCCTCCTCACCCCTGCTTCATCAGTGCCTGGGAATAGCTAATTCAAATAGCTCCACTTAGAAAAAGGAACCCTGGTAGAAACGCAAACTGGTCCAACCACTATGGCAAGCTATGTGGAGGTTCCTCAAATTACTAAAAATGGAGCTAGTGGTTCCACTGCTAGGAATCTTCCAAAGGACACAAAAACACTCATTTGAAAGGAAACTTGGGAAGGCCGGAGCAACATGGCGGCGAGGAGACGCTGCGAGTAAGATCTCCCATTAAAAAAAAGTTAATAGGGAGGAAAAGCGGCAGGTCCCAGTGAGAACTGGGACACGGAAGATAAACGGGTGACTCCAGCAAACTACCCGAAGAAGAAAGTGGCCATAAAAGAGGACTAGAAGGGAAGGAAGTGCAGAACCCTGCTCCCCTCCCCCGCCCACAGAGGCGGCACTCTCCGAACCAGCAGAGAGGAGGAAAACAACAAACCAAAACGGCCAACAAGAACAAACGACGCAGCAAGCGGGACTGTGAGTGGAAAGGAACTATTGCAGCCACCACACCCCGTGAACGGGAGCTGTGGAGAACCCTGCAGGATTCGCCGCTGAGGTGAGCGAACAGCTCCAGCGCCATTAGAGAACAACAGACTCAAGACCCGCACACAGCCCCAGGCCGGCCAGTAAGCTTGCGCGGAAAAGCAGCGCTCTTGGCGGGCTTGAAAAGCAAACGCAGATTGGGATTGCGGCTGCCCAGGTCCCCGCGCCTGCGACCTAGGCTTGCGGGGAGACGCGTGGAGGCCCTCACTGAGGTGAAAGTCCCTCACTGAGGAAGCAGGAACCAGGCGCCCAGGCACGGGAGCGGGTGCAAAAGGCGCCATTCCCGCGCCACTGAACTGGGCTACAGCCCGCGTCCTGGACCTGAGGGCTTTGGAACTGAGACCCGGGGCACGAAGTTCGGGGCGTGGGTTCTCCACGACGATGGGGCACAAGGCAGACACAGCACCCCAAAGCCGTTGAGCTTTACCCTACCATTCCTGCTCTGTTCCCCGTCCCACGGGGGGGGGGCAAAAAACAGCCCCCCAAGGACAATAGGAGAGATCTCTGGCACCACATAGCGACCAGAAAAAAAAGTCACTAACACCCCATAGAACAGGGAAATTTCTTAAGACTGCTTGGGCAGAAGGCTCCTGGAGGAGACAGTGGCCAGCTGGGAAGTTAGCCCATGCCAGGCCCCTTCTGACCAGCAGTCTGAGCCCACAGAGGGAACAGGCACCCACGGCCGGGGCAGACCAGGCGCGCAGAAGAGTGTGCCCGAGACTGGATGCTCAGGGACTGAGTCCCGCGTTGCCATTTTAGAACAGGGACATTTCTTCAGTAAAGAATTCCTGAAACCAGCAGAAAGCTCCCTCAGAAGCCAGAGATGGCTCCTGGAGGAGCCAGAGGGGAGCGGAGGAGTTCGCTCAAGATGCCGGCCAGTCCGAGCAACACAGTGTCCCAATGCATACGACAAATTAGAAAACAGACAGTAGGGAGTAGAAGAACCACACGGAACCTAACAACTCCTCAGGAAAAAAGCACACCACAAAAAGAAAACCACCCCCCAGATTGCAACGACAGTAACTTGGAAGAACTTCTGAGCCTTCCAGAAAGAGAATTTAAAACTGCCATGATTAAAAAAATGACAGAACTCATAAAGGAAAACAATGATCAGAAGAAGGAAATTGAGTCCCTAAAGAGGGAAGCAAAAGAAATGCAGGAGATCAAAGAATTAATGGAGGACCTAAAGAACTCTGGGAAAAGCAATGAAAGCAGAATAGATGAAATGGAAGAACGAATAAGTACTCTTGAAGACACAGAAATAAAAAAAACCAAAACAGAAAAGGAAAGAGAAGTACGAAAGAAAAAGAACGAAGAAAGACTTCGGGAACTATCTGACTCCATGAGGAAAGGAAATATAAGAGTTATAGGAATTCCAGAAGGAGAGAAGAGAGATGTAGGAACAGAGAAAATATTCCAGGAGATAATTGAAGAGAACTTCCCAAACGCGAAGAAGGAGCTGAAAATTGATATACAAGAAGCAAGAAGAACACAAAACTTCCACGACGAAAGGAAAAATACAGCAAGACACATAATAGTGAAGCTCCCAAGAATCCAAGACAAGGAAAAAATAATGAAGCTGACAAGAGGGAAGAAACAGATAACATTCAAAGGAAAACCAATCAGGCTGACATCAGACTTCTCTGAAGAAACACTACGGGCAAGGAGAGAGTGGAGGGACATAGTCAACAGACTCCAAGAAAACAGATGCCAACCAAGAATACTCTATCCCGCAAAGCTCTCCTTCCTCTATGAAGAAAGAATAAGGACCTTCCCAGACAAAGAGAAACTCTGTAATTTCATTACGACTAAACCCCCACTCCAAAAAATACTACAAGGAATCCTAAAGCCAGAACCTCACAGGGACGAATAACAACGAAAGAAGGCCAAAAAAAAAAAAGTTATTAAAAGAATAAATAAATAAAATCAAAGGAAAGACAAACACAATGGCAAATACAAATGCTAACATATCAATATTAACTCTAAATGTAAATGGCCTAAACTCTTCAATAAAAAGACACAGAGTTGCAGCCTGGATTAAGAAACAAAACCCAACCTTTTGCTGTCTCCAGGAAACACATTTAGCTACAAAAGATAAAAATAGGCTCAAAGTTAAAGGATGGAAAACAGTCCTACAAGCAAATGGATCAAAAAAGAAAGCAGGAACAGCTATACTTATATCAGATAAAACAGACTTCAAACTCAAAAAAATAAAAAGAGACCCCAATGGTCACTACATTATGATCAAGGGGACAATACTTCAAGAAGAAATAACACTCATTAACATATACTCACCAAACGAAGGAGCATCAAAATATATCAGACAACTGTTGTCCTCTCTGAAAACAGACATCAGAGAAAACACATACGTAGTGGGAGACTTCAACACACCACTATCAACAATGGATAGATCAACAAGACAAAAAATAAGTAAAGAAACTAAAGCTCTAAATAAGGACCTAGAGCATTTGGGCTTAACAGACATCTATAGAACACTGAACCCCAAAAAAACGGAGTACACATTTTTCTCAAGCGCACACGGATCATTCTCCAGGATCGATCACATACTGGGGCACAAGACAAACATCAACAGATACACCAAGATTGAAATCATATCAACTATCTTTTCTAACCATGAAGGCATCAATCTAGAAATAAACCATAAAAAGAAGGCAAGGAACTTTCCTACCTCATGGAGATTAAAAACCACACTACTGGAAGACCACTGGACTAATGAGGAGATCAAAGAAGAAATTAAAAAATTCTTTGAAATGAATGACAAGGAGGACACCAATATCCTAAATGTATGGGATGCAGCAAAAGCAGTAATAAGAGGAAAATATATAGCAATAGAAGCTCACATCAAGAAACAAGAAAGAACTCAAAGAAACAACCTAATCTCGAAGCTCAAAGATCTAGAAAAAGAACAACAAAAAAAACCCCAAAACCAGTAGAAGAAAAGAAATAATATAAACTAAAGCAGAAATAAATGAAATTGAAACTAAAAAACAATCCAAAAGATCAATGAAACAAAGAGCTGGTTCTTTGAAAAAAAATCAATAAAATAGACAAACCCCTAGCCAGGCTCACAAAGGAAAAAAGAGAGAAAGCACAAATAAACAGGATCACAAATGAAAGAGGAGAAATCACAACAGACACAGCAGAAATCAAAAGAATAATCAGAAACTACTATGAACAGTTGTATGGAAACAAGTTCAACAATCTAGAGGAGATGGACAAATTCCTACAACTCTACAATCACCCAAAGCTAGATAAAGAAGAAATAGAACACCTAAACAGACCAATTACAAGCAGCGAAATTGAAATGGTAATCAAAAACCTCCCCAAAAACAAAAGCCCAGGACCTGATGGATTTCCAAATGAATTCTACCAAACATTCAGAGACGAATTAGTGCCTATCCTTCACAAACTCTTCCAAAAAATTGAGAAGGAAGGGACAATACCAAACACGTTCTATGAAGCCAACATTACACTAATACCAAAACTGAACAAGGACAACACAAAAAGGAAAACTACAGGCCAATCTCCCTAATGAACACTGATGCAAAAATCCTCAATAAAATTTTAGCTATCAGAATCCAACTATGTATCCATAAGTTAATTCACCACGACCAAGTAGGATTCATTCCAGGGACACAAGGATGGTTCAACATCCGAAAATCAATCAACGTTATCCAACACATCAACAAAAAGAAATATAAAAACCATATGATAATATCAATAGATGCTGAGAAAGCTTTCGACAAAATGCAACATGCATTCATGATAAAAGCCCTTGAAATTCTTGGGATACAAGGAACATACCTCAACATCATAAAGGCCATCTATGACAAGCCAACAGCCAGTATCATTCTCAATGGTGAAAAGCTGAAAGCAATTCCATTAAGATCTGGAACAAAACAAGGATGTCCACTCTCACCACTGCTTTTCAATATAATACTGGAAGTCCTAGCCAGAGCAATAAGACAAGAGAAAGACATTCAAGGAATCCAAATAGGAAAAGAAGAAGTCAAACTATCACTATTTGCAGATGATATGATAATATACATAGAGAACCCCAAAAACTCCACAGAAAAACTAATTCAACTCATCAGTCAGTTCAGTAAAGTGGCAGGATACAAAATCAACACGCAAAAGTCAGTAGCCTTCCTATACACAAACAATAAATCTGAAGAAGAAGAAATAAAAAAAACCATCCCTTTTATTATTGAAACAAAAAAAAATCAAATATTTGGGAATAAATCTAACAAAAGAGGTAAAGGACCTATACAAAGAAAACTATAAAACACTGTTAAAAGAAATAGAAGAAGACACAAAGAAATGGAAAGACATCTCCTGCTCATGGATTGGAAGAATAAACATTATTAAAATGGCCATCCTACCAAAAGCAATATACAGATTCAATGCTATTCCAATCAAAATTTCAATGTCATTCTTCAAAGAAATAGAACAATTATTGATGAAATTCATATGGAATCACAAAAAACCCCGAATAGCCAAAGCTCTCCTGAAAAAAAAAGAAGGGAATGGAGGCATCACACTCCCAGACTTCAAACTATACTACAAAGCCATAATCATCAAAACTGCATGGTATTGGAACAAGAACAGACATACAGACCAATGGAATCGAATTGAAAATCCAGAAATAAACCCACAGATTTATGGTCAACTAATCTTTGACAAAGGAGCAAAGAATATGCATTGGAGCAAAGAAAGTTTGTTCAATAAATGGTGCTGGGAAAACTGGGTTGCTACATGCAAAAGAATGAAGCTTGACCACTACCTCACACCATACACAAAAATCAACTCAAAATGGATTAAAGAACTAGACATAAGACCTGAAACCATAAAATATATAGAAGGAAATATAGGCAAAACACTACGTGATTTGCACATCAAAGACATCTTTACAGACACATCACCCAAAGCAGTGATAGTGAGCAAAGATCAACAGTTGGGACTACATCAAATTAAAGAGCTTCTGTACAGCAAAAGAGACAATAACAAAAACAAAGAGAAACCCCACCAACTGGGAGAACATTTTTGCACACAACACTAATGATAAAGGACTGATCACAAAAATCTGCAAAGAGCTGATGAGACTCAACAACAACAAAGAAAATAATCCCATCAAAAAATGGGCAGAAGAGCTAAAAAGAAGCTTCTCTGAAGAGGAAATGCAAATGGCCAACAGGCATATGAAAAAATGTTCCACATCACTTGTCATCAGGGAAATGCAAATCAAAACTACCATGAGATACCATCTTACACCAGTGAGAATGGCACATATTAAAAAAAACTAGCAACAACAAATGTTGGCGAGGGTGTGGAGAAAAAGGAACTCTTCTGCACTGCTGGTGGGAGTGCAAACTGGTCCAACCACTATGGAGAGCTGTGTGGAGATTTCTGGACCTACTAAACTTCGAGCTTCCATATGATCCAGCAATTCCACTCCTAGGTCTTTTCCCAAAGGACACAGAAACATCCATTCCAAAGAACACCTGCACCCCTATGTTTATAGCAGCACTGTTTACAATAGCTAAGCTTTGGAAACAGCCCAAATGCCCAAAAATGGATGAGTGGATCAAGAAGATGTGGTACATATATACCATGGAATATTACTCAGCATTCAAAAAAGATAAACACATGCAATTTGCAGCAACATCGATGGTGCTGGAAGGGATCATGCTCAGTGAAATAAGCCAAAAAGAAAAAGAAAAATACCGGATGGTCTCACTCATAGCAGGAATCTAGAAAACTTAAATAAGGGACCAGGAAAATGAATAACTATAAGAAAGTAAAAATCAAAATCAACAAAAAACTATGAACCAGAGACACTTTTTGGGTGGTGAGGGGCGGGAGGGGAGGGATTGGGGTCAGAATGGGGGGATTGTAATTGTATGGGGAATAAAATTTATAAAAAAAAAAAAAGAAAGGAAACTTGCACACCTGTTTTCTGCAGCACTATCTACAATAGATAAGATATGGGAAAAAACTAAATGCCCAAAAACAGATGAATGGATCAAGAAGATGTGTATACACACAACAGAATATGAATACTATTCAGCAATCAACAAAGATAAACTCATGCCATTTTCAGCAACATGGATGGGATTATGCTCAGTGAAACATGTCAGAAGGAAAAAGAAAAACATAGAATGGTTTCACTTATAGGAGGAATACAGGGAATCCAAACAAAGGGTTAAAAAAAAAAGAGAGACAAAATTTGTAGGCAAACTATAGCTCTGAGGCATACAGCAAGGGAGGGGAAGGGAGATGGGTCAAAACAGGGGAGGGAAAAGCACAAGGGACTATGGTGACGCTTCATGGGTGGTGTGCTGGTGGGAGATATGGTGGTGGAGATATATGGGGACTACACATGACTGAAAAAAATCAATGATTGTACAGAAATAAACACTGAAAGAGTAAATAAATAAAATCATTTAAAAAACCAAATAGCTCCCTTTTCCCCAGTATTTAGTAAATGAAGGCATACATGAGCAGGTTGGCCATATATTGGGGTTGCTAATCTCCAGACAAGCTGACCTTTTCTAAACTCTCTTCCAGCTAGGGAATTTTATGATTTGACCTATTTGAATTGGGATCTTCAGAAGACATCTGAACTAGACTCATCCAAAGATCTAAAGAAAGAAAGAAAAAAAACTAAAGAAAATATCTCCATAGGATTTCAAACATCTTGATTTGTCCTCTTTGAGAAGCCAAAACAGCCAGGCTCAACAGCTGTAATAAAACAACAAAACTCCAAAAGGAAATGTGCATGTCCAAATAATGAAATTTTATTTCTCTGTTTAGAAACTAAGATAGTTTTGCCCAACAATAAGAAAAATGCTGCAAGTAAGCTACTTGGATCTTTATTCCTTCTTGCTTTTTGTTTTTAATTAAACCAAGTAGTTTTTCTTATATACTTCCTACAAATTAGTGAAAATATGAAATTCTGGTTCTTAGTAAGTAATAAATGATAAAAGAATCTATTTAAATGCAAATTAGAAAAATAAATAGAAACCTTTTCCCCCTTTTCTTTTAAAGAAGGGATAGCTAAAATGTTGTTATTACTTATTTTCCTTCATTTGCCAAATTTAACAATGGCATCTGTTTTATTTTAACTTTCAAACCACTTTACCACCTACTGTTAGTATTTTATACTGTTTGTAATTACAGATTATATTGGTTTTAAAGTTGTTCAGCTTGACAAGTGGGTTAAGAGGACAGAAGATAATCAATGAATTTTTTTTGCCTAAATACATGAATTTCAATGTCACTGTATATCCTGTACCCTGTTGTACAATGAAGAGACCAACCATAAAAACTTGTGATCTAAAGAGCATTAATAACCTTATTGAAGGCTGACCTTGATGCATCTGGGAAAAGTTGTATGCAGTCAATTCCAAAATTAAATTTTATGGGTGTTCCAATACAAAGAATAAAGGATTCAAATCAGGAGCTTGGGTAGCAATGCAGATTCTACCATGTAAACTTAGGTTTATACAAGTTAATATGTTATGTTATTGGTCTGATTCTCAGTTTCCTTATCTATAAAATGGAGATAACAGTTTACACTATTTCTAAGTTAATAGTGAGAATCAAATAAGAAGGTGCTTTCATGTTTTGTTAAGTGCTGTATACACCTGATAGGTTTTTAAATACATATAATACACAATATACATATTTCCCTAATATTTTCATTTAAGGCACAATGCAGATGAAAGGCGCAGAGTTAAAATTGCAGTAGGTTCACCTTAGACCAAATCACCATGAGCTAACAGGAATCACACCTATAGCTCGAACACAGAAACATCCTCAGCTCACCCTCCTTAGAGCTGCACCCCAAAGTGACCACAAGGCAAAAAGCTACACTGACACAGCCCAGAGACACCAAAGCATCCTCCTGTTGCCTCTGCCTTGAAACACACATGGAAGGCTCCTCTGCCCACACAGGGCTGAGACCAGTACACTCTCTTGGGGTTATGCCTGAGGGCACTGGTGCCTCTGCCCTCCCAGTATGGCCTGACCAGGGAGTTCACTGCTTTACTTCCAACCCTTCAGCTTTACATGCAACCTCGCCTTCCCCATCCTCTCTGCTCACCTCAGCTCTTCTACCATTAGAAACTCACATGTGAGTTTGGTTCTTAACAGTTTTCCATTCAAGAAAGACTCCTATTAAAATTCCTGCCATTCCTCTTGGAATTAGTTTATCCTGGGTACAGACAAACAGCTGATTAAGAAAAGAAAGCAAGGTCCTTTGTGAGCATGAGCCAGGGACGTGATCCTAAAATGAGTTGGCTGAGGAGCCCTAGACAGAAGAGAGGCTCTGCCATATGGTAACCTAAGGCACATTTCCTCACTGTAAATTTTGCTTTCACATGACCTCTGACCTGGGGTACATGTTCTTGAGTGAACAGGGCAAGATACAGATCCCATGTGTTCCAGGATCTATAAGACTCTTCAAGTCTGATTTTCAGTTATCCACTCTCCTAGGATTAAGCTTTCCTGCTTTTCCAAAATAGAGGAAACAAAGAAAATATAAAGTTTCCTGGTTCCTAGAATTCCACACTGAAGAAGTTTGACACCTCACCTCTTCTGTGTCCTGCAAGGCTGGCAAGCCATAGGGAATGCAAGGTTCTATGAGGCCATTTTTATGATGGTGTCTGCAGAGGGGCTGTGGCTGGGACTTGGGCCCGATTGACTAAGGGAGAGGGGGGCTCCAGGCTCTCTGCCTCTTTCCCTTTATGCTTTGGCACGTTAGCTGGCATACTTTTACATATTGTATGAAAGAGAAGCTGTTCTATCTGCCACCATAAATCCAGCTGTTCTATTGAGGATGATTCAGCCTGGTCACTTGGGAGATCCCACTACTACAGCTTCAGGAACCACCCAGAGCACCAGACAATTTTGCAGACAGGACTGTATCTCTGACCTATAGACATCTATCTGTTCCCTAACTCATTCTTTTTATACCCTCCATACCCAAATTCTCTAATTCTTAAATCCCAGATCTAGCATCCTAATGCACTGCTTACATCTAGAACAATCTGGGTTTCTTTTTGAAAAAGGTAAATACCCCACAATGAGCAAAGGGTTAACAAAACCCTCTCTACTTCTGTATGATAATCTGACCTTCAGTTAACATCCCAGGTCTGTTTCCCTGGAAACAAATATAGATAATGTGTGCCAACGGGTTATCAATTGTGCTGCCTATGGTAAAAACACCCCGTGACTGGTAAGCTGTCTCTGAATTGGAAGGATTCTCCAACTACACATGCCTGATGGGAACACCATACCTTGGGCTTTCTCCACATGGTAATTCTTGTAACTGGCAAGTCCATTGCAAGGACCCTGGAAACTGTGCTGATGGAGTTTTTGCAAGAAATGCTGCGTCCTGTGGGAAATGGAGTTTTTAAATCCTGGCAGCTTCTGCTATTGTGCACCATGGATTTGTTTCCTTGCACCTGAGCTAAACTGCTGCAAGACTGTCCTGCATGGCTCCCCTCTTAAATCGTCCTGAGCAGATCAGTGTCCAAGGTAGCTCTGGTAGTCTTGTAAGTCAGAAGGTTTAGTATTCTAAGAAGACTAAAAGTAGATGCTCTGTCTATATTTCAGTGCCAAACTATATGTTCTTCCTTCCCCTTTTACCAAGCTCTTGTCTCATTTTCAGTTTCTGTCAAAAACAGCAATGATAATAATGGCAACAACAATAATAATAACAGCAACTAACATTTGTTGAATGCTCAGTATGTACTAGGCACTGTTCTAAGCAATTTGCATATATTAACTCATAATAACCACATAATTATCTCCCTAACATTAACCCCCAATAATATCACTTTACAGTGATATCACAATATTGTGATATATATATTGATATCACAATATCATTTTACAGACTGGGAAACTAAGACACATAAGGATTAATTAGCTTTCTCAAAGCCACACAGCTAATAAGTGGCAGAGCTGAGGTTCAAACACAGTAAGTCTAGTTCCAGTGTTGATGCTGTCAACCCTGTTGCTATATCCTCCAACAACACTCAAAGCTTCACTCTGTCTACACTTCCCAGCATCACCAAGCATTCTCAAGTGTGTTCTGTTTCTCTGCTTTTCCTCTATCTGCTTCCTCCTTAACCCTTGTAATATGGTCTACTTTGACAACTTTCTCAAGTCTGCATCCACAATGAAAATCGACCATCTCCTAAACGCCTCAACTCACCACTTCTCCCTTTGATCTCACATCAGAACCTACGGCATTACTTTCGGAAACTCCACCTTTTGGACCCTCTACGCCAAGTCCTTCTCAGGGACAGGTCATCTGGTGGCACACAGG
The DNA here is from genome assembly GCF_964194135.1 of Talpa europaea. NCBI lineage: Eukaryota > Metazoa > Chordata > Mammalia > Eulipotyphla > Talpidae > Talpa > Talpa europaea. The sequence continues at coordinate 104,442,266 of NC_140070.1, read as the reverse complement.
ATGAGCTTCTCCTTCCCGCTTTCACAAGTCTCTACCCAACACTGAATTCTCTCAGGCCCATCAGCCCTTTCCCATACTTGCACTCTCTTCCTTGTCACATGATGTCTCCTTGCAGCAAGCCAAAAATTAACAGAGCACTCTAATCATGAGAGCTCAACAATTCCCCAACTCTGACCTGATTCCTCCAAACTTGGGTGCCCTGGGTGCCCTGTCACTGCTGCCTTTCAGGTCCCCCTCACCTTGACTATAATAGTCTCAAGATAAAAATCTCAAGATGGTAGTAGTCTCAGCTCTTTGCCTTTTATTCATCAGGCTCTGTCCATTTGAAAAATCCATGCAGACTCACAACTTCTATGATACAACTACTATTTCCTACTTTATGTGCCAAGCCCTATGCCAAGTACCTCCACGATTATTTCATTAGTTCGTACAATAATGCTACAAAGAAGGTACCATTCAATCCATTATACACATGCTGAAAACTCAGTACAAAAAGGTGAGGTAACTGCCTAAGATCACAGTTTGTAAGTGATAGAGATAAATTTAGAATCTAGTGTCCATCTAAACCTAATTTCCTCTGTTCCAGGATGCCCTCTAACCTTAATTTCCCAGAGAGCTGACCAGAATAAACACGAACAAGCTCTGCACAATGAGTGTACACACATCATTTCAATCCTCAAACAGCCCTGGGAGGTAAAGACACCATCAACACACATTTTTCTAGTTAAAGAGAGAGATTAAATAACTTGGCCAAGATCATGCAGTCAGGGTGGCATAACGAAGACAAATCTAGGTGTGTGTGACTTCAAAGTCCTTTCTTTCAAACTGCTATCAAATTGATTCTCAAATACGGACAAAATCCTAGATTCTCCCTGGTCAAGTGTTCCCTATGGCCTCAGTACAAAAATCTCCCTGATGTTCCACCAGCATCTCAAATTATTATGTCTTTTCTATGAAAACTATTACCTTCTCCTGACTTCCCACCCCTTCACCCTATCTCCCAGAGCCCATCCTGTTCTTCCTTTCCTCAAATCACTCTGAAATATGCCCTTTACTATCCATTGCGACTGACACCCAATCCTCATGCCTAGATGATTGCAATCACATCCTCAGGGGTCTCCCTGGCCCCAATGTCTTCCTTATACCAAGTCATCTGCTCTTACCAAGCTACGAGGGTCACTGCTTTCACCATGTCATTTCCTTCATCAAAACCATTGCTAATATCTAAGTGCAAAATTGAAGGTCCTTAGCCTGGCATTCAAGAATCCCCCTCGAGCCTACAAGACTGGTCCAAAACTGTTTTCCCCAGTATCTTCACACCTCTGTAACACATCAAGCATCCCTTCTTGCCATATTCTACTCATTGGGGGAACCACTAAAAGGAATTGATAAGGTCAATATTGATTTTAACTCTGAACCGGGAGTCTACACTGAGGCCTCCAGATACACTGGCATCCATTTCATTGCAAAGGGGAGTCCAAGCCAGCCCTGCTGGCATAAAACAAAACCAGTCAGCACATTATGGACTATGCACTGACTGAGAGTTCTCCATCTCCCCATCCTTCCTTCTTTTCTCCTCCTTTTTTTCCCTTCAATGTCTGGGTCAAAGCAGATATATATAAGGAGGAGCTAAAGACAAAACAGGAAAGGTGCTGTGCACATGCACAACACACATTAGATGCTGACTGCAGCTAGTTCCTTCCACATCCTCAGGGTTCAGAAAAAGCTGGGAGTCACAAAAAGCAGTTGCTTTCTGATTAGAGAAATCCAGTCTCTAAAACTTCATGCTAAAATCACACACTGACTTGAAAGTAAACTCTGCCTAGAGAAATATACACTCATGTTAGACCGTAAAAGGCTGTTCTCCTTGCTCTTGCCCCGCCACATGTGAAGTGATGTAATGAAGTCTCACCAAGTCCATTATTAGTATAAATATTTTCAGACTTTAAATAAGGGATTGTTGTTGTTATTGTGTTCCTTTTTTTTTTTCCAGTTACTTTCCAGTCTTTTTGCCTGAGAGGAGTGAATTCTCTATAGCACTGGCAACACACAGTACCCCACTGTGGGGAAGGAATGGTCATCCAGGAGCCAGCAAGTCAAGCAGACAAGAAACAGGACCAACCAAGCCAGGAGTCAGTCCAGGCAGCCCCAGGATATTGACTCCAAGTGGCCAAATTCCTTCCATCTGAACCACAAATGCTGATAAAATATTTTCAGGAATGGAGATAGGGAATGTGCTTCACTTTCTTCCCAAAAATGTAGAAATGAAGAGGTCAAACCCCTTTTAATCCAAGCTGAGAAAATAGTGCCCAACTTTATCCTAGAGCTAAATTTAGACATAAACTGAGATCTGGCCCTTGGCAAGTTAATTTAGATGAGCTAATGCTTGTTCCTGGCATACAGGATGCACTCAATAAATGGTAACTATTATTGTTACTGCAAAAAATGGTCTGCTGGATGTTCTCATTCAGTCCTCCCACGCATCCTAAAATCAGCTATGCCAATCACTTGCACATCTGGGGAAAAATTCCATCAGCATTAAGGAGGAGGTGGCTCTCCCTGCGGGAGTTCCTCAGAGAAAAAAGCAGCGGGACTGTGCTGGAAGGGGTCTGTGCTAGGTGGGCTTGATCTCAAGCTGAGGAAGACAGACTAGTATTCACCTTGATCCCTTCCTCCTCTCTTCCAGCGGCACTCTCAGCAATGAACCCTTGAGCGTCCCCACAGGAGACGATGCCCAGGAGGTTCAGACACACCCAGGAGATGCATGGTCATTTTTTTCGGAGTCCTGAGCCCACCTGGAGAGCACACGCCACAGGAGTGAGGGAAGAACTTATGGAACAAAGACCCCAAATACTCTTCAAAATCCTCCGTCGCTTTAGCAATCGTATCCAGAGAACTACAGTGAATTCCTGTGTTTATGTAGGGCACTGTCTCTGAGAGTGGGTAGAAATGCAGTATCATGGCAATGTTTTTAGTAACCTTCACTGCATTTCTCTCTTTTCTATCTTAAAAGAAGCAAAAAGTTGAATCTGAGTGATCCATTCTTCTGAAATGTTTTTGGGATTTCTTTCTGCCCCGGTCCTACTGCCATCCTCCTAACATGAAAGCTGTGTTTATCTTAGCTCTCTTTCCTCTCTGATCTTCAGTCTGTCCCCTGGTTCCATTATTTTTCCTATAGAGTGTTTAGGGTTTACCCCTTTATCCCCACTCCCACCGCAGACCTCATCTGTTCACACTCAGATTAGTATAAAAGGACTAGAACTCGTTTCCCTGCCTCCAGATCTCCATCACAAGATGAAACTTGCTAAAACCCCATTTTTAAAGTGAAAACATTGGAGTAGCAGCCCTTGAAACTACTCAACAGTAGGTGGTGCTCTTGTGCCAGCTCAGAATTAGTGCTCACAGAAGTAGTGCCAGCAGTCAGCCTAGTGAGTACACACTGAGCCATGGTCCACTCTATTTGGCACTGTCTGTGTGGGAACACTCTGGGGGAACACAGAGTGATCTAATACACTGACCCTGACCTCCAGGAATTTAAAATATAATTGGGAGAATGAGGAGTTTGTGCATAAAGCTACAATACAAAAAGGAATGGAACAGGGTCAACTTGAAAGGGATGGACGTGGGCTACCACAGGTGGCCAGAGGAGAAAAAGACCACCTCCAGCAGGGAGAGCAGCAGGTGAGCAGGACCGTCTGCAAGGGGAGAGCTTCAGTCGCCAGAGTGGGAGGGTGTGGATGAACCAAGGCTGGGAAGGTGGGCCTGTGCCAAGCTCAAAAGAAAATGTCCTGGTGATGGAGCTAAGTGAACAAGCCAAGTCTCACTCCCCAGGCCCTCCTGGTGCACACCTCCTCTGACACCTCAGGACAAGGGTCAGCTCCTCAGGAAATCTTCTAGGACAGACCCAGTCAGCCCATCCAATCTGCATGGAGGAAACCAAATACCCCTTTTCCCTCGGTACCAAGAAAGGGCATCTTTTCTCTCACCACATTAGTAATTGTCCTCACAGTCAGGCGTATGTTATCCTAGAAAAGACTCAGTAAGGAGGGACTGGAGGTAAGCCAAAAAGCAAGAGCATGGGGCTTCTTGGTAGACATGAAATGGGGAGCATGGAGGGAGAACACTTCTGAGATTCCAATTGAGACAAATTTCCCCCAAGGTAATTAATGTTCCTTTGCATGTTTTATCATGGGTCTCCTGACTCTTTCCAAGATAAGAAGACCATGAGGGTTTGGGTCTGCTGGAAATGACATCAGGGAGAACTATGGACACAGGGAACACTTGATAACCTGGAGAGAGGCTTTTCCCTAAGGAACAGTGAATACTACTGAGTTGGGAACACCTATCTCAGGAGACCAGAAATATGTTCACTCAACACTTCCATGCTAGAAAAGTCTCTATATGTGTGCAAGTGAGAAGACATCTTCATGTACTTACCTATTACACAGTGCCTCTCTCTGAATGAGAGAAGATAATTCTCTGGGTCGGCATGCCTTGGCGTTTTCAGGCTGACTAACTCGAGCTCCAAGAGGCAAATGCAACTATATGCATAAAATAGTTTGCACACTGTTAGAAGTGGAATCTAAAGCTGCAAGCTCCTGCCAATCCCGTCTCATATTTGGAAAACTGGTCTCAAGAAAGCCACATTACAGAGTCTAGCGTCCCTATCAAATGAATTTGGGATAAATGAATGATGGCGTTCATCTGGAGCAGAAGGACTGGTAACACCCCTGAGGGCGGATGCCAAATCTTTGTAGGGCTGCCTTGCAGAAGAAAAAAAGAGACCACCTCTGGGGACCAGAGGGCAGAGCTGGAACCACAGGGTGGAAACTCCAGAAGGCATATTTTGGTCTGGTGGCAAGAGGAGTTTGTAACATCTGGGGCTGTCTAATAAAGAAACAGGCTGCCCAACAAAACTGCTCCTCCTCAACCACAGTAATGCTCAACAGTCTGGAAGAATGAATCTCAGTTGAGGGAGGCGGGAATCTCTGATTCAAAGATTCTAGCATCCTAAGATGGTCCTGGCAGGGCTGGAACCATTCATCGAAATCCAGCTTTTCATAGGGTTTCCTGGTTATTCAGGGAGTGGCAGGACTACATTCTGACCGTATTAGCCCCTAGTCTCCAGCATGGCATGGACCCCAGCCTCCTGAACTCGTCCCCATGGAGCCTGAGCTCCACACTGGAAGTAGATGTTCCCAGAACCCATTCTGTACTTTGGGGATACGTTGCCTTTGTTCATGTTCTTCCCCTTCCTGTACCCTGACTTCGACTGAATGCTTCCCCATCTATGTGGTTCCAGTGGTAGTGGTAAGAACCTCAGTGCTATTACTTCATGCAGCAGCTATTTGTTTGCTAGCACTTTCTGCTCCAATGTGGTAAGGCCTGACTGTGCTCATCTTCCAACTGCCTGGCCCTCGCACAATCCTGGCACTTATTTAATTGGCTTACCTTCGACAACACTGATTCTAAGATCTTGCCAACCTGCTGACATGCTTCCACTTCCCCCTCCCTGTGCTAGCCCCAGATCTTGTGTCTTATACCCATTTACCATTTCCCACTTAGGATCCCTTCCTAGTTTTTCCAAGCACCAGGTCCCTACCTCACCTCCATGCTCTGCTACCACACGCTGCCCGTTGTCTGCTCCAGCATCCTTGTTGTGATAAGTGGGCACCCCCACTCATCCTCCCAGGTCCCCCATGCCTCTCCTCCACTCCTAACCTCATCCTTCTATTTGGTCCAGCTCAAGTTTATATCCACTTACTGGGATCCTTTTTTTATGATTTCTTTAATCCATACAACAATGCTAAGTCATGTGCTTAAATCCATGTATTACAGATAAAGAAACTGCTTGGAGGGGGTCCCCTGGCCACAGACAGCCGATCAGCAAGCAAAGGACTAAGCAGATAGCAAACCCGGGTCTCTGTGATTTCCTGAAATCTTTGCTCAGTCTTTCTTCAGCTGTGCTCTTCCTGCCCTCCATGAGAGACCTGAACCACACAGGGTATTCTTCCTTAGCTTCGCCCGGGGAAGAAAGCAGGACTCCAAGAGGTAAAGGAAGCAACCGGTTCAGAGAGAATGGATATATGAAAGGGTTGAGGTAGGTACAGGTGGGAAGAGGTGCAAGGGCAAGGAAAAGAAGGGCCATAAATGGGAATGGTGGTAGAAGGGGTACTGAGGAGCAAGACAGAGGTTTAGGGAAGGGAGGGGAGTGTGTTCTTTAAAGTGCCTGGAAAGGAATCTTGAAAAAGCTCCCTACTCTAAACAGACACTCAATTTATACTTTCAAATTTATGTTTATTTTTTATAAATTATACCTGGATGTTTTTGCTTTTCACAAAGGGTACTTGAGGGACTCCCTGGTGGTGCAGGCGGTTCAGCTCAGCGCTGTGAAGCTGTCCACAGCCTCTGCAGTACCGGTTCGACCCCCGCCAGCCTCGAAGCAACCCACATGGCGCAGCAGACCTCTCCTGTCTCACCTGCTGCTCCCCTCAGCAGTGTGTTTCAGTCCATCTGCCTGTTCTGTTCCCCGCTGTGTCTCTGGTGAATCCTCTCACCCTCCCGCACATCTGGCCTATACCCCAGTTCTTGTATAAATAAAATAAATCTTAAAAAGAAAAAAAAGAATTAAAAAAAAATAAAGAAAAACAAAAAGCGTACTGAAGATGTTTCTTCCACTTCCCTTCTAGGGCAGAGCAGAGATGTTTTATCTTTGGAATACCTCCATACCCTCTCCCCCATGCACACTAAATTCCCCAACCCCAGTCCCCAGCCTCACACAATTTCTCTTTCCAATCAGGATTTTATTTTCTAGCTCACCTAAATTGCTGTGGACAGAATCAATATGTCTACCCAGATCCTGGAAAGCACTGTTAACATAGTGTCTGAGTTGTCAGTTCCCAGGGGTCACTATGAGGTCCACAGCTCTATGGGTCCATTAATAAGCACAGGCCACACTTGCACACTATTTGCTTCAGGTCTCAGTCCCTTCCAGCCCGAGCGAGAGACCTGGGAGAACGCCAAGCCTCCCATGCCTGGGGCTCCTCCCAGTCCTTCCTCTGCTCTGCTCTCCACACCCACAATCCTTGTGGAGGCCTGATGACCTCGGCACACAGAGGGGCTGGAAATGCAGGAGAGGGAAGAAAGGAAAGGGAGAAAGGCTATAAGGAGAAAAATAATTTTAGAAGAAAACATTCACTCTCATATGCAGCCTGCAGAACATTGTGACTTGGATTATTTTTGGAATCTAATGTTTCTAATGTTCAAGGGGAGGAAATGAGAAAAAGTAAGTAGAGATTCCCAGGACCAGCAGGCTGCAAATAATACAGGACACAGTGTCCTGTGCTGGGGCGGGATACAGACACACTTCCTTGCCCTGAGTCCAGTCAACAGGGGGTAGGAGGGACAGTGGTTTAGGTTCTAATGGGAAGGGGGAAGGGAGGAATGGGCGGGTACAGGAGCTTTTCTCAAAAAAAAAGGCAGGAAACTGCAAACTGCCCAAAAAAGACCTTGCCCTTCTGGCTGTCCCCCAAGGTCACAGCTCTTTGATGCCTCCTTCCCAATATGAAGGGCTCAGGCAAATGAATCACAGACACTTACTGGCAGGCATGCTGGAGGCCAGTCCAGGGCTTGTCCCCTTTCCACAGCAGTGAAGGGCACATGTGACGTGAGCCTTGCCCTCTTGAACCACCTCCTAGGTATCTCCTGAAGGGCAAGGCACCTCCCAAAGTGTGTGTGTGTGTGTGTGTGTGTGTGTGTGTAAAGGGGTGAGGCCTACCTTCCCATGCTGCCTACCTTCCCATGCTGCCTACCTGGCTCTATTCCAGGCAAACCTCTCAACCTCACTAAGTCTCAGCTTTCCCACCCATAATATGATGTTCATATTCATGTCCACCTGGCCTGCCAACCACACTAATAAATGGGAGACCAAAGGATGAAACACTGACTGTATGACTTGGGTGGATCTCTCCTCTAGGTCAAAGTTTTCTGTGTAAAAGGAAGGGCTGGACCAGAAAATCTCTTAGGTCACAAATGTAAGAACACTTTGGAAACTGACATTCAAAACAATATTATATATTAGAATTGCTACAATGGCACTTCAGTTTGACAAATGACTATGGAGTCGTGCTCGCTGCTCACCAGGGATGTGGGGAGTTGGGGGTGGCAAAGAGAAGAGGCAGTGGCCAGCAGGAAGGAGAGGCCGCACTGCTCCTCTACCACTGGCCCCACTGGTTCTCGCTGCCCCAGCAGGATACTCTGGGAATGGCTATGGGCCCTCGAGAGTGATCAGAACTGTTTATACCTTAGGAGAGGGGAGGAAACAGCAGTGGATACTTTTCCCAGTGACAGGGCATCCTGGAATGTCCTGTATTGCTAATGTGGTTAACAGGACATACAAACTGCAAAAACACCGTATGTAACCTTTAGTCCAGTATCCAGTCTCCTACCATGAGGTCCTTCACCCAGTGAATCCTATAAATATTTTGTCATGATGATTAACACGAAAGTAGTATTATTTGTTTGCACAGACATTTTTTTCTTGGATGGACTGTGTTTCTGGACCCAAGTTCACATAGATGAATAAAACGAACTCTCAGCCATAAGCGAAGCAGAAGGTGACAAGTGTCTCAGCTATAAAAGATGCTTGGGGAAGGGCGGGCACCCCTCCTGGGAAGAATCACTTTCCTCTGTGACTGTTTCAAGGAAAGATACTCCTTTTCCAGACACCTTTCCCTGTGGTGGCTCTCCCCACTCTGATGTCTCAGATAGGCCCCTCATTTGACATAGGTACTTGTGCCTTACCCAAGAGGACCACACAATATGATAAACCTACATCAAAACCTCAAACTTCTCTCAAAAATCAATTATTGATTTTGTCCCATTAGAGATCATTGAAAATTATCTGGAGCAAGCTCATTTGGGAAACAGCATCAGTGACCCTCTGCATGGCCTTCGTGGGACTAAAGAATAAATCATGACTTAAAACTATATCGGGAGATGGAAGGGCAGCAGGTGTCCTTAGGAAGCAGCTGTGCTTGGCCAGGCAGTGTGCTGGGTACCTCCACATCATTCCAATCAATTCTTATAACAGCTCTGCATAGCAACATGTGCTTTTGTTTTTTGGTTGTTGTTTTTTTTTGATCAGGAAAAGAACTCAACAGATTGTTTCTACTTTCTGAGAAAAGTTCATTTTCCATTCTCACCCAAGGTGACAACCCTGAAGAGAGAATAGCTAATGTAGATATACAGGGGTGAATACCAAGAAAGCAAAAACTATTCTAGAACTGTTACACTACAAAGGGGCTGAAATATTACTTAGTGCAACAAATCTCAAAGGCAGAAATTCTGAGACATCCACATACATATCTCCTCTCTACTATCAGCCACTGCCACTACTACCATGACCCATACACACTCTGCCACCATGCTTCTCCTGTTGAAAGACATTCTCATGAAGGGAGAATATTATATGTGTGTAGGGTAAGGTAAAACTATAGGCTTTTCTGCCCTCCTGCCATTAGGATAGATGACGGAACCCTGTGGTCCCAAATGCATGCCTGATGCAGGCACCTGGAATAGGCGTGGGCATATGTAGATGGGATTCACCTGGGCTAAGACTGGGCTTTTAAAGGTGGTGTCACGGGGACACCAACAAAGGCAGAGAACGAGAAGTAGAGAAGCAGGATGAGAACCATGAGAGAGGAGAGCAGCAGAGAACGCCAGAGAGCCCAGATAGAGTGAAGACTTGCTGGGGGCCCGGGAGGCCTGCCAGCCTCCCGGCCCCCCAGCACCCCTGCCTGCCGTGTACCTGGTAAATCCCAATTAAAGCTTGTAAAAGCCACTGAGGGCTCCAGGACTCTCTCCTCCTTTACCCGGTCTGCTGGATCAGAGAACCTGCCCTGTGCACTTCCTGCCCTTACAATGTGAAAGCCATATAATGCGGAAGCAGGATAAAAGTTGAAAGACTCCGAGCTAGACTAAATTCTTCATCTTTGTTTTGCTGAGAACAAAATTGGGTCTCAGAATCTTACATGTGGTAAGCAGCACCTCTAGACAAATTCAAAGTCCCAACTTTATTTCGGCACAGACACAGCACCAAAGGATGTGAATAGAATTTTACATGCAACAATGAATATGCAGGAAGGCATTTAAAATTAGCTTCTCCACTTGGAGCAGGCAGAACCAAGATGGCATCAGAGTTTCCTTGCTTTGTTCCCTAAAAGATAACGTAGATCAACAAGTGGGGTACTGCAGCCAGAAAATCCTGTGGCTTTGGGAGAAACTGGAAAACCTCTTGGACCTCAGAGACCAAGCAGACTGTGCAGAAGGGACATGGAAGAGAATCATGCTTCACTGAACAAGATGTGAATGATCAGAGGCACCTGGAGGCTGTGATTTGCGGTAGGAGGCTGCAGTACAAACTACAAAGCTGCCATTTGGCCAACCACTCAGCCAGCAGCCCTGGGAAAGGCAGAGCTAGAGTGTGGAAGCACACACCCATGACTGAGGGAAATACATGCAGGAGAATTGGGGTGCTTCCAGAGGGGCCAGGTCTTTGGTGCAATGAATAAGAACTGTGTGTTGGGCTGCAATTCCCCTCCCCCAATCTTTCCAAGTGGTCCTGACCTTTGAAGCTCACTGGATGCACCTTCTAACATCAGTCTTGGGTCTGAAATCTCAGAGAGGAGGGCAATTGGTAATGGTACAAACAGGAGTCTGGTCATCACCCCCATTCTCTCCGAGCATTCACACTAGCAGCTTGATCCCTCCATCTCACTCCCCTGGCCCTTGACTCAAAAGTTGCACGATCAAGTCTCAGACTTAGGAAAGCATGGAGAGGCCAAACATCTAAAATATAAGAACCACAATGCCACCTCTGGAAAGGTAGAAGTAGTTTAAATCTCTAAGTTATTACTACAAATGAAAAATAGGGAAATCTAAAGGAGTGAACAATTGTCCAGATTCCAACCACAAAGATTTGGAAAATTTAATCTTTCTATTTTATAGAGTTTGAAATTGTCATGATAAAAAATTTCAAAGCAATGTAAGAAAATCAAGTCAGTGATACAAGAGAATTATGAAAACAAAGAGATAAAACAAAATTCAGAGAAACAAATGAATGTCATGAGAAATAAAATTAATGAACTGAAATTAGAAATGTTTAAATAAGAAAACAATGGAGCTGCAGTTATGAAAACATCAATAATGGAGATTAAAAACAAACTGTGAAGAAAGCTATGTAAGCAGAATAGACTAAATTGAGGATCAAATCAGTGACTTTCAAAATAATAATGCACAAAAGGTCCAGATGGAAGAAGAAAGGAAAATATGAAGAAAAAAATGAAGAAACACTTCAAGAACTATCTGACTCTATTAGGAAAGGCAACATAAGGATAATGGGTATTCCAGAAGGGGAAGAGAGAGCGATGGGAACAGAGAACTTATTTAAGGAAATAACAGAGGAAAAGTTGCCAAATCTGGGGAACTATATCTACAAGTCCTTGAAGCTAAAAGAACACCTGGTTATCTAAATGTATTGATACACACTGATTCATGACACATAGTCATGAAACTACCAAGAGTTTGGAACAAAGAAAGAATATTGAAAGCATCTAGGGAGAAAAAGCAGGTAACTTATAAAGATACTCCCAACAGGCTCACATCAGATTTTTCTGAGGAAACCCTATGGGCAGGAAAATAATGGAATGATGTACTCAAAACACTTAAAGATAAAAATTGCCGGTCAAGAACACTATATCCTATAAGACTCTTCTTCAGATACAAGAGAGACTAAAAGTTTCCCCCCAAACAGAAACTTAAGGTCTTACTTCACCAACATTAGATCTCTCTACTTCAAGAAACATTAATAGGAATTCTCCTATCTAAACCAAAGAGAAGAAAATCCACAGAAAACAGAACAAGAAGATAGATATAACCACAAAACTAAATACACAATAACAGTAAAAAAAAGCCTCATATATCAAGAATCATCCTAAATACAAAAAGACTGAACTCACAAATCAAGAGGCACGAGGGCTCGCTGGACCAGAAAACAAAACCCTCTCTACTGTCTCTAGGATTCCCATTTGAGCTCCAAATATAAACACAGGCTCAAGGGAAATGAGTGGAAAAAGTTCCTACAAGCACGTGGGACCCCCAATAAGTAGAACATTCATACTCATATCAAATAAAATAGAATTCTAGCTAAAAAAAAAATACAGCAAGAGACAGAAGTGGCACATTATATAATGACTAAGAGATTAACACATCAGGAAGACATAACACTCATCAACAGATATGTACCAAATGAAGGAGCATCAAAATACATAAAGCAACTTTATCAAATCTGAAAGCAGACATTGACAGCAACACAATAGTAGTAGGGAACTTCAACACCCTAATTTTGAACAGATTAGGAATTAGACCAATGTCTATTAATAGATATTTATAGGACACTGTACCCCTCAAATCTATATACACATTCTTTTCAAATGCAGAAGGCACATTCTCAAGGATAGAGAACATGTTAGGTCATGAAACAAAGCATTAGGTTCATGAAAACTGAAATTATATCAAGTATTTTCTCTCATCACAATACTATCAATCTACAAAACCACCACAAAAAGAAAGCAAGAAAAACCTCATATATGTGAAGACTGAACAACATACTACTAAATGGCTACTGGGTTCATGAGAAATCCAAGAATAAATTTTAAAAATACTTGGAGATAATAAAAAATGAAGACAGACTCTACCAAAACCTAAGGGACACAACAAAAGAGAAACTAAGAGGGAAATACATGGCTAAATGGTTTCATATCAAGAAACAAGAAAGAATTCAAGTAAATAATCTAAACTTACACCTTATGGAACTAGAAAAAGAAGAACAAACACAAGCAAAGCCAGCAGAAGGAGGAGATGATAAAATATAGGGAAGATACCTGAAACAGAAGTCAAAAATACAGTCCAAAAGATCAATGAAACCAAAATATGGTTCTTTGGAAAAGATAAAGAAAATAGACTATCCTCTAACAAGGGTTACTAATTACTAATAAAAAAAAAAAGGAAGAATCAACAGAATCAGAAATGAAAGGGAAGTTATAACAGACATCTCAAAAATACAGATCATAAGAGATTATATATGCCATTACATATGCCCAATTGAATAACCTAGAAGAAATGGACAAGTTCTTAGAAAAATATACCCTCTTGGTCTCCCTGGTGGAGCAAGGGGTTAGGGACAGTACTATTAAGCTGTCTGTGGCCTCTGCTGCACAAGTTCAATCCCTGGCTGGCCAGGGAGCGACCCACAAGGCGCAGCAGACCTCTTCTGTCTCGCCCGCTGCTCCCCTCAGCAGTGCTTTCAGTCCGTCTGCCTGTTATGCTCCCCACTATGTCTCTAGCGAATGCTCTCAGTCCCTGCACCTCTGGCCTGTATCCCAGTTCTTGTATGCATAAATAAATAAATCTTTTTTTAAAAAAAGAAAAATATACCCTCCGACACTGAATCAGAAAGAAATAGAAAAACTAAGCAGATCAGGGCCTCCCCTGTGGCTGCAGCATGTTGAGCACAGTGCTGTGAAGCTGTCCACAGCCTCTGCAGCGTGAGTCCATTCCTGGCCTGCCAGGGAGATTCCCACATGGCGCAGCAGACCTCTCCTGCCATGCCTGCTGCTCCCCTCAGCAGTGCTTTCAGTCTGTCTGCCTGTGCTGCTCCACACTCTGTCTCTTGTGAATCCTCTCACCCTCCCGCGCCTCTGGCCTGTACCCCAGCTCTTGTATAAATACAAAATAAATCTTAAAAAAAAACTAAGCAGATCAATTACAAACAAGGATATTGAAACAATAATCAAAGTTCTCCCAAAAAACAAAAGTCCAAGACCATATGGTTTCATTAGTAAGTTGCTCCAACTTCCAAAGATCAACTAATACCTGTCCTTGTCAAACTTTTCTAAAGAAATAAGGGAGAGGGAATGTTTAAAAACACATTGTATGAGGCAACATTATACCGATACCAAAGGGAGAAAAAACATCACAAAAAGAAAATTATAGATCAATACCCCTGATGAACATAGATGCAATGATCCTCCATAAAATCTTAGCAAACTGAATTCAATATTACATTTAAAGGCTCAAAGGTCATGACCAAGAGGGATTTATTCTAGTATGGCTCAACATCTAAAAAGCAATTAATAATATTTACCATATCAACAAAAGGAAAGACAAAAAACATGATCAACAGATGCTGAAAATGCAATTGATAAGATTTAACATTCATTTAGGATAAATAACTTCCAAAAAATGGGGACAGATGATACATACCTCAACATAATAAAGGTCATACATACCTATACTTAACATACTCAGTAATGAAAAACTGAAAGCTGTTTCTCTAAGACCAGGTACATGACAAAGAAGTCCTTTCACTACTACTATTCAACTAATAGTGGAAGTCCTAACTAGAGCAATTAGGCAAGAGAAATATATAAAAGGACTCTAAATGGGGGAAGAAAAGTTTAAAATATCACTATTTGCAGATGACATGATAATATACATAGAAAACCCTAAAGACATTGCACACACAAAACCATTAGAAACAATAAATTAGTACAGTGAGGTGACAGGTTAAAAATCAACTTACAAAAATCAGTTTTGGTCCTATTTGCAAACAACAAGCATTCTGTGTTACTTGAATCACCTCTAAATTACCCATTCTCCTACAAATTGCTCATTAAGGTTTTCCTGACATTTGGGTTGCAATATTCCCTCTTGTCTGAAAACTCCCCAAGCATAGATATTGTACCTAGGACAGTGGGGTGCAAAAAGCAAACATAAATAATAATAAATGGGAGTTTGTGTGTCCACCTCCTTTATTAGATGCCTTATTGCTCCAGGACAGAAATTCTGGCCTACTTGTCTATATCTAAATGTCTTGCTCTGGACACAAGACAGGCTGTTCAAAAGACATTTATTAAATTAATAGGTGGCCTGCTTTATGAATTACTGTCAAATAGAACTTCACCTCCCTAAAAATTGAATTGGGAGAGAGATGGCGCCCTCCTCATCACCACCAAGATAAGGAACACAGGGATCAGGGGAAGGTGGTGAAAGGTGGTTTCACTCCCCATGGTCAGCTGGTAAGGGATCCCTGAGAAATAAGCTGTGACCCCACTGGGTCAGAGGGGAGACTTTGCACCCACTCCTTTTACAAAATAGAAGCTGAGTGATCAGAGACTCCTTTGATTGCCAAGAGCTTCCCAGACGTGGAATTAGAGGTCTCCAAGGAGCCTCCCACAAAGGAGCCTAGGACATGGCTCACACAGGAACTATTTCCTCACAGCCTTGTTTAGATGTAGATCCACACACACAACCCTCACCCCCAGCTTTCCTTGTTCCCTCTCAAAAATGCCAAATAAGTCAAGGGCTGAGGTACTTAGTTCTGCACAGATATTTTAAATTAATCTTGAAGCAACTTAAAAGGACTGTTTCTCTCCCGCCCCACACCCAGCACATTTTCTGTGGCAGCTGGGTCAAGCCTGAGCAGCATTTTCACCACTGACTCAAATCAAAATATTCCTGAGCTTCCCTCTTCCCATCATCCTTTTATTTCCTCTGTTTTGGTTTTGATATCTTTCCCCCTTCCTCCATTCCTCTGCACACACGCGCGCACACACACACGCTGCTTTTTATGAACACATCATGGAAAAATGGATCCTTAAGTGTCCATGCATAGAAATTCAGGGATCATATACTTGGAGAGGGAAAAATAAAGTATGCTTTTATTTTAATCAACCTCTAACTGAAATGTAATATTCTCTTCTATTATGAACATACACGACAAACTACATTAATGTTAGCAAAAGTTGTGCCTCTCACATCAGTAGACATCACATACTACATGAGGGTCATTGTCTTGAAATATGTGTGCTTATCAGCACTTCCAATTAGTGGTACTTCTAGTAGATTTCATTATTTAATATGTATTAAAGAAGTACATTTTGCTACTATATTTTTAAATTTAATATAATTGTATTTCAATTGTTTCCAAGTATACATCTAATACATACTTATGTATGTATATGTGCATACGTGTACATATATGTAAACTTTGTACATTTACAAATATTCTGAGAAGGGGATGATAGTCTTCACCGAATGAGGGGTCCACAGCAGAGAAAGGTTAGGAGTCTCTGCTGTCAAATGAACATTAGAACGTGAGGTATGAGTTTTTCCTCAGTCATCAGGGCATGGACACAAAGGATACTGGTAGTGTTCAGTGGGATTGTGAAGCAGGTCCTAGTTGCAGAGTGGTGGGAGGGCTATTATTTTGTTTTTGAGTCAAACATGATCTGTGACCTGTGTAGTCTTCTCACACCCTTGAGCTTCAGAGATATAGGAGGTGCCTCAAACTCTAGCATGTCTAGGAAGATTTAAGTCCCCCATATCCCCTTCTGTCCCTGGCTTACTAAAATAGGTACCCAGGTCTGGCTGCAAACAGATTCCCTGCCCTAGAATAGAAAAGACCCTAAGAAAAAGATGATGTTCTAGACCTTTCCAATTCTAGTCACAGAAGCAAAAATACCTGCCCCTGGCTTCACAGACCATCTGAATCCTGACCTGATCTCTCATCACTTGGTGAGTAGTGGTGGGATTCTGTAGTCCAAATGGCCCCTTCCAGAGCAACTAGACCAGGATCAAACCCAAGCTGCCCAGACACAGCAGAGTCCTCAGGAAGGTCAGGGGTAAACTTGAAACCCCTCAAGTTGAGCTAAAACACTTTACATGTCTTTTTCAAAAACTCACAAATGATGTTCAAAAATTCTGGTGTAGAAGAGGGCTGCATATTATTTATATATGCGTGTGTGTATATATATGTAGATATAAAGAGAGAAAGAGCTCTTCTGATTATAAATTAGATAATATTGGAAAACACTGGAAATGTATATAAATTAAATCAATCCTTTAGATTTACCTGGCTCTTAGAAATAAAAACTATTATCACTGTGGGGGACTTTTTTTTTCCAGTTCTACCTACATTGGCACTCTCGTAAATTGGGATCATAATTATCTAGTTTTATATCATGATTCCATAACTTACAAATACCCAGAGACATTTAAGTATGGCTCTTAAAAGACACAAAACCATCATATCAAAGGCTGTCTGTAAAACTCACAGGTTACTAAGAGATGTCACAGTATTTGTAAGAGTGGTATTATACATTTAAATATAAGTTATTTTCAGAAAATTGATAGAACAGTCAATTCACTCTTCCTAAAGCACACATAATAGTATTCTTTCCTTTAACTTGAAGAGCATCTAGAGAAGATATTTTTGTGTCCTCAGCAAAGAGGCACTATGTATATGTATAATTTTTCATTTTTATTTCCTCACATCTTCCCTGATAAGGGGAAAGCTTAGAAAATTCAGTGCTGGAAAAAAAAGGAGTCTTGTTTGAGAAACTACTCAGAAGCTGAGGAAAGAAGTAGTATGGTAGGAAGAGTCTTGGATTGTAAATGAAAGAGAGCAGGTTCCCAAGTCGCCATTGTAGCCCCAAATCCAGGAGCACTTGCTTGTGGCCCTGCACATCAACAGAGACACCACCATCCACCTCAAAGGACCGATTAAGCCGCCCAGATTAAACAAATCTGTGTATTAAATTGCTTTGTTGGCAGTCAGTAATCACTAAGCTGAGCTATTGTGGCTGCTAACAGCATAGGTTTCATTGCTGAACAGGCTGGACCACTCACTGCATGTCCAGAGAACAGTGTCCAACAGTGAGTAAAAGTGTGGACTCTGCAGCCACACTGCTCTTCCAAGTTTGGTCAAGTTATCTAGTCTCTCTGATTCCTCATCTCTAAAATGGGATCATGATAATACACCTGCTCCATACGAATTTTGAGAAATTGCAAATGAATTAATTTACATAGTGCTTAGAACAGTGCCTGATAATAAAGACTTTACAAAGGGAGGTTAAAAAGTCAGTTACTCATGGCCAAATGCAAAACTGAGATAAACACATCAGATAAAACCAACAACCACATTTTTAGAAAGCTTTTCAGAAGTGCATTATCATTCATCAGTAAGTTGGAGCAGGATCCTCTACCAGTTTCTGAAAAAGGTCTATCCCCAGCCCACCACTGCTCAGGTCTGGCTGCCTCCTCCTACCTTCTCAGCATCCTGCTCAAACAGTCGTAGCTGGAAGCACTGGTCCAGCTTGAGCTTGCGCACGTGCCACATCTGGTGCAGGTGCTGCCGGGTAGAGTGCAGCTTGTCCAGCAGGCTGGTGATCTTGGGCACCAGGCTCTGGAAGTCGGCGCTGCCTGGGATGCAGTTGCGCCCTGAGAAGCCATCACTGCAGCGGATGCACTGCAGCAGCCGCTGCCCCTCGCGGTCCAGCTCCTCCACAGGAGCCTTCAGCACCTTCTTCTTGAGCTGCGTGTGCTCATCGATGAGCCGCCGAGAGCCCTCCACGTCCACGGGGAACTCCTTCCGGGCAAGCATCTCCTGCAGGTCCTCGAGGCGAGAGAGCAGGTGCACCGCGCTGTTGAAGAACTCCTCCAGGGAGAGCCTCAGCTCGATCCACTCCTCGTGGTTGTAGTCCAGGGAGCCGTCGAACTCCTCCGTCAGCTGGGAGGGGTCCACCAGCTTTGTGAGGCCCTCCACGGACACCATGCTCGTCTGGGAGGGTTAGAAACATAGAGTAAGACTCCGTGATGGGGGAAGGCAGGGGAGTGCACATCCGGGCATAGAAGGCACAAAGAAAGACAGTCGAGGGGAAAGGTCAAGATAAGGCCACACAATAAGGAACACACCATGTGTAGGAAAGGGTGAATGGGAGGGGAGAGGCCCATTTGTCAAAAGCCACAAACCAGCCAGGGTCAGGAGTTTTAACAGCCTGGCTGACTTGCTCAAAAAGCTTCTCCACTTGCCCACCATTTGCCATTCAAGGAAAGACTGCCTTTATGTTTCTGCTCCCTCATCTTTCTCCTTTCCTCCTGGAAGTCAATGACAACAAGGCTTCAGCTGCTGAAAGGAAAAGTGGGAAGACTAACAGATAAGTGCCTGGGGGTCCAGGTCAGCAAAGCTTTAAAACCAGGCCCATCCCTGGTGGTATAGGGGTTAACTCTAACCCCATGGGGGGTTAACTCTAACCCCCCATACCACCAGTGCTATCAAGCTATCACCAGTCACTGCTGCATGAGTTTGATCCCCAGCCAGGGAGCTAACCCACATGGTACAGCAGACCTCTCCTGACTCGCCTACTGCACCCCTCAGCAGTGTATTTCAGTGGATCTGCCTGCTCTGCTCCCCGCTCTATATCTGGTGGGCCCTGTCACCCCCTGCACCTCTGGCCTATACCCCAGTATGCATAAATAAATAAAAATAAATCTTTAAAAATAAAATAAAATAAAACCAGGCCCATGATCCAGGATATTACCATATGGGAGTAAGGTCAGTAATAGAGCTATAGGGTTCTGAGTAGATCTTCCTGCCTCAGCTCCATGCAAGGTCTCCAGTTCAGGGAGTGCCCTTCTCAGTGGTGCAATGCACAGACCCAGGGCTGAGTGAGAGGGCCTCAACTATCTTTCTTGTACTTCTTGTTTAAGAGACAGAGACAAGCTTGCTCTACTCAGGGAGAAGTGGGGTGCAGGGAGATAAAAAGTGCTAGGCAGCTACACTGAAGCAAAAGTTCCAGACTTTTTGAAAGATTATTTTCAGTCTCTTCAGGTTTCTAAACCTAAGCTTATAGGCTTGTTGTCACCATCTCTGTATAAACAAACCAAAAATACAAAAAGCATTTCCCTACAGGACTGGTATCATTGGGTAGGGGTGCTGGGAGACTATGAGAGTTAACTGTTTGTATACCAAGAGAAATTTCTGATGTTATTTACAAGAGTGAAAACTACTTCAGTGAGGTTGTTGTGATCAAATGACAGCCTGCTGGGGCCAACCCCCTCAAAACACACACAGGTGCTCCCAGCCCCTGGGGCACAAGAGTCAGGAAGTGACTGCAAGATTAAGAGCAGCTCCATTTTCCAATGTACACACACACACACACACACACACACACACACACACACACACACACACCAAGTTTCACCCTCTTACACATGAGGACCAGAATTCCAAGAAAGGGTATTTGGTTAGAACAAAGATTCTTAAATCACTCATTTAATCTCATGCGTCATCATTAAAAGTTCTCAGGGGACACACATGCCCTCTGGAAAATTCTAGTTTGAAAAATTACTTGTTTTCCCTGAATATAAAAGCAACTCTCAAAAAAAAAAAAAATAGAAAAATATGAAAATAAAAATCACTCATAATCCAGCCATCCCTTGTGGCCAGAATTTCAATTGCCTCTTGATCTTCTCTATACCTACGCTTAAAATAATCCACCTTTTTTAAAAACAATATATTTCATGAGCATTTTTCAATGACATTGTTTTTCTAAATATGATTTTTAATGACTTTATAGCATTTGTGTATTAATGTTACCAAACTTAAGCTAATACACAGGCTCCAATCTCTGTGTGTGTGTGTGTGTGTGTGTGTGTGTGTTTGGTGTGTATACATACATGTGTTTTACTGCAAATACACTATAATGAATATCCTGGGAGACATTTTTGTTCATATAGCTTTCATCTTTTTGTTTTGTTTAAGTTTTACATTAAAATATTTTCCTAGAAGATTTACT
The DNA here is from genome assembly GCF_964194135.1 of Talpa europaea. NCBI lineage: Eukaryota > Metazoa > Chordata > Mammalia > Eulipotyphla > Talpidae > Talpa > Talpa europaea. The sequence goes on along the minus strand of NC_140070.1, from coordinate 104,421,570 downwards.
AGAAAAAGGGATATAAACTATTTTAAGACATTTGACCCAAATCACAGTGTTTCCAGTTAATACTGCCCCAATTTACACACTCAGCAATAGTAAATAGGAGTGTCCAATGACACCTCGCATTTGGGAATCTCTCAATTCTCTCATTCCGCCCCAGACTCTAAGAAAGGCCACAATAGCCAAGGAATGCTGAAGTATCAGCCCCTGTCATGTTGGGTATCACAGAGTAAACGGAGACGTGGAAGTGAGAAATGTGCGGATGGCAGAAGGGAAAGAGAGGGGAGGTGCTGAGAGAGGTCTGGCTCACCTCAAAGATGAATTTGGAGCTGCCAAAGTTGGTCTTCTGCTTCTGCCAGAAGTTGTCAGGTTTGATGATGAGGGCCACATGGATCTCGGCTGGAAAGGCTTCCTGCAGCGTCTTAAGGAGCGGCTTAATGAGGTCCCACTTGGAGCCCCGCATGTCGATGATGACGGTGAAGCCACGTTTGCACACGTCCTCACTGTGGGGAGGTCAGAGGTCAGGCATGGTCACTCTGGGGAGCTGAGACTTTGGCATACACAGTCGAAAGGCATCCAGAAACCTGCATTCCTTTTAATTTGGACCACCCTTCCAACTTCACACCAGGTCTCCTGGCTACCTTCCAATGCAACTCAAAATGTACTGTCTCAGAAGCCTTTGGTAGATTAACCCCATCTGACTCAGGGCATTCTGCCTTCTCCCAGCTCTTAAAAATAACTCAGCCTCCCCTCTAGTTAACTGCACCTGTTGGGAAGTTTAGTGTTTGAGTATTTACACTCGTGTTTGATTTTCTTTTCATTTTTGTCTCCCTCTCTTGTTCCTGAGATGAACAGTATTTCCCCCATTTGAATACTAGTTCTCTAAAGGACAGGGTCCTAGCCGCCCTTAAATCTGGGATGGATGTCTTTCCCCATGCCCACACCAAAGGCAGACACTGATACGTTTTGCCATGAACCCAAACTGGACCAAAGAATCTTTTCAATAAAGGGTTCTCAGCCTATTCTATTAAGAGATTTGCGATGACACAAAGCATGAATAACATATATTTTCCTCCTCTGTATTTACTTTAGGATGTAACTTGAGTTCAAAGTGTATGTCAACCTAAAAAAAAAAAAAGGTTGCTGAACCATGCTGATTGCTTATAGACAGCGCAGGTGGGAATGAATGGATGGATCTAATTGTCTTGTCCTTCCATCATGAGAGTCAGGGTGTAAAAAGGCACATTTCAGGAAGCTAAGAGAAGGCAAACTACTCATGAAATCAAGGTCAGATGAAATGACAGTGACCATCTTGAAAACCAGGAAATAACCAGACTAAGTGAATCAAGATGTTGTTATATAACTTATTAAGTAGCAAAGTTTATGTAAATACTTGAACTTCAACCAATACTCCTAAGAGTGAAAGAAAAAAAAGTGAAGGTCAACATCTCAGTTTGGAAGTAAGTTTATGTCTTGGTAGTGAGGGTTCTTTTTCAGTTTATTAAACCTATGCACTTATTTTATAAGTCAAAATAGACTTTGGTTAAATCACATTTTTATATAAATATTGGTAATGTATTTCCTGAGGATCTATTCCTTAATTTCCTATTTCCCAGATTGTAGTTATTTGAACCAGGGTGCATGTTACATGACCCACAGATGTGCACCACCATATATCAGTCACTTAAAACTACTGGGGGTAAAGCCATGAAAGAAAACAAAACCTCCTTTCAGACTTCATTCTCAAGTCTCAACCAGGGATGAGAATGTCATAGTCTGGTGAAGAGACCACAGCTCCCCTGAGTGTGTGATTGTCTCAGGCATAAGGGCTCTTACTTAGGCCTCCCAGTTAAAAAGGAAACTCCCTGTAAGGAGACTCTTCCCACTTTTGTGATATAAAGGATTAGACTCAGCATGGGAAAAAAGCTGAGTCTTTTGTTTCTTCCCAAATCCTGGTCCCTAAAGGAAAGGAGTTGCCTCTTCTCCTTCTCTGACACTAAGTCAACAAGTGTCCAGAGTCTTCCATCAATAATTTCCTCTGCCCTGCTATCTGAAGCAATGTGACTTTTAATTAAATTATGGGAGTTCTTTCCAATTATAAGATAAACAGCTGGTAATTATAGAAAAGTTAAAATATTCAAAGATCTTTATGAGAGATGCTAATGACAGGAATTTATAATAATCTGGCCTATTTTCTGTCTGTCTTTTTATGCATGTAATTTTATACTATATAATCTACTTCTCACTATAATGTAGTTTTCTCTTGTGTCTAAAATTTCATTGGAACTAGTTCACTTAATGACACATAGTCCATCTTATACCTAAAACATAATTGTTTTAGTCATTCTCATTACTGCTTTACAGAAAAGCATATAACATGTAACATGTTATGATATATAAACATGTAACGGAATTTACATGTTCCCCAGCAACAAAAGTAACCCACTTAATCTATCTTCACTAGCACTGGTCATTGAATTTTTAAAATCTTTGCTTATTTTCTAGGAAAAATCTTGTGCTATATTTAAATTTCCATTTCTTTGATTAAGCTTATATCTACCAGCTGCTAAGTATTTCTTCTGTGACTTACCTGATCATTTCTTTTCCCCATTTTCCTACTAGGGTTTAATGATTTTTCACACTGAGCTTAGTTTCATTTAGCTTAACTCACATTTGTTACATACCCACTTATGTCAGCTAACTGTGGGTCTTGCCTTTCCTCAGAGATGACTGACTTGTTTAACTGCCCCTCAGTCTCCATCACAGTTACATTTAGGCTAACATGAGAAATCTCCATACCTGATATCAAATAGTCAAAAGAACTGGAGTTTGACTAAGCCATGCTCTAAATGGTGGTCTGTAGCTGGCTATCTACACTATTATCTATTAATTTCTGACAACTAAAAGTAGATATCAGGTATTAATATTTCCTAGAAGTTCTCACTAGCTCAGAAGGAAGGGAAAGAAGCCAGGGTCTGAACACTGAAAGTTAATCTAATTGGCAACTTTCTGTGAAAATAGCCTAATCTCCCAAGGCACTCTGTATGTTTGATTTTAAGTAAAATGCATAGCTGGGAGACAGAAAGGAACTTTTTACCCAGAACTTATTCTATACCAGGGACTGTGTTTGGAAACTTGACATTTGTGATTTTACTTTATCCTCACAATACCTTATAAACTTGGTATAAATATCTTCATCTTCATGTAAGAGATGATGAAATTGAGGCACAGAATTTGCTAAAGGTTGCATGACTAGTAAGTGGCTAGGGAAAGGGTCAAAACCAGGATCAAAGACATTATAGCCCATACCCAGGCCATTATATCATATTATACCCACTACTTCACCCTACCTCTGGTGTTTTTATGATTGGGTTTGTGATGGAGGGATTAGGTAAGAGTGTTCACAGGAGATGGGGGAAATAAGGGCAGAATCCAAGTGGCTGACTTTCTTTCTCTAGTCTGTGCAAAATCACAAAATCACACAAGCAAAGGAGCATGATGGATTCAAGTTCAAGTAATTCAATTTGGTCTAAGCATGTGGGTTAGAGGAGACGAGCTCTCAGAGTGGTGCTGTGAATGTTCTAGGGCGCGGTGTCCCTGGTTCTGACTCTCCACTTGCACACCACCCCCCAGGAGACAATGAGACTTGCCTTGCTACCTACCCCCCATCTCTTGTAGACCAAGTTCTCAGTGCCCAGAACCCTAATATTTTCTACCCAGAGCACCCTTAGCCTATTTTCAGCACCCACAAAGATAAGTAATTCTACCAATATCAGTAGGCCTGAGGGGTGGCAAAGTATTGCTATTTTCAAAGATGTGAATAAAACATGGATGTGTGAGCTGGGGTGTCCCCATCATGGGTGAGGCCCCCTGCAGGCTGGGGGGCAGGAAGAGAAGGCAAGCAGAGCATGGTCTGAAGTCTGGTCTACCTGGGCAGTGTAACCACTCACAGGTTCAATCAGAGAGGGAACATGATCAGGAGGTTTAGTAGTTGAGTCTGCAGCTGTGAGGACAGAGAGTAAATTGGAGTCACCAGAGGGAGTGATGAAAGCAGAAGAAAAAAAAAAACCTTTAAATCTTGGTGTAAATGTTCTTAAGTGAAGTTTTCCTTGGCTCCCCCTGTTTAAAGCTACAGCTATCACCTGGCACTTCCTACTTTCCCTCCCTAAAATATTTTTTCCCTTTAGCACTTATTATCATCTGAATCAGGCATTTCACTTATTCATTTATTGCCCACCTTCCCTCATTAGCAAGTAGCCTCAATGAAGGCAGGGGTTTTATAGTCATTTCACAGCTGGAGTCCCTAATACAGTGGCCAGCACATGCTGACTCAATACACCCAGGAAGTAGAGGGAGCAGGTTAAATGTGTGGAATCTAGAAGCATCATTCCTCAATCTGAATCCTGGCTCCTTCATCTACTTATTTAGGAAACTTGGGCAGGTTACTTTTAGCTTTGCTATGTCTCGTTTCCTTATGTAAAATGTGAATAATAGTATCTACATTATAGGGTTATTTTAAAGATTAAGTTTGTTAACACACACTTAACATGCTGCCAGCCATATTGTCTTCAAGTCTTACTGCTGTAGGAGACACTGTTGGTGTCCCCCCAGGGGTCCTCTGTTGACCGCTGTGCCCACCCCCAGCTCCATGAGTGTTGCAACCATTAGCTTATACCTGTGAACATCTCTGGGGACCTGCCTTTACCTGATCAGTACCACCTCACCAAGACACACCTGGGTAGTTAACAGTCCCATCCTAAGGGAGCCAGTGCTTCATCTATACATTGGTGCCAACTCTCAGATTCTTAACTGCAAGGTGGAGTAAATCTGGTCTCCCCATTTCCCTAGTCAGTCTCAGCTAGATTTTAACTTCCCCTTCCCTACTCTGCATCTCCAACTCCCCATACCCTTACAAGGGTATTCCTTGTAATACAAGGGAATTCCTTGAAGGGAATACCCTTAAGAAATCATTTGTGGGCCTCCCTGGTGGTGCAAGGGGTTAAGACACAACCTATGAGGCAGTCCGCAGCCTCTGCTGCGGTAGACCTCTCCTGACTCACCCGCTGCTCCCCTCAGCAGTGTACTTCAGTCAACCTGCCTGTTCTGTTCCCCACTCTGTCTCTGGTGGATCCTTTCACCCCCCACACCTCTGGCCTGTACCCCAGTTCTTGTATGCATAAATAAATAAATCTTTTAAAAAAGAAATCATTTGCACTGAAATCCCAGTTTCTATAATAATAGTGTAAATGTAAACTATATATATTTCACACATATATGAAACCAATGAAGGCAATTTGATATATGGTCTGCAGATAAAAAGAGAAATCTGGGATTCAAATTTTGACTTGGGAGTCACACAGTGCCTAACACAGAGTAGCTGGACAGCAAATTTTCTGAGTGAATATACCCATTAATGGAAGCAGTAAATGTGCTCAGAAATGGGTAAAGTCATCCAACGAATATGAGTTAAGATGAAAAGAACCATCTTCTCAGTAAAAGAGAGAAATGATGGGAATATAGATGGTTAAGAGATGAGAGGAGAAAGTAAATGAGCCTGAGGGGAAAATGTAGAGGGGTTAGTGAAAAGTAGGAGAGGAGTAAAATCAAAGGCATCAAGAGAAGAGGACTGCAAGAGAAACTACAGTGTCGGAGCTTCAGAAAGACAGATTATTTACTGAGATCAAAACTATTGCATTTAATAACTGAGAAACCTTGGCCCCATCTGCCAGGGCAGTTTTAGTGGGGACCTGGGGCAGGAAATGGGTAGAGCAGGAAAAGTCTTCCTAATTGACCTCTGGGAAAAGAAGAAATATCACCACAGGTAGATTTTAGTATACTCCCCTCTCCAGACCCTGTCTCCCTGACTCCAGAAACAGCCAGGTCTGCAAGCTGCTTTCTGACTACTCCAGCTCCACAGAGACTCCCAGGAGTCTGCCTCTTCCCTAAGCCTTCAAGTTCCCAGACCTCTTTCCCTTTCACTAGGATTGCTCAGATGGGGAGTGGTTTGAGCAAACCAATTTACATTAAAATATAACCCCCAGGTAGCCCTCCTTTCCCCAGTAGGTTATTTACCTTTTATTTTTCAAGGGCACAATTTTGCCTTGTGTATGGGGAGGTTGGGAGCATAGAAAGGTGAAATTTGGAGCACACACCTTTAAATCCACTAAAGAGGATTGGCTCTCCTTTTGTATTTCGTTTTATATTTCTCCTCATATGCCACATTTCCTGCTTGAGAGGAAGATACAGCCACTGCTCCATTCCCCCCTACCCCACCAGTTTCCCATCTGGGGCTTGAGACCTTGACTCCCTTGGCCAGCTTCTCATCCTTCATGATAAACTACAGTCCCTTCAAACTGAGCTGTAAACTGTTTCATAGACTCTCAGGGGCTTCAGGTCAGAACATAAACATATACTGAACGACCAGATGATTGATCAGATATTTCTTGGTCTCAGTTCTACACCATTTACTCTTATGTTCATGACATGTCGCGGAGGCTGTTTTGACTCAATAAGACTGTCCTAGCTCAAAAATATAAAATAGGGGCCTCATTGGTGGCACAAGGGGTTAAGCACCGCACTATGAAGCAATCCACAGCCTCTGCAGCACGAGTTCAATCCCAGCCGGCCAGGGAGCAACCCACATGGCGAGGCAGACCTCTCCTGTCTCACCCGCTGCTACCCTAAGCAGTGTACTTCAGTAGATCCACCTGTTCTGTTCCCCACTGTCTCTGGTGAATCCTCTCCTTCCTGCATTTCTGGCCTGTACCCCAGCTCTTGTATGTATAAGTAAATAAATCTTTAAAAAATATATAAAATAGGGCCTCCACGGCAGCACAGCGGTTGAGCGCTGGGTTGCAAAGCTGCCCGCAGCCTCTGCAGTGCCAGTTCAATCCCTGGCCGCCGGGCGAGGGTCCTACATGGCGCACAGACCTCTCCTGCCGCCCGCTGCTCCCCTCAGCAGTGTACTTCATCAGTCTGCCTGCTCTGCTCTCCCCTATGACTCTGGTGAATTCTCTCACCCTCCAGTGCTTCTAACTGTACCCAGTGCTTGTATAAATAAATAAATCTTTAAAATATATATATATATAATAAAACATTTTCACCATTTTATGCCAATGCTTATCAAACGTTAAGTCACTTTCATCATCACCTAGGACGTTGGTTTTAAAATGATGATTTCAGGGGTCCTTTTAAGATATTCAGATGAAATTCAGTCTAGAATAAGGCCCAGGAATCTCCCAAGTTGATCCAAGGACAACATCTAGACTTCCTTGAAGTGTGATTTGTGGGAATTTAATGGTAAAGACTCACTCTGCCTAAATAAGATTAGGATAGGCACCAATAAACAGCAGGTAACACACAACTATATCAGGCAGAACAGTGTTTGCAGTGTGAACCAACTGTGCTATGCAGGAGCCTGTCAAAAATGTTAATGGGATGTTTTCTCCATAGTGCCATGCTTTCTTAAATGGTGTCATTTATTGCAAGCATAGGCTTGAAAGGATTTCTGTCCTTACAATGCATATCTCCAGTTCTTTTTGCAAAGACTGTGCAAGACCTAGTCTCCTACCTTGCCCTAGGGAGACTCCCCAAGGGCCTGCGGCCATACTCCCCAGGATAGCTGTAGTGCTTTGTCACTAGCCTGCTGAAAAGCTGTCTTTCCTGGGCTTCCCTCTCTACTTCACAAACTGCCATGAAATCACTGTGGCAATTTTATTCCACCAGACTGGGCAACCTCATTTAAAACTTCTAGGCAAGTCCTGGGTGTCTCTCTGGATCACATTATCTGGTACCCCTAGAACTGTCTTTTGACCCACAGGTCTATGAGGACCGCCCCATATCAGACTGATCCAGGTGCACAAAGTCTCAGCAGTGGGCAATGAGGAACCAATGAAGAGACATGTCGCAGTTAACTCTTTGCAGTCCTGGTGATCCCCATGCTTCGTAGAGATGACAATTTAGCCGTCCACTATTGAGCCCAGTCCCCCAGAGTGGTTCTATTTAGAACAGTTGCTATTTGTAATACTTGCAAGTGTCTTTGGAGGAGGCTTAAACTAATTAATCCTTAATTTTCAAGGGGAGGGTAGCAAGTTCCAGAGAAGAGTAATTTTTTTCAGGATCACACAGCAGGGGGGATGTTTTGTTCATTTGGGACAAATGTCTAGGTATCAATCTCCCTGCTCTAGATCTTCTATTAAGTCATGAAAATTCTGGATTTGAGAGGAAGAAATATCCTCCCAGACATGAAATCATCTGCCCTTAGAAGCCCAGGATTTCCTGTGCTGATTACTAAAAGCTCCTGCACGGGAATGAGGACCATTCCCCTCATGGTTTCCACTGCACTGCAGCAACGGAGAGATGGTATTAACCTGTTTGCCCCAAACAGGTTAATGAAACTCAAGATTTACCCCACACTGACTAATGCCAGCTCATGTGAAACATCTTCTGGAATAAATATGCACCAATCCATCGTGGTGACAGTGGGTGAGTAGAGATCTGCAGTGAGTACCACCCCAGAAATCAGGCAAGAGACAACAAGGGTTTCTGCCCACCTCCTAGGTTTATGCTGTCAGGACTGTTCACTAGGTGCAAGGTGTGGGTGTCAGCAGTGGTGGGTACACAATCATATTGTGAGGGTCCGTGAAGGCCTAGTAGTGCTTAGGCTGTGTGAATGAATCAGACCCATTCACTAAGTTGTCCAGGGAAGATGGAAAATTGAACATTGGAGTAGAGGGTTAGACTGGTCACTGAGGAGTAGATGGCATTCCCCTCTGTCACCCAAGGACAAGGCAAGTGAAAGACGTCCTGTTTCATGAGGGCAGTACCAGCCCTGCCACACACAGCTCTGGCCCTACAGGTACAAACAGACTAGCAATGCAGTGGAAGCCTTATACATGGCACAGACAGTTCACAATGAGCAGACAGGAACCAGCAAAGGAAGGAAGGAAGGAAAAGTTGTGCCCCAAAAATCATCCACTTCATACTTTTTCCTAGAACTGTGCTGTGCCAATGAAATCATTTAATCATTTCAAAGCTGAATTCTCCACTCAGAATTTAAGGGAAAAGGTCAGTCCTTAAAGTTCTAAGGAGAAAAACGATTCTCCTGACCCGCTGTGTAGAGGTGGTCATGCCATTCTCAGGCTGTGGAGTCTCTGGCTGTAAGATCTAGATTGTTCTTCAATGTTTGCATATCACTCTGAACTGTGCCAAGCTGCTCCTCACTGCTCTTCTAATAGCAGCTCTCTACCGATTGCCCCAACCCATACCACACCAACTTTCTTCAACTACCGAGAACCAGCAGGTGAAAAAGAAAAGTGTTACAGACACATTAGCACATGTTTTAAGTTTTCTAATTGGTATAATCACAAGCAGAAAAAAAGAACATTAGAGGAGATAGTGCCTTATAGAGAAATGAGCCACTCTCCTGGATGCTGAGTCATGAATGAGCATTTGCTCCCACAAACAGTGCTCAGACTTATTCTCCATGATGTGGAGGGTTTGTGGAGATCTGGAAGCAGGGAGGGGCAAAGAGAGGTGGGAGGGCTCCCTTGCCTATGGGGTCCCCTCTTGGCAGGACCACAGGTGATCATCAACCCTCAGAGGGCTTTCTATAACAATGTGATGCAGTTTCCCTCAGGCCTCCTCAAGATCCATGTAATTCATTCAGAGGTTTATTTCATTTGTTTTATTCATTTGGTTTGTACTGGAAGACACTCTCTGTCCACTTTCCCAGGTTATGACTATCCAAAGAATCTGCACACTTTCTACTCATTTAAAAACACATTTTTTTTTGCCTCTGCATAACTTACCTGTGATGTCAGGACTAGGGGGGCAAAAGTCAAAGATAATGCTTTATCCTATATCTAAGTTTCAATTCCTCCTCTATAAAACAGGGAGCCTCTGAGTGATCTGGGGTTGGTCAGTGGTGTTTAGAGTTCCCTGGTGTGGTATAGCCACTATGAAAAACAACATGGAGGAATCTCAAAAAATTAAAAATAAAACTACCAAATTACCCAGCAACCCTACTTCTGGGAATCTATCCAAAGGAAATTAAAACACTAACTCAAAAAGATAACTGCACCCCCATTTTCATTGCAGCATTATTTACAATAGCCAAGACATGGAATCAACCTAAGTGTCCATTGATGGATGAATGGATAAAAAATTGTGATTTTATATATATATATACACACACACACATACACACACACACTTGTGTGTGTGTCATATTTCATTGTGTGTGCATGTATATATATAATGACATTCAGTAGTTAAAAAAAAAGTAGAAATCCTACTATTGTGACATGGAAGGAGCTTGAAGGCATTATGCTTAGTGAAATGAGTCAGACAGAGAAAGAAAAAAACTGTATGATCACACTTATATGTGGATTCTTAAAAAAAAAAAAAACCAAACTCATAGAAAAAGAGGTCAGACCAGAGGTGAAGGATGGAAGAAGCAGGAATTGAGGAATTGGAGAAAGTGAAAAACTTCTAGTTATTAAATAAATAAATACTAGGACATAATGTACAACTTGATGACTGCAGCTAACACTGACAGATGATATATTGTTAAGAGAGTAAATCTTAAAAATTCTCATCACAAGGAGAAATATTTTTTTCTTTCTTTTTCTTATAGCTGTAGGAGAAAATGGATGTTAGCCAACCATATTGTAATCTTTTCACAATGTAGGTAAATCAAACCAATATTCTTTTTTTCCCTCACTTTTTTCATTTTTTTATTATTTTTTTTTTACATCATTGTTCAATTTTAAACAATATTTGCTTCCCCCCACCCCCTCAGGTGTAGTCCCCATAGAGTTTCCTTCACCAGTGCACCCGTGCACCATCACCTCAGTCCCCTGTGCTCCTCCCTCCCTCCCTCCCTCTCATCCCTCTCCCTCCTCCCCTATAGGATGTCTCTGATTTATAATAGTCCATTTTTGCTTTGTTGTATTTTGTACTGTTGCTGTATTTTTTACACTGATGTCTTATTTGGTTTCCCTATATTCCTTCTATAAGTGAAACCATCCGATATTTTTCTTTTTTCTTCTGGCTTATTTCACTGAGCATAATTCCTTCTAGTTCCATCCATGTTGCTGCAAATGGCATGAGTTTATCTTTTTTTTGATTGCTGAATAATATTCTATTGCGTATATATGCCACATCTTCTTGATCCAGTCATCTATTTTTAGGCATCTGGGTTGTTTCCAGGTTTTACCTATTGTAAATAGTGCTGCAATAAACATAGGGGTACAGGTGCTCTTTTGAATCAATGTTTTTATGTCCTTTGGGTAGCTCCTTAGGAGTGGAATTGCTGGGTCATATGGTAGCTCCATTTTTAGTAGACTGAGAAACCTCCAGACAGCTTTCCATAGTGGTTGGACCAGTTTGCACTCCCACCAGCAATGTAGGAGAGTTCCTTTTTCACCACATCCTCACCAACATTTGTTGTTGCTTGTTTTTGTGATATGTGCCATTCTTACCGGTGTAAGGTGGTATCTCAATGTGGAAACCAAACCATTATTCTATACTTAAACTTATGTGAGGTGTGTGTGTGTGTGTGTGTATGTGTGCGTGTAAATAATTTCTCAATAAAACTGGGGAAAAAAGAGTTGCCCCGCAATTCCCATGTTAACCATGGTCAAGTACCACCACAGAAAAGGTTGTAGGGATTTGCTTGCCCATTTCCAGGACAGGAAGCTCCCTCCCACTTGTTCAGTTCCCCACTATTAACTATACAGAATGAATTCTGTTACCCCAACTAGAGCCCCAAGGAAACCTCACACTGGAAGCCAAGGGAGGAAGATAGATGGTGAAAGTGCTTTTCACCTCTTTAAAGTCGACTATATGATTCCACCCAAACAAGAGTGTTGACAATAAACAAAAACCAACTTCAAGTGTGCCGCAGATAAGGGTGTGACTGCTGCTTTTCTGTGTCTCTGACAGACCTGGAGAAGTACTGAATAGCATAGCCTCAGGCCCCAGCATTCCCAAGTGTGACCATGAAGTGACAGGTCCCCTGGCCCAAATCACACAGCAGGACCTCTGCATCCACACAGCGACTCATCCCTGCTTGCCACCTTTAAACGAAACACTTCCTAAAACTCAAGTCTGCTCAGAAAGTACAAAGAGCTGCCATTCTGTGGATAGTCAAAAGAGTATGCCACAGGCTAAAAGGATCTTCCAAAGAGAGTTCCAGAAATGGCATGAGTCACAGCAGGACCCAGGTTAAAGGGTGCAGCTCTCAAAGGCTGGCTGTGTCCAGGGGCCAGCCTGGGTTAGCGCATAAACCCTGGTATCTTTGTTTATCTGCCAGATCATCCTACATCCTATAGGCACTTAAACAACTTCCCATTCACCAAAGGAAGAGACCACTTCCTAAATCAGACCGGCCTGGGAACAGGGCATTTGGAAGGAGCTACACTTTGCTATGAGGGAAAAAAAAAAAAAGAGCTTGGAAACTCCTGAAGGAGAACTAAACCCTTGCTCCCACAGGTCTGGAGCTGGTTGGCCAGAGAGGGAAGCTAGCAGGAGGGAGGGTTCAGGTGGGATGGAAACTGACACATTCATTTTTCCAACTACATCCTCCTAACCTGTTTCCCACTTCCCTAGAGAGCAGTTCATCCCTTCCTTCTGGGGCATTCAGAACACGAAGCAGAAATAAAATGTGAACCAAAGCAGCAGAAGGAAATAAAGAACTGGAAAGGAAAAACCACAACCTCTCCACGCAGCCTTCCCCAGACAAACTCCAGGGATCTGCTCCTCTGACCTTCTTTCTCCACCCACCCTCCTTCCCCCAGTCAGGCTGGCTGAAAAACAAGTCCTAGTATAACATTTTCCAAAAATGTTATTACAATCACTGCTCAGATATCTGTGATGATAGACCAAAGATGGAATCCACATTCCAAAGACCGGGATCTGTCTAGCCACAGTGCCCCAGTCATGCCAGTTGCTGTGAGATGTAGGGAGCTTTTCTAAAATGGGAGTGAAAAAGACAGTTGGTGGGACCCATGAGAGGCTGTACTGCTGCTGGGACTGTGGCAGCACAGGTGGCAGAGCAGTGTCCCATTTGCTCACCCCAAGCAATTCTGCTGCCATCGCCATTCTATCACCTCCTCTTGCAGCATCTCCACCATCCCCTGCACCCTCATGGGATCCCCACTCTCCAGCCCAACTCCACTTTTCTGGGAGGGCAGGTGGAATCCTCATTAACAAACCACATATTTCCGCCAGGAAACAGTCTTTTGTCAAAACACGCCTGCACACACCTCTCCTTTCCCCTACTCTTTCTACTTAAGTAACAGTCACTTTCTTGAAAACCTAATGCTATTTGCCTGCACACTCAGACACACGCCCAAACAAACCCACCAACAAAGGCAGCTCACACAGGACCACGCTCCAGGTCAGCTGGGTTTTCCCAGTGGAGTGTGGCGGGCATCCTCACCCTGAGGCCAGCTCTCCTGCCCTCTGACACAGGGCACTGACTAAGAGCACTGATAATGTTCCCATGATTTACAGGAGGAAAATCCTGGTTGGCTCAGGTACAAGTGCGAATCTGGGAGCAACAAGGGAGGTCACAGAGCGTGGACAGGAAAACCAGAGGTGGGGGGAGGAAATGTTTGGAATTTGCAACTAAACAGGCAGGGCTCTAAACGTCTTTTTCCCATCCATAGCTACTTAGTGGCATCTGAGAGCTCATGTGGGAGTGGAATAATCCCCCTGCCCATGGCACTGGCGAGGCTCTGACTTCCAGTGTATGCTGGTGGGAGCTCCCTGCAATCCCCACAGGTTCTGTCCATGTCGGGGGGCAGTGCAAGATTATAATACTGACCCCAGCAACACCACTGGTCAGCTGAGTGGCCTTAGCCATGCACTGAACCACAGCACTCACCCTTCTAAAGAAAAGGGGCTGGGTCCAGCAGCTATGGAAAGCTGTGTGGAGGTTCTTCAGGACACTAACCATAGATCTACCATGTAATGGAGCAATTCTACTCCTAGGTATCTACCCAAAGGACATAAAAACACTAATTCAAAAGGAAACCTGCCATCCTATGTTTATTGCAGCACTATTTACAATAGCCAACATATGGAAACAACCCAAATGCCCCCAAATAGATGAATGTATCAAAAAGGCATGTTATGTTTAGATAATGGAATATTACTCAGTGATAAAAAAGACAAACTCATACCATTTGCAGAGACATGGGTGGAGCTGGAAGGGATTACTCTAGCTGAAATTAGTCAGAAGGAAAAAGATAAATACCAGGTGGTCTCACATATATGTGGAATACAGAGACCAAATAAAAGGTCAAGAGAAAGTCAAAGCTAGTAAATTCTCCATAGAACTGAGGCATATAGCAAAGGAGGATGTAGGAGGGTAAGAGGGTAAGAGGAAAGAACACAAGGAAATATAGTGATGTTTCATGGATGATAAGGTGGCGGAAGATTTATGGGGACTACAATGATGTAAGAAAAAAAGTGATCAATAAATTAATTATAAAAAATATAAAAACTGTGTAGATGGAAAAAATAATAATAAAGTAAAGGGGTTGGCCTGGCTGATCTCCACAAATCCCTTCAAGCTCCAGGATTCTAATCTATGAACTACTTTTAAAATCCAGGTCAGATTCTACCTCCAGTAAACTATCTGATTGTGTTTGTCTGAGTGGTATGCTGGTTTAACCGCTGCCATGAAAACAGTTGGTGTGTCTTCTCCAGTCGGTCCTAGAACCTCAAGCAGACTGCAAGCCTCTGGAAATGAGAGGATGTTCTCTCCTGGGCAGCAAGTCAGGGTAGGACGTGCACAAGGGCTAGGCCCACACCTTCCTCAAGCCCCAGACCAAGAGGAGAGTCTGTGTTAAACCTGGGACACAAAGTACTAGCAATGGGAACAGACAAAATTCCAACTCAGAATGGCACAGAACAGTCTGAGAGATAAAAGGGAGAAAAAGTGTCAGTTTGGGGTTTTTTTAATAGCTCTCAAAGCCAGAGCTGGTCCTCACTTGACCTAAAAGGAATCAGGGATGAGGAGAAGACAGAAGCTCTGCAACGAAAGGAAAGAGGGAGCAGACCATCAGAGCAAGAGCACATTCTTGGATGATGTCTGTAAATTTTCTGGAAAAACGTTCATCTTAGCTGAGTCACCGTGCCTCTGACAAAGTGCTCGGTCTGGGTTCAGGAAGAAATGGGGCGGGCTGCCACACTTGCTCGATTTAGAAACAATACTACTCCTTGGTGGGAGAGTCCATGCCTGATTCCCTCTCATGCTTCCCCATGCTCTGTCCTCTGCCAGAGGGTCCTGCTTTTCCCTCTACCATGGTCCTGCCACCTGGCCCTGCCTAGGCACTCTGTGGGGACAGCCTTACAAAGGGAGGGAGGATCATGCAGGAGACCTCATCTGGCCTTAGTGACTTTGTGTCTGGAAGAGCAACATTATTGTTGCTCCTAAGGTCTTGAGGACTGGGGAGGTGGGGAGGGAAGTGTCCTTTCCCCTTGGGGTCTCCCAATCTATTAGTATTCAGCCAGCTTACAAGGTGCTGCTATGCAAACTCACCCATCAAACAAGACACACCATTGTGTATATGTACCACATTTTCTTGATCTAGTCATCTATTTTGGGGCATTTGGGTTGTTTCCATAGCTTACCTATTGTAAATAGTGCTACTATAAACATAGGGGTGCAGGTGCCCTTTGGAATTAATGTTTCTGTGTCCTTTAGAAAACCTAAAAACTAGCAACAACAATTGTTGGCGAGGTTGTGGAGAAAAAGGAACTGTCCTGCACTGTTGGTGGGAGTGCAAACTGGTCCAACCACTAAGGAGAGCTGTGTGGAGATTTCTTGACCTACTAAACATAGAGCTTCCATATGACCCAGCAATTCCACTTCTAGGTATCTACCCAAAGGACACAGAAACATCAATTCCAAAGAGCACCTGCACCCCTATGTTTATAGCAGCACTGTATACAATAGCTAAGCTTTGGAAACAACCCAAATGCCCAAAAATAGATGACTGGATCAAGAAGATGTGGTACATATACACCATGGAATATTACTCAGCATTCAAAAAAGATAAACACATGCAATTTGCAGTAACATGGATGGCGCTGGAAGGGATCGTGCTCAGCGAAATAAGCCAGAAAGAAAAAGAAAGATACCGGATGGTCTCACTCATAGCAGGAATCTAGAAAACTTAAATAAGGGACCAGGAAAATGAATAACTATAAGAGAGTGAAAATCAAAATCAACAAAAAACTATGAACAGGAGACACTCTATGGGGGTGTGGGGGGCGGGGAAAGGAGGGCTTGGGGTCAAAATAAGGGGGTTGTAATTGTATAGGGAATATAAAAATAAAATTTAAATTTAAAAAAAAAGAAAAGAAAAAAAAACTAAATAAGGGGCCAGGAAAAAGACTAATTATAATAAAGTAAAAATCAAAATCAATAAGCAACTATAAACCAGAGACACACTACGGGGTGGGGGGAGAGAAGGGAGTAGGATCAAAACAAGGGTGGTGGGAATTATATGGGGACTATAACAAAGATGAAAATGCATACATTGTGCAAAAATGAAAAATGATGTAAAAATGTATAAAATTTAAAAATTATTTAAAAAATTTAAAAAAAAAAAACAAAAACAAAAACACACCATCCCTGCCCTCAAGGGTCACCATCTCTCAGGGAGAAAGCCTGTGGACAATCAGAACTCACAGAAGAGACAGGCCCATTACTGGTAAAGGATGAGTTTTCTAGGTTCCTAAGTCCTTCACATTTTGTTCATATCATTTTGTTCTGCTGAGGTGATATTGGACTTTTAAGAAAGAAATTCTGAAAAAGTCCTTTTATCTAAGGCAATCCAAGAAGAAAAGAATGGACGTTTTTTCTTTTAAGTGGCAAAGTGATACAGAAATTTTCAGCAACTAGTGAGTATATTCACCGGGGTCATACTCTTAGTAACAAAAAGCCCTAGGTAGTGATTTTTTTTTTCTTCTCATCTTCTATGTTCAGAGTAAAAAATAGTGTCTGAGAGGCAAGATTTGAAAAGACAAATTAAGACGTCTGTCTTCAATGTTTATGGCTCATGAATATAGTGAGGGAGACAGAAGACGTTCTAGGAAATAGTTAAGTTCTGAGATACTTTGACTTCAAATCCAATTCAGACTAAAGGCAAACAAGAAGGATCTTTTAACTTTAAAAAGATTTGGTTCCATAAAAAGGTGAAGAATTGGTATAAACATATCACATTATTTATGCTTCTTCCTGCCCTGACCCCACAGCATCATTATAAAATTCCCAGTTTCAACTTGGAATATGTATATGTATATTTATTTATACATTTATATGTATTTGTATATGTTAAATATTTCTACAAAAGTTATTTTATGTAAAAGTTATTTTTGTCTATGACAGATTACATTAAACCCATTTTATAGTTGAGGGAAAGAAAATAATTATTGCTTAGCGGTTACTTAAGTTTTATAAAGTAAAGCCTGGGAAATCCAAGGTTTAATAAGGAGCAATCATAATATTACTATTTGGAGCCTCTGACAAAATCCATCTATGTCTTCTTGGGCAGCTAAGCTTAGGTGTGCTGCCACTTGGTGGCAGCTTACCTAAATTGCCATATATATTGAAAAGGCAGTCTCTATAAAACTAAATCATCAGAACATTATGTGTCAGTATCCAATGTATGTCTAAAATCAAACCCAACCAAAAACCACAAAGGCACGTGATGCAGCCTAACCGTGAGAGGTGAAGAGAGACATATATAAACATGCTGGAAATGATGACATAATCGTTGAGAAAGAAACTATTAAATCTGGAACCCCTCATCCTTCTCCAATGCTAGGCTGTCTCTCCAGCATCTGTATTAGCTAATTCCCTTATTTTCAACATTCCAGTCAAATGAATCTCAGCTAAATTTAAATCATCCTGATTCCCTACCATGAATTCCAGAAAAAACTAAACGTACTGGCATTTATTTTATCTGACATGTTGAAGTTTACCTAATATAAGGAAAATGTCAGCTTCCTAATTAGCCTACTATTGGTGAGTCACAGCTTCCAGGAACCTAAAAAAGAAAGTGAAAGGCCACGCCTAAGCTTTAGAGGTTCATTCAATACCGCTTCCCAGCGACAAACTGCAAGGAGGCCTAACTTTCTCAGTGGAAGCCAGATAAGGACTTCAGTTCAAAGGAGTATGGAGGAGGTTAACAACTGCTTTGAGTCAAGCCAGGAACTGACTGCACAACCAGCGAAGAAGCTAAAACACATCCAGAGGTAAAAGTAAAGTTTCACGAGGGGCAAAAAATAATTAAGTCTTTCTAGATTTCACATCAGATGCCAATGTTAATGTGTGGTCACCATTAAGAGTGCTATTAGTTTAGATAAGAAAAAAAATCCTAACTAACTTGGGAGACTCCAAAGCACAGGCTCTACAAGCAATTCCTTTACTCCCTTCAAACCAAGGATCAGATTTAGGTACATAACACCCTCAGTTAGAGCTTCTGGATGATTATGATAACAAATGTTTATACAGTGAGGATGATGAGTAAGTAAACTTAAATTTGGAGAAATACAAGATTTGGAAGCCTAAGGAAAGGCATACTGAAAGTATAAATAGGGAAATTGGGAAAGCAATTTGGCAATACGTATTACCAGGCTTAAAAAATGTCTGTGATTGCCACAAATATATCCCAAAGAAATCACCTAAAATGTAGATAGAGGTTTATATACAAAGTTGTTTATTGAGAGATACTTAAAGCAATGAAGTGTTGGAAATAATTATGTTCACCATAATGCTAGGGTTAGTTAAAATATGGTGCATCCCAAAACACACCAGATTATTAAAAGTTTTTAGTATTATAAAAATATCCTTATGGTATATACCAAATGGAATAAAACAAAAACCAAAAATAATTAAGCTATATGATTCAATTCTGTTTATTTGAGCTCTGAAATAAAAACAGGAAGGAACAATGTCAATATATTTTTAGTATTCTAGATAGAGTTACAAGTATTTTTTATTCTTTATGTTTTTCTGCATTTATTTTCTATAATAAAGAAATATTTTTTTCTAATTTAAAATGAAGTAAAGATTTTATAACACTATTAAGCACATATACTCATTCATTCAATACTTATTATAAGCCTCCTAAGTGCTACCAACCCTACTTCTCACTCTACTATTACTGCTGGCTTTAATTCTAACCTTAAATATAACTCCATCTAACACTGATCTTGACAAAGCAGTACTACGTAAAACGAAATGCAAGTGACAAAACAAGGATCCTACTTATAAGCAAGGCCAGGGAGGGAAATCCTGTTTGTTATAGCCCTTTCTGTTTGCCAGGCCCTGGATTATGTACTTTATAGATGTTTTCATGTAACCCTCACTACCACTGAGTTTTGTAATAACTCCATGTTTATTTTACAAGTGAGGTAATTTGTCAGCAAGCATGTACATTTCTCCTTTCAGAAGGGAGGGTTCTGGGGTTCATTTTTCCCCAAGCTGGAACACCCTGCATAGTTTCCAGGGTCAGTATGTTTCTTCAAGTCCACTCTTTCCTTCCTTACTAGTCCTCAGTTCCACTCCCAAAAGTTAAAGGTGAAGTCCACTCCTTTCTAAGGGTTACATTGAAGACATAATGGAGAAGAAAAAAAGTACTCCCTTTCCATCAGGATCCCTTTTGTCTAGTACTGGGTCTGTGATTTATCACCAAAAGGCATTTATGATTCCTGGAATAACCAGGATTACTTCTGACCTCACAATTTCCGCCTCTGATTGTCCACGTTATTGTTCTTCAGGGAATCACAAATGCGCGTCTCTGTATTTGAAGTACTATGGCTGGCTATCCCTGCTCCACATACACAGTGGCTTTTCACAGGATTTCCACAAGTCACTCTGGTCCTCAGCTCTATCAAGACTGTGCCTGTAGAGACACAAGCCTTCCAAGTCCAGCAGTGGGCTGACCGAAGAAGCAAACCAACTTCCAAACAATCAACTGACCTCTAACTAATGCCAGAACTGTACTTCTGATGCTGAAACAGGAGGCTGAGTGAAAGAAAACGCCCTGACCCAAGGAAAGTAAACAGGACAACCATTCCTAGAACACATCCCCTCCACTTCCACCCCACCAATTCCATCTTTAAGCTCAAGATCCTTGCTGCTGACAGAATTTACTCATTTCTTTAAACAGCTTCCATAGTCTTAAGTGCTCTTTTTTCACTGCATCTCTTGGTGTAATTTGGTCACTAAAATGTAGTTGACTATCATTTGCAGATGAGTATACATGAGCAGCATTTATGTGTCCAAATCTGAAAAGCAACATCAGGGGGAGGAAGGCATCCCCCCTACTACCACTATCTCTACTGTCCCACCTCCATCCTTGCCATGGCCAGCAGAATCTGGTTTCAGGCAACTGCCACCTGCATTTTCCACTCATCGCAAACTTCACTTAGAATATACCATGGAATATTACTCAGCATTCAAAAAAGATAAACACATGCAATTTGCAGCAACATGGATGTCGCTGAAAGGGATCATGCTCAGCGAAATAAGCCAGAAAGAAAAAGAAAAATACCGGATGGTCTCACTCATAGCAGGAATCTAGAAAACTTAAATAAGGGACCAGGAAAATGAATAACTATAAGAAAGTGAAAATCAAAATCAACAAAAACTATGAACCAGAGACACTCTATGGGGGGTAGGGGGCAGAAGGGGAGGGATTGGGGTCAAAATAAGGGGGTTGCAATTGTATGGGAAATATAAAAATAAAATTTATTATAAAAAAAGGCATCAAGGATAAAAAAAAAGAATCATTTAGAATCCAAAGACAACTTTAGAAAAAGTAGGTTTGAAGGACATGTCACCGCCCACCAACATTATAGCTATCTGAACTCTCATCTCCTTACTATCCTCTCCCACTGTCCTGTTCCCATACAAGACTTAGCCCTACTTCAGTGTTCACCTTCCTACACTCTCCTGTAGTCCATCACCACTACCTCTTTCACACTGGCGTCTTCATCTCTCCAATGGATAAAAACTCAAGCTCTGGAGCTAGACCATCTGGCACCAAATCATATTGTATGTCCACAGGCAAGTTACCTAACCTTGCAGAGCCTCAATTTGCTCATATATAAAATAAGAATAACAATACCCATTTCAAACTGCTATGAAAATTAATGCATGCAAAATACAACAGTGCAATAATGTAGATTTGAAGATAATGTCTAGCACTTACATATCACTTACTAGATCAGTTCCAGAGATTAGAAGCATTAAGAGCTTTTTTTCCCCACTCAAAATTGTTTGAAGATTCCTTTATGTTGTTGCATATCATAGTAGGTGGGAAAAACTAGACAGAAAACTACATATGGTATGATGCCATTTTTATAAAGCTCAAAACAAGCAAAACTAAACAATACATTGTTTATGAAAATATGTGGTAAATTATACCACAAAGAAGCAAGAAAAAGATAAGCACAAAACTCAGGAAAGTGGTTATTTCTGGAGGAGGTAAGGGGGATGATGGTAGGAAGGAACCACAAGTAGTTTCAAGGGCAGAGGTGATGTTCTCCCATTGAAGCTGAAAAGTGGGTTTTCAGGTATTCAATGTTTTGTTATGCTCATAACTAACATGGACATTCATCTAGTCCTTCAAATGTAGCAAATATTGCTGTATATATGTATGTATTATACTTTTTCTTCTTCAGTATTACATATGCCTTTAGAAGACAGATGAACAAGTACTGAGCTGTGGGTGCTACAGTGTGATTACTAGATTATTTCTACCCAACACCCTTTTGAGATGGACATGTCTCCCAAATTAGGTCAGAACATCAGATTCAGAAATGCTGAATCCTATGTCCAAGGTCTCACCTTGTACCAAAGATCTTCCATTTGACCTTCTGAATACATTCTATTTTCTGGAAACTTCCATCACTATTTCCCACATCTTAGTTTAATCAATGATCCCAGAGCAAAGGGCAGAATACAACAACACATCTCAAAAGGCACTTATAACAGAACACATTCAGTGATGGCAGTTGGGATAGCTTAGGCTCTGTCATGCTGAATATATTGGGAGGAAATGCTTGCAGTTTTTACCTCCTCATCTTTTAACTGTCTTTCTGTTTCTCTCTACTTATTCCTATATTCTAGTGATGCTGCATATAAAGACATTGCTGGCTATAAGCCCAATTTATCTTTTGTTGAAATTAGGAGCAAATATTACCAAATAATAAGCTGTGAATACTAGCACTTTGGCTTGATTGGCATTAGAGAATATCCCATCTTAATTCCTTGTCATCTTTCTTCATTTTTATGACACCTGTATTCCTTACTGCAACACTCAGCATCTCTGCAGCGCTGCTAAGAGCAGAGTTAAGTGGCAGATACATCAAAAGGCTAACAATTGGTGCCCTTAGGATCAGCAGAAAGATGATGATGACAAAGCAGGATAACAATGATAATGAAGAGAAGAAATTCAATGCAATAAAAATTACCAAGGATTTCTTTACTATATATACTTAGAAATTCCTATTCAAGCATATGGTCAACTCCCAGTAATCACAGGAAGTAGATTATCCTTAGTGGGAGTAACATAGAGTAACATAGTAACATAGAATTGTTTATTCTTGGGATAGCTGCTTTTATCCTGTCTCTCAATTTCTAGGGATATTCATCAGCTGATTGTATCTAATATCTCCTTTCCACCCCTTTCACATACAAGTAAAAACAAGAAGATATCAGGTCAGGACAGAAAGAAAACTAGATAAGTGTAGAATGGATGACAGTCAGAAAAGAGAATGATGACAGAATCTCACCCAGATCCCTATTCAGGCTCTGGCTCATAGTAGGCACTCAACAAATATTCGTTAAATTGAGTGAATGGGGTGAGAAAAACGAAATAGAAGAATTTTAAAGACTCTTACTGCCCGGATATTCTACGGATCCTCAGAATAACATAGAAAGTTTAGAGAGGACTCTGGAGATAAGATTCTCAAACTCACAAGGAGCAAAAAGTAAAGCTGGAAGGTACTGATTCATCTCAGGCTGAAGCAAACCCCAAAAGAGTAACAGATATTCCAAACTGTTGAGTCCAGGATGATCCCTGATCCATGTTCCCCAAATTCCCACTCAGGACCCAAAGGTACTAGAAAGCAGTTCTCTTCTGATATCACATGTGTGAAGTGAAATTCTAGACTTATCTAGGAGTCTGAGAAAGGAAATATATATTGAAGGTGGCAGTATTCTCTTTTGAGGTACCAGATTTTATGATGTATGTTTTTTTTTTTTTCCAGCTATATAGAAACACAAGATTCTGGACAGGAAAGCTTCTTAGAAATTATCTAACCATCTTCTAGCCCACTGGAAGAATTCTTCCTACAGAATCCCTAACAGCAGGTCATTCAAACTCTAGAGACAGGAAGATCACTTTTGCCAGGGGCAGCAGTATTACTGCTGGACAGTTTCCATATAGACAAGATCTTACTTCAGGTCAGACTCCTGATCTCTCTCATTTCTACCCATTGATGTAATGGAGACCATGCTTGTTCCCTCCTGTTGGGGCAGCTTTCCTGACACCTGAAGACAGGAAATCACTTTTCTTCCATTTTTACTCCTGCAAGCAGACATCCTTCATTCCTTCAACTGTAGAGATGCACCATGTGGATCTCTCAATTTGCTGTTCCACTGACAGTGCTCTAACAGTTCCTAAAATGTAGCTGACGCCACAATCTAGACATGACCCTGCCTTCACAAAGGATAGCAGGACTGTCCCTTCCCATTCATTTCTAAATATCACATAATCATCTGCTTTAATCATTTGTTCTAGAACAGGTTCTTAGATTCTGAGGTCCTCTTTCATCACTCATTGGCCCCTGTTTGCTTGTCTTCCACTGGCCAGGTCATCAATGCTATTAGTCACATACTACCTGCTCTTATTGTCACTGGTTTGGCACTGGGTAGGGACATATCCAGGTTTTTGCTAACTTTCTCAAAACATCTGTGTCTGTTCACCATTGTTTTTCAAGCTACCTAGCATGGAGAGGCTCTAAATATCTGCTAAGTAAAGAATGAATAAATGCAGGTCACATATCGCCTAAAGGTGATCATACCAGTCTGTAGAGCAGATCCTTTTCTCTTTCTGCCCCTACCCCCAGGCCATTCCCAGAATAAATAATTTCTGCTAATCATATCATTGATTCCAGCTATTCATTTTCATTGTTTACCTTCTTTGCCCAGGTCATGGCTAAGCATAAGACTGTCAAACACTATTTGACCCACTCTGTTCTTCAGTTTCCTTCCCATACTTCATCATCTTTAGAGCAATCCTGTCCCAGATTTCATTTCCAATAGTTGCTGTGTGTGAATATGTGGCCAACAGAGCTAGGAAGTGACAGATGGGTATGACTACTTAGTAAACTCGAGTCTGCTGGATAGTCATTCCTGGTGAACACAGAACCCTTGGGAGGAAGGCAGCAGGCATGCCAGGGCAATTGTTCCCACCAAAGGTGGCAACAGGAGCCTTGCCTCCCACCTGCCAGAACCTGTGAAGAACCTTTCTGTTTTCAAGTGCACAGGGTGCAAAGCTTGTGACCACCCGCGGAGAAGCAGAGAACTTGCATTGAGTGTGTTCCTTCAATGATAACGTACTGTTTTTGCTTTTTCAAGACCTTCCTCACAGCCTCTCTTAGGTTCTGTTCCCCTTCACCCAGCAGGAATCATTTCCTTTTTAGTTGTTTCCAATCTGTTTTGTTCCATCTCGACTTAAAAAGCCAGGATGAAGAAGTGTTCTTCCAACTCCCACTTTCTATTCTAAAGAAAAGATGAGCATGCATTAGCAGCAGGGATATGATAAATATACCTGACGGAAAAATATACCCTTCCTTTCTTCTGGGATCCCAATTTCTGTGGCTCTAAAGAACTGAGAGTCTATTATGGGCTCCCATGAAATATTCTTGTTAGTATGATACCAAGGTATGGTATATTTCAAACTGTTTAGCCCCTACATGGCTAAATTGCTAAATTACCTAGATTAATCATGGGTTATTTAGTCTATCACTTTGTCTCTGAAACAAATGGGAATATTTCCTCCCTATAAAGACCTCTAGTTAAAAAAAAATCTGTGTTCTGTTCTTCAGTAAAAAACTTCTTGCACTTGAAGTTAAGAAGTTCTTCTTTGGTGATAAGTCAAGTCCCCTTCATCGTTGTTTAAGACCTTTTATGTTTTTTCTGGTCCCCCGTGGATATCATAAAGAAAAAAAATAGACACCATTCAACATTTATTTATTTATTCACAGTCTTCTGCTTGAAGCTCTTCAGGGCTACCCATTCTATTCAACATCCTTCCAAGCATTTAATGACAGCTCTTAAATCCCCTTTACCACCTGTCCATCACCATTCACCAATTCCCTTTACTTTGTCTTGCCTATATAGTTCTTTAAAATGTAGTGCTTGCCTTACTTGATACCTGCTTTGAGAACTTAATCAGCACACTGAACAATTATCTAAGCTCTCCCAGCAAAGGCTAAATATATAGTTCCTCTCTATAATTCACTAATTTTCCTATAAAATGTATGAAGACCAGACAATGGTTCTGGACATCACTTCTTATTTGACACAACAAACAGCTGAGCACCTGTGGCCCCACTGGGAGACAGAGAACAGATCCTCAGCAGTGGTGAGGGATCCTGGGGGAAGCACTGGGACACAAGTCAAGAAGGGAGAGTTCTCGGCATGCTTTGCACTAGCACATTTGGACCCTGTTTTCTAAGTAGAATATGACACATATATACCTCGCTTACTTCTCAGAACATTTCTGGATCTCACATTCTATGATTCTCTGACTAGATGAAGGCCTCTTCTCTCCCTCCTTAACCGATATAGACCACATCCTTGACATGTCTCCTTCCACCTACCTCCATGGCTAGCACCATCCAAAGACAATCAGAAAATCTTTTTAAAAATTATTGTCTGAGATACCATCTTACACCAGTAAGAATGGCACATATTAAAAAAACTAGCAACTATAAGTGTTGGCAAGGATGTGGAGAAAAAGGAACTCTCCTGCACTGCTGTTAGGAGTGCAAACTGATCCAACCACTATGGAAAGCTATGTGGAGATTCCTCAACCTGCTAAAGATGGAGCTTCCATATGATCCAGCAATTCCACTCCTAGGTATTTACCCAAAGGACACAAAAACATTAATTTAAAAGGGCACCTGCACCCCTATGTTTATAGCAGCACTAATTACAATAGGTAAAACCTGGAAACAACCCAAATGCCCAAAAATAGATGACTGGATCAAGAAGATGTGGGGCATATACACCATGGAATATTGCTCAGCAATCAAAAAAGATAAACTCATGCAATTTGCAGGAACATGGATGGAGCTGGAAGGGATCATGCTCAGCGAAATAAGCCAGAAAGAAAAAGAAAAATACTGATGGTCTCACTCATAGCAGGAATTTAGAAAACCTAAATAAGGGGCCAGGAAAAAACCTAATTATAATAAAGTAAAAATAAAAATCAACAAGCAACTATAAACCTGATACACATTACAGGGTGGGGGGGGTGTGAGGAGGGAGGAGGATCAAAACAAGGGGGATGGGAATTGTATGGGGACTCTAACCAAGATGAAAATGCATACATTGTGCAAAAATGAAAAATGATGTAAAAAATGTATAAAATAAAAAATAAATTAAAATAATTTAAAAAAGATATCCAAATGCAAAGGAAAAAAATAAAAATTATCATTGTCCTCTGCCCAAAAGAGACATTTTATAAGTTTTTTTCCTTAATCACCTACCCAGTGAAATTTTAATATCACAAATAAACTGTATGTGTTATGCCATATGTCTATCTATGCTTAATACATAAAAGAGTAATTTTTTTTGCTACCCCCAAGAAACAATTTTCATCTCCTCATGGGGGCATTATTACCCCCAGTGAAAATGCCTAGCAGAGGACTCAGCTGAATGATACAAGTAGAGTTATTTGCCCCAAACTCCAAAAGTCACAAACTAGAGTATTTAATGATAATCCATTACACAAGCCAGAGTGGGGTCAGCTGGAGTTCCCATTTCCCCAAGGTAGGAAGCAGCTTCCCATCCCTCCTCCCCAGGCCACACTGTTCCCTGTTCCAGTCTCTGTCCTGGTCCTCTTAGGCTGAGACCCTCACCTTCCCATAGCTCCCACTCATGCACGTGAATCCCAGTAGTGACAATGGGAAGTATGGGAATGAGGCAAACAGTGGGTGATGATGTTCCAGGAATAATTAGAATCCATTCTGAGGACAAAAACAACTAGGGTTGCCTGCCAGGGATGGAGGCTCATTCTAACTCACTTGCATCTGTCCAGCTCCCCTCCCTCTTCCCTTACAGGACTGCCCTCTCCCCTTACCTTGGCACACTGGCCAAATAGGTCACAAGTTTCCGAAGGTCTTCCTGTCTTATTCTGTCATGATTGCTTCGAGCAGGGAAGGTCAGGATGGGTCCACCCCGCTTATCACGACCCCCTGCAGAGAAGAAAAAGAGCGCGTTGAAGAAACCAGCCAGAAAGGGTGCCACAGGGGGAAAAAAAATTCTATCTGAATGCTGAATAAAACAGGCAGAAAGAAGGTGCCCAGAGAAGTCCAGTGGTCACTGCTTAGGACAAGGGCATGGAGTTTGTATGTAGGTAACATGTATGACCGTGGGTGAGATTTTGACTTCCCTGATGCCTCGTCTACAAAATGCAGATGAAAATAATGATGACCACATTACAGGGCTGCCACGAGGACTAATAAGATGGCACGTGGGGAAGCACTTCGTAAAGTAAAGCTCTCTTCAAATATGAGGTGATGATAAAAGTGGGGTTAACAGTTCTTATTGAGAAAACAAGTCATTGAAAATGCTATGGTCTTTGGAAATTTAACCTCCAGTTCACTTCTCTCTGCAGACCTCTGTGAAGTGGGAATCCTCAGGATTAACTGATTACTCTGGTGAGAAGTCCTTAACACACCCATCCATCTGCGATAGCACTGCTGGGAGATTTTAAGATTCAGAGAAAAAATATTAACTGTTTTCTACACAGGCAAAGCATCCACAACCTGCCTGCCTGAGGTGCCACCTGTCTCTCCTGCTGGAGGAGCACATGAATCTTTATTGAAAATGAGGATGCTCAAGATCTTAATCACTGCAAATGCATATGTACACATGATGATTATAAATGTTTTCTAAATATCATGTAAAAAAAGAGCTGGAAGAAGCACAACAACTAGATGATCATTGTTGTTATTAGAGGGCTGGGCTTGTGCATGGTTTCTTTTTCTTTTTTCTATTTTACAAACTTTCTATTCACTATTTATTCTATGATTGAAATTTTCATCATTAATGGATGTAAGAAGCACAGCCAAGTATTCTCAGGAGATCAGAAAGGCACAAAGTAAGGTGTAGTAACTAAATACTTATAGTCACTGCCTATTACATATGATAATACCCCCACATCCCTGGCAGCTGCCTGACACCCCTCAGAGAGGGCTCACAGGGCAAGAAGGAGGAGGTGTTGACCGGGCCAGCCCCACACCAGAGATGCTTAAAGCTAAGTCCTCAAAAAAAAAAAAAAAAGGACCTCTTTCAAGGAGCCCCCCAGAGTCCCTCCCAAGTGTGAATTCATGAATGTTTCCCTCTGATTGTGGAGTCCATAAGCCACACAGACAGAAGAGAGGTTTGACAAACAAAATTCATTCAATTCTAGGATCCTACTGTAGGGTAAAGAAATGTCAGGCTTTTCTGCCCTTCCGCCATCAGGATAGATGATGGATCCTTATCCTGAATGCATGCCTGATGGCGGGCACCTGGAATAGGGTGTGGGCATAGGTAGATGGGATTCAGCTGAGCTAAGACTGTGCATTTTTAAGGGCGGCGTCACAGGGACGCCAGTAGCAGCAGTAGAAGCCGAAGCCGAAGTCGAAAGAGAAGCCGAGAAACAGCAGAATGAACGCGAGAGAGCCCAGATAGAGTGAAGGCTTGCTGGGGGCTAGGAGGCTGGTCAGCCTCCCAGCCTCCCAGCTCCCCAGCCAGCACCCCTGCCTGCCATATGCCTGGTGAACCCCAAATAAAAAACCTGCAAAACTACTGAGGACTCTGACTCCTCCTTTACCCGATCTACATGGGATCCTAGAAAACCTGCACTGTGTCCATTCCTGCCTTTATACCTACAAAGAAGTAAACAAGGAGGTTGCAAGAAGAAAAGGATCCAACAAGACTAAAGCCACTGAGGGATTTAGCCCTGATGAAAGTGTTTTGGCACACCCCCTGCATTACCCCTGGGCAGACTGGTGCACATATACCACAGAGCTGGGCTCCACAGCTCCAGACTTCCAGGCCACAGTACTGATAACCGCCTCCATCTCATCTGCCTTGGAAACGGTACCCATTTCCCAGCTGGCTTCTACATGGAGAAAAGGATGCAGGAGGATTAAATGGAAGATTTCCCAAGACCTGGAAGGTGCTCCCACACTCCCAACCTCTCCCTTCAGTCTTGACCTCACCTAAGAATTTTCACTGTTGGGTGTTTTTAACAGCAGCTGTTACTTTTCCTCCTGACCATCATCGGAAAACTTTAAGAGCACAGCCATGGAACGAAGCTGTCTGATTGGCAAAGGCTAACAATGAGATTTAGAGGGTTGTTGGCACTATACCTCCCTGGCAAGAGCCAGTTGTGCCTTTGAAGACTGGAGTTTCACAGTGACAGCTGGGGAAGGCTCCAAAGATGGGGAGTGAGAGAAGAACATCTGGGGAAATTCAGAGCTCTCCCGGCAGGAAGTATGGATAAGGAGTTGACAAGAAGGCTGTAGGGTAAGGAAAAATGTCAGGCTTTTCTGCCCTCCCACCATCAGGATAGATGATGGATCCTTGCGGTCCTGAATGCATGCCTGATGGTGGGCACCTGAAGGAGGGTGTGGGCACAGGTAGATGGGATTCACCTGGGCTAAGACTGGGCTGTTAAGGGCGGCATCACAGGGACGCCAGCAGAAGCCCAGGAGAAGCCGCAAGAGAAGCAGAAGCTGAGAGAAGGCAGGAGAGCCCAGAGTGAAGACCTGCTGGTGGCTGGGAGGCCTGCCAGCCTCCTGGCCCCCCAGCACCCCTGCCTGCCATATGCCTGGTGAACCCCAATAAAAGACCTGCAAAACCCCTGAGGGCTCTGACTCCTCCTTTACCCGGTCTGCATGGGATCAGAAAACCTGCACTGGTCCATTCCTGACCCTACAAAGGCTGCATGGTCAAACTAGGCTTTTTTCAGAAGGTAAATAACCCTTGCAAGAGTGTAGAAAAAAACATAAATAGAAGAGAAACATTTTGCTGAAAAGATATGGAATAGGGCCACAGAGTAAATATAAGGAGAGGGGTCTTGCCCCTGTCCCTTCAGAGACAAGCTGACAGAACTCAGAGGGAGGAGGAAAGAGATAAAATTATAAGAAGTCCAAAATGCCTGGGAAAAATTATTCTTTAAGAAAAACAGGTGATGAGATCACCTGCCAAAGGTCAGGGTAGGCTTGAGATGCTGGGAGAGAATGGAGTGGACCCTTGTTGGAGAGCTTCCCTAGAGAATGAACAGGAGGAGCGGGTGGTATGGGTAGGTGCAGGGTACGGGCATAATGAGAACTCTGTTGATAGGTCTGATTCTGGTGTCTAGGCTCTAACTTGAGTGAAGGCAAAACAGAGTTAATAAATGGGTTACGGGGAGGGGTTTATGAGCTGCCAAGAAGAAGGAATAGCATATTTTGTTTTTCTGATAGCCATAGTCTCTCAACTGATAGGGGAATATCAGAAATGTCAAAGGAAAGGGGCTAAGGCCACAGACAAAGAATGCTAAAGGCAATGTGCATTATGGAAGCAGATTTCAGAGACTGGGAAATAAGAGTAGTCACATTTTGAAAAAGTAATAGAGATGGTGACAGGATCTTCAAAAGCACCATTCCTGTGCTCATCAAATACCTACTGCTTGCCTAGTTATGCAATGCTTTGGTGTCAGGAGCTACAGGATAGGACTATAGAGAATGAATAAAGGGAGATCATATAAATGGCAATGTTCACCTTCCTTTGAGGAAAGACAGGACAGAGCTGGGGAGGAAGCAAGGCCAGGAGTAGGGAGAGTTAAGGCTTCTCAATTGACCTGGTAAAAGAACAGTGCTGACAGGGGAGTCAGGTACAATTAGGGTAATTTCAAAAGATGCAGGGAGTAGGAGGCAGGTTTGGAAAAAAATAGAGGGGATCATACCAAAAGTTGGGTTCTGCAAGAGGTTACTGTGTGCACACAATTTTCTTAAGGGAATGAAGTTATTCATAGTTTGGAGTTGCTTTTTTATGCTTAATGGACATATATCTTAATGAAAATTACATCTCTAAAAAGGAGCTATAATATACAGGATTTCCCAAATGTATTTAAGAGTAGAAGTCATTTTTCTCTTGGGCAATAAGGGGATCATCTATGGAACACACTTTGAGGGACACAGGTCTGGGGCACAAAGACTGTGCCACAGCATCATGGGGTTTCCCTGGAACAATGGGGAACCATGTCAGTGAGAGGTAAAGAGACAAACAGGGATCATTTGGATGTGGCCAAAAAGTGGGTCTGAGTGCATGCGAAGACAATAAGGGCGAGATGGGTCCTGCACAAGAAGGTGACTAAAAGGGACAATGGGCACTGTTAGTGGAAGGAACACTAGAGAGAGGGCCTAGGTGGAGCTCTAAGCTGTGAATAATGAAGCAGGATGGGGTAGGTCTGGAATGTAGGGTTCCCTGAGGAATAGTTGCAGATTCTGTGACATACACACACACACATGCACGCACACACATGCACACATACACACATGTACACATGCACGCGCACACACACACGCTCACGCCCACGCACAGAAGCTGTGAGATCGAAGTGGATTATTCCAAATATATGTTCCCATGGCAGCACGGCTTTCCTTTACCCTGGTCATGCTGGGGGCACTGGCAGGGGAGAGTGGGCACAACCAACAGTTTGCTTCCCTGCTTACCACCTTCCTGCAGTGCTTTCTCCTCAGAAGGAAATGCAATCGCTCCACTGCATTTTTAATTGTGGGTTTCTTTATTTTGCTTTATTCTTGTGTTTTGTCTTTTAAAAGTTCATGATGTAAGGGGCTTTTTTGGTTTGTTTTTGTTTTTAGATGCAGCTAGTCATCTCCCTGGTGGCCTCAGCGTCCTTCCCAGGCATGGTAGGGAAATGTTCCCTGAGCTCAAAACTCCTGGCACCCTGCACAGATGAAAAAGACTTAGCCCAGGTGCTAAGTTGGCATGTGGGGAGGAGCGGCACTCACCCAGCCCCTTTGATCCTGCTCTAGGGCACTTCTATCTGCCTCATGCCTGACAAACTGCCTTCTTGGCACTCCACTTTTATGTGCTCCATCAGGACAATTTCCTAAGCCAGGAAGCTCTTTTCTAGGGTTGACTCGGTTCTGCCCAGGGCTCTAACAGAATTCACATGGAAAAAAGCCATGAACAATCAAGCAAGTCTCCCCCATGTCAGAGTGTACTGTGTCTGCACTCAGGTACCCTGAACTGATGCAGAATGGGATGGTGCTCACAGGCCAAGCATTAAAGCTAGGAAAGCTCCTGGAGGATGCAAACTGGGACTTACTTGGAGAGGAGAAGAGATGCTTAAAGTAGCAGAAGGTGTGGGAAAAGCACTGCAGGAAGAAGTAGTTCAGGCTAGAGAGAAAAGAGGGGACTAGCAAGACACATAGGGGACAGGAAGAATATCAGTTTAACTAAGGCTCAGAGCCATTGAAGAAGAAGGGTAAGTTCTGACTAGGTTCCACTTGGGAGTAAATAATAGAGGCCCGAGGGTGCTATGGGCAGCAGAAGTCAGAGACCTGGTGTTACCCAGGTGTTAGCCACAAGGTCCTTCCACATGCTCAGCAAGCACTCAGATCCAAGTTTGGAAGTTGTCTTACCTTCACCTCTACCCATACTGAAATTGCTGCCAAGTGCCCCTGCAAAGGGATCAGCCTTCGGTGACCTGACCTCACTGCCTAGTAGGCTATACAAGCACATAATATGAATGGAAAGGCAGGTTCCTGGTCCCTCTTGTTGGACAGCAACAACACTAATCAAATACTGGTATTATTATTACTCTACCACTAATAATAATAAGGAATGCACTTGATTCCATACAAAGGATTACATACTCACACTGCACATAGTCCTGCCTCCCACCACCCCCACCCAGACTCTCCTCTTCCCTCTTGTTCAGTGGGAGATTTCCTCTTCCCCATATCCCCTCCCTCTCTTTTTTCTCTCCATCTTGACTGTCACCCATCAGCCAGACCAGTAGGGCCTGTGCAGAGAACCTTGGCACTGTTGGCCCATTCTGGCTTTTTCCCTGTGATTCTACAGTCATTATTATGGATAACCAGATCATCCAGGAACAAAAGCTCCATCCAAATAGCATGTACTTAAAAGGTGATTCTTGGCTAGTCATACATTATTGCTTCATCCCCTGCCAGAGACGATGATCAGGAGACCCAGAGTGGAGGCATGGAGCTGGCACCTGGAATAAAGCTGGTACACCTCATGGTTGGAGAATGGCAGCAGCCCTTGGCCAGTCACTGGCTCTTACAACCTCAGTCACTGGTGCCTACAACCAGTCTTTTCCTTAAAACTAAGCTTGTGAGTATCTTAGACTTCTGGTCTCTGGTCTTTCTTGGAACTATACAGTTCTGCAGATATAGTGAAGAAGAAATCATTGACAGTAATTAGCGTGAGCTAACTAATGGTCCCCAATGGTCCTCATCTCCAGAACCTGTAAATGCTTCTTCATTTGGAAAAAGAGTCTTTGCAAATGTGACTAAGTCAGGGTCTTAAAATGGGGAGATTATCCTGGGTTATAAATGAGCCTTAAATGCAGTCCGAGGTATCCTTACCATGAGGTAGAAAGAGATTTGATACAGACAAACAAGAAGAAGCATTGTTACCCCAGAGGCAGATGTGGGAGTGATGTAGTCACAAGCCAGACAATGACACAAGCAAAAGCAGTCACCAAAAGCCAGAGGAAGCAAGAGACAAGTTCCCCAGTAGAGCCTCTGGAAGCATAGCATAGCCTTCCTGACACCTGGACTTCAGCTGCTGAACTAACTTTGGACTTCTGGCCTTCATAACTGTGAGAGAATACATTTATTTATTTTTTTTAAAGAATTTTTTTTTATAGAGGCATGTTTTTATTTATTTGTTTGTTTGTTTGTTTGTTTGTTTATACACGCACTGGGTACAGTCAGAAGCGCGGGAGGGTGAGAGAATTCACCAGAGCCAGAGCGGGGAGCAGAGCAGGCAGAAGGACCGAAGTACGCTGCTGAGGGGAGCAGCGGGCGCGGCAGGAGAGTTCTGCGCACCATGTGGGACCCTCCTCCGGTGGCCGGGGAGCAGCCAGGGATCGAACCGGCGCCGCAGAGGCCGCGGGCAGCTTCGCAACCCAGCGCTCAACCGCTGCGCCACCGGGGAGGCCCAGAGAATACATTTCTATTGTCACCAAATTTGTAGTAACTTATTACAGCAGCAATAAGAAAATAACACACTACCTAAAGAAAAGTACATGGCTATGTTCCAACAAGACTTTCTACATAAAACCAGATAGCTAGCCCACAGGTGCAGTTTGCTGACCCCTGGATTAGACATGAAAAGGTACAGGTGCATAAGGTGAGTTGGAGAGAAAGGTCAGAAATAAATGTTTAGATGTCATTCAGAAATATATAAATAAATACAAACACTTGAATACCTTTTACTAGGAAGGAGAGATAAGAAGGAACTGGAAATGTTTTTAATCCATGTCCCACTCAGGAGACCCAAACAAAACCTCTGGGAATGTGTGAAGTGGACAGTTTTCCAGCTGAAGCATCTCTCCTAAGGGCCTCACAGCAGCAGCTCTTGCTGAGCCTGACAGGCCCAGGAGGGTGAAGCTGGTCAAGATGTGTGAAGGCTGGTGTCACCTCCCTGTGTTTGTGAATGCCCTCCAGGACACCCAGTGAGGACCGAGCCCTGCCTTCTCTTTCTGTCTGCCTCTGCAGAGAGGCAGCAGTTGCTCGGAACATTGCTTCCATGTCCTGCTTCTCTCTAACATGAGGAAGTGAATGCCTACACATATGTGCATGCACACACACACACAACCACACACACAACTTCTCTAGGTCTATAGAAGAAAGTTCCACAGACACTCACCAGACACGAAAGCCACTTTTTCCTTTAGGATGGGAAGGACATCAGAAGCTTTCAAACCATCATTCCGAAAAGATCCTGTGGACAATAAAACAGAAAGAATCAGGATGAGAGAGGTCAGGTGGCTGAATTCCTGGGTCCCACCCTCAGCCTCCCAACCCACAATAGGTCCTATTCTGGCTCTACAGTCCAGCCCACTGGGCCAGGGTCCAAAACAGAAGGGATACCAACACATGATACCAGGCCGCAGGGATGACCAAGGGTGAGGGACCAGGTGCGTCTCAAGGAAGGAACAGTCTGAGCCACCCTCCACCATGTACACAAAGTCATGCCCTGGGTACCACAACTACCACAGCTCTATTACTATAAACTTGAAGACTGGACCTTTTCTTTTTTCATTTTCTTCAAGAAATATTACGCACATATATACTTGTGTATATGTGTATGTATATGTGTATACATATATATATTATATCTTTGTTCATTTTTTTTGAAGATTTATCTATTTATGCATACAAGAACTGGGGTACAGGCTAGAGGTGTGTGTGGGGGGATGAGGGGATTCACCAGAGACAGAGCGGGGAACAGAACAGGCAGATTGACTGAAACACACTGCTGCGGTGAGCAGCAGGCAAGACAGGAAAGGTCTGCTGCACCATGTGGGTATCTCCCTGGCCGGGGTATCAAACTCATGCTGCAGTGGTTGCGGACTGCTTCACAGGTTGCATCTTAATCCCTGTTTTACTGTGTCTGGCACACATTAAATACCTGTTGAAGGTTAATTAATATCAAGATAGACTACAGTGCCCTAAATAATTCTTTTTGTGTTTTCTGTAATCTGTTAGTCTTTATTTTACAACTGGGATAAGTACACTACAAAAGCCTTAAGTTGGAAGCAAAGTTGAATGCAATACCATTCTCCATCCTTCTTCATCCCCCTCAATGTCACCATCATAAGACTGCAATGCACAGGGGGTGGGGAAAGACTAAGCGCCTGGGAAGGAAAAGCCCTTCCTTCTTCAGCAACTCATTCTCTGCCTAGGTCTCACTTTGGAAATTTATTCCTTTGATCTGGCTGAGTTCCTGTTAGGGGACTGGAGGCAGAGGCCTAGACTCACAAAAAATGAAAAACAATGATGTGCCTGGGGGAACAGTGGCTTCTGGAGGCAAAAGACAACCCAGCCCAGCATGAACTGCATGGGAAGGGAGGATCCAGCTTCTCTATGCACACAAAATCCCAGGCCAGCCCACTGTGCCCTATCATTTAATCCTCACAAGGATTCTCAGGGAGAACCAGCCCACTCTCAGATCCCTGGAGCTGCAAGTGGAATCTCTGCTGTGTCTCACCACTGGGGACAGGGCACAGATGGAGCCCGGAAGAGAGTTCTGTGTCAGCTCAGTGAGACAGAACGGGAGACCACAACACCCCCTCTTAGTGCTTTTCTCCACTTGCCTTACTTCCTTGTGGTCCAAATGTGACAATCTGCAGAGGGAGAAACACGCTGAGAAGGATGGGTTCGCTCAGGGTTGCCTCCCTCCCTAAACACTGACTGCATCAAGAGACCCACATGGGAGTTCTGGCAACAATCAAGAATAATAAGATCACTGGCTTGCAGAAGGGAAATGAGCGTGTTACACACTCAACACTCCATGGCCAGGCAAATTTCCAAATTTTCTCGGAACATTTCACTTACTTTTTTTCATTTTTCACTAAATGAAGATAGAGTTTTTATTCGTCAGTTGCTTCTTATTATAAGCTGGTCCATAGTACTTGATGCTAGAGTGACCAGCTGCAACACTCACTTGAGAAGACCAACAGAAGTGAAAAAAAAAAAATGACACCCTAAAAAGGAAAACTTACTTTTATCCTTAGCTCATACAGATCTTCATGCTCTGACCTTATCTCCCAACACAGAAAAACTATTAAATCTCACTTGTTGATTAGAATCAACAGATAATTACAGAATCTACAAATAGATCTTTTTTCAACTCTCATGCATTAAGGAGATGTTCTGGCTTCCTTGACAAGAAGAGTCCTGTCAGGCTTTAGCAACTAGAAAAGGATCATCTTCAAGAAATACATGAATTGTGTGTATAGGATGAAGCTTCTGCGACAAAATTAGCTTATTTTTGAATGTGAAATGTCTTCATATTCATCATTTTTAAAACATTCTCTTCCATATCACTATATACACTATTAATTTCTACAGAAAGAAATTTTAATAAGAAAAGTTAAACTTTAGCCCTGTCTTCCTCCAAACTATTTACAAGTTTTTAGCAAGGCTCAAACTACTAAGATTTTACTGTATAACAAGAATCCATATCACCCTCTTCTCTCCTAAACTCCTGTTCTATTTTTTCTACTGTTCTTCCTCTCCTTCCCTACCCTGTAAAAATGTACAAGAAGACTCTTAATTCCAAACCATTCCCATATATTAAAGAAGAGTTTGGAATTTGCTATAATGAAAGCAAAAGATTCCTCATCGTACCTTCACCTCCCTTCCACCTATGGGGAAAGGGAGAGAATTCACGTCTCATCTTTCACATCACACTCATCATGTCTCACCTCTTCCTTCTTCCCTCCAGACTTCAGGAACTGAGAGAAGGGGAGCAGTGAGCAGCTTGTCCCTGTAGCTTGCAGCCATGGGCTCAAGCAAATGTCAGTAACTTGGGTTGCTTGGTCTAAGGTTCTTTAGGACTTCCTCTCCCCCAGCCAAAATCTTCCCCAACTGGTTCAGACTTCTGTTCAGTTCTCTGCCAGGTTGTGTGCCCATCGTAAGAAAACCTAAAGTGTCCAGACTTAAAAAACCCTTAACTAGGGGATAATCATTTCCAACAACAAAGATTTTTCACATTACAAAAGGATTTGCTCCAGGGTCTCTTTAAATAAAAGCTGCCTTCATGGTTTGAATTAGTTTTTCATTTGCCAAAAATTGAATTACAAATAACTTTTCAACAACATACGTATTATGTGAAGCCAAATAGAGCTAAACTAATTAGCCCAGCAACTCAGAAATTGGTGACCTTGCATAGAAAACCTATTTGCACTGGCTGAAGCGCCTAAGTATAAATTCCCCCAGGCCCTCATGAAACCAGTTGTCAGAATCCATAATAAAGGGGAAGTTCATTGAAGGCTAACTCAAACAGGACCAATGAAATAGCAACATGTTTTCACTATCAGGTACATGTCTCAGCGGGCTCACAGTAAATGTTCAACAAATATTTGATGGGGGCCTCCCCGGTAGCAAAGCGGATGGAGCACAGCGTTGTGAAGCTGTCTGGCCGTCCGCAGCCTCTGCAGCTTGGGTTCGATCCCAGGCCAGCCAGGGAGATTCCCACATGGCACAACAGACCTCTCCTGTCACACCCGTTGCTCCCCTCAGCAGTGCTTTTGGTCCGTCTGCCTGTTCTGCTCCCCACTCTCTGGTGAATTCTCTCACCCTCCTGCGCCTCAGGCCTTTACCCCAGCTATTGCATAAATAAAAAATAAATGTTTAAAAAAGTATTTGATGAAAGAATAAATAAATGAATGAAATGCTAACCCTTTCTAAAGTGACTTGCATAAGGTCAGTGGCCTCATCTGTCACAGCAAGTGCTGGTGATCTTAGTAGATAATCTCTGGAGTACCACTCAGCTCCAGTATTCTGAAATTTCCTAAACCATTTCTTCATACTTATTGGCTTTTAAGATCCTCCGATTATCAGATCAATGTGGTTTGAAAGAAAGTATTACAAACAAATTCCCTAAGATGATTCAATGCACTTTGGAAAGATAAAACAATGTTTTCCTGGACTCCCAGCCCATTCTTTCCCAGGAATTAATTCAGGGATTTGATGCTCAGGGTGTGTCACCCCATTCTGCACATAGCACTAATTACCAAACTGGGAGTTCAGAGATGGAAGAACTTCTGTGAGGCATTCACACCTGGAAAGAGGCAGATTTGAATTGCCATTGCCATTTCTGATACAAGGTACATTTGATAAATTGTAGACCAATCTTAGATTAGCTTTCCCCTCTAAAAAGAATGCCTATTAAAATGTGAACCTCTTGCTAACTCTAAACAAAGCCAAAGAAGAAATCAGAAAGTCTTAAGGCCCTGGAGTTACTATAGGAAAAAATTCAAATCAGAGGGCACCCTTATGGACCTGACCCAAGGAAGGCTGTGCTTGCTCTTAAGGACAAAGGCATGCTTCACTGGCTTTCAGCTCTAATCCCACCCCATACATGTCCTGCTGCTGCCAGAATTACAAGCCTGCTGTTCTGTTAATTAGCAAAGCTGAAATGCTCTGCATCTATTAGGAAAGTAAAAATTACCACAGCTATCACTCCAGGATCTCCAGCATGGGTCTTCTCCAAGCCCCAGTTTTGCCTCCTCCTTCCTCCAAATGTGTTATTCTCATATGCTGCTGGCTGTTCCTCTTCACTTGTCCCTAGTCACCCTTTTGCATGCTGAATATGCCAATCATCCTTATCACAGTTCCCAGCCTCATGTGGTCCCATGTGCAAACGCTGGACTGCCCTGTGTCACAGGTCCTATCCATGGTTTTGTGACTCTGGAGTGGCAGCGAGTCCCCCAGGGTGGTTGGGTGCCCTGTGCTCCATGCTAACCTCCTTCAGGAAGCAATCCTGAGTTTAACAAGTGAAGAAACAAACAACTAAGTATTGAACATTTGGAGGTACAAGTTGCTATGGAAACCATGGACTGCTCTTTATTTTCCTCTGGTTCTCAGACACACCCCCTTAATTGGCACTTATTTATAAGTTACTGTGCAAGTATTCTAACATTGCTTCAAGTGGCCCTGAATCATTTCATCACCAGGACGGCAATTTCTCAATGCTTGAGTCTCTGCATTCTCTTTCCATTCCATCTCTGTGGGGTCTAGCACAAGTGCCTCAGTCCAAGTAGCACTGAATCACTAAATGATCTGCTGCACAAAGGAAGGTTTGACTTGCAGTTGTGAATTCCAAGAGCTCATTAGGCATAACCTCAGTTTAAACATAAATTGGACAGTTTCCTATTCCCAGAGTTATTCTTTCCTCCATTCTTTATTAAGCACTTATTATGTTTAGGCCTTATTTTAGGTTTTTCTGACAAATAATAAATGGACCCTGATCTCCAGGATCTTCCAAGAAGATGGAGATAGGACAAGGAGCTATTATCAGAGATAGGATACTAACTGTGAGACTACAAGGGAGTTCAAAAGAAAGCACCCTAAAGATTTTCTACTCAGTGTCAGTGGCATTGTGAACCAACTAAAACACTGCTAGAAGTGTAGAGACCCACCCCAGACATATAGAATCAATCACAACTTGTGATTTTAATAAGAAACCTAAGTGACTCATATGCACGTAACATTTTGGAAAGACTCTACACTCATTTGGGGAAGCACTTTCTACTCCAGAGTTGCCCCAGAGGCAGAGATAGATACAAGCAACCTTTAGCCTCGTCTCTGCAGAACCTCTAAAATCTGACCTAGTGCTGTTCATTACCCTTCTGACCTCTACTATGGGAAGACTCCTCACCACTACTATTAGGGATTCCAGAGACTCAGCCATCAACCTGTCACCTACCACTCAAATTCAGTTCTGGAATAAAAACCCCAGGATATAGGTAAATTCCCCCTCTAGGGCATTGAGACTGAACCATGTCTTTTTTTGGGGGGGGGGTATATTTATGAATAACACCTGCCCAAACTGCTCAAAATTTTGGTAGCTTCATCTACCTTTTCATGGATCAAATATTTTCAACAAAAAATTTTCCTCACTACCCCAACCTTTAGAACCCTGACTTCTCCAAACTGTTCTCATTACAAAAATTACTGTCACCAATCATATTTACAGACCAAGATGCCATCTCTGAGATGGCCCTGGAGAGAGCCAATTGGTTCATGCTTCTTTGCCCCACCTGCACTCCCAGAGACAAAGCCCTGACCAGGAAACAGGGTTGGGGGTGGGGTGTGGGATGGGGTCATGGGGAGTTCCACATCTAATGAGAACACTGTGCTCATTTAGGCAATTCTCTCCCTTGGAGGGGAGACCCAATTTCTGCCTTCTGAGAGTTTCCAGTCTAACAGAATACTTACTTCTCATTTCCCCTGATACCAAGAAGCCACCAGATTCTGCATGAAACACAACTTAAGATTTCAAGATTCTGACAAAATCCTCCCCTCCGGCTTCCAACCCAGCTATCCTATAACCCCATATCCTGATTGATGGTGCCATTATCCACTGAGTCACCCAAACAGAAACCAGGGAAACATCCCTAGATACCTCCCTCCCCATATCCCTGATATGGATTCAGTCCCTCAGTGCTACTGAGTCTACCTCATAAGTTTCTCTCTAACCCACTGTTTCCTTCATGCATTGCCCCTCAAGTTGAGCTGCCCATGAATTGTACCCTATCACTCCTGAAATTCTGTGTTTTCATTCTACTCCCCACTAATAGATCCTGACACCCTAAGGGTAGAACCATGTCCTATTGTTTTACACCAGCACCTAACATAGTATCTGTCATGCAAAGACAAAGCAGAAAGAAAGGGGCAAAGAAGCTATGTACAGAGATGCAGAGAGTTTACTGACCAAGCAGGAAAGCAGAGTTAGGGAGTGAGAAAAAGAGAGCATGGAGGTGGTGGGTGGGCTCAAAGATCTTTCTCTGAACCTAATATGTCAAGGGTAGGCTCCTAGGAAGGCATCAGCAAAAATGTGTCTTCAAGCACCTTCAGAAGCTCAGAGAACCACCGACAGCTGGAACTGTGCCACCGCAAGGGCCAGCACTACATGGAATCTGGCTGGTCCCTGAGAAAAGCTGTAACTCCAGAACAGAGCTGGACCTACCAGGCTCTGACTCCACCCTTCAGCTCACATTCTGCTCCACCTTCAAGGAGACAGGGAGGATATAATACAAGGATGGTGGGTGATGTAATACAAGTGCAGGGGGCACTGGAACTTTGTCTTTTCAGTTCCAGGAGGCAGGAAGAATGTTTGCCTATGAGCTATCTTTGGGAGCCTTCCAGGTCAGTAGCAGGCAGGAGTTTGTATGAGGCCTCACGAAGATACAATGTGGAGCTAAACCACGAAAGGAAGAGACTCAAGGTCATGGTCCCTTCTCTGTAGGTCTTGATGGGCAAAATCATTGGGAGAAGACAATGCCAATGAATGATAATGAAATGAAACAATGATCTTCAGTCCCCAACACTTCCTTCCCTCGTTCTCCCCTTTCCTGTATTTACACAAAAGAAGGATAGTATTAACAAGAGAGGAAACAATAAGGAAAAAAGGTAAGAGGCAGAGATACAGAGCTGCAGAGAAAGACAAGGAGCATGAGCACAAGCGATCTCTCTCTACCGCTCTCTCTCACTCTCTCTTTCTCTCTCTCTCTCTCTCTCTCTCTCTCTCTCTCACACACACACACACACAGGTGAATATCTTGTCTCTTCCTTATAGATGCTAACGAGCTATTGAGAAAACTGCATGTTGGAAAACTCCTCCAGTGACTATAAATATGTTCCTTGGTGCTCTTGTTAAAACAACTGCCACTGAGGCAGGAAGTGTGTTCTTAGAGGAAAGAATAAATCTGGCAGAGGAAGAGACCTGGCAGTTTTGTGTCAGCAAGAGAACACACAGCAGAGTGTGGAGAACCACCTGCCTGCCCCAGCCTAGGATCCATCTGCTCACAGTGAGGCTGACCCCAGCAGCCGTCCTTTACCACTGACACACACACAAATGTCAAATCAGCCCTGGGTGCATCCTCCCTCTGGGAGCAAGCATGCTAGCAGCAGCCAGGGAGAAGGGACAGGGTGCCAGAGTTCTCCCTGGCATCAGGCCATGGGACTTCTAAGAGAAGGGCATTCATGCGCATTATATAACCTGATTTTAATGCAAAAAGGAGAGGGAAGAAAACATGAACATAAATCTTCTTTTGATTATTGCTAAATACTAGGCTTTTCCAAGCAAACTGATTAGCCTCACACAAGGTGAGGCAGTTCACCAGGCACTGGAGATTAGGCAGTCTTTTTTTTTTTTTTTTTTTAATATTTAA
Organism: Talpa europaea; assembly: GCF_964194135.1. Lineage (NCBI taxonomy): Eukaryota > Metazoa > Chordata > Mammalia > Eulipotyphla > Talpidae > Talpa > Talpa europaea. The sequence continues at coordinate 104,378,314 of NC_140070.1, read as the reverse complement.
AGGGCAGGTTTATTAGGGCAAAGGACAGAAAAGTAAAAGACACTTGCATAGAGACAAGCGGGCAGGAAGAGCTGCCCCAGAAGGGATGGGTTTGCTAAGAGAGGCCTGCGTGGTGGCAGGCAGGCAGCCTTGAGGAGAGCTGCCTCTGCTGAGGGAGGTCAGTGAAGAAAAGTCCAGGCATGGTACAAGTCATGGGCAGGCAGGGAGGCTGCTGCCCTGTGGAGGGAGAGAGTTGTTGAAAAGAAGTACCTGCATAGTCACAGGTGGGCAGACGGAGTAGTGCCTGGGCAGTCTTTACATTAAGGAGAAGCAATGTCTACCTTCATCTAACTCTGACATGCATTTTTAAAATTTTATTGCTGTGGAGAAGAACTGGGATGTAGGCCAAAGGTGTGGGGAGTAAGAGGACTCACCAAAGACAGAGTGGGTAGAACAGGAGGATTTACTGAAATATACTACTAAGGGGAACAGTGGGCAAGACAAGAAGTCTTCAGTACCATTTGTGGGTTAGCTCCCTGACCAGGGATCAAACCAGGGACATAGAGGTGATAGCACTGAGACTTAACCCCCAGGCCACCAGGGAGGCCCTCTGACATGCTCTGGAACGTCACGCCTCACAATGACCATTTCGTGTCCTGCACTGTAGTGGCTGTGTATCTTCCTCAGGGTGTCTTCCCTAGCTCTTCCTCACCCCAGGCTGACTGCAGCCTTCTCTTCTGTAGGTCCCATTGTAGTGCCATCTCCATCTGCATCTGACTCCTCTCTAGACTTTAAGCTCCTGCTGCCAAGGTCTGCTTCTTTCCATATTGTCTGGCACACAGCTGCTGCTTCAGCTGGTTCCAGGAACCAAGTTTTACATATCCACAGGGCCATGGTGTCTTCCACAAAAAGATCCTTCTGACTGCTGTGCCTACCCTCTGACCCTTCTCTGTGCCTATCTCTACTCCCATTTCACTTGCACATGAACTCTAATTGTGTCTAATTTCAAATATTAACTTCCTAAAGTCAATGTTAGATATAAAGGCCTGGCTAAATGGCTTTTTTTGTTGTTGTTGTTGGGTTGGTTTTTTTTTGTGTGTGTGTGTGTGTTTCTTTTTTCCCCATATTTTATTTTATTTTATTATTATTTAAATTTTATTTTTTATTCCCCTTACAATTACAACCCCTTTATTTTGACCCCAAGCCCTCCTTTCCCCGCCCCCCACTTCCCATAGAGTGTCTCTGGTTCATAGTTGTTTGTTGATTTTGATATTTTCTTTCATATAGTTATTCTTTTTCCTGGTCCCTTATTTAAGTTTTCTAGATTCCTGCTGTGAGTGAGACCATCCGGTATTTTTCTTTTTCTTTCTGGCTTATTTCGCTGAGCATGATCCCTTCCAGCTCCATCCATGTTGCTGTAAATTGCATGTGTTTATCTTTTTTGAATGCTGAGTAATATTCCATGGTGTATATGTACCACATCTTCTTGATCCAGTCATCTATTTTTGGGCATTTGGGTTGTTTCCAAAGCTTTGCTTAAATGGCTACTTTTGAAGAACAGAAATTTGTAACACTTGCCATTGCTAAATTGGCTCCATTAAAGATCACTAATAATTAGCACTTTAAACATGTGGGTAACACCTCTCTAAGCCCAGCTAATGAGCAAACTGTTTCTGTTTATTCTTCACAAGATTTAATATTAGTTTGAGTTGAGACTTCAGCTGCAATACACACAGGCTCACTCACTTACCCTTCCTCCCCAGAAAAGTTGACATCACTCAGTGCACACTAGGCCCAAGAAAATGGCCACTTCAGAAGCGACTATGTCTGACCATCACTTTCTTTTTTAACTGATTCTTTCCTAGATGACCAGATTATTGAGTGTATTCATGCCTCATGGAGTGGTGACGGTGATAGATTTATTGTGTTTTGTGATACTGAGCATTACTCTTGGATAGGTTCTCAAAGTAACACAAAACATTAGCCAGTAATGAATTAGTCTGTGATGAATACAAGCAAACTATTTAACAGTAGTAATGTATTTACTATAATGAGTTTAGGTAAATTTACAGGGGTGTTTAAAGGCAGGGTGTGTGCTATAGAAATTCAGACATATAAAAGGCTCATTCCTGGAGAACCCCTTTTTAAAATTTATTTATTTATGCATCAAGAACTGGGTTTTAGGCCAGAGGTGCAGGGGGTGAGGGGATCCACCAGAGCTAGAGTAGGGAGCAGAACAGGCAGACTAGTCAGTGCTGAGGGGAGCAGCAGGCGAGCCAGGAGAGGTCTGCTGCACCATGTGGGTAGCTCCCTGGCTGGGGATTGATCTCATGCTGCAGTAGCTGTGGCTAGCTTCATAGATTGCGTCTTAACCCCTTGCACCACCACGGAGACCCATTCCTGGACACCCTTACCCTCAGTTCCTCTGCCTCTTCCAACAATGTGCATATCAACAGTATTTTTATTTTAACTTAATTGGGGCATAATTACTTTAGTAAATATGAAATCGATAATTTGAAAAGCTAGCTTTGGTTTCTGCCATTCTGGAAGGCACTCTGGCAGGCATCAAACATGAAATGTCCCAGCACTTCCTCCAAAACTTCTCCCTTCTCCCCCCACACCCTATGGCCTGAATTCAGATGCAGGTGGCAGTAAAGAAGCAATGGCTGACTGCAGAGCTCAGAGAAATCTCCCATGGGCAATGCAGAGTTCTTCCCTATCACCACCTTCACACTTTCTCATTCCATAGCTTTGCCATTCCTGGCCTATCTCACAACGATGACTGTCAGTGGAAGCAATGCCATGGGTCCACCATGGCCACAGAACTACTAGGGCCAAAGTAATAATCACCCCAAAGTTATATTATTGAACAAACATCAGCAAACTAAAGCACCCTCTCCCACTTCAAGGACATGCATGCTGCTGTCCTTGGTCCTGAGCTACTACGTAGTGGCTTCACAGAGTGGCTGCTGTCCAGCCCATCCTAAGTGAACCAAATGAGAAAGAGGAAGAGATGTCAGAGACATCAAGGTAAACCACGGAGATAAACAAATATGAAATGTTGAAGGGACAAAATTGAAAAGATTACTGAAGAGAATAAAAAGACCTATTTTAGTATTGTTTTCAAATAATTGCAATAACCAACAAGGAAAGGTCTTATACAACACACAAACACACACACACACACACCCCACACTTACCTCATGGAATTGAAAGAGCATAAGCCCTGTAAGTTCCCCAATAATAAACTGGCTGACCATATCTTAAGTGAATGTATTTGCCACAGAGAGCTAAGCAATTTTTAAATTTCTCCTTAAGGTTATTGCCTCAGGTATCGAAACACTACACAATTCAACTCAATAAATATTTTGTGGAGCACCTACTATATGTCCAGGTAAGGTTTTAATTACTGTGTGTACAGTGATAAGAAGTATAAAGTTCCTAACCTTAAGGAACCCTTAGCTTATGGGGAGATTCAGAAATATCAATATGTAATATCCTTTAAGAAATACAATTATGGAGATGTATATGAGGGAGGAAATTTTCAAAGAAATCCCAAAAGAAATAGTAAAACTCAAGCTCTAAGAAAGTGACTTAAAAGTGAAAACATGGCAACTAGAGAAGAGGCAAAATGGTATGGATCATCAGCAAAGTCCGGGACTAGACAGGACAGTGGTGAGTACTGTCCAAGGTCTCTGGTGACTTTAGAGGAACAGGAAGTATGACTGAGGCATGGTGGTTCCCCCTTTCCACCCTCATAGCCCTTCCAGAATAAAGAAATATGAGTAGATGCTTGCCAGAGACAAGCAGCAAAACTTCTACCTGTGGGCCTAGGATAGCCAGCTGTCAGCTGTCAGCTTGGAAATGACCAAGGTCAGGAGAGGGTCCTTCTCATGATGTCTGCTCTTTCTTTCTTTATTTTTTTTTTTCACTGCCTGAAATCTTTCTAGTAGTTATGCTAACCTTAATGTTTGGCTTTATCTTAAAATTTTATTTTAATAGGCAATATAAAGATATAACATAGTATTAGTTTCAGTTGCATCATCCACCTTAAATTACAGTGCTGGTTACATTTTTGATTTTTTTTAATAATAAATTTTATCTTTATATTCCCCATACAATTGCAGCCCCCCCATTCTGACCCCAATCCCTCCCCTCCCGCCCCCGCCCCCCTAAAAGTGTCTCTGGTTCATAGTTTTTTGTTGATTTTGATTTTCACTTTCTTATAGTTATTCATTTTCCTGGTCCCTTATTTAAGTTTTCTAGATTCCTGCTATGAGTGAGACCATCCGGTATTTTTCTTTTTCTTTTTGGCTTATTTCGCTGGTCTGCTCTTTCTTTAGAGAGAAACTAACAAGGTCAAATTCTGAACAGGAAACAAGAGTAATCCAAATTATGTAATGAATAGAATTCTTCTCCAGAATTATGTTAAGAAACAAGGAACTAGGAAATATTTACAAAGGATTGCCTAAATCTTCAACTCTGCTCACCAGAGAATACAATATGTCACATGTCCCAGGAACACCTGGTAAACTCAAGCAGGCTTCCAAGCCCTCCCCAAAATTGTGTGTGGGCTTCCCCTGTGGCACAGCTGGTTGAGCACAGCGCTGAGAAGCTGTCCACAGCCTCTGCAGTGCCAGTTCGATTCCTGGCCAGCCAGGGAGATACCCACATGGCGCGGCAGACCTCTCCTGTCTCGCCTGCTGCTTCCCTCAGCAGTGTGTTTCAGTTGTCTGTCTGTTCTGCTCCCCGCTCTGTGTCTGGTGAATCCTCTCACCCTCCCGAGCCTCTGGCCCGTGCCCCAGTTCTTGTATAAATAAATAAATCTTTAAAAAAAACTTAAAAAAAATGTGTGTGGTAGGGAGGGTCATGTACCTCATGAAGCTGCATGCAAATTATTGTATCTATATCCACATGTGTCCATTTTTCTAACTTACAGTTTATCTAGTTCCAATTTTCATAGGCATTAATGGCTCTCTAAATGGTTGAGAACCAGTGGGGTAAGGGAAAATCAATTTAGACCCTAGAAGTTGTCTTGAGTTCTGACTACTAGACTACTGATGTCCATCATGGCCCACTTTCTAACACTCTTAGATTAGCTTGGAGCCAATACTGTGATCGGGCTGGAAAAGAAAGAAACTAGAGAAGTGATTTTTAGATTCCATAGTTTGTATAAAAGGAAGCTGAGGCAGACAATGGGAGGTATAGGCTATGTGCGGGGCTCATGTGCTCTAAGGATAAGGTAAATCAGAAGTGGCTACCTCTCACATAAAGTTACTGAAAGCCAGAAAAATTGAGGTTAGACATAAAATGAGTTTTATGGATACTAAACAGTGCCTTTCCTGGATGCTCAACAAGTGTGGATGACTATGTGAATGAACAGATGAGTGAACAAATAAGAGAATAAATGCAGAAAATGGTAGCTGAAATCTACTACCACACTTTTCTACTACACACCTGGAAGGCACACTGCTCACATTCATCTGTGTGGTTCCTCTGAATTTTCATTTCTCCCTCCCATCCAGTCTGTACTATCTGGCAAGTACTCCACCCACCCTCACCAGATTCCCCAGATGTACAGGAAAGCCTCCTTCTCCCAAAGGGAGACAGCTGATCCATTAATTAAGTACTTGCCCCCTTCTCTGTGTCCAGAGAGCTATGGCATCAAACATGGGCATCCACACTCATCTCCATGTCTTGGTGGCTGTAGTTAGTGGACCTTATTCCTTCTTGCTTGGCTCTTCTTCTCCACTTCCCTTCTGAAGATAGCTTCCAGATGCAGGGGTACAGTACAGAAGGACTTTCTGAAAAGCACCCCTACTAAAAGTGTATCCCCATAGCAGGGCTACTATCAAGGTGACAGAGTGCCAATATCTACCTATAGCAAAATCTTCAGAGCCCCACGAGGAGCCACTGCTGCTGGCAGGTAGAAAGGACAGAAGCCTGAGGAGAGTCCTACCCTGCAGACCTTTTCCTTGATTAGCCTCCAGCTTTCAGGCTATTGTGAGTGGGAACTGTGCAACAAAAGTCTAGAAAGGGTACAGAGCTATGTATGGAGGCACAGGAGGACTGATGAATACAAATCCAGGTGAGTTGTACATCCAAATCCACCTACTACATAGAATAATCACTGCAAGCTGGTAGATGTCCATGATCTCTGAAATTCTTTTCTCATTAATTATCTAATACTTAGTATTTTCCCCAGTGATCTGAGCAGAATACCTCCAAGACACAGGGACATCTGGTCCTGTTTGCTCCTTTGAAGAAGAGTTTTTGCCATGACCAGGGAGCTATGAGCTTGCCTTGCCCATGGAAGAATGTGCACATGTCCTCAGATAACAGCTTGTTTGTTAAAGACTAGGATGATGCCAAGTTAGGGAGTCAAGATATTTATCATGGCTTTGTACCATTGGAAAATCACAAACAAACTAAATGTTCTACCACCAGTTATTGGTAAAAATCATCCATGGCACAGCCACTCAAAGCAGACATTAAATATGGCACTATAGGAGAATAACTAATGTCATGGGAAATTTTAAGTGGGAAAGACAGATTTAGCCTGTATAAACTTTATCACAACTACAAGAACTATTTTGTGTACAAGTGTGTGTAAAAACCACATACACATGTACATTGTAATTATTTATGGAAAATGGCACTAAAATGGACTGTTTGGAAAATAATGGACAAGGTAATCCTCATAACTTCACACAATATACAAAAAATACATTTTTAGACAGATTAGAGACCCAAATCTTAAAAATGACATACAAAAAACCTAAAAGAGAAAATATGGGCATTTCACTGATCCTTGAATGAGAAAGAGCTCTTTAGGCAGAAAAAAAAAAGTATTGGAAGAAATCAGAAAACAAAATATTAACGGTTTTATCTATATAAAAATTTGAACTACACATCAGTGGTATAAAAAATTGAAAAAGTAAATGTTAATCTGGGAAACATTTACAACACATATGATAAATAAAGGATTAATATTTGAAAAATAGACAAAGAATATACATTCAAACAATGAAAAATAAGAAAAAGTAGTCAACCTAATTAGAAACTAAAAAATACAAACTAAACAATGAGCTGTTTGAAGATTCACTGAATTTGCAAAAATTTTGAAAAGGTAATAATCCTCAGTGCTGGCAAGAACTCAGATCCACCCTTCCTGCCACATCTCTGCTAGTGCAAATAAAATTGCTGCAACCTTCTCAGAAATCAGTTTGATAATATGAATCATAAATTATAATGCTACACATAATCAATGAACTAATAATTCCCCTTCTGGATGTTGACTAATGAACTGAAGAAAAATGAGACAACATTTGAGGACAAGCAGCACTTTTTATTGTGGTCCCAAACTGCAAACTCCAAGAGAAGAGAATGTGTCAAACTTGAGAGTTATAAATGGAACTATCAGCCATTAAAATGTGTATTTTTGAGTGATTTATAATTTCATGAAATATGCAAAATATGTAAAGTGAAAATTAGGATACTAAAGATATATGTATTACATACATTAGGCTGAATCATATGAAACTGTCAAGACTCAAGTGTTTCATTACCTTCAGAAATGGCAATTTGATATGATCCAAAATACGAATATAATGTATTTCTAGGACATGGTATTATGGGAATAATTCATTTTCCTCTTTATACTTCTCTATACAATTTTAAAAATTTCTACAATGAATATGTGTTAAAATTTTAAAGTTGCATAATTATATGAAGACTATATGAAGAAACATCTAAAACTTTATATTAAACCACCTCTGTCTTTTCTCTTGTCTAGATTTTATAATTCTCTGTTTCTTTGATCTCTTAATATCTCGATGCTCTTCACCTTTGTCACTCCTTCAACTTGCTGCATAGTCTGTTATTTGCTATTTAGGGTGTGTTCCCAGAATAAGAAGCAGGGTCCTAGAAAGGATCTGACCTAAACTGTCAGTCACCCTTTTTCTCAGAAGCCTTCTCAGACCAGGCACATCAATCAAGAGATTTCCACTGTCCAGAAATGGCCCTCTGCCTGCCCATAGGTGGGGAAGGAAGGCTGCGTCCTCATTGGAACCCACCTCACTCGTGTCACTGCCACTCTTCCGATGCTGGGACTGAGGATCCTACCCCTGCCCCATGGCTCACAAGTAAAAGGTAAAGGTTCACAAGTTTGGGAGAGTCAACCACCCTGCAACAGCACACCAGTGAGGATTAATCCATTTACCCTCAGCCTGCTCTCTCGTTGTGCTCCACATTCTCTCTGGATGTCTGCCAGCATCCTCATCCTTTACACACCTAGGACTATGGGTGACACATCCTGTCCCAGCACTTCGTAACTGTGCCACGCATAAGGTGTTTGGGCCTCATGGGAAGACAGAAAAAACACCAGACTTGATGATCTGGGTTCAACTTATACCAATTTAGCAATTTGGGGGAGGCTTCTCATTCCTCTGTCTTCATTTTCCTCAAGTGGATATTTCAATACTACCCCAGGAAGGATTAGACAAATTCAAGGTAAAACAGTTGCCAGACTGCAAAGACTTGCACAAAAGTAAGGCATTAGCTATAGTGCCTGCATTGTAAACTTTTTGTGAAAGCAATAATGATTTTAAATCTTTCTGTTGTTGAATATTGTCTCTGCCTTTAAGCTCTAACTAAATCCTTCCAAACGCCATTATCATCACCACCAGCCTCAGGAGAGAAGCAGCTGTCTGTATTGGTGACCATGCTCAGAGAAAACATGGGAAATCCTGACTGTTCTGGTGTCTCTGGTCTGAGGACATAAAGGTGCTAACTGCAACCTTGATCGCTTGGTAGGCATTAGTCTGGTAGACAAGCATGGTGCTAGATGCTGGGTAACCATTCCATTTAGGGAACACAGGGAACATGGTTTCCAATATGGGGTAGGGTCTATGTCAAAATAACAAAATGCACTTCCCTGATCTCCTGTATGTGTAACTGTCTCAGCACACCCAACAGGACACTCAGATGACCCAAACCTGGGAAGACACTCTTAGACCATGAAATGCCAGTCCCCGTAGAGTTCAGTCCTGCCACCAAAATCTCTTCCTCTTCTGGCAACTGAATATATCCTTGATCCCTCCCTGCCCTCCCCAGTCCCCCAATACATAGAAAGATGGATTTTTCCAGAAATGAGCTAGGGCCTCTACCTTCCATATCTTCACCAGTCTCTCAGAATAAAGTATCTCCTCCTCATGCCTCCTTCTCCCACTTACCCTGATCTAGAAGGAACTCCCAATGTGCCTAATGACTATAATGAATGGCCCATACCATTCAGTTGAATGGAGACAATCACCTTCTCCTCAGATCACAGAACTGTGACAAAACACATCCCTCCCTAAAGGACTTGTTGTAGGCTATAGCCAAACAGAACCTAACAGAATGTCAGAGCAGGGAAGTCCTTACAGAGATTCATTGAGGGAAGGGACTCGGGTCACATGACGAGTCTGGTGGCCCAATCTTAGCCAAGCATTCCCAGCTGTACACCACAAGGCCTGAAGAGGACAGATATGCCCATATTTAAATGGCATATTTAAATAGGTTGATGGTAACGTTGAGTTTTGCTAACCAATAAGAGTAGCCACTGGCTACATATGGCTATTTACACTTCAATTAATTAAAATTAGAAATTCATTTCTTCATTCATATTGGCCACACTTGAAATGGCTGGTGGCTATCATTGAAGAGCACAGCTAAAGAAAATGCCATCATTATAGAAACCTTCTACTGGGGAAGTACTAGTCATTTAGATGGATAGATTTCCTACAAGAAGTTAAGTTCTCTGACTCCTGTGATCCCATGGAACACCCTGGAAATGTTCTCTATACCCCATAGCCAATGACTGAGTGAAAGAACAGCCCATGATAGAAACCGAGATGGGTTCAGCCAGCAGGGACATAGCTCCCATGAAACACTCATCTGCCATGGAAGGGAGCATAGAGATGGCTTTCATGGTCTAAGCATACAAGGTGAGGGAAAAAAAAAAAGTAGCTTCTCACTCCTCTTCTCTGTTTTTCAAAAAGTATTATTATAAATTTTTGGGAACTGGTCAGATTTTCCAATAGGAATCAACTTTAGGTCACTAACCAAGCCTCATGCAGATGTCTTTGACTCTCAGTCACTCTGGGAGGTGGCTGTGCCAGAAACTGAAAAGCCTAAATGAGAAGAAATACCCTCAGGTTCCCTACTGGGGAAAAAATTCTTCACAAAGGTAGAAGGCATAATATTTCCTAGAAGCAATTTGAAAACTTGTATGTATGCTTACATTGTAGGGTTCCATCTCTCTCTATCTAGCCAATGTAGAGCTGGATGGTTGGCCTGAAATCAGGCTGCCATGCAATAGCAAGAAGGCCAGCGAACTAGGTGGGATATTGAAGAAGGAAGTCCAACATATGACAAGGTGAGAATCACCCAAAAGAATCTGTAAACAATCTGTCAAGGTAAAAGCCCCTGGCAAATAGGTTTGACTTGTTCTGTTCTACTCAAAAATTCAAGTAATAACCTGATTAAGGAAATTTCTGCCAATAAAAGATGAGTTTTAGTTATCTCCAATAAGGACATCTTTTTCCATAAATGATGGTTCATTAAAATGACACCAGAGAGGAGAGAAATTATCAGTTCAATAAAAAGACGATGCCCTCCAGGTATTTTCAAAACCCAGAGTTCTAACCATATAAGAAATCAGGAAAGAATTATTCTGAGTTCCAGTGTCTCAGTTAAGAGCTCTGTATACAGTACTATGGTGGCAATACCTGATGGAGGTATCCCCATATTACTTAAATTAAAAATAAATTTAAAAAAAACTACTGATAGAATTAGTATTTATAGCTAATAAAATATTCAACGAACACTTGATTTCTATAAGCCATGTGAGTATGTCTGTAGCAGAAATATAGTTAATATTGTTATTTCAATTAAGACATTTTCTTATAACAATAAAGTCCTTTTTCATTTTGGAAGGCTCTAACCCTCCTTCTCTACTTGAAGGATTCAACAACATCCAACTCAAAAAAATGGTACTTAGCTTTATTGCTCCTTTGTTTTCCCATTTACCAAACATAAGGAACACCAATCACATGAGGTTATTATGAGAATTAACTGAGACTATGTGTAGACAGCAGACGTCCAGTAAGTGCTAGGTGATGGAGTGCATAAATGAATTAACAAAACGCCTGGTCTGTGCAATTGATTTGTCACTGGGCTCAACTGTACAAACCTGGAAATACCCAAACTACAGAAACCATTTACAATTTAAAACACAATCATCCATATGCTGCCAGTGTCTGAAATTATAGACACAATTGGGAGGAAATGAGCAGTCTCTAGAGAGCAGGCCTTACAAATTCAGATGACTGCAAAGGTGAGGACATTATGGTTCCTAAAGAAAACTCTTCCTGTCAACATTTTGTGATTCTGCATCTGTACAAATAAAAAGAGTAGTCACAAATCTAATAATTTCAGCATTGATGTTCATCAAACTCTATATGTAGATTTGGAAGTGTGCACCATTCAACTGCAGCCCAACATGTGAAGAGAAGCTAAGCCATAGCTGTGGTGCTGTTGCAAGCTAGTAACATTCCTGATGCGGGGAAGAACACTGGACTGGGCATCTGAAGATCTGAGTTCCCCTGTGGCTTTTTCAAAGTCCCTTCCCTTTCTGGCCCTCATTTTCAACACCAGTAAATAGACAAACCAGACTAGATGATGACTGAAGCTGCTCCCTCCTTGCTTGTTTCATTTCTTAGTTCTGCTTGATTATGGAAGACATAATGGCCGGAGAGAAGTTAGAGGAGGGGGCATCTCAGAGGGAAATGAGAACCTCAGGGGTGAGAATCACTCTGGGAGATACCATACCTAGTTAATTGTAAAATGCATCATTAGTTTATATACCACTTAGAAAGAAAATAACTACTGCAATTAAAACTATTGCACACCATAAACTATAAGCTACATGCTGATTTCAGAGATGTCAAAATATGGGTGGGGGAATCAATGATTAGAATTATTGATTAGAATCAATGAATTATGGGACTAACATTTACTAAATACCTGTTACAGTCTAGACATTGAGCTAATTGTTTTATGTGTATTATTTCACTTACCCCTGGAACAACCTGATGAAATAGAAATGTATAAACATTCAGCTTTTTTTAGTGGAAAAAAATGGAGATACAGAAGGTTTACATAACTTGCTTAAGGTCATCTAACTAGTCATTAGAAAAGATTACACTTGAAACTACAGTATTTCAATCTAAACTTCATCTTAACATTTTACCCTTTGGAGAAAGGCTGGGGCACTTGAAAGAAAGATGAAAATGAATTGTATGATAGAGATAGGGCTAAAATACTAAAACTATCAGAATACATTGATGGAACTTATTAGGATGAAATACTTTGAATTAGGAGGGACTTTTGAGATAACATAAGACAAGCATATAATTTATAGACAAAGAAACTAAAGTCCAGAGGGTTTATGTATTTGTCCAAGGTTACACAGCCAGTTGTGTAAAAATCTAGGTTTCTCCTTTTTTTTTTCTATGTAATAACATCAACCTCTCTTGTCTATAGTTACCTGAATCTTATTTACCATTACTGTATTTTCAAGTTCTAGGCAAATTCCCATCCCAACTTAATCATTGGTTTCTTAGTGATTTCCCTGTGATTGCATAAGCAAATTCACTCAGTTTTCAGGATGGAGTTCCTTCAAGCCTGAGACACAGAACCATTCTCTAAGCATTTTGGGCAGTGGACAGACAGTTGGGTCTGGGTTCTTCTTCCATCTCTAGGAATCTGGTAGCCTTAATTCCTCTTTGCCTTGTAGATTCATATGTAAAAGGAGGCTATTAATAGCAATACCACACTGAGACAATGTGTCTGTATATATATATATAGCCTATGACATCGGTAGGCGGGCAACCTGTGGCCTTTATAATAGCTATGACTATTGATGGAGCTTCGTACTTTTCCTATCCCCTCACCTTTCTTGGCCATCAATTTTAACATGGATAATCTACTTTGAATTTTCCCATCTGGAGTCCAATCTCTTGGCTGCAGACAGAGGAGGGATAATAGTCTTGTATCTTCGCCTTCTCTACTTCCCTTTACAATAGATTAGTTCGAAAATCATAACCTTCCTCTATCATTCCTGTTCACAAGTTCACCTCCTGCTGGCTTTAATCCAGTCACAAGTCTTTTCCTTTAAATCTTTGTATAAGCCCTTTAAGTATCAACCTTCTTGAAGAAATCCCTCTCCTTTCAAAATTCATCCAGCTTGTCTTAAAAAGAAAGACATACCCTTTCCAAGGCAAGGGTCACCTTGGAAGCTCAAGGTTAAAGCAATTTATATTCAATCTTTCAACTACCAGGGGTGAACGCCAGTACAGGAAAAGCCTCTTCCTAACTTTTTAAGGATCTGTGTGCTTCTAGTTATACACGTGTTAAAAGACAATTAGAAGATAATTATGTCACAGGCTGTCAGGAGAAAGGGTGGGCCCTTAAGCTGGGGAGTGAAAAGTGCCAAAGAAATTGAGTAGCCAGGATGTGGGTTGACTTAGCAATCCCACTTTCCATTGCAAAGACAACTAAATGGGGTGTTGGGGGGGAGAGAAGGGAGGATACAGAGGGAGGCTGATGCTCACCCCACATTCATCCCCAAGTGCAAAGCCCAGCTGGTGAAATCAGCAGGCATAACCAAAGCACCACTGCCTCCCTGGTGATAGCTTACTTTACAAAATATAGACTTTGTAAATCAAGCATCAGGACAGTCCAAATGTTAGCCCCCCCCCCCCCGCCCCTTCACAAGTACTGCCTGGTTGTTTTATTCTTGCTGCTTTGGTGGGATGTTTCTACCATTGATTAAAGGTTACGACTACCTAGGTGCACGCTCCCTGAGTGCTTTATATATCTTATGTTGTTCGATTTGTACAGCTATCCTAGGGGTACATATTATTTTCCACATTTTATGGATGAAAACCTGAGGATTAGAGAAATCAAGTAATTTACTGGAAGAGAAATCAAATAATTTATTGGAAGTCACAGATCTAGGATGAAGTTAGGATTTAAACTTGGTTCTATCCCTGTGCACAAAACCTCATACCATATGGATATAATTCTAGAGTCACTGGGTTAAGGCACATCTGGTGCTTCAAACACTGTAGTTAGACTCTAGCGTTATTTGGTGCAGTCACACACATAATATTTGATGCATCTGGGCAGAGTTCCTAGTCCCGGAGTTCCTATGGACTCACAGAACAGCCAGAATTCTAGGCTTCTGCCTCAGTTTCTTGCTGTTATTACCCACCAGATACCATTTACTCTGAGTCCCTTCCTCTCTCCCACAACACAATGTGTAGGGCATTGCTCAACCCTTGTCATACTCTCTTTCCCAAAAGGGACTGGAAGAAAGTATATCATAGTTCCTGTGCCCCCTGGTAACTGCCTGGGGGCCTGTGGTCAATTCTTGGCCCTGCCGTGTAAGACAGACTGATCTGTCCCTGAGTCTCCCAGCCCAGCAATGAGTACTCTGACATCCCCTCCCAGGACAGTCAACACTGCCTCCCCCGTCTCTCCTTGGATGGAGATGATGACCCAAAGAAACTTACTGGATCCTGTGAATTCCACCACTGACTGCTTGCCCCTTCCAGGCCAGCCCCCCAATCCCTAACCTCTCAGCCAGACATTCTGCCAACTCTTTTAGGAGTTCCAATGCCAATCTCGTTAGATGTGGGAAGTGAGTTTTCTTCATGTAGGCAAGTGACACTCATAAAAATCAGTCTAGAAGTATTTTAGACAAAACAATTGGTTAAATAAAAAAGAAAAGTCTCATGAAACTCCCAACCCATTAACTGCCATGACATGGTAATTATAAACACAACAGTAAATATTATTACCAACTTCAAGTGTTAACTTGAAACTAGCTGGTAGAGTCAGCAAACACTCCAATCCTGGGAAGTTCAGGAACTCATGCAATACAGTAAATCTAGCAACTATACATCCAACTGGACATTTCATCCAACTGGATGAAATCTTTTCTAACTGTGGAGATGGAGTTATACTTAATGTACCACACCACCCAGAAAATTCTAGGGCTAAGTACAAGACATCTTCTATGGTGACCTTGGTTGACCTAGATCTACCAAGGCAGTAAGATGAACCAGGGAATGCCCAGATGCTCACCAAACCTGTTCCCTCTTCTAAAAGAAACAACTCTTACATTCCCCAGCCTCCCTTGCAGTTATGGACAGCCATGTGACTTAGTCTCAGCCAATGCAATGCGAGCAGAGTATTATATGCTACTTCTAAGACTGCCTATGAAATTGCTGCACATGTGTGTCCTCTACATTCTCTCTCCCTTCTAATGAACGTTGGATTTACAGGTACCAGTTAAGAACTCTGTGATCCTAAGGGATGACAAAAGGAAGGAAGCAACTGAGTTTCTGAATTGCCATTCAAGCAGATCTTCTATAGTAGATAGTGACATGAGCAAAAAAAAAATAGACTGCTATTATGTTATCTCTGACATTTGTAGGCTATCGTAGTCAATCTATGCTGACCAGTAAGCAGAGAATACTGCACTGACACTGTTTACATAATTTTTGGTGAAATGTTAAGGTGGCAAATTATACAAACTAAAGAAATAAATTCCATTCTATCTCCATTTATTGTTGAAGCATTCTGTAAAGGGTAGATATGATTTCTTTTAAAAACAGTAATTCTTTTAAAAGCAATAAGAAAATGTCAGTTATCTGGGTACAAAAACCATGGGAGAACTTCAAAGAGGAGAACTTGGGAAGGTAAAAACTTAGAAGGACTTCAATATCAGCTACAAGCTACCAGTCTCTTCATTCTTTCCTCTAAGAATTGATCCATTCTCATGCTTCTGACAAACATGTGAAAGTACCAGGAAAATTTTAGAGAGTCATATGAACAGAAGGTACTATTATTATATTGATCTCCAGAGCTAAGTCCTTGCCCTTGTCTCTTGCCCAGCCTAACTCTGACTATAGCCCCAACCATCAATAGGTGTTTCCATTTAGGTGGCACCCAAAGTTCAAAATCTTCCACTGTTCTCAATTGTGTGTCTCCATCACACTGGAGAGGTGAATAATCATTTCCTCCATAGTTAACACATGCCAGACCTACTGGAGTAATTATTATAACCTCTCATACTCTTGCTTGAAATGGATATCATTACCTGCATTTCACAGATGTGGAAACTGAGGCTCACTGAAGTCAAATAACTTGCCTGCGGTAATATAATGGTGAGAATGATTCCATTTTGTAAAACACCATAACTGATTGAAATCCTCTCTTAAACAGATAACAGTCTCCAATGAAATGCCCAAGGCTGCTTGTTCTAATTCCCAAGAACCAATTGTAATTTTCTGGATTTTTGCCAGCTGGTTGTTAACAGACTGGTAGCTTGAAATCTGCCACAGATAGGATTATTTACATCACAGAAATGGACAAATGTTCCAAATAATGAGGGTTCTCATTCCTCCTTGGAAACATTTACCAGCATATCACTAACTGCTCCTTTCTATTTGGACCAATATGACAAGATAACTTTGTTTTGTTAAGATTTCAGATATAAAACATATAAGGAGATCGTGCCTGGACTGCAGACCTTGTAAATAAGAATTTACAAAAGTAAAGGCAAGTGTTACAATGACTCAAATGGTTGAGGATGAACTATGTATCCCTTAACATGGCTCAAATTTCTGACAATTGCAAAAAAAAGTTCTCCTTGTAAGTCAAAGACAATTAGGAAGGACAACCAATACTAGCTTTAGGTGGGAAGGCAGTTAAATTCTGAGGAAATGCAGAAAACTGTTACAGAAAGAAAGACCTTAGAGATTTAATTTTAAACTAAGGGATCAGAGAGATATTATAACACCCCCTATCCCGAGGAAAATTCTGATAGAGGGATTATTTATTAAAAGAACATGCAGTTAGCACATTAATGCAGTAGCACAGATAATCCAAAGGAGGAGATAAAATCACATGATGCATTCCAAAGCCAAAGATAAATGACTGGAACACTCCTTTGATCAATGGTACATAATTTACCTTCTAGAATCAAAGTGCATCTTAATTAGGGCAGCCCATACCAATCTGATATTTGAGGAAAAGAGCATAGACAGAAGCTTCTGAAATAGGGGCAGTTGGCCTGCATTCACGTTTTTCTTTTTAAACAAACATTCCACATGTGAAAAATAATCCCCATGTGATAAATAAAGACATTGGTGTTTTTATCTAAGGCCTAGAGCAATTGTTCCCAAAACTAGCTGATCATTAGATTTGGTTGAGAAATTTTTTAAAAATATAGACTTTGATGTCTATATTTAGACCTGGATTCAGTGAGTCTAAAAAATTATGTGTTTGCCAGAACTAAACTAAAAGACTCGAAAAAGCATAACAGCAAAACAGTAATTAAGACGACTAAAGGATGCCAGGAAGAAATCTTAAGTAAGGTTGACCAATAGACCCAAATAAAGACTAGGGAGTTGGAAGAACACTCAGGACAGAAGGTCTGTAAGGAATTCAGTTTTTAAAGAGGTTACACTTAGATGTAGCAGAACTCTGAGGATAAGGAAGGAAGACTAATTGTGACTTATTAGCTATGTTTGGAGGGCAAGCACCTGAACATCTGAGTTTCAGAATCCTCATCAATAAAATGGGACCTTCACACCTAAACTGCTAGTTTATTGGAAGATGGCAAACACCTATCACATTTCTTGGCACAAGGAAAGTCATTGTTAGATTTCACCCTATTATGATCTTCTCTGATTTGAGAACATCATCCGAAGCCAACGTACAAAGCTAAGGGAGCTGCTGCTGGAGGCGCTCCATCCCCCCTTCTCCCACAGTGCACTACAGCAGACTCACAGCAGTCCTCGAAGATGATGGGGGAGGCTAATCACTGCACAGGCCCTCAGAAAGCAAGACAGCAGCTTTCACTTGACTCTACATGACCTTGAACAAGCTTCCCACTCCCCTTGGCTTAATTTCTAGCCCTGCCAAATGGGCACAATCAAACAGAACCTGTCATTGCCAGAAACTAATGAAGAGTCCAGGAGAAAAGGATAATGTGAAGGCTCACACAGTTTAGGGAAAATGAGTCAGCCTGTTGCTATCCCCAGGAACTTTTCCTCCCTGGTCAAGGAGGTTGTTGGCACCCCCAAACTGCTGCATGGGGTTCCAGTTAATTGGAGACTTAATGTCAAGATGATACCAAGTTTCTGGGAAACAAAATGATCTCTCTAGCTCTAGAGTGCTGCAGTGAGGAGGAGGGAAGGGGGATACCTTCCCCAGAGTAATGCACCAAGGTTTTGGGGGGCATCGTTTAAAACATTAACGGAACTCGAGCCACCACCAGAACATGTGAGGGAGTAAAGGGAACAAACAAAACTAAGAGTGGAAGTACTGCTGGCCGGGCTTCCAGCTGATACAACACCCTGCAGATGAGACAGGGCCTGTGAGACATGACACAGGATGGCCTTGAAGCAGCACATGAGCAGCATCAAGAGCTTACTTTGGAGGAGTCTCAGAGATTAAGGAAACGACACTTTACACTATACCAGAGAGGAAAATTGGTGAGTCCTGAAGAAAGGTGATGAAACAGTGATGGGGGAAGGACCCCAGCTGTAAAGAATAATCGCAGAAGTGACAAAGAAATGCGCAAGTGGAGAGAAAGTAGGTTGTGAGGGGAGAGTTAAGAGGGCTGTGAAAATGTAGCCTGAAAGAAAAATGAAGAGACCAGGAGGAGGGGCCAGGTTTGAAAAAACAGGTGACTCAACCTGTTGTAAAGAAAGAGGGTGTAGGGCCTCCCCTGGTGGTGCAGGTAGTTGAGCGCAGCGCTGTGAAGCTGTCCACAGCCTCTGCAGCGCAGGTTCAATCCCTGCCCGCCGGCGAGATACCCACATGGTGCAGCAGACCTCTCTTGTCTCCCCGCTGCTCCCCTCAGCAGTGTATTTCAGTCAGTCTGCCTGTTCTGTTCCCCACTCTGTCTCTGGTGAATCCTCTCACGCCCCACACTTCTGACCTGTACCCCAGCTCTTGTATAAATAAAATAAATCTTTAAAAAAAAAAAGAAAGAGGGTGTAGAGGCTACCACTTCCCCACATAGAAATGGAACACTACAGACCTTCTTGCTGACAATATTTACTAATTTAAATGTTCTAATTCACATCTATGCAAATAAAATACACCAAAAATATGGAATTTCACACTTCCAACTTTAGCTAGTCTAAAGTCACCATGTCTTCCCACGAAGGCAGGTTGGAGATAGGATGGAGAAGGGGGTGAAAATAATATGATGTGACAAGAAATCCTGCATCATCTGTTCCCAGCCTTCTAACTGCACAATCCACACTGCCAGCAGCTTTAAGATCTAACAAAAGATGAAGATGTGACCTAAGTAAAAGCCACTTCTTCCCAAGATGGGAGCCGCATGCCTGAAGCAACTCCCTGGCTGTATTTAAGGTTTTTATTCATACCAAATTAATTTATATATCCTTAAAAGTTAAACATTCTCAGCAAGTAAACACTCCCCAGTCTACCCATTATTTATGTGCAGTGTCCTCCATGCTATCAGGAGCTCCCAAGGGCAGTTCTACTCCTCTGCCTCCCACCAGGAGATGTGCAAGCATAGGAAATGCACCCATTAGCCTGTACAAACCCCAACAGAGCCTCCATACATGGGGACTTTCTAAGTGCTTTTTGATGACAATGGTATTTCAAATCCCTGTTTTTCAGAAGGATTCTTCTCTTGGAGGAGAAAAGCCTTGAAAACTAGCAATGTCTGTTAACAAGAAAATATACATGAGGCTCCAGTCTTCCAGGGGGATTGCCAAGCCACTGGAGTGACCAGGATCTCAGCCAGCCAGAGTCAAGGAAAGCCATTGTTCATCCTGCTACAAAGATGGCTTGCACCAAGCAATGTTTCCACCACTTTCTGAGCCCAAGTTCAGCGGAGACTTCCCAGACCTCACAATCCTGCATGAATTAGAATTGTGTCTGGCTGAGTCACAGAAAGTCCTACCACAATAGCTGGATCAAGTGCTTATTTGTCTCAAGCAATAAGAAGTCTAGAGCTGGAAGTCCAGGCATGCCTCAATGGTGGCTATCTTCTTGATCTACCATCTTGGCACATGGCTTTTATCTCTTTGTTACAAGATGGGTTCAACCTGTCTTGGTATCATGCCCCCATTCCAGGAAAGAAGATGACTGAAAAGCAAACAGCTTTCTCTTTGGACAGCTTTATTTCCCATGGACATGTACCTTCATATCAATAGTCAGAACTGAGTCACACAGTCTTCCCTAATGGCCAGGGAAGCCAGAAATTTAAGCAATTCATTCCCATCCCTTTATAATAAAGAAGGAAAAAGGTTAAAGTCTTTGAAAGGGATGCTAAATACACCTGCAAGGTCGGTGCCACACATACAGTTTCACAAATCAAAAGGACACTCATGTCCTCCCAAGAAATAGGCTGTGGGGTGCCTCTCGATTGCTTACTTTCTCAAATGGCTGCTAAAAAATACACCCTAGACTCAGAAAAGTCAGGATCTCAAATGTGGCCCCTCCCATTTAAATGCTGAGTCACTTTAAATGCATCCTGTCATGTATTCTTCATCACAATTCTCTAAGGCACTTTTATAGATGAAGGAGTGGTTCAAAGAGGTTAAATTATTTGTCAAATGTCCCAGGGCTTATAAGTGGTAGAATCAGATTCTGAACCCGGATTTCTAGCCTCAAACCAGTGCTTTCTCATTACACAACTCATCATTCTTATCACGCTGCATGCCTGACTGTTGCAGCAACTGCTACAACCCCTCCTTCCTATTTATGGTGATCTTTCCCATTTTAAAAATTTAGATTAATGCAATGGAGAAGACAGGTAATGGGGAATCTAGCAAATACCATAAAAGGTTGAAAAATATCAGGGACCTCTCACTCTTGCCAACAGAGCATGCATTTTGATAGGCTACTCTCCTAAAGCTCATCCAAAAGAGGTTCTGAAAAACCAATTCCAATTGCCTTCCAGAGGTCATCCCCTCCATCTCCCTCACTCCATCCTCCGAAATGGCAGGAACAGACCTTGAAGCTCTCTTACATGTCTAAGCTTATACCGCACCCACCACCACCACCGCTGTGTGCTGCTGCACAGGCTTATCATTGCTCAGGCAAGCCACATACTCCTCAGGTAGAGCATGTTTATCGCTGTGTGGTAATTGCCTGGCTACTGTTCTGACTTCCATATAAGACGCTATGCTCCTTAAGAAAAAAAGGCTTGTATCTAATTCAATATATGCAATATTGTTTCCCTGGTGTCTAGCGTGGTGCCTGGTACATGGCAAGTTCTTAAAAATTATTCAATAAATGAATGCGAAACAACAACTTTCTGCATATTTATTTTTGCCCTCTCCAGAATAGAAAAAGGAAATAGCTTGTTATTCCTGTAGGTTCCACAGATCCTAGGGAAGACAGAATTCAGGCCATTCAGCACAAATTCTAAAATCTCTTAGGATCAAGAACTCAAGGAGGCTGAAGAGAGATCTTTTTGCACTCCTGGGGTGGGGTAGGGTGTGGAAGAAGAGCAAAATGGGCTCTGAATTTTTAGCAGGCAAGACTCTTGGTGCCAGGAAAGCAAAGGAAAATGGGAAAAAGCCCAGACAATGAGCAGCAAGAGGGAATGCCAGGCACGATGATAGTGTTGGTGATATACCTCAATCCCCCTCCAACCCCCACTCCTGAATAAGTGCCACAGTCACACAGGCAGCCTAGACTTGGTTTCAAGTCCTCTGCCTCTGGTCTTTCAGGCGTTTCCTTAGCATCCATAGGTCTTACAGCCTTACCTTGCCCCCAGGGAGTATCTGTCCCATCCTTGCTCTGACTCTCTCCCAGCACTGATTCATCACACATCCTGACCTCTGTTTCCATGCACTTCCTGAGTGTGGCGGAGGCCCCACAGTCCATTCCCAGATCTTCCCACTGCAGCTCAGTGCCGCTGTCGACAGAGGAAGAGCATGCAGGTGCCAAAGGAGCCTCTGGAGCAGTGGTTGCTAATCAATGGAGTCAATGATTCCTTAGAGAATCTGAGATAAGTTGCTCATTTTTATCACCAACAGGAAACTGCATATATAAATACAACCAAAGAATGCCCATGCACTTACAGGAGCTGGATATATCTCCTCAAAAAGCCCATTCGTGGAGCCAGAATAATAAGAACTGCTGGCCCAGAGGAGGTCCTGCACAACTTTTGTTTCAAGGGGAGAGAAACCCCCCGCACTCAGCTTGTTCTCCCTACAGGGAAGCATTTGAAACAGTGAGAACACAAATTGTCCTTTGATCTCTCCCACCTCAGAAATCTTTAATAAAAAAAAAACAAACCACCAAACCCTTACTGTGTGGCAAGCTGTGGGAGGCCAAAGGACCTGACATGCATTTTCTAGAAACCTAAACTTCACAATAAACTTGTGAATTTGGTATTATCCCATTTTAGATGAGGGAATTAAAGTTAAAGATGGTAAGGAACTGACTGTGGTCATATAAATAGTAAGTGTGGAATGCAGAATGAAAGCTGGGCTCGTCCAGGGTCCATGTCTGCTAGTCACTGTTGCCACTGACACTCTGGTCACTGTCCCAGGCTAAATTACCTTCAGGTATAAGCTCCCCTGGCCATCCAAGATCTATCTACTCCCTCCATGTTGCCCTCCATGTTCTTTCCAAGTCAGAAACCTAGCTAAGAGAGAGAGAGAGAAAAAGAGAGAGAGGGGGAGAGAGAGAGATTCCTCCATGGTCATGTGTCCATATCTCAGGCTCTGAAATAAATGTGGTATTATTTTTACTGGACAGTTCATGGA
Source organism: Talpa europaea (assembly GCF_964194135.1). Classification (NCBI taxonomy): domain Eukaryota; kingdom Metazoa; phylum Chordata; class Mammalia; order Eulipotyphla; family Talpidae; genus Talpa; species Talpa europaea. The sequence continues at coordinate 104,355,455 of NC_140070.1, read as the reverse complement.
GCTTTAACCTGAGTCATTGAGTGTCAAATAGAAGAGAGATGTGAGTAGCACTCCAGAAGGAAACAGTGAAGAAAAGCTAAAAGCAGGGTAAGGATAGAGCATGCAAGGGGAACATCTTTGAAGATGTAATGAGGAAAATTAGCTGCCAAGATGGAAGGAACATTCCAAGATAAAGTGTGGAGAGCAAGAAAAAGAGAAAGGACAATCGATACCTGATAAATTTCTTCCTGTGCCTCACACTGTAGGGACCCAGGGGCAAAGGATAAACTGTGCCTTGACAGATACAAGCCGAAGGGCTGGAGCAAGGCTGGGGTTGGAAATGCAGTAGAATGGACTGCCTTCACGTGCTGGCCACACGAGAGCTGAGGTTGCGCTGGCGGGCAAGTAAGGTAGAGAGCAAGCAGGAACCATGTTGCCCACAGCTGGAAGAGTGGCATGCTAGGAGGGTCGTGGGGGCGGCAAAGTCAAGGTAAGGTTTGGCAGACAAGTCAAGGTAGGTTTTGGATCCAGGGGACAGAATTAACTTAAAGCAGGTTGGGATCAAATGAAAGGGCAGAAGTCTGCGCTCTGAGCTTTGCTACAACCAGCAACTAGGGCTTGCTTGTAGAAGCCAGGAATCAGGGCTTGGTAAGCAAGAGAGCTATTCTCAACTAAAGCCCCTTCTCCCAGAACCATGGGTGTGCTAGAAACCAAGCAAAAAATTATAACATAGAATGTAAATGAAAAGCTTAATATATTATAAGCCTGTAGGATACCATGTTCTCCAGACAGTGGAATGATATAAAGCCAATCTACCCAATGATATCATTATGAATGTATGCCAAGATTAAACAAGGATTCATAATTTTTTTAACTAAAAAAATCATAATTGGGGCCTCCCCGGTGGCGCAGTGGTTGAGCGCTGGGTTGCAAAGCTGCCCACAGCCTCTGCAGCGCTGGTTCATTGCCCGGCCACCGGGCGAGGGTCCCGCATGGCGCGCAGACCTCTCCTGCCGCCCACTGCTCCCCTCAGCAGTGTACTTCGTCGGTCTGCCTTGTACTGTTCCCTGCTCTGGCTCTGGTGAAATCTCTCACCCTCCTGCACTTCTGACTGTACCCAGTGCCTGTATAAATAAATAAATAAATAAATAAATAAATAAATAAATAAATAAATCAATCTAAAAAAAAATCCTAAGTGTTCAACAATAAGAGAGCAATCAAAATCATGGCAGCATCATGTAATTGTTAGGTATATAGGGTCTGAAATCAGAGTGCTCAGATGGCTCTCACACTCAAGAGCTGTGTGACCTTTCAAAAGTTACTTAAGGGCCTCCCCAGTGACACAGCAGTTGAGCGCTGGGTTGCGAAGCTGCCAGCAGCTTCTGCAGTGCTGGTTCAATCCCCGGCTGCTCCCCGGCCACCAGAGGAGGGTCCCACATGGCGCGCAGACCTCTCCTGCCGCCCACTGCTCCCCTCAGCAGTGTACTTCGGTCCTTCTGCCTGCTCTGCTCCCCGCTCTGGCTCTGGTGAATTTTCTCACCCTCCCACGCTTCTGACTGTACCCAGTGCTTGTATAAATAAATAAATAAATCTGTTTTAAAAAAGTTACTTAAATTCCTTCAGACCCTATTTCCTCACCTATAAATGGTTATAATTATAGTACCTTCTCTTGGTGGTGTTATTTAGCACAGCACTTAATATATTTCTAGGTAACTTAATATATTTCTGGGTAACTTAATGTATTTCTAGATAACTGTATAGCAAGAAATCATTCCATAAAAGTGAGCTAGTAGTATTCTTGTTGTCATTATCAAGACACATTCATAAGATAAAATACCACTGAGCCATTAAAATAATTTGTATAGATACAATATTGAATGATATATACAATGTGTCTTAGGGCTTAAAAGGCAGATTATACAGTACATATGCTTTATTTTTATTGACTATGTATATTGTACATATTTAGATGGTTAAGAAAACGAGATACAAGATTCAGAAATAAATAGCCACAGAGAACAGAAAATTACTTTTGCCCTTAGAAATGAAGAAAAGACAGACCAACTTTAATAGACCAAAAAATGGTCCAAGGGAGTGTACTCAAGAGGAATTTCTTTGATGTGAGTGTACAAAAAATTCCTGGCTATTGCTGTTGCCCCTTTCACCCTGGTTTTCAGTCTATACACAGGAATGTGGGCCTGTTCAGCCTAAGAAAGAGCAAAATGAGTCTCCATTATGATTGGTATTATGAACAACAACATAACAATACATTTCAGAGGGAGTGCACCTCATCTTCACTCAGAATCCTTCACCTGCTCAAGTTGTCTTTAAAACATCTGATATGGGGCCTCCCCGGTGGCAACAAAGGGTTAAGCACAGCACTATGAAGCTATCCAAAGCCTCTGCAGCAGTTCAATCCCTGGCCAGCCAGGGAGCTACCCACATGGAGCAGCAGACCTCTCCTGACTCACCTGCTGCTCCCCTTGGCAGTGTATTTCAGTCTGCCTGTACTGTTCCCCACTCTGTCTCTGGTGAATCCTCTCATCCCCTGCACCTCTGGCCTGTACCCCAGTTCTTGCATGCATAAATAAATATTAAAAAATAAAAATAAACATCTTATATCTAAGCAATGACTCTGAGAAGGACCCTACCTGCAGCCTGTCTCCATCAGAGAGGGACAACCTCTTATGGGCCAGGAATTAAATCGGGGACACTTGGACACTCGAGCATGCCACACAAACTGGGAGAAGACCACAAACATAGTGCAGACATCACTATGGGGCAACTGCATTATGGGCTCCCAGTTAAAACTAGTGGAGCATGAAAAACACCCTCTTTCCCATTTATTTCCATTATTTCAGAGTGGACAACTGAAGAAAGAGTTCTAGGCTCTGAGGACAAAGCTGGCAATGCAAGGAAGATGTCCCTGGTTTCCTCTTCATCTCTGTGGAGCTCTGCCTCCTCCTAAAGCAAAGGAGCACTTTGACAAGAGACCAAAACAATTATAGGACTGCATTAGAGAGCAGGTGAGTTTGATGCAAGTGTCTGAAATTAGATTTCTGGTAGGCAGGCAGGCCTTGCAGGCTTCAGCAGCTGTCCTTTTGTGCAGAAGCAAGGACAAACCACCCCAGGCTAGCTGCTAAACTTGGCTCCTCATTGTTATCCAAACAATAGAATCCAGAGGTAGGTAAGAATGGAGACAAAGACAGTAGTTTTTATGGAGTCAATTCATTACCCAGGATTATGCATCTAGCAGAGGTGATTTATTAAAGGCTCTGGATTTCAGTTTCTCCTTCATGGCAGGTTGGACAAGACTGGTGGCTCTATAAGACCCTGGAGGAGGAGGAGGAAGAGGAAAAGATTTGTTCCATCCTCCCACCCTAATCACAGAGGGAAGCCTCAGGAGGAGGTAGTGGAAATGTCAACATGCTCTATCATGATTTAGAAAGTAAGGGCCTGATCCCCAGGAATTCTTTCCAACCCCCCACTGACAAAATCCTTCTCACATGCACATCAATTTTATTCTTACAAAGGAGGTACTGGCAGCTTGTGGGTTTACAGTAGGCAGCATTTCAAGGAGTGTGTCACATAGGAGGTCTTGAGTAAGGTGAATGACTCTTAGGGGAAGAATGCCCTGTGATTTTTTTTTTTTTTTTAATCTTCTGTTGGTAAGGAGAGAGGTTAAATAATGTGGGGAGCTATGGTAAAATTTCGTTCACACCATCTGAGTGTCTGTCTACGGCTTCTGTAAAATCTTAACCACCTTACTATTACTAATAGTTCTTTTCCCCATGTGTCCTCTGGTATTAATGAACCAATTCCACAAAGGATTCTGGGGTCCACAGACACTTGTATCAGTCTGAATATCTGCAGCAACCACATACATGCTCACTTGTCATTCCCCCCAACCTACCTGCTTTCTCTGGCACTCAGATCTACCAGCTCAGAGACCTCACACATGTCTTTAGTAAACATACTCTCCCCAGTATACAACCCTCTTCCCACAGAGCTAAGGGTCCACCCAAAAAGGCAGGGCCAGACTGAAGTCGGAAAGCCACACTGTCCCACAGACTCTGGCAGTACCAGCCGTACAAGGAACACAGACGGAAGGCTCAGCACTCTTTGAATTCAGCTTCACCAGGAAATACAACTCCAAACTCAGTCAGACACTAACTCCTCCTGTCCTTGTCGGGCAGGTCACTTGTGCTTTCAGTAAGATGGAGATGAAATTTTGTTTACAGGTGAGTTGTCACCTGTAGCAAGTGATTGCATGAAGATTATTTACCAGAGGAAAGCTGTAATCCTAGTGGGAGAAAATAAGGTTGTAACTCTTTTAAATACTGCATTGTACTCCATGGAGTAGGTAGTGCTATCATTACCACCGAGAAACTGGAGCCCAGTGAGGCTCCTAACTTGCCTAACATCACAGCCAGTAAGGAGGACAAAGCCAGGGCCAGCCCCAGCGATGCCTGACTCCACAGCCCCTTAAGTGTACCCACCTTTCCTGGAGCTCCATCCATCTCCCTTCAGCCTACCTGCATCCTGCCCATAGTTGACTCACTATTCAGATGGCATCACCGGAAGAGACTTTTAGGAACCAATTCTATTTATATTTGTCTCTCCCTCCTTTGCTCTTTTAGTATGCAGACAGTCTGAAGACTCCACCTAGCAGCTGATTTTTTTTTTTAATCTTCTATTGCTCCCTAATTGCTTCATTTGTGTCCTTGTGGCTTTCTAGTCAGTCCCTGCTCCTTGTGGTTTCTTCTCTGACTTCTCCCACTAAGCCACAGGCACTGCAAGCATTTAGTCGATGCCTATTGAGTAACTACAGATGAAAATCCTAGTTGGCATATTTTTAAAAGTTTTTGGAGTACAGAATTTCCAAAATCAGAATTCTCCTTAATTCTACCTTTTGATCCCTTTCATAAGTTAAAAGTAGAACTTGTGAAGAGTTCTAAAGAAATAGGAAGTGTTTATGATAAAATGTCAAGCTAAAAGAGATAGAACACAAAAATAGAGATACTACGTGAGGTTAATGTGTAAAATGCACTCAAATATTAGAGAAAAGATACTAAGAAAAATAAAAACTGGAAGGAAATATACCAAAGGTTAAAGAGGGGTTATCTCTGGCAGGTGGGACTATGAAAGACTGCTGTTTTTGCATTTGGTTTTCTGTCTTTCTTTTTGGAAATGTCAGAAATTGCACTTTAAGGAAATTCCAGAATGAACGTTAAATTGGATTCTATTTGTAGAGCAGTTAGTGGGTGTGAGCTTGGGAGCGGAGAGGTATATTCAGTTAAATTAAGAAAACATATTTAAAAAAAATATATCATTCAGGGTCCAACCAGATAAACAAAACTTTCTCTAGGAATTAAAAATGGAAGTAATTCAGTGAAGGAAATTGGTTACCAAGTGATAGAAGAACTAAGAAGTAAAATAAGATGGAGAGGAAGCAAAGAGCTTACCAGGAGCCAGGGTCATCCACAGAAACAAGAATCAAAAGAACTGACCTCATTTCCCTCTCACTGAAAATGAAATCAGAGGAGCGGGTAGATATTCCCACTTCTCTTTTTTCCAACCTTCCAGTCATTTGCCACTGCCTTCCATTAACCAAATTCAACCATGAGCCAACTTTAACAGAACCTGGAAAATGCAGTCCACAGGGGCTGGTGTCTTACAGATCACAGCAGGGTAGGAGAAGTTGGGGGATTTAGGATGGATCTGAAGGCAAAATGTCCTATGACCACTATGCAGGTGGTAAAAATTAGGTAAAATATCAAGTAGAGTCTAGGTTAGGTCAATAAAAATACAAGTACACATGATAAAAATTTTTCTGGAGGACATAAATGTATACATATATAATTAATTAAAGGCAAACAAAATTTCTAGTTTAACAGCCAACTCTCAGTATCAATGTTTCCCAGATGTTTCTGATGACAAAAGATCCCTGGGGTCATTAAGCACACAGAATCCCAGATCCCTTACCTACAGTCATAGATTTGGTCTGCCCAGACTTGGTGTGAATGATTGAAGATGGTGGCAAAGTATTTATTATCCTTCCATTAAGAGGCAGAATCTATGTTGTTCTAGAACGATATGAACAGTGATTTTTATCTTTGCAAAGTAAAAAGTATTCACAGCTGCCCCAAGATGCCTGCTCTTTCAGCTCCTGGGCTTCCCATGAAAGCTTTGCCTATCCAAATGTCCTCTGCTCTGCTCTTTTCTTCCCCACCCATCCTTTTGACACCTTCCACTTTTGTTCAAAAGGAGATCCCTGATATAAGTGTGATCTGACCTGGTTGTAATTAGTCTCATTCCCTATATTTCCTCCATGCCTATGCACAGAAAATGGGAAAATAATTGTGGACTAAAGTGGGGTAATTTAGGAAAGTACTTGTGAACTGTTAAGCACTGTTTAATAGTGTGTGTGTGTGCGTGCACATGTGCACTTGCTTGTATGTTGTTTTTTTTTTTTTTATAGAGGCATGCTTTATTTATTTGTTTGCTGGTTTGTTTGTTTGTTTTGTTTATACATGCACTGGGTACAGTCAGAAGCGCGGGAGGGTGAGAGAATTCACCAGAGCCAGAGCGGGGAGCAGAGCAGGCAGAAGGACCGAAGTACACTGCTGAGGGGAGCAGCGGGCGGCAGGAGAGGTCTGCGCGCCATGTGGGACCCTCCTCTGGTGGCCGGGGAGCAGCCGGGGATCGAACCGGCGCCGCAGAGGCCGCGCGCAGTTTCGCAACCCAGCGCTCAACCGCTGCGCCACCGGGGAGGCCCTGTATGTTGTTTTTTATACAACCTTGAAGAGAGAAGCACTTCTACCTCCTGTCTCTCAAATTTCCAGATTCCCTCGTCCATTCTAAAAGCATGGACTGATATTATATACAACATTAATACTTTCAGACTTGACACTTGTGGGTACTTGGTTTAGTCTCAGGGTACTCTCTACACCAAGGCAAACTTGTACATTCAGTCTTCTCTGAAGCATGTGCTATATAGTGAGAAAATTGAGACAGCCTCAATGTAATCAATACCTACTTACTGGGAGACCTTAGGTGTTAGATGTTGGGAGACAATTCACCATGGTCTCTTGTATTTCTATATATCTTATAAGCAGAGGCCTTAATAACTTCGGAAAACAGAGAGACTGAGATGTAGAGAGTAGCTTTATTTGCTGAATAATGTAACAAAGACATTGTTTCCCTCTGGGACAAAGGCTGAGCATATTTGCTTGTAGTCCCTTAAAAATACTGGAGTTTCCTAAGGTCAGGATTCCTCTACTGTGATATAAGCCTACTGCATGCATAGCATCCAGCTAGAGCCCTTCTGCATTACCCCTATTGGGACATGGGGGTACAAGCTACCAGCACAAATATGCTAAAGTACACATGGATCTGTTTTGCCATGAGTAAATCCTTTGTCTCTGACCAGGTGTCTTATGTCTTCTGCCAGAATACATGAAACTAGCCTACTAGAAGCTTGCAAGTCAGATTAAAATCTCAGACCCTTCACAGTTCTTGACAACAAGTGACATTACAAACTCCTCCCCTCCCAAACACCTGCTCCAACCTCTCATTCTCCCTGTCCAAGTACTTCCTTCTGCCATACTCTTGATTACAAAACCCACTGTCTGCTGACACAAAAGAAACTGAAGGTAAATGTAATTAAGTGACTAATTTGAGTGTTAGACACCAATTTTCTGTCAGAACCAGCCGTGCTGATGGGATAATGATACTAATGAAAACAGCTTTTTCTCTGAAGGGAAATCTTTTCAGAAATGTCTTTCTCCCTGCAGGGCTTTTCTCCACCATCCATGGCCCCTCTTGACTGTTTTCTTAATATCCTGAATGTCTACATCCTCCAAACCACTAACCCTACTGTAGAATCCAAATTTTCTAGGGAGCTGTAAAATATGCACATTCTTAGTCCACTCTAGACTTACTAAACCAGAGTCTCTGGAATCTGCATTTGAAACAAATGTCCAGATTCTCAGTAAAATTTGTTCTAAACACTGTGAGGTCAACCCTGGCTGCATATGAAAATTCACCTCCATTTCAGAAATTCTTGTTAATTTCTCTGGAGTGGGGCTGGGGCCTGGGTTTTTGGTTTGTTCATTTTAACGCTTTCCCAGGAGAATCTGTTTGCTGTAAGGACTGAGGTCCTTCAGTCTAACTACTCTGTTGGGAATAGGAACCAGACTGGGTACTTTTCCCCAATAGTCTCTGCTCCAACATCCTAACCACCTTTCAACAAACTCATTTAGTTCTTCCCCCTTCAAATATAAATCTTAAGAAATTCCCCCATCTTGTCCTTGTAAATGTCTAATAATCACTTACAGTAGAAATTTACCCCCACGATGTAGACTTAATTGGCCCGCTCCTTTCTTTTACTCCACCTTGACACTCCAATTAATCCATTTATAGTTCATCTATCCATCAATCCCTGTATGTCTTATAAAAGATATCTTCAGAAACAACTGGGTTTCTCTTGGCTTATTACTCTGTCACTCATGGTCAATTCCTCATGCTTCCTCCTCTCTGTCCCCATCCTTCAGCACCTGAACCTTTAGAGAAACAGAAGCCAGGGTGAAGATACCTTTCTGTACCAAAGTTTTAGGAACTTTTGCTAATTAAGTGGGCTCTGAAGGGCTGCTGAAGATTCTTGCCTCTACCTTCCCACACATCCCTGTGTCTGGATGGGTGACCAAGGTGCCACAGACGTCTCTATTTAGATACTAAATTTAGTAGGTTTGACATGGAAGGCCTCCCCCCCTTACTCGCTTTTAAGGGGTATCACTTAACAGGAACTTACCTGGCTATCTCCAAGTATCGGATAATTTACATTTTATGGAAGAGAGAGGATAGCAATACAGAGTTTCCATCACCCATCCTGAAAGCAAGAACTTGTCTTTAAAAACAACACAATCCACACATTCATTCCATACCCTAATTATGCCTTTCAGAAAGCTGTCTCTAGGTAAGATCTGGGACAGAACTGCCAAGTCATCAAGGCCCATCTATATAGTAAATCATTAGCCATTTTTTCCAGTCACATCCCCCACAGCTGCCATGCCCTCCCTCCTAGGAAAATAACTGTGTTCACTCTCTCTCCACAGTCACTTCTGTCAAAATTCTCACTCAGGAGAGATCTGATACACTTAGGCTTGAAACTCTGATAAATTCATGCCAAAAGAAAAATCTTACATCAAAAGAATAAGTTACTTTAATGGTCAAAAATTAGGCTACAGTTAGCTGGATGGAGATGTTTGCTAAGGGAAAAGTAAGGGGGTTATTCCTAAGGAAAAGAAACAAATTTATTAATCCCAGCCCCTGCCTAATAAATGTAAAACAGTAATAAGTTATCAGAGAACTCAGCATTTCATTCAGTAAATACTTGTACCTACTTGCCACAGACTCTTGCCACAGGCACTGTATGGATTCAGTGATATGTGTATACCTAGGTCTCTCCCTCTAGTTTACCACAAAAGGCAACAACACTTTGAGAAGATATTAAGATGTACAATGAGATACCACTGTACACCATTAGGATAGCTATTATTTAAAAGAGAGAGAGAAAATAACAAATGTTGGTGAGAATGTAGAGAAATTGAAATGCTTGTGCTTTTTTAGTGGGAATGTACAATGATACAGCATCTGAGAAAAACAGTATGGCTGCTCTTTTAAAAATTGAAAACACCATTATTGTATGATTCAGCAATTCTACTTCTGAGTACAAACCCATCAGACTTGAGAGCATAGTATGATATGTCAGAGACATACCAATACATCCATGCTCATAGCAGCATTATTCGGGATAGCTAAGATATGAAAGAAACCCAAGTGTCCATCAACAGATTAATGAATAAGCAAAAGGTAAAATAAACATATTAGAATTTGACCCAAAAAGGAAGGAAATTCTGACATATACTACAGCATAGATGAATCTTGAGTACATTATACTAAATGAATATGTCAGTCACAAAAAGACAATATATAATCTCACACGAGGTACCTGGAGTAGTCAAATTTTTTAAGACAGAAAGTAGAATGGTAGTTGCAGGGCATGAGATGAGGGAGATTAGGGAATTATTGTAAAACGGACATTTTTATGGAGCTACAGTTTTAAAAGATGAAGAGAATTCTAGAGATGTTCAACATTATGAATGTATTTCATGCCACTGAACTATGCATTTAAAAATTGCTAAGATGGTAAGTTTTGTTGTATGTATTTTATCACAATTGAAAAAATAATATATTTTATTCATCTATTAGACATGCTTAATTGCTTTTAAAATATTAACTCACTTAATCCTTACTCCAAATCTATTGAATTTGACACTGCTATTAGTTCCATTTTACAGCTGAGGAATAGAGGACACTGAGGTCTAGAATATAAGCAGCTACTCACGATGGTGACTATTTTTAAGAGAACAGGGTACCAAATACCGATGACTGGTGCAATCCTCAAGGGCAACCTTGTAGGAGCATTATTTTAATAGCATTGCTATTGCTCAGAGGAATCCTGTATCTTCTCTTCAGGAACTGCCTCTCAGCATGGTGTAAATATCACACTGAATATATCTTCTTTCTCTGATGAAATAACTATGGTAGATAAGCAGGGCCCTCAAGTCAGGTACCTCCATTCTAGGTGACAACTAGTATGATCCTTCTAACCTGGCTCACAAGATAGTTCATTTGGCTGAGAGGCAAACCCCACAGGTCTGTACCCAACTTCTGCTGAACATGCTCATGAACCAGGTCAAAATAAGTCCTCAGTTGACTTGAAAATGAAAGGCAGAGCCTCCCTGGTGGTGCAAGGGGTTATGCATAGCAGTATGAAGCAATCTGCAGCCTCTGTAGCACAAGTTCAATCCCCAGCCAGCCAGGGAGTAACCCACATGGAGCAGCACACCTCTCTGACTCAGAAGTGTATTTCAGTCAGTCTGCCTGTTCTGTTCCCCACTCTGTCTCTGGTGAATCCTCCCATACCATCCCCCCACCCCCACATCTCTGGCCTGTACCCCAGCTCTTGTATGCATAAATAAATAAATATTTTTTAAAAAGAAAGAAAATGAAAGGCAGAAGGACAGTGGGCAGCAGGGGGAAGAACTACCACCACCTGTGTTTTGGGGCTGAGGTGCGGTGAACTGGAGTGGTATGTGACCCTAGGTTGCCTCAGTCTTCTTCAGATCCTCTTCTCTTCCATCCTCCCACTAATTCCTGGCTGCCATGTGAGTTTATGAGGCAGTTTCACAGAGCAAGGTAGAAGGAGGTTGGCACAGTCTCTGTACCAGATTTGCTTGGGCCAAGGGAGTCCAATGTTGAGACCCTGATCAGAGGAATAGAAAGGAATAAATACCTAAAAAACTACCAGTCACCAAGAACCAACGATAAACAGACTTCCAAGGTGTGCAGACCCTTAGCCTCCATTTACCCAAGGAGGGCAGACCCCTATCCTGATGAACAGGACCAGGTGCTCCCCCCTATTAGGAGCATTAATTAGATCTTTGAGAGTGATGAAAGTGACAGGGAGGGGAAGAAATGACATCCAAGTAGGTCTCTTTTCCAATAAAGAAGGGAGAGAAACTCAAGGATCCTAGAGAAAACAGGGCTGGGGCAGGGGAACCCAGTATGCACTTTGCCCCTAAGCACAGACAAGACCCTACAGCAGGGTTGGTTTCCTCTGAGGTCTCTCTCCTTGCTTGCAGATGCCCCCTCTTGCTGCCTCTTCACTTCTGCATGTGTGTGTCCCCTGCGTCACTCTGGGTATCCTAATCTCTTCTTATGAGGATACCAGTTTTATAGGATTAGGGCCCACCCCACTGGCCTCAAATTTAATCACTTCTTTAAAAGCTCTGTCTCCAAATACAGTCACATTCTGCAGCACTGGAGCTTAGAGCTTCAAATGTGCATGAGGGAACGGGAAGCAGGGGGCACAATTCAGCCCATAACCTCCTATACATAAATACAAATATTCAATATTTAAAACTTTTCTACCCTTCTCCCTCTTCACTTCATTTTCTTTTTACATGTTTTATATTTAGTATGAAAAGTTTTAATGAAGAACAGCTGTGAAGACGCTATTTTGGTCAGAATGAGTGAGCAGCACGAGGAACCCAAGCAGAAAGCATATCTTTCAGGATGAGTGGACAAGAGTGAGACGATAAGAGACACTGTATGGAACTAAATGGAATTTTTCCACCAGAGCCTTCCATCACCTGGGTCTTTTTCTTGGTTAATACTCCCTGCAGGCAGAATTTAAGATGATTACTGATGATCTCCATCTCTTCAAGCCCTCATGAAACCCTCTCACTGACTGCAGTGGCCTGCTGACTTGCTTCTCAACCAACAGAATATGGTGAAGAGGATGAGATGTCACTTCTGTGATTAAGTTAAATAAGATTGTAACTGCTGTCTTGCAAGAGATCTCTCTCATTGGCTTTGTTGGTGAGGCCCACGGGGCAGGAACTGAGATCAGCCTCCAGCCAACAGTCAACTAGAAACAAGTCCTTAAGAACTGACAACAACCATGTAAGTCAGCTTGAAAGTGAGTCCTTCTCTGGTCAAGTTTTCACCTGAGACCGCAGCCCTGGATGACATCGTGATTGCAGCCTCACAATAAACTATGGGGTGGAAGAACCAGGAAGTATGTCTGGAATCCTGACCCACAGAAACTGTGAGATAATAAATGTGTGTTATTTTAAGCCACGAAGTTTTGTACTGTACATAATTTGTTACATACACAGCAGTAGATAACTAATGCACTCTCCTAAGGTCCTTTCTCTAAGCCCCATGCGTGTATCCACATACACATACAATGTGTATCCACATTTATATTTAATTCCCTTAGCATAGTTTCATCTTGAATATAATTTTTATCAGTTGATTTTTCCTATTGCAAAAGGATACCAGCACTATAAAGGCACTCCTGGAATGCTAGTAGCCAATGTGGAAATATCCAAACAAGTTGGTATATTCTCATCTCTGGTCTGCCACAAGGTCATGCTACCCTCTTCATAAAACACCTGAATGCATACACTCTCCCACCTGCCTTGGTTTCCCTTTTCCACTTCCTCCTTTTTCGCATATCGGAGGAAAGATGCTGTGCCAGTCGCTCATAGGAACCACCTTCCACTGAATATATTTACTCAGCGTGGTCATAACCATGCTATATCTCTGTCTCTTCTCTATATTTCCAAAATAATCCTTTCCAAATGACCTCAAGAAAAGATTTCTTCCTTCTTCCCCTCTATTTTCTCCTCCCTGATTTGTTCTATTTTTATGCCAAAAATAATCCTAATCATGGCTGATAAGTATAAGTTCGGTGCCAGAGATTTACACCTGCATCAGGGAAAAAGCAGAGCATGTATTTTGAAGTAAATCAGAACTAATAAAGAGCACAGAAACTCTAAAGTACTTGAAAATACCCTAAAATCAACATCAGAGCCTCTATAAAAGCTTCAACCACCCACCTCCTCATCTTCTAATTTAACTTAACCTGCTTTTGATCACAAGCAGCTTTCCAGAAAAAATGAAACAGGACTCCTAGCTGAGGTGTTTGTTATGCTTACTAAAACAATGTTGTTTTATGCTTTCTTTTTTCAATGCAAATATACGGTGTATAGCATATTCTTTTGGGTCTAGTCTGGGAATGTTTACTCATATGCATAAATGTGTGGTTTTCCTGTTTCTTGAAGAAGATCACAAACCAGCTTCTGACACCTGATTTATTAATAGATTTTTAGATGTAACCCACTTGGTACACAGATACATGTAGAGTGAGGATAGTGGTGTTCATTATAGGAAGTGGGATAAGAGAGAATGTGTAAATGTGACCAAGGGGGCCAAGCGTACCTGGGCAAAGGAGAACGGAGAGTGAAATGTGCCTTGTGTGAAAAGGGAATTGGGGAGGAGATGGAAAATGATGACAGTCTCCAACTTATGATAAAAGGCCCTGAGCTAGAGCTTCCTCCTTTTTATTGCACTAAATCCTCACATCAGACCTGTGAGGTATGATGTCATCTTCTCCTGTCAGTTTACAGATAAGGAAACTACTTTCAGAGAGTTGACGTGACCTGCTAAAGGTCACACAGTATATAAGTGAGACCCAAGATTCCAACTTGGGTCTCTGAAAAGCCAGCAAGGACCTCCTTGCCATTTACCTATACATCCAATCCCTTCTTTTTTCTAGGTTAAAAACAATGAGGGGGTGGAGTGTTCCACTTTTCTTGATGAAAGCAGGGGAAAGGAAATGCTAAAACACAAGCATAAACTGACACAGAAAGTCTGGAAACCAGAGGGTTTGTATTAAAACATACACACATACACAAAACAGACATTTAAGGTAGAAGAGCTGGAGACACTATATAACTGCTTAGGGGCAACGGAAAGTGAAATCCAGGCAGCCCATCTAAAAGTTATTAAGGATACCCCTCCTAAAGCCAGGGCACCCCTTCTACGAGTGGTCACAGCCTCCCAAGGCAGGTGAGACATAGAGCATCCCTTAGAGACAAGGACAAAGGCAAGGTCAGCAGCTGAGAGAGCCACAGCTATGAAACCAGAAAAGGCTGAACACCAGTTACTCCAGGCTCAAACTCACAGTCATCCTGATCAGCTTGTGTATATAGTTATGGTTAGGGGACAACTGAGAGAGGGAAGCTATGGTTTAATGAGGAAATTACAACAATGTATCTTGGCATTCTTTTCTTTACAATGTTCACTTTGAAAGAACTATCTTCATTTCATTGTTTGCTTAGTGTTATTTAAACATCACCCTTTTAATAAAGAGGCATATTGTAGGCTTGATACAAGGACTGTAACAACTGCCCTCTTCTTTTATCTCAGACAAGCACCTGGTCGTTACTGCTTGGACCTGCACATCCCAGTAGAGCCTGGATCTGCCTTTTGAAAGAGGCCCGACCTGGTGCTACTGCAAGAGGTCCAAAGTGCACTGTAGGAAACACTGGCTTGGCTCAAGCCAGTAAAATTTATCTACTGTTGAAAATACACTGAACAGGAGCTTAGGAAAGCTCCTAAGAAGACAAGAGAAAACTTCTAGGCTACTAAACACTAAATGTACCCCCCTCAACTACCTCCAAGCAACTCCTCACCACTTCACAATCATATTCTCACTGACTCCCTATGACCCCTTCCCAAGCTTCTGACTCATTTGGGGCTCTCACCTCCCTAATATTTCCAATTGGACTACAGCTTTTGGTCAAGGTTACCTGGATATTCTTGCGTTTAAAGTGCTGCGGGGAGCCAATAAAAGGCCTGCCTTGACACTGCCAATGAAGGGCTTTGTCCTGAGTGCACAGGAGGCGGCTGGCCTTCCCTTAGAGAAGCCACCACAAAGCTCTCCATCCGCACAAAGCAGAGCCCTGCACTCCCAGATCCCAAGGAGAGGAAGGGAAAGCAAACAAAAGAAGCCAATTAGTGAACCTGTACCAGGTTTTCTATGGTGTCCACCCAAGCATTCTGTCCACCTCTAACAAGACAGCAACTACCTCCGCCCCTTCCTCGGAAAGGTCAGAAGATCTTTTCTAAGTGCTCTGAGTCCTTGGGACCCAAAGGGTCCCAAAAGGCTGACAGGAAATCAATCTGCTGTCTCCTTTGCTTTCTGAATACTGTGGATGCCCATCAGGTAGGAAGTTGAATCAGATGATCTCCAAGATCACTCCTAACACCAACATTCTGTAATTCCTTTCAGATGCAAGGATGCCTTTTTGGCATGAGGCAAGAGAAAAGAGACATAAAGTCAAAAAACATAGTTACCTCCCAAATTCCCCTGAAAGTAGAAACGCACACACAAGATGACAGAGCTGACAGTGGAGAATGAGTTGGCACCAAGACTCCCGGCCTTGCACATTCTCTCCCTTCAGCATCAGGCCAGCTGCCGCTGGCTGGACAATGCACGCCCTGACTGGCGGCACTGGCAGCTGCTGGAATCTCCTAAGGGTATTTGGTTCTAGCTAATATCGGAAATTCTCAAAATCCTGAGCACACACCAGTCAGATGAACACAGGGGCCGTGACCACAGTCGGATAGCAAAGACTGCTCAGGATTTTACAAATCATTGTAAATGGATAATGTAATGCAGGTCTCATCTACAAAGAAATAGCTCAGTAATAAAACATGATCAGCTCACTGAATACTCTTGGGAGGTTTCCTCAGGATGGATTCCCTAGTAACTCCAATCACCCCACAATATCTCCTGGTGGTCTTGAGATGATCCCCAGGTTAAGTCACTGCTCTAGGAAGCAAACATCCACAGATATTTTCTGTTTTAGGCAGATCGATACAGACAAGCTAGAAAGGATGGATGGAGAACAGAAAGGCTGGTCAGGAGGTTTTTAAAGGCATCTAGGCATGATATTAAAAGGTGGGAGAGGTGGAAATGGAGGAGTATAGATAAGAGATTATAAAGGATTAGTGGATCTGAAGACTAAGATGAGGCAGCCATGAGGGAGAAAATCATGAAAAACCCAAGACTTTAAGTCTTGAGAAAGAGTGATAGTTCAACTTAAGAATGTGAGTTTTATTTTAGACATTTGAACATGGTACGTACAGAGAGTCACAGAGCAGAGAGCTAGAGAAGAAGCCCATAATCTAAAAGATACGAGCAGGGCCTCCCCGGTGGCGCAGCGGTTGAGCGCTGGGTTGCGAAGCTGCCCGCAGCCTCTGCAGCGCCGGTTCGATCCCCGGCTGCTCCCCGGCCACCGGAGGAGGGTCCCACATGGCGCGCAGACCTCTCCTGCCGCCCGCTGCTCCCCTCAGCAGTGTACTTCGGTCCTTCTGCCTGCTCTGCTCCCCGCTTTGGCTCTGGTGAATTCTCTCACCCTCCCGCGCTTCTGACTGTACCCAGTGCTTGTATGTATGTATCAATCAATCAATAAATAAATCTTTAAAAAAATTAAAAAATAAAAGATATGAGCAGATGGCCACACCTAAGCTGGCCCGGGAGCACACCCAGATGCTCTGTGTCCTGTACACTGCACTGGACACTCAGCATCTTCCATTCTTAATACTCTGCAAGCATCTGGGATGCAGAGAATTCAGCATGTTGTTATTCCACATGTCTCGCCATACACAGCACAAGAACACAGGGAGCAGAATTAGAGCCTCCTCTAACCACACACACAGGTTGGGCTGTGCCTGCCAACTTCAGGGCCCTACAAATTTTCTCACCCTTCATATTAGTTTCTATAACATTATAAGTCAAACTGGCCCAGGTCTATGGGGCATTGGTTCAGCTACCAATGCCGGTCCAGCTACCCCTTCTTTTAGGAAAACAATACAAAGTCCAGACACAAACTCACCAGGCAAAAAGAGAAGCCTGTCTATGGTTTAAGTCTGCTACTGTTTTCTCAATTCTGAAGGTGATGACTAACTCATAGAACCTAATCTCTCCTCCAAATGCCTTCCCCTGTCAAGGATTATGAGTCGAGACCAAGAAAGGAAAAAGAGCTCTGACAAGGGAAGTCAAAAATCTCTAAGCTCCATAGTCTTGTAGGGTGATTTCCTAGCTGCAAATCCTCCCACCTGCAGTTGAGGCCACACCCACAGGTGGCCAATGCTCACCTCTGGTTCCTAACCAGGAAGCATTCCTTTCTCTCCCTGAACCCTGGGTACAAAGCCCATTATCTACCCTTCATTCTCACCCCTTTACTGGGAACTGCAGGGCTCACACCTCTCTTTTTAGGGACCTGGTGAGGGCTAAGTAAATAAATCAACAGCTAGATATTGATACATTCTGCAAACAAACAGTTGCATTCAACTTTCAGAGTTCCATCACTTAGGAACATATTTAAGGTAAAGTCTATCTCCTTCCCTTTTGTCTAATGCAGGAGCCGCAAAGATGGTTAGGGGTCAAGAACACCTAAGAAAAACACACACCTCCATTCACCAGAGGATACCACACAGCTCCACATCATAGGGATGGGGTTTTGGAGTGGCTCACCCCACCCCTTCTTCATGTGATCAGGAAGCAAAAGAAGAGAGCTCGAACTCTGAAACAAACTTCAGCAACAATGTCCTTTATTCATGCTTGAGACTGCCCCCAGAGCACACCCACTGGAATTCTCCAGCACACCTCCTCTCCTTCTTATAGGAACGCTCTCCTCTGGAGACGCTGTTTACTGGGGGCTTAGGCAGGTCATGCCTGCTCTGTGGGGAGAGGGAGTTGGCAGAGACTCAGCACCAGGTCACATGTGTATGGGCCCCCAGGGAGTCCTGCACTTGTGCCCTTCTCCAGGGAGACAGCAGTAATTCTGGATTTCTAGGCATTTTGCCCAAGGGCCTGACATGCTGAGGATAGAAGAGGGGCCCAGCTGGCTCTAAGAAAGGAGCCTGTCATGGGAGTTTCTGGTAGAGGGGCCTACGAGAGACAACCTAAACCTGAGGGGAGCCTGAGAAGCAAGTAAACCTGGTGGCTAAAATGGACAAATGCTATATTTTTTAAAGTTCCCACCTTACTGGGGGTTGCAACTGCATGGGGAATATAAAAATAAAATTAAAATAAAAAAACAAATAAAATAAAATAAAATTATAGTGCATTATAATGATTAAAAAATTAATTAATTAAAAAAAATAAAGTCCCCACCTTACTGCTACAGAAAGTCTGCTGGAAAATCAGGAACTCCTTGGCAATGATGAAAGATGGGGCACTTTGCACTTGACAGTATCAATAACAAACTTTACATATTTTCTTCCCAAGTTCCTGAAGAAAAGGCATCTTTGCCTAGCTGGGGAGTTCTGACACTTTGCCCTATTCTCTCCAGTTGGTCTCAAGACTTGGCTATTCAGAACAACAAGAAACGGTGGCCTCTTCCCGCCAACTCTCCTTCCCCCCATTTATCACTAGGCAGAGAGGCTAAGGCAAAGACAAATGAAGTAGAGGAAACGTCAATGCAATAGTTTGTTGAACCCTACATTTCCCTCATCCTCCCCCTCAAACCTTCAAATAACTTCAGCACTATTTACACAAGGGAGGTTCCTCCTCAAAGTCACAGGAGAGTTAGCAGCCTCTCCCAGTTCTTTCTGCTCTTTATCCACCACATTCCCTTCCAGTCTTTGTCACCCATGTCAATAATGTAAACATAGGTCACTCCTTAGGCTCTGGTCTCACAACCTTTCTCTTTTTTTATTTACTTTTCTTCTTTTTAAATAATTTTTAATTTATATAGTTTACATCATCGTGTATTCCATGTAAAATTCCCACCCACCAGTTCACCCATGAACCATCACCATAGTCCCTTGTGCTCTTCTCTCCCATTGTTGTTTTTTTAATTTTTTTTATTTTCTACATCATTGTTCATTTTATTTATTTAATATATTTTTATGTCATTTTTCATTTTTGCACGTTTGCATTATCATCTTGGTTATAGTCCCCATACAATTCCCACCTCCCTTGTTTTGACCCTACTCCCTTCTCCCCTCGCCTGATCCCTGTCTTCCGTAGCTGTCACCTCAGGGGGCGGCAGTATAGGAAGCAGCATGGAATGAGAGAAAGATTCAAAGTCTAAGTGAGAGAGGCCTAAAGGGGCTTACACCTAAAAAAAGTGCAGACCTAATCTATGGACAGTCTCATATTTATTTAGAACCAGATTCAGAGAAGATGGTCAAGTACATGGAGGAATGTACATGCGTGGGGTGTGTTAGCAGGGATGTGTTATTGGGAATGCATTATCATCTGCTGCAAGCTAGGGTGGAGTGACCAGGGGCTACTGCTTGGGGGGCTCCATAGTTCCTGCTAATCAAAGCATGCTATCTCTAATCCCTATTCTTACCTAACTTTTGCCTAATCTTTACAAACAAGGGATTCTACATGATCTCACTAATCTGACCATAATGCCTGCATGTTCTTTTCAGCAGATACTGGTTTTCTAGTATGTTCCTCATACCCAGACTTCTACCCCAGTGAGAGGCAGCCTGACTGGCTCTACATTTTAGCTTAACCAGCAGGAACTCTGGGCACCAAGACAACAGCCCTGATAACAAGGAGGGCTGGGAATTCCACATTCATCAAATTTATTTTAGCCATTACAAAAGAAATATATATTCATCACAGAGATTTTGAAAAATAGACATAGGAAATAAAATGACCTAATGTCTTTCAACCCATCCCTCCCACACACACATACATATTAACTATAATTATGTTTGTGCATCTCCTTGTAACCCACTTGCTTTGCATTTTTCCTTTTCCCATCTGGATCAGACAGCCTGGTTCTCCAGTTCTGTCATTTACCAGTTGTTAGACTTTGGGCAAGTTATTTACTTAATCTCCAGAAGACCAATTTCCTGGCTAGAATTCAATGAGGGTGGAAGCTGATTGTGGTCACTCTGCTATTTCCTACCACATCTGTTTTCCAATAAACTTTTCCATTGAGATCAATGATCGGATCAGTCGATAAGGAAATAGGATTTGATTTATAAAAATTCACAACACACAACTTTTTTGAAAGGCATCCATCATATCCAATGAGGTAGGTCATTGAAAGTGTGGTACAATCTTACTCCATCACTTTCTGTGGAAGGCACAGCCCCAGCAAGCAGAGAGCAGAGATGTGTGATGTTGCAACAAGGATGGATGAGAACCACAAAGCTGTCACTTACACCGTGCAACACCATGTTCTATGAACTCTGTGAGATTCTTAGCAGACTTTTTTTCCTCCTGTTTTCAAACTTGTAGAACAAAATTCTGATCCCATTCTGCAAATAAAAGCCAAATTCAGAGAGCTTCAAAGGTTTGTCTATGACCTCAGATCTACAAGGCTAAAGAACCAGCTCTTCTGCATCCAAATCCTATACCATTGTCCCAAACAGTAACCTGATTTCCTCTGCATCATTTCAAGCTGGTTCATAAGAATTTCTTGCTGTCTGGAACAGACTTTCTGGCTGTTTTTCTTAAACTTCCCCTTCTGACCTTTCTACTAGATGGGCACATCCTGACCTTCCCTGCTGTGAGGGGAAGGTCAATATGAACAATATGACCTGTTTATATGAATAAAACAAATGACCTGTTTATTCTCATGACCTTTTGGTCAGGGTGCCAAAGTAAGGTGAAGGAACATGGGGTTGGAGGTGGGATCAGCTCGATTCAGAAGCTGTGAATGAGGAGCTTGAGCTCATTCTGCCCTTAGCAAGGATTCTAATTGTTTCTGGAACATCATTAGCCATTGTCCAATGAATGGTACCTGACATCAGCCACACAAAATAGGTATACCTATATAAGCATCAGGAAAAATAAGATTCAGAGAAGTCAAGTAACCTACTCAAAGTCACATCGCCAGTAAGTGCTAAACTTGAACTGACTGAGCCCAGGACTATCCAAATCCAGATTTTTCCAATCCACCCAAACTGTCTTGCTTGTTAGTGTACAGAAATGTATGGGGGAAGCACAGGGCTTGCCAAAGGGAGAGGGTTAGGACATCCACCAAAACCATTCCCAGAACTCCCAGGAAGATGCTTTTATTCAGGACTGTAATGGCAATTGCTTGCAGTTATTAAACCATCTGTCTGGGAATCCAAATTCATATATGATCTCCACAGGCAGAAATTCCTCAGGAAGTATGCAGTTCAAACTTAAGAGAGGATCAGAAAACAGAAGTCCTTCTTTGGTAGACTATTTACAAAACCGCCCATATCAGGCCCTCCCATCCATTGCAACATGACTGCCTCTTCTTCTATAAAGAGGTGGGGTTCTATCTTCCTACCCCCAGAATCTGGGCTAGTCTGAGATTTGCTTTGACCGGCACAAAAGATATTGTGACCTAAACCTCGACTCCAAGAGGCTTTGAAGCTTCTTTCATCCTCTTGGAATGCCATCATGTAAAGAAACTCAGTCTAGTCTTCTGGTGGACAGAATGCCACAAGATGAACCAAAAAAAGGCACCCAGATCACAGCTAGCACCAATGGTGAGATGCAAGAGAGACTCCATCATCGACCATCCAGCCCCAGTCAAGCTGTCAGCTACATGAGTAACCCCAGGTGAGACCAGCAGAACCACCCAGCACATCCCAATGCAAAAGGCTGACCCCTAACTGCAAATAAGTAACGTTTTACATGTCCTAAAAGTATATTGAAACCCACTATATTCATTTCCTAGAACTGTTACAATAAATGACCACAAACTAGATGTTAAAATAACAGAAATTTATTCCTCCACAGTTCAGGTCAGAAGTGCAAAATCAAGGATGGGGTATTCTGTGACACAGCAATAGATAACTGATAGGCCTTCCCTCTACCTCTGTGAACACCCCCCCCCCCACTGACTCCTCTCAGCATTGCCTACACATCTATTCAGTGAGGAATATTAGGATTCTAGGCAGGCCCTGCTTAATTCTTCTCTAAGCCATTTCTTACCCATAATCACTTTCTTTCTGTGTATATTTAGATAGTTTAGCCTACACACCCAGCACTGTTCTGGCATGCATATGGTATTGATAAATACGTAAACTGATGACTCTGCCACAGAAAAAACTCACAGTATTGCAGGTGTCGATAAAGCAAGGCCCCAAATAGTAGCAACACAAAGCAGAAGGTGTGCAGTTGAACTGGACACCACATCACGTGACTGGAGGGCAGAAGTGTGAATAAACAGGCAACATGGAAAGAGGAGATTGGGGCCTGATTTCCCAAATCACCTTACAGAGGATTACTCCAATGCACAGATTCATCACCTCTGATTGCAGGAAGAGACATAAAAAATGTGGGAACTGAAAAATATTACAAAGTACGTTTCAGGCAAGGCAGTTAATGTGGCTCATGCCCTGAGACTCTGCAGACCCCAAGAAATCCCAAGACTGGAGCCAGACAACACATACAGTTTTGACTGTGCAAAGAAGAACTGAGCACAAAGGTTTCACAAGGCCCCATAAAAATGGGAGAGGTTTAAAGACTGCTTTTATTGATGTACAACATCTCTGTTTGTACCCAGGAGGAAAATGTCTTCTCTTATATATCAAGCTGTTGGTCATTGTCAACAACTCCTCGTTGCCTTCTAAAAGGCAAAATATCTTCTAAAATATCTTAACCTGATATTTGGGGGTTCTTCAGATCTAGAGATAAGTCAGATCTGGAATTCTAATCCCAGCATGGTCACTTATGCGCCAGCTGCGCATGGCCCTGGGTAGGATACTTCACATCTCTAAGCCTTAGTTTTTAATCTGTCAAACTGAAATTTTACATGCCTAGCTCACAGAGATGCTAGAAAAAGTTAAATGACACAAAAAAGTGCCCTGTAAATCACTGGCACACAGTAGATGTTGACAAAATGTAAAATTCCTTCTCAATGGCTCAACATTCTCCATCACACTGTGAGAAGAAAGATTTCTTCAGAGAACAGTTTGTGAAGTGCCAGGGAGGAAATAAAGGTTCCTTGGGATAAAGGCATGTCTTGAAGCTTCATGTGGTTGGTAAGGAAACAGAGTGATGGACTAGATATCTGGGTCACTTGCTTTTTTTTTTCGCTTTTTACTGCATGTCCCAAGTACATCTACACAGCAATTGAGCAGCTAAGGCTTTGCCAAGATATTTTCCAAGGAAATAACTGAAATGCTCTTGGTTGAGTTTTAACCAAGTCAGCTCTCCTCTCAGCCTTATACTTCACACCCATCCACTGGCATTTGCCTCTTGTACTTAGAATATTGGTATTACATTAGGACTGTTTTCACCTCTTTCTCTAATTTCTTGAGTGAAAAAAAAAGCCCTCTCTAATCCTAATTTCCATAGTTCCACTCTCAGCAAGGCATGACTCCCACATCC
This sequence comes from Talpa europaea, assembly GCF_964194135.1. Lineage (NCBI taxonomy): Eukaryota > Metazoa > Chordata > Mammalia > Eulipotyphla > Talpidae > Talpa > Talpa europaea. The sequence continues at coordinate 104,331,709 of NC_140070.1, read as the reverse complement.
ATGCCAACTAAGAGTTCCAGAAAGACTCACAACCCACCTTTTTCCTGGCCTGCTACTCCCCTACTGACAGGAAAATCAGTCCACTGACACAACTCCTTCCTTAGCTCTCTCTCACACAAGTATACACTCATAGTCTAGAGTAAAATGGAAACCAAACTAACAGAACTAAATCTCCATCAGAAAACAATCAATACCATTGATTGAACCAGCATTTTACTGAATGTGAGGTGCCAGGGAGCCTCCTCCCCCCCTAAAAGTACATACACTGCCCTCCCATCAATTCCTGGATTCCGTTGCATGCACAGTTGTAGACTGTCCACAAGTAGAAACCCTGTCCAGTTTAACTAGAGTCAAAGTTGAAGAGGAGCTACAGAGGCTAAAATGTCAGATTGGCTCAAGATTGACGACAAATAGGCTCATTCAAACCTAACTGGTAGGTATGACCTCCCTGACCCAGCAAGCCAAACTATCCTCTAATCCTGCCCTATCATTCAATCATCTCGGAGAGTCAGCATGCTTAGTAAAGTAGTGTGGTTCCCAATCTCTAAGCAAGGACTTCTTATAGTCGTTGCATCACTCCCACCCAAATCACAACATTGACCTTCATAATGGAAAAGAAAATAATCTGTTGACTCAATGTTCCAAGCCTCCCTCTTGGTCCTTTACACACATGCACATCATTCATCCCTACAACATCCTGTGAATAAGGCATTATTATTTCCATTTTACATATGAGTAAATTGGGGCTAATAGAGTCCAAGATAAAACAGTCAATAAATAGGTTTTGAATCAAGATTCATATAGCTCAAAGCTCATGACTTTCTACCTAAGAGTCAACATTTAGAGTTGTACTCTCTTGGATTGCCTTTGCTTGGGTGTCTGTCAATCCAACCTTAGTCACTGGTTTCCTACAGCTCCCAGCATAGTGTCATGTGCTTAGGGATAGTGTTGACAATAATGACAAGTAGGGTCGTTTTCCAAATCATCCCGAGATCTAACCCATACCAAGGGCATGTGTATGTAGTTATGAGATTCACCAGAAGTAGTGCCTTTTTCTGTAGTTAACCTACTGTGTCATCATAGTTAAGACCATGATGAAAAGACATAAGAGAAAGCAGGGGAAAAGTCAGACCTTTTCACATGCAGGAGACATGCAAAGAAGGTCGACAAAGAGTCACCTTTTCTACGAGCTCACTCTTCACCTGGGAAAGGTGGCAGCACCACTAAGTCTCTCTCTCTCCCTAAGGAACTTCCCCTAGTTTTCTGAGCTGGCAGAGCCTATGCTTTAAGGGGCACTTGATGCCTCTCACTGCTGCTCTGTGAGCTCCCTTAAGCTAAGGCAAACATAATTCCCCCTAGCAGAGCCAGTTCTCCATGCATTTCCCTGAACTCTCCCATATTCTTTCTAACTCAGGTTGCCAGAGTTTAGACAAGGTAGAAAACCAGTTGCCAATGGCAACCAAGCCCCATTACTTCAAATGCAACTTCACTTTGACTGACTCAGAAGGATGGAAGCCAAGGAGGGGCCACAACCAATTTTCCTGTGTCTAATACATTCACTTAACAATCATCATGCTTTATACTCATGTAACTCTTCAACTATTCTAAGGGCTTTCCAGTATCATCTCATCATCTCTTAATCCTGGTGGAATTCTTGAGGTGAATGACAATGTCCTTAGGCAGAGAGAAACTCCCTGCAGTTGTTTTATCCCTTTACACCAGTCTCTATGCCATTAGAAAATAAACACTTTCAGCAGAAGAAAAGCAAGAATATGATCTTCCCAATACAAAGCCACAGAGAGAGATGGATGGGGCCTTTACATCTAACTACACACCTCTCATTTCTAGCAGGGGTGCTTCACAAAACCAACCCTGTCTAACAGAACTTTCTGTGGTGACAGAACTGCACATATCTGCTCTAATACTGCTTCCACATGTGTTTATTGATCGCTTGCAACATAGCTAATGCAACTGAGAAACTGAATTTTTTAATCTTAATTTTAATAGTCACATGTGGCTAGTGGCTACTCTATAGGACAATGCATCCCAACCAGACCTCACTGCAATGGTAATTTACTACCCCAATTTGCTATAGGGTATCCCACAGAGCAAAGAGCACCGTGTACTTTTACACCGAAGATACCTAGCATATGTGCCAAAGGAAAACATGAAAAAGGCTAATGGCTGCCTTTTGCCTATGGTTTCGATGATGATTATTTCAATAACAAAACACAAACTTTTAACAGAGTGAGAAAGCTGCAAACAGAGGAGGCATTAGCGACCACCTAGCTCAGATGGGAAAGCCCACACCTTTTTCCTCAGATAACACCTGACAGATTCCATTTTTTCTAGGGAATTCAGTGCTGTTCCACACTTGCTCTCAAAGACTCTGACGTCTTCTTGGTAAGTCTTTGCCTCTATGTATGCCAGGGCAAGAGCCAAGTTGGGGAAAAGAAATTAAAACTGTCACCATCGCCTTCAGTGTCAGAACCTCCTCAGTGATTCCAAATGGGCTCACGGGTTGGGAATAAGCTGCAGAGAAAGGGCTAAGGGGCCCTTGAGTCCAGGTTCAATGCTGAGCCCTGCAATTCCTTTCTCACTGCCATCTTGACTTGTCTAGAAACCTACTTGAGAAACTCACATTTCTTTTTTTTTTTTAGTATGAACAATTTTATTTATTTTTTCAAACAAGAAACATAGTCTCTATTTGTTCTTTTTTAATAGTTTCTTTGTTATATTAATTTTTTTATTCTTTTTAACATCATTGTTCATTTTTAAACAATATTTGCTTCTCCCCACCCCCTCAGGTGTAGTCCCCATACAGTTTCCTTCACCAATGCACCTGTGCACCATCACCTCAGTCCCCTGTGCTCCTCCCTCCCTCCCTCTGATCCCTCTCCCTCCTCCTCCCCTGCAGGATGTCTCTGATTTATAATTGTCCATTTTTGCTTTGTTGTGTTAAAAAATAAAAAGAACTCTCTTATATTAGCTCAGAACAGTGGCCCCAGTTTAAATTTGGGGCTTCTTGGCAAAACTGGTTCCCAAAGAAATCTCTGCCACTTTGTTATTTGCTGAATGGATCCCTGGAGAGGAGGAGCCCCTACTGGTATAGATCCTAGAAATGAAGATTTTGAAATTATGGAGAGACAAAATCTAATTTTCTTATAAAAATAATTTCTTTTTTTTTAACTGGAAATTAAGAACACATATGTAAGTCTGCCTATTTTTTATTAGGCTAATTCTTATTTAGATATTTTTGTTCATAATGTTTGTTAGTGAGAAACATCTATGACATATATCCACTCATTCATCAAACAATTATTGAACACCTTTCCAGTCACTATGCTAGGCAGAGCATTATCTTACAGGGAAAACAAATAACATTCATCCATTCAATACTTATTGAGTCCCTACTAGTCAGAGAAAGACCCTATCTTCACAGAACAGGGCCTCCCCAGTGGTGCAGCGGGTTGAGCACCGTGCTGTGAAGCTGTCTGCAGCCTCTCCAGTGTGGGTTCGATTCCCCGCAGGCCACGGAGAAACCCACATGGCGCAGCAGATCTCTCCTGTCTTGCCCACTGCTTCCCCTCGGCAGTGTCTTCAGTCAGTCTGCCTGTTCTGCTCCCCACTCTGTCTCTGGTGAATTCTCTCACCCTCCCGACCTCTGACTGTACCCCAGTTCTTGTATAAATAAATCTTTTTAAAAAATGATTATTTAAAAAAAAATTCTGATGACAGATTTTCAACAATCACTTGTACAAAATTTAAAACCATAAGACTTCAGATAGCATAAGTCCCAAAGAAACAATTAAGGTGGCAGACAGAGCATTTTTGGTGGACTAGGGGGATATGCTACTTTGGCTCAGGTGGTCCAGAAAGGCTGATTTAAAGAAATGACAACTGAGCTAAGGCCTGAATGGTGGGAGGGGCCCAATGAAAGGATGAGAGATGTCCCAAGGAGAGGAAACAGCACATATAAAGGCCCTGAGAGGAGAACAAATTTGATATGTTTTAGGAGCAGAAGACTGGTAAGGCTGGAGTGAAGTGAAGAAGTGGGGAGTGGCAAGAAAAGGGGTCTGAGAAAGAAAAGGTTCAGATTATGTAGGGCCTTATAGGACAAAGTAAGAGGGATGAAGATTATTCCTGGTATAGTCAGAAGCCACTAGGGTGGGGGGGGAGGCGAGTAAAGCATGAGAGAAAACAAAATCAGATTTGTGAATATAAGCATGTACAATTATGGATAAAAAATATTTACAATACAGGAAGATGGCTGCAAAGCACATTATTACAAAGTATTACAGGAACTACGCCAGCAAAGAAACCTGCACTGCAGGGAGGGGGTTAAGTAAGCTTAAGCCTCTTGAAACAACATTCCATGTCACAACAGCAGACGCAAAGGGACAGAAGTATGACACACATGTGGAATACGATGGCATACTGGTGGGGACCGCACATTCAGGAAGAGCAAGTACAAGCCACAGGTGGGAAGCCTTATACACCAGTGCCAGGAACTGAATTTATTTTTCAAGCCGTCCTGGTTCTTAACTTCACTCTTAAAAATTCTGGTATCAGATCCCACATCAGACCAATTAGATCAGAACTTCTGAGGTTAGGAGGGCAGGTACCTGTATATTTAAAAGCTCTCCAGGTAATGCTTATGCACAGCCAGGGCTGAGAACCACCACTGTAGGCAATGATTGAAAGGCCCTGCGGGGTTTGAGACAAGCAGTTACAGTTATTTATATTCCATAGCAGATTTGTTTTTCTAAAGGTTATATTTTAGAAAATACAGTATTTTTAAAGCATAATATATTCAAGGAATGATGACAAATTAATTACCTACATTTGCATTTAAAAGTTGTGAGCATTGTTGTAAATGGAGGCACGAGTTTTTGTGCTTCCTGAATTCTGGCTCTTATGGCAGTTTGAGAAAATTTCAAACAGAAGAAACCACTGGGTATACAGAATTGATGGCCTTCAGGGCCAGGAAGGTACTCAGGAGAACTCCCTTATTTGATAGACACAAAAGGGCCCAGAAAAGCACCATAACAAGCCCCAAGGTTAGCAGCAATGAAATTCAAACACGAGCCTTTTCACCCCGCCATGCAGCTGTTTATTACTAAAATAAGAAAAGTCACCTGCATTTCTGGACTCTGTTTTTCACAACAGTAAGTAGATGATAGGAGGAAACAATCTTAGAAGAAAAATATAGAAAAGGAAAAGGATGAAAAATAAAAGTCCAAACTAGTCAAGTAATGTTTTTGGTACATATAACTTTATTTTTCAGGTTATCCCCTTAGTGAATAGCCTCTAATATTACTGCCTCATTTACTACTTTATTTTGATATTTCCAAACTGAGAACTTGTTCAAAGTAAGATAAGTGTTCTACAAGTAATTCTTGTTTAAGGCACATATTTCAAAGTGTAGACCCACATCTTTCTTCAGCTTCCAAAACCTGGAGAATTGGAAGAAAGAAGCACAGAAGACTGCATCTTTTCCACACACTGTAGGATACACTTGCAGGACAGAGTCCTTGGCTCTATGTTAGAATCGAACGGCTGAGGATTTCTGAATCTATATTTTGGAAATACCATTCCAACACTGAAGGTTGACACATACTCTATATTTTAAAGGAATTCCAGACAACCGTAGCAGCAGTGCCACCAGCACTTACACTGCCAGCTTTGAACTCTAGTTCCAAGATGCAGCAGCATTGGCCAGTAATGTGGTTCTTCTCAATTCCTGATGAAGTCTTTCACTTTACTTTCCTCTGGACAGGTTGGAGGAAGTACATTGAGATTGTAAATGCCAGCCAAGTTTATTTGAAAGAGAGGTGTGCAATGTCTCAAAGTCACTGTCCAGTCTGGATGCAGTAATAGCCATAAAAATTGACTTTGTGCACTTAAGTATGTGAGTTCTGCAGTGAATCCAAAACACAGTGCTTCTTCCAGCTCAGAAAGACCACACACAAGACTGGGATCAAGCTGGACTCTGTGTCAGCTGTGAAAGCTATCACATCCTGAGCAGGGGGCAGATGTTGCAACCGAGTCAACAGTTGGGTTGGCCAAAGTTTGGTCATGCAGAGATAGAAACAAATCCTTTGGCATTAAAAATCTGTCAAGTTTCCCACCAGCAAGGGGAGCTTGGGAGAAGGAGCACAAAGCTTGGAAGCTGGCACATAGGAATCCTGCAGGTAAAAATCATGAGCGTTCATGATCTAGGACCAGCCTAGGGTAGGTGCCTCTAACTTTAAGGGAATCAAGCTCATCAGCACAATCACTGCTATGCTTTCTTCAGCCAGCAGCTGAAAATCCTTGGAAACTATGTCAGGATCTTCTCTGAACTCTACCACTGTCCAGAAAAGAGACAAGGGCTCCCAGAACTGGGTTATCTTTCTAAGCCTTGAAACCATACTTTATAGCCCTTTAAGATCCTTAGATATTACTTTCTTGTATGACTTATTTATTTGGTTTTAAACTCCCAAACAACATAATTAATCTATCCAGTTTAGTCTACAGGCTTTCAGTGTCTTTACACACTTATTCAATTTTTCAATACCTGAGTATAGGCCTTAAAGAACTCAGTGTCCTGTTGTAATATTTATCTATTCTTTGACCTTTATTGCTTCTTTCTACTTCTTAATGCAACTCTAATACTTGAACCTATTATTATTTTAGAAACTATTTTTCTATCCTACCTATTTTTGGATTGCATCCAACTTATACACATCCATAAAGAACACCAACAATTAATATATTTTCATGTCATCGAGGTTAGAGATAGAAGTCCTAAAGCAGCATTAGACGAAGACATTTTTCTCCAAACTGCCTTTACCTCTCTTGTATCAAAATAAATACTTTACCACTCTTCTCTGTAAGATTCCATATATCCCATGCATGGTAATTCCCTTCTATTTTTAATGCTGTAGAATCACAAAAGTTGTTTCAAGTGTCGTTATCATTATCAAGCAATCCATGGTTTCTGTCCTCTGTGTGAGTGATCAACCAGCCATGAGCAAGTCCTGCAGGAGCTGCTGGCTCTTCATGGATATTTCCATTGTCCATTCATAGCCTCAGTCTAAAGAGGTTTACAAAGAATGTTTCCCAGACGTTGGGCTGGTGCACACATGAAGCCTTCTGTCAATGTCTACTTTCACGCATTCATCCCCAGGAGAATGCAGAGCTGCTTTTTTTTCCTTTGCTTTTTACCCTTCTTGAATTCAACCACCTCTTATCCATGATGTGCTTAGAATACAGCTAAAGGAACTGTGGGTGGTTTGCATTTGTACCCTGTCTGATCCTGGTGAGGTTGCAACAGAATTGGGAATCTGGGATGCTACAAAGAGGTCCTGATGTTATCACTCTCGTGCACTTCCTCTTATTCTTGGAGAATTGTTTAATGTCAGCAGACATGACCCACAAATGAAGACCGTCTCCTTTAGATTCCCTTATTTCTTCTGATGGTCTTTGGAAGTCCTGCTAGTTCTTCTCCCTTGGAATAGCCCGCATTGAGGAAAAGGCTTTGTGTGCAGGAAGGAGGTTCCATTTTGCTAAGGACAAAAACACAAAACCATAATTAGTGCCTCTCCAGTTTCAACACAATCTTCTCATCCTATATAACTCTCTTAGCCCCTTCAGGGTCACGAAGCAGTATTCCAGCTCTGAAGGTCCCACCTCAGGCATGAGACTGGGTGCTTGACCTTACCACAGAGCAAGGATTCTCAAGAATTCAAATATAATTTACATACATTATGGAAATATGCCACCAGAGCTAAAACAGTCTATAATATTCAGAGTTCAGATAAATTTAAACTCTTACCTTTCAGCAAGAAGACATCTCTTTTTTTTTCTTTGTGAATCTCAAAGTGAAGAGTCACAAGGAACTGATTTCCAACCTCCTTCCAACTCCTACACCTTCATGTTGGCTCTCACTCCTGCCTCTCCTGACCACATAAGGCAGTGAGTTCCTTGTTTTACAATCTCCACATGCTGCAGCAAGTGTCCACTCCACTCAGACTGTTTAGGCCTAGGTAGAAGGACTGGAACTTGTCCTCTAACCTGCAGAGCAAAATTCAACAAGAAGAAGCCCACAAGGAAGACAGTGATTCCTTTCCTACCCCAGGCCCCTTTAGAAAGTGGCTGCCTATCCTGAAGGCAGAAATACATGTAGCCATGTCATCTGAGAGCCGTGCCTGGTGCTGTGCATGACTCAAAATCATCTGGCGCCACGGGCAGCTCTACATTAAACAGTGTTCTGCATCATTTTCAGAGATGATTAGCAGGAGACATAATACAGGTTCCAATATTTGAACACAAAACTGTAAATATTTTATTTTGCATTAAAATGAAACAATTTCTCAATCCAAAAGATGTTCATCTTTCAGTCCTTTTGAGTTATTTTCTGGGCCTTCAGTCTACGAGCGACTCCTCAGAAATGGAGAGGCCAGCAGGCAGTACTCATGCCTGTGGTTCTGATCTTCAGAAGCAGCTTGGAGCTAGAGAGAGGAGAAAATTAGCAGGTGAGCCTGTAAGGCTTTGATGTGGATGCCCACAGGCCCAGGAAATGAAGTGCTTCAAAGGTGTACAAGAAGCTCTCACCTTTGGAAGCAAAGTCTGAGCCAAAGGACCAGGGTCTTCCAAGCCCCTGGGGTAAAAAGTAATTTGGGAAGCAAAGCCTTAGGGATAGAAAAGGGCTCTCACATTCCCCCAAAGGAGCACAGCTGTACTTCTGCCATCCCACATTGCAGCTGGGGTATCACTTTGTTTCAAGGACCAGTTAAGGTCTGGCAGGTCTAGGAGGCCTGGGAAGTCTTTTTTTTTTTTTTTTAAGTTTTAAAAATATATATTTATTTTTCATTCTTAAAATTGAGGTAACATTGGTTTACAACACTACATGATTGCGAGGTATAGGATCACACACTTCAGATATATCTTACCCCACACCCACCCACCAACAGTGTACTCATAAGTTCCACCATTTCCCATTGTGATCTAGTTTCTTTCTTCTCTTGTGGCTGTCTAGTTTTGGGAAGAGTCTTTTAACTACAGTTTCCCCTGACTTGAAAAGAGAGGGGGTGAGGAGAGTAGTTCCAGTTAGCTCAGGAATATAAAGAGTTACTATGCATAATTAAGAGAACCCCTCCCCACACATACAGAAAAAACTTACAAACCCTATTCCACGCCTCTGTACAGCTTTCCCGCTTCCTGAGACTGCCCACTGCCTCTTGCACAGTTGTGTCCTTTTGCTTTCAATAAACTTTGTTGCTGGAGTCATTCTGGTTCTTTGTGAAATTCTTTCCCTAAAGACACCAAGGTCCATCCAGTGTTATGGTCCCCAACAAAAGGGAAGGGAGAAAGAGGCAAGAGTAGTGCTAAGGGGGAAACATAACCTTGGGGCAGAGTAGAGTCAGGGAAGAGGTGATCCCAGATCGTGTTAGTAAGTACAGTTTACAGTTCATTGCAATTCCTATTATTGTGTTCTAATTTACCTCCTCCCAGGGGAATTTCCAGAGCCATCCAAAACTAATAACAATAATATATTGTGTTAATTGAGTCCTAGTAAACAGAGCTAATTCCTCACAATTATAAATATGAACATTCACCACGAAGTGCAATTATCGACCCATAATACCCAGAGCGTCAAATTTACTTGAATGGCAGCTTTGTCCAGTATCTGCATTACTTTGATTTTTAGGAGGAAGTGCTTGTGATGTTTTTTATGTTTTTATGTTTTTTATGTTTTTATCTTCGTTGTAGTAAAAAAAAATTGGCATTTTAACCATTTTTAAGCGTACAGTTCGGGGCATTAAGTACATTCACATTGTTAGAACTATCACCATTGTTCAGTTCCAGAACCTTTTCATCATCCCAAACTGAAACCTGCAATGCTTTTCACGCAGTCTGTGGACCACCCTGGAACCTCAAAGGATAAGGACTTTGATATTCCAGTCCTCTTCCATGGAGAGGACTCCGAGACACAGTATTCCATAGCACTTTAACATTTACAAAATATTCTTCCTCTCCTGACAATTTCACATCAGCCCGACACGCCTCCTGCAAAAGGGGGAACACCAAGGCTCAGAGAAGGAGACAGGCTTGCTCAGATACAATGGCAATGGGTAGAAGCAGACTAAGATTCCAGTGCACCGCTTTACACCTCACCGTGTCCAGCGCTGAGAAGGCAGGCGTGAGGCGGTCCCGCATAACACCTAAGGACATCTTCCGAAGGCAAAGCTACCTCTTATCCCACTCTCTGCTTTGTGGGATTCTCATCGCTGTGAGATAGATAGCCGGGGCTGCCTCGCGCCACAGACAAAGAAGGCAGTTCTCTCACACAGCGCTCATTGCCAAAGCCAAACTGGCTTGTTTACCACTTCTTCCCCCATCCCTTTCTCGACCTATATCAAAACAAATCCACATCCTGAACACTTTTTTACAAAATCACCATTAACACAACACTCCCTCTCCCTTCTCCTCACCCTCTGCCCAGTACACACCTCCCCTCTCCCTGCTGATCATTTTGACCAAGTGTCGTCTGCATAAAAATGGGGGGAACCCAAGAGATCCTCTTATACCTCTGTCCTTCACCTCACAGCCCTGTCCATGATTTCTTATTGTGCTCAAGATGCCCCAAGTACTTCATGGGCCATCTCCAGCCAGGTGACCAGGGGCTTCCTGGTAAATTTTCTCCTGTACAGTTCTTGGAAAAATTTTATCACAAACATAAGTGTAGACTTCTAATCACACATCTTCTTAGGAGATATGAAGAAGAGCCACAATCCTGGCCACGGCCCAGAAAATACAGAAATACACTGTCATCCATGCATTTGATCCCCTGAGTTTCTGCTATATATGCCATAGATACACACTGAATCCTAATGTATTCATTTCCTAGGGCTGCCACAACAAATTACCATAAACTGAAGGGCTTAAAAACAACAGATATTTATTCTCTCATAATTCAGGGCAGAAGTGCAAATCAAAGTGTCAGCTGTGCCATGTTCCCATCGAAAGTCCTAGGACAAAAATCCCTCTATGCCTCTTTCCACCTCTGATAGTTCCTGGCAATCCTTGACATCCCTGGGCTTGTGTCTATATCATTTATCTCTGTTTTCATTTTCCATGGTCTTCCCCTCTATATGTCCTCTGCTCTTCTTAGACACCTATCACTGGATTTAGGGCGCACTCTCATCCAGCACAACCTGGTCTTACCCTTTTACATCTGCAAGGACTTTACTTCCAAATAAGGTCACATTCTGAGGTTTCAGATAGCATGAACTTATACGAGACACTTATTTAACTTAATATACCCACCATTCATCTCCAAAGCATGTTAAATCTAATTGTGTTTTCTTTGTTCTTGTTTGTTTTTGTCTGTTTTAGTTTCTAGCATCTTCTCCATTTCAGTTCTGCTCTTGATGACTGCCTGTTGGAATCCTTTCTGAGGCATCTGCATCCTATCTTCCAATCCCATTCAACACCTCCTGGCTTTACTTTTAAATGGGTACATGAACACCAGGTCAAGAGGAAATAATTCAGGGCCTCCCTGATATCCTAGGGGTTAAGTCTCAGCATGATCACCTCTAAGACTGGGAGCTAACCCACATGGCACAGCAGACCTCTCCTGTCTGCTCCCACTAGCAGTGAATTTCAGTAGATCCACTGTTCTGCTTCCCATTCTGTCTCTGGTGAATCCTCTCACCCCCCCGCATCTCTGACCTATACCCCAGTTCTTCTACACAAAAACAAATAAAATTTATAAAAGAAAGAATACTAAGTAGTCCAGAGAAACTTCATTATTTCAAGTATCCATCGCCCCCCATTCACCCAAGAAGTAAGTCAGGTCCTTCCACATTCAGAATTGTACTGGAGGTTACAGGGATTCCTGTCCATGGTCGTGGGGAGGGGAGGTTCTGAGTACACATTAGAGAAATGATGATAGCTAGATGAGCACAGAAGATAAAAGGTTCAGGTATTAAAAGAAACGCTGAAAGTGAGCAAGGGGAAGAGCAGAAGACACAGTGGACAACCTGGGAAAAGGCAAGGAGGAATTTTCAGGCAAGGGCTGGAATTTTCAGGCAAGGGCTGGAATTTTCAGGGATCCATAAGAACACCCTATCTGACTAGACTATGTACTTCACTGCAAAGGGTAGACTTGATCAGTGATAAGGCTTTAAAGGCAACTGTTTGTGGATGTGCACCTGATCCTATAGAACCTTGAGTCCAGGCCAAGTGGACCCATTAAGGATTTCAAAGCAATTGGGGAGTTTGACTAAGTGGTGTTCAGGGAAACCAGATCTAGTTGGGTGTGCGTGATGGGGGAAGTATGAGCTGGCAAGGAAGCCCTGGCTGCTAGCCCAGTTAAGAAGACAGGCTCCAGGACCAGAGCTATATTCCTCCACTATCAGTGAATCCCCGTCCATTGCCATAACCTTCCGTCAGACTCTGCAATCAATATCACCATCCCGACATGGCTGGGGGAAGGGCACCCTGGCTGGCCTCCAGTTCTCCCCATTAACATGATGAGTTGCAGAGGGCATGTCATGGAGAGCTTTCAGTGAATTTCAGGAATGGAGATCCCCTTTGGACAAAACCCCCCAAAGAGGAGATCAGGAGTGCTTTGCAAATCAACACATGAACACTTCTAATGACATCCTGTCCAAAGAGGACAGAATCATCATCTCAGCTCAGATCCAGGGTCTTCCAACTGCTGTAGTTCACTAGAACTAGTGCTCACACCTAAGAGGTAGTAAAGCCCCCTAATCCAGAGACCACATTTATAGTGGAGGCTACTGGATAGGTATTTATCATCTCCCCATTAGACTGATTGGGCTATATCTTCCATCAGAGTATTTTCAATGACCAGACAAAGCTCAGGGGAAGACATAATACACACATCCTCTTCATTACCCACAAGTACCTCTGCTCGAAATCTCAGAGAAAGGAATGGAGGTGACACAGACAGAGCAGGAGCAAGATGAGTGTGTAGTGGGCAGAGTAATTTCTGAAATGCACAAGGCACATCTGTGAGCCTTGTTCTTGCCTTAGACCTTCTAGTATGAGCAAAGAAGGGTAGCTACAAGGAGCAGAAGAATGCCTTACTTCTTTGGTTTCCTTTCTCCTTAAGAAAATATTTGTATCACATCACAGGAAGCTCACATTGGTCCTACAGTCACAGTTGGTCCTATGGCCTGCCTATAGACCAAACTGCAGCAACAGGCCTCAGAAAAGAGCCACGGGCAGAGGCACCTGCAGGGGTAAGGGGCAGACCTGGAATTTCTTGAATGTAGCTAAGGCAAAGGGGAGAAATGGAACATTCCACTTCCACCTCCATTGGACTAGAAGTTCAAGCTTCACAAAAAATAAACAGTATGCAGAACAGATACAGAAGTCCACAAGAAAAATGACCCTCCTCCAGATTGTTTTCCCTTTTTTGGCAATCAGTCTAGTTTGAAAGACATAACTTCCACCCCCTTTATTTCTGAGAGGAGATGCAAACAGGAGATCTGTTTGAACTAAAATTAAACCCCTGCTGTGTGTAACTTCTTGATGGTGTTCTTATATTGAATCTGACTCATACGTTTGATGTGGAAAGGTTTTATTAACATAACTACTTACCCCAGCCCACTCCCATTGGGATTCATGGCTCTTGCCCAAGGTACATTTTGGCTGTTTCTATGTTACCTTAATGTTTCATGAGAAACACATTCTCAGATTCTATGAGAAATTCCTGATTGTCTTTGAGTAACAATTATTAAGCAAAACTGCAAATTGAGAAGCAGCTTTGTCTGCACAACGACCCCAGCGATTAGGAATCTAGAGACCAGAAATACTATCATACCACTATCTATGCAATCTAGTCAGTTGTCTCCTCAGGGTGTCGGGTTCCTCACTGTAGATTGAGATTGCTAGCTAACACAGTTCTCAGTTCTCTTCCAGCTCCAACTTCCTGTGATTGTAAAAGACGTTTAAAAATATCTCCAGGGAGAGAACTCTCAAAATACTATTCAGTCATGAAAAGATTGGACTAATGATATCTAATATCTTTGGGTTCTCAAAGTTGTTATTCTGTTATATACAATGGTTTTAAATGTGCAAAGATTAATAAAAAATATTTTAAACAAACAAAACTAAATCTTTTTTAAATGCCCATTTTTAAAGAACAGAAGTTAAAAAGCCTAAAACAAAATCTCTAAGCATTTTATGCAGAGAAAAATGGATGAATGAGATTAAAGCTAGTCAACATCTGGTGTGGCAAAGAGTTGTGGTGACTAGGACTCTTTGCTAATTGAAATAAGACATGACAATTATGGAGCTATTATACTACTGACCTAACTTGATGTCACTATTTTTTTTAAAGATTTTTTATTTATTTATGCCTACAAGAGCTGGGTTATAGGCCAGAGGTGTGGGGGGTGAGAGGATTCACCAGAGACAGAGTGGGGAACTGAAAGGCAGATTGACCAAAGTACACTACTGAGGGGAGCAGCAGGCGAGTCAGAAGAGATCTGCTGCATCATGTGGGTTACTTACTGGCTGGCCGGGAATCGAACTCATGCTGCAGTGGCTGCAGATTGCTTCACAGGTTGAGTCTTAACCCTTGCGCCACCAGCAAGGCTCTAACTTGATGTCACTATTGTATCATTTGCACAGGGGGATCCTAAGAGCCCGACATGTGGCTGATATTCTATGAAGAAGATTAACATGCTCTTAACAAGGGCACTGCTCTGTCCCCAGCTCAGTAGCAGACCCTGGAGAGTACAGCAGCATCTCAAGATACCTAAGAACTTAGGTAAGGCAACCTGCCATCCAAGTTGGAGTCATTCTGGTAAGTGGGTCATAGATTAGCTCAAATCATAGCGAAGGAACAAAGGAGGATACGATACAGGGGCAAGCAGGTGAGATTCATCACCAAATACTCAGTTAAATCTGAGTACAACAGGGAATAGGTATGAACAAGTGAGGCAATCAGGCAGTCAAGAATCCATTCAGTTTTTTCCAAGCTCCAAAATTAAACAACTGTCATATAACGCAGACAGACGTAGACTAAGTCCCTAACAGGCTGGGAATAGATCTTGAGTGTTGGTATACAGAAGTAGTCCCTGTACTTGGACCACTGTACTTGGAAACTTACAAAGAAGCTATTGTTCAATCATATGTTGAATAGTGTTTCCCACTCCATGGTATCTCAAAGTTCCAGTGAGCCCCAGGAGAGGGGATGAGGGGGTAAGAAATAACTCTCTAAGCTTAAAAGTGCCAGGTCTACGTCCCTTAGGAGGGAGAATTCCATTTCATCAACCACCCTAGGTACCAGTAATAGAAAGGAAGTGTAGGGCCTCCCCGGTGGCGCAGCGGTTGAGCTCTGGGTTGCGAAGCTGCCCGCAGCCTCTGCGGCGCCCGGTTCGATCCCCGGCTGCTCCCCGGCCACTGGAGGAGGATCCCACATGGTGCGCAGGCCTCTCCTGCCGCCCGCTGCTCCCCTCAGCAGTGTACTTCGGTCCTTCTGCCTGCTCTGCTCCCCGCTCTGGCTCTGGTGAATTCTCTCACCCTCCCGTGCTTCTGACTGTGCCCAGCGCATGTATAAACAAAACAAACAAACAAATAAAATAAATAAATAAATAAAAATATGCCTCTATAAAAAAAAAAAAAAAAGAAAGGAAGTGTACTAGATGGGCTGGGACATTGGATGGGCTAGAACATTGCCAGAAAGCTGATGTCCCTTGTAGTTTAAGTTGGGTGGGGCCCTTGGAAAAGTGGTGCTCATCTATTTGAAGAAATAGCCTTAGCTGTAGCCCAGACCCTGCTACATTAGGATCTCAGAAAATTTGAAAGAGTTAGGGTTACTGGAAGCAGTTGGATACAAATAAAAGGTCCTCCACAGAGTAATTAAAACAAGCAAACAATGAAAGGCTCTGGGTATTAATTCCTGAGCATGTGGATCAGGCAGATGTACTGAACCCCAATAGGCACCAGCTAAGCCTGTTTTCACAGAAAACTTCCCTTATTGTGAGAACTGGAAATTAGATGGAGTAATGACCATTTTCAGTTGAATCTAGTCAGAAATTCTATTTAATTTGAAAACAGTTATTACATTCCTTTAAATTCCATTTCTTATGGTATTTCCATTTTCTAATAGAGACAGCAGCTAACCAATAAATATTATGGTTTTATTAAAGTTATTTTAGTTAGAGTAGCATATCTAAATACAGACTGTGAGTCAGTGGTTTTATATCTGGAAACTTTCTGGACCTCTGATCTTGCCCTAGCTTCTCTTACTCATCCATGCCTGTGCCAAGAATTTAGCTAGTCACTCAATATAATAAAACTCAAGGTAGTACCTATTACTTGGTAGTAACTCCAAATTTTAATGCATGAAAACGGACCCACACATACATGGTCACTTGATTTATGACAAAAGGTGATACTACAGTGGGCATAGGGAAAGGACAGTATTTCAACAAATAACTCTAAGAAAACTGCATAGTAAAACAGGAGGAGAATAAAAAGAATCTTTCCTTCACTCACCATGCATGAAAAGTACTTTCAAATGGATTATCGATCTAAATGTTAAAATTAAAAAATAAAGCATTTAGTATAAGATTTAGGGTAGACAATGACTTCTTAAATAGGACACAAAAGGCACTAACTAAAAGTTAGACTACTAATGTAGATTGGACTACATTAAAATGAATAATGTATGTTCAACAAAATACACTAGAAAAAACAGGAAGAAGCAAGTCATAGACTAGAAGATATTCACAATACAAAAAACTGAGAAAGAACTGTATAGAGAATATACAAAGAACTCCTACTCTCAGTATGAAAAAGGGAGATAATTCAATAGCAAAGACTAGGGAAACAACTGAAGATTCATTTTACAAAAGAGGGTAGCCAAATGACCAATAATTACATGAGAAGGTTCTTGACTTCATTCATCATCAGGAAAATACAAAAACAAAACCCCTCAATGTGGCACTACCATACTGATACCAGAAAAACTAAAATGGAAATAATAAAATGGCAAAGATGTGGAGCAACTGGAAGTCTCCCAGCTGCTAGCAGAGATCTAAATTTTTACAACCACTCTAGAAAACTATTTTGCCATAGAGCTTTACTAAAACTAAATATGCGTATAACCTTGGTGGGTACAAATATTCATCAATAGATGTATACACTAGTGTCACTAGCAGTTTTATTCAAATAGCCCCAAACTGGAAACAATTCAAGTACCCTATACAATAAAATGAATAAACTGTGTTGTAAATAAACACAACCAGAGCAATGAAAGTGACACACAGTTGCTGCACACAACATGGTTTTTCCCTCTTTTTTACCTGGAAGTAATCTGATTGTACACGTAATGCTGAACAAAAGGGCACAGAAACAAAATACCATATATTTTAAGTTTTTGTTTATATCAAGTTTCAAAACAGGCAAACTAAATTTATGGTGCTGGTAGTCAACACAGAGATGTCCCTTGAAAGGAGGGTCTAAAGAATAGAAGGGCACAAAAGGACTGCAGGAGAGGGGCTAGCATTCTGAGATGTTCTGTATCACAACGTCTGTTTCTGTATCTGAATGCTGGATACTCAAGTATGCTCACTGGGTAAAAATTCATTGAGCTGTATGCCTAGGATGTGTGTTCTTTTTTGTGTGTATGTTATACTTCAGTTAAAAAATGATAATAAAATGTGAACACAAAGCAAATTTAAGACAGAAAGCCGATTTGGGGGAGGAAGGCAGGGGAAACCATAAAAACTGCCTTGCAAATCCAAACCTATTAAATGACAGCAAAATGGATAGCTTCTAATTGTTTGGATTTTTTGGTTCTAAAAGGAAAGTTTGCTTTTTTATTTAAGATATATTCCATACTTCCAAAAAGAATTGGAAGCCACTTTTTATTTATTGAACAAATACCCATTAGAGGCTTTTAGTCTTCATTGGAAGCTTTTAGGACATCAAAATTGTTAAATTTTACTTGGCTTACTTTTACTTTTTTTTCCCATGTTAATATATAGGTTTTAAAAAATACTATTTTTCTTGGCTAACACCCTTTAATGAAGATTAACAACCCTAATATTTACATAGCCAGCAAGCAAATGAAGTTGAGCAGAACATGGCCTCCCCAATTAGAATCTTTGGAAGGCTCCAGGAGTGGGTATCAGTCAGGTCAAACAACCTCACACTCACTGGAAAGGGAAGATTGGGAGCAATTACCTCAATTAATCCGAGCCAAGAAACACAGCCACACTATTCAGGAAAAAGAGGGGGCCATAGAGACCAAACCTGCCTCTGGTGAACAGCCTGGCCAGAAAGAGCTCATGGTTTCCTGTCCTGCTGTGTGTACTACCTCTACACCTTCTGGGGGAAGGTTCTTCCAGGGGATGGGATCATTTTCTTTCAGCCACCAAACTAAGATTTATACCATTCCTGGGGTTTACAAGGTTTCCCAGATGCTGATATCATCAGAGTCTCATGCTCACCCTACAAAGAAGACAGAGAAAGAAACTGCTATCCCCCTCTTGCTGGTGAAAAAACTGTGAGGCTCACACAGCTAAAGGACTCCTTAAAGCCACACAACTAAAAAATGGCATGACAAGGACAATGCTTTTTCCCCTGTACCATAAGATCTCCTGGCTTTGTTCCAAGTCTGCTTATGAGAATGAGAACACAATCCCAAGACTTGAAAAAAAATTAAGATTTACTAAGACAGTGGGCAGCAGGCAAGCTGGAAGCTATGGCTCAGCCCCAGGACAGAGTTCACCCTCAGGACCAAGCATCCTAGGGGTACTGAGAGGAAGGAGGTACATGGGTAGGAGCAGGACTGGAGGCAGTATGTTGCAGAGTGTATCAGTGGTCTGAATGCTTGGTCTGACGCTACCACAGAAAGCTCAACAGCAATGATGGAAGCATGTTCCAGCTGGGCTGGTTCTTCTGAAGATAGGGAACTGACACCTATGGGTTTATATCATATAAAATAATAGTTCTGAAATCTATTCATGAACATGATAAGTTTAGAATTTTCTAGAAATAGTGCAGCCCCACTGTTAGACAGCACAAAGCAGTGGCTTTGAATCTAAACTATTTCACTATGTGTTCTGTTTCCCAGAACAAGTTACTTACTTGCTCTGAGCTTCAGTTTATTTGGCCATAAATAGGAATGATAACATCTACCCATCAGAATCATTGTGAAGATTAATGAAATAATGTATGTAAAGTTCCTGGCAGATAGTAGGCAATAAATAAATGATGGCTCCTTTCCTTACTCTCTACTAAAATAAATGTATTAATTTTTTCTTCGTGAGTTTTTTAAAAACATGTGACATGATAATTTATGCCTTTCTTGGCAGCGAGAATGAAATAAAAACATAAATCATTTAAATTCATATCTTATATGATAATCATTTATGATATACAATAACTTCAGATGGCCTAATTCAAGAACCTTGACCTGGTTTTTCCCTCTTTTTTACCTGGAAGTAATCTGATTAACTCAGGGTCTATTTCATTTCCTGGAATAGAAATTGAAATCGTCTTCTCCTTAATTTCAATAAATGATTAACATGACAAAAACATGTCAGTTGTAGTTAGAACCCAGCTCCCACAATTTTCTCTAGGACTGATGTTGCCAAACGTTGCCTGAAAGAAAGATGTGTGTCTGGTTGCCAGATTAGGGGGGCATTCTACAAGTTATTTTTTTTTCCAGCTGCCTATGACTTTTCTTTTAAAAAGTGAATGTTATCTTTTCAAAATCTGTAGGTGTTCTACAGGAGACAGGAGAGCCAGAAAACACGTGGCATATACATACTCTTATATGAGTCCTTTAGGACAATCTGGATGTGAATGGCTTCCAAACAATACACCTCCCCTCCTCCAGAAACACTATGGCTTGCTGATGTTTCTCTTAAAACGTGCAACCCAGAAAATGGGAGCAAAAATGGGATTAATGGATTGTGCTGCTTGGTATTTACCCAGAGAAGTTGAAAACTTTCATTCTCCAAAAAATCTTCACATGGGTGTTCATAGCAACTTTATTCATAAATTGCCAACACCTGGAAGCAGCCTAGCTATCTTTCAGGTAAGTGGACAATTAAACTGTGGCATACCCAGACAATAGAATGCTAAAAATACATGTGCTATCCAACCAGAAAAAGACATGGAGGAATCTTAACTGCATACGAAAGAAGTCAATCTGAAAATGCTACATACTGTATGATTTCAACTATGTAACATTCTGGAAAATGTACAACTATAGAGAAAATGTACAACTATAGTAAAAGGTCAATGGTTGCCAGGGATTAGCAGAAAGGGAGGGACGAAAGGACATAATAAGGATTTTTAGGACAGTAAAACTACAAGGTATACTATAATGGTCGATACATATCATAATGTATTTGCCCAAACCCATATAATATATAACACCAAGTTTATGCATTATACTTCATGTAAACTATGGATTTGGGTTTATGATCTTTTGATATAGGTTCACCTATTGTCATAAATGCACCACTTTGGTGGCAAATGTGGGTAACAGGGAAAGTTCTGTGTGGGTAGACACAAGGTGTAAATGAGAAACCTCTGTACCTCCCTCTCAATTTTGCTGTGAACCTAAACTGCTCTCTAAAAAATTAAGTATTTAAAAAAAATAATAGGACAATAGTAGATAGGGGGGTTTGTAGATTATGCCACTGCCAATGTTCTGGTTTTGATACTGCGCTACAGTTGTGCACAGTGTTAACAGTAGGGGGTGGGTAAAAGATATACAAGACCTCCCTGTAAGATTCTTTGCAACTTCATGTGAATATATTAATATCAATTATTTCAAAATTAAAAGGTTTTTTTTTTTTTAACGGATGAATAAGATGCCACTGGCAAAGTGGTTGACAGGAAACCAGTATGTGTACATTTATCCACGTGCCTCTAGAAATGAGCAAGGAGAAGAGAGGGCAGAATAGGCATTCCCTGGGCTTCCCTAAGAAGTAAGCACCTTTCTGGAAGGACAACCCTTAACTCCAAGATCTGAATCTATAACCTTCTTCGCATTCCTATTCTGGAAGGTCTAAATGGCAAGAGCCTTAGGCTCAGTTTATGTTTCTTTCACCTGAAGAGTCTCTGTGAGGTAGGGATGGGTTAGGCTCAAAAGTCTAACACACTTGGATTTAAAATGCAGGCCCACCACTTAGCATATTATTTGCCCTTGTCAGGCCTCCACAAAACAGACATAATGGCAAGCACTATTATCACATAGAGTCGTGATAGGAGTCAATGAAATTATGAATATAAAGCATATATAAAGTTCTTATATCCACCGAACACTCAAAAAAGGCTTATAGTCTTGGAGTCTCCTGCATGAGTAGGTATGGTCTAGGTTTTAGGACATTCCTCTCAACGTCAGAAAGAACATCTGTTCCTTTCCCACTTGCTGGTATCTCCAGCTTGTCACATCTCTGATTGCCAGTTACTCCAATCCAGTGCCTCTTAAACCAACTGTGATGAAAGATCAGTTGGGTTTTGCGTTTTTTTATTGCAATCTATCCTAGATAAGTACATTTGTAAAATACAATAAAAGTGCATTACCAGAGAAATACAATTTTAAAAACAAAATATAAGGCCCAATTTAAAAAAAAATTTAAATTCACAGACAATATTACTCTGGAAAATTGCTATAAAAGTTTTAAATGCTTCCTTTCAATTTCCGTACCACTCATCATTGACAGATAACAAACAGCAGAACTGTGCCAAGGACTGCTCCTTTCTCCAAGCTCCTAATAACCTCACTGTTAAGTAAAACACAACTGACTACTTAAAAATCTCTATTGCTTAATGGCCAACAGGCATATGAAAAAATGTTCAACATCACTTGTCATCAGGGAAATGCAAATCAAAACTACCATGAGATACCATCTCACACCAGTGAGAATGGCACATATTAAAAAAACTAGCAACAACAAATGTTGGCGAGGGTGTGGAGAAAAAGGAACGCTTCTGCACTGTTGGTGGGAGTGCAAACTGGTCCAACCACTATGGAGAGCTGTGTGGAGATTTCTGGACCTACTAAACATAGAGCTTCCATATGATCCAGCAATTCCACTCCTAGGTATTTACCCAAAGGACACAGAAACATCAATTCCAAAGAACACCTGCACCCCTATGTTTATAGCAGCACTATTTACAATAGCTAAGCTTTGGAAACAACCCAAATGCCCAAAAATAGATGACTGGATCAAGAAGATGTGGTACATATACACCATGGAATATTACTCAGCATTCAAAAAAGATAAACACATGCCAAAAATAGATGACTGGATCAAGAAGATGTGGTACATATATACCATGGAATATTACTCAGCATTCAAAAAAGATAAACACATGCAATTTGCTGCAACATGGATGGCGCTGGAAGGGATCATGCTCAGCGAAATAAGCCAAAAAGAAAAAGAAAAATACCGGATGGTCTCACTCATAGCAGGAATCTAGAAAACTTAAATAAGGGACCAGGAAAATGAATAACTATAAGAAAGTGAAAATCAAAATCAACAAAAAACTATGAACCAGAGACACTTTTAGGGGGGCGGGGGCGGGAGGGGAGGGATTGGGGTCAGAATGGGGGGCTGCAATTGTATGGGGAATATAACAATAAAATTTATAAAAAAAAAAAAAGAAAAAAAAAAGATAAACACATGCAATTTGCAGCAACATGGATGGTGCTAGAAGGGATCATGCTCAGCAAAATAAGCAGAAAGAAAAAGAAAAATACCGGATGGTCTCACTCATGGCAGGAATCTAGAAAACTTAAATAAGGGACCAGGAAAATGAATAACTGTAAGAAAGTAAAAATCAAAATCAACAAAAAACTATGAAACAGAGACACTTTTTGGGGGGTGGGGTGCGTGAGGGGAGGGATTGGGGTCAGAATGGGGGAGTTGCAATTGTATGGGGAATATAAAAATAAAATTTATTATTAAAAAAAAAAAGAGGGCCTCCCTGGTGGCGCAGCGGTTGAGCGCTCGGTTGCGAAGCTGCCCGCGGCCTCTGCGGCGTTGGTTCTATCCCCGGCTGCTCCCCGGCCACCAGAGGAGGGTCCTGCATGGCGGGCAGACCTCTCCTGCCGCCCGCTGCTCCCCTCAGCAGTGTACTTCAGTCCTTCTGCCTGCTCTGCTCCCCACTCTGGCTCTGGTGAATTCTCTCACCCTCCCGCACTTCTGACTGTACCCAGTGCATGTATAAGCAAAACAAACAAACAAACAAATAAATAAATAAATAACATGCCTCTATTTAAAAAAAAAAAAAAGAATTGTTAAAAAAAAAAAGAAATGTATGTCCATAAAAATGTTGTCACATTAATATTAGAAATAAACAAATGTTCCTGAATAGCACAAAAGAATTCTATTTTTAAGGATAAAATTGTAAAGTATAAAAATGTAAAAATGTGCCTTTAACATTTTCATAAGATGTTCTTTTAATCAAATGTAATTTCCATAATTGTTGCATTTTACCTTTTGATAATAAGTCATTTCGATACTTATTTGGAAATATATCATTCTTAATTAAAAAAAAAATCTCTATTGCTTGACATTAATTTTAATACCCCAGGAGATCGCATGTTCTTTGAGTACCATAGCCATGTCCACTGGACTTAGCGTAGGACAAGTGGCTTGGAGGGTCTCAAAACCTTGCTGCTAACTCAAATATTAAACAGGCATATTATTTACTTTCACCTTTTCATGACTTAGACAACTTGATAGTGCATTTGTGAAAACCTGCCTGATGAAAACGTCTCATTATCCCTCCCTGTTTGCCTGCCTTCCATTTCACATGTGTCTTATTCACCACCGACTTCATCTCCATTTAACTGGAACGTACCAGATAGAGTCACTGTTTTTCATCCACTGAAGGATGAGACAGAGCAAATCACAGAAAATCCCATTCATCAGAGAAGTTGGCTCTGGTTCGGCAGACAAACATTCAAGGAAATGGAGTGCTTATATTAATTTACTTCCAGGAGATACTGTTATTCTCAAGCCTATATCTCTCTAATGCTTAGCACATGATAGATTCTCAATAAACATTTATGTGAACTGGCCACAAAGTGCTGCATATATATCAGGGACTGCAAATCACATCCTCAGGCATATCACTCAGAAGATAAGGGCAGCCGTGACCAAAGGGCAATAAGAGCCTTGGTGTCATTTGGACCAGTGGCCTTCTAGCCTGCTTGCAAAATGAAATCATCTTGGGAAGTCACTAAAAACAAAAAAATTCACATCTACCTCCCAAATCCAGACTGTTTTTGTTTCTTTTTTTTTTTTTTTTACATAATTGTCCTGGGGTAACACCTCAGCAACAGGATTTTTCAATATCTTAGGGACACCAGTGTGCAGCTAGCATGAAAAATCACTGTTCTGAAATACCTTCCTCTCATACCAGCACTTAGCAGATGTTTTGTAAATGTTTGTTGAAAGGATGAGTCACTCAATCAGTGAATCAATGGATCAATTAATTGATCTACAATTGATGAACAAAGGAGAATGAATCTATAGCAAATGTGGAGACAGTCTTGACTCCTGCCTCCTCAGACCCCCCCAGTCTGCACCTTCTCCCAAGGTCCAGCCAGAAAGTATATCTCCTTCCCCAATGTTGGCTGGTGACAGCAGGACTTCTCTCTTCCCTGGAGAACTGGCCCCACGAAAGCAATAACTTAGCTCATCCTTACCATTTTCAAGCAGGAAACTCCTGGGCTTTCTCCAACACATACCCAGGAGGCCCCCACAAATACCACTGGCCTCAACTCATACAGGATGGGAACATGTTATCTCATCTATTTGTTTATTTAATGTCTGTTCTTCAATTGTTTTTCTGGTAGTCATGGGTCCAGGATGCTATCTCAGACTACAGACTTCCAGAGGACAGAGGCCCAGGAACACGCAGTACAAAGTGACTATTTGTAAAAAGTCTAGTAAGTAGATGCTGCTACTATACTGCTAAAGAAGAGCAAGATGGATGAGAGGGTGGATGGTGCAGGTGAACAGGAGGAAGAAGCAGAGCAATAGCCTGGAAGGGGAGAAGAGATGCTGGCTACCCATTGCCAGCAGGCGCCAGTGACACGCAGGGCCAGGTAGTATCTACTGCCCATCCCACCAAGACAGGGAACCGCTTAGCTGAACTCCAAGTTCTCTGAGGGAAATGTGTACTCCTGGGGCTGCCCCAGCTTCTGACCTCTGGCAGCTCCCTTAGCTATGCTGCCACTGCTATTTTTAGCTGAACTGTGGTCCCTCCCCAGCCTTCTATTCCAACCTGCTTCCAGGGCCCCAGAGAAGCCTCTGAACTTTCATTTTCCCTAGGGGCCCAAAACCTCTCACCTCTTGGCTTATACTGACTGAATGCAGGATGTTACATGGAGAGGTTTGGGAGGAGAGAACACAGCGTAGCTGGGAAGTCAGTTTGAAATTCAACATTTCTTTTTTTTAGTCAGATGTATTAAAAAGTAAATATATTAGGTATAGGGAGGTCACTTCTTCTGGCCCCCCAAAGCAGAGTCCCACCCTGCATTCTTCCCTTCCCTGCCTATCAATGGCACATCCTAACCAGTATTAACAGGAATTTTCTGGTATGTTTCTGTCTCCCCACTAAAGGGAAAAAGGAATCTTGCACTATGTTGTGTCCTGAGACTCTGCTAGACACTATTCATGATTTTTCTCATGTAATTCTCATAATCCAGGAACTAAGGGGCCGCCCGACTCACAATTACCAGAGCTGAGATGCTCATTTCCCCTGAAAGTGAGCCTCACCCTCCTCTCACCAAAATGGGGTAATCTGCTCCCAGCCCTTCATACTACAAGCTTTCCAAGGCAGGCACCATGAAGCCCCACTAGACTGGCACCTCTCAGGCCTTGGTTCAATAAATCACATGGGTTGGTTGGACCCCTAACTGCCAGGAAAGAAAAGGGAAATCATATTCCCCATGCACATGTCGGTGAGATATGAAGAAATATGTTTCTTCCCCCTGCTGCATCAGCTTCTAAGGTGACTAGAGAAAGGGAAGAAGGAGGTGTCCAGCCAAGAAGGTGAATTATGGGCCATCCCAGGGTCTGTAATACCATTTCCCAGTCCCAGAAGCACCTCTCAACTATAGGGATTCTGAGAAAATCATTCATTCATTCATCATCCAGTAGATAATTACTGAGTACCTACTATGTGCCAAATATTATACTGGATGTTAGGGATAAAAAAGTAAACAAAGCAGTCAATTTCTGTCCTCACAAAGGAAGAGCCATAGGGGAATCAACGCTGGTTTTCAGAGGCATTTGTGGGGTAATGGCATCCCTTGACACACTACCTTAAATTTAGAGCTGAGGCACTTTTGTAGGAGGAGAAGGAGGAGGAGTAAAGGAAACCAAACTCGTTGCATAGCAACCATGATGATTTATTCTTAGCCAGGGCAGGCAGAGCAGCAGAACTGCAGGCCTGCAGAGAGTGGGTGGGGGGAGGAGACGGGGGTGGGAGGCCTGAGGGGTACAGAGTGGGAGGCAAGGTGGTACACAGAGAGCACCAAGGCTACACACAGGCCTCTCCCCGGGAATCTGCTCACAAATGGACACTGCACAGAATCGTGCTCGCCAGAGGTTGTTGGAATATTGTGGAGGCAGCCCCAGGAACCATAGAGGGGAGCCCAACTGCACAGACCCTTGTTCTTGGGTCTGCAATTAACCTTCAGTTATTACAACCAGGTCTGTACTGAATACCAAAAAGGGAAAAGGAACGGCATAAAGATGGGCAGGTTTCCCACCTAGGGGAACATACAGTCCAACACACACGCACACACACAAATAGTCAACAAGTATTTCTTGTATAAGCACCTCCTTCACGTTCATTCTGCAGGATGCTGTGGGGTGGAGACAGCCCCATGGGTGAAGGAGACCTGGGCACATAGAGAACAGCACAGCACTGAGAGACACCTGCTGGGACTCAGTTCTGAGAGCCAGACCTGGCTCAGCCATGCAGAGCTCTGGGCAGGGTGCAGCAAGTCACTCAATGGCACTGGGCCTCAGTCTCCTGCCCTCTGAAATGAGGCACTTAAACTAAGTAATTCTTCCAGTTCTGCTATCCCCAAGTCTTTGACATAATAAATGCCACAGGATTTCAGTGCAAGCAGAGTTGATTATTAAGAGGAATACTTGGGCAGGCATGTATAGGAGAGAAAGGATTTGAGAATGGAGTCAGGAAGGAGACTTGTTTATTGAGGACTATTATGTACCTTTACCTAAAATAAAGTTTTTAAAATTGAAAAAAAGCCAAGCCTCAGGGCACACAGCTCAAAGCCACACGGCTAATAAACAGCAGATACAAGTTCAATCAAGCCCAGATCCACACCCAGATATCCCTGGTCCCAATCCTGTGCACTTTCCACGGGTCCACACTGATTCTCAAAACGCTAAGAGACTTGGGTAGGACAAAAGGTACAGGATGGACTCGGGAAAGCACCATGGGCAAAAATACTGACAGGCTGAAAAATCACCAGGTTTAACACGGGGAAATACCAAGGCGTAAAGATGGAGCTACGAGAGAGAGTATGGTGAGCAGAAAGAATGAGAACCAGGCCACCCCCAGCAAAGCCAGTGCTGCACTAAATATGATGGAAAAGAAAGCAGAATATAAAATAGTCCTTGCTGAATTAATTTGTAACCAGGGAGATAAAACATGAAAATTAGCAATTAGTGAAATGCCACAAAAAGTGCCAAAGAAGGCACACAAAAATAAATCATAGTACAGTGTAAATGGGTAAATGTCGCTTCCAATTTTGGTGGCCACAGGAGATTCTGTGGAAGAAAGAGAAGGGATGGTGGGCCTCACAGAATTGAGAGATTGTGGTGGATGGGCGGGAAAGGGGAAGAGAGGTAAGGACATTTGGGACAGGAAAATTCTCATCCACAGAGAAAAAGCAGGAAATGCTCATAAAAGATCACTTTGCTTCAAAGAGAGAGCTGGTGGAGAACAACACAGACAGCTTGGGTTGGAAAATGCTAGAGAGTCTTGGCTGATGGAGTGAAGAATCTGATCCTCAACAAGAAGGCTATGAGAACCCCATGTCTGCGTGTGAGCAGGGGACGACACTGTGAAAGAGGAATTTAAGAAAACCAGCAGTACCCTAAGAGCCAGAAAGGACTAACAGGCACAGAATGAGGAGGGTCTGCACTAGGGGATAGCCATAGGGACAGGAAAGGGCTATTTTCCTGGGTCTTTCAAGGATGACAGAAAGGTCCTGGTGACGGGAGAGCAGGAGAAGTCAACCTGATTTTCAAGTCAAGCTAAATTTCAAATCAGGCGAAGGATAGTATGAGAGTACCATATTCAGAACTAGAGAAGTCCCACCAAAAAAAAAAAAAAAAAAAAGAGAGAGAGAGAGAGAAACACTGGGGAAAGTGGTGCTATGAGGCTGATTAGTTTCATTTTAGACATTGTGTCTGAGATTCCTCTAGGCTATCCTAATGAAAGTGCTGTTAGTCACAAATTCAGGGAAAAGGAAACTCAGGCAGGGGAAGGACAAGGTTACCCTGGGAAACTGCCATCACCCAGGGAAAGAGGAACTCTTGACTGTCCTTAAGCCCTCATGGGACCACTGTCCCATGAGCTAGGAACTTGTCCTGATAGAAGTTACAATGAGAATGGAAACAGAATGCCCAAACCAAGTCTTACTGTTCCCATTAATAGAATAAGTGAGACCCCCCCACAGGGTCAAGCCTGAAGAATTAAGTCTACTTCCCTCTCAAAGCAAGAATCACTTCTGTGCTCTAGTGAGTGACTGTCCAACGTTTGCCAGAGAAGGGAAGTCTATGGAGGATGTCACCCAGCATCTTACTACAGAGACAAGGAATAAAATTTTGAACTCAGAAAGATGTGAGTAAGAATCACAGTTGCTCCATGTGAGTGACTGTGGGCAAGTTACTGGAACTTCCCGAAGAGTCAACAATACAAGTGTCAAGTTCCAACATAGTACAGGGCATACAGATGGTGTAAGACAAACATTAAATTCCATCCCCACCCCCCACCCACAGCAGGCCTTTCCATTCCTATTCATTGTCATTGATAGAGTTTTTCCATTAATATCTACTCAGAAGGCCTAGTCATCCTCTCTGAGATAACACCAAAAAAGTTTCTCCTTTCACCTGCCAGTTTCTCCTTTCACCTCCCAAATGATGATCATGTTTCTTCTAAAGATGGATTTGGAGGACTAAGAGAATCATCTTGATGATAAGGTCTGGCAGACATAGAGTTGGGAGTACACAACTACTCTTCAGTAAATATAGCCCAGGACCCCCAAAATGTCACCTCCAGCTATCATTGGCATTTGAAATCTATCATTAGAGATTTATTTCTTCAGCTATCTGTTTCTTTTAAATAAAACTTTTCACAAGAGAATAACCCATTGAGCTATTACCAATCATAAATAATAACATGTGCATTAATTTATCAACTGCCTGGGAGAGCATGTATTTTGACGAAGGTAGCACTTTGGAACTGAAGTCACTGGTCTTATTTGGGGAGGCTACTAAACTGAGTTAGAGACCAGAGGGAAAAAGGACAAAATTTCACAGCTTCACCAAGGATTGTCCTTGATCACTGAATAAGAGGAGTTACAGAAAAATAACCCCGCCGGTTGTAATTACCATGTGACAGTATGGGCCCTTTAGGGTACAAGAGGAGAGTCAGGTGGACAGTAGCTCTCTGAGGACATTGCACAGACCACAGCAGCACTATCTCCACCTCTTATAAAAGCAAAATAAAAGGGACTAGGTATGCTACATTACTGTGGTATACTTGGAAACACTTCCAGATGTTATAGAAATGCTCTCTTGTTGTCCAGTTATGCTTTCCTTGGGACCCCACCACTCTCCTGAAAGTTGCTTTAAAGGTGACACAGGAGTTCCTAACCACAAATGCAAGGGACCTATCTCACTCCTTGCAGATTGATGGCCAACGCTCACAGCTTCCTTGAAACCCCAGACTGATAGGACCAGTCTCTCATCCTTCTCACTGTGCACCAGGAACTGCCTTTCTCCTTTTATCTAACGAAGCAGCGTGACCACTGTCCAGCAGTCCTAAAGCAAACAGGAAGAAGTGGTTCAGAAAAGTCATACCATACCGGGCTTAGCACACAGTGCATAATTAACTGCAGACATATTGAAGTTAATAAGCTCAAATGCTGGCCAAAGTGTGGCTCAAGAATCACACCAGAAGCCATAAAAGGCACAGCACAACATTGTATAGCTGAAGAAACTTCACTTTCTCAACATATACACCTGGACCTTGACACAAAAACACCTGTTCAGCCTGTTTTCTCTAAAAAACTTAAAGGGACTGCCATCAACCTCAGCCCTGTGCCTCCTCATACTCAGGTGTCCTATCTCCAAGGAGATGTTGTCACAAAGGACCAGTTGCCATAGGAAAAGTTTCCATGGATAGAACCCTGAGAGGAGATTCTCCGTCACAAAGAGACTTTTCCCAGCCCCTCCTGCTGCAGGCCCCCCAGCATCCTTCCTGACCCCGGCCCTGGCCCAATCTGTGTCATTTACCTTGGCAACACACTCTTCTTGTCATTACATATCTGTATTATATATACCAGGATGTAGATTAACTGTATCAGAGAATGCATTCTCCCAACCTTTGGGCCCCCTCACATCATGTCTTTCATTTTCTTCCAGCAAAAATTCCGTGGAGGTAAAAACAACGCTCTTCCCCAACACGTGGGGAACTCTCTGAGGGACAAAACCATGATGAAGAAACACATATCCACCCTTCCCTGTTGCTCTCTCTATACACATCCCTTCCCTTCAGCTCCCAGCAGAACACTCCGTCCACGAGGGTGCCCCTGCCCCCACTCATGCTGTGACTGGGTGATACACAAAGAGAACCAAAAGGCAGCAAGAGCATCATAAAAGGAGGAGATGTGAAAACACAGGACAGGTGGGAGAAGCAAAGACAGGCAGGCAAGTACTGGAGTAAATCCTCTGTGATCTCAGCAATTTCTGATTGGTCACCCTTTTAATCTTTATCCCTGACACTGTTCATTGAGATTTAGTCTTTGATCTACTCCTCCATTTCTGCGCAATGAGTGTGAAATGCTGAGATCTGTCAGGTGTTCTGAGCACTAGAACCTATGCAAGAAAGTTGCCAAGGCAACAGAAGACTCCTCTTTGGTGTAAATACTCAAGGGTGATAACATTGGTAGAGCGCACAGACACCTTCCACTTCCCCCTTGTTTAGCCAGATGTGACAGACTTCAAAGGTGGGGAAGCCAGATTCAGTGGTTTTGACAGGGGAAGTGGGAAAGAGTGGGTGTCTCCAACAACTAGTTAAGTTGCTACCTGTGCGGAGAATCTGCAGAGCGAGGTTTTGCAGTTCTGACTAAATACTCAAGCTGGTGCTAAGCCAGAGGTGGGTGTGGGGGTAGAGAGCAGGCTGCTGAAGAGCGGAAGTAGCGTGAATTATGGAAAGGCACTGAAACCACAGCACCAGAACACTGTATCCAGGACAGACCCTATGAACCCTTAGATACCAGCCTGTGAGGCCACTAGGAAATGTCTGGGCATTAGACTTTGGCTAGGGCTGTTTTGACCTATCTTGTCCTCTGCACCTCTTCACACCCACAAAGACACAAACTGCACAGATCCTAATGACCAAGCATTTCCATCTTAGTGCTACTCAGGGAAGCCTGTCCCCTTTACCTCGGCCCTTTGCAGACACCATGCCATTCAGGGCCATCTCAGCCTTTTCCTACATTTGACCCACATCAGAGCATTGTTTTCCCTTCCCTTTTCCTTTCCCTTTTCCCTTCCCTAGACCTCAGTCTTCCCATCTCTAAAAGGGGAAGGCTTTTTTCTCCTTTTAGATTCTAATATTTCTGGACAAAGTCAAAATAAAATGAAATTCTGCCTCTGAAAACACCTTGAAGAAACTCTTGGAAGCAGCACCAGTAGTCCCAGTAGGCAGAGATCTCAGCTCTTATGCTTTGAGGGAGAGACGAAAACAACAACCCAGGGCAAAGTGTCTCACATTCACTTCCCCTATTTCAACCACATGCTTCACATTACTCCCCACAAACATCACTACACCCAGACTGAGCTATTCATGCATTAGGAGCCAACCCCCACCTTCACTCACTCCATTATCACTGCACATCTCACACTTGCTCCTCCTGCCAGGATCAGTGAACTCACCCTTCCCGAAGCCGCCTGCATCCACACAGCACATAGAACTCTCCCCTCACTCTTGAACACTTGCTGTCTGCTCCAATCATCTGACACATTGCACTCTGCGTTCTCATTAATTTCTTGGAGTCCCCACACAGCATCTTGAAAAGTGCTGTGCGCATAGCAAGCACTTAACTGAATATATGTTTTAAGGCAGGTTTTTAAAAAATATATTTGTTGTTCAGCAAAATCAGGCAACTCCAGTGTGAGGTGTCCAAGCATGTCAGTCCAGAAGGAGGATGGAAGCTCCCCACATCCTTTGTTACATTCACCAGCACAGCTCTCTTCCTCCTTTCTTATGCATGCCATCCCCGCTCTGACCTGAGACATCCTTTCTAGTTGCCCAAACTCTCAGAGCTGCTCCATCTCACTAATCCTTTACCCTACTCATCCAGGAGGGCTCAGGACCTCACACCCCATCTCTGACATCACCCAGTTGTGTTTCCCATCATTAGAACCTCCTTAATTTACTGTGGAGCACAAACAAGGTGTAGCTTTAAAGCAGTGTTGCCACTTTTGTAGCAAACACTCTAGGATGTGCACATCTGTGACCATGTTTTCCCAGGTCACACCCTGTGCCAGGAGTCTGTGGGTTAGGACTCTAGGATCAATTAGCTATCTTGAACCTCTACCCAGGATTTCTGGGCCTCCAATAGCCACTAGGTTTCTGGCAGGAAGTTGATATTGTCTCTCCCTGTGAGCAGACTCTAAAGATCAACAAACTCTACCTACCTCCTCCCAGATGTTAAGCAGACATCAAGGCCACCCCACTCTGTCTCCCAGGCTCCTCCAGAGTCATCACAGTATGATGGAAAGGAAGTAGGCTTTGCTATCAGCAGGGCAGGGTTTAAATCCTTGGGGAATTTGGTGATGTGCCCAATTCAATCAGCATTTACTGAGTCTCTTGTTTTAAGGGATCAGTGGCTCTACAATCTGGTCTTCACACCAATAACATCAGCAGTACCTAAGTGCAAATTCTTGGAGCAGCTCCAGACCTGATGAATTAGAAATTCTTAGGGTGGGGCCAGCAACCAGTGATTTAACCAATTGTCCAAGTGATTCTGATGCATGCTCAAATTTGAGGACCACTGATGCCTCCTCCATTTACACAAAAATGAAAAACTTACAACCTAGATCAGTAGTTCGTAGCTCTGACTATACATTAAAATCACCTGGGAAGCTTTTAAAATAACACCAAAGGCTGGCCCCATCCCAGACAAATCTCCAAGAATGGGCAAATAATCATAATGCAATGGGCCAAGTACAAAAATTAAACAAGTGTCTGGGCAACTGAAAAAGGAGAAGACAATGAGATCAAGGCAGGAGGCTTCACTATGTTTGTCCATTTTCTCATCTGTAAAATGAGAATTACAATGTCCATCTTGCAAGACAATTGAGGATTACATGGATGATGTGTGTAAATGTCTGGTATACAGTAGGTGCCCTGTCTGTATCAGACAAGTTCCTCCCTTTCTCAGACAAGACCCCCCTGACTCTGAGCTCAGCAGCATTCAGAATGCCCCCTCCACACATCACTTTACAATCAAGGACGCCTCCCCACCAAGAAAAACACCTGCTGATATTCATAGCTTGGAGCGCGAGTTCTCTTCAGCAACCATCTCTACATTCCTAGTGTCCTCAGTCACTGTC
Source organism: Talpa europaea (assembly GCF_964194135.1). Taxonomy (NCBI): domain Eukaryota; kingdom Metazoa; phylum Chordata; class Mammalia; order Eulipotyphla; family Talpidae; genus Talpa; species Talpa europaea. The sequence continues at coordinate 104,297,813 of NC_140070.1, read as the reverse complement.
CTGAAAACTGGCCTGGATTCCTAGGAACCACTCACAGCTCAGACTGCTTCTCTGATACTCCCAACTCTCTCAAAGAACAGCTCTTTAAAACAATTTGATGAAGGCCATATGAATTACACTGGAACACACCGTCTATTGCTGGCCACGTTCAAACTCTTTTTGCTTATGGTTGTAGGCATGTCCACTGGGTCATGATAAGCTCTATACCAAGCAGTCCTCCTTGATGCAGTCTTTCATTATTCCATCTCCCTCCTCAGCCATACTGGAATTAAGATCTATTGGGCATTTGGCAATGACCCCAAATTCACCTAATCCAACCCACCCCTAAGGCACAGGAGTTGTTCACTGTCACAGAGGGTACCCTCGGTCTCCCTCAAGGCCACAGACCCACAGGCAGACCCACAGGCAACCCCACAGCCTCCTGAACTGAACAGAGAAATGGGGACTGTCCTTGCAGCTGTCCACTTGGGTTCTATGCTTATCCCAGCAGATGCGAAATACATTTTTGCTCTCTTCTTGAGAACAGCTTTCACTACCGCTAATAAAAAATAAGTAAATTATGTCATATGTCATTACTTCACAGGCAAACCCTGCCTTAAAAAAAAATCATTATCACTCATCTTGCCCAGATCTGGTTCTCTAGTCCCAAGATTTTCCCAAATGAAGCTGGACTATTTCCAAAAAATCAAATTATCATTCAAGGAACAAAATTTTGTCACAATTTTGGATCACTTAAAACAACCAAAGAGACCTGGACCACCAGACTGGGAAACAGTTCCCAGAATACAGACCCCACAGGGTTTGAACACAGGTGCACCCCTGGCAACAGTGCCCCTCAGGGGGCCTGCTTTGAAGGGAGCACACCCTCAGTTGGGAATGGGCAGTAACGCAATCAGTGATGCCATCCTCTACAGGGAGCTTCAGAAACCAACATGATATAGGTGGGGGGCAGGGACCACAGAGGAGAAGGGATTTGACTTCAGAGAAAAGGCTTTATGACACCTCAGAGGTAGGAATCAGTATCTTCAGTAACCAAGACTGAGCTTAGTTCCCTGCAGCTGACCCACAGAAGTCCCACAGAAGAAATCAGAGCATGAAACAAGAGCAAACATTCCTGCAGAAAAAGCTGTGGAGAAACAGGGAAAATAAAGGAACCACACAGTTTCTCTTCAGTTCTCTGAGGTATTAGGGCCTGATTCTTTCCCAGACACCACAAAGTTACCCTCTCCTGGCCCTAGCATCCCTCTTCTTCTTTCTGCACACTCTATACTTGCAAAGTTAGACTCTGCCCTGGTTGGCCAGAGGAGAAGAAATATTTTCTTCTTGGCTCTGCATTTTCATTCAGCCTTAAAAGGCTGCAGCCAGCACAAAACCCACAGAGTGTGGTGCTTTGTCTCTGCGCTCACCTCCCCAGTGCTGGTGGCTCCCTTCACTGGATTTCTCCTCCTCTCACTGCATTCTCACTAAAGAGGGTATGGGGGGCAGACCCTGGGTCTGGAAATAGTGACTGAGCTACCCTCAAGCATGGCCAAAACAGAATATTACCCATGCACAGTTTAGCTCTTCAAAGTATGCCAAATGGCGCTCCAAAGGGGTAGAGTAGGCTGTAGAGACAGGGAAATGATTGCATCATTTGGGTGGCACTCAATCTTCTGTACCAATGATGAAAAGAGATACTGAGTAATCAAAATTATGGATAATCAACAACCCAGAATAATGGATATTGTTTGTTAGGAGACAGCATGATTTTTCATAGCAAAGTTTCAAGGATCTACTTGTCAAAAATATACTTGCATTTACTGAACATAAAAACTAGGAATGATGGAAACAGCCACAGGAAAAGAGAAAGCCAGCTCAAGATTCAAAACTGATTATATAATATATATAGTCATGTACATATACACACAATGAGAAACAATTAGCTGTATGGGGAAGACACATAGGAAGTTAGAGGTGAGAGGACTCTAAGACATCATCTAGTGCCCCATTTTACAGATGAGAAAACTAAGCCCAGGAAAGTGCAGTGATTGCTTCATATCATAGTCATTTGGCAGAAGAGCCAGAACTAGATCAGGATTGTCTGAGCTGAGCACTGTTCACTTGGTCACATTGATTCAAGGGTTTCACTTTGAAAAGAACCCTCAACATAAAGTTCTGATGCTAACTAGAATGTTGCCTGGAACCTGCAGGCCTCATGGCAGTGACTGCTTCTGTAATTAGCATATTCTCCTACTCAGGATTCACCCTTATGTGCTACTGACAGCCCAGGTTGAGCACCAAGATGATTCATAAATCACTTCCCAAATGTTTGAAATCACAGCATGGTCTTTGAAAGCATCACCTTAGATGATTCAAATCAGCAGTTGCTATCAATTTCATCAAGTTCAAATACAATAATATTCTTGGTATTTGGGTGGCTTTTTTGATTTTTTTCCCCAAAACTCTTTGACATCTTATACTTAACATTATGTTCACAAAACCCAGTGGGTTAAAGGTGCAGGAGGGATTGAGATACCTACTTTCCAGACTTCCTTAATGAACCTATCCATAAATAAAGAACTGGCAAGTGGCACTGAAAGATGATAGCAGAGCAGAAGCTTCCTGATTCCAGGGCCTCCCTGGTGGTGCAAGGGGTTAAGCACCACACTATGAAGCACTCCGCAGCCTCTCCAGCACAACTTCTATCCCTAGCCAGCCAGGAAAAAACCCACATGGCACAGCAGACCTCTCCCGACTCACCGACTGCTGCCCTCAGCAGTGTTCTTCAGTCAGTCTGCCTGTTCTGCTCCTCACTCTCTCCTGTGAACCCTCTCACCACCCCCCCACACCTCTGGCCTGTACCCCAACTCTTGTATGCATAAATAAATAAATCTTTAAAAAAAATCTAGGGCCTCCCCAGTGGCGCAGTAGTTGAGCGCTGGGTTGCGAAGCGGCCCACAGCCTCTGCAGCTCTGTTTCGATTCCTGGCTAGGTGAGGGTCCCACATGGTGCACAGACCTCTTCTGCCACCCGTTGCTCCCCCCAGCAGTGTACTTCATCAGTCTGCCTGTTCTGTTCTCCACTCTAGTTCTGGTGAATTCTCTCATCCTCCCGCACTTCTGACTGTACCCAGTGCTTGTGTAAATAAATAAATAAATAAATAACCTTTTTTTTTTTTTTAAATAAATAAATAAAAATTTTGAAAATCTAAAAAAAAAAAGAAGCAGCCTCCTGATTTCCAGTCCTGAGCTGTTCCCAAAGCAAACGGGGCCTAGGAGTAGGAGTAAGAAGCTAAAATTCATAAGCAGCTTCAGGTGTAAGGGACATATGACATTGTCTGTGATGTGCGAACAAATAGAAGATACAGGGAACTGAGGAAGCAATTCAGCATTACCTCACTCTCCCTCGACCCCACCCTCTTTCCCTTCCTCCCTCCCTCCTCTCTTAACTAAAGTATAACTTTCACACACAGTAAAGTGCACAAATCTTAAGGGAAGAGCTGGGTGAATTTTGGCATGTGTATACAAAAATGTAACCACCATGAAGATCAAGGTTTAGACCATATACAGCTACCCAGAAGACTCCTCAATGGCTCCAATCAAGAATTATCATCATTCTGACCTCTTCCCCTTATAATAGGTTTTGCTTATTTTTGAGATTCATATAAATGAGAAAACGTGTATTCTTTCATAACTGTCTTCTTTTGCTCATCATTCTGTTTATAAATTCCTCTCTGCTGTTAGTATGCCAATAGTGTATTCTTTCCCATTGTTGTGTGACACTGTGTTGCATCAATATACAACACTGTATTTATCCATTCTACTCTAACAGTGATAGAAACATTTCAGTTTTTTTGTATGAGGCCATTATGAGTAAAGTTGATATGAATACTTCTAGTACATATTTTGATGAAGATAAACCCTCATATCTGTTGCATATATTCAGGTTCAGAATTACAGGCTCATGGGAGAAAACACCAAAAATTTTTCAATGTGATTCTCTCAATATACACTCCCAACAGCAAAGAGAATCCCAGGAGCTCTATATGCTTGCCAACATTTGGTATTATCGGTAGACTCTTTTTTGGTTTTTTAAGTATCACTGGAAAACAAAGTGTCCCAGGTATGTTTCCAGATAACTGACTTTAGTCTTTAAGCAAATTTAATCTAGCAATTTTACTTCTTGAACAGAGTAAACCAACTAACCCATGCAGAACACACTGAGATGCGCAGAGAACTAACTGTCCCACATTAAACAACTAGAGATTTTTCCATTCTCTTCATCCATGGATATATGACACTAAAGTATCCACAGATCATAGACTCTTCCTTGAGTCACTGTTCTAGGAATTATTAAAGATGGCCCAATCAGGAACTTTAATTCACACACAATCATAGGTCAATAAGTTCTGTGCATGAGCTTCTTTGCGCTATAAAGCTGTTTCAATGTCCTGAATGTTTTCCACATAAATAGATAAATGAGTCATTACTCACTTGTTTTATGTGGCTTGGCAAATACTACTCAATTATCAAACAACACACATTTACAAAGCACATATTCTATGTTACTGAAACAGACATTCTGGGAGTCTCAAAGATAATCAAAAAGGCTTCCCTTGAGGGGTTAAGGTAAATCACATAGAATGTTGTCATCTGCCTTTCTCTTTTCATTTTACCCACCAACCTCCTTCACAAATGAAATGAAGTTGAAACATACATCAATGAAGGCCTTGACTTTGGAGGGGAAAGCAAGTTTTAAGGGAATGAAAATGTTGTGCCTATAAGGCCACAATAATAGAGCAAATGGATTGCTAAAGGTAATGATGCATTCTGTGGTCTTCTCTTAGAAGAAATTCAAGTTCCCTATTCCTGCCTTTCCTAATTTTCACCTAACACTACCTTCCCGCCCTCCAGCTATTCTTCTTCCCTTGCCCAAGAGATTAAAACAGCATGTGCTACCATCCCACACCTTACCACCAAGCATGGTACCGAAGGCAAGACATACCATACTTGTGAAACATACCAACTCTGAAGAACAATGTATAGTGACCACCCAATGCCGTGTTGGATCTATGAAAGAGTCACTGTGAAAAGCCATGTGGAGGCAAATAACAGATGGACCTTGAGCTGGTTCTTAAAGCAGATAAAACTTAAGGCAAAGCAGTAGGGCAATGGCAGAGAGTGTTCTGCCCTCTGGAAGAGCAAAGGACAAGAGTCAGAAGAAACATGGAGCCCTTAGAGTCTGTGACTAGACAAAACAAGCCAATATAAGGGGCCTTCCACCTCACCATGGTGCTGGGTCAAGATTTGGCTATTACTGAGTATGATCTGATCCCCTCCTACAAACCAAAGCTGCTTGAGTACAGTAATAGAGGGACTTTCTTAGAAACACCCTACTTGAGCAGCTGGATAATCCTGTGTACATTTTTGCTCATTAGCATCCACAGGCCTATGAATTTCTTAATTCATAGTTTCTGGCTTGATTCTGCAGATGTCAGACTAAGAACAATCCCATGGATTTTCTGGATTGGAAGGCTGCTTCTGTCCCTGCGCAGATGTGTGACCAAGTAGACTGGGCAACTAGCCCTGGAGAGTGGTAGAGGAGACAGAGAAGAGGCACTGCAGGGTGAGATCCATAAGGAGACTCATGTCAGAATCCTTCAGGAATAGCTGAAGGGGGCAGAGACAGCATCTGAGCAGCAGCACCATACCACACCAGAGCTACCCACATGAAGACCCAGTTCTTGGATTACAATGCTTCACTCTATCAAGCTTAAATCCACTTCTCCAATTATGTTTTGGTGACATAAACAAGGTTTTCCAGGAATCTGCAGTCATATTCCATCTTTAGAAATGATCTAGCTCTTCATATCACTTGGTTTAAATTTTCATTTGGTTTTCCTATTTCCCTATATTGTCAACTCAGAGGGACCATCTCCCCTCTGGATGTGGAAAAAATAAAATTACCACTTTTGTGTGTACAATAAGCAAAGTAGGATTGAACCAAGATATCCATCTTCAGCCCAGAAGTTTCATAGTATGAGATTTCTGTCCTCATCAATGTTTGTCATCTGAATAACACATTATTTTCAGGGCCAAACATCTTTTAATACACAAAGAAGAATAAGCGCATAGAGGGGCAAGTTAAAAAAAAATCAGTTAAACAAATGTAAAATTAGTCGAAAACCTCTATATACTTCAACATTCCAGTCTTCTGGTTTCTTTGTTCATTAACTTATTCTATTTTGCTTCTGAGTTTGTCTACAACTGTAATGAACAACATAAGAAAAGTCAGAGCAGTACACATCAGTAAGTGCTTCCTGAGAGTGGGAAGCAGGCCTTATTCATGACTGTCTTCCTACACTTATCATAGGCCTGCCACATGCAAAAGTACTTAATAAGTTGAAGGAATACTTAATACTTAAAAAAGTACTTAATATTAATTGAAGGAATGAATGAAAGAGATAATTGAGTAATTTAAAACATATACACATCAAAGACATAGATTCTTAAGAGACATAAAATAAGAGTAATAAGGTAAATGAAGCATAAGAGACAGAAAACAAAATTAAGAAGGTACAGGTTCAACCAAAAAGTATAGAGAATTACCAAATAGACTATGGTAATAACTGCTAAAGGATTTCAAGTAAAAATGAAATTATATAGCTCCAGATTACTCTAGAGGGCTGAACTAAGATCAATGTGCCTAAATTAGTAAGATTTCAATGACATAAAATAATTTACTAACAATTAGTCTCTCTAACAAAATGAGCTTCTTTGTGCAGACATGAAAATATGGATCAACACCACTCAGAGATCATCTAGAGGCAATTTCTTCCTCAAGTGGAAGTTAGACTCAATGGGCTCTAGGATCTCATCCAAAATTCAGAAGTAATAATTTAGAAACTCATGATCAAAACTAGATAGAGTCAAGCAAGGCAGACTTCCTGAAGAGGAAAGTTCGGAGTCACACTGAGGAGATGCCATGGAATTCCAAATTAGTCTAGATTGGAGACATGAATGCATATTAGAAAGTAGGACCAGAAACCTCACCCAGATGATAAGGATTAAAAAAATCAATTGCATAATTGTGTTAGGGACACTTTAAAGTCCAAAAGAATTAGACTCAGAACCGCCTGTTAGGTTGACATCAAGACATTCCTAATGGTAGGTAATCCTAACCTGAATCAAACTGAAATGGGAAAAACTCACCAGATACTGGAGAGACCATATTAAAGGAATCCAACAATAAGTAAACTCTAGCCCGTAAATCTGTAACCAATTTGAAACTTATGAATGGCAGTCTCTGAGCTGCCACCAAAAAAGTACCCAGGCTGGCATCCTTGGGCTCTTGTCATTATCAAACCAGGGGCCATTATTTTATAAATCCTATACTGTAGCTGAGCCAGACAGACAACAGCACCTTCTTTCATTTTGCTTGGATAATGGCCAAATACAAGTCACTTTACTATGACTTAAAGAGTATTGTACCCATCTGTTCACAATCGATGGGGATAATTGAGGGGTGGAATGTGCCAGGCACTCTTGGACAATCCTGCAGAAGTGGGTCGGAGACTTTCTTGGCCATTTTCCACATGACAACACTTCCTTCATCTGTGCACATATGGATTTGATGAAACTGCCTCTTAGAGCACACGATACAGCAGGACTTGGATCATTCCATTTACACAAGAAAGTTTACCTAAGTAATAGCAAAGGGAGCAAGGCTTTGATTTCACTATTATATCAAGAAAAATTCTGAAAAGCATGTAAACTTTGTGTCATCTCTGTTAGGAGAATCTGCCTCTGTGTCCACGAATTAGAAAGGGAAAGTTGTGATTGGATGTCATCCCTGTCCACCATCTTGCACTTAAAACATGATGGTGAATCACTTAAAGGAGAGCACTACCCAAGCCAGGTAATGTCCTAAGACCACAAACAAACCCTCAATTGTCCACCTCTCCTAAAATGGAGCAGGGGTGGAATGAAGGAAGGGCTCTCAAAAATTTGCCCAGATTTTTTGAAACAGATCGATGGTTGAAGGAGAGAAACCTCACCAACAGTGGCTGAGAAAACAGTCTGGGTAATACAGGATTATATTTAAACATAATTTTTAGGAAAAAATAAAGGACTTTGCTGAAAAATCTTTCTGATGTTGTCTGTTCAGATTCGGAAATGTTCACTCCTGACATTTCTAAAAAGAGAGAGAGAACAGTCATTGAGTCCTCACAAAATCAAGGAAGTATCTTATAATTTTTAGCATAGAATTCCCAAAACCATGCTCTCCTTTTAGTCAACATTTCTTTTTTTTTTTAAGATTTATTTATTTATACAAGAACCAGGGTACAGGCCAGATGCATGGGAGGGTGAGAGAATTCACTGGAGACAGAGCAGGGAACAGAACAGGCAGACTGATGAAGTACACTGCTGAGGGGAGCAGCGGGCAAGTCAGGAGAGGTCTGCTGTGCCATGTGGGACCCTCACCGGCCGGCCAGGATCGAATCAGCACTGCAGAGGCTGCGGACAGCTTCACAGTGCAGCGCTCAACCAGGGAGGCCCTTAGTCAACATTTCTATAGTGAGCATCAAGCTAAACCATGAAGGCAAAAGAGCTGTGACTAAAGGGCAACCTAGGGAGGGAAGGGATGTTCACATGTTTCGCATGTTTTGGTACATGTGTGTAGAGTTGACTCCTTTCTCTTCACACCTTCCCTGTGTCTTTGCAGGACAGAGATGGGGCCTCTCATTCACAGAGCCGCCGTTTCTGCAAGCTGAGCCTCCTGCTGTACGGCCCAGTCCTAGTCAACCAGAGGAGCTGATGGCCTACGTGAAGGGTATCCAGATTCTGAATGTTCCCTCTTATTTCCCCCTAAGTATTCCCCTGCCCACAGGGGAATAAAAGACAAGGAGTGGAAGAAATTCATTCCAAGGCATTTTGCTGTTTGTGGGCAACAATGTTGAAAGCATTTCTAGGAAAGGCTTATGGTGTTGTAATTAAATAAGGTGTTTGTCTTTCCTCTGATTCCAATTATTTAGGTCCTTAGAGCCCTAGTCTCCACCCAAGTCCCCTGGCATGTCCAGGAATAATGAAGAAGTGGGCCTGAAAAGTGATGCCTGACAACATTACCAGGAATGCCACAGGCAGCCCTCTGCCCACCAGAACCACGCCTCCTCTCCTTTGCATGGCAGTCACCTACTCCTGGAACTTCTGCTTAGTCACTACACCATCTCTAACCTTGTGCCTCCCTCTTCACATTAGACTCATGTCATGTGTGTGCTGTCATATTAGGAACTCAAAACATGAAGTAACACAACAAAGCAAGAGGCACACAACCTAAGATCCTGGATTCAAGGCTTGGCTTCTCCTTGATAGCTGGGGAACCTTAGACAAATCTTTTTATTAGGAAAAGGGTGATGAGAATCTTTGCTCTACTTATCTCAGATGGCTGTTGCTGATTTCAAATGAGTCTTCATCTGACAGCTTTTTTGAAATTGCAAAGCAATCTTTGTTGTTGCTGATGCAGTGATCATGCTTCCTCCTTTACCATAGCATCTGAACTAGGGTTGTGTCCCTTCTGCAGGTCAGTACAGATTTGGTTGAAATGTCACTGAATGCCCCCTGTGTCCTTACAATGCTAAACACAGACCTCTCCCCAGCTTTGCTATGTACTCTCAGAAGTCAAGCTTCCATGCACATTATTATAAAGACTCCCACTGAGAAAAATCCTCCAGCATGGCCCTGTGCATTTTATAACCAGGAGAGCAGACCCAGCCCTCAGAGCCTGCTGAGGGAAACAATAAGAGAAGCAGAGTGGCACCAAGCCTCCACCAGCACCACAGGCCACTTTGATACATCCAGCACCACCACCCAGAAGGCAAATCATCCCCAAGGAATGCAGCATTTTTTCCCTCCTCTTTAGCACCACCACCTTCAAAACTTTGACCACAACCACAGCAGTCAAATGTCCAGGTACCATTCACCCTACCACTTGGCAAGCTAATGGCTCAGAACTCTCTCACTGGGACTTGTTTCTACAGTCATAACTAAAATCTCTGATTGCCCAACAGAAAGCACCCGGGAGACCAAGGGAGAAGGATGCTATGTGACATCTGAAGCCACTAATAGCCCATCTTCCCTGTAGCAGTGTGCTGACAGTGTCCTGTCTTCTTCCCTGAGTGTCTGCTAACAGGTCTGCCTGTGATTAGGAGCACTTACCAGATACTAGTGCACTCTGCATCTTCAACAGCTGATACCCATAAGCAGCTCCTTTATTTTACAACAAAGCAAATTCAATAATTAACTGCCTTATGGAGAATTCCAATCCACAGCCTTTTTCAACAGGACTCTAAAGGCATCCATCCCCAAACTACAAAAATGCTTCAAGCAGAAATAAATCACTATTTCTAGTACCTCTCCACACAGCCAGGTACTATGGGCTCCAGAGTCAAGTCTTCCCTAATGGTGTGATAAAGGAGGTAAGAAATAGCTGGGTGCCCTGGGTGCCCATGAGTAACCGGTGTGATAGTTTATAAACATGAAAAAGAAATCAATATCAGAGTGCTAAGTAATAGCAGTGATTTCCCCAGAAAAACAAGAAATGTCTTCCCAAATTTTATCATGTGTTAAATATCGAATGCAAGCTGGACTTCTTCCAAGAGGTTTTCTCTAATCACTGCAGTCTAGTGAAATTCATTCATTCATTCATTCATTCACTCAACATTTATTAAGCATCTATTATGTACCAAGCACTATGCTAGGTTCTGAAAGTAGAATAATATAAACAGTCAAAATTTCTGGCGGCTTCATTCTGTGATTGACTAAGAGAACTACCCTTCATCATACCCTCACATCAAATACAGTCTTGAATGGAGAGTATTTTCCTGAAACTCACATTTCTCTCCACTTTATAATTATGAACATGTCTTTTTATGCAACTTGAGTGTAAAAGCATTTCTGATATCTTTTGTGGTCTCTTAAGAGAATGTACTAAGTAAATATATGTTAAATGAATAATTAGCTAATATAAATATATGACATACATTCAATTTTCTTATCAAGTCTGTATGTCTCTTCAAAGATAAGAATGTCTCTGTTTACATTTCTGTATCTGGGCCTCCCCAGTGGCGCAGTGGTTGAGCACTGGGTTGCGAAGCTGTCCACAGCCTCTGCAGCACCGGTTCCATTCCTGGCCACCGGGCGAGGATCCCACATGGCGCGCAGACCTCTCCTGTCTCGCCTGCTGTTCCCCTCAGCAGTGTACTTCATCAGTCTGCCTGTTCTGTTCCCCGCTCTGGCTCTGGTGAATTCTCTCACCCTCTGGCACTTCTGACTATACCCAGTGCTTGTATAAATAAATAAATAAATCTTTAAAATAAAAAAAAAAAGAATAAAACTCTGACACTAACATTAAAAAAAAAAAAAAATTCTGTATCTCCTGCTAGACCCAGGGTTCATTCTAAGCACAGACTTAGTTGAATTCAGTAATTCTGCCAGCAATGGGGGTTCCTCTTTCATGGCAATACCATTAATCATACTCTAGATTTAGAAATTGTGACGCATAAAAGCAAGGAAAACAATACAGTCAGCCCTACGTGACCTATTATCCCCCAATGTGCTGGCTAAGCTTTCTCCAGGGCTAGAGCACTGTGACTGTGATGGAGGAATAAAGTCATGATTCATCCATGAGGATTGACATAAGCCACCTGTGCACTGCAAGAAGAAAACAAGAAGGAAATTTGAGCAGCAAGCATAACTTTGAACAGGAAGACCACCCATGGAAACATCCATCATGTGACCTATGAAGAATCTTTCTGCCAAAAGACCTTGAACACAGGAGTCAGGGCCACCCCTATCAGGGGTGGAGCTCCAGCCCAAACCAGTCCTGAGAAGTCAAAGACCCTGGGTATCCTTGCTATTCCACATACCCATATTTGCTGTCTTTTTATTCAGTCTCTTCTTCCAAATTCATCTAGAATAGCCAGATCTGCCCTGCTACTGCCTAGGGGAGGTCATAGCTAAGAAGTCAGTGGCTGAAGTAGACTCCTCCATGAGGAAGTGGCCCAATATCCTTTACTACCCTCTGTGAGATCAGGTAAACAGATAACACTCTCCCACTCCTGACAAGCATTTGTGACTCCTACTGCCTCTAACAGTGGTGGAATAGGCATCATCAGCATTGGCAGAGCAAGCCCAGCAGCATCCTGGGAATGGCACCAGGATATCTGTGCCTCACCTACAAGGGCTTTAACCCAAATCAGAGAGTTCTAAGTTCTAGACATCCTCTTCGTCTATCTCAGAATTTACCATCTGAAATTCAAGGGATTTACCTGAGTCTACCTTCCCCATCTCCCAAATTAGAAAGCGCCCCAGGATCTTTCAAATTAACATTATATCCCAGACACAATATCAGATTTTGCTTCATTCTTATCAGATCTGAGAAGTCTTACCCTGTTCATGTTGGGTCAACCTAGAAGTTTTCCTGCCTCCTTCCCATCCTCATGGTACTGGATGGATCTTGAAGAAGTGGCTCTTAGAAGCCAGAGGTAGAATTTAGTTATGTGAAGCAATGAGCTGACATCACTTCCCTCAATAAATATTTCATTGAGATACAGAGAAAGAAGAGAAACCTTATTCATGAGATATATGTTTGTCTTAATGATTCATTGCATAATTTTTTCCAATTAAATATTTATTTTAATATCTTCTTGGCCCTGAAAACTTCTGCCCATTCATCAGTGAGTATTTGTATCATCAGTCCTTCACAGATGTGAAGATGTTGGAGAAAGCCTTTCTTTGTGAATGTGGGAATTTTTGCTTGCCAGCTCCCCCTTAATGGGGAGTTTTTGATTGCTTGCAATCTCTGACACCTTCCCCAGTGACCTACCAGTGAGTCAGTCACCACTCTGCTCCTCTTACCTTGCATCTCTCAACACTATATACATCCTAAAACTTCACCGTGCTCAGACATCTCTCCCATTTACAGAATTCAAGCAACTCTCTACAGACTGGGGTTGAGGGGACAGTACCCATCACTGTGGCATGGTGAACAGGAGCGTGCAGTTGCAATGAAGAGTTCTGAGTTCAAGTTCACTATTACTATTCTCACTATTTCTCACTCACATAATGGGGAAATATATTTTGTTGAAGAATCAAATGAAATGACAGAGGTGCTTTATAAACTGTAAGGAATTATAACAACTTCACAGCTCTGTTGTGAAAATGAAATGAGGAGATGTATTTCCTGTGTTTAGGACAAACCTAGTATATAATAAATGTTCAAATAAGACATGGTTATAATAAAAATGTGAGAAATGAAATGTGTTTACTTTTATTAGAGCTCAATTTTGTTCTCATTGACTAACTTCTTTACATGATGTTTACATGTGGCCTAAGTGAATGTCTCTGTTACTCCCACATACAGGTGTACAGAACTTTTAGTTATATCCAGGGCCTACATCAGGGGCAGAGGTCTGTTATGTTTTGTACTTTTAAACTGTTCACATTTACACACATCTTCACAGTTTTCTCAAGGAACTCTCTCCCACAGATACAGCATAATCCTCAATCCATTGCTAAAGCTTCCCGAAATCCTAGCAAAGCATTCCCTGTTTCCTTCACACGAGCAGCTCTAATCTACTCCCACCTACTCGAACCCAAGAACAGCCCTCACTAGGCGACAGCCAGAGCCATCTGCCATCTGTTTTTCTGTCCTATCCCCAAGTTAAGAGCTCCCCATTCAGCCCCCTGAAATCCGGCTCCTGGTACAGATGCAAGTGTCTCTTGCATACCCACAGAATATTTCTTGGGCCTGAAAGTATGGTAGTCACACTCAATGAAAATACTCTCCTCTGCCTCTGCTCCCATGCCACACTCCTTACTCCCTCAGGGAGACTTTCTATGATACCTGGGGGAAGGGGGAGGGTGAGAGAATAAGTAGATTTCCAAGGTGGCTTGGAACAAAAAGAGATTTTACCTTTTGCATTAATTAAATGTCATTTCTAAAATTTTGAAATCCCTGACACTATGAGAAAGATTTACTACGCCAAAGCAAAAAGGGCTTCTGGAAAGTAATTATAAAGGCTTATAAGTTAATAATGGCTTTGTACCTTGTATTACGGGAGCTAATTCCACTATCTGAGAAACTAAAAACTGATGTTCTGTACCTTGGTAAATGGCCCAATCCACAACTCCTGAGAGGTAATCCTCTTTCCCACCACATCATGTTAAGCACTTCTCTCCTCCAGGAAGCCACCCCAGAATATCTCCCACCATGTCTGAGTCATTCCAGTCACTCTAAACACCACCCACAAAACTAGGTAAATACACACTCACACACATACACAGACACACACACACGCGCACACACACAGTCTTAATGTTCCTCTACTCTCAGAGCCAAGAAATCTTAAACTAACACCAGGGCATATTATTTTCACACTCATTAAAGAACTTGCTGAATGATTTAACCCAAAAGAATGAATGAAAAGTTCTGGGTGCCATGGTACTTCCAGGTTCAGAGATGTTCTGGGCAAGGAGCATTTATCTTGCATCTTTCAAAGCATCCCAATTCTGCCTTCCTAGAGATGAGACTTAATAAGTGCTTTAGTTATTTAAATATCAAGGAATTTTCTGATCTCTCTGCCTCCCTCTCTCCCTGCCTCCCTCCCAGAAAAACCACTACTGTTTCTCTTTTCCATAAAAGAAATTTCCAGTAAAGAATCCCCAGCTCAGAGCAGCAGGTCAACAGACTACACCAGCCAGTGCCCTCTCCTCTCCCTCTGAGCTGTTGTAGATCAGAAGGAAGCCTGCAATGTCTGAAATCTGATCTTCCATCTGCCACTTGATCTTCCATCTGTCTTTTCCCCAGTTCAGCAGGGGGCTGGAAGAAAGAGCAAGAGAGGTCTCCAGGGGTCCACTTGGTGATGAGCAGATATTTACTTGGACACCAAACAGGAAAGAGGTAACCCTGCTTCAAAGCAAGAAGAGGTCTAAGGTCACAACCAAATATATGCTGGTGATCAGAGGGGACCCTAAGTTGTCACTGAATCATTGGGCATCTGACTCTGCCTCCAGGTGTCTAGGATATAGGTATTCCCATTGCAATTTCCAGGTGGGGGAGTGGAAAGAACATGAGGTTTAGAAAACAGAAATATAGGTTAAAAACCTGACTCATTTTTATACAAGTTGAATGAGTTGGGCACATATTTAACTTCTTTGAGCCTCAGTTTCTTTACCTGTAAAATAGTGACAGTACTATTGTGAAGTCTGAGAGAAGCACTGAGGAGTGTTCCTGACACAAAGGAAGCATTCAATGTCCAAAAACACTAAATTACAACACAACCATTATGTATAGGCCATATTCTCTGAATTCTTTTTAAAGTAGAAGGATTAGATTTTTGTTACATGTCTACACTATTTTTTGCTGATCCTTGCATGACTATTAAAAAGCTACTGAAATGTTATCTCTAGTCATGAAAGAAATTAGAAAGAAGCTAACTGTCCAACAGAGGCATGTGCAAGCTGGGCCACAAATGTTTTGCCTCATGAATACAGTGTCCACGTCAACACCACCATAAGGATGCTTTAAAACATCACCATTACGGTAAGATAAATCTGTGCTATACACCTCGTTCAGACACAGGAGAGAAGTTTTCAAGCCACCAAATTTGCTTCTTTGTAGATCATGCCCTGGTAAATAGATCTTCTCTTTAAAAATGCATCCCCTCCTTAGTTGACAATCCTGTCGTCCACATTGAGAAATGTTCATGAAACTAGGATCTGTATCTGGAAACCAATTTAAATTTATGAAGCTGCTTATATTTATGATAAAATGGAAATCAATTTGGCTGAAGGAAAGACTTACATTCTCATGATTAACTGACCATTCATTAATTAGTTTCTGCCCCTAGTTAACATTCAAACCACAAACTGCCCCCTTGCTCAACCTCCCTGTAAGAACCCTGGGTCATTCAGAAACACTGGGTAGGAGCTGAAAAGGCAAGGGAAGCAAGCAGCATTAAATCAAGGGACACACCCTCACAGCCAAGGTCAATACCCAGAAGGGGCAGTAGGGCTTGGACAGTGGCGGAAGGACTCCACCCGCACAGCACTTTGAACAGAAGCTCTCTTCCAACTGGAAGCATAGAGCTGCTAATCTGTTGCATGCCCTAAACAGAGACGTGGGTAAAAATAAAATTACGACTGCTCCCGTGAGAAAGCCAGGAAGAGAACAAATTAAAACAATCATGGCCCGAAGCCCTGCCTAAACCAATGCTACTGGGTGACCTCAGTCAGGGACAGGAAAGGATTGATCAAGTTACTTTCCTTGCACAAAAATCTGCCCTAAAGTACTAAATAAAACCCTAAGTCTCTAGCAGGGAACATAAAAAGCCCACTCTGCCAGTCTTTCCAGCTGTCTCTCATCCCAAATTCCCTGCACAAGCTCACAGTGGGCATAAACACACAACCTCCACAGGAAGACTGCTTCCCAAACCCTCCAAACTTTCCCAATATGTTCCCTTCCTCGTGTCCTCCTCCCTCACAAGTGCAGCTCCTACCATCCTTCCACAGCCTTTCAAGGTTAAGTCCACAGCGAAAATTTTTCTCTTCTTCTCTGCTCCAATGGTACTCTCCCACAAGGCCACTCTTTGCCTTCGCTGTAATTTTCATGAAGACAAAGACTGCCTGTTGTGTTCGCTCTCATAACAGTACTTTTGCAGAACAGGTATTCAATAAATATTGGTCAATTTAAGGAGTACCTTGGTGCCAGGATGTTTCTTCTGTAATGTGAGTTTTCCAGTCCTCACCAGGTAAGAGGTTTCCATTAACAGAGGCAACCCAAACTTCACTGGCTTTAGTCTGATTTAATTTCTCATGTGGTATCTCAGCCCCTGAAAAGACTCATCCTATTATGTCCTGTAGCCCTACTCACATCTCTTCTGTGCTCTGTAAACATTCAGTCAGCCACATGCTCTGTGTCTTTCCTCCCCTGCCCTGGCAGCCCAATGCTGCTGGAGGATGCTAAGATGCCCTCTGTGAGGAAACAGCATCTGACACAGAGTGAATGCTCCTGGCTTTCAAATCCTGAAAACTTCAAGTGCCAAACAATCTTCACCACCCCAGGATCAAGCCCAGGTGGAAGCAAATTCCCTACTTCATGCTCACAGAATGAGCATCATCTGTCCCCAAAAGTCACACACAACCCTCGTGAGAACACCTCCTTCAACTTTTTGCTCATTACTCCTCTCCTCAGGGCTCAAGTATGAGCACAAGGGATTGACCAGAGACAAACATCTAGGAAAGAGACCACATGATCTCTCTGAAATCCACTTTCCCTTCCTTCCTTTCAAATCCATCATATGAACAGGGACCAGTGGGATGCCTGCCTCTCTGATGAAATGGCCAAGACAAGTCCAAACATCCACAATGTGCACAGTAAAGACTGAAGCTACACTCCTTTGCTCTGACATATCATCTCCCCCAATATGCTTCAGGCTTCATCCCTCATACAAGTTTGAGATGCTAAAGTGTACTAACTACAACCACCTGGTGCCTATTTGAAGAGGGAAACCTTCCTCCTCCTCTTAATGCTTCTACCCATGGCCAACTCTACCTTCCAGGCCCTTCAAGAACCCTGCTGCCTCAGCCTCTCCATCTTTTCTCAGGACATTCACCATTTGCCACTGCCCATGGATTCTCCTCTCCAGAAGTGGATCAATAAGAATGGATTCAAAAACAATGGATAAGTATCAAGGTAGGTACTTCCCAGGGCCTGAAGATTTATTGGTGTTGAATTCTTCTAATGCCTGCCAATTATAGACTGTCCATTATGCTTGGCTAGGTCATCTAAGCACTTAACCTACTTAATGGAGAAGGGACTCCATGGAGGCAGGAAGCACCTTAAGTTGGTAGGTTAAAAGCCCTTGGGAGACAGCAGGGGAGCTGGCCCCTCAGAAGCAGTCCAGACCAGACCAGAGAATTTAAAACTCTTAAGGACATCTGGTAGGTGTCCTTAAGATAAAGAGGTTGAGCCTTAAAAGGAGCTACTGATGTCTCCACTCTTGCAGAAAACATAGTCCAATTACAATCTGATACACCTGAGGATGAAGTGTCCTCTGCAGGGCATCCAGACAAGCTTCTAGGTCATTGACCCCTCCCCACAATTTGCTTGCTCTCAAAGCCACAGTACTCAGTGCTCCCAGCACATTCTGCCACCCCACTCCATCAAAACCTGCCCTTCTAAGCTTCCAAATCCCAGGTCCCCTCATGACCATTCAGCCATCCTCTTTTCATCCAAAAGTTAGATTTTAGATAATATGGGTTAAGAATGAAAAGTTAACATTTACTGAAACTTTAACATGTGTGACATCACTTAATCCACACAGTAACTCTATGAGGTAAATATTGATATTTTCAGTATCTTATAAATGCGGAAACTGAGGCTTAGAAAGGCTAAATGGCATGTTCAACACAGTGTGAGTGGTAGAATTGTGAACTAAACCAGGCCATTTTCTTTTCAAAGTCTCATCACAGTTAACTATTCAGCACACTGCCTAAAAAAGCATGTCAACCAGCAAAATAAACCTGAGTTTGATACTTACAACTTTATTAAGTTTTAGGTTTTTCTCTGGTTTTTAAAGACACCTTGTCATGCAAATCAATAGCTATAACCAGTGGAGTTTAAAGATAAAGAGACATGGAGGTGATAAATATGAACAGAACCTATCTGTAGGTGAACTTTCAACTTGTTTCCACCCCACATGAAACACCACCATCCCCCAAGCCAGCTGCACTGAGGTGCCCATAACCAAAAACGTCACGTCCCCCACACACTCACAACCTGTTTGCCATTTCCTCTTTGGGTATCTTCTTCCCAAAGGACTTGGAGGCACTGCCGAGTGCAAGCAGCCTGTGGTGAGTGATGGACTGATAAGAGGACATTCTAAGAAGAGGGCAAGCCACAGAGACTGGATATGAAAAACAGGAGCAGGTGAGATGAATCCTGGACCTTGTTCAGGAATTGGAATTCCTGTGCTCAGATGAGTACCATGGAGAGGACAGTTGCGGGGAGGGGGTCAATATCCCTCATCTGGGGCCTCTCATACCAAAGAGATAGAGTCCATCTGGTTTCTCGATGGCAGAGAGCAAGTCAGTCCTTAGGAAAGTCTGTCTTTGGTGCCCTCATTCCGCACCTCCTGTGCACCTCTCTCCAACCCTGCTTCTAGGTACTAGAGGAGGTATATTAGAGCAAGGACAACCTTCCAGCCCTGATGTGGAACTGACGTTCACGTTCCCAAGGTCTGTAAGGATTCTTAAACCTTAAAACGAACCTTCTGCAAGCTGCAGTTCATTTCTGTCAGGAACACTTGCAGTAACTCAGTTCACTGAGCCATATGAATCTATCAGACACATTAGCTTTTATGCAGTAGGCATATATAGAAAAGTAATTTGTAATGTGATTAAATTTTGTGAATAATTTCCAACAAGGCCTTTGTTCCTACTACAGAATTTTATTTTTGAATATTTTTTAAAGATTTATTTTTATTCATACAAGGGTACAGGTCAGAGGCACGGGAGGATAAAAGAATTCACCAGAGACAGAGTGGGGAGCAGAACAGGCAGATGGACTGAAGACACTGCTGAGGGGACTGAAGACAGCGCTGAGGGAAGCAGCAGGCTGGGCAGAAAAGGTCTGCCATGCCATGTGGGTTTCTCCCTGGCCAGCCAGGAATCGAACCCGCGCTGAAGAGGCTGAGGACAGCTTCCCAGTGTGGTGCTCAACCTGCTGTGCCACTGGAGAGGCCCTAAATATTTTTGATTAAATAAATTTATTACATTTCAGTCACAGGCTATCACAAATCTTTACAGCTTTTTAGTTACTGAACATTCCCCCAATACTTCCTTTCCACTAACATTTGACTCCACATTTTTCTGCACCATTCAGAAAAGTTACTCAAGTAGGACAAGAAATGTCTATACCACTTAAACCTTAACCCTGGCTGAGCAAAGAATAGCATAGCCATATATCCCCTTCTTTCATACTTATAAAACCTAAACTTTGCCCAAGAATTAAGCATCCATGTGACAAAAGAGAAGCAGAGACCCTTCCAACCACTCCTGCCCAAGTAAGTGTTAATTATATTATACCAATGACGGTGATGGGGGAGTGAGAATAGAAATGCACTAGTGATATGATCTCTAAGGAGCCAAGCAGGGTGCCAGCTGGATGTCACCAGGATCTATCCCAGAATCACCACCCTGAGAGGCAGAGCAAGTGACCAAGGAAGCCAGGGGGCAATACCCTAGTCCATCCTTTTTTTTTAAGATTTATTTATTTATACCAGCACTGGGTACAGTCAGAAGAGCAGGAGGGTGAGAGAATTCACCAGAGCCAAAGCGGGGAACAGAACAGGCAGACTGACGAAACACACTACTGAGGGGAGCAGCGGGTGCGGCAGGAGAGATCTGCGTGCCATGGGGGACCCTCACCGGTGGCCAGGGACCGAACCCACGCTGCAGAGGCTGCAGGCAGATTCACAGCCCAGCGCTCAACCGCTGCGCCACCAGGGGAGGCCCTCTAGTCCATCCTTTGTTGTTTGTGCTAACTGAAGCCTTCCCTATAAGGCTGATTGGAATGAACTTGGCCAGATAGGGTTTGTACACATGTACTATGGGTTCCCACTATCATGTATATTCCAGGTGTTCAAGATGTGGTAAAGAAAGGGGAAAAGTAAGCCCACATAATCCAGTTGGTCCAGCCAGGTTTCTTAACTTTAATCTTTACTGATTCAGAAAGCTTGTCAAGGCAAAAGAAATGCAAACTGAGAAAGCTCTCAAGTCATCATGTCCAAACACAGGAGAAGGGTCACCTTGTACTCTTAGGATCTCAAGACCTTCCCATGAGGTAGATATTGCAACCTGTAATGTGCAGAACATTCCTCATCTCCTCCAAGACTTACAGAAGATAATTCACCTCCCCCTCCCAGGACCTTCCTGCTATTTATGTCCTGCTTCTGCCAGCCCTGTCCAGCCTTCTGCCTACCAACATAGTGTCTGTCTCAGATTCTCTCTCCCTATGGCAGGGGAGGAATCCACACCAGGTTTTTATTTATTTATGTGTTAGTTTATTCCTTCCCAGGGATGAGGCAGGGGTTGAGGGGGTGGGGAGAAGAAGGAGTACAAGAAAGGAAGGCCCAGAAAAGAAGCTGTGGTGGGCCAGAGAT
Organism: Talpa europaea; assembly: GCF_964194135.1. Lineage (NCBI taxonomy): Eukaryota > Metazoa > Chordata > Mammalia > Eulipotyphla > Talpidae > Talpa > Talpa europaea. The sequence continues at coordinate 104,276,614 of NC_140070.1, read as the reverse complement.
TGGCGGAAGAAATGTCTCTATAATTTCAACTGCTTTCCAACCACATTGTCTTTAGCTGAGCCTCCTGGGGTGAAAGGTCTGTGTATTACTGGGGATGGGAGTTTGCAACCTTAATTATGCCTCAAAGCAATTGGCTATGTTCATCCTGAAACTTCTAGCAGAAAAAAAAATGTGGTTCCCATTACAATGTCACTGAGGGACTTGCACTGGGGTTGGGATCATTAAAATGAAAACATTGATGAGTAAGCCATGGCATTTTGTCTCCAAGACTTACGTCCTTCCTCCGCCCCTAGCCCTGTACTTTATTTTGAGACAAGCTTAAAATAGTCTGTAAAATATGGAGCTCATTATCCCATCTAACAGATTTCATTTAGCTTGAATGTAGATTAAGAGCCCATGCCAATTCTCCCTGCTAGCCCAGGTTCATAAGAAAGCCACTCCTCTGCCTTCAACCTGGGCTGGGTTCTTGAGAGCACATTTCTGTGATAGACAAGGAGAGGCTAACAGGTGTCAACTTACAACACTTAGTTTATTTTTCTTGATAATAACAATGAGGGAAGACTGAGAAAAAAATACAATCCTCCTCTGTGGGCTTCTTAAAAATTATGCTTTATGTTTGAAAAAGTGGAATCCAAACTAGACACTTCTCAAACCCATGAATTCTCCAGTCTACTCATTCTTTCGCATACAATGACTGCATCAAGCTGCTGAGGATGTTAAAAGGGGCAGAACTGGGTTGAACCACAGGGGAATAGAATGGAAAAGGATCTCAATTTGCAGTGTTTGTGTCCTGGTTTCATACATAGACTAACTGTGTGACTTTAGGAACTGAAATCATTCCTTTGGGCCTCAGTATCCTCATCTCCTAAATGAGAAATCTCTTCTAAGTCTGATTGTTTCTTCTCTTACTATGGGTACAATTATGCAGGCAAAGAAAATGAGAATAGAAACCTCTTCTTACCACTAATCTTGCTTGACCCAATACTGTCTCTTAAACCAGTAAGTTCACTTTTTATCTGATCACGTCCCAGCCTTCTCTGATTACACCTTTCCTCTGAATCACTAGAATGTTTGCACTGCATTTTTTCTCACCCTGAATGCCCTTTTCCCTTGCTCTATCCAAATCCTTAAAAATCCATATACTCACAAGGTCAGTGTACTTATCAGTAAGTATGCGCTGATGGCTTGATTTATCACTCATGAATACACTCCACACACTGGTGTCATCTCTTCCCCAAGGGTTTCTCACAGTGCTGAGCACAGAGTTTTGTATTACGGGGAAGGAGGAGAGACTGATCTCTTCATTGGAGTGGTGGGATTGTTCAATAATTTGGGCCTCTGTTTCCTCACCTCCTAAATGAAATATCTCTTCAAAATCTGACTCTTTCTTCTCTTACTGTGGGTACAATTATGGAGGATAGGTCCTTATCTGCTTCATCCAAACTACCACCAAACCTATGATGGAGGGGGTGTGATTCTCATTGTGTAGTTGAGTTAACTGAGAGGATGCAGAGAGGATCTACAGCTAGAAAGCTGGGAGCTCTTTCATCTGGATACTCTGCCATTGAATCAGGGGGTTGTTGGCAATGAGTGGAGAACCACAAGCTTGTCAGTGGGTCATCCAGTCTCAGCCATGGCACTGCCTGCTTTTTTGTGAAGAATATAAAAATCATTTGAACTACATTTCCTCATTTTTTCCACTAAAAAATAGTTCTCTCAGGAGCCCCTTCTTCCTTCCAACCCCTTTCCTTCTTCCTTCCAACCCCTTTCCTCCAGTCTACCACTTCCATCTGCACTCTGTATTCTACTCATTTCTACCTCCTCCAGATCACTGCTGATCTTTACAGAACTTACCGCAAGTTTTTAATACAAATTCAACTGTTACTTGACTTGTGTATTGTCTGCCTCACTCAACAGAATGTAAACTTCATAAAGACTTCATGCTTTATTCATGCTGTATCCCCAGCAAATAGCATAGCACCTGGAACACAGTCCGTGTTCAATGAATATTTATTGAATGGATTAATAAACCCATTTCTGTTCATCATTTTCAAATATCTCTCTGTTATTGCTCCCCTCCCCCAGCCTCAAACACATTCAAACTTTCCTTCTTTAGCAAAACTATCACTTACTTGACCCTAATGTCCCACCAACAACCATTCTATTTTTACTTTGCATTTTCTGACATATTTCTCAAACAAACAATATGTGCTTGCTGCTGCCTCATCTTCACCACCTCCTCCCACTACAATCTGGCTTCTCCTCATCTGAAATAATGCTGTGAGTAGTCACCAGTGCCTTCTGTCACCAACCCCAAACATTGCCCCATCTCCCTGCAGATGGGGATCCTTAGCTGTCCCTTCTCCTCTATTCCCAAGAACTTATTGTGTCCGGGCTCTCCTCATACCCCTAGGGATGCTCTTCCCATTTCCTTGATCTTGTCTTTCTTAGTCCACAGTTTCAAAGACCACTTACCACTAGTCACAGTTTCCCCTATACTGTCTTCCCTGAGCTAGTATCAATTTCAGTATCACTTCTAGACAGATGACTCAAAAACATGCATATCCTACCCTAAGTGTTCTCCAGAAACATGGAAATACTTCAACTGCATGAAGGAGTCAGGGATTATTTTATACTTCTCTGTATACTTCCTGGGATGTGGGAATTACTGGTTTTTTTTTTTTTAGTTGAATGTTACAACACTGCTATCATTTGCCTTTCACCTGACATGTAAGCAAGAATCTTCACAGGGAGTCCCAATCTATCTCACCAAACATAACTCTTTACACACAGATGTTCAGGGGGTCTATATTCTCCACCATCCATCCTCACAATTAAGTAGTACTAAAGCTTACCTCAGTTCTCTCCTTTTTAGTCTACCTGCCATTGTATTCATTATTATTGATTATCTCACTCCTCCCCACTAGACTCTAAAGCAACAAGGAGACCAGAACACTGTTTTCTTCAGCACTTTATGACCAGAGCCTTGAATAGGCAATAGTATCCAGTAGGTCCTCAGAAGATACTTGTGGAATGAACAAGCATTTCCTCTTTCATTCAGACTCAATTATTTCTTCCTCTTGTGAATGCATTGTACTCATTTAACAATTCAACATGAAATAATAGTTAGCATCACAGATATATTGTAGTGTTATAAATATATTGTTTTGCAGGTGTTGTAGGTCTTATCCACACAGAACCCTTGGGATATCAGAACTAGAAGAGAATCTCCTTGTAAGTAATCCATCATTTCATAGGACAGCCAATACAAAGTCAGAAAGGTTACTGCTAGTTCTTGAACTTTCAGTTTTAATTATAAGGTCTTTTAGGGCAGGAATCTACTTCCTACCCCTCAACACTCCCTGCTATGCCTGCATCCCTAGGAAATTCTATTATTTGTTGCTAATTATAGCAACAATATTTCTTTGATAACAAGCCACCTCCATCCATCCACAGATGAACAACAGCCTCCCCATTCACAATGGGAATCCAGTTGGCTTCCTGACCACTCAGGGACAACACTGCCCCACTAGCTCTCAGTTCACAGCAATCACTGAGCATGCCACAACAGAAGAACAGGCCACACCCAGGGAAGTGCAGCTTTACTATTCTCACCTCACAATAACCTCCACCTTACAGGATGGAAACACCACACTGGGACCTCACAGATCAGCTATCAGTGTCCTTCCCCCAGGACTTGGCCTCAATATATCTCGTCTAATGATCTCACCATAGGCAAGACATCCTAGTGATATACTCTACTCTCTACTGACAGAGTGGGTAGGAGACAGACACCCCAGCTTACCATGCATGCTGGAGAAAAACTGATAATTAAGACCTCTTCGTTCCCTAGAGTTCAGATACTCTGTTAGCCAAATGATTAATTAGGATTCTTACAGGATGCAAAGTCAAACTAGATATCTAGATGAGACTACAAAGGGGTGATGGGACAAGGGTTGACCCTCAGGGAAGTTTTATTCTCATCACAGGAGAGAATCCCCCAGAAGCAACTAAGGTCCTAAAGGTAGAAGACATCTGGAAGGAAAGACACATTTACTGAGCATTTATTAATGCCAGGCTCTTCATCACTCCACACAACTTAACTCCTTCAATGCTCACAACAGCCTCAGGAACACATCGTGAATCAAGCAGATTCAGAACCAGCTATGATTAATCAAGAAAGCCTTTTCTGGAGGACATAGGAGTTACGAGGTTTGGAAAGAAAGGGAAGGATGTGGATTAACTTTAAGTGGAGACTTCAGGCACTTCAAGCGGAAACAGGAAAATACGAAGGTTGCTGGAGAGGCTCTGGTATAGAGCTACAGCGAAGTGTTCTGGGATGGCTTTTCAAGTGGTGTCTTCCAACTCTCTATTGACCAAGAGGCCTAGTTCCTTTGTGAAAGAGATTTTGTGTCCAAAAACAAATAACATATATATTGGTGACTTTAAAAAGTTAAGTTAAAGAAACATCTTTATGTTATATGAATAACTCCAATGACCTACAAATAATATCTGCAGTGACAAACCACGATCCCAATTTCCAAAGTCCTATACAGCCAGCACAGAGGATGATTAACTCAAAGCGAGCTGGGGCCAGACAATCACCTGGACAGGTAATCTTTTTCCCTGAGAATATGAAGGAAAGTCAAGGTTTAATTAGATAGTGATAGAAAATTGTTGAAGCTTCTGAAGAAAGCTACATGAATTGTGCCCAGAGGATTTTTGTTCCTTAGTACATTCCCTGTTCACTCCTAAGTTTACTATTCTCCCATAGTAACTGATTTTCTCATTTATTTTATTGTTTTACCAAATAATCACTTTGCCTTTATTCTCTGACATCCATATTGAATGATGGCAATGAGGATCCCATCCTGGTTGCCATTAGAATCACCTTGCAGAGCTCTTAAAATACGCCAATGTCCAGCTCCCTACTTCTCACTATTCTACTTCAATTGACTGGGAGGTGGGCTGTGCGATGGGAGGAAGTGGACATTGTGTTATTGTCTAAGAGCATCTCAGTGATTCCAATGTGCATTCAGGAATGAGGACCAGTTGGTTTCTGGTCCATATCCATATACCTTGTGGTAGCTACAGGAATATGGACAAAGCACAAGGAGAAATAAGCAGTCTAAAACCTTTCTCATAAATTCAACATCTCACTTCAGTTTCCCACGTTTCATCATTTTGTACTTCTGTCACCATCTCACCATATATACATACCTCCTACACTGTTATTTCCTCGATATTGTTTTAAATTGACTCCATTTTTTACTTAGGTTTATTTTTAAAAGAAACTAGTAGATTGGGGGTAATGACAAGGTGACATTAAAAGGCAGGAGCAAAAAAAGAAAAGACTATGGCTCCTGAGAGGAAAAGGTGCTCAGAATCAAAAGGCAGGATCCATGGGGCAAAGTTGACAGGCAAAGGGTAAGAAGAGATGGAAACTTAGTGATGGGCCGGAGAACATAGAGGACTGCCAGGCAACAGGGTTACTAGTAGCAATTGGCATGAAGCTGTGCTTTTAAAGGTGCCTGAGGGCTACAGAGAGTAGGTGAATAACAGGAAGACTGAAGAAGACAAATCCTAGGGGACAGAGACAGGCAGGCAGAGTGTGGGATCCAGGAAAGCCTGGTGACAAGTAAAAGGGGTGCAGAGGAGGAAATGAGGGGAAATCTAAAGGATGGCTGGGCTAAGGAGGGTCTGCAACAAATGGGGTTTGGGGTAGGGAAGGGTAATGGGCAGTCCAGCAGAGGCAGACAGATTGTCCTCTGGACAGTGCCACACAGTGACCAGCAAGTGAACTTCCAGGCATACCTGTAAATCACCTAAAATCATCTCATATACTGCCAGTGGTAGATATTCCCACATATTAGAAACACTGCCCAATGCTCTACAAATAAGAACATGTCTTTTCGCTACCAAAAACATCACATATAAACAAAGGAATGTAACATCCCCCCACCTCACTTGTCAGGTCCCCATGGATATGACAAAGCTCAACAACAACAAAACTTAATGTTACTTCTCTTCTCTCATATATCACTCATGTTTCTGATCTGTATGAACGCCTTTCTTTCGATGGACAGTCTCCATCATAGGAAGCATCGCCTTAGTTACCGTCTGTAAGCACAGAACATAGTCAGCAGAGTTGACAAATGCCCAGTAACAATCACCATAAAAATAACATCTGCTAGTAATGAAATAAATCATTAAAGTAACCATGCTTGAACAAGCTAGTAAGTCATTATCATATGTAGTATATATGTGATATAACTATACCACATACAGTTAAGTGTAACTCTAAAAAATAATTTCTTCTACTTTTTATTTCATACTCTTACTGAATAATGATGGGAAGACAAAAGACTCATCTGCAATCACCCAGAATACACTGTCATCTCTTCATAAAGTTTATTTCTGCTCCGTGATGTGTTCCAATGTTTCTTCCCTTTTCCTAGGTGTGTCAAATCACAGATCCATTTATCCCCCAGTCACAGCCAAGAGAATGACTCAAGCTGGCACAGAGCTTGTCGATTATTTCTATTTCCTGGGCTAAACTCATCATTTCCCACTTCTCATTTCTTATTCCCTTCTCACTTTCTGGAGGCCTGTTACTTTCAAGATGACACGAGGCATGACAACGATGAGGGTGAAATGACACATAATCCTGAAACAGATGAAGGGAGCTAAATTCTGTTAGACTAAAGAGAGAGCTAAGAGAATTTTGTTCATTGCCCAGAAGGACGGGTTCATCATTCATCCATTCACTCAACAAATATTTATCAGGCATCTACCATAAGCGAGCCCAGTCTAGCATGCCACTTCAAAGCATGCCATTGTCTACAGAATGTCAGCTAACCTTATTACCGAAGGGAAGTTGTTATATGCAAGACTTCTACTTGACATGGATGTGGGTGTGCACACATTTACATATGTAATACTGTGATACCCATTAACAAAAACTGGGCAACATAATCAACACCCAACCCCTGAACACCTGGAAATAAACTACCCGGCTCAGTTAGGAACTGGTAGTCTGAAGCCTCACACTGAAGAAAGCCTGAGAGACACTGTTTATGAAAGACCATCAACTTTCCATACATAGTGACAAAATATAGATGGAAAAGCACACATTTCTGGCAACCAACTTTTGCTATCCAAGGGGACAGGTTAATTTAGCAATCCATAAATTCTTCGACCTGACATTTCTAAGAATGTCTGATACTTTTACATGCAGTAACACAATAAATTCCCCCCAAATTCTATGATATAGTTATAGGTATTATTAGTACTTCCATTTTTCAGATTAATAAACTAAGGGTTTAAGTTATTTACTCAAGGGCACTCAGAAAGCAAATAGCGCAAGGAATTAAACCTTAAGTTTGTAATTCATGGATTCAAGCATGTTCTGAAAAATAAATTAGTAGTAGTACAGTTTATACATTAAAACCTATTATAATTATCAACATATTAGTTTGAATATTGTTTTATTAATAATTGTCCTAAGTCTCTGACAATTGGACTTTTCTCAGTTCCTGATTATTACATACCACCTGTTTCTGTCTTTCTCAAGATGGTTGTGGAGAGTAAGAACTAAGTGTCTTGGTAATGAAAACTAGCATTTAAGAAGCAGTTTCTTCATGCCAGGCACCGGGATAAGTATTCCACTTGTAGTTTCTCAACCCCCTAAATTAGTGCTATTTTTATCATCATCATCATCCCCTTTTACAATAAAGGAAAGGAGGCACAAGGTTAAGAAACTTCCCTGACGTCACAAATATAGAGAAAGGCAGATTTATACCTGTGGTCTCTTTTCCCTTCCCCCAGCCTATGATCTCCACCAGTAAGAAATTCTGGCTCTCTTCTTAACTCTCATCTCAAGTCTGTTCCCACTGGCCTGTTTCCAGTGCTAGTGAGAGACAGCTTTTCACATGTGCTGGTTTGGGATCCTCCATCTTTGATTTCTCCCCGATAAAGATTGTGGTTCACCTGCTCTGTGCAGCTCTCTGCTTCCACCTGGTATCAATTCCTGGCACACCTGAGGCTATTCCCAATGGAGAGGAGCATCCCTGGGGTATGAAGCAGAGGTACCTACCCCAGGAGCATCTTTTGCATCAGGAGTTTGATTGCATTCTTGCAAAAAGCTCTTAAAGGAGCCAAAGCTTTTAAAGATAGCATTCAACATTTTTAAAAAATCAATTAATCAAGTTAACAGTGGCTCTTCCTTACAACAGAATGTCTAGATTTGTGTCATATTACCAGGACTTTCAAATTGCATTAATATTAATTAATGCAATTAATTATTCCTCAGATTAACCTGAGGAATAAAACTGATTTTCCTTCCCTTTCCAATAACTGCAAATTTTGTACCAGCTCTATCTCAGATAATCACCAACAGGAGCTATATTGAGGACAAGTGCCACGGCTCCATAATGCCAAGAGGCATGTAAGGAGGAGTAAACACTTACAAAGCACCTACCTTTTTATTTTATGTTATTTATTTTTTGTGTTCTACACATAAATAATTCCACAACAACACTAGCAGATGGATCTTGCCATACCCATTTTACAGATGGGGGAACAGCTCATAAAGGTGACATAAATTGGCATAAGGTAACATAGGTGGTAAGTAGCATAGTGGAGATTTGAGCCTGCATCTGTTTGCCCCAGCTTCTTGCTGCAGGGACCATTCTCCTCGCTGCATTGCTTCTCAGAGTGTTCTATCAAGAGCCCTACAAGACAGAGCTTAACTTGTCCTTGACTACAGTACCAAGAGCTTGATGAAAAAACCTGCAAGAAATGTGATCTTGATATACAGATGCTCCCCAAACAGCCCCGCATCCCTGCTTCCCAGCTGGGTCACTACTGTCCCCAGAAAAACAGCCTTTCTTTACTTTTCATAGCTTGGCTACTGGCCTGTTTTATTCCCTCTTCTCTCATTCCTTGCTCTTCCCTTCCCTCTCTGCCCTGTCTTTCTCTGTGTGTCTGTCACTCTGTGTCTGTGTATATCTCCCTCTGTCTCTCTCTTACACACACACACACACACACACACACACACGCACACACACCCAGGAATACCTCGATCCAGCAGCCGGAGCAAGCGGAGATACCAGAGATACCACTGGTCCCAGAAGCGGTCCGTCATCCCACCCTGAACTCATCCTTCACAACCAGTCCCCTCAGCAGAGCTTTGTCCCACCGCCACCGACTCCTGGAGGCCGGAATTACTTGACGCTGGGCTCATACGCAGCCTGCTCTAAGCAAATGCCTGCCTGTGAAGACAGCCACCAGTCCTCCCACACAGAGGCTGACTGTGCTGGAGCCCGTTTCACAGCAACAAAGGAACAAGTGCAGAACACCGCCGCCTTGTGCAGACTGAGCCTGCATGGGCCCAAGGGGAGGTCACAGATGTGGGGGGAGGGAAGCCAGAGAGGGCTCTCACCAAGAGGCAAGGTTAGAGGTGGTCTTGAGAATGAAGTCAAGTTTTTAATTTCCTTCCAGAATCTCCTAAGGGCCTAGCTTTCCCTACCTCTCATGCCAGAGACCAGAGGTCCTTCCAATAGGGGAGGAGAGGGAAGCCAGGTGCTCAAACATCCTGGACCCTAAGACCAGCCCAGAAAAACCCAGAGCCTTACTGCCTTGCTCTGCAAGAAGCTGTTCTAGGCTGCTAGACCCATGTGACCAGAGAAAGGTCACAGACCCTTTGCTCCATACCTCCCTTCATGGAATGTCTGTCCTGGTAGTGACAGTAGGGCTCTGGAGTCACACAGCCATGGGTTCAAATCCTGCTACCACTTAATAGTTGCCTGGCCTTGATCAAATTACTTTAACTTCCTAAGCTCCAGCTTCTTCCTCTGTAATTGAAGAGAACAGCATTTCCTCACGGAGGTATCAAGAAGCTCCAAGGAAGGAAAGAAAAATAGCAATTCTGTAGGTAGGCACTTAGTAGGTAGATAGCAGCTCAAGCATTTGGTCCCCTTACTATCCAACCCATCTCCCTTCTTGCCAGATTTTCAGTTCCCACAGGCCCATGCATCCCAGGGTTTCCTACTTCCATACCTTTGTTCGCGTTCTTCCTGTCACTAGCATATCCTCCTCACACCTCCACTTCCTCATGGTCAAATCCTACCGACTTTTTAACATCTAACTCAAATGCCACAGAATCAGGCAGCCTTCCTTGGTCTTCCTCCCTTTGCACTACATGTCACTTCCTCCTCTGAGTCAACTCTGTTACTTGACTATAAACTCCATGAAGATACCTTATAATCCTTGTCGTGTCCCTGAAGTATCTCAAATAGCACCCTGCACTTCACAAGTTCAAGGAGTACTTACTAATTGAACAAATGAACAGGCATGAACCTCTGGGTACCCGGCATGATTTGATTTTAATAGTAGGGAGAGGAGTAGATAAGGGGCCTCTGGCTGTAGGCATTGCTTATAGCCTGTAGAAGGATCACAGGGTACACTGTCCTTGCCCTGCTGGGAATCCACTTGACAGTGGACTGATCACCCACACAGTAAGACTGCGCCCCTAGTGACTGGGAGTCCTACTCACAGAAGCAAAATCTTAGGAGACCCCAGGTCTGGGACATCTTGTAGTCCAAGCCCAAAAACTACCCAGCAACCATGTGCACAATCATCACAGCTTCTGCTTTAACCTGGGCCATGCCAGCAATGCCTGCTCACTGTCCTCACAGAAATGTTGGCAGCCCAGGCCTCCTGGTCTCCATCAGGCAGCTGCAGGAGCAGGACAACCTCAGCATCAGCTTTTCCTGGGGGTTAAGCCCTCCAAGATGGGACAGGCTGTAGATTCTTACAGAACTCAGACTGTCCAGGAACAGGGGCTAGGCAAAAGAAGGTTTAGAAAGCAGCAGAGCCACAGTCTCCATTGGCCTACCCCTGTCCCGGCCCCACCACTGCATTCTGGCTCCTTCTTAAAGGGCAGCACTGGAACAGAGCAGACACTACTACCCCAAAACTACCTCTTGGGCCTTGTTAGTGTTATTTTGTTATTGCCTTAAATGGATAAGACTCCAGTCTGTTGTTAACACAAGAATGCAAGCCCCTCCTCCTCTCTCCAGAGAGACTGCACTGACCCATAGCCGCCCTCTTCCTTCATGAATAACAAGATCCATCATTCAGGTGTGGCCAGTATTTTTCAGCTTACAAAGTACTTTCACATCCATCATGTCCTTTGAACATCTTTACAGCCCTGCAGGCCTGTAGGGTGGGAATCACTTTCCTCAGTCCATAGAAAAGAAAATCCATGTTCCAATATGTTAAATAACTTGTTTATGGTCAAAAGTATAGTAGATTGCAGGGCTAAGAAAAAAATATGTGTCATCCTGTCTCCCCCAAAAGAGTTTCTGGGACTCCGGACTAACCCCTAGAAATTGTGACATCCTTTACAGAGATGGAAGCCCTCCCAGTAGGGCAGGGCCTGGGGAAACATGACTATGCCCAGCAGGAATCCCCTTTGGGGCAGTGCTGATATGATGGACACAGGGTGAGCAGAGGGCCTGCGTGTGGCCACTGGCTGACTGAAGGCCTTTCATCTTCTTCTTTGGCCCTTGACATGTGGCTGCCAAAGGAGAGGATCTCCATAAATTAATGCCAGGAATGACTTTGTCTAACACAACTTGGGTGTTGTGTTAGAGAGATCTGAAATGGAAGAGATACACACACAGCACCTACCAGGAGACCCAGCAGACAAGGGCTGTGTGCCGAGCATCTGTCTGTGAGGCAGAACGTCTTAATGCCTGCGTGAACATTGTCAGCTGGAACACCTAATGATGCTAACAATACCATCCTTGGACCCAGAGGAAGAAGCCCCACCTTCTAGTCATTAAAGGCAAAACATTCCACACTGCACTATTTTCAAAAAGAAAAAGGGGATAAATATGTTAATGAACAACATGGGTGCAAGCACTTCTCCCACAAACAGTGAACCTAAGACCATAATCACTACCTGTTGGGTCAGGCCCAGGATGAACCCATTCAGTCAGGAATTTTACTCAGGATTTGCGTCAACCCATTAAGCTCTTTGGAACTCATTTCTCCCACTCCCACTGAGCCTCATAAGCCTTACTTCAAATGCAGCCCCTCCAGAGGTTGAATAAAATGTTCCAAGAGGCTGTCAGAGCTGCCATTTAGTTGCAGTGCAATTAAAAAGGCCGGGATATTGGCCAGGACAGAGCTTAGTCGGTTTTTTGTTGTTTGAACAATGCTTCTGCAGTGGCTCCTTCTTTTGTCTTGGTCAAAGCGAACAGGACATTCCCCTTGGCGTGGTCCCTCCAGCCCACCCAGCTGGCTACAGGGACACGTTCTCCAGGGATAGAAAGCCTCTCCAGGGAGGCAGCAGCCTGTGGGTTCCAGAGTGCCAATGCTGGTCCAGATGATCACAGTTACTCCATATCACTACATAGATGTGTTCCCTTCCCTTCCCTGTTCCTTCTTCTTAACTTGGCACTGTTCTTTCTCGCTCTCTCCACCCGCCCCAACATGAAAACACTGTGTTCCCAATCCGATAAAGCCGGCACAAGTGTATGGAGCAGAAGGCAAGCAGCACGGAGGGAGGAGAGAACCAAGCATGTCCCAGTTCTTCCCCCCTCATTTCCAGGGACAACAATGACACTGCCACAGCAGCACTGGCCAGCTCTCGGACACAGGGACTATCTGACTAGTGAAGACCACTCTGGAGATGGTACAGTTGCTAGTGTCTGTGTACCAGAGTGAAGAGTGTCTGCTGACATGGTGTTCTCCCCCATTACAACCAGGAAGCGAGCTCCACCAGGCTGCCATTTTGCCCTGCAAGCTGTGCTTCAGTTGCAACATGAATCAAACACTCAGCAGACACCATCCTCAGCCACCTCCCACACCACTTCTGTCCCCCTGGCGGTTAGTGCTCAAGTGGTGAAGTGAAGCCTGAGGCAACACATTCTAGCAACACTGTCGGGAGACAGGATGGATACCCGCCAGTCTCTCCTATGAGCGCCTGGTGTCCCCAGGTGAACAGGCTCCTTGGGGCCACACCTGAGGACAGTATCTAAGACAAGTATCACCTATCACACCGAAATTCAAGTCCTCCTCTCCCCAGAGGCCTTTCCAACTAACCTCGTTCATTCTCTAGCTCAGGGGTTCTCAAAGTTTAATGGGCAGCAGAATCACCTTAGAGTGTTGGCTATCCATGCAGGTAACTAGGCCTCACTCCCAAAGGCATGCATTTTTAACAAGCCCCCCTCCCCCCAGATGATTTTGAAACAGTGATCTATCTCTTCCTGCCCCTACTTTCCTCTCTTACACACAGACTGACCTCATTTAACTCTTTTGGTTGAATTCTAGACTGTACCCTCTCTTCCTCCACACATTAAGAGTTCAGTTGGGAAGGAAACTTCTGAGTTCTGAATTAAACTCAATTCTCCTAGAAGGTAAAGGGAGAACCTGCCTCCCCCTGAGGTGCAGCAGCAGACCATCCCACCCCCACAGCCATCCGGGAGATTGAGCATCAGCCTCATCTCTTCATAGGCTCCAGAAAGTGTTCATTCCAGCATGGTCCCAATGCTCATGTGTACAATGGCTTTAAATGTCACCTCAAATACCAAGCCAGGCAGCAGGAGGGGAAGGCTAGAGCTAATTAGCCTGCCTTTCCCCTGCTTTTGTGTGGTTTTCATCCTTGTTCACCTCTGACCCCCCGGAGATATTTAACTGTCCCTTGGCTGAGGGAGCCCAAGTTTATGGAGACTTCATACCACCTTTCACTGCACTGGGCTCTAAACCAAATTGTTAAATGGTGGAAACACAATCCCTCCCCATTCACGGAGGACTCCCCCCAGTTAACAGAACCCCATGACGCCCTGAATCTCAAACCACCACAGCACCTCCGGCCCGCTATCCCTAAAGCCAGATCATTTTCCTCTTTTTTTTTTGCCTTCTCGTGGCTTACCCATCCTGGGCCTGTGAAAAGCATTATGATAATCATAGCCCCTCTAAGGATCTCATGATGACAGATTTAACATGTAGACCCTTGGGGATTTTTACATTTTGGCCAAATATTGCCTTAGGTCAAAAGAAGGGGAAGAGTAAGTCAGGCCTCAGATAAGCAGAGATGAGGGTGGATATTAGGAGTGAGATGCTGAAACATTCACAGACAGTTGCCTGTCAGGCCATCCTGATGAAGGCAACTCACGAGGGTGGGGGGGATGGCCTGGTACCTCCTGTACCCTCCCTGGCACCCCATTATCTGCTGAGAGCATAACCATGAGGTAGGATGCTTCCTCCAAAGTTAATGAACAGATGGAGAGAACACCTCAGAACTGATGCCAAAGGCCTAGGTAACCCACAGAATTCATTACTGGGGCCTCCCTGTTGGCACAGGGGTTAAGATGCAATCTATGAAGCTATCCTCAGCAACTGCAGCATGAGTTCGATCCTCGGCCAGGGAGCTACCCACATGGTGCAGCAGATCTCTCCTGACTCGCCTGCTGCTCCACTCAGCAGAGTATTTCGTTCTATCTGCCTGTTCTGTTCCCCACTCTGTCTCTGGTGAATCCTCTCACCCCCCCATACCTCTGGCTTGTACCCCCACTCTTGTATGCATAAATAAATAAATCTTTTAAAAAAATTAAAAAAAAAGAATTCATTACTGCTTCCTGTTTCCCTCACAACCAGTATGGCAGTGCCTCCATCTTGCCTCTACTAGGAGCAGTCTCCTCACCATCCAAGGAGGGAGAGTGACTCTAATGACAAGCCTGGAGTCCTTTGCCCACTTGTTTGATTCCTCTTAAGTCTTCTCCCATCTCTTGCTTCCCACAGTTCACCAACACAGAATCAAGAGAACTTAAGTGGAACCTGCCCCAGCCCCTGGGCAGTCCTGCTAAAGAGAATTCTAACCCTTCCCCTCCTGTCATCCCACACCCTTCTCCATCTGCCCCAAGAACTGTTCCAAATCGCCTACTCAGCACGTGTGCCCAGTATAATCAGGCACCGGACAATAGCAGCTGGGGTTGATAATAATGAATGGGAAGTTCAGCAGTCACTGACCCATAAAAGATATACTAAATTTTGGGTGGCATATATCTAGAACTAAAATATTTTTCTGTTCTGGAAAATATATATAATCTCTGTGTGTTCCAAAGGGCAATTACCACCACATCAGAATATTTGAGTTATCTGAACACCCTGACTCTCCCTGCCTACCTTGCCCCCTGACACACACACACGCACCCCAGACTGGATAACGAGTGTCTGCACACTAGGCAAACTGAATTCTCCTTTCACTCTTATTTAAAAAAAAAAAAAAAAAATAGAATCAACTGCCATTAATCACTTAACTTTTCAGCAAATTAATTCTGCTTATGTTTCTTAAAAACAACTGATGCCCATAAATTCTATAAACAATCTCTTTGTAATCTGTTTATACTGTTAATTTGAAGTTTTCTAGATGTTAGAAAAGGGCTTGAGCTTTGGAATCAGACCAAATGGGTTAAAATACCAAGTCTTTTTCTGGCTGACTATCTTGAGACAAACTACTTCTTTAAATCTCAGTTTCTTCATCTTTTGGATGAAGACAAGGTTGATGTAATGAAATATGAATAAGCTTCATGCCAAGAAAAACAAAACAACATGTATAAAATAAGCTCAATACCTAATATATAGTGCTCACTAATGTTAGTGCACTCTCTTACAATAGAAAACAAGCTTGTGTCAGGTTGAAAATCTCAATTTATGGGACCTAAGTAGGCAGATAAACCAATAAAAGAAAGAAAAAGAAAAAACAGTCAGCTTTGCCACTGAGAACACCTCTAATCCAAGTGGCCCTCATGAAGCAAGGACAAGTCTCAACTCTAAATCCCCCAGCTTCTATTGCTGCTCTTCACACAGGGACAGAGAGATAGATTCTTAGGTCTTACTTACCCACCTCAACGCATCTGGCTTCCTCCCTTTGCCTTAACCATAGGTCGGAAAATTCCAAGAAAGATTCACTTATTAAAAAAACCCTTTGACTATGCCCTATGAGCGGTACAGATGACCCTGGACCGAGGAGATGGGAAACTCTACAGAGTTCCCTATGGAGTTTCCACGGAATAAACTCCAGTGATTTGGATTCCCTGGAAGTCCTGGCCTTGCCACACCCATACAGGAAAGCCTAAAGATGTTCATGAAAAAAAAATTATAAAGCTTTAAGAAAATAGTTTTTATAGTCGTAAGATGGGAAGGTTTTCCTATGCAAGAAACTAAGTTCAATATATTGGCTTGGATACGTTTTGTTTTGTTGTTGTTTTTTCTTAAATCTCTGGAAGTTTATACAACAAGGAAAAAGTACTGTTGCATTTTGACCCTTAGATTTTAAAACATTTTAAGGTGACAGAGTTAAGAATAAATAAAACTTTCTGGAGTCTAATAGCCATGCTGTGAGAGGCCCAAGTCACACAGAAAGAACATATGAAGGAGAACAAAATTCCAGACTCAGAACCTAGTAAGTCCCCAAAGCACCCACACCAACTGCCAGCCACATCAGGCTACCTTGCAGCTTCCAGCCATCCCAGAACCAGGCAGACACCACATGAAACAGAATAGAGGAACCTCCTGGTCAATGCTCATTATCATAGAAATGACAATATGTTGTTCTAAACCAAGATTGGAAGTGGTTTCTCACAGTGTAACAGATAAATGAAACAGGGAGTCACTGGCGAATGGAGAGCAGTTAAAGCCACAGACTGGATGAGGTCACCAAGAAAGTGCTGAAAAGGGCCTCCCTGGTGGCGCAGCAGTTGAGCACTGGGCTGCAAAGCTGCCCACAGCCACTGCAGTGCCGGTTATCCCAGGCCACTGGGTAAGGGTCCCACATGGTGCACTGACCTCTCCTGCCGCCCACTGCTCCCCTCAGCAGTGTACTTTGTCAGTCTGCCTGTTCTGCTCTCCATTCTGGCTCTGGTGAATTCTCTCACCCTCCCCACCTCTGACTATACCCCAGTGCTTGTATAAATAAATAAATAAATCTTTAAAAAAATATATTTTTAAAAAAGGGGTTAAAAAGGACTGTATCCCATTTCATGTAGGAGGTAAAAGCAGGGCTACTCTCAGACCATATCTATTCATCTACCGATCTACCTATTTTGGAATTAGAATTCTGTAGACAGAGTTGTCATGCGGGTGTCTCATTAACATGTTAGCTTGAATTTTAAAAAGAAGTCAGACTTCCTCTGACAGGAAGTAAATATGTCTAATTTGACTGCTTGCTTTGATAATGAGGGTTACCTTCTCCAATTTCCAGTTATATTTAAAAACTCTTAGGTTATAAAGAAAATAAATTTAAAGCTGGTATGCAATATAATCATACTAGGAAAATATGTTATTTACAACCATTTAAACTTACACATTAAAAGATGCTAAATGTGAACTTAAATATGTGAGGGGTTATAAAGTTTCAAATTTTTTTAGATGATACAAAAAAGTTTGAAGCTCACTGAACTACATATGTGTACTTACGTGATGGAATACTATGCAGGTGTTAAAAATGATTGGTATGAAAAGATATTCTTAAATTGATATGAAAATATATTAGGTTAAAATGAAAGACATAGAAGAATATGACTAGTATTCACTTGCTTTGATAAGAGGCAAATTAAGTATGGATTTAAATTTGCTTAGATATGCAAAAACACCACTAGAAGGAGTCACAAGAAACTAACTGATGGTTGCCTGTGGAGGAAGAGGGAGTAGGTAGGCAGGCATGAGGGTTATATAAAGACCTTTTGATATTATATTAATTTTAAACGATGTCCATGGAATTATATTTGTGAGAATTTTTAAATTCTTACAGAAAAAAAAAAATGGAGAAATCACAAAAACATGAAAAACCTTAAAAGATAATCCAGGAGCCAAATATGTACCACAGTGTAACAACAGATCATAAACAGTATTAATAGCTCTCATTTACAAAGAACATTAAGAAAAATAACATTAAGAAAAAGTTAACCCCACATAAAAATTAGTCAAGTGTACAAACAAGTAATTCACAAAAGAAGAAATACAAATGACTGATAAAAAATAAAAAGACTATTTTTTATTAAAAATTAGGGAAATGTGAATCGTAGCAATAAGAGCATGGCACCATTTACCTATCAGACTGATCAAAAAAATCATGTAATTTGTTGCTGAGTAAACTGATATAACATTTTTAGAAATCAGTTTGATTGATACTTATTAACATTTCTAAGATGCGTAACCTTGAACTCAGCAATTCTACTTCTAGGACACTCCCCTACTGTACTTAAACACACATTCCAGTGTATTATATAGTAAACAACAACAACAAAGGGAAGATAACAAATATCCGACAACGGAAACCATTAGAAAGAAAAAGCAGTTTTATATGTAGTAACATGAGAGAACATCCATGATATACTGTTGGGTAGGAAAATACAATTTGCAAAATAATCTGAAATAATTTACAATATCCCATTTTTGTGAAAATAAAGCTATATAAATACACACAAACACAACATACAGTAAATGCATTCTAGTAGGATATAGACCAAACTGTTAATAGTAGTTATCCCTGGGGAATGGATAGAAAGGGTGGTTAGAAAATTGTCTTTTGTAAAATTTTATGTTGTTATCATTTATCACACTAAGCATTGTGTGATAACTTAGTGTTATCACACTAAGCATTGATTATTTTGATAATTTTCAAAACATTTTAAGTAGTATTCAGGCTGACTGAAGTTGCATCACAGACCTTTTCTGGAAAATGGGTGTTTCCTCAGAAGCAGGACAGTAAAGTCCTCCATTTCCCACTTAAAGGATGTGCAATGCGAAACAGTCTCCAGAGAACCCATGAGTTATAATAACCAGCTCCCTGGACTTAGACACCTGTCCATGGGCTGCAGATGCAGTTCGTTCATCACCCCCTTTGCTCCTCCCACTGCGCTTATCACAAGAATGACATGGCCGCCGATGAATGAACTCTACATGCATTCAGTAAAACCCCAGCGTCTCTCAGACCTTTCACTAATGGCCACTTAGACACCTTTCAAGAGTTCGGTGAGAGACGGCAACTATATTTCCTCTCAAGTTCCAGCTCTACCAAGGGGTAGTGATTATCCAGTGCTTTGTGCTAAAAATAAGGTTACTATCTTTCCCTTTGTATTAATAAATATCTTTGAGACTGCAGAAAAACAAACAAAAACCTGAGGCCACAGCAGGATGGATGTGGAAAGAGCCATGGATTAATGACATCTGTCCTGGTCAAAACAACCACAGCACATGGGTTTTCACACCTGCCATCCCTGTCCTTGCACAGTGGGCCTGAGTCACAAACACTGATATACTTTAAAATCAGTCATCTCTGCTTAAGGTGTTCTTCTTTGGTTTGGGGAAGCTGAAGGTGGTAATAGGGGGCTGTGAGAAAAAAAGGGTGACAGCGGATTGTGATGGTGTCACTAAGTGCTGTGGCTATCAGAACACCAGGTGAAGACACAGTGTGAGGAAGGGGGAGAAGCCCCTAACAGGTTGAGATTTGGCCCCAAGCAACTACAGATGGAAGGCTCTGAACATCTGGGTACAATGCAAGCCAAAGGTAAGTCCTGAGCCTGGCTTCCATCTGTCAGGTCATACTGAGTTCCTGCCTTTCACAATTTTGAAATGTCCTCATAATTGGCAATTCACTCATCTTCCCTCTCTGTACAAGCTAAAACAGAAAAAAAACACAAAGCCAAAAAAAAATCTCAGAACTTCACGTGTTGTTACTAAAAACACTCAATAAACAAAGCCAGTCCTTGGGCTCCCTTGGGGAGTAATTGTCTACGAATGCTTCTTTTCTCTCAGCTGGTGAGAGAGAGACAGACGTGCTAAGACTGTGTGGAGTTCATCTTGAAAGCATTAATTTTTCCAAACACCAATGTGCAGTTCATGTGCTTTTCCTAAGCAAGTGGTAGCAGGCAGTGAGGAGGCTGCAGGGACACCCTTCCTTGCAGGGTCTCCTGCACAAGTTCAGCAGAAGTGTGCGTGGTGAAGCCTTAGGGGAAGAATTTGGAAGACAGGGGCCAAAACTTAGGCACCGTGACCTGTCACAAGGAAGGACTGCACAGGGTTATGAAGGCACCATAGCTTTGGAGTGGATTATTCATTTCCAAACTGAAAGGAGAAAAAGTAAAACCAATACCTCCCATTCTATATTGCCTGGTGCAATGAACCAAATATTCTTCCTTCCTCACCCATCCTTTACAACCCATAGACATGACAGTCACACACACCAGCCTGGTACCAGGAGAGGCTGTTCAGTTTCTGGGGAGATGTCTTTGAATGACTTCCCTTCTTCTTC
This sequence comes from Talpa europaea, assembly GCF_964194135.1. Lineage (NCBI taxonomy): Eukaryota > Metazoa > Chordata > Mammalia > Eulipotyphla > Talpidae > Talpa > Talpa europaea. The sequence continues at coordinate 104,256,291 of NC_140070.1, read as the reverse complement.
CCCCTGCCCCCTATTTAGGGATGGAAGTACACAGAAGAGAATGCAATTTGGTCTTCCATAGTCAAACTGTTCATTGCCCCAAGTCCATTCTTCCTAGGAGGCTGGGGGCATTTCTCTACAGCCTGCTCATAGAGGACAGGGCATAACAAAACCATCCATCGAGATAAGGGAAAGTCTGATCATCTGCCTGAAGAAGGCAGATTCAACAATTAGGATATATCAGAAGCCCTGTCAGTCTTAACGAGGCATTCTCCAAGCAAGTTGCTAGCACCAGGGCCTATCCATACCCAACAGCATAGGCAGGATTCTGACTGGAAATCAGTGCCCCCACAAGTAGGATAAAATGCTTTACCACCACCAAGACTTTACATGCTAGTTTTATCACTCATTAGTTGTGTGAGATTGATCAAGTTACTTAACTTCTTGTGCCTCCATCTTATTTATAAACAAATTAATAAATGTAAAGGGCTTCGGATAGGACCTGGCACACACAGTATTATGTGCTTATGATTATGATTATCATTATTATTATGTGATCAGCCTTCACTTTCCATGCTAAGCGAGCTCTGCTTATGTTTCTTACTCTGCCTTTATCTAGCTATCTGTGCTAATTCTCCAAGTATCCAGGAAGCCTTTCCTGACCTATGCAGCTGGGCTGGGTGTACTTGAATATGCATCCATCATACCCTACTCTTCCTCCATATCATATTATATTCCTGTTGTTTATATGTCTGTCTCCTCAGCCAGGTCCTATTCATTGCTGTGTCCCTAACTGCCTAGCACAGACAAGATACTCAATGAATATGAGTTGAATGAATGAGGAATACAGAACAATTTTCACTCATTCAATAAGCATTTACTAAGTGTCTACTATGTCATACCCAGAACTTTACCTAGAAATATGAGAAGAGGCAAAACACCCAGGATGCTCTCTGAGAATGAAGTTTGAAGAGCAGGGGTTTTTCCTGCTAGCAGTAACTCAAGAAAAAAGAGGAGGTGGGTACAGCCCTGCCCATGGCAGGTCACCCAGTACCAAAAGGAAAGGGTCGCAGAGGGGAATACAGGTTTGCCTAAAGTGGGTCTGTTGAACTTGAACAAGTAACTGAAGCATTGCTACTAAGATTCTATTTATTGTTCCTGTATACAAAGAATAAATGTAGCTTTGCATGACCTATAAAAACAAAAGGTGGAGTCTCTCTTATAAAGTGGTTCATTTACTCAAGTATCAAGGCTACTTCTTTCAAGAAGAAACTGGTCAGTTCATTGAATCCATGCTGTCTGCAGACTGCTTCACCAGGCTGTAAACTCCTATGGACAGAGAATAAGGCTGGGCACTTAGACCTCACCTCACTCCCACTCCCAATGGCACCAAGCAGCTAGCATAGAGCCTTGCCAGAGTACAGGAACATGCAGGATGCAAAGGAAGAAAGATTCACTCAGTTTGTATCATTTCTTCCCTTCTGTATTTTTCACTAAGTTCTTTGTGTGTTTTATTAGCTTAATGGAAAAGAAAAACAAAACATCAGGAGTTAAAAAGAGTTGTTTTTCCTTCTACTTTTCTCTTCTGACACTATCACCACCACCCCACCTTGCAAATAAAGCATGCTGTGGGATTTGGGAGAAGATCTATTTGGTTGTCTCTTTGCCAGAAACCTTTGATAGCTAAGGCTCACTGAAAGAATAAAAGGAAACAGAATTTCTACTTATAGTAAGAAAAAGCTGAAGCAACTTTTTCCTTGGAGATTACATCACAGATACTTGAGGTTAAGTCTTCCATCCTATTTGCCCCAAAAATGAGGCAATGGGGGATCCTTCCTCAATGAAAATTTTGAGCCTGGACACCTCCTTAAGAGCAGTGATGGTCCCCAAGTCCCAGTTCCGGAAGCAGGGAGACTAGAGCACTGCTACCCTATGCAGTTGCAGCAATGTTACTGCACACTTGACCTGGAAGAGAATGTGCAGAGAATTCCACTACTTCTATCCTCTACCACTACCAGCACTTCTATCCTTTTATCTACTATCAGCACTCCGGTTTACTATCACCACAATTTTGAAGATCATCTGTGGAATGTCCTGTAACAAATTTCAAAGTCAGATCAAATTGAGTCGGAAATTACCTGCTCTATCATTTCCATTCTCCTTATGGATAATGCTTATGGATAAGCATTAAATATGACTCAGAGAATGTCCTTTTACTATGAGTACTAGACAGAAAATGTACAGTTGACTGTGTCACAGATTTCCCCTGCTATCTAAAAGTAGATGATCCTATTTGGTATGATTTGGTAGGTTATTTTTTGGGCCTGGGAATGCTATTACCAGTACTTTACATGAAAAAGTTTTTGAGTACTCCCAAGCCCAAAAAATAATCTACTAAACTATACCAATTAGGAATGTTCTACTTTAAAATAGCAGAGGAAATCTGTACATGCATGGATGCCTATAAGAGTGTCAATATGACTATCCCTCCAAATACAGGTCAGGGCAGACAAATTAGCCCAAATAATATTAGAAGTACAACCCTCAGCCCTGAGCTTATCACCAAGGTAAGCTGTGTCTCTGCCATCAGACACAGACCCCCTGGGAGATCAGCTGGTTTGGAAAGAAGGGCAACTTTTGGATAACAGCTTATTTTTTCCAAATATCTTTGAGATCAAATGCACTCTTACATGGAGGTGCATAAAAACATTGGTAATCCACTATGGAAAGCAGCGTAGAAATTCTTCAATCTACTAAAGATAGAGCTTCCATATGATCCAGCAATTCCACTCCTAGGTATTTACCCAAAGGACTCAGAAATATTAATTCAAAAGGACACCTGCACTCCTTTGTTTATAGCAGTAGTATTTACAATAGCTAAGCTATGGAAACAATGCAAATGCTCAAAAATAGATGGCTGGATCAGGAAGATGTGGTATATATACACAATGGAATATTACTCAGCAATCAAAAAAGATAAACTCATGCAATTTGCAGCAACAGGAATGGAGCTGGAAGGGATCATGCTCAGTGAAATAAGCCAGAAAGAAAAAGAAAAATACCGGATGGTCTCACTCATAGCAGGAATTTAGAAAACCTAAATAAGGGACCGGGAAAAAGACTATAATAAAGAAAAAATCAAAATCAACAAGCAACTATAAACCAGAGACACTGCGGGGTCAGGGAGAGGAGGAGAGGAGGGATTAGGGTAAAAATAAGGGGGATGGAAGTGTATGGGGAATATAACCAAAATGAAAATGCATACATTGTGCAAAAAATGAAAAATGATGTAAGAATTATATAAGGGCCTCCCCGGTGGCGCAGCAGTTGAGCGCTGGGTTGCGAAGCTGCCCGCAGCCTCTGCAACGCCGGTTCGATCCCTGGCTGCTCCTCGGCCACCGGAGGAGGATCCCACATGGCATGCAGATCTCTCCTGCTGCCCGCTGCTCCCCTCAGCAGTGTACTTCAGTCCTTCTGCCTGCTCTGCTCCCTGCTCTGGCTCTGGTGAATTCTCTCACCCTCCTGTACTTCTGGCTGTACCCAGTGCTTGTATAAATAAATAAATAAATCTTTAAAAAAAAAAAAAGAATTATATAAAATGAAATATATTTTAAAAAATAAAATAAAAAACAGGGCCTCCCCGGTGGTGCAGTGGTTGAGCGCTGGGTTGCGAAGCTGCCTGTAGCCTCTGCAGTGCCGGTTTGATCCCCAGCCGCAGGGTGAGGGTCCCACATGGCGCGCAGACCTCTCCTGCTGCCCGCTGCTCCCCTCAGCGGTGTATTTCATCAGTCTGCCTGTTCTGCTCCCTGCTCTGCTCTGGTGAATTCTCTCACCCTCCCGCGCTTCTGACTGTACCCAGTGCTTGTATAAATAAACAAATCTTTTAAAATAAATAAATAAATAAAATAAAAAACAAACAAAAAAAGCCATTGGTAATCAAAGTGTTCTCTGACATACTTTAAAGAACACTCACCCTGGGGCCATCTGGGCTACTCTCATTTTTTCTCCATGACAGACCCATAAGAGCAGTCAGGAGAATGTCAAAGAGTGTGTGTCTGGGTTTATGCTAAACCTGTGACAAATGTCTTCCACAATATTCTTACAGATAAGACTGTTGAAAATGAACAGAATTAGAGTATAATTTAATGGAACTGCTGCAGATAAACTGCATGGCCCAAAGAGTGCCTACATAAATACAGGGAGCTTTAGGTGGGACTGGGTCTCTGCTGTGGCCACAAAGCTCTTCCCTTAATTGTTGTGTTTGGTGTTTTTAAAAAACTATTTCATAAGATGACAAGATCAGAGACATACTTAGTGACATGGGCAGATGACACAAAACTGGTATGATGGGCTTAATACTATAATATATATCAAAATAAATATGTAAAATTATCTCAGCACGTTTGAACACTAGGTAAAAATGGACAAGGACAAATGTTATGTCTATGTGCTATACTATCAAATAAAAATGTGCACACATATCACTCACCTAGCAATCCCAGTCCTTTGTATCTACCCTAGAGAAACATCTGTGTGTACGCATGACAAATATTCACTGCATCAATGCTTAAAGTGACAAAATAAATTAAAAAGTATAAAACATAGATATAACAATAGAACTGCTAAGACAACTATGGGATATCCAAAATGAGAAATACAAAACTGAAGATTTTTCAAGACATTTTGTGAAGGAATAAAAAGTTGTGAAATGATATGAAAAGCATGATATGTTAACCTCAAGTAAACATACACAAATGTATACATTTCTATATCCATCAATCTATATATATAAATGCAGGGAAAGATCTGGAAGGGTCACTAGTAACCAATACTGGGATCTACCTCCAGGGAGAAACTAATTTGGTATGGAATCAAAAAAGATTTTGGCTTTAACCATGACATCTGAAATACAGAATGGATTGTGTTAAAATTGTGTGATACCACTCCTTCTTAAAGTCTTGCTTTTGCCTTTCAAAAAAGCCCAAAAATATGGGGAAAGGCACAAACTCCCAGGCTTTCCATTATCATACACCTAAGAGGGTTCAGCATCGAAAAACTGCGCAAAGTCCTTTCTTACTATACAGCATGCATTAGAAGACTGATGTTCAGGCAGCCTGCAAGAACCAGGAACCACTAAGTTGGTCATGACTGCAGCTCTGTGTTAGATCCAATTGTGGCAGCACAAGTAGGCAGGAACATTGGTGAAGTAGAGTGCAACTAGAATGCAAAGTAGAAATGCTAGTGGGGGGTTCTGAAAAACATGATTTAGGAATAATGACTGAAGGAGCCATGACTGTTTAACCTCAAGACAAGAGGATTATGGGGAGAGAGACAGATCCCTTCAAATAGTTCAAGTGTTGTTATACACACGATACAGTAAACATATTTGGGGTTTTTCCAGAGTCAAATACTAGGACAAATAAATATAAATGATAATTTATATTTAAAATATTTAAAAAGAAGAAATGTTCCAACTACTAAGCATGAATGACAAAATAATCTCTTGATCAAGATCATGAGCTCTCTGTCCTTGGAGGTATTCAAGTAAGAGGTTCTTTAATAAAATTTTGGATTTCATTAGAAGCAAAATTACATAAACCATAAGATCTCTAACAATTCTAATATGATGAGTTCATATTTAGTCTGTAGAATCAATTTTCAAAGTGTGCCCCCATCAACTCCCAATCCCAGAGATAGTGTACTCTGCCAGCAGGTGGCAGTAGAGGCCCTGAACACTGGATCTTAAATGTTAAACATGGCAAAAAAAAAAAAAAATTAAGTTTTCCAATATTGTTTCAATTAAAAAAAAATAATAAAAGAACACGTGAAAGCATTAAACCCAAAGTAGTCCCTTTCAAAAGGATATTTAAGTATAATTCATAATTTTCTCATCAATCAATTGCAATAATTAATCATTTGCTTTCCTCTTATTTTCTCTTGTATAGGATCTACAAAGAGACCACTATCTTCTGTGGCCTATTCTCCTGGTGTTAGATTTCTTGACTTGCACATGGTTCCAGATCCCTGCATCTCCTCTTAATACAAAACTTTCCTCTGCTTCCTCCACAGCTGCAGACTACTGGTCCTTCTTCCAGACCCAAAGAGAAGAAGCCACAGGAGGGTCAGAGAAACAGCCCAGCCATTTCCTGCTTCTAGTTTTTCTACCCTGTATCCACACAGCTGAATCCACAAAACAAGCAAGCGACAAACAGTAAGAGAACTGGCCAAGTAGTTAAGTCTCCACACCCTGACGCATTAAAATATATGATTATCTTTTCCCAAATAGAAGAGAATAATCTCCTACTCCATGCTTAAAATAAAAGAAAAAAAATTCCTTGCCTAGTCACAGCTGTAGTGGGTGTGACTTGGGTGTTCTTTAAAATTTGAATACAATCACTAACCCTTGTCTCAATACCTAGCAAACCAAAACAGTTAACACTGCTTTGGTTACAGATCATTTCAGAAAACCTCCTTCTCAGAAAGCATTCCTTTAAGAATCTGTGAGTGAATGAAACTGAGGTTTAAAGCAGTTTGATCACAATACACCATATGTCTAAATCAAGGTTTGACTTGATTCTGGCCTGCAGTGAAATACTTCTTCCAGGAAGCCCTCAGAAGGCTAGGACTATGCTGGTTGCTCCTGCTGCGTGCGCCAACAGCTCCCACCCCGATACCTACCCTGTTACAGCCCTGCAGCCACCTGTCACATTCCTGGACCTGCTCTGTCACAGCCCGGAACCTGCCCTCCCACTATCTTTACCAGATGCAATTGAATGGCCTCTCCATCAGCCCAGTTCCCTGTTATCCTGTAGAAACCACAAAGGCTGAATGCCCAAAGCACAGTAAAACCCTCTAAATATTCATGAAACTGTTATAAATATACATAGTCTCAATTAACTAATGTGAAGCCCAAGTCTAGGCAGCCATTCCATTGAGGATAATATCATCCACTGCACAAACATTTCTTAAGTGTCTTTTGTGCTGGTCTGGTACAGGATGTGTCAAACCCAGTCCTGCCCTCAAAGAACATGCAGTAAAGGAAGGAAGTTAAGACAAGTATACAAATACATATGCTACAAAGAAGACACAGCAACACCAAAAAAGGATGCACATTAGAGAATGGGAAAAGGGGGGGTAGGCGAAGGTGCCAAGAAAGTTCAAAGTAACTAGAGGTGAGGCTGAAATAGACACAACTGTGATCAGAGCTTGGTGGTCCTTGAATAACAACTTTAATGAGATAATACGGGCCAGGTTAATTGCTTTTGCAATCTTGGTTTCAGAAAAGGAAACAGACTCAAAAAAGTGAATGAATTTGCCCAAGATGGTACACCACCAGTAAGTGGAATAGCTGGGATCACACCTAGACCAGCCAAGGACTATGGCAGCAATAGCATAACTTTTTGGAGCCCAGATGCTATGTTCAAGTCATTGCTTTACCTAACAGGCAAAGGAGTGTCCCTTCGAGTAGGAATATGCCCAAATCAAAGCTTGTGCTTAAGAAGAGGCATCATCGCACAATAATAGAGAGAATGGATTGGGAGCAGTCAGGCCTGAAGCCTACTGCAACAGTTCCCATGCTACATCCTGAAACTCCTAAACTGGGAGATCAGCAGTCAGATGGACAGGCAGTTCAGGGCTGAGGAATTCCAGAGGATGAGTCATGACAGTCCAGAATTATTCCAAGGCATTCACTGTAGTAATTAGGAAGATGGGGATTTAGATGTGGCATATGCATGCTTCTCCTGTGCCTGTGGAAAGGGTAGGAACAAAAGCAGGCCTGGGTGAGAGAATGACAGCTTTAAGACCTCAGGAGTTCCACCTGCTTCCTCGCCCTAAGATTTGCTGTTACTTATGAAAGCCTCCTAAATTTTTCTAGCCATCCCCCTTACTAGGGGTGCCCCAGTTAGGCACATCTGATCCCAGACTCACAAAAGCACAGAAGCAGTTAGCACAGCACAAGAAACAACACAAGTATTCCCACCCAGATCTACTCTTCTCTGGCCTGCCCCAGCAGAAAATGCCTGATACCAAACCAGTGCCAAGACACAGAAATACGCCATACAGGAGCTATAGGATGCATGCAATAATTCTGACATCCTAGAACCCTGGGCCAGAGGCTTAACTTCTCTGGACCTCAGGTTCCTCATCTGTAAAACAAACAGTTTGGAGCAGAATCAGAAGTTGCTAACTAGAGGTCTGCAAGCTAAACTCACGCTGCAAATGAACTCTGTTTGACCAATACAATGTCTTCTAATTAAATTAGTTTCAACATTTAAAAAATTAGGCTACTTCAAAAGGAAAATGCATATTTGAATTCTCCCAGAAACAAGAAGAGCTCATATTTCCACATGGCATCAATCAGCTGGAGTGGAGTAGCTGCTATCTCCCTTATATGCAGCACCGCTCTCACCTGCCACAACCCCCACAGTATCTACTGCTGTCTGCTGTCTCCACTCATCATCTATACCTGGCCCATTTCTATGTCTCATGCTAATGGACTGACTCCTCTAGGCACCTGAGTTCATAACTCCTAAGAAGGTGATCTAAAACATGATCTGTGTAAGGTCCAGGAATTGGAAAGTAAACAAAAACACAGAGAAGCTGGCAGTAAACTCTCCACAATGGCAGATGTAGGCTTCTGGGGGAAAACAGGGGCTTTCAACAGCCGACCAAAGTTCATTAACATGTGTGTCAGACCTGCCCACCCCCTTAACCTCCGATCCCCAGCCCATGAAGGAGGAACAAGGCAGATGACATCAGCTTTGGACACAGTCAGAAAAACCCCATCATGAAGCAATTTGCTTCCCCAGTCACTCTAATTTAACAATTAGCTTAACAACCCTGGTCAGGCACTTGCTGCTGGAGCAGAGAAGTGATTCTGATCAGCAGCAGCTTCAGCCTAGAAGTTCTCTGCCCAACTGCCCTTTGCTTCAGCTAGGTCTGCATCTCCCGCTCACAGAGACAACTTTTCTAAATGTCTCCAAAGAGGATCCACCTTCTCCTTAAGTCTCCCAGTTTGGCTCTTTGGAAGAGATGGAGCAATTTCTTCCATTCTCTCTGAGTCTGTCCGCAGAGTCTGGCTATATCACAGGAAGCATGCAAAGCCAGGATGCACCAGTCAATTACTCCCCTAGCCTGTTGGGAGTTGGGGTGTGGAAAGGAAGACAACATTAGGCCACACTACAGCGGGGAGAATAAATTCACAAAGCTAACAGCCTTGGGATATCCTGGGCATAGATTCTGGCTTAGAGAGCAAGTTTCAGGACTGACCTGGCCCTGACCTGACAGCGTGCTCACTTTCCCCATTTGTATCACCAAAGGGCCTCCAGGTAGCAGGCACAATGCTACCCTGCCCAGCTTTCCTGCTCCCACCTCCAAGTCCTTCCTCAAAGTGTATCTTAAACCTCAAAAGTCATACTTCAGACAAACATACACCAATGTAAAGGGAGGCTGAAAAGTAGAGATTATAAAGTCACCTGGAGGCTATTTTAAAATATAGTATTAGAATTCCAGGATTGATGGGGGTGAGGCCCAGGTCCAAAATAACAGGCCCTTGAAGAGGAAAATCTCCCTGCATGACTAGGTAGAAATTCAAAAGAGGCCACAGAGAAAGAAATGGCACATAAACAGAACGACAACCCAGTAACTTAATCAAGCCAAAAATAAAACTGAGGGATGACAAGGTCAATCACAGAGGTTATTTTGTTCCACCAAAGGAACACAATGAAATGAACCATCAGGGTAACCAACTGGTAATGTTCCTGGTATAAGAGGTATGCTAGAGAGTGAAATTTCTTCCCACTTGCCTTCCTCAGTGGACAGGAGCAAGATCAGGGATGAAACTGCAATAAGTGCTTAGAAACCTGACTAACAGATGAGGTATAAATAAATCACCATGACCATATGGCATCCACCTGGGAATCCTAAAGGAATTCAAGGGTGAAATTGTGAAGCTGCTAGCCAAAATGTGTAACCTCTTATCACAAAGTCACTCATGCCCTAGAACTGCCAGAATACTCATGTAGCTTCCATTCATAAGAAAAGGCCCAGGGAGAATTCTCATTTTCATACCAGGAAAGTTGGCAGAAAATATGTGAAGAACAGGACTACTGAGCATGTAAGCATGACCTATCAGAGGAAAAGACAGGATCGTTCTTAAAAGAGCAAAGCATGTACATAAGGGTTTTTGAAAGAGTAAATATGAATGTGAAATAAAGAGAATCTGTGGATATAATTTACACACATTTCTAAGAAAGTATTAACAAGGTATTATAGTAAAAATATTTTTTAATTAAATAATGATACAATAGGGGAAATCAGTTTTCGAGGAACTGATATGGAGACCAGAATCAAAATGAAAGAATACACTGAAACTTCTCCAAATTAAGAAATAGAAAAGCGGGGCTATGGCATCATGACTAAAACTGATCTTATATGACATTCTTATAAAGAATCTGTCGGAGGGAGTTACAGTGAGCTACTCCACAAGTGGGTACTCTTCCAGGTAAAAGAATCAACTGCCGATCCAGAGAAATAGTAGGAAGGTCTTTTCAGGTTCTAAGAGCTGATGTGAAAGAGGCAACTTAGTTTCTGTGTGATGGATTCATGCTGTGCCATAACACTCCCTTAGTCTCCTCTCTCCAGACAGGATAAATTCTGGGCTCTGTTCCCTAGACCTTGGGACTGTGGGTCCAGAACCTACATATGCCTGAAAAATAGGAACATATCCAGATTTAATTCACAGAAAATACTTCTGACTAGATTAACAGGGAGATTTTCCACTACATTTGGTTAAACAGGCCCACTTCTCCCACACCATAGTGCCCACTGCATATATTGACCTTCAGGCTCATAAAATCAAGATAGTCATCCATCATCCAATCAGATGTTATGAGCCAAGAATTCTAAAATAAATAAGACAGTTTGGAAAGGACTGGATTTACCTATCCTTTGAACTAATTTCTGTTATAGCATATCTACCTTGGCTACACAGCAGGAAGCTGACTGTAGAAATACACACCTGCGTGAACTCAGTGTCCCTGACCAAGCCCCAGTGTCTCCCAGGATGCCTCCCCTCTGTCTATTCTGCTTCTCCCATTGCCTCTGACATGAACGACTGCCTCATGTAAAAGTCTATCAACACTTTCTTAGCATCCGTTTATCCACGTCCACTCATTTCTTCAAACCTAGGAGTAAAACAATTCCTCCCCACAGTCACATTCCCTAGCATCATGGAACCTTCAAACTTAATCTGTTGTCCTGGTCTTGAGGTTAGAGCTTCACTGAACAAGGTAGTAACAAACAAGTTCCATGCGATGTTATCTGCTAAAGATTGGTGCTTGTGTCTGTCTCAATATAACTACTACATGAGTGAACCTGAAAGAACTCAAAAGTTAACACCCTCATTTGTCAAATGGGTATAGTTATGTTTACCTACTTCAAAGAGCAATTCTAGGAATCAATTGAGGTCATGCTTATAAAGGGGTTGGTACAGTAATTGACACATAATAAGCACTCAATAAATATTAGCTATATCTAAGAGTGTCTTTCTAAACAGACCTACTCCTTTCTTGATTTTCTCCTCAATTTATATGAGGCTTTTAAAAGGTTGCTTTTCATGTAAAAAAATAAGGCTGTTTCACTTATTATTAGGAAAATGCAAATCAAAACTATAATGAGATTATTATCTCACACCTGTGATATATCACATCAGAAAGACTGGAAGCAATATGTGTTGGTGACTGTAGGGAGAGAAACTCTCATTCACTGTTAGTGGAAATGTAAACTGGTCTCCATAGGAAATGGTATGGCTATTACTTAAAAAACTAAAAATAGAAATACCATACAACCCACCCATACCACTCCTAAGTATTTATCTAAAACATGGAAATACTAATTTCAAAAGAAATATGCACCCCTATGTTCATTCGCAGCATTATGCACACAAGCCAAGTCAAGGAAACAACCAACGCCCATCACTGGATGACTGGACAGAGATCATGGTATATATACTCAATGGAATACTATTCAGCTATTTAAAAAAGAAAAAAATCTTGTCTTTTGCAACAACATAGTTGGAAGTTGAGGGAATTATGCTAAGCAAAATAAGTCAGAAAGTGAAAGACAATTACCAGATGGTTTCCTCTCATGTGGAATATAAATAACCAAAGCAAATGAAATAACAAGTCATAACAAAAACAGTGAACAATTTGGTGGTTACCAGTGGGAAAGGGGTGGGAGGGAAGGGTAGATGGGGTCCATCTGATTGCAGGAATGGCACTAGAATTTCAGTGGTGGGTGAGGTGAGGCTTACCCAGATAAAGAGGTGTGACACTATACTCTGAATATCTATATAGTATTGTATATTAATGCAGTGGTGGGTGAGGTGAGGCTTACCCAGATAAAGAGGTGTGACACTATACTCTGAATATCTATATAGTATTGTATATTAATGATAAATCAATAAAATTTTAATTTAAAAAAAAAGGTTGCTTTCTTCAAGGTGCATGATGCTAGTTCCCTCTGTTCTACAACCCCTCAACTCTCACTTGTCCCTTCATTATCTTGTTGTGCAGTATCTGCTTAGACTTATCTGTGTGTTATATAAATTAAGTCCTTTCCATATACCAATGTTGTTCTCAAATAAAGTTTGCATGAAAAGAGGCAACATGCCTACTTTTACCAGCAGTAGCCATTTGCTGCCTCTAAGAGAGTTCACTGTTCTTGATGAATCCACCGAGGTAAAGGGGTGCAGTCTAAAGCTAGACTTCGTCAGCACTTTGAGCAGGGATTCATTGCTGGTAAAGATACACTAACCATGCTCACAGAATTGATGTATAACCCAAAAGTGTCATTTATTGGTGTCAAAAACAATAGAATACAACACTGCGGGGCCTGGAGTGCTCAGGTCAGCATGGTCTGAGTAGGTTGATGGACTGGGGAAGCCAAATCATCATCCAAAAGTTGCTTAGTGAACAAGGACGCAAAGTTATGGGAATCTGAAGTACAATTCATAGTTCAATAGCAGCTAGTAGCAATGGCTGATGCATCTACCTCATGATTAGGACTAGATCTATCAAAGACCCAAAGAACTTCTCTGTGGACAGGGCCTGACTGGGCACTACTAGCTTTTGCCTCTTTAACTTGCCTGTCAGAAGTGCCCCAGATGAGCAACATTTTACATCGGCCTTTCTCCAGACTGCAATTAATTAGTTTTCAGATTACTACCTTACAGTCATTTCAGTGCAGCATCCCTGAGTTATTCCCAGTCACAGTGATGGAGTCTTGTCTCTTCCTTTACACATTTTCAGAACATCTCCAGGTCCATAGCTGCAGATGGCAGGATGTGGGATGGATGGATGGATGGATGGATGGATGGATGGATGGATGGATGGATGGAATGTAACCTTCAGAGGCAGCTTCATTTCTACAGATTCCTGAGAGACTTCACTGTTATTTCCACAAAGTCTCTATGAGCAAGACTCCCCCCAGGCTAGGATATTCACCTTCTATTTTATTTTGTGGTTCTTTGGTGAGTAGAAAACGAACTCATTAGCAATAGGCACCTCATCAATGGCATAGACTGACTTGGTAAGTGAAGTTGCAGATATTTTCTTTCATTAACAGGAAGAGACAAGTTTTTAAAAATTGGTTGAGGAGAAGAAGAGAGAGGGATGGGGAGGGGGGAAGGAGTAAGAGGAAGGAAAGGGAGGGAAGGGAGGAAGATGCAGAGGGAGAAGGAGAGAGCAAGCAGGCAGATTCAGGGAGCAGATTGAAGCAGAACAAGTTCATAAAGAAGTGCGCACTGAGCTGCTGTCATTACAAAGACTTGAAGACGGAAGTGTAACATGTTCCCAAGTTGTATTTAGAAAATTGATACCTACTACTTAAAAAGAAACAGCTCCTCTTCCACCACATTTATCCTGGCCAATACACCACTTTCCTTCCCTGGCATCTCAACAGCCCGTGCAAGAACATTCAGCTTTAGTTCTTAGAGGAAGGAAAACTTAGATAGAACTATGGGATAGAACTATCTCTTATTCCGCATATCACAGATTCCCTAGGTTGGAAATTAGCTCCACGAGGTCTTTCAGGAATTCCTCCAGCTCAAGGACTGGCATGCCTGAGGGAATTCTAAAAGAGGAGACGCCAGGCCAGGTGAGGGATTCTTGTCTTCCTAAAGGTTGAAGCATGGATGTCTTCTGCTCTCCTTGTTGGGTTTAATTGAGCTGCAAGGTAATGATTTAAAGAACCCAATTTTCAAGCCAGAAACCTTAGAAGAGAGCCTGGTTTTGACAGTTTGCTCATGAGCAAATCGCTTAATCTCTCTGAGTTCCTCAGCTTCATATGAGAGTAACTACTAACTTTCAGAGTTGTTGGAAAGACTGAAGATGACACTGGGAACGTGCTTAATTAATGATTTGCTTTTATTATGGGGGACTTTCACCAAACTTGGCACCTGTAAGGGACACCACCATTAAAGAAGACACCCACCAGCTTCCGTCACAGTAGCCAGGCCTGTGCACTACCCCATGGCCAGAAGCTTCAGTAGGGCCACAGGTGAGCAGGAACAACAGCAAGCAGGTCACAGCTACCTGTGTAGGCACGTCACCAAGTACACCGAGTTTGTGTAGAACATGATCCCATAATCCTGAAGGTATGTGGCTTTGCCTCCTATGAACGATGCCCCAAGAAGCTGGCTCAAGGTCTTCAAGGACAAGTGGGCTCTCAACTTTATCAAAAAAACTGTGGGGACACATATCCTCTCTAAGAGGAATAGAAAGAAATGGAGCAAAGTCCCAGCTGCCATGAGGAAAGTCAGTGCTGAGAAAGACTGAGTGTTCCTCCCTTCCGCCACACCCCCCCCATGCATAAACAAAATCTTTTCAAAGAAAAAGGAAAAAGAAGAAGTCACCCACCAGGTAATACTGACTCAGAGCACTGAGCACCCTAGCACTCTTCAACAGGCAGGAACACCAAGCCCCACCCCCAGCTCACGACATCCAACCAGGCCAAAGGCTGCTTCCTTCCCCATCTTGGCCATGTGTCCAATTGGAGATGCTACTTTCCTGAGCCCAGTTTTTGTTTTTGTTTTTCCCTTTTTTCTTCTTTTTTTTTCCTTTTTTTTTCTTCTTTTTCAAATAAATTTTATTTTTATATTCCCCATACAATTGCAACCTCCTTATTTTGACCCCAATCCCTCCCCTCCCTGTCCCCCACCCCCCATAGAGTGTTTCTGGTTCATAGTTGTTTGTTGATTTTGATTTTCACTTTCTTATAGTTATTCATTTTCCTGGTCCCTTATTTAAGTTTTCTAGATTCCTGCTATGAGTGAGACCATCCGGTATTTTTCTTTTTCTTTCTGGCTTATTTCGCTGAGCATGATCCCTTCCAGCGCCATCCATGTTGCTGCAAATTGCATGTGTTTATCTTTTTTGAATGCTGAGGAATATTCCATGGTGTATATGTACCACATCTTCTTGATCCAGTCATCTATTTTTGGGCATTCGGGTTGTTTTCAAAGCTCAGCTATTGTAAACAGTGCTGCTATAAACATGGGGGTGCAGGTGCTCTTTGGAATTGATGTTTCTGTGTCCTTTGGGTAAATACCTAGGAGTAAAGAGAAACCCCACCGACTGGGAGAACATTTTTGCACACAACACTAATGATAAAGGACTGATCACAAAAATCTGCAAAGAGCTGATGAGACTCAACAACAAAGAAAATAATCCTGTCAAAAAATGGGCAGAAGAGCTAAGAAGAAACTTCTCTGAAGAGGAAATACAAATGGCCAACAGGCATATGAAAAAATGTTCAACATCACTTGTAATCAGGGAAATGCAAATCAAAACTACCATGAGATGCTGCACCTCCCCCTGCAGTGACCTTTAGGGCTAACCGTCCCTAGGTCCGGCTGGGCAACCAGCGCGCAGGGGGAGAACAGCAAAACCCTACCTGCTGCACCTCCCCCCGCAGTGATCTTTAGGAATGGCTTTCGCCACGGTCCCTAGATCCGGCTGGGCAACAAGTGCGCGGGGGGAGAACAGCTAGAAGCAGAGAAAGTGCAGCAGAAGTTCCCTGAAAAGGCAGAAGCTTATCAAAAGATAACTAAAGACCACCAAGAACCACTACAAGAATGCTAAAAATCTTATCCTGTCTTTCTAGAACTACAAACTTTAATCCCTTATTTGTCTTTCTAAACTTCCTTCTTTCTTCTATAATGGTCATTGCTTGTTATGTAGATCACCTCCCTGATAGTGATAGACTGAGCCCATGAGCAAGCTAATTTCCTTGATATTCATTCCTGTGCTTTTGGAAAACATATATATACTGGTCACAAACTCAAAAAAAATTACACTCAGATTTTCACTCTTGAAATGTGTCTGTTTGTCATTTCTTTCGCCGACTCCCTGACCACCCTGCACGCTTCTCTCAACCCTGAGGTGGCCTCATCGTCTACTGCTGTGCTGGTCTGCGGCAGGTGGCGCCCAAACGTGGGGCCCCGACATTTCATTTCATTTCATTGTGTCTTCCACCCAAAGAAGAGGTGAGTAACGGAGAGATCGTGTTGGGTAAGCTATCTCCTTTCTTGTGTGTGTGAGTGTGAATGTGATTCCCTTAAAATACCCTCTTTTAAACAGTCAGGGATAGGATCCTCACTGGAGCATCCGGAGCTCGCTGATAAAGGATGATCAGTTCAAGATAGTGAGAAGTTTTTCTAAGAGTGAATGCTCGTGGTGCTGTGTGTGTGTGAGAGTGTATGATTACGGCTCCACGGCCTCGTGGCTACGGAGTCTGAGTGGGCTGCACCCGCGATTCCCGTGGAGGACGTCATAAGGCATAACGGTCATCTGCTCTTCGGAGCAGCCTGGTCCGGGACTTATACGGACAGACCTTAGCTAAGACGCCTCCGCAAGTTCCCGCGAGGGACACGGGCCGGACAGCACAGTTGAAAGAAATCTTTGCTTAAGTGAACAAAAGCACCACGAGACCAAAAACAAAAATCTTTTTCTATCTATATTAAAAAATATGATGGAAACACGAGGTATTAAAGTAAATAAGAAAGCTCTACTGCAACTTTATAAATTTATATTACGGGTATGCCCGTGGTTTCCAGAAGAAGGTAGTCTGTCACTGGAAACTTGGAAGAAAGTAGGAAAAGAAGTGAAAGAGTTTTATGCCCTTCATGGACCATCTCAGGTTCCGAGACAGGCTCTGTCCTTGTGGGTACAAATTAGAGATTTGTTGGTTGATGCCACTGAGGCAGAATTGTGGTAAGGCCAACAGAATGAAGTTCAGGATAATCCTAAAAACAATACTGATCCAAACACATCATTATTCGCTCAAGCCTCTGCTCCTGTATTAAAAGAATCCCTTTCCCAGTCAGAGGATGAGTTTAATGATCATGAATATACTGAAATGCTAGATAAATTAACTTTCAAAAATGATAAACCCTCCCCACCCGCTAACCTTTTTCCAGTTGTTACCAAACCTAAAATTGCATTACATAATAATCCTAATCATATCAAAGCCCATCAAGGGCCCCTAGGTGGCATTTTAGGATTAGCAAAAAAAAGCCAGTAAGGATATTTTTCATTTACTTTTCCCGTTGCCGGACCTCCGGCTTTGTCTCGCGCTGATTAAGGCCCTACATGGGAGGCCATCCCCATAAAAACTCTTAAAAAATTACAGTTAGCTGTTCAGACAACAGGTCATAACTCCCCTTATATTTATCAAATTATTGACATGTTATCAGCCACCTGGATGACCCCTTATGACTGGCATAATCTTGCCAACTGCTGTGCTGGTCTGCGGCAATGAGATACCATCTTACACCAGTGAGAATGGCACATATTAAAAAAACTAGCAACAACAAATGTTGGCGAGGATGTGGAGAAAAAGGAACTCCCCTGCACTGCTGGTGGGAGTGCAAACTGGTCCAACCACTATGGAGAGCTGTGTAATTTCTTGACCTACTAAACATAGAGCTTCCATATGAGCCTAGTTTTAAATACAAATAGAAAACTCTTCAATAACAGACATCAGCACAGGCAGAAAAAAAAAAAAATACCAAGGTAGTGCCGAGAGACCAGACAGGGCAGAAAATGACCCTAATTAAGTAATTTCATTTGCAAATTTTTTTAAAAGGAAAAGGAGAGTATATAAGAGACCAACAATAATCCTGTGGTACAAGTTCTCTGATCAAAAGCCGGCAAGTAACTGAGGCCTACCAACAGAAATGTGGGTGCACTCGGAAGCAGACTTTCTGGTTCCATTTGAGTCAGAGATGATGGCATCCCGTGACAGCTAGACTATCCCGTGAGAACCCTAAGTCAGACCCAACCAGCTGAGATCCAGTGGGAACTTGACTCTTAAGACACACTCATACTACTTATATGCAGAAGGGACCCTAGCAGCGACACTCTCACTTTGCAGATGGGAAAACTGACACCTACAAAGAAGGGAAAGATTCAAGTTAATGGCTGACCAAGCCTAAAGCTTCCTGACTGGGTCAAGGGTTTATTCACTGTCCGTCACAGAACCACTGAAGCTGACACACAGGTCAAGATTCCAGAGGAAAATAATGCCAAGCTTCTATTTATTTAGCTTCTACTGTATAAACAACACTGGGATAGGCACTAAGACACAGAAAAAGGTGGTCAGCTGCCCTCCAAGAGGTTACCATCTGTCTAGCTGGGGAGAACACTCTGGGCATAATGAAAGGTTTATGAGGACAAGTCCTGTGTTTCAGGAGATTAGAGATAAGAACAAAGTGATGTCACAGAAGACTTCTTTCCCATCTGGTGTAAGAAGAAAGCCTCACAAAATGGATATACTATGAATAGCCCATGGCAAGATGAAAGGATATTCAGGCAAAGGTTCTGGCAAAAACAGTCTTGGAATCTAGTCTGAGCATGATAGATTCTCAAGCCAGTAAAGGGAACTCCTTGGCAGGTTCTCCAAGGACCTGGAAACTATATACCTGGCTGCTTCCTTACCCTCTTAGCAGAGTGTGTAGAGCTCGGTATTCAGGCAGAGCTCAGTATTCAGGAGTCCATGTTTCTCAACAATCACTATGGCATTGAGGTCTCTCTCTCTCTCTCTCTCTCTCTCTCTCTCTCTCTCTCTCACACACACACACACACACACACACACACACACACACACACGGTGGGGGGGGGGGCGCTCAGTTTTCTGAGCATGCCCCATGACCCTGGGAAATTTTCCTTGTCTGGGCTCCACTGGGTGCTAAACACACTAACACTGAAGCAATCTTGTACAGCTAATCTTGGTACTATCCATGGGGTTAAGTGTGTTGCCCCTGACTCTTCATGGCCTCAATCTTTTTCCACAGACACTCTTTTATAGCAGTGTCTATCCATAAGCCTTGGAGAGAAGACCCCCAGAAAATAGGGATCAAACCCAGTTACTTGTGATAACCGCAATGCTATTTTCCTTTCGTTTTTTCCCACCTTAAGTTTTCCTTCACCCCTATTTTTATCACCTCCCTATTTTATCTTGTTGTAGTGAATAATTTTTATAAGCTGCTGTAATTTCTTTTTCAAGTGGGGATATCTATTGATAAATACATGCCTGCTTATCTCACCCATTCGCACAGCAGCCTGACAAGAGGATTCTCCAGTCTCTCCTCCAGGGATAGCTTGCCCTTCCCTCATAGACTCCCCAAAAACATCCTTTCAGGCACTAGTCAAATGTCACCTTTCCTACAAACCATTCCCTAACTCTCCCAGGTAAACCTCATCTCCCTCTACTCTGAGCTTCAACTGCATGCAGTATCTATCTCTTTATAGCATTTGCCCTATTCTGTACTGTAATTTACTCTAAACATTGGCAAAATAATAACAAATATTACTACTATTCATCATTATTATTATTTTGTTGAAGCAAAGCTGTTCACTCATGCCTTTCCTTCACTCAAGAACATTGAATGGCTCCCCACTACACAATAAAGGAATCCCTCACTTTACCACCAGTTTACCTCTAATGTGATTTTCTAACTTCCATTGCATACACCTTCTAACCAAACTATCTATTGTTCCTCAAGCAAGCCCTGTTCTCTGCTACAAGCAAAAGGAGCAGCAGATGCTGTGTGCCTCTCTCCAACACGGTGCCCAGACTGTGTACTCTACAGAGGACACAAACATAGACTCAGCTCTGGGGGCTCCCCAGTCTCTTAAACACTTTAATTTTATTCCCTCAATATTTCTTCCTCCTCCTCTTACTAGATCTCCACAAATTTATTCCACCCCCCAGGGCAGTATAATAGAAAGAACATGGAATATGGACGAAGGCATATAAACTATTTCTTAGTTCAATTCCTTGTTCTATCACTTAATAGCTGTGTGATTTTGGGGCAAATTCTTAACCTTTAAAATGGGGACCAAAAAAATTATTTTAAAGATTAAATGTTGTAGAAATATTTGGCCTTATACCAAACATATGGAAGGTTCTCAATAAGTACTAGGGATGATTATTGATGATTATTGTTCTTGTTACTATATTTGCTTTCATATCATGACAGACAAAAGCAGAAAGTCAGACTCCCACATCACAGACTTGGTCCCGAGTCTGGACACTGCTCAAGACATGAGGCCCTTTCCACATCATAAATCGCATTGTTTCCTCATATATCAAGTGGAAAATGCCACATTGTTGCTTCCTCAGACCATCAGTCAGTAGGGGCTCCTCTTCACCCCTCCCCAAGTCCTCCAAGCTCTATGAATTTTTTCGCTTGTAAGAATATGTCCCAAATGCTTCTATCAATAGGCATTATTCAACTGCTGGGAAAAGGGTCTAAATCAATAAAAAACCTAGAATCTACAGCTTCTCCATCATCTCCAGACAAAGCACAGCATAAGACAGGGGGCCACTTAATGTGCACATGAAAAATAAACTGTCAGTTTGTGACAGAGGCAGACAGGGAAGGCAGTTGCCTTTTGGTTACCTCACATTTGTGTCTCTCAGCTAAACACAAATGCTAAGAGTGCTCGGTAAAAGCAGGAGGGTAGTAGCAGGTTAAATTCACTCTGCAGTACACTCAGTAAAAGAGCCTCCTAGGGACTCAGAATGTAAGCGTAATTTGGGGCTGGCACTGGTATCAACCACCCCACACAGTGAGTTGGATGCTTCAATCTTGCGACCTAGCACAGTGTCACTGAGGCTGTTCCTGCTGGAAAGGCAGGCTACACCAGGCAGAGGCCAGCAAATGCCTGTGAGAGTGCACTCGAGTCCCACAGATAAAAATGGTTAGCTGCCTACCTGAAGGAAGGCCAGACCCCTTCTGTGACTTCCAGTCAATCTTAGAACTGGGATCTGGCTGAGTTATCTAAACTTTCTCATCCTGCCCCCTCAAAAAAGGAATCATCAGAATAACCATACAGAATATTTTGGTGGAAGATGTGGTGTGGTAACAACACCTGAAGGGAGAGATGCTATACTTCCAAACCACAAACAATGATGTAAACCACTATTACCACAATTTAAAAAAAAAAAAAATAGCTGCCCAGGGTTAAAGAGGCACTACCTATGGAGGGAAAGCCAGGCTTGCTTCTGGGTAACACCAGCTGGACCCTTTGGGGGTCAGATACAGAGGTCTGGCCTCTTGAGGGATACTGAGAACCAGCTAAGCCAGTAGCATGAGTCCCAAGAAAACATGCGCAGATCAACAGGAGGCAGGTGGATAGTCAGGAGACTATGTGAAGAGTCTCTTGACTGTGTCTTCACATTCTATATTTAGTTGGAGATAGGGTAATGATCCAAGTCCAAGATGCATGGTGATGGGCAAAGGGCATAATGTCAATGAAGAAAAAGTCACTTGAGTGCCCTCTAAGGTCTTTTTAACTTCAGAAGTTAAAATAGCCTCAGATGTATTTTACCTCCAAAGCCTAGAACCTAAGATACAAAATACAAACATTCAGCTTTAACTACATACATACTTAAGAACATATTTATGTTCATTCTGTTATTTAAGAATGTTCAGTTCTTCTACAGAAAACAAGAAAACACACACAATGAAAACAGACAACTAAGCATAGACAGTAAATCAGCAAGTCACTCAAGAGACATACTAGACATAGAATAAGTAAGCAAACATGCATGTGCTAAAGAAAAGCTACGGAGGAAAGACCCAAGTTGACACCTAACATTCATGCCAGACATAATAGCTCATAGGTGACACTCATGAAATGTCTGTTCAAACCACCTTCCTCCCAAACACACACATGTGATTCGTAGCTGTTTATCAGGACCACCCCTCAGCAGGCTCACCTTATTCTTGTGTCCATAACCATGTCATCAGTGAGGAAGGCTGATGAAGTCAGGGATGTGATCCTTCTACCCACTTGTACCCTACCCTAAGTACATAAACCTACCTCATGTATTTAGCGGTGAGCATTCAGTCCCATGATCTCTGGACAAGGTGCCCATTATATGTAAAGTACACTTAGAGGCCACCATCCCATCAAGCTGATTTCTTATCACAACAGGGACAAGAAAGGTAGTAACCTGAACAGTCTGTGTCAGGGAAAAAGGGAAAAATGGGAAAAAAGATACCAATTTCATCTCAAGAAAATACCATTTCACTGACAACCAAGATGAGTGTCCTCTTTTTGGCACTAAAACTGTGAACTAATCACTGCCTCTCAGAAACGCAGTGAATGACACAGTTAGGTTAAATTATCTCTGCATTCCTCTGAATCTGCCATTTGGGGATTTTAAGTGTGCTTCCAGCCTACACATCACAACTAACACTGCATCCTCAGAAACTGATGTCTGCATAAAGCTACTGGTGCTTTTGGAGAGTATCGAGATCTTCTGACTCCTATATTAGCAATGAAGATGTAAATGAGAGTGAGGTTGGAAAAAAATTTTTTTCTGGAAAGTCTCCTAGTCAACTATATGTCTCCTGTTTGTCCCTCTAGATCTACCCTCTATCTAACACTCTCCACCCAGTTCTAGACATACCCTCCATCCTCCAGACTGCTCTGGTTCCCAGAAGCCTGACCTGTTTGGACTGCATCAGGGTTCCTGGCACCCTGATGAGTTCATTCATTGGAAGCCCTAGCAAGAGATCAGTGGAAGGAAGAAGAATGAGGCAAGGGTAACCTCTACCTCTCCACAACCCACCCTGTAGGGTCCTGATGGGCCGGCTGTGTCCTACAGTCACAATTCCTTTTAAGGTAACCTTCTCATATGGACTCTGTCTAAAAGTTCTAGTAACCACTTTTTCCTTCACGCCATTAAATCTAGGAAAAGTGACCTCCCCGTTCATAGTTCCTGCCCACCTCTTTGTAAAGAATCCATGTTTCCTTCTAGGGCCCTGATGGTGCACCAGGTGAACTCATTTTCTCCCTAGTGTCATCTCTGGACAACTGATTCACTCTGAAAATGAAAATCTCTGCACTATGCAACTCACATTCTGAACTTTCTCTGGCACAGCTGAATTGCCAGGCAGAAGCTGAGCTATTTCTTGTCTATAGCCCTCTTCATGCCTACCTGCAAAATTTCCTGTTCCACTTGAAAAGAAAAAAGCATAATGGCTAAAAAGACTTCAGCTTTGTGTGTGGATGAGTAGAACAATGTCTGCGTCACTGTCAACTTACTCTTCCACCCAACCGAGTGACTCAACATCTCTCCTTGGAGATGACCTTGTGGCCCCTCTCAGCAGTGTCTTCCTATTCACAAGCCTCTCCCTGACAATACCCAGCCAATCCCCCCCTGGAAAAGGGTGTCATCAGGGGCCCTGGATCCCCATCAAAGGCAGTTCCAATTCTGTCCCCCACTTAACACAAACTGGAAGGTGACCCAAGTTGGATGCTTTCACCTAGTCTCTGAAGAATTTCTTTATTTAATTTCAGTTTCATTGAGGTATACTTGTCATATAAAATTATAAAGCCTATGCTGTGGTGATTTGATATATATATATATATATATATATATATATATATATATATATACACACACACACATACACATTATGAAGGGATTCCCTCCCCCATCTAGTTAAGTAGCACATCCATCATCACATGTTTATGTTTGTTAAAAACATATATCTTATACCCGCTTAGTAAATCAACTATACAAATTAAAATAGACAGCACTGTGAACTATAGTCACCATATTTTGTGTTAGATCCTTAGACCTTATTCATCCTATACCTGAAAATGTATACTCTTTTGCCAACCTCTCCCAATTTTCCCCAGAATTCTACCTCCCACGACAACTCTTCTATTCTCTGTTACTATGAGTTTCATTTTTTCATTTAGATTCTACACATAAGTCACACCATGCAGTACTTGTCTTTCTCTGTCTGGTTTATTTCACTTCACATAACGCTCTCCAGGTACACCCATGTTGCAAAGGGCAGGTTTTCCTTTAGAGAAACTACGTTCTGTCAGGCCTAGTTGAAATTAACAATGAACTTCTTGAGACGGTTTCGCTATAGTATACTAGGAATTGTTGTAAAAGTTATTGCATTCTGTGTACCAGACTCCCATCTAAGCATTTTAAGTGTCACACTACTCAATCTTCACACAATTGCAAGCAGTAGATACCTTTATCATTCCATCCCATTTTGAAGAAGAGAAAATGGCACAAAGAGGTTAAGCTACATACCAGGACTCAGGCCATGACATCTGGATCCAGCAACTTTACTCTTTCATTTTGAATGTTCTATTATGAAATTCTTTAATCATACATAAAAATAGAAAAATAGTATAACTAGTACAACTACTCCCCTTAGACTCATAGCCTAAATTTAACAATTAGTAGATTGTTGCCATATTTGTTTCATCATTTTTATAGAATTATTTTGAAGTGAATTTTAGACATCAGGACACTTCACTCATAAATGCTACAATATACATCTCTTAAACGTGAGGGCATTTCCTTATCCACAATAGCATTGTCACACATAACAAAATTAACAATAATGCTTCCATAGTATCTAATAAATAGTCTGCATTCAAATTATCTCATCTGTAACCACAAAACAAGGAATTCTTAATGAGTTTTCACGTTCTCCTAGCATAGGGCTGGGTTGATCCTGTCTGAATTATTCCAATTTTAGTTTAGCGGCTGTATCACCCCCACCACCACGATGCTATCTGCTCCTTGCTGCGCTCTCCCTTCTTAAATAGTCCTTCAAAATGAAAAACCTTCTTATTCCAGTTTTCCTTCCAATTAGTTCTCGCCCAAATCTAGTGTGAACCAATCCTTCCTGAGTGCAAAAGACCAACCTCCCCATTTCTGCTATTTTCCACTGTAGCCATGACCACATGAGACACAGTAAACAACATGCACAAGACACAGCACTTCTTACATCCACTGAGAACAACTCAACTCAAGAGAAGGGTGGGGGAAGTTTCTCTTGGGGGGTGGCAGGAGGGTGCAGTCTCACTAAGAGAGGAAGAAATTGTCAAAATGTGCTTCAGGTCTTTGCCTTGGGCACTCTTGATCTGAAAACAATGTGTGTGGCTCAAATGGTACCAAATGGAAAGGAAAAGCAAGACTGAGCATTGAGATCCTACACCCCAGCCAAAAATCAGTCCTAATATCACATTCCTAAAATCCAATACAGTCTCCTTCTTTTCTTCAGTGCTCAGCTCATGAGCTCATATGCTAGTAAGATGTCACCTTTAGCAATGTTTCAAAACCTTTAGGTTTTCACTCCACTCCTGGATGGAAAAAGTATGCTATGCAAGGATGGAATGGGTTGTCTATAACATTTGCTCCTGTTTTAAAGAAGGAGAAAGATAACGGAGAGAGAAATGAAGAAGAGCACAGAGAAGAAGGCACCATGTAAGTTTCCCTACTCATCAGGAACTACGGTGCTCCTGATAACATACCTCCAAATATCAAAACCCTATGTCCTGCCTCAAAAGGGCCGCCAGAGGAGTCCCAGCACTGCATTAGGATTTAACAAAAAAAGTCTCTCACCATCTCTCAGCAGTTTAAACTCCTATGTGTTCTTCAAGGCTTAATCAAAATCACCTCCTGAGTCTGGCACGCCACGATGCTTCCTTAGGATCCAGTTATGACCCAGTTGCAGGATATATCAAAAAGAGTTGTAATTATCTGTTTCCTTGCTTATCTCCACTGCCAGTCTTTGAGCTCCTGAGGCTAAAGCCAAGTCTTATTTATCTATGTATCCTCAATCCTTAACACAAGGCCTGTCATATACCAGTCATTTAACAAGCATTGCTCACATTGAACTGATTCTAGCACTCCTCTCAAGAACACCTCTCTGGATCTTGCTAACAGAACTAGAGTGCATTTCTTAATTTTTTTTTTCTTTACTTAAAAAATTCTCCATTGCTTCTCAGTAGTTCACTTGATAATCAAACTAAAAACACCACTCATCTAGAAAACTTGTGTCTATGTACACAGAGCACATAAATCTGCTTCTTATTAGAGTTTTCTATGTCCCCCTATGCATGACTCCTGGAGAGTTGGCCCAGCCTTTTTCAATCCTCACTACCCCACTGTCAGTGCTTTACATATGGCACACCCTGGAGAAATGTTTGTTAAATTGACCTAATGGTGTCCATGATCCAAACTCCCTGGAGAAGTTGACCATCTGCCAAATATAGCTACAATGTGTTTGAATTATGTTAAGTAGCTGACAAAGTTCAAGCCAGGAAGAAAATTACCAATCCCTCCTGGAACTGAGCAGAGGGAAGGGTTTTCTTGCTCCCAAAATGTCCAAACATCTTGTTCTAAATACTGACATCTGTTTGCCTCCAGCTCGCTGCTCCCAATGTTTGCCAACTGACCGAGAATATTTGTGTCTTTACCAACCATCTTCCCCCACGCACCCACATCACTTCTTTCCCAAGCTGGCAACTTCGCAGGCACTACTGTGTCAGCACTACACAGGAAACAAGGGCAAATACCCACCTCCACAGAGGGGCCAGGCTACGGACTCTGCACTCTGGACAAACGCACCATCAAAGCATCCTACTGGTTCCCTGCCCTGCAGAAGTCCCCATCTCTACTTCTCTTCCAGTGTCCACTTAAATCACATTCCACCACTAATGACACTGAATCTTCATCCCAAATGTATGAATCTCTTTGGAGAGAAACCAACTACCAGGGTTTGTTACCTGCATCTTCTCACCTTACATTCCACAATTCTTGACTGCCTCTTCTTCTGCCCCCCAACTCTCCTTGGGCATCTCATTGACTCATCTTTCCCTCCAACACTCCCATCCTCAGTTGAGACATCCTCAAAGTGGAGTCCTGAAGTCAAGATGTCCATGCAGCTCTCTCCATGCATCCCTCCCCACCCTCTGCTCTCCCATTCTTGAGAAGGGTCCACTGCCTTATACAGAAACACCTTCTCCAGCTTAAATGCATGGCATTCTTTTTCCTTCACTTCCTTCAGTGCCCTGAGGTTACTGATTCCCAACCCCAAGTCGGGGACTCCCAATTCATAGCTCAGCCAGCTTCTCTCTGTCCCACAGCCTCAAATGTTTTTGAAGTAACCACACATTTTGATCTCCCCTTTCCAAATAAGCTCCTTTCCCAACATCCCCCTTTCTTCTATCGTACCTCCATTTTTCTTAGTTACCAAGGTAATACATGTTCTCCAAAAAAAAAAGAAAAAAAAAACAAGAGAAAGCAATTAGAGAAGAGAAGCAAGAGAGAGTGGTTTTTTTTACTTGGAAAGCAGCAGGAAAGTGTTAACACCTACACTCCAACACAGAAGTTAAAGATGTGAATTTCTAGGACCTACCTCCAGAGATCTCAATTCAGGAAAGCTGAGTTGGGGCCCAGTAGTCTGCATTTTAAAAATGCCCCCAAGTGATTTTGATATAAATTGTTATAATTCACATTCTGGGAAACACTGAGTCTCATATTTGGATACAGGATAAAGCAGACAAGACTGAAAATGTGTAAAGCCCAAAGGTGGCTTTAAATAGAAGCAATAAACTGTTAGCAAAAGCCCTGTCACTTAGGGATTTCTACTAAAACCACAGAACCAGAATAGACTGCAGATATTATCTGCTCTCACATCTTCATTTGACAAAGAAAAATTTAAAGTCAGAGAGGCCAGCTACCTATCCAAGGCCACATAACTCCTAGGCAGAGTGTTTAACATTAAGTTACAAAGGATGTCCTCTCCACAGAGGTAAACAAAAAGTTAGCATGCAAACACACGCATACATAACACAGGCTTAAAGCAGCACTTCTCAAAGTTTAAGGTACAGATGAATTAATTACATGAGCCTTTTTTTATATGCTGAATTTGACTGAGCAAGCAAGTCTGGGGTCCTGAGATGGTACATTCTAACCAGCTCCCAGGCGATGCTGATATTACTGATTCACCACCTGCCCTCTGAGTATCAAAGGTCCAGAAAGTAAAATAACTGTTCTTTCGTTGTTCTAGCCCTTTACAAAGAGTACTTATGCCACAGAAGTGGCCTACCCCAGCCGCTCTCACCCCACTGTGTGAAGTGAGTGGACTTGCTGCGTGGCTGCTTCCAGATTTGAGCCACTAATCACCTGCCGACAGTCAGCAAGGGGTGGAGCCCAGAACAAAGGGGGATTAACATGCCTCAAACCTCAACTGAAATATCTATGTTGAAAAATGTGATGAGATGGTGAAAAATGGAGGCTTTAAAAAGATATAGCCATGTATTTTTCATAAAACATGTAGGAGATGTTTCAAACTGATATAGGAGATTATTTCATTTTGAAGAACTCTTTCAAATTAAAAATAAATGTTGTTGTCTAGAACTACATGTAGAAGCAAACCTAAGATTTTGTTTGGAATGAAGAAATAAAGATGCTCTTAAGTACCATTATTATGAGCAAAAGCCACATTATACCCAGAAGGAGAACAGCATCCTGGCTCAGAGGTGGGTGCTGGACCACACTACTTCAAAATCTGTCTCCATCATTTATATACTACATGATATGGAGCAGGTCTTTAAATCTTACTTTCCTCACCTACAAAGTGGGGTTATTATAAAAATTTAGTTACTAAAAATAAACCAAGAATGATGCTAGACAGAGTGGACATTCAATACAAACTGGCTATAAATATTTCCAGAAATGTGAGTAGCCAATAAACCATAGTTTAGAGAATTCCACTATCACTGAAGAATTCAGCTTGATCAGTCATAAGGTAAAACTGTCTACTATATCTGCCTCCCCAAGGCTTATTGAAATTGTTGAGACACACACAGGTTACTGGCTCAATCTCCACTCCTCTTGGAGTGTCTCAAGCCATATCATGGGCCTGTGACAGGGGCACATATGGTCATTCAGTCATATCTAGGTACTTATTAGCACCCCCAACAGCTTCATGGGTATATGGTTGCACAAGGCCCTGTGCTTGAGACTTAATACTCTGGGGTAACTCTCTCAACATTCTTAATAATTTAATCTTTGAATCTGTGTCTTGGAAGTGAAATCTGATGAGAAAATTGTTCAAGTGCCAGGTGGTTGGAGTCTTGCCTTATGCATAGGCCTCCTTCCAGAAACTATTTCTCAACCCTCCATCCCCACAGCCCCAGGCCTTGTTCAGGTTCTCCATTCCTGACCTCTACTAGAGCCCTGGACAGTAACTGGCCTCAACAATGGTAAAGGAAGCCAGTGGAAAGTGGAGAGGAAGCGAATCAAGCTGACTTGGAAGCTAAAAACTTCTCAAGAGAAGAAGTCTGCCAATCTGGAGAATGGTGACTAGGTTGAAGAGATAAAACTATTAAAATCACTGCCAGAAAATGTTTCCCAACATGTATGCCAGTATGGTCCCCAAATTATATATCAAGATATCCCAGGGCACAACAGTAAATTCAACAAGATTCCACGGGATGTTTAAATTTTTGTGGAAAATATATCAATACTTAACATCTGTCAGATACCATATGAGCGACTAGCACAAGAGAGTTCTCTGTTTCAACATTAAATTGCACTTCACTCCTTTCTATGACATCATATCTTTGTACAAGGATTTAGTATAGTTGCTATGATAAAAAGCAAGCACAGCACAAAAGTCAAAATCGTACAGGAAATGAAGGGAGCATTACTCAATCTGATTCAAAGGTCTGAAGAGTTGTGCAGTGACCAATATATATTGCACGTCCAGCTAAGTAGTAAGTAATTGGTTATTTAAGAATGAAACATATTTTTCTATTGATGTATTTATATTACTTTTTCACATTGTTAGGACATAAGCATTTATTACGTTGTTTGGATCTAACAATTTAACCAGCATATTTTTACCACCTTCCTTGACTGACCTTCTACCATCTCACCTTCTTAGCCTGTATTTATCTTCCTCCTTCCTGGCCCCTTGCTGTCCTAAATCTAGCTTTGGCATTCATTCTGGCCCAACTTGGCTCTCTGGTTCTAACTCTAGGTTGCTCTATAAACTTTGAGAACTTCTTGACCTTTAAATCTTGCTTGTGTTTCTTCAATTCTAGTTTCTCATCCTCTGCCCAGCTTCCAAAATAATGCTCCCATGTAAAGGCAAAGCAGTAGGAGATGGGGAGCAGGAGTAGAGTGGGGGAAACTCTAAGGAAAAGAACAAGATATGGTCCTGGAGGTTTAAGCACTTTGAGGATCACCCTCCCCAACAGCTCTTCACCAAGCCAAATGTGATAAAGAATAAATCAATAGAAGTTAAAACTCCCTCTAATAGGGAGGAGGAAGATCTGGCAAGGCCAGTCGGAGACAGATATCTCTGGGGAAAAGGATTTGCCAAACTCCAATTTAAAGAAGTTAGAGTCTCTGAGAAAATTCAAACAAAACTTTTCTCCTTTCAAAAATTCTCCTTTCAGACCAGGAGAGGAAACAAATCATGTTTAAGAGTAGTTGTTATATGTAGATTATGGTTACTCCAAAATTGTTGACTATACTTTCTTGGGAAGCCTTTAAATACTTGGTGGGTCCTATGAAAGTATGAACTAAGGATACTATATCACTATAAATGGCTCAGACTTTATTCTCTACAGTTCACCAGAGATTAGCCAGACTGGGAGCTTGTAATTACCAGATTTCTGACAGATTGCTAATGGCTAAGGACAGACAGTTGCAGGTGGCAATTTATTCTGATTTTTTTTTTAGATTTATTTATTTATTATTTATTTATTTATACAAGCACTGGGTACAGTCAGAAGAGCGGGAGGGTGAGAGAATTCACCAGAGCCAGAGCGGGGAGCAGAGCAGGCAGAAGGACCGAAGTGCACTGCTGAGGGGAGCAGCGGGCGGCAGGAGAGGTCTGCGCGCCATGTGGGACCCTCCTCTGGTGGCCGGGGAGCAGCGGGGGATGGAACTGGCACTGCAGAGGCCGCGGGCAGCTTCGCAACCCAGTGCTCAACTGCTGCGCCACTGGGGAGGCCCTATTCTGATTTTTTTTTAATTTAATAAGTTTATTTTTTATTTTCTTACATAGTTGTTCATTTTTAATTTATTCTGAATTTTGTGAGTCATGTGTGAAAACAGGGACCATCCCCCTCCCCCAATCTTTATAGGACAGAGTCAGATAATCAAAAGAAACCCTTCTCCTAAATGCAGCCACAAAGAGACCCTATACACTTTCAAAATGATTTAGAGATGGAAGGAATCTCAGCAATCATTCATTTCAGTACCTTCATTTTACAGTGAAGAAACTCAGGCCCAGACTGGTGCAGTGGCCTGCCCAAGAGCAGAGGTGGTGATACAGACCTGAAAGCAGCACGCAGAGCTTGCAGCTCCAGAACAGGGACAAGCCCCATTGCACCACACTGCAGGAATAGTGTGTGTCACAAACCAGTCAGAAGACTTGAGGTCTCTACTGACATCCAAAGCAGGGCAAACTTCCACTGATCATATTTTTTATATCCCCCCCCCAAAAAAAGACAATAATGCCCAATTTTTTTTTCAAGGGCTGAGCAGTATCTGGAAAGTACAACCTGAACTCTATCATACACATGATATGCAGGGTAAGAAGCAGCAAAAAGTTAAAGCACCCCAAGAAGATGAAAAACATGGGGTTAAGAGTCCTGACACTTGTAGAGAGAAATTGCCTCCTTTGTTCTTAACCTTCACAAAAGTTCTCCAGGAATTCAAAAGGCTCTCACCATTTAAGCTGATATATGGAGAGATCAAATTGAATCCAACTGCCCAGACATGGAAAAGTTCCAGAGAAGAAACCTCAATAATGTACATCTTGAATTTTCTGGAAGGTATGAATAAAGTGTGTACCCATATTCAGAACTATTTAAATGTGTAAAAATTGAGATAATCTTGGCATGGGGTGTGGGGAAGGCACCCACCAGAGTGCCTGACAGAGTCCTGCTCTACTTCATAGAGATTTGGGGTTGGATTACGTGATGCCACCTCTGCATCAGGTCCAGACAAATCTAGAGTTCTATGGTTTTAGGGTTCTGGGATAGCTAAGCATATGATTACACACTTGGTCCTGGGTTCCTCAAAAAGACCTCAACTGGGGAGCTGCCTTCATCTTTCTCAAAGGAAAAATAAAAACCTAAGTGAAAAATCACAAACATGCTTATTCATTGCCTAGCATAATGCTAGATGGAGTAATTGGAATGATCTGAAAAAAAGTCTGAGAGAATTACCTCTCTACATAAGAAATCAAATACTTCAAAACAAACTAGGTAAAACAGATTGACTGGCTATAAGAGTTTAGAAACTGGGTCAGGATACAGAAGAAATTAGATGACCTCCTTTTGATTCAAGAGACATGGTGAGTGACAACAGGAGCAGGCTAGAAGAAACATTCTGGCTAACAGTTTTCAGACTTCTGTGAACCCTACACCCCTCCAGCAGTCCAGTTGTCCTGGCTCAAAAACCAGACATTACAATTAGATTCTAGGAGAATTACAGAATATTAAGTGTACAACCAAGTCTCATGTGTGTCCTCTGCTAGAAAGTGATGCATTACAGAATCTGCCAGGAAATGCTGAAAATAATTTGTTATCAATTTATGTAAAATGGAATCCAAATCCTTACCCTTCTCCTCCCACCCCACCCCCCCAAAAAAGTAACTGTTACACCAGGTAATGTGGAAATTTAGCATTTACCCTTTAGGATGAAGAATTCACCAGCCTTCCTAAAGTTCCAAAGGTCCTAAATATTAATGGTTAAGTGAATGAGCCAGGATATTTGCCATAAACCCACAAACTAAAGAGTTATTTAAGTAGACTATGAACAATAAACTTCTAGAGAAACTTTGGAATGACTGATAATAACCCACAAAGTTGAACTTAAAGTTAAACCCTAATCAGGACACCCAGAAATCCAGATGACTGGGGAAAAATACATGTTATAATTATTATCAGGGAAATTTTTTTCATACATCTCACAAAGTTCCTACTGCCAAGATAGAATTTAATTAATTGGTGGACAGACTAGTCTAGACCACCCTGCTATACACAGGTCAGATGACAATAGTTTCAACCATGTGAAAAACAGTCTGAAGGCCTCTGCCAGTTATAAAAGGAAAGTATAATAGATATAATATGTAAGGCTGTCTGAATGGGAATCATGAAACCACATACAGACTACCTGCTAGGAAAAGCACTAAGCAGTACATTCTGAGGCTCCACCAACCTGCACGGAAGTAACAGGACTGGGGGTGAAAAAAAAGCTATGCAGGAGCTCTCTAAAGCTTGTCCAGCAGTCAGATACATAAGGATATTCAATATTTTCTCCATTTGCTTCCAGAGGCTTCTGCAACCTTTTAAATAAAGCAGTAACAGGAAAATAGGACATAGAGGAGGAAGTGGTGTCACAGCTAATACTGAAAAGACCCAAGCCTTTCATAGGCAGTCATCTCTAGGAAGCCCCAAGTTTTCCTTTTGCCTTTGAATAGTCACAAAGGAGGCTGGGAAGGGAGGCATATGTATCCATATGCAAGTTTTATAAGTTATCTATGTCAATTTTTTACCCAAGTCCAATTTCACTCCCTTATCTGTGCTTGTATTTGGCAAGAAGCCTGGGGATTTCCCCATTTTGCACATGGCAGACACTATCCCTAGGATAGGAAAAAATTAATTTGACATTAAGCATTCAATCCCACTGGAATGTTTGTGCACACAGAGCCAAGAAGAAATGGATCTAAAAGGAAGCACTTCTTGGAGGTGACAGGAATTTTAATGCTGAAAATCATTGCGTATCAAGTACCCAGTAAGATGGTAGCAGTACACACATTTGCGTTGAATGGAGCAACATCACACACATGCACACAAGTATATTATATGCACATACAGACATGATGGCTTGCAATCCTCATGGGAAAAGTGTTCAGATGTATCATCATTGTCCAGCCAGCAGTACTGTTCTCTCTCTCTCTCTTTCTCTCTCTCTCTCTCTCTCTCTCTCTCTCTCTCTCTTCCCTCCTTCCCTTTTTCCCTTCCTTCCTCCCTTCCTTCCTTCCTTCCTTCCTACCTTCCTCCCTCCCTCCCTCCCTCCCTCCCTCCCTTCCTTCCTTCCTTCCTTCCTTCCATCCTTCCTTCCTTCCTGCCTGCCTGCCTGCCTGCCTGCCTGCCTTCCTTCCTTCCTTCTGTCCATGGCTTGTATTCAAAATGTTTACAGTTTGAAGAATATAGCAGGGCTAAATTTCCTTTAGAGTAGACAACTATAACAGCTTGTAAAAAGTTCCCATAGTTCCAATGTGATTCCTGTGATGTCAGCTTTTGTGAAAGTAATGTTACCTTCTCCCCACAACCCAAACCAAAGCCAGATTATCTGAGAAATCACCTCTCCTTCAACCCCTACCTCAACAAGGCATGAAATCCTGTAGAGTCCACTGCCATTACAATTCTTGTATCATCAATTATATTTTAGTAACTGCCTGACTATAATTCTTATCTCCAATTTTGCCCATCTAACGCTATCCTGACCCTTCTAAGTTATCGTTTTCATTCCATCACTTCAATACTCTAAGTTTTTTTATGATTCCTTTATAGAATAAAATTCTGGAGATCATGGAAAATCTACATCTCACATGCATCTCCAGTTTCTCTCACCCAACAACTTCTAATTTGCCATGATCTCCCACAATGCTCCACTTTGGCCCACCCTTCTCCCTCTCCCAGGAATGCCCTTCTCCATTCTGTCACTCTGGACAAGGAGCTCATCTTCCATGGCATCAAGCATCCCTACTCTAGGACCATGCCCACATGTGCCAGAATAGGCTTCACCACTCTCCTATTTATGTCCCTCATTGCACGAGTACAGTCATATCACATACCTGGAGTGCCTTAATGTACTTAGTAAAATTCTAATGCTTCCCGCTACAAAACATGAATTACTTAAAGGTCTGGAGAAAGGAGGAGGGTGGAGAATATATGGTATTCTGGATAGAAGGATAAAGACGAAAGACAAGATAACAATTTAATTACCCAGTGTCCCCCTTAGAGATGATGTGGTTGGAATGGATTTGCCAAAAGGAAGACGTTAGGCTGCCTTCTCCATTTTCTCAAAAGAAGAAAAGTTCAAGGAACTGAGCTGGCAGGAATATCAATAAGTTGGTCATCCTGTGCCTTGGGAGAACTGGCACAGAACATCTGATAGAGCCCTGATGAAGAAATTATTTAGAGTTTTTGGGCACATCCCTAATTACAGATTTGGAATCCAAAGGAATAGGCTGAGGGAGTGTAGACTTTTCAACAAAGGTCCAGAAATCCC
The DNA here is from genome assembly GCF_964194135.1 of Talpa europaea. NCBI lineage: Eukaryota > Metazoa > Chordata > Mammalia > Eulipotyphla > Talpidae > Talpa > Talpa europaea. Next base: position 104,220,651 of record NC_140070.1, on the reverse strand, counting down.
AGAAACTTGAATCTTCTTTCAAAATATTCTAAAGACCAAAACAATTTTAAGATCCTTGCTGACCATCAGGATGGTTCCGCTACAGGAATTAGCGGCCCTTTTCACAAAGCAAGGATGCTGGGTCACCTATGAGCTCTGGGACCAGGGACTTACCAAGCAGTCTTGAGCTGCAGAGACAAAAATTCTCAGAATGGACAATCTTTAGAGAACCAGGCTATAAAGATCTTGAGACCAGTAACCATCTGGTTTCTCTCCTCACTGGTTTTCATGATGTCTATTTGACTCAGCATGTTGTAGATGGAAGTCACACTCGAGACCACTATACCTGAGGCTCAGCTCTCTCACAGGTGTCAGAGAGGAAAAGGGATTTGACCAAGTCTACCAGTAACAACCCTGTTCTCCAGACACCTAGTTCTTTCCATTTGAACCCCCCATCTGACGCCATCATTTACCAATGATTTAGCTTTCCTTCTATACTTTCCTTGCCTGTCTGATTTACCCATCTCATTGTTTCTACAATCTTCACAGGGAAAGAGTTCCTGTTTTTCCTAGTCAAGCTAGGAACACTGCTCATAGCTACTAGGGTTACATGAGCCCAGGAACCCTGGAGTGACAACAACATATAAGGCGCAAAAGCTTTCCTGTGTCAATAAAAGTGACAGAATTCTAGTTAAAAACAACAGCAAACAGGGCCTCCCCGGTGGCGCAGCGGTTGAACGCTGGGTTGCGAAGCTGCCCGCTGCCTCTGCAGCGCCGGTTCGATCCCCGGCTGCTCCCCGGCCACCGGAGGAGGGTCCCACATGGCGCGCAGACCTCTCCTGCCACCCACTGCTCCCCTCAGCAGTGTACTTCGGTCCTTCTGCCTGCTCTGCTCCCCGCTCTGGCTCTGGTGAATTCTCTCACCCTCCCGTGCTTCTGACTGTACCCAGTGCTTGTATAAATAAATAAAATAAATCTTTAAAAAAAAAAAAAAAACAGCAAACAAACAGCTCCACCACAGAAAGAAGCAGAGCAGTATCTCTAACTTAGATTTCTTTTTCTATTTATTTATTGTCAATTTAAATAGAGCCAGTTTCCATGTCCTTTCTATAGAATATATGTTCATAAAAACTTAGATTGGGGCCCCTCCCTAGTGGCACAGGTTGTTGAGCGCCACACTGTGAAGCTGTCCGAAGTCTCTGCAGTGCCGGTTTGATCCCGGCCAGCCGGCAAGGGTCCCACATGGCACACAGACCTCTCCTGCTGTACCTGCTGCTCCCCTCAGCAGTGTATTTCAACTGTCTGCCTGTTCTGTACCTCTCTCTGTCTCTGGTGAATCCTCTCACCCTCCTGCACATCTGCCCTGTACCCCGGTTCTTGTATAAATAAATAAAATCTTTAAAAAATAAAAAAAAAACCTTAGATTGATGTTAAAACTACTAAAAAGTAACTAGAACTGGTTATTTCAGGAGACTGAAGAGACTCAGAAAGCAAATCCTACCAAGGTAAGGGAGGAACCAGACAGATTAAAAGCCCCCAACTCAAACTTTAGTCATATTTACCAGATCAAAATGCTAACCTCTCAGAAAGCAGGAGTCCACAGGGTAGCCGTGTATGTGCTGCATGTCCATCCCATCGCCCTCTTGCACTGCAAGCTTCCTGAAGACAGACTGTGCCACCGTTCCCTCTGTGGACAGCACATGGGATGTAAGAAGTGCTCACTAATGCATGCTGGCAGCATGTGTGTCACGTCCCTGCATGTTTACATGCACAGACATCTATGTTTCTAGACAGAATCCCGATGAAAACAGTCTTAGAAGTTCCATTTCTAAACCTTTCTCCCCCAATTTTTTTGTTTTAACTGGAGTGATCATTTTTTTAAATATAATATACTTTTCCCTTTGCCTTACACATATTTAACCTCTGCCTTGCTCTGCCAGAAGCATCTATTTGCCTCAGGGAAGTTTAGGATACTTATATTAGCAAGCAGAGTTCAGCTGTTAACATCTGGGACAGATTTTTTCTGTATGCAGTTTGAATTCTCAAGCTTCCATTAATATATTAAGATCCAGACTGGTCCCACTTGACCACTGAGGACACTTTAAACCAGCAGCAGAGAGTACTCAGGACACAATATGAGGCAGACCCTTGCCACAAGACAAGGTTGTTTTCAATCATCAGAGGAAGGTGGGGAAAATTCAGTCGAGGAGAGCAGATACCAGGGTCAACCTCCTAGTACATACCTACCTTAAAGCCCAAGCAAGGTTTGGAGGAGGGGTGTAGCTTTAGAATATATCTCAACAGGATGAAGACGCTGAGAATGCTAAGTCCACTCCTGAAGAGGACTTGGACACTACTATAAGTCACATACCAAGATCCACATGGTATAGAGGTAAGGGGATGAAAACAGCACTAGCTGATGCAGGGATCTAGTTAGAGAACCAGGTGCAGAGGTCCTGTCCTCTCACAGTTGACACTGGGTGTGCTAAGAATCCACATACTTCTTTATTCCCTAATGGTGCTACTCAGAGCTGCCCTAATCAAAGGCATGTACCCAAGCCTAAGAGGCATCTGTGTGCAGCGTCTCTGACCCCATAGGCTAACAGCTGGGACTTGAATTTTAGTGCTGTGTATCAGTACAACATCTCAAAAAGCAAAACAGATCTAGACACACACTTGGAGACACCCATTACAGGGATCAGACCAGACCAGCCCCCATGAAACAAAGACTAGGGAGTCCAGCCACCATGTTGGACATCCTTGCCCCTCCCTCACCACTACCGCCACAAATTCATGTGAGCAGTTTTAAACATCCCGTTCTGAAGTGAAATGGAAGAACAGGAGAAAATCTAAGTGAGCAATTTACCTGAAAGAAATACTTATCTAAAAAAGACTGACATACTATGAACTATTGCCAGCTTGGGGTGAGGGTCCATGAGAAAGATGAACTCCACATTAGAATATTTTAAAAGTTACATCTTCTTTGTACATCTGGGTAAAAAGAAGTAAGCATATATCTGAGCTACCCTGTTGCCCATCAGAAAGAAAACCTCAGTCATTCAGGGCAGTTAGAAGAACCGCTCTTCCACTCTCATACATCTGTCTCTTCCAAAAGCAAATGGAATATATCATGAAACATTTCACTCCATCTCTAGTGCTGCCAGTTTCCTACCAGACAAGAAAAAAAAATGTACAATCCTCAAATGCTGCATGGGCTGTCATTCCCATTCGAGTCCCTGAGCTCAGCTTTCAACCACACTCAAAACCAAGAGAGACCCCAGAGAAAGGCAGCTGACAAAAACTCTTTTCATTTAGTCAGCAATTTTGTTTTTTCAAAGCATTTTCCTTCTATTATCTCACTTTATCTCATTCTATTCCTATGAGATATGGCAGGGCAAGTATGTTTACCTCTTTCTTCAAATGAGAAAAGAGAGGTCCCATCTGTAACTAGCTTGGCTGAGTTACAGAGCTAATTAGTGGTGGGTAGAATTGGAAACCCAGGTCGCCTGAATCACATCTTTGGATTCTTCTAGCTAAACACAGACTGTAGCCTTGTACACACAACCTAAAGCACTTCCATACCTGCGGTGTAGGAATAAACTTTCACTGAAGGCCACAGAACTCATGCAACTTTTTGGGGTGCTGTGACTGCAAATCTGTCTCCTAAGTCATTGAAAGGCACGCAGCAGAAGAGACCTAGAATGGCCTTTATCATTTATTTAAGTGCCACTATTAAAAATTAGACACTCCACAGCAAGTTATACCTCATAGAATAGGGGCTGGCTGTTCTCCTTCCCTCCTGAGAATAAAAGTGAAGGAAACCTACAGCTGTCCTCCCATCACTTTCAAAAATAATCAAATAATGAGTGAGCTTTCTTGCTATTTGGATCTGTACTTATATATGCACCAGGTATTTATCTGTTGAATTTATCCTAACCTCAGGAAAGAAAGGGGAGAAAGAGCATTCACTTTCAACCATAAATCCTGCACCTTCATGTAACTGGTTTTTTGTTTTTTGTTTTTTTAAATGTAACTGTTTTTTACAACAGGGTCAATGCCTTTGCCCCTTCTAAACAACCAACAAATCTGTGTTCCCACGTTACTCCCATAAAAAGGCTATGCCTTGGGGCCTCCCCGGTGGCGCAGCGGTTGAGCGCTGGGGTGCGAAGCTGCCCGCGGCCTCTGCCGCGCCGGTTGGATCCCCGGCCGCTCCCCGGCCACCGGCGGAGGATCCCACATGGTGCGCAGACCTCTCCTGCCGCCCGCTGCTCCCCTCAGCAGTGTACTTCAGTCCTTCTGCCTGCTCTGCTCCCCACTCTGGCTCTGGTGAATTCTCTCACCCTCCCGCGCTTCTGACTGTACCCAGTGCATGTATAAACAAAACAAACAAACAAATAAAATAAATAAATAAAACATGCCTCTATTTAAAAAAAAAAAAAAAAAAGGCTATGCCTTACTTTGCTCAACAGATATACACATACTGGTGTATCATATATTTAAATGAATTGGAGAGAATGAATTCACTTAGGAAAAAGTCTACCTCCCCTCATTCTGTGATCAAGAGAGAGAGTACACTTAGGAAACAAGACCAGGAGGAAATCACTCCAATCAACAAACAGGTGTTCTTTCTGATTAATGAGACTGTAGTGGCTTTTCTAACCTTTACACTTTATCATAGTCTCCAAATGCTCAATAATAAGGCAGCATTACTTTTATAACAACAACAAAAAAAAAACACCCCACAGGGTGAAAAATAACATTCTAAACGAGTATACTAAAAATTGCTTTTAAAAACAAAACCTTGTTTACCACGTATTTAAATTAGATTATCGTTTAGTTTGTAGACAATAAGTTCATATTTAATGAATTAATGAATGAGGAAAACTCACTTTCTGCCTGATCTTCAATTATCCATCTTTTTCTATATCAATACCCCCAACCCAACATGACCATAAATTCTTCAGCATTTGCCCTTAGTATCTGCCATAATACTGGCACGTGGCGGATGCTCATGGAATACTGATTAGCTGATCCATCTGTATGTTTGATTTTTCCTGAAAGAGTACATCTTTCCTTTTCCAGTTTCAGCACGTATGAATATATGAATATTTACAAGCAAGTGATAATAAGGATGTCCTCTAATTAATCCAGGACCAATGAAACAGTTATATTTCAGTCAATACTGATTTCATAGGTCTTTGTGTTTAAGGTAGAAATTCTTGTATACAAAACCCAATTATTTTCCTTAACAGTGTTTCACTATAAAACTACCAAATAGCCCATACACCAATAAATAGCTTTTAAAAAAAATCAAATCAACAAGTACTAATCAAATATTGTCTGCAAGGCACAGAAGTGGGTGTTGAGAGGAATACATCCAAGTCCAAAACAAAATGTGTGTGCAGCTTAATTGGGGAGACTACACATGGCCATTTTCCAAGAGAGGACCTCCAAAAGGCCTTAGAGTTATCAATGTTCAGTAAGGTTTTGGTAAGAGGCTCGTGTCCAGATGAGCTGGTTCACACCCCATCCCCACACTGATGTTTCAGTCATGGCCCAAGAACTCGAGTCCCCTCCAAGACCTCCAGGGATGAGCAAGATGCAAGTCTGTGCAATGACCTATTTGGAACTCAATTGGACAACCCATTCTTTCATGCGATTCTTACTCATCATTCTCCAGAGAATAGATTTAGTCTGTCACCTCTCTTCTCAGACTCATGGCACCCCTCAGTTCTTCAGACGACTTGGTTCCCATTCATGGCAAAGACTGAGCTCTAGAATCTGATATGAATACCGCCTGGTTTTTTTCCATTACCACCAAGGAAGAAGTGTCCCTCCATTTCAGAATTTCATCCTTTTCTGACTTTTAAGAAACTGGTGTCTATTCTGGTACCTTCCCCTGCTCACCTCCCCCAACTTTCCACACACACGCATCACTTACTAAAACTTTCAATCTCTACCACTGTCTCCTCCCATGACATTTTCAAACATTCAGAGATTTTTCTACCTGAAAACATGATAAAAAAGAAACAAATTTCACTGGACCTAGCAATCTTTTTGAAAATTTTATAGAGGTATAATTTGCATGCATAAAATTACACCTACAAGTCTACAACTCACTGAAATTTCACAAACAATTCAGACCTATGATCAAGAAGCAGAGCACTACTGATACTCCTAAAATGTTCTATCAATTACTATACAATGTTTCTCCTTACATTTATTACCAACTGCTTGACCAGTGGTCTGTCTTCATTTTCTCCATCTCCTTATCTATTTCAGGCTAATAATTGCCTTCTACAATGAACCCTCTTCACATCCATCCAGGTGAGGTTGTGGATCATTCCTCTATATGCTCAACGCAGCGAATGCAATCCTCTTAAAGCACTTATTACATTACACTACAATTGTGTGTTTATGTGTCCAGCAACCCAACTATCAATAAATTGTTACCCTCCTTGTGGGAAAGATTATTTCTTATTTGTTTGTATACCCCAAGTCACTGGCACTTATAGATGCACAACTGAGATTTTGCATTTGAATGAATGAGTACAAGAATGCATGAAGAGATCCTTTCACTGTAATCTAGTACTCTACTGAGACTGATAAGTCTTTGTCCAGTTCTCATCAAATGTGATAATGATATTTAGTTGTCAAAACTTAATAGCTAGGATCATGAAGAATGACTAGAAAATTGTGCTGTTCCAATATTTAGTTAAACAGTCTCTTTATATCCAAGTGTCTGCGCCTGTTGCGTGCCAGTGCACTGGGGCACACAGAAGAGACTTAATATCTTGCACCTACCCTCCAAATTAAAGCTGTGATATTACTCTCAAAGGCCTCCATGGCTACACATCCAACATGAAGTTCTGCCAGTATTTTTCTCCAACTACTCCAGGAGTCTCTCCTCCCTCTTTCACAATATCCTTTCTAGGACATAAGAAGTCAGAAACAGGAATCCCCCAGGAGCCCCGGACTCCTCCCCACAGCCCCCTTTTGTCACATCCAATTAACCATCTGCTAGTCTCCTGGGTCTCCTTCTAGGCCCACCGTCCAGCTGCCAACTCAATACCGCGTTTCCCCACCCCCACCACCACTGATGCCCATTGTCCCTGGGCTGCAGGGTAAGAGCATAAAAGGTAAGGGTCGTAGTCACATTTCCAGTTCCTGCCTGCCACGTACTGGAATACCCATAACTGCAAGCTTAAAAATCCTATCCCTACCTATCTCTATACTGTCACAAAAGAAAGTTAAAAACAAAGGGGGAGAGGGTCATCCACCTTGCTTTCCAGCTTCTCTGACCAAGAGTCTCCTGGGGCCATATCAACACAGCCCACCATTTCACTGTTCCCTTCAGTTTGCACTACCCTTCCCAAGCATGGCACCACAAGCCCCTAAGTATCCAAGCCAGCTGAACCTCTCTCTTCTTGGGGTTGCTGATCAGGCACATTGCCAGCTCAGCCAAGGTGCTCTCCAGCCCACGACTTTATTACATCTGCCTTTCCTCAGTCTCCAAGAAAGAAACACCTTCCTTTAGCCCAAGGTTCACTCCTCAATGAGCCCAGAGATCTGCTTCTCTAGGTTTGTCCAGGACATTCCTATTAATTGCTCCTCTCTTTCCCAAATATTAATTCACTTCCTCGTGTCTGCACGCTCGCTCGTTGCCAACCCTATGTATTTACATATATTCCCTACCTAAAAAAAGACTCCCCTCAACTCTGCTACCCATCTCCAACTACTTTCCTATTTTTAACCTTCCCTTCTGAGGCAAACCTTTCCAAAGAGTCATCAATATGCACTCCCACCACTTCCTCCCCATCCACTCATCCCCCCCACTCCCATTGCAATATGAATTTCATCTCCCATGCACAAATGAAACTATTATTTCAAAGATCACCAATAATCTCCAATTTCTAGAAACAAGGGGGTTGCTCAAGTCCATGCCCCTCTACCTCTCTGCAGTTTCAGACCCTGTGGATGACCTGTTTTCCCCCAAGCAATGCTCTCTCCTGGTTCTCCTCCAGCCCTTCAATTGAGTCTGCAACTCTGTTCTTGGCCCTCTGCCCTTAGTCTGTATATGCTTTTCATTTATTATCTCATCTATTCTGATAGCTCCAGCCACAACTTCTTACAGATATGTCCTGAATCTATATTTCCAGCTCTGGCCTCCCTCCAAAGCACCAGACTCCTTCCTTGTCCGCCTACAGAATCAACACCTCCCTTAGCTATTTCACTGACACCTGAAATGCAACATGTCCCAAAGCAAATTCCTAAATCCTCCTTTTCCTCCTGCCTTCCCACAGCAGCTCGTCCTCTTCCTGACTTTGACTTTCATTTAAGGTAGCTCCATCCTCCCAGTTACCCAGGCTCTAAACTTTGAAGTAATCCTTGATTTCCGTTTCATGCTCAACACCTCTACATTCAAGTTGCCAAGGCTTATAGACTTGGCCTCCATAACATACCTCATTTCCATTCCCTCCTCTCCATTTCCATTGTGGCATCTCAAGTTCAGACCCTCCTAATACCAGAGGGGTCTCCTAATTTAGTCCTGACCAGTAGTCCCTCCCCTATTCTAATCAGCCCTCCCCAAGCTGCCAGATTTATCTTCCTGATCCTGTCACCACCCCATTCAGAAACTCTGAGTGGCCTCTAATAGCAAACTGCAGAAAGAGATAAAACTGCTTGGCCTGCCTCTCTCAAAGCCTTTATGATGTAGGAGCACAGTAAATGTTTGATAAGTGGAGCAGTCAATCAACTGCGCTCCACCCTGTTCTGAATTTTTTCTTCCATTGATCTTCCATTTGCATCCTCTGAGACATATAAACTGGACCACTTACTGCCACAAATATGCTATGGAATGTCACATTTCCTAATGCCCCTCTGACCTGGGAACACAACATTCAGATCCCACCCATCCTTCAAGTCTCAGTTTGAGAAGTAATTCCTTAAGAGCACAATTCAGTTGCCACTTTTCACTATTTGTTTATTCCTTGTGTCCACATTTTCTAGTTAATTTCCAGCTCCCTTCTAATAATGCCATGAGACAGAAGAGGAGGAGACACAGCTAATTCTCCAAGAATTTCTTCTTATCTTCCCTAAATTAATTCCTCTGTCCTCCCTTCTGATTCTTTCTGCTCCCTCACTCCTCAGCAGACACAATTTCAAGCAGCTCTATTGATCCAACAGCTCTATGGCTGTCAATCACTTCCTAGTTATTTTTGCTGCCAGTCATTCACACAAAAGAGTGGCAGGAGGAGCCTGAACTGCATGTAGACAGAGAAAGAGCAGGAAGGGACTGATTCACTGCACCCACCTGAGGCTCAGCAGAAGCAAGAACTCCATTCTCACTAGGCTCCTCCAGATGGTGTCGGGCCATGTGCCAGGGCATGAAGAGCCGGGGTTTGGCATTTTATACTTTTGTGGAGGAGAGAAGAGGAATATTCTGACCTATTATAAGGAGGATGCCCTATCCAGTTCCCTTGGGAAACCAAATTGAGGACTACTCTCCTCCTGGATGAGAAAGGTCCCACAGAGGTCAGATTAAATAAGATAATACTCGTCAGAAGAGTCACTTAGAGTAATAGAATGTTCGATTAGGAAGAAACTATCTACATATATTTGGATGGAATTATACAACTTATAAAGATCTTTCACACACAGTATCTTATTTGAGTCTCTCAACAGCTCTTTAAGGGGAGTGGGAGAGGGAGATTATTATCTTCATCTCACACAGACCTTAAAGTCATTTGCCCAAGTCATTCAGACAAATAGAGAGCAAAGAAGAGTGTTTACCTCTTGTTTTCTTGTCTGACCATCTCAGTGTTCTTCACCGGTTTTTTCCTCCTCTTCCAACCCCTTAAATCTGAGTGTTCCTTGAGGGGGTATATTTATATCCATTTCCCTGCTCTGTATTCTTTTCTGAAATGATTTTATACACTCCTATTGCACAGTAGGCACTCAATAAATATTTGTCAGAGCTGAGGTTCAAATCTTAGCCTTCTGATTCCACACGCAGGTTCCTTACTCTCCATCATATTAACTTTCTGGCACCCTCTCCTACCTTATGTCCAGCAGCCCTTCCAAAGATCTCCTCAATCTCTTTGCCATTGTATTCACTTATTAATTCAAATTGCAGGAACAATAGGGATAGCTAGGCATTCTTGTGTTCCTACTGAGTGTCAGAACCTATAGGATACTTTTTGCACATTTTTTTCCCTATTTAATCTTCCCAACCTGTAAAACAAGCATCATTAGTTCCATTTTGCAGAAGACTGAGGATGAGAGAGATTAAAGAATTTACCCAAGATTCTACCCCTATTATTCTACCCCTATAATCAGTACTGAGTTTCCCTGATCCAAAGTCCCTGATACGCTGGTTATATTAGGATTTTGCAACGTCAGCACTATTGACATTGGGGCTGGATATGTCTTTTTTTGTCTTGTGTATTAAGAGCTGTTAATACATTCTAGGCTTTGGGGCCTCCCTGGTGATGCAGGGGTAAAAGTCTCAGCGCTATCAAGCTATGGCCAGCCACTGTGGCATGAGTTTGATAGCCCAGCAAGGCAGCTGACCCACATGGTGCAGCAGACCTCCCCTGTCTGGCCTGATGCTCCAGTATATTTCAGTGGATCTCCCTGTTCTGCTCCCCACTCTGTTTCTGGTGAGTCCTCTTGCCTCCTGCACCTCTGGCTTGCATCCCAGTTCTTGTATGCATAAATAAAAAATAAATCTTAAAAAAAATACATTCTAGGCTTCTACCTACTAGATGCAAATGACAACCTCCCTCCCTGAGTTGTCATAAACATAAAACTGTCTCCAGACATTGCCAAAAGTTCCCTAGAGGACCTCAGATGAGAACCACTGGGCTATATCATACTGCCTACCTACATAAGCAAACTACCAATTTCCAGAACCCAAAAAAAACCTTTGAAAAGTAAAAATATTCATTTTTTAACTTCTCAAAGGATCCCTAATTCACCTATCTTAGTGTTTTGCTGATATTTATAGTCAGAAAGAGGTTTCTTGGGCCTCCCTGGTGGCGCAGCGGTTGAGCGCTGGGTTGCGAAGCTGCCCGCGGCCTCTGTGGTGCCGGTTCGATCCCCAGCTGCTCCCCAGCCACCAGAGGAGGGTCCCACATGGCGCGCAGACCTCTCCTGCCGCCCGCTGCTCCCCTTAGCAGTGTACTTAGGTCCTTCTGCCTGCTCTGCTCCCCGCTCTGGCTCTGGTGGATTCTCTCACCCTCCCGTGCTTCTGACTGTACCCAGTGCATGTATAAACAAAAACAAAGAAACAAACAAACAAATAAATAAAACATGCCTCTATAAAAAAAAAACAAAAAAAAAAAAAAAAAAGAAAGAGGTTTCTTACTTCTCACCTAATTTCTTTCTGTGGTTTCAGTTTATTCCAACACCTCTTTAATCCCTCAAATTATCAAATATAATGGGACATTATAGTTATTGACAATTTGTCACACCAAGATAAAGCAAATCGTTTCAAATTTTATAGACATGTTTCGGGATGCCACTGATAAGGTCTGAAATGCATTAATGTAGAAACACCCTACACAAATATTAGAAATACTAACCACACAGCCTTTCCAGAACAACAAAGTCTTCTCAATACCAATCTCCACCCAAGAAGTTTCTGGAAAATGGTGTGACCAAAATTCCAATTCAAGAAAGAACAATGAACATCAAATTATTTTCTGAAGTATCAAACACAATATCAAAAGGAAATAATTTTTCTTTGCTGCAAAAGAGAATGCAAGAGGTAAGAGACTTCTTGCCCTCTGGCTACCTGGCAATGCACAGATAGGGTAGTGATATTTATTTAAAGAATTACACATAAACAGGGTATTATTGCAAAAATCTCCCTTCTCAATGATCTGGACATGATGGTGTCCAGTCCCTTTGTCTAGGTGGAAAGGGGTTATTACCTGAGGGAAAAGTTTAAAAGAAACCAATATATCAATATACCACCACCTAGACTCAGCAACTACTTTATTTTGCCATGCTTGCTTTATTTCTACTGGGGGGACATGATTTTTCTGTTTTTGGTTTTGATGAATCATACGCCTTTTAAAAGATCTTTTTTCCTTATCTCCAAGCACCTTATCTTATCTCAAACAACTCAACAGGGAAAAGAAGACCTACATGTATGAAAGGGCTAAATACAATACAATAGCACTGGTGAAGATTTTAAAAATGAGTTTAGAGAAGTATGTTAGGAATTCAGAGGAGATTGTCTTATGAACTGTGAAGAAGATGGGGCTCAAATCCTGCAGAATGAGTTAAATTTTGGAGAATGGGGGTGCAGAAGTGGATGATTCAAAGAGAACATGAGTCAAGATGCCCTTGGACAGTGAGAAGAGCAAACTCACCAGAACTGAGCTGTGAAGTATGGACATAACCCTAAAGGCACTAGGGAGCCACTGCAGCTCATAAGCCAGACAGTGATGTAATGAACATAGTGCAGTCTACTTTAGGAAGTACATTCTGCCCACAGGTGCCAATTTGAAGTGGAGATAAGAGAACAGATTCCAAAGGACAAGAAGGAAAGGCACTAGAGGAGTCCATGGGCAGCATAATGGGTCCTAGCCTATGCCAGAGGCCCTGCAGAAGAACAGGGACTGTGAAAGCTAATTCAATAGGGCTTATTAGAGCAGAGCGATTCCGCACAGACAACCAAGGTTTTAAATATCATGACTGGGGGAGGGAAGATGCCACTTAAAGAATTAAGGAAGACAAGAGGAGGAGGTAGTTTGGGAAGTTGGAAAGACATACCAAGTTAAGTTCAAAGCTGGCCAAAGTCCAAGTAACAGCAAACACTCCAGTTAAAAATGTCTGGACTTTGCAGAACCAACGCTCAATAGGAAGACAGAAGGAGAAGATATTTCCACAGTAATCTCTTTTATTCTCTTAGTTTATTTTTCCCTTTGAATCTTAAAAAAAAACTGGTTCCTCCTCTGTTCACTAAAGATAAGTTCTTACTTTTGTTAGGGAACCTACTCTTGTCTACCTCTCCAGGTATCTAACTCAACAATCCAGCTAGCATTTTCAGTTTTTCCTGCCCACTGATCTCTCCCTTCCATCTCCAAATGTGTTCTGACTCTGTCAAAAAAAAACCCCAAAACTCCTTTTCTTGATACTAGCATCCTTCCTGACTAACACCCAACCCTTTCCTTCCACTGATAAGCTTTTTTTTTAAGATTTATTTATTTATGCATACAAGAGCTGGCCAGAGGTGCATGCATGAGAGGATTCACCAGAGACAGAATGAGAAGCAAAACAGGCAGATTGACTGAAATACACTGCTGAGGGGAGCAGCAAGCAAGATAGCAGAGGTCTGCTATGCCATGTGGGTTAACACCCTGGCCAGGGATTGAACTTGTGCTGCAGTGGCTGCCCACAGCTTCATAGTGCTGAGACTTAACCCTTTGTGCCACCAGGGAGGCCCTCACTGATAAACTTTGCAAGTAACTACTTTGCACCCACCATCCCAAATCCCTACTCTAAATGCCTTTCCTATTATTGTGCTCCCAGGGCTCACTGTGGCCTTCTTTTTAACACATCCAGTGACACTTAACCAACACTCTGCCTGCTCAGCCATCTGAAGCCTGCTGTCACCTCAGAATACATACTGACTCCCTGTGGTCTCCAGGATCAAGTCTCTTTTGCGTTCCTAGAGAATGGTTTCTCCCCAAAACTCTACCTTTAACCCCCTATTACTTCCATCTCCTCCCTCTAAAAGCCCATGAATTTACAAGGTCATCTAGTCTTGACACAGAAAGCCTCTAAGTCCACATCACCAGGCCTAACCTCTACCTATGCTTCTGTCTTTGTTAGGGGGAAAAGGATGTCCCAAAGCTAATTCCATACAGGCTTTGTGGACTCCACCCCCACCCCAGACCAAAGCCAAAAGACATTGGGAGAGACAAATCCCATCACCACCAAAGGGAAGGTGGCTGGGACCTGACGGTGGGATTAAGCAGCCAGGTTGGGTATAAAACCAGACACGTGGGCTTTGGGGGATTCCCTTTTTTGTCTCTCTGCCAGCTCGCAGCGCTAGGCCAGCTCTCGGAGCGCCTTTGGGTTTCCAGGTCGGCGGATCGGGTAGGACGCATTAAAGACTTTATTTCCCTATTTTCTCCCTGAGTTGTACATTTTCCTTATTTCCTTTTCCCTTGTAAATAAACCTTTTATTAACCTTTTGTGTGTGCCTGTAGCGGAGTATTAATAAGTCCCTTTTAAGCACGCGGGTGAGGACCCACAGCTAGGCAACCCGTTTTATATCAGGGCTGCTCCATAACACCTTGAGTCCCACATTTCTCACAAAACAACTCCACCTGATGTCCTTCAATCACCTCCAATTCTCTACATCCAAAGCTAAACGTCATTATCTGCAAAACCATGTCCTGTCAACCAGACCACGGCAATCTGGACACTGTCAGTCCTCTAGGTTTTCAACCCAACTACTTCATTTTCTTTGTAGACTTAATTTTCTTTCCCTCCTACAGCTAGTTTTTTTTTTTTTCAACATATCCCCACTTTCCTGAATCTGAAAATGTCTCTCAGAGTTGTCCCTGACTCCCCATCCTTTTTTGACACCAACCCTGACAAAGACCCTTCAGTTCTGAATCACCTTTTTCATCTCCTTGGATTCTTTCTCTCCCTTCCTCACTTCATCAACCATATTAACCTTTCTAAGTGTCATTTTCTTCAGAATGTGCCCTACTCAAGTACCTAAAATGACTTCCAACTGACCCTGAATCAAATCTGAACCCCTCTCTTGGACTTACAAGACTCCCCCTATCTGGCCCTGCATTAATTACCCACACCTGTTACTGCATTCCTCCCAGCCACAGATTCTCAATGTCAGCACCCCAACCTCCCATGTGCCTTTGCCCATGCTGTTTCCAACCCCCCTTCAAGGAGTACCCTCAGTTGCACCTCCTCTGTGGTTCTGTCAACTGCTTAACTTCTAGCACCACAATGTTTACAAATTAAATAATCTCTAATTAGCAGTAATTGTCAATTTCCTTTTAAAACTTCTTTGCCGGCAGAGACCACTTCAATATTTCTTTTGTATTCCACAGCACCCTGGACAGCAGAAGGATGTTAGCAGGAGTTGAAAAGAACTTGTTGGTTTTCTACTTCCATTACTTTATATTCCCAGTTTTGAGTTCCCATATTGCCAAACTTCTGCCCCACCACCATGATCAATGAAACTACTGTGATAAACTTTCACATAGTTAAAACAGAAAATTCCCAGGAAGACACTGTGAAACCCCCCAATATATAAATAATAATAATGGGCTGGTATGTGTGTGTATGTCCATGTACATGCAGGGAACTGAGATTTAGGGAATGTAGCTTAATCAGTTGGTCAAGAGATCTGAAATGCCAATGTAATCAGAAGAGGACAAGTTTAAGAGTCCAAACTGACATCCAGCCTGCCAGGTGTAGTGCTATGTTTCACAGAGATGAGGAGTCAGAAGGGAGGAGGTTTAGAAATATGGCCTTTTCCAGACTTGATAATCTTCAGTAAGAACTTGGTTAGAACTGGGAGGGATAATATCAGGAATCAGAGCACAGAGCACTGCACAGGGAGGATGGGAATCCTAGACCCAGCAGTAGGGAGCAGGACACTCTTGCAACTTGTTACAGGTCATCAGTCACTTCCAGTTTGTGCATTAAGGATTTCACCTTTCTGATACCATGTGCACATCAGATTTAAGCTCCCAAGAGTCCTCAAAACTGCCCACAGAGAAAGGAAAATATCCTCAACTACAGGAGACAGACTCCAGTCTGCTATTTACTCTGTGATTTGAGCCAGGGCTAGACAATGTAAGCCACACGTTGTGTTTTGAAAGGCCCTGGGAAATGTAACACATTGGACCATTATAGGCCATTAACACCATTAACACTGTGTGAATTCATTTGTCAGAAATTAGCAAGCCTCCAGAAACTGAGCTCTGCTCCAAGGGCCTGGGACAGGCATGGCATTTGAATAGTAGGAAAGGGGAAGTAGGACTGTTTGCCAAAAGATGAAAGTGGCATCCAGAAAGGGAAGGTGGGAAGCCTCCCACAGTTAAGAGTTTTCCCTAGAACTAAGAAACAGCAGAAGTTAGCCACAGACTGGAGGCAAAGGGCAGAGGAGAGCTAGGGGAGACCTCCTGGTGTTTCCTTTATCAGATCCCTGAATCTTTCTCCTAGATGCCAAGTTATAAACTCAAGGCAACACCTATTTAGAATCCATGCTTTGGGGTCTTACACTCTGTGTGTCTGTGGGGTGTGTGTGTGTGTGTGTGTGTGTGTGTGTGTAAGAGAAAGAGATAGAGACACAGGATGTGTGTACAGAATTCACATCTGGGGAAAAGAAAGGGAGGGAGCAAGGCTGAGCCTTGGGTAGCAGGAGAGGATACCAGGGGCTCCCTTTGCTTTCTCCAGGCCCTGGCATCAATTCCTGCCCTCCAGTTCTTTCCTCTTCAGACCAACAAGAGAATGAACATATGGGCCAATCAAGTCTTGATTTCTGAAGCCACAAGTCTCTCCTACAAAGCACCCCACCCCCTTCCACAGAGATGACCTCCAGGGCAAGGCAATGAGGTTAGGAAACAGATGGATGCAGAGAGCCTTCAGAGTTAACCTGATCGCTGACCCCACCAGTTCATGTCCTCTAATCCAACTTACCAAATGAGAGGGCACATGTGCAGGATTCCCCTAACTTACTCGACTCCTTGGGACAAAGATTCCAAACAAAATGGTTCCAGACACAGGAGATGGAACGCTCTACCTATGAAGCTGGTGGAAGCTACAGGTAAAGGGGAGATGGAGAATCTTTGGCCATCAGAGAAGCAGGGCCACAGGTGGTGGAAGGGGGGCGTCTGTTCTGGGGAAGAGACATCCTAGCCAGGGAAGAGGGGGACCTAGGGACCTGGCGATGTTTTAGCAGGGGTTGCAAACAGTTGGAAAGACCCGATCTCAGGGCTCGACCTACCATAGAAAAGCAAAGATTCAGTGGGTGTGTATGAGGGGGACGCTAACTAACACTTCCAGGAATGAGTGATTCTTAAGGAAAGCTCACAGTTCCCAGAACTGCAGAACAGGAGCACAAGGAGAAGGTCCGCGGCACCCAACGCCCTCGGAGCCGAGTCCGCCCCCTAAGTCTCGGCGCTCGCTGGCTCCCTGCACACACTAAGCGTGACCGGCCTCCGTCCGCCCCGCTGCCGACTGTCAGTCTTCAGCCTGCGTGACTCCCGGTCCCCACTACCCTTCTTAGCACCCCGGGGCCCCCGGCTAGAGAGGGGGTGCCCGCCTAGGGCGGCCGGAGCCCGGCTGACAGGCGCTGGGGTGGGGGGTGGAGGTTGGAGGGAGTCGAGGGAGGGGCCGGGGACGCCGGTAGCCAGAGCCGCGCGCTGCAAAGTGATCCAACATCGCCCCATCCCCGCGCTCCCGGAGAAGGCGGCCCGGTGGGACCGCCTCCCGCCTCCCCAGCCCAGACTCCCGCAACTCGGGGGAACACCGAGGGGCGCCAGGCTCCCAGCCCCCACCCCTCCCCAAAGCGCAACCAGCATTGCCATAACAACAAGAATCGCGGCAACTCCAGCCCCGACGACCGGGGAGACTGTCCCCCAACAAGCACACCCCAGCAACAGCCTCCTTCCCCAAACTTGTCCGAGTCGCCGCGTCCTGGGCAGCGGCCCTGCCCGGTCTCCCCGCGCCCTGCCCAGCTTACCTGTCCGGAAAAAGGCGTCCACGTCCGAGTCGGCAGCTCCTCCTTCCTCCGCTGCCCCCTCCGGGGGGTTCATGACTGGGGGAGGGCGTGCGCGGGGGCCGGCCAAGCCCGGGGCCGAGGGCTGCTGGCGCCCGGTGGGCGGAGGGCGCGGGGCGCGGGGCGCAGCGTCGGCGGCCGCAGACCCGGCGGACTCGGGGCTTCGAGGGCGGGCGGCTGGAGCAGAGGACGCCCAGCCTCCCTCAGGCGGAGGCGCGCGGCGGGCTGGGGGCGTCCACCGCCGGCTCCCCCATGGCACCCCTTCCCGGGGGGCGCTGGCCGCCTGCTGTCTGGCCGGGGCCGGGGACCGGGGTCCGGGCTGCCTGGGCGCCCCGTCTCCCCCAGCAGCGGCAGCTGGCTCTTCTCCGCGCCCGTCTGCCTGTCTCTATTGTTCAGCCCTGCTCGGCTCTCCTCTTTATTTTTCCTCCTCCCTCCCACCCTCCCTGTCTCTCTACCTCCTCCCTCCCTCGCTCTCGCTCGCTCGCTCGCTGCCTCCCCCCGCGCGCGCTCTCTGGCTCCCCCTCTGGCTCCAGCCGCCGCCGCCTCCCGGCTCCTCCCCCGGCTCCCGCTCCGCGGTCCCGGCCAACAATGACCCGGGCAGAGCCGAGCGGGGCCGGCGCTCCCGCCCGGGCCGCCGGGGGCTCGCCGCGGGCTCCCGGGGGCTCGGCCGCCGCCCGCCCGCCGCCACGGCCCCGCGCCGGCCTCCCCGCGCGCGCACGGCGGCCGCGGGCTGTGGTGGGCGGCCGCGCTAGGCCGGCTTCCTGAGCCCCGCAGGAAAAGCCCGGCGGAGGAGGGGGCGGGGCCGCCGGGCGAGTCCGGGGCTGCGGGGCGCACGCCCTTCGGGGCGCGGGGGCTGCGCCGCCCCGCAGCGCGAGCCCGGCCTCCGGCACCCAGGCTCCCGGCGCGCCGGCGCCCGCTCCACCCCGCCCTGCTCCCAGGTGCGGGAGGCGCCCGCAGCTGCCCGCCGCCTCCTCTGCGGACCCGTCCCCGGGCTGCGCTGACCCGTCCCTAGAGACCGGACTTTTCCCTCCTCCTTCCCGGCAAGCTCGCTCCGGTCTTCCTCCCCTCCGGAGCCTCTCGCGTTCTCCTCACCATCGCCCCACGGATCCGCTCTTTTTTAGCTTTTCTCTTCTTTTCCCCCCTCAGCGCCCCTTTACACATCGCTGCCTAGCTCTGTGCTCTTTGTCCATTTCGTTTCTCCTCAGATGTCTCCCTGCCCATCTCTGCCGCCCTCAGTCACTCCTCGCTCTCATTTGTCTCTGTCCTGCCTCCGTACTTGGCCGGTACCTCAGCGCTCCTCTTGGACAGCTGTCAAAACTCCCTAATCCCCGGGGCCTTCTCTGTTTTGTTCTTCTCCCTCGTGTGAATGGAGAGATGCAGTTGGCCTGGAGAAAGGAGGTGTTACAGCAAGCTGAATTTCAATTAAAGTGGGGAGAGGGGTTGGGGGGAAATGGGGATAAGGCAAAAAAGAAAGCAGATGCTGTATGGGGTAATTAATGCAGTGATTGTATTGTGCCAATTGGTTTTTAAGCAATAATTAAACAATAATTAGCCAGTATTCTGTTTATAGTTCTAGTGACTGTACAGCCTACCAAACAGAGGCTCTCTAGACCTGAGTACTTAATGTGGTGTGTTGGAAGGTGTTGCTGCTGTCTCATCCAGACAGAAGAAGCTGCTGTGGCCAGACCTACTGTGTGAAAACACCCCTAAAGAGAAAACCAGGTCCTAGTCTACAGTTGATGGCCTGCTATCCACCAGTTAGAAGCTTCTGGGTCAATTTGTCTGTGGCAATCTACGTGGTTCCACCTGTCAGATCAAAATTCCCACATCTACCAACTGAGTAATTCTAACAGCAAATAGAATAAGTTAAATAAATGTCTAGTAAACCTTTTCCGGTTCCCTGTACTCATCACTTTTATTTACAGAATGTCTTTAATATTACAGATGTTTTCTGTCATCCATTAAAAAAATAAATGCAATTGCTTTTCTCCAATCTTGGGTACATCCATCAGACCCCACTTTTTAAAAAGTATAAATAATGACACTGAGATCACAAGTTTACTGCAATAACATCTAAGTCATCTGGTCCTGAAATCTTGAAACTGCCTTAAAGTTACCAGATGTCCCCTTACCGACCACCAGCTTTGACAATGAAAATACTCTTTATTGGTCTTTCCTAAATTTGACATTTCCCTTAACCCTACACCTAAACCTTGGCCTGGCCACACTTGCACAGGATGGCAGAGATGCTATTGCCACCACTGTGCAAATAGAGAACCAGAGGGTTGGCGTGAGCATTAATTCACCCCAAATTCAGAAGAATTAGATGTTTAGTGAATGGTTCATATCAAATTTTCCGTAAGTATGGACCATACTGGTGGGAAACTTTATATAACAACAGGTTTTTAAGAGTAAAAATTTGGCAATTTCCATTAAAATTTTAAATGGTCATAGCTATATTAATATCAGACAAAGATTTTTTTTAATTACCAGAGATAAAGATGGGTATTTCAATTCATAATAACCTTAAAAGGTTTGCATTCGATAAAAGAGTTTCCATATACATGAGGCAAACTGATGGCACTGTAAGGAGAAATAGATAAATTCATAATTGTAGTCAAAGAGTTTAATATCTGTCTCACTCAGTAGATACAAGATAGTATAAGAAGACAGATCACGAGTAAGGATTTGGAAAATTTAAGCAATGTTACGAACCAATTTAACTAACATTTATAAAATATACCACTCAATAACTGCAGATATACACTGCACAGGAAACATCTATCAAGAGGAACTATATGCTAAGGCATAAAACAACTCAATAAATTTGAAAGGATTAACATTACAAAAATAGGTATGCAAATTATACCTCAGTTAAAAAATATCATACAGAGGGGCGGAGCAACATGGCGGCGAGGAGACGCTGCGAGTAAGATCTCCCATTAAAAAAAGTTAATAGGGAGGAAAAGCGGCAGGTCCCAGTGAGAACTGGGACACGGAAGATAAACGGACGACTCCAGCAAACTGCCCGAAGAAGAAAGTTGCCATAAAAGAGGACGAGAAGGGAGGGAAGCGCAGAACCCTGCTCCCCTCCCCCGCCCACAGAGGCGGCACTCTCCGACCGGCAGAGACGAGGGAAACAACAAACCAAAACGCCCAACAAGAAAAACGGATGCAGCAAGCGGGACTGTGAGTGGAAAGGAACTATTTCAGCCACCACACCCCGTGAACGGGAGCTGAGGCGAACCCTGCAGGATCCACCGCGGAGGTGAGCTCCACGCGCCATTAAAGAGAGCCCCGCCCCCCAGGAGGAGACCAGCACCAGCACACAGCCCCAGCCGCCCGGTAAGCTTGCGCGAAAGCGGCGCTCGGATTGCAGCTGCCCAGATCCCCGCGCCTGCGACCTAGGCTTGCGGGGAGACTGCGGAGGCCCTCCCTGAGTGAGCAGGAACAAGGCGCCCAGGCAGGGGAGCGGGATTCAAAAGGCGCCATTCCCGCGCCACTGATCTGGGCTACAGCCCGCGTCCTGGAACTGAGGGCTTTGGAACTGAGACCCGGGGCACGAAATTAGGGGCGTGGGTTCCCCACGACGGTGGGGCACAAGGCAGACACAGCACCCCAAAGCTGTTGAGGTGTACCCTACCATCCCCGCTCTGCTCCCTGTCCCACGGGGTGGAAAATCAGCTCCCCAAGGGCTCTAGGAGAGATCTCTGGTGCCACCTAGCGACTTGACCCCAGCACAGGCTACTGAAGGAGCTAGTGGCCAGCTGGGGAGTTAGCCCACACCGGGCCCCTTCTGAACAAGTAGTCTGAGCCCACAGGGAGAGCGAGCACCCACAGCCGGGGCAGACCAGGTGCGCAGAAGAGTGTGCCTGAGACCAGAAGCGCAGGGAGTGTGTCCCACATCACCATTTTAGAACAGGGACATTTCTTCAGTAAAGACTACCTGCAGAAGGCTTCCTCAGGAGCCAGAGGTGAGCGGGGGAAGTTCGCCCACGCCAGACCCCCTCTGGCCTGCAGTCCAAGCCCAGAGGGGAGCAGGAACCCACCGCCGGGGCAGACCAGGCGCACAGGGGAGTGTGTCCCCACATCGGCATTTTAGAACAGGGACCTTTCTCCAGTAAAGGCTGCTTGAAACTGACAGATGACTCCTGGAAGAACCAGAGGGGAACAGAGAAGCCCACCCAAGATGCCGGCAAGTCCCAACAACACAGTGTCCCAACGCATACGGCAAATTAGAAAACAGACAGTAGGGAGGAGAAGAACCACACGCAACCTAGCAACTCTCCAGAGAAAAAGCACACCACAAAAAGAAAGCCAGCCCCCAGATTGCAACGACAATAACTTGGAAGAATTTCTGAGCCTTCCAGAAAGAAAATTTAAAATTGCCGTGATTAAAAAACTGACAGAAGTCATAAAGGAAAACAATGATAAGGGAAAAATAATCAACGATCAGAAGAATGCAATTGAGTCCCTAGAGAGGGAAAACAATGGTCAGAAGAAAGAAATTGAGTCCCTAAAGAGGAAAGTAAAAGAAATGCAGGAGATCAAAGAATTAATGGAAGAACTAAAGAATTCTGGGAAAAGCAATGAAAGCAGAATAGATGAAATGGAAGAACGAATAAGTAATCTTGAAGACACAGAAATAAAAAGAACCAAAACAGAAAAGGAAAGAGAAGTACGAAGGAAAAAGAACGAAGAAAGACTTCGGGAACTATCTGACTCCATGAGGAAAGGAAATATAAGAGTTATAGGAATACCAGAAGGAGAGGAGAGAAATGTAGGAACAGAGAAAATATTCAAAGAGATAATTGAAGAGAACTTCCCAAATGTGAAGAAGGAGCTGAAAATTGATATACAAGAAGCAAGAAGAACACCAAACTTCCACGACGAAAGGAAAAATACAGCAAGACACATAATAGTAAAGCTCCCAAGAATCCAGGACAAGGAAAAAATAATGAAGCTGGCAAGAGGGAAGAAACAGATAACATTCAAAGGAAAACCAATCAGGCTGACATCAGACTTCTCCGAAGAAACACTACGGGCAAGGAGAGAGTGGAGGGACATAGTCAACAGACTCCAAGAAAACAGATGCCAACCAAGAATACTCTATCCCGCAAAGCTCTCCTTCCTCTTTGAAGAAAGAATATGGACCTTCCCAGACAAACAAAAACTCCGGAATTTCATTGCAACTAAACGCCCACTCCAAAAAATATTACAAGGAGTCCTAAAGCCAGAACCTCAGAGCGACGAATAACAATGAAAGAAGGCCAAAAAAAAAAAAAAAGTTATTAAAAGAATAAATAAATAAAATCAAAGGAAAGACAAACACAATGGCAAATACAGATGTTAACATATCAATATTAACTCTAAATGTAAATGGACTAAACTCTTCAATAAAAAGACACAGAGTTGCAGCCTGGATTAAGAAACAAAACCCAACCTTTTGCTGTCTCCAGGAAACACATTTAGCAACAAAAGATAAAAATAGGCTCAAAGTTAAAGGATGGAAAACAATCCTACAAGCAAATGGACCAAAAAAGAAAGCAGGAACAGCTATACTTATATCAGATAAAACAGATTTCAAACTCAAAAAGATAAAAAGAGACCCCAATGGTCACTACATTATGATCAAGGGGACAATACTTCAAGAAGAAATAACACTCATTAACATATACTCACCAAACGAAGGAGCACCAAAATATATCAGACAACTGTTGTCCTCTCTGAAAACAGACATCAGAGAAAACACATACGTAGTGGGAGACTTCAACACACCACTATCAACAATGGATAGATCAACAAGACAAAAAATAAGTAAAGAAACCAAAGCTCTAAATAAAGACCTAGAGCAATTGGGCTTAACAGACATCTATAGAACACTAATCCCCAAAAAAATGGAGTACACATTTTTCTCAAGCGCACACGGATCATTCTCCAGGATCGATCACATACTGGGGCACAAGACAAACATCAACAGATACACCAAGATTGAAATCATATCAACCATCTTTTCTGACCATGAAGGCATCAAACTAGAAATAAACCATAAAAAGAAGGCAAGGAACTTTCCTACCTCATGGAGACTAAAAACCACACTACTGGAAGACCATTGGACTAATGAGGAGATCAAAGAAGAAATTAAAAAATTTTTTGAATTGAACGACAAGGAGGACACGAATATCCTAAATGTATGGGATGCAGCAAAAGCAGTAATAAGAGGAAAATATATAGCAATAGAAGCTCACATCAAGAAACAAGAAAGAACGCAAAGAAACAACCTAATCTCGAAGCTCAAAGATCTAGAAAAAGAACAACAAAAAAACCCCAAAACCAGTAGAAGAAAAGAAATAATAAAAACCAAAGCAGAAATAAATGAAATTGAAACTAAAAAAACAATCCAAAAGATCAATGAAACCAAGAGCTGGTTCTTTGAAAAAATCAATAAAATAGACAAACCCCTAGCCAGGCTCACAAAGGAAAAAAGGGAGAAAGCACAAATAAACAGGATCATCAATGAAAGAGGAGAAATCACAACGGACACAGCAGAAATCAAAAGAATAATCAGTAACTACTATGAACAGTTATATGGAAACAAGTTTAACAATCTAGAGGAGATGGACAAATTCCTACAACTCTACAATCACCCAAAGCTAGATAAAGAAGAAATAGAACACCTAAACAGACCAATTACAATTAGCGAAATTGAAATGGTAATCAAAAACCTCCCCAAAAACAAAAGCCCAGGACCTGATGGATTTACAAATGAATTCTACCAAACATTCAGAGACGAATTAGTGCCTATCCTTCACAAACTCTTCCAAAAAATTGAGAAGGAAGGAACAATACCAAACACGTTCTATGAAGCCAACATTACACTAATACCAAAACCGAACAAGGACAACACAAAAAAGGAAAACTACAGGCCAATCTCCCTAATGAACACTGATGCAAAAATCCTCAATAAAATTTTAGCTATCAGAATCCAACAATGTATCCATAAGATAATTCACCACGACCAAGTAGGATTCATTCCAGGGGCACAAGGATGGTTTAACATCCGAAAATCAATCAACGTTATCCAACACATCAACAAAAAGAAATATAAAAACCATATGATAATATCAATAGATGCTGAGAAAGCTTTCGACAAAGTGCAACACCCATTCATGATAAAAGCCCTTGAAATTCTCGGGATACAAGGAACATACCTCAACATCATAAAGGCCATCTATGACAAGCCAACAGCCAGTATCATTCTCAATGGTGAAAAGCTGAAAGCAATTCCATTAAGATCTGGAACAAGACAAGGATGTCCACTCTCACCATTGCTTTTCAATATAATACTGGAAGTCCTAGCCAGGGCAATAAGACAAGAGAAAGACATCCAAGGAATCCAAATAGGAAAAGAAGAAGTCAAACTATCACTATTTGCAGACGATATGATATTATACATAGAGAACCCCAAAAACTCCACAGAAAAGCTAATTCAACTCATCAATCAGTTCAGTAAAGTGGCAGGATACAAAATCAACACGTAAAAGTCAGTAGCCTTCCTATACACAAACAATAAATCTGAAGAAGAAGAAATCAAAAAGACCATCCCTTTTGTTATTGAAACAAAAAAAATCAAATATTTGGGAATAAATCTAACAAAAGAGGTAAAGGACCTATACAAAGAAAACTATAAAACACTGTTAAAAGAAATAGAAGAAGACACAAAGAAATGGAGAGACATCCCCTGCTCATGGATTGGAAGAATAAACATTATTAAAATGGCCATCCTTCCAAAAGCAATATACAGATTCAATGCTATTCCAATCAAAATTTCAATGTCATTCTTCAAAGAAATAGAACAATTATTGATGAAATTCATATGGAATCACAAAAAACCCCGAATAGCCAAAGCTCTCCTGAAAAAAAAAGAAGGGAATGGAGGCATCAGACTCCCAGACTTCAAACTATACTACAAAGCCATAATCATCAAAACCGCATGGTATTGGAACAAGAACAGACATACAGACCAATGGAATCGAATAGAAAATCCAGAAATAAACCCACAGGTTTATGGTCAACTAATCTTTGACAAAGGAGCAAAGACTATGCATTGGAGCAAAGAAAGTTTGTTCAATAAATGGTGCTGGGAAAACTGGGTCGCTACATGCAAAAGAATGAAGCTTGACCACCACCTCACACCATACACAAAAATCAACTCAAAATGGATTAAAGAACTAGACATAAGACCTGAAACCATAAAATATATAGAAGGAAATATAGGCGAAACACTACGTGATTTGCACATCAAAGACATCTTTACAGACACATCACCCAAAGCAGTGATAGTGAAGGCAAAGATAAACAGCTGGGACTACATCAAATTAAAGAGCTTTTGCACAGCAAAAGAGACAATAACAAAAACAAAGAGAAACCCCACCAATTGGGAGAACATTTTTGCACCCAACACTAATGATAAAGGACTGATCACAAAAATCTGCAAAGAGCTGATGAGTCTCAACAACAACAAAGAAAATAATCCAGTCAAAAAATGGGCAGAAGAGCTTAAAAGAAACTTCTCTGAAGAGGAAATGCAAATGGCCAACAGGCATATGAAAAAATGTTCAACATCACTTGCCATCAGGGAAATGCAAATCAAAACTACCATGAGATACCATCTTACACCAGTGAGAATGGCACATATTAAAAAAACTAGCAACAACAAATATTGGCAAGGGTGTGGAGAAAAAGGAACTCTTCTGCACTGTTGGTGGGAGTGCAAACTGGTCCAACCACTGTGGAAAGCTGTGTGGAGATTTCTGGACCTACTAAACATAGAGCTTCCATATGACCCAGCAATTCCACTCCTAGGTATTTACCCAAAGGACACAGAAACATCAATTCCAAAGAACACCTGCACCCCTATGTTTATAGCAGCACTGTTTACAATAGCTAAGCTTTGGAAACAACCCAAATGCCCAAAAATAGATGACTGGATCAAGAAGATGTGGTACATATATACCATGGAATATTACTCAGCATTCAAAAAAGATAAACACATGCAATTTGCTGCAACATGGATGGCGCTGGAAGGGATCATGCTCAGCGAAATAAGCCAAAAAGAAAAAGAAAAATACCGGATGGTCTCACTCATAGCAGGAATCTAGAAAACTTAAATAAGGGACCAGGAAAATGAATAACTATAAGAAAGTGAAAATCAAAATCAACAAAAAACTATGAACCAGAGACACTTTTAGGGGGGCGGGGGCGGGAGGGGAGGGATTGGGGTCAGAATGGGGGGCTGCAATTGTATGGGGAATATAACAATAAAATTTATAAAAAAAAATAAATAAATAAATAAATAAATGGCAAAAAAAAAAAATATATCATACAAAGCATGGCCTCTAAATGCAACTGAATTAATAACAAATATATGAAATCAATAACAAATATATGGAAAATCCACCCAAATATTTGGAAACTAAATACCATACTACGAAATAATGCATGGTCAACTAAGAACTCAAAGGAAATATTAAAAGAATTTTAAAGGGAGAACAGATGAAGACACATCATATAAAAATCTGTGGAATGCAGCTAAAGTAGTACTCAGAGGGAAATTTATAGTACTAAAATACCTATTTTGAAAAGAAAGATCTTAAATCAATGATCTACTAGTCTACCTTAAAAGCAATTGAAACCCAAAGGAGAAGAATGGAGATTTTTAAAGGTCAGAGTAGAAAACAATGAAATAGAAAACAGAAACAAAAGAGAAAAACCAATGAAGCTAAAAGTGGATTCTTGGATAAGATCGATAATAAATCCCTCGCAGACTGAAATAAAGGAATTAAAGATTCAAATTACTTACAGGAAGAATAATAGAGGTGACATTACTAAGGATTACAGAGATACAAGAATAATAATAAGAGAATAACATGGACAATTTTATGCCAATAAATGTACAAATTCCTTTAAAGACACAAACTATTTAAGTTCACTCAAAAGAATTGATAAATGGCCATGTACCTATCAAGGAAATTAAAGTTTGTAGCTTAAAAGCTTCCCATAAAGAAAACCCAAGACCCATAGGCCTTCACTGATGAATTCCATGAAACATTTAAGGAAAAAATAATACCAATCTCATGCACATTCTTCTAGAAAAGTGAAGAAAGGAGAATATTTCCCAACTATATGAGGCCAGCATTAGTCTGAATGCCAAATCAAGCAAGATCAGTTTTAAAAAAAATATATAGGCCTTCCTGGTGGCGCAAGGGGTTAAGACTTCAGCCTATGAAGCTGTTCACAGCCTCTGCAGCACAAGTTCCATCGCCTGGCCAGCCAGGGAGCAACCCACATGGCACAGCAGACCTCTCCTGCCTCCCCCGCTACTCCCCTCAGCTGCATACTTTGGTCAATCTGCCTCTTGTTCCCCACTCTGTCTCTGGTGAATCCTCTCACCGCCCCCACTCCTCTGGCCTGTACCCCAGCTCTTGTATGCATAAATAAAATAACTCTTTTTTAAAAATTTCAAAAAAAACCATAGACCTCTACCCTTCATGAACATATGCAAATTCTTACTAAATATTGATTAAATCAAATTCAATGGTATATAAAAAGAATGATACATCATGACTGAATGAGTTTATCCCAAGGATGCAAGAGTGTTTTGACATTTGAAAAGCTACCAATGTAATGGCTTGAATTGTGTACCTGGAAAGATATGTTGATGTTCTAATCTTCAGGACCTGCAAATTATTTGGAAATAAGATCTTTGCAAATGCAATCAATTTTTGATGGAGTTATTAGGGTGGACTCTAATTTAATGTGGCCAGTGTTCTTACAAGAAGAGAAAAACTCATGTGAAGGCAGAGACCCACAGGGAAAGCACCATATGACAACAGAGATGGCGATTGGAGTGGTGTGATTACAAGCTCAAAAATGTCAAGAATTGACAGCCAACACCAAAAGCTAGAAAGAAGCAAGGAAGGATTCTATCCCAGAGTCTCAAAGATCCTGCTAACACCTTGATTTTGACCCTCTTGCCTCCAGAAATGTGAAAGAATTAGTATCTTTTCTTTTAAGCCACCTGGTTTGCAGTACTTTGTTGGAACAGCCATAGAAAATTAATATAACAAATTTTAAAAGAAAACCATATGGCCATCTCAATAGAATAAGAAAAGCATTTGACAAAATACAACATGCATTTTTGATCAAATCTCTCGCAAACCAGAAGGAACTTCTTCAACTTAATAAAGGGCATCTACAACTTAATAAAGGACTTACACCAAATGAAAAAACAAACAAACAAACAAACAAACTGTAGCTAACATCATATTTAATGGTGAAAAACTGCTTTCCCCTTAAGATCAGAACAAAGCAAGATGTCCACTCTCATTCCTATTCAACATTGTACTGGATATTCTAACCAGTACAATAAGACAAGGAAAAGAAATGAAAGGAATCCAAACAGGAGAGGAAGAGGTAAAACTGTCTTTATTCATTATCTATTTAGAAAATTTGTGAATTCTACCACCATGCCAGTGGAACTAATGTGTCCAACAAGATTTCGGGACCAATATAAAAACAAATTGTATTTCCATTATTTGCGGTGAAGATTTGAAAATTGAAGTTTAAAAGCAATACTACTTTTATTACCTTGGGAAAATGTGAACTATGAAACCTACATCTGATAAAAGATATGTAAGAGCCATACATTGCAAACTACAGTATTTTGCAGAAAGAAATTAAAGAAGACTAGCAAATGAAGAGATATTATATGCCATAAATCAGAAAACTCAAAATGTTGAAGGCATCAATTTTGCCCAAATTGATCCTTGGATTTAATATAATCCCAATCAAAATCCCAAAAGGTGTTTTTGTAGATATTGGTAAGCTGATTCAATACAAAGAAACTAGAAAAGCCAAAATAACTAAGAAAAGGAGGAAGAAAGTTGGAGACTTACATCACTTAATTTGAAGAATTAATATAAAGTTACAGCAATCAAAGTCCAGCCATTCTTGGCATTTACCAAAGAGAAATAAAAGCATATGTCCATACAAAGACTTGTACATAAATGTTCATAACAGCTTGATTTATAATAGCCAAAACCAGGAAGCAATCCAAAAAATCCATCAACAAATGATGGGACAAACAAGTTATGATATATACATATGATAGAATACTACTCAGTAATAAAGACAATAAGTTATTCATATACCAGCAATACATGGATGAATCTTTAACTATGAGAAAAAGTCAGACAAAGAAAAGAGTACATACTGAATTCTCCCATTGTTATAATGTTCTAGGAAGTGCAAACTATCTATATGGACAGAAAGTAAATCAGTGGTTGTCTGAAGAAAACAGAATGAGAGCCTAGGAGAGGACAGCAAGAAGGTGGGTGACTAAGGGTAACAAGGAAACTTTTAGAGGAGATGAATATGTTCTTGATTGTGGCAGTGGTTTCATGGTGCATGCTCATGTCAAAACCCATCAAATTGTGCAGTGATAAAATGTCATTTATACCTCAATAAAGCTATTTAAATAAAACCAACAAACATTTTTTAAAAATGGGGTAAGCCATATGTGCACAAAAGGAAATAGCAGTTATCTTAAGGGGATTATATGGATTTTCGTAGTCTATAAAATGAATATGTTATGTTGACATATTTAAATTTGATAATGTAGATTCTTTACAATAAAGAGAATGTAGATTCTTTACACCAGGGAAAGCTTTCACATGAAGCACAAAAAGTTGAGGGTGGAGGAGGCAAGAGGGATGTTCAGGTGCATTTAGAAAACAGCTTTGAAGTGATCTTGATAGACACTCCTTTTCTCTCCAACCCTCTTTGGTGATTTCAGGAGAAAAGGGACAGGATGGAAAGGGTGGAAGAAGTGTTTAGAAAGGTAGATATGCTCAGAAGGCTGATGAGGAATTCGTAGTTCATAGAAATAGTCTAGGAGAAAGGTGATGACCCCAAAGGGGGTTTGGTTGTGGGACTGAAATGCAAAGTGTGGAAGATGAGGAGAAGCAAAGAGCAATAGTTTGTGTTGGTGCTTACCTCAAGAGTGGAGAATGTGTGAACAGGATAGAGGGAGGGGTGGTGAACAGGGATCCAAGATGCCTGTGGGCACTAGGTGACTGAGAAAATGGTGATATGCTAAGAGAAGAAAAATACCTAGATGAAACACCAATCTGAGGAAAGATAAAAAATGGGAAAGTGTTTAAGGTATTACTTGATCTAACCCCTCATCTCATTAACAAGAAAACTATAAACCAGACAGCAAAATGACTTGCCCAGTCATACAGCAGACCTCAGAAGTCATGACTCCTAGTCCAGTTTTCTATGCTGCTTCCCTGTAACACTTTTCCTCTCACTGAGGAATCTGAAGTGATGATGGGCATCAAGGGGGTAATGTCCAATTGGCAATTAGCACTGTCAGCTCAGCGCCAGGGAAGGCTTGGAAGCTAGAAATATTGATTAAGGAGCTAGTTGTGGGCTAAAGCAGCAAGGGAAAATGAGATAAAAGGTTTTCTATCCATTTCCATTATCTTTCCTCTTTAAACATATTATCCACTGGTATGTCCTGCTTTCTACTCAAATCAAATTCGTTTTAGAACTAGTACTTCTGCCCAACTTTCCTGACTCCATTATTCTAGTTTCACAGACTAGAATCCAAGAGATTTGCCAGCTCCTCCTCTTCTCTACCTCTTGCCTCCCTGCTGTCACTAGCCCAAATTTTCCTTTGAAATGTCATTCCCCCACCACCCGCCAGACTAGTCTGGGCTTCAGCTCTATAATCTCGAATTTCTACAAAAGATTTCCAAAGTGGGGGGTGGGAAGTAAAGTCAATACCTGAAAGAAGAGGTAGACCAGGGAGACGACAGGTCACAGGCTCATACTGACCATTGCTTCAAGAGACAAGACTACATCAAGAGGCAGGCAGGAGTCCAAAAATTCAGATGCCACAGTGAAGTGAGGTGCAACAGGGACAGAGGGACATCATTTGGGTGAGTGGCACCTTTGAGAAAGAAAGAGGAGAGTGGAAGCCCACTGTAGACAAGGCAGGAGGCAGTGCAGTAGGAGAAAGGAAGCATCGGTGCTAAATCATCTATTCTTAAAGTTTTGGCAGTGAAGAAAGAGTAGCGAGACAAGACAGTAAAGTTTCCAAATGTTTATTTAATTTTTTTTTCAAAATTGGGGGTAACTGTGCAGAGTTGAAAGACATAGCTAAGAGAAAAAAAGGAATAGACAATTCTGAAGGTAGAAAACTATCAGCTTCACTCAGAAACTGGAAGGGCAGATGGCCTTTTCTATTGGTAGTGATCAGCCAGCATCCTGAGGTTGGTGGAAGCTGGTAGAAGATATTTGGGTCTCAAATCTTGATTCCCAGCTGTCAGCCCACTGCACAGGAAATTTCTCACACAAAGCTGTTTCCTTTGTCACACTATTTTCTGTTTAGAGTGAGCTTAGGAAGTAATCTATCCTGTTCTTTTAACAATTCCAAGGTAACGCCAAAACATCCCTTGGTTTTGGGCTTGCTTGATATACAGTTGTGACAGGACCAAAGCTCTGCCTGACCTCTACCCTTAATCTTTCCTGCTGCAGTTGAAACCCATTCCCTTTCATCCTGTCATTGGGGGAAGCATGTGATGGCCAAAAAATCTGCCCAGATGAGGAAATCTGTAGCAGGTAAAGTATTATGGATTTCCTCCAGATCCTAAGAAAGTTTCCTTCATAGACTCCACACCCTTGTTCCCTGTCAGCCTTTGCTATCCTGAAGAGATGGGGACACTTGAAAAAACTGAAGAGCATCCAAGTATACCATCATTTACACTGACATTTTAATATGTATAAAATAAATAAATATATAAAAGAAAGATCTTATTAGTCATCTTAAAGATTAAGATTCGAGGAAACCAGGAGGAATTCCACAACCAATAAACCAAAGCATAAATTAAGCTACTTAAGAAGAATTATGTGTGCTTGAGAAGTGACCAGATACATAATCCAGTCCTCACAGAATCCACTCTGAGTCACCAAATAGAATCAAGGAAGAGTCAAGTTTGCTCTTGAATGCCATCTTAGAGACTAGGAGGACTTGCCAAGCTTCCCTTGGAGATAAGATTCATGGCAAGTGAGGAAAAAGGAAGCAACATGTGGAAAAGAAAGTAAGAAACAGAGGTGAGAAAGGAAGAGTGACGAAAGCAGAGGAATGATGGCGATAAGAAGATAATAAAATAGGAGAGAGACACAGAGACAGAGAGACAGAGAGAGGGGTGGAGCAGAGGTGGACTGTTGTTCATTTAGAATAGAAGTCTTGTACATAAAATTTTATTGGTGGCATAGTCATGTCCATTCATCTACTTAGTGTCTGTGACACTGTTGCTGTGCTGCAATGGCAGAATTAATTGTTGTAACAGAAAACATATGGTCTGCAAAGTCAAAAATATTTACTATCTGCCCCTTTGCAAAATAATCTTTTCTGTCTCCTGACTTAGAGTAAAATAATAGTATCATAACTTCCTCTAATACTGGTGAGGTCTTCATGGTTCTTCAACTATTCTTTATGCTTCAAGTTATCTTCAGAAACTATTTTCCTGAAAGAGACCAAAGCTAGAGCCAAGCAATGGAAAAATTTTAGAGCTCTAGCTTAGAGTTACTAAAGCAAAATTGCTCCAAGTTAAAAAAGAAAATTGCAAAACTAAAGAACAAATCTGACACTCAGAAAGGCAACTGAGGATGAGGGGTGTGTGTGTGTGTGTGTGTGTGTGTGCGCGTGTGTATGTAATATACAAAAATCTACACAGAAATATATAGTCCTAAATATTGTGTTTCTGAATATTCACATATTTTTTTTCTGATTTGTATTTAGCAATACTAAAATCACAATTGTTTCAAGGTAAAAAGTTTTATATGGTATAGTACCCAAGGGAATTAAAGGAATTAGTCAATGCAATATACAAATAGTATAAAGTTGTAATATGGATAACAGTTAAATTTAGGAAAAACAAATGGATTGAATGTTTTCATGGTAGTGGGCATGATGTGAACCAATAAACCTTAAAACAAATAAATTGATGTAAACCAACTTTTCCTCAATAAACATAATTGGGAAAAAAAGGTCATTATTTTCTTTTGATGTTGACATGAGGTTACAAGTTTGACAGTGTTTTTTTTTTTTATATCTCTACCTAAAGTGCTTGAAAACATTAGAAGAAAAAAAATCTGGGAGTAAAGGAACAATGCCAGTCCATGAAACATGAACTACTTATCTATATTATCTTGAAGCTTCTGCAGAAAAACTGAAGAGTCAGATGAAAGCCAGGTGTCTCCTGTATTTGGCTCATATTTTTTCAATCTTATCTTCTTCAGATTACTTTTCCCCAAACCCCATGAAACCATCCCACTCTATCTTGTTCTATCTACACACACACACACACACACACACACACACACACACACTCCATTCCAGACACAAGATTCTACTCTTCGTTCATTCATTTATCCTTCAAGCCCTGCCCTGTCCCCATCTCTGGGTTTGTGTTTAAAAGCACAGACAAGACTGGCTACCTACCCCACACACATTCTCCCACGCTTCTTTACTAAGAGACCACAATATTATCCAGGAGGGCCATGCGTCTAATTAAAATACTCAGCTTTTCTGATTCCTTTGCAACTAAGGGTCACCATGTGACCATTTCTGTCATGAGACGTAACTCAGAAAGGCAGCTAGGGAGTTGGAAAAAGTTTTTTCTCTTCCCTGCCTTTTCTTCCCCATCCACCCTTCTCCGTTCTCCATTTGCTTTTCCTTCCTTTCTTTCTTTTTCCAGCCTGATCCATAAACAGGAGGCTTGATGTGGAATAACCATCTTGGGGGCATGAGGCAAAAAAAAAAAAAAAAAGCTAGGATGGTAGAGCTGAAAGAGAAAAGGAATGTCAGACATTGATTATTCCATGGAACTGCTGCATCTGCCTTGGACTTCTTGTTAATTGAGAATGATATGCCTCAATTTGGTTAAGGTCCTAGGTTTATGTAATGAGTAGCTTCATGCCACCATTGTTGTACCTATACTCTTCCTTCAGCCTCTCCCATAGCCAGTTCTGAAAAGCTTCCTTCAAATCCTGACATAAATCCCATTCCAAAACATCTCAAAATTAATCTCCCTCTCTCCCTTAGTCACATAGGGCACAATTAAAAAAGCATGCAATATCAAGCCTGCTTCATGTCATAAATATTTATGTATGTATATTCACAGTACTCCTGCTAGACTGAGAGTTGCTAAGGGCAGGAATCCTATATCTTTCACTTTGAAATTCACCCTCCAGCACCCAGCACAAAGCCCAGAGGACTTACTCCATAAAGCGCTGTTGAATTTCTTTGAATGGAGAAATGTTTCACCCTTTGCAACTATATATTATGGATCATTTTAAAAGACCTGGTTTCTATGTAGATAGCAGAAGAAAGTTACTAAATAAAAAATGGATTTTGGGCTTTAGAAATCCTGGTCATATTTGACCATGTTTTGACAATTTTGAAATTTTACAGCCTGTTGCTAAAAGATGTATAAATTAAGGTCAAAAGAAGATATAGAAATGAGGTGGTATTTAAAGCCCAAGACTGGGTCTATATATCATCAAACTAATTTGCTGGCTTCATGAAACTCAGTTTTAAATCAGAATCTGCTGGGGACAGACTCATTTCCACAGCAGTTAATCCAACTTACTGCATTATCTTCCAGTATACTTCCACTGCTTATT
This sequence comes from Talpa europaea, assembly GCF_964194135.1. Lineage (NCBI taxonomy): Eukaryota > Metazoa > Chordata > Mammalia > Eulipotyphla > Talpidae > Talpa > Talpa europaea. The sequence goes on along the minus strand of NC_140070.1, from coordinate 104,185,142 downwards.
TTCTTTCTTTCTTTTATTTGACACACATTTTTGAACACCTACTATGTACCACATCTAGGGTAGCCAATCATCCAAGTTTGCCAGTAACTGAGAAATTTCCTGAGATGCAGAATTTTTTAGTGTTAAAACCAGAAAAGTCCCTCACAAACCAAGATATTTGCTTGCCCGAGAAACTCTGTGCTTAACTGGATATAAAGCAATCAAAAAGACGTAGATGGCCCTTGCGCTTGGGGAGCACTACAACCTAGTGGATTTTTATTTGAGGTGCCTACTAATTACATATTGGTTTCTGCATCCTTTAGCTATGTATTCAAGTCACTCATGTTAAATTTATTACACTCTCCATCCAACTCTCCAGGTGCTAATACCACAAATCTCTCAACACAGCTGACTGTCCAAATGGAAAGACATTGGAAATAGAGAGTAAGCAGAAGTTCAGTTCATGAATGTGGTCATTGTTCTGCCAGTTGTGAATTCCAACCAACTTTAATCATAGCCTGAGCCAGTTGTCTGTTGCTCTTGGATCAGCAGGCACACTCTATCTTCAGGTTCACAGTCCTCTTTGTGACACTAATTTTGACCTGTTAGGTAAAAAAGTGTCTTCTTTAGAAATGGCCAGGAGATGTCAACCTTTCCTGGCGGAATAAAGAGGTAATCTTACTGTGGCATCTGCTTACATGGCCATGACAGCTTGCTTTGACTTTTTCTCAATCATTGTTCCCAATGCACTACTCTTATAGCTGGGTTAAAGAGAAAACTCTACCATTTCTTGGACCAAGAGCATATGGATAATTTATTTTCCCTCTTAGAATGTCAACAGTTCTGAGCTTCATAATCTGATAATTCTATCCCCCCTCAGTAGTCACCCACTCAATAAAGGTTGATGGTCCAGAGTCCTCAAGAATCAATGGAATACTTCTTACTCTATGGTGGACTTTTTCTCCTCAATTCCCAGAATTCATTTCTGCTAAGCTTTAGTAACAATCACGTTTGGTTTTCTGCAATTTGCTAGACACCTTGCTAGCTGTTTTAATATTCATTATATTATTTAATGACACAACTTAGAATATATACTTTTGTTCCCACTTTCAGGTGAAGAAAGTGAAGTACAGAGAGGCTAGGGAATTTTCCCTGGATCATGTATTATAAATGGGATAAAGTAGAATTTGAATCCAATTCAATCAAACTCTTCTAAGATTTGTTTTGATGATCTGGAAAGGAACAGATCTTGTATGCTTTAAGATAAGTGTGAGAAAGACTTCAAGAAGAGAAACAATTTTGCATATACCGACTTCTAAATTTTGCTTGGGGAGGGGGTGGAGGGATAGAGCACACTGCAAATCAGGAGGAAAGACTAACAAGCTCTAGTCTACTGCTCTGTACTGGATCAAATGTTAATTTATAACTATATATGTGTTTGTGTTTTGAAGCAATAATTAATTTTAAAACTGCCTTAGAATGTTTTTTAAGAGCAATTTTTCAACAAACTAAACTAAAATGCTTGATTTCATTTCCATGGGACCTTTTTATGGCACAGAATCTTTAAGCAACCTAGAATTACCCTTTGGAAAGATATAAACCAGTGAAGTTGAGGAGTCTTATCTATATTATCCTTCCTACGCAGCTTTATTATTGAGTTATAGTAGTGAGTGTCTCAGCCTGACCACACCACACCCCTTGTCAACCAGGGGCACAGTGTTAGGATGTTTCAGGGATCTCAGAAGGAGCCTTTACATGAGGAATTGCCGCGGACCAACACAGCAGTAGACGATGAGGCCACCTCAGGGTTGAGAGAAGCGTGCAGGGTGGTCAGGGCGTCGGTGAAAGAAATGACAAACAGACACACTTCAAGAGTGAAAATCTGAGTGTAATTTTCTTTGAGTTTGTGACCAGTATATATATGTTTTCCAAAAGCACAGGAATGAATATCAAAGAAATTAGCTTGCTCATGGGCTCAGTCTGTCACCATCAGGGAGGTGATCTACATAACAAACAATGACCATTATAGAAGAAAGGAGGAAGTTTAGAAAGACAGATAAGGGATTAAAGTTTGTAGTTCTAGAAAGACAGGATAAGATTTTTAGCATTCTTGTAGTGGTTCTTGGTGGTCATTATCTTTTGATAAGCTTCTGCCTTTTCAGGGAACTTCCTCTGCTTCAGGCTGTTCTCCCCCCCGCGCGCTGGTTGCCCAGCCGGATCTAGGGACCGTGGCGAAAGCCATTCCTAAAGATCACTGCGGGGGGAGGTGCAGCAGGTAGGGTTTTGCTGTTCTTCCCCTGCGCGCTGGTTGCCCAGCCGGACCTAGGGCCGGTTAGCCCTAAAGGTCACTGCAGGGGGAGGTGCAGCAAGGAATGCAAAGCCTAGAGCCATGTATCCCCAATGTCTTGCAAACTGCCTGTTTTCTAGTTGGTGTTTAATAATTTGATTGAATACATGACTAAGTGAAGAGTAGACAAACTGGGTTTTCAAAGGTGCACACAGCAGAGCAACAAACCAAACCTCTTAAATCTTAACACCATCCTTCATATAGCTACTTCATCCCCTGGGTGAGCCTGGCCAAATTTAAAATTAGTATTTGGATGCCACAATGAATAAGCCACTATATCTGACTTAAGCAATATCAGAAATTTAGTTAGAGATGTGGAAAAGACGAAGTAGGTGAGGACTTCCTGTAATCCACTGCCAGGACCATTCAGTGTGGCTGGATAGAGGCTTGGTGTGTATCTGCTCCACCTCACCAATGCCTTTGTTTTACATTTTCATACAATGCACAGTTCATATTACAAAAGTCAACAATTCTTTATCATCTGTGTGGTCGGCCACCCTCTTGTTGTCTCTCCCTGGTAATTGTTTAATCTGGCTTCCCCTACCACATTTCTTGGCTGCCTGCTCCCTTCTGCCCCTGTCACTGAGGTTGTGCTCAGAGAATGTAAAGGCACAGAAAGCATTCCAAAGTCAATTATAAGTGATTAGGTGTTTATCTACTGCTCTGGATTACCCCCATGCCCTGATAGGCACAAGCTAATTGAACAACATCTACAGACTGGGGAGCATTCTAAGATTTATACCCAGTTTTCCATTGTGCCTGCTAGCTGGTGTATAGACGACAGAGACTTTTTTTTTTTTAAATCAAGGTATAATTTACACCCATTTTAATTGTGCATTTTAATGAGTTTCTATAATTTGATATATCCATGCAACCATCACCATAATCAAGACAAAGCACATTTCCAGCATCCCAAAAAGTTCTCATGTCCCATTTCGATCAGTTTTCCCCTACCTTGGCCTCAGGCAACCACTGATCTGCCTTCTGTCACTATAGATTACATTTGTCTTTTCTAGGGTTTCATATAAGTGGAATCATAGGGTATGTACTCACAAAAGTTATTTTTACTTGATTTTGGAATAGTTTCTCCGATTTCCTTCCCAGTGATGTCTGGTATAAGCTGATATTAAAATGAGTTCATGTTCCCTACACTCACACTGATTTGACTGGGTGGGCAGAGCTAAGACTTGGAAGAAATTTAAGAGGCAAGACGTGGAAGTTGATGAGAATAATTGTTGGGATAAGAAGAATGTAGACTCATCCCAGCACTGGTAGACTGTACAAAGGGTGTGTGCCCACTTTGTGCCCAGAACCTATTTTCAATGTCATTCAGCACAGCTTCTCCTAAACCTAACTGCCTAGGACTTTTGTGTGTTTTGCCTTGAAGAGGCACTTTATTTGCAACTCTAGACTCCAGCTGGCCCCTCTCAGCCACAGAGTCATTGCACCCTCTGGTGTAAACACGGGGACCTGTCACCCATGGCAGCAGGCACTCCCACCCACGCAGCCATCTATCTCCCACCCAGCCCTCCTCTGCCAGGGGGCCCCTTTGACTCCTGGAAGCAAAAAGCCAAGGGCAGGGCAATGTCCGGCCTCCTCCAACTGCTGTTAGGTTCATGGGTCAGGAGCTGTGTGTATAAATATATGACAAAGAGGGGAATATAAAAGACTAGTAACTTGAGGGAGGACAGAGAGAAGGGAAAGACCAGAGAAGACAGAAGTTGCACATGAAAAATGAAGAGGCGAAGGACAGAGGCACAGCCCAAAAAACAAAGCAAGGAGCAATAGATGGATGGATTTTTTTTCCATCTAAGAGAAATCCTAAAAATTCACTCCTTTGCCCAAAATAAATAGACTCAGACCTCGGCTATGAGAATCCTTGAAAAGTGAGTTTTAACATAAAAATGCTGATAAATCTTTTAAACAATCTATATACCTCCAGGTGCTGCTGGACCTCTTTAATCCCTTTAAACCTCCAATAACTTCAACTATGATGTTTAAAGTCTCATAAATCTGCACTAGCTTAAAATAGGGAAATATAAATCATGTTCAGAAGCTTAGGGGTAGGGACAGAAGATGGGCATCTCAGTGCCATTTAAAACCACAGCACAGGCTTTGCATCAAATTATTCCAAGAAAAGCTAAAATGGAAAATGCTCAGGTTTCTGAGTTGTGGTTCCATACGTTCTCAATTTGCTCTTTTTCTTTTTTTCTTTTTTTTCAGGGGGTGGTGTGGCGTGTGAGGGAGTGTTGACAAGCTATTTAGGTGAAGAAAAACTTGCAAAAAACTATCTCACTAAGTCCTATTTTTGCACAAAATAAAACCAAAAACAAACAACAACAATAAAAAAAAAGAACTCTGCCAGAAATTATTAGAAAATAGCACTATTTCTAGTCAGACACTAACAAAAGTGATGTCTGGTTTTTGTTAAATTATTAATTCATGCCAGAAAATAAAGTTGTGGATACTAGTCTACTAATAATAGCTATCTTTTTCATTTCTGCTATATGCCAGGAACCTCCTGAGTGAAGAAGTTTAAGCACATTAAGCACTTTATCTAATTTCATCCTTGCAGCAACCCCATCAGAAATACTATTCCCTGTTTGACTGTGAGGAAACTGAGGCTTAGATTATTACCAGTCACATGGCTGGTAAATGATGGAGCAAAAATTCAACCCACAGTTTGTTTCAGAAGTCCTAATCTTATCCAGGATGCCATCTGCTTTCTCTGGTGCAAGGACCCAGCCCACAGTCCACTAGCAGGAATGCCAACAGCAGGAATACCACACTTTGAGAACTGATATGTTTTCATTTTTCTCTTTTTTTGGCCTGATTCAATGACCTTTTCAAAGCCCAAAGACTTAGAAATGTCTGCTATGTTAACTGGATCTTCACTCGAAGTTCAGACCACGTAGAAAAAATAAGAGTCCTTTACTTGTGCTGTTTGCTTCAAGTTCCAATTTTCCTGTGGTGATGTACTACCAGGGGGGCCTGGAAAAATCTCTGAACTTTAGGTTCCTCACCAATTAAATATGGATCTATAATACCTACCTTCAGGGTTGTTAATACCTACCTTCAGGGTGGTGGGAATTAAATTGTGGGAAATAGTTTGGATACTGCAAAGGACAGGTGAGTGTTGGGTGTTGTGATATCCCTAGTACCTTAAGTATAATGAATAATAGCCCCACTGAAGTCTGGCTTCACAGAGTAAAGAGAAAGGAGAAGACATTTCAACCACTGGATAGAAACCAAAACTCATTACAAAAGATATGCATTTGGTGCCCAAAAATAGATGACTGGATCAACAAGATGTGGCTATATACACAATGGAATATTATTCAGCAATCAAAAAAGATAAACTTATGCCATTTGCAGTAACGTGGATGCAACTAGAAGGAATTATGCTCAGTGAGATAAGCCAGAAGGAAAAAGAAAAATATCGGAGATGGTTTCACTTATAGCAGGAATATAGGGGAACCAAATAAAACATCAGTGTAAAAAAATAGTAACAGTACAAAACACAACAAAGCAAAAACAGACAATTATAAATCAGAGACATACTGTAGGGGAGGAGCAGGGAGAGGGATCAGAGGGAGGGAGGGAGGAGCACAGGGGACTGAGGTGATGGTGCACGGGTGCATTGGTGAAGGAAACTCTATGGGGACTACACCTGAGGGGGTGGGGGGAAGCAAACATTGTTTAAAAATGAACAAAGATGTAAAAAATTTAAAAATTAATATTAAAAAAAGACATGCATTTAGGAGAGGGAAAAGATAAGTCTTTCTACAATTGCATCTCAATCTCTTTTCAATGAGGTAGTAATAGGTGTTTCCTCAAAGGGTATATGGTCAGAGATTTGGAAAACACTAAAAATGTGAGCCCTCTCAGAGAATAGCTATGCACTCATTACGACCTACTCTAAAACAGTCCCTGCTTAATCGGAAATTCCCAAACATTTGACAATAAGAACTCTAATTTTGGATTTCCATCTATTAAACATCTCTCAGAACACCAGTGAACACAAGTTAGCCACTTTCCACAGATAGCTCCTCTCACCCATCATCAGTACAGCATCTAACCTTCCCATTATGATCACTCCTCCTTCATTCAACAATTCACATTCCTGTGAAGATACTCCCCAAAGCCTGTGAAAACATGCCTTCACAACGCCAGGCCTACACAGAGGCACATACATACAGAACACCCCACAGATCTCTAAGTGCAGGCCCACTGCCTGGAATGAGGAAAGGAACAAGAGGAGGAAGAAGGTGTCTCTCTCATTTAGAGCTCTCCAGTTCTGTGAGTTTAATGGTACTAACTGATACTAGAGCATTGTCTTAGTTTGGGGTCCTCCAGAAGCCAAGCTTAGCAAGTAGTTTATATAGGAGTTAATCCGAGGAAATACCAACAAGAGAGTGAGGAAGTGAGTCAAGGAAGGAAATATAACCAATAAAAAGTGAATTATTAAATCAACCACACATTGGACAATTATAGCTTACTCCTGCTGGAAAGCAGTAAAACACACCTCAGAATTATCTCACCCAAGGGATGGGATTGCTAGGATATTCATACATCATCTTCCATCAGTCATTGGTTGAAGGATTCTGGGGGTAAGGAGTGGGGGCTCAGCACTGTATCTGGGGCCTAGTGACCTTCTAGGGTTCCAGATAAAGCCCTAGTACCAAAATGAAGACACTGGCAGCTAGATGTCTGGATCATACTGAAGTGGTAAGGCCTGAGGGAGATAGACCTGTTTAGTGTCTTCCAATTTGCTTCATATTTCCAGATAAGAAAATCACCTTGGAAGGAAATGTACCCCTACACTCTGAGCTACTGTTTCAGATATTTTTGAGGTGTAGGGCTGTGCTGAACGTGAGCTTCAGTCCATATTTCTCAGTCTAGAAGATAACTAAGTTGAGGACATAAGCAACCACCTCCTCTTCCTCTGATCACGATGGAAACAGAGTAGATGAGATGCCGTGCCCATGGTGGGTGAGAGGAGCTATCTTTACACAGTGGAATCTCCTAAACTGTGTTCTTTGGTTTCTGGAGATGCTTAATGACGAAAACCCCAAAATAAAGTTCCTATAGCCAAATGTTTAGAAATTACTGGATAAAACAGAGACTGGTTTATGTTAGGAAGTCTCAGGACCTTTAATGACCTCCTCCTAATTCACCAACTGTTAATGTTTTAACACATTTGCTTTATCTAAGTGAGTGTTGTGTGTGCATGAGCATGTTTTTTTTTTTTTTTGGTGTTTTTTTTTATTAACCTGAACCATTTGAAAATTTACTGGATATCCTGAAGATTTCTTAGATATCACAACACTTTATCCACCAATATTTCAGAATTCTTCTCCTAAGAATAAGGATATTGTCTTCCATAATCATGATGCCATTATTACACCTAAGAAAATTAATAATAATCCCTTAAGAGTAAATATTGCTTATCATTACAAAATGCCATTTATAGCCTTTTTTTATGGTAAAACATGCATAACATAAAATTTGCCATGATAGCCATGTTTAAGTGTACAGTTCAGCAACACTAAGTATAATACACTGATATTGTTGTGTAAATATTGGCCAACAGAATTTTTCCATCTTCCCAAAGGGAAACTCTGTATCCACTAAATAATAACTCCCACGTTCCCCCTTCCTCCTAGCAACCAGGAACCACCACTCTGTTTTCTGGGTTTATGAATTTTACTACTCTAGGTAACTTGTATACATGCAACTATGTAGTATTTGCCCTGTTGTGTCTAATATATTTAACTTAGCATAATTTCCTTGAGGTTCATTCATGTTGTAGAATGTGGCAGAATTTTCTTCATTTTTTAAAAAAGATTTATTTATTTATGTGTACAAGAACTGGTTAACAGGACAGAGGTATGGGGGGTGGGAGGATTCACCAGAGACAGAGTGGGGAACAGAACAGGCAGATCGACTGAAATACACTGCTGAGGGGAGCAGTGGGCGAGTCAGGGGAGGTCTGCTGCACCATGTAAGTAGTTCCCTGGCCGGGGATCGAACTCATGCTGCAGTGGCTGCAGCGAGCTTCATAGGTTGCCTTAACCCCTTGCACCACCAGGGAGGCCCCATGTGTGTTTTTGTTTTTTTTTGTTTTGTTTTTAACAGTACCATCGTACGGGGTATGATCCTTTGTGGTTTTGATTTCAACTTCCTTCATGATTAGTGAACCTCTTTTTGTGTGACCATTTGTATATCTTCTTTAGAGAAACAGTTGTTCAAGCCCTTTGCCCATTTTTAATCTAGTTGTATTTTTTGTTATTGAGTTATGAGTTCTTTACATATTCTGGATATCAATCCCTTATTAAATATATGATCTATAAATATTTTCTCCCATCCAACAGGTTGTCCTTTCTGTGATGATTGTGTCCTTTGCTTACAGAAGGTTTTTTTTTTTTTTTTTCATGTAGTTCAATTTATCTATTTTTTTCATTTTGTTGTCTGTGCTTTTGGTTGCTTCTAGAAAGATTTTAATCACATGTGGCTCACATTGTATTTCTGTTGGACAGTGTTTAGTAGCTCACTTTTGGCAAGAATATGTCAAAGTGATGCTCTGTACTCCTCAATGTGCCCCAGCAGGATGTGTGTGCTCTCAGGTGGCCCCACTAGTAGTGATGCTAAGTTTGCTCACCTGGTTACCATGGGAACTGCCAGATGCCTGGCTTATAAAGTGTATTTTTCTCTTTGCAATTTCTAAATAATTGGTGAGGTCACGCTTTGACACCAGAATACCTCCCTAAATATCATCAAAACTTGATAGCAATTAGCCCTCCTGGAGGAACCAACGCCTGTAGAGCTAGACTAAAGACGATGACCAATACCAATAGATGAATCCGATCCTAAATGGTTGCTACCTATAGGGAGGCAGTTCAGCTAAATCCCTTTCTTTTTTTTTTTTTTTTACAGATTTATTCATTTATGCATACAAGAGCTGGGGTACAGGCCAGAGGTGTGGGTGGCGAGAGGATTCACCAGAGACAGAGTGGGGAACAGAACAGGCAGAATGACTGAAGTACACTGCTGAGGAGAATAGTGGGCGAGTCAGGAGAGGTCTGCTGCGCCATGTAGGTAGCTCCCTGGCTAGGGATCGAACTCGTGCTGTGGAGGGTGAGGACAGCTTCATAGGTTGTGTCTTAACTCCTTGCGCCACCAGGGAGGCCCTAAATCCTTTTCTTTTTAACCCGCAACTATTTTGGCTGCAACTAGCAGAAAACATGCCATGTCTGCTCTTTCCCTGTTCCTCTTTCTTAATGGCTGTAAGTAATCACTAGTAACCCCTTCAGCCAGTCGTTCCCATTTTAACTGTACCTAAAGCTTACCCAGGTCTCTTTTCCCATCTTGTCACCAGCACTAACCTCCATTCCTGCATATTTGAGTGTTCTTAAAGGGAGTCTCTCATTCATTAAAGAACCTCTCTTATTTTCCAGCTGTTCCCACTTCTGTTTTCTGTGTCACCCTGATATTTGTGAGCTGTAAGTTCCCACAGACCAGTGACTCTCACCTCCCTAGCGTCTTCCCTGGTTAAAGTCATACTGAGTCTACGTGAAATGGTGAAAAGTGTCTTTGCCCTCCTTGTAGAGAACTCCCCACCCCAGCCCCACCTTGTGCTCCTCTGCCTCATAGCATCACTTGTAAAATCATGTCCTTCAGTTTTTGCCAGAACTTGGCTCAGTATCAGTATCCAAGATAGATATCTTGCTCTCTTGACAACCTCTTTCTCCTCAGATACCTGGGCAAAAATACTTTTCTCTTCCTTAAGCCAAATCAGGTCCTGTCACCCCTGCACACTTTTCTTCAAGGAATATAAATCTCATTAAGAATCCAGATGGGGTCCTCCCCGGTGGCGCAGCGGTTGAGCGCTGGGTTGCGAGGCTGCCTGCAGCCTCTGTGGTGCCGGTTTGATCCCCGGTTGCTCCCCGGCCACCAGAGGAGGGTCCCACATGGCGCGCAGACCTCTCCTGCCGCCCGCTGCTCCCCTCAGCAGTGTACTTCGTCAGCCTGCCTGTTCTGTTCCCTGCTCTGGCTCTGGTGAATTCTCTCACCCTCCCGCGCTTCTGACTGTACCCAGTGCATGTATAAACAAAACAAACAAATAAAAAAAAAAAAAGAATCCAGATGGGACAATTAGTCAATTTTTACTTTAAGGTACCTAAGTAGGGGAGAAGCACTCAGTGGAATTTCTAAGTTTTCTTCTAAATGTTGATGTGGCTGTGAGCCCAAATGGTAGATGAGGTAATCATCTGTAAATCAAACAAGTAATCAAGGGACTTTAGCTAGGTCTTAAGGTTTATTCTCATTAAAGATAAAAAGAGATACTACTGGACCTTCCAGAAAAGACCCATAGATTCCCTGATCTCAGATATCAAAGCAGAATATTTAGAATATGCACAGGAGGTATAAAATCTAAAGCCATGCAATTTCTAGAAGAAAACATAGGAGGAAATCTCTGAAACCTTGGGGTAGACAATACGAAAACACAAACAATAAAACAGAAATGTGATAAATTGGATCTAGTCAGATATTTTAAATGTTGCTCTTTGACAGACACTGTTTAACAAATGAAGGTTATATCACAAAATGAGAGAAGATATTTACAAAACACATGCCTGGCAAAGGACTTATATCAGGACAAATAAAGAACTTTCACTACTCAATAAATACAAATGATGCAATTTTAAGATAGGCAAAATATCTAAAGTGACACATCACCAAAGAAGATATATGAATGGTTAAAGAGCATTCTTTATGCTTGAAAATATTCAATACTGTACATTGGCATTGAGCATTAGCCATTATACTAATTAAAACCACAATAAAGTACCATTGTACCATTGTACACCATTAAGGTGGCAAAAATTTAAAAGGCTGACCATGTCTGTTAGCAAAAATGTGGATTAATTGGAACTCTCCTGCAATGCTGTGAATGTAGAATTGTACAGTTACTGGAAAATGAGTGTGGTAGTTTTATTATATTTTTTTAATGCAAAACATATAGCTGTCATATGATCCAGTCATTGAACTCTATTTAACCAAGAAAATTAAAGCAGACACAAAAGTTTGCACATGAGGAGTCACAGCAGCGCTAATCATAATAGCTTCAAAACAAAAAACAATGCAAATGTCTCTCAACAAGTAAATAAATAGATAAACAAAATGTTCTATATTCATTTAATGAAATACTATTTAGCAATAAAAAGAATAAATTATTGATATGCCAATAAGATGAGTGAATCTCAAAAGAATTATGCTAAGTGGAAAAAAACACAAAACAACACAATTCTAGAAAATTCAGACTTCCTTATAGTGACAGAAAACAGACTGATGGTTCTTTAGGGTAAGGAGCAGAGAGAAAGGTGGACTTCAAGCCTTTGCAAGGAAATTTTCGGGTATGCTAGCAATGTTTTATGTATTGATTGTGGTGATGGTTTTTCAGGGGTATGCATCTGTCAAAGCTCATGAAATTACATAAATATGCAAAGGGACAAAGAGAGGGTTAAGGAAGAAAGAGAGATGGAAACTGGGAGCTGCACATGCTGCTAGGGAAGTTCAAAGAAAACCTTTTTTCTTGGGTAGGAGGTTGAGTGAGAGGCTGAAAACAGTGAACTGAGTGGCTGGTAGTTGCGGTCAGAAGAGAGGTCGCCTCTGCCTGTAAGGACCATTTAGCGGTGATCAGTCCCTATGAGCCCTGCACCCGTCCTATTTGGAGACTTTCTCCTTCCAGCCACATCTGTCACTTCTTGTAAGACTCTCTTCAAGAATTATTTTCTAATTTATCCCTGCCCATTCTGTATTCATAGCATGGTTTCCACTACATCATCTATACTTCTTTCATAGTTATTTGTGGCCCATGGCTATATGTGCTTTTTGAGTTAGATATTACCAAGCTGTGGCAAGGAGTTGGAGAAATAGGACCCTTATTCACTGCTGATGTAATCGTTCTGAAGGACAATGAGTTTCTTAAGATTCAGCAAGCCCAAACCGGGGTATACACCAGGGGGAGATCTTTCCAGGGAGCACAAATGTGCCTAAAGAAGCTCACTGTTGCATTGTTGGGGACCACGTAGGTGTTCTCTAAGGAATATACAAATTAAACGTGATGTATGCACACAATAGGATAATGAGCTTAATTTTCATACAGCAACCTGGATTGATCTCAAAAATAAAGTTGAAGGGGAAAAATAAAAACAGAATGAGATTTATAGCACAATTCCATTTATTTATTATATGCCCACATAAAACAGCCTTCTATATTTTTATAAGGGTGCTCGTATATCTAAATGAATATCAGTCAGATGGTCTGGAAGGACTTTATTAAATATATTAGAGTGAATGTCAATGGGAGGAGGGTAGTAGGATTGGGAATGGCAGAGGAAGGAAGAAAAACAATAAAATAAAAAAATTTCTTAAGAAAAGATTATCCTGGTCCTTCCTGGTGGCTCAAGATGTTAAGATGCAACCTATGAGGCTGTCTGCAGCCACTGCAGTGCGAGTTTGATCCCAGGCCAGGGAGCTACCCACATGGCGAGGCAGACCTCCTGTCTCACCTGCTGCTCCCCTCAGCAGTGTATTTCAATAGATCTGCCTGTTCTGTTCCCCCCCTCTGTCTCTGGTGAATCCTCTCACCCCCCCTCCCACACACCTCTGGCCTATACCCCAGCTCTTGCATGCATAAATAAATAAATCTTAAAAAAAGAAAGAAAGAAAGAAAGATAAGACTATCCTTCCATGGGTAGATGATTCTTCTCCATGAACTGAGAATAGTATTAACTAAAACATTGAATTCCAAAAGAAATTAAAAAATTAGCGATGATAGTTAGACAGACAAACATAGATACCACATTTTTGTTTATTTTTCACATTTAAAATGAATGAACTAATTGTTTCCTGGTATGGTATTTCAGTAATCTTCTTTTGCTGTCATAACTAAGTACCACAAATTTAGTGCCTTAAAACAACGTAAATTTATTGTCATACTGCTCTGTACATCAGTTTAACACAGATCTCACTGGGTAAAAATCAAAGTGTGATTCCAGCTGCTTTCAGTTTGAGAGGGTCAGGGGAAAAACCACTTCCTTGCATCAAAAAAAAGATATATTTTTATTTATTTATGCATACAAGATCTGGGGGTTGGCCAGAGGTGAAGGAGTGAGAGAATTCACCAGAGACAGAGTGAGGAGCAGGCCAGGAAGATCTACTGAAATACACTGCTGAGGGGAGCAGAGGGTGAGACAGGAGAGGTCTGCTGTGCCAAATGGGTTAGCTCCCTGACTGGGGATCGAACTCATGCTGCAATAGCTACTTGATAGTGCTGAGGCTTTAACTCCTGCATCACCAGGGAGGCCCTCACTTCCTTGCCTTTTCCATTTTCTAGACATCACCCACATTCTTCAACTAATGTCTCTCTCCCTCTAGCCTCAAAGCCAGAAAAAGCAAGTCCATTTCTTCCCACATCTCTTTCCCTGACACTGACCTCATTGCCTCCCTCTTCCACTTTTCAGGGCCTTTGTAATTACATTGGTTCTACTTGGATAATCCATGATACTCTCCCCACTTTGTATTAGCGAATTAAATCCACTTTGTCCCATGAGGTAACAAATTCACAGTTTCCAGGAATTAGGAAAAGGACATTTGGGATCCTTCAGTCTGCCTACCATGCCTAGACATATAGCAAATAGTAAAAAACACAAAACCCCATAGTCTTCCTTATTGTGAATCAGTTATTCAGCCAAATAATAAAAAAAAGTGTCCAGTGTTACTTTGTGCCAGATCCCTGTGGTAAGAGCTGAAGTTGTAATAGAGGTCAGGATTTTAGGATTCAATGACGTTTGCCTCCCTTTCAAAGAAAATTCTCATTCTATTTTATTTTAGGGAAAGGGATAATTGAGACCTAATCTGGTTAAGCTTTGCATTGCATTATAAATGACTCACCTATGGAAATCTTCTAGAAAAGACACTTAGAGTCATTTTTAAAGCAGCACCCTATCGCAGTATTCTTAACCCTTAATGAGCATATAAATCACCAGGAATTGTCAAATGAAGTTTTGACCCAGTAGGTCTGGTGTGGGGCCTGAGACTCTGCTTTTCTGCCAAACTCCTGGGTGACAGTGATGCTAAGCTTGACGGTGGCAGCTGAAGGAGGAACGTCCTAATGCAAACAAGACTCCAATCCTAAGCAATACTCAGTCTGACCCCACTTGTAATGCATCCTGATGAAGGGTGTTTACCTCCTTCTAAGAGATTTTGGTAATCAATCCATTTACCAGACACCAAAATCTGTATGTACAAGGGACACTCCACTCTAGGATAATGGACTCAGTTTCCCATGAGGACATTTATGACCAAGACCCACACTCACCCCCAGATATGAAACCTGCTGTTTACAACCCTTGATATAATACTGAGTCTCCTCTCAACTATGTCAGGACTCAACCATCACTGTTTTGCCCCCAGACTGTGGCCCAGTGACCCAGTGCCTGGATTCATAGTGTTGGAAATTTACAGTGTTTGAGTTATTTTAGGATCCCCTACTAAACAAGGTAATAAAGACTGATAAGATTCAACCTTATTTCTCTAATGGGGACAGGGTTTTGTATGCTAGCTCCTCAGGAGACCAGGGGATGAGATTTAACAGGAGGGCAGAGCAGAAGCAACAGACTCTCTGTAGGTAACTTAGATAATCTTTATAGGGACCTCTGGCCAATGAAACAACCTTAATAAAACAGAACCCAATGAGAGGGTACATTATACTAAGGTGAATTGATAATATAATTTATAAGGTAAAGGAAGGCAATTTCCTAAATTTCCTAAATATACCACCTGGCTATTCCTGATTAATGAGTTGGGCAAAAACACTACATAGTACACCTCTGAATACTGATTTATTTAGATATACTCTGATGTAACGCTTCCCCAAATCCTTGTTTTTGTCTCAGAAGGATTAATGGGTTGGGGGAAACAACACAGAACCATATCAACTGTTCCATACCTTCTACTTGGAAAATAACTAAGTACATATAATTTCCTTAGAAGAGTGCTGTTACATCATTTTCCAAGACCTCCTGAAGAAACTTCTGTTTTATGTCATCTATAGGCCTCCTTCCCACTTTATCCTGGATGGGTAGTTGCTAAAAACTCTCTGGCATGATCTAACAACACTGCTGGAGCTCCCTGACTAAAGCAGCACAGATCCAACCTTGGCACTTCTACAATTTAGAGGGATGGTAGAAAGCATGAATCTCTGCAATGCAAAAAAGGAGACATATTCTGTTTAGACCAGGACTTAAGACAATAAATTCATCCAGCATCTAAGCTGGTCCTAGTACAGAACTATTAAATTACAGGTCACTGTTCTCTCCCAACCTAAGCATCGATCCAGGATTTAAAGTCTAGGATTTTACACCAAGCAGCTATTTTTAAGACATAAAGTCTAATATCCATTACTGTATGGATATGAAAAGGATGTCTAGGTAAGGGAAGTAAATAGATCATATGTCTAGTTGATGGCAATGCTGGGACTAGAAGCCACTTCTGATCCCAAGACTTTTTTCCATTAAAGCCTTCTTCAACCATAAGTAGAACACCGTTTCCCACCCCTGATGGAAGAACACCCCATTATGGAGTCACTATGCCTTTGAAGATACTCACCCTGATGCCTGAGAGTCAAGGTTAGATTTGGGGGAAGGGTAAATGAAATTGCCTAGGAATCTTAGTGGTCTTTTATTTCACAGTCATATCAGCCTTTCTGTCCAATTCCATTTTTTTTAAAGATTTTTTAAATTTTATTTATTTTTGCATAGAAGAATTGGGGTTTACGCCAGAGGTGCAGGGGATGAGAGGATCACCAGAGACAGAGTGAGGAGCAGAGCAGGCAGGCTTACTGAAATATACTGCTGAGGGGAGCAGCACGGGAGACAGGACAGGTTTGTTGTGCCATTTGGGTTAGCTCCCTGGCCAGGGATCGAACTCAGGCCTTCATGGTGATAGCACTGAGACTTAACCCCTAGGCCACCAGGGAGGCCCCCAGTTCCATTTTTATGGCTTAAGCTTTTTGGTTCCTTCCTACCCAGTCCCTCTTTTTGACCATGTATGATTACTATCTTGTTATTACAAGTTTCCCTTCAGCTGGGTAAATCTTCACTTTGTCCTAGCATTGAGATTTTCTCTTTGATTTCATCTCAGCTGCCTGGGAGACCAGTTCACCCTCCCAGTCCTCAATTCTTCCCACCTCTCCACTTTTCACCATTTTCATACTTTCTACTTCCTCTCTCCCTTCCACTTCTCTTGGAATGATGGCTCCTGAATTTCTTGCCCCCACCAAAACTGGTTGGCTTTTCTCCCTCTGCTTGGGAGGAGGGGGGCGTGAAAGCCCAAAATGTCATCTTTCATCTTATTTCCTATTTCCAGCACATATCCTATTTATAACTCTGCCTCCTTCGTAACAGATTGACACAGCACTCTGCTTGGTTCCCAGAATAAATGCAATTCAAGAATGAGAGGCAAGTCCAGGCTCCCAGGATTCTTTTGCAGACAGGCATTTGTTAGTTTTTTTGTCAGCATCTGAAGACACTTCTGCTTCCCTGTGCCTGGCTTCTGCTGACCTGGGAGCTCTTTCCTACAGGATTCTCTTCCTAGCATATTTCCCTTCCTGATCCTATTTAGCCCAAGCTTATATAAAAGGTATTTTTTAATTCCCCTAATATACATTGACCATAACACAAAAGATTTAAATAATTTTAGGTGAATGAATGTGAGCATATTAATTGTAGGTCATAACTGAGTTTGATAGAAAGCCAATTTGGAATTATAGCTCATCCATAATGTAAGCAATATATATATATATATATAATTCATGTTTAAAAACCAAAACCAATTTCATATTACACCCAATATCTCTAATGTCCCTATTACAAAATCATTATAAAACTCGAATGTAGGAACAAAATTTTCAGAGCACTTTCTACTATTAGGAATTGTGTTTTGCTTAAATGATTTAGTTTATACCTTTACAATCTCTGAAATGCATCTTATTATCCCCATTTTATGGTTAAAAAATATAAGACTCAGGAAGGTGAACAGCTAACCCCTGGTAACATAAATAATAATTAGATTAGATCTATGTTTCAAAGTTTACTCTAAAAACCAAAAAGGACTTGGGATCTTTGAACAGTAATATGAATTATCACATACTGGTGAAATCTGGTTCAGTCTGTGTCCTTTTGCCTGTTTTATTCCTGCTTGGCAAATAGTAGGTGCTCAAACAAATAATTGTTAAATTAAATTGTTGAATGTACCATTTAGACTCTTCTTCTTAACCTGGTGGAATTCTAATATTCAGGATTTGATGGACACCCTTTAGAAGAAACCAGTGTCATTTGGAAGATTATCAGAAGGAAACACATGAGCCAATGTTCAGTCTTCATCAAGAAAAATAGATGAGATGAAACCTTAGCAGGCAGGATTTAGGTTAGAACTAAGTGAAACATTGCAAGAAACTGGACCAGTCCACCGAGGGAGAAGTATTTGTCTGCAGATCCCCATCTCTCTGGCATTAGCTAGATTCCTGACTTTTGGGATGGCTTTGCTTCTGGAGATCTAGAGGTACCAGGAGATGCTCTTCTGTATTTGTGATTACAATAAAAAGAGGCTGCTGCAGAAACTGCCCTGTTCAATGGAATCCTCTTCCCAGTAATGTGGATTTGTTAGTTCCCTTGATTGCTCTCTCATGCATAACTTTAATTGTATCCTTGCTTTTATGTAGAGAATAGAATCATGTTCCCAAGAGGATAGCTGGGAAAACCCACTGCCAGGCTTGAATACAAATAGGATCCTGCAAAAACTGCTGTTTCATGGGTGGGCACAAGGAAAAGAAGAGGGAGGAGAGCAACCTCCAAAAGTCTGGGGTTTATGCATCAAGGGATCAGTGTGCACCTTGTCCTCTAAGAGTATAAATAGCAGCAAATTATTCTTAGGAAACTGCCTGGAAATTCCATAGGAAATTTCCGACATGCAGGATAGGGCTCCTGGGCATAGGGAGGGTTTATGTGTCATGGGAAAGGGACCATCCCCTCAGGGGGTTCTATGGATTAATACCATTATTGGCATAATTATCTGTTGCCTTCCTTAATTTTTACATGTATTTCTCTACAACTGATATCATAGTTATATAAATTTTGTACTCTGCCTTTTTCAGTTAACATTGCAGCTTACAAGTATGTTAAGGGAGGGTGTTGTAGCAAAATCCAGCCATTTATAGTTGATGGTGATATCTAGCAGAAACAGAAGCAACCTCCAGCACTGCTGGGTTGGCTCCTGGAAGCTGGACTAGTCCTGTCCCACCTATGGTACGGTTAACCCAATGATACAAAACTTCATGGGGCAGTGGGCAGTGAGTGGCTCTAGGAGATGGGATTCAGGGAAAATTGGGTGGAGGGTTAGCTTCTCTCTATTTCTTTCATTTTTTGAATTTTGCAATATACCAGTATCACTTTATAGTCAGAAAAGATTATTTTAAGTGTTTCCCCCTCTCCACTGCCAAGAAAACAACAAGCATTAGAATGAGTCAGCTGCGGAAGAACAAGCCACCCCTGCTCATGTGACCACACCTTAGGCTCTCTATTTGTGTTTTGGAACAATCACCCTGGATCCTCCATGAGCAGAGACAGTAGCACCATCTACAGCACATGGAGAAGGTGATGTCACCCCAGGACAAGGTGAAGCAATAAGCAGCCTATACTGCAGAGGTGGCTGAACTTCCTGATCCACAACTGCCCAACTAGTCGAAGCTCCCTTAATCTCTCAGAGGAAGAATAACCATTCACCTTATTTATGATTATAACTCCTTCGCCATCATTGAGACCAGATTTAAGTCCAGGTATCTTTAGAACCTGAAAAAAGGGCGTCCAGTTGCCCATTTAGAGTTGCCACTTTGTCCATTGCTCACTTAGAGGGCTTACGTATTCATTAGGCATAGGAGACACAGTGTCTAGGGACCAAAATGCTTTTAAGCATCCATAAAAATGTCTTAATATATAATATTAATGTAGTCATTTTGTTGACACAATTGTAAAATGTAAGTTTTCATACTTTAATAGAGGAAGGTGCTTGTGAAGGCAGAAGTGCCTTAGGCCCATGCAAGGCCACATCAACTCCATATTTTCCAAGTCCTTCCATGAAATCATCAAGACGGACTGTGGACCAGAATGCCTACCTACCCTCCTTCCTATTCATCTTCTTCATCCTTCAGGCCAAAGGAAACGGAACTTGGATTTAGGTTTTCAGCATAAAGAAAACCAGAACCACAGGGTCAAACTGAGACCCCACAACAGAATCAGATAGATGAAGTCCTATTTAACAGGGTGAAGAAGAAATAGCTATTTTTGGGCCTCCCCGGTGGCGCAGCAGTTGAGCGCTGGGTTGCGAAGCTGCCCGCGGCCTCTGCAGCGCCGGTTCGATCCCCGGCTGCTCCCCGGCCACCGACGGAGGGTCCCACATGGCGCAGACCTCTCCTGCCGCCCGCTGCTCCCCTCAGCAGTGTACTTCGCTTCTGCCTGTTCTGCTCCTCGCTCTGGCTCTGGTGAATTCTCTCACCCTCCCGCGCTTCTGACTGTACCCAGTGCATGTATAAACAAGCAAACAAATAAATAAAACATGCCTCTATCAAAAATTAAAAAAAAAAAAAGAAATAGCTATTTTTAAATTGCCTACACTATCAGCCATTATAATACAGAAAAAATAAGAAGCAATAACTCTAGGAAGTAAGTTGGCATTTCCCCCTTTTCTTAAGGATCATTACCTCCTCATACCTTAGATAAGGCTTTTGTGAAATGTGAACATTCCCTTTAATAACGCTGGTCCTTCTTTTCAAATTAGAGTTATAAATAAATAAGTACAACTTGCAAACCATTTGATTACATCCCTGTGCTCTCCCGAGATTCCCTAAGGAGGCACTTACACCAATTTTTGCATCATTAAATATTTAAATGAAAATTCGAGGTGAATTGTGGGATGAAAGGGCATTTATTAGGCACATGTTTAGGCACAATGCAGCACCAAATTTTCAACTTAGGGTGCAAGAAGGATATTTGGTCCTCACAGACCAGCAGCAACAGAATAACACAATGAAGCGTTTTAAGGGAGGGGGTGTTGGTTTTAAGGGAGGAAACCTGTACAAAAATCTCCCATTTTACTTTGAGTCTCTTATTTAGCAACCATAAATACACAGAGCACTGTCAGGCACCAATAGGCAAGCAAAACAAAAAATCTGAGCAGCCAAACTTTCGTCATAAAGTCCAGGCCTCAGTGAGTTTTAAAACACCATGGAAAAGTTACCGAGTTCAAGTCATCCCCATGGACCTGTGGTATAAAAGAAAACACAGCTTGAATTCACTGCACTTTGTTTATGAAATCAGTTCAAGATATTTGATCGTGATTTTCATTGGTAAACATTTATCAAGCAGGGCACTATGCCAAAGAGTATAAGTGATATGTTAAATAGCCCCAACCCACAGTTTTCAAAATGTTTGGGAAACGTGGGAAATCCTAGCCATAAACGGATCACAGCAGGGATGGCCCTACATACCAAAAGACTCAGGATGGGCTTGTCTGTCTTTAAGTTCTGCATGGAAGACAAAAGAAGAATCCTCAAGTGACTGACGTGCCACTGAGGATCTTGCAGGAAGCAGATGGCACATTGAGAGGATTTAACTGAGAGTTTAATTAAGGAAATACTGACTGAGGTGTGGGTGGAGGTAAGCCAACTAATCCAGTGGGGAACTCAGGGGATAGCCTAACGGAAGCTTTACTGCTCTCAGCCTGCCAGGCCAAGGCCAGGAACCAAGCCATGTCATGAAAGAGCAGATTCTCAACAAGAGCTGAGGCAGGAGAGGGGAGAGAGGAAGCTCAGGATGGGGGTTGGCAATAAATACCCAATCTCAAGTCACCGGCTCGTTCATGCCTACCCAAAGCCAAACCCAGCCAGAAACGGAGGGCAGGGGAGCCAGCAGTTGCTCTCCTCCTGGAGCACAGACTGGGAGGGAGAAGAGTGGAGAGTGGACTTAGGGAGACAAAAGGAGACTAGGCCAACAAACAGGCTAGTCACCTTGTTGTGGACCGCACAAGAAAGGGGAGAGTTCTTGGCATAGAAATGGATAGGGGATGGCCTCTTGGTTAGAGAAATACATGTATATATAAGGAGCAGGAAATAATGGTTTGTTTGTTTTCAGTCAGGAGGTAATGTGTACAAAGCACACCTTCTTAAGAAGAAACAGGCTGTAGCATTCTAAACAGGCAGTTTAGAGGAACGGAGAGCAGAGCTTCTCAGTTTCAACACTATTGACAATTATTTGGGGCTGGACAGTTCTTTATCGTAGGTAGGAATTGTCCTGTGCACTATAGGGTGTTTAACAGCATCCCTAAGCTCTACTCACTAGAGATTATTCGTATCCTACTCCCTTTTATGATAAACAAAAGAGTCTTTAGACATTACCAAGTGTCTTCCAGTGGGTACAGAGTTGCCCCCAATAGAGAATAAATCAGTTGGAGAAGAAAGAGACCAGAAGCAGAAATCTGTTGAAACACAGTGCTGACAGGAGGTGCTAAGAGCTTAGAGCAGTGCAGAGCAGTGGGACTGTAGTGAGCAGGACAAATTCCACAGGCTCTATAAGTTGTGGAGCAGGCAGGCTGTGTGAGGTAGGGCAGAGGGAGTGGTCGAGGGTGACTTTGCAGGTTGTAGATTGGATAACAGGGCTGATGATGTCTACCGACAGAACTAGGAATGCCAGAGGGGCCTGGAGAAAGATGATGCAATCTGTTTGAAGAGAGCCCAGGCATTTAGACAAATAACTGAATTGAGGAAGGTTGGGACCAAAGGTGCACATTTGAGGTATACACAAAGAGACACTGACTTTGATCTCCTAGGGATAAAGGTTCTTATGTAGGGGAGGTAGAGAAAACTAAAGATAGAAGTTTTATATTTTTTGGTGGGAGCAGTGAGAGGGGAGGGGAATGATGTGGCTATTTAGAAGAAGAATAAGGGATAGAAATAGACTCCACAGGCAGGAAAACTAGGCAATTTTCTAAGGGGGAGAGTGGGGACAGAAGTCCAGACTCTGTCCTACTTGCAGGTCCATTTGCCCAGGATATTTGCCACCAGAGACCATCTTTTTCTAATGTACACAAAGGTGTCATAGAAGCTGGGGAGAACGTCTGAGGAGACTCAAAGCAATCATGGAAGTCACAGATGTCAAGAAGAGAGCAAGAGAGAGAGAGGGAGAGTGTGTGTGTGTGTTTGTGTGTGTGTGTTTTGGTGGGGGAGGGGAAATTCTTGTCCACCCACCCCTCCTTCAATGGTTAATTTTTTTTAATTACTCAGATCCTTATAAAAGTAGGCTTTTATTGGGAAGACACTTATTTCCATACATTTGGAACATCTCGTTCTTGAGAGCAGGTAGGTATAGGAGGTACAGTTCTAGTAGAACCCAAAGGGAAAGGTGATACACACGGGTAGCAGGAAGGTGAGGGGATACAAACACAATAGGTAGCTGTGCTTGTCTGCTTCTGTGACTCTCTCTAAAGAAAGATGATGCATCTTCTTCTTGTCATCCCTCACACAGATGCATTTTGTGGGAGACAGAATTCTGTCCCCAAGATCACAGCCCCCTGTGAGTGTGGCTGAGACCTGTGAATATGGTGAGATATCACTCTTGTGATTAATCTTATGTGGCAAAAGGGGATTTCCAGAGTTATAAAGGTCCCAACTGGTTAACTTTGAGTTCATCAAATGAGACATTATTCTGGATGGTCTGTGCTAATCAGATCAATTTTAAAACAGACAAGAGGCAAACCAGACACTAGCTGGAGAAAAGCAGACAGCTATTGTTGTGAAGTGGGTCAGAACTAGACCTTGAGGGTGGCTTCTAGGAGCTGAGAGTGATCCTTAACCAATAATCAGCAAGAAAACAGGGACTTCAGTCCTAGAAGCTACAAGGAACAGAATGCTGCCTATTGCCAGGGAAAAGATGTGTGTGTTGAGGGGGGGGAGCGGTTTAGAATGGAAAAAGACCCCAAGTTTTGTATAACATTGCAGCCCAAACTAATACCTGAATTTTAGCCCATAAATCAGAGACTACTAGACCCCCTCCTTGGATTTGATTAATTTGCTCTCTGGACTCAGGAAACTAGTTTTCTTATTAGAATATCCATCTGTCACAAAGGATATTAAAGGATACAAATCAACAGCCAGATGATGAGATAAATGGGGCAATGTCCTGAACAAAGGCGGTTCTGTCCCCGTGGAGTTTGGCACCCAGGTCCTTGGCATGTGGATGCATCTGACTCATCCACCTGGAAGCTCAATGAATTCTGTCTTTGGATTTTAATGGAGGCTTCATTAATAGGCACAATTGATTAAATGATTGCACCATTGGTGACTGAGTCAAATTCTGATCCCTCTCACCTCCCCAGAGGTCAGGGAGGTGGGACTGAAAGTTCCAACATCCTAATTACAAGGAGGATCCCTAAGCAACTGGTTCTTTCTTGGAAGTTGACCAAAAGTCACTTCATTGACATAACAAAAGACACCTTGATTGTTCTCCTGCCTAAGGAAATTCTAAGCCTGTTAGCATCACTGTGCCAGAAACTGTTAATATCACTATGGCAGGGACATTCTGAAGATCTATTTCTTAGTATAAATACAGTATCACACAAATCAATTGACTAAGATGCTGGTTCTGCCTCTTCTCCCAGATACTTTAATGTTGGAGTGTCCTAGGATTTACCCCTGGACTTCTCTCTACACGGTTTCTGCCCTTTCTATTTCATCCAGGCTCCCAGCCCTAACCCTTCCCTAAACTCCACATAAGAAACCTTGACACTATTCCTGATGGCTTTTTTATCATACTTTACATAGTTTCAGGAAATAGAAACTTAGCACTTCTCTTCACCTCTCTCACCATTACCCTGTTGGTAAAGTTCCCCTCTCACCCAGAATATTGCAATAACTTCTTGTCTCCCTAGTCTTTCTTTTTTTTTTTTTTAGAGGCATGTTTTTGTTTTTTTATTTATTTATTGGTTTGTTGGGGTTTTTTTTGTTTTTGTTTTTTATACATGCACTGGGTACAGTCAGAAGCGCGGGAGGGGGAGAGAATTCACCAGAGCCAGAGCGGGGAGCAGAGCAGGCAGAAGGACCGAAGTACACTGCTGAGGGGAGCAGCAGGCGGCAGGAGAGGTCTGCGCGCCATGTGGGACCCTCCTCTGGTGGCCGGGGAGCAGCCGGGGATCGAACTGGCGCCGCAGCTTCGCAACCCAGCGCTCTACCGCTGCGCCACTGGGGAGGCCCTCCCTAGTCTTTCAACCCCAATGTGAAATGGGTTGGCCTGACTGTGGGACCTCCCCGCTACTTAAAAGGGACTTATAATGAGTCTCAACTGCAGGCACACACAAAAATGTTAATAAAGGGTTTATTTACAAAAAGGGGAAATGAAGAAAGGAATAATAAAGGGAGAAAGAGAGAGACAAATTGGTGAATGCATCCTACCAGTTCCACTGAGCTGGGACCCCAAAAGCATGATGAAAGCCAGCGAAAAACCAACCAGCAGCCCCCCAGGCCCACATGTCTGTTATACAGAAGCCTCGAGGCTTAACTCCACCCTTAGTTCCCAACAATCCTATTGTTACAGGGCAGGGAGAGGGGCACCCCAGACCCCACAAAACTGCCTACTCTAAATGGGTTCTGCCATCCACCGCATTAACACAAAACATGAGACTTTAATGGGAAGGAACTTTAATACAATGAGGAAACAATACAGGAAAGGCAAAGAATCTAGTTTCTAAATCAAGCACCCAAAGTTACCAGTCCCCTCGTGGGTAAAAGTCCATCCAAATGGGATTGGCCCAGAGCAAGGCCCCAAAACCTGCCACAGTATGAAGCATCTTCCAGTGGGAACCCACAGAAAAGGGTTAGAAATAGCCAGACAAGCCCGGAAGGAAAAGTGTAAAATCAAAATCAAGATAAAAACCGCCATGGTCACCTCCCCAAGGGTCTCTCACCCACATCTGTGTCACCCCATCCACGACCAAAAGACAAGCGCAGTTTCTTTACGTGTCTTTCCATTCCAAGTGCCTCCTCCAGGTCTCCTCCTGGTTCTCCATCCTGCTTCCCTCCTTCCTCACTCTCCTCTGCAGCTTCTTCTCTCCCTGCTCAGCTCCACCCCCCATTTGGGTGGGGCAGGGAAACTGGAACCTCCCCCTTTCCTGGGGACCACCCTGTTATACTGTTAGGGGGAAAAGGAAGTCCTAAAGCTAATTCCATACATGCTTTGTGGACTCCACCCCCCCCCCCAAGGCCAAAGCCAAAGACACTGGGAACTCCAAATCCCATCACCACCAAAGGGAAGGTAGCTGGGACCTGAGGGTGGGGTTAAGCAGCCAGGTTGATATAAAAGGCAGACACGTGGGCTTTGGGGGGTCACCCATTTTGGCTCTCCAACAGCTCGCAGTGTCTGGCCAGCTCTGAGAGTGATTTCGGGTTTCCAGGTCGTCGGATCTGGTAGGACGCATTAAAGATTTTATTTCCCTGTTTTCTCCCTGAGTTGTACATTTTCCTTATTTCCTTTTCCCTTGTAAATAAACCTTTTATTAACCTTTTGTGTGTGCCTGTAGTGGAATATTATTAAGTCCCTTTTAAGCGCGCGGGTGAGGACCCACAGCCAGGAACCCGTTCAATATCGGGGCTGCTCTATAACAATACTACCTTCGGTGGTGATGACATTAGACATTATAGGATTTGTAATCCTTGGTGCATTGGGTCTTTTTGGTCTGGGGTGGGGTGGAGTCCATAAAACCTGCATTTGGGACATCCTCCTCCCAATCCCCAACACTTCCTTGCCCTCTGCAAGTCAAGTCTCAATGTGGCTACCAGAATGGTCCTTTGGAAGCCTGACTGATCTGGTCACTCCTTTGAGGGCCCTCAGTACCTCCCACTTTATTCAGAGTAAAGACAAAGTGATCTGCAAGACCCTTAAAGTCCCTGAACTGGGGCCTCCCTGGTGGTGCAGGGGTTAAGTCTGAGCACTATCAAACTATAGCAAGCCACTGCCAGTGAGTTGGATACCCAGCCAGGGAGCTGACCCACATGGCACAGCAGACCTGTCCTGTGTCTCCTGCTGTTCCCCTCAGCGGTGTATTTCAGTAGATCCACCTCTTCTGCTCCCCACTCTGTCTCTGGTGAATCTTCTTTTTTTTTTTTTTTTTTTTTTTTTTTTTTTTTTTTTAATAGAGGCATGTTTATTTATTTATTTGTTTGTTTGTTTTGTTTATACAAGCACTGGGTACAGTCAGAAGCGCGGGAGGGTGAGAGAATTCACCAGAGCCAGAGCGGGGAGCAGAGCAGGCAGAAGAACCGAAGTACACTGCTGAGGGGAGCAGCGGGCAGCAGGAGAGGTCTGCGCGCCATGTGGGACCCTCCTCCGGTGGCCGGGGAGCAGCCGGGGATCGAACCGGCACCGCAGAGGCCGCGGGCAGCTTCGCAACCCTGCGCTCAACCGCTGCGCCACCGGGGAGGCCCCTCTGGTGAATCTTCTTATTGTCATTTTTGGAATCAGTGGGTTTGGTGTGTGGGGTCCTTGGGGTCACTCTGGGAAAGGTTTCACCAGAGCTCCCATTGCAGCGACACGCAGCGAGTTTCCCTGGCGAGTTTTTCCACGAGACAGAGACATTAGTTAGTTATATTTAAAGAGCAGGTTTATTAGGGAAAGGGACAGAAGAATAAAGGAAACTTGCATAGACACAAGCAGGCAGGAAAAGCTGCCCCAAAAGGAACAGGTTTGCTAAGAGAGGCCACATTGTTGCAGGCCAGCGGCCTTGAGGAGAGCTGCCTCTGCTGAGGGAGTTCAGTAAAGAGAAGTCCCGGCATGGTACAGGTCACAGGCAGCCAGAAAGCTGCTGCCCGGCATAGGAGAGAGTTGGTGAAAAGAAGCACCTGCATAGTCACAGGTGGGCAGAGGGAGTACAGCCCAAGCCTGTGCAGAGACTACACTGATACAGTCTTCTGTTTGGGAGGGACTCGCTCCTTGTGAGCCCTCGGGGTTAGTTGCTGATTTTGGATAACTATGCAGAATCTGAAAGGGACTGGGGATGCCACAATGGGCTCAATCTCCATATCTTTACCCTTGGTTCTGTGCTCTAGACACTCCCTACAGCAGTCTGATACCTGCTTGGGTTGTAACAGGGTGATCCGCAGGAAAGGGGGAGGTTCCAGGTTCCCTGCCCCACCGAATGGAGGGTGGAGCTGAGCAGGGAGAGAAGAAGCTGCAGAGGAGACTGAGAAGGAAGGAAGCAGGATGGAGCCAGGAGGAGACCTGGAGGAGGTGCATGGTGCCGAGAGACACGTGAAAAAACTGCGCTTGTCTTTTGGTTGTGGACTGGGTGACACAGATGTGGGTGAGACGCAGGGAGGTGACAATGGCAGCTTTTATCTTGATTTTGATTTTGCTCTTTTCCTTCTGGGCTTGTCTGGTTGTTTCTGACCCTTTTCTGTGGGTTCCTACTGGAAGATGCTTCAGACTCGTGGCAGGCTTTGGGGCCTTGCTCTGGGCCAATCCCATTTGGATGGACTTTTACCCACGAGGGGACGGGTAACTTTGGGTGCTTCATTTAGAAACTAGATTCTTTGCCTTTCCTGTATTGTTTCCTAGTTGTATTAAAGTTCCTTCCCATTAAAGTCTCATATGTTTTGTGTTGATGCGGTGGGTGGCAGAACCCATTTAGAATAGGCAGGTTTGCGGGGTCTGGGGTGCCCCCTCTCCCTGCCCTGTAACAAATTCTTATGCTTTGTGATCTAAGCATTGGAGCCTAAGGATCTTGGGTTTCTATAGCTGTGTCAATGGCTCTGCTCATCTCTTCTACCCCCACCTCCTTGTGTGAGCCAGGTTTCTGGTCTTGTGGCTCCTCCTTTTCAGTTTTTTTCTATTCCTGTCCTCCATCATTCTCACACCCCCCTCATCTCTGACCTACACCCAAGTTCTTGCATGCATAAAATAAAAATAAATCTTAAAAAAAAAAAACAAAAAAACACGGGGGCCTCCCTGGTGGCCCAAGGGGTTGAGCGCAGCACTGTGAAGATGGCCACAGCCTCAGCTCGATCCCCGGCCCGGGAGCTACCCACATAGCACAGCAGACCTCCCTCAGCAGTGTACTTCAGTTAATCTGCCTGTTCTGTTCCCCACTCTGTCTCTGGTGAATCCTCTTACCTCTCATACCTCTGGCCTGCACCCCAGTTCTTGTAATCATAAATAAACCTTTTTTCTAAAAAATAAAAAAACAATAAAATCTCTGAACCTATCATTTCCCTAGTTCCTCCTTCCTCACTTCCCTCCAGCCACACTGGTGGTCTTGCCAGTAGTGAAGCCAGGCCCACTTTCCTGCCTCAGACCTTTGCTGTTGCATTTCCTTTGCTAGCAACATGATTTCCTCAGATAATCCACCAGGTTCACTCCTAGCTCCCTCAGGTTTGTATTCACGTCACCTTTTGAGGAAGCCTGCAATGACCCCTCTATTTAAAATTGAGAACCAGCACAGTTGCTTTACTATCACGACAAGCTTTTTTGTTTTTTGTTGTATTGGCTTTAATGGTTTGTCCACATTCTCTCACTGGAGTGCATGGATTTTGTTTCTTTTATTCACTGTGTATTGCTGGGCCCTAAAACAGGTCTGCACACATAATAAGCACCATAAACATTCTCAACCTCAAATAAAAGCAGTTTTTCCAACAACAAAATGGATTTATTCAAAAACAAACAACAGAGACCTAGCAGGTGGGCAAGTGCATATCCCTGGCTGCAAGATACACGTGCATTTCATGAGTCAGAAGTTCTCAACTTCTTCTGTCTCCTCTTGAGGTTCTTTTTCATTCCACTGGAATAGAGAAACAACATCACTTTCTGTCAGAGATGCAAAGCATGCTTGGTCTTGCAGTTTTACTGATTTATGCATGTGCGGGCACTCTTTTCTAAACTCCAGATCTTGGACACTCTCCTGTAGGAGAGAGTGAGCTCTGGTTTGTCCTTCATTTTGTGAGGGCACTAATCCCATCACAGGGACTCTCAACCCTCAAGACCACATCTAAACTTAATTCCAAAGAAGAAAAGGAAAAAAAAAAAGAAAAAGAAAAATTTTTTAAAAAATAAACTTAATTCCGAAAGGCCCTCACTCAAAATGCCTTCACATTGGAGGATGGGCCTGCAATACATGAATTTCAGGGGACACAGACATTCAATTCACAACAACCAGCAAAAGAGACTGAAAAGGAAGAGTCAGTCAGGGAGAAAGAAAACCAGAGTGTGATGTGTGATGTCCTGAAAACCAAGGCGTTTCAAGAATGAGAGAGCGATCCACATGGTCAAGTGCGCTGCTAAGTTGAATTAAGATTAAGAAACAACCTTTGATTTAACATCCTGTTGTTGGGTTCTTGACAAGAGTAGTTTCAGTGGAGTGATGAAGCTGAAAGCCTCAATGAATTTCAGATGGATTAAGAGAGAGAGGGAGGAGAGAAATTAGAAGTGGCAAGTACAGACTTAAAGAACACTGCAAAAAAGGGGAGCAGATAAATGGGGCAAATCTGGAAAGGAAAATGATAGGAGAAATTAGAGCATGATTACATGTTGATGGGGAAAATGAAATGGTGATAAAAACATACAATCAACTCTTAATTACACAAGAAAACAAAAGGTAATCGTATGGCTGTTTGATGAGTTTACTTAAAAAGTCTGTATGTAATATCTAAAACAAAAAAAAGTATATGTAAATTCTGAAACATAATGAACACCTACTAACCCAAGAACTAGACCACTACCACTTACACGTGTGCTCCTGGGTCTCCCACCCCATCCTGCCTCTCTCTGAGGACAAAGTAACTTTCCATAATTTTGTGATTATCATAAATCCTTATAAGTCATAATCTCTTCCTTATATTCTGCTGAATTTATTGACTGATCCATGAAATACCTTCACCTCTGTCTCTCACCCTGACCTCCTGCAGACAGGAATCAGACCACTTCCATCATATAATATCATGAAATTCCTTCCTTATATTCCAGCCACACCAAAATTCCATTTTTCATCTTCCACTTCCAGTTGGTTACAACTTTGCCTGAAACACCCCTTCTTTTTCATGAAAACCATCATTATTATTCATTCCTCTCTATATCATTTAATACACAGGAAAGCAGAAAAAGACCAAAACACTGTCTTCCCCTGTGCAGAAGCAAAACAAACCCCAGTGGCCATAACTTTCTTTTTCTCCTGGAAGATGCACCTACAGTTCTCGTATCTCCATCCTCTTCTTCTAGTCCAAGTGTTACAAGGCAGGGAGAGGGACAGCCCAGACCCCACAAACCTGCCTGCTCTAAATAGGTTCTGCCATCCGCCGTGTCAACACACAACATATGAGACTTTAATGGGAAGGAACCTTACTACGACTAGGAAACAATACAGGAAAGGCAAAGAATATAGTTTCTAAATCAAGCACCCAAAGTTACCCATCCCCTGGTGTGTAAAAGTCCATCCAAATGGGATTGGCCCTGAGCAAGGCCCCAAAGCCTGCCACAAGTCTAAAGCATCTTCCAGTAGAGACCCACAGAAAAGGATCTGAAACAACCAGACAAGTCTGGAGGGAAAAGAGCAAAATCAAAATCAAGACAAAAACCGCCATTGTTACCTCCCCACAGTCTCTCACCCATATCTGTGTCACCCAGTCCACGGCCAAAAGACAAGCGCAGTTTTTTCACTTGTCTCTCTGCTCTGTGTGCCTCCTCCAGGTCTCCTTCTGGTTCTCCATCCTGCTTCCTTCCTTCCTCTGTCCCTTCTTCAGCTTCTTCTCTTTTCTTTAGCTCCACCCTCCTTTGGGTGGGGCAGGAAACCTGGAACCTCCCCACCTCCTGGGCACTACCCTGTCATACAAGGGTACATCCTGTTGGTCAAGTGCTTCTACCAGCAGCAGCAGGCCTCTTCCAGAAAAACACAGAAAGATGGGTGATAGCAAGTGATTAGGTTTCTTTTACTCCCAAATCACTGTGGGCAAGCAACCATCCCCAGATCTTCCAGAATTCTCTTGAGCAAAGACCAGCAAGACTTTGAAAAATGTGAACACACTGGACCTTTATAAATAGATGACAACAGGCCCAGAGAAAAGTCCTCTGCATACATAAACCCAAACCCCACTCCGCACTTGCTCACTGGTGCTTGAAATTGCTTTAAGGAGAGACAACAGCTTTCATCTCTCCACTAGAGAAACCTTTAAAGAGCAGGATGAATGATTAGACTAGAGCACAGTACAGTACAGTGGACTGAAAGAGTAGATGCAATGGGCATCTTTAAAAATGAGAGAGAAATAACACAGGGTGTAGCAGGAAAAGGGGCTTTTCTTGTCTACTTGGGAGCTTAAAATAGAAAAATCTTGAGATCAGAAGACCTGAAGCCAAATTTGGTCTTACTGTTAGCTGCTTCACCATAGGTAAGTCACTTAGATTTCAGCCTGTTTATTCTAAAATGAAGATAAATAACTTTCTTGCAGAGTTAGTTAGGTTTTGATGCCATTCTACAAGGTGAATATTTCCCTTCATTCCCTGTTCCTTGAGCATCTCCAATTCTGTTCCTTCCACACTAGCTTCATCCCCCTGTCATAGCAATATAGAAGTTAAGGGTGAAGAGTCGGGAGCCAGACAACATAGGTTCAAATCCTAAGTATCACTAGATAGCTGCATTTTGGACAAATTACTTGATCATGATGTGCTTTGTTTCCTCATGTGTAAAAATTAAGATGTTAATAGTATATACTAGCCTCCTGGGTTGACTGTAAGAATTAAATGAGTTTATATATGTCATGCAGTTTGTTCCTAGCACACACACACACACACAAAACAACTACAACAAAAAAACGCATTTCAAACAGTTCATACTACTAATATTCCCAAGGGCTTCTCATCTGCCCACTTTGCGCAAGCCAAAAGATAATTTTAAGGGGCCTCTCTGGTGGCGCAAGGGGTTAAGCGTCAGCACTATGAAGCAATCTGCAGACTCTGCAGCATGAGTTCGATCCCCAGCCAGGGCGCTACCCAGATGGCACAGCAGACCTCCTCTGACTCGCCCGCTGCTCCCCTCAGCAGTGTATTTCAGTAGATCTGCCTGTTCTGCTCCCTACTCTGTCTCTGGTAATTCTTTCACGCCCCCATATCTCTGGCCTGTACCCCAGCTCTTGTCTGCATAAATAAATAAATAAATAAATAAATAAATAAATAAATAAATCTCTTTAAAAAAAGATAATTTTACTACTCCACTTTTGCTCTCTAACTTATAAAAAGCCCACTGTGAGTTGATACAACCCCTCTGCGCGCCCTCACCCCCCACCCCCCACCCCAGTCTCCTAACACCCCCCATTCCCACTCTCAAAGCTCAGGCCGGCTGGTGCCACAAAGAAACCGCAAAGTAGTCAGCCTCTCCCCGGTCAGCCCCGGCGAGGCTTTGGAAATGCAGACTCCGCAGGGGCTTCGGCAGGGGCCGGGCGAGACGGGCGGGGCGGGGCGCGGCGGGAGGGCGGCTCTGTGACGTCGCCCCGCGTCCCTCCTCAGCGGTTGCCAGGCGCGCAGCTGGCGTCTGGTTGCCAGGCGCGGACAAAGCGCCAACAAAGCCGGGTCCCGCCCCTGCTCTCCCGGACCTTGCGGCTGAGACCCGCGCCGCCCGTTCCCGCCCAGGTTCCGCTGCTTTCCCCCTGCCGAGGGCGCGAGGCGCTGGAGCTCTCCCTGCACCTCCCGCCTGAGACCAGGCACGAGGTGTCGTCCGGTGCCAGACAGCCCGTTTGGGAGCGAACCTCTCAGGTAGAAACCCAGAAGGGGAGGAGGAGGGAGGGGCGTGTCATGAGGGCACTCCTGGCGGCGGCAGGAGTCTGAGGGAAGAATCCTGCCAGTCTGGGTTCGGAAGTCTTCCTAGCCCACAGAGCACGGGGAGAGAGTGTGATCTTTAAGAAAATAGGACCACGGTGATTATTGCTCTCTCGCCAAAATAGGTATATTTTTGTATCCAGAGCTGGGTACAAGCACACAGAGCACAGTGACTTAGAACACCTCAGAATCTGGGATCATTGATTAGCCAAACCTCTGCTTTTTCAAATGTAACATGTATATAAGAATACCTATGGGGGGGTGGGATTGTCCTGAGGACCTATGGGCAGACTAACATAACTATTATCATGTACTCATTTTGCTAATAGCTACTGGCACTGACTGCATTTCAGTCACTGGGCTAGGTTTTCTGGATCCTATAGAAATCAGAAACTGACAGTTCCTGCCCTCAAGCTTATAGTCTATTGGGGGAGGCATGTATTAAGTAAAGAATCAAACAAATGTAAAAATTAGAGTAGAGAGAAATGTTGCTAAGTAGAGGTAAATGGTGCTCTGAGAAGGTATAACGAAACTGACAGATCTGGAAAAGCTGAGCTGAACTTTGAAGAATCTGTGAAAGGCATGCCAAGTAAGGGTAAGCACATGCCCAAAACCCACCACCACCAATTCCAAACCCAAATAAGTATATATAGTTGTCTGACCTTGGTTCTAAAGCTGTATATAGAAACTGCCTCTGAGATTCTGTAGGCTGTTTCCTTTCTTTCATGTTACTTAAGCTGTTCATTTAACTGAAGCCCTGTTTAGTCCAAACCTATATAAATCCATATGAGAAATTCCAGAAACAAATCTATAATTTCATATTTGATAAGTCCTATATTCTTCAGCAGTTAACAAGTATGTATGGGCTTATTTAGATTTCACAAAAGAGAAAAGTTATTGAATTTTAAGAGTTGGGCATGGAGATGAAATGGATAATTGGAGAAGTCCTATCATACTGAGAATTTCAAGAATGGAAAAGATCTTTACAAAACATTGGAATTATGGAATGATAAGATGGAAAGGCCTTTCCCCATTTCTATCTGGTGTGAAAAATCGTTTTCTTGCCCAAAGGCAGGAACGTTGGGCTTTAGTGACCCCAATCTAAGGAGTCTATGATTCTAAGTCTCTGTGGCTCAAAAGTATGTGGAACTCTGAGTGCAAGTAGGAACATGGGAGACGAACTGATCTGACCCTCCTTGAGTCTTCTCCATTTCTATGATGGTGCCACATCTACCCAGTCATCCAAACTTGCAAAGTGGGAAGTCACCCTAAACTTTTGTCATCCTCCTCATGCAGGAGCTAAGTCCCATAGCTCCTGTCTCTCCTGTACCTCCCCATTGCAACTAATTTTCAAAACTATGATGCTCTCAAGAGTTGTTACAAAAGTGCGACTAAACCAGGGTTCCTGCCTGAAGTTTCACTCTGCTCTCCTCAGCCCATCCACAGGCCATCAACCGGAGTGGGTTTCAAAGTCAAAAAAAGAGAAGGAAATAATAAAACAAGTAAAACAAAGTTTTATACAGAATTTTTAACTATAATAGTGTTGCCATAAAGGAGGTTACTAAGACATAAAGGGACAAAATATATAGGAATCACAAATAAAAGGAGCAGCTATCACTCTTGAAGTAGATCACCCAAGAAAGAGAAGACCACCTAAGAGCTTGTTGCAAAGGGTGACCACAACTCATTGGATGGCAGAGCAATTACTGATATGCAGGAAGCCAGAAACCTACTCTTTGGGATGGTGAAAAATCCATCGGTGAAAGGGACTCACTGACAGCACTTTGCTGCAAAGCTCCCCAAGAGAGTTATCAGGGGAAGCTGCTAGCCACTGGGCACTACTGACTGCCACGCCCTGCAGCAGCCAGGATTCAAGAGATCAGGTATGCAGGAGCTAAGTGCTGGAGGAGCTGTGCACTACAAGGTCCTAGCTAGTACTCAAGAAATTGTGCTCCTGGAACCCAGTAAGAGAAGCAAATGTAACCCACAAGAGAAACCCCTTTTTCCTCCAGTATCCCTCCAGTGCCCTCTACTGATGAAACTTAACATTATGTCAGCTGACTCTGTAAATGTGTATATATATATAGCACCCAGTTCCATTTTTGCTGAGGAAACAATGAAGGGAGAACTTGGAACTGAGAGGCAATAAGTTATTAACTAGCACATCAAACTAATACAATAGCTGATTGTGTGACTCTAGAGCTTAAATCCTCTAGTGGCTCCTTACTGACTTCAAGATAAAGTTTAAAAGCCTTAGCACACCATACTGGGCCTTTTATATTCCAGTCATGATCTATATTTCTAACCTTAGGCCCCAAACACACCCCCTTTGTCCACGCTAGTTCTCTATAGTTATTCATTATTCTTTTATTCCACCATGTTCTCTTGCCACAGACCAGCTCAGCGGTGGCGGGAGATCGAGACAGTCTCAGGGTTGAGTGAGAACGAGCAAAAGGTGGTCGAAGGAATTAGGGCGGGGGACAAGAAAGAATGACACACAGACACACTCAAGGGAGAGTGAAAATCTGAGTGTAATTTGCTCAAATCATTACGCATATTTATACATTTTCAAAAGGCATTAGGTCACACAAAATCTATTTTCCCAGCATAACAATGTTTCTTGTTACCTAGGCATAGAATACAATTTTCTAGCTAATAGTTTACAAGTTGCTAAGCATATGTGGTTACATTTCCTGAAACTGATTTTTACATATATAGAAAAAGTCAGGTAAGAAAATTAATTATGGACAAGTTGCTAAGTTACTACTTATTCAGAAACAATGATTAACTGGTTAATGGTTAAACTGCTTTGTAGGTAATTCCATCAGGCTTGTTTGTAGGCAACGCTCTCAGCAGCCTTGTTTTCAAGCAAAGGGGTTTTTTACTGCAGGCTTATTGCCTAGATTGGGCTTATAGGCTTGTAGGCCTTGTTTGATCTGAACGCCAAAGTTTATTATGATGAAGCCCCTCGGGGACTGCGTCTGTCTTAGGTCGTCAGGAGTCACAGACATGAGGCTGGCCAGTGCCTTCTTTAGTCTGCCCCCAATCTTACCCGTCATTGACTGTCCAGTCCAGCGCACAGGGGAAGAGGGTCTTACGTACTCTATTTGTGAGCATCCACAGTACAGCCACTCTTTATTTCATCCAATTACTGGCGAGCAATGGTGGCAACAGTGGCATTGCCAACCATGGAGGCAGGAGCTGCCACATTCTCTGACCCCCTACACCTTTGTCTAAGTAATCCTAGCCAGAAAGAATACCCTCCTTACTCACATCAGCAAAGGGATACTTGTTGGGTACCTACTCTGTACCTGACATTAGTCTGGGGGCTAGAAATATAGCAATGAACAAATCAGACTTCCCCAGGTCTTTGTTCAACTATTGATACCTCACTCTTTAGAAAGTATTTTCTGGCCTCTACCTCCAGATGAGCTAGAGGCCTCATCTTGAAGTTTCTCCCATGTCTGCTCTGAAGTAGTACTCTTGTCACTTGTCATGCCCTGTTTTAATCACAGATTTTCATATCAGTCTTTCCCACTAGCTTATGAGACCTTTGAGGGCAGGGTATGTGTCTCTTATTTTTGTATTTCAGCATTCAATATTATTCCTTACACAGTTTTATTGAATTAATTATTTGCCTAGGATCATATAATTTGTCAAAAACATGCATGGAATCAGGATCCTGGTCTCCTGTGTCAGTCATGAGTGATTTTTTGCTAGAGTTTGATCCACCCTCTGGGTGTAGTACCACACCTAACTACAAAGGACAGTGGCCCTGTATTTTGTACTGGAAAAAGACAAAAATGCAATGTTGAGCATCATCCAAAGAGACAGTGGAAACAGGGCGATGAAAACAGCCCTGACCTTATATGGACAACTGTGGTGACTTTACCCCTCAGTCTGTGTATACTTCCAGTCTCTGGGTCATAGGAATGCTATAATGAAATCAGAAATAGGGAGGACAAGTAAAAAGATGAAAATGATGTGGGGTATGCTGGCACTTGACTCTGAAAAAATGAAGACTTTCATAAACTTATTAAAGATACGGTCAAGGTGACCCCAAGTTTGTACACCAGGAACCAAGGTAAGGGAACAGGCTACACAACTTCAGGGAGCACAGCTCCCTGTGGCAGTCTGTAAATGGTGTCCCTGGGCTTGTGAACCATGATGTGAAGATGAAGGAAATCTTTGAAATATGAGCATGACTAAGTTAAGATAAATCAAAAAAAGTACCTGTAGACTTGTAGAATTCATAAATTGCAAAAGGTGGTACTAGCATGATATATAAGCAATTTTGGTGTATTTGCTAGTAAAAGAGCCAAAAATTGCTACTTAAAAAAAGACAAGGTCAGGAAGGACCGCTCTTTGCTCTATTGCTGCTAGCATCCGCATGCTGCATTGGCATCCCAGTGCAGAGATTTGGCCCAGGCTAGAAAAATATACAGGTTTCTATGCAATAAAGTGAGAGAGGCAAAGCTACATGGATAAGATAAACTGCGACGAGCCTGAAATTCAAACAGGGCATCATTTTGATGAGAAAAGACATGAAGATCCACTGGAGGCTTCTGAGAGTGACATGATAATATGAGTGGTTAAGACATTTTATCTGAGAAAACGAAGCCTCAATTTCCTGGCATTGGAAAAATGGTTATAATAATAGAACCTACCTACTCATAGGTGTTTCAAGGATTAAATAAGATAATGAATATTCAATGATTGTTTTAAACTTGTGTTATTCTGGAAATCCTTCCATTCTTTGAAATCATGTAAAATATGGTTAAAGGAAACAATGACTATGTTTCCAGGGCAAAAAATTAGAACATAGTTAGACAAATAATTTTTTTCTGTTCCACTTCAAGGTGCTAAAAAT
This sequence comes from Talpa europaea, assembly GCF_964194135.1. Taxonomy (NCBI): domain Eukaryota; kingdom Metazoa; phylum Chordata; class Mammalia; order Eulipotyphla; family Talpidae; genus Talpa; species Talpa europaea. The sequence continues at coordinate 104,146,990 of NC_140070.1, read as the reverse complement.
GTACTTTATATGTTTCAAATGGGAATATCCAGGATATTTCAGCGATTTGTGGGAACATTAAGAAATAGTATTTGAGAGTGAGTTTGTCCTAGAGAAAATGCATTATGTGTAATTGCCTTATTATGGAACTGTGTTCCCTAAAGTTGTGTAGCATGTCCCTGACTTTGGAACCTGGTGTACGAACCTGGGGTCACCTTGCTTTGTCACTTTTAGGCTATGTAAGTCTTCATTTTTTCAGAGTAAAGTGTCAGAATTACCTCACCTCATTTTCATCTTGCATCATGATGAGTAACCATCTAGTGTGGAAAGTAGACTTGAGTTCTTTATTCAGCTAGCAATATAAACTGTTTCCTTGTGTCAGTCACTTTAGCTCTTTGTGCATCACTTTCTCATTTATAAATTGAAAATATTAAGCTACATTGTAAGACAAATTTAAATCAATCCTTTAAAAAACAAAAAGGTGTTCCTTTTTATTTTTTGTTGTAACTGGCAGGTTTTTAAAAAGTTAATCAGGGAATGAAGTGGAGAATGAAAGAGGAGAATGAATCAAAGATGGCCGTGATATTTCAGATAAGGCAATTGAAAGCAGTTAAAAAAAAGTTGTTTGGGCAACTTTTATAGGAATAAAGAGAACTATACAGTAGGCAATAGGTGGAATATTACTATAGCATATTTGAGAGTTTATAATTGGAAATAGCATAGAGCTCTGCTTAGTCACAAAAATAAGTCTTTCCCTCTGCTAGAATACAGTAGATTTCAGCAGCTCAAGGCTCTCACTTCGACAAATAAATTAATCTAGAAGAGTTTTCTTTTCTTTTTTTTTTTTTTTTATAGAGGCATGTTTTATTTATTTATTTGTTTGTTTGTTTGTTTTGTTTATACATGCACTGGGTACAGTCAGAAGCACAGGAGGGTGAGAGAATTCACCAGAGCCAGAGCAGGGAGCAGAGCAGGCAGAAGGACCGAAGTACACTGCTGAGGGGAGCAGCGGGCGGCAGGAGAGGTCTGCGCGCCATGCGGGACCCTCCTCCGGTGGCCGGGGAGCAGCCGGGGATCGAACCGGCGCCGCAGAGGCCGCGGGCAGCTTCGCAACCCAGCACTCAACTGCTGCGCCACCGGGGAGGCCCTAGAAGAGTTTTCTTTTAAAACGCTATAAAGACATTAGAAGCAAAGGACTGGATTAAATAAAATTGTGGGAGGGTGCTGAGCCAAGATGAGGTGATAGTCACAGGTCATTTTCTTCCCTGAGAACATTTGTCAACTTTGGATGTAGAGTTTCTGATTGTGCTTGGCCCTTGCAGAGAAACTTTGCTGGGGGAGGAAGAAACCAGCAAGGCTTTTGGTAGTCAAATCTGGCATGATAGATTAAAAATTTGAGGCATCCTAAATACACTTTGTTTTTTATACAATGTCAGACATACAATTAAAAACAAAATACTGGGCATGCAAAATGACTTTTTTTTTTTTTTTAATAGAGGCATTTATTTATTTATTTATTTGTTTGTTTGTTTATACATGCACTGGGTACAGTCAGAAGCGCGGGAGGGTGAGAGAATTCACCAGAGCCAGAGGGGGAGGGAGGCAGAGCAGGCAGAAGGACCAAAGTACACTGCAGAGGGGAGCAGCGGGCGGCAGGAGAGGTCTGCGCGCCATGTGGGACCCTCCTCCGGTGGCCGGGGAGCAGCCGGGGATCGAACCGGCGCCGCAGAGGCCGCGGGCAGCTTCGCAACCCAGCGCTCAACCGCTGCGCCACTGGGGAGGCCCGCAAAATGACTCTTAACTAACTACAAGTAATGTGCTCTAGACAACCAATGCAAAAGATATATACGTGGGTGAAATGGAGAATTTCAACACAGAAGTTTCGCCTTTAAAAAAAGCCAGATAGGGCCTCCCCGGTGGCGCAGCGGTAGAGCGCTGGGTTGCGAAGCTGCCCGCGGCCTCTGCGGCGCCGGTTCAATCCCCGGCTGCTCCCCGGCCACCAGAGGAGGGTCCCACATGGCGCGCAGACCTCTCCTGCCGCCCGCTGCTCCCCTCAGCAGTGTACTTCGGCCCTTCTGCCTGCTCTGCTCCCCGCTCTGGCTCTGGTGAATTCTCTCACCTTCCTGCGCCTCTGACTGTACCCAGTGCATGTATAAACAAAAACAAAAACAAACAAGCAAACAAATAAAGAAAAACATGCCTCTATTTAAAAAAAAAATAAATAAATAAAAAAGCCAGATATTCTAGAACATAAATACAGTATCTGAAATTAACAATTCATTGAAGAGTTTAACAGCAGCCTAACTAGCAAGAGACATAATTAATGAATACAAAGACAGGTCTATAGAAAATATCCAAACAGAATCACAGATAGGAAAAAATGGAACAAATAGAGTAGAGTATATAGCCTAAAATAATGAAAGTCCCAAAAGGTGAGGGGAGAAAGAATGGGGTAGAGTAAATCCACTGGAGAGATAATACTCAGAAATTTTCAAAATTGGTGAAAAATGTCAACCAAAAAGTCAAAGCAGCTCAGCTAGACAAAATCTTCAGAGTATATGTATTTAGAACTCTTTACAAAAGACAGGCTTGAACAAAAGGGAACAAAAACTAAAAGAAAAGGTGTAAAAGCTGGCAGATCAAGTTGATTTTAAGATATGTAAAACTAGACATAAAGTGGGCATTTCATAATGTAAAAGGGTCAATTTTATTTTATTTTATATTTAAAGAGCAGGTTTTTTTAGAGAAAGGGACAGAAGAATAAAGGACAATTTCAAGACACAAGCAAGCAGAAAAAGCTGTCCCGAAAGGGACAGGTTTGCTAAGAGAGGCCCGGATGTTTGCAGGTGGAGAGGGGTAGAGGGCCCCTTGAGGAGAGCCCCCTTGGCTGGGGGAAGTCAGTGAGGGGAAGTATAGGTCATGGGCAGGCAGAGAGTTGGTAAAAAGAAGCACCTGCATAGGCACAGGTGGGCAGAGGGATTGCTGTTAAAAGGGTCAATTTAATAGCAAGCTTTTAGAACCCTAGAGATGTGTGCACCAAATAATTGTTTACCATTTCAACAAGCAAAAATTAACAGAACTAAAATAATAGACAAAACTACCTCATAGAGATTTTAACATACCTCTCAGCGATAGCATAAGCAGATAAAAAAATTAATAGGATATATAGAAGATTTGAACTACATGATCAAGCCTCTTGACATATGTGGAACATTATACCCAACTGCTGCAGAGTAAACGTTCTTTTCAGATATACATGGGACATTTACCTAAATTCATAGAAGCAAATTAACCATTTGAGAGGGGAAAAATACAGATTATAAAAGACAAAAAGGGACCTTCCTTGTGGTGCAAGGGGTTAAGACGCGCAGCCTATGAACCTGTCCGTAGCCAATGAAGCATGAGTTCACTCCCCAGGCAGGTAGGTGACCCACATGGCGCAGCAGACTTCTCCTGACTCACCCACTGCTCCTCTCAGCAGTGTATTTCAGTCGATCTGCTGTTCTGCTCCCCACTCTGTCTCTGGTGAATCCTGTCATCCGCCCCCACACCTCTGGCCTATACCCCAGTTCTTGTATGCATAAATAAATAAGTAAATAAGTAAATATTAAAAAAAAAAAAAAAACAGACAGCCAAGCACTGAGCCTTCAGAAACACTTCTAAAAAGCAAAAGTGGATGAAAATGTGAGCAACAGAAATAAGTGTGGAACAGCACAGTGAAGGCAAGCAAGACTCTATAACCCTTATCCAGTGGGGCTCGATGTTGCATGAGTGATCTGTTTTTTCAAAGACAATACAGAATCACAAAGGAATAAGTGTTATGGGAAAAATCACTAGATTTAGCAGTCGGGAATTTTGGTCATTTTTATATTTGTGAAAACAGCTTCAAGATAATAATCAGGATGGAAGCCTCCTAAGGAGGAGAATTAGAGAGGGAGGACCATGTGAAAAGGAAGAGGAGTCAGTTCTTAGGACACTTGGGAAGTTTGACAGTGAAAAAGAGAATTAGGGGCCTCCCCAGTGGGGCAAGGGGTTAAGCACTGCACTACCAAGCAATCTGCAGCCTCTGCAACACTAGTTTGATCCCCAGGGAGCAACCCACATGGTGCAGCAGACCTCTCCTGTCTCGCCCACTGCTCCCCTCAGCAGTGTATTTCAGTCAGTCTGCCTGTTCTGTTCCCTGCTGTCTCTGGTGAATCATCTCACCCCCTGCATCTCTGACCTGTACACCAGCTCTTGTATACATAAATAAATAAATCTTAAAAAAAAAAAAAAAAAGAAAGAAAGAAAGAAAGAAAAAGAGAATTAGACCATTGGAAAGATAGTACTGTGGTTTTTTATTTTAAGTGTTTAAAGTCCAGGCTGTGCCTGTTTGAAACAAGAGAAGGTGACAGAGGTATGGAAAAGATTACATTTTGATGGCAGTGTGAATTCCTTCTGACATTCTTGATCTCAAGTGAAAAATGACTTTACCTACTGAGAGTGAGAACAATAGCTGGGTGGGATGTTGGCCCGAGGGGAAAGTCTTTCACTGGAGATTACATAAGTAGACCTGTGTTCTGGGGAATGGCAAAGATCAATTCGAAAGCAGGAGTGACAGAGAGTAGAGATAATAGGAGGTTGGAGTGTGCAGCACTGAGTGATATCAAGATTACTATTATGTTGTTACTTTTTTGTAAAAATAAAAATAGAGTAAGGCCTAAAGAATAACCTGTATCCAAATGTGATTGCCAGTTAGAGTAAACTTAAATTGATATAAACCTACTTCTTTGTTTTTTTTAAATTCACTCCATTTATCTTAACCTTAAAATGACATGGCCATCTTAAAATTTGTTCCTATTTTGGTGCTTTATAGGTATCAGAAATCTTAAGGACCTCCTCTCTCTAACAATCCCAGGAAGCAGTGCTCATGAGGGAATCCAGCTGCTCTTAGAAACTAATGCAAAATTCAACTGCCTTGTCACCTTTCCTCAGTGAGGGGGTTTCTGTCAGTGGTTAGTTAAATGTTCCTGTTTCTCTTTTGGCTCCTGATTGTTTGGCAAGAACAAGATATCTTTAGGCTCTATCATATTCGGTGAACTCTTTCTCTGCAATCAAAAGAAGTTTATCTTCTTCACTAATTTGTCTCAAACTTTTTTTCTGGCTTTTCTAATTAATACTTTGAGTAATTTAAATTAGAAACTAATCATTCCCTTCATAGCCAGTATTTTCACAGTTTACTTTTTAATGAACAGTCTTTTTAAATTATGTAAATGTTTTCACAGAAATTTATTTCAATAACCACCAGTATCTCTTCTATAGCACACAATTTTAAACACTGAAACAAAAAAATGTTTTTAAACAGAAGTACTTGACACATGGCTTTACAGCAGAACTTCCCCAACCTTTTTCTTGCCATAGCACACAAAATATTTATAAAGCAAACGGGGGCACAATGTAGGATATTGGTCTATATTGAACTTATAAAAAGATTTGATATACCTTTACATTATTATAAAATTAGAATGAAAGTATTAAATAAATGTTTAATTTTAATGAAAACTTCCAAATAAGCATTTCTAAACTTTTAAAAGAGAACTCAAGCTTGCTTTCTTATGAGTTTATTTTATATCAAATTTTTTGTGTTGAAATTGCTACATGCAGTTCCTGACAAAAATTTTTTCATGATATTCTCTTCAAATTCTTATTGCTACCGTCAGTGAGAATATTTGCCTCACAGATGGGTTTTAGCAAATGGTAGAAGGGTATTTATAGATTTTTCTCCAATTGACTGAAACGCCTTTCTTACTGTTAGCCAGAATTTGGATAATTTGATTTCTTCTTTCTTTCACTGAAAGTTCTGTGATAATGTGAATGGATTTCTAATCCATTGAACTTGAACTTTTTCATATCATTTATTTCCAAATAATGGGACACTTAACAGATGTTTTGCTACTAGACTTTGGACTGAAGTTAGAATATCAATTAAAGTCCCCATTGAACAACTTCTCACCTCATACTTCCTTTGAATCTATGAGCATTGTTGGTTTAATTTATTATATTTTTATATACTCCATGTAATTTTGATTAAATTCATTTTGATGCTCAAAAATGTCAAGTATGCTCATTTTCTGAAGACAATAAGCTCTCAGACTCTGCAGTAAGAATCTTTGCCCTCCCCACCTCCAATTCCTCTTTTAGCATCAACCTTCCGGGAGAAAAAAAAAGGTTTTCTTTTGATAGTACATTGATAGGAAACCACAGACTATTTCTTCACATAAAGGTGAAAACAGAACCATAGGGCTTTAGATTTTATTAGTAACATCCTTTAATATGAATTAAAGGATGTTACTAATAAAATCTAAGGTAAACATAACAGACAGGGCTCTGTGGGAACAAAACAATGACTTACTTGCAACTCGGGTGTTCAGAATATGGAGAAGGATTGTGAGGTCCTTCCAACCTTCCAGTCATCACAGTTTTCCAACCAGTATGACACCATTGTGCTTGCACAGACCAAAACATCTTAGTTTTAAACTGTTTAGATTACTATTCCAAATACTTCATCTTGAGTAGTTTGTTAGGGTATTTTTGGGAAAAACAGTATCCTTTCAAGCATTCCTTCCAGGTGCTCTAACAAGTGTTATTAAAAGAACACAGTTTTACTAACATCTGTAGATTCATCACGGTGCAAGGAGATGCTTCAATTAAATCGTCTCATGGAGAGTCTTCATGCATCTAGTAGTCATATTCCACAATAACACTTTTTCTCTTTCCTTTGCTTCATTTGGCTCCCAACACAGTCATTTCTTGGGTAGGTGGGTAAAATTAGTAATTCTGTAATTTGGGAGATTACGTGGCCTTTTAATTAGTTTCCTTAACTCAATCTGACATACACTATTGGTGTGGTTATAAATACTGTTGTAAATAGTTTCATAAAGCATTGGTTTTCAAAGCATGGTTTTAGGGATTTCTGAGGATTCTTGAGAATTAAAACTATTTTTGTGACAATACTAACATATATATCTTACTGTCTTTTTCTGAAGAATATGCAGGGCGTTTTCTTGAAGCAATACAATGTGTGATATCACAATAGGCTGAAGGCAATAGCAAGATGTAAGAACCTAGTTGTCTTCTATTAAGTCAGACATCAGGATACTTGCAAAAAATATAAAACTATGTCACTCTTGTCATCAAAAGGATTTTTTTTCCTGGAAACTAGTTATTTTTCATACAAATATGTTGCTTATGTTTACTGTAACATGTAAAGGATTTCTTTTATAAAATAAATATTTATTTTTGTTTCAATTTCTGAAATGATAAATATTGATATAAACCACATTAAACAAGGTCCTCAAAAACTTTTAGGAAGTAGTCCTGAAACCAAAAAATATAAAAGAGACACTCTCAAGTTACTATCTGTATGGATATTTTATGTTAAGATCCTGGCATAATTTACATGGCACCATTTTTTCATTTGATAACTTTTCCATGAAAATAAGATAGTAGGCAAAGAAGGAAATTATCAGGGCAAACAAATCCACCTTTGAAATAGTCCTCATTCTATTGCATAATAAGTGACTTAAATTTATATTTTTTGATGACTGCTTATGTCTCGTGAATCTCTAGAAAGTATTCAACTATAATTAGAAAATAATAAAAATTAATCATACATTATGATGGGAAAATAACTATGTATAAAGTACTTAAGTAGACTAAAGTCTTTTTGACTATAGCAAATCAGTTTTCAAAGAAAATAAGATTTTCCATTTTCTTAAGATTATTTCAAATAAATCATAAAATTTTGAAAAATAATTGTTAGAATTTAAGAAATGTTATCACTTATTTAATAACTAAAATGCCAGATCTCCACAAAATGTAAACATTATTTATACTCAAGTAAAGCTAAAATGTTTTGAAAAATATTTCTCATATAATATTAGAGGCCTACAGTTCCCTCTACTGAACCAATTATTTTGCAGTACAAGCATACACTTCTTTCTATAAACAAATAATATTATAAAATCCATTAAGAACCAGATTTTGGAACTTTGCATCAAAAACCAAGAATAAAATATATCAATTGTCATAATTCTTAAAAATGAACACAATTATGTTTTATTAGAGACAAGTGGTAAAGAGATACTGGTGATGAAAAACATCACATACATTTTTTTGGGAAAAATAATGCAAAAAAATGGGAGCAAATTGTATCAAGGAAAGAGCTAAGCCTTTGAAATACGTATATACACACACAAAAATCACTAATAATGCATTCCAATTACAGCAACTTTAATCAGACTTTAAGAGGTGGTTTTAAGTATTGTGGCTAAAGGGGAAAATCCTATACAAGCATCTCTACTGATAGATTCTCTGCAGAAAACCTGAAGCACAAAAAATAATAATTACTGAAATCAGTTTACTGAGCCAAATAGTGTCCAAATATAATTTCAACTGTCGTCAAATTGTTTATGGTTGTTAAGTTTTGTATCACTAGAAAAAGTTTATCATCATCAGTCTCTAATGGACACCTATACCTCATTTTGTGTGACTACTCATGGGAAGCTAAACTTTAGAGACCTGTAAAAGGCAGAATGGAGTGAAATGGATAAAAGGTGTATCACAAATAATATTTGATGATACCCAAGTTTTCTAGGAGAGCCTATTACAAGGTATGGACTTAAGATGAACTTTGGCAGTGTGGAGGATTTAAATAGATGGAAAGCATGAATGAGAGCCCTTCAAATTTCTCAGCCAGAATTAGCAACTTACTGAGGGAATGAGAAAAGCAGGACAGACTAATATTGAGAAAGTATTCAAGTTTTGGATATATAATTTCTTAGAAAGTGGCCAAAGTAGACTATAGGTTGGAGATTTGTGTTGCAAATATTAGTGAAAATTTACCGTTTAAAAATATGTATGGGGGCCTCCCTGGTGGCGCAGGCGGTTGAGCGTCGCACTGTGAAACTGTCCGCAGCCTCTGCAGCGAGGGTTCGATCCCGGCCGGCCAGTTGGTAGGCAAGAATCCCACATGGCTAGGCAGACCTCTCCTGTCTCGCTGGCTGCTCCCCTCAGCAGTGTATTTCGTCCGTCTGCCTGTCACCCTCCCGTATATCTGGCCTGTACCCCGGTTCTTATATAAAAATAAATAAATCTTTAAAAAAAATTATTAGAAAAAAAAATGTATACCATCTCCCTGGTGGTGCAGGGGGTTGAGCACAGTACTGTGAGGCTGTCCGCAGCCTTCGTGGCTACAGTTCCATCCCCGGCTGGCCAGGGAACAACCCACAAGGCACTGCAGACCTCTCCTGTCTCCCCCGCTGCTCCCCTCAGCAGTGTATTTCAGTAGATCTGCCTGTTCTGCTTCCCGCTCTCTCTGGTGAATCCTCTCACCCCCTGCGACTGTGGCCTGTACCCCACTTCTTAAAAAAAAATAAACAAAAATAAAAATAAAAATATGTATATAAATCTTGGAGAACCTTGAAAGTCAGCACATGATTTTGTGAGCAAGACTCTCTGACCTATTAATAGCAGTATAGAAGATAAATCTGAACACACTGGACAGAATAAGTTAGAGAATGACCTGAGACAGGGAATACCAGTAGGTGGTGAAGGACTGAGCCCAGAGTAAAAGAAATAGAAAAGGGGGGGGGGGACTAGGGAATGATGTGGGAAAAATTCAAAGGAAATATCAATATTAAATACCAATAGCAATTAGTGACAGATTCATTACATTGAAGAGAACAGCTGTCCCTTTGAAATTAACTGACTAAGAAAATTGTGGCATCATGCTCAGAAATTAATTTGGGAAGGGGATTTAGTTGGGAGATGGGGCAGTAAGAAATGTGGAATGGAAGCACAAGTGAGAAGTCAAGCATGGACAAACAGGTGGGATCAACATTTTTGTGGTAGATGAAGCTGTAAGGGGATGTGAGCCCTCCAAGAACAGCAGAAGGAAGACAGAGCTCAGAATGCTGAAGACTGAGACTTGTGAAGGTTGCTAACTCTCTCTTCAGCAAGAGGAAGGGGAAAGAAGAGTTGTGGGAACAGAGGAAGAACACCGAGAAAAATAGAAAAACAGTATTAGTATATGCCATCAAAGGAAGAGAAAGCTTCAAGGAAAGAACTGTCATGTTTAACATGTCGCCTCCTGTATTGGACTATGTGTGTTCAAATCCTACCTCTGTCACCTGTTAGTTACATGTCATCTCAAATGATATTTTTTTCTTAGTTTCATTTTTTTAAAGATTTATTTACTTATTCATATAAGAACTGGGGTACAGGCCAGAGGTGTGGGGAGTGAGAGGATTCACCAGAGACAGAGTGGGGAGCAGAGCAGGCAGATCGACTGAAATACACTTCTGAGGGGAGCAGCGGGCAAGCCAGGAGAGGTCTGCTGCACCATGTGGATAGCTCCCTGGCGGGGGATCGAACTCGTGCTGCAGAGGCTGTGGACAGCTTCATAGATTGCGTCTTAACCCCTTGCGCCACCAGGGAGGCCTTTTAGTTTCATTTTTGAAATGATAATAATATAATCTATCTTCTAGGGATAAGTAAGAAAACCTATACAGAATACTTAGCATAGTATCTGGTACAGATAACTTAATAGACACTTAAGGAAACAATAGTATGTCAAGGGTAGAAAAAAAAAGTTAAAAGAGCTCAAAAGACAAAGACTTGAGAGGACAATAGGTATGTAGAGTTTACCAGAGCTACTTTGCCCAAAAGGAAAGAGATCACAAGCTGTGGCTTGTCATTTCATGAAAGCCTATTTAATTAGAGTTGAGCCAAATTTCCATTTGCATAAAACCATTTGAACATTTCCAGAACAGAATCAAATAAATGCACAACTATAATCAGTCCAAATATACACAGGCAGTAAAATGTTACTCCCTCTGTGGAAAACAGTATGGTGGTCCCTCAAAAAATTAAAAATAGAATTGCCGTGTAATCTAGCAATCCCACTTCTGAGTATGTACCCAAAAGAATTGAAAACAGAGACACAGACACATATTTGTACACCCATGTTCAGCACGGCATTATTCATAATAGCCAAATGGTGTAAACAATCCAAATTTTTATCATCAGATGAATGATAAAAGTAAAAGTGGTAAATACATGCAAATAGGATATTATTTCACCTTAAAAAGGAAGGAAATTCTGACATATCCTACAGCATGGATAAACTTTGAAGACAAGTGAATTTAGTCAGACACAAAATGATAACAATTGTAAATGATTCTACATATAGATGTACCTAGAGTAGTCAAATTCATAGAAAGCAGGAGCTGGGGTAGGAGGCAATGAGTTGTTTAATGGGTATAGAGTTTCAGCTGGGGAAATGAAAAATTTTTGGAAATGGATAGTGGTGATGCCTACAAAGCAATGTGAATGTATTTAATTAGTAAATGTTTTAAAATATACAGTTCAAAGATGTAGTTTTTTTAAAGATTGATTTATTTATGCATGCAAGAGCTAGGGTATAGACCAGAGATGTAGGGGGGGGGGGTGAAAGGGTTCCCCAGAGACAGAGTGGGAAACAGAACAGGCAGACTGACTAAAATACATTGCTGAGGGGAGCAGTGGGCGAGACAGGAGAGGTATGCTGCGCCATGTGGGTCACCTCCCTGACCCGGGATCGAACTGGTGCTGCAGAGACTGCAGATTGCACCACCAGGGAGGCCCAGGTGTAGTTTCTTTCTCTATTAAAAGCAGACAAAGCATGTCAATTGTTGTTTATTTGTGCATAAAATTGTTTACCATCTATGGATTTTCATTTTTTTGTTTCCATTTGTCATGGAACTTTTTATAGCGAACTATAAAAGTTTTATCTTCTACAATTAGAGTAGATAAATAGATGCAGATATAATGAAAGAGTTCATCAAATTGCTGTTAATGATCATTTTTATTTGGAAATAAGCTAATGTCAAATAATTCATAGTAAAAAAACAATTCATAGTAAATTCTGCTGTAACTCTTATTCTATCAATAAGAGTTGTGAGACATGGAAGACATTCATGTAATACTATTGAGTTAATGACTTGTTTTGTATGACCCCCTTATTTATTTATGCAAATGTGTATTACATTTAAAAAGTTCTGTAAAGAGACATTCAATATTCTGGGGTGATATCATTAGGGGATTTTTTAAAATTTTTATTTGCTTCTTGATCTCATCTACTTTTTTTAATGAACAAGTATCCTGGTTTTTTATGTAAAGGACAATTATTTACAATAACAAAAATCAGAGATGATGTCTAGCCTTGGGCTTGTGTAACAATAGAATTCGTCTATCTTATGGTGTAGTGGCTCCCTAATATTAAGAGTGTCAAACAGAGGCTGGGTGACCTCCCGTCCAGAATTCTGTCATTTTATGATTCAAGATTCTCATTTTATTTTTTCTCCTGCCAATAGGTCAACCCAATCAATGCCTCAGACAGATAAGCAAATATGCATCCCCCCGGAGTTGCCGGAATTGCTGAAGCAATTTACCAAAGCCGCCATTCGGACCCAGCCACAAGATCTCATCCAATGGGCTGCGGAGTACGTACACCTTTCTCACCGCCCGCTCCCAACTCAGGCTGGAGGTGGCGTTGGGGGTAGAGGATGTAAGGTGTTGGAAAACTGGAGGAGGTTGTCATGGCTGCAGCCTGAGTCAGGACTGATTAGCATAATCTTTCTGATGTTCAGCTTTCCCGTTCCTTTGATGCTTTAAAATTTATGTGTGAACACAAATACATCAAACTGGGTGAGGATGGGGTGCTCTGCCCCTAAGCCAACCAGACTCAGCAGTAGGACGCCGCAGCAATAGGAGCAATCTCCAAGGGCTAGATCACTACATCCCAACATCACATGCACACTCCACCTGGTCCCGGTACCCACACCTGCTATCCCAGTAGAATGAAGGGTTCCGCAACCGGTAGGAGCTAAGCCGGCTTTTCCCGGGTGTAAACCAGGACCCTGTTCTCGGGTCTCACCACTAGATGGTAGCAGAGCACCTGGGGGAGGCATGAGGCAAGCCGGCGGGATGGATGGTGTGGCATCAGCCCAGGCTGGTGCACTCCTTATTTTTCCTTTAATAAGACACCTTCTTCCACTCCTGTTAAAACTTATTCTTGCTCCCAACCAGAGACACTTTGCAGCTTGTCTTTGGGGAAAATTGTTTTCTTTAGTGTTTCTTTGAATTGATTTCTTCCTCAACATAAAGATGTCCACACGGTACACTTCGCATTCTGGAGAAAGAAGGCGAAATAATCACGAAGGCAGTGGGAGCACCAGCCTGGCTAAACACGGTGTGTCTCAAACACAAGTGCCCTCTTTCGGGAGAGACCAGAAGCTGCTCAATTGAAGGAACTGTCACAACAATAGTTGCTACCCGGGATTGAAACAGCTATGAAATTACTTCTTTGACAAGTGTGCCTGCTTGAAACTGGAGCTTGGGGTAGGAGGTGGTAGCGAGTTAGACCTCCTGGACTGTTTTCAGGCTGTTTTTACTGTTTGATGATGACCAGCTTAGTAGTGTTTCAGTGGAAGGGGGGAAGTAAGAGACATGGCTGAGCAGAGCCAGTTGGTGGGGAGAAGGGAGGCTGTCCTCAGCAGGAGGCTGGGTGAGTGTAATGAGCAGGTGAATGGCCTTTGAGATGCACAAAATGTAATCTAAGAGAAGCCTTACAGAGTTTTTGAGCCAAAGCTCTCATGCTCCAGGGTTGGGCCAGGATGACACTTTTACAAATGGAAAGAAAATAAGCCAATGGTGGTAGTAAAAAGGGACACAAGTAGGGTTTCTTTGCTAGTAATGAGCCTTGTTTAATTTTTCATTCTAAATTGTGTGTTTCCTCTAAGACTGTACTTAGAAGACTAATTTCTTCTGGTATACTCAGACTTTGTCTTACACTAAACAATAGTTTAAAACCCCCTTTTATTATTTTGGTGCTGCTGTTTTGTAGCAAGAAAAATGACATTTCTTGATATTGTCCCTGACATTTATGGAAGAAAACATTCCACTGTTGTAACCTGTCTGCTCCCATATTGTATCACGTGCTATAAATTTTTTTAGATAACCATGAGGAGTCACTTGTAGTTTAACTACATTGAAAAAATGAGAGCATGACCTCAGAGCACTCTCCATCCTATTTAGACACCACGAAAAACTCTCATCAGGTGGTTTTATGTGACAAACAAACCTGTAGTATTTCAGAGAATAGGGTCCACAAAATATTTCCAACACAAAGAAGATTAGTTCCTCACAAGCAAGGATTTCCCTAAGTCTGAAACCACCTACCAGGCATCAGCAGGGCAGGTAAACTAGTCTGGAGGTAGGTATGTGTGTGTGTGACAACCCAAACTCACAATATATGTGAATAACCATGGGATTGTTCATTGCAAATGAAGCTAAATAACCCACATGGACTAAATCCACGGCTGCAGCCTCATTTATATGTTCTCTAACCAACTCCACTAAAAACTGCAAACTCATTCCTGCTGAATTCAATTACTGGGCAATTACTTCTGTCAAATGAGGTGCCATGTTTTTCTCTCTCCTATTCACATCACCCAAATCTTGTTCTACAGCCTGAGGCCATCACCCACCCTTATTGTCATCCAGAACCCACATCCTCCCCAACAATGCACTCAGGCACATTGTTAAAGATGACCTTTAAATCAGGCTGATGACCTCCAAGGGTACCTGGAAGGTGTTGTCTTAGTCCTCTTGCTTTAGAGCTGTATTGCTGTGTGGCTTAGAGACAGACAACAGGCGCCCATCATTTTTCGGCTTGACCCTAAAATGGGCTTTTACAAAAATTCCCTCTGTGTTCTTTTTATGTTACTTGCATCAAGAGAAAGTTGTGAAAAGAAAACAAAGAGGGGCAGAGGCTTATGATGAAGGGGTAGTCAATAACAAGACTTTTGATGGAGCGAGACCCTCTCATACAGCAGCAGTGACATGTTTCAAGTGCTTGTGTCCATTCCCTGCTGCAAGCAGCTCCTTTTCATCTTTTTGCCAATCTTGGAACAGAACTTGATATTTTTATCTCGCAGCACCAAAATAAAGTCCACTTCACAAAACAATGGTAGGCAGGCAGATTTTACTGAAATTTTTCAGGGAAGGTTATCTTAAATGCTCCAAGGCTTGTCTTTTCACCTGAGCCTCAGTGCCCTGCTTTTCTCCTTTTCCTCTTGAAGACCCAAGCCCCAGCCCAAACCCTTCATGGCTCATCCCTAGAGCACATCCCTCTCTGTCCCTTGCTTAAGCAAGTCATTTTGTAACAGGGTGGTCCCCAGGAAAGGGGGAGGTTCCCTGCCCCACCCAAGGGAGGGTGGAGCTGAGCAGGAAGAGAAGAAGCTGCAGAGGAGACTGAGGAAGGAAGCAGGATGGAGCCAGAAGGAGACCTGGAGGAGGCGCATGGAGCCTAGAGACACGTGAAGAAACTGTGCTTGTCTTTTGGTCGTGGACTGGGTGACACAGATGTGGGTGAGACCCGTGGGGAGGGGACAATGGCAGCTTTTATCTTGATGTTGATTTTGCTCTTTTCCTTCCGGGCTTGTCTGGTTGTTTCTGACTCTTTTCTGTGGGTCCCCACTGGAAGATGCTTTAGACTTGTGGCAGGCTTTGGGGCCTTGTTCTGGGCTGATCCCATTTGGATGGACTTTTACCCACAAGGGGATGGGTAACTTTGGGTGCTTCATTTAGAAACTAGACTCTTTGCCTTACCTGTATTGTTTCCTAGTTTTATTAAAGTTCCTTCCCATTAAAGTCTCATATGTTTTGTGTTGATGTGGCGGATGGCAGAACCCATTTAGAATAGGCAGGTTTGCGGGGTTTGGGCTGCCCCTCTCCCTGTCCTATAACAATTTTAGTTCTCATCCAACAGCTCCCTCTCTCAAAGACACCACCCACTACCTAACACCAACTTAAAGTATACTGAACTTAAAGATTTTTTTTTAAAAAAAGACCTCGATTCTAGAATTCATCCAAAAAGAGTAGGGAATTTAAAATAATGATTTGCTTTTCTCCCCTATTGTATACATACATACACACAATATATATACATAAATTATATATGTGTACAGTTACATATATATCATAAAAAATATCTTATGTGTGTGTATGCTCTCGGGAATGCACATAAAACACTTAGAGGGATGACTGAAAAAAAAAAACTCACATGCGTCAGAGAATTCCATACCAAACTTTTATTGATTATGCTTCATTCCTAGAGAGGAAGAATCTTTTTTTTATTCCCTAGCACTCTTTACACCTTAAGTGGAAACTAGTACTTTCAGGCTTTTCTTGTGTATAAATGTACTAACTAAAAACTGAGTCTGATATATTGTAGTCACTTAATCAATGTTTTTTCCTCTATCCTCATCTCTCAGAAAAAAAAAAAGGTGGGAAGGGGATTCCTAAAGAAGCCAGAGGCACTGGGGTATAGAATGACATCCCCTCACCCCATGATTTTTCTCTTGTAGTTATTTTGGAGCTATGTCCCGGGGAGAGATCCCTCCAGTGAGAGAGCGGTCTGAGCGTGTCACTTTGTCTAACTGGGCAGAACTTACACCTGAGCTGTTAAAGATCCTGCATTCTCGGGTAAGGTCCATGCTGCAGTATATATCACCCTGGAATATGTGTTGTGGGGGAGGAGGGCAATATGAAGGCTGTGTGGGCATAGAGAAAATGCAACCATCCCCCTACCAGCCAGCTGGCCCATCATCATCATAAACTTCACTAAACCACCCACTGAAAAAAAATTGGAGAAATAGGAATTATATTGAAGCAGGCTATAAACCGAATGAGTCGTCGTCAGGCGGTCACCCCAGATTTCGCTGAAAATGTCAGAATGTCTCACTGCTGCATGGACCTTTTCTCTCTATAAAGTGCAGATCCAGGGCCTCCCCTGGTGGCGCAGGTAGTTGAGCACAGTGCTGTGAAGCTGTCCGCAGCCTCTGCAGCTCTGGTTCGATCCCGGCCGGCTGGCAAGAGTCCCACATGGCACGGCAGACCTCTCCTACCACGCCTGCTGCTCCCCTCAGCAGTGTATTTTGTCAGTCTGCCTGTTCTGTTCCCTACTCTGTCTCTGGTGAATCCTCTCACCCTCCCGCGAATCTGGCCTCTACCCCTGTTCTTGTATAAATAAATAAATACCTCTTTAAAAAAAATAAAGTGCAGATCCAGGTCTCTTGACTTTCTTATTGATCAAGATCACAACATTATGCCAATTGCAGTTGGGGTTGGGGGAGAGTAGAATATTAGTTCCCCAATTATCCCTAATGGAGTTACAGCCAACATTTAGGGAAAACCCGTGCACTCGTAATAGCCACATCATCCTAGAAGCTTCCCAGTGACTAGATGGGGAGGGTCTGGCTTGAGAAAGCATATGTTTTGATTGACCAATCCCCAGAAAATATGGTTTAGCATTTTGGGATCCACTGAGGACAGATCCCAGGACAGAGAGGTTTGGGACTGACTTAGCCAACTGCCCTGGTCCCAGAGACTTAATATTTCACAAGAATCAGAGGGCCAGGCAAGGTTGATAGCATGTCACTGGGACATCTATACCCTTAGTACATTGTTGGCCAGTAACTGGGCATTGTCATCCTTGCACAGTAGGTAAGGCGGAGATCTTAGTTACCTGAGACCAAACAATATTAGACATCCAGACCACAGACCCCCATGTTATTACTGGGACAGCCTGAGGAATGCATGAACTAGAAGGTCTAGCCAGAGGTACTGGAGTATAGAATGATCCCCCTATCCTTCCTAAGGGGATTCTTCTCCCCTCTCAAATAAGGTCATTTCTTTGTTCATTAGCCAAGAGCCAGGCTTAGTGCAAAAGCTAGTGCAAAAATTCTATGGAGACTGGAAGCCAGTGATTTGACATCTAGTTCTAGTTTCACCACTAATTAGTAGTCTCACACAAAAAACCTGCCCCTTGCCTTGAATTATGGTTGTTCTATTTGCCTTATAAGGATAACCTAGGGAGAAAACAACAGATAATAAAAGCATCTGGGAAAAAAAGTAATATAAATGTATATTTTTCCCATAATTCTGACATCTGAAGTTTAAATGGCTAAACTTTAACTTAGTTTGCTCCTTTCCAGGCTGAAATTTTCTCTACCCTTGCAAGGAAAACTGCCAGAGATGTGGTCACAACTCCCCACCCCAAAATCCCAAACATCCCTGCCCCTTGCTGAGTGCTGGAAGAATGGGGGAGAAGGGGGGGACAGGACAAGGTGTGCACAGGCAGGTGTTTCTCAGAGAAACATTCTCTCATTCTGTCCTTATTCTTTGTCTTGTGTCTGTCCCCCCCCCCCATGCAGGTTGCTGGCCGGCTGATCATCAATGCAGATGAGTTGGCCCAGATGTGGAAGGTGCTGAGTCTCCCAACAGATCTGTTTAATAGTGTGATGAAGGTGGGCCGCTTCACGGAGGAGATTGAGTGGCTCAAGTTTTTAGCCCTTGCTTGCAGCTCTCTTGGAGTTGTAAGTTAGATTTAATATTTTTTGTTCCTTAAGGGACTTGTGGGCCTGGAAGGGCAGGACATCTATACAGTCAGCTCCCCAGGGCTGATGATGAGCATGCCGTTCTTGTCTATTCCTTCTCCCTTCTGAATTAAGATCACTTCTCTGTTCATCAGCCAAAAGCTGGGGTTAGAAGAGAGAAGGGAAAACTGTCATCAGGTTCTGGGGAGAGGATGACTAAAATGTGGCCTTGGGATTTTATATGAATTTTAATTATTGCACTCATTTATTTCTGTCACCATTCCATCCCCTCATTCGTATTCCTAGAGATAACCAAGACCAGCTGTAGAGTGAGATTTGCTTATGCTTGGGTTCCAGACATCTAGAAGCTATACCAAGGGACTTTTCAAGAAGAGGTAGCATTACAGAAACCTCTATTTGATAAGCATAATTGGATACAAAAATCCAAGATGATAGAGCAAGAAAGAGAGATGAGGCTATTTCTAAACTTATAGTCATGACATCACCAGGGAATGCAGAATGTTCATACAAATTCATGCATTTTCCAAATTGGACTTGGTTTACAACTGGAAAAGCATTTTTCCTGTTTTAAAGAAAAGGATACTGTAAAGAGTTCATTTCTATATGTATATATTCATATATATGTAAATACATATGTAGAGATCCTGAGACTTTAGGTATCATCCTATATAGAGACTCATTCTTGTTAAACATGGTTATATTAAATGAAAATGAACCAGAAATACAGTTTTTTTTAAATCCCTGAAATATATATATATATATATATATATATATATATATATATATACTCAAGGTTGTAAGTTAATGAGGGGCTGCGTGCTCCTGGTCTCTTGCTTGCTGCACGCCGTCCTCCCCTCTTCCTCTTCAGCTCACGTCCCGGTCCATGCACCCAACCAGTCTCGCCAAAGCCCTGCTCTCTCAGGATCAGCAGTTCCAGAAGTTGCAGGAGTGGAACCGCAAGAACCGCTCAAATCTCAACTTGCGCCACCTTTTCGAAGGGGACAAGGAACGCTTCAACCGCTTCAGCCTGACCCTCAACACCAACCATGGGCAGATTCTGCTGGATTACTCCAAGAACCTTGTGACGGAGAATGTAATGCAGATGCTGGTGAACCTGGCCAAGTCCAGGGGTGTGGAGGCTGCCCGGGATCGTATGTTCAGTGGGGAGAAGATTAACTTCACTGAAGACCGGGCAGTGCTGCACGTGGCCCTGCGGAACCGGTCAAACACACCCATTCTGGTGGATGGCAAGGATGTGATGCCAGAAGTTAACAGGGTCCTGGAGAAGATGAAGTCTTTCTGCCAGCGCGTCCGCAGTGGTGCCTGGAAGGGGTACTCAGGCAAGGCCATCACGGACATCATCAATATCGGCATTGGCGGCTCTGACCTGGGCCCCCTCATGGTGACAGAAGCCCTCAAGCCGTACTCTTCAGGAGGTCCCCAGGTCTGGTTTGTCTCTAACATCGATGGGACCCACATTGCCAAAACCCTAGCTGTACTGAACCCTGAGACCTCTCTGTTCATCATCGCCTCCAAAACCTTTACCACCCAGGAGACCATCACAAATGCAGAGACTGCCAAGGAATGGTTTCTTCTGTCGGCCAGGGATCCTTCTGCAGTTTCGAAGCACTTTGTTGCCCTGTCTACCAACGCGACTAAAGTGAAGGAGTTTGGAATTGATCCACAAAACATGTTTGAGTTCTGGGATTGGGTAGGAGGCCGCTACTCGCTGTGGTCAGCCATTGGACTCTCCATTGCCCTGCATGTGGGGTTTGACAACTTCGAGCAGCTGCTCTCAGGGGCTCACTGGATGGACAATCATTTCCGCAGAACACCCCTAGAGAAGAATGCCCCTGTCCTGCTGGCTCTGCTGGGTGTCTGGTACATCAACTGCTTTGGGTGTGAGACGCAGGCCATACTGCCCTATGACCAGTACATGCACCGCTTTGCTGCCTACTTCCAGCAGGGTGACATGGAGTCCAATGGGAAGTCTATCACCAAGTCTGGCACCCGTGTAGACCACCAGACGGGCCCCATTGTGTGGGGGGAGCCAGGGACAAATGGCCAGCATGCCTTCTACCAGCTCATCCACCAAGGCACCAGGATGATACCCTGTGACTTCCTCATCCCGGTCCAGACCCAGCACCCGATAAGGAACGGTTTGCATCACAAGATCCTCCTTGCTAACTTCTTGGCCCAGACTGAGGCCCTGATGAGGGGGAAAACAATGGATGAGATCAGGAAGGAGATGCAGGCTGCAGGAAAGAATCCTGATGACTTTGAGAAGCTGTTGCCACACAAAGTGTTTGAAGGAAATCGCCCAACCAACTCTATTGTGTTCACCAAGCTCACGCCATTCATTCTGGGAGCCTTGATTGCCATGTATGAGCACAAGATCTTCGTACAGGGTGTCATCTGGGACATCAACAGCTTTGACCAATGGGGAGTGGAGCTGGGAAAGCAGCTGGCTAAGAAAATTGAGCCTGAGCTTGATGGTAGCAGCCCAGTGACCTCTCATGATTCCTCCACCAATGGGCTAATCAACTTCATCAAGCAGGAGATCAAGGCCTGAAGCCAATAAACTTATGCTCCACCGCAGCCTCTGTTGTAACTGGTCCTTCATGTCCCTCCTCACCAGAGTCTGGACTGCAGGGTCCTGCCCAGAGAACTGACTGGTTGCTGGCTTAGATCACAGCCCTTTGGGGGATGCTGCTCTGCACCCCACCATGTTTACAGGCCCTCTGTTTTACAATTAATTGGAATGTTCAGTGTAACTGACCTGTATTCACATTGTTCCTACACCAGGTAGAAAAATAAAGATGCCTTCAAGGAGAAGGAAAAAAAAGTTAATGCGAACATTATACCTCTGCCAAAACCAAATAGTATGAAGAGGTAGTTTTGAATCATTCAGCATATCTAAACATCACATTCTTTCTCCTTAAATATGCTTGGAATGCATATTTGACATTTTTGTTTCTGGGAAAAAGTACCAGAAATACTTTAGACCAACTTTTCCTATCAGTTTCCCCTGAAACTTTCATCATAATTATAATGAATAAATTACTCTCCTCCAAAGAGGAAAGTTGCTGCAGGAGCAGATGAGTTGCTGGTCAGCACTATCACCTTTTTATGGAAGTAGTCCCAAGGGGAAAATCCCAGAAGGGAAAATAAAAAATTGGCACATTTTATTAAGTTCTTATAGGGTCACAGATTTACTCATTGCACAGTCCAAAATGTTCAGGTCTCCCCCCAAAAGTAATTAATTCTGATCTTCCTGATCATTCTGAGGGTAGAGTAAGAAAATAAAGTCAATCCAATCCTAGAATTTTAGACTGATGTAATAAATGAAACAACTTTAAGGCAAATTGCCAAGTCTCTCAGTTTCTCCTCTCCACTCCTCTCTTCAAGGTGGCAGTTAAGCCTTCAGGGAAAGGGGCAACTCAGCACCTCAGACCTGCCAACTGAAGCCTTTCCCACATCCCTTGGTTCTTCCTGACATCTCCGTGCTCATGGAAACACTCATCAGTGTGGTCATAGCTACTTGCAGCTTATGTCTTTGGTCTCTTCTCTCTCTCAGCACAGTGGTTCGCCACTAGTTCATCTCCCTTCTTCCTGGTGCTTGCTTGAATCTCTTTCAGGTTGTTCTCATCTTCTCTCTGGCTTCACCACCTTAAGAGAAGACTGATCCTCTCTTGTCCACTTACCTCACTTAAGTGAGGTAAGTATGACTTTGGAGAGCCAAATTCCAGCCCTTCCTACCACTGTAAAGTTGGTAGGCTTACTCTAATATGGCTGCCTTCCAGATTGTGGAAGAGAAACCCTGAGGTGAATTATATCTTTCTACCTCCATTCTAAAATGAGGATTCTTGGTTAGATAGTCCATGAAGTTCTTTCATTTCTAACATCCTGTGTTTCTTTCCCCCTTCTCTGCTTCTGCTGAGACATCCTGAGGCCCGACTCTGGACAAGAGGATTCAGAGACCCTAGCATGTTTGACTTTGCCTCTCATCATCCCTATGTCAAAGACTACTTAGGGATCAAGATCCCTAAGTAAGGGGTGCCTTATGAATCCAGGGACCAGTACCCCTTGGTTTCATGTTGGAATGTTGCTGGAGGCTTTGCAATCTAGTTAATCCTTATATCCTCCTAGGAAAGCAGAGAAATTCCCTCCTTCCTTTGCCAATTAACCAGCTAGCCATGATCTCCATGCCATTAGAAAATCCAATTTCTTCCTCACAGAAGAATGTAATGGCAAAGGGCCTCCCTAGTGGCACAGACGGTTGGGCGCCGTGCTGGGAAGCTGTGCGCAGCCTCTGCAGCGCGGGTTCGATCCCAGCTGGCCGGTGAGGGTCCCACATGGTGCTGCAGACCTCTCCTGTCTCGCCCGCTGCTCCCCTCAGCAGCGTATTTCATCAGTCTGCCTGTTCTGTTCCCTGCTCTGTCTCTGGTGAATCTTCTCACCCTCCCACACATCTGGCCTGTACCCCAGTTCTTGTATAAAATAAATAAATAAATTTTTTTTTAAAAAAAGAATGTAATGGCAGGAATGTTTGCCAGCAGGTGCATTTACTCCAGTCTTGAGCATTCTTGGTCTACACATGTGATTCTAAATGCCACATGCAGGCCTGTATTCCAATCCCCTTTCATTTCTCCTTTTTATAGACTGGGCTCTGCCACCTTCTTTCCACTATTCGTATAATTGTGTTCACTGGAATGTGTGACATATTTTGTTAGCAAATAGTTCAATTTCCGCGTCTTTCTCTTCTGAGTTAGAAAATAAAGCATGTCATAAGATGCTTGAAGGCTGTCACTATGAAGTGGGTCCCCATCCCCATCTTGTGCAACAGAATGTAGACCTCCGCAGGCTTTAAATTTTTTTAGTTTACTAACAGTTCCAATCCAGAGAGTCCTTCATTCATTCACTCATTTATAAAATCTTTTAAGCTATTTTAGACTTTCATGAGGAAAAAGAATTTGAAGGCTTACTGTTTCAGTGACCAAAAGATGATGATTGGGATAAAAAACATCTATATTAGTTTGTTAGAGCTGCCGTAACAAGCACCAGAGAATGATTGGCTTAAAAAACAGAAATGTATTTTCTCACAGTCCTGGAGTCTGGAAGTCTGAGATCACCATGCTTGAGGTCCCGCCTTGTCCTGTAAATGACTGTTGTCTTTCTGTTTCTTCACATAGTTGTCTCTCCATACATGCATGTGTGTGATTCCTCTCCTTCTCACCGCCACCCCCCCCCCCCTAAATCTTCTCTTCTTTGGACACCAGTCCTATTGCATTAGACTAGAATGAGTTCATTTTAACTTAATCACTCTATAAAGGCCCAATTTTCAAATACGGTCACTAGGGTGTCAAGATATGAATTTTAGGTGGACACAATTCAGCCTATTAACACCACCCCAATTTGGATGAGACTGCAGGAGGACAACTGATCAGGGACAGTAGGAGAGCAGTTAGGCTTTTTTGTTTTGTTTTTAAAGAAAAACCAAGAGGATGAGTCATCAGTGGAAACTATGCAGTTCAATGCACAAGTGCTCACAACTCTACCGCAAACCATTGTCTTCCTCTCCTCATCTCATGAGCATGCCTTCCCATCCACTGACAGCCTCCTGTTTACCAGACTGGCACACCACCTCATCACAATTTCCAGGAGAGGACTCCCAGGTGTAGGAGCGAATAAATGAAAATGGCCTGTTGCAAATCCAAAATATCTTTGACATCATGTGGTTTAGCATTTTTTAATACATGGACATTGAAGATACTTTTTCATAAAATAGCAAAGGTTGCAAAAATAGAGAAAAAATTAAATATTCAATCAGTTAAAATGAATAATTAATATAAATAGTGTTTAAATTACATGTCACAACATCCAGCTGTCATTCCAGGAAGATGGGACAAGTTCATCCAACATCCTTATACACCTCCTGACACACAGACTACACCTCTGGGTAACATACACCACTGTTAGAGCAGCACCACTGAGGCATCACATTCAGGGAGAGAAAGCAGAGCAGTCAACATCAACTGCAAAGAAAGAAGAGTGCTGGACAGTCCTTTGGGGGGGCTAGAGCAGCTGCTTGTTCACTCACCCAATTCATCCCTCAGGACGAACTTTTCACTGATCCCTGGAGAGAGTGTAAGGATCATCTACACATCGTGTTTTCATGAACAGCCATGATATTTATGCTGCCCTATCTTTGCTAATTCAGAGCTAAACATCCTATCTTTGAATCATTTATTTCCATTATCCTGCCATTTCACAACACTCACTTGTGAAATGTATTCAAGGGTAGTTTTTTTTTTTTTAAAGACACAGGGAAGTAACACCTTGGGTTTTTTTTTTCCCCCTCAAATTTCATTGTCAGTTGCTTATATAGCTATATGATTTGGGGGTTACATCTTCACACATCCACATGTGCACATGCTTCACTCACCTGCCACATGCCAGTGTCCTCTCTCTTCCCCCACCCCTCCTCTCTCCCACCCATTCCCTCTGGTAACTAGTATATTTTTCACAGGTCTAAGAATTATTTTAGCTGTGCTTTGCCAGTTTGTTTTCTTTCACTCATTTACAAATGAGTGAAGCTATCCAGTGTCTGTCTTTTCTCACTTAGCAAATCATCTCAAAATTCATTTTTGTTCCAAAAGGCACTATTTTACTATTTCAGATAGCTGAGTGGTAGTCCACTGGCTATATGTGCTACAACTTCTTTATCCAGTCATCTTTTGTGGGGCTCTTAAGTTGGTCCCATGACTTGACTATTGTGAATAATGCTGCTATGAACATAGTAGTGCATCAATAATTTGGCATGAGAGTTTTCATATTCTTTGGATAAATACCTACCAGTGGTATTGCTGGCTCAAAAGATATTTCCACTTTTACTTTTTTGAGGCATCTCATGCCATTTTCCATAGAAGCTGCACCAAATTGCATTCCTACCAACAATGGGTGAGTGCTCCTTTTTCTCTACACCCTTACCAACATTTGTTGTTTTCAGTCCTTTTGATATAGGCCATTCTCACAGGAGTGAGGTGAGATCTCATTGTAGTTTTATTTGTATTTCCCTTATAATGATGTTGAACACTTATCTGTAGGCCATCTGAATATCTTCTTTGAAGAAGTGTTTATTCCTTTTGCTGATTTTTTTTTTATTGTTGAGTTACATATTTTGGAAATTAAACATTTGCCACACTTGTGATGTGAGAATATCTTCTCCCAGCCCGTGGATTGCCTTTTTGTTTTTGTGATGGTTTCTTTTGAGGTACAAAAGCTTTTTAGTTTGATATGGTCCCATTTATTTTTGTCTTCTCCCCGCCCCCCTTTGTTGTTGGGGTTGTATCCCCAAATATATCTCTGTTGATGTCCAGGAGTACATCACCTATGTTTTCTTTCAAGTGTTCTAGGTTTTCAGGTCTTATATCCAAGTCTTTAATCCATTTTGAATTACTTTTTGTGTATGGAGTTAAATAAGGATCTGGTTTCATTTTTTGCATGTGGCTCTCAAACTTTCCTAGCACCATTCATTGAAGAGGCTTTCCTTTCTCCATTGTATGGTCCTGGTTCCTTGTCAAAGTTTAACTGTCTATATTTGTATTAAAACTTCAGTTCGGAACATGATCTTTTAATGTTCAAGATTGTCAGGAGTATTTGCTTCTATAATAGCTCTTCCATTAAAACTCCCGGCACACATCATCTACTAATTTTCCCCCAGTAACAATAAGGTGTTATGTCATATAAAGCACGAGGTGGCTCTGATTAGATGGATCCATATGTTTAGAGAAACTGGTTTTATCTTGACATTCAGTGTAGCTTTTTATTCACCTGCATCTGCATCTAACTCTTATCTTCCCAGAGACATTACCATTCTCATACCTCCTCTCTCCCCTACTGTGGCATTGCTCTGCTGGAGTATATAAGCTAGACTAATTACCTCAACCCTTTCGAGGGATGATTGAAGTGCAGTATAAATGATTCCAATTTCGTAGATTGTAAAATCAAATACCCTGCCCACTTTAGTAAGGTTGTTCTGATTAAAGTAATAAATACCTTAAAGTATCCAGCAGTTTATAAACTTAACCTCTTCAGGATATTCCTCCAAAAAGAAAGAAAAGGATGCAAATTTTAGGGTGTAAAAAACTCAAGTTCTCCAGAATATCACATCATTCCAACCTTATTTTGAGAGTAATATTTTTGTTTTCATTTGTGTATCTAAACTGATAGTAGGAATCTAGTCTGCTGATTTTCTCCTTATTTAACCTTATGGCTTTATAGACCATTGCTAAAACTCTCAAGATAGTGTGTGAAGTTTTATCATCTGACCATGATAGTGGACCACCTCGGATTCCTTTTAGCACCTTCCAGTTTCTCTACACATATATTGCTGAAGTGGATGGGGAGATCTCTGCATCGCACGTCAGCCGAATGCTAAACTACATTGAACAGGAAATGTGAGTAAATTTTACCGGGTGAGGGAAATCAATACAAGAAAAACAAATTTAGCAGACCAAGCTACAGTGAGGTTACTGTCATGAGGAAGAATCGAGGTGTAGGCCTGAGGCATGCAGGTGAAAGAATTCACCAGAGACAGGGTGGAGAACAGAAAAGGTGGATTTATTTGAATACACTGCTAAGAGAAGCCGTGGGCAAGATGGGAGAAGACTGCGTAGGCAGGAGGATTTGAGGCTCTCCTTTATACTCTGTTTTCATGGGCTTTCTAATTTCCAGTTTGCACCAATTATCTGCTGGGATGTCTGGTCTCAGACGCTGGCCTTTGACACAGAAACCTGTCCTGGCCTCTGCTTCTGCATTCCTGGAGCTGGGCTGGCTTTTCTGCTTACATTGGTTGGTCTTATAGCCTTGTCCCCAAGGCAGCCTTATCCAGTCCCTGATCAGCTCAAGCCTCCCAAACCTGCCTGCGGGGCAAGGAGTGGCGGCTTAGTTTTTAAACTTAATAAATTGTACCACAACAGTTACTATTTTATACTGCACTGGGAACAGAGAAATATTGTAAACAGAAAATAAGGATATGAGAGAGAGCGAAACGAAAAGGAGAGAATGGTACAGGACAGCAATTCTTAGAGAGCTACAGAGACCAAGTCATTGCATCACTAGTAATGAGTTAGAAATGTGATTTGTCAGGCTGCGTCTGAAACTCCTTGAATCAGAAGCTACAGGGGTGGGGACAGATGTTTGTGTTTTAGCAAGCCCTCCAGATTATTCTGGCTTTAGCTCCAGGGGGTGGGAGTGGAGGAGGAGAAACAGGTGTCAAGTGCTCAGGGCTAAAGAGGGTGGTGAGGGAGGAGCCACAGCAGAATTTGGAGAGAGCTGCTTATATATTTTCTCTTTTAGGATTGTTAAATGACCTAACCCCCATATATATTTTTCCCAAACAGAATTGGTCCTGATGGATTAATCAAGGTGAATGACTTTACCCAAAATCCCAGGGTTCGGCTGGAGTAAAAGCACACTTTTGGCAATTTTAAAGGAAAATACAGATGATTGTGCTTCAGGATGACTAAATCACACACACCATCCTGTGTCAATTTTCTTGTACAACTGGTACACACTAATAAACAATTAGGCAAACATAAACCAGAAATGCGTGGAATAAAGATGTAAACTTGTTGGAATAAAGCACCTACATTAATGGAAGATTAGTATTCTCCCCACATGACTACAGAATAAAAGTGGCTGACGAAAACACGGATAGAAAATGCATCTCAAGGCAAAGACAGACTGTTAGATTTTCTGAGGTAGAATGTTAACTAGATGCAGTTTTTATGTTTTGTGATCATTAGGCATGACTTACGTGAGTATCATTTACATAGGGAATGCCGAGTCATTCACACACCAATATTAATTGCCGTTAGCTTTATGCCAGGGATAAGATTGCCAGTTAAAATATAGGACATCCAGTAAAACTTGAATTTTGGCCAAATAAATTTTAGTACTTTTGTTCAGCTAGGCAATCCTAGTCAGAAAATATGCTGGCTTCTGGGCATATACAAATAAATCATATCTGAATTGTATTCTCAAGGAGTTACAGTCTAACACTAAGAGAACACACAAACCCAAAGCACTTGAGTGCAGGTAGCCCTGAGACGTCCTAATAAAATGTTCCAGAGATCAGCATTGAAACGTCAATGTCAGCAAACAGATTTCTCTCTGACACAATTTACAGATGTAATAGGACCCTCTATGAAAAATTCCCTGCTTGAGTTTAAGACCTTTTGACTAGGTCACTGAAAGATTTTTCTTTCTCCTAGTGTTATAGGGCAGGGAGAGGGGCAGCCCAAACCCCGCAAACCTGCCTATTCTAAATGGGTTCTGCCATCCGCCGCATCAACACAAAACATATGAGACTTTAATGGGAAGGAACTTTAATAAAACTAGGAAACAATACAGGTAAGGCAAAGAGTCTAGTTTCTAAATGAAGCACCCAAAGTTACCCATCCCCTCGTGGGTAAAACTCCATCCAAATGGGATCGGCCCAGAGCAAGGCCCCAAAGCCTGCCACAAGTCTAAAGCATCTTCCAGTGGGAACCCACAGAAAAGGATCAGAAACTACCAGACAAGCCCGGAAGGAAAAGAGCAAAATCAACATCAAGATAAAAGCTGCCATTGTCACCTCCCCACCGGTCTCACCCACATCTTGTCACCTAGTCCACGACCAAAAGACAAGCGCAGTTTCTTCACGTGTCTCTAGGCTCCATGTGCCTCCTCCAGGTCTCCTGGCTCCATCCTGCTTCCTTCCTCAGTCTCTTCTGCAGCTTCTCCTCTTCCTGCTCAGCTCCACCCTCCCTTGGGTGGGGCAGGGAACCTGGAACTTCCCCCTTTCCTGGGGACCACCCTGTTACAATAGGAAGCAGAAGAGATTAACAGGCTCTGTGGTTATTGTTCTTAAGGCCATGTAGTGCAAGGTATGCCAGTTCCTGGGTTCCTTCTCCATGTAATTAACATCCCCTCTTAACAGTTGTTTTTGCATAAAAATCATGTTAGCTTGCTTTTTTGATTACATTTATCTCTATAAACTGGAGAGAAATTTCTCTATTAGTATTTAATAAGTAAAAGAAGATCATGACGGGATATTGATATAGGCCCTTGATTTTGCCTTAGAATAAAATAATAAAAAGACATCAAATAAATCCTACCCTACAGTCACCAGGCTACACCTGTAGGGGTTGGGTAACACCTAATCAGTCCCTGCTGTCAGCCCCCCCCCCCAGTCTCTTCATCTTCTCTTTCATCCGATCAAAAAATTTAAATATAGTCTTACCTGGAAGTGGGGAGTTAAGTGGGCAGAGGGAGCAGCCCCAATTGGAAAGACCCTAAGACAACAAATTAAGCTCATAAACATAATGCAAACCAAAGGTCCTTCGTACATTTGAGAAAACATTGAAATTAGAAACTAAACCTGAGTAGCCCTGAGCAAAATCTCTCGAGAGTGAGGTTCATAAAACCCTCACCATCAAAGTGAAAACTGACAGTCATTAGGGGGGCAGTCACATCAGCTGAGACCAAGCACTATCAGTAATACCATGGTGGCTAATCCTGAGCCACCCTGTAGGGTAAGGTAAAAAGTATCAGGCTTTTCTGCCCTCCCGCTATTAGTATAGACTAGGGAACCCTGTGGTCCTGAATGCATGCCTGATGGCGGGCACCTGAAGTGGGTACACCTGGGCTGCGAGACTGAGTTTATAAGGGCGGCGTCACAGGGACGCCAGCAGAAGCCAAGAGAAGAAAAGCAGAGAGAAGGCCAGAGAGCCCAGATAGAGTGAGGATTTGCTGGGGACTGGGAGGACCGCCAGCCTCCTGGCCCCCTAGCACCCCTGCCTGCCCTATGCCTGGTAAATCTAAATAAAAGACCTGCAAAAGCCACTGAGGACTCTGACTCCTCCTCTACCCAGTCTGCTGGATCATAGAAAACCTGCTCAGTGCCCCTGTCCTGCCCTTACACACCCCTTGGTGTCTGTCATTTTCCTTCTGCTCTGGTTGACAGTGGCAATGCTACCTCAGAGCCATTGGTATTGGGAAGCTACAGATGCTCACCTTCACAGCCTTCACGTGTGTCAAATCAAATCAAGCCGCCTCAGCATTTACTTCAAGGGTAGAAAAGGGTAGAAAACAGCTTTGCCCTCAACCTGGGATATGCCGTATTGATAACATTCTATATACTGTATTAATGACAATAACCAGCATTTATTAAGCACTTCGTATATGCAAGTCACTGTGCACAACACTTTATATAGTCAAATTTTTCTTTTCAACCTGACCTTAAAAAGTTAGTGTTATTGTAGGGTAAGTAAAGTATCAGGCTTTTCTGCCCTCCCGCCATTAGGATCGATGATGGAACCCTGTGGTCCTGAATGCATGCCCGATGGTGGGCACCTGGAGTAGGGTGTGGGCATGTGTACATGGGATTAACCTGGACTAAGACTGGGCTTATAAGGATGGCATCACAGGGACGGCAGCAGAAACGAGAAGCAGAAGAACCACGAGAGAAGCAGAGAATGTCAGAGAAGACCGGAGAGCCCAGAAAGAGTGAAGACTTGTGATGGGCTGGGAGGCCTGCCCGCCTCCCGGCCCCCCCAGCACCCCTGCCTGCCGTGGTAATCCTACCGTGGTAATCCCTGCCTGGTAATCCCAATAAAAGCCTGAAAAGCCACTGAGGGCTCCAGGACTCACCTCTTCTTCACCCTGTCTGCATAGAATCAGGGAACCTGCTCCATGTCTTCCTGCCACTACAATTGGCATAAGTCGTCAGGATGATCCATGCAGTCAGGTATGGAGCCCTCCGAAGACCTCAGGAGGGACTGAGGAGTAGCAAACCAAGAGCCTGTGACAACGCTGGATGGTGCCATGGCAGCACAGGAGATGGACAAGGTCCGGGAGCTGCGGGACGAGACCTCGCCTGGAGGGGGAGACGCCCGAGAGGACCAGCCCACGGCCCCTGAGAGAGCAGACTCAAGGGGAAGAAAGGACCAGGATTCAGAGCTCGCCAGTGCTGACACAAGGAAAGTCTATGGACTTGGGACTAATGCATTTGGACTGACAATCCTGCCAGAAGGCTGAGCAACCTTGGCATGTTGTTAACATTTTGGGGACCCTGGCAGTGGATGGTATTGTTTGTACACCCCAGGAGATGAGAATCTGGGGGTGGTCAGTGGGCCTCAGTGGCCAAAAGCAGCCTGTGTACTGCCCAGCAGCTAGGCAGAGGAGAAAAGCCAACTGAGAAGGCAAAAGCTGGTGTTAAGATCGAGAAGCCCTGAGCGGCTTTTAAGCACTAAGTATGCTAAAGAAGGTCAGTGAGTCTCTTAAAATCACCTGTGAGTGATGCCCTGCTCACGGTTGAGTGAGGGTGAAGAGCTGAGGAGCCCGTCCTTGGGGGAGGGGTGGGGAACGTGGCTTATGGTGGAGCCCAAACCTAAGAGGGGACCCAAGAGAGGCCGCATGTGGAGCTTGTATCCACGGATCCCCGACCAATGTGCTTATACAATGGGTTGTCCTGAGTGCAGGGGTCTGTGTGTCGCATTGGTGGCTGTGAAAGCCGAGTGTTGGAGTGACTGCAGACAGAAAACCCTGAAGACTGGGCAATTACCCCCAAAGTACAGATCGCCAATCCAAGAGTGAGTGCATCCTGGGAGTGTATGTGGTGTGTGGCTTGTGGCTGAGACCACAGCCAGAGAAGGCCAGGAAGCCTGACGGTTCCTGGCATGTGACAGCACATGCCTGAGTGGTTCCCCCCTTGTATGGGCAGTGCCTTCAGCAGAGGATTTGGTGGATCATCTGCTGGTGCTAATAATCTTGTCTTTTGCCACTAAGGTTGGTGCCCTGGCTGGACTTATTTGTGTTCTGTTATATTGTGATGTATCTCATTTGCTTTTGTGGGCCATGGCTGCAGTTCATATTGCCAAGAGAAACGTATATGACCTGTGTAGACTGTCTGGCAGAAAACCCTGAGGGGGGTGGACTATAGGGTAAGTAAAGCATCAGGCTTTTCTGCCCTCCCGCCATTAGGATAGGTGATGGAACCCTGTGGTCCGGAATGCATGCCTGATGATGGGCAGCTGGAGTAGGGAGAGGGTATGTGTACATGAGATTCGACTGGGCTTATAAGGGCGGTGTCACGGGGATGCCAGCAGAAACGAGAAGCAGAACCACAAAGAGCAGAGAAGCAGAAGAAGAACCACGAGAGAGCCAGAGAGCCCAGAAAGAGTGAAGACTTGCTGGACGCTCCTGCCTGTCAAGTACGTGGTAATCCCAATAAAAGCCTGAAAAGCCACTGAGGGCTCCAGGACTCACCTCTCCTTCACCCTGTCTGCATAGAATCATAGGGAACCTGCTCCGTGTCTTCCTGCCACTACAGTTACCATCCCCATGTTAGAGATGAAGAGAAAGTCTTAGGGAAATTAAGATTTTCTCTATCACTGGTAAGAGGAATTTAAACCCAGATGTGCTTAACTCCAAAGCTGTGCTGCTTTGTATGCTCAGCACTTATCGTAGTATGGAGTGTTACCCCTGCAATCCCACTCCCTGGAAATAGCTTCTGAGATAAGGATTTAGGTGCATGTAGCTTGTTTAGGAAGAGTAGAAAGGGAGTGGGAAGAGTATGGTAGTGATGGGAGAAAGTCAGTAAAGGGTGGGCTATCGAGCCAGTTATCCCTGAAGCCAATCCTGCTAGAAGACTCTGGGAGATGGTATAGAACATGTCTGAGTGTCCCAACCTGAAGAGTGAGGAAGCGCCTCATGATTGACAAAGGGCTGTTCCCTCACCAAGTTCCCATTTGTTATGACATAGGCCTGCTTTCAGGGGCATTAACTTTCTGGTATTTCCAGTTCACCCAACTCATAGCTTGAGCTTGGTCCCTTTGCTCTAGAAAAAAAGCACTCACGAAGGTCATGGGTGTTCACAGTAAGCAGCGTTTGAAAGAAAACAGAAGAGGCACCACCTACATCTGCTATAACGCCTTACTGAAAACTAACATTTTCATAAAACATGTTTTTAACATTTTTATCACGACTGTTTCTTCAGGGCAGACATAAATCCATAGAGACTGTGGAGCAGTAAGTGACACTGTGTTGTATTAAAATCACACTTAATCTCAAAGCTGGTACATGTCCCAAACCAAATGTTTCTTTCGTATGATGAGATCATTCCAAAGGTGCCTCTTGGTGCTTGCTGCCAACAGGCCCTGTCAGACCCATCCCACTGGCCTGCTATAAAGATGGGCAATGTCCGAATCCTAGCATGATCCCAGTTGAGCTGTCAAACCGAAATTCTACAACATTTGGTTTGCATTTGTCCTTTAAATAGATAAACATCAGGAAGCAATAAAGCCAGGATTTTTATGGAAAAAGAAGTGGGTTATTTCTTCCTTAAGCTATTTTGATTAAAGTGAAGGCTGAAGATACATTTAAAGCTTCCGTGGGAGATGCAAAGATTATGGCTCAATTCCACTTTCCCTGTTCTCCATGCCATGCCTCCTCTTGATGCTTTTCAGTCAGGCATTTATCCCCAGTTAACCAAAAACTTCCAAGATTACCAAAACTCTAGCAGAAGGAGCTGGACATTTGAGTATGGAAAGCTGGTTTTGAATTAGATTCTTAATCTGAAATCCTGGAGAGCTCCTGAACACCTCTGATAACTGTGTGTGTGTGTGTGTGTGTGTGCGTGTGTGTATAAATATATATATGTTACAGATATGTGCACATTAGCATTTTTCTCAGAAAAAAAGTACAAACGCCTTAGCAAATTCTCAAAATTATATATGCTCTCAAAAGATTAAGAACTCTTAGGCTAGAATAGGCTAGAAATGAAGCTGGATGGTACCAAATGGCTTGAGGCAAAGCATCAGGGCAGTCTCATCTTCCCAAGTAGAACTGAGCTTATGTTCCCAACAATTTATTATCCAGTCCACAGCCTCCTACTTTTTCAATCTTGTATCATGGCTCTAAATCTTAACTGTATTTTTAGTTTATATTTTCATTTCTTTTGCAGTATTTGGTGGGTTAAAAATGAATAGAGGCTTTCACACATCAGAGTTGAATCAATTGGAAAAGCCATTGGTAGAACATGCAAACTTCTAACACACTGCTTAGACCAAAAAGAGGAATTAACCTCAATACTAGAGGCACCTAAACTTTCACACCAGGCTCAAAGGGTAGAGTGCTGGACAGTACTGAGTCTTGGGGCATTCAAGTGGCTATCAGCCTCAGTGTACCAAAGCAGTACAAACACAAGTTGGTTCACAAGTTTAACAAATAATTTTAAAATCCCTACACTGTGCTAGAAATTAGAGCAAGTACACTGAAGAAGAAGGGGGTCCCTGCTTTAATAAAAATAAAATTCTACTGAGGATACATAAGTGAAAAGTGGTATCATAGTATAGAGGCACACAACCTTGTTTTCTGGAATGAGATAGAAAGTTTGAAGGAAAGGTTTTATAGAGGAAGTCATAGCTTCATATATACTACAGATGACTCAGATATGCATATCTATAACTTGCATCTCACGACCAAAATCCAGACTCAAATATCCAGTAGTCTACTAGATATCTCTGGAGTTACTCCAAGACACCCCTAATGAACATGCCCAAAATGAGTTCCCTGTTTACATATTTTTCATAATAAAAATGTTGGGGGGAAATGAGTTCATAAACTTCCTTCCTAAATATGGATCCCTCCTATCATATCAGACATAAACGTCATGAAAAAACTTTTGTACATCAAAAGTTAGAGTAAAAAGGCAATCCACAGAATGGGAGAAAATATTCATATATCTAGATATATTAATG
This sequence comes from Talpa europaea, assembly GCF_964194135.1. Taxonomy (NCBI): domain Eukaryota; kingdom Metazoa; phylum Chordata; class Mammalia; order Eulipotyphla; family Talpidae; genus Talpa; species Talpa europaea. Next base: position 104,111,727 of record NC_140070.1, on the reverse strand, counting down.
ATATATCTAGAAATTTAATATCTAGATATGTAGAGAATTCCTAAACTCAAACAAAAAATACAAACAACCCAATTTAAAAGTGGGCAAAGGATTTAAATAGACATTTCTGCAAAGAAGATATACAAATAACCAATAAGCACATGAATAGATGCTCAAAATCACTAATCATGAGGAAAATGCAAATCAAAATTACAATGGGATAACACCTCATCCCCATTAAGATGGTTATTAACAACAACAACACAGATAATAACATATTGGCAAAGATGCAGAGAAATTGGGATACTTATGCACTGTTGGTGGGGATGTAAAATGGTATAATCAAGGTAGAAACAGCATTGTGGTTCCTTAAAATATTAAAAATAGAATTACCATATGATCCAGAAAGTCTGGGTATTGAAAGTAAGGTTTAGAAGAGCTATCAGTATACCAATATTCATAGTAGCATTGTTCACAATAGCCAAAAGGTGGAGACAACTCAAGTTCCATCAATGGATGAATAAGCAAAATGTATATACATATGTGTGTGTATGTATAAACACACAATGGAATATTATACACACACACACAAAACAGAATATTATTCAGCCATACAAAGGAAGGGATTTTTTATATATTGAATAACATGGATGCATCTTAAAGTGAAATAAGTCAGTCACAAAAGAACAACTATATGATCCCACTTAAGAGGTAACTTAGAGTAGTCAAAACTATAAAGACAGAAAATAGAATGGTGGTTTCCAGAAGCAGGAGAAAGGCACATGAGAAATTACTGCTTAACAGGATGAAAAGCATGCTGCACTTGGATGGTGGTGATGGTTGTACATTATGAATGTATTGAATCCACTGAATCATACATCTAAAAGAGGTTAAGATGATAAAATTTCTTTTGTGTATTTTACCAATTAAAAAAATGGAAGAGCAAAAAAATCAAATCAGAAGCTATTACCTTCTTTTCTTTTCTTCCTTTTTTTTAAAGATCTATCTATCCATGCATACAAGAATGGGCACAGGCCAGAAGTACGGGGTGTGTGTGTGTGAGAGGATTTACCAGAGACAGAGTGGGGAACAGAACAGGCAGATCAACGGAAACACACTGCTGAGGGGAGCAGCGGGGGAGACAGGAGAGGTCTGCTCTGCCATGTGAGCCAGCTCCCTGGCTGGGGATAGAACAGTGCTGCAGTAGGTGCAGACTGCTTCTTAGTGCTGAGACTTAACCCATGTGTCACCAGGGAGGCCCCATCTGAGTTTTTATTTTAATTGTAATTGAGTCTTTCTAAAAGCTCAGTTTTTCCCATTGAAGAAAATGGGATTAGGTTAGTTAATCCCCAACTTGATTTAAAAACATTAACACAAAACTTAATGAATGCCTTTAAAACTAAAGATGATTCACCATTAAAATTAGTGCAACATGGGCCTCCCTGTGGCACAAGGGGTTAAGCCCCGCACTATGAAGCAACCCACCGCCTCTGCAGCATGAGTTTGATGCCCAGCCGGCCAGGGAGCTACCCACATGGCACAGCAGACCTCTCCTGTCGCGCCTGTTGCTCCCCTCAGCAGTGTATTTCAGTAGATCCATATGTTCTGCTCCCCACTCTGTCTCTGGTGGATCCTCCCCCTCATCCCTGACCTGTACCCCAGCTCCTGTATGCATAAATAAATCTTAAAAAAAAAAAATTACTGCAGCATGCCAATGGTAATGCTGTGTCATATTAACCTCCACTAGAGTAGACAACTATGCATGAAAGTAAAAATAAAATCCCAACTAATGAACACCATTCCAAGATCATCAGACACAATGAATTATTTTAAAGCTGTCACCACAATTACACCAAGACAACAAGACCCCGGGCTGATTATTATTGACAACCAGCAACACAAAACTCGGAAGGTAAAATACAGAGCAAAAGCCCTAGAGCTGAGCGCAATTCCTTTTGAAATCTGTCCATCTACTCTCCTAGCCCCTTCCCCTTCCTCTGGCCTGGTGGGTCTTTGTCGACACTTCCTTCAGCAGACGCAGGCAGCCACCCTCCTCCACCAGAAGCCTCCAAACTGGACCCACAACTAAGTTTTTTCTGGAATTTAGGGATCTGGCCCCGCCCCCTGGCCCTGGCCCCGCCCCCAGAGCGCTCCCACAAGCCCCTCCCGGGCCCCGCCCCACCTGCCTCCGGCTGACCCCTCCCAGTCCCGGAAGCCGCCCCGCCCCGCCCTTCGCCGGCTCCCCCGCCCTCTCCGCTCGTGTTCCGCTTCGGCCTGAGAGTGACGAGCCGAGGAGCCCCGGCGTGTCTACTGCGCAAGTCCAGCGCGCCCGGGTGGGAGCCGCGGGAAAGGTATTCCCCGCGCGCCGCAGACGCTTTGCGGCGCGGCGTGCGGCGGGCTCCCTCCCGGAAGCGGAAGCCCGGGGGCCGGGCCGAGGGCGGCCCGGAGCTCACGGCGGTTAATTCTTTTTGCTGCGCGGCTTTGCGTCCGTCGTCTGGGCTGCTCTGAGGCTGCGAGCGATGGTCAGGTCCGGATCTCGACCGGGCCAGGTGAGGGCAGTGGACCCGAGGTGTCCTCTGAAGGTGGAGAGGGGAGGAGGGGGTTCTTGGGCCGGGAAAGTGCAAAGCTATTTGGGAAAAAAAAACAAAAAGAGACAATGTAGGGGCATTAAAATGCTGGGAGCGTGGCAGGGAGATAGCGCATCCTAACATCTTAACGAGCGCCCTCTTCATCTTTGTCTATTCCGTTTAAGCCGTAGTTTCAAGAGCGCGGGCGCTGGCTTTGGTGTGGGGCTGGGGTTCGAGTCTAGCCTCCGCCACGGGTTGGGTTACCTGACTTCAAGCACTAACTAGTACGTCGTACCAGATCCAGGTTCTCGGCTATTTCAAGTGCCGCAGTTAACTGATTTTCTATCACAGTTACTGGTATTTCATTGGTTTAAAAAGTCTCCCAATCAGTGTCCCCGCCTTTCGCCTCACCTTTCTCAAATGCACGCCCCTCATCTTTTCTGCTTAAAATTTGACACTGGAACAAGTTTTCCCCCAAGATAAAATCGCAGTTCTTTGGTCTATCAACAAAGATAATTTTTTTTTTTTTTGATCTGGCCCCTGCTTCCATTCCAATAATATCCAGCATGATACTCACTTGTTTGTTCTGCAGTGTCCTAGATGTCGTGGGTCCTCTTACAGGTTCTTCGGAGGCTTTGAAGTTCCTCTTTTTCCGTAGAGTGCCTTTTATCCCTAATGTCCCTACTTTACATCTCCTGTCCCTTAGGTCAAGCCCCACCTCTGGAAACCTTGCCTAGAGCATTCTTATATCCCTATTTTTGGGCACCCCGTGATACCTCTTTTGTGTCCTGTACCATCTCTCTCTCTCTTTTTTTTTTAGGATTTATTTATTTATACAAGCACTCGGTACAGTCAGAAGCATGGGAGGGTGAGAGAATTCACCAGAGCGGGGAACAGAACAGGCGGACTGACGAAATACACTGCTGAGGGGAGCCAGGGGCTCGGCAGGAGAGGTGTGTGCCCTGTGGGACCCTCGCCAGGGGCTGGGGATGGAACCTGAGCTGCAGAGGCTGCTGGCAGCTTCCCAACCCATCGCTCAACCGCGTGCCACTAGGGGAGGCCCACCATTTCTCTTTTGATCTTCATTTGTCAGCTCACAAATAATGCCCTTTCCCCATTATTGTGAGTCATAAACCCCTTTTTTCAAGACTTGGCTCAAGACTTCTTCATGAGTACTTCTAGACCAGTTTATTTTAGATTTTTCTTTGTATTTGAATAAACTAAGAATATGTACAATTAGCAAGGGGGGGAAAAGTTTTTATAGTTACCCATACTTACAATTCACACTTTAAATCTGCTACTGTGGTAGTGATAGTAAACAAAGTACTTTTTACTTCTCTGAGCCTCCTTCCTCTTATATATAAAATAGATATAAAATTCTGCCTAAAGAACTGGAGAGAATAAATGAGAGAACCTAGTAAAATATCGGTCATACTTGGCATAAATGTGCAACAAGGTTAAGTCCTCTTAAAAATACTTAGTTTATTATCATCTTAATGATAATAGCAACATGTGGCATCCTATTCTAAGTGCTTTTACATATTACATATAGTCATTTAATCTTCACAACAGCCTATAGGGTAGATGCTGTTATCTTCATTTTATGAATGAGGAAATTGAAGGATGGAGAGTTCAAACAACTTCCCATAGTTTTACAACTTGTTAGAGTGGAGACAAGATTCAGATCCACATAGTTGATGCCAGAGTGCATTCTTTTAAACATTACACTATACTTAGATATGTGACTTTGAATAAACCACCCTTCTGAAATTTAGATTCTCACCTCACAGAAGTAATAACTCACAGGGTGTGGATTAAGAGGAAGTGAAAGGCTTCTGCATTACATATTGCAAATGTAATTTGTCTTACACTTGTTGGAAGAAGATCAGTTCCGGGGCCTCCCTGGTGGAAAAGGCAGAAGCACAGCGCTGTGAAGCTGTCCGCAGCCTCTGCAGTGCGGGTTTGATCCCTGCCCGCCGGGAGCAACCCACATGGCGGCACACCTCCTGTCTCGCGCTTATTGCTCCCCTCAGCTGTGTTTTCCATCGGTCTGAGTTTTCTGTTCCCCCCTCTGTCTCTGGTGAATGCTCTCACCCTTCTGCACATCTGGCCTGTACCCCTGTCCTTGTATAAAATAAAATTTAAAAAATCTTTAAATTTTACAAAAAGAAGATACAGTTCCAATGAAATGCTTATAAAGTCTTTCCTACCATCTGAAAGTAAAGTGGCTGTATAAAACCTTTTGCAAGCCAAAAAGACAAAAAAGCGTTTAACATTAAATTATGTGGAAGATTTTGAGCTTGTTTAGACCCAAATTCCAAATAGTACATCACACCTAAAATAACATTCACATAGTAAAAGTGGGAATGATGTAGTATATACACAACCTGTGTAAAGAGTTTGCAGGTAATGGGAAGGAATTGGCGGAGCCATCCTTATTGCTCTGGGTGCTGGTTCACTAGCGGCCGCTGACAAACACTGAAGGCTATTTCATCTTTTGTGGTAAAAGTGAAACTCCTCTATAGATTTCTTTTGGTTAGCAAAAATAGGTAATAATGTAGCTTTTTCATACTGGAACTCAAACCTTGAAAAAGCAGAAGATACCTGTATTCTCAATTAGCAAAGAAAGAAGTCTTTTTAAGTCTTTTAATGTCCATTAATGGATGAATGGGTGTTGTGACAGGAACTTTGTTGCCACTTTGCCCCTGGAACACAATGAGGGACACAACAGTTGTAGAGCAGGTTTGGAAGACAAGACTGCTACTTGAGGGGATGTTTTTGTGCCATTTATTGAAATCATACAGGCTAGTAAAAGCTGATCATACAACAATGGTATGAGGAGTAGGCCTGGGGGGCTAAGGGGACAAAGTTTTAAGAGGAACAGAGAAGGGACATTGTGACCAATGTCAAGAAATCTTTGTATTAGCAAAGTTGATGTTATTATGGGCAGAGTTATCCTAAGACCACCATGGAGATAGTCATGTAATCAGGTCAATGGCAGTCTAGGCTTCCCAGGACTGCCTCAGCATACAGGCTGTTCACCTGTCATGGAATGCTCTGCTGTATTTGCAGATAGCAAATAGGTCAAGTTGCCCATGAGTGCTCAGCTCATAGGAACCCACAAATGGGTAAAGAAAATGTGCTTTATATACACAATGGACTATTCAATCTTAAAAAAAGGAAATTCTGCCATATGCAACATGAATGAACCTTGAGTATATCATGCTAAATTGTGCTGCTCAAGTAAATTGTGCCACTCAAAGGACAGATACTGCATAATGTATCTAAAATAGACAAACTCATAGGAGCAGAGTAAAATGGTAGATGTAGATGCCAAGGCTGGGGCCTGGAGGGAGGATGAAAGGGGAAGTTGTTATTCATTGGATATAAAGTTACTGTTATGCTATATGTATGAGTTCTAGATGATCTGTTGTACAAAATCATGGCTTTAATAACACTGTATATTTACAGATTTATTAGGAAGGTAGATCACATGTTAAATGTCTTTAACACCATGAAAAGGTGAGATGAACCTGAAGCACCTACTTGCAGAAAATAAGGAATAACTTAAAAAACAATGGAAACATTAAAAATGATGTACAAGGGGCCTCCCCAATGGCGCAGCGGTTGAGCCCTGGGTTGCGAGGCTGCCTGTGACCTCTGCAGCGCCGGTTCGATCCCCGGCCACCAGAGGAGGGTCCCACATGGCGCGCAGACCTCCCCTGCCACCCGCTGCTCCCCTCAGTGGTGTGCTTTGGTCCTTCTGCCTGCTCTGCTCCCCGCTCTGGTGAATTTTCTCACCCTCCCGCGCTTCTGGCTGTACCCAGTGCTTGTATAAATAAATAAGTAAATCTTAAAAAAAAAAAATGATGTACGAGCTGTTTGAAGAGACATCTGACAAAATTGGAGACAATTTGAGCACAAAAATAAATATTGATAATGGGTTATAGCTCAATAAAATAGGAATTAATGCATTCATACTAATGAATAAAGGAAGAAGGAAAAGTGCTTCACTAAAGTTGATTGCCAACCAATACATGTATAAGGAATGATATAAGTTGGGAAAATTATCATTTAACAAAGGAACAAGGCAAGAATCATCAATGGATGCCTAAACCACTGCGTGAAAGTTTGGTGAAAAAGATGTCTGTATAATCTCAAACTCACCACACAGTGCTTAATATTTGCGTGGTAAAAAGAGTGGAAAACCTGGCAGACACCTTAAATAATCACTAGTAATACAACAAACTGACATCATATGCTTGCTTTTATTTTATTAAGACAACATCCCTTTGGTGCCCAAAAAGTGCAGCCTGATTCTAATCAAAGGAAAGTCTAAAAAATAACTGGCTTATACTCCTTAAAGATGTCAAGGTTGCAAGAGACAATTCATGACAACAAAGGAGACTAAAGAGATAGGACAATTTAATGCAACATATGGTTCTGGATTAAATATGGAGCAAACTTTTTTCCTATAAAGGACAGTGTAAGGTGGAATATAAGATTAGTGAATATAAGTGAATATAAGATTATTCTTATATTAGTGAATTTAAGTGAATATAAGATTAGATTATATTCAACAGTATAGTATCATTATTAATTTCCTGATTTTGATCATTATATTGTGGTTATATGAGAGGGTAACATTGTTCTCGGGAAGTATTGGGTTGTCAGAAAAGTCATAACATATTTTTTATGTTTTTCAAGCAAAAATGCATCATGACTTTGGACAATCATGTTTAAATGTAAAGGGGTAGCATGTCTGCAATTACTCTGAAATTGTTCAGACAAAAAATAATACTGTGTATATATTTTGAGAGAGAACATACCAGTTGCAGTAAAATGTCAGTAGTGGGGAATCTGAGTGAAGTATCAACAGTTCTTTGTACAATTATTTCAAAATAAAAAAATTTTGAAGTCACTGTGCCAGTATGAGAGTTACTGTGTAGAGCTTTCATCATGGGTAATTTTCTTCACCTGACTTTCTGTAATATAAACTCATGTACATACTTTCGGCTGTACTTTTGTATGAGCACCCTTTTAAAAATTGTATTAAGAATAATTGTAGTAATTGTTTTTGCACTTAGCAACACCATAGTTTGGATTTGATTCTGGCCAGGATACCAACATAGATATACCAAAGAGAAAGATTCTAGAAATGTAATCTAGGGATCAGTGGAGCTACATTAATGGGATCATATTCCCTACAACCTTGCTTCTCACTGGGCCTTAATGACTCCATCATATTCCAAGTTATCTTAATAGTATAATTCTGTCAACTTAATTTTTAAAATGTATTCTCAGTAACATTCTTAGAAGGAGAAAGTACATATCCAAGTGAACTTGCCCTCCCCAGGGACAACTATTCAAGATGCTGGATGCATATAAAAGCAAATGCATGTTTTTCTCTTCACAGAAATTAACCCACTTAGGTTACTTTTTTTTTTTTTTTTTAATAGAGGCATGCTTTATTTATTTGTTTGCTGGTTTGTTTGTTTTTACATGCACTGGGTACAGTCAGAAGCGCGGGAGGGTGAGAGAATTCACCAGAGCCAGAGCGGGGAGCAGAGCAGGCAGAAGGTCCGAAGTACACTGCTGAGGGGAGCAGCGGGCGGCAGGAGAGGTCTGCACGCCATGTGGGACCCTCCTCTGGTGGCCGGGGAGCAGCCGGGGATCGAACCGGCGCCGCAGAGGCCGCGCGCAGTTTCGCAACCCAGCGCTCAACCGCTGCGCCACCGGGGAGGCCCCACTTAGGTTACTTTTCAACATTGCTATATTGGTTTTAAAAGAAAGATGGAAACAATGGGATGTAGATAAAGAGGAATGGTAGAGTTTTCATCTACTGGTCATGTCAGTCAGTCATTCTAAAGAATGTGGCTCAGTTGAATCAGAGTAATGAACTCTTCTCTATATCTTGAATTAGCTTATCCATTTTGAAAAATTTGGGTAATATAGAACATGTTTAGAGAATGAGTATAGTCCAAATTTAGCAGGTTAAAATAATGGTAACTTCATTTTCAGCTTAAATAGACTTAAAGAACAAATATATGTGTTACTTGCTCAAATTTCACATAGAAGAAATTGATTGTTAAGAGGTCACTTGTAATTGTGAATTTGTAGGATATATCATATTTACAAAAAATGACATGGTGCATACATACAATGAAATCTGACTCAGCCTTGAAAAGGAAATTTTGACACGTGCTACGACATGGATGAATCTTGAAGATACTATGTTGCGTGAAATAAGCCAGTCACAAATGTATGTGTTTACTTACCGTACTGTACTTGTGTGAGCTCCTTAGAGTAGTCAAATTCATAGGGACAAAAAGTAGCAGGGTGGTTGCCAGGGCCTGGAAAGAGGGGGAGATGGGACATTAACATTTAACAGGCATGGAATTTTAGTTTGGCAAGATGAAGAGTTCTGAAGACGGATGGTAGTGATGGCTGCTCAACTTTGTTCATGTATTTAATGCCACAGAACTGTGTACTTAAAAATAGCTAAAATGGTAAATTTAACTTATGTTTGCCATACTAAATTTAAAAAAGGTAAAAATAACACTGGGTTTTGTTAAGAGCATACTGAGAATATATAGAATATTTTTATATTTGCTATAATATAATGCATTATGTCATAGGTGTTATCTTCAGGAAAGCATGCTGGACCTGGTAAATTAACAAATGGAAAAAAAGGGTAAGTACTTTAAGAAGTTCACAGCTTCAGGAAATCACAAGAGATTTTTCAGGTCTTTGAGCTGGACTAAATTTTGTCTACTACCCCTGGAAACTAGATAGGTGTAGTTTCACAAACTCTGGGAAGGAACTTTACATATCTACCTTGTTAATCATTTTAGTGTTTAACACAGCAAAGTGGCGGGTGCCCTGTGGAAAGCTATGTGTACCTTGGTGGTGGGTGTGATGTGGTAACACATCGAAAGAGGTGTGATTCTATACCATTCAATGACATAAGCTGTAAACCAATGTTACCTCATTTGAAAAAATTAAGAAATAAAAATGAAAAAAAGGGCTTCCCCTGGTGACTCAGTGGTTGAGCGCTGGGCTGCGAAGCTGCCTGCAGCCTCTGCAGCGCTGGTTCGATCCCCGGCCTCCAGCGAGGGTCCCACTTGGCGTGCAGACCTCTCCTGCCGCCCGCTGCTCCCCTCATCAGTGTCTTCGTCAGTCTACCTGTTCTGTTCCCCGCTCTGTCTCTGGTGAATTCTCTCACCCTCCTGCGCTTCTGACTGTACCCAGTGCTTGTATAAATAAATAAATAAATTTAAAAAAAAAGTGAAAAAAACGCTAGAATATCTGTATCAAATCCCCTCTAAAAATAAAGCAAAAATAAGTAAAATGGTCCAGTCTTCACGAAGTCCTATATACATTCCTTATAAATGGTTGGACAAACTTGTTTATCCAACCTTTACTGGAAGTGAAATGACCTCTTAACTAATATGTTTTTTTTTTGGGGGAAAAGTGTGTACTATTTGTAACAGTATTAATGAACTTGTTTTCTAGGACATACGTAAGAAAGATATCTCGGTTTAATGCCGACTCTGGCTATCCTGTCCATTCTGATTCGGAAAGTCAGGTAAGGTTAATTTGAACAGGTACAATATGCACTATTCTATTTAGTTTCTGGTAAAAGCTAAGAGGTAGAAATAAAAATTCAAAGGAAAAGTATAAATGCCCTAAGAAATATGAATACTTTGCTCTAAAACATGTTTTGTACCAATACTTAACTTCTAAATAAGGAAAATTTAAAACTGTCTTTTCCCCCTGCACTATTATGTTCATATTCAGATTTCTAAATGACTTTGTCTTGCAGACTGAGAAGGGGCTCGATGGTTGTGCTGCTTTGCTGCAGGACATTTTGAGAAATGAAGATTCAGGTGTTTTGCTTTTTTGAAAATGCTTTGCTGATCATCTTTTCTTAATTAAGTAGTTCTCCTAATGCTAATGAATTTTCTTTTAATTGTTTATAGGTTCAGATAGAGCATATTCAGAAAATAGACACAATCCCAGGCCTGTAGAAGGCAAAAAATATGGATCAAAAAAGAAAGGACATGGAAAACATACTGCTGCCGTAGTAGTCCAGAAAGAATTTTGTGAGTATTTTTCTCTTACTTATTCAAATATAAAATTAATTATGAAGGCTTTGATGAATTATAAGGATTATGCAGTTGGGTTTTCATTTTAATAATGGCTGTTCAGGCATATGTATACATACACTTCTTTTTCTCTGTTCAACTTTCATGTTTTTTGCTTGTTCATTTTTGTTTGTTTTTATTTATGCATGCAAGAACTGGGTGTAGGCCAGAGGTGCAGTGGGTAAGAGGATTCACCCCAGACAGAATGGGGAGCAGAACAGGTGGACCTATTGAATATACTGGTGAGGAGAGCAGCGGGCAAGACAGGAGAGGTCTGCTGTGCCATGTAGATTAGCTCAATGGCTGGGGCTCAAACTCAGGCCACAGTGGATGGCAGTAGGTTGATAGCGCTGAGACTTAACCCCTGTGCCACCAGGGAGGCCCTCTCTCTTCAACTTATAATGGCTGAATGTTACTTTGTGTACTACCATTTCCCCCCGCCCCCCCCAAAAAAATGTAGAAAAAGTGACTGGTTTTGTAGAACAGGTTCAAACTGAACATTTGAGAGATATATATAGTTACCTTTGTTCTCTCTGCTGCATATTTCTATAATCACAAATGGCTTTATTTCCTGTGTATACTTATACATGCATATTTTTAAAAATTATTTCATGTGTTTATGTCCTAAGTAAGTGCGGTAACTCAGCGTATTGAGCTTCAGTTAAAATACATGGTATATAAGAAGGTAAAATTCCAAATTAGATAAGGAAGAGAGCCTGCCACTGGTTGAATATAGCCAAGGATATTTTTACCCTCACAGTTAAATTTGCTGACTTAAATACAATAATTCAGCAGTTTAGAACAATTCTAAGTTTTGATTATGTTGCTCCATAAAACTATAAAACAAAGTAGACCATAATGGAAATGAAAAAGTATAGAATGGAAAGTCAGAGGACAAGAATAGGCCCAGCTATTCCCACAGGTCAGGTGGGCCAAAGTTTGGCATAGCTGTATATGCTTACATTCAGCTTAACTAAGAGTTGAAGTCTAGAAAATCATCTGTGGTAAAATCATCTATAGCTCAAGATATTGAGAGATCAGGCTCCAGGCTGAGCAAATAAGGGTAGAACAATCATATGTTCTGGTAGATGGTCATGAGTTAAAAGAACGAAGGCAGAGAAAACAAATTACTAACCCATCTTGGATGTCAGTCACATTCAGCTTCATATTACCTTGACCTGTACTGTTCAAGGTTGTAGTGACTACCACAAGTGGCCACTGAGCACTTGAAGTATGGCTAGTACAAACAAGGAGCTGAATTGTAAATGTTATTTAATTTTAACTTATTTAAATTTAATTTTGAAAACTGATACTTGATCCACTTGTTAGAAAACTTTTCTGTATGCTTGAAATAACTTGGGTATATAAGCCTACTTTTTCAGCTATAAATTTAAATCTAAATACAGATCAAGTATTTCTGATGAAAATTTAGCATCCAAATTAAGATACTTTGTGTAAAATATGTGCTAGATTTGAAATACTTAGTACAAAAATATCTCAAACTTATACATTAATTACATGTTCAAATGTTAATACTTTTGATATATTAATTTAAATGAAATGTGAAATTTAGTTTTTCCTCAACGTTTTTAATATGGCTACTGGACAATTTAAAATTGCATATGTGCTTTACATTGTATTTCTCTGGGACAACATTGGGGTTAACATATTATAAGCCTGATTTATAAAAAAATAAGCAGTTATTTTATTTATTTTGTAAATAAAGCTTTATTGGTGCACAGCCATGCTAATTCATTTGTACAAATTAATTTTCTGTGGCCACTTTTGAACTGTAAGGACAGAGTTGAGTAGATATGACAGATCTTAGCCTTGGTACTCAAAGCCTAAAAAATATTTATTCTCTAGCCTTCTAAAGCTAGGAAAAGTGTGCTAACCCCTGGTAACTTTAAAATATGTTGGAGACTGACGGACAGGGAAGGAGTGGTAGCACCAAATGCCTGTTCCTACAGTGCCCTGCTTTTTTTCTCAACGCAGGTCATATCTTGTCCAGGTCACCGTTCCTTAAGAGACTCTCATTTGGAATGTAGGAGGTTGACAATGGTGCCGTAGCCACATGTTAGATCCAGCTTAACTACTTGTTAGTAGTTCTAACAGGAAACAGATGGAAACACTCAAATTAATATAATTCAAGAAGGGTTTAATTTCAAAGGGATTCATTACAAAAGTGTCAGTGGTGATAGGAAACCACAGAGCTTATGCTAGCAGGAGCTGCAGCAGCAGATATGTTATTATCCTTATGCCTAAAGGATTAGGGGAGAGAGTTTACTGGACTCAGAAAGAGATATGCTGTGCACAGTAGGACTCCTTGAGACGAGCAGTGGAGCTTCATTTAAGGAACAGCCAGTCTAAGTTGGCCTCATAGAGAGGGAATTTGGAATAAAAGCTTTAACTTCATGCTTCTTCCTTTACTTGAGATACCAAGACTTCTATAGACTCAGACCCAACTGGAGCCTTGTTGATTTATATTAGGTCTGGGATTTGATTTTTCTAAGAATCTAGTAAGTTAGTGTTAATATGTTATGGGTACTGGATAGAAGACACAAGTCTCCTGGGTCAGAGATAAAGGAAAAAGCAACAAGTACATATCAGCAAATTTGTGTTGGTTTCCTTATGCTCCCAGTTGCCTTGGGGGTGATGTAATGGACCCAGATGATGCTTGCATTTGTAGGTTTAAGTTTCAGCAGAGGAATACTGAACTGGGGAAACCGTCACTTTGGTAGAAAGCAGTAAGCAAACCTCTACTGCCTCAGAGGGAAACAATACCTTATCTTTCAAGGTTGCTTTTTTTTTTTCTTTTTAAGATTTATTTATTTATGCATACAAGAACTAGGATACAGGCCAGATGTGTAGGGGGATGAGAGGATTCACCAGAGACAGAGTGGGGAATAGAACAGGCGGATTGACTGAAATACACTGCTGAGAGGAACAGCAGGAGAGACAGAGAGGTCTGCTGCGCCATGTGGGTATCTCCCTCACCGGAGATTTAACTCGCCCTGCAGTGGCTGCCGATAGCTTCATGGGTTGTGTCTTAACCCATTGCGCCACCAGGGAGGTCCTCAAGGTTTCTTGTAACAAGCACAATCCTAAGAACTGAGCCAGGTAAGAAGCTTAGGTTAAAGCCTTGCTTTCTTGTATACCCAACAAGCCATGTAAGAGCAAAAGTGATCCAGGAAGGATTGTTTCTTAATGTATTCCATGTAGCTCAGCATTCCAGGGAGAGCAGGGTGGAAATGAGTAGAAGATAGCTTTGAAGGAACAGATGGGTCCCTAGCATTAAATTCTTATTTGGATTAGAGTCAGATCATTAGTTCTGGCCTGTGAGCAGGATAAAATATTCTATCATCTTTCCCCTACACTTTCATTATCAGAACAAAGGACCTACTTCTCAGAGGACAATCTCTTTTAGGGTTGCAGTATTAGAAATCAAGTTCTTATTGAGTATTGACCGCTAAGGTTGAATTATTAGAAGTCTTGAAACCTTTGGTTCAATCACTCTTGTTAGCCATATAGCTTTATCTAGAAAGAATCATCCTTGTATGTGTGTATGTGTGTGTGTGTGTGTGTGTGTGTGTGTGTGTGTGTTGTTAATCAGTACATGGGTTTTGCTATTATCATGGTGCTCTGCACCATGCTCAGCACATGTTCTCTTTTCTCTCTCCACAAGTGCGGTTATCATAATACATTACCTTACTATTTTATGTTAATTTTCTTCTGGGGTGTGGCCCTCTATAGGTGCTTTCTCTCTGGGACCTGCCTGATCTTTGAGTATTTCTGGAGTTAAGACCATCCATCTTGATGCAGAGTGGGAGTAAGCAGGCAGAGAATTAGTTCCAGATGTGCATTGAACTTACTTGAGAGTGCTCCTGACAGTTAAAGAAAAAGCATTTTTTTAATAAGCAACATTTTATAGTTGATAATTGTTCAATGCTGTGCACACATGGCTCTGCTTTCAGTAACATACATATATTGCTGCCCTCATCTTGGGGAAATGAACCACTACAGGAAGAATACTTTGAGCCTTGATTGTCCCAGTCAAGGCCAGGTGTTCCGTTACATATTTCAAGTTATAATAGGCATCCAGCAGCTCATATCTGCAATAGATGTTTCTTCTATTTTGGGGTGCAGGAGTTATGTTACCTTCAGGCAATGCTTATACATCCAAGTGAGAGTGTTTATATAGCAGCTACAATTCACGGACTGAAAAAAGTTTAAGGGCTGAATAAATGAAGGCATCCCTTTCATAAATTCTAGTTATCAACTGACACCAATGGGACATATTGTCATCTTAATCTGTTAGCTAAAATGTTCATGTAGAGTGTTCTGGTGTAATGAACAAGAGCAAGAAAATACACTTAATTTGTATTTTGTGTTAACAGACTCACTTTGATATTGTCAGTTTGACTTTTTTGTTCTTAATTTTACAGTTGTATGTTAGTAATATAAATACAGTCTTTCTTTTATATCCATTTGTGCTTTTTAATTTTTCTTGGATCATTTGCTTTAAGATTTTGTCTCTTAAATGCAGATCTTCAACATTATCAATGGAGTTTTATATAGACTGAGTTAACTCGTTAGTTTTGCCTAATTTGAACTTCATATAAATGCAGTTATATACCATCTACCCTTGTGTCTGACATCTTTCATATGTCCTTCCTTTCATCTTTCATTATGTCTGTTCAATTCATGTAGTTGTCAGTTGCATATGTTAGTAATTCTTTTTTGTGGCTGTATAATGTTCTGACGTGAGTATACTACAGTTTATCCACGTCTGTTATTCCCAGTTATTTGGGTATTTGGGGGCTTTGGCTACTGCAAATAAAGCTGCTGTGAACATTCTTGTGTATACATCTTTTAAAAGACAAACACTTCTATTAGGCATATACTGGGAGTATAATTGCTATGTCATAAAATATATATATATGTTTAGTTCTAGAAAGTACTGACAAAAGCAATATATTTTTCTAAATTTATTTTGTATCCTGATAATCTATGATCTACCAATAACACTCACTTCATTAGTAGTCCTCAGGATTTTTTTTGTTTGGTAAAAACATCCATCTTATTAGAGAAATAGAATTCAGATTTTGATACTGAGCTATAGAGTAATGCTATGAAGAAAATTTTGTTGTTTTTCGTGTATTATTTTACTAATAGCTTGTTTCTACTTTGTATGTAGACTAATATAAGACTATGGGAGAAAATAATGAAGTATTTAGGGCACCACCTGTCTAAAACTTCTAATTTAGGGGGCCTCCCTGGTGGCTCAGGGGTTAAAGACAGTACTATCAAGCTATCGCCAGCCACTGCAGCATGAGTTCGATTCCCAGTGGCCAGGGAGCAACCCACATGGTGCAGTAGACCTCTCCTGCCTCTCCCGCTGCTCCCTCAGCAGTGTATTTCAGTACTGCTCCCCACTTTTTCCTGTAAATCCTCTCACCCCCCACGTCTCTGGCTTGCACCCCAGTTCTTATATGCATAAATAAATAAATATTTAATTAAAAAATTATGTATTTATGCATATAAGAGCTGGGGTACAGGCCTGAGATGCAGTGGGGGTGAGAGGATTCACCAGAGACAAAGTGGGGAAAAGAACAGGCAAACTGACTGTTCTCGGGAGGGGAACAGTGGGCTGAGGGGAGCAGTGGGCGAGACAGGAGAGGTCTGCCGCGCCATGTGTGTTGCTCCCTGGTGGGCTGGGGATCGAACTCATGCTGCAGAGGGTGTGCATTGTTTCACTGTGTGGTGCTTAACCCCTTGCACCACCAAGGAGGCCCCTAAATAAATCTTTAAAAAAAAAAAAAAAGAAGCTTCTAATTTAGTCAGATAGACAAGAGAATGAAAGATAAGCAAATAGTGCAAGCTGTAGGTAGCATATGACTTCTGTAGACAGTTTTGTGTTCTGAGATGGTGAAGAGCAGTCACTGGACTATCATGATTGGAAAAGGCTTTGTGGAAGAGGGAAGTCTTCAGATGAACCCTGCCAAGTGGGTAGAACTGAATTAGAAGAAATGGGTCATGTGGCAGTGTTGTGGGAAGTGACAGAGACCTGGTAGGGCTCTGAATTTGACTGGAGTGAAAAGTTTGAGTTAGGAGTAATGGGGAAATGGTTGGAAAAGTAGGCTGTGTTCAGGTTTTGCAGAGACTAAATGCGAGGTTTAGATTTTGTTTAAGGTCCCAGCATGTAGATTAAGTTCACTTTTATTCTTATTCTCAAATATTGGATTTTTTTATGGTTAAAATATTTTTTTTTTGTATAGAAGAACTGGGGTGTAGGCCAGAGGTGTAGGGAGTGAGAGGATTCACCAGAGACAGGGTGGGGAACAGAACAGAAGGATTTACTGAAATATACTAAGGGCAACAGCAGGAGAGCAGGAGAGGTCTGCTGCAACATATATGGGGTAGCTCCCTGGCCAGGGATCGAACTCAGGCCTTAGCAGTGATAACGCTGAGACTTAACTCTTAGGCCACCGGGAGGCCCCTGTTACAAAGTATTCAGTCTTTTTTTATTCCATACTCCTACCCCTGTCCCTGAAAGCATGAATTGGACAAGGAGCAAAGTGAAAAAGTTTTATTGAATTTTAAAGAAAAATAACACTCTTATAATTGAATGAGAGATTTTACAAATAGCATTTAATGGAGATTTTAAAGACAGCATAGATAATTTTTGACTGTAATACTTAACTCTAACCTGCTTAAAGAAAAATTTAAGTGGTTTTTGTAAAGTATATGATGAATTGAGCTACTTCTGAGAATCCTTTATTTCTTTTACTATCTTATATGGTAAAAGTTTTTGAAGAATCATATTTCTTTTTTTTTCAGTTTTAATGTCATTTTACTGATTGGACAAATATGTATTTTCATTAATAGTGATCAAGATGAGAGCAAAGTTAGCCACAATTCTGTTATTCAAAAAAATGTAATTATTTTCATATTTTTTTCCAGTTCTTACCCATATGCAGGCATATATTTTGCAGTAATACTTTAACATGGATATCCTTGTGTATTTTTCTTTTTTTGAGGAATTATATTTCAAGAACTTTTTTTTTCCCTCCTACATTATTAGTATCTTCAGATATCAAGAAGCAGATACCTAAAGAAGCTTCTGCTGGAAGTAAAAGAATGTCCTCAGATATTGCACAAAATTGGTCATTGCAAGATCATTACAGAATGTGTTCACCCATAATATACCAAGCACTCTGTGAGCATGTGCAGACTCAAATGTCACTAATGAGTAACTTACCTGCAAAGAACAACCCTGGAAGTCCTGCTATCCCTTGCCACACTGTGTCTGGTTCTGGTTAGTACAAATGATGTTGTAAAAAGCATGAATATAAACTCCAGTTACGTTGCCTGGTTATTGTAGAAGCAGTATGAGATGTGAATGCTTTTTTTTTCCCTCTTACCTTTTAGAATCTCAGGCAGTTCCACAGTCCAACTATGGCTTACCTACCTCCACTGCAGTCCGGTTACCTCAGCAGCCACCCTACCTTTCAATGGCTCATTCTGTGGGTACAGTTTATATACTGTATAAATCATTATGTGCTTTTAGAAATTGTCATCTTACAAGAAAAATTTAAATGTACTGATTGTGTCTTAGCCCTACGATGTAAAGACCAATTGTTTTTTTAAGCTTTGTTTTATTAGAAATATTTTACTTACTGGGGCCTCCCCTGGTGGCACAGCGGTTGAGCGCTGGGCTGTGAAGCTGTCCACAGCCTCTGCAGCGCGGGTTCGATCCCTGGCCACCGGAGGAGGGTCCCACATGGCATGCAGACCTCTCCTGCCGCCCGCTGCTCCCCTCAGCAGTGTACTTCGTCACTCTGTTCTGCTCTCTGCTCTGGCTCTGGTGAATTATCTCACCCTCCTGAGCTTCTGACTATACCCAGTGCTTCTATAAATAAATAAATAAATCTTTAAAAAAAAAGAATTTAATTAAAAAAAGAAATTATTTATTTATTTATTTAAAAAGATTTATTTATGCAAGCACTGGGTACAGTCAGAAGCGCAGGAAGGTGAGAGAATTCACCAGAGCAAAGAGCAGAACAGGCAGAATGATGAAGTACACTGCTGAGGGGAGCAGCGGCCTGGGCAGGAAAGATCTGTCGCGCCATGTGGGACCCTCACTGCGGCTGGGGATCAAGCCAGGGATCAAAGCTGGCAGCTTCGCAGCCCAGCACTCAACCGCTGCACCACCAGAGGAGGCCCTTTTACTTATTTATTAAGGGCATTGGTGAAGAGGAAGGAGGGAAGAGAGCAGTAGAAAAAAGAAATCACCCATACCCAGAACCCAAGTACCGTTTCTGTTAACACATTAAGTACTTTCCAAATATTCTCAGATCGTTCCCCGCCCCGCCCCCCGTTTTCAATTGTTGAGTTTGCTCTCTTTTAAAAATATAGTCTTAATTAAATTTATACAGTTTTATGTAGTGCCTTTTTTTACTTAACATTTTATTATTAGCATGTCTCTATTAACATATCTTTTTAAATTTTTAATAAGTTGTTAATACTTTCTTTAGTGAGTATACCATAATCTGGGTAACTACTCCCCTATGGTTAGACAATTAAGTAATAGCCAGTTTTTTACTACATAACATTTCTGTAAATATGTTTGTGCAAAAGCTTTTTTATGATTATGCTTAGTTTCTTATAATGCAGTTTCTCAAAGTGGATGTTTGTTTTACTCCCAAAGTGGACTAATTTTTGATGCCTTTAAACTATGTGTAATATATATAAGCCGTCTATTTTAGTCATGACTTTATAATGTTCTTCTATTGCCAAATGAACTAATTAAGCATTAAGGGACTAAAATGCTGAGGGGAAATCTAGCTTACTCACTGGTAATCTATACTTCCATCCTACAAAAGTCATTTCTAATATTTCTGGCTTGAGTATCATAATTAATGCCTATGAGTTAGTTCTCACATTTTTGAGCACTTAAATTTTTGTTTGTTTGTTTATTTAGGAAGTTCAGACTAATAGTGACAACCAGTTTCCATTACAACAAGATAAAGCATCTGTGAACTATACTGATGTTCTAAGGAATTCTTTCAGTGCTAGTCTTGGAATTCCATGTAGACTACTCCAAACGGACAAACCAGTTATTCCAGCATTTCAGCAGCAAGGTTTTACTAATGGGATTCTTCCCCAAGAAGGAGTTCAAAATGAGCCAGACCTACTAAAGTGTTTCCAAACATATATGAATCTGTTGCATTCTCATGGAAATGAAATTCATCCAGACAGTCAGACACACCAAAGCCCCACTCTATCACAGCCAGCTTTCATGGCCACTAGTGAAGAAAAACAGGCCGGAAGACAACTTGGAGAGGTTACAAGTGAAGGAAAGGATTTAAATGCATGTATGCAAGATTCAAGAATACAGGATGTGCAGAGGGCAAAAAATGTGAACCAGTGTGCTGAGAAAGTTAGAACTATAAAGTATTTGTTGGGAGAGCTCAAGACCCTGGTAGCAGAACAAGGTAAATAAGTACTTTATAATTTTCTGTAGATGCTGTTAATGGTAATTAGCAATGTCATTATTTAGTCATCATTTAAATTTAAAATAATAATAATTGGAGTTTGTGGTATTTTCTTTTTTTTTTTATAAATTTTATTTTTATATTCCCCATACAATTTCAATACCCCCATTCTGACCCCAGTCCCTCCCCTCCTGCCCCCCACCCCCCAAAAAGTGTCTCTGGTTCATAGTTTTTTGTTGATTTTGATTTTCACTTTCTTACAGTTATTCATTTTCCTGGTCCCTTATTTAAGTTTTCTAGATTCCTGCCATGAGTGATTTTCGGATGTTAAACCATCCTTGTGCCCCTGGAATGAATCCTACTTGGTCGTGGTGAATTATCTTATGGATACATTGTTGGATTCTGATAGCTAAAATTTTGTTGAGGATTTTTGCATCAGTGTTCATTAGGGAGATTGGCCTGTAGTTTTCCTTTTTTGTGTTGTCCTTATTCGGTTTTGGTATTAGTGTAATGTTGGCTTCATAGAATGTGTTTGGTATTGTCTCTTCCTTCTCAATTTTTTGGAAGAGTTTGTGAAGGATAGGCACCAATTCATCTCTGAATGTTTGGTAGAATTCGTTTGTAAATCCATCAGGTCCTGGGCTTTTGTTTTTGGGGAGGTTTTTGATTACCATTTCAATTTCGCTGCTTGTGATTGGTCTGTTTAGGTGTTCTATTTCTTCTTTATCTAGCTTTGGGTGATTGTAGAGTTGTAGGAATTTGTCCATCTCCTCTAGATTGTTGAACTTGTTTCCATATAACTCTTCATAGTAGTTACTGATTATTCTTTTGATTTCTGCTGTGTCCGTTGTGATTTCTCCTCTTTCATTTATGATCCTGTTTATTTTTGCTTTCTCCCTTTTTTCCTTTGTGAGCCTGGCTAGGGGTTTGTCTATTTTATTGATTTTTTCGAAGAACCAGCTCTTGGTTTCATTAATCTTTTGGATTGTTTTTTTAGTTTCAATTTCATTTATTTCTGCTTTGGTTTTTATTATTTCTTTTCTTCTACTGGTTTTGGGGAGTTTTTGTTGTTCTTTTTCTAGATCTTTGAGCTTCGAGATTAGGTTGTTTCTTTGAGTTCTTTCTTGTTTCTTGATGTGAGCTTCTATTGCTATATATTTGCCTCTTATTACTGCTTTTGCTGTGTCCCATACATTTAGGATATTGGTGTCCTCCTTGTCATTCAATTCAAAGAATTTTTTAATTTCCTCTTTGATCTCCTCCTTAGTCCAGTGGTCTTACAGTAGCGTGGTTTTTAGTCTCCATGAGGTAGGAAAGTTCCTTGCCTTCTTTTTATGGTTTAGTTCTAGCTTGATGCCTTCATGGTCAGAAAAGATGGTTGGTGTGATTTCAATCTTGGTGTATCTGTTGATGTTTGTCTTGTGCCCCAATATGTGGTCGATCCTGGAGAATGATCTGTGTGCGCTTGAGAAAAATGTGTACTCCGTTTTTTTGGGGTGTAGTGTTCTATAGATGTCTATTAAGCCCAAATGCTCTAGGTCCTTATTTAGAGCTTTAGTTTCTTTACTTATTTTTTGTCTTCTTGATCTATCCATTGTTGATAGTGGTGTGTTGAAGTCTCCCACTACATATGTGTTTTCTCTGATGTCTGTTTTCAGAGATGACAACAGTTGTCTGATATATTTTGGTGCTCCTTCGTTTGGTGAGTATATGTTAATGAGTGTTATTTCTTCTTGAAGTATTGTCCCCTTGATCATAATGTAGTGACCATTGGGGTCTCTTTTTATTTTTTTGAGTTTGAAATCTGTTTTATCTGATATAAGTATAGCTGTTCCTGCTTTCTTTTTTGGTCCATTTGCTTGTAGGATTGTTTTCCATCCTTTAACTTTGAGTCTATTTTTATCTTTTGTAGCTAAATGTGTTTCCTGGAGACAGCAAAAGGTTGGGCTTTGTTTCTTAATCCAGGCTGCAACTCTGTCTTTTTATTGAAGAGTTTAGTCCATTTACATTTAGGGTTAATATTGATATGTTAGCATCTGTATTTGCCATTGTGTTTGTCTTTCCTTTGATTTTATTTATTCTTTTAATAACTTTTTTTTTCTTGCCTTCTTTCGTTGTTATTTGTCCCTCTGAGGTTCTGGCTTTAGGACTCCTTGTAGTATTTTTTGGAGTGGGGGTTTAGTCGTAATGAAATTCTGGAGTTTCTGTTTGTCTGGGAAGGCCCTTATTCTTTCTTCATAGAGGAAGGAGAGCTTTGCGGGATAGAGTATTCTTGGTTGACATCTGTTTTCTTGGAGTCTGTTGACTATGTCCCTCCACTCTCTTCTTGCCCGTAGTGTTTCTTCAGAGAAGTCTGATGTCAGCCTGATTGGTTTTCATTTGAATGTTATCTGTTTCTTCCCTCCTGTCAGCTTCATTATTTTTTCCTTGTCCTGGATTCTTGTGAGCTTCACTATTATGTGTCTTGCTGTATTTTTCCTTTCGTCGTGGAAGTTTGGTGTTCTTCTTGCTTCTTGTATATCGATTTTCAGCTCCTTCTTCACATTTGGGAAGTTCTCTTCAATTATCTCCTGGAATATTTTCTCTGTTCCTACATCTCTCTCCTCTCCTTCTGGTATTCCTATAACTCTTATATTTCCTTTCCTCATGGAGTCAGATAGTTCCCGAAGTCTTTCTTCGTTCTTTTTTCCTTTGTACTTCTCTTTCCTTTTCTGTTTTGGTTCTTTTTATTTCTGTGTCTTCAAGAGTACTTATTCGTTCTTCCATTTCATCTATTCCGCTTTCATTGCTTTTCCCAGAGTTCTTTAGTTCCTCCATTAATTCTTTGATCCCCTGCGTTTCTTTCGCTTCCCTCTTTAAGGACTCCATTTCATTCTTCTGAGCTTTGTTTTCCCTCTTTAGGGACTCAATTTCCTTCATGAGTTCTGTCATTTTTTTTAATCATGGCAAATTTAAATTCTCTTTCTGGAAGGCTCAGAAGTTCTTCCAAGTTACTGTCGTTACAATCTGGGAGGTGGTTTTCTTTTTGTGGTGTGCTTTTTTCCTGAGAGGTTGTTAGGTTGCGTGTGGTTCTTCTACTCCCTACTGTCTGTTTTCTAATTTGTCGTATGCATTGGGATACTGTGTTGCTGGGACTGGCTGGCATCTTGGGTGAGCTTCTCCGCTCCCCTCTGGCTTCTCCAGGAGCCATCTTTCGGTTTCAAGCAGTCTTTACTGAAGAAGGGTCCCTGTTCTAAAATGCCGATGTGGGGACACTCTCCTCTGTGTGCTTGGTCTGCCCCGGCGGTTGGTTCCCGTTCCCCCTCTGGGTTTGGACTGCAGGCCAGACGGGGCCTGGCGTGGGCGAGCTTCCCCGCTCACCTCTGGCTCCTGAGGGAGCCCTCTGCAGGCAGTCTTTACTGAAGAAATGTCCCTGTTCTAAAATGGCGATGCGGGACACACTCCCTGCGCGTCCGGTGTCAGGCACACTCTTCTGCGTGCCCGGTCTGCCCTGGCCGTGGGTGCCTGCTCCCCCTGTGGGCTCAGACTGCTGGTCTGAAGGGGCCTGGGGTGGGCTAACTTCCCAACTGACCCCAGGCTCCGCCTTCTGCCTGTCAAGTGGTCTTTTCTGAAGAAAGGTGTTAGTGACTTTTTTTCTGGTCGCTAGGTGGCGCCAGAGATCTCACCTAGAGCCCTTGGGGAGCTGTGTTTTTCACCCCGTGTGGCAGGGAACAGAGTGGGAATGGTAAGGAAAACCTCAACGGCTTTATGGTGCTGTGTCTGCCTTGTGCCCCACCGTCGTTGAGAGCCCACGCCCCGAATTTCATGCCCCGGGGCTCAGTTCCAAAGCCCTCAGGTCCAGGATGTGGGCTGTAGCCCAGTTCAGTGGCCGCAGCAGTGGCGCCTTTTGCACCCCGCTCCCGTGTCTGGGCCCCTGGTTTGTGATTACTCAGTGAGGGACTTTCACCTCAGTGTGGGATCCCACGCGTCTCCCCGCAAGCCTAGGTCTCAGGCGCGGGGACCTGGGCAGCCGTGATCCCGATCCGCGTTTGCTTTTCCAGCGCGTTGCTTTTCCAGCGCGTTGCTTTTCCGCGCAGGCTTACCGGCCGGCCTGGGCTGTGTGCAGGTCTCCCGCGGTCTCTGCTGTTCTCTAATGGCGCCTGGAGCTCACCGCTGCGGCGAATCCTGCAGGGTTCTCCACAGCTCCCGTTCACGGGGTGTGGTGGCTGCAATAGTTCCTTTCCACTCACAGTCCCACTTGCTGTGTAGTTTGTTCTTGTTGGTCGTTTTAGTGTGTTTTCCTCCTCTCTGCGGGTCGGAGAGTGCCGACTCTGTGGGTGGGGGAGGGGAGCAGGGTTCTGCGCTTTCCTCCCTTCTAGTCCTCTTTTATGGCAACTTTCTTCTTCGGGTAGTTTGCTGGAGTCACCCGTTTATCTTCCGTGTCCCAGTTCTCACTGGGACCTGCCGCTTTTCCTCCCTATTAACTTTTTTTTAGTGGGAGATCTTACTCGCAGCGTCTCCTCGCCGCCATGTTGCTCCGCCCCCCCCTGAGTTTGTGGTATTTTCCATGGACATCTGCCTTGAACTAAGAGGGGAATAAGTTCTGATCGTTCTATTCTTATTTTTAAAGTTTTGATCCCTCTTGTTTCCTGTGGATTTAAAATGTATTAGGATAGGAAATACAAGTTTTTCATTTGTGCTCTATCCAAAGGGACCTTGAAAAGATTCAACTAAAGAAATTTGTAGAGATAAACTTCTAGGTGTTAGAGACCCCTAAAGATGATTAACTTCCTAGAACAGACTAATAATTTTTCCTATCTTAAAGAAGATGTAGAGATTTTTAGCCCATCATTTTTCTTTAATAACCACTTTGAGAATTAACCCAAACCTTTTTATACTCTTTTCAGTTTACTTTGGAACTTTTTTTTTATTAAGTCAAGAAAAATCTCTTAGTTGGTTATGAGGTATTTGCGCCAGATTATATTCAGTTGTTTCCTTTATGTGTTTATAGTCTAAATAATGACTTTTGCTTTGAATTACAGTTTTGTTATCTTAGAAGACATAGCAATTGATTTTGGAAACACTGATTTTTGTGGAAAAAAGTTTTAATGTATTAAAAACTCTTTTCAGACCTTCAATTTATCACTATTTTCTTAACCAAATACTTAATCATGGTAACAATAACAGTAATAGTAACATTAGTTACCATTTATCACACTCACCATGTATCTGCATGGTGCTAGGTGTTTTACCTGCATTATCTCATTTAATCCTCAGCAATCCTGTGAGATACTGTATATTGCCTCCATTTTATAGGTGAGGAAACTGAGGCTTGGATAACAGTATCTTATTTAATCCCCTCTACAACCCTGTGGGGTACTGTGGTTATTGCCTTTTAGCCATGAAGAACTTTAGATTTCAAGAGTTTAATAATTTGCTAAGGTTATATTCCTAGAAAATGGTGGCGCCCGGATCTCTTAACTCCAGTGCTTAGGAGGAAAGCCACTCCCCAAAGGGTTGTAGAGGATGCTGTCCACCGCTGTTTACTGTGTGCTTTTCATGAATAAACTCTCGCAATTTAGAATATACTTTTTTTTTTTTTTTTAAATTTTATTGTTATATTCCCCATACAATTGCAGCC
Source organism: Talpa europaea (assembly GCF_964194135.1). NCBI lineage: Eukaryota > Metazoa > Chordata > Mammalia > Eulipotyphla > Talpidae > Talpa > Talpa europaea. The sequence goes on along the minus strand of NC_140070.1, from coordinate 104,085,917 downwards.
CCCCATTCTGACCCCAATCCCTCCCCTCCCGCCCCCCTAAAAGTGTCTCTGGTTCATAGTTTTTTGTTGATTTTGATTTTCACTTTCTTATAGTTATTCATTTTCCTGGTCCCTTATTTAAGTTTTCTAGATTCCTGCTATGAGTGAGACCATCCGGTATTTTTCTTTTTCTTTTTGGCTTATTTCGCTGAGCATGATCCCTTCCAGCGCCATCCATGTTGCTGCAAATTGCATGTGTTTATCTTTTTTGAATGCTGAGTAATATTCCATGGTGTATATGTACCACATCTTCTTGATCCAGTCATCTATTTTTGGGCATTTGGGTTGTTTCCAAAGCTTAGCTATTGTAAACAGTGCTGCTATAAACATAGGGGTGCAGGTGTTCTTTGGAATTGATGTTTCTGTGTCCTTTGGGTAAATACCTAGGAGTGGAATTGCTGGATCATATGGAAGCTCTATGTTTAGTAGGTCCAGAAATCTCCACACAGCTTTCCACAGTGGTTGGACCAGTTTGCACTCCCACCAACAGTGTAGAAGAGTTCCTTTTTCTCCACACCCTCGCCAGCATTTGTTGTTACTAGTTTTTTTAATATGTGCCATTCTCACTGGTGTAAGATGGTATCTCATGGTAGTTTTGATTTGCATTTCCCTGATGGCAAGTGATGTTGAACATTTTTTCATATGCCTGTTGGCCATTTGCATTTCCTCTTCAGAGAAGTTTCTTTTTAGCTCTTCTGCCCATTTTTTGACTGGATTATTTTCTTTGTTGTTGTTGAGTCTCATCAGCTCTTTGCAGATTTTTGTGATCAGTCCTTTATCATTAGTGTTGGGTGCAAAAATGTTCTCCCAGTTGGTGGGGTTTCTCTTTGTTTTTGTTATTGTCTCTTTTGCTGTGCAGAAGCTCTTTAATTTGATGTAGTCCCAGCTGTTTATCTTTGCCTTCACTATCACTGCTTTGGGTGATGTGTTTGTAAAGATGTCTTTGATGTGCAAATCACGTAGTGTTTCGCCTATATTTCCTTTAGAATATACTTTCTACCTCTTTTGAGTATCAGACAATTAATATCAAAATTACTAAATATTGTCAGTCTATAGAAAATTTAAACGGAAATGAGGGAACAAAAAAAGACAAAAGATCTAAATTCACTTTTTACTGTTTTTGTTTGCCACTTCCAAAATCATACACTTACAAAAGAATTAATAAAAACAATACTGTTTTTGATGTTATATCAAATGAGGTATCACTTTTGTTAAATCTATTTTATAAAGTAAAAAATAAGATATTATCTTAGTAGACCCTTCCTCAATATTTTTCCAATTTGAATCACCTGAAGTGAATTATTTACTTATGCCAGGATTAAAGTTGTATTAGTACTATAATCAATTATGTATTACAGTTATAGGAGTCCAATATAGTACTTTGGTAAATGTGAACTGGGAGATATGTATAAACTTTCTTTCTACTAGCCTCTATAACTGAAAAAAATCACTAACATTATAATTCTGTTATTTTGTATTAATCTTTAATGTGCTGAACTTAATTTCCTTAAAATTCTTCTGAATAAACAAATGCAGGAAAGGGGGAAATAACATTTTTATTTTATTTATTTATTTATTTATTTATTTATTTATTTTTTTTAAAATTTTCTAGAGGCATGTCTTATTTCTTTACTTATTTGTTTGTTTGTTTTTGGTTTATACATGCACTGGGTACAGTCAGAAGTGCGGGAGGGTGAGAGAATTCACCAGAGCCAGAGCAGGGAGCAGAGCAGGCAGAAGGACCGAAGTACACTGCTGAGGGGAGCAGCGGGCGGCAGGAGAGGTCTGCGCGCCATGCGGGACCCTCCCCCGGTGGCCGGGGAGCAGCCGGGAAACGAACCGGCGCCGCAGAGGTGGCAGGCAGCTTCGCAACCCAGCGCTCAACCGCTGCGCCACTGGGGAGGCCCGAAATAACATTTTTATATTAAATTCATAATTGAATTTAGTTTATTTATGGCCAAGTGTAATATTTGAAATTTTTTTATAATACATATGAATAATCTTACTTAAAAACAATTTATAATATTGTTTTCATTCATTTCTTCTGCCTTTTGTAGAGGATATGGAAACTCAGAGGTTGATTACAGAATTGGAGGCATGTATATCTCTACTTCCAGCAGTAAGTGGAAACACAAGTATTCAAGTTGAAATAGCACTGGCCATGCAACCACTGAGAAGTGAAAATGCTCATTTACGCAGGTAAGGATTGCTCTTTGAATATTCTTGTCTCTTTGCAAAGATATCCCATGGCCAGAACAAATGCGATATCAAGGACTCCATGAAAAAAACAGATTTATGTTTTACTATGTTTTCATTTTATCTTTCTCATTTTGCAAACATGATCAGCATTGCTGATCTATATATTGCTACTCTGTATATTCTCCCATCTCTTTTACATGTATTATTACTTAATTGGTACTGTATAAGGAGGAAAATGAAGTGCTCAGGTATTTTTTTGGTTAATCCAGCCTATGCTGCAGCAACAAACTCTAAAATCTCAGTGGCAAAGAATAGTGAATCTATTTCTCCTTCATACCAAGACCAGCATAGCTCATAGAGGTTCTCTTTTACGCTGTGACTCAGGATCTAGGTCCATCTTCTGAGGCCACTGATTCCTTATGTTTTACAGGACAAAGAAGATATGAATATGGCATACCATCTCTTACATACCCTGGCCTAGAAGTGACAGTCTCACTTCTATGTATATTTTGTAGGCTAGAATGAGGCTTATGGCCCTGTCCATTATAATATCTGAGACATAAAATGCTCCCATACTTCATATACTCCAGAAGGAAAGAAAACCCCAATAGGAGCAAAGAACCAATAGCCCCACCGTACTCAGACTTGGGAGAAAAATCATTTACATTCTTATGTATTTTTTCTTTTGGCCATCCTAATTTATTTTGGAATTATGGTCTTAATTTGTTTAGCAAAAATGTAAACTGGGAATCTAATCTTGAAGTAGAGAAGTCATGTACATATTATCAGTAGTATCTTAACTTTGAATGTTTCAATGATGCTACCAAGGCTCCCACTCCAGTGTCTTTATCAGTGTGCTTTGTAGAGAATTAGAGCACATTTTTAGGTGCTCCTACAGCAATATACGGTGAATGTGACCCAAAAGGGCTCTACAGTTGCATGAACTATAGACATTGTAAATAAACAGGACTTGCAAGATCTTGCACACTTTCAGAAACTGGAAAGCTATATAAAATAGGATTCCTCTTTGTAATCTTTATCTGAAGGCTGCAACGCCATGATAGTTGGTGAGATTTACTGGCAGAGGATTAGTTCTCTAAAGATCATTAGTCTTTAGATAATGTATGATAGGGTTGCTGGTTTAAATTCTAATAATACTGCCTTCAGTCCTCATCTAAGGAATCGCAAAATGGCACTGGTTTTTCAAAATCAAAACCAAGAATAAATAATAGCAATGGTAATAGCCAATACTACTGCTGACATTTATGTTTTTTATGTGCCAGGCTATTGTCCTTTATATCCTTTATGTTATCCTTTCTTTAATGTCTCACAACATCTCTGAGGTAGATTTTATGTTGTTCTCATTTACAAATGAGAACACCAAGGCACAGAGAGATTATATAACTTACATACCTAAGAAGTGACAAAGACAAGATTTAAACCTGGGCAGTTTGATTTTAGAGCACAATAATCTTAATTTCTACATTACCTCTGCTAGATATTAAGTTATTTATACTTCAATATTTAGGTGTATTTTATGAAACATGTAAAATAAAATAAGTATGTTTTCAGAGGTGTGATTATCAAGTAATTGGTTTCTTAAATAAGCACACCAAAACTTAAGTCTTAGAATATTATCTATTTTAATGTTTTGGCCATGGGAGATATCAGTGATTCTTATATTTCCATTCATTTTAAGGAATGGAAATATAAGAGCTAATTTATAAGCTTTAGGAGCTAATTTATAAGCCACTCAAGAAAATGAGGCTTACTAACTTCCTAGTTACTGTTTGTTTTTAATTTTTTTTTTAAAAGGCATTAGTTTGATGTCTAACCTAATTCTTCAGACTTGGCACCAAAGATTTTTGGCTCTGTCTTTAGAGGATATGTTCTTGTCATTCTTTACTTGACCTTCTAAAAATGAAATTATTGAGAAATGAATTTGCTACACAGTCTCAGCAGAATGAAATTTCCAGCAGAAGTGCAGGGATTTTTGTGCCTCTTTGGTAACTTTTTTTTTGGGAAAAATCATCCATAAATTCTATTATCAATGAGATTTGGAATACAGGTTCACATTCAAAAGTGATTTTCAATCAAAGAAGTTTTTTTTTTCCAGTTGGACATTTAGAAATAAGCAAGAATTTACTTTCAAAGATGAATAGTGATATTTTGTCTTTCTTGGCATTTGTTGCCATCTTGTGGCTTAAAACAAAATAGCTAGGCACATTGTTTCTCTGGTGTTTGGGTTTATTTTTCATTTGGAGCTGGACAGTTTTTATGTGGGACTCACTAACAGGATCCTTGGCTTCTTTAAAAACAACAAAAAAGTCTTGAATGACAAGGTTTGGGCAACCAAGAGATAAATCCAAATGAAGTGGATTAGAAATGAACATTGATTCTATACATAGAACTAAGATAACTGAGGGAATTGTAGTTATAGAATAGAATGTGTTAGTAAATTTGACAATATAAATTCCAAAAGCAAAGCTTCTCAGACCCTATTTCCTTTATTTTAGTTTATTTTTGAATGTTTTTTATGTAAAGAAATGATTGCCTAATTTTCATTATTTCTGGTTTTGATATTTTCCTTTCAGTTAAATTCCTATAACCCTAAATTCACATAATATTTTTAAAATTTTTTTTTTTTAAAGATTTTATTTATACAAGCACTGGGTACAGTCAGAAATGCAGGAGGGTGAGAGAATTCACTAGAGCCAGAGTAGGGAACAGAACAGGCAGACTGATGAAATACACTGCTGAGGGGAGCAGCGGGCATGGTAGGAGAGATCTGCTCACCGGTGGCTGGGGATCTAACCTGGCTTGCAGAGGCTGCGGGCAGCTTTGCAGCCCAGCGCTCAACCTCTGCACCACCAGGGACAGCCCTAATTATTTTTTTAAAGATTTTTAAAAATTATTTATGCGTACAAGAACTGGGGTACAGGCCAGAGGGGGGTGGGGGGATAAGAGGATTCACCAGAGACAGAGTGGGGAACAGAACAGGCAGATTGACTGAAATACACTGCTGAGGGGAGCAGTGGGAGAGTCAGGAGAGGTCTGCTGCTCCATGTGGGTTGCTCCCTGGCTGGGCATCTAACTCATGCTGCTGAGTTCCTAGGTTGTGTAGCTTCATAGGTTGCGTCTTAACCCCTTGCGCCCCTAGGGAGGCCCCACATAATATTTAAAATAGCATTTGTAATATCCCATTATCTTAAATTCTGTTTGACTAATTTTTTAATCTCTGGATGTTGCTAGAAAATGTCTGATTGATATCCAGCAAATAATGATTATTATTTCTATTCAGTATTGTGCTAGGGGCTTTAACCAATGTAACAAAGTAGGGAAAAGAATTAAAGCCAGGCACATGGGAAAAGAAAGAAGTACAACTCTTTCTTATTCACAGTCTTTATTCACAGATGACATGATAGTTTTTGTAGAAAATTCTGTTGGATCTACAAAAACCTACCATGTATTAATGACTCCTTAGCAGGTTTGTAGGCTAGGTAGTGAGTATACAAAAGGCAATTTTATTTCTGTGTACTAGCAATGAACAATTTGAAGTGAAATTTAAAGACAGTATTGTCTTGTCTTTAAATTTGGCATCAAAAATTATAAAAATTTAAGGATAAATTTTATAAGAGATGTGTAAGCTCTTTACACACCAATAAAACATTGCTGAGAGGAATTTAAGAAGACCTGTGTAAATAAGAGATAAACCAGTCCCATAAATTATGACTTATTATTGTTAAAGTGTCATTTCTCCCCAAATTGATGTGTAGATTCTGTGTAATTCCAGTGAAAAGCCCAGCAAGCTTTTTAAAGAAAGGTGATTCTAAATTTTTATTGAAATTCAAAACAACTAAAATAGCCAAAACAACATTTGGAAAGGAGATCAAAATTGGTGCTGTCCCATTTCAAGACATAAAGTTATAGTAAGTAAGACATTGTGAAGATAGACATATTGATCATTGAAATAAACTCACGTGTGAATAACTGATTTTTGACAAATATGCCAGGGAAATTCAGTGGGCGTTTGTGTGTGGGATGAGCAGGGCATAGTAGTGCTGGAACTATTAGAAAGCCATACATGAAGAAAGGGGGGAAAAGAACCTCGACCTTTATCTCACAATACATAAAAATTATCTTGAGGTGAATCACAGATCTTAATTTATAAGCTAAATCTTTAAAGCTTTATAGAAGAAAACAGGAAAAACCTTTGTGATCTTGGGTGAAAAAGATTTCTCTAATATAGCAAAAATAACTAAAAAAGAAAAGTGAATAAATTGTACTTCATCAAAATGTTAAACTTTGCTCTTTAACAGATTAGCAACAGAGAAAGCTACAATAATATATCTGATGGAGGACTTGTATCTATAACAATTACTACTCAGTATAACTTGGATAATATATTTGAATAGACATTATATCAAAGAGGTTATGTGGATATATGGATATAAACATGAAAGCATGCTGATCATCATTAATCATTAGGAAGATGCAAATTAAAACTACAAAGAGATAGTACCTCATACCCTCTGGAATAGCTAAAGTTCAAGATACCACGCCAAGTGTTAGTGAGATTTTGGAGGAACTACAACTTTAAAAACTTACTGATGGGAATGTAAAACAAAATAACCACTTTGGAAAACAACTTGGCAGTTTCTGATATATACTATATGATCCAGTTATTACACTCCAATGTAGTTTACTTCAAGAGAAGTGAAAGCATATGTCCACATGTTTTTACCTGTTCTTGAATGTTCATGAAAAGGACCCCAAATGTCTGTCAGCGGTTGCATGGATAAACAAGTGGTTGCATATCCATATAGTAGAATACCACTGCAGAGGAAAAAGGAAGGAACTGTTGATACATGCAATAGCATGAATGGATCCCCAAAATCATACTAAGTGAAGAAGCCATGTATAATATAAAAATCTAGAAAATGCACACCATTCTTTTATCACTGGCTATCTAGGAAGGAAGAGTTATAAATTGGAGCTTGAGGAAAGTTTGGGAGTGATGACATGTAATACATCAAAACTTATCAAATTATATTTTAAATGTACATTTTACTGTATATCAGTTTTATAGTTTCATCTCAATAAAACTTTGTTTTTTAAAAAATGAACTGAAAAAAGAAATGTTTGTGTAAATGCCAGTAGTGTTACTTTTCCTTTGTTAAAATCAAGTAAATTTAAATATAGACAGAATATTTCCAAATAGTAAGTATAATACCACTCACTTTTAAAAGATTCTCTCTGCTATTTATTTTTTATCATGTCATTTTTTATAGACTAATCATGTTTTAAAGGCCGAGTCCTGAAAACCGGAGGGAAGGAGAGTAGCTATTGAAACAGTTAGGCATGCTGTTAGGCAAACAGTTAGGCAACAGGAGGGCATGTTTTCTTAATTATGGAAGCAGTTTTATTATGTTTCTTGGTTCAGGCACATGAACTTGTAAAGAGGGAGAAGTTACAGATGGAAAAGATAAAGGGAGAGGAATAGGAGCAGAGTCCTTGGGGTATAGGAGAAGATATCCAGGGAGCAGATTGGAAGAAAGAGGTGAGGATTAACATACATATGGATAAATTTATATACCCTGGGACAGAAGGATAACACTTTGTCCCCAAGCCACACTGTGGTAAAAATAACAAAGTATTCTACTGAGAAGAGGAGGGTAGGGATGAGAGACTTATAATGAGTGATAAAAGGTTTAAATGGGTTGTGTTGGGGAAGACGAGTCTTACAAGAGGCAAATTATCCCATAAAACTTATGTCACACACTTGGTGTGTAAGAAGTCATTGGCATCTGCTGCTCTTCAGGAATATACCAGAAGCATTCCAGCTGGAGTTAGAGATCTACTGCCTTTTCTAGAACTATTAGTCTGTTATTTAAAATTTTTTTTTAGAACTATAGTCTGTTATAAAGGAGAAATCTTCAGAAAATTAGAATTGTGTTGAAACAAAAATGGGGTCATATTATACTGTTGTATGGTAGCTTGCTTTTTTTCCATTTAAAATGTATGTGGGAAATACTTCCATTTCAATACATATGAGTGTCTCAGTTTAAAAAAGTCTGTGTATTAATATTTCATAGTGCAGTTAATATTTCATAGTACAGTTATACCAAAATTTGTGTAGCATTTTAAGTCATCTCCAACTTCCCACTATTAAATATTGCCATTGTGAACATCCTTGGATATATCTAGAGATTATAAATGTTTTTTTGCACATATACAACTACTTCTGAGGCTAGATAATTTGGAGTTAGGTTTTTTTTTTTAAGATTTATTTATTTTTATACAAGAATTGGGGTAGAGGTCAGAGGTGAGGTAGGTGAGAGGATTCACCAGAGACAGAGTGGGCAACAGAACAGGCAGACGGACGAAAGGCACTGCTGAGGGGAGCAGTGGGTGCAACAGGAGAGGTCTGCTGCGCCATGTGGGCATCTCCCTGGCTGGCTGGGAATCGAACCCGCGCTGCAGAGGTTGCAGACAGCTTCACAGTGCTGTGCTCAACCCACTGGGCCACCGGAGAGGCCCAGTTAGGATTGTTTTTTAAAAGATTATGAACATTTTACATTTTTTTGGATGATGCCAAGTTACCTTCCAAAATGGTTATACTAATAGACTTCCACCAACTGAGATAATACATTTCCCTGTATAATTACCACCAAAGTGATATTTCCAGGCCTCCCTGGTGGCGCAAGGGCTTAAGCACCGCACTGTGAAGCAATCCACAGCCTCTGCAGCACTAGTTTGATCCCCAACCGACCAGGGAGCAACCCACATGGCGAAGAAGCAGACCTCTCCTATCTTACCCGCTGCTCCCCTCAACAGTGTATTTCAGTCAATCTGCCTGTTCTATTCCCTACTCTGTCTCTGGTGAATCCTCTCACCCTCCCTCATCTCTGGCCTGTACCCAGCCCTTGTATTCATAAATAAATAAAAATTAAAAAAAAAAAAAACAACCAAGGTGATATTTCCTTTTATTTTATCAACCCTATGACCATAAAATAGCTCCTGTTTCACATTTACATTTCTTCATTTTCATTTGCATATGCTTTGCATTTCTCAGCATAAGAGCTGAGCATTTTTTGTATGCTTATCCACCATTCCTTACATAAATTGCCCATTCTTATTCTTTGTCATTTTTTAGCATCTTTTTTACTGACTAGTAGAACTCTTAAAATGCTAGAACCTTTTGTTTGTTAGGTATGTGGCAGGTTTATTTCTTCCAAACTATTAATTCTAGAAGTTTCAATTTTTGATATCTCAAATCCTTAATTCTTTTCCTTGATGCTTGTCTGGATTGACTGGATTTTGAGTCTCACCTAGGTTTGTGTTCCCCACTTCGAGATTATTTCATTTCCACCACAAACTTGTATATTTGAGTCATTTGTTTAAATATAATATGTTTAGCTCTTTAATCTATCTGGAATTAAAACTTGTAAATGATATGAGGTAGAGCACTATCATCATAGATTTAGTATCAAAAATGAATACTTCAGTGCAGAATATTTTCAGGTAAGGAATTTTGGAAAGATACTAAAAGTAACTTTTTTTAAATTAGAAGTAAAGAAGTAAACACTCTTGAGCTGTTACTGCCAGGATCTCCACTACAGATACAGTGAAAAAAAAAAAAAAGCCTACACTCTTATGTGTCTGATTTTGACAGCTAAGATTGAATGGGGAAGTATAGGAGAAAAACATGGAATTTTGCAATTCAGATATAACCTATAAACAGTAAAGAACCAGTTTTTTTTTTTTTTTTTAAAGATTTATTTATTTATTTATACAAGCACTGGGTACAGTCAGAAGCACGGGAGGGTGAGAGAATTCACCAGAGCCAGAGCAGGGAGCAGAGCAGGCAGAAGGACTGAAGTACACTGCTGAGGGGAGCAGCGTGCGGCAGGAGAGGTCTGCGCGCCATGTGGGACCCTCCTCTGGTGGCCGGGGAGCAGCCGGGGATTGAACCGGCGCCACAGAGGCCGCGGGCAGCTTCGCAACCCAGCGCTCAACCGCTGCGCCACCGGGGAGGCCCAGTAAAGAACCAGTTTTGCACCAAAGAGTAATCTAAAATTTTAGTTAAAAGAAAACACTTTTATAGTTCCTATTTGTGAAATAGCTACATATTGTGAAGTTCATTGCCGGGCAAACTTGCTTCTTATTAGCATTCTTGTTACTTACATAAGACAATTAACCTTTTCTTTTAATAAAAGAAATTATTTGAAGCCTAGATTTGTGTTCTCCAACTTTTCAGTGTGTGACAAACACCAAACACCTGTTAGGAATCAGTCCCTGCAGGTATTCTCATTCATATGTATTACAGAGCTTTTTTAAAGTAGGTGATTTACCACAATAATGAAAATACAGAGAAGGAAGACAGAAGGAAAAACTAGCAAAGGAGACAGGAAAAGAAAGCACTAGGGCCAAAAAAAACAAGGAAATGACTGAAAAGAAAACAAAAAAAGAGAATAAAGAGAAGTTAACCTTTTTCTAGTGAAGGAAATTTTTATCCTGTCCCAGGCAATCTTTTAAAAATTATCTGAGGGTCTATAATAGCCCTAGTGTGGTTTTGTGGTTTTGTTTATTTGGCTTTTGGGGCATGAGATGGATTTCTGCTGCTGTAGTGGGTGTAGTTAGTATTGTCTTTTTTCATAGGCTGTCAAATTTATACTGTTAAATAGTTTAGGATGCTTGCATTCATGTTTCTTTATTATTTCCTTCAGACAATTGAGAATTTTGAACCGGCAACTTAAAGAGCAAGAAAAAAATCAAAAGACATCTGGTTCTCTGGAATGCAACCTTGAATGTAGGTAAAAGAACTTTAATAACTGTCGTAAATTCTCTATGGCTCTGGATATATTGATGAAGCTTCCTTAGTTATTTTAAGTGGACTTTCTTTTTAATCAATGTTTAAAAAATAGGAATAATACTCCTTATTAAAATTTAAATTAGTGTAGAAATACAAATATAAAATATCAATTTTATCACTTCCTAATAGTATGCCACTATTTTTTTTGTCTGTATTTCCTTTCACATATCTTCTGTTCATATATGATCAACTCACTGAGTACCTGCAAAATGTCGGTGTTACTAGAAATATATATATACTTTTTTGTTTTTAAAAATGTGATTGTGGGCCTCCCCCATGGCATAGCTGGTTGAGCGCCACGCTGTGAAACAGGTTCGATTCCCTGCCGGCCAGGGAGAAACCCACATGGCACGGCAGATCTCTCCTGCCTCTCCTGCTGCTCCCTTCAGCAGTGTCTGCGGTCCGTCTGCCTATTCTGCTCCCTGCTCTGTTTCTGGTGAATCCTCTCACCCTCCCGCGCCTCTGACTGTACCCTAGTTCTTGTATAAATAAATAAATCTTTAAAAAAATATATTTTAAAAAAATGTGATTGCACTTTATATATTCTTCTTTAGCTTATATTTATTCATTTAGTATGTAGTGGATATTTTTCTCTAAAATATACATAAATAAATTTACGCCTATTTAAGAATTACTTGGACATTCTTTTTATCTGATTCTACCATAATGAATTTAAAGTCCTCTGCTGGTATATGTCCAGGTACTATACCATTCTTCCCCAAGACAAAGAATATTGCAATGAAAATCCTTTTACAAAATTTTCTGTACACATGTGTGAGCATTTCTGTAGATTCATGCAGTAGAATTGCTGAATCAGAGGGTATATACAGTTGCAATAATTTACCCATATGGATCACAAAACTTAAACAAAAGAAAAAAACTAATAGTACTAAAGAAAAAAGAGAGTACTTTTCTTTGGTATTCTTGGAAACATTTTCTAAGCCTGATAAAAACTCAACTCAGATGCTACAAAAGCAAAAGATTGATAAACTATGTCTGCAGAAAAATTGTAATTTTCTGCACAGCTGAATTTTAAATATAGTCAAACATTAAAATAGATAATTTTGTAATACATGATATGACAAAAGCTTAATTTTTCATATATACACACCCCCCCCACATATACCTCTTACAAAGCAATAAGAAATATATGAAAAAAAAAAAACAAAAAACAAAAACAAACAAAAAAAAGAAATATATGGGCACTCAACAAGTTGAACACTCAACTCATATAAGTGTTCAACTTCACCAGAGTAATTTTGGAAAGGATCACTTTGATTCCACTATGAATAAATGATGGGGGTGGAGATGAATGAAGAGAAGAGGCCAAGATGGTGAAGGGAAAGAACTGATTGGTGGTCTAAGTAGCCTTATCCCTGTTTATTCTTTCTCCATCTAACTTATTATTTCCTTGAGAGCATTAATTTATAATTGTGTATATTTATAATTCTTATTTATGAGAATAAGGACCACATCAGTTTTCACTGCTGTATGCCCAGATTCTAATACAGGTTTTACTCAGGGCAGCATTTGTTAAATGAATGGTACCATATACTTTTATAGCTATTAAAAAATAATGTGATAGGTCTATGTGCTGATACATAATATTATGGTGGGGAGGGGGAGAGACAAGGTTAGAAACTATGAGCATAGCTGGATTCATTTATGTTTAAATATATGTGTTATATTCAAAGTATTTTCCAGAAAAATACCAAAGTTAACAGTGATATAGGGATTGCTTCTGGGGAGTGCAGGGTGGTAGAGGTGTAAGTGGAGATGGAGTGGGAGGCAGACTGTTCATTGAGAACCATTTGGTATCATTAGTATTTTGTGGTGTTCATTTTTTTTTACTTTGTGCATATATTATTCTTTCATTAAAAAAGGCTAAAGAAATAATGCCCATAATATTAATTGGAGGAGAAAAGTTCATCTACCAATCAATTTTTTAAAATACATTTAATATTAATTACAAAATTGCTCAAACATATCATTGTTAAGCAAAATCAATAAATTTCTGGCCTTTTATTTTTTAAAAACAAATCTTTTCCAAGTCTTTACATCTTAAATCAGGGATTCCATTATTTAACCTGTTTTGTCTTCCAGTGTTTTCTCTTCAGTCATTGAACAAGTCACTGCAAAGTCAATTACAGGAGTTACTAAAGAGCCAGGAATTACTGCAGAATAAAAATGAAGAGCTTTTAAAAGTGATTGAAAATCAGAAAGATGAAAACAAAAAATTTGCTGGCATATTTAAAGAAAAAGATCAAGCTTTACTTGAAAATAAACAGCAATTTGACATTGAGACTACTAGAATGAAAATTGGTATGTATTTGAACTGCAGCTGTGGTCACATTTTTTTTTCAAAGGAATAAAGATGCTAAAACTTTTTTGTTACTTTAGAACTGGAGGAAGCCTTAGTCAATGTGAAAAGCATGCAGTTTAAGTTAGAAGCTGCTGAAAAGGAAAACCAAATATTGGGAATAACGTTACGTCAGCGTGATGCTGAGGTGACTCGACAAAGAGAATTAACCAGGTAATACTTATTTCATTTGGATAAGTTATGCTTTTGATAAGACATATTTATAAACTTCAAAATAATTTCAGACCTACTCTCTATGCTCGTCTTTTTCTCTTATTTTGTCAGTATTTTTGCTAATTTCTAATGACATTTTATTCTCTTCCATATAAATTAGTTTAAAAATTCCAAACCTAACTAAATATTTTTTTCAACCCTGTAAGTCCTAGAAATGGGCTCTGAAGAGTTGTTTGGCAAAATGCTTACGAGCTCTTTAACTCTAAAGCCAGGATATTGAATGAATCTTCATTGTACCATGTATTAGTTATATAATTTGAGCAAGTTGTTTAACCTCTGTAAACCCCGTATATAAAGTGGGGACCTGAGTAGGGTTGATGGGAGGACTAACAATGCATGAGTAGCACTTGGCTCTGCAAGTCCCCATTCCTTATTATCTGGGATATGTCATCTAGCACTTTGAACTTCATTCATTTCATCAGTAAAATGAGGGAGTTGGCAGCAACTACTAAGATTTCTTTGTTCCCTAACATGTTTTTCTCAAATCATCTCACTCAATTTTTATGTGATCAGAAGCTGTACACTTACAAAGTTCAACTGTGTCTTGAGATATTTGCCAAGATTTTTGGCTACTTTTATTTAATCCTAGAGAAATCAGTTTATTTTAGGCTTGATATCATGAGATCTGACCATGCCTTAGAATGATCCTGAAAGTTTATGATGCTGAATATAAAGCAATTCTGAATATAAAGCAATCTCCTTTATTTATTAAATGAGAAGATTAATTTTGAACCATAAACTTTTTTTCCCATTTTGAATTATAAATTTTTAGGGAAATAGGGCCTCCCCAGTGGTGCAGTGGTTGAGCGCTGGGTTGCGAGGCTGCCTGCAGCCTCTGCAATGCCAGTTCATTCCCCGGCTGCTCCCCGGCCACCGGAGGAGGGTCCTGCATGGCGCGCAGACCTCCCCTGCCGCCCGCTGCTCCCCTCAGCAGTGTGCTTCTGTCCTTCTGCCTGCTCTGCTCCTTGCTCTGACTCTGGTGAGTTCTCTCATCCTCCCGCGCTTCTGACTGTGCCCAGTGCTTGTACAAATAAATAAATAAATCTTAAAAAAAAAAAAAAAGAAAATATACTACATGTTCTGAAAATGATCCACAAAGTTTCTTTAAAAAAAAAAAGAAATAGGGCATCCCCGGTGGCGCAGCGGTTGAGCGCTGGGTTGCGAAGCTACCCGCGGCCTTTGCGGCGCCGGTTAGATCCCCGGCTGCTCCCCGGCCACCGGAGGAGGGTCCCACATGGCGCACAGACCTCTCCTGCCGCCCGCTGCTCCCCTCAGCAGTGTACTTCAGTCCCTCTGCCTGCTCTGCTCCCCGCTCTGGCTCTGGTGAATTCTCTCACCCTCCTGCGCTTCTGACTGTACCCAGTGCATGTATAAACAAAACAAACAAACAAATAAATAAACATGCCTCTATTTAAAAAAAAAAAAAGTAAAAAAAAAAAAAGTAAAAAAAAAAAAAGAAATATTTTTAGGGAAATAGATGAAACAGTAATATATGTACATAATATTTAATTAATTTTTAATCATATATGAAATAACTTTAAGCTATGTTAATATAGAAATATTTTATTTTCAACATTCATATTTCATAGAGTAATTCCATTGAAACTTTTTTTTTAAAGATTTATTTATTTATTTATACAAGCACTGGGTATAGTCAGAAGCGTGGGAGGGTGAGAGAATACACCAGAGCCAGAGCGGGAACAGAACAGGCAGATCAATGAAATATACTGCTGAGGGGAGCAGCAGGCTTGTAGGAGAGGTCTGCACACCACGTGGGACCCTCGCCTGCAGCCAGGGATTGAACTGGCACTGCAGAGGCTGCAGGCAGCTTCACAGCCCAGCGCTCAACCGCTGCACCACCAGGAGAGGCCCTCCAATGAAACTTTTATTGAACAGTGAGAAAAGCAAAAAGATGCCTTTTGTATTCATATAGTGTTATTATTAATTAGGCTCTACTCAGTTTCTAGAGTATTGTCTTATAAAACTCTTCAAAGTAAAGAAATTGAGAAAATGTCACTGCTTATAAAGGCCTTTATATGTGGTCTCCCAAAAAAAGCATCTGCTCTTTTCTAAGGAATAATTTGGGGGTAGAAATTCTATTGTTATAATATATTTATGGTAAATGCAGCTAGGCACAAAAGGCCATATATTCCATTTACATGAAATGTCCAGAATAGGCAAACCTGTGGAAACACAAAGTAGATTAGTGGTTGCTAAGAACTGAGGTGGGAACTGGGGAGTGACTGCTAATGGGTACAGGTTTTCCTTTTAGGGTGATAAAAATGTTCTGAAATTAGATAGAGGTGGTTGTATAACTCTGAATATACTAAAAGCCACTAAGTTGCACTCTTTACAGGGATGAATTTTAGAGTATGTAAATTATACCTCACACTTTCTTTGAAAGTGTAGCTGATAAACAGTTCATTGAGAAAAGAAGAGCAGGACAAGAAGTCATTGTGGTCAAGTTCATTGGGTGACTGCTTAGTTGTCAATGGGAGTGTCTTTTCATTCTAAAGGGCATGGTTCTTAGCCCCAAGCAGAAAATGAAGCAAAGGATCTAGGTTTTTGGAGTTTTCTTCTCAGCTTTTTCCCTTCATACCACTAGATCCAATTCCTTTTTTGGGCATGAAATCAGAAGCTGGTGTTATTTTTTATTTATTAAAGTACTTCATTTTTGTTAAGTTCTTTCCAATATCATTGTTCTCATTATTGGAGGGAAAATTTTAATATCTGCATTTTCATAGATGGTAAAACCAGTGCAATGTGGGTTAAATATTAAAGAAAATTATTAACAGAGCTGGAACTAGGACTCAAATCTCTAAATTCCTAGCCAAATTTTCTTTTACTTTCATACATAGCATGACCTTTGCTAAAACAGATTACTCCTGGGAACAACTCCTTGCCTAATTTAGTTTAAGTAAATCTTAGTATTTTTTTTTTATCTCGGCATTGGATGGATAAATGGATCAATCCAGTTTTTCGACAAACATTTATTGTATATTGTGTTCCAAATATATATGTGTAAAAAAATGCACAAACTATCATTTTATTTGTTAAACACCATCAAGCAGAAACTTTATTCTAGTGTTTTGATGATATGTGTAGGATGATAACATCTTTTTTGAAGTATGATCTTGACTAAATACTATTTAACACATTTGGTGCATTTGCAAGAACATCGATAACAAAAATGTAAGAGTGGTTTTTCAGAATAAATAATGGTGTCAATATTCTAGAAATTAGAATAAGAAAAAGAAATTAAGGAACTTACCTGACTTCACAGCTAGTTGGTGCCTGAGCTAGAACCTGAGCCAACATTTCAACATTCTCTTCAGTCTTACTTCCTGTTTGAAAAGGACAGCTTCTCTCTGAGAGAAGATGATCCATTATTGAGAGATTCGTCTACCTTTGGAGAAGACACCTTTGTGACTGCTTGTTCTTTTAAAAATAATGCAATCTGCCTTTTCCACTTTTTAACAGGAATGAAAATGGGACCACTTGCAACTGAAAACTTCTCTTTATCCTAAACTAGAAGCGTAGGAATTAGAAAAGCTCAGTAATTCTTGTGTATTATCTGCTTTTAGAAAAAAATCACATCTAAAATATCAGATGTTTTACTCTACTTAAGACTCAAAATTTTTCCTATCAGTTTCTTTTACATTGTTGTCAAGGACCTTTTTTTTCCACTGGGCATAAGTCTTGCCTCATAGCTACTAACTCACCTGTTCTTTAAATGAAGAACATAGTGGAAACATAGTGGTACAATATCTTACAGCATTGTATACTTTCCTCATATTTCTGAAGACTTAGTAACAGCTTCAAAAATCTAAGTTTACCCATTGATGGCAGTTTTGTTTTGTCCTTTAAATTAAAAAGCAGGACAAAACAAGAAAGTCTTTGCGCTTATTTGAATCTAAAGTAACCCATGTTGATGATTTATAGAATATTTGGTGACACCCTGTGCAATTCATTTAATTAGGAACATCTCCAGTACTCTAGGTGGGGTTCTATGACCACTTTAATTTAACTTTTGATTTAAGTGGGTAAAGCAACAATATCCGGAAATACATATAAATTTTCATGTTTATGTACCCCATCCATCTTTCCTATAGTCCTACACCTCAGTCAGATAGGTGTGTGTTTTGGTAGATATGTTTTAATAATCTCTGAGAAAAGAGATTTCACAAAATTTCTGATGCCTTTCTCAGAATATTGGGGAAAAATAATGGAAACAAACAAACATCCTAAACCATCTCACTTTTCTTTTCCAACCTTCAGTAATTTTGAAGTAAATCTATCACTTTTTAAAAAATTCTACAAGAGCACATTAAAATGTGGGGAAAAGTAGTACATTTCCAGTAAATAAGTAGTAAATGTTCTTCTAATGCTTCTAATTAGGCATTCTTACAAGTGCTGCTATTTATTTGAATTAGAATATTTTTTAAAAGTAGCTGAGAAAGAACCCTTCATTTCTTATTTTGAAAATGTGCCAGTTTTCTAAGCACTGAAAATCAATGTGAAGTCTGGAAAAAGAAATCTCAACATAAATATTCCTTTTCTAAAAATAATTAAAAATAAAAATTGCAATATGCATTTGATCTAGCTAATTAATGGGTCATTGCTGATTATAGCATTCCTATAAAGATGTTTCTATAGCAAATTTTGTATCTTTCAATAATGTCCCTATTTAACTTCTTAAAAGTGGCATGAGAAAATCTGGCACAGCCATTGCCATTTGAAGAGCTGTTAGAACGCAAAGTATAACATATTCAAGATGACACTCCAGGCCAGGATGGAAAAAGTCTTTTCTCCTTTTGTAAGAAAAAAAAAAAGCCATTCTGTATCCAGAGACATAATCACGCTAATTCTTCAATATAGAGATTTCCTTTCATATTGTATTTGGATATGTATAGCTTTTTTTACAAAATTGGTATTGTCTCCATTTTACTAATGGTTTCCACTTATAAATTTAACCATATATAATAAACATTTCCCCATCAATAAATATGTTTTACATATGACTATAAATGACCAATATGCAGTTATACCATAATTTATGTTTAAGACAGAGATATTTATCCATCTATTTTCTTATAAATTATATTTTTGTAAATAGAAATATATCTTTGGGCATAGTTTTCTTGGTTTATATCAACGGGGTAAATTCCTAAAATAGAAAATTGGTGGATCAAAAGGTATGATGTTACTACATCTAGTTAAAGATTAGAAATCTTTAAGGTATTTTGCCAGTTTGTTCCTCAACAGAATTATATCAGTATATATGCCCATTAGTCAGTATCTGATTCTCCAAGCTCCTTTAACAGTGGATGTTGTTCTGTTTTTTACTATTTTAATTTGGTAGGCAAACAAAAAAAAATCACATTATAAAATTTTGAATTTCCTGACCAACAGTTGAGCTTTTAAAACATGCTTAATGACTAGTTGTAATCTTTTAAAATTACTTGTTGATATCCTTGTACCTTTTTAAAAATTACTGTTTTTTTTCTTATCAGTGTATATAATACTAAGATTCAATTCAAATTGATTAAAAGCTTCATACAAAATGGCTTTAATAAGACTAATAAAGACTGCCATTCATTCACCCAGATAGCCTGAGACTGTGCTAAGCATTTTAACCTTATATTTTGTTTTGTCTTATTTAATGTTCATTGTAATTATGAGGTAGGTATCTTTATTTCGCAGTTGAGGGACTTATAATTAAGAAAGATTGAATGACTTACTCAAGATCCCAGCTAGTGATAGTGCTAGGATTTGATTCCATTTTGTCTGACTTTACACTATTTGTAGTTTCCTTCTAACACATTTTTCCTGGTCCCTACTTGTTGCTTATACATAATTTTGCCAGATAACTATTTTTTTTTCTAGTATTGTTCCAGTGTCCCTTTGACATACACATTTTGAATAGAGAGAAATAATTAACAGACGCACTAACAAATGCCAACTATTTTTGCTGTGTTTAAGAATGAAGCATCTCTACACATTAAAGGAAAAAAATTTCTGAACTTATGTTTTTAAATATAATATTAGATTTGATGCAGAGCAGGATCTTTTATCATTCATTTAAGTTTATTCTTCTATTGCTTACCTGGTTGTTTTGTGTTTTTAGTTATTTTTTCCATAGTAAGAACCAGGCATTTGCCTCAAATCCTTCCCTATAAAGATGAGTTATAGGTATAAGAAAAATGTGTAAAAAAATAATTGGTGTATTAAATTCTTCTTAACAGAACTTTACAAAGCAGTATGGCAGAGCTTCTTTCAGATCTTAGTGTGGACAGTGCTCGTTGCAAGCCTGGAAATAATCTTACCAAATCACTTCTGAACATTTATGACAAGCAACCTCAACATGACCCACTCCCTGCTCACACATCTGTAATGAGCTACCTAAATAAGTTAGAAACAGATAACACTTATACACATTTAGAACCACTTTCTAAAATAAACGAGGAAAACATGCCAGATAGACCCTATGAAAATGTTCTGCCCTCCAAAGGCTCTCAACATAGCAACTCTAGGAGCAGAGAGGAAATATCACCCCCTAGAATCATTTCTACCCTTTCAAAACAGGATTCTGATGAGGAAAGCACAATTATGACTTTAGTAGATGATGAATGTAATTTGGATAATACAATTTACATTCCATTTGCTAGAAACACTTCTAAAAACAAATCGCTATCAAAGAGATTATCTCCCCAACCACACATCAGTGTAGCTCCACCACAGCTTGTCAGCAGCAGTGGACTTGTTTCTGACAAAGGAAATAAACTCTGTGCATCTGGAGTTAATTCTTCTTCCAAAAAGGAAGCAGAAGATGCACCTGAGAAACTTTCCAAAACAGCTGATATGGAAGACAAGCAGCTCCTTAAGACAATAAAAGAAGCCATCAGCAAGATTCCTGCTGCCACTGAAAAGCTGCAGGAGCCGGTCTCATGTCGCGGCCCCTCCACCTGTCGCAGTAGCGGCGTTCAAGTGAAAGGTAGTGCCATCTCTGACTATAGCTTTTTGAATTCTGACTTGACATCGGACTGGAGCATCTCTTCATTTTCAACATTCACGTCTCGTGATGAACAAGACTTCCGAAATGGCCTTGCAGCACTAGATGCCAACATTGCTAGACTCCAGAAGTCCTTAAGTACTGATCTTCTGGAGAAATGAATTCAGAAGAAAACAGAATGAATACTTCTTTTTAAGAATAGAACTCAGCTACATTGAATGAACACTTTGAGTTTTGCTAGAAATATTTATATTAATTATGTATGAAATAATATATGAATAAAAAATATTATTGGAGTATATTGGCACTGTGCAGTTGTAAAAATTCATTTCAGAAATTGATACTTGCTAAGAGAACAAAGTTGTAGATAACTAGGGAATTACTATAAATAACATCTTATTTTAGTACTTATCAATTAGAGTTATTTACCCTGGTTGACTGAAGGTACAGGTTGGAAAAATTCTCTGGTTGTCCTAAAGGATAATTGGAAGGTTACAGCTTACTCTATTCAAACTAGAGGGTTTTTTTTTCCTCTTTCTTGATTCCTTATTGTTTTTCT
Organism: Talpa europaea; assembly: GCF_964194135.1. Lineage (NCBI taxonomy): Eukaryota > Metazoa > Chordata > Mammalia > Eulipotyphla > Talpidae > Talpa > Talpa europaea. Next base: position 104,064,640 of record NC_140070.1, on the reverse strand, counting down.
AATGGTGTGTTGTGTTTTTACATGGGATATTCTGTGCTGAGATATATAAATATTTGGTAATATATATAAAGATTTCTTTTAAGAGAAAACATGATAGTTTGTCCACTTCTTTAAAAAAACAATGATTGGTCCAAGAAAATACAGATAACATCCTAAGTTGGCATATGTGCCTTAAAACCTTGCCACTTTATTTTTATCTTGAATGCCTGTGTAAGATCTCTAAAACAAAGCCAAACTGACAAAAAAAATGCTAATAGGTAAGTTTTAGTTTTTGAAATTTAGTATTTTAACTAAAAAATGTTTATTTGGTTTTTAACATTATATTTGAACATGATGGAGTTTGTAAATCTTGCACTGGTGGTAATTTTGCCTTTCTGCACCAACTTTTTTCCTCAGCACTTTATCTGAGAACATTTTCTGTCCTATAAATTTGAACTCTGTTGGTCTCTGTTGTACACAAGCACTTCCTAACTACTCAAGAATACCTCCCTCAGTATAAACAGCACATTTTAACTCTTAGAAAGCTGAGTTTTCTGCTATCACTATAAAGTTCAAACAAGGCTTGGTGATTGTGTTAAGTCCTTGGGCAGGCTTTAGCACTAAAGAATGTCCTGCTGGTCTCAGAGTCTTTTCTGCTGCTTTTTTAAAATGTAAGTGCTAGCGATAAAATTTCTGAAGGACTCATATTGTTTCTTTGACATCTCCAGATTTTATTATAGAGATTTCGTAAGTCTAAAAATAGCAAATAAATTCTATTTGCATAGACTTATTCATTAATATTTTAATTTTTCTTCCAGTATTTATAAATTAATTCATTGGTTTATTTGGAGGTAACAGGTCACAACTCTTTAACACATAAGTTCAGAAGTACAAAGTAATAAAGCAAGCAGGAAAATGTGTCACCTGTCTACTCCCAAATATTCAATTGTTATTCAAATACAGAAGTAAATTTTTACAAATATTATTTGGTAATACAAGATGATTGTCCTTTTACCCTTAATACAGGACAGGCATTCTTATATGCAAAGAAAAATTTTAAAATGCTTATGGGTTTGATTAATTAAGGTTAATAATGATTGAAGAACAAATGAGATGGGAGAATCATTGAGTGAAGTTTATCAAGAGCTTTCTACTTGATATAATACCTACATATAGCAAAGAATCACGAAAGAATTTGATTAAATTTCAAAATGGACTATCATCCTAGCAAAATAGGTGGAATAGATAGTGTCATAGGTGGTAGAGGAAGACCTAGAAAAAAATAAGCTTCATTTGGATCTTGAAGAATTTACAGAATTTGGATACTCCTGTGAATATCCTCACATGTTTACCTCCATAGAAAGTCCCTTTTAACAAAATGTTGAGGTTGGTGTACTAGGATGGTGGTAGGTATATCAACCTTACTAAAATAGAGAACTTGAGATTATTTTATGATAATGGTAATAATAGATGATGATACAATTAGAGATGGGGTGAAACTGTAGATTATCTTGAGGTCCATGCTCAAAGGTTTTTTTTTTTTTAATTGGGGGGTCACCAGATAAAAGCAAGTGTTCTTAAAATTACGTGGAGTGATGGTAAATAAGGATTGAAACTGGAGGCCACATACAAAGCTGTTACACCAGTTCAGACATAAATTGTTAAGTCTTTAGTAAAGCTAAGTTAAAAGGTTTACTTCAACTATATGGAAAGTCGGACTGAAATGTAAAGCCAAGTTAGATCAAAAGGATGTGCAGACAAATGACACACAAGTGTCTGTCTAGTGTTCATGAGCTCAAGAGTCATTCACTCAATGAGTAAATGAAAGCTTCAATATATGCCAGGTATTATTCTGGGCATTGAGAGTACAAGATGGAAAAGACAGTTTATTTGCCCTCAGGGAGCTTACATTATAGTGAGAAAGAAACCTAGTAATAAGCATTGTGAAGAAAAAGGACAAGGGGACAAAGATGACAAAATTGGTATAAGTTTTCATTATTAAGGTAAGATCCCCTTCTCAACAAAAGTTTAGGAGTCCCGAATTTAAGCACAAAGGTGATAAAATTGAATTTGATTTGTGAATTAGCAACACCCCATTATTTTTCAAATCTGTTAATTCTAGATTTACTTCTCAGAATGCTTGAATGAATAAGAGCTAATATTTTGATATTTTTAGTATTTAGTATTTTGATATTTTTAGTATATCACTTGTAGAGAACTAGCACTATTTTACTCAAAACAGTTATCAGCAGGATCTCCCAGAGAATTAATAGAGATGGTAAGATCTTAGGCACTTCTGAAGGACACAGAATTTTTTAAGAGGGCATTTATCTCATACTCAAAATAGGAATCTTTTCTACAATGACATCTAGCACTGATAAGATCCCAGGCACATTATGTGTATTCCTTTTTTCAGGACTGCCCTTTGCCCAGGCTTCTCCTCACAAGTTCTTCTTTATGCCCTTAGTACTTCTGTTCTTGTATATGCATCTATCGATGCATGTACCAAGTTTATATATCAGCCTTTCCTACCCTGTATTTTCTTAAGCATAAAGGCCACGATTCATTCATCTTCAGCATCCCCATGACACTTGGTGCCTCTCAAATACTACACAGTTAATAACTATTTGGGGACAAAATTAAAGTCCCAACAAATGGTGACCTAGGCATCACTTGATTTGCTCTTGGTACTGGTGGTGTTAAGTTCATGCAACAACTTGTTTGTAACAAATCTAAGCTTCCAATATTAGCCCCTGGAACTTTAAGTTCTTCATTCCTATTACTAACCTCCGAAACAAAATTCACTTGGTTAGCAAATACTTGCACGGTATTGCTTGTGCTAAGAAACCAAATATTCTTAATATTTAGGAGGGGATGTAGGAAAAGAATTTTTTAACCGTATCACCAGTGCAAAGATAATCTGTCCCACCGGCCTACTACACGGTTTTGTGAGGGAATTCATTTGCTGGGATAAATGCAGACGAAGCTCTTGAAAACTGTGGGACACTGGATAATCTGTGATTCAGAATAATATTTATTATTGTTATTTGAAAATGGGACTCAAACATCTTTATTTAAAATAAGCATCTGGGGCCTCCTTGGTAGTGCAAGGGGTTAAGACGCAACCTATGAAGCTATCTGCAGCCACTGCAGCACGAGTTTGATCCCTGGCCAGGGAGATAGCCACATGGCGTGGCAGACCTCTCCTGACTCGCCTGCTGCTCCCCTCATTGGTGTATTTCAGTACATGTGCCTGTTCTGCTCCCCATTCTGTCTCCGGTGAATCCTCTCCCCTCCCACACCTCTGACCTATGCCCTAGTTCTTGTATGGATAAATAAATAAATCTTTAAAGAAAAAATGATAACCATCTGATAGAATTCTTTTGCTACCTTTAATGTCTGAAACCCATTGTTATAGATATTATAGCAACTCCTTACTAAAAGGATATCTAATTTTAAATCATTGCTGTTCTACACACTACTTTTAAAATATCTACATGAATGGTCAGTGAGGACACCAACTTAAAATTATAGAACATAAATCCTATGACTTGGTAGCTCTGTAACCACAGATAAGTCTGCAAGCGCTTTAATCTTCAATTTAACTACTTCATTAAGTGGTTAAGGACTATTCTCTCTCAGTCTAACATGCTATTCTTCTAGAATTGATATTTTATTGCTGCACACATACTATAAATTCTTAGAACTCTATAATTAATATTGGATACAGACACAATTTAATTTTTAATAGTTACTTGTAAATATATATAGCTACTCCCCCATCTATTTTTATTTTTAATTTTCAATTTTTCACATCGTTTATTTTTAAACAATATTTGCTTCCCCCCACCCCCTCAGGTGTAGTCCCCATAGAATTTCCTTCACCAATGCACCCGTGCATCATCACCTCAGTCCCCTGTGCTCCTCCCTCCCTCCCTCTGATCCCTCTCCCTCCTCCTCCCCTGCAGGATGTCTCTGATTTATAATTGTCTGTTTATGCTTTGTTGTGTTTTGTACTGTTATTTCTTTTACACTGATGTCTTATTTGGTTTCCCTATATTCCTGCTATAAGTGAAACCATCTGATATTTTTCTTTTTCCTTCTGGATTTAGGATAATATTTAAAGAGCCCTCGTCATCCTGTTTACTTCGCTCTGATGTTCTCCAATTTGTCAATGCCTTAAAATATAAAATTTGTCTTAAAATTTAAATCCAGCAATAAGCAATGAACTCCAGATGGGATCTGCTCAAACAGAATTTGATAGGTTATCATGTCCTATCAAGATATTGTTATTATGTCAGAGTTGTTTTAGAGCCTATTATCTTGTCAGAGTTGTTTTAGAGCCTACAAAGATTGAGTTGGCTGTCATATACTATGGATTCTACTAGAGCTGTGGTTGGCCTCCAGATGTCATCACCACCCATTAACATTCTGAGTGTTGGGTCGCACTGTGTTAGGACAGGTCAGAGGGGCCGAGGTTCTGTCCAGCTAGCAGTAAGCAGTTCCTCAAAGGTCAAGATTCTGACCAAACAAGTGACCTCAGCTGCCCCTGAAGAAAGAGCTCACATTTACCCTAACTGCAGGTGAGTTTTTTGTTCTCGAAGCCAGGTCTATTCCTAGAGGCCATGAAAATGCTAAAAGGTACAGTGAGAATCAGGATACCTGGGTTCTTACACAGATTCTGCTGCTGTTTTTCTGTGTGAACTTTGTTTTCTAGTTAACAGAATGAGGCTATGACCAAACATTCTCTTTGGAGAACTTCTATACTACCATCTATTTAATAATGTACTCTAGTATTTTTGACAGGACATTTCTCAGTCAACCATGAGGGTTTTGCTCCAGGAGAGGTCTGCTTCGCCATGTGGGTTGCTCCCTGACCAGCCAGGGATCAGAGGCTGGGGACTGCTTCACAGTTTGGTGCTTAACCTCTTGCGCCACCTTCACAGGAGTCCCTGTGAAGATATTTTAAATAAGTGAAAATACTTTGTAAACTATAAATGCTAAATAGATAGTAATTATCACTAATTATATATAGCTGGTATATGTATATGTGTGTACTGTACTAGACACTAAAGTTTTACTTTTGCTTTGTGAGGGGCAAACAGTGTTCTTCAAATATCTGTTTAACATGTGGCATGAAGCACAATTTTCCCAGCCTGTCACTTAGCCAATTCCATCTAAAGTCATTATTTAAATTTGTTTTTCAAGTAGATGGAGAAAGTTATGTGATTTTTTCTCCCATTAACATTGGAATTCACTGTGATTTCTGACATTTCCAGGACCCCAGCACTATCTTTTCTGAGCCCAAAGGGTAGGAAGGCTAATGCCCCCAAATTATCCAGAAGGAAGTTTTGATCCAGTTTAGAGCCACAGACTCACACTTTTGTTCATATCTATAACAAGGAATGCTGTCCACTACTCAGTAGGGAGCACTCAGCCAACGTACATATTTTCACCCCGCCATCCTTTCCAGATTATTTTGCACTTGGCTGTGAGCTGTAGACCCAGAATTGGTTAGGAGACTGGAATCAAATATTTTAAAAGTTTGGAGCTCCAAAACAAGCAGAACAGATCCTCCTGCAGGGTAGTAGTTTGTTTGTGGCTTGGTGAGAAGAAAGAAAGAAAGGAAAAATAAAAATTTAAACCCATAACCTCAATACCTCAGTGGATGGAGAGGAAATTAACTCATTTTTTCTTTCCTTTTTTTTTTTTCCCCTGGGGGATGGAGTGGGGATGGTTAGTGGTCAGTCAGTGCTGTTAGACTTGCTGTCTTTGGATAGGGAGATTGGTGGAAAATGAGATGAATAAATATTTGAGTAAGTAGGTCTTCATGATTTAAAGAAGTGACCTATATCCCCCCATTCCACCCTTCCCTCACCACAAGCTAGTGATCCAAGACTTAAACCACTGTCATCACCTCTTTCCTTCCTGCATCCCAACCAGCCTAAAAAATCCATGTGGTCAGACTTTTGCAATAATGAACAACTGGTACAGAAATCAACTCTTCTCAACCTCTAACTTACCCAGAAAGAGTATGAGAAATTAAATTTTAATTTTCTATATTGAGCCAAAGTTTGAGAAAAGTTCATATGCTAGATCATTGATGAATATTAGGTACTTAAATAAGCAATGATAGTTAAGTCTGGGGGAAAGTTCATTTTAACAATGGTGCATTAAAGAGTAAGAACCCTGAATTGGGGTTCTTACTCTATGTAACTTCACTCATCTATAATTTATTACCACTTCACTTTGTGTTATATCCATATATGTAAAGACAATATGACAATGTTTGTTTCTAAGGGACCTAGAGCCCCAACACCTGCCAAATGAGGAGCTGTGATTGCAAAGACTAAAATGCAGCATTTTCAAAGGAGAAGGCTCCCAAGACCAGAGGACCCACCCACATATCCCTGATAGACACTCCATCTTAGTGTCATGTAGAATTTTAGTTTTGGACTGCTGTTCTTTCTTTAATATTTATATTTTAGGTGATTCCAGCTTTATTTTTCTTCTGGATGATGTCACTTTTTGAGAGAATCTTCGTGTGGTGACTCTTGAAGACCTGGATGTATTTATTTCATCCTCACATTTAAATGATAATTTACAATGAATTTCGATGTCAAGATGGCAGTGTAGAGTTGCTGTCTTCCCCTACTTTTGTAGAAGTTGAACAAGAGGATTACATTTGTGAGGGCAAACTAGGAGACAGCTCTAAAACTAAGCACAGATCAGTGAGAAGGACTGCCAAAAGCTGTAGTTATCAAGCATGTTAGAGGAAATGGAATGTCATGGCTCTGACCGCAGAAGGAACTAGCAGGGCACACTTCTTAATGGAGGACAACTTACCCTTCTTTAATGGAGGACAACTTACCCTTCTTTAATGGAGGACAGCTTACCCTTCTGGGTAAGCTGGACCATGGGAAGGGTATCCACGGGCTTTACATTGGGGTGGGGGTAGGGAAGACACATGACTCCTCTTACCTATTACCAAGTAAACAATGCACAAAACTGGATATTAAAGACAGATTTCCAGCCCTTCTTAAACACAAGCATTTTGCAAATAGCTGATCCAAGAAAACCTTCCTATCTGTTTGAAGAAAATGAGTCATCGAGAAGGACCAGCAGAGAATATATACTAAAAAAAATTTTTTTTAAAGATTTTCTTATACAAGAACCGGGGTACAGGCCAGATGCCTGGGAGGGTGAGAGGACTCACCAGAGACAGAGTGGGGAACAGAACAGGCAGACTGACAAAATACACTGCTGAGGGGAGTAATGGGTGAGACAGGAGAGGTCTGCTCGCCATGTGGGTTGTTCCGAGGCCGGTGGGGATTGAACCAGCACTGCAGAGGCTGTGGACAGCTTCACAGCGCTGCGCTCAACCGCCTGCACCACCAGGGAGGCTCTATACTAAAATATTTTTGAATAGAAAAATAAAAAAAAATCCAAAATTAAAAATACTTATCAAAAAAGCACTGCCATAGATAAAAGTTGTGATTAAATATTTAGACATGAATTTTTAAAACTGAATTAAACAGATTTGAGCAAATCAAGAGCACTGAGCAGAGAAGCAAGACAATAGGGACAAAATCATGAGACATTAGGAAGAGTTGTAGCAGATCTTAGGAAAGTAGGAGAAGGGGGAAATAAGCCATCTTAGAAATGAAGACAAATTTGAAAGTAAGGGAAGGGAAAGGGGAAAATAATAAATTTAGAACATAATAGTTGTGATATAAAAATCCTATCTTTAATCTTGTTTTCCTTTAGCATTTTACCTATCACCCATTGTCTTCTGGCCCCCAGTGAGGCTAGTAAGCCTGTCGTGGAGCAGGTCCTTCGTTGAAGGTGATTTGATGATCTTCAGTTTCACTCTCCTGAGGACTGCAGGTTCTTTTAAAAAAATCTCTCCTGTTAGTGCTCTGTGGGCTTTCAAATCAGTCATCTGGCTTCTTTTTCTAATTCTGGAAAATCCTCTTGTTATTTCTTCAAATATTTCCTTCTAATTTCTCTCTTTTTTCCCCCTCAAGGGTACAAATATATTTGTTTCCAAAAATTATTTCCCAGAGTAAGTTTTTGAAAATAGCCAGTAAGCATTAAGTATTCTGTGGGACTATTTTCGAGGACTGACAGATTAGGGGCATGAACACTTTACGTATATACTATACCATAGAAATATTGAGGACAGAGGAAACATAAAATGTATAAAAATAGAAAAAAGATTAAAATGCAATATATTTTGTTTGGAATTAAAGAGATTTTTTTCTTCCCCATTCAAAAGTTATGAAGATTTTTGGAAGCAGCATGTATTATTGTTGTACTTCTGATTTTTTTGTTGTACAGTTAATGAATGTGAGAGTCTCCTGTGATATCTATGAAGATTCTACTTCAAACTTTCATGTCTCTTAACTTTGGTCTTTGTCTTACTATGTCTTTGTGGATTCTTAACTCTCATGGGAAAGTGTCCAGCTCGTTACTTTGATCTCACTATTTTATTCTTCAGCTATGTCTAACAAATTTTGCTGAAAAATTTATTTACTGAGTTCTTAATTTCAACTGTTATTTTATTCAGTTTGTTCTCCTTTGTAATTGTTCCTGCTTCCTATTTCCAATACACTCCCTAATCTTGTTAAAGATGTTTATTATGCATATTCTGAGTTTTTTTAATGTCTGACTTGGCGATTCAGTCTCCTTGGCATGGACTATTTAGTCTATGCACTTTGTCTGTATCACCCTTGCTCCCTGTAAATTCATCTTTCCTTGGGGATATTAGCTGCCTAGACAAGTAATATATAGAAGACTGGGAGAGAAGACTGAAATCTAGATTCTAGCTTAGACCCCTCATGATGAATTTATCGATATGGTGGCATGGGGGTCATGGTGGTAGAAAACATTCCTTAGACTCATGACTTCTATTATTTCAGTCTGGATTAATCTCTTCCTAGTTACCTGCCACATAAGTTGATTTTCCTGTTTCTCCTCCCTGAGCTCTGCTCTTTTGCAAGAGCTTTCTCCCTTAGGATTAGGATATGAGTTTTATCTGCTCAGGGGTCAGAACATGGATTAACTTTATCTGTTGCAGTTAGCTATGATTTTTATTTTAAATTGTCCCAAATTTGAGCAGTGGGAGCTTTGCTACGGGTGGCTTTTGTTTGCCAATGTGATGGGTGTCACATAACTTTTTGTTACTTTCACTTTTATTTCTCTGATTTCTAGTGAATTTGGACATATCTGTATGTTTGTTGAGCCTTTTGGCTTTACTCACTAGTGAATTGTTTATTTGTATCCTTTGCACAATTCAGTTGTTGGTTTTGTCATCGATTTTTAAGGGTGCTTTCTTTGCCTAGAAAGTAATCCTTTGGGAGAACATTTCCCCAAACATAATGATACTATTAACTACGTTTCAGTATCTTTTGTCATATCAAAACCAAATTATTTATATATGATCAAATGTGACTATCTTTTATTTTATTATTCCTTGGTTCTTACTAAGGAAAGTCACCCCAAACCATAGAATTATACATAGAACCACCTAGATTTTTTTCAGTTTAGAAATTATTTTTGTTTCACATTCAAATATTTAATCCATTTATAATTTACTTTTGAATTTAATATCACATGGTAGTTCATTTTATTTTCCTACAGATGTGCCTGCACCATTTTCTTAATAGTTCATCTTCTTTCCATTGAATTACCATTGAATGTTTGGTACACAAACATTTCTCATAACCACTTTAATGTAATTTATTACTTATTCTGTTCCACAAATATATTTTATATATCGTTACCAATGCCATATTTATTTTAATATATAAACTTTATAGTATTACTACATATAAGTAAGGCCCCCTACATATACCATCTCTCTTGTGTCTTTACGGTTTTTTTTTTTTTAAAGATTTATTTATTCATACATATAAGAACCGGGATACAGGTCAGAAGTGCGGGAGGGTGAGAGGATTCACCAGAGACAGAGTGGGGAACAGAACAGGCAGATGACTGAAATATACTGCTGAGGGGAGCAGTGGGCGAGACAGGAGAGGTCTGCCGCACCATGTGGGTTTCTTGCTGGCTGGCCAGGATCGAACCCATGCTGTAGAGGCTGTGGACAGCTTCACAGCGCTGTGCTTAACCACCTGAGTCACCAGGGGAGGCCCCGTCTTTAAGGTTTTATTAGCTATTCCTTGGCAATTTTATTCTATATGAAATTTAGAACCATTTTTTATCTAATTCCAAGAAAAACTGTTAGAATTCCAATTGAGATGACATTAAATGTATATATTAAAATGTCTAGGATTCACGGTCTTATAGTAAGTCTTTCCAGGATCACTATATAATTTTCAATTTATTCAAATCCTGTCTTGTGTTTTCTAATAGATTTTTTTCAGTTTTTTCAACAATGATCATGAGTCCATCTTGTTAATTTATAAGTATTTAGAAATTTGTCACTGTCATACTTTGAATGGATTTTTATTAGCAGCATGACTGATGACATACGGCATAAGAAAGGACTTGCTACACAGAATGTCCCATTGCAACATGCTGAGTAGAAGGCTCCCTCGCATACAACCAGGAAGGAATGGTGGATATGTACTTCTCTAAAACTATTTTAAATACATCCTTGCTTAGAGGTTGGAGAGGGACCAGATGAGCCCTGGGAGATCTACAGAGTCTGGAATGTTGCTATTTTAACCAACCTCTGAATGTCAGGCTTCTCTTCATGTGAAGGCTCTTGACTCAATTAGCCAGTTTTTCTAGTGGGTACATGGACATGTAGGAGATCACTATAAAATGCAATGGGCTAATCCAGGACAAAAATTTCCAAAGAAGAATTTCATTCCTTGTAGAAGGTTCATTTTATTATAGTTTTGGTTTTGCAATGAATATATTTTTTCTTTGATTTACACAATTAGTAATGCAATAAATGTATTCATTTATTTACTTTGCATATCCACTATGTGGCAAGCTCACTCTTTTTCCTAGGATATATAGAAAAGGCAAGACCTGGTCCTTGCCCTCAAAGACCTGCAGTCTCTTTGGGGATACACAGATTACTTGGTGTGAGGCATGTGCTACTGGAGCCCTGAGGAGGAACAATCCATGTAAGTCAGTTTCTTAGATAAGGAGTCATTAGAACTTGGAAAAGGTATGGAACCCCAAAATAGCAAGGCGTATTTGGGGAACAGAGAGGAGCTCCTGCGACTAGACTTCATACTATGATGTCCGGAAAAGAGCCCAGAAAATTGATCAGAAATTGGGTCCACTGGAAATGTTACAGAGGAGGCTTCTGTGAACAGATATATGTTAAGGAAAATCATTTTGTTAACAAGTGGTGTGGGTTATGGATTAGAGGGTTAAGACTGATAGCAGGGAGTTTAGTTGGAAGGCTGCTGTAACAGCTTAAAGGGCAGCTAAGGCAAGTGGTAGTGAAAACTGAGGACGGGGAGGAATTTGCTAGCTGTGTAGGTAGGAAATCTGATGGAGCAAAGAGATTGGAGAGACCCAGGTTGAGTAGGTGTTGGTGTTGCTTACCAGGGAGCCAGGAGGCTGAGCAGGTTTGCCAGGAAGGAGGGGAAGAGAGCGATATTGAAAATTAGTTCCAGGTGAAGGAGTCTGATAGTTGGGTACTAGCTATGGGGGCGTCTGGAGCCCAAGATGGAGACACTAGCAATCTACATTTGGGAATCCCTGGTGGCAGCTGTAGACATGTGACTGGATGAGACAGATCAGGAAAAGTGTAGAAGCAAGAGCAGAGTGCTCCAGGCCTAGTTCATATTCTCACACAGCAATAGTAACTAGTTATCAAGAACCAGAAAAACTAACATGAATATTTTCTTTTTTTTTAAACAACTTTCTTTTCTTTTTTTTTTTTTTTTAAGATTTATTTATTTATGCATACAAGAGCTGGGGTACAGGCCAGAGATATGGGGGGTGAGCGGATTCACCAGAGACAGAGTGGGGAACAGACCAGGCAGACTGAAATACACTGCTGAGGGGAGCAGCAGACGAGACAGCAGAGGTCTGCTGCGCCATGTGGGTTGTTGCTCCCTGGCCAGGGATGGAACTCCTGCTGCAGAGGCTGTGCATTGCTTCATAGTGCGGTACTTAACGCCTTGTGCCTCCAGGGAGGCCCTTACATGAATCTTTTCCATGACAGAACTACCATTAGAAACTCTGGTTAGTTTTTAACTCATAAACTAAACTGATCAAAGAATAAACTTGTTTAAAAGAAGAACAGTTAATGAGTTATTTCTGTTGGCTCTTTTACTCAAAATACTATGTATTAAGATAACTTTTGACATTATTATTAAGTCATTGTAAAAGTGAATGGACAAAAGTGAATGAAAATTTTTTGGGATATTTACCAACACTGCAGTTTCAACTTAAGTCTTTCCTTTCACACGTGACAGGATCCTCCTGGTGCAGTTTGTACTGTTACCTTAACCCTCCCCTAGGCTTGTACCACTTCTCCTGCTGCCACCAATCAAGTTTGCCTTTTCCTGGGACCTGGGATCCAACCCAAGTTGACAATGAATGAAGACCACATGAGTAGAGGTTACCAAAAAAGAGATAGCACAGAATAAGGAAAAATTTTTTAGCGCTCCAGGCACCAGAGTATTGAGTTTGACATAGTATGATTGAGTAACTAATTGGTATTCCACAGAATAATAGTTCCCATTTGCAGAACAATTATTATCTGTCAAACACTCTGCTAATAAGCTTTGCAGTGCATCTTCCCATTCATCTGTCAAAACAACTCTTCATATGTATCCTGTTTTTAACAAATAGGAAATTAAGACCTAGAAGAATTTTAAGTTATTGTCTAATGTCACGCAACCAATTAATGACAAAGCTTCAATACAAACCAAATGGCTGACTCAGATCTTCTTACTATACTATACTTGCTACATAGAAAGAATTTGAGGTAGGATTATATGAATTACCTTTTTTTTTTTATCCATTGAGAAGCATTTTCCAATGTTTTATTTGGTTGTGTGTTTGTGTGTGTGTTTGTGCATGTGACTCTTTGTATATGTGAGCATGTATGTTTTGTTTTTTGTTTATTATGTTAGAAATGATAAGATTCTTCCTTTCAGAATTTCTTAGAAAGATCTTATAGAAAACTATAATGACAGAATCTATTGACAACATACTTCCTAGAAATTTTTTTTTAAAATAATAAATTTTATTTTTATATTCCCCCATACAATTGCAACCCCCCCATTCTGACCCCAATCCCTCCCCTCCCGCCCCTCATCCCCCAAAAAGTGTCTCTGGTTCATAGTTTTTTGTTGATTTTGATTTTCACTTTCTTATAGTTATTCTATATGAATTACCTTTTAACCTCTATTTTCCCTTCTGCAAAACAAATTATTTTAAAGAGATGATATCATCTGACTATAAATTCTCATTACACAGAAAATGAGTTTATAGAATACATGTAACTTACCATCTCTCTCTCTCTCTCTGTATATATATAATACTTGAAATTTACTTTACACAATAGATAGATTTCTCAACCATTATTTCTCTGTGTTTATTTTGTCCTTAATGTGGTCTCACTGTTTGTTTTTTTTAATATTTATTTATGCACACAAGGGCTGGCATACAGGCCAGAGGTGTGGGGTGGGGTTGGGGTGAGAGGATTCACCAGAGACAGAGTGGGGAAGAGAACAGGTGGATTGACTGAAACACAATGCTGAGGGGAACAGTGGGTGAGCCAAGAGAGGCCTGCTGCACCGCCTGCCAGGGCGGCCAGGGACCAAACTTGTGCTGCAGAGGCTGCAGACTCTTTACAGTGCTGTGCTTAACCCCTTGCGCCACCAGGGAGGCCCTGCTGCGCTGATTTTTATAGTAATTCCCTCTATAGTTGCTAAGATAAACCTCTAAGACATGTTTGTGGGAGAACTAGGACAAATAGCAAATGCTACAACATGAAGAAGGACGATAGAATGTGAAATAATATAATGTGACCATATTGTCTGCTTATTTGAGCTTTTTAATTCTATTCTTTTAGGCTATTTAAAACAGTAAATTTAAGTGTTCTCCAGTCTTACATGAAAGCAAAATGTGTGAAATAGAGAAAAGCAGAGTTGCTCTGGATGAGGAGCAGGTGACTGGCCCCAACCCCTACCCAACCCTCACCCAAACCCCCATTGTATCCTTGGAATCCTGGAGTACTATAGCTGAAATCATTGCTTTAGACCTTAAACTTGTTTCTAACATAAAAATAACTACAGGGATTTTAAAATAATATTTTGGACTAAATTTTAGATTATTATAATAGATCTAATAAAACAGCCCTTTCTTGAAGGATGCCCGAGAAATTCTCAATAGAGGTTATTTGGGGGGTTATGGAGTTGTGACTGTGGGAATGATAGTTTTCATTTTTCTACACCATTAATTTATTTTTTATAGTAATCAGTATGTGCAATTTTTTTGGTTAAAGATCAATTTAAAAGCTTTATTTTTTAATTTGGAATTATATTTTCTTTTTTTTTTTAAGATTTATTTATTTATACATACAAGAGCTGGGGTGCAGGCCAGAGATGCGGGGGGTGAGAGGATTTACCAGAGACAGAGTGGGGAGCAGAACAGGCAGACTGACTGAAATACACTGCTGAGAGGAGCAGCGGACAATATAGCAGAGGTCTGCTCTGCCATGTGGGCTGCTCCCTGACCGGCAGGGTGATCCAACTCCTGCAACAGAGGCTGCGGACTGCTTCATACTGTGGTGCCTAACCCCTTACACCACCAGGGAGGCCCTGGAATTATATTTTCATCAATGGCTTTGTTGCAGGAGAGAGCTGGGAGTGGAGGTAATAATAATAATTTTTACAGGATTTTTGTGCTGTTCTAAAGGGAAAACAACTGTAAAGATTTATACTTGGGTATTTAATACATTCTCTTCCCCCTTGTCCCACCTCTGCCTACTTGACTTGGGGTCAAAATATTTTTTCCTAAGTTAATTTTTTCAGTCATATAATGATAATGTATCAGATAATAGGGCTTAAAATACATAAAATCAACTTACAGAAAGTATTTACAGGAACAAATCCACAAATATATTCTGGAACTCTATATATCTGTATTTTCATGTGCTAATGCCTCTGATCAAGGCAATGGTTTTTAAATAGTTAATTAGTCTCTAGAACAGAAGAACAAATAGTAGCACAGCTGCTAAATTCTCATAGTGTTCTTTTAATTGTGGATTTTACCTAGGCTATTAATAGTTCTCAACTCTGGTCCCACATCAGAATGATCATTCCTCAGGCCCCACCCCAGATCAGCTGAATCACTTTCAGGGAGTAATACCAGGTGTACACATTTTTATTTATTTATTTATTTTAATTGTATGCTTTATTGAGGTAAAATGCTGTTTTGCAACACTGTTAAGTGATTTAGGGGTACAGGTTCACATCTTGTGGAAGTATGTTACTACACCATCTCCATCACCAAGCAACCATAAAACGCCACCATCTCCTCCCTCCCTCCTTACTTGGATCTGATTGCCTGAGGGTTAAGTAGACAAAGATCATACTTGCACAGTTAGGAGTTAGTAGTAACTATGTTAAGTACTGTCCTAAAGGGACAAGGCTTATCCTGCCTTATCTCACTGAATCCTCACATTCTTATGATTATCCCCATTTTACAGATAAGAAAACTGAGTAACAGATCATCAGTAACGTGCCCCAAATTTTGCCTCTAGAAATTAAGGGTTGGGGGTTCTTAACCCTTAATGTAAAACCTGCATTTTAAAGAACTATTATTCTGCCTACACAGTTTTTGCATTCATTTATTGAACAAAATTGCACGTAACGTGTTTCTAATTTTGAAAGTGAGCAAGCTGGTTTTCAGGCACTTCTTCCGAAAACCTAAATTGCATCCTCGTGAGAGATCTCGATTCATTATTTTTGATAGCCACGTCAACCGCCCCCCCCCCAAAAAAAAAAGAAATTAATGCAAAAGTCTGCACCACGTTTGTCCAGCATGCGATCCTCTGTTATCCAGCCTCGAGTGGTCTTCCAGGCGAACATACAAAAAACACGGAGAAAATACCCCGACCCCCACCAGCGGGCTGAGAGGAGCGAGCTGGGGTGGTCACCCGGGGGCCAGGAGGGCCCGTCCGGCCTGGGGTCTGGCGGGGATTCCGGGCCGCGCGAGCCTCCCGGGAGGAGCGCCGGTGGGCGTGGCGCGAGGGACGGCAGGTCCATTCCCTGAGCGCCATGCAAATGACATGCAAATCGGAGCGCGCGGGCCGCGGTCGGGAGTTGGTGTCCGGACCCAGCGCCGCGCTCAGTCGCCGGCTCGCGCGCGCGCTCCGGCCTCTCCCACTTGCTGCGCCTCGGGCCGGGCCGCTCCTCCCGTCCAGCCCCGCCCCGCCGGGACGCGCCCAGCCCGCTCTCCGCGCCGCTGAGTCGGCAGCCCGCGGCGGAGCGGGAGCCGCGCCGGGGCTGCGCAACCGCGGCCGGGGCACCCCCGGAGAGCTGCGCCCCGCGCCCGGCCGCCTTCGCGCGCGGGTGAGTGAGCCCGCCCGACGCTTTTGTCCTGGCGCGGCCGCTGGGGTGACTCCCCAGGGCGGGGGTCGGGGCCGGGACCCTGCCCCTGAGTCCCTGCTGGTGAGGGGCTCCTGCTTGCTGGGAGCGGGGTGTGCGGGTTAGGGGTGTGGGGGGCGTAACTGGGTGACTCCAGAGACTCCCGGCTGCCTGGGTTTCCTCGCGGAGGTGAGCTGCGTGCGCGCGGCGATGCGGGCTGTCTCTCTAGGTGTCTTCACGGGGCTGCCTGGAGTTAGGGGCGCGAGTCGTCGCCAGCCCGCGAGGAGGAGAGGTGGGTGGGAGTGGGCGCCGGGGAAGATCCGCGCAGCCCACGCGCCGGGCGGCGAAGGTAGGACAGTGACGGCAGCGGCCAGGTCCCAGGCAGAAGCGGGGCATCGGGTGTAGCCTTCTTGCTCTCACTCCCAGCTCGCCGGCTCTGCCTCCTTGGCGTCATCTCCTCTGCTTGGGTTCCATGGTTGATGGACCCTTGTCTGCACATCATTGCGCTTGGAAAGTTTACGGTAAACTCATTCCCAGGTGCTGCTGGCAGTGGTGGAAGTAGAGCTCCTCCCTGGAGCTGTTGGCTCTTAACATCCTTCAAGACTCAAAAGACAGACTTTTAGCAGCTGCAAAGTTGACAGATAGACACTGTCTTTAAAAAAAAAATACATTATATATATATATATATTTTTTTTTTGGTTGCGGGCAGCACCTCTATCAGGCACACCCTGATGGAGAAAGACTCAGCCCCTTGGGACCTAAAAGGGGGTAAAAGCGGTTAGTGTGAATTAGGGAGCTGGGTTGGGGTGAGGGTGCACCAGGGCAGTAGGCAAAGTACCAGGCCTCAGGAGTCTGGTTTTCATCATTGCACCTTTCCCTGGGTACAAAGAGCAAAGTCCCTGCTCTTAGAACTGCATCCTCTTTCCAAGAGGGTTTGTAGGTTCTTCATGGCATTCTTTTCGTCAAAAATACACAACTTGTCAATAAATTATTTTCAAAAGAGGGGCTTGAGAGACCCATCTGGGGACACACTAACGGCCCACCTCTCCCACAAGTCATCAGGTATCCACAATGCAAGATGCAGGGGGAGACTTCTGGTAACCTTATTGGGTTCCTAGAAAGCATCTCAGGTTCTAGTAAAATCATTTTTGTTTTTCTCACTTTCTTTTCCTCTTCCCCTCTCTTTTCTCTTAAATTCTTGACCTCCTTTCCTGCTGTCTTCTGCCATCCTGTATCTGAGTCTCCCTGCCCTGCACACTTCTGGGACTGTAGAGGGTAATGCTGCTTGTATAGTGCCCTAGGCCAGTGTGGCATTTTTCACTTAAGGTGTCCAGAGTAAGGTTGACCCTTTGTCTCCCATTCTCAATGGCCGAGAGCCTCGAGTCTGAGCAGGTAGGAGCCCCAGCTATTGACCCAGGGAGAGGAGCAACTGGATCCTGAGTGCTGGGTGCTGGACTGAGTAGTGGGTACTCTGGGGACATGTACAAGAGATTTTTCACTAGATGTGCTTGTCTGCCACCTTATTTACTGGTGTTACAAAAGGATGCCAGTTGTCACACACCACTGGGCATGAGCTTTAAAAACTACCCCCACAGTGGTGAAGGATTTGTGCTGTTCCATTTGTGTTCCTTCATTTGACTTTGTGTAATAACTGGTTAGCTAAGGAGGAGGGTAGTTGGGACTTTGGCATAGGTTTTCTTTGGATGAGATGTGCTGACCCTCTTATCAGGAGTCTGTTTCCCTAGGGGTCAGATCTCAGGGGACGTATTCAGGGCAAACTAGGCCCTGTGGAGTTCCTGTTATAATTGGTAAGGTCAGGTGTACCCACCTGCCACCTGGGGCTTAGTAAACTGACAGGTGCAGGCACTACAGGGCAGGGGCCCCCACTGGCAATTGCAGGGGAGTCTGCTAGGAAGCCTTTTCAGAAAAGGAGGCTCACCCCAGATGATGCTTAAGGAAGAGACCTTTGCAGAGCAAAAGGTGAGAGAGGAGTGTGGGTCCTGGAAAGGCTTCCTTCATCAACCTCAGAAGAACATTGTGAATGCTGTGGGGTGTGTGTACTCAGCATTTGTAAGAATGATCCCTTGCATTTCCCCTCCCCCAAAAATATGAGTCTAGAGGCTGTGAAACAGAAGTAGTTGGCTTTATTGGGGTTTTGGCTTTTTGGAGGTTTAGAAGGTAGGGATTTTGGGAATGCAGCCCAGGTTAAGGGCAGAGGTCCAGAGACCCCATGGAATAAGAAGGGTCTTGTTGAGTGTCTTTCTAGGAACAGCACTTCCTGGTAGTCTGAAATGCACAACAAGGCCATTTGGAAGCCCAGTGGCTTCCCCCAAATTCAAACCAACACATAGGTTGGGAAATTGTTTATACTTGTCCTTTCTGTAAATGTAGTGAAATTTAGAAAATGATCATCAGAAAATAACTTTTCTCATGGAAGACATGGTCCTCACCCAACTTGACTATTGTGTCATTTTCCTCTGACCAACAGAGGGTACACCCAGAGGCTATGAGGTAGGCACGTTTGCATGGAAAATGTGAAGTGGACACTTGGTGGCATGTAGACTTGGAATCATAGCACCATCCAGCAATAGTCCAGAGTGAGGATATGCAGACGTCACCGGGATGGGCTCCCAGACCATATTACTTTTGTTCCCTTCCCTTCATTCTGTCCAATTCCTGCCCATAGACACAAAAAAAGTGAGTGTGCTGGCCAGGATCACTGTATGAGCCACTCACCTGACCTACCTGTGCCATTCTGCTCATGAATTCTCTCTTTATTGAATTTTTGACTTCTTACGTTTCCATTTGTTTTTAGCTAATAGGTTGAGCAAATTCAATTCTCCATACAATCTCTAAGCAGGTGGACCTCAGTGTTTGTCGCTGCAAGTCAGCAGGTGCATCCCACTTGCCTTGTTGTATGCACTTGCTGTGCCAGGCTGCAGTGCTAATGAAATGTGTGGCGAAAGCCCCCAGTGGGGGAGGAGCAGGGTAAGAAATGCTCCCTTTCTGTGGTTCATGGGTTGAGAAAAGCCTGGATTTCTAGATGCTGTACCATCTTCTTTTCATTGCCCTCCTGCTTACTTCCTGGATGTCTGAGGGTGAATAGTCACAACAGGAAGCCCCCTAGGGAGTTTTAGGAAATTTTGTATAGATCCATTCCTCCCAGTGTTGGTACTTCTGTCCTCCTTTTGCCCTTCCCCTCTTCTCTTAGGTCCTGAGTGCACACCTCTCTGGAGACAAATGAAAAAGGATGAAGGGAGATTTCCTTTCAGATCTGCTTTATTTGAATCCTCCCCCTTCACTGCCCTCCTTGGGCCTCCAGAACTGATACTAACTTGCTAATTACTTCTAAGTTTTTGGAAAACCAGTCACCTACAGTTTTGAGCCTTTGTAGTT
The DNA here is from genome assembly GCF_964194135.1 of Talpa europaea. Lineage (NCBI taxonomy): Eukaryota > Metazoa > Chordata > Mammalia > Eulipotyphla > Talpidae > Talpa > Talpa europaea. The sequence continues at coordinate 104,044,733 of NC_140070.1, read as the reverse complement.
GAGGATGCTGTTTATCTTTTTGGTTTTTAGAGGTTGAGATTTCTAGTACAAAGTAGCCCTCCTTCAGATTTCTGGCAATAGGAGGCCATACAAAGGTGGAATGTGATCTTTGGTGTTAAATTTGGGTTCAAAGCCATTCCTCTACCAGGCTGACTGGATGCTCTTGGGCGTGATATTTAACTTGTGAGTGACTTCAATTTTCTCATCTGACAATGAGGATAGTTATGAAAATTAAATGAGCATGTAAATATAAAGAGCAGGCACACGACAAGGATAGCTGTTACCATGCATACTGAGTAGTGTTCTCTGTGCCTGTGGAATTGCCTGCAGATCAGCCAACAAACATTAATTATGTACCTACTCTGCATCTAGCCTTGTGGAGGATTATAAACCAGAGGTAGCAGGCCCAGGAGATTTGCATCTATATGAAAAGCAGCCAACACCTTTGAAGTGATTAGGAAACAGGGACAGATTCTGTGGTACAGACTCAATTATGGGATTTAAGGTTGGTAAGAAATTCAGGAACACGAGTGGTCAGGGAAGACCTCAAAAATGAGGAGAAAGAGAGGGTGTGAACAGAACCATAAAGGGGGGATGGGCCTGGTGGGGAACACTTGACTCCAGGGTCCAGCAGACTTCGGTTCCTCTTTTGGTGGAACCTGGTGCAACGCCCGTGGCCCTATGGGGAGTTCTTAGCCATGAAGATCTGCTTGTCCTGAGATTTATTTTGGTGGTGTTTTTCATTTCAGGCTTGTTTGTCTTCTGCCATCCAGAACATTCCTGAAACAAGTTTGTTTTCATTTTATACTGGATCAAAATTAATGAGAAGCAAATCTACAGCCAAAGTGAAAACTCAGTCCCAGGGAAGACTTTTGGGTTCCCAGGGCTTTGTGTTCTTTCCTCATTTATTATAGCTCATTCCCTGGTTCTGGGTGCGCAGGTATTAGGGCTGGAGGAGAGCTGTCCATCTGACATCTGCGTTATACTGATCTGGAAACCCTGGTCTAAGACCAAGAGAATGGGTAGCAGAACAGGAAACAGGTGGTGTTCTTATCACTCTCCCTTGATGGAGGGCTGCCATGGGGATGGGAAGGCCTGACCTAGGCCAGGGGAATAGATGTAATTTGGTTGCATCATGTGCTTCTCCTGCTTCTCCAGTCTTGAAGTCTGTCTTCTTTAATCTCGTGTGCCCTGAGGAGCAAGGGTTAATGTTGCTTGCTTTTTCTGGCCCAACTCTTTGATTGCTGCCATCCATCCATTGCCAGGCACCCCTGCACCTTGTATTTGCCCACACAAATTCCACCCATCCTTGAAGTCTTACCCCCATTCCACCTAACACCCAGGCTCAGCACCTGTGCCTGGCACTATGTTCTGGGTCTCTCTTGACTCTGGAATGCACCACTCCTCATAGGAAATTTTACTCTTATGAACAGTTGCTTTGGCTGTTTTCACTGACCTTGGCAGCAGTGGTGTTCTGCCTTTCTGGGCTGTCTTCTGAGACTCTGTAAAAACCAAGAAGAGGCCACAATTGGAATCAGATCCAGCGCTGTCTGTGCATGTATCTATAAATGGGGGCAGAGCTTCTTCTCTGCTCACCTGAGGAGGCTGTGGCAGTTGGACAAGTGCGCAGTTACCTCTACTTACAATGCAGTTGTAAGGTCTGCTGTCCCTAGACCACAAGCTCTGATGGCACAGGCCATGGTTCATCTTTGTGTCAGCGCTCATAGCCAGCAAGTACTCTTAGCACCTGACCCAGCACAGATGGTCAGTACATCTGGGGTAAACAGAAGTGCTCAACAAAAGATTCTGAGGAATTTTCCATCTGCTGCTCCATTAAGAAGGCGCTTTCCACTCTTCTACCTTGTGGCTAGGTGTCACCGCATTGTAATTTTTCTCCTGAATTTTATGTATTTTCCAATTAAGTATTAAGCCTATTCATAGAAGATGCCTAAAATGGACTTATTTCTACCTTCCCCACTATCAAGGTTAAGTTCTTATTTACTATTTTCATATTAATGTCAACAGAGTGATCATTTTTGTAGTTGCTTGGTTACTAATCTTGTGGAAAAGAATATGTTAGTGACAAGGCAATAGGTTGTTTCCCTCTACCTGGAGGAACACACACGTTAGCCTGTAATTCACCTCTTATTACTACCCAAAACCTCTGTCTACCAGAGGACCTGGTGGCAACCATGATATTGACGCAAGTGCCTCTGATTCTGTTCCAGGACTTTTCAGCTGGTGGTGTTGTAGGGACATCTGAGGCTTTTTGTTGCCATGGGGCAGCCAAGTAGGTCACCAGCTGGTTATGGATGACCACAGCTGCTGAGCCCTTCCTCCTGTGGGCATCCTACTGATCCCTAGCAGAGGAATCTTCAGTTTTACTTTCACACTGCTTTGCTCTACCAGACTTCACTAGCTCACATTTGCAGTATTAACTACAGCCTCTCTGTGAACAAATATATTTTACATTTGATTGCTTAATCTTAAAGCACAGGTTCATTATGTAACTCCACTTTCAGAAACCTTCAATGGCTCCCTGCTTGTCAAGGACACCCCTAACCTGAAGTTGAAGGGCCTCCGTAATCTCCACTCCAAGCCAAGAAGACTAACTTATTATCCCTGCACCAGTTTATACTTTCCTGTTCCTTTACCTTTGCCTATCAGTTTCTTCTTTCCTGAAATATTCAACCTCTTTGACTGACAAGTCTTTCTATCCTTAAATATTTGTTCAAGGAATGAATTGAATTCCTAATACCCCTACACTGTCCCAACAATGAGACTGACTCCCACCTCCTCAGCTTCAAGATTTCTTGCTCATTGGAACTTCTATAGCAGTTAGTACCTGTAAAATTCTTTTGATGGTGACAAGTCATATATTATGGAATATTTTTTATTTAGTTTAGTTTTTTCATGCTAAAATTTTGTATCGATAACTATATTGAAAAAACTTCCAGGGAAGGACATGCCTGATGCCTCTTTTTCCTTGTAGTAGTGATTCCAGAACATACTCAGAGCAAAATCCCTTTGGAAGCCTTGTTTGAAAAATAATCCTTGCCTTCCCAGTCTCCAGCCCAAACTCTGGGTGAAGCCAGGGAATCACTGTGTTTACAAAGGTCCCCATTTTTTTCCCATGTCAGCTACTTTTGTGTCTTTAACTGGATTAATGTGCCACTATGTACTATTTCTTTGATATGTGTATTAGGAAAGAATTTTGTCTTCAGAATTAGCAAAAACCAACACCTAAAATGTACCTATTTCTGAAGAACTGGAGAGAAAAAAAATGAAAATAATTGTCTTTAAAGATCACATTCCCATATTTTCTTGACTTCAAGGCTGTCAGGTTCATATTACTTTATAGGTTCTCAGGGAAAACAAATCCTTTAAACTATGCAATTTTTATATATTTATGTATTTAATATATGTAATTTTTGAAGTTATAATATGCCTTTATTCATAAGATTGGATATCAATTCATAAGATATCATTTTCTTCATTTTTGTAAAAATTAAAATATTAAGACCCTTCTGAACTATGTTTGTCTTTCAGAGTTACACTGAATCCAAGATAAAATGCTGTTTATTCGTGCTCATAATTTTTGAATGTTGACCCATCCTTGAATACCTGGGATAAATTCTTGGATATTTAAAAAATAATCTGTAAATCTTGACTTTCTAATATTTTGTTTTGTTTTTATTTTGCATCTGTGCTCATAAGTTAGATCAAACTACTGATTATCTTAGCTTTCCACTACCAATTCTGTATGCGAATTTGATTTTGACGTCTTTAGCACCTTTAGGATTAACAGAATGGTTCTGAGCAATATTAAAGTATGCCAGGGTTTTATCTACATTCCCTTTAAGTTAAATGTTCTTGGTTTTCTCTAAGGAAATAATGTTGCTTAGAAGTTAAGTATCTTTTCAAAAAATTTGGTTTTAATTGAGGTGATATTGGTTTGTAACACTGTATATGATTTAGGAAAATAGGCTCACAGATCCTCAGATGTGTGTTCATGCCCACCCCCATGTAAGCTCTCATAGTCCTCTGCCATTGATTGGACCCACTACGGAGCCCCCCACCCCTCCTTCTCTGGTCATCTCAATTCTGCAGTTCCGATTTTGGGATTTGTTTTGGTTTAGTTTTATAATTTCCCTTTTGTTTTTCTATATTCCACATATGAATGAAGTCTATCTCCTTCTGATTTATTTCACTTAGCATAATCTCTTCCAGTCCCATTCATGCTGTTACAAATGACAAGAATTCATCTCTTTTTGTAGCTGAGTAGTATTCCATCTTAATCTAATACTTTGTTGTTGGGCATCAAAATTGAATATCTTTTGAAATTTAACTGGAAGCTTTGAAAAATTATTGCACATGAAATCAGTCACACCAACATTTCCTAGCTTTGACAAGTCTATGCTTTATTTTTGATAAATTTGGCAGTTTCTACTGCCCTTTTAAAACATTGGTTGTCAAGTGGTAGGTATTGTTTAGACATTTCTCTTTCTCATTTAAAAAACGGAAATATAATTTACATACATTTAGTGTAGAATTCTTGGTTTTGACAGACATATATAGTCATACAACTACCACCAGAACCATGTGTTTTCTCCCTATGATTTTGCCTTTTTCAGAATGTCATGTGAGTGGACTCATATAGTATATAGCCTTTTTAGTTTGCCTTCTTTCACTTAGCACAGTATCTTTGAAAGTCATTCATGTTGTTGGATGTATCAGTGGGTCATTTTTTTTGTTGCTGAGTATTATTATTTCATTGTACTGATGTACCATAATGTGTTCTTCTGTTCACCAATTGAAAGGCATTTGGGTTTTTCCAGGTTGGGGTTATAATGAAGAATTTACTGTGAATATTTGTGTACAAGATTTTATGTGAACATAGGTTTTCATTTTGCTTGCATAAACACTTGCGAAAGAGGTTGCTGAGTGCTGTGTTGTATATTTTACAATAAAATGCCAAAATTGTTTCCCAAGGTGCCTGTATCATTTTACATTCCCACTAGAGATGTATGAGAGTTACAGTTTACAAATCCTTTTCAGCCCTTGCATGGTATTGTAATTTATAATAAGAAACATTTATTTGGTCTTTGACCCCAGTTCTGCTGTAAAGCTCCTAAATCCCTTGGAGTATCTGAAAGCGAGGAGAGTGGTAAAGGTGTTTTGTTATGTTAATGAAGCAACTTTGGGGAAAGCACCAAAGCCTGGGGCCTGGTTGCTGGGAGAACCAACCATGTGATTAGAGGGTTGGAACTTTCAGTTCCTGCCATCCCAGCACCCACCTCCAGAGAGGGTATAGATGGTATAGAGGTTGATTCAACTTCCAGTGCTAATGATTTAATCAAACTACGCCTATGTAATGAAGCGTCCATTAGAAATCAAAAGGACTGGGTTTGGAGAACTTCCTGGTTGGTGAACACATAGAAATTTGGGGGATAGTGGCACACCTGGGGAGGACCTGGAAAATATGTGCTGTTTTCCTGTATGCATCTCTTTCACCTCTTCTACAATAGCTCAGAGATCTAGTAAGTAAAACATTTCTCTGAGTTCTGTGAATTGCTCTAACAAATTAATTGAACCCAAGAAGTGGTTTGTTGGAACTGACAGTTTATAGTTGATTGGTCAGAAGCACTGGTGATAACTTGGACTTGTGAGTGGCTTCTGTAGTAATAGAATAAGGGGACAGAGACTGTCTTGTGGGACTGAACCTCTTAATCTGTGTGATCTGATACTGTCTCCAGTTAGTGTCAAAGTTTAGTTGAATTGTAGGACACCCAACTGGTGTCCAAAAATTGTTTGTGTTGTGAAACTACCCCTCCTACCTGCCCCACGTTAAAATTTGATGAGCAGAACCTTTTAACTTGGTGTTGTCTAACTTGTTAAATTTCATATATCCTCATAGTTGTATTGATATTGAATAACCAGTAGATATTCAATATCTACCTAATATTTAGATGTATTTACCTAACATGAGATCATTAATATTTTCTCCAATACTTCAAGGTTCTTAATAGTTTTACGTTTCACATTTAGGTCTCATCTACTTGGAGTTATTTTTTATATATGGTTCAACATATGGAAATTGGTTTTTTGCATATAAATGTCTAATTATTCTAGCATCATAATGAAAAGGCTATTCTTCCCTAATTTAATTATCTTTGTATCTCTGTTAAAAATCAGTTGAGTGTACATATAGATGTATGCACTTATATGAGTGTATGTATATATTTGTATGTATGTGTGTATGTATGTGTACATGTAGGTCTATGTCTGATTCTTATGTTCCATTGGTTTCTGTGTTATCCTTTCAACAAAACCATGCTGCCTTGATTATTGTAATTTTATTGTAAATTTTGAAATCAGGTAGTGAGTTTTTAACTTAGTTTTCCTTTTGAAGATTGTTTTGGCTATTCTAGACCTTTGTCTTTCATAAATATTTCAGAGTGACTTTGTTGGTTTCTACATAAAATTCTACTGGAAGTTTGAATGGTATTATATTGAATCTGTAGATCAGTTTGGAGAAAAGTTACATCTTAAGAATATTGGATTTTCAATAACATATATATTTATTTAACATATTTATTTATATTTAACATAAATATTGAACATATTTTATTATATTTATAGCTATGTATTTCATAATGTGGATGCAATTATAAATGATTCTTTCAGTAAAATTCTGTTTTTCAGTTGTTTGTTGCTAGTATATATAAATGCTATGTACTGTTTTAATTGATGCCTACAAAATTTAAGTTGGAAAATAAAGTACAGCAAGCTATGTACCTATAGATTTTAGAATTAATATAATTAGTATAATTGTTTGCAATTAACCAGCAAATGAAAATATATAATTTAAATAAGTAACTGGGAAAAACACCCAATTTTCTGTCCTCATCCATTTCTGAACTATTTTCCTGAGCTTTTCTTTTTCTTTAGCAATTGATTTTTATATATTGATCTTGTATCTTAAACCTTTTAAACTTACTAGTTTTGGTAGCTCTTTTATTAATTTGTTGGGGTTTTCTATGTAGGTAATCAATCATATCATCTGTGAATAAAGTTTTATCTCAGTCCAATTTGTTTGACTTTTATTAATTTTTCTTGCCTTTTTTATGCTGGTTAGGATTTTTATGATGTTAAATAGGAGTGATGAAAATGGACATCACTACTTTATTTCCAACTGCTACTTTGGGGGCATGCAGTCTCGTACCATTATCTTTGATGTTATCTGTAAGTTTTTTTTAAGATGCCCCTTATCTAGTTGAGGAAACTTTATTTTATTCCTAGTTTGCTGAGATTTTTAATCATGAATGGATAATGATTTTTTTCAATTTTTTTTCTTCAAATTTTTTTGTTTTATTTTCTCGAATTTTCTTTCTTTTTAAATCTACTGAGGTCTTATTTTTTTTCTTTTGCGCATGTGGCAGTGTTTTAGTCTTATTGAGCCAGCCTTACATTCCTGAGATAAACTCTACTTAATTTAGAGCATTTTGTCTGAGGCTGGCCCTGTTTTTTCCTTCTTGTGTTGTCGCCAGTCTGGGACTGGGCATCTTTCAGGAGCAAGGCCCCAACACTGCTTCCTCTTACTTCCCATCTAGCATAGAGTGGCTGACCAGTGAACGTTTGTGGCCACTTGAAAGCAGTCATGTACATCAGTGCTGCAGCTGTTGAATTTTCGCCCCTTAGTGGCCCAGAAGAAATGGAAGTGTTGTGCATGGGTCGGGTCTAGTGTCAGTGTAGGTAGAGGGTAATCTTTCATTTTAGAGATTATTTTAGAAACGTAACTTAACTTTGGTCTGTAGGGCACTGCTTTCTAATTATTCTTTCCTTTTTCTGTGGGTTGCGGTTGGCACAGTGGCTGGTAGGCTTGGCCACTCAAATATATAGATGCCAGCCCAGTGCTGGTGCTCTAAAAGGACTTGACTGACCTCTCCTTTTACAGAGGGGTGTGCCTGTGTCAGGGAGAGGTGGAGCAGGAGGGGCCAGGCCTGTCTGGCTCCTAAATGTGCTCCCTCTTAAGCTTCACATGTGACCTTCGTGTTTGTGGTTGTGATATGTTGACCACACACTGCCATGATAATTTGATTTTGTCAGGCATATGCAGAGTCCATCTCAGCTACTTTTCCTCACTGATTGGGAGAGCTGGCTGTGTGGCTGATGGGCACGTTTGCAGCTAACAGACCTGGCTTTGAATCCTGCTCAACTAATTATTACAATAGATGGTTGACCCTGGAAAATTATTTAACTACTTTGAACTTCCATCCACTCATTTTTAAAATGATTGTTTTGAGGATTACATTAAATACCCCCCCCCCTTTTTTTCCTGGCCTGGGGGAGATAAAGGGAATTTTTTTTTTTGAAGGATATTAAGCAGGGAGTGGTGGGCAAGTCTATAGTGAAGTGTAAAATAAATTGCAGATATGATGGGAAAATCCATTAGAAGACTGGCGTGTGGAGAGAAGGTGTTGGTCACTTTCTCTCCAGATGTTTCTGGACTGAAGGGTGGGGAAGGGCATCAGGACTGAGTCTCTGATTTCGCTCTGGAGTAAGGAGGACATGACTTCCAGGCCAGGGTGATGCCTTGGATTGCTTGGTCCTTTTGTTTTTCACTATTTAGTCTGGCTCATTGGAGTGGCAAAGGGGTTCTGGAACTGTGCCAGACCTGGTTAGTGGAACTGATTGCATAATTGTCTGGGATCTGATGGTGCCAGGCCCTAGGACTTGGCGACAATACTCACCCTCCTTTATACATGTGTAGGACCTCACTGCTGGCAGAACATTTTTACCCCATCCTTTCAACCACCCAGTGCGGTAGTGATGAAGATAGTGATCCCAAATCCTATCAGAATGCTCCTACTTCTTTGTGCTCTCTGAGGTCTCTGCTTTCCTCTTCTAAGGCTCTAGATTCTTGAGTACAGACTTTAGGGGAGGAAGCCCCTCCTCCTGCAGAAAGTCAGTGCCCACGCTCTGAAGGACTCAGACTGGGGCTTTTATTAGAGAGCTCATAAAACTTGGTGAGGATCAGAAATTAGATCCAATCTTGTCACCCTGAGATAATTGCATATCATTGTACCTCAACCAACATTAAAACACAGATCTCCTTGTAAAACTTGGCATGCAAAACAGGCTACAGTTAGACACCTGCCACATAAAATATTCAGAGTTATCATTGAGCAGCTGGGACTACTTTTCATTTTGATAATGCTTTTCAACTTGCTTAATGTTTGCACATATTTTACATTTAGTCTTTGTCAATCTTATGATGTTATTTTTGATCCCATTTTATAGTTGATGGTTGAAGGTATAGGGCAGTTAAAAAGAATTTGCCCCAGTTTTCTATGGTCACAGTAAAGTCACAACTCAGAGAGCACAAAATAGCAATTGCTTGCCACTTCCTAATTGTGTGGCTTTGAACAGATTTCTTTATCTCTGAGACACAGATGATTCAGCTATGCCATAAGGTTTTTGTTAGGGTTAAACAAGATAATCCAAGTGAAGTGCTTGGCATAGTGCCTGCAATATAGTAAAGACTCAGGAAATGATAAGTCTTATCATGATACTCCCTTACCTGTTCCACAATTAATGTTTCCAGTTTTTATTCCATTATTATGAGTAACACTGCTATAATTATCATTGTCTAAACGGTTTATATTTTCAGTTGTGTCATTTCCTTGGATTATATTCCAAGAGCAACATTACCAGGTTGAAAGGTATGATCTAGGATCCATTTTTTTTTTTTTTTGCTTTTGTTTCGTATTGCCAAGTAGCCTTTTATTGGGATGATTTCCCTTTAACAAGCTGCTACTAGACCCATGAGAGTGATCCATCCCCCGTGGGTGGTACTTCCCTGTGACCTCTCAGCCCAGCAGCGGGCCCATCAGTCATTCTTAATGAGGGTAGAAAGACCAACAGATTGTAGACTAGTTGGAGCCAACCCTTATAAAACAGGTTATGCCTACAGCAAGACATAGACTAAGCTGGTCAGCAAATTGTACTGAGAACACTGGAAATGACTGCTCTCTCACCTGCTTTCTGCAGGGCTCCATGGGATGCCTGCAGGCACTGTGGATACACTCAGGTGGATACACATGTACACTGTAGGTGAACATGAGGAAGTGGTGTTGGGGAGGTGGGAGCTGCTTCTGAGCTCTGGACCTGGGATTTCAGAAGGAAGGCTATGTATGAGTGGCTCTAGACTATTGCTAGGGCTGCCATAACAAAAGTACCACAGACTGGGTGGTTAAAACAACAGAGATTTATTCTTTTACAGCTTTGCAGTCAAAATCAGGGTGTCAGTAGGGTCATGCTTCCTCTGAAGGTTCTAGGGAAGACTCCTTTCACCCCATGGCATTCTTTGACGTGCACATGCCTCGCTTAAGTCTCTGCCTCCACCTGCATAATGGCCTTTCCTCTTCTGTGTCTGTGTTCACATGCTGTTCCTCTTTCTGTGTCCATATTTTCCTCTTCCTGTAAGGGCACCAGTCACTGGATTAAGGCTCACCATGACCTCATCTTAACTTACAAAGATTCCATTTCCAAATCAGATCACATTCACAGGTGGAGGGGTGGGGAGACTTACCAGACTTTTTGGAGGACACAGTTTAACCCACAACAATGGGACTAAGAAGAGAAAATGGAAAAATGTCAATTTTCCATATCACAGTCTGCCTGGTGGAGAGTGTGTGGATGGAGATGTTATGGACTGAGGTAGTGCTGCTGTGGGGATGCTGCCAGTTGTCAAGGGCCAGTGCTACTGTTTTTCTCCGACTCCCCCACCTAGGGGACTGGTGGTCGATTATGTACAATGAATCATCTGGATGATCAGGTGGGTATGGCTGGGGTGCTGCAGCAGTGGAAGAAAGAGCTTAGTTACTGAGGGAAACTGGCTTCCTAGGAATCAGTGGAAGGTTAAGAGGAAGAGCACGGAACTGGGCAAGTATGCAGAGCTCATGTTAAGTCTCAGGCCACTTGGAATACCATGACTTCATTTTCCCCACACAAAGCTGAGGGAGCTTTTGAGGCCCTTCCTGCTTTGACATCACATAATTCTCACTTGAGAGGTAAGGTTTAGAGAAACCCAAGCTCCCTGACCCTAAGGACCGCTGTGACATCTATCTGGATAATGGGTTGTGAGCAACTAACTTGTAAGGTGCCTTAGGAGGAAACAGCCAGATGGGGCCCAGGACTTAATTTCTATATATGTTGTGGAGTGGGTCAATATTCTTTTTTTCCCCTTTGTGGATATGCAGTTGTTTCTGCCCTATTTACTGCAAATAAAACGCTTTTCTTTTTTGTTTAGGCACTATTTTTTTAATTTTTAAATTTAATTTATTTTTTTAAGATTATTTATACAAGATGTGTGGGAGGGTGAGAGGATTCATCAGAGACAGAGCAGGGAAAAGAATAGGCAGACTGATGAAATACACTGCTGAGGGGAGCAGCGGGTGAGACAGGAGAGGTCTGCCTTGCCATATGGGCATCTCTGTGGCCGGCGGGGATCGAACCCGTGCTGCAGAGGCTGCGAACAGTTTCATAGTGCTGCGCTCAACCACCCACACCACCAAGGAGGCCCTAGGCACTGTTTTTTAATACTCATTTTATAGATGAAGAAACTGAGAGATAAAGTATCTTCTTCATGGGTTCTCAAACTGATAGAGACAGACCTGGAATTTGAAACTAGAGCCTATATTTTTAATGCTTGTGCTCTGTTTCCTTCTCGTGCTGAACTTTGAGGTTTTGGCCTCAGTGCAGGCAGCTCAGTGGAAAGTGTTAGGGGAGAATTCAGGAGGGGGGGGGTTGAGTTTAGTTTGCTATAGAGTTGAGAGACTGTGGGATACCTGAGTAAGCTACATTGCTGAATGGGTGCGGGGAGGATAGAAAAGTACGGGCAGAGTAAGTAGGAGGGAGGTAGCTAAGCAAGGGAGAAGGGAGCTGAAAGGGAACATCATTAAGCCCAACCTGAACTTCTCCTTTTTCATTTACCATCCAAGGATTGTTACCCTGTCTCTTCAACACTGGTCCAGAGAGCACATGGCATAGGCAAGATCCAGTTCAGATCGTTTGGATCCATGTGGTAAGGGTGACATGAATGAGAACCCTGATACTGAAGAGGAGAAATGGATTAAGTGGGGCAGGCAGAATCAGCAAGTGTCAACTCTTTGTCAAACAAACCTGCTTTATACCTTAATCCAGCCCTGAAGCTTACTATTGACCTGCAGTACATCACTTCATTTCTGTGCATTTTCCTCCTCTGTAAAATGAGAATAACACAACCTTACTGAATTAAATCACAGAATGGACATTGTAAGGCACTTAGCATAGTATCTAGCACATACTAAAGACTCAAGATATAGTGGGTTAGTTCTTAAGGTTCAGTGTTTTAAGCATGTGGACAGTGCCTGGAATGGTGGAATCTCAGGGAAGCTTGCTAAATGTCCCCCAGAGACACAGAATTCTTCAACTTAAGTTGCACAATTTGGCAGTTTTAAAACATGTGGCCAGGAAATCAGAATAAGAAACTGGCATTGTGAACTGAAACTGGTCTCTAAATGCTCAAGGTGGCACAGGAGGCCATCCAGATGGCTGATGCTGAGCCAACATAACTTTAAAGACTTCCTTGGGAAGGACATCACCTGCTGGTCTAGATTCTGCATGGGGTTCCCACAGGCCTGGGGCTGCTGATTGGACAGGGAGGATGTTGCAGCTCAAGGTGAGCAGAGAGCTCCCAGACTGTGAGTAAGAGAGCCCCTTTGCCTGTGGAAGGGACGGCACTTTCCATTGAATCATAGAAGCCTGTATCTGTCTCTGGTTTTGATGAACATTTCCTGCAAGATCTAGCTATACTTCCAGAAAGGCTTTTTTAAAAATGGAGTTTGTGTGATCAACCTTTTGAATCCAGTCCACTCCTCAAGTGAACATCATGCAGAGTCAATCAGGTATTCTTGGGTGCTTACTGAGTACCAGATTCTGCTAGTTAGGGACACTGCTTCTGTTCTCTAGGAGCTCACAGTCTAGTTGGGAAGGTCACACACACACACACACACACACACACACACGGTGAGTGCCAAATGTAAATGACCAAACATGTGAGAAGTCCATAAAGCAGCCTGGGCAGAGCATAGGAATAAACCACCTTCTACAGGATGTCAAGGCAATGATACCCATTCAAGTCCTTTAGCATCTCCAACCCCTCACCTTCCCCTTCCACTGGTAATAACTAGCAGTTCTGTGCTCACTGAGAAGATGGCACTGTAAATGGATTAAATAAATGACTTGTGATGACTCTATGAGGTGAGCTCTGTTAGTACCCCTATATCTCAGAGGTAGAAGCTAAGGGCCAGAGATGGCAGAAGACTTGTATACGGTTACACAGTAAGAGTGCTGGGTGTGAAGCCAGCAGTTTTGATCCAAAACCTTCCTTGTTAGGCCTGAAGGGTTCATCTGACTAGTAATTGGTGGCATTCCTCTTTCAAATATAGAGCAGGAGGATTATTGACATTTCTTTCATGATCTTAATATACAATCACATGGTGTCCCAACTAGGTTTTAACTAGAGCCTTCTGTACATTCCACCCTGGCACTAAGTTCAGCTAAAGTCCTAATTTCAGAAGAGGAGGCAGCAAGACTGAAATGCTGTGTTTATTGACCAATTTAGACTGTCTCGGGGCACAGCTTTGAGGATTAGCACACACTGTGGATGAATATTTTAACAATCCATGGCAAGATGTCAGCATCTTGGACTTAGACACAAGAATTATTCTCAGACAGGGTTTTTTTTTTTTTTTCAGTGTCATAAATTTAACCAGCTGGAATTCTTTTCCATCCTATTCAACATCCTGAAGTCAAGAATTTTGCTTTTTATTGGGAAATCTGCATTTCATTGTATAGATAGAACACTATGTCCTTGTCTCTCTGGGTCTCCGGAGAAGCTGAGTCTTTATTGCAGACACTGGGTGTCCTAAGGGCTCAAATACCAAGTCTGTTTCAAGCACGAGAGCCCCAAAACATAGCAATACTCTGAAAAATACCGTGAAAGACACACTGTCCACTCTAATGCAGCCCAAGTCTTTACATGAGAGCATGGGCAAGCACCACAAATTGAGGAGAGGTGCTGCTTCTCAGCAGTCCAGCCTCCAACAAGTCTCTGGTCAAGAGCCCCATGCTGGGCCCGCCAGGGGTGGCCACTGTCATGCCCTCCAGATGGGATTGCAGAGTGAGAGGAGGGGTGGTTTAACAGACAGATTGAAGTCATCACTCAAGTCACTGATGGCCTTCAAAATCATCCTCTTTAGTAATATTCCAATGTGCAAATGTACCCAAATTTTTTTATCCATTAACCTGTTGAATGCTACCTATTGTGGCTAATCCTGAATTGAATTGTTGTAAGCATCTGTGTACATTCTTTCGTGTGAACATAAACTTCTCTAGGATAAATACCCAGTTATTGGGTTGCAAGGTCACATACAAGTAAATGTCTAACTTATTAAGAAACTGACAAACTGCTTTCCCAGATATTTTCATTTTTAATATTAATAAAAGCTGACTGTACATAAAAAAAAAAAAGAAAGTATGTACTTATTCCAGTGATGCTGCCATGGCTCAAAATGGTTTTGGAATTTTAGTTTTAGAATCACATTTACAATTTAATACAGTTTCTTCAAAAAAATTGAATAGAATTTTGCTTTATTTATTTAGCCATTTCTGCAAATATTTAAATCTCATTACTTAAAAGGTTATATAGGTTTATAAACTTATTGTTCTACTACCTAGGAGAAATTACTGGTAAAAATTTGAAGGCCACATCCTACCAAACCAGTCATTTAAGATTTGGTCAATCTAATGGGTAGTCAGTGCTATGTCATTCATTTATACTTACCTCTAGTGATATTGGACATTTTTTTTCGTTGCTTGTGACTGACTGTGCTTGTTCTGGGCTCTTTTTTTCTATTAAAATAAATTGTCTTTATTTCTTGAGTTATAGAAGCTCTTTCTTTAATACTGATATTTGGACAGTCTTTTTGAACATGTATTAGGTTTTTGAAGTTACTACCATGTGGTATGATTGAGTCAGGCTAAGTTGACTTCAGCGATGTTATTTTAATAACCATGTGTCCGGGAGAACTTAAGCCTGTCATGTACTGGAATCTGATATAATCAGGTTAGACTGTGTTGGAGTTATGATGAGGATGAATCATTGATTGACTACTTAAAAAAATGGTGAAAACTTGATGAATACATACCTTAAGTGTTTTAACTTGATATACAATTATTAAATAGCTAGTTGCCAAACTTTCATTATGGGATCAGAATCTTTTCTTTGCCTGTGAGCTCCACCATGGGAATCTGTGTTATCGTGGGTGCATCTTGCTCTAATGCATTTTCTACACTTTCAGTTGAAATATTTGTAATGTGGCATGAAACTTACACACTTTCAAAGCAATTGGAATGCAGAAACTTCTAAATTTTTATGATTTTTTTCCTTCAATTTTTACAGTTGATTCATCTATACTTAATTCAACAGTGAATTTTTTTGCAATTCATCTTTATCATTAAATTTAATTATCACAGAAACATCTATTATAGCCATATTTTATTTTCTATAATATTCAAATTAATTACTTTATATAATAGTTGAATCATTTAAATTGTATGGTATTTAAATCAACTATGATATTTAAATCATGGATTTAGTCATATAATTTGCATAATAAATACAATTAGCACAAATGGTTTGGGAAAAAACCAGCTGACTTGTGCAAACAGCTAATCTGAAGGGGCAGAAATGTGCAGATGGATTAGAGAATAAGGTACCAGCTCTGGCAATCAGTGCAATATGGCACAAATCAGTATCTTTTTTAGAGGGAACAGAAACTATTGACTAAAAGGTTGATCCTTTCAGTGGAGTTTATTTAAAGGGACTCTAATTAACATTTATTGAGTGCCAAGTGTGCTAAATGCTTTGCATGCATTATTTCATTTAATCCTTACAACACCCTATGAGGTATAAATACTAATATCTTCATAAATGACAAAACCAACAAAGAGCAAAGTTTTTTAATTTATTTATTAAAAATTTTTTTTAAAGATTTTTATTTAGTTATGCATACAAGAGCTGGGGTACAGGCCAGAAATGCAGGGGGTGAGAGGATTCACCAGAGACAAAGCGGGGAACAGTACAGGCAAACTGACTGAAACACACTACTGAGGGGAGCAGTGGGAGAGACAGGAGAGGTCTGCTTCTCCATGAGGGTTTCTCTCTGGCCGGCTGGGGATCGAAGAGGCCGTGGATTGCTTCACAGTGTGATGCTTAACCCCTTGTGCCACCAGGGAGGCCCAGAGGTTTTTAATTTATGCAAAATCATGTAGGTATTGAGTTCCAGAGCCAGGATTTGAAAGTAAGTAGTTTGATGCAGACATTGTAGTCTAAACTATCATAGAAATAATTTTTTTAAAAGATTTTATTTTTATTTATGCATACAAGAGCTGGGGCATAGACCAGAGATGCGGGGCATGAGAGGATTCACCAGAGGCAGAGTGGGGAACAAAACAGGCGGACTGACTGAAATACACTGCTGAGGGGAGTATCGGGCGAGTCAGGAGAGGTCTGCTGTGCCATGTGGGTTGCTTCCTGGCCAGCTGAGGATTGAACTCTCTGCTGCAGAAGCTATGGATTGCTTCACAGCGTGGTGCTTAACCCCTTGCACCACCAGGGAGGCCCCATAGAAATAATTCCATAGAGAAATCCAGAAGGGACAGATATAAAATCTCTGTGTGTACAAAAATAGAGGTAGGGATTTGAAGCGATTGGGCTGTAACAGGTTAGCACCATATCTTGAACTAGTGAATGGGCCATGCTCTTGACCTTTCATACATTTCCACCCAAAGGATGCATATTCAGTTGGAGGGTACGGAAGGGTTCTTGGCATAAGGATGAGCCGTGGATATTAATTTAAATCTGATTCTGGACTCACCAACCAGAATTTCCAATAACTGTGTTTCATCAAGCCTATCAGAAATGGGTAAATTAGAGATTGTTTGAGTTTTGTCTAAAGACCTGCATCAAATGCCTAAAACTTTTGTTAGAGGCATACCTCAGCCTTCTTATTAAGGAAGGACACACAAGTTAGTCAAGGCAGTCTTTTATTAACTACTACTGAATTGTCTAGAGTTTATTTTATGTGCCAGGGACCTAGGTGAACAACATACAGCCCCCAAGGACCTCATGAAGATGGATGAGATATACAAGAAAGTTTCTATAAGGATTTTAAACATAGATAAGCAGAGGACACTCCAATAGAATCTACCTGAAGACATACTAAACAGACAACAGGTAAGGATGTTTCTGGAGGTCAAGTGGGAAGAAGCTGGTGCAGGTAGAAGGAGCAGCAGGTGCAGAGAGGAGAAGGTCTGTGGATCACAGGGGATGTCTGAAGACCTGGCACTGGTGCACCAAGGCCATATCATATCATTTTGGAGAATTTGGACTTCAACCTGAAGAAATGTAGCATACCATGGGAAGACTTTGCATGGGGGAGTGCTGTGATCTTTTTAGAAAGATCTCTTGGTTGAAGTAGAAAATGACTTGGGGGTGGATGTGGTGGGCTAGGTTGAAACTAGAGGAATAATTAAGTTGTTGGATTAATTCAAGTGATAAGTGAGACCCTGACTGAAAGTCATAGAGATGGCCATTACAGGGGCTAGGATCAGATTGGAGGTAGGATGATAAATAATGTTGTCCTGGATTGCACAAAAATAACACCCGGTTTAGGTCAGGACAGAGTTTTACTCTGGGCTCTGCTGCTGCTGAGCTAGAGTCTTAGCCTCTCTGAATCTCATTAAAATTCCCCCTCTAGTCTATATCTAGGATCAAATGAGGTCATGTATATAAAAGCAATAAAGGAAGCTGTTTGAAGCAACTTGGCTGGATGAGAGGTCTCAGGACGGGCCTGGGACAAGCAATTTGGTGAGCTGAGGCCTATTACCGTCTCTCACTGTTTTGAGAATTACCACAGAGGCCAAAGGAGTGGGTGAAAGGCTAGCACCCATCCGCATTTCTGGGGAACCAGCTCCAATTTTCCTTTCCTTAGTACTTTGAGGCCTCTCCTACTCTGGAGACCTCTCAGTTCTTCCAAGTTCCACTCTGCATTTTTATGCCTATTATACCATCTTTGGGGCCAAAGCCAATACCACAGCATTTGGGCACCACTGCAAGTGATAAAAATAAGTTTGAAAAGCAGACCAATCCCCAGAGCTTCTGCAACAGCAGCAGCAAAGAAAACTACAAAGCCTCAGGGCACTGACTGAGAAGGGTCCAGAATCTGGTACCATTAGGGGCCCAAAAGTGCTCTGTGCCTCTGCCTGCATTCTGCCCATAACTGAGGATTGTTGGACCATATGCCCCAGAAGCACACCTGGCAGCAATGAAGTGGAAAAGGAGAATGCACACACATAGGCCAGGGTGTCAGCTCTACTATAGGCTGCTTTAGGACTGCTTTGCCCCAGAGTTAAAAACTTAGGGCCATAATCCATCACATACAATTTCTTCATATCAAAGAACAGGTGTCCTGAGATTGCAATAATAAGAACAATATGGGTGTTGGAGTCAGAGCTGAATTCAAGTTTCAGCCTGTGTGACTTCAAGAAATCACTGAATTCCCCTAAACTTGTTTCCTCCATTTAAAAAAAAATAAGGATAATATTGCCTGCTTTGCATAACTACCTATTGCGAAGATTAAATGGGGATGTAAGATGCATTCCTGTGACATAAGAGGTTCCATTATATAGGAGCTCCATTAATTAGGAGTTCCATTATTATTATTACTAATAGGTGCTCAATAAATATTTGAATGTGTAGTATA
The DNA here is from genome assembly GCF_964194135.1 of Talpa europaea. Classification (NCBI taxonomy): domain Eukaryota; kingdom Metazoa; phylum Chordata; class Mammalia; order Eulipotyphla; family Talpidae; genus Talpa; species Talpa europaea. Next base: position 104,025,861 of record NC_140070.1, on the reverse strand, counting down.
GCTAAATGGAAAACTGAATGTGTTAGGGTAGACTTGATACAAAGCAAAACCAAAAATAAGTGCATACTCTAAATAAGCCTGCGGTGGTTAGCACTGAGATTTATGTGCTTCAATTCATCCCACCTGTTGCCCCGGTGAACCAAATTCTAGGAAAATGCCAGTAAATTTGGATGAGAGTTGTAGTGGTATGTTACAAGGGACAATATTCCAATTAAAAGCTATATTTTTCCTGGGACCTCCCTGGTGGTGCAGGGGTTAAAGACAGTGCTATCAAGCTATCACCAGCCACTGTGGCACAAGTTTGATCCCAGGCCAGGGAGCTACCCACATGGCGCAGCAGGCCTCTCCTGCCTAGTCTGCTGCTCCCTCAGCAGTGTATTTCAGTCAATCTGCCTGTTCTGTTCCCTGCTCTCTCTGGTGAATCCTCTCAGCCCCCTCCCCACCCCACCTCTGACTTATATCCCAGTTCTTGTACACATAAATGAATAAATCTTTTTTAAAAAATATATATATTTCCCCTACTTGTTCATAGGCAAGGATGAGTCTCTTTCCAGGTAAAGGAGGAGGAGAGCTACTTCACTGTTGTGCGTTCTCCATATGTTGGTTTCAGACTAATTATGTTCCTTATTTGCCTATGTAAGGACATCATCACAGACGCTGGGTGCTCAGGTGCCAGGCCCCCTTGTACCAAGTTCTGTTCTGAGAAGAGCGGACTTGTAGTTTTGAGATATGATAAATCACAGTATTTACTGTTTCTTCTTTCTCTCCCAACCTTTCTACCTAGAATTTTTACCATTGAATAAGTGGGAAAGATCACATTAGCCTTTAAAGTTCCTGTCAGAGTCCTCTGTTCTGGTTGGTTTGATCAATGAATAACTTAGGTATAAAAGGAGAAGTTTCCAAGTCTCGAGCACTAGTGGTGACTGAGAGCAGGGTTGGGTCTGTTTGCCTTCCTCACCATGCTTGCCTTTTGGGTGTAGAGACTTTACTGAGGTTTCGAAGCTCCTCTAGATCAAGAAAGAAATGATTGGTATTCATACATGTTCCCCTTCTCCTTTTTTCAAAGTTTAATTATGGGGGCACATGCATCTTTGGGAAGGAAGACCAGCTTGCTAATTTACATTTTGAAAACTGCCTCTGATCCAAACTCTTATCTTTGATGGACAAAAAGAAAGAGAAAAAAAAAACGGACATAACAATTATCATATATGAAGTAACTATCTCTGTTGATCATAAAAGATGAAAACAGCCAAAAAGTGGTGGAGATTGAAGCTTTTTGTGCTCTGGGTTGGAGAAAGGCAGTGGCTACCAAGAGCTAGGCTTCTTGGAAATAAAGGAACCAAAAGTGCTCTATTGGCATTGACAAGGCAGACTCAGACTAGAAGTCAGGGGCTGCAGGAGAGCCCACCACATCATGGAAGAATGCTGGGTGCAGGAGGGAAAGAAGACCGTCAGCCTGCTGACTGAGACTCTTGACAGTCAGAGAAGTTGTGGGCTGAGGAAAGCAAGGAACAAGCACATAACCTGGCTACAAGGGACCGAGCCCAGCTGTTCTGTTTGCTGGTTCTACAACCATCATCACCATGTTCTCATGGGGTTGTAATAACTCCTGTTTCTGCACTGGGGGCTTGGAGGGTCAGGAGAAACAAGGTGAGGGAGGGAGAAAGACAAATTAACAGAAATGGGAAGGAAAGGAAAGTCTGCAAGTTGACTGCCTGTCTGTGGGGAAGCCTTGTCTTCCAAAAGGACATTGCTGCTCCAAAATTGCAAATAGCAAATCAAGACAGAGTAAAACTAGTGTTGAATCTAGAATATCATTCTTAGAGAAACTATCCTATAAGCATAAGAGCAAAACAAGACCAAGGGTGTAAACACACAGACTCTCACTAAAAGAACTATTAAAATTTATACTTTATAAAGAAAAAATAAACAATGAAAATAGTTGCACACTGTGAGAAACAGTGGCAAACACAAAAATTGATAAAAGTAAGTTTATAATTGTTTAACTGTTAATGCAAAAAAATGCCTAAGAGTGTTTTAAAAGCATGATTAAAATGAAAACTAGACAACAATAGTAAATTGGGACTGACTGTCCGGGGGAAAATGTTAAAGTCATATTCAGAGTTAGGCTGATAATTAATTGATTTTATAAGTTGAGTTTTGCTGCATAAAATACCACTGCAGAACTTAATTGCTTAAAACAAATGCCATCTTTTTCAGCTCTCAAATTTTTGGATTGATTGGGCAGCTTTTCAGATCTGGGCCAGCTAATTTGATCCTTATCTTTTTTTCTTTCTTTTTTCTTTTTTTTTATAATAAATTTTATTTTTATATTCCCCATACAATTGCAACCCCCCATTCTGACCCCAATCCCTCCCCTCCCGCCCCCCACCCCCCAAAAAGTGTCTCTGGTTCATAGTTTTTGTTGATTTTGATTTTCACTTTCTTATAGTTATTCATTTTCCTGGTCCCTTATTTAAGTTTTCTAGATTCCTGCTATGAGTGAGACCATCCGGTATTTTTCTTTTTCTTTTTGGCTTATTTCGCTGAGCATGATCCCTTCCACTGCCATCCATGTTGCCGCAAATTGCATGTGTTTATCTTTTTTGAATGCTGAGTAATATTCCATGGTATATATGTACCACATCTTCTTGATCCAGTCATCTATTCTTGGGCATTTGGGCTGTTTCCAAAGCTTAGCTATTGTAAACAGTGCTGCCATAAACATAGGGGTGCAGGTGTTCTTTGGAATTGATGTTTCTGTGTCCTTTGGGTAAATACCTAGGAGTGGAATTGCTGGATCCTATGGAAGCTTATGTTTAGTAGGTCAAGAAATCTCCACACAGCTCTCCATAGTGGTTGGACCAGTTTGCACTCCCACCAACAGAGCAGGAGAGTTCCTTTTTCTCCACAACCTCGCCAACATTTGTTGTTGCTAGTTTTTTTAATATGTGCCATTCTCACTGGTGTAAGATGGTATCTCATGGTAGTTTTGATTTGCATTTCCCTGATTACAAGTGATGTTGAACATTTTTTCATATGCCTGTTGGCCATTTGCATTTCCTCTTCAGAGAAGTTTCTTTTTAGCTCTTCTGCCCATTTTTTGACTGGGTTATTTTCTTTGTTGTTGTTGAGTCTCATCAGCTCTTTGCAGATTTTTATGATCAGTCCTTTATCATTAGTGTTGGGTGCAAAAATGTTCTCCCAGTCAGTGGGGTTTCTCTTTGTTTTTGTTATTGTCTCTTTTGCTGCACAGAAGCTCTTTAATTTGATGAAGTCCCAGCTGTTTATCTTTGCCTTCACTATCACTGCTTTGGGTGATGTATCTGTAAAGATGTCTTTGATGTGCAAATCACGTAGTGTTTCGCCTATATTTCCTTCTATATATTTTATGGTTTCAGGTCTTATGTCTAGTTCTTTAATCCGTTTTGAGTTGATTTTTGTGTATGGTGTGAGGTAGTGGTCAAGCTTCATTCTTTTGCATGTAGCGACCCAGTTTTCCCAGCACCATTTATTGAACAAACTTTCTTTGCTCCAATGCATAGTCTTTGCTCCTTTGTCAAAGATTAGTTGACCATAAATCTGTGGGTTTATTTCTGGATTTTCTATTCGATTCCATTGGTCTGTATGTCTGTTCTTGTTCCAATACCATGCAGTTTTGATGATTATGGCTTTGTAGTATAGTCTGGGAGTGTGATGCCTCCATTCCCTTTTTTCTTTTTCAGGAGAGCTTTGGCAATTCGGGGTTTTTTTGTGATTCCATATGAATTTCATCAATAATTGTTCTATTTCTTTGAAGAATGACATTGAAATTTTGATTGGAATAGCATTGAATCTGTATATTGCTTTTGGTAGGATGGCCATTTTAATAATGTTTATTCTTCCAATCCATGAGCAGGGGATGTCTTTCCATTTCTTTGTGTCTTCTTCTATTTCTTTTAAAAGTGTTTTATAGTTTTCTTTGTATAGGTCCTTTATCTCTTTTGTTAGATTTATGCCCAAATATTTGATTTTTTTTGTTTCAATAATAAAAGGGATGGTTTTTTTGATTTTTTCTTCTTCAGATTTATTGTTTGTGTATAGGAAGGCTACTGACTTTTGTGTGTTGATTTTGTATCCTGCCACTTTACTGAACTGATTGATGAGCTGAATTAGTTTTTCCGTGGAGTTTTTGGGGTTCTCTATGTATATTATCATATCATCTGCAAATAGTGATAGTTTGACTTCTTCTTTTCCTATTTGGATTCCTTGGATGTCTTTCTCTTGTCTTATTGCTCTCTCTAGGACTTCCAGTATTATATTGAAAAGCAGTGGTGAGAGTGGACATCCTTGTCTTGTTCCAGATCTTAATGGAATTGCTTTCAGCTTTTCACCATTGAGAATGATACTGGCTGTTGGCTTGTCATAGATGGCCTTTATGATGTTGAGGTATGTTCCTTGTGTCCCAAGAATTTCAAGGGCTTTTATCATGAATGGGTGTTGCACTTTGTCAAAAGCTTTCTCAGCATCTATTGATATTATCATATGGTTTTTATATTTCTTTTTGTTGATGTGTTGGATAACGTTGATTGATTTTCGGATGTTAAACCATCCTTGTGTCCCTGGAATGAATCCTACTTGGTCGTGGTGAATTATCTTATGGATACATTGTTGGATTCTGATAGCTATAATTTTGTTGAGGATTTTTGCATCAGTGTTCATTAGGGAGATTGGCCTGTAGTTTTCCTTTTTTGTGTTGTCCTTATTCGGTTTTGGTATTAGTGTAATGTTGGCTTCATAGAACGTGTTTGGTATTGTCTCTTCCTTCTCAATTTTTTGGAAGAGTTTGTGAAGGATAGGCGCCAATTCATCTCTGAATGTTTGGTAGAATTCGTTTGTAAATCCATCAGGTCCTGGGCTTTTGTTTTTGGGGAGGTTTTTGATTACCATTTCAATTTCGCTGCTTGTAATTGGTCTGTTTAGGTGTTCTATTTCTTCTTTGTCTAGCTTTGGGTGATTGTAGAGTTGTAGGAATTTGTCCATCTCCTCTAGATTGTTGAACTTGTTTCCATACAACTCTTCATAGTAGTTACTGATTATTCTTTTGATTTCTGCTGTGTCCGTTGTGATTTCTCCTCTTTCATTTCTGATCCTGTTTATTTGTGCTTTCTCCCTTATTTCCTTTGTGAGTCTGGCTAGGGGTTTGTCTATTTTATTGATTTTTTCGAAGAACCAGCTCTTGGTTTCATTAATCTTTTGGATTGTTTTTTTAGTTTCAATTTCATTTATTTCTGCTTTGGTTTTTATTATTTCTTTTCTTCTACTGGTTTTGGGTTTTTTTGGTTGTTCTTTTTCTAGATCTTTGAGCTTCAAGATTAGGTTGTTTCTTTGAGTTCTTTCTTGTTTCTTGATGTGAGCTTCTATTGCTATATATTTTCCTCTTATTACTGCTTTTGCTGCGTCCCATACATTTAGGATATTGGTGTCCTCCTTGTCATTCAATTCAAAGAATTTTTTAATTTCCTCTTTGATCTCCTCATTAGTCCAGTGGTCTTCCAGTAGTGTGGTTTTTAGTCTCCATGAGGTAGGAAAGTACCTTGCCTTCTTTTTATGGTTTATTTCTAGCTTGATGCCTTCATGGTCAGAAAAGATGGTTGGTATGATTTCAATCTTGGTGTATCTGTTGATGTTTGTCTTGTGCCCCAGTATGTGATCGATCCTGGAGAATGATCCGTGTGTGCTTGAGAAATATGTGTACTCCGTTTTTTTGGGGTTTAGTGTTCTATAGATGTCTGTTAAGCCCAAATGCTCTAGGTCCTTATTTAGAGCTTTAGTTTCTTTACTTATTTTTTGTCTTATTGATCTATCCATTGTTGATAGTGGTGTGTTGAAGTCTCCCACTACATATGTGTTTTCTCTGATGTCTGTTTTCAGAGATGACAACAGTTGTCTGATATATTTTGGTGCTCCTTCGTTTGGTGAGTATATGTTAATTAGTGTTATTTCTTCTTGAAGTATTGTCCCTGTGATCATAATGTAGTGACCGTTGGGATCCCTTTTTATTTTTTTGAGTTTGAAATCTGTTTTATCTGATATAAGTATAGCTGTTCCTGCTTTCTTTTTTGGTCCATTTGCTTGTAGGATTGTTTTCCATCCTTTAACTTTGAGTCTATTTTTATCTTTTGTAGCTAAATGTGTTTCCTGGAGACAGCAAAAGGTTGGGTTTTGTTTCTTAACCCAGGCTGCAACTCTGTGTCTTTTTATTGAAGAGTTTAGTCCATTTACATTTAGGGTTAATATTGATATGTTGGCATCTGTATTTGCCATTGTGTTTGTCTTTCCTTTGATTTTATTTATTCTTTTAATAACTTTTTTTTTTCTTGCCTTCTTTCGTTGTTATTCGTCCCTCTGAGGTTCTGGCTTTAGGATTCCTTGTAGTATTTTTTTGGAGTGGGGGTTTATTGGTAATGAAGTTCCATAGTTTCTGTTTGTCTGGGAAGGTCCTTATTCTTTCTTCATAGAGGAAGGAAAGCTTTGCGGGATAGAGTATTCTTGGTTGGCATCTGTTTTCTTGGAGTCTGTTGACTATGTCCTTCCACTCTCTCCTTGCCCGTAGTGTTTCTTCAGAGAAGTCTGATGTCAGCCTGATTGGTTTTCCTTTGAATGTTATTTGTTTTTTCCCTCTTGTCAGCTTCATTATTTTTTCCTTGTACTGGATTCTTGGGAGCTTCACTATTATGTGTCTTGCTGTATTTTTCCTTTCGTCATGGAAGTTTGGTGTTCTTCTTGCTTCTTGTATATCAATTTCCAGCTCCTTCTTCACATTTGGGAAGTTCTCTTCAATTATCTCCTGGAATATTTTCTCTGTTCCTACATCTCTCTCCTCTCCTTCTGGTATTCCTATAACTCTTATATTTCCTTTCCTCATGGTGTCCGATAGTTCCCGAAGTCTTTCTTCGTTCTTTTTCCTTCGTACTTCTCTTTCCTTTTCTGTTTTGGTTCTTTTTATTTCTGTGTCTTCAAGAGAACTTATTCGTTCTTCCATTTCATCTATTCTGCTTTCATTGCTTTTCCCAGAATTCTTTAGTTCTTCCATTAATTCTTTGATCTCCTGCATTTCTTTTACTTCCCTCTTTAGGGACTCAATTTCATTCTTCTGATCATTGATTATTTTTCCCTTATCATTGCTTTCCTTTATGAGTTCTGTCATTTTTTTAATCATGGCAATTTTAAATTCTCTTTCTGGAAGGCTCAGAAGTTCTTCCAAGTTACTGTCGTTGCAATCTGGGTGCTGGTTTTCTTTTTGTCGTGTGCTTCTTCCCTGAGGAGTTGTTATGTTGCGTGTGGTTCTTCTACTCCCTACTGTCTGTTTTCTAATTTGCTGTATGCGTTGGGACACTGTGTTGCTGGGACTGGCCGGCATCTTGGGTGAGCTTCTCTGCTCCCCTCTGGCTCCTCCGGGAGCCATCTGTCAGTTTCAAGCAGTCTTTACTGAAGAAAGGTCCCTGTTCTAAAATGCCGATGTGGGGACACACTCCCCTGTGCTCCTGGTCTGCCCCGGCGGTGGGTTCCCTCTCCCCCTCTGGGCTTGGACTGCAGGCCAGAGGTGTTCTGGTGTGGGCGAACTTCCCCGGCTCACCTCTGGCTCCTGAGGGAGCCTTCTGCAGGCAGTCTTTACTGAAGAAATGTCCCTGTTCTAAAATGGCAATGCGGGACACACTCCCTGCGTGTCCAGTCTCAGGCACACTCTTCTGTGCGCCTGGTCTGCCCCGGCTTTGGGTACTCGCTCCCCCTGTGGGCTCAGACTACTGGTCGGCAGGGGCCCGGCATGGGCTAACTTCCCAGCTGGCCACTGGCTCCTCCAGGAGCCTCTGCTGGTTTCAAGTTGCTAGGTGGTGCCAGAGATCTCTCCTAGAGCCCTTGGGGAGCTGTTTTTTTTTTTTTTTTTTCATCCCGTGGGACAGGAAACAGAGCGGGAATGGTAGGGTAAATCTCAACAGCTTTGGGGTGCTGTGTCTGCCTTGTGTCCCACCGTCGTGGAGAACCCACTCCCCGAATTTTGTGCCCCGGATCTCAGTTCCAAAGCCCTCATGTCCAGGACGCGGGCTGTAGCCCAGTTCAGTGTCCACAGAATGGCGTCTTTTGCACCCCGCTCCCGTGTTTGGGTGCCTGGTTCCTGGATACTCAGTGAGGGACTTTCACCCTCAGTGAGGGTCTTCGCGCGCATCTCCCTGCAAGCCCAGGTCGCAGGCGCAGGGACCTGGGCAGCCGCGATCCCAATCCACGTTTGCTTTTCAACCGAGCTGCTTTTCCGCGCTATCCCGATCCTGATCTGCGTTTGCTTTTCCAGCCCGCCGCTTTTCCACGCGATCCCGATCTGCATTTGCTTTTCCAGTGCACCGCTTTTCCGCGCAAGCTTACCGGGCTGCCCGGGGCTGTGTGCTGGTCCTGGCCTCCTCCTGGGGGGCGGGGTCTCTGTTTAATGGCGCCCGGAGCTCACCTCCGCGGCGAATCCTGCAGGGTTCTCCACAGCTCCCGTTCACGGGGTGTGGTGGCTGCAATAGTTCATTTCCACTCACAGTCCCGCTTGCTGCGTCGTTTGTTCTTGTTGGTCGTTTTAGTGTGTTTTTTTCCTCCTCTCTGCTGGTTGGAGAGTGCTGACTCTGTGGGTGGGGGAGGGGAGCAGGGTTCTGCGCTTTCCTCCCTTCTAGTCCTCTTTTATGGCTACTTTCTTCTTCGGGTAGTTTGCTGGAGTCGTCCGTTTATCTTCCGTGTCCCAGTTCTCACTGGGACCTGCCGCTTTTCCTCCCTATTAACTATTTTTAATGGGAGATCTTACTCGCAGCGTCTCCTCTCCCCCATGTTGCTCCGCCCTCCTTGATCTTTATTTTTTTTAAAGATTTATTTATGCATACAAGAACTGGGGTACAGGCCAGAAGTATGGGGGTGAGAGGATTCACCAGAGACAGAGTGGGGAACAGAACAGGTAGACTGACTGAAATACACTGCAGAGGGGAGCAGCGGGCAAGACAGGAGAGGTCTGCTGCACCATGTAGATTGCTCGCTGGCCAGGGATCGAACTCGTGCTGCAGAGGCTGTGGACAGTTTCATAGGTTGTGTCTTAAACTCTTGTGCCACCAGGGAGGCCCCCTCATTTGATCTTGACAGACTCTATCATACATCTGTGATCTGCTAGATGATCTAGAATTGTTCTACTCATAATTGCAAGTTGACTACCTGTCTGCAGGGTCTCCTTCTCTTCCAAATTGCTCTTATCTTCCACATTGTCTGCTGAGACTGTTCCCTTGGAAGTCCAGGTCTCCAAATGCAGCCAGAGAGCAAGCATCCCTATGCAAACACTTTTCAAGATTCTTCTTTCGTGGCATTTACTAATGGCCTGTTAGCCAAAGCAAGTCACATGGCGAAGCCTACGTTTAAGGGAAGCTGGAATAGACTCTACCGCTTGGTAGGAGGAAAAGAATTTGTGGATGCTTTTAGAATCAACTACAGTCATCTTGGCCACAAATTATTCACATTTCACCCACATGCAAAATTTGCCAGTCTTCATCCCAGGGTCTCTGTCTCATACTACTTAGAGCATCAGGCTGGAATTCTGTGATATCATGATTTCATCACATGAGGAAGTGAATAAGGCTCCTCAGAGGTGGCTCCCTGGGTAAGGCTCTTCTTGATTCAGGGACCTATGAATAAAAATGGTAAGTCTGCTGTAGTCTACATATCTGATATGGTGAGACAGGTACAGGTTAACTGAATGAAAACTTTCAGAATAGGGGGAGAACAGGAGCTACATTGCAATCACTGGTCTAAAATATCCCACTCTTGAGAAATGTTACCAGGTCCAGGGCAAAGAACAACCCTTGCTTAGGGCTCAGTTTTTCCCTAGCTATGTCCTCCCTGTCCATTGTTGTCCAAGGCCCATGACTCCATTCTCTAGTCTCTTGGTTCTCCCACTGTGGTCTTTTTCTTTATTTTCCTAAGAAATGACTCTTAGCAGCATAGCAGCCTTCTCTTCTGGCTTCCTGTCCATGGATAGTTGAGAGCCCAGAGACCTCTGCAGTTTAATCAGTAGAATTCCCTCACATCCAAGCTGATTAGCATGCTTTTGCTAGTACAGTTTTTTTTAAAGCATTTTGGACTTTCAGTGTAACAAATTGTAGTTCACCGCATTTGATAGAAGTCATACCTATTGTTATTTTTTTCTTTAGATTTGTTGACAGCAACTTGGGATTAGGCTTCTTCCATAACAATATGATTCTTCTTTGTCTAGTTGAGACGGTATACTTTGAGAATCTCTTTTTTTAAAAGTTTATTTATTTATGCATACAAGAACGAGGGTATAGGCCAGAAGTGCAGGGGTTGAGAGGACTCACCAGATACCTCTCGGAGTGGGGAGCAGAACAGGCAGATCTTCTGAAATACACTGTTGAGGGCAGCGGAGGGTGAGACAGGAGAGGTCTGCTGTGCCATGTGGCTAGCTCCCTGCCAGGGATCAAACTCATGCTATAAAGTCTGCTCATTGCTTCACAGTGCTTAACCACTTGCACCACCAGGGAGGCCCTACTTTGGGACTCTTTCATTCAAAGATTATCAGATATGGGGAGACTGGAGATGGGGGGCAATTTTATTTTCTGCTGTAGCGAGTGGTAGGCATTCTGTATCCCACCCAAATTCTGGATGCAAACTGAGCATTTCCCCCTTCAGCTCATCTTTGCCTTGATACTTATCATATGCTATGCAGCTAGGAGCACCCAACTGACACTTTCCAAATTCTGCTTGGAGATCTACTTTGTTGTGTTTGAAAATTCACTGGCTTATCTTTTTTTCTCTCTCAAATTACTACAGGCTTCAGTTTTACCCATTGTTCTGCATTCTATACTACATGAGCCATCCTTTTCCAGGCTTGCTGTAGCACTTTTCTCTTCACTTTTCTGACTTTTGCAAACTGTTTCCTTTGCTTTTCTAGCCACTGTCTTATCCCAACACCAACACCACATTTTTCAGGTTTTTGTTATGCCAGCAATACACTATTGAAAACAATTTCTATATTAGTTAGCTTTTGCTGAATAACACGCTACCCCCAGATTTAGAGACTTAACTATCATCACTTAAATTCATGTAATAATTCTTTGGGTCGGGTAGGTGGTCTTTCTGGACTGGGCTAGTACATGTGATTTATTGGTTTAGTCAAGCTAAAATAGTGAAGCTATTCTTTGAGGAAAATTTATTACTTTAAATGAATTCATTAAATATAAAATATGAAGAGCAATTTGAATAGTGTAGCATTTAAAATCATATTTCACTGTGTGTAAAAGAGAATCTAAGTGGCCATGGCTTAAACGACTTAGAGCTTTAAATTGTCGCAGAGCCAGAAGCGTGGCAGTGGATAGTCCAAGGCAGGTGTTGCGGTTCCCTGATGCCGTCAGGGTCCCAGGCTCTTCTAACTTTCCATTCATCTCAACTTAACCTTCATAGTCATACTTGCTACCTCATGATTGCAAGATCACTTCTTTACCTCCTGCTTTATGCATGTTCCAAGCATGATGGGGAAAAGAACAGGTAGTGAAAGAAACATTTACCAGCCAAGTCTGCTGCCTTCAATCAAAAAGCTTTCCTGGAAACCCTACCCAGAAGCTTCTACTTATATGTCATTGCTGGCATCCATGTCATATGGCAGCTCCTAATTGCAGGGGAGCCTGGGAAGTATAATTTGTTTGTTTTTTAGCTGGCATATTGCCTTCCCAAACTAAATTGGGATTACGTGAGTAAGAAACAAAAGAAAAATAAATACTGTGTGGGCAACTCTTATTGTTTATACATGTCCATCTCAAGAAGTTAGACAAAAGAAACCTTTGGAAAAGTAGAAGGAAGGAATCATAGACAGAAAGATGAATGAAATGAAATAAAAAACAATTTGAAAGATTTTTAAAAAGTTATATATAAATCGATAAATTCATAGTAAGACTGATCTCTTCAAAAGCCATGTATTATATTTTGACTGAAGGGAAAATGTAACTATTGATATGAAATTCAGGATGTAAATCATAAGACAATACTTGAAGACTTTTATGCTAAAATTTGGATTGGAAGAATACATAGCTTTACAATTTGCTATAACTACTTCAAAAGATACGGAAAACTCCAATAAAACACCAACCACTGTAGAACTTAAACTGTTAATCAGAAGACTTCTTTTCCCTACAAATAAGATTTACATAATTTATTCAACTTCCAAGTAGTAGATGATATTAATATTATATAAACCATTTAAGAGAATAGAAAATTAGGAAAAGCTACTTACTTTTACAATATATTATATATGTATATATGTATATATATACACCCATTGTGTATGCATGTACATATATAATATATTTAGATGAATGACGTTAAGGGGGGAACCCATATATTTTGTGTTTGAGAGTTGGGAGGGCAAAGGTGACTTTCATGGAGCACTGAACTGCATTCCCATATCCAGAACACACAGTCCCTTGAGAATAATTGTTCTAGTCACTGCTGAATAAACTTCCCATATGTCAAGGCCAACAAGTTCCTCTGGCCTTTTTTTAAGGTGTAGACATCTTACATATTGTTTTTTTTAAATATACATTGCAAAATGATCGCCAGGATAAATGTAGTTAACATCAGTCACCTTATATAGTTACACTTTTTTTCTTAGCAACTATTCTCTCAGCAACTTTCAAATATGCAGTACAGTATTATTAACTATAGTTGCTATGCTATAAATTACATCCCCAGGACTGACTTATTTTGAAACTAGATGTTTATACCTTTGAACCACTGCACCCATTTCTCCCACCCCTGTCCTCCCCACCCCCACACCCTGACACTGAAACCACCATTATGTTCTCTGTGTCTATGAACTTGGCTTTTGGTTTTTGTTTTGCTTTTCAGATTCCACAATTTCTGAAGTAATAAGAACTCTAAGGACATCTTTTGTTTTCTGCTCCTGAAATATCAATAGCCCTAGAGCGTAGAGATGAAATGGATGTTTTTGTTGTTAATAATGAGCTCCTTATAACCTCATCTGAATTTAGGTTAATGAGGTGATTTTTGGAAAGCCTCTAAATAACCATCGAATGGGGCAGGGAAACCAAACAAGTGATTAGAGAGTTGGAACTTTCAGTTCTGCCTCTGGGAAGGGACGAGGGATAGAGATTAAGCACCAATAGCCAGTGATGTAATCTATCATACCTATGTCGTAAAGTCTCCATAAAACCCCAAAAGGATGTGGTTTGGAGACCTGGGTTGGTGCTGGGAGATGGTGCCTCCTAAACTTCCTGGGGACAGAAGCTTCTGTGGTTGGGACCCTTCCAGACTTATAGTATGTTCTCATTTGTCTGTTTGTTCATGTTCATTAATTTCTTTTGTAATGAACTGTTAATATAGTAAATAAACTTTTCTTGAGTTCTGTGAATTGTTTTAGCAAATGATCAGACTCCAAGAGGGGGTCATGGAACCTCTGGTTCACAGCTGGTCAGTCAGAAGTACAAGTAACAACCTGGCTTTGTGATTAGCACTTGAAACCCCGGCAGTCTTGTGGGATAGAAGTTATTTCCAGGTAGAGAATTGAGTTAAATTGCAGGACACCCAGTTGGTCTTTGAGAATTGCTTGTGTGGAGAAAACCTGCACACATTTGACCAGATGTAGAGTGTTGTCATAGAGTAGAGAGAAGTTTTCCCTTTATGCTTTGTTATAGGAAGCCAGGGCTCACTTTAAGAACTCCTGATTAAGGAAGATCCCTCTGAAGACAAGGAGGAGGTATTCCTCCGAGTTGACTGCCACTCCCAGGATAGTTGGGGCTGGGTGTGATGTAGAAAAAACACAAGTGAGCCAAGGCAGAGCAACATCCTGGCACAGGCTGGAAGGGTCTCAGGGGGCGGGCATCAGGCCTGCCAGGACTACAAGCTGCTGCGGATTATTTCCTCTGGAAAAGAAAAAGTCACGCTGTAAGCCCGCCACCCCTCCAAGCCCTCATTCCTCTGTCCCATCCCAGCTGCTGGGCCATGTCTGCTAGCCTCCTTGGGAGGCCGCCTTACAACTGAGGGTCTCATTTTTTCATTGTTTTGGTGTAGAAGAGGCTCATGCAACTGAAGAGGATTCTTTAGGGCTTGACTGAGGTGATGTAGGTGAACATAAACTGTAAATCATTATATAAATGTGGTTGTTGGCTGAACACAGTATAAGCCTGGGAGGTTTGTGGGGCAAGGGAGGAAAAGTGCCTCTTAAGAGAGGTATCCCAGAAGAATATGAGATTAGTCGAGGTTCAGTGAATTCCTTTGTTCCTAATTCAAGAAGCATATTTGAAGGGATAAGCCCCCTCACTTAAAGGAGAGCATCCCAGACTTGTTGCCATAGTGACAATGCTGAAACAGAGGCTTAAAAGCCAGAAAACACCAGGTCAGAGGGATTCCTTTGGAGTCATGATTCTCCTGTAAAGGACTCAGCCATTGTATGCTGTGGAGCAGTGGGGCAGGGAGTTTGAATAGCTTCCCTTCCTTCCTGTCTCTCACTGTGGGGCTTTTGTTTTGGTTTTCTTTCTGGATTGATATGGTCTTTGGAAAGGGGTACCTCCCTGCAGAAGGAACTAGTCTTCATTAAAATCTGTTTCAGAAGCTGGAGGCACTAACAATGAACTACCCAAAAGAGAAAATAAGAAAACAATCCCATTTACACTGGCATCAAAAAGAATAAAATATTTAGGAATAAATTTAACCAAGAAGGTAAAAGACTTGCTCACTTAAAACTATAAGACACTGATGAAAGAAATTAAAGTAATAAATGAAAAATATTCCTTATTCATGGAGTGGAAGAATGAATTTTGTTAAAATGTCCATACTGCACAAGTAATCTAAATACTCATTGCAATTCCTATCAAAACTTTAATGGCATTTTTCACAAAAAATAGAAGAAACAATCCTAAAATTTGTCTGGAAACACAGACTCCCTGAATAGCCTAAGTTATCTTAAGGAAGAACAAAGCTGGGGGTATCATGATGATTTCAAACTATACTACGTAGGTAAAATGATCAAAACAGTATGGTATTGGCATAAAAACAGACACATAGAACAGTGGAACAGAATAGAGATCCCAGAAATAAATCCACACATATATATTTATTCAACTGCTCTTTGACAAAGTTTCCAGGAATACATAATGTGGAAAGGAGAGTTTCTTCAACAAATGGTGCTAAGAAAACTAGATAGCCTCATGCAAAAGAAGGAAATTGGACCATTATCTTATACCACACACAAAGATCAACTGGAAGAGATCGCTGCATCCCTATGTTCATTGTAGCATTGTTCACAATAGCCAAGGGACAGAAGTAATTAAATGTTGATTGATGGATGAATGGATAAATCAAATATCTCTCTTTCACATATACATGTGCACACACACACAAGAA
The DNA here is from genome assembly GCF_964194135.1 of Talpa europaea. Classification (NCBI taxonomy): domain Eukaryota; kingdom Metazoa; phylum Chordata; class Mammalia; order Eulipotyphla; family Talpidae; genus Talpa; species Talpa europaea. Next base: position 104,010,435 of record NC_140070.1, on the reverse strand, counting down.
ACACACACACAAGAATATTATTCAGCTATAAAAAAGGAAATTCTGCTATTTGTGACAATATGGCTAAACCTAAAAGACATTGCGCTAGGAGACATAAGCCAGACAGAGAAAGATATATACTGTGTGATCCAGTTATATATGAAATCTGAAAAAAAAAAACAAAGCAAAATAGAGTCATAAAGTAGAATAATGATTTCCAGGAGCTGAGGGAGGGCAAGAGCAGTGGGAAGGATGATACAGGATGGGGAAATAATGGTCAAAGAATACAAACCTTCAGTTATAAGATGAATAAACTGGAAACCTAGTGAACAGCCTGGTGATTATAGTTAATAATACTGTTAATAATAGTTAATACTGTGTTGTACACTTGAATTTTACCCAGGAAGTAGACCTTAAAGTGTTCTCAATACATACATACACACACACAATAACTATGTGAGGCAGGTGATGGATGTATTAAGTTGATTGTGGTAACCCGTTCACATTGTGTACATATATCAGCCCATCATGTTGTGAGAAAAAGCTGGAGGTGTATCTTTTTGTCAGACCTTTTCCTCTTGGAATACTTGTAACCTGCCATCTGGAACTGAACAGAGTCACTGTAAAGCCAATTACCATCTCCCCACACCTGTTAAAACATGAATCTGTTTGCAGCAGGCTACACATACTTTCCTCATTGTCCTGCCCCCAACTCAGAAGGACTGACTTTCCCTTTCCTAACTCAAAGGGAAAGAATAACAGAGACTTTCAGAGTGCACACATTAACTATGGGATGTGTCACTTGTCACTGATCACTTGACTGGTCTCATCATATTGCATCCCAGTTTGCACAGACATAGTAAGAGGCTGATTATTCCTCCTAATCAGTCTGGCTTCATGACTTCCTTTGACATCTATCTGACCTTCTGAAGCTCTGCTTTGACTGTTGGTTCCTAAACCTTCTTTGACCCTTGGAACACTGACACATGTGCTGTTGAATCACTGATAGTGGAGAGAAGTAACGAGGGTGTCTCAATTCTGTCTTTTACCCTGGTCCTAGGTCCCTGTCAGATGCATCTTTCACTCTCATCACAGAATCCCATTACCATAGTCCAAGCTCTTCCAAGCCCTCTGTCTTCAGTGTCAGAATCAATAGATTGCATCCTGCCAGAGCCAACATGGTGTCTGACCCAGCAGTACATTGGGAGCCATCCAAATCTATATTAGAAATGGTCCTGCCTTAAGGCACTGTGTTCCAGTAATAGAGTTGACACTACAATATCAGTTTCTCAAAGAGGGAAATTAGAAACAGAAAATAGAAATAGAAATATTTTTATTTTGCTCTGTTCATTAATATATCCCCTGTGCTTAGAAAGATGACTGATATTTAAGTGTTTAATAAAATAAATAATTGAAGGATTGGCTACAACCTCCACATATAATGTCTAAAGAGATAAGTACAAGTAGAGGAATTTCAGAAGGATGACATATTGGCAGAGGAGAGCAACAGACAAATTGCTCTGATTTGATTATATGATTGTTTGGAATTTGTTCAGATTTGCATCATGATGTCCTGCAAGTTACTATTTGAAAATATTTACTACATGTTTGAAAAGAATGATGCATATTTTATTGGATGTAACATTCCATGTATGTCAGAGTAGGGTTTACTACTGTGGTAACAAGCTGGGAATGTTCACACAAATAATTATGGGATTGAATTAAACTGAGCAGAATTGGCATGATACCAAGCTCTTATACTTGGGTTGCAGTTACTGCATCCTTATTGCTAAAACCAATTTATATCTATATCATTCCTGTCATCACTTTTTAATTTTTCCCCTGATTAATTACATTGAAGTATGTTTTGTCTGATGTTGATCTCGTATTCTAAATCTCTTAGTTAGTTTTTGCCTGACATGTTTTCATACTTTTCCACTCTTTTCACCTCTTTATAAGTTTTAGGTTCATCTTGTAAAAAGCATGTAGATGCTCTACACACTACACACTTCAGTATTCTCATAATTGAAAAATAGGTACATAAAAAAATAAGATAAAACTGAACATCACTATCAACCAACTTGATTGGATTGATACTACACCTAACAAGGGTAGAATACACATTCAAGTGCCCATAAAACATTCACCAAAATAAACTTAAGTCTGGGCCACCAAATAAACCCAAATCAGTTTATATGTTTGTATTCTGTGGTATGTATCTTTTAATTGGTGAAGTTTGTCCATTTATATTTATTGTAATACAGTTGGAGTGGTAATGATGTGGGTGCACAGGAATGGAAGTATTGTTGATGGCTATCATGGAAGTCAATCTACCACAATAGTATCCTAAGAATAACCTAATAAATGTTAATTCTTCTCTCCAACCCCTTCTAGTTTTTGCCTACTGGCATTTGGAGGATTTATGTTGATTTTATCTGATTAGTTCTTTGAATACAAATGCAAATCCTGTTGATAAACTCAGCTCTCCTGACCTCTAACATTTGACCATGTGTGTGGCTTGTAAAAGTACTGGACTGACTGCAGGAAGTTAAAGGAGTGGGTGGAAAGGAAATTGTGGCAGGAGGTGTTGATGACTCATTGAAAACATTTGAGTGAAAAGGAAGACTAGAAATAGGGTGGTGACTGGAAAGGGCAGTAGGTCTCATTGTGGGTCGTTCTCAGGAGAGGATGTCTAGAGGCAGAAAGGAACTGAAAGAAAATGAATGGTTGAAGAAGTTAATGGGGAAAAGAATAACCTATCATTCATCTGCATCTTTAGTGTGGTTTGCAGGGAGAGATAAATTTACAGAATATTTTTTGCTTGGTGTGTTATAGACATACACATCTCCCAAATTAACCAGTGTAAACTACATAAAGATTAGCATGATTTTTTAAATGTAGATGAGTCTTATACTCACCTGGCTCTTAATACACATTAGTGAAGCTGTTACAGAGCAGCCCCGATACAAAACAGGGTGCCTGACTGTGGGTCCTCACCCGCGTGCTTAAAAGGACTTATCAATGCTCTACTGCAGGCACACGCGCGAAAGGTTAATAAAAGGTTTATTTACAAGGGAAGGGGAAATGAGGAAATGTACAGCTCAAGGAGAAAAGTGGGAGATAAAGTTTTAAATGAGTCCTACCCAATCCACCGATCTGGAATCCCAAATGGCACTCTGAGAGCTGGCTGCAAGCCAGGAGCCGTGAAGCCAGGAGGCAAGCAACAGCGAGCCAGCCCAAGGTCCACGTGTTTGGTTTTTATACCCAACCTGGCTGCTTAAGTCCACCCTCAGGTCCCAGCCACCTTCCCTTTGGTGGTGATGGGATTTGTCTTTCCCAATGTCTTGATGGCTTTAGTCTGGAGTGGGTGTGGGGTCCACAAAGCCTGTATGGGATTAGCTCAGGACATCATTTCCCCCTAACAAAGCCAATGAAGTTTCCTTTTCCTATCCTCTTAGCTCTAAAAAGAACTTTCAGTGTCATCTTGTCTGTTTTCCTGTCTAAGGCAAGAAACTCTTTACAGCATCCCTGACAAATAGCTATCTTGGACATTTTGAACCTTTTGGATTTAAGAATCTTACCACCTTAAATAGGAATCATTTATCCTTTTCTAGAGGTCTTATAATAATGAAGTTTTTCTTTTATTCAATAGAAATCTGCTTAAGTGTAACCATTCTTCTGTGTGTGCATATGTGTGTGTGTATACACTACATATACACCATACATATGCCATTCAAATGAGAAATATGGTTAAAAAACAAACTCCTTCTAGAGAGATTAATCAAACTTGAGACTTAGATTGGCTCCTGATAACTTGTTTGCCCCATTTTTCTTACTTAGGTCCTCTGTTTGCAGCCCCTTGACCTCTGATCATTTGCTTATAGCAGACGTGTTACAGCACCCTCTCCCCTCTTGGTATCTTAAAAAAACTCTCCCAAGGGTAAGGATTTTTGCAGAGAGCTAAGGGTATACGGTTTGGGCAGAGGTCTGGAAGTTTAGTACAACACAGAGGATTCTGTGGAAAGCTGAGCTGCCCTCACCTCCCAAACTACCTGGGCCAAAGGTTCTCAAACTTGAGCCTGCCTCACACTCACCTGGTGGGCCCTACTCTTAGAATTTCTATTCCATAGGTCTGAGTTGAGTCCAATAAGCTCCCTGGTCTTGAATCTATTTTGGGGACCACTGTCCTAGACTAAAATAGTTTCTCCTGTGATGTGTTGAGATGCAGTTTTGCTTTTCCAGCAGTGTCTTTGTGTAGACTATGAAGAAACAACAGGAGCGGTCACTTCCTTTCCACAGTTATGTCTGTATCTCACTGTTCAGCTCTCTTTCCAGCCAACAGTACCTCTTAGACCATCTCTCCTCATAAGACAATATATTGGCACCACCAGCAGGACTCACAAAGTAGAAGCCTGGCATCCCCCTTCATCTGTATTCCTGAGCAGATCTTCTCCTGTCAGCTGCCTGTGAAGACTTAATTTATATTTAAAGGAGACATTTGAAGAGTCATGCTAATTAATGGTTTCCTTCCAGTGTTTCTCAACAGGAGCACTATCAGTATCTCAGGCCAGACAGTTCTTTCTCATGAGCTTTCTGTTTAATGTAGGCTACTTGGCATCCTTGTTCCCTCCCCCCATCCTGTCATTGTGGCAGTCACAAACCCAGGGCATATCCCAGTGCTGCCTCCTCCCCCCATCTTCCTCACTTTCCCCACTGAATGGGAGGTGAGGGCAGCTCAGCTTTCCACTGAGGCCTCTGTGTCATACTAAACTTCCCAGACCTCTGCCCAAACCGTATACCCTTAGCTCTCTGCAAAAATCCCAATTCACCTCCAGGGGTATATTTTGAGATTTTCCTGCTCTCATTAAATTGATATTAAAAAGTGAACAAATGGTGAGTATTTCTTTCTGAAAATCTGGCAGGAGGAATGGTCTAAGTGGCATTCAGTCCCCTCTCCATCCGGATTAGCCTTCGAGGGGCCCTGTTTCCTGATGAAGTGCTTTTGCTTTCTTAAACAGCCTGGAGAATTATGTGACACATTGTTTCATTTTTTTTGCCCTGAGTGTTGGGGAACACAGGATAGATGGAATCTTGATTGACTCACAAGATTAGTTTATGAACCCTGTTGCATATATATGTTACCAGCTTTTATATCAGCTTTTAAATAATAGTGATATAATTTTGCCATTTTCTTGTGACTTCCAGTCCTTTTAGAAGCAACCCCTGGTACATGTTGAGTTGGGAAAGGATTATAGCCAAGAGCGGCCTAATCAACTGGGCCAAAGAATAAGCATAGCAGGGGAGCTGGGGCCTCTAGCAGGTGGTACAGGTGGTGGGTCCAGGCCAAGGGAGGAGCAGCGGGCCAGGAGGCACCTGCAGGCAGCAAACGGAAGAGTAGCTTCTGAGGATGAGGTGCCAGGAGCACTCAAGCTGGACATGGAGTCAAGGTCAAGGAACTAAGAGCCACAGATATCCCTGAGCCCTCTCCAGGGTGGAGAATCATTGAGGAGAGTGGGTGGGCCAAACTGGCAGGGTGAAAGCAATGCTGCTGGGACTGACTGGCTCAACCTATGAGATGCAGAAACCACTACCTGGGAACACCATCCCGCTTCAGCTCCCACTTGGTCCTCTGGTCAAACAATACCAGGAGCCACTGCTTGGCACTCTTGGGATTAGCTTTCTGCTGAAGCTCCTTGACAAGGTGGGAAAGCACATTTCCTTGCAGGACTATAACAGGATAGGATTTCACCCTATTGCACCCTCCTGGGAGGGCCCAGTCACTCTCATTTATTGTCCAGTGAATGGGGGGCCACCTCCCTAGATCAGGGGTTTCTACCTTCTAAGTCTCTCCTGTGATTAAGGGGTTGAATGAGGACCTTTTGGTCTAAAAGTCTCTCTACTGAAATTCCATCTTGGAGCTTGATTTCCTTGGGGTTTACAAACTGTTATTGAAAATAATATACCCCTAGAGGTGTAGCACAGAAAGAACTCAGAGATAAACTCTTTCACTTTTGAGAAAATGGATTTTCTACTCACTATTAGTATTTGTTTCCCTCTTAAGTAGGTGAGATTTGCTGCTGGAGGAAAACAACAGTTTCTGAAGGGAGGAAAATGGTGAAGTTTCAAGAACCCTGGCTGAAGGCCTTGTGTTGTTCTGGGGGAATAGAGGACACAGACTGGGCCCCAGGACAGTGAGGGGTCACTCATTTCCGAGCACAGTCTTCTCCCAGGTGGGCACTTTCCCCTGACCTGTTGACTCCTTTTCCTTGCCAGCTTCCCCCTGATCAGCTCCTGTCATAGGAGGCAGCTCCTTGGCCTTCCTCCCTCACTCCTGAGAGGCCACTGCCCAGACCCTGTGACCTCACCTAGCTCCTTAGTACGCAACATCTGTCCTCTGCAGAAGAAAGCACCTGTTCTGGTTCTAGTGACTACTGTTCCTGAACTCTAAACCCCCATAACCCCTTGCATGCTGTAATAAAAGCAGCTGCTGTTGTCTTTGGGGCGTTTCCATGCAGCCTCTCTGAGAGACTGCTCCTCCCAGCCTCGCCCACACCCTTTCGCAGGTCTGTCCCTGACTTGACTCTCGTGGCCTCCTTCCCACCACTGAGAAGATGGCCACACGATTATGTGCCTCCCAAATTGACTGCCTCTTCTGTGGCTCCAGACAGTTTCAGGAGCTTCCCAGTTGAGGGCTCCCGCAGCCCACAGGGAAGCAGACCTGGAGGATGCCTTTACTTGTGCTCCCAGCTCAGTTGCCACAACAAACGGCAGAGGTGACGCTGGAGAGTAAGCAGAGCTTCACCCCTACTGTTGACCATTTTCAGTCTAGCCCGAGGCGCTCTCAGAGAGGTAGACTGTACATCTTCCTAGGAGGCCAGGGAAGGCCGATGCCCCCAAGGTGAGATGACCCTGGGCCAGGTGCCCAGGCAGGTGGGGGTGATGTCAACGTGCTTTAGCATTATCTGTTGACCTTGGCTTAGCTGGTCAGAATTCTAGAACTGATGAAGTCGGTGAAAGCCATACGGAGTCAGCCAGGAAACAAGATTAATTAGGTGCCTGCTGGCTGCTCTGGCCTCTGCTGGGAGCTTCAGAATGCCAAACTCTGGCTTCCCATCCTTCCAAAATGACCAAAACCTTCCTTCTGATGCAGCTCCAGGAGGCTGCTCAATTAACTCTGTTTGGTTTTGATTTCTCCTTAACTGTGGCTCCTTTGCAAACAGGCACTGTTGGGGCTGGAGCGCAGGTTAATTGTGGGATGGCGCTGTTTCGTGTTCTGACTGGGAGCTCCCAAAGGCCTGCTTCACAGACCCGGTCATCTCACTGGCTCCGGGAGGAATCCCACGTGACAGTAATGTGGACTGAGTGGGCAGCTATACAATGCTAAATGTTCTTGATAACATTTCAAAAGTAAGACTAAGCTTTTGGGATTGTGCATGTATAATTTGAGGCGGGGTCCTTGCTTTTCTGATGCTTTAACTTATGAAAATGATTTTCCTCTGCCCCCTAGACCCTTCCTTAGGGTCTCACAGTTACGGCACTTCTCTGCCCTTGTCAACATCTGCTTGGGGCCGTCCCTTCACTCTCACAGTGGAGGAGGCTGACAGGACCATACCGAGCCCAGGAGCAAAGAAATTGAGGAGAAGGAGGCGGGGCAAGGAATCAGTCAAGGGAAGCACATCTGTGATTTAAAATAACACTGATCATTTCCCCCATGGTTTTAGATCTGCTTTGAACTATGGCCCCATCATTGAAGTGAGAGAATGGCTTAGACTACTTTGAAAGACAAAACTAAGTATGTAGGTGCCCCTCTTTTGTTAAGAAAATAAATCCCATAACTTTAAAGGAATTTTTGAAGGTGCCTGTGAGGTTGGACTCTAATGTGATTGATAAAGGAAAAAACAGTGTTTTACTTATGGCCTGAAAGAAAACACAGAACCTGTGGTTGAGCTGGGAGGCATTATTTTAGGAGTCAAGGGAGACTGGATCAAAGTGAACACTATGTGTATCTGAGCTTGGCTCCTTTGAAAGGCAAAGCCTAAAGGCACTTTGCCATTGTAAAGCCACAGAGGCAGAAGATCAAAGGGTGGGAAAATTAATGCGAACCCTTTATTTTATGGCAGGTTTGCCTTGACTAAAATCAGGATGAAGGCAGAATGTCTGGCACTGAGGAGTGGGCTATGCAAGAAGTCCTTGCTGGGTAGTTAGCAACTTTATGCGATGGCAGTGAAATTTTCAGTGAAGAAAAGTAGACAAACCTCCATTGTAAAAACTAGAGTGGACAAGACTGCAGAGGTCATGCAGCCTGAGATGGGGACTCTTTCCCCTGCACTGATGAGGGAACAGGGCTTCATAAGCAAAGCTGAAACAACACCCCTGGTCACCATGAGGGCTGCCTCTTACTTGGTGCCCTTCTCTATGGGAGTCCCTTAAAGTTTGACTTCGTGGCCCACTTACATGCAGGAACCTCTAGCAAACACAATTGTTTCTTGACAGATAAGGGACAAGTAATCTTTAATGTCCTCCATCCATTTTTTTTTTTTTTAGCGATGCCTATAGAAAACTTATCTGAATTCCACAAGCTAATGAAAATACTAATTTTGCTCTTGATAAAATAACCTTGAACAATGAATGTTGATGTATATCATAGCAAAGTATATTTGGATGTGCTTCATTTTTTCTAGTAAAAGCACATGCATTTTAGAGAGTAAAGCATGAGATTTGATCCTATTTCTTTAAAGGTTGAGCATTATGGCCTTGGCCACTATTGTAACCATCTCTTACACTGTTCTTTCTATGAAAAATTTCATCCCCTTCCCAAGAAAAGAATGTAATTCATGTCAATATGGTTAACATTGATATGATTAATGTATCAAACATGCTTTCATTCATTCAACAAATACCTTCAGTGATGAGCAAGGCAAAGTTCTTGTTCTAGTGTAATCTTCATTCTAGTGAGAGAAGAAGAGAGTGATGTGTGGCATCAATTTTAACATGCAATGAAGAATAATAGAGCAGGGTAAGGGAATAGAGTTTATTTTAAGTAGAATGATCATATAGATACATATGTCATTAGAATAGATAGAGCTATATGTGTAGTCAAAGAAGGCCTCTCTATGGAAGGAAGACCTCTCTGTGTGGGTGAGATGTGAGTAGAGAGAAAATGAAGTAAAGGAGTGACTCTTTAGAAGATCTGGAGCAAGAACTCTTTCAAGGCAGAGAAGCCAGCCATTGCAAAGTTCCTGGGCAGGGTGAAGTATGTGCAGTTGGAGGAATAGCAAACAGGCCCACAAGCCCCAGAATGGAGATGAGGCAGAGAATGGGAGCAGCAAAGGGCAGGGCTGGATGAAGTAGAGCCTCTTAGGCCATCACAAGGAGTTTGGATTTTATTCTGCTTGATATGGTGGTCATTGGAAGGTGTTGAGTGGGAGTGTCATGACCTGACTGTTGTTGGGGACTGACTGCAAGGAAGCAGTGTAGAACAGTGACACGGCAGCTAGGACACTGCTGCAGCTGTCTAAGCATGACGCTGGCCCCTGGGTGGCTGGCACTAGTGGAGGTAGCAAGGAGTGATCAGATTGAAGGGAGAGCCAATGGGTTGCTCTGATGGAGTGGACTGAGGCAGTGAGTGAGAGCTGACTGCCAGGCATAATGATTGGTGGAGTCTTTTGCCTGGATTCCACAGGAGGAACATATTTGGCTGGAGAAAGTTAAGAGACCTTCTTCTGTCTTGTTAGGTAGACCAGTGGAGATAGAAATTAGGCAGTTGGATGTAAAATTCTCGAGTTTAGTAGAGAGGTTGGATTGGGAAATGTGTTTGGAAGGCTCTAGCTTCTAGATGGTATATAAAAACCACTGGTCTGAATTTGAACCTCTTGATAGTGAGCATGCCTACCAGGTAGAGGCTGGGAAGAGGAAGCAAGCAATGAAAGGGGAGAGTGCAGTGTCCTGGTAATAAAGAGAAGAAAGTCTTTACAGAAGGAGGAGGTGATTAACTATGCTAGTGCAGAGAGAATACTTGAATGTGTTATTAAGTGGGGAGTAGTGTCCTATCGATGATTTCTGGTTTCATGTATAGTCAGGGGCCTTGACTTCCCCATTAGGCTGGGAACTCTCTGACACTAGCGTGGTTTTAGTGTGCTGCTTATACCTGAAACCACTCAAAGCTGTGACTTACCAGCCTTTCTGGCAAAGATCTTCTCTATGGAGGTTGAGGCCTAAAGGAACATTTCCTTGTAGGAGCTACTTTTGGGGACAGTGGGACAGTGCTTTTGAAGAGGGCGTAGGACTGGTCCCATTCTAGGCAAAGAGGCAGGTGATATTCCCTACTCTAGGAAGAAAGTGTTGGGTGGCAGAGGAGAAGGCAAATGGGAAGAGCAGGAAGGAAATACAGAAATATCAGATTCCTGATGTAGGGAACTCGCAGCCCCTTAAAATGTGGACATACTGCTCCAACCTGAGGGAGGAGGCACTGAAGAGCCAGGATGAGCTTTTTGAATGTGCATTGATGGCTGTAGCAGTGGGATGCTCTTTTCTCTGTGCGAAGTGTATATGACCCCTGTCATGACTGAAGGAGGTTGGAGGAGCCCCCCCACATGGCTTCCCTTAGAAGTGTCTGACCCAGAACTGTCAGTTCAGATCCTGATAAAGAACAGCATTCCACAGGGCTCTGTGTCTGGGAGGAATTGTGTAGGCAGCATTTGGGACAATCAGTTCTACTCTGGACTGGGTTCCATTGGTCTGTGTCCATGGGAGGTATCCAGGCCAGAGGGGGTGGCCATTTCTGAGTGGGGGCAATTTCTGTGGTAGAACTGCCTCAAAGACTCCTAAGAGTTGGGCACACTGGGAGATCATATAGGGAAAGTAATGGGTTTTTTCTGTGGTTTTTTTTTTTTTTTTTTTCAGGAGTCTGGAATAAGATTTGGATCCTGTCCTCTTTTTCACAGTGAAACCAGAGGATCCAAAGGGTCATAGGAAAGGATAGGAATAGTTTCTGGCTGGGGTACTGTGAGCACTTTGAAGAGATGGGAGCCATCTTGAGGGAGGCAGGATTAGAAATTGAGCCCTCGACAACACAAAGGAGTTCCTACGTGTGGTGGACCCCCCAGCCCTGCTGAGCTTAAGCTGGTCATAAGCTGGCAAACCAAGGGTCCATCCTCTGGAACTATCCTTGGAATCTAATTACTAAACTTTTCCTGGCAATCCCCGGTCATGGGGCCTGATAAAGCCTAAGCTTACTGCTGCAACTATGTTAAGATAAAAATCTGTTTTTATTCAATTTATTCATTTAGTATCCATTAAAGTCATTGCAAATTAATCATTTTTCAAAAGAAAGAAAACTATGCCACAGTTCTGCAAGTAACTTATGACCAGATGTTGAAGTCTTAGATACTTTGTCATGGTTAAAAATATTGTAAAAAATCTTTAGACTGTAAAATCTAAAAATAAAGCCCCAAATATTAAAAAGATGAATAAGAGGAAAGCATTGTAGCTCAAGAGATTTATTGACTTATTTATTTTTATTTATTTTTGAAAAGAATCATAAGTTATAACTTAATACCAGATGCTGAGACCTAGATATGCCCAGTTTTGGAACAGAAGGGTAATTATAAATTGCAAGGAAGGTCCCAAGGGAGACAGCTATGAAAATCACTGGTGACTTGGTTGAATCATCAGTGGGTTCCTGTAAGCTAGAGCTTGGCACGTGCAAAATTTCTTGGTCTGAAAATGATGACTGTGGCAATGGAGGTGCAGGGGTAAAGATCATGACCCATTACTTCATGGTTTCTGAGAAAGATTCAGAGCCACTGACAACTCCATCTTTACCAGCCTCCCACTCAGCCACCTGAGTGGAGTGGTGAGTTGAAATTGTACAGGCTATTTTGTACACTCATCCCCAACTGTGTTCCTTAGAGCTTGCTGTGAATATAAAGTACATATGTGATAGTATTTGCTCTTTCCTGCCCCTACCCAAGTAGCTGCCTTCTCTGATCTCGGCTTTGGTGGTTCTAGAATGGACTTCCCAGAAAGATGTAGGTGTTCTTCTTATCTATTCCTAACGACACTGATTAGTGTCCTGCTGACTGACCTTCAGCCATGTCACATCCCTCAGATTGTGCCTCTCTACCTTGTGGGGTGGCTGGCGTGGTTAGTATGGGAAGCCCACTCAGTGATCTCAGGGAAGGGGGAGGAGAGAGCGAAGAACATTCTATGATGATGTGCAGTTTTGCCCATAAATTGAATGAAGGTGTAAACTTGCCATGAGCTACATACACTACAAACCCAGTGCCTGATATGGATGAGAGTCTAGATTATGAAGGAGGATCTATCTGGTTTGGTGGGAGGAGGGAGTGGGACAGGAGGAGAGACTGTGGTCTGCGTGTCTCAGATAGGGAACATGAAAGGGCAGCCTTCAAATTCAAAAGATACTCCTTCCCCCCAAAGAAAAACCTTAGAGTGACTTCAAATGAGTGGAACATTGGATGAAAATCAATATAAAGAAATCCTTCATTTAGAATTTTGTAAAAATTGGCTAACTATGGACAAAATGTGATGGGGTTGATGATGGCTTAAGACGAGACTGTGGGGGGACATACCTCACCACCATGTTTTCTCTAGGTTGCTGATGATAACTATGAAGTGTTGGAGATTTCAACACTGCTTGCCAACTCCCTCTACAGTGAGTCTCCCACAGGCGATGAAAGCTGGAAGAAGAGATCTATGAGCTAGGAACAAAGAACTTTATGACTCACAACAGTAACCAGAGTATCAGTATTTTCTCATACTACTTCTTTGATCTCCATTCCCCAGAGGGTGACTGTAAGGGTCAGGAGGACACGGAGCAGGTTTTTCTATGATTCTATGCAGACCGGGTAAAGGAGGAGAGGGTCCTGGAGACCTCGGCGGGTTTTCAGGCTTTTATTGGGATTTACCAGGTACACGACAGGCACGGGTGCTGGGGTGCCGGGAGACTGGCAGGCCTCCCAGCCCCCAGCAAGTCTTCACTCTTTCTGGGCTCTCTCGCCTTCTCTGACGTTCTCTCTGCTTCTGCTTCGTTCTCGGCTTCTACTGCTTCTATTCTCTTTTCTGCTTCTGCTGGCATCCCCGTGATGCCACCCTTAAAAGCCCAGACTTAGCCCCGGTGAATCCTATCTACATATGCCCACACCCTACTCCAGGTACCCGCCATCAGGCATGCATTCGGGACCACAGGGTCCTGTCATCTATTCTAATGGCAGGAGGGCAGTGACACAAGGAGAGCCAGTTGGTACCTGCACCACAGTGGCAAGAAACCCTGAGCTTGGAGAACTCAATTTTTTTTTTTTTATAATGGACAGTAAGTGTGCTTGCACTTTGCTCCAAAGGGAGACACTCTCTTCCAAGGCTATTTACTATACAAATATTCCTGAAAGGATAGTCTGGCAGAAAGGCAGTGGGTGCCTCTGCTTGCAAGATGTGCAGAACTGCAAGAGACCCAGAGACGGCAGCTGCCAACCACTGCATCAGCAGGAAGGGGAAGGACCAAGTTTGTTGCCTCCTTGTTATGCACCCATCACTGACCAGGAGACTTCTCTTCAAAACTCAGGCGTGGTACTTTTGTTTATCAGTAAGGAAACTGATGAGTGATGGAAGTGGACTATTCAGCCGCAGGAGTTGGGTCTGTGCCACATACTTCTTATATGCTATGCATTGAGTTAACTCATGGATAAAACTTAATTAGCTGCTTATCAGGTGCCTGGCACAGTCCTAAATTCTCAGAACCAGATGCTGCTAAGGAAACTGTGGAAATGAGAAATGGGGCTGGGATTTGAACCTGCGATTTGACTGCTGTGCTGCTTCTTCAGTTCTCAGGTCACGCAAAGAGGGCCATCATCAAACTAGTGTGTGCCCACAGGGTGTGAAAGGGTTTTAACACCAGGCCAGGTAGGAATAGTTGAAGGGGCTAAGTGTGTTTCATCTGCAGAAGCATAAAGGGTAATAATGATGTCTTCAAATCAGTTGTAGGCTTGCCTTGCCTTGGGGGAGTGTGCCCTCCTCTGTGTGTGTGTATGTGTGTGTGTGCACACACGGACTTTGCTATCTGTGTGAGCCCAGGGGCCAGAGTTGGGGAAAGCTTATCATGATTCAACAAAACAAATTTCTTGAGCAATACCATGGCCCCGATGGAATGGGTGCTTGTGAGAGTGGGAACAGCCTCTTTCAGAATTTTCTGGGTGAGCACATTTTGGGATGCCCTGACTGGGGTCTTTCCAGGACCCCACAATAAGTACCTCCATTTCTACTTTTTACAGGAACTGGGTGATGGAGGAGGATGCAAGAGCACCCTAATGAGGTGCTGTAGACCTAGCCTAAGAGAGCAGACTCTGCCAAACACAGTGACTTGGATTCCCTCCCCTGCCACCCTGTTCTGCTCCCTCTCTGAGAATTCTCTGCATGAGTGAGGTGCGTGTCCTAACTGAGAATCCCAGCCCACCCTAAGGAGGCTGAAGTACTGAGTCCCAGCTGCATCCCTAGTCTTGCAACTCCTGGCACTTAAGAAGGGACCCTTCAGGATCTGGTGAAGTTCTACTCTAACCCTGCTCCCTGCTGGTAGTCAGCTACCAGCCCCATGGCTAGGCCAGGCCCTGGCAACTCCAGACACACACACACATGCACACTAGCCCACTGCTGCCCAGACAGAGCAGGACTTCTCGATGGAAAGCTGGATTGGAAGATCTCCACAGTCTTTTAACTATATCTGTGGTTCTGTGATTTACCCTTTCCTTGTTAAGTGGCTCAAGTTTTAAAAAGCAAATGAGAACACATGGTTGGGTCCAACTTGGCCATGACCCCATGGTCACTGCCCTGGTCTTGGACAGTCAGTCCTGAATAGAGCAGGCGTGGTCCAGACACAGGCCCAGTGAGGGAGCCTGGGCAGGCAGGGGAAGGGACATGGGCAGGTGGTAAGGAATAGGAGTGGTAGCAACTGGTTTAATCACATCTCTTCTACTTAGATAGAAATGTCTTGTTTGGGTGTTTGTTGGAACTCCCTAAATGTGGTCTCAATTAGCCTGTGCATATCTTTAACATAATTACATTTTCATCAAAGGGTTTTAGAGAGTGACGTTTAGCCCAGTGTAAAAGGCACGGTCAAGATCTGATCCTGAAGTAATGTCTACTTTCCCAGAAGTCAGGAGTTACTAAAAATATACTTATAACTTGAAGGAATTCTTGGTTTATTGGACCCGTCTCCTTTCTTTCTCAGCCTCCTTCCAGAAAGTGAAAGAGTGAAAGAGTCAACAAGCTTTAATTACCCAGTGCCGCATACACTCACAGAGAAAAGAGCAAACTCTGCAAACTTGGGCCTTTCTCTTTTTGCTGGTTGTGACCAATGATCTCTTTTCTACTCCACCCCACCCTCTCTGAAACTTCTTAAATTCCGAAACTTTTGATGGCACCAGAAATTATCTGTGGAATGTCCGTACTTCTGGAAAGTACCTGGACTGTGTGTTAATTTCCTAGCTCTGTTTAACCATTGTCGTTGGGTTCTGGCATGTCCTCATCCTTGGAAACACCTGGATTTGGCAAGAGAATTTTGTTATATTTCTATCACAGATATAAATGAAATTGTGTCCATTTTTTATCCTTGACATAGCACAGAAGGATAACAAAGTCTGAGTAGTTCCTGCCCTTCCCCCCACCCCATGCACTGTCCTCTATGTACAAATAAAAATTTTCCTATTATAGCCTTAATATTTTGGTCAGCCAAATGTATCTTCGATTTTATTTTGGTTCTCTGGACTATGATCTTTTCCTCTGGTTTCATATTGACACAATCACCTAATAGCCAGTTTATTTAGCACCCAACTGATTTTACTGTTATAGCTCAACTAGATCACATTTATTGAGAGATTCCAGTGTGGCTAACACTGTCTCAAGGGCTTCAGTCCTTATAATTTCTTGAGGCAAGTGCTCTTACCATCCTCCCCACTTTACAGATGAGGACACAGATCTGAGAGACTAAAGAATCTGCTGAAGGTCCTGTAGTAGACCTGGGACTGGAAGCCAGGCAGCATGGAGCTGATGGACTTCACGCCCCCTCCATGCTGCCAGCCCATCTTCTAGTCTACACACTTCCTTACCCTTTCAGAAGTGTTGGTATCTTTGTAAAATCCTGTCCTCAGCAAAGGTTTATTGAGAATTGACTGTGTGCAGGACACTGCCGTGGAGAAACAAAGATGTACAAACCTGAGTCCACCTGGAGGGGGCCGTGTCTGCAGACACAAAGCCTTGACAGTCAGAGTTGACCTTAGCTGAACAACGTCAGTCTCAGCCTATCGATAGTGATGCCATCAGCTTAAAATGCCCGTGGGAACTCACCTGGGCCCACGCTATTTGTGATGACCTGAGCAATGTTGTGGATGGACCAGCCCTGTTGTTCTTATTATGATTGCAAGATGCACATCAGCAATAGTTCTCAGGGAACTCTGAAAAGACAGGATTTACTACTTACAGGTTCTGGAGGGGATCCTGCGTGCTATTGCCATATAACAAGGTTGTGGCTAGAGAGAGGGAAGAATTTGGATCTGGGGTGTTGCCCTTATTGAGATTGAGGGTGGGGTGCCTAGAATTTCACAGGTTCACTCTTTATAGGTACATTTAAAACATAAGAGAGGAACTTAAAGTGCAGAAAGGGAAAAGCTTAATGTTAGGAATTTATATTACAATCAAAATTTATATTACAATCAAAATGGCAATTGCATTGCCAGGCACTCACAAGAGAGACTCCTTTGTCTATTATGTTCACTGCAATGTCTGCATCTGACAGGTAGTGAGCTCTCAAAATATATTTAATGAGTGAACTGTTAATTAAACAAAGCCATGGGCATTACAAATGAATGACAGACTACATTAATCCTCCAAAAATATGAAGAACAGAAACTGGCATTAAAAGACAGTCATTTAAACCATTGATATAATATGTGCGTTGAACTGTGTGAAAGTCTCCACGTGTCCTCCTAGTTATTTGCCTTCTGTCGTGGATTGATGGAACCTATTATCACGGATGGATGCTCATGAACCCAATGTCATAGATCCTTCAGGGGAGGCCTTAGATAAGAGGGAAGCTTAAGATTCTGGTAGGAGCCAGGTGCATGGGAAAGATGCCCCAAACATTCCCGGGGTGCCCCACTGGCAGCAGTACTTAAGAGCAGGCAGATGTTCTCATGTTTTGTTTGATAACAAAAGTTGTTTTGAACTTCTTGACCCCTTGGAATTGGATCCTTTCCTGTCTTGCTCAATACCTGCCTCACTTCCCAAGTCTTGCCTCACTTGGGCGGATATCTAGGTGTGCATCCCTCCATACTGTGTGGGAATCCTGAGCCCTGGCACCAGATCAAGGAGCTTAAGCTCAAAGTGAGGTTGAGGGAATAAATATTTTGGAAGCTATGAGGAGGAGGAGTAACGTAGGTAGTAAGTTGGTAGAAATCAAGAGGACCCAAATTCAAGAACCATAAAATAAAAATTTCATGCACTTTAACTCAATAATCGAACTTCTTGGGCTATATCTTGGGGAAATAATCTTTCTTTCTTGGGGGAAGAAAAAGTTATGTTCATGCAACTGTGACTTGAGATCTGTTTTATGAAATTGGAGGCAAACAAATGGTAAATAACAGGGTCAATGGTAAATACTATAGAGTCCTTAAAATGAGATTTATGAAGGTGTTCTGTCTGTAACCAGGAAAAAGTTTGTGGTTTAGCTTAAAGGAAAAGGTATGAATATGAAGACAATGATAGTATTTATATATAATTTTGTTTTCAAAAATACATATGTATAAAAAGACTGGAAATATATATATAGAGAGAAAATGATAGTATTTATGGTAGAAAAAAATCATTTGCAATCCTACTCACACCAAACAGTGAGCAAATATTGCTTATTTAGGAACATGAAAAAGAAAATGGAACAAAAACTGGGGTGAGTTTCAGAGTCACTATAACACGGTCTAGAAAAGGAGCAAGAACAGATATAAGAACATGACCAAATACAAGTGTGTGAAATAGCATTTAGGTTTTGTGAAGCTTGCACTTGTCTAGAATAGAATGACCATGACCAGGGAAGACATCTTTGAAGTCACTTCTTAGGTCTAGATTTAAGGAGACTGAAATTGATTAGGATGGCTGTACAGACTTCTGGCTTCCCCCAGACAGTCTTATAGAAGTATTAATAGAACCCTTTTCATTGTCAGATGAGACCCAGTTTGGATAATCTGCCATGTGGGCACACTAGTTATTGAAAAGGAAGGAGGAGGACCCTCTAGGTTGGTAGTAATTGCTCTGCTGATTGCCTCTGTCCCACAGGAGCAGGTGAATTAAGATTCCCTGGTGCCGAGGTAGGCCCAGTCTGATGGAGAAGTGGCCCAGGGGTCACATTTGAAGACAGCTCTGCTTCCTTGTTAGCTGTAGGATAATCAAGGTTGTTATTCCCAGGCTGCCCTTGTGTGTGGCTTGAACTCATAATTCTCTCTGACCCAGGAGCTCATCTTCCCTCTGCATCCTTCGTCACCTATCCTACAAATATGGTACATTCATTTACCATTTCAGTGAGCAGTAAGCATAATTTGCCAGCTAAGTCTCTGCTGTATTTGTGTGCCCAGGAGTATTTCTCCTTAGAGAAGTTCTTGACTTTTAATAGAAAAGCCCTTTGTGGCTAGTGTATAAATAAGTTCACATGTTAGAAGATGATAATTTCAAACACACAGGGGCTTGGCCTGATGGACTGTTTACTTCTTGGTGTCTATTGTCTATTCTGTCAGCTCTGCAGAGGCTGGTTGATTGGGAACCCCTTTAAAGAGCAGAGCACCAAGCTAGCCATCAGTGAGTCATTTTGGGAGCCAAGTCTTTGTTCAGATTACAAGAAAAGTGGGGAGTGATTGTGGAGGCAGCCCCTGCCCTGTGCCCAAAGGAAGATTTTTCTGACCGCAAGTGCCCAATGTGTGCTTGGATTTCATGGGACTGGACTCTTACAGTCTCAGACCCTCCAAAACCTGCCAAATCACACCAAATAGAAATGTTCTATTTAGGGCCTCCCCTGGTGGCATAGGCAGTTGAGCACCATGCTGTGAAGCTGTCCGCAGCCTCTGCTGCACCAGTTTGATTCCCACCGGCTGGTTGGCGAGGGTCCCACATGGCGCTGCAGACCTCTCCTGTCGTGCCCGCTGCTCCCCTCAGCAGTGTATATCATCAGTCTGTCTGTTCTGTTCCCTGCTCTGTCTCTGGTGAATCTTCTCATCCTCCCAGGCATCTGGCCTGTACCCCCGTTCTTGTATAAATAAATAAATCTTTAAAAAAAAGAAAAGAAAAAAACAAGAAATGTTCTACTTAAAGTTTCTGCCTAAAGGAAATCTGTACATTAACTGGACAGGAACCTACCAAGATCAGTCAGGAGGGGACAGTAGAGCGAGTATATGCTCCTGCTGTATTGAAGGGTAAGAGCCATTGGGAAGGCCTAAACTGTAGCTCCTGATTCAGGGCATTTCTGGCCTTTCTCTCATTTGGTGTTAGCCATGCACAGGGAACAGGTACTGTTGCTGATGAAATCCACACTTTCACTTGGACTCAGAAAATGAGAGGGATAAGGCCATCAGAGAAAAGGATCCCAGACTCTATTAATGGCTGAGAGGAGAGCAGAGTTAATGGCAAGGGTTCTTTTGGGGGTCACACACTGGTGTGGACCCTAAATCACTCCAGCAGCCCCTCTCTGACCCTCTAGGACAACCCGCGGAACTGTTCTCTCTAAGAATAGTCAAGTATCAAGTAATGATTAAAAAAAAAGAGTGAAACCTGATTGTTTACATTCAGCATTAATGATAAAACCCCCAGATGATAGCATTCTTAGCATTCTGTGAATGCTACGTGACAGTTAGAAATGGAGGTTGGTCCCTTGATACCAAACCTTAAATCTAAATCTGAATTCATGTACACTCTATATAACAACACCTATATCTAATTATAATCTGAATTATATCTTGGCACTAACACCAAACCTCCACAGATATCTGAATTCACCCTGATTTGGCTCTTACCTCATAAAACACTTGCCCTAAACATAACCTATCCCTAATACCTAATCCTGAACTAAACCTGAAGTCACCAATGCTCTAAATCTATCTGTACACCTAATCTTAACCTTAGCATTCACCCTAACTTCACCCCTAAAGGGAACATAAAAATAACCGTAACCTACACTTAATCCACCCATATTCTAAATCTAGCCCTACACACAACCTGATCCTAAAACTAACCCAAACTTAATACGTAAAAAAAAAAAGTCCATCATTAGAAGCACATGCTAATTTAATAGGTAAATTTGTAAGGATTTGCACAAAGGACTCCCTTCTTGGGCATAATCAACCACACCTGAGGAGGCCTAGCTAGTTGGCCACTGAAACCCACTGGCTTTCTAAATTGCCTAGAAGAACATGTTCTGACAGAATGGCCGTTTCAAAGATTTGCAGGAGACATACTCTTCAGAGCCCTGTACCAGTCTCGTTACTGTGGAGGAAAGGGAATATTGAACACCCAGTGAATGCTGGGGCACACCCCCTCCATGCTGAATGCTCAGGCATGAGTGTTGGCTGAATGTCCCAGCAGGATGCAGAATGGTGGGTTCAAGAGAACACGGGGTTTAAGGGTCCCCCCTAGCTATTTTCTTTCCAATCCCACTTTCCTGGCCCAGCTAATATTTAAGGGTGATCCATGGACCTTCCTTTGTCCTGCATTCACCTGTACTTCCCTCTCTGGTGGCTGATGGGGCCTCATGTTTCTGAGAAACGGTCAGGAGAAACAGGTGCTGTCTTCTCCCCACTGGGTGCTAGTCGAGTGTACATCTCTAAGCAGCGGCTCCTCTCTCCAGAGGGTCAGTCTCATTTCACTGAGTCCCTGCTGAGGCACTGTCAGGTGTGAGGTTGGGCCCACAGAGGCCCAGACTCTGCAAACACCAGCTCTGGACCCAAGGATGCCTGTCTGTAGTGCTCAGGGGCTGCTGATTGAACTCTTCACCCAGAGAGTGGCCTTTTCAATGGGGAAGGCAAAGCAGGGACAGAGGTGGGGAGGGCTGTCGGGGAGGAAGGGAGACCACCTTTCAGAGGTGAGAAGCACCTCCAGAAGTGAGGCTATGTCTTTATTCTTGCTGTGGTGCTTCTGTCATAGTGTGAGAATGTGGTTTAACTCCCCCGCCTTATTTTAGCTTGTCATGTGGGCATTGTAGGTGTTCAGTAAGCCCACAGTCACGGGATGTGGACAGACTATGTGTTCAGACTCTTACCCTGGGATTCCACCTGCTCTCCACAAACTCGATCAGTCTGGCTCACGTAGTCCAGGGGATCAATGGGAGCCCCACCAACAATGTTAATATCCTAAGTAGTCAAGAGGGAGCCACATCTCTCAAGATGTTATTTTTCCAGCCATGGGGTAGGCTTTTTAGACAAACATCAGTGACCTAAGAAGTCGGGATCTGGAAAAAGAGTCTTATAGATGCGAACCACAGGAATGAATGAACTTCTGGAATTTCCTTGCTGAGAGGGGTCTGCATGCTTGTGGCTGAGGCTTTTGACTACTGTGTATACATTCTGCTTCCTAGTGTACAGGCTCAGCTAATTACTTGCAGGCTAGTTAATCACTTCAGAACCAGAGTGACTGGCAATTGTCAAATGAGCTCCCTTAGCATGCCCTGTCCAGCTTCCTGATAAGAGGTTTAGGGGAGCTTGTCTGAGCTGCTGTCTGCAGACTAGCATGTGTGACTGCCCCCACAAGATATACATAGCAGATTATAATTGGTACATCCAGGAAGGATGTCTTTTTAGATATCTTCTAATCTCAGAGAGGTTAGGACACCTCCAGGGCACTTCCCAAGGTTGGCAAATCCTGTCCTTGAATTCAGTGGTTCTGGCCTTAAACAGGACATCAGTTCTCTTGCCTGAGAAGATGCATTCTGGTCCTCTTGCCTGCTATGGCTGCATGTAATGTAGTAGTAGAGCCCGGACAAGACACTAGACCTTGGACTCCAACCCACTCCCAGCTCCTCCTTGCAGCATTTCTAACAGTGTGACATTGTTAAACCAAGAATTTGAACCTTGATGTCAAAGACCTGGTTCAAATGCAACTGATAAGAAGTAACTGCTCCTAGAAACTCTGCAACCTTGGAGGTAGTGCTCAACTTCTAAGTCTTTTCTTCGTCTTTAAAGTGAGAATAATACCTATTTTTAGAGAGTTACTTTGAAAATGAAAGCTAACTTAGCGCAAGTATATTACTTATGCCCAGGTCGCATTCAATAAATGGATTGGTTTTTCTTAATAACACTGGATATTGTGACTCACCATCACTTCATTTGTCTGGACCTGATTTCCATTCTGTGAAACACTAGGGGTGGACCAGGGCTTCCCTAACTTTGCCATTCCATGGGAAGCAAAGAAGGAACTTGTATTCTGGGAACAGGAGGATGGAGCATAGCCTGAAGTAGCTTGCAGAAAGTGTCACATTTCTTTGAAGTCCTGTATTTATTTGTAAAATTTACTGGCACTTGTCATCTATACAGTAATGTGAATGCACTGGTTTTAGTATAAAAAGACTTTCCCCAAATTTTTTACTTATTTAATGTTCCACAATATGGTGACCTTGAGTATCCCTGAAGGGTACACAGCTATACCCACCTTAGGATAGAGGTGGGATCACATAATTTCTAAGGTCCCTTTCTGTACTGACATTCCAGATTCCTGGTGTTAGTGAGTCACATAGAACCTGAGGTTGGTACCCAAGAATCCTGAGGAACCTCAACTAGGTAGACTCCCCTGTGTCCTGCTGACAGTGGGATTGCACAGTGCTGGGTTAGGGCAGAATCCACAGAAGGGAGGGAGTTGAAGCAGCCTGTTGGAGTGAAGAATGAAGAAGGCTGTGTCTGAGCCTGACTTTTGGCCCGTGGGCTGATAAACCTGGCTGGGTTGGGTTGGCAGCTCTCCACCACCCTAGGTAAGGGCCAGGAAACACTAAGTCATTGTTTCTCATCCACAAATGAAGGCTGGCCTAGGGACAGGTCCTCATATCATCAAAGGATGTGTGAGGGCAAGAGGTGAACTGCATGTGGAAACACAGGACTTGTCACTCTGCCAGGGCATCCTTCTAGCAGTTCTGCTGCAGCACCAGGTCAAGGTCTGGGGTTGTCTCCAACCAGTGAGAGAAGAGTTGAGAGGAGCTTGGAGAAGAGCAGCAAGCTTTTGGAGAGAATACAGAGGTTTCTGTCCTGTGAAAGGGAAGAGAGAGCTTCTCTGTGTGTGGGGAGAGGCATGTTACTGATGGTGGTATCAGCCCTGCATACATTTGCTGCAGGTTAGCCAGTATGTGTGGTTTCCCTCAGGCATGAGAGACTGAAAGGAAGTCATTCATTTGTTTAAGAAAAATATAAGGGACTTTCCCTGGCCAAGGAATTCATTACATTAGTCAAATTTGTACCCATCATAAATCATTCCAATAAAATTTAAGAAAAGAATCAGCAAATTTGCCAGAAATTTCCTGTTGAGTATGGTATTTATTATAATAAAATTTAATATCTTGATAAATCTTTTTTGAAAATGTTACTAACTTGAGCTAGGATGTGGAGTTAAGAAGGATGGGATTCCAGTTCTGCTTTATTAGCTATGTTACCTTAGGTAAGTCAATTTCTCTCTCTCTTTTTTTTTTTTTTGGTGGGACCCTCGCCGGCGGCCGGGAAACGAACCGGAGCTGCAGAGGCTGATGGGCAGCCTCGCAGCCCAGCGCTCAACTGCTGCGCCACCAGGGGAGGCCCTCAATTTCTCTCTGAGCCCCAGATTTCCCATCAGTGTATTGAGATTATAGTAAATCTCAGTGTATTCTGAAGTTGAAATGAGATCTTGATTGGGCAACCATTTTGTAAGTTAGTAACTGGGTGTTAGTTTATATAAAAACCCTCCTAGTAGCATTAGCTGAGCGTTGCTGTCCTCTAAGGCCTCTAGGCCCCCACCTACTAATCTCAATCAATTTAATGACTGTGTTTCTCAAAAACACAGTCCTCTTGATCTTTGCCAAATGAGTTTCTCTACCCATCATGGCTCAGCTTACTTTAGGGCTCACCTCTTTAGATGGTCATGGCCCATTTTCTGTGCCTTGCAAACTTTAGAAGTTCCTGCTGCATCTTTGAGGAGACACTGGTCTACTCTGCACTCCAGTTTGCTTATCTGTAAAATAAAGGGATTGGTCTAGATGATTTAGGTACGCTTCTAGCCCTCACCTTCTGTGATCTAGCTATATTCTGGTGTGTTAACGTGACCTAGAATTTGGGAAAGGTGAGAGCAATGCATACTGTCTAGCCAATGATAAGTAACAGATAAAAAGATGTTGACCTAAGAGTATGAATTAGTGATATATGTGATCATGCGATATTTGCAGCAATATTTAAATGAAGTGGAACATCTAAGTGAAACATGGCATCTCTGGCACATCATCATAATTACTATTATCAGAGTTGCCATTTGTTGAATGTTTACTATGTGTCTGGTGTTAGAAACTGTGGTATTCTGAGTATTTGTGTCAGATAATTGAAGTTGCCTCTAATCTCCACAGAGCCCTACAAACAGTTTTACAGATGGGGAAACTGAGGTTTAGAGAGATTAAGTAAGTCACCCAAGGTCTCCAGCTATTAAGTGACAGAGGCAGGTTGAAGTCCAGGCACATCTGACTACAAAGCACACAATGGGATTGCTTATGAAGTCTGCTTCTTCTCCTCTCTCCACAGCTTACTCATAGATGCTGAATGACTTGTTACTAGTGTCCTAGGACTGGTGATTACCCTCGCTGTGTTCTTTATATACCCCCACCACCAAATTGCCTACCCGAAGGGCTAGCATCTTCCCTTCTCTGGCATGTTGGAGACCCCATTTTGGCACGCTTCTCATCTCCCTTCTTTAAGTACCTACCCACTGACCAAATGTGGAAGGAAAACTATAGAAATCCATAATAGTTTGCCAGGCCTTTGGCTTCAGTCAGAAGAACAGATTGTGTTGCTGGAAGTCATTGAAAACAACTGCAAATGAATTTTGAGTCTGGGAGCCTATAGGAGTTGATAAATCAGGGTTGGCTCATGGCTCATTTTTCTGTGCTGTGTCACATGGGAGACAATTTGCAAAAGAAGTCTCCCTAGGCCTGTCATTAAGGGAGCTTGACTGAAGCATGGACATGCCAGAGCCAGATGGGTGACTGCAGCTGCCTCGGGCTCCAGGAGGCTCCAGTCGGTGGTAGCGGAGTCTTCAAACCAGCTCTGGTTCTTATCAGCGATCCACATCCCCGCTGCCCCTCCAGTCGGCAGTGCTTCCTGCTCTCTTTCCTGGGAGACACTTTCCAGCTCAACGCCCAGAGCTTTCATGTGGAAAGGCAGGACACCCACAGAAGTGTCCTCCTTCTCTTTCCTTGACTCAACCACGCACCAGTCCAGCTGCAGAGCTAAGATTTTCCCAGGAGAAAAGTCACAGATGTGGGTATTTCCCCCTAACCATGTAGAGAGCAGCAGGCCTGGGAGAGGTTACCTTACAGTTCACCTGCATGTGTTCTCAGAATCCAAGTCCCTGCCGGCACAGGAACCTCCCTTCAGTGTGCACAGCAGGAGGTACTGCTCAGAGTGCCCTCGAGAGGGGGGTGAGGGCACAGTCAGGCTCACTTCCTTCCTGGGCCTGCTTTTATTTATTTATTTTTTAAATATTTATTTATGCATACAAGAGCTGGGGTACAGGCCAGAGATGCGGGGGGTGAGAGGATTCACCAGAGACAGTGGAGAACAGAACAGGCAGACTGACTGAAATACACTGCTGAGGGGAGCAGCGGGTGAGCAGGAGAGGTCTGCTTTGCCATGTGGGTTGCTCCCTGGCCGCCAGGGATCGAACTCATGCTGCAGAGGCTGCAGATTGCTTCACAGTGTGGTGCTGAATCCCTTGCACCACCAGGGAGGCCCTTGGCCTGCTTTTATAAGGTGGCTTCTCTAGAGACCAGGAAGGTGGGGCAGCCTTCTCTTCTTCTGTTTCTACATCTCTCCTCATCCTTCTGCCCCACAACACTGACCATGTTCGCCTACTGCTGGGGGCTGCCCAAACCCACCCACCAAACCTTCCCTGCTGCCCCCTGCCCAAGCAGGGGGATCTCCTTTTCCAAAGCATTCAAATTATTAAGTATTGGCTAAATTGGAGGAAGGAGAGGAAAAATGTAGTGGAAAGATAGGACTGTATTCCGTTTACCTTATGAGTGAGTGATACTCCTCAACACATTGCCCTGTAATTTTGCTGTTAATATTTGCCACTCTGCTGAGGGTTAAATGAGGTGCCTTAAGTACATACGCCAATGCCTGGCACATAGTAAGTGCTCAGTAAACAGTACTATTATTGATTCCTCTTTTTCCTCAGGGATCCCCCTCAGCTCTTTTTGTCCCAGCCCTATTCTGGATAGAACTCATGGAATCAGACACTTGACCTGGGGGCAGCCAGAGGCTGAGAAAAGCTAGAATAACTGCGTCGGTGGCTGTTGCCAGCCCTGGCCCAGTATTCAGATCTTCATGGCCTGTGTGGTATCTTATTGGGTGTGGCTGCCTGATTTAGCTGGGATTATGAAGCCCTGCAAGGTGGGCTTCTAACAGAAGCATTTTCTGGTAGGAAGGGCTTGGCCTGCTCTCCTCAGCATCCTGTCCCTGATCTGGGTTGGGATCTCTCTGTTAGAACCTTCTCTACCTGCCCAGCCCAAGAGGACTGGCAGCAGTCCTAGAGATGGGGGAGTAGTTAGTCAGGAGGGCACTAGAACCCTTCAGGCCAAAGAGAGAAGGAAAGTGGCTTTCTTTCTTTTTTAAAAAAAATATGTTTTATTATTTTTTTACATGATTGTTCATTTTTAAACAATATTTGCTTCCCCCGACCCCCTTAGGTGTAGTCCCCATAGAGTTTCCTTCACCAGTGCACCCGTGCACCATCACCTCAGTCCCCTGTGCTCCTCCCTCCCTCCCTCTGAGCCCTCTCCTGCCTCCTCCCCTGCAGGATGTCTCTGATTTGTAATTGTCTGTTTTTGCTTTGTTGTGTTTCATACTGTTATTTTTTTTTTTTACACTGATGTTTCATTTGGTTTCCCTATATTCCTGCTATAAGTGAAACCATCCAATATTTTTCTTTTTCCTTCTGACTTATTTCACTGAGCATAATTCCATCTAGCTCCATCCATGTTGCTGCAAATGGCATGAGTTTATCTTTCTTGATTGCTGAATAATATTCCATTGTGTGTATATGCCACATCTTCTTGATCAGTCATCTATTTTTGGGCATTTGGGTTGTTTCCAGGTTTTACCTATTGTAAATAGTGCTGCAATGAACATAGGGGTACTGGTGGTCTTTTGAATCAATGTTTTTGTGTCCTTTGGGTAGATCCCTAGGAGTGGAATTGCCGGGTCATATGGTAGCTCCATTTTTGTAGACTGAGGAACCTCCAGACAGCTTTCCATAGTGGTTGGACCAGTTTGCACTCCTGCCAGCAATGTAGGAGAGTTCCTTTTTCACCACATCCTCGCCAACATTTGCTGTTGCCTGTTTTTTTGATATGTGCCATTCTTGCTGGTGTAAGGTGGTATCTCAATGTGGTTTTCATTCGCATTTCCCTGATGATAAGGGATGTTGAGCATTTTTTTCATAAGCCTGTTGGCCATTTGCATTTCCTCTTTGGAGAAGTGTCTTTTGAGTTCTTCTGCCCATTTCTTGACTGGATTGTTTACTTTGTTTTTGTTGAGTTGTGTGAGTTCTTTGTATATCTTTGTGATCAGTCCCTTATCAGTTGACAGGAGTGCAAAGATTTTTTCCCAATCAATGGGGTGTCTCTCTGTTTTGGTTAACGTCTCTTTTGCTGTGCAGAAACTTTTCAGTTTGATGTAATCCCAGGTGTTTATGTTTTTCCTTGACTTTCTTTGCCTTGGGTGATGAGTCTTTAAAGATGTTATTGTGATGTATGTCTTGTAGTGTTTTAGGAAGTGGCTTTCTTACAGTCACACTGTTGGTTAAGCATGTAGGCATAGTGAGTACTAGAGTCACTGACTCTGTCTTGTGCTCTTTTACTTCCTGCCACCTGATTTCTCCTGTGCCCCCTCCTGGATCAAGGCTGCTTCTATCTTTTGAATTTCTGATAGAAATCTTACAATAACAATATTAACACTACCATGAGCACTTACTCTCTGCTAGAGACTGGGCTGGGGCTGCATTTTATACACATTGCCCACCTGCCTAGAAAACCCGAAGGGTGTTCATAGTAGCCCTGTTTTACAGATAAGTGAACACAGTTGGAGTTAGTCTCTTGCCTCAGACCACACAATTTAGCAGCAAACAGCAGCTGACTGTAAAGCTGTCTTTTCACTACTGGGCATTGTAGGCATTGTTCCTGTTCCCGGAGTAGATTTCCTGGGCTCCCACAGACTGAGGGTGTTAGGGCAACCTCTTCCTGAGTGCTCACAGAACTCATCTCATGGGGCTTAAAAAACTGGGTGTAGTTGGTATGGCTTAGCAGAATGAAGGGAGGAGGCATGGAATTTTCTCTGTATAGCAAAATTAAGGGAATGGTTGGATAAACACACTTGTGACCCCAAACTTATTTCTGCAGGGATGATACCTAATAATGAAATGAGTGAATTTTAGGATTGTTGCCGGACTGTGATAGGAATGTACATTTTGCTAATTTAGTTATAACCAGGGTTTCTGGTTCTGGCTTTGATTTCTTTTTGCATGTGACTTTTATTGCAGAAAGCTTCTCTCAGCCTGTTCTCATTAGCTCCCAGATTAAACAAGAATCCCAACAGGAAGAGAGCAGATCCAAGAGACCAGGCCTTGCTCGTTCACACTGTGTATGAGGTTGGGTGTATTTATTCGATTTGATTTGTGAGTGTGTGTGTGCGTATGTGCGTGTATGTGTGTCCTCTTCTAAGAAAACTTAAAAATAACTTTCTCCCAACATGTGGGCATTTGGGGGCATGTTGCTGAGCAGGAGGGCTCCTCCCCCAATGTGGGCTGGTAGATGTGGGCTGCTCATCTGCTTGCAGAAGCCCAGCCCTTCCTTTTACGTGTTTTCCATAAAAGTCCTAGGAAGCCAAAGGGAGAGAAAGGGTGTCTGGTTGCCGAGGAGAGAACTCCAGTGTGGAGGACAGAGCAGAACCTAGGAACCCAGAACTGGGTCACTCGGGTTTGTCAGCAGGAAACCCATAGGAACTAACAACCAGGGCAGAGTGTGCCTGTGCCCATTTCACACACAGGAAGACTGAGATGCAAAGAGTAGAAAGGATGACCGAGTTACATGCCAGCTTTAGAGCTACATGGGCACCCTGGTGCCTGAGACCAAATATTAACACCCCAGAGGGGTAGATTTTTTTACCACGTGATCTGTACTTACTCCTGCCCTATGTCCTCACTCTAACATTCATTGGATTCCCTGTACAACAAAATTAAGTGGTGTTGTAGTTTGGAAGTATTTTTTAAAATGTTTTTTAGCCTAAACGTCTATCTATTCACATGTCACAAATATTTATTGAGAACATACTATTTGCTTATCCATGTTTTAGGCATTGAGGACAGAGTAGTGAGTAAAATAACTAGAATCTGTATGGAGCCAGGTCTAGTGTGGGAGGCAGCTGTTAATCAAATAACGGTAGCTGTGGTGACCATGATGTGTGGACCAAGACAACACGTGGGATTTGAGGCTTGTTCTGGACTTGGGGCCTGCCTCATCTCTGTGGGGCCAGAAGTCTGGGTCGCTTCCCATCAGCTATTTTGTGCTTCAGTTGTTTTGCTTTTGGTTTTGAGCCAAAGTATAGGAATTTTAAAATTGTTCTTTTAGATGTTCTCTCAAGCTCTGGTCCATTTTGCTGATCTTTCAGGGTTATATTTAGCATCCAACATGTGAGCTGTACCTACTTGATTTGTGTAACCCATGGGTTCCATAGGCACATCTTCCATGTTTTTGTCCAAATCAGTTTTCTTGCTTCTGTCCAATTCAAAGTCGCTTTCCAGCCTGGTTGCCCTTCACCATAGACCTCCATCTAAGAGACACTTAGATCCAGTCCAACTCTATTCATGGTGGTGATTAGCATTGCTTTTTGGATTCTTGCCTCCTTTCTTAACCATAAAATATTTAAATATCTGCCATGGACCAGGTCTTTCAGAGTCTGGGGTGTATAATCAGTCTTGGCTAAGGACTTAATTGACATAAAAGTGTTCTCTTAATTAGTTTCTATCTCAGGCTTCAAATCTCTCATATCCACATTTCTCCGACCATTCTCTTTAGGAGGTAAGATAGAATCAAATTAGCGATTGAGTCACCCTCTTCACCAGCCTTCTCTCAAAGCTGTATACCACGACACCTATCAAACCACATTTCCTTTCACAGGTGTATTTTTATGGGAACAGAAGTCAGAGTAGATGGTAGAGGGAGCATAGGGGGAGATGATAAATCAACTTCTCAAAGTGTGCCCTGGGAATATCACATTATTTTCATAATAACATGTTGGTTGCCTTTCTCGCTCACTCTTCTCTCGCTGCTGTGTATAGTGTTTTCCAATAACTGCAGATACTGTGATGTCACAACATATTAGATGCAGAGGCAAAATTTAAAATTTTGCTCCCTTCTATTAAGCCAGACCTCAAAGAAATTTATGAGAGATGAAAAACTCTGCTTACTAAGGTTTTTTTTTTATTTTTTATTTTTTTGCTTTGGAAACTGTGTTTCTTTTGAAATATCACTAATGTTACTATAATAGGCTTCTTATTGATGGTTTTAGTGAATTAGTTTTCTGTTTTAAGTTATAATATGATAAATATTGACAGTAATAACTCATAAACAAATGTCCTTTGGTATACTTAATGATTTTTTTTTAAAGATTTATTTATTTATTTATACAAGCACTGGGTACAGTCAGAAGTGTGGGAGGGTGAGAGAATTCACCAGAGCCAGAGCGAGGAACAGAACAGGCAGAGTAACAAAATACACTGCTGAGGGGAGCAGTGGGTGGCAGGAGAGGTCTGCAAGCCATGTGGGACCCTTGCCCGGTGGCTGGGGATCGAACCGGTGCTGCAGAGGCTGCGGGCAGCTTCGCAGCCCAGTGCTCAACCGCTGCACCACCGGGGAGGCCCTTAATGATTTTTTAGGAATATGAAGGGGCTCTGAGTCCAAATAATTTGATAACTAACTGCTGAGCTAGAGGGTAAGGGAACACCTAGGTGTTATGAGAATCTCAGTTATTTAAAAATGAGACAAAGCTCAAATCCATGTCATTTCCTGATTCAGATATTTAGTCTGCCTGAAAGTGTCAGCTTCATAGGATGAGATTCTTTTGCAACTATGGAAATGCCTTCTCTTTCTTGGAGAAGTACTGGGGGGATCTCCTTGTTACCATTTTTTAGAGGTATGTGAGAAAGACTGCTTCTAAAGCTCCCCAAGGGTCAGGAGTAGCGCTGCTGGACCCTGGGCAGGATGTGAACACAATCTGTGGAGCCTGGTTCAAGTCTCAGTCCAGATTCCTTAAGACAATTGGTACATGGGTGTTCCCAATCCACCTGCTGTCTGGACTCGCCTCCCTCTATAGGGATCATAAACTGGGCTTCTTCTTAAGAAGTTTAGGGCCTCCCCTGGTGGTGCAGGTGGTTGAGTGCAGCACTGTGAAGCTGTCCGCAGCCTCTGCAGCATGGGTTTGATCCTGGCCTGGCTGGCGAGAGTCCCACATGGCGCTGCAGACCTCTCCTGTCGCGCCCGCTGCTCCCCTCAGCAGTGTATTTCTTCAGTCTGCCTGTTCTGTTCCCCACTCTGTCTCTGGTGAATCCTCTCACCCTCCCACACATCTGGCCTGTACCCCAGTTCTTGTATAAATAAATAAATAAATCTTTTAAGAAAAAAAGAAGTTTAAGGAGGAAGAGCTGAGTGTCAGAAGACAAATGTCCCATGAACCCTGGGTGGCAATCGCAGGCCTGCTGTGCCAGGGGGTGAGTAGTGATCCTGACAAGATATGGAATTGCGAATGTGCTTAGCCCCTCTAAAAGCTCAGCTCTCTGCTCAACACTATCCTCCCTTTATTCCACAATTAGATAGGAATCTGCAGTTCTGAACAAGTAAAATCTTGTGATCGTCCACCCCTGGTTTCCCTGAGACTCTATTAAGAGTCTCTGCAGCTGGCAGCCAGGGGTTTCAAAGGTCACCCCAATTGGGCGGATTAGAACAACCAATCTCCCTAACTGGGTGAATTTGAATGCAGGCGGAAGGCAAGTTGCAACATCTTCGAACAGAGTCAGACAAAGGTCCCTTAACTTTTTTCAGTCTGGCCCTGCATGCCTCAGCTGTTTGGCTCTCTCCTTCACTATCTTCCTTCTGAAGCAGACCTTGGACAGGAATCTCTGCAGTACAGTGGTAAAGAGTGGCTGCCCAGGCATCTCAACTCATGTGAGAGCTGCCCGGGGAAGAGACCACGGTAAGGGTGACAGTCCTCCGGTGTGTGAGCCTACCCCACTGTTGGCTCCCGGGGACCAATGCAAGTCAGCCTGGCATAGCTCACAGCGAAGGAGCAGTTTTCTCCAGGATTAGCAGCGATTAGGGAATTTGTCAGGATGTGAGTGAGAAAGTGGAGTTGTCATTGCCTGGGGCACTTGAACCTGCGTGTTAGCTGCCTCTGAAGTGTGCTGTGGCTGGTGGGTGGGTGCAGGCAGATTGTGCTCCCTGGGAGCACTTCCTTTTGGGAAATGTTTTCTCTTTCCAGGATTCCCTGCTGCCTGATCAGGTGCTTAAAGACAATCACTATTTAAAATGTACGTGTTTTGGATTGGGATGTGGGTAACTGGTTTCTCTTTACTTGTTGTGCCATATAACTTGATCTCTGATTTTAAACATTTTTTTTTGAGTCTCTTTGCTTCAGAATTGCACTCTTTTGACCTGTAGATATTCTCTATAGGACAAAGTGTTCCTTTCTGGTTCCAAGAGACTGTGTTTGAATGATTAATAAATCATGTCACTTGTAAAAACCTAATTTGGAGGTGAGCTTTGGCGCAAGGGTTTTGTGTGTGTGTGTGTGTGTGTGTGTGTGTGTGTGTGTGGTGGGGGACTGCTTCTAGCTCAGGGTCCACCCCTCATTTTGAAACCTCCTCCACTTTTCTCTTCTCTGTCCTTCGATCTGCATGTAAGTGGTATTGACGGAAACCCTCTGGATGGGTGTGTTTGATTCCTGACACTGAACCGGGCTCTTCCAATAGGGAAACTTTTTCAGAAGTTACCCAGTCTCCCTGGTGTTCTTGATTGGAATTTGGTCTCCAGGCTATGTGAGGAATTAGAGGGAAACAAAAATAGTTTGGTTTATTATTATTATTTTTATTAGTCCATTCCGAATATGTCAGTAACCAGTAATTGAATGTACAGATGGAATCTGTTTATGCTGCTGATGGCAGTAGGCAGGGTGATGGGCTGAGGGGAGCTCTTTGGCTTGTCCTGCCAGCCTGGTACTGGCCCCCCTCCCTGCCTCTGTGATAGTTCAGTAACCAGGCCTCCGCCCCTCCTCACCCCACTTCCCTAAAGGGGACTGTTTCCTTGCTGTATTAATTTGCTGGACCCATTTCTTAAGACAGATACCCCTGAGGGATGGATGACTTCTGTGTTCCATGTTCTTGGATACAATTCCAGTGAGATGGTGGTGAGGTGGGCACACTCATACCCACCTGGGGGAGGGGTTTAAATTGGTGTTATCTTTCTGGAAAGCAATTTGGCAAAAAGAAAATTCAGGAAAAAAAATTCATTTCTTTCCTTTCCTGAATAATCTACATTCAGAAATGTTATATTGGGGGAAAAAAAAAGATGCAGGTCAACATTTATTTATGAGAATGCTAATCTTTTGCTAAATTTATAGCAAAAGAACTAGAAAAATAATTCATTTAAACAGAAATAGGTAAAAGAAACAGCTAAATGTCAAACTGGTGATAATTGATTAAGTACAATGGAATATTGGGCAGTTATATGAATGAATATTTATAAATAAAATAATGATAGGAGTTTACTGACAATAAAATGCTTAACCAAAAATAAGTAATATTATGGAAAGTTTCAAACATAGAAAGTTAGAAAGAATGATGCCATGAGTACCTCTAGGACCCCTCCCCCAGGTGGGTATGAGTGTGCCCACCTCACCACCATCTCACTGGAATTGTATCTTTCTCTTTAAAAAGTTTCAGATTGGTTAGTTTTTAAAATAACATCTTAAAAAAAAATAAATAAAATAACATCTTGTTTTTAATTTGTCCTCTTGGGTCCTTGTGGAGACCAGACAGTCTCCATTTGTATAATTGTCATTTGTCCATCTTCTGGGAGCCCACTTTATCTGTAGGGCTGTTTTCTTTTTAGGATACTTTTTCAAGTATCCTAGTCCTTTGGTTTTGTTACAAAAATTATATTATAGATTATCATCCATCTTTTAATGTTGTCCATGGTGTGGTTTGTGAACAGTCTTAATTATATATATATATTTTAATGTAGTTAATTTTACATGTAATTTATATGTATGTGGTAGCAACTCTCAGCCTTTTTCCTTGTTACCTGGACCTCAGCCCCCTGCCACCAGCCAACTCTTGACTGCTGACAGAAAGCTAGAAGGCCCAGTGGTCAAAGAATAGGGACTCTGGGCTTCAAATGACAATTCTTTCCCCTACTAAACACCATGACTTTAGGAAAATTTCTTATTCTCCTTGTTCCTCACTCTCTATTCTATAAAATGGGGTTAATAAGATCATCTGTGCTGTTGTGAAGAGCAATTGAACTTTATTATAAAGTGCTTAGATGTGCTTTATATTTTGCTATTATTGTTACTGCAGTGACACTGCAGTCTTATCATCAGGAAAGGAATTTTGTTTGCAAAGTTAATACCTTATCTGTGGAAGAGAAAGCTGGATTTGTCAACAGGGGAGGTGCATGTTGCAAACAAATCAGGTCTTTGTTACTTTAAGTTGAACTTTCAAAAAATTTATCTCCATTTTGCTTCTGTTAGATGTTACTCATTTAATTTTTTAATTTTTTTTTTTTTTTTGAAACTTAAAGAAACCTGGACCCTGGTGGCACTCCCCCCCATTCCATTCCAGTTGTATTCCGCTTGCCTCTTGGTATTATCCTTAAGTTTTTATTTATTCATTTATTATTGAGGAGCTAATATCCCAAAACAAGAAATACAGTATTAGGCAAGGTCCACTCAGGGGATCAGAGACAACATCAGTGCTGTACTTCCCAGGAGGATCCTCAAATCTCTGAGGTTCTCACAATTTCCCCCACCTTCCCCTCTCTCTCTTTGTCCCTTTCTCCCTCCGCCCTCCATCACCTCAGAGCCCTCACTGCATCTATTAATGTCTGCTAGTTTTTTATAAGTATTTACTTTGTAGAGTCGCTTGTTGTGTAAATGTCCAGTATTTATGTCATTCTAGCTTGCTTTACTACATATAATTCCCTCAAACTCTCTCCATTGTGCTGTAAGTACATTTCATCGTCCCTTATGACAGAATAGTATTCTATTGTGACTATACCACATCATCTTGATCCAGTCTTCTATTGATGGGCATTTAGGCTGCTTCCCTGTCCCAGCTGTTATAAAATAGTGCTGCAGTAAGCACTGTAGAGCATGTAGATTTTGTGCGATGGTTTCATATTTTTTGGATAGTTGTCCAAGAGTGGGATTGCTGGGTCATTTCCATTTTCAGTTTTTTAAGTAAATACAGATTGTTTTCTATAATGGTTCCACCCATTTGCATTCCCACCCTTGATGTAATAGGGTTCCTTTCTCTCTGCATCCTCTCCAGTACTTATTGTTAGGCATCTTTTTCATATCCACCTTTCTCAATCAGTGTGAGATTATATCTCATTGTGGTTTTTTTTTTTTTTAAAAGAGCCATGTTTTTTTATTTATTTATTTGTTTGTTTGTTTGTTTTGTTTATACATGCACTAAGTACAGTCAGAAGCGCGGGAGGGTGAGAGAATTCACCAGAGCCAGAGCGGGGAGCAGAGTAGGCAGAAGGACCGAAGTACACTGCTGAGGGGAGCAGCGGGCGGCAGGAGAGGTCTGCGCGCCATGTGGGACCCTCCTCCAGTGGCCAGGGAGCAGCCGGGGATCGAACCGGCGCCGCAGAGGCTGCGGGCAGCTTCGCAACCCAGCGCTCAACCGCTGCGCCACTGGGGAGGCCCCTCATTGTGGTATTAACTTGTATCTCTCTTATTAGAAGCAATGATGAACATTTTTTCATATATCTATTGGTCTTCTGGATATCCTCTTTGGTGAATTGTCTGTTCATATCTGCCCAATTATTAATTGGGTTGTTCACTTTTCTATTTTTAAACTGTCTAAATTTTTATGTATTTTAGATATTAAATATTAACCCCTTGTTAGTTATATATTGTGTGAATCTTTTCTCCCATTCAGCAGGATGTCTTTTTAATCTTATGTTGTCCAATTATTTATTTTTGTTTTTATTTTACTGACCATAGGGATCAAGTCTCCAAGAACATCTTTGTCATTGATGTTATGGAGCATATTGCCAATGTTTTCTTCTTTATTTACTGTTGCAGGCTTTATATCAAAATTTTTAATTCATTTGCAATTTGCTTTTGTGTACGGAGTTAGAGAGTGATCCAACATCATTTTCTTATGTGTGGCTTTCCAGTTTTCCCAGCACTGTTTGTTAAAGAGACTCTCCTTTCCACATTGTATTGTCATGACTGCTTTATGATAGATTAGGTACTAATATATACCTAATATTTTATTTCTGGGCTTTTTATTATGTTCCATTGATCCATGTATATATTTTTGTGCCAATACCATATTGTTTTTAATACTGTTTTTTATAGTAAAGTTTGAAGTCAGGTGATGTGATACAGAAGTATCTCTCCTATTTTTCTCAGGGATTGTTTTTGTTACTTGAGGCCTTTTGTGGTTCCATATAAACTTCAATATTTTTTGTCTAATTTATTTGAAAAATATTGTTGGTATTTTGATGGGGATTGTCTTAAATTTATATATCACTTTAGGCAGGATAGTAATTTTGATTTTCCCCATCCATGAGCATGGGATATCCTTCCATCTCCTTGTGTCATCAAGTTCTTTAAGAAAGTCTTGTTGTTCTAGTTGTAAAGGTCCTTCTCCCCTTTAGTTAGGTTAATTATAAGATATTTAATTCTTTTTGAGGCAACTATAAATGGAGTAATTTTATTCATTTGTTTTTCTTCTCATTCATTGTATATGTAAGTGCTGTGGATTTTTGTATGTTAATTTTATATGTTATTAAGTTTAAACAAATGAATTACATGCCCCAGATACCACTATTTATTTGTGTCAGCTTTGCAAGTTATAGCGTAGGATTTAAATGAGAAGATGCCCAGAAAATAAAAACAGGGGATATTATATCAGGTTGTAGTACATGTTTATTTAGTAGACATTTGTCACACACCTGTGATAGCCCAGACAGCATAGATTCTGTGGTGAATAAGAAGTGATCTCTAACCTGTAGTTGTCCCAACCAGGTGATTCTCCCATCCAGACTTGGAACCTGGAGCAGGGATACTTAGGTTGCATTCTAGGTGGTAGCTCAGGTATCCAGTGACTTCAGCAGAGCTCTAATCACTGGGCTCTTTTCCATTGCTACCTGATTTCCCAAGCTGGTTCTCCAGCCTTTCCTATAGATTTTGGGAGCTCTAAAGATGGGGTTATAGTGTGGGAACCCATTTTTCCAACATACCCTTTCTCCATTTATGAGAGCCAGAGTCAGTTTCTGTAGCTTGCAGCCAAGAACTCAGATTCACAATTCTATTTCTGAAATCAGTGCTAAGGAAGACCCTTTGTTTCAGCTAACCTTGCCAGTCCTTGGTAACATCGGGAGCCTGAGTTATTTTTGCCCAGGTATTTTTGCCACATCAGGTATTTCTGCCAGTGATGCCATCATTTTGCTTTGGGTGAATGGCTTACCTTTTCTGGGCTTGTTATAAATGGAAGAGTTAACATGAATAATAAATTTCCTTTTCTTTCAGTATTACTAAGATATAATTGATTTACAGCACTGTGTAACTTTAAAGCGTGCAGGCATAACGACTTAACTTACACGTTTTGTGGAATGATTACCACAGCAAGTTTAGAAAACATCCATCACTGGATAATCTTAAAACATTTCTTTCTCTGACATTCTGTAATCTTTGAGCCTTTTTCAAGTATGTCTTCAGCTAAGCAATTTCCTCCCAGGCCGCACTTCCATTCCCCAATTCAACTTCAGACTCAGCTCAGTTCATCCAGGTTCCTGCCATATTAACACCAAACTGCTTTCCATTCTTGGAATATGGACCCTGTTGTTCCTTAGCCTGTGAGCTCTCGCAGTTGAAGCAAAAGCACAAGTGCCTAATAGAGATGTTGGTTCTGAAGCGTCGCTGGCTATTAAGTACTGAATTCAGATACCTCTTGTAAAATCTTGAAGATCCCTCCAGATTCTCTCTTTTTGTCCCAGCTATCCCTTCCCTAGAAGTTCTTGGACAAGTTTTGAGGAAGCCCACGTATTACCCAGGGAGCTGGTATTTAGGGTACACTGGGCATCACCCAGCAAGTGTGTGGAAGGCAAGAGCTTCTTATACCCAGGGAGGAGCTCCATGTGAACCCTGACCTAACAGGGCACCTGCCCCCAGAATAATTCACAACATAGTGGTCTCACCAGCATGCTGGGCCTTCCACTGTCTACATGAAAGCAAGGGTTGTGTTTTTCTCCTCTGACCTGCTCTTCCTTCCTGTTTGCAGACCATGGGGGATGTAAAGCTGGTTGCTTCAACGCACATTTCCAAAACTTCTCTCAGTGTGGATCACTCAAGAGTCAGCTCCATGCCCCTGACTGAGGCCCCTGCTTTCACCTTGCCACCCCGGAACCTCTGCATCAAAGAAGGAGGCACCGCCAAGTTTGAAGGGCGGGTAAGAAGTGTCGTTGATTTGGGCACTGGACTGGGGGTGTCATTCCTTCTCAAGGCCTTTCCTTTATGGTAGAAGGCCTAGTTTTCTTTTAGACCCACACTGAAAGTAAATATGTATCAACTTGACCTATTTCTTTCCTTTAGTCTGTGTTGGAGAACTCCAGTGGTGGGGATGACACAGATGTTTTGCTGCTAATGTAGGTCATGTTCTGGATATGTACTTCCTGATTATGGAAAAAGAATGGGCTGTGGCAGAGAGAACACAGCTTGGATTTAAATATATACCTATAAATCTACGTAATTGAGAACTAATATTTCTCTCACCCCTCAAGGAGTATTTAGTTTACTAATCCTCTCGTGTTTCCACTTGTTAAGTGCAGAGCAGTAGGATGAGTAATTGGACCCCTTACTCTGTTCTGTTAACTTGTACTAATGAATATTAGTCTCTTGCCCTTTCTGGGTAGACCTGCAAACAGACATGATAATTCCTTGTCTATCTTACACTAGAAAGGAGAAGACAGGAACATTGAAGAATAGCTGTAAGAGTATCTGAGGTTATGCCCAGTTGGCAAGATGTGTAGTAAGCTGCTGACTCAGGCCACTAGCAAGTCCAATCATCTGCTTGACATGGAGATACATTTGAGAGTCAGGGAGATTTGCAAGTAATATCTGTCTTGGAATTAAACTCACGGGCTCTAGGAAATGCTTTAAAGCTAGAAATCTTTGATCTGAGTGAAAGAAAAGAGATGTGATAAGGAATGCATAGGTTGCAGTGTGAATCTGCAATTTCAGAGCAGGCCCCTGAAAGCTTGTGAAGGAAGAGGCTGGGCACATGGCTCTCCTGTGTGGGCCACTGGGCTACTGGGTCATCTGGACAGTGTGCAGGGGCTGCACAGTGCTTTGTGCTCCTCACACGCCTGTCTAGTTAAGACAGTTTACTAGTCGGTCAGACAGAACAGCCTTGTTACGTCTTTTACTTGAAGAAGATTATGGGGGAGTGTTGGTGGTCTGGGGAGTCTGTTTCTTTACTTTGGGTACTACCATGGTGAGGGCTCTTCTCTGTTGCCCAATCCTGTGCCCCTCCATCCCATAGCCCCAGAGCTGGCAGGAAAGAAGCAATAGGAAGACTCCCTGGGGACTTAGAAATGGCTTAGACAGCCAGGGAAAGGAATGGTACTGATACACACACAGCATAGATGGATCCTGGAAACATTATGTTATGTGAAAGAAGGCAGATACAAAGGGCCACACATTGAATTATTCCATTTACATGAACTGTCTAGAGTAGGGAAACCTATAGAGATAGAAAGTATTTGCCAGGGGTGAGGGAGGAAGTGTGGGAAGCAACTGCTAATGGCTGCACACCTTTATGAATGTTATAAAACATTGAATTTACACTTAAAATTAAAAATTAACTTTGAAAAAATGGTTTTACAAAACTGATCTCACCCTCCTGCCTCCTCTCAGGGCAGATTCGTTTCTCAAATTCAGAGAAACATGGAGAGGAAGAGTTGCTTCCCTATAGCATGGGGAGGCCTTTGCTTCCTTTGCTGATCCTGGAGGTCATGAAAGAGACTTTGAGAGATTTGATTTGGAACCCTCCTAGAATGAGCACTGGCAGGTGTCAGCACCCAAGCACTCTGCTGCTTGGTCACTCCCTGGCAGACAGGTCAGAATGTCCATGAATGCAGATTTCCTTGTCTGAGAAGAAAAAACTAGCTGTTTCTATATTTCTTGTTGGCAGATATGTGATAAGAAAATGAGTTGTAGGGGGAAAAAGTACTTTATAAATTTTAAAGAGAACAATAAATATTTTTAATGAGGTGAAATTCACATGTCATAAATTTAACCATCTTAAACAATTCAGTGGTATTTAATGTACTCTGTGTTGACTGCAGAATTCTTCAAGTATCCTTTCAGCATGAAAAAATTTGGCTTATATTGATGAAATAATTGAATTTATATATTAAATGTGGACCAGGTATCAAAATTAATGTGTTCCTTTTAGTAGCAGCCTGTAGAGCTACATTACCACTCACCACCTGCATGGAGTCAACCCAGAACACCTTGCAGGCATGCTAGCAGGTAGTGGGCACAGAATAAAGACAGTTCTAGAGCGATGTTAGGCAGAGTGGCTTCATCTGAAAGCTTTTGGGGAGACATGCGGAAGGACAGGCCGCTGCAGAAAATGCTTTGCAAACAAGCACACTGTAAAAGTGTATTATCACTGCAACAGAGGACACAGAACAATGTTTTTTACCCAGGGAGAGTCACCTCAAATGATTTCAGAATAAGAAAGCTGGCAGTTTTGATACCAGAGATGAAGTTCATCAGGAGGTGTTTTTGACCCTGTGCCCCCAGAGAAGGTGGTGCGAACCCAGAGTGACAGAGGTTGGGAGCAGGAATTGCTAGTTACAAAGGCAGAGCTCCATACAGGCTCAGCCATTGACCACAGTCCATGGCCTCTGCCTCCGGTGCATGTTAACCTTCTCTTCTGTGCCCACCTGAGCTGGCTTACAGATGACCCCTCTCTCCAGGCCCTGGGCCACCTCCTGTCTTGCTGTCAGTTTCATGGCAACCTCAGGACCTCAGGTCTGCAGTAATTGGTCTCTTGCAAAATCTCTCACGAGTGAGTGATTTTTAAAAATTGAACCTTACCTTCAAACTACTTCTTAGGCCCAAACTGATGCCGGTTGCAGTCAGCAGGAATCTTTCCCTTTCTTATAGCTGCCCTCAGAAGCTCTGCCTACCTTCCTCCCCACCACTCTCTTCCCCTCTTTAAAGTTGCCACCACCATCTGGAGTCCTAAAGTCTGGGCGTGGAGGCCAATGAAATGTCCTGGGTTCTTCTGAAGGAGGCACAGTGATCCTCCCATTTCTGTAGAGACAACGTGGATAGCTGGATAGCGTGGCTATGAGGAAGTTAGGAAGGTTGGTTTCCCATTA
The DNA here is from genome assembly GCF_964194135.1 of Talpa europaea. Lineage (NCBI taxonomy): Eukaryota > Metazoa > Chordata > Mammalia > Eulipotyphla > Talpidae > Talpa > Talpa europaea. The sequence continues at coordinate 103,968,518 of NC_140070.1, read as the reverse complement.
CCTTTTAAAACTGCTACTTAAAAGTTGGTTCAAACTTACGCTCTATGTTTTTATCCCTGAGAGAGGCACTTGCCTGGCCTGCCCCATTTTCCTTTTTATGCCTATTTTTAGGCCAAGGGCTTAATGAATCCCCTCCTCTAATAAAGCCCCTCTTTCTAGCAAGAAAATTTTGGTGACATTAAAGTGGGACCACAGTGCTCTTGTGGTTTGTCTTTTTCTGAGATGTTCCGAGTTTTGAGATGTTTAGCTCTGTGGCCTCAGACCCTCATGTTTATTAGGACTTTTCTTTGTGGCAGATACTTTGGACAGCCAACACCATTGCCAGTCCCCTTCGCCCTTGTCCTTTTCTACTTTAGATGCCACTCTAAAAGCTTTCTTTGCAACTACGGGTGGCTCAGTGAGACATTCTGGCAGAAGTTCATTGGGGAGTTTCTGGGAAAACTCTTGCTTCCTAATTATATATATATATATTTGATGCTCTCATATTCTATTCCTCTCCTGCTTCCTGCCTTGGATGCAGATGTGCTGCCTGAAACTCAGGTAGCCAAACTAAAACCAGGAGACAAAAAACCAGAACACTAACAATTGGTTGAGGTGGGTGTGGGTGGAGAGTACAGAGGAAGCCTAAAGACCAAGAGCTATAGGATAAAAATCCTAAGACTTAAAGACTTTCCCAGATAAGATATTTGGCTACATTTACATAAGAAATCTTATGAAAAATATTGCTACTTGATAAACACCTAATGACATGCATGTGGAGATAGTGCCCCTTTAAATGATGTGAATAAATAGGGAGAAGGCACAGTGCAGAGAAAAATGTAAAAATGCTTTACATCCTTGCCAAATGCACTGCTAGTGATGGAAGTGCTTTATTCTGAGTGGCATGTGGTCCTGCAGTTAAAAGCATTCTACAAGAATTCTTTCCTCCCTGGCTGTGGCCATCTGGCTTGAACCAACAGGGTCGAGGGTTTATGAGAGGAAGTCAACCATATGGGGTTTATTGATAAATCAGTGCCATTATTGAAAAACTGCTGTATGATAAGGGTCTTCTGATTAGGCCAAAACTACCTCCCTTTTCTTGGCTCTGCCAGCCCAAATCTTGAGGAAATTATATTTTCAGGAACTTATAAAACTCTGGCTCTAGATCTCATCAGTACCACCTTTAAACCCAGGCAACGTGAGCCCAGGTTTTTGCAAGTCCTGTTCCTTCATCGGTCTATACCCTCACCCCAGAGCAGGGCATCTGTCTGCCAAGGTCTATGCCCACAGAGCTGCATCATTCTTCCAAGTTCAGGCACCAGGGCCCTAGAATTCTAAACTAGAGCCCACTTCCGAGGCCAGTCTGGGACTTTTCTTATGAGGTGACCAGGCCTAAATGGGGTGGTCAGGGGCAGTAGTTTTCTGAGGCGACAGCATGGTAGATGGGCCTGTTGCCTGCCCACATGTCAGGATGGAAGGAGGGTGGGAAGAGCAGTAAGCTGGGCTATGTCACTGCCTAGCGAGCGCTGGGTTCAGGGCCTCTGGGAGCCTCCATGCAGAGAGAGCCAGCCCCACAGATGCCAGGGGCTGCCTGAAACTCTCCCAACTCTTCTGTTGCCCATGTGGTACCTGGAGTACCTGTGGGCTGCTCCCCCACCACAGTCAAGTATGAAAGTAGTGAAATGGTGGGAAGAATATCAAAATGACAGGACATCTTCCTCTCTGCCCTGGAATTCATTCTTAGAAAAAGCAAATATGATGATAGGGCCTGGCTGTCCTGTGAATCAAATGAGCTGATATTTCAGTGCCTCTTGAGCAGTATGGCCCAAAGGAAGTTTCAGTTCAGACAAGGGGTCTTGGTGTTTACTGAAGTGAGCTTCACAATAAAGGGGCAGCCTGCTTCCTCAGTTTCTTCTCTCACCAACAGTAGTATGCTCCCCCCACCACCTTCTTTCCTTTTGCTTCTAACTCAGAAACAACCACCATTCTGAGAAATTTGAAAGAAGCATCTGGTCTGCTCTCTGGCCCCCAGAGTCCTAACTGGTTTGGTTCTGAGAAAAGTTGTGCATATAAAACAGTAAAATATGACAGTGTGTAATTAAATGCTTGAAATAGTTCAATACAAAGTTTGTACTTTAGGAATGTAGAAGAGGTTAGGATGAGGTTTGGAGAGCCTTGAAAAATGGTTTCCTGCTTTCTGACTTCTGTGCTTGCAGCTTGTCCTTCCTACTGCTGACTAGGCCACCCTACCCCCCACCTCCCACCCCTGCTTACTGTCCTTGAGCCTTGGAGGAAATTCCTTAGGGCTGTCTTTGAGGCCTTTCATATCCAACTGCTGCTCTCCAGCACTGTCCCTTTCCTCCCTTCCCCTTCTCCCCAGCTATACACACAGAACAGATACTTTGTCTGGTATCATCTTTGAGGAGAAAGGTTAAACAAGAAATGTTTTGTCATTCCCATAGAGTTATGGAAGGGGGGCAGAGTGTGAGAGAAAGGAAACTAGCTTTTTAAAAAATTTTTAAAGGAACAACTTACTTCCATTAGTGACAGTTTTATTTATTAATTTTTTTAATTAATTAAATTTTTTCTTACATCATTGTAACCCCCATAGTTGTCCTGCCACCATATCACCTGTGAACCATCACCATTTTCCCTTGTGTTCATCCCTCTCCAGTTTTGCTCTCCCGCCCCCTCCTTTGCTGTATGCTTCAGTTCTATGGTCAACTTGCTAGTTTTGACATTTTCTTAACCTTGTGTTTGGTTTCTCTACATTCCACACAGAAGTGAGACCATCTGATATTTACCTTTCTCCTTCTGACTTATTTTGGCTAGCGTAACCCCTTCCAGCTCCATCATGATGCTGCAAAAGGCACAAGTTCAAGTTTGTCTTTTTTGATCACTTAGTAATATTCCACTGTATAAGTATACCACAACTTTTTGATCCTTCAGCTATATGTTTTGGGGCATTTGGGATATTTCCATATCTTGGCTATTGTAAAGAGTGCTGCAATAAACAGGAGCGCAGGTTTCCTCTCAAATTAGTGTTTTTGCATCCTTTGGTAGGCATGGAATCACTGGATCATATGGTAGCTCCATTTTTAGTGTTCCAAGGAACCTCCACACAGCTTTCCATAGTGGCTGAACCAGTTTACATTACCACCAGGAGTGTAAGAGGGTTTCTTTATATCCACATCTTCTCCATAATTTGTTGTTTCTGGTTTTTTTGATGTGGGCCAGTCTTACTGGAGTGAAGTGGTATCTCATTGTGGTTTTGATTTGCATTTTCCTGATAACTAATGATATTGGACATTTTTTCATATGCCTGTTGCCCCTTTGCTTTACTTCTTTGGAGAAGTGTTTTTTAAGTTTCTTTTGCTCATTTTTTTTGACTGGGTTGTTTGCTGTGTTTTTATTGAGTTGTGTAAGTTCTTTGTAGATCTTTGCTATCAGTCCCTTATCTGTTGCATGGTGTGCAAATATTTTCTCTCATTCTGTAGAATGTCTCTTTATTTTGATTATTCTTTCTTTTCCTATATAGGAACTTTTTATTTGTAATCCCAGCTGTTTATCTTCCCTTTGTTTTCCTTGCTTCTGGAGAAGAATCCTCAAACTATCTTTTGTTGCTGTCCTATTAGGGCCAGGCAGGTAATGCTAGTCACTTTATCCTCTTGATAGGGTAGCTTTATCCTAATTTTATTTTTTTAAATAGAGGCTCAGAGTGATTATAAAACTTGGCAAGTTACTGAAGGAGGCAATACGTGCAGTACTTTTGGGTCCAAATCTTTTAGTCCTCATACTTTCTGGCACCATCTTTTTTACCTGTCTCATCTGGTTCCTTGAACTCAGTGACTGTTTCTTATTCATCTTTGTGCCCCAGGACACCATGGACCTGCCACATGAGGGGTGTTCAATACATATTTGGTTCCCTGGAACTAGAGTAGTAGTAGATGCCAGATCCCTTGCCAGTATTCTTATCACCCCTTACCCTACCCCACTCCCTGTCAACCTTTCTAGATCCTTTCTAGTTCCCCACCTAGGCCCTTGTTCCTGCTCCCTCCCTTTCCTCTGGCTGAGCCTTCATCTAGAGTGACCTTCCTTCTTCCAGTCCATCTTATCTGGCCTCAGGGTCAAATTTAAATTCAGGCTTCTTCCCTTAAGTGTGTTTTCTTTTTAAAACTTGCTATTAGAGTACAGAAGAGTCATGGCAACAGGATGTGGAATATTCCCAATAATCACATAAGGTTATTCATGAGTAATAACCACAGGAAAGAGTTGCCTACTTTGGCCTTTTTAAAATGTATCATTCACTAATCATCTCTGTGCCTATAACTTTGTTATAAAGAAGTAAAGCTTTAAAGGTTATCTTATTTTTAAATTAAAAAATTCAAACAATGTAGTGTAACAAGGTAATGTTTCTTGCTTCGACCCTTATTTACACTCTCCAGAGACAGCCACTATTAACAATTCTGGTATCACTGCAGAAATGTTCTATTCAAATATAAACATGCTTTTAAGTATACAAATGGGACCATGTATATGGATTGCTCCCTTTATTTAACTTCTTTTTGCTTTTCCCCCCCACATTAATCTGTTACATCATAGGTCTAAGTCTCAGCTTTCTAACCCTCAATTCTTTTTTTTTTTAATTGAGGTAACATTGAGTTACATTATTGTATGTGATTAAGAGGCACAGGATCACTCTTCGGATGCCTCATTCCCTCCACCAAGGCACCCATAGTTTCCATCCTAGTCCATTGTTCTCCCTCTCGACTACGTTTCCTTCGCACACCTTCCCTGCCTCAGTTCCACAATTAGATTTCTAGTGTTTGTTACTGATTGGTTTTGCGTGACCCTTTGTTTTATTTCTTTATATTCCACATATAAATGATACCATCCAATCTTTTGTCTTCTCTGACTTATTTTAACATAATTCCCTCTAGTTCCATCCATTGGTGTAGTTGCGGATGACAAGAGTCCATCTTTTTTTAAATACCTGAGTAGTATTCCATTGTGTGTATATACCACATCTTTATCTATTCATCTGTAGTTGGGCACTTAGGTTTTTCTTTAACTTGGCTCTTATAAATAGCACTGTAACTAACATAATAGTGCACATATCCCAACAAATTAGTGTTTGCATTTGTGTCCATCTTTATTGAAGGGTGTAATCTTAGAATCCCAGCAAGCTTGAGGTGTTCCCAAAATTTCTTTAACTGCTTGGGAGGCTTGGGAATTCTCATGGCATGGGGGCTGGGGGTGGACTCCCTGGGTATTACAGAGTTCCTGAAGTATTCAAGGGAAAAGTAGCAAACTGGGATATGACAGCACATGTATTGCTAAAGCTACAATTGTCAGCAATTGCTGGCTCCCTCTGGCTCAAAATGCTGAGCTGAACAGACTTATTAATTTCTCCTCCATCCAAACATGCCATTGAAATGAGAGGTTCAAAAGTAAATGCATTCTGAACTGCACTGAGAGCAGGTGGAGGGAAGTTGTTGGACCAGAGAGAGATTTTCTTGGGATTGTATTGAAGGCTATAACAGCATTACCCATCGGAACAGATAAGGGGTGAAACTTCAGCAGAGCCACAAATTTGAGGTGACAGCATATGGAGAGTCAGAGTGGGCTGTAGGGTAGAACTCAGGGTGATTAAAAAAAAGAAAAGGACTGGTTACTTTATATCTCAGTGCAGGAAACGGAAGCTCTTATTGTGGGTATTAACCCATATCTCAGAAGAAGGTCTATTTACTTTGCCACAGGATAGAAATATGTCAAATGTGTTGCTCCATGCCCCAACACTCTTAGTGAAGTCTGCCAGCACCCATTGAGTTACACAGAGTTTGCACTCATCAGAGAGCCAACACTCCCCTCAAGGGCTGGAAAACCCACATCAACCACATGCATTTGTAAACTAGTGCTTCGATCATAGTTCTTAATTGTTATTTTAAATCAACCCATGGACAAAACTCAAAAGTGTTAGTTACAGTCACAGAACAGAAAGTAAGCTCTGTAAACTTTGGAAAGTCAAAGTAAAGGAATGGTGAAAGGCAAAGAAGAGATGGAAAACCTCTTTGGAGGAAGCAAAAGCTATTGGGAGACTGACGCCCTCATCTCACAGAATGAGAAGTGAGGAAGTGCCATCTGAAATGGATGGGCCAAATAACAGAGGTTTGGGTGTATGATTTAAAACCATAATGATAGAGGTAAAAATTGGTCAGTTCATGAGCCACATTTGGCACATAGACCTTTTGTGTTGGGCCAGCAGTAGTCTCAAAAAATTTGAGCAGATTTACAAGTGGAAAGTTTATACATATAATTATTTCTGAATAGCTTTCTCAGGAAATAAGATCAGACAACACTTCCACATGGCAACACTTGGGCAGTGGGTGCCACCCCCTGCATCTGAGCATGTCTTTTCCAACTTGCTATTGCCACCCCTCCCCCCTACTCCTAGGCATCTCCTGCCACAAGGGCAAATGCTGTTGCCAGTTATGACTTTGCTTTTTCCTTAGCCATGTCTTTATCAATAACAGGACAGTAAAATATGGGCAAGAAGGCCCTCATGACATTTTTTCCCCACCCACTTTCTATGAGTTTGTAATCATGCCATAAAGATCCAATAGAAGATATAAAACTAAATATAGGACTGGTGATAAGGAGCAAAATTCCTTGCCATTCTTAATCGGAATCCACTAAGTGCTGTTCAATTCTTAAATGAAGACATAGACACAGCATACATTATCTAGAATTGTGGAGTTATTGATGAGAAGAGTAGAAAGATGATTTCTATGGTTTTATTTGGGAAGTAAGGAAAAGAGTAAGAGGGAGAGTAACTTTTGCCATTTTATACTCTCAACTTCACCTTTTACTTTATATACATCTTATCGCTGGAAGTATTTAACAGTAGATGGGAATGGCTTATGTCATTTCTAAAAAGCACAATAAAGTTGCATGTCAAATGATGTCCACTGAGTTCAAATTCTAGATTCTATTTCATAAATGGTCACGATAAAAACATAGTTTACGTTGAAAGGAACAGAGACAAAATCTGGGCAAGGGAAAATACGTAACATTGTGATAAAATATGTTACACAGCCCTATTAGCAGGTACACAAGTGGATATCACTGCAAAATACTTTTAAAGTATTTTTGTATCTGAAAAACTACAAAATAAAAGCTCCAAGAGCCCACCTTTGGGGCCATGAGGAAGCAGGTGGAATCTTCCTTTGCTGGAACGCAAATGGTTGGCTCTCCCTGCCTGGGTCAGAGACAATAAAACCTTTACAGGCTTTGCCAAGAATTCTACTTTGGACACTTCATAACTTGACTCTTAAAGAAGAAGGACAAAAGGAGTTTTTATAAAGATATTCAGGTACTATTTATTTACTTTTGGTAGTCTTCATTTTAATTTTTTTTGAAATAACATTGTGCTGTGGCAGCTTATAAGTTTCAGGTGTGCGTTATTAAAAATCAACATGTGTATAAACTACATTAAGTTACATTTAAAATAACATAAAGGAACTCACTTATGCTCAAAGAGATATCATTGAACAAATAAGTCCATAGGGTAGGTTTTGCATAATAGCATACTTCTCATTTGGGGGAGTTATATCCATCAATGGAAATGTGTGTGAAAAATATAAAGTGGACAGAGGAATGGAGCACAGCCTGATCACCACCCTGTGAATGCATCTATGCCTTCCCTACCTCAAATTAGAAAAAGATTTGGAGCCATGTGAATAGAATTGGTTTTTGTTGTTCAGTCCTTTAAGTATAGTTTTTAAATTTTGCAGTAATAGTTTACCTATCACGGATAGCCTGTTGCTAGCTAGATATATCTCTCTACTAATAAGGTTCTTATTATTTTAACATGCTTCCAATTTTCTTGACTGTCTGCCTTGAAATGGAAACATTTCAAAGTGAGCAATGCTCTTTTCAAAATGAGCTATGGGAGATGGAGAGACCAGATTAGAGACCAGATTCTTGCTCTAATCAGATTCACCTCTGTATGCATGAGGTGGCATGAGGAACAAGATATAAAATGCTGAGTTTGGCATGAGTGAGATCTGCATAGGCCTGGGGGATATCACTGAGGCCTGGCTTCTTTTTTCACATAGATAGAATTTCTGCAAAACCCAAGATGTTCCCATCACTTATCATATGCAACTTCCAAATTTAAATGATGTTAACCATTAAGATGCTACTTTGTTATAAAATAAGCCTACAGAAATTGAGTTTCCTTTGTAGTCCAGACACTGGGACTACAAAGAAAAAAAACAAAACAAAACATGGTCTCCATTTCCGTGATCTCATAACAATTGGATTATCGATTTTGGGATTGGAAAATTAAAGCTTTTCTCCTCTCCAAAGTCTTTTCCAGCTTATCCAGCCCATCTTATTCTTTTCCATTGCCACATTTCAGGAGGGTTATATTCTGTACTCTACAATTTAAAATTTAATTAGATTATCAGCATAATATATTGTGGAAGGCTACTAGGCTTGGGGGTTAGTTCTTAGAATGTGGCCTTAAAACTTTCAACACTAGTCTCAGATTTCTTCTAAGGCTGTTTGTGATCTGAAATTCTGTGAGATAAATTTTGTAGTGTATTCTTTGTTTCACTTTCATTTGGAGGGGGTGCTACATCCATAAATGGAAATGTGTCTGAATAATATAAAGTGGAGAAAGAAGTAGAGCATTTTACATGTTTAATTAAAAAAAGAATCTTAGTACTAGCTCCTGATGGGTCAGTAAAGATTTGTTCAGCTTGTGAATTCTCTAACTTGTAATCCTTGACTCATTAAAGCTCTGTTCTACTTTTACCTAAGGTAGATTTCAAGTATTTGGATTTGATCCATTCAATTAATATTTATTTTACCACAAGCCATACACTATGTTATCTGCTTAGAATTGGAGTCTTTGAGGAAGACTGGCTCAACACTTGTGTGGGTTTCATTTATAAGGATTTGGTATCTACAAATCAGGTGGGGAGTTAGACCTGATGATCTTGACAGTTATTCCCATCTTCAACATTTTATTTTCTTATTTAGTCCTGACATCTTAGTATTGGCATTTTCTTTGAATTTCGTTCTAATTATCTCCTACATTTAAGCATATACAATATATTTACATCTTACAGTGTCCAAGCCCTTTTAGGTTTGATAGAAGCTAGAAAGTATAGGTTATCCCATCTACCGTACCTAAGCACTTGGAAAAATATCCCCAGAATTAAATAGAACCAAGTGTATGTAAATGTACTCTGAGAGCCCAGTGACTCCCAGAGAACAGCACTCAGAGGGAGAATGAGGTAGAAGAATGAGGCTGGCTTCTCATCACCCTCTCTGAGTTAAATCTGCCCATGCACTCTCTGGACATTCCTAAAGGGTGACATTCTGTCCCACCCCTGGGTTGGCCTTATCTGCCAAGTCCTCCAGGTGTTTCCCGATCAGTTTCTTCCAGGCTTCATATACTGCAGGGTTCTTCTTGGAGCACTTCTGTTTGGCCTAAAATCCTGGCATGGTTTTGAATCTAAATTCCCTACCTAGTATTCACTGTTGACAGTGTGGGGCCATCCTCTGAGCCAGTGCTCTTCCCAGCTGCCCTTCTACCTGGGCCCCATCCTTGACCAGGTTCTGGGCTCTTCTGCTCTGATTTTTTTGTCCTTTCTAACTGAAGCCTGGACCCAAAATCTTCAAGAATGCTACCCAGGCCTTTCCACTTCTACCAGGGAGCCCATCCCAATTCTCCTCCGTTATGACTTAGCTGGGGATTTCTTATCCTTTATAGCAGGTCCTTGAATAACATCTTGTCATCCATCCTTTCACCTAAGTAGTGGTTTCCAAGAATCTGTCAATGACATTAAGCTTGAATTTACCATGTATGTTAGTTAGGTTTTATGTTCTGGTTATTTATGTTCTGTGATGAAAGTCTATTGAGAATGATTTCTTACTCGTTTGTTGTTCTCCATGGCATCTAAGATGTGGCCTTGTCCATAGTAGGGAAGGAGTAAGGCCTGGTGGGGTTGTAGTTGACAAAGATGGACTTAAATACATCGGGGCACTATAGTCAACTAGCGATGCTGAAATGCTTCCTTTGAAGATATCTTTGTTTAGAAGTTTGTTGGTTATTGTAGGGAGCTGGCTTCTGGTAGCACTGACTATGTGACCCTAGACAGAAGGCTGGCTGCTGGTCACATGCCTGGATTTTGCCTCTAACTTGCACTGACTTCTGGGCTTTAGTTTCCACATCTGCAAATGAGGAGGTTGGAACTCCTGCTCTCACAGCCCATGATTCCATAAAAATGAAACTTGAACAAGAAATTTAGTAGACATCTAGTGGTTTTCTTAGTGTGGCCACTAGGCTGATCCCCGGTGCTACATGACATGACACGCAGGAGGGCTGACTTGATCAGGTGGTTTACAGGTTAATTCAGTTCAGCAATCATTAGCCATATGCAGGACATTTGGTAAAGCTGGGATAAAAAGATGGCAGAGGGGACAAGAGACTGTCTCTGCATTCAAGGAATTCACCACCTCAATGGCCAAGGCTGTGAATCCGCCCTCTATACCCATTCCACATATGCCAGCCTTGAGGGCTGCAATGCTGTCTGGGAAGAGAAGCAAGTTCTGACCCACATGTCAGACCTGATTGTCCTTCAAGTTTGATCCCTGTCCGGACCTCTGCTTAAGATGCTCTGAAATGAAAGGGAGTGGTGACTAGGTAAACCGTGTCCTTGCAGGGCGGACTGAGTGATGGTGAGGATGGGAGGTGACATACTGAGTCCCTGTGCAGCTCCTCTGAGAGATGCAAGTCAGGAAACTGCAGGAAGATGAGGCAGGCTGAGGCGGCAGCAGCTGGGCCTGTGAAGTGCTGGAATTTAGATGGCAGGCGCAGGCCTGGAAGGGAGGGCTGTCTGCGAAGTGTGGAGGACTTGGCTCACCCGACTCCCAAACCCTGGGAAGCCTGACAGGGGAGTAAAAAATGAGCCTGGAAGAGTTGGAGCCAGGAAGGCAAGGAATAGCAAATCAAATCTGGATCCTGATTTAAAAAGCATTAGGCTGGGGAGCCAGGCACCTGAGCATACTTTCCATAGCCTGTCATGCTGGGCATACACCACCCACAAGAAGTGAGGAGTTGTGGCCACGAAGACTGGTTTCCCAGACTGCAGCCCCCCCCCACAGCCAGGTACTCAGGGCTATTCACTCCATTATCTGCCATACTCTGTTGGGCTGGAGGATGGAAAGCCTGCTGTAGTTCAATACAGAGAAGAGAGGGGAGAGGCTGGTTTGGGGAATTGGCAAAAATAATAACCTCATAATAATATGAGTCCCACACTCATCTAATGAGCAGGAGCCTTGATTCATTGCTCACCTGGGCAAAGCTCTTTTCCAATAAAATCAAATCAACACCATTCATTTATAGCATCCTTCATTTATAGCAATCTAAGCATCGCTGGTTGGGATTTGGGGTCAAATCTGGACATCTAGGTGCTTGAGTCACCAGTGAAGTCAACATGGGGTAGATCAGAATATATTGGGTGCTTCCCTGGATGGGGGGTGTGGAATCCTCTGCAGCCCCCCTGAGGTCAGGCCACAGAATGTGCCTCTGAACACACCACCCTAAAGAAGCTCTTATTAAAGCCCCTCAGGTGAGACTGTTGGCCTTGAGAGATGGGGACAAAGGTCATGGCTGCGGGTTTCAGCTGCATCTGAGAGCGCATGGGAATAGCTGAGGCAGCGCGAGAGGAGGTGGTGGTAGGACAAGCTTGTGTCAGGCGAAGGTGCTCTCTGAGGAACTGCTCGAGCTCATGGTTGGCTCATAGAGATACTCTCTGTGTCTGTTATAAGATGTGTGCCTTCATGTAGATGTGCTTTGTACATATAAAAGGTAAGGTTTTTAGCTCCTGAACCAATCTTCACCCTCTTAGGGGTGATATTGCCCCCTATTGATTCAATTTTATAATGCTTAGAGTCCTTTACTGGGGTGGAGGTGAGAGGTCAGACAAGAGCTAAGAGAAGATGTGGGGCAGAAATAAAAGAATAAAAGAACAGGGAGCATAGATGGGTGCAGTGCATTCCTGATGGTTGAAAGGGCTACAGATTTGACTACAAGCTTCCTAAAATTCACCATCAGGCACGGGGTGATTTTGTCATTAAAGGGAAGTCTGTTTACTTAGGTGCTGCCATCAAACATGTGACCTGCAGGTTAATACCTGAGGAGATGTACATGTGTCCTGTGTCTAAATAGAGGAGCTACCTAGGTGTTAAAGGTGGTAAGGGATGCTATTCGGGCAGAAGAGTGGAGGGCCCTGGCTCCTGCTGTTCTCTGTTCTGGGATCCCCCTCCCCAGAACTCACATCGCCACCTTGTCTACACTTCTTAGTTCCTAACCTGCTCAGGCCCCTGCCTGTTGCTCCCCACTTCACCTCCCTGTGGTGCAGACATCACTCCAGTCTATATTCACTCACACTCCCTGAACTTCTTAGTGCCCCCAGCCGGGTGACAGTGTGATCTTTTCAGAGTTTTAGGGGTGGAAGGGGGTGCCAAGGAAGAAGTAACAGAATAGCAGCCATGGCAGGTTGAGGGTAAAAGCCTTTGGGAGACCTGTTTCAAAGCGACATCTTCAGGAGCACCGGCCAGCTCTGTGCTGGTCATCATGGGCTTGCTGAAGCTCAAATGATCATAAATTGTAAGGTCAGGCACCAAGAACCTCTGTGCAGTGGGGTGGTAGGAAGAGTAGAAAAAGCACAGCCTTTGTAGCCCAGAGATTTGTATTTGAAACTCCATAGCTGAGCTGGAATGAGAATTCCTGTCTGTAAACTGGGGGTGCTACCACCCATATTATGGCATCATTTAAATGAAGTGTCTGCTATATATGTAAGATAGTAAGTGCTTAGTAACTTTCAGTGAGAATTAAAATTGTTCATGTTGTTTGTGTCCTGCTTTTTTCACCTAACATGTGATTTTTCAAATGACTCCATGAGCAAAATTTCAGTGGCTACTCCTTCTTTAAATATGATACAACGGGGCCTCCCTGGTGGCACAAGGGGTTAAGACACAGCCTATGAAGCTATCCGCAGCCACTGCATCATGAGTTTGATTCCCGGCCAGCCAGGGAGCAACACACATGGTGCAGTAGACCTCTCCTGACTCTCCCACTGCTCCCCTTAGCAGTGTATTTCAGTGAGTCTGCCTGTTCTGCTCCCCACTCTGACTCTGGTGAATCCTCTCACCCCCCACACCTCTGGCCTGTACCCCAGCTCTTGTATGCATAAATAAATAAATCTTTAAAAAAATTAATTTGACACACTATCATTTATTGAGTCATCCCATCATTGGTGGTTTTTAGGTGGTTTCCAATATATCCTTTTATAAATTAATTAAATTTTAATGGGCATCTTTATACATGAAACTTTCAATTCCATATTTAAGATTATTTACTGTGGGTTGATTAGTTTGTGGTAGAGGGGATTACGGAGACAAAGACTTTGGGCATTTTTAAGCTCTAGTGCTTTCCAATAAGGCCAGTCTTCCCCTCACCCTGCTAGCAGTAAAAGATGAGACATAGCACCAATATTCACAGTGCATCTGCTCCCTCCTCTGTGAGACACAAATTCAGCTTATCAGTTTGGAGCAATTTCCACCAGCTTCTTCCTGCTTTAGCTCACAGTCCAGTTCTCTGAATTTTCTAAGCTGCTCTCCATGCTGGAATCCTCACTAGACTCCAGTCTGCATCTGCCCTCCAGCTTAACTCCTGTTGCCAGCTCTCCTGTTCCTGGTTCTGGTGTCAGACACAGCCTGACATTGAGATGGGAATGATCTCAGAGTTTCAAGCTCAGAGATTCCTCCAACCACACAAGGTCAAGTCTTGAACTACAATTTGTTCTTTTTCTCTTTTCTTCTCCCCGCCCACATAATCATTAATTTTAATCTTCCCATTTGTAGCAGATTGTTATTCAGTATATTTGTCATTTTGTCTACTTTAGGTCCTAGATGAGGAGCCTTTAGGGTTGGACACTGCTTTCCCCGGTAGTGAGTGGGTTTCCTAAGACAGGGACCACCTATTGTTCTCACCCCTACTGTCAATGAGCAGCAGCTACTGGGGTAGGTCCTGTGAGACAGGAAACACTGAAGTCTCTGTTATGCTCACTAAGCATCGATGCAGCAGATTGATGCAACTTTATTGTTCTAGATGTTATCTGACTTCCCTGAAAGACTATCGTGGAAAAAGCAAGAATTTGGAGAACTTAGACACATTATTTAGCTTCTTTGACTCTATTTTTCTTACCTGTCAAATTAGCATAGTGTGTGTATACACTGTCATTTAACTTACATTTGATTGTAAGACTTACCATATTGATTCTGCCTTCTCCATCTCCCCATTGTGAACAGATGGCCCCTGAGTGGAGACAGGCTTAATCGTGTTTATATCTCCTGCAGATTATCTAGCACAGTACTTGAGAAAGGTGCTCAATAAGCTTTTGTCAAATAAGTGAATGAACAATATTAGTGAATAAGACCCTATGCTTTTTTATCAGAGTATAAAATACTATAAAATGTGCATCAAAAGCATTTAAAAGACCTCATGTAGAAGGTAGAATCCATCCTAGGTTATTCTAGGAGCCATTAATTTATTCATTGAGGAAATAAGGATGTGCTTATTTGTGCTCTCAAGAGTATTTCTGGGGGAGGGATGGGAGGGTGACGAGGGGAGGGGGTTATTGATGGAATATCTTGCCAAAATACTAGGTGGTCTTGGAAGAGCTTTTTCCTATCCAGAACCTTTTGGCCCATGATCTTATTTGACTGTCCCAAGAGACTGTCATAGGAAGAGCGTGAATTTGGGGAGCTTGTGCAAATTACTTAACTTTTTTGGCTTTATTTTTCTTATCTGTAAAATTAGCAGAGTAACGCTGACCTTCCAGAGTTAACGGGAGGATTAAATGAAAGGATTTGTATATAGTGTGGCGTATGCATGGTGAAGCTGAATGTCCACCCCTCTGCCCTTGAGTAGCAGGAGGAAGGGTGGTAATGGGCTGGGGAGGTCCGCGCTGTGGTCGCTACTGACCCTGCAAAAGTGTTGTAACTCCAGCTGACCTGCTTGTAGGTTGCTTAGGAGAGGACCTGAGAAGTGACAGGGAAAAGGTTTCATGCACAGCTCATGAGTTAAGAGAATATTACTTAATTGTGGGTTTGATGGAAAACATTATGTGAGGTTGGTTCAGATCTTTCCAGAGGTCTGCCAGCAACCTCAGAAGTGGAGCCTTATTGAAAACAGCTGAGGAGGAGGTTGGCGCCCAGCCTCTCCCTGCTTTCCATGCCCCAAAGCTGTCTCACTCAGTGGACCCAGCTCAGGCCCAGGACTCTGCCAAAGCCCTGGCAGCCTCGCCTGGGGCCAGGGGGTGGCTCTGCCCGGTTCCAGACTCCCAACTCAAAGGTTGAAACCACTTAAACCTGAGAGAGGAATTAGCCAGGACTGCCAATGGCGTTTCTCTCAGAGCTTGTCATTAACCACTGACTTGAGTCTTTGCAGGATGAGTTAACCAGTGCATGAGTTAACCAGTGCGAGGTTCTCAGGGCAGGGGTGTGGGCTGCCCGCTGGGCCCTTGATGGATGGACTCTGTTGTCATTTGAAGTCCTCTCAGCAGTCCTGCTGGGCACAAGCTAGGGAATGAGGACACTGTTCAAAGCTCCCATTCGGAACCTTCTCCCCACACCCCGCCCCTCCCCGCACCTTCCATGAAGTCGGCTGCCAGCTCTGCTGCAGCTGAGGCCCATTTGGTCTTACTCCAACTGGTCACCAGCCATGCCGATGTCAGCTGAATTTTCTTAATGACAAGTATGGACTGCCATGCCTGTCTTCCTTTCTGACGGGCTAGTTAGGACTATTCTGTTTTAACTTACTTTCATAAAATATGTACTCCTAGCAAATGTGTGCATTTTTTAACTTCAGCAAGTTTTTAATTTTTTTTTTTTACTCTTCATTGAAGTAAAATATATTCATTGTGAAAAAAATGGAAATAAAGAAAAAGCAATCCCACCATTCTGAGCTGTTTACATTTTTATAGATTTCCTCCTAATTTCTTTTATAACAGGGAGGAAGTATATGGCTCACTGTAGATAAGTAAATGATATCAGGCTTTTCTGCCCTCCCGCCATTAGGACTGATGATGGATCTGCAGTCCTGAATGCATGCCTGATGGCGGGCACCTGGAATAGGGTGTGGGCATAGGTAGATGGGACTCACCTGGGCTAAGACTGGGCTTTTAAGGGCAGCGTCACGGGGACGCCAGCAGAACCATGGGAAGAGAAGCAGAGCAGAGAGCAGAGAAGCAGAGAGAACAAGAGCCAAAGAGAGTGAATGAGAAGTAGAGACCACCAAAGAACGCCGGAGAGCCCAGAAAGAGTGAAGACTTGCTGTGGGCTGGGAGGCTAGCAGGCCTGCTAGCCTTCCAGCCCCCTGGTACCCCTTGGTAGCCGTGTATCTAGTAAATCCCAATAAAAGCCTGAAAAACCACCGAGGGCTCCAGGATTCTCTTCTCCTTACCCCATCTACTCAGATCATAGAAAACCTGCACTGTGCCCATTCCTGCCCCCCTACAATCACATTATACATATTAAATAACTAATTTTGTAAATTGCCCTTTTACTTAATATTGAATGAACATATTCTCATATGCCTCAAGATTTTAATTTTGAATAGTTGTATGGTATTTTGTTGTACCATAGTGACCTTAAATAGACTAGATATAGAACATTTGGATTTCTAACATTTCATCTTTTAAATAACTTTAACATATCCACCATGATGGACATCTTTGGTAATTTTTAAAAAAATGTTTATTTATTTATGCATACAAGAGCTGGGGTACAGAACAGAGATGCAGGGGAGTGAGAGGATTCACCAGAGACAGCGGGGAACAGAACAGGCAGATTGACTGAAACACACTACTGAGGGGAGCAGCGGGCGAGACAGGAGAGGTCTGCTTCACCATGTGGGTTTCTCCCTGGCCAACTGGGGATCGAACTCGTGGGGATCAAACTCGTGGATCAAACTCGTGCTGCAGAGGCTGCAGATTACTTAATAGTGCGGTACTTAACCCCTTGCACCACCAGGGAGGCCCATCTTTGGTAATTCTTAAGACAAATAGTAGACTTGGTGGCTATTACCTAATTGTTAAGATAGCCTTGTAAAATCAGCATTACTACTATGCTGATTTTAAAGGTAATAAAAATGAATTCAAATTATTGCTGTCACGTCAGTAATGCTTAAGAATTTCATTTTCCCATACTCTCATAAGCACTAGTTAACACTTCTTAAATTAACTGCCAGCTCTGAATTAATGAAATATGTCACTTTTTATTTTATATATGCTTGATTAAACTGAACATTTTTGTGTGTTTGGTTGACTCATAAACTTCTTGTACATACCTTTGCTTTTTGCTTTATGTGTTCTTTTTCTTTAGTTATATACATTTATATATTAAGAACATCCACCTTTGTTTTCTGTATGTGATTCAAACATTTTTAGCTTGCTTACCTTTTAATTTTGGTCATAATTTTACTTTAGTACAGAATTTTAAATTTAATTGCTCACATATCTTTTATGATTTCTACCATTGGTGTCATCCTTGTAATCTCTAATATTATATCTGTAGTTCTTCTACCTTTTATTTTTTTACTTTGAACACTAATCAGAATGGATGTTTTGTGTATAATGTGAGGTAGGGATCCTAAATATGATTTTTTTTTCAAATTATCTTTATTTACTGAGTAATTCACTCTTTCCCCATTCACTTGAAGCCACCTTATCATATACTAAAGTCTTCTGTATAGAGTGTTTTACAATTTGATTATCTGCACTGTTTATTAATCAACATGTGTATATTCCTGTATAAGAATAAAATTTTTAAAAATTATTTATATATATATTTATATCACTGTTCATTTTTTTTACAATGTTTGATTTCTTTTCTCAGGTGTAGTCCCCATAGAATTTCCACTACCAGTTCACCCGTGCACCATCACCATAGTCCCTTGTGCTCTTTCCACACTTGTTTTAATCCCTCTCCCTCCTCTGCAGAATGTCTCTGCAGATTTATAGTTGTCTTTTTATTTTTGTTTTGTTGTGTTGTGTTTTTTGTTATTATTTTTTCCCTTGATCCCTTGTTTGGTTCTGCTATATTCCTCCTATGAGTAAAACCATGCGATATTTTTCTTTTTCTTCTGGCTTATTTCACTGGGCATAATCCCTTCTAGCTCCATCCATGTTGTTGTGAATGACATTAGTTTATCTTGATTGCTGAATAATAGTCCATTGTATATATATACTACATCTTCTTGATCCAGTCATCTATTTTTGGGCATTTGGATTGATTCCAAGTCTTATCTATTATAAATAGTGCTGCAATAAATATAGGGGTACAGGTATTCCTATGAATTAATTTTTTTGTGTCCTTTGGGTCGATCCCTAGGAATGGAATTGCTGGGTCATATGGTAGCTCCATTTTTAGTAGTCTGAGGAACCTCCATACAGCTTTCCATAGTGGTTGGACCAGTATGCATTCCCACCAGCAGTATAAGAGAGTTCCTTTTTCACCACATCCTCACCATCATTTGTTGTTGCTAGTTTTTTTTAATATGTACCATTCTTACTGGTGTGAGGTGGTATCTCATTGTGGTTTTAATTTGCATTTCCCTGATTATGAAGGTTGTTGAACAAGAATAAAAATGTTTTAATTATTGTAGCTTTTTAAACATTCTGTATATAAAGTACAATCCCACTAATTACTTTAAATCCAAGAACAAAGTATTACTCTTTATTTATTTAAGCTTTTCACATGTTGTTTAGAAAGTTTTGAAACTTTTATGATATGGCACCTTTGTACTCTTAAGTATATTCTTATGTGAAGTATATTCTGAGAAGAATCTTAATTTTTGAGTAGTTTATAACTGGGTAAAGCCAAATATCAGAAGTTCATGCTTAATTTTAATGATTCTGTTATTATCAAAAACAGTAAAAATTAATGAACTAAGCATTCAACACACAAAATCAAAGAATAGAACAAATTGAAGGACAGTAGAAGCAAGTTATTTATATAAAAGTAGAAATGATTTTATTACAAAGTAGAAAATTGGTATGGTACATTTAATGACTAGTCTTCGAAATAGGTAATAGGGAAACCCAACATGGCCAATCATGGAAAATATGTGCATAAAATTTACAAATGGGACTTTAACCACTGATGTAGAGTAGAAAAAATATTTTCATGGTCAACTCTGTTAATATATGTAAAAATCTTGAAAGAAATAGATTTTTTTCTGGGAAAATAAGAAGTGTCAAAATTGACTGGAAGAAATGGAAAGCCAAAAATAAATAAATAAATAAATAAATAGTGGAAGAAGCTGGAAAGATTGAAGCAGTATGTCTTTCAAAATGTACTGGGTTCAGATAGTTTTGTGGGTGAGTTCAGTAAGCCCTTCAAGGAACAAATCACTCCAAGCTCTGCATTTGTAGCAGGAATGTTACTTATAGTGTAAATGGAATATTTCCATGCATTCACGTCTATCAATATTAAATTCTTAGAAAACTGGGATTTGGGTTGGAAGGCATCTTAGAGGGCATGAAGACTTTCCTTGACAACATCCCAGCCAGATGTTCCTCCAGTCTCCTTATGAACATTTCTGGCATGGTGATCTCCCACATCTCTTGTTCCCTTTCGTTGTTCAAACATTGTTATCCTTCCTCAGATGGAACCTAAGGCTGCATCCCTAGATTTTGGGCCCATTTATCCCTGTTCTGTCTTCTGAAGCTGCACATAGTCTTTTATACAAGAACTCTTCATGCATTTGAAGATACAAATGGCCTCCTTTTAGTGTGTTTTATTGCAGCTACATAGGCCTACTTTTATCAACTAGTCTTTATGTTCTTTCAATAAAGGAACATCTCCTAAGATATTTATTGAGTTGGCCTCCCTGGTGGCGCAAGGGGTTAAGATGCAAACTATGAAGCTGTCCTCAGCTACTGCAGCACAAGTTCAATCCCCAGCCAGGGAGATACACACATGGCGCAGCAGACCTCTTCTGTCACACCCGCTGCTCCCTTCAGCAGTGAATTTCAGTCAGTCTGCCTGTTCTGTCCCCCACTCTCTCTCTCTGGTGAATCCCCTCACCCCTCATACCTATGGCCTGTACCCCAGTTCTTGTATGCATAAATAAATATTTTTTTAAAAAGATATTTATTGGTGCCTATGAGGTGCCAGCTGGGCAGTAGGCTCTGTCATCACCTCACAGGTCCTGCGTCCCTTCATCAGTGTCCTGTTAATGTGTGGTGCCAGGACATGAGTCACGCTGCTGATGGTGCTCAGGCAGACCGGGCCTTCCCTCTTCTTGTTTGAATAATACACTCTTATTAGTACAGCTTGAGATCCAGTAATGGCTGGAAGACTCTCGTCCAGCAGCCTTTACACATGAGTTGCCTCTAACCCTAATTTTGATGTTTTTAGGACCTTCACAAGACTTGTTCTCTCTGAAATTTCTTTACATTCTGGCCTTTGTTCTATTAGAATGCTCACTCTGTTAGCCAACATGTTATGCCCCCAATATTAGATGCCAATTTTAATTCTCATGAGCAACTTTGCAGCCCTCATTCTCAGACAGTTGATCTTGGAACTGCAAGGGTCCACTTAGACTTTTTCGTAAACAGATGACATAAGCTTTCAGTATCAATACAGTGCAGGCCTGTAAATGTATTTGCTCTTCCTTATGATTTTCTTAAAAACATTGTCTTTTCGGTAACTTACCTTATTTTAGGAATGCAGTATGTGATACATAAAGATAGTATATAAATCAGCTATTTATGTTATCAGTAAGGCTTCTGGACAATCACAGGCTATGAGCTAAGTTCTGAAGGAATGCAGATTTTGACTGCATGGATGGTTGTCCCTAACCCTTAGTTCAAGGATCAACTCTATTTAATAAAGATATTGATACAAAGGAGAATATGGAATCCTCAGATCTATCAGAGTGACTGTGTCATTAATTTAAAAATACTTATTGTGCCAAACTTTGAGTTGGTGATTCACTGAATGCCACGCCATTAGGGTTCTTTCCACAGGTAGTTACAGTCTTGCCTGTGAATCAGGCAAGAGGAAATCTGCATACAGATGAATTATGAATTTTAATGAGACCCACTGCAGGGAGAACACAGCCATGAAAGCACAACAGTGTGACTTATTTTGGGAAATTGAAAAAGGTGGCTCTGAAATGACATGGGCAGGGACATAAAGATTGGAGAAGAGACGTCAGCCAACTATCCACTCGAGGGTGGATTTAGCAGCCACACTGGAGTTGGAGAGAACGTCACAAAAATGAAATGTCTAGTTCCCCTCCTTCAGTAACTCAACAGTCTTATGGGGAGTTGAGCCAAATCTGCCTGAAATAAACAAAAGCCTAACGTGGTTACTGCTATAGGTATTGTCACCACCGATTGTTGCAAGCCGTTCTGATTTAAAATATTCTCTTTTTTTCCAGTAAAGTCATCCAAATAGCCTTGGCGTTCTAGTATTTTGATGTTGAAACTTTTATAGCACCAACTCCTTCTTGCACCTGGAGACTGCCCATAAATATCTTGTCAGATAACATGTCCTGATTTTTTTTTTTAAAGGAAAATAGGGCCACTATGCTTGCTGTAGGGTGGAAAGAAATGTAAAAGGTTTTGTAACAGTGATTACTTGCCCCAGATTTACTGGGTCAGGCCTGATTTTAAACAGTTTGCACTGTGATCAAATAAATGTCTGCTAGTTTTTAAAATGTGGTCACTTTAGATAATAAGAGTATAAATGCTGAAAGTTGAGAGGTGGGAGAGGTTAGAGGATAATTTCAGAGACAGTCTAGTGGGGGTGAGTGGACCTGGAGGAGTGGACAAAGAGAAGAAGTGTGTAGCTTTCTGAATTGCTCCCCCACTTAGTTCCACTAGCCGCAAGCCTTTCTAAGGTTTTGATCTTGTTCATCTAACAGTGTATGCTGAGTTCTTAAAAAGGACACATCCTGGGCCTCCCTGGTGGTGCAGGGGGTTAAGGCTCAGCACTATAAAGCTATCAGTAGCAACTGCAGCAGCAGTTTGATCCCCAGCCAGGGAGCTAACCCACGTGGCACAGCAGACCTCTCCTGTCTCCCCCGCTGCTCCTCTCAGCAGTATATTTCAGTCAGTCCACCTGTTCTACTCCCCACTCGGTTTCTGGTAAATGCTCTCACCCCTCTGCCCCTGCATCTCTGCATACCCCAGCTCTTGGATGCATAAGTAAATAAATCTTTAAAAAACAAAAGGACACATCCTGCAGAAAAAGACAAACAGAACGAAGTTATTTCCTTTTGCAGCAGGAAGATAAGTGAGAATTGGTTGTGTCAGCATTTAACTTGGTTTTAGAATATTGTTTTCAGTTTAATAAAGAACAGCCACCTACTTGGAGATGGAGCTCTGTCCCCAGTACCCGGTCTACAGGTTTATTTACAGAACTCTCTGGCCTTGTGACTAGGGGACTGGAGCAGCAGTAGCCTGAGCCCGGAGTGGTGTTGGGGTCTTTGCCTTAGACAAAGCCTGAGAGAGTCATATGGCCAGGGTTCCCTGAGTACATGGGTCTTCCTCTTAGATCACCCAGCTGGGCAGTCAGAGCTGAGATTCTGCTCTGCTACAGCCTGCATTCGGGGCTTATACTTGCACTTTCCTGGTGATCCTGTCGGAGGTAACAATTGGTGCAAAAGAGACTGAGCGCCCAGGTAGCACTGGTTTTTTCCACTTTTCCCTGTCCAGCAAAAAGGGAAGGGGACGAATGCCCACTTGGTAAGGGGGTTCCAGGCTCTGGACCCAGCTGCAAGACTCTTAAAACAGAAAGCAGCTTTGGAAGAAACTCTGCTTTCAGGCTTGTATCCTGCTACTGAAGTGAAGGGCTCCAGGGCCCAGCATGCCTGTTCCTTCTGGGCTGCACATTCTCCTGACTCCCCTCAACTTCTGGGGCAAGAGTCCCAACGTGCTCAGACTGTGGCAGCCACCTGTGTTGGTGAAGTGGCTGCTTTGGGAAGCTGTGCTTAGGGACGGCCAGTGATACCAGTGTTCCCAGAGTGTAGGGGCTCCCTACAAATGTGTGTAGTGGTGGAAGGAGTCTCAGCTTTTCCAGGTTCCTGTAGACTCTCTAGGAATATATGAGGTTTATAGATCCTTCCAGTACCCAACCTGACACTGAACTCCTTTTAACAGCACAGAGTATGATCCAGGCCATTTCTCAGGAGCCTTCCAGGCCTCTCCCAACAGCCTGCTCTCCTGAAGACAGCACACAGGGACCCTGCCTGCCTCCACCTGCTGTCACTCCGTGGGACCACCCTCCTAGCCCATTCTTACCTTGTCCCCAGTCCTCAGACCTGGCTGTTATGATCATCAACTTGCTCAGTTCAGTAAAGGCCTTTCTTAGGGTGACCCTGGCACCTGCCAGTACATCCACTCATTCTTAACAGCTGCTTTGGCTGCACCTGGGATTCCCTGAGCTGGGTGGTCTGAGCAGCTACCCACACTGAGTCCGAGGCCAGATCTGCCTTCCAGCTCCTCATCCCAGGTGCTAGCAATGAGAGCTTTTACCTAAGAGTGGCACTTACATAATTTCTTAATTTTCTGTGACTAGAAAAGGAGAGCAGATGCCCAACCTTTTGCAGATTACCCATTTACCTTCCTCCTTTCATTACAGATATTCTAGGAGGTGGGGAGAGGGCTGTTTGGGCTGCAAAGTGTGAAATACAGGAAACCTCTGAACACAGGACCCCCTACTCCCGCCCTCCCCCCAACCCCAGCTTCTCTTGAAGCATTTTGGGAAGTAACTTGGTCCTGAATTCTCCTTCACCAGCAGGGAATTGGTCAGGGAAACAAGCAACTCTGCCCCCCCCCCCCCCCCCCCCGCAGTACCCAGCTTTGGGAGTGGGGAGGCAGCTGAGACTTCTAGGCAGGGGCTGCAGCTACCATTTATGGATCTGGCCTCCCCTGGGGATGGAGATGCTCAGTGCCAGCTCAGCTGGGCCCCAGCCTCCATGGATTCCTGAGGATCGCATAGTTGAAAGGGACATTGGCAGGAGCAGGGGAAAGGAAAGTTTGAGTTTTGTTTTTTGCTAAATAACTGGGCAGCTTTTCCCTCCATTTTTCCAGATGCTTCTTCAGAAGAGAAATTTCAATTGCTTGGACTAAATCTGCTTTAAATCTACATTTTGAACTAGGACTCAAACCCATTTGGCATTTTCCTGCCCCAAACATACCACCAATAAACACCCAGAGAAGCACCACACACATATGCTTGTTCACAATGGGATCTTATTTGAGGGTCATTCACATTTGTTTCTTCTCTCTTTCATGTGTCCCATGGGGCTGGTCCTAAAATTCCTGAACAATAGTTTGTGGGAGAGTCGCACTGTCTGGAACTAAATTGGCAGGAGTGATTAATCATGCAGATGTGTCTGAGGTGGGCTGCTTTGGTTACACTGGGATTGTCTAGCGAGAAGCAAAGGGAGCCCCAGGACTCCTCCCAAGCTGCATTTGCCCCGCCCTAATCTAGAATCGTCCCAGGTTGACGAGTGACCTTCACAGCACATCCATCCCATCTCTGGGTCCCTGAGGGAATGCTGTAAGGTTGGCAGAGCTACTGGGAACTATCCCTCCTCCAGTTAAACTTGAAAGGCTGGTTCCTTTAAACCCCCAGCTCTCCCAGTCAACCTCTACCTGGCCCCCTCAGGGCAGAATGATGTATTGGGGGGTGGCCCCAGGGTTCCTGCTTTCCCCTCCTAACCCACAGGGCTCTTCACCACCCTCCCCTATTCCAATTCTTCTGCAGGCTTCTCTTCTATGGCACTAAACAGCCTACTCTGATGCATTGTGCACCCCTGCCATCCGGCACCTAGGGGAAGCCACTCCCAAGTGGAGAACCTGCTGTCTTAGTCTTTGCTCTTGTCTTAGTCTTGGCCTAGAGAAGAAGGCCAAGGCCAACGTGGCAGGAATATAATGGACAGAGGGGGAAGAAAAATAGGCATGGCCAGGGCACCTAGGGTCTGTGAGCCGCCTAATTAGATTTCATTCTTAAAGTAATGAGAAACCATTAGAAAAATTTTAAATAGAGAAGTGATTTTGATCTAATTTACATTTTTCATATTTTTATTTCTTGATTTTAACACAACATGAAGCAATTGTGCTAAAGAGTGTGGTGTTTGCCAAAAGTATAAACATATAGATAGTGAAACAAAATAAAGTTCAGTAGGTCCACATATATAGGACTCACTGATTTTGTGTGTGTGTGTGTGTGTATGTGTATGTGTATGTGTATGTGTGTGAAACATACAAAACATAAAATTGACCACTTGAACCATTTTTAAGTTTACAGTTTAGGGCACTGAGTACATTGTTTTGTAGCTATCACCACCATCCATTTCCCAAACTTTTTTCATCTTATAAAACTGAAACTCTGTTAAACAATAACTCATTAATCAACTTCCCATTTTCTTCTTCCCCCCAGGCCCTGCCAACCACCGTTCTACATTCTGTCTCTATAAACTTGAATATTCTAGGTACCTCAGTCATATAAGTACAGTTATATAGTATTTATCTTTTTATGTCTGTCTTTTTTCACTCAGCATGATACCTTCAAGGTCCATTCATGTTGAAACATGCGTCAAGGTTTCTTTCCTTTTTAGGACAAAATAATATTTCATTGTGTTGGGCCTCCCTGGTGGTGCAAGGGGTTAAGCGCCGCACTATGAAACAATCCACAGCCTTGGCAGCATGAGTTTGATCCTCGGCTGCCAGGGAACAACCCACATGGCACAGCAGACCTCTCCTGACTTGCCTGCTGCTCCCCTCAGCAGTGTATTTCAGTCAGTCTGCCTGTTTTGTTCCCCACTCTACCCCAGTTCTTGTATGTATAAATAAATAAATCTTTAAAAAAAATTCATTGTGTTTGTGTGTCACTTTTTTTTTTTAACCCATTCATCTACTGGGGTTGCTTCCCTCTTTTGGCTATTGTGAATAATGCTGCTGATGGATTAATTATCTGATATGTTTGACTATTATTGAGGAGAATTTTATCATTCTCTCAAAAGGCTGGGGTTCTTAAAAACAAGGCAAACTAAAAATGTGATAGATACTAACTCCAGGAAAACTGAAAAGTTCAAGGAATTTAATTGTAATATACTATGTATCTGAGCAGAGTTAAAATGAATCAAAAGCTATATAGAAAACATAACAAAAATGGTGATATAATTTTTGGAGGATAGGGCAAGGGTTTGTGTGGGGGGAAGAATTGAGAGCTAAAACCTCACCTTCCATAAAAGAAGTTAGTAAATAATGTCTAAAATTAAAAAAGAATAAAGTAGAAGTTGTACAAAGCTGTTGTTTGGAAGAAAATACTGGAAGAAATGGCTGAAAGAGTTAAAGATCATTGTCTCAAGGAAGTGCCTATTAGGGTTTGAGGGGATAGAGCAGGGGCCCACTTTTTGTATTTATGACTTCTGGTCAAACCCATCCATGTTTTGACCATGCACATCTATTACCTTGGTGAGACAAAACATTTTAAGAACACATGTTTGAGTGTGTTTTTAGCCTGATATGCAGATGCTGACTGCACAGGAGCAACTTTTGATTCCTTACCTGGCATGATTCTCTGTGTATATTGGGATGCCTTTGGGCAGCTGAGACCTGGGTGGACATCCTGCCAGTGGCTGATCTCTGCCACGTGTGCCAGATATTTTCCAGCAGTGTTACATAGATGCAGTCTGGCCATATTGATGCAGGCAGCATGAAGATCCTGCTGCCAAAGCCCCACGTACTTACCCCACCTTACAGAGGTCACCTGGGAGAACCCCAGCAGAACTCGCTTCGTGGGGAGCAGGTGTGGAGTCAGAGGGACAGCTTATAGAGGTCAAAAGTTGGACACTAAGTCAAAGAGACCAAGTTTCTTTGGGTTGTTGGGACCTCAGTTTGCTTTTATTCACCTCTGCTTTTAAGCACAATTGCCTCACGTTCTCAGGTAGTCCTCGCAGGACAGGACTTTGCCAGCACAACCAGGGACTGGTTTCAGCGTCTTATGGCATCTGGGCTTTGTTGTTGGAGGGGATGGGATGCATTGCCAAGTGGTCTCTCTTATTTGGGGAGTAGCCTTATACTTCCTCCCTTCTGCTAGTGAAATGGGCCTTTCATTCTCTCTCCAGGCCCAACCATGACTGTCTAGAAACTCTAGATTTATTACCCCAGATTTAGTTCCTGACAGTCACTAATGCCCTTCAAATTCCAGGGCTGCGTTAGTCAGTGAAGCAGAAATTAAGAGGATGGTCTCTGTTTCAGTGGTGCATATGGTATTACAGGGTGGCATGATGGTGCAATAAAATGGAAGACTGGATATCTGTTTAAAATGTGCTTTGATGTTTTATAAAAGCAAAATCACTTTTCAAATGGGGCTTACCTCTTTAAATAAAAATAACATGCCAGTTCAGTTAAAGTAGAAAGCGTTTTTCAATCAAATGTTAGGGTTTTTTAATCTAATTAAGCATGTATTTTAAAAAAAGGGAAGGGGGTGAAGCCATCTATAGGAATTTGAGTTGTGTAATTTGGGTCCCGACAAATTCAGAAGTTTATAAGTCCTGATATTCCTTAGGGCAAAAACAGTTTCGCTCACACTATTAACAAAGCTGGGAACTGAATGGATTCTAGGGTACCATATTATAAAGAATCAGTAACTTTGAAGAACAGAATAACAGGAAGATCTAAGCTTTTATTTTTTAACATTTTCAAGGGACAGGTTTATTAGGAAAAGGAGAAAGGAAAAGAGAGACATCTGCTTAGATACAGATAATCAGTCTTGGGAGAGCTGCATTTTTCTGAAGATCTAATCTTTAGACTAAAGCAATTGCTAGAGTTTATGTGCTGTCTCACTTGGTCATAAACTTCCCTGTGGAAATGGATACTGGTATCATCCCATCTCACAGTTGTGTAAAGTGAGGACTAGATAAATAAGTTGCGCAAAGCCTGGAAGCTGGTCGCTGCTGCAGTCAGCATTCACGCATAGGGCTGTCATATGTATACCTTCCTGAATGAGTCAGGACTCTTGTAAGTGACAGAAATCAATTCTGCCTGGGTTAAACAGAAGAGATGTATTGTCCCGGAGAACTGGGTAGATTTGGAGTCCATCCTGGCTCTGTCAGATGGTGTCTCCATTTCTTCTTTTCTTATTGTCACATAAGACATCTCTTATGGGATGTCTTATTCTGCCTGTTGGGTGGGAGTAAAATGGGGAGGGGGGATGGGAGAGGAGGGCTTTATTCAGCTTCAGGCCTACATTTTCCCAGTTTCTTGGGAATCCCTGACAGTGTCAGGGCATTAGTGACTGTTAGAGGGAAGAGCTGATTGTCCAGCTTGGACCATATGCCCGTTTTGGGGCCTCAAGCACTGTGGCCAGGAGGAAGGCAACTGACTGATATTGTCTCCATCAGACTTACTTTGCCAGGAAGAGAGGTAGAGAGCAGTTCCTCCAAGGAGGGACTTACCCTAAAAGGTGGACAGGAGATTCTGAGCAAATTAAAGCGAAACCAAGGCACCTGCTTCTTAACATGTCTAAGAGTTTATCTCAACAGCTCACTGGACAGTGAGCTCCTAGACCCACCTCACCAGCTGGAAATACTAAGTCCCTGGAAGCCCCTTGTGAGAGGGAGTAAAGGCAGAAATCCAGGGGAGGTCCCATGTGAGGCAGGACCCCATAGTCATCCCAGAGGGACTCAGAGCCCAAATAGAAAGACACTTGTTTTTACTTGAAAACTACAAATCTGGAAGAATTAGGAAAGCATCAATGTGAGAAGTACCCTTAGAATTATCTCTCTTTGGTGGACTGCTTCAATGAGTTTCAGATGCTTGTTATCATTAAGAGGGAATCAGAAAGTTGCATGTGTCAATAAGCTTGATCTAGATGTAAGGAAATAGTTATTTTGGGGGAAAGATTCCAAAGGGCCTGAGGTATAACCCCAGGCTGCCAAACTCTAGCCTGCTCTGTGTTCTCAGCAAGTGAATCAAGAAGTTCTCAGACTTGCAGATGTAGGATGTGGGGGTGTTTCTGTCTTGAGCCATGAGAAAGGGAAACCTTCCATGGAAGGTGCAACTGACTGATCACAGCACAGAGAATTTCAGCTTCAGCTCCATGTGGCTTTTGCTAAGTCAGTTTGAGGAATGGTTCTCTCTATTCTGATCTTATTTTTCATAGAACCACTTTCACTCTCACTGATTCACAAGTGGGACCGGGGCAGAGAGCTTCCAGCAGTTTAAACCTCTCACTAATTGCTGTTTTTAGCTGGTATGCTCTCTTCCTAATGGATTCTGTGGGTTCGTTTAAGGCTTTGGACTGTTGGCAATGGGATTACTCAAAGCTTTAATTAAGTGCCTGTCTGTGGGGCCACGCGCCAGTTGCTGACACAGACACAGCCCCCTGAGCTTGGCCATGCGTGCCCATGGAGCTCCGTTCACTCTTCACCCTGTAATATATCCATGATGTAAGTTTTATAGACATTTTTTGTGGTGTAATTTGATTGGGGTTTCAGTGTTTTAATTCTCCTTTCTGTGTATCCTATCCATGTATTGCTTGGATGAGCTTATACCTGGAAATGGGCGAGGATGCTTCTTCAACTCATTCCTCAACACCATTGGTTTATTTCCTATTATATTTCAGTTCTTAAATCATCAGCCCTGTACACATCATTTATCACAGGAGAACGTATTTTTTATAGAAGAAGCTGCCTTCTAACAGGCAGGTAGCTAGCTGTCTGTACCTATAGACAATTGTGTTGTAGAATCGGTTTTGTCTACCTTTGGGGACAATCTGTCTGACAGGTTTCCTCTGTGTCCTGTCCTTCAGGCTCAGCATTTCCCAGCATCAATTCAATTGCTCAACAAGATTCAAATAAGTGTTTATTGACAACTCCTGAATCTGTTATTTCCAGCTCTAAGAGTTCCTAGCTCACTGCTCATTCGACTTTGTGGATTGCTCCACTCCCCCACGTCCTGCTGGCAGTCTGTCCTTGGCTTGAGAGCAGTCCAGGTTTCTCTCTTTTTGGTCTCCCTCCATCTCTCCAGTTGCTTCCCTTGCTCAGACCTGGCTGGTAGTCGGCCTTGGCTGCCCTGTGAACTTGGAGTGTGCAGGTAAGGAGAGGCCTACCTAGGAACAAAAAACACGCAGGAGATTATCAAAAGCGGCAGCATCACCCCCTTTCTACTGCCCCCAAGCTAAGAAGAAGGCAGATGTGTTGTTCTGAATCTTGCAGGGGTTATAGAAATGGAGCACCTGCCACCGCTCTGGGCTCAGACTCTGGTAACCTGTGTGCCTTGGACTCAATGGTAAGCCCTTCACATGTTTTTGAGAAAATTCAGGAGACTTAGTGACCTTAAGAACAATTCATTTTGAGTCACTAAGTAATTTCAAGGCAGCACCAGGTTCTGGAAATATGTCTCTCTGGTACACAGGTGGGTGTGACATAGCAGTCAACAGCCGTCAAGCAGCCCAGCTTTCTCCTCATGCAAGCCATGTGGAATGAGGCCCCTTTCCTTTTAAAGACCTTTTGAGGCTGTAAAGGGTTTTGAGGACATTTTATGGAACTGGAACACAGTTTCGTTATTTTAAATTATTATAGGGGTTATGGTTACTGAATCTTTATTTTTATGACAAGTTATTGGTTATGTCCTTGATTTACTTGATCCTGGACTTTTGCTCAATAAACACAACCTCCAATTAGATGTGGTTACTGTGGCAAAAATAGGATTTTCCTTAGAATGACCCGCCTTGGGGCTGTTTCCAGAAACTCATTATGGTGAAAAGTCAGGGCTGCCTATTCGTGTTCATGGGCATTTCTTCTGTGGTTACTTGGCTTTCCCATATGGAGGATTAGCGAGTACTAAGGCTGTGGGTGGACCCAGAGGAGAATGGAGAGACAGGAAAGAATATGCCCCCAGTGGCTATGTGGGTCACTGTTTAGAGCTATACTACTTCAGAGATGGAAAGGACCATTAAAAACCGCTGTCTCTTCAATAAAAGGAGGGAATTACAATCTAAAGAGGAAACCAGGAGTTGGTTCCCACTCTCAGGCAGTCCTTCTGTACCACTGACTCTCCCAGCGTTGTCTGGGGCACATCAAGGAGCCAGTTCTGCCTTCCTGAGATAATTCAGGCTGCTGTGAAAGAGATCTTATATACCAACTGGCTTAAACAATGGAAATTCATTTCACAGTTGTAGTGGCTGTATGCACCAGCAGATTCAGTATCTAGTGAAGCAGGTTCAGTGTCTAGTGAGGGCCCACTTCTTGGTTCACAGATGGCTGTCTTTTCACTGTGTCCTCATATAGTAGAAGAGTTGAGGGCGACTTCCAAGGTCTCTTTTTCCCCATTCATGAGAGTTCCACCCTCATGACCTCAGCACCTCCCAAAGACCCTGTTCTAACACTTCCTGATGCCATCACATTGAGGAATTGGTTTCAATGTATGGATTTTGGAGAGACAGATACATTTAGTATATAGCACTGTTACTCTGAGGGAGTAACCCAAAACTGGTTTATGGTGTGGCCACATCTTCTGTGAACTCTGACTTTTTCCCAAAGTGGAAAGCAGATACTGCTTTAACCTAGAAGAGATTTATGGTCTATTAGAAATAGACACCAGTGGTTTGGGTTCTAGGTAGTTGACTCACTAAAAATTTGTACAGAAAGGACAGAGAGACAACCAGTTAACTTGAAGACTTAGCATATGATTGGCTTTGTGTGCTGTCATGGATGCTGTGGGTGCCCTATCCATAGACCCACCCCCCAGCAGGCCAGTATACCCATTCCCTAGTATACCCATTTCTCAGCCTCTCTGAGTGTCGACTAAGGTTTGCAGATAGGGTTCCCTGAACCACTACCTTTGGTTCTGCTGCTGAGAAACCCAACCCAAGAAATCTCCCTCATAGTATTTCAAAGACCAAATAAGATTCTATACATAGTCTCACATCCTTGAGAATGGCCCACATTAAAAAACAAAAACAAAAACAGAAACAAGTGTTGGAGAGGATAGGGAGAAAAAGGAACCCTCAAACACCGTGGGAATGTAGCCTACTCTAGCTCCTATGGAAAACAGTATGAAATTCCCTCAAAATATTAAAAATAGAGATATCATATGATCCAGCAATTTCATTCCTAGGTATCTACTAAAAGAGTGCAAAAACACTAATTTGAAGATATACTCAATCCTATGTTCATTGTAGCACTATTTACAATAATCAAGATATGGATTATTGGCCAAGGACAGGTGAGTGAATAAAGAAAATCTGTTGTATATACACAATGGAATACTACTCAGTTACTTAAAAAAAAAAAAGATGAACTCTTACCATTTGCGAAAACATGGATTGAACGGGAGGAAATTATTCTAAGAGAAATAAATCAGAAGAAGAAAGACAAATACTGGATGACTTCACTCATGTGGAATATAGAGAAACAAAACAAAGGACCAGACAAAACTAAACCAAAACAAACCCTAGAATCTTACTGTAGAATTGAGACTACCAGAGGGGGAGTGGGGTGAGGCAGGTGGCAAGTGGGAAGGGGAGTCCAGTGGACTATGGTGGTGGTTGTGATGTGGTCACATACATCTGAAGAGCTGTGAGCCTGTGCCCCCAAATCTTATACAGTGTTCTAAACCATTAACTCTATTTAAAAAAATACAATTTTACAAAACAGAAATTAAATAAATAAATATTAGTAACCTTTAAAAACGATTCTATCTGTGGAAGCCCTCTGAAAACCAGGGCATTAGTGGGTTTTCACTGTGCGCTCAGATTGGACTGTAAAAACCTCAGCTATGGCTTCTTGGCTAAAGGCCTGTGTGTGCTGAAGAATCCCAGGGAGGGCAGGCTGTTGTCTTGCATCCCAAGATGTGAACCAAGGCTTCCTTCCCCAGACAGGATAGTAGTAGGCAAAGAGTAAAAATGGGTTTAATTAAAATTGAATAATTCTTATGTAGTGTTAGGTAATAGTTGGAACAAGTTTTTCCCATGTTAGGAGGACATGAATTGTAGTTGCAAATCATTTAGTCTTTGGAACTGAGCAAGGTCACAGAAATTCCTACCTTTGCTTCAAATGCCAGGAGCACAATAGTC
This sequence comes from Talpa europaea, assembly GCF_964194135.1. Classification (NCBI taxonomy): domain Eukaryota; kingdom Metazoa; phylum Chordata; class Mammalia; order Eulipotyphla; family Talpidae; genus Talpa; species Talpa europaea. The sequence goes on along the minus strand of NC_140070.1, from coordinate 103,935,356 downwards.
CCAAGGCCGACTGCAGCTTTCTGAGTTTAAAAATCCCTGGATATTGATTTTAACAGGGCATTTCAGAGGTAAATCTGGGATGTGTATGTGTGTATATGTGTAAAATTTATAGGAAAAGAAGGATCCATGTCCCTGAGGTCTGAAACAATTGCAATGTCCCAAGTTAATCATTGAAACCTCAGGGCACGATGGGCCTCGAGTTGGCCCTGCTGCAGGGGGCCAGAGTACTGGCTAATGGAATGCTGAGGATACCTCTGGTGTAGTGAATGATTAATCTCCTCCAATTACAGTGCTCTGCACTCCCTTTCTCTGAAGCTGATAGAAGGCTGCATGATCATCTGGAGGTTAGGCAAGTCCTCCTAACTGGGTGGAGGAGAAGATAATGATGATTTGCAAATTCACAATGTGACCAGATTCCAAAGCAGCTTCCTTCTGTAGGAGTTTCTTTGCTAGGCTGTTTTCTGAAAATGAGAAAAATAAGGTTTTTAACAAAGTAATTGTCCAATGTACCTTTGTACGAACCTTTGTGCCAAGATGGCATCACAAGATGGATATGGGTATGTGACATTTGTCACCTTCAAACATGCCTAATGTTTGTTTGTGTAGTACTTTTCTTTCCACCTGAGGGCCTTAATAAATTAATGAATGATTATGCTCTACATTCATTATACAGACACTGATAAAAAAGAACACATTTTTATTTAAACTTTTTTCTTTCTATTTTACAAAGATCAGGAATGTCATTTGCAGAAATATCAGAAAAGCAATAGTTAAGTAAGAGGAACAGAGAGGCTGATAATACTTCACTTCCTGTTATAATGGATGTGAGACCTTATCTGACCGAATGACTGTGTTCTCTTCAACACACATAACCTGGACAGGATGAACTTTGGTGCGGTTGCAGTGGCCTCACACATTGTTGTCATGCTTCAGGGGGATGTGACTTCGGAATCTCAGCATTCTCTCATAGGTACTCAATTTTTGTCATGAAAATAGGTTAGGTTTTGATAGTTGGGTAATACTGGTTTAGTTTTCTTTGGCTTTCGATTCTTTCACTTTGAGACCTGAGTACAAGTTAGTGAGGATGGGGCGATTCATAAACTGGCAGTCTAAAGGTAATGATGGAATAACCTAAGAGGGGACTGTTCACTGTGGGGATTTCCCCTGGAATTTCAGGTCCTCCTCCAGGAAGACATCTGCATCCTGGCTGCTGAGCAATGAGTTTAAGGATGCGTTGGGGGTTGAACCCCTGGGAAGGAAAGAGCACGGTTCAGTGGTGACTACTGACGCTCATTGCAAGGTTTTTTCTTCCCTTAGCACACTTAGGGAATGAACTGAGTTAGGACACTTGCCATTTCCCACCTAGTGACACAGGATCCTCTCTGACCCAGCTGGGGGGTGTGAGGAGGATTAGTGCTGGCGGCCATTGAAGGCTGTTTTTGTAAATGCAGTTTGGAGTCAGCTAATGAATTTTGCTTTCACACATCTGTATCCATTCTCTCTCATCTTAGAGTGGGTATACAGATAAAAGTTATTGCTAATACATTTTGTAACATGATGACCTCTGTGTACTCTCCAGTGCTGAAACCACAGCCTTTATCCCAAGCTGTGCATGGTGGGCCAGTCTGAGTCCTGCTTCTCCAAAGATGAATCCACCCTGAAGGGCCTGTTGAGTTCCAGGGGTTTGAGGACCCTCAGGAAATTTTCTTTCTTCGAGACCCAAAGTGATTTCTTGGAATTCATCTCTCAGCATGTTCCCCTCTTTGGGGAAAATCTTCTCTCTGCACAAGTTATTATGAGTCTCAGATGCTTCAAGTACTTATAAAAGTTCTTAACACTAAGCACTCACTCAGATGTTATTAGAGAAATAGCACAGTCCAGAATAACTTTTCTGGTAACCACATTTAAAAAAATACAAAGAAACAGATGAAATTAATTTTAATAGTATATATTTTAAACCCAACATATCAGTAATACCACCTTTTCAACCTGTAATTAAAATTTTAAGGTTATTGAGATATTTCATATTCTTTATTCATTTTATGTCTTCAAAACCCAGTATACAGTTTACAATCACAGCACCACTCAGTTAGGACAAGCCATTATTTCAAGTGTTCACTCCGCACAGCTGGCCAGTGGCCACCACACTGGGCAGCTCTAGTTGAGGAACTTGCTACTCAAGGTGAGTTCTAGGAACCAGCAACCTCAGCATCACCTGAGAGCTTGTTGGAACACCAGAACCTCAGATTCCATCCCAGAATACAGAATCTCCATTTTAACACATGATTCATGTGCATGGCAGGGTCCTCATTTCACTCCCTACTCCCCGGGATACTGATTTCATTGACCCAAGGTCGGTCTGGGCACTAGGATTTTTAAGCCTCCCCCTCTCTTCCCTAACCCAGTGATTCTATTAATAGTATACAAGCAGACTTGAGAGTCACTTGTCTGGTCACTCTGGCACCAGGACATCTGACTCTGTCACCTTCTACCTTTGATATCTTGAGAACCAAAACTCTGCTTTAGTTTCCTCATCTCTAAAGTGGAGATAAAAGTTGTATCTACCCTTACATTGTAATGAGGCTTCAATGAGTTTAACACATGTAAAGCCTCAGTGCCAGGCACATGGATGAGCCCCTTAAATAAACTTTCATTCTTTCTTATCCTTGCAGGTCCGGGGGTACCCAGAGCCCCAGGTGACATGGCATAGAAACGGACAACCCATCAGCAGTGGCGATCGCTTCCTGCTGGATTGTGGCATCCGGGGAGCTTTCAGCCTGGTGATTCATGCTGTCCGTGAGGAGGACAAGGGGAAGTATACCTGTGAAGCCACCAATGGTAGTGGGGCCCGCCAGGTGACAGTGGAGTTGACGGTAGAAGGTGAGTCCCAGGAGGCGAGAGCCCTGGTAGGAGCTGGGACATCAGTTTCTCCAAGGCCGGCAGCCCCCTGTTCCAGCCCTCTCTCAGGAAGGGAACCCATAAGAACACACCCCCATGTGTCCTGAACTCAATACCTTTTAATCTAGTGAAAAGATGTACTCTGCGGACCAGTGAGACACCCCAGGAGACAATGTTTGTCAAGTTCCAATCACCTCACTTTCCTATTCCAGCCTTCCCACAGCTCACTTCCCCTCACACAGTGACCAAACTCTTCACACTGCCTCATGAGGCCTGCCTGGCCCCTACCTGACTCTCCCGACCCATCTCCTACCTCTCTTCACTCTGCTCACTCCACTGGGGTCACAGCCCTGCACATGACTGGATCCCTCACTTGCTTCAGGTCTCTGTGCAAATGTCCCCTCCTTAGAGAGCCCTTTCTGACCTCCATCCTGCATCCCATGACTCCATCCTCTCACTCCACCAGAGTTCTCTCTTTGTGGACTCATCACTGCCTGACATGTCACTGTCTCCTCCACCCCACCACTAAATGGAAGCTCTAGGAGGAAGGAGAACTTACCTCCTTCACAACTGTATCCCAGCTTCTGGAGACCTGCCTACCCTGTAGTAGAGACTGAAATACTTGGAGAATGAATGAACAGTGTGTATGATCAAAGTATTATATGTCCATTTTAAAATATTTTATACAACTCAGAAAAATATAGGGCGATAAACATATCTGTATATTAACATTGATTAGTTATTTTGACTTTTATTTTCTTTGTACTTAAAAAAATTCTATTCCTTTTACTAACTTTAAAATTTCCAGGAAAAACATTGTAAGCTTCTCCTCCACCAGTGTGTGCTAAGTTGAAGCTGCATCACTGGTAAGAAAATTTCCAGTTCAAGTCTCTGGCTGATGCTTAAAGTTCTGATTTCAGGAGGGATTTGTCAGTTCCTCCAAATAAGACAAGGTTCCCTGGACCCTGCCTTCCCAAGAACTTATAAACTCACTCTTCTTACTTTGCAGATTCACTTTTCTCCTCTCCCACAGACAAACCTCCCAATCTGTTTTTCAAGGGTCAGTGTATGTGAGGGCTAGTACGTGGAGGATAAGATAGTTAGAGAAGGTTCTAGAAGAAGGAGATGAGGCTCACACAAATCAGTGGCCACTCCTTGCCCTGTTTTCCCTGCATCGCACAGGCTGTTTCAAAGAACCAAATATGCATAGTTTGGATACTTTACCCAAATTCTTTAACTGAGTGACTCATTCATTTTAATGACCTTCAAGTGCCTTTGGGCTTGAGCATTCCAGATGGAAAGTGGCCCCTGGTCAGAGTCTCTGAATGGCCCTCATCTCAACCAATTCTAAAGCTGTGCTTTCCCCTCTATTATACACTTTTCAATGCCTAAACTCTGACCTGAGGCACACAATAAAAATTACTATATTCCCCTAATACTAGTCTGCTTAGCTGCCACACAAAATACCACAACCTGCATGATTTAAACAACAGAAATTTACTTAATCACAGTCTGGAGGCTGGAAATTCCCAGATCTAGGTCGGGCAGGGTTTGGTTTATAGCAAAGGCTTTCTTCCCACTTTGTAGACAGCCACCTTTCACAAGGCAGAGACAAAGCTCTGTGTCTCTTCCTTCTCTTGTAAGGACACCAGCCCTGTTGGATTAGGACCCAATCCTGACCTCATTTAACTTTTACACCTTCTCACAGGCCCTGTCTCAAATACAGTCATGCTGGAGATTAGGACTCAACATGCAAATTTGGAGAGGGACAAAAATTCCATCTTTAACACATCCCTTTTTCTGATTTTATCTTTGAAGCCAGGGAAACAGGGAATTACAAGTCATTGGTCCAAGGGTCTAGGCCAAGCTTTTGCCAATCAGATGTGTGCCTTTAAACCTCTGGACCGCTGTTCCTACAGAATGAAAGGCTTGAGATCAGTGGCCTCTGCAGCCTGGGTAGGCCTGGTTCTCTGTGATCTATTTTAAAGGAAAACTGGAGTGGACTTGGAATGCAGGGGAGGTGTATAAACCACAGGTAAAAGGAAACTTTTTTTTTTTTTCACTTCTCATCATTGAGGAAGCTAGAGATGATTTTTCAGCTAAGCAGGAACATTTTTAGTAGCTCAGTGTACTTGCGGCAGAGGAGAGTTGACAAGGCAGGGAGAGGTAGAGTAGAATGAGTAAAGGTTAAGGCTCTCAACCCTGCCTACTCCCCTTTGGCTTTAATATGGGGGCCCAAGCACATTTTAGATGTTTTATCCCTTCTAACTCTAGAAGATGGAGAATGACCTAAAGGCTGCCACCTCTTAAAATGTGAGTGGGTCCTGTATACATCCTGTTTCTGCATCAAAGGCCAGTTTTAGTACATATGTGGTTCTGGGCCATCCTACAGACCACAGGCCTGGAAGAATCCACTTCTCCCATGGATGTTGTTGACATGCCAGGCTAACCCAAAATTTTACAAAATGGATATAGCAACTCACTCACCTTCTGACCAACTCTGTGCCATGCTTCTTACTTGTGCTTCTTAGTTGGAAAGAACAGAGGAGAGATGTAATTCATATGTGGAGGCTTTGAACCTTGTAGCTATCAAGCTTAGAAGGCAGTGCTGTCAAAAGATATTTAGCTCCACTAATTTCTCACTATGGGAAAATTAACCTTTCCTTTTTTGTAAATTGGGGCTCATGGCTCCCCAACTGGGTTGTGTAAGGATCAGCACATCACTGGCAAATAGTAGGCATCCAGTAAGTCACCTTGTAATATTTGAGCCTGGTGTTAATATTCCTGAGAAATACTTCCAGAGAGAAATCCTTGCATGGAGAATTAAAGAGAAAACATCCTCATTTGGTATCCAATTTGATAACCATGGTAAGAAACACACAGTAACCTTATTGAGGACAAATGCCTAATGACAGGACCATTCATGATGCAGTAAAATCAACCCTAGTCTGGGCCCTGAAAACGCTCTCTGCAGCCAGCTCTGACACCCCTCCATCTCCAGAGGGCATAGTCACAGAGACTTGGTGCAGAGTAAGGAGGAGACAAGGTGCTTACTGCTGGGGTCCTTCTCTTTAATGGAGGGCCACAGGCCTGTTTTCTAGCAAAACACTGTCAAGAGAAACATAATATGAGCTACATAAGTAATTTTAAGATTTTCAGTAGCCACATTAAAAAAAAAAACATGTGAAAATAATTTTACTTAACCCCGTTTATCCAAGGTATCTTCATTTCAACATATTGTAATGTAAATATTATTAATGTGATATTTTATATCCTTCAACATTTAGGATGTAATTTATACTGACCATATATCTCAATTCAGAATAGCCATGTGGCTAGTGGCTATCATATTAGACAGCACCACTCTAGAAGCTTCCATTTGAATAGAGATAAACAAGGCTTATACAGAAGAAAAAAAGAGAGAGAGACCCACATGTATGAAGAAGGTGGTGAGCATCCCTGAGTAATCCATAGAGTGCACCTTGGGCATGGGGTAGAGTGAGGGGTAATGCTGAAATGATGGATGTACCCCAGACCTGGAGGTCTAAATCTGAGAAAGACATTTGCATTTCAGGGAACAGAGAGCCACTTAAGTTAGTTCAAGAAATGGGGGGCTGATTTTAAAGACATAAGTTCTAGAATTCAGGGAAAGCCTCACTTGCAGGCCCAAAGGAAATCGAGTCCTCATGGCTCATACTCACCTTCTGGATTGTTTGAAAACCAGTGTCTGTCCTGGCTCAAAGACATACAGGCAGGAGGAATTTACCTTTATTTCAGGGAGGATGAGAGGATGAGCCCTTTTGATTGTATTCAGGCTTTCAGCTGATTGGACAAGGCCCACCCATATTAGGGAGGGCAATCTGTTTTACTCACTCTACCTATTTAAATGTTAATGTCATCCAGAATAATGTTTGACCAAATATATAGACACCCTATGTCCAGTCAAATTGTTACATAAAATTAACCTTGTACTAAGTATTTGATTATAATGTTCCTGAATTATTTCATAGAATATGATTGACACATGTCTTCTTTTTGAGCTATAGAAATATCAAGTAATAAATACAAAGATGCTGTGTGGTGGGCTAGAAAGGCAAAGTGAGAAGGGCCCTCAGGACTTCAGCTTCTGCTCTCTCTCTGTCTCTATGAAACCACTGTTGCAGGAACCTAATAAGAGAGAGAGGACTAGGCACCAACCCACCTTGAATGTGGAGCAGAAGGGAGAGTGACCCCATGTTGTGGGATTTAAGGGGAAGAGTGGCCCTAAATTACATGAGTAACTGGCTCTGCTGACACCAGCTTTCTTGGGTGATTTTGCATTTGTAGGAAATGCCACTGTGCCGTCTTTTTTGCCATCACCTTTTTTCAGGGACATATTTCTCAGGCCCTTTTCTTTTCACATAAGATTAGATTGATGACATTATGTAGTTTGAGTCCATGGCTATTTATATTGGCTGAGTTTTAAATTACTGTTTTCCACAAGAATGTCTGTCGTGATCCTTCTTTTGGAGGTTTTTTGGTTTTTTTTTTTTTTTGTTCCCTTATTCTTTTGTACTATTTTCTTTTATCTAACTTTCCTACTTTCTTAAATACCTGTAATTATATTTCCCATTTATATTCTTTTTAAATTCCTTTCAATCTATACTATTCCCTAATGGCCTTTTTTTGTTGTTGTTGTTGAGCCATATGCTCTTTTAAGGCAGTCAGAATCTTAAAATGCTCTGAGTTTTTGTCCTTTTCTGTCTCATCAAAGTTAACAATACAAATGTGGTAGAGATAAAAATTCTTCTTTTTGCCCCACCGGTGTCTCTCTGTGCTGTGAAATGTTAGGCATCAAGACAGCCTTAGCAGAAGCCTTGCTTCTTTGCTACACAGAAGACTCAGATGACAAATTACTGGGTCTTGTTCTGTTCTTGACAGATGACTTCCAAATCTCCTTTGCTTTGGCTCTCTTTTCTTCTTTATTTTCACCTTCTACTTTGCCTGGCCTCCAAATATTCACCAGTTTTCCTTGTTGGCCCACTTTGATTTCTACCATCAACGCTGTCGTCTTTTTTTTCCACCTCTTACTCCTCCACACCTTCTCACATCTCTATCTCCAGCCCTTTGTGGATTTGGATTTTTCTTAGTTGCTCATAATTCTAAAATCTTCTTCATTCATCAGATTTTATTGAATGTGCTAACTTTGTGCTAGGATCTAAAGAACAATAATACTTGGTGATTGTCCTCAAGAAACTTTCTTGACCCCATTATTATATGTGTTTAAGATTCAACATCAGGGTGTGTTTAGAATTTAACGTGGTACTGTATGGGAAAGAAAATGCTTTACCGATCCTTTCTGCAAGAATCTGGTTGGTCAGATAAGACCTAAACACGTTTAAAAGTATGTAAAGCATAATTCCAGTGATAAGGCAGCATGTTTTTCCAAGCACAGTTGTAAATTCAGAGAATGAGCGCCCTAGAGACTGAAATGGTCTGTGACATCTTCTTGGGGGACTTGGGCTGGTTCCGATAGAACCAGTCAGTTGGGCAACAGATTGTAATTCAGGTGATGGGGGTGGAAGGAAAGTAAAGAGAATTGGGTCTGGGGCGAACTCAGAGTCAGGGAGCAGAGAGAAGTGGGAAATAAAACTGAAGGACAGAGTCAGCTGTAGAAAGTCTAGACCATGAAGCCAGGCAGTTTGTGGAACGATACCCATTCTAATTACTGAGTGAACTGGATTCTGCCCATTGATCATTCCTTTTCCATTTTCAGGCTGCACATAGCTCTCTAGATGAACTGCTCCTCTTTGTTAGAGCTAGAGGTACATGCTGTATAGTTACTTTTATCTCAGGTATCTTTTTAACTTTACCTTTATTTACTGAATAGGTAGGTTTTGTTCTGGTCACCATTTTTCCATGTGTCCCAATAGTCTTTGATACACCATCATTTTGCATAATCCCCAACAACGATGAGTTGCTTGTTAGTGCTAAGAATTTCTCATATCCATGCTTAAAATTACCTCCCTGTATGTTGTACTTCCCACCGTGCGACTTCTAGTCGCTGGTGACTGCCACTCCATCCTATCTGACAGGGGGACATTTTTTTCATCTCAGTGTCATTGTTTCCTTCCTGATAAATTGATAAAAAAAGTCAATCTTCATGACTCAAATATTTCAAGGAAACCTGTTGCTTGGCCTCGTGTGGCCTGGGGAATGACAATGAAAAGTGACTCTAGAGAAGAGAACTGGGGTGCCTGTGAATCTTAGTTCTTTTCTTTTCACAGAGTATCTTAATTTCTCTCCAGAGTACTTATTTAAGACAAATTTCTGAAACTATTCTCCCCTCCAACATAAAACTTTGAACTCATTGGTAGGAAATACACTTGATTACTTCCTGGTCATCTTCTTGTCTTCTAAGAAGTGGACATTTTCTTTCATCTCCCTGAGGAAGAAATGATTCTTTGATGTGTCAATTGCCTGGAGCCCCAAACAGAACTCCTGAAATATCTGTTTGGCTACTTGGGATGACCTCCTTAGGATGTACTTGTTATTGTCACAGCATAAGAATGACAGACAGGTGTGCATTCCAGCAAGAGGAGACTGCGTCACTGCCTCCCAAAGCTCCCTGCCTGTGTGGAAACTGGGGAATGAACAGTTTTTATAGGATGAGGCCTCCATTTCTATAATGCCAAGTAGCCCCAATGTTAACATTTTAGTGTCCCCAAGAAAGGAACTTGACCCCAGGCAACCTCACGTGCCCCTTTCCTCTGCTACACCAGTTAGTCACCAAACTCTGCTGTGCCATTCCCCACTCTGTTCCGTTCACACTGCCCCCTTTCTGGTCTTCGCTGCACCATCTCTTTCTTTCCTATTGTGTGAGTTCCCAGTGGGTCTCCCCAGTTCCACTCATACTCCACACTGATCTCAACATTGCTGTTTAAAATAGCTTTTACAAAAATTAAGATGGAATTTGATCACTCCCTTCATTCGAATCCTTGAGTGATGTACTGTTGTCTTTAAATGAAAACTTGAGATCTTGTCAAGGGCCTGCCTTCCTTACCTCACACCCTCCTTGCCTGTGAGTGCCAGCCACACAGACCTTCAGTTCTTCCACCAGGTAGGCCCCTTCCTACCTGAGCCCTGACTCATGCCCCTTATCTTTCCAGAATGTTCTCATCTTTCTCCTCTGAGAAATCCTGTTTATCCTTCTGGCCTCCGTGTGAACACCCAGGTTCTCCAGAGCCCTCCCTTACAAACCCTTGAGTGGGCCAGGTTAAGTCCCTTCCAAAGCACTCAGCTCTTCACAGTCTTCATACACTTGAACTTATTTGTACTTAAATTTTACGTTAGTATTTTAAAGTAAATTGATGTATATAATGAAAGCAAAGAGAACGGGTCTCCCCTGGTGGAGCAGCAGTTGAGCACTGGGCTGTGAAGCTGCCCACAGCCTCTGCAGTGCCAGTTTAATCCCTGGCGGCCAGTTGGGGTCCCACATGGCGTGACAAACCTCTCCTGCCGTGCCCACTGTTCCCCTCAGCAGTGTATTTCAGTCAGTCTGCCTGTTCTGTTCCCCGCTCTGGCTCTGGTGAATTCTCTCACCCTCCCACACTTCTGACTGTACCCAGTGCTTGTATAAATAAATAAATAAATCTTTTAAAAATAAATAAATAAATAAAATGAAAGCAAAGAAAAAATTTGAGGCTCAGAGAAAGGCAAAGTGTTTCAAAGAATGGAAAGGGGACATCTAGTTGCAACATTCTGCAAAATATATCCTCCTTGAGCAATTTCACTGACCTTTAGTTTCTACCTTTTTTCATTCTCTTTTCTTAATATCAAGTTTAATATTTAACCAGAAACCATGTTCCCAAACATTTCTGCAGAGGTTTACTTAAGCCTGTGCCTCTAAATGGAGACTGTACCGCCCTCTAGGGGGGAAATTTAGGAAATTTCTGGGGGTCCTTTTGTTTTTCCCAGTGATTGGAGATGCTGGCTGACATCAAGTGGGAAGGCACCAAGGGTGCAGGATATCCTGCAGCAAGAATTTTTATTAAATTCTTATGGCTGTTGAATGTCCTGCCAGAATAGTTTCCTTAGTCTTTGATAATATAAAAAAATCAATGGTTCCTTAGTCTTTGATAATATAAAAAAAGGTGTGCAAGGACTTGCAAAAAAAAAACTCAATAATTTAAGAGCTAGGAAAGGGAAGCTTAAAAACAACAACTTCAAAATTATTGAAGAATTTCTCACATTTTTTCTTCTAAATGAACTGTAAAATTTCTAGCTATGTATTTATTTTCTTTATATAATTATAATTATGCTTATTTAGTTATATATGTAAATAGTATAGTTATAATTTCAGCTATATATGTAATCCATTATTATACTGTGACTGCATTATTGCTCTGAAACTATGGATCAGAGATTTGAAACTCTAAACAGTTTTATTTATTTATTTAAAGATTTGTTTTATTTATTTATGCATACAAGGACTGGGGTGTAGGCTAGAGCTACAGGGGGTGAGAGGATTCACCAGAGACAGAATGGGGAACAGAACAGGCAGCTCTACTGAGATACACTGCTGAGGGGAGCAGCAGGCGAGACAGGAGAGGTCTGCTGTGTTATGTGGGTCAGCTACCTGGTTGGGTTTCGAACTCACAGGCCACTGTGGCTGGTGATAGCTTGATGAAGCTGAGACTTCAACCTCTGCACCACCAGGGAGACCCTCTAGACAGTAGAATGAAGTCATTAATTTAGAAGAGATACATGAAATATAAGCATCTCATTCACATATTTCTTAAAACTTTGAAGCATAATGATTAAAAATTTGCCATAAAAAATACACACAGAGAAGTTATTTTGGGTTTACTGCTGTTTTTCATGCTAATACACAGCTTGTCTCTGCCCTTTTGTTATTATTACTGTTCTTTTAGTCACACCATTCACTGACTGTTTTAAGGTATGGTGGGATTTTCAGATATAGATAAGGTTTCTGTAATAACTTTTTCATATTCAATTCTACATCATAGAACAGCAAATTGTTTTGATACCACCCTTATAGTCTTTCTTTTTTTTTTTTTTTTTTTACTTCAGTGGGTTGTAACTTACCTTCTAGGTTATATTCTTTTAGTTATTTTATTCTTTTTATATATTATATCTGCTCTGTTGACAGAACTTTCTAATACTGCTTTGTGTCTACTGCATACCTGCACACTTTAATTGTACTATTTGTACAGAACCTTTTTAGATCTTTTACTTTTAAATCCAAATGTGCATATGAGCCAGTGTGTGCATCTGACTCTTTCATTATGTCTTCTAATGTGTCTAAGCATTTACATATTGAAAGAGTCTTGCTCAAACGTTTGCAGATTACTATTGTGATTTACTTCCCTTTTATTTCTCCTTAATGTGTTAGTGAGGGTTTTACATTTGTTCTTTTCTTGAAATTATATGTATGGGTGGTTGGGTGGTTAGTGATGAACAAAGGGTCTTGCTAACTATCTGTTGTAACAAGTAAGGATTTTTTTTCGATAGGATGAAGAACCACTATTATCTACATGTCTAGTCACCAGCACACCCGCTTAAGTTATCTGGGTACCATCCACTGTACTTGTCACTACTACTCACTTATTTCATCTCGGAGTAAAGATTTGAAAAAAACAAGACTTATAACTGATAAGTGGAAACACAAAATATGGTCCTTTGAGCAGTCCTTCAAATTCACTTTGAAGTTGTCTAAAATCAGGTGACTGTTCTCCACTTTGCCTGGGACAGTCCTGTCTTACTTCACTGTCCTGGCAGAATTATCTCACTTTCAGTGTCAAGAATCCTGTGTGGGCGATTAATTGTTTCATCACAAATTATATAATCATACTTTTTTTACATTTTAAAAGGACAGATTTATTAGGAGAAAGGTAACAAGAGGCACCTGCATAGTCACAGGTGGGCAGAGAGCTGTTGCTGCTGCTGCTATGCAAAGGGAAAAGGTTGGTGAGAAGAAACACCTATGGCTATAGGTGGACAGGATAGCTGCCCAGCACAAAATTTTAGAAGCATTTCTTCTTTCCATCTTGATCACATTCCGCTTCACAGCAGCATTCTCTGTCCCAACTGAGTCTTTCTATATCCTCTGACAAAAAGGGCTAGTTTCCTCCACTATTGAACTTTTCACTGCTAAAGCCTGCCAGCATTCTCTTTTACTTGTCCTTGAAAATTTTAAGATAACTGTTTAAAATACCTTCATTATATTGGCTTTTTCTTTAGCTCACCGACTTGATCCGTCTCCACCAATTCTCTTTCCTTACTCTTCTATTTTTGGCATTTCTACCTTAATCTTCTTTCCACTTATTTTTCTACAGATACTTACTGTTCTGCCAGATTTTCATACTTTCACAAAATTAATTTTGCCTTATCTGACAATATGCAACCTCAAATTTTTGCCTATAAATAGACTGTTAGTTATTTTAGCTCAAATTTACTTTTTGTTTTGATGTAAATGCTCTGGTGTTAACTCACGTTCAAATAAGCATTCCTCAATTCCATTTTTAGCTGACTGCTTTTATGTGTTACCTTTGGATCATACCATAAACTGCCTTTATCTCTAGATAGAAGTATCTCCAGAAGACATTCTTTTGATCTCCTTTGAGGAAATAGCATATTTTTGTTTTTACTTTATTTTTTAAGGAATAAAGGAATTTTAGCCTTCAGATTTAGATATTTAGAACCTGAGAGTTTCAAGAATGCTTCATTTAATTGGGGGGGGAATGAAATATATGTATGTACTTAAAGTTTACATTTCAGTGACATTAAGTACATACACACTGTTGTACAAACATCATCATTATCTAGCTCCAGACCTTTTTCATCACCCCAACAGAAAGCCCCTTCCTTTCCCACTCGTCAGCCTCTCCTTCCCTGGCCCTGGAAGCTTCCAATCTGCTTTTCTCTCTTCATGGATTTGCCTCATCAGGATAGTCATACAGCATGTGTCATTACTTTATTCCTTTGGATGACTAATATTTCATCATGCAGATGGACCATATTTTGTGTTTCCACTTATCAGTTATAAGTCTTGTTTTTTTCAAATCTTTACTCCAAGATGAAATAAGTGAGTAGTAGTGACAAGTACAGTGGATGGTATCCAGATAACTTAGGCGGGTGTGCTGGTGACTAGACATGTGGATAATAGCGCAGCCCAGCTCATCTTGTTTGGATGCCAGCATCTTTTTCCTCTTTTGAAAAATGATACAGTACCAGCATCTTTACATTATAGCAGGAATCCAAGTGATAATATGTGCAAAGTGCCCACTATATGTCTGACCACTATGAGCTGTCAGGGTTAACTGTTTCCATCACCCATCCCACCCCAGCTGGCTGTTGAACCTGACTTTCATTGCTCCAAGTTGGTGGCTCAGACCTGACTCTTCAAACTTCTTTCTCTTTGTTTCATATTTGCAGGGGGTTCTTTGAAGAAGTGTGGTCAGCCTGTTGTTTCCAAAACCATGGGGTAAGTTCTGGGATATTCAAATCAGGATAAGGTTTGAATTGTCTTTTCTTGCTGTTCTGTTGACAGAACAGGTCTATAAAGTGAGTCTTCTTGGGCATCTTGGGTTACAGTATCTAAAACAGGAGCCTTCTGGGACATGAGGTATCATTCACACACTGACTCCTGACTGGGCAGCCTTTGCGAATAGCCCCTTTGATTGGTCAAAGTGCTCCTGGAAGTGGACTATGGAGTCATAGGTGCTAACACTTAAGACAACGATCAGAAGGCTTAAATAAACAGACTTAGAAAAGGCAGTCAATATGTGATACTTCTTATGGAAAGTAAACTTATATTAGTGAGGATAAGTAACAGTAGCTGCTATAATAGCAAGTCCCCAAATCACAATGACTTAACATAGAAAAGTTTATTTCTTTATGCAAGCACAATCCAATTTAGATATTCTAGAACTGGGACTTTGCTTAATAAGTTCAGCACAGTGGGGGGCCTTCCCATTTTCTTTCAGGGACCCAGGCTCCTTCCATTTTATGGTTCCATCACCTCCTAAGTCTTAGAGCCTCTGCTGAACAATCTGCATCTAGCCAGAGAAGTGGGCAAGAGAAAGTGTGGAGAATCTCACAGGAGGTTTTCATGGGTCAAGACTAGAAGTGGTGTACAGCAGAGCTGTTCACTGTTTGTTAGCCAAAACCCAAGCTTTGGGCCAAAACTTGGTAGAATTCAGGTATAATGTCACGGAAGGCTGGTAAATGAAGTCTACCTATCTTCCTAGGAGGTATAGAAAATAGGTTTTGGTGCCACAGATTTTTCCAAAGGGTACATTAAAGATGTGTTTGAGGCACAGAGTTGATAAGGCTGCTCTTTGCTGGTTTCTGACCTCACTTTAAGTGACTTACGTGGGGCAGAGAGAAAAGGATCTGAATTGATGCTGTGTCTGGGACTAGGTTCTCCACTGATTTCTTTCCAGGGACAGATTTGCTGCTTCTTCAGTGAAGACCCGTCCTAGTATCTGGGGAGAGTGCCCACCAAAGTTTGCTACAAAGCTGGGTCGAGTGGTGGTCAAAGAAGGACAGATGGGACGATTCTCCTGCAAGATCACTGGCCGACCCCAACCACAGGTCACCTGGCTCAAGGTGAGGTTTGTGTCTGGCCAGTCTTTGGCCCAGATTCGGGGACCCTGAAAGTTCAAGGTTAGACTCTTGGACTGGGGGAATCTGTATTTCCAATAAATCCCTTCATTTTTGATTGTAGATGGTTCTCCTAGGGTCTGTGTTTGATAGCCATGCTTGTTCTTGCCCCTATTTGTATACCTCACCTTCTTTTACTCAGCCCACAATATCCTATAATGCACATACCCACAGAACAGCATACATCTTCTGAGTCAAGACAGATCTGAACATCTCAACACAGTGGAATTTGAAGTCATGGCTCTAGATATCAAGCCACAGCCACATTTCAAGGCACACACAAACCATGTGATGCTGAACAAGTCATTCAAACTTTTGGGACACTGGTTTCCTTATCTGTGAGGTGGAGATAATCCCACCTACCTGAAGATACTGTTGGAAGATGCTGTGTAGAAGTACCTTATAAATCATTCAGGACTGAGCAATATGAAAATGGCAGCAGAGGCAATGGAGGGGAAAATGGAGAAGGCTGATGGAAAGGAGTGGATGTTAACCAGGGCAGTGAGGAGCCTTGAAAATACCTTGGGTGAAAGCCAGGGAAGTAGGTTTTTCACAGATGCAACTCCTGGATAAAAATGAGTGATGGGACACCTTTTACCTACTTTCTAATTGTCTTGAACTGACCTTGGGTAAAGAATAAAAGGAAGGGCCTCCCCAGTGGTGCAGTGGGTGAGCGCTGGGTTGCAAAACTGCCTGCAGCCTCTGCAGCGCCGGTTCGATCCCCGACCACTGGGCAAGAGTCCCACATGGCACACAGACCTCTGCTGCCGCCTGCTGCTCCCCTCAGCAGTGTACTTCGTCTGTCTGCCTGTTCTGCACCCTGCTCTGGCTCTGGTGAATTCTCTCACCCTCCCGTACTTCTGACTGTACCTAGTGCTTGTATAAATAAATAAATAAAATCTTAAAAAAAAAAAAGGAATAAAAGGAAGAGGGAGGTAAAGGAAAACTGAAGTCATGCAGGATTTCCCACCTCAAAGTGGGGCTCCTTTGAAACAGTTCCATACATCTGCTCTAAGGTGGACCAAACATACCAACATGTAGAATCAGGGTCTGTGGACTGTCCAAAGACTGCTCTATGAGCCTGTGGACAAAGCCCAGAGAGCAGATAGAAGATGCCCTGGGATCTGTCCTACCAGGATTGGCAGGAAGTAAAAGGTGAGCAGGTTTCTGTGACAAAGCTAGTCTTGTCTCCAACAGGAAGATGTTCCCCTGCAGCCGAGTGCCCGTGTGTCTATGTCTGAGAAAAATGGGGTACAAGTTCTGGAAATCCATGAAGTCAACCAAGATGATGTGGGGGTGTACACCTGCATGGTGGTGAACGGTTCAGGGAAGGCCTCCATGTCTGCTGAGCTTTTCATCCAAGGTACCAATGGGTGTGGAGGGCTGATGCCTGAATGACCCCTGCTGGTGTCCGCATACTCCTTGCTCACTATGTGCCTATGTGTTGTATGTGGCACCCTAATATCCCAGTGTTCTTCCCAGGGGCAGGGTCTTAATCCAGAAGAAAGGAAGTGGGTCAGATGCACAGATATAGCCACAAAGAGAGATGTAGCATTTGTGTTCCTATATTCCACCTACACATATGCCTTCCATTTTTTTCTTCTTGTTCAGACACTTTTTTGTATCTCTAATTGCTGGTTGAAAGAGTGGTCATGACTTATCTCTTGCCATCACCCAAAATTTAACCTGCCTAAAATTTAACTCAACATCTACTCTATCTTTCGAATCAGGTGCCCCCCAACTTTCCTCTTTCTCCCCCAGGATCCCAGACTGAACATTGCAGCATTGCCTTTAACCCCTGCCTCTTCCTTGCTGCAGTCATCAACTCCTGTCTGCTCTTCATTGAAATCTTTTATGTTCTATTCCGTATCTTCCCCTTGTCCCTCCAAGTTTGGTCTGGGGGAGCCAGAATATGAGGATGAAGAAAGAAACTGATGTCACCTCACTGGAGCAAGGTGGGATTCACAGGATGAGGGAGGAAATGATCTTGACTCTCTTCTCCTCTTTTCTTACCCCCTTTTCTTCCATGACATTTCTTCTCCACATCTCCATCATTTCTCAGAAACTATAACTCCTTGCTTTCCTTATCATTATTGGCCCAAGTGTTTTCATAACCCACAGATAGAAAAGTATTCAGTGTTGCAACTGAGGACATATATGTGTATGTAAACATGCTCATTTAACTGACGTAACATAAACATATTTCAGTGAAAAAAGTTTGATGAAACAACCCTGAGTTCCACTTTGACACTACAGGGGGGATTCTCTATTCTACACTACACCAGTAGGGGCAAGGGGAGACTGTGGTCCTGACCAAGGAGTTTGACCTCACAACTCACTGGGACCAGCACCTACTGTCAGGCATCAAGGATTTCAGTCCCTTTGCTTGCCTTGCACAGAACTAAAGAATTGCTGTCTTCTGACATGCTTACTGACAAAATGGCAGGTTGCCTGGAATTTGTTTTGAAAGAAACTCCCAGAAAAAGCCCCTCAAAAACCCCAAACAAAAAGGGAGAGATAATTAGCACATAATTATGTCCTTAATACGAGAAGGGCTTTCAGGACTTGTTATATCCTTCTCTCTACTGTATGTTGTATATGAAATTTGCCATTATAAATGTTTTTTTAAAAATAGGGCAGGAAAAAACATTGTATATGTATTCTTTCTTGGAAGACTAAATAAAATTACTTCCCCTGTACATGTTTAAAGTGGGTATTTGTCAAAAATGATGATTTTGGAAGGTCTGTTTTTTGAGGGGCACCTATAAGTTAGGGTGTTAGGGTTTGAAAGATGTTTATGTTTGCTTGTCCCTGCATTGGCTTTTGTTCCCTTAGGCAGGAGAAACAGGGCAGGGCCAAGTCTCAGAGGGTATAGTAGATGGCACCCTAGATGGCCAGGGCAATGCTGGAAGCTGGGCCATGTCTCCAGGGCTCAGAGGCGCGCAGAGAGGCATGGAGGGTTGCAGAGGGCCTCATCAGACTAACCAGGGACTTCAGGACAGAGAAGCTAAAAGAAAGGAAGAAAGTTGGATGTAGGTGATCTGGGAAGTCAGAGCTTGGGAAGCAAAATCCATGGTGCACGATACTGTTACCTTTTACCTCTTTCTGCTCTGGGCATATTTTGAAACAGGCCACTAACAGTCTTTCTACCTTTCCCTCCTTTTCCAGGTTTGGACAACACCAATAGGTATGTCTAGGCTTTGTCATTATTATGTTTCTGTCTTGAATACCTTGAAAGAAAAAAGAGATTGCCATCAAGAAATGCCCTGATTATTTGAACCACTATTTATGGAGGGAGAACTCACCCTTCGGGGGGCATCATTTCTATTCGGGGTGTTTGTTTTATTCTTCTATTACAGTATGCTTTACAGGTTCTGTGGGAGGTTACCACTGGTTTTGTGGTCCCTGAAGACTCAATGGCTTGTCCCTCTCAGCAACTTTATTGGTTAGCTGTCACGAGGAAGGGTGCTGCACTCTGAAAAGGGCGCCGTACACGCTGCCTGGCAGAATGCACGTGCTGCTTCAGAGCGCCTTCATCAGGAGCTTCCTCCCATGTGCACAGCTCCGAGCTAGATGTTGGGTTTGTGGGTGAGCAGATGTCTAGGGTAGAAAAGACCTCTAAACAGAGCCACATGAGTACATAATTCAAAACGATGATGGGTGCATGAGGAAGGATATCAGAGAAACACTGATTTAGGCTTAGAGGGTCAGAGAAACCCTTTCTGAAAACTTGATGTTTGAGTTGAGCTATGAAGAATAATATTGACCAGGTGATGAAGCACTCAGGAGGGGGTTCCAGGCAGAGGAAATGGCATGTGTGTGAAAGCACGGAGACAAGATGAAGGCTTGGGTGGGTGAGGGGACCCAAAAGAACACTTGTGGGCCAGCAGCCTGGGGGGCAGTGAGATGCACGAGGTAGCTGGATCCATCTCTCCCAGGGGCATCCTTGCAGGCTATTGAGAGAAGCGGTTTTATTCTTAATATAGCATAGAGTAGTTGGAAAAGCCTTCAGCTTGAAATGACATAATTCTATGCATGATTTTAGAAGATTAACTGTGGTTGTTTGTGGGAGTGGATGAGGCCAGCAGGCATAAGGGAAAACCAGTGGTGCAATTGAAATGGCAACACTAGAGAGGAAAAAACAGGTGGATTTGAGGAGGGCAGGTAACACTCTGGATTGGGGATGAGGGACAGTGTCAAGAAGGGCTGCTGGCTTTCTGGCTTGGAAACTGAGAACATGGCAAAAAAAAAAAAATCTTCAGTTCTTACTCTCTTAATTTGTGGGCTTTTGGGATGCCAGGAATGTGTGTTTGTGGTGAGTAATGTTTTTGAATAACCTAACAGTATTCTGTTCCTCCTTCTCCTTCCCTGCTGCCTCCCACCCCCACTCCTGCAAAGGTCATTTGTGAGAACAACCAAGGTCACCAGTCTAGATACCAGGAAAGAAGTGACCAATGGAATCACAAAGGATCTGAAACCGGACAGCCTGGGGACTGCGGCTGAAAGTAAGAAAGGTGCCAGCACCCAAAGAAGTGGCTCCCCCTCCTGGGCCACTAACAGCCAGGCTCAGCCCCTGAGGGACTCTAAGCTGGAGCCACTTGGGGACTCTCCCAGAAAGGCCCTGAGGACTCCCATCCTGCAGAAGACTTCCAGCACCATCACCCTGCAGGCTGCCAAAGTCCAGCTGGAACCAAGAGCACTGGTCTCGGGGGTCCCCTGTCCTTCCAGAGAAGAGAGGGAGAGACCAGCTGCAGCCCCTTCAGCCTCCCTTGCCCTCAGGCAATATGGCCTGGGAAGCCAAGAAGCTGTGAGCAAGGCTGCTGCTAAGAAGATTCCCTTGGACAGCCAGAGGGAATCAACATTCCCCAAATTTGAGAGCAAGCCCCAAAGCCAGGAAGTCAATGAAGATCAAATAGTCAAGTTCAGATGTGAAGGTGAGTGGAGCTGACAGGTATTGGCCTTCCTGGTGGACACTCCCTTTCTCAGCCCCCTGTATCCACCCACCCCAGGAAGCTACATTACAGCCCCTCAGGAAGGACTCAGTCTAGTACGTCCCTTGTTCTGGATGAACACCCAAGAGCAACCCATCTCTCTGCTGGAGGGTGCATCCACCCTGTGCCCCAATTCTAACCGCTCCCGAGGGAAAATCCACCACACCATCACTACCAAAAATCAAGCCTCTTTCCTTCCTTCTGCTGGCTTTAGCTGACATGGGGGCCTGGCTGTCACCCTGTGTCCTTCCTCCCCAAGGACCTGTCTCCACCTCGAGATGTTCACTCTTATGGAGTGCAGGGTGGAGAGCTCAGAAAGCAGACTCCAGCAGGAGGGCAGCTGAACAGGGGTTCAGGACCCCCACCCACCCCACAAACTCCATGTCCTCTCTGGTACCTGATAGCCTTCACTTGACCCTGTAGTTTCGGGGATCCCAAAGCCCGAAGTGACCTGGTTCCTGGAAGGTGCCCCCGTAAGGAGACAAGAAGGCAGTATTGAGGTCTATGAAGATGGTGGCTCCCATTACCTGTGCCTGCTGAGTGCCCAGCTGCGGGACGGCGGCAACTACAGCTGCACGGCCTCCAACATCTGCGGCCAGGTGTCCTGCGGCTGGACCCTCCTGGTAAAAAGTGAGTCTGCTCTTCCAGATACCCAGGGTTCTCTGTGAGATAATAACTTGTGGGGTACTTTATATACCACAAAAGCTCCACCTCCTAGAGCTCCCCACCCGGGGTACACAACACCCCCCATCATCCCTTCCCCTTCTGGGCTAAGACCAAAGCTGCTGCTGCAGGACGGTGATTCCTGACCAGGAAGGAGTTCACATCAGCATCACCTCAGAATAGCTTATGAGGCCCCACCCTATTCACTGCGAGCTGACTTTTATAGGTTCCTCAGCAGTGCTGTGGCTCACTTATGTAACCAGAGAACCAAGCGGTCCCTAAACATACAGGGTGAGAGCTAATGTGAGAGCTCATGTGAAGGACTGTCATGAACCCAAGTAAGAGTGTTCCACTTTCATCTGGCTCAGCACTCAGACCAGGAGTCAACAAACATCTTTAGTGTTTTTTTTAAAAAAACTTTAATTTTAGAAGTGAGAACTGTCCCGCTACTCCCACTTGGAGGTGGGAGTGCCTGTGGGAAGATCTCACAGGTCCGGGAGTTCCAGCCTCACCATCCAGAACCGGGGAGAGATACATGCCATCATGCCCACCAAAACCAGCAGGTTAAAAACCAGCTGGCTTTCATTGGAATGTTAGCTGTTATTGTGAAATGGCTATGTGCATGGAGGCTATACCTACAGCAAATCTGGGGGTAAAAGAAGAGTGTTGGTTTTTAAAGCTAGCACAGAGGTAGGGTTAGGAGGTGGGAACTGAGGACATCAAAGTGTCGCCAAGCTTGCTCTTCTTACTGAGACTCAACTATTTTTTTTTTTAAGATTTACTTATTTTTATAGAAGAGCTGGGGTACAGGCCAGAGGTGCGGGAGGGTGAGAGGATTCACCAGAGACAGAGCAGGGAGCAGAACAGGCAGAAGGACTGAAATACACTGCTGAGGGGAGCAGCGGGTGAGGCAGGAGAGGTCTGCACACCATGTGGGAATCTCCCTAGCCGGCCTGGAATCGAACCCACACTGCAGAGGCTATGGACAGCTTCACAGCGCTGTGCTCAACCTGCTGCGCCACTGGGGAGGCCGGTTTTTGTTTGTTTTTGAATAAGTGCGTCTCAGAATGTTGCAAACCTTTGGTTAATTTCCAGAATTCTAAAAAAAGTGGTTTTTCACTTTTTTGGCCTGTATTCATGTTCCTTTTTGGAAGAATGGATTTTCAGAAATCTTGCTCTGCTATTCCAGAAGTGCTTCCCAACTCCCTATCTTGTTGGAGACACTAGTTATTCTAAAACTTCTTCACCCTCCAAAAATCCCAGTTCATTCTTGTCAGACCACTTCACCAAGAATCAGGTCATCTAATGTGTGTTCTTTTAACATCTGCCACATCCTCTTTCTCTGTTTTTTCCAGTCACTGCAGAAAAGCTGTCTTCTTTTTCATCCTGAGATGGCCTGTCTGTTCCTTTCTCTCACAGGGCTGGCCACAATGGAGGTGGCCCCCTCATTCTCCAGCGTCCTGAAGGACTGCACAGTCATTGAGGGTCAAGACTTTGTGCTACGGTGCTCAGTGCAGGGGACTCCTGTCCCCCGAATCACTTGGCTACTAAATGGTGAGTGTCCCTGCCTCACCCCTGCCCTGCACCACCCTGCTTCAGTCCCCTTGGCCCTCAGACCTGCCTGCATTCTCACTTAGCTTCCCCCCACTTTACCACCCCACCATGTATGCTTAAGGGAGAAACACAGGGTACACAGGGCCATGGAGCCTGGGAGTCTGCTCTTGTCTGACTGAAGACACAGGGTAAGTTACTACTCCTGCCTGAACCTTGAGTGCCTCATCCACAAGGTGCAATAATCCCACCTTGCAAGGTGGTGGTTGTGAAAATTCAATTAGGTCCTTTTTAAAAAGCAGTTAATGAGGGCCTCCCCTGGTGGCGCAGCGGTTGAGCGCTGGGTTGCGAAGCTGCCCGCAGCCTTTGCAGCGCCAGTTCGATCCCCGGCCACCGGTGAGGGTCCCACATGGCGCACAGACCTCTCCTGCCACCCGCTGCTCCCCTCAGCAGTGTACTTCGGTCCTTCTGCCTGGTCTGCTTCCTGCTCTGGCTCTGGTGAATTCTCTCACCCTCCCGTGCTTCTGACTGTACCCAGTGCTTGTATAAATAAATAAATTAAAAAAAAACAAAACTATTCATCATTTAAAAAAAAAAAAGCAGTTAATAAGTGCCTGGCACATAAGGGATGAATAATTTACTTACTTTTTATATGGCTGGGCTCATAGTGGACCCCCTAATAAATATTTGTTGACCTCGTAAATGAACAAAGAAAGCAACAAATTAATGGATCATACTAGAAGCTGCTCGCATAACTTGCCTTTGATTTAGGGGCGGGTGTTTATGTGTCTCATAGACCAGTCATTCTGTCACAGTCCTATAGAGACATGCCAGCTATTTTCTCTTTTTAACCTTCTCTTTCTCAAAACATTCTTTAAATATCAAAAGTATGGCAGAACTTTAATTTTAGAAGTGAGAACTGTCCCACTCTCATGGCCATGGCTCCTTAAGAGAACCGCTGGGTATCACTGCCTGGCACCAGGGCACCTGACAGCCTCCACTAGTTTTGGTGCCATTAGTGTTATGTTCTCAACCTACCTTGTTACTGTAGTTTGCTTAGACTTTGCTATAAATTACCTTTAGTCAGTGGGAGAAGGTCCCACGGAGTCTTCCTACATGTCTCCTTGGGCAGTTAATTGAGAAATGAGGTCTGCTTCCTTCCGCCCCTCAACTACGACAGGATTCTTGCTGGATCCCATAACTGATTGCAGGGAGGCAGCCTCCTTGTCACTGGAACAGAGCATGGGTGAAGGACTGTCATGAACCCAAGTAAGAGTGTTTCACTTTCATCTGGCTCAGCATTCAGACCAGGAGTCAACAAACATCTTCTGTAAGGGCCAGATTGTAAATATTTTCAACTTTGTGGGATTTACACAACTGATAGAATGCTGTTATGGCACAAAAGCAGAGTCACTATAAATGAGTAAGTGTAGCTGTGTTGAAATAAAACTTTATTTATGGAGACTGAAATGTGAATTTCATACAATTTTCACATATCATGAAATAGTCTTCCTTTGATTTCTTTTCCCAACATTTAAAATATGTACAAACTATTGTTAGCTTTTAGGATGCACAAAACCAGGCTTCAGGTTCATTTGGTGGGTGACTAATTGGCTGACTCCTATTCGGTGAATCTGGGCATTTCCACCCTCTTCCCACTAGAGGGCGATCATACTCAATTCAGGTTCTCTTAAGGGCTAATTGGGTCTCCCAGTTCTGAGTGCTCTGAGCCAGCAGCTCTTTTCTGGGGTCACCATTCCTTCATCCCATTATTGTGGGGCCAAAACGGGTTACGTTTCAGCAAAAGGAGAACCTGTCAGTACATGTTTTGACAGTAGAGGCACTTTGATGGCAGCTATGGAACGCACTGGTATTCCCAAGACAGAGAGCTTTAAGGGTGTCACTGTGAGAAAAAAATAAAAACAAAAAACAGTGTTTGACCCCCTCCGTGGCAGGATCCCATCCCTGCCTTGCCCAGCCCCAAGTCCCACTGCTGTGGAGTGTGGTAGCCTGGGCTGAATCTCTTTCCCCCACGGGATGGCATGTTGGCAGCCCCCCAGCTGTCATGGATGAAGTGTTGCTATGTGCACAAGGAAACACCGCACTGCAGAAAGAGGACTTCTCTCTTTACTGGCTTCCACCCCACTGCCCACCCCCAGTTTTATGAAGTGCAAACCAGGACCCTGGAGCCTGACAAGGGAAGAAGCTGACAGTTGCTTCCTATATGGCAAATGGACACATTCCTGTTCTAAGCCCAGAATCTTTAATAATGAGATTTTTTTTCTTCTCCTGGAAATGAAAACTCACATCCTGGAATGATAAAGTACCAGAAACATAGAGCATCAAGGACACTGCTGATGCTTGTAGCATGCTCTTCTATCCCCATGCAGGACTTAGGGTGACCTGAACAAAGGCCTCTCGTGGAAGGGCCTTGAGAAGGGGCAGTCATTTTTAGCTCCCCATAGTTATCCTTTCTGTCTAAAATGCACCTAGTTGCACAGGAAGTCTAAAGAAGTTGCACAAGAAGTCTAAAATGCACCTAGTTGCACAGGAGAAGTGCACCTAGTTGCAGTAATAGGTTGAGAACACAGAATTGCTTTCTGATAAATGTCTGCAGCAGGAAATCGGATTGTTGTTTCTGAAGACATCTAAAAGGAGTCAGGCGCCCTCATCTCTGGGCCTTCAGTCTGGGCGAAGACTGTTCTGCCTGCACTGAGCTAGGGGCCAAATGACTCTGTAAGATTCTTCCCAGGCTCAGAAGTCAAGGATGTGGATTTGGGGACTGTTTATTTCATCAGAACGAACAGAACTATGTCCCTTTCCCTCCTTTGCTGTAAATGTCTCCAGAATCTCTCTCCCCAGCCTTTCCAGCCCCCATCTTGCTCCTCTGCACAACACTCCCTGTTCCTTAATCTCCCTAGCACCTGCGTCTCCTCCCACGGCCACTTTCCAGCTGGCAGCGGTGGGCCTGAAGGGCTGTCAGCTCTCAGTGGACCTGAGCTGAGGTGGTGAGTGTGGATGTCAGGGCAGCCATGGCCCTATTGAGGACAGGGATCCCATCCCCACCCCCAGACCCCCTGTCTGAACCTCCCTGTGCTTCTCTTCACAGAGCAGCCTATCCAGTATGCTCGGTCCACCTGCAAGGCCGGCGTGGCAGAGCTCCACATCCAAGACGCCTTGCCAGAGGATGATGGCACCTATAGCTGTCTGGCCGAGAACACCGTGGGGCATGTGTCCTGCAGTGCCCGGGTCATCGTGCAAGGTAGGCACCCGCAGCATCTCTCTAGACGTACCTTCCCTGCAACACATCTGCCTGCCTCAGGCAGGCGGAGGTGATGATCTCTAGGAGTTCACAGCAACAGGGTCTGCCATGGGAGATGGACATGCACAGGGTCCCCTTCCTTACCCCACCAGGGCTGTGGGAAGATGCAGGGGTCAAGGCAAGGGCCTCCAGTTGGGTAGGCAGGAGACAGACCTGGGACGAGGACTCACATATGCCTTCATGCTTAGGGCTCTTGCTCGTGCATGGGGGCTGCTGGGTAACAAAGTACTGGTATTGAGGCTTCTAAAGGGTCACAAGTTATCTCCTTTTTTCTGCTGCCCCTGACCCTCCCCACCACCCCAGTGTTGTTTTTATACATCACCAGCCTGGTGTTCCATAATCCGATTGTCCCGGTCATCCCCTGAGTACATCAAGCTCTTAGTCCCAGGCTATCCGGGAGCCGCAGGTATCGCCAGGCATGGTGCCGCATTGGGAAGTGTTTCTTGGGTCCAGGGCTTTTAGGTAAGCTTAACTCCTCCCATCCCACCACCAAGCCAACCCCCACCCCCACCTGAGCGCCCAGCTCCTGATGTGTCTGGGGTCTGGGTGCTTTGACCCTGTCTTCCTCAGATGAGCAGGCTTAGGACCCCTGAGGAGAGTCTCCCTAAAACATGAGTGGCTGCCTTCTGGGAGGCCACCACAGAAAAGGGAAAGGGCAGAATCATGTATGGGTCCCTGCTTTCAATACTTTCACCTTATCCATATTTTTCTCATTATCACCCAGATCTCCACAGCCCGGGGTGGTGGAGTATGTGCTCCCCATTTTACACAGAGGGGTTTGAAGGTTTCAAGGAGTCAACATAATTTGCCTGATTGCACCAAGCTAGTCAGTCACATTGGCCTCTCCACCCTAATCCCGGTGACTCCAGTCCCTGCTCATTCCTGCACCCAGCACCTTTCAGAGTGTGCACCCCCGGACCCATGGGGCATCTGGGGTCCCATGGGCTGAGCAGTGTCAGCCTCTTCTGCCTGAGGAGGTGACTGATGGGGCTCCCTGAAGCTGTCTGCCAAGAGTGGGTGAACTCCTGGGCCTCCCCAGTTTCTCTGAAATGCCCAGTGTGGCGCTGTTATCTCTGAACTGGCCTCCTCCTTCCTTCCAGGAAAACCTCCACATGCAGAGCCTGACTCTGGTCCTCAGGAACTTGTCCGCCAGCGTTCTGCTCTGCATGTGTATTGCCTTTATCCTCATAGATCATTTCATGCCTACTGAGGGGCCTTGGGAAGTTGTGGTAACAATACTTAAGGGGAAACAAGAACAGATCTGAGCCTCATCTTGTGCCAGGGAGCAGCTCTCCCCTCCCACCAGGGAGAACTCCTTGGAGGTCCATATGGCCCACCCCAAAGTCTAGTAACAGGCAGAGAGAGAACTGTTCTCCGTGAGTCTGTGGTCTGAGACTCTCCCTTGCTGGCTCACCCAGGCCTGCTACTCTAGCACATGCCCAGGCTGCCTTTGTTTAGATTGAATTAGAGACCCAGCTGAGAAAAGGATCCCCTGGAGGGGGAGGTTCTGAGATCGCATCTGTAGGACCCTCTTCCTTGCTCTGGGGTCTGTTGGAGGATTAGGGCATGTTTTAGAAGTGGAGAGGTCCCTGACCAGAGCTCTGCGAGGGCTGCTTGGATTTACTGAGAGCAGCTCTGTGTGAGTAAGCACTCCCCACCCCCCCACCCCCCAGTGTGGGATTTACTGGCCTGTGAAGGCCAAACAGAGGCTCAGATACCATAAATGGTGAAGGAGGCTGAGACGTGGCCACACTCAGGCAGCAGTGTTGGGCTGTCTCACAAGATCGGGGCAGGCCAAGCCTGGCACAGTGATGGCCCTGCTCTGTGCCCCAAGGCACTTGGGAGGCTCAGTCCATGTCCTTCCCCATCATCTGCT
Source organism: Talpa europaea (assembly GCF_964194135.1). Taxonomy (NCBI): domain Eukaryota; kingdom Metazoa; phylum Chordata; class Mammalia; order Eulipotyphla; family Talpidae; genus Talpa; species Talpa europaea. Next base: position 103,907,389 of record NC_140070.1, on the reverse strand, counting down.
GTGGGGGTTTTCTTGCTTTCCTTGCAAATCCTTTGGCTCCAGGTCCTCTGGGGGCCAGTCCTGAGAGTGGAGATACTATAGTAGAGAAGTTTGTTCTCTACTGTGCCAATGGCTTTTCCAGCCTCTCCTTCAGCTGCCCAGGCCTGGCCTCTCCATGCTCACTGTGGCCTTGGCCCTGACGGGAGTGGATATGGAGCAGGCCGCCTCGGTGTCGGTTCTGCTCCACTGCCCTCTAGCCCTGCAGCTGGGCTGTTATTAACTCTCCAGTCTTTCCCTTTCTCTTCTGTGAAATGGGGCTACTGGTAGTCACCCCTCAATACTGTGAGGGTCCAATGAATAATACTTATAATATAGTTAAAATGTATGCTGTTGTGACGATTGGCCAAAGAAGCCCAGACCTTTCAACAAGATAAAATAGTTCAAAATGCCAAGTCTGAGAAGTCTCACCAAAGGACTAGCTTTATCACAGTGGATGTCTGTCTGTTTTTAGTAAGGGGGAGAGAGAATCAGAGGGGCCATGTGGGGCCCTCTGCTAAAACCATGGTCGCCTGCACCCCAGTCTAGGGGCTCTGGACACAAGGGGGCGCCATTTGGCAATGCATCTGCCTGCAGTTGTCTGGTTTCCAGGGTGAAGTGGTTTCTGAGGGCAGCTTCCCCAGAGGCAAACTAGTCCCAGCTTTCAGCAGATACTTTGCTGAAGTCCAGATGTGGGGACTCTTTCGCACCTCATTAGCCTTTTGCCAAGGTTTTGCAACCCTTTAGAAAATTGTTGGCCCAGCACTCTGACATGGGTTCTACAGTCTCCTCCTCTGTAACCTTTTTCTTCAAAAATCTGCCTAGCTCCCAGGCAACAGTGTCACTTCCTCTGGGAGGCCTTCCCCAGTCATCTCTGAGTGAATTCTCTTAGCAGCCTGTACCTCCCTTATCATATCATGACTTACCACCACCTCTGTATTGAGTGCCTCCACTGCGCCACATGTTGTCCTGGGGAAACTGCAGACACCAGGCCAGACAAGGGCTCTGCCTCTGTGGAGTTTACATCTGCAGTGGAGACAAACAGTAATAAACACCCAGCATAATCAAATCCTCTGTGAGGAGGTGACATTGGAGGAGAGACTTAAGTGAGCTGGAGAAAGTGCTCCAGGCAGGCACCATAGCCAGAGCGAAGGTCTTGCGTGAGGAGCATGGCGACAGCCAGGGTGGCTGGAACAAAGTGAGTGGGAGCATCATGCAGGATGCAGAGAAAGCATTTTATCCTGTGCCTTTTATGCTAATTGCTTAATTGTCTTCCCTCCCAGACCATATTTCTCACTGATTATTGCATACAGGAGAGGGCTTGCCATATGAGTGTATGTTTGGTGATGCATCTGCAGACTGAGGTTCGTCACCGCGAAAGTGCAAGGCAGCGGCCCCTCTACATTCTCACTGGCCTGGGCACTTGGTGCTCATTGGCAAGTGCAGGAAATCCTCAAAACTCTCAAGTGTTCCAGCAAAAATTCCTTCTTTATTCCCTTCTCGCCAGGGGAAAAAAATCCCCAATAGTCCACCAGGCGATGAAAGCCTTTCCTCCTGACCCTGGATAGGACCTCAAAGATGATTAATCCAAATTCCACCAGAGCCCAGGAAGATCTGAACAACAGTAAATATTTCAGAGCATTTGGACTGAGCCATGGGGGAGGGGGGCTTCCTTAGCTAGAATGTTTAGATTTATCTCTCCCTAGAGTATCTTTTGCAAGGCTAAAATTCTTAAGTGACTGGATTTATTAACCTGCTAATTGCACACATTTTGACATAGTGTCTCAGCCTAATGGTTTATTTCCTTAACTGTGAACCTGCTGGGCCTATTAAAGGTGCCTAAGGACATAACATGTGGAGAGGTTAAAGAAAAATAAACTGATTTCTAGAATAAAAAATAAAACTTTACTAAGCACATTTATTAGAATATTTATTTTGATGAAGAGGCCCTAAAGAAAACAATGGATTCTGGTGAAGTCAGCGAGTACTGGCCTAAGAAGAAGGTTCCACAGAAGCAGTTTGTTTCCAGATAGTAACAGGCACTTGTGGGGGCAGCTGGAGACTCCCAGCACTCCACAAGGCCAGTGTAGTTAGGAGATATGCATGCTTTGGACTGTATAATCTGTCCAGTTGAGGGCAGGTATGGACCCTGCTCTCCTTGAGTTTAAAGGCACCAGGAATTTCTTAAACTTGTATGTTAAAGAGAAATGTATTGAAAGAAAAGGATAAATGTCAGTTTTAACTCATCTTTTTTTCAGAATCTTAGTCCACCCAAAACATCTGTCCAAGTCTTTTAAATTCTAGGATTATCTTATAACCAATGTTTTAGTTTATAAACGTTGAAAACAACAGAATTTGGACATGTGGGTCTTTCGTCACAGGACTTCCAAGTGTATATTCATACATTTGTGTCCCTATCATGGACTGGAGCCTTGTTTTTCTAATTGAACAATGATAGAGATTTATAACTGTCTATTTCTACAGCCCATTGTGGGCCACATCCACCATTTCCTTGCTCAGAGTCCTTGGCCAAGAATGATGTGCAGAATTACAGCTTTGTGTTCCTAATGGCAGAATATGATCCCCACTGTGACAGTGTGGTGGAGCATGTGGTTTCCAGACACTCCTCGGGAGGGAACATTGGGTGATTTGGATGCCATACCTTCACGTTTAGAGTTTGATTATAACCTCTAAGGCAGTAAGAAGGCTGTGGTTGCAGTGATCCTGCTTCCCATCTAGCAACCCTGTCATTACTGGTCAGAAATATTTGGGGGGATGCCATTCGTCATTGTTTCCTTGCATTCTTTTCCTTGCACGCTCCTCTCTCCTTTTGCTTCTTAGGTCCTGGCACAGTCGGGGCTGGAGAAGGAAAGCCAGAGAGTAAGGCCATGGGAGGAAGACTCTCCTTTCATGGCACAGAAATGCCATGGCACAGTCGTGCTGACTGTCCAAGTAGATAGACTTTAGCTGGAAGAGAATTTAGACACCTCCCGGAGATTCACACTTGGCATAAATGCCCTGGAAATGAGAAGGGCTGTGCTCCACTCCCAGCTGGGCGAGGTAACCTTCTTTGAGGAGTCCTATAGAATCAACAGTCCTGGAATTTATGCAAGGGAGGAGGCTAGTTCCATGTCCTTGGACCCTGCTGGATTTTGAGCACCAAATAAAGGAATAGGGAAAATAGTGCTTGCAGAACTCCCCTTCAGTTGGTGATTTACTGAATTTCCATAGTATAAGAGAGTTTGGAGTGGGTCCAGTTTGCATTGGAATGTTATTTTGCATTGTAGTGACTAAGCAAAGTAGCTCAGGTTCAAAGCTTAAGGAAAATCTTCAGTAGAGCTACATATGCATTTTCAAGAGGTCTGTATGTCCATGCATTTGAGAGATTTAGGGAGTAGGAGGCCCTTCCATGTCCATTTTTCTTTGTGACCACTCATGCATCCAGGGACACTTCTATGACACTGAGGGACAGGGACTGAGGCTCTGGGAGTGTCATGATAGGGGTCCCTCTGTTAGGGGAGGGGACTCAGGGGCTCTGCAGATCACGTTCGGACCAGCTTTATCTTTGTTTTATATTTCTTTGTCATCTACTTAAACACTTTAAATGTCACATTCCGCAACTTTTGGTTTTAATCTGAAACAAATTTTGAATAATCCAGAAGCCTGCAAAGGCCCTTTTCAAGGAAAACTACTCAACGTACAAATATTTACATTTAATATAAATTCTGACCCAGAAATATGGGGCTTCTCAGAGAGCAGCAGATTGGCTGTAAAAGGTGAAGAGGTTTCTAAGGAGAAACTCAGAATTGTTTTTCCTCTAATCCTACAGAAAGGAAAGGAACAGCTCTGAAGGAAAGAGCAGCGTTATTGTAAGACCTGAGATCATAGCCAGCCACTGTGACAGGCTTTGGGGTTCTTAGCCCGGAAGACGTTAAAGTCCTCACTTGTGTCTCCAGGTCTTAGGAGCCAGTTACATAGGTTATATATAGTATAGGAACTAATGAGAAAGGTAATAAATCATTCCTGTTATGTGGGTAGTTAACTTTCTCTAAATAAGAGCTTTTCAAAATATAATATTGGGTTAGTTCCAATTAGGTGTTTTAAACTAAAACCCCTAGCAGTTAGTGTTTTTAATGAGAAACACTGTTTTGATGGAAAACAAATCAAGTCTATTAGAAAAACTGATTTGTTTTATTTAATTCCCATAACTCCACGTTCCATTTTCAAATTAACTCCACTTTACAGGGGTGTAAAGTGCTCAGAGGTGAAGTCAGCTGGCCGTAATAACCCAGCAGCAGCAAGGTCCTGCTGCTTCAGCCCGTGCCTCCTCTGGGACCCTGATAAGCCATTTGGTTGATAGTTTTGCTTCAGCGGAGCAAGAATTTAATGTTTAAGTTCGTAACGAGGAACTGCCGTGAGTAACAGTTTCTGCTGAGTCAAAGCAGAACAAAAAGGAACGAGAAAGAAAAATGTCAAGGAGGGTCAGAGGCCAGAAAGCATGTCCCTGTCTCCTTCCTTTCCTCCCCCAGACCCCCTCCCATATTCATCCTCTCTTTTTCCCTTTTCTCTTTGCCTTTCTTGAGTTTTATTGACAGCATTCATCTGATATGGCATTACTCTTGCTTGTCAATAAACTGCTTTACAAGTATTCTTAATTTCCATTCTCATCTTTCCCCAGGGAGGGACAGGTCTGATCCTTTTCCTTTCCCTCCAGACAGAAGTGTGCGCCTGACAGCTTGCTACTCAGTTGAGTTATGGGAGTGAGGCCGTGAGTGAATGGAAGTTATTAGCCGATGGACCAAGTATGAGCGCAATGGATCAGTTCACTTGAAATCATTACTCCATAAGCCAGTAAAGCAAGGAGGCTAAGCCCTTCCTGATTTCCAGAAAGAGGGCCCCCTCTGCACATAGGCTCAGCAGCCACAGGAAGCACCACTATGGGAAATCCAGGTATAAGGAGCCTGGCCCCACTTCAGCTGGGTAGCAAGTCTGTCACTGGGCTCCAGGTACCCCCTTGATATTTGCATCCCTAAATAAAGAAAGCTCATTTTCCCTAAGGGACCATTTTATTGGGGGGGGGGGTCCTGCCTCAGATCCTGGCCCTCCTACCCTTGCCTCAAACTGTAACTGGTGCCCCTGGGCAGGAAAAGAATGATAGAATGCTCTGGGGAATCTAGATGAGCAGCCTCCGTCCTCAGGACAGAGGAGAAAGCTGAACCCAGGACCCCAGGGACCACGTCAACCCTGAGATCTAGGGACAGGCCAGTTTCTCTGAGTTTGGGATCTTCCACTGTAAAAGGGGACACAATTTGCCCTACTCAACTACGCCAAGGTAACACCAATTTAACCACGGACACCCTTCAGAATGGTGCAGTGCTAAACTTTGTTAAGAAATTATTGTTCTATGATTATCTTAGAGGCAGCTGAGATAACTCCCATTCAGACCTCTGACTGATTAAATGTGAACATCCTGGTTTGGGAGACTTTTCTCATTGCAGTTATTGTCAGATTGCATTTTCTCAACCCCCGTACCCCCAAAATTGGTTGGGTTAGAAAAGGCACAAAGTATTTATTTTTATACTATTGTGTGCTCATCATTGTCCTAGCTATTTTAAAATATTATTTCTTTTAATCATCTAAAAACCCTGCAGTATTTATCATTCATTATCCTGATGATAGGTACATCTCACCTATCAATATTGTATTATCATCAAAAATTGATGGTAACTGTATTATCATCAAGTTAGAGGAGAGACACTGAGGCTTAGGTTGGGGAACTTGCTTCAGATCACCCAGCTAGAGCTGTGAGTCCAGAGCTCCAGTTTCCATCCGTCTGCTCTAATTTTGTCTAAGTCCACACAAGAGTGAGCATAAACTGATGCATACTGTGTAAGACACAGATGCACCAGAATAATTTGCTTGCCTTTGGAATTAAATGAAATGCACACACATGCAGTTGCCCTTTTTACCTGGCTGCCTCTGCTCTGCTGTAGCTTCGCTCCCTTGGCAAGGGTCTCAGCTGTGGGTCAGTAGATAATGTTGGTCTTCATGGAGAGATCCCCATGGGTACCACTGGAGAAGCTGGTTCCCTTGGAAGAGATTGGCCCCCAGAGCATACTGGCCTTGCCCTCATAAGGCCTGGGCATGCACTCCAGGTCTGCCTGGGACTGGCTCTGGGACCTTGGACAGACCATTTCACCTAAGTGTGTCCTATTCCTGGCCTTTCTTTCAGAAAAGGGGAGTGCTGAGTTTGCCCCTGGGGCTTCAGGGGCAAACTTTCTTGGGCCTAAGGAAAGCCACTAGCCCAAAGCCAAGATCCTCACTGGATCCTTAATCCCAGTACGGTGTGTTTGTAGGGAAGGTTGGCTGGTTTTCTCACCCCATGAAGAAATCAGGGATGACTCAGCCATTCTCTCGGCTCTGTTCACTATCCCCCTACATGTCCCCAAACCACAAGTCTGATGACAGGTCAATTTTGCACATTTACTCTGTCAGGTCCCTCCTCCCTCCATTCTTGCTGCTGGGCTTTGGGGAAGAAAGAACAGGGTGAGAGATGAGGGGGGACACTGGCACTGAATGCCCACCCCAGGGTGTGTTCCCACAAATACAGTCACTCTGTCTTCTCTCCTACAGGGAGTGCAGCACAGGTTTGTTTCTAATTTACTTTAGATACATCCCATGATATGTTTTAGCAACGCTTTGTCTTCCCAACAGTCTTTGCCTCAGGTTACATAAAAATGAGTCTGTAATCCTTGGGTAAGGGCCCAGTCTCTGTTCTTTTCCTGCTGATAAACCCACCAAGTAATTGAGCCCAAGTGAATAGTGTGAGTCAGCTCGCGTGCCAGCCTCACACGGAGTTATCACTGATAGTGATGAGGCTGTTGAGCTAGAGAGAGTGATTATCCCCGTGTACAGATGAGGATGCTCAGCTTCAGAGAGGCAGGGTCTTGCCTGAGGCCAGGCCCTGACCTCACAGCCAGGATTTCCAGCTGCTGCGTGGGAAGCAGTGCCCAGGCAACCTCTCAGAGAGGGAAGTGCAGATAAGCTTTTATTCCCACTGACAGCAACCCACAGGATGATGTGGCTTAGCTGAAGTCCCAGGCCAGGAAACTAAGAAGTGGGGAGACCCAAGAAAGGTTGGGAGGCAGAAAGGAGACCACCTCCAGTTTGAAAGAGAAGGATCTGGAGTTTGTGATGCTCCCATAGCACCTAGGAACAGGAGCCCATCTGTGCAGAGCTCTGTCATGCTGGGCACTCTGGCTGAGACAGCCAAGAGGCGGGGAACAGGGGGACTCTGGAGATGAGAAAACATTTTGTCCTCAAGCTTTCTCAGTCTGTGCAAGACAGGAAATTCCTCAACTCTCCTGAGGCAGCAGGCTTTCCTGGCCACTGCAGCCCAGCCAGAGAAAGGAGATCTATGTATTTCCAATACTGTCCCCAGTCCTTCCCACCAGCCCACTCCTGGGACCTTCTGCCAAGACCAGGACCACCTGGTCACTCCTCTGTCAAAGGCAGGCCTGAAAGCCCATCGTCCCTCATGGAGCCTGGGGGTGGCCCACCTTGATGGCTTTAGGCCCTTCATACTTCTCCTGCCTGGGGCTAGTTTTTCTCCCCTCTTAGGGGTATTCCTAGCCTCTCCCCAGCCTCATTCCCAGAGGCTACACAGAAGAGCTCTGTTGGGGGCCGTATTTTGTTTTCAGTGACAGCAAATTTAGAGATAGGCCTTCCTCCAGTGTGTAAAGCACCCTGGAAATGTGCCCCCTCAGCTCAGGCTTCCTGGAGAAGATCTGTATTTGTTACATCTGGTATTTGCTATAAGAACACAAAATATCAGAGTCCCTTTTCCCCAAAACTTAGAGTTTAAGTTAAAGTTAAGTTATCCTAGCCATCTCTGCTCTTACTTCTAGCCTCACCCAAAGACAAAAACAGAAAAGCTGAAAGGGAATTACAGAAAATCAAAGCTATTACCTTGAAAGACAAAGGGCAGGGTCAGAGACTGGTCAGCCAAGGTTGTCCTGAACAGAGGAGGCAGGCAGCTTAGCTGCTTTGCTGTCCCTACCCCTCAGCTCACTTGGAACAGGTCAGGGCCCAGCTTGGGGAGATTCCAGGAATAATGGAAAGCCTGTTTGTTTACCCACCTCCCCCAGAGAGTTGAATAGGAGTGAGTGGGCCTGCCCTGAACCCAGAGTTAATCCAGTTTTTGGGTTTTATTCTCTGGTATGTTTCCTCCCTCTCTCAGAGTGATTTCCCCCTCCAGCTTGTATGAAGGTAATATTGATGTACAAAAGAGTGCATATATTTATGGTGTTTAATTTGAAATCTTCACCACAATTTTAAAAAATGAACCTCTCCATCACTCTCAAAGGTTTTCTCACACCCCTTTACAATCCACCCCGAACTTCTGCCCCCAGACAACCACGAGTCTGCTTTCTATCACAGTATTTTGCATTTCCTGGAATTTGTATAAATGGAATTATCCAGTATGTATTCTTCCTTTGATTGCTTATTCAATGTATTTTTTCTCAAGATTTTTTTTATTTATGCATCTAAGAGCTGGGGCACAAGCCAGAGATGCCAGGGTAGGAGGGTGAGAGGATCCACCAGAGACAGAATGGGGAACAGAACAGGCAGACTGACTGAAATACACTGCTGAGGGGAGGTGCGGGCGAGGCATGCGGGTTGCTCCCTGGCCAGCCGGGGATCGACCTCGCTACAGAGGCTGCAGATTGCTTCATAGTGCGGTGCTTAACCCCTTGTGCCACCAGGGAGGCCCTCAATGTATTTTTGAATTTGGTCAGCCCATTCCTTTTGATTGCAGAGTAGTATTTCATTGGCTATTTAAATTTGTTTATTGATTCACTTGTTAGTGGTCATTTGGGTTGTTTCCAATTGGGTCCCATACACTGTTATGAGGGTTTATGTACAAGTCTTGGATGAATATGTGCTTTCATTTCTCTTGTGTAAGTACAGAGGGGTAGAATGACTGGCTATTAGGGACAGTGTGTGTTTGGCTGCTTTTAAAGAAACTGCGCAACTGTTTTCAAGAGTTTCACCATCTTACACTCTCACCTACAGTGTGGGAAGTTTCCAGTTGTCCCACTTCCTCACCAACACCAGCACCTGGATGATGAGTCTATAATGTTAGACATCCAGCTGAGTGTTGTGACTTTGTCTTTCTTGAGGTACTTAAAGCCAGGCCCTGTTCCCAGTGGTTCCAGGACCTCCCCAAACTCCTTATCTGTGAGCAGTCCTTTTCTCGTGGGAACCTGAACCTCTGTGCGGCAATGTGCCAAGTGGTCATCTAGTGTCTGTTCAATGAGTGAGTGAATGTTCACCCCATGCAATTTCTGTTTCTGCCACGCAGAGAAGAAGAGTGACAGGAAGAGTGAATACCTTCTGTCTGCTGCTCCCAGCAAGCCTGTTGTGCCCCAGTTCCTGCGAGGCCTCTCTGATCTCAGAGTTATGGATGGAAGTCAGGTCACCATGACAGTCCAGGTGTCAGGTGTGTCTCTGCATCTCTGTCCTCGGAGTGTATGTGAAGACGGGCCTGGGTCCAATGGGGCATTGCTCCCTAATGTTCTGCTCAAATCACGGATCCACCCCCAAAATCAGCATGGGGCTGTCAGTGGATCCAAAAAAGAGGAGTCTCTTGGTCTCTCTTTTCTGCTTTCTCTGGCTTCAAGGCTCAGTGGTCCAGGGGAAGAAGATGACCAGAGCTAGAGGTGTGAGGGATCAACTTGAAAACGGTGTAGTTGGTGTAGCCTAGGATGTTAAACCCTAGGACAAAACCAGATGAGGTGAGAACTCCCATTTATCACAAGATTTTCGCAGTTGCCTGTCAAATATTAAGATGAGAAGATGGAGCAGAGGTCCTTCTGAAACAGGAGCTGGGTGACAGGATCATGTGACTGGCAGGCCTTCTGAGATGCATGGTCCTTGCTAGGAGCCAGCAAGAGAAGCCTGGGGAGTCTACTGGCACAGACTTGCCGACTGGAGGCCATGCCTGGGGCATCCAGAGTTTCCTGTTCAATGCTTAAGATTTGTCCCTTTGACAGTCTACAGGTGGCTTTTCAGGGTTTCAGTTCCTCTTGAGCCTCAGAAGTAGTAAGAATGAGCTCTGAGAGAACCCATGACTCATCTTCTCGAGGAACCGGATGAACTCCTGCTCCCACAGGCTGGAGGGCCCCTGCCCCTGTCCATATGTACCATTCAGCTCACTGAGTCCTGAAGTTGACTGCAATTGAGGTGCTCTGCCCCCAGCCTCTAGGAGACCAGTGGAGGTCTCCTCTCTCCTCAGGTCTCCAGCCTATGCCTCCCAGCCTCCCTGAGCACTCATCCCAAGGGCTCACTCAGCTCTAGGCAGAGGAAACACTCACAAGTAGCCATTGTTTTATATCCCCACAAATTACCAGAAGCCACCCAGGAAAACAGACTAGCAAAAAGCCAAATCAAAACCAACAAGCAACTATAAACCAGAGACACACTACAGGGGGGACAGAGGGAGTAGGATCAAAACAAGGGAGGAGTGGGAATAATATGGGGACTATAACCAAGATGAAAATGCATACATTGTGCAAAAATGAAAAATGATGTAAAATATATATATAATTTAAAAAATAATTAAAAATATGGGGGAAAAAAAGCCAAAAGTGAAATCCACCAGGAACCAGGGTCTGAAATCTGATCATAGCTGGAGTCCACCTTCACCCTTACACGTTTGTATGGTAACAAAGTGAAATGGAAACACCTTTTTTTTCTGGGGAATATTGGCCACTGTGTGGTTACCATGGCCTTGTCTCAAAGCATGTGCCCAGTGAGGCAGCACAGAGCCTGAGGCCTGTCCAATGCAGTGACCTGTGCCCACTCAGTATTACTAAGTAGTACAAACTCAGATGTTAGCAACCATACTTCCTGCATTTTCTTTTCCATCCCTGAAATCATATTTTTTTAATTTCTGGATACTTTCTGTTTTCCCCAAATCTGTTATTAAGTCATGATAATTAGAATAAACACGCATTAAGTACTTTCTTTGTGCCAGATGCTTTGAATAGGCTACTAAGGGAGACTTAATAACTCATCTGATCCTCCTAAGAAGGCTCTAGAATAGACAGAGTTAAATTCATTTACATATAGGGAAACTGGAACATAGCAAGTTTAATAGAGTATTTGCTACAGTGTCATAGTAGTCAGTGCAGAGGCACTGCCTGGTCCTGAGGAGCTCTGCCTGACCAGTTCTGCTGTCCTTCCTCCCTTTCAGGGAACCCGCCCCCTGAGGTCATCTGGCTTCACAACGAGAATGAGATCCAGGAGTCCGAGGACTTCCACTTTGAACAGCAAGGCATTCAGCACAGCCTTTGTATCCAGGAGGTGTTCCCTGAAGACACAGGCACTTACACCTGTGTAGCCTGGAACAGTGCTGGGAAGGTCTGCACCCAAGCCGTGCTCACAGTGCAAGGTAAGGTCAACCAGGTGATCAGGGGTGGGCTGGGGCTGGGAGGAAGTGCCCTGGTCTCTCCAAAAGCAATCTGGGGAAACCACATGAGGCTGCTTTGCTCCCACCAGACCTGTGCATCCTCCGTCCCATCACAATCCTGGAGACCATCTCCCTGCCCTATATCGCAGGCTTTGAGTGGGACTGCCCTTCCTTGCCTTCTGGAGCCCCTGCCTTTTCTGGGTTGCTGATGACCAGCTGCTTGGAGCACTAGAAGACAATCATTAATACACTTAGTGATTTGGCAGTGATAGCTTCCTATTCCCCCCTGAAACACAGACACAATAACCTATAAAATCACACATAAAGTGACAACTCTAAATCATATACATCTGATATAGATCATTGCTGCCTAGCTCAGGTAGCCTTTCTGGGCTCCCCATGCTTTGGATATACAAATTCATGGTAATAATAGTCTCCAAAAGCAAGACAGATTTACCATGAAGGGTGTGCCATATTTGTATATCTAATAAAAGTGTTTCTAGACAAGCTTACTTTCTGGAAAATCTTAAGACTTGCACTGTCGTGGAGAGTTGAGTGGGTGCAGTCTTCTAAAGACCGCCCCCCCACTCAACCCTGTGCCAACTTACAGAACCTCAGAATGGCACCCAGCCCTGGTTCATCAGCAAGCCTCGCTCGGTGACAGCCTCCCTGGGCCAGAGTGTCCTCATCTCCTGCGCCATCGCTGGTGACCCCTTTCCCACCGTGCACTGGCTCCGAGACGGCAAAGCCCTTTCCAAAGACACTGGCCACTTCGAGGTGCTACAGAATGAGGATGTGTTCACCCTGGTTCTAAAGAATGTTCAGCCCTGGCACGCGGGCCAGTATGAGATCCTGCTCAAGTGAGTCTGCATGTCCTACCGACTTCCTGCACCTCTACCCCCTAAATCCCTACCTCCTATCAAAGTCCCTACCTAGAACTGGAAAGCCAGAGGAGGTACTAAAAATTGTGGGACTTGGGCTTCAAGGTAAAGAAAGGCCAGTCTCAGTGTTTTCATCTCTCCCACTACACACTGAAAACCTGCTCTTCTGAGCTCAGTTCCCAGAGTCTTCTGTCTTATGACATCTGGCCTTTGTTCTCCCATTATTTGGTGTGTGGGGGGATATGAAGGAAGGAAGAATGGATTAGAATTGGAAAAGCAAGAGGATTGAGGGAATGTATTAGTTATCTATTGCTGTGTAGCAAATGACCCCAAAATATAGTAGCTGAAAACAGTTTGATTTCACAGTGTCTGTAGGTCAGGAGTTTGAAGTAGCTAAACTAGATGATTTTGGCTGAGGGTCTTAGGTGAGCTCCCAGTGAAGTTGTCTGCTGGGTTGAGTAAGGCTGGAGGATCACTTCTAAGGCGGCTCACTCACAGGGCTGATGGCAGGAGGCTTTGGTTCCTGGCCATGTGGACCCAGCCATGGACTGCCCAGTGTTTTTAGGGTAGCTGGCTTCCTCAGAGCTGGGATCCAAGAAAGAGTGCAAGGCAGAACCTACATGTCTTTTATGACCCGCCCTCAGAGTCACATCATTATCTCTCCCGTCTCAACTAGAAGTGAGCCAGTAAGTGTAGCACACACTCAAGGGGAAAAGGAATTAAATTCCACCTTCTGGTGAGAAAATAGCAAAGAATTTGAAGGTATTCTAAAGCCACCACAGGGAGTTGAGTGACCCCACTCCTTTTTTCAGTCCCTCAAGGTCTTGCTAGGTCATGTGGGATGTGATGCTTTTATTTATTTATTTTTTCTTTTAAATTTATTTATTTATTTATAGAAGCACTGGGTACAGTCAGAAGTGCGGGAGGGTGAGAGAATTCACCAGAGTGGGGAACAGAACAGGCAGACTGACGAAATACACTGCTGAGGGGAGCAGCGGGTGCGGCAGGAGAGGTCTGTGTGCCATGTGGGACCCTCACCGGTGACCGGGGATCGAACCAGCGCTGCAGAGGCTGCAGGCAGCTTTGCAGCCCAGCGCTCAACCGCTGTGCCACTAGGGGAAGCCCGGGATGTGATGCTTTTAAGCGCGTGAAGGCATGCTTCTGTGCTCCTTATGCCTACTACCTGTCTGGCCCTCAGTCAGCATTTGTTAATTCAGAAATGTTCTGCATTTAAGAAGAATCTCATGCCGGACACCAATATCCTAAATGTATGGGATGCAGCAAAAGCAGTAATAAGAGGAAAATATATAGCAATAGAAGCTCACATCAAGAAACAAGAAAGAACGCAAAGAAACAACCTAATCTCGAAGCTCAAAGATCTAGAAAAAGAACAACAAAAAAACCCCAAAACCAGTAGAAGAAAAGAAATAATAAAAACCAAAGCAGAAATAAATGAAATTGAAACTAAAAAAAACAATCCAAAAGATCAATGAAACCAAGAGCTGGTTCTTTGAAAAAATCAATAAAATAGACAAACCCCTAGCCAGGCTCACAAAGGAAAAAAGGGAGAAAGCACAAATAAACAGGATCATCAATGCAAGAGGAGAAATCACAACGGACACAGCAGAAATCAAAAGAATAATCAGTAACTACTATGAACAGTTATTTGGAAACAAGTTTAACAATCTAGAGGAGATGGACAAATTCCTACAACTCTACAATCACCCAAAGCTAGATAAAGAAGAAATAGAACACCTAAACAGACCAATTACAATTAGCGAAATTGAAATGGTAATCAAAAACCTCCCCAAAAACAAAAGCCCAGGACCTGATGGATTTACAAATGAATTCTACCAAACATTCAGAGACGAATTAGTGCCTATCCATCACAAACTCTTCCAAAAAATTGAGAAGGAAGGGACAATACCAAACACGTTTTATGAAGCCAACATTACACTAATACCAAAACCAAACAAGGACAACACAAAAAAGGAAAACTACAGGCCAATCTCCCTAATGAACACTGATGCAAAAATCCTCAATAAAATTTTAGCTATCAGAATCCAACAATGTATCCATAAGATAATTCACCACGACCAAGTAGGATTCATTCCAGGGACACAAGGATGGTTTAACATCCGAAAATCAATCAACGTTATCCAACACATCAACAAAAAGAAATATAAAAACCATATGATAATATCAATAGATGCTGAGAAAGCTTTCGACAAAGTACAACACCCATTCATGATAAAAGCCCTTGAAATTCTTGGGATACAAGGAACATACCTCAACATCATAAAGGCCATCTATGACAAGCCAACAGCCAGTATCATTCTCAATGGTGAAAAGCTGAAAGCAATTCCATTAAGATCTGGAACAAGACAAGGATGTCCACTCTCACCACTGCTTTTCAATATAATACTGGAAGTCCTAGCCAGGGCAATAAGACAAGAAAAAGACATCCAAGGAATCCAAATAGGAAAAGAAGAAGTCAAACTATCACTATTTGCAGACGATATGATATTATACATAGAGAACCCCAAAAACTCCACAGAAAAGCTAATTCAACTCATCAATCAGTTCAGTAAAGTGGCAGGATACAAAATCAACACGCAAAAGTCAGTAGCCTTCCTATACACAAACAATAAATCTGAAGAAGAAGAAATCAAAAAAACCATCCCTTTTGTTATTGAAACAAAAAAAATCAAATATTTGGGAATAAATCTAACAAAAGAGGTAAAGGACCTATACAAAGAAAACTATAAAACACTGTTAAAAGAAATAGAAGAAGACACAAAGAAATGGAGAGACATCCCCTGCTCATGGATTGGAAGAATAAACATTATTAAAATGGCCATCCTTCCAAAAGCAATATACAGATTCAATGCTATTCCAATCAAAATTTCAATGTCATTCTTCAAAGAAATAGAACAATTATTGATGAAATTCATATGGAATCACAAAAAACCCCGAATAGCCAAAGCTCTCCTGAAAAAAAAAGAAGGGAATGGAGGCATCACACTCCCAGACTTCAAACTATACTACAAAGCCATAATCATCAAAACTGCATGGTATTGGAACAAGAACAGACATACAGACCAATGGAATCGAATAGAAAATCCAGAAATAAACCCACAGATTTATGGTCAACTAATCTTTGACAAAGAAGCAAAGACTATGCATTGGAGCAAAGAAAGTTTGTTCAATAAATGGTGCTGGGAAAACTGGGTCGCTACATGCAAAAGAATGAAGCTTGACCACTACCTCACACCATACACAAAAATCAACTCAAAATGGATTAAAGAACTAGACATAAGACCTGAAACCATAAAATATATAGAAGGAAATATAGGCGAAACACTACGTGATTTGCACATCAAAGACATCTTTACAGACACATCACCCAAAGCAGTGATAGTGAAGGCAAAGATAAACAGCTGGGACTACATCAAATTAAAGAGCTTCTGCACAGCAAAAGAGACAATAACAAAAACAAAGAGAAACCCCACCAACTGGGAGAACATTTTTGCACCCAACACTAATGATAAAGGACTGATCACAAAAATCTGCAAAGAGCTGATGAGACTCAACAACAACAAAGAAAATAATCCAGTCAAAAAATGGGCAGAAGAGCTAAAAAGAAACTTCTCTGAAGAGGAAATGCAAATGGCCAACAGGCATATGAAAAAATGTTCAACATCACTTGTCATCAGGGAAATGCAAATCAAAACTACCATGAGATACCATCTTACACCAGTGAGAATGGCACATATTAAAAAAACTAGCAACAACAAATGTTGGCGAGGGTGTGGAGAAAAAGGAACTCTTCTGCACTGTTGGTGGGAGTGCAAACTGGTCCAACCACTGTGGAAAGCTGTGTGGAGATTTCTGGACCTACTAAACATAGAGCTTCCATATGATCCAGCAGTTCCACTCCTAGGTATTTACCCAAAGGACACAGAAACATCAATTCCAAAGAACACCTGCACCCCTATGTTTATAGCAGCACTGTTTACAATAGCTAAGCTTTGGAAACAACCCAAATGCCCAAAAATAGATGACTGGATCAAGAAGATGTGGTACATATATACCATGGAATATTACTCAGCATTCAAAAAAGATAAACACATGCAATTTGCAGCAACATGGATGGCGCTGGAAGGGATCATGCTCAGCGAAATAAGCCAAAAAGAAAAAGAAAAATACCGGATGGTCTCACTCATAGCAGGAATCTAGAAAACTTAAATAAGGGACCAGGAAAATGAATAACTATAAGAAAGTGAAAATCAAAATCAACAAAAAACTATGAACCAGAGACACTTTTAGGGGGGCGGGGGCGGGAGGGGAGGGATGGGGGTCAGAATGGGGGGGCTGCAATTGTATGGGGAATATAACAATAAAATTTATTATCTAAAAAAAAAAAAAGAAGAAGAAGAATCTCATGCCAATCCTGGGTTTGACAGAGAGAAAGCGCCAGCTCCTAGGGTTGGTAGAAGCGTTGAAGAGCACGTAGCTACACCTCGATCTTGCACATCCCCAAGATCATCAGACCTGCCTTAGCTTGGGAAGGTCCAACCATTACAACTTGGCAATTGCTTATGCTCCTATGGGAACCATTTGCCCATGCTGAATTTATTAGTTTTCTGAGCTGCCACTAGGCTGGCGCTGCATGCCAAGGCTACTGCTGTGATGGAGCATTGTTCCTGCAGCAAACACTAAACCCCATCCTTTCTGGGCATGTGCTTTATACTTTCATCAGTTTGTTTTTGCTGTATAACAAATCCATCCCCATATTAGTGGCTTTTAAAAACAGCCATTTATTACCTCTCAGGAGTCTGTGGCATTCTGCTGATCTGGGCAAGGCTCGCTGAATCTCAGCTGAGCTGATGATGTGTCGGTGGTCAATTGGTGAGATGGTTGTGGTCTGGCTGGTTGTCCTAGTACCACTGGGCTCAGAACACACCAAGAGCTCTGCCTTGTGCACCAAGCTGTTGTCATCAGAAAGGCACCTCTACCTCCTAAATAGAGAGGAGATACACACTTCCTCTCCTGGACCAGCACAAATAGTGACTGGTTATGTATGCGTGAGAATAGATGGCTTGTCTACATGGAAGGAGTGGTGCTTTGTACAACACTTGTTTTCGTCAAGCAGACATCCCAGAAGAGATGAAAGTTACGTGGAAATTTGAGGGGAAAAAGAAAGGCTGAGACTTGGTCAATGAATAGTAAAGGCTTGGCTGTTGAGGGCATGTTGGATAGGCTGCAAAAGAGGGTAGGGGAAGAGCAAATGGAAGGGCGGCGGGAAGCCCGCCAGGCCAGAGCAGAGGGCTGCGCTGGAAGGTCGGTAGGCAGACTGTCTGGGGCCAGTTGGGGACAGTCATAAAACATAGACTGTCCCAGCTGGAAGGGACTTCAGAAGTTTTCTAGCCTCCTTCTCTTTTATTAATGGGAGAAACTGAGGTCTCAGGGTCACAGACTTGCTCATGGTGACCCAAAGGCGAGCAGCAGAGCCCAGCCTGAAATCCTTCTCCTGGTATTCAAATCACATGCATTTCCGTTCCTTGGTTCTTTTTTTTTTTTTTTTTTTTAAGATTTATTTATTTATTTATACAAGCACTGGGTACAGTCAGAAGCGTGTAAGGGTGAGAGAGAATTCACCAGAGCCAGAGTGGGGAGCAGAACAGGCAGACTGACGAAGTACACTGCTGAGGGGAGCAGCGGGCATGGCAGGAGAGGTCTGCTGCGCCACGTGGGACCCTCGCCAGTGGCCGGGGATCGAACTGGCGCTGCAGAGGCTGAGGGCAGCTTCACAGCCCAGCGCTCAACCACTGTGCCACCGGGGAGGCCCTGGTCCTTGGTTCTTCCGAGTGCACTGGGAACTTGGGGGAACCTGGGAAGCTCACTGGAATCCCTCATCCACACAGCCCTCACCCCTTTTCCCTCCCCAAAGGCCAGCCTCTTCATTCCCTTGGGAGGTTGTGGCCTGGTCTTGGCTTTGTCCCCTGCTGAGAAGGAGTGCAGCCATGGAAAGTTCTCGTGGACCTGTGCGCCAGGCCTACCAGGGCTCCCCCACCCCCAACTTTTCTCATGACAGAAATCAGACCTAGATCCAGGAGAGAATGTCTTTTAGGGAAGAAGACTGGATGTCTGGAGGAAGCAAGGTTGGAGGCAAGATGGGGCAGGTTCTCCTTGTTCCCGCTACAGTTGTGGGGTAGATACGGGTGGGTAGTTTCTACCTCTTGACCGCTTCCTTAGATCTTGTCTTGAACTAAAAGGGAAAATGTGAAAAAGTCAGCTCCAAATTCCAGCTGAAATATTTGAAAGATTGATGATACTTGCTGGGAAATTAGTTCTTTAAACTAATTTTGCATCTAAAATCCATTCCAGAGATGGATGATTCAGAGTGGGACAGGGTCCAGAACTTTGTAACCAGAGTGGGCTTCTTATTCAGAGCTTGAGAGATGGGAGCCAAAAGAGCTCTGTTAGCTTGTAAAAGGGGCAGCAGCTTTTAGGGTGGTAGCCCCATGTTCTCTGTGGCAGCATCTGGGTTGGATGTGGGGGTAGAGGCCTCAAGCTCAGCCCCAGGCCTGACTTTGTTGTGAGTATGTACAGACAGCACAGATGATGCCCAGTCTGCCTGACTGGTTCAGTTCTCTAATCTGTGGGTCTTAGGCAACAGGCCCCTCTGACTTTTGTAGGATCTGAATGAACCCATGATTTACCTTAAAGGCCCAGGAGAGATGTAAATGTATGGCTGTAGAAATAGTTGCCCCAAGGTCATCCCCAGGGATGATCCACGGCACAGGTACCAGTCATGCACCACTAGTTCTCCAACTTCTGCCCACCCCCTCCCACTGCCCAGGCGCCTGAAGGTGAGGATGGAAGTGGGTGGAGCAGCAAGCAATGGGAACAACAGAAGCCCTTACCTGCTTCCTCCGTGGGGAAACAGAGCTAACCACCCTCAGGGGACAGGGTGCCCCACCATTTAAAGCCTCAGTGGGACTTGGTTAAGGTAAAGCAGGGCCATCTGGTCTGTGTCTGCTCCTGATTTCTGCATCTGGGCTCTGTTTCTACTTGTGACAGGAGGAAACTCAGCTGAGCAGTTGAGAAGGGCTTCTGGGAAAACATAGCCCTTGGGCATCCTGTCCTCATGCCCAGACCAACCTGGGGGGCACCCCACCCTGTTTGAAAGAATAGTGGGAAAACTATGGCTTAAGGATACCAGCAGCCTGGCAGGAGTGGGGTGTCAGGAAGCTGAACCTCATACCCAAATGACTCCTCATGGTTATTCTACAAATTGACAGAAGCCCCACAGCCTTAAGTGTTGAATACTCAGCCCCAAGGTCCTCCCAGCCTCCCCACGGCCTGGCACGAAGGAGACACCTAAGGACTCCTGGGTGTTGCTGGATGCCAGTGTCAGACCCGGAGCTGGCCCCCTCCTGGGAGGTAAAGTAGATCTGCACAGGCATCCGCAGAGCTACATGAACACTTGCTCAGTTGTCTTTCCAGGTGCCTGGTTCCCACACATGGTCATGCAGGTGACCACGGGGTAGACCCCACATGGGTGTGTATCCGTGCATGTGGATGGTACATACATATGCATGAAGACAAACACAAGCATGCACATAGCCCAGAATACATTGGTATACTGATAAGCACTGTGGGATGGGGTGGGAAGGGCACAGGTCTATAATTACAGCAGAACTGGGTCCCAGCCCCTCTTCCTGCTAGTTACCTCTGTGAACTTAGGCAAATTTCTTACTTAGCCTTTCTAAGTTTTATTTATCTTACCTATAAAAACGGTGCTGATCCCGACTTCATAGAGCTATCATGAGAGTAAGTGAGATGCACTATGTAAGGACCCAGTCAGAAAGTTTGGCACATCTGTGGTAGGATCTGACACACGTGCAGGCCTCTAACCTGCTGGGGCCTGTTGCCTAAGACCCACATCCAGAGAGACGGGGGCACCCAGCACTGCCACAGCTAACCCCCCAGTCTCCTGTCCTCCCCTCTCTTCAGCATCAGAGTGCTCAGTGCCTCACTGGGATGTTGTGGGTGCAAGAATGGCGTGGCTGTGGCAGCCGCTCCAGCTGAAGGTACTATTTTTGCTGGGTTTTGGTTATTGTCATGAAGAGTGGCCTTGGGCTCAGGGATCGGCCCTCTTCCCTTCCCCTGAGCGGTCAGGGCTTAGACACGCCAGCAGATGGCAGCCTTGTGGGGCGGAGGAAGGAGTCGCTGTTCATCACCCTGCACCCAAGTGTGGCGCAGCCCCTGCCTTGAGTGGAGGGCGCTCGGCTGCCCTACACCATGGGGAGGGTTGAACAGTATTTACAGCGGCTTGAAGACCCCAGAGCCTTCCCCACCTGAAGGAGAAAGAGAAGGGGCCACCTGTGTGTGTGTGGGGGGGGGAGCATTTTAGGTTTTTGATTTAAAAAATTCTGAACTAGGGCATTAGCTAATGGGTAGGGATTGGAGGGTGTTTTCATGTCAAGAGTAGTGGGGCAGCGGGGAGATCACATTCGGAGGGACATTGTGGCAAGAGGGAAGTAATCACCTCTGTATTAAGGAAGCACGGGTCAGACTGGAGGTCCCTGGCAGGACCCAGACTCACAGACCAGGCTGCTCCACCTCCGCAAGTCTGGTCTTGACTCTTCTTATATTAATAGAGCGACTGATTGATAGTGTTATTCTTATAATATACTTACAGAAACTATTCCTACTTCTGGGCTGCCAATCTTAGATTTTGTCCAAAAGAGTCTTTAAAAAAAATTTTTTTTTTTAAATAAGAGCTGGGAAAATAAAGAGTAGTCAGGAGTTGGGAACCCTGCCCTAAATCCAGGTCCGGGATATATGTTTCAGGGTCACAGCTAAGCCCATGGCCCCATCTTCTCTGGCAGCCACCCAGCCAGCCTGGCGCCAAGACCATGCTCACCCTGCCCTCTTCACGGCCCTAGGCTGAGTAGGCCCTCTGCCCAGAGAACCCCTTGATCTGTACTGATCTTTTGAATCTTCAGGAACCAGGTTGGCGAATGCAGTTGCCAGGTGTCCCTGATGCTGCAGAACAGCCCTGCCAGTGCCCTCCCATGGTGAGTGCCCCCCAGGAGCTGCCCAGTCGGGCCCTATGCCACTACCCACCCACCTTCCTCCTGGCCCCTGCAGGCCACACCAACAACCCCAGATTGTTTGTATCCTCCAGCTAAGGCTGCTTGAGCCAAGAGGGAGAGATTGGAAGGGGAACAAGGGAGGGAGAGAAGGGGAGGAGAAGGGGGTGAATTTTTTTTTTTTTGCATACACCCTTATAAGGCTACTGGAGTCATTACCGATGTAGCAAACCAACTAAGCAAGCAAGCGTCTCTCACCAATGTTCCCTTCTATAAACACCGCCTGGCCAGCCCCCACCCCTCTGCCCCCCCTCTCTATCCTCCTCCCTCAGGGATTTGCTCTCCCCTGACGTTTCTTACCCAGCCCCTTTTCCTCCTGCTACTTTCCTTTTTCCCTTCACTGGTTGCAGGGGGAGGGAGCCTGCCAGCTGTGCGGGCCTCTGTGGCCAAGGAGCTGGTGCTGATGGTGGTGGTGGTGACTGCTACGGGACCCTGAGGCCCGGCTGGCCAGCAAGAGGGCAGGGTTGGCCAGAGGAGGACAGTGAGGACGTGCGTGGGGTGCTGAAGAGGCGTGTGGAGACACGGCAGCACACAGAGGAGGCGATCCGCCAGCAGGAGGTGGAGCAGTTGGACTTCCGTGACCTCCTGGGGAAGAAGGTGAGTACCAAGACCTTGTTGGAAGAAGACCTGAAGGAGATTCCAGCCGAGCAGATGGATTTCCGCGCCAACCTGCAGCGGCAAGTGAAGCCAAAGACTGTGTCTGAGGAAGAGAGGAAGGTGCATAGCCCTCAGCAGGTGGACTTCCGTTCTGTCCTGGCCAAGAAGGGGACCCCCAAGACCCCTGTGCCAGAGAAAGTACCAGCTCCAAAACCTGCCACCCCAGATTTTCGCTCAGTGCTGGGCAGCAAGAAAAAACCACCAGCAGAGAATGGTAGCAACAATGCTGAGGCCTTGAATGCCAAGGCGGTAGAAAGTCCCAAGCCCGTGGGCAACGCCAAGCCTGCTGAAATCCTGAAGCCTGTGGGCAACACCAAGCCTGCTGAGACCCTAAAACCTGTGGGCAATGCTAAGCCTGCTGAGACCCTAAAGCCTGTGGGCAATGCTAAGCCTGCTGAGACCCTAAAGCCTGTGGGCAATGCTAAGCCTGCTGAGACCCTAAAACCTGTGGGTAACGCCAAGCCTGCTGAGACCCTGACACCCATGGGCAATGCGAAGCCTGCAGAGACCCTAAAACCTGTGGGCAATGCCAAGCCTGCTGAGACCCTGAAACCAGCTGGAAAAGAGGAACTCAAGAAGGAGGTTAAGAATGATGTGAACTGCAAGGCAGGGCATGCAGGGGCCACAGATAATGAAAAAAAGACAGAAAGCCAAGGAACAGCCCCAACCTTCAAGGAGAAGCTACAAGATGTCCATGTGGCCGAGGGTGAGAAGCTGCTCCTCCAGTGCCAGGTGTCCTCTGACCCTCCAGCTACAATCACCTGGATGCTGAATGGAAAGACACTCAAGACCACCAAGTTTATCATCCTCTCCCAAGAAGGTAATGAGGAATGGGGGCGGGGGGGGGCCCCTCTGTGCCAGGGCCACATTCAGCTCATGGGATTTGGTCTTGCTTGATCACTGCTCACAGCCTAGAGCTGGGGGAGAATACGCAGCTTCTGTGCACCCTTCCTCCCAAGGTCAGTCCCCTGCTCAGGGTCCTCTGGCACACAGTCATGCTTAGGAGACAAGGGTGAGAATGTGGTCCAGTGACACAGGCTCAGCTCTTGGCATGTTTGGCAGAGCCCGCTCATATCACCCCCGGCCAGGGCTCCTCCACACAGACGTGAGCCTTGGCTTTGCCCCACAGCTCTGGGTCCCTGGCTTAAAAATGGGGTTCCTGGGGCTGGAACTGACCAGAGGCTCTGAGCTACAAGCTGCTTTTGCAGCAATATTCTAGGTCTGGGGAAGGGTGTACAATGACGGGATGACACAGGACTGTGACTTGGGATCAACAACAGTTTAAGCCTCAGTAACATTGTGGGTTTGAAGGGACTTGTGGGGAAAGCTAAAAACCCCGAAGAGCCCCTACGGCACACATACTCACAGGCAGACAGAGCCACTCGCTTCCTAATTTGGATGAGACTTTTGTTTGCTGGTATTTCACATTCTTGGGTGGTGGGGGGAAGGGGGGGCCCTAAATCCTACCATCTGGGACCTCTGGGGGGTCTGGAATTCTTAGATGAGCCAATTTACACCTAGAGAAGAGATGGAGCAAGAGGGCCATTTCCCCTGGATCCTCAATTTGGTTTGAAATGTTTTTTGTAAATCCCAAGCCCAGAAGGGGCTCCAAGGCCAGCAGGCTTCCCACACCCCACTCTGGTGGCCTGCTCCCCTCTGGTGGAGACATAAGTTGTCAGCACTAGAATAGAGTCTGGTCTGAGCTTGAGGATGGTGCTGGTGACTCTGGACAGGGCAGGGTACAAAACTCCCTGGGAAATGGCATTTTACTCTTGAGCGGCAAAGGGCCGCCATAGCAGAGACCCGAGTGGACAGGCCCTTTCAAACAGTGACAGATCAGCTGTCACTGACACTGCCCCACTGCGCTGTTTTCCTGCCCATCCTCTGCACCCACTCACCTCCCTCACCCCTCATCACTTCCTTTCCTCCTCCTCAAGCCCAGAATGAAGCATTTGAAGTTAGTAGCAACCCTCTCAGCTCATGATCAAGTTTCTCTTTTCCCTCTGTGTCCCAGACAGCAAATCCTCAACAGCTGAATGTTTTGAATCTAAATCTGAAGGAGTATAGGGGAGACTGGCCATGAGAGAGAAATACTTTCTGCTCATGTGTTGACATGATAACTTTTTTAACCTGGATATCCCCAAATTGGCAGGGTCCTCCAGAAGTTATCTTCTCCATCCCCCTGTCTCTGGGTTTCACACACAGATGGGCCTGGAGGATTAATAACCATGGTGGAGTGAAATGCCTGGGGGGAGTAGGTGCCACAGTTTCCGTGTCACCCACATAGGCCCCTCCCAGCTGGAAAGCCTTTGGTAAGACAGATCCAAAACCTTGACCTATAATCTTTCCCAGGTTACTCTGTGCCGATCGCTCTGGGCAGGATGGAGGGTGGGCACCTGACATCCTTGGCACATGTGGGGTCACAGACCTGCACAGTGAGGTCCGTGACTGCACCAACCTCAGGGAAACTGATGTTCAGAAGCTGAGGGCTGTCCCTAAGCCTGCACAGAACCTGAGCCAGTAGCTGCTTGTGAGCAATCTGCTCAGCCAAGCACTGTTAACAGACCTGAGCCCCGGGCTCAAAAGCACACCTGAGCTACGAGGCATCACCTGCTCTCCCTTGAGTCTGTGTCTGCTGGTCAGTGTTGGAGGGTGGAGAGACCCCACTACTCCAGCATCGCCTCCCATAGACACCATCTCAAAAGGACAGTTTAGGTCCAAAGCAGAGGAAGAAGAAATGATTAAAAGGAGGAAGGCCAGCATGAGGAGAGGAGAAACAGACTGAAAGGCGGGTAGGAGGGGGTTATGAGGACAGTCCCAAAGCCAACTTTAAAAAAAAAAAAAATTTACCATTCTCCTTAAAAAGTAAGTTTACATTTTTGAATAGTGTGTGTCTGACACTGTCCTAAGCATCTTACAGGTCTCATTTACTTAAACCTCACTGTTATTATACTGCCCATCTAACAGAGAAGTACCTGGCCCAAGGTTGCAGAGCTCCTATGTACCTGAGTTGGGATTTGAATTCAGGCAATTATTTCAATGTCTAGGACACTATACCATGTTACCTCTTCGTTAATTCTTGTGAATATGTCAGCTTTGTCAGTCAAGGGAAAATATCCTGGCTATTACTCCTTAACACTCAACAGTTGTCAAGAGGCTGTAAGAGCAGCGGTGCCTTGAGCTTCCCAGGTTTCTGGTATCTTCACTGCAGTGGAGAAAGCAGACTGTGACACGGGCCTGTCTGCCTTGCTGCTGTAAGGAGAGTGCCTTGTCAAAATCTCACCCCCACTCTGTCGCTTTCCTTTTTCTAAAGCTTAGTTCTCTAAGTCTTTAAGAGGCTGGCATTGAAACATGGGCCCCAGGAGGAACTTTATCTTAAAGCCTTATCACTTGCACTTCAGCAGCCCCACTGCAGAGGACAGGACACTCTGAGGGGTGCGAATGGGTCTGCTCTCAATAGATCTGGAAGGAGAGGATACCCACTGGCAGTGATAAAACTGTTCCTCCAAGTGCTGCTGGGAGGAGGAGAGTGAGCTGAGTGCCAGGGCGCAGGGAGAGGCTATGGTGAAAGAACTGGCCTTGATCTGAACCATGAAGGCAGGCAGGATTCCTAGCAGGAAAGAGGGGTGGTAGGGGCACCAGCACCAAAGGCAGCCCTGCTCCCAGCACGTCTGGGTTGGAGAGGGAGGCATGGCCCCATCTCCATCCTATATCATGCTGAGGAACTCAGTTCTAAAGGCAATAGGGAATCATGTAAAGTTTTTGGATGAGGACCAATGTATACAAATCGGGGGGCTAGGGATTTTGATTGACTCTATAGCCAAAGACATGCAAGGGACCTACTGCAGAGGATGGGGAGAAAGGTGTTGGGGCTTGGACTAGTAAGATAGCAGTGGGCACAGAGAGGACATAACCAGTTCAAACAGCAAGGGCAGAGTTCACAGAACCTGTTGCCTGGCTTGGAAGTGCAGGCAGGGGTTAGGGCAGGAAGGTAAAGAGGAAGGAGTGGAAAACACTGAGTGTCAGTGTCTAGCTGTCTGGGTTCACAGCAGTGGCATCACTGGAAATAGGAAGCTGGTGATTTGAGGTGGGCTGTAGGGAAGGTAGATGGTGGCTAAGGAGGTCTTTCCATTCTTCACGCCCCATCCAGCATCCTCTCTGTTTCTGCCCCCCTGATGCAGAACACTTCTTGCTTCGCTGAACTGAACCCTATTCTGTCATGTCTCCTAAGATCAAGAGTCCTTCCTCCAGAACACCCTCCAAGGCCTTTATCACTGGTCATTGGCTGCAGGAGACCCTTGTACACATGCCCCCATCAACATGTGTATCTGTGTACCTACAATGGTAGGCATCTTTTTATAGTTTTCACAGGGGCTTCTCTGAGACCTGTGGCTTGGCTGGGACCCAGCCCAAAGGTCCCTCCCCTGAGATAAGATGATGTCAGCCCCTCTTGAGTGAAAGTGGTGCGACGGTGGGTTGGAGTAATCTGTTAGTTCTGGGAGGGGTTTGTGGAGATGTGCTTCCTCTTCCTGAATCCCCCTGCATGGACTTTCCTTTCCACTCTCCGGGCCTACTGGAGGCCCTGTCTGGACCTCAGTCCACTGCCCTCACTGCAGAGTGGACAGTGGGAGCCAACGGGAGCCTGTGCTGCTGCTGAGAGTGCTTTCATCTGCATGCTGGCTTCCTGTCTCCAGCCCGGCCTCTTTTCTGGCATTTCTCCCAATCTAGCAATGAGGATTCATTTTTGTTGCTATTGTCAACCAATGATTCATTTTTAATTGCCTGTAGTGTGTGGGATCCTGCAAAGGTTTTTTTTCAAAACATTCTACAAAACACAGTGCAGCACCTACTCTATGCAAGATGAGAGTCTAGCCCTCTTGTAGGATGCAAACTCCACTCAAACACCCAGCTAGGATTTTTTTTCCCTAAACTCTACTATCTTTTTTAGTAGTAGGTTGTATTTGATTAAATGTTTGTGGCTTTCTCTTTCGTAGGCCCTACCAAACCACCTGCTGCATAAATAGGCCTTGGCCATTTTCAAAATGGCTTTTTTTTTTTTTTTTTTTTTTTTTTTTACTGTGACTGCATTCCAGGCTTAGGAAAAACAATTCAGAAGAGACAAGGTCCGTCACTGCCCTCTAAGAGTGAGCGTGGGGGACGGGCATGTGTTTCAGCAATGGCCTTGTGAGACGTGCTTTCATCAAGGTGAACTCAGGGCACAGAGGAGGTTCACATGGCCTGGGGCCTCTAGAGGTGACATGGCAGACATCATCTCTGTGGGGGCGACTGGGAGCTGCGTCTCACTCCCCAGACTTGTGTTGCACAAGGTCAGGGGGACAGTGCTCAGCCAGGGCAGCCTTGCACAGGGTCTCCCTCCCACTGCGCACACCCTGTCTTCTCTCTCCCCACGTGCTCAGCAAAGGAGAAAGGTAGAGCATTTTCAGACTCTATGGCCATGAGGAGCTCTCCAGAGACAGTTCTGGCAGAGTCAGTCATTGGATTCTTGGTTCTGTGGTAACCGCTCCCATCCCCCTCACCTCCTGCCCAAAATTCCCCACCAGGCTGAGACTCTCAAAAAAAAAAAAAAATGCTGGGAAACGGTTTTCCTTCTGGAGGTCAGGAATATGCTATCCCACAGGAAATACCAGATTCTTCACTCTGGGCTAGCCCAACCTCCAAGCCTGCCTGGGGGCCCTCCCCCAGCCCACTCATGCACATGGCCAGGGGTCCAGGCTTTGGGTGGCTTGGAAAAGCTGGCTGCTCCGGCGCTTCTCCTGGGTCGGGGAGCGAGCGAGGGGCCAGGGTGAGGGAGCAAGGGTTTTATCTTGATACTCCACTTCTCCCTGTGGTCTCACCGTAGTCTTTGCAGTCTGTTCTGGTTTGAGGCTAACAGCTGCTGGGGGCTAAAATAACAAAGTCAAAGATTGCAGCAAGGATGTTCATTAGGAGCGGGGAATCTGCCCCCCACCACAACCTTACCCTCAGTCTGAGGAAAAATTGCAAGATGGGGTCCATTTCCTCCAAGCCTGGAGTTTGGAAACCAGAGGTCACACAGCCTTCTGCTGCCCTCTCAGATGAATGGCAATTTCTCTGTCCAGAAGAGCATTACCCTCATTGCCCATTCCTGTGCACACGGTTCTCATTCTCATAATGACTTCCCAAAAGTTCAACCTTAATCCTTTCTGTGGCAGTTTCTGCAAATGCCATCTCCTGACCACAGTGGGAAGAGATGCTGCCACATTGCCCTCCCCTCCCCCTTAGGTTTTTCCTGAGAGGCAGGTTCTATATGACTAGGAGAAGGAAGTTGGTACCGATCACCCATCCTGCCCCAGGTGGCCAGTAGAACTAAGGTCTCCTCTGTAAAGCAGCACTTGGGTGCCGAGAAATAAGGACCTCTCATGCCTCTTGTTCTCTTCCAGCCTTAGTGAAGTTTTCTGGGCAGAACTGTCATCATCCTTCCTCTGTCTGAACATCCTTGTATTTGTTGGTCAGGCCTGCATATCTATCTAATGGGGGTGGGGTACTTTGAGGAGCAATGCCTGTTGGCCTTCCTTCTGGCCTCGCCCCCAACTAATGGATACAACTTTGTCCATTCTGGGCTAGTGACTGGGCCTGTACTTGGAAGCTGGGAGAGGGGGTGGCCAAAGCGTTGGCTCTGGACAGCAGGACGCACATGGCTCAGGATGCAAGGCTCTGACTCTGTCCTCCTCATTGGTGACTGCTGCCCTGACGACGGGGGCAACTTTGGGCAGGATGCCATGCTATTAGCCTGTTTGTGTGTCTGAAGGCAGGAAATCGGGGACTGCTGTCCGCCCCCACCCCCTCCCGCCTGGCTCAGCAGGCTCAGTCCTCAGCTGGCCTCTCCACACACCCCAAAGGAAACCTTCCAGAGAAGGAGCCAGGCCTGGGATGTGAGAGCTAGGATGGCCAAGGACCAGACCCCAGATTTCTGTGTGTGCCAAGCCTGGCTCCTCTCCCCTCAACCAAGCAAGAAGAGGGAGACTGGGATAAGGGTAAACCTGGGCGCTGGTTGGGGGCAGAAGGCCACTCTGCCCCTCTCTGTGGTGACTAAAAGGCCCTGCATTAGAGAGAGGCAATCCCAAGTGCCCCCCTCCCAGCCCAGTGCCCTCTCTTGGCCACCATTGTCAGCTCAAATACTGTTCTGGAAAAACCAGCTCTGGAGTCACAGGCTATAGTCACCTCTTCCCAATATATCTTCCCACAGGCCAGCATCATCGCTAGGCAGAGACTTCTGCCCTCCCCTTCCCACTTCTTTGTCCAAAAGTCCCTTATAGCATCAGTGCTATAAGCTGGGCAGAGCTTCCCCACCTACCACTGTTCCTCACACAGTCTGTACACCGGTGCCTGGCACCTGCTTATCTTTCTTAGTGACAGCCCCCTCTCTGGGGCCTATGACTATGTGATCCTTCTATGGTATTGGATATTCTCCAAAGGCAGAGATTATTTCTCTGCCTTCTGTACTTTTTCATTATGTCTTCATAAGAGAACTCTCTTATGAGTTCTCTCTCAGCCTCCTAGGGTACCAGGAGGGGGGATATTTAAGGACTTAGGTTATTGGCAAAAAGTGCCCTGGCTTTGTTGGCAAGGAGGGTTAGTTCCCCCCAGGACTCCCAGCAGCTTCCCAAGTGAATAACACCTGCTGTGCTCTAGGAGCCAGGTCGGTATTACATAAGGCCACACTTGGGCCACTTAACTGTTCTGCCTTTTGCTCCCCAGGCTCACGCTGCTCTGTCTCCATCGAGAAGGCACTGCCGGAGGATAAAGGCTTATACAAGTGTGTGGCCAAGAACGCCGCCGGCCAGACTGAATGCTCCTGCCAAGTCACTGTGGAAGGTAGGTCATGCCCACCCACCACTACCTCACATGGAGTCCCAGTTCTCAGCCTGCCTTGCCCACCAGACCTGAACAGAACTGCATCTGAGGCTGTCATTCACACCCAAGGCATTTATTTTGTGGGTGTCAAGCCATCTCTTACAAAAATGAGACAGGAAGGAAAGGGGGAGCCCTGCTTGATGATTTATGTGGTCTCTCAGTCCTGCCCCACCCCAACTGGGAGGCAGAGCTGCCACCTTGTCGATTCCCCCCTCCCCAGCCCTAACCCCTGATGTGAAAAACCTTGCTAAGCAGGAAAGCCTGGGCACCAGACAGGAGGAGAAAAGACACACCCACAGGAAAATGACCACATAGTGTCTTACAAGCCACAACAAAGAAGTGTCAGTGCTGGCAGCACAGACCAAGAGGAGAGAGCAGAGTGGGGTCTATGTGGGGAGACTTCCTGGAGGAGGTGAGTTGGGGGCTGAGTCTTTGGGGAGAGGGGAAAGGGCTGCCTTTACAAAAAGAAAAAAAGTAGTAATGGTAACAGAGGGAGAGGAAGAGACCTGTGGGAACAGAGGCCTGCCTGCAAGGCCGTGTGTAGTCTCCCCGTGAGGAAGGGGCGGCCCCAGGCTGGAAGGAATTGGATTTGTCCTCGAGAAAGCAGGTGGTATATTTGTGATTCTTTTTTCTCTCTTCTATGTGGAGTTTAAAATTAGAGACTGGGGGCCTCCCCTGGTGGCGCAGTGGTTGAGTGCTGGGCTGCGAGACTGCCCGCAGCCTCTGTAGCGCCGGTTTGTTCCCCGGCCGCCAGCGAGGGTCCCACCAAAAAAAAGAAAAAAAAAAAAAAAAAAAAAAGTAGAGACTGGGAAGTAGAACAAACCTCTGATGGTTTAGGCTCTCACCCTCGCTTTGCAGAAAGGAAAGGTGTCCTGCATGAGGCTCCCTGGCCCACGAGGGCCCAGTCAGGTTAGGAACTCCTGGGCCTCACATCCCAGTTCCTTATTATCTCATTACTTGCCTGGAACAGTCTAAAAAGATGGTTTGGGGGAAGCAATTTCTTGCCCTAGAAATGAATGTTTAGTAACTATTACTGACACGTTTGAAACTAGTGCCTAAATAAGGCAACTCAAAGGCTAGCTCTGTTGTTCTGACTAATGAATCTAATCACTTGGGTTCAAAAATCCTAACCTGTTTTACTGCTGTCCCACAAGATCTTTGCCCCCAGTCTAGGGGCAAAGTCTATTTCTTACAGGCCACATTTCACTTCCTAATCACAAAAGCTGATATCTATGAAACTAAATGAAGAATGAAGAAAATGAGAAAAGAAGAGGAAGTTTTAAAAAAAATCTTTTAAAACACACATTGGCAACTCAAATCGAATTGTCAGCAGTCGCTGGGAAAGCTGAAATTGTTGTTGATGCATGTGTCTCCCCAGGGTTCAGTGAATTTGTATTTGCCACGGGAGATCTGAGTGTAAGGGAGCAGATTTGATGGGTCAAAGTGTATGGTCGGTTCAAAGAGCGTTTGAAACACATGTTTTGAGCCTCTGCATAGGTGTGTGTGTATGACCCGGACTGTTGCCAGGTCAGAGCCCAGTCTCCTTCTCTACAGGTGCTACAGGTGAAAAAACAGACCCTAGAAGTCTATTTCTTACAGGCCACATTTGGAACCCATGGTTCCAGCCAAGGAAACCCGCCTGCTAATGAGGCTATCTGATTTTGGGATACCTCTCTTTTTTGAGTCCTATGTACATGGCTAGCTGAAGGCAAGACAGCTGTTCATTCTCCTTATCTGCAAATGTAAGCACCTTTTGGAGAAACAACAAATGGTTTATTTTAATACCAAGCTTTGTTTGGTTTCACAACAGTGTATTTTTTGGGGAACTGATTCTGCAACTTACAGGCCTTTCGCTCATACATTGCTCTCCTTTTAATAGATTGCCTTGCTCTGTCCACTAATCTTGGTGACCATCATTATTTCTCTTTAGTTCCATCAAAGGGATCTCTGCAAGTTTTAGCCTCTGGCTGAAAATTGGGAGCAGGGCCTTAGGAGAAGAGCTAGTAAAGGGATCGAGGGAGGCCAGCTGAGATAACAGAACTGACTCTGAGTTTTATTTTGTTTGGTTTAGTTTGGTTTTTTTCAAAGAGAAAAAGGGCAGCCCCATCAACACCCATTCTTTTCCCTGTTGCTATTCTTGGGGATATGCTAGTGTCCTGCATGGGGGTGGGCTTCTTCCCACATTTAACTTTATTAGTTCTAGCTAAACAGTAAAGGACTGCAGTTTCCTTTACTACTGCTTGCCCAGTTTTCAGACCTTTTCCCCTCTTGTGCTCCACTTAGCTGGTTGGGTGTCATGTCTTCATTCTGTCCCTGATTCTCTCAGCTCCTCCCTCCTCCCTGAGGCAACAGGCCCTAACTTAGAAATTCCAATGGGTCCCTGCTTCCTTGAAATTATCAGCCCAAGTTTGCAGTCTGTGAATTAAACCATTTTTCTGAAAAGAGTGTCTATATTTTTTCATCAAATTCTCAAAAAGGATCATGAATTAAAAATCTATTGAAGAACAATTTGCCCTGAGAAGTCCTCATGACTGAACTTTCAAGCCTAGTCATGTGTGGGTCTTCTAACCTCTTACCATCTACAGCTGCCGACAGCCTCTGGACAGGGTCGAGCCTGTATCCCTCCCAAGGAGAAGTGAGGTCCTTGTTCACTAGAGCTGGAGACCACAGCTGACCCTGATGTCAGGCTGGCCTCTCCATGCCACTTAGCAGGGCTGGTCCTGCCTCCTGCCAGTCACTCACTGTCACGCAATTGGTGCCAAGTGCCATTAAGACCATATATCTGTGGCCAACATAATGATAGTTCAAGACCTCATAAACATGGCTCTGGAGCATCGATGGTTCTATATCAGCCACACTACCGTTTCCCTCTTAAAGACAAGGGAGGTAGCCTGTATAAATGCAGCATATATGGCTATTTTAATCATGCTGTTTGGCTCTTTACCCTATGAAAAAGAAAGCTGTCTTATATACTGTCTTGATTCTGGTCTCACCTTCCTTCCATATATAACAGAAGGCAAGAATCACCTTGTGCCACAGAAAGAAGCCTTGAATGGGTGAGGACTAGCCAGAAAACTCACCCTGGAGGAGAAAAGGCTGACCTTCAATGGCTGCTGTGGTCATTTTTAACTTTATCCAATAGCTGGGCAGAGTATCAGTCTCAATGAGAAAACTCATTGTGGATCAACAGCCTTTCAGGTCTCCCAGACAGTAGAAGCAGTGTCACTGATTCTGAAGCCCCTCCCCTCCGAAACCACCCAGCACTGGCATTTACAATGAGTTACCCTGGCCAGACCAGAGTCCAGTCTTATTCCAGAGCCTACATCTTCCCATGGCCAGTGTGGCCTCTATGCAGTGACTACCACGCAGCATCTACTCTGAATGATTCCTGTCTCCCTTAGAGAATAATGCCAGCCCTTCCTGCTGGGAAGTCCTTCTACATATCTGCTCTGACTGACCCGTTTCCTCTCATTTTGACCTGGTGAGAGTTGAGGAAACAAAGCCCTTCATAGGCCAAAATTCTAACATAAGTTAGTGCATTCACTGACTTGTCCAGTACTTCCTAGACCACCCTTCCCCAGCCTTCCTGGTTGAGGGCATCTGACCTCCCTGCCAGTGAGATCAAGGGCTTGGTGACCATGAGGGCTGAGCATTTGTGTGGTAGGGGGCTATATGCCAATAGGCACCCACGCCATTATTCACTCAACAAACACGTGAGCCCACTCATGCAGGCCCTGCATCAGGGGCTGAGGTTGAAAGCTGTGAATAAAACAGAAGTTCTTGCTGTCAGGGACTTTACATTCTAGTGAGGGAGAGGTACACAGATAAGCAGATAAGAACACAGATAAGCAGATACAGGATATAACCCCAGGTGAGGTCATGTGCCATGATGAAAGGGTAATAGGGGAAGGAATGCAGTGGTTGGAGAAGGTGGATGTGAGACTTCTCTGAGGAAGTAACATCTGAACAGAGACCTGAGGGAATTGAGAAAGAGCCCCGGGAATAAGAAGGAGGAGGCAATGGTGAGAGCACAGCCTGAGCTGGCACTGTGCCTGTACCACTCCCTGAGTGCCAGAGTGGCGGAGCTGTGAGCAAGGGGCAGAGTGGCAGGAAGTGAGGCTAGGGAGGGCCAGCGAGAGGATCTGCCAGGCTGTGTACGCTGAAGAGGACACTGGACTTAAATCTGAGTGTGGTGGGACAACGCTGGACATTATAATGAGTCGCTCGGGAGGCTGTGTGGCAACCAGACCCAGGAGAGGTAAAAGGAGGAGCAGGAGATGGGAGGTGACTGCCCGGGCAGGATATGATGCAGCTTGGACTCTTGGAAGTGGTGGGAAATGAGCAGATTCAGAATCTCTTTTGATGGTAGAGTTGATGGAATCGGTTGATGTACTGGAAATGGAGGGAGAAAGGGAAGGCAAAGGTGGCTCTTCATTTTCATGGGGAAGCACAGATCAACGGTGGTACTGCCTACTGAGACCAAAATGCAGTTTCCAGCATGCAAAGTTGAGCTGCCTGTCAACCATTCGGTGGGCATAGCACAGAGGTAGGCGTTTAAGTGATTCTGGAGTCAAGGGAAGTCTGGGTTGGAAGGATACAGGAACCCATACACATATGAGGCCCTTTGATGCCCTGGGATTAAATGAAGTGGATGTGGCTGGAGAAGGGGAGGAGGCAGTGTAACAGTGAGAATAGAGTGGGGCAGAGGCCTGCATAGGAGTCTGGGAAGGTATGACCTCTGCGAGACAGGAAGAAATCCAGGAGAGAGGAGTGCCTCAGAAGCCCAGGGGTGATCATACGGATAAGAAAGGAATGATGGAAATCCATGTGTAGATGCTGTTGCCAAGGAGAGTAAGGAGGAGACTGTGCACTGGCCACTGGGTTTGGTATCGTGAGGGTTATTGGTGACCTGACAAAGGAGTTGTAAGGGTTATAGAAAAAACCTAATTTGAGGTGTACCGAGACTGAGTTGCCTGTTGAAGGTCAGCAGCTAAAAACAGCTGGGTGAGAAATTAGAACTTAAACCCAAACCTTAGCTTTCCACACCTGCAGTCACACCACCATGGCCATTTCTCATTGTGGCTAAACTGACTTCAGTCCACCCCTTGGTGGACTTGGTACTGCCAACAAGAGTCTGCTCCCACTTTCATATTTGTTTTTCATATTGTCCGGGCAGTTAATGTGTAATCATTTGAACTAAATAAAATTGCTGTTTTCATAGGCCCAAAACACTTGAATGTTGGCAAATGGTACAGCTCTCTAAAAATACGCAGAGAGAGCTTTTCACCTCATGCTAGCCAGATGAAGCACCTGCTAAATGCCAACTATTACTTTACTTCATTCCATCCTCTGTTGGGGTGGTGTTATTTTCCTAGTGAAGATGGTCAGCCTCAGAAAGTTCAGGAACGTGTGCAAGAACTCACAGTCAACAAACAGCAGAACCAGAAAGGAGTTGGGAGTTGTTTCCTGACCAGAATTCGCTCCCTCCCCATTCTGCCAGCATACTACTTGCTCTCAGGCAGAGAAGCCTGTCCCTCTGCCCTGCCCCCTCATGGGACTCCTGGAAGTGCAGACCTGCTCCCAGAAGCCTGCTCCCCCTGCCTGAGGTTAGAGCTCAAGGAATCAACTAGTTGGTAGAGACAGAAGAGAAAAATGCTGCCTAGAGGACTGAGTCCAGAGCTAACCCAGGAGTGGAAGGGGTGAAGCATTGTCCATATAAGGACGCATTTTCCTCTCTATGGAGAGGCCCCCTCATCCCCACATCTCTATCTTCCTCCCCCATGTTTCTTTGGGGGCACAACCAGGCCAGCAAAGGATGCAAGCCCTGGGGCCCAGACTTAGAAATGGAGTTCAGTTTCATCACAAGCAGTTTAAAATAGACAGCAAATACTAGCTGGCCTTAAGCTTTTATTACTATTATTTTTATCCCCTGGGCAGCCATGTGAGCACAAGCCTGGTTCTGATTAAGCACAGGGTCCTTCCAGTCCACTCCTTGCTGCGGTTCTCACGGAGGTTTAGTGGCTCAGCACCCTGGGCACCCCACGGTGCATGTGCAGCCCCAAAGGAGGGGTGGGTAGGAGGGCTTGTTTCCACCCCTGTGGGACTCCAAGACTGGAGGTATGCCTGCTTTGAAAGGGAAACGTGAGGCCCTTTCCTCATGGCCAGATGGAAAGATAAGGAACATGGAACTTCTAAAAACAAGCCTGAAGGCACATCATAGGGTAGTGTACTCACACGTCAGGGTAAAGCCAGCACCCAAAACTGAAGAGGGATTTAGAGGCAGGAAACATGTGGATAGGGGCCTGTTGGGGGCCTTTCTGAAAGTGAAGACTTACGAAGCCAACTCAGAAGAAGGCAAGGCAATGTGTGAACAGGAAGAATGTATTGGTAGGTAAATGATCATTTTTCTGCTCTCCTGGGCACTGGGGCCTGCATTTTCTCCTTTGAGCCCCCTAACACTGTGAGGTAGAGAAATCATTGTCATCCTCTTTGGACAGACATGCAGTGGAGACACAGGCAGTTTAAATTTTTGCCTATGATCCCAAGATTTTTAATAACAAAATCAAAACTAGAACCTCCTCTCTCGGGCTTTAATCTAATGATGCTTGGCAGCAAAGCACAGCCAACCCCATGAGAAGAGAAGGAATCTCAGTCCCTATATCCCGCCTTTCAGAAGCCCAGGAAACTTGGCCTCCTCATCCTTGGCTGGCTTATGCCTCAATTCATCCATCTGTTAAAAAACCCAACAAACAAAAAACCCTGACCTTTCTTTGTTTCCCTGTTCCTCTGATGCTCTGGAACTCACCAGGAGAAAGACAGCAAGGACAGTGCTGAAGCCAAGGAAGTCAGCACTACCTGTACACGCTCTGCCCTCTCCTTCTCTTCTTTAAAAAGAAAGAAAACAAATCCTGGGTAATTTAAATCGTCATTGGTATTTGTCAGAAGTGCTGGTCTTGAAGGAGGGGGAAAAGGCAGGGCCCAGGACAAGAGAATCGTAGACTTACCCGACCCTCCTGGTGTATGGTTCCCTGGTCCCCAAATATGGAGGAAAATCACTAACAGATTTTCTTGTCTCTTGGAATAATCCATGAAACTCTCTCTGTGCCCCCACTTTCACCATCCCCCCACACACACACTCAACAGAGAGAGAGCACGAGCACCTGAGCAAGGAACCTAGGCATTTTCAACTTGCCAACACCTGTGGAGCTTCTGCGTCATCTTGACACCCAGTCCCCAGGCCAGACCGATTAAACAGGATGGTAGGGAGGCGTGTCAAAGCTCTCTAGGTACAGGTGTGCTAATGTGCAGCCAAAGTTGAGAATCAGAAGTTGACAAATTTGTTCTAAGGATTTTTCTATAGCTGAGAATGACCACCATGGCTGGGGGAGAAAAGGAAGTCATCCTTTCCCCCAGGGCTTTCTGCCCCTCTATCCAAGTGCACTTGATGTGTGGGCGACCCCTGGAGGAGACAGGACATGGGCTCTGGATGGCGGGGTCCCTGACTCACCACAGGAGGCTCCTTTGCTCTTATGGAAGATGGCGGGGCAATGCCCAGTGGGAGATGGCGGCAGGGCCAGGGGCTGGGTTGTCAAGTGCTGCCTGAAAGGATTTCCTCCAGCTTTGTTCGCTTATGCCCATCCCCTGCTTATGCCCATTCCTACTGTGTGGAAGTTGTATTTAAGGACTACAAGGAATCACCCCTATAATTATATGTGTACAGCTTCTGGCTGTCTTTGGAGGGGGGTTGCCCCCTACCACTCTGGAGGCCTGTGTGCCTAGGAGCTGCTGGTGAGCCTGGACAATGCCCACCCAGCCCCCACCCCAGACCACCCAAATAATGGGTTTTAGGTGAGAAGGAGGCCTGACAGGTGAGGGGGGCGGGGATTTATACAGGTAGATCTACATTATGGAGTGGGATAAGGACCCATATACCATCTAGAAGGAGAAATGCATCCAGATAGGGGTGTTAAGGATGCATGTACTAGGGCAGTGTACATCCCAGCCCCTAGTTCTCTGTTCCCCACACCCACCCCCAAAATCCTAGGAGCTCAGTCTGAGAGAGCAGGGTGTTAGTAGGCAGGACTGCCCCATCCTGGAGGTGGGCACAGTGAGCAGGCCCTTCCTCCCCAGGCAAGCCACAGGAATGTGGCCAAAGCCTCTGCTGGAAAGTCCCACCCGCTCCTTCCTCCCTCTGAGCTTCCTCTCTTCAGGAGCAGGAAAAGAATGGACAGGAAGAGGGCTCTGAGGGGAGCCTTCCTCCCAGCACCGTCCCTGAAGAGTGTTCCTTGTGGGCAAAATGCTGGAGCGTAGTGATAGCCGCTCAGCCAGCTGCTTCTCGCTGTAGCCCTGGGCGGTGTGGCTTCCCCAAAGCTTCCTAAGTCTCATTCAGGGCTAGTGAGGCCCAGAACCCTCTGACCCTGTATCCCCAACAAGGGAGCTCTCCCTGGCATTATCCACACTCTGCATTAACTCCCGTGGGAGAAGGAGAGTGGGCGAGAGGCCCGAGGTGTTGTACTGTCCCCACTCAGTGTTTCACGTCTGCCCAGAAGGTTCACTGGATTTGCTTGGAGAGGGAGAACAAAAGCCCCCAGGATGGGTCCAAGACTGAGTCTGGGCATGCTGGCCTTCATCCTGCCTGGAGGTCAGATGGTCTGATTGTCCGTACCCACATGTAGAAGGAAGTCAGAGAAAGCAGAGATGCAAACCCCTCCAGACTATGAGCCCAGGGGCAGGACCCTCTCTCTGCCTTCCTCTGTATGAGAGGTCTCTGCACAGAGCAGGCTTTGGAAACCAGAACCTTGATGGTAAGAGATGGGGGAGAGGTGAGCAGAGCAGGTGTGATTCCTGAGGCATGTCCGGCTGCAGAGGGGGAGCCTGCCCATCCATGCTGCCAGGGCAGCAGTGCTCTCTCCACCTGATTTTTTTTTTTTTTTGCTATGTATTCTTTAATAAATAAAGTAAAAAAACAAACCAAAAACCCAGAGCTAGAGATGTTGATACCATTACACAGGAAAATCCATATCATAAACAAAATATCTAGTCTCTCTTCTCTTTTTTTTTTTTTTTTTTAGATTTATTTATTTATTTATACAAGCACTGGGTACAGTCAGAAGTGCGGGAGGGTGAGAGAATTCACCAGAGCCAGAGCAGGGAGCAGAGCAGGCAGAAGGACCGAAGCACACTGCTGAGGGGAGCAGCGGGCGGCAGGAGAGGTCTGCGCGCCATGCAGGACCCTCCTCCGGTGGCCGGGGAGCAGCCGGGGATCGAACCTGCACCACAGAGGCTGCGGGCAGCTTTGCAACCCAGCGCTCAACCGCCGCGCCACCAGGGAGGCCCATCTCTTCTCTTTCAAACTAATTTGCACATTCCTATTGCAATCATACCCTTCAAATTCTACTTTAATTTCTTCTTCAGAAACATACAGAGACCTCAGAATATTCTTCCCGTTGGTGCTCTCATGTAGAAAGGTGACTCGACCGCAGGTGCCGTCTATTCAGTGGGCCCTAGGGGCCCTTGGAGTGATACAGGGAGAGGGGGGCTATAATTTTGAGGTGGGATTTTTATTGCTCATTTCCTTGGGCAGCTGCCAACTAATGTTTACTGTTGCCTGTTTTGTTCCAGACGCTCCTGCCAGTGAGAATGCCAAGGGCCCAGAGATGAAAGCCCGGAGACCCAAGAGTTCTCTTCCTCCTGTGCTAGGAACAGAGAGTAAGTACGTGCCCAGCTTTCCTGGGCAAAGTGAGGCAAGATAAGCCCAGGAATGAGGGCTGGCAGCAGAGTCCTTTGGATCCTTACCTGAGCTCCTCAACATCTGGCCCCTACACATACCCAGAATGACCCCAGAACTCTGGTGAGGAGCCAGTGGGGTCTCCACACCCCCTAGCTCCTTCCCCCAGCACCCAGTGGTGCTGCACATCTTCTTTGTCCTCCTTTCCACATCCACCTTTCACTCACCTTTCTACTTCTCACCCATGTGAGCATCTCCTGGTCTCTTCCAATTGAATCCGTCCTGCCGGGTAGCACAGCTGTGGTATAAATGGCCAGGGGGGAAAGGAGTTTCTCCTGTAACTCTGGATCCATAGCTCCCTCCTTTTGATCTTGGCTCTCCCCAAGGCCCACTTCTCTATCAGACTCAGTGCCGAGGGCCCACAGGGCTTTTATAGTCCCACAAAGATATTTTAATATCTTATATAATTGGAAGAAAAAAAATCTTAAATGAAAGAAAATGCCTTAATCCACATTGATATACTCATTTTATACCAATGCAACTGTGAAATATAATTTGTGTGTGTGTTTGTGTGTGTGTATGTATGCATACACACACATCTATATTTTAATAGAGGAAGGGCCTAGAGCTCACAAAATTCATAACACAACCCTGGCTTCTGGTGATTATTGATCTAATTTTGTTAGAAATCTCAAATTTTAACAGAGGGTGTGGAGTTGCTTGACTATTTCCAAAACACTCTAATGCTTTCTTTTTTTTTTTTTGAAAAGGCAGGACAAGCTTTTCATGATCCATACTAATAGAGGAAAAAGATTGAGGCTGTTTCAAACACTGCTTCTGTTTTTCCGTTACAAAGCAGTGTTCTATGACTTAGTTTTATTTTCTTCTCTACTTCTCAAAGAAACATATTTACCTTCCAAATGATGAGCTTGGATTCCTTGCACATATAGCAGCCAGGCCACTGGGGCATGCTCAGCCTTCAGTATGTCAGGCAACTGGAATTATAATTTCTCATGGATATTTAACCAAAATGGCGAGCTTCAGCTTAGCAAGAGTAGACATTTGCTAAGTTGTTGGAAGTACAAAAGTAATTTTAAGAAAAACCTAGTAAGGGTGAGTTAATTATTTTAGTTTCCAAAAGGATTTCTTGGGCTCATGTTCTGTTGGTTATGGAAAAACGTGAGCAGAAGAGATGTGGGATCTTAGAAGCTTAATGGCGAATTGGGGACTGACGTCATGGTTGGCCTCTCCTAGGGCAGAGGCAGGAGTTATTGGTGTTTGAACGCTGTGGTCGGCAGCCTCCTGACCTCAGCGCTGGCACATCCATTCCAGTGAGATCCCGAGATCCCGAGGGCAGTGAGGTGGGGCGGAGGAGAACTGAGGAGGAGGAAAACAAGCCGGAGACAATGAGCAGATGTGGGATCCGGGCTCTCTGCCTTGGAGAAGCAAGGCTGTGGACCCCAAATCAAGTTGTGCCAGCTGTAGAGCAGGACCCCTTAACCCCAGTTGAACGTTAGATTCACCTGGTGCCCAGGCTGATTAAATCAGAAGGTCTGGGAGTGGGAGCCAGCCTTCAGTATTTGTTTAAACTCCCAGGCCATTCCAGTGTGCGGTTGTTGGCTGGATGGGTCAGGCTGGAAACCAGCTGTTCCAGAGGGGAGCCTGGTGCCCCTGCACTATTAGTTTTGGGAAACAGGAGGAGGTCTTTGCCCTGTCAAGTGTTGAACTGCCTCTGGACTCTCATTCCAGGTCCCCTGAGTATCCCTATCACCCTCTTATTCTTTAGGAAGGAAGCAAGATGTTCTGCAGCGTGGAGGCGGAAAGCCAGGGTTCCTAAGTCTCAAGAGGGATCAGGGAATGGGGTTAGCGGTGCTGCCTAGGGGTGGAGCAGGACCAGCAAAAAGTACTTTATCACCTTAGCAAACAAGCACATTCGCAACGGGATTAACTCAAGCAGATGCTGTCTGCAGAAGGAGAATTTCACTCTGTGTAGAGAGCCTTTGGCTTGTACTTACAGACAGTTGTCTTATCTCCAAAGGAATGCAAGTGTGTGTCTCCATGTACACTGATGACCACTGAGACTCCCATGCCCAGACCCCATCACCCCAGCCTGCTACCCTTCCTCCAGAGCACTGAGACATTCACCAGGTGGTTCCAGTTGCCCCTCCACCTGCTTACATGGATGTCCTTCAGAAACCTGCAGCGTTCCCTGGGAACCCCCAGGTCATCCCGGAGCTGCCTTTCCAGGAGGCGCCTTAGATAGGAAATGAAGAGGGTGTCTTTTAGGTCTGCATCGCTCGGTTCTTTTATCTCTTTTGGAGCTAATTTATATCTTTACTAATTATATAAGTTAAACATGCATGCATCCTTTTAAAAACATTTTAAACAGCATAGAAATGTACCTCATACAACTTGAAAGTCTTCTTTCATCTACACCCAGTTCCTCCCACTTCTTCAAATATATTCACAATTACTTTTTTTCTGTGCATTTACATGTACATATACAAATATATCCTGCAATCTATACACCTCTGCACCTTGCCCTTTCTCTTAGCATTGCTGCCTAGACCCCTCTGATTCCATGAGAAATCCCAGAGACCCATGTCCTGAGGGGTCTGGCTATGAATGTATATTCATTTTTGTCAACAGCTGGGAAGTACCAGGAAATCCATCTTTCCTCCAGTGTCCACAAAGAAGCTGAGTGGTTTTTTGTCAAACAGATCAGGGATAGATTCTCTCTGCTGTTCCCCCACCCCCATCCATCTCAGATACTCAGTCCTGTGAGTAGCTGTCAGGT
Organism: Talpa europaea; assembly: GCF_964194135.1. NCBI lineage: Eukaryota > Metazoa > Chordata > Mammalia > Eulipotyphla > Talpidae > Talpa > Talpa europaea. The sequence continues at coordinate 103,864,782 of NC_140070.1, read as the reverse complement.
GTAAGTGTGGGCAGCATTTGTCCACAACATGGCCTGAGAATCCCTGAGAGCTGGGTCACTGCTGAGCACTGACAGTGTGAGGGAAAAGCCAGGTTCCCCAACCTAGGGCCACAGTGAGAGAAAACTGACAAAATGCAAGTTAACCTGCCAGAAAGCAACTTATAAGCACAGGAGTGAGAAGGGAGTAGCTTGGGGAGATATGGGGATGATGAGGGAATTCTGGACCAGGTTATGGAGGAGAGAGGAATCTAGTTTGGTCAAAGAGGAAGATGGCATTGTGGGTGGAGTGGAGGGAGAAAATGCAGACCCTTGAAATATTGTGAGGGCCCCCAACTCGGGGCACCATCCACTCATCATACAAAACAAGTTTATTGCACACTTCTGCAGCTGTCATCATTTTAATCGTTCAATCTGTGTCACTTCAGGCAAGTCTCACTCAGCTGAGCTACAAATACTTGCTCCCATTTTACAGGTGAGCAAAACTGAGCCATAGAGAACACATTGTCCTGCCCAAGGTCTCCCAAATGGTAAGATGTGGAGCTGTGAGGGCAACCCTGAGCTGCAGTCCTGTCACGCTGTGTCTTGCCACAGTCCTAGGTCCTTACTTTGTGCGGTCCACAGAAGCCTGGACAGTGCTGCCCACTAGGGGTGTGGAGGTCTAGTGTCCTGGAGCTAGGGGGAGAGGGAAGGTGATACTAGACATGGTTTCCTGGGACTTGGGATTGTCTGGGTATTTCCTGCCTACCTCTTAATAGGAATTCTTTTTATAGCTTTATCATTTCAAATTTGTAGGAGAGTTGTAAGAATAATACAAAACGCTGTGTATACCATTAGATTCACCAATTCTTTACATTTTTCAATTTTTTACATTGCTCCATTGATCAATCATTCTCTGTTTATATTCATATATACATTCACCATTTATCATATAATCTCATATATTTATTTTTTCCCACCATACATCATGTATATATGCACTATAAGTTTATTCATATGTATTCACCATCATCGTGTGTTCTCATGTTTTTTATCATGTTATACATCATATAGATATAATACATACTATGTACACGTTCACGTATATAGTCACCATTCACATTCAGATATAGATATCCCATTTATGAATGAATTAGAGACTGCATTATATATCGCCAAAAAAGAGCCACATTATTTAAATCAGGATGTTTAACATTTAATTAATACTGCTATCTAATCTGGTCTATTTTCAATTGTCCCAGTATCCTTTATAATTGCTTTCCCCTATCTAATGGGAATGTAAAGTTAGAACTGCAGAGCATTTCATCCAGGACTCCTCCACTTGAGCTGAGGGGCTTTGGGGGTGCAGCAATGCCCTCTGGGATCTCTGTATGCCATTTGCTGTACTAGGTTCTGGGGCAGTGCTCAGGCACTCAGCATAGCAGACAGCCATAGGACAAGAGCAGGGACAAAAGCCTTCCTTCTGCCACTCATTGAACATGTGGCCTTGTCAAGTCCCTTCATCCCTCTGAAACTTATTTTCTGTGACTGACCCCAGGCCTTTTCCAGTTCCAGCATCAGCATCAGGCCATTTAATGGGATGCTTGCTTGCTTTCTCTCTCTCTCTCTTTTTTTTTTTTTTTGAGTGATGCAGTTCGGTGAGCTTGGCTGACACGCCTCCTGTCACCTGATGTGTGAAGCATGGAAGCCAGCATGCCTCAAGTACAAAGCAGCAGAAACATCCCAAGGAAGAGGAGGCCTCCTCCTTAGGCCCAGTTTTAGAATATTCCAGTTGGAGAAGATCTAAATGAGATTTTGTGTGAGGGAAGAATTGATGGAGCTTAAGGAATAGTCTTAGAAAATACAGCTGAAGTAATGCCAGCATGATCACAGATTCTGGGACCCCTCCCATCAGTCTGAAGAGCTGATGACCTTTTGGATGAGAGATAGCTGAGTACCCATAGGTTGTGCTTGCAACTCAAGGACAGGACTAGGGCCTAGCCATCTCTGAAACTTTAGTGCCTGGCCCAAACTAAGGTAATAATAAGTACCTGACTTCTTAAATCAGTTCACTAGTTCCCTTGTGTCACAGGCCTGTGCATCCTTTATACTTCTGGTGTTTGGGGATGAAATGCCTCTTTGTATTCTATGCCTCACCTTGGCCTGAGCTTCCTCTCTGACAACTGGCCACTGTGGCTTCAGTCAACAGAATAATGAAGTTTAGATATTTTTTCTTTGACCTTTGAAACCAAAAGTCATGTCAACTTGAAGGTATCTTCAGATGTCACAAGCAGTGTTGAATTTCCTGAAAAATTTCTCCAAGATCAAATTTTTCTTTTAAATATTCTCTCCAGGTCATAGAAAATGTTAAAAACTGGTAGGATTCCAAGGGCTCAAAAGAAATGCTGAAGCAGTTGAGATCTGGCCTCAAGACTTGACCGTGAGAGATGAGCACAGGTCCCTGGGAGAGAAGTCAGGGTATTTCCATAAATGTCTTGAAAGCCAGCACCACCCCCCCCCCATAGTGCCTAAGCCCAGCCTGCAGCCTCCCCATGCGTGTCACACTTTGACTTCGAACCCTCGGCTGCTACTTCCAGCTTCTTGCCCAGCTCCCCCAGTGTCTCCCAACAGCCAGTTAAATGACAGGCTGGGTTCCCCCTCCAGGGAAGACCTGCAGGGCCCCACTAAGCAATGCAGGCACTGCTGTCCAGCCACGCTGGGCTGTTTCTTTCACCATTCTGACGTTCTGTGTCCTGGGGAATTGGGGATGGGTGTTTGCAGTAACAAGGGGAGTAGTGTGCCTCTGGAATCTTCTGTGACAGCCTTTGCTGACGGGATGTGTGTAGAGATTGTGTCCAGAGATGTTAGTAGTGGGAAAAAGACTGATATTTCTCCAAAATCTGCAATGGTCCTAATCTGTCATAGCCCTGAGGGGTAGGGCTCACTCCACACTTAACCTAATCCCAGTCCCTTTCAGGAACCTTTGGCAAAAGTTAACACTGATTTTGGGAATTGTGAAGAGTTTGATGTCTATTTTTAGTTAACTACCTAAAAAGGGAAATGTCCCCAGAGAGGCAGAGATCCAGGGCCTCTTCTACCCAAGGCTATTCATGCTACCTCTCGAATATTCTTTGCTTTCCATTATCTCAAACCCTTTTGACTCTGTGAGACCTGCCTTCAAACTCTGTAAATATCTCCCAAATGTTTGCTCTTGTCTCTGCTCAAATTAGCATAATTTAAGGTATTCGGGAGAGAGCAATTTGGAAACTTCTGTGGATGGTGACCTCTTCCTTTTCTGAGCAGAAGGCAGATTCACAAAGGTTAGGGCTTAGGAAGGCTGGGATAGAAGCAAAAAATGGATTTTTCAGGCCAGTAGAAGGCTGGTCTCCCAGCCCTACCCTAGCTTTCCCAGGAAGCTTCCAAGAAGCAGGGATTTTAATCATGAGGCTTCTCTTCTCCCAGCCTCAGTTTCCTGTGTAGAGTGGAAGGCTCAGCATCTGGCAGCTTTATTCTAGATCGTGACAGAACAAGAGGCTTCTCATTTTCATGAGAAATTACACCAGAATTCAAGACCCAGGGCTTTATTTCTAGCATTAGAACCCAGGGGTTGGGTGAAGTATTCTTGGGAATTCTCAGGTTAACAGAGACCCTCAAGGGTTTCAGTCATTCCTTTAATAACTATTTTTTAAGCATATGTCAGGTACTGTGCTAGACACTAGAGATACAAAAAGTGAACAAGGACCCTGTCCCTGTCCCCAGGAAGCTTGCTGTGGTTTATGCATGTTGGGAGGGGCATGTTTCTGCAGTTGCAACATCTTGTGATGAGTCTTGAGATAGAACCACCTTAGAAGCGTGTGGAACCCAGACAGGCAGGAGTGATGCGTAAGCTGAGACCTGCCTGTAGAATCTGTAAGAATCAAAGGGTTGGAATCTAGGGCAGAGTCACCCAGAAGGTGATATAAGATCCACCAGCAGCGGCAGCAGCATTCCCTGGAAAGCCAGGAATCTATGTTTTTAGCAATCCCTGGAAGTCATAAGCATACTCAATTTTGAAAACCACCAATATTGAGCATTGGGAGCACGGGTGAGCGTATCCCCAGAAGGAACAGTAAGAAAGAAGGCTGGAGATGAAAGCTGGGAACACATCTCAAGGACCCTTGTGAGATGAGCTGGACTCCATCCTAAGTGGCAGTGTGTAGCCACTGAGAATGTCTACAGTGGAGTGACAGCAGATTTGCATTTGAGAAAGATCATTTTGGCCACAGTGAGGGCTGTATTAGGGTGGGGGTTGGGGGACCAGTGACCTAGAGGTAGTACAGTTTGCACTAAAATGGCAATGGTGGGGATGTGTGTGCTGGCAAGCTTTGGAGGTATTTAGTTGATGGAATTGACAGACTTTAATGATCGGACAAGAGCAGGGAGAGGACCTTCAGAGAAACAGGGACAAGAGCAGTTTGGGGAGAAGATCCTGGGTTTGGTTTTGGACATGTTGGGCTTATAGTTTGTGGCAGGGGAGCTGATGATCAAGCAGTGGGATGTATAGGGGGCTCGGGAGAGAGGTCTGGACTCCAGGGAAACTGAAGGCAACAGAGAGAGGGATAAAAAGGAACTCAAAGAGCAGTTTGGGGACTTTGAGAGCTTGGGGGGCAGTGCTGTGTTAGGAGTGTGCTGCCTGAGGCTGGCTGTCTAAGGGAGGTGACTGAGTTCCTCCTCAGAGGGACAGACCAGTGGCAGGTTACGTCACAGGAGCTTTGCCCCCTTGCCTGACCTTGTGGTTGGTAACTATCATGGGATTTGCAAAGATGGCTAGATTTCATTTTTCTTTGGGGTACTGGAATTTGGGTGAATTGGGGGTACTGGAGAAGGTGATGAGAGTCAAAGAGCAGACAGGATAATAAGTAACAAGGCTGGGGCCTCCCCTGGTGGCGCAGGTGGTTGAGCTCAGCGCTGTGAAGCTGTCTGCAGCCTCTGCAGCACCGGTTCCATCCCGGCCAAGGGTCCCATATGGCGTGGCAGACCTTTCCTGTCTCGCCCGCTGCTCCCCTCAGCAATGTATTTTGTCAGTCTGCCTGTTCTGTTCCCTGCTCTGTCTCTGGTGAATCCTCTCACCCTCCCATGCATCTGGCCTGTACCCTGGTTCTTGTATGAATAAATAAATAAATATTAAAAAAAAAAAAAGGTTACAAGGCTGATTCCAGGAGAGAGAAAGCAGGTTAGAGACAATGAAAGTGTTGCCTCTACTAAGGGCTTGAATTGGCAGAAGGAGCTCGAGGTGCAGCCTGCGAGACCCCATCTGGGTGCATGACACAGCTGAGAACAGTGCAGCTTACTAAAAAGGGGAAGTACAAAGAAGTCTTCTGGGGATAGTAGTTGAGCGAGGGGCTGGTATTAGGGCATGTATTATAATGTATACTTTCTTTACAATGTAGCTTAATTCTTTACAGCAAATTTTATTAATTTCTCCCATTTTTTTTGTACTCTAAATTATGCAGCTTAAGGAGTGAAAGGCAGTTTTGTTTTTTTTTTTTTTTTTTTTTTTGGTCAATGGGCCATTTTAATCAATGGGCCTTTTCTTTTAGCAGTTTTAGGTTTACCAAAAATATTAAGGGAAATGTACAGATTTCCTTATGCCCCTGCACACACCCCTGATTCCCCTAGTTACATTTTTTTACTTTACTTTTTTAAGTTTCATTTACAAAATAAACTATAGTCAAGTCCAGCTGCTCTCCCTGTGTAATCCACTTTATCCTTTCTACACTCCTAAGAAGTCTTCTTATTTTTATACTTATTTTAGAATTTTTTAATCTTTTTCCCCCACCACCATCCCTTATGTTCCCTTGTCCCTTTTCCTCCCCCTCCCTCTTAACCTCAGAGCTCTCAGGATGTCTGTTGGTGTCCACTGGCTTCTTAAAGTGTTTGACCTTAACGAATTGTATGGAAATATCCAGTGTTTGCTGTTATTGTTCTTAATTTGCCGCACATAATTCTCTCAGACCCCCTCCATTTTGTTGGAAATGTCTGCCTTTCACCATTTCTTCTGGCAGCATCATACTTCATGGTGTGTAGATCCCACATCCTCTTGAGCTAATGGTCCATCAATGAGCATGTAGGCTGCTTCTGTGCCCTGACGATCATCAATAATGCTGCTGTGAACATTGTGGAGCATGTGGGTTATTGGGGGATGGTTTCATATTCTTTGGCTATAGGGACAGGGCAGTGTTTGAAACCAAGTCCAGCTCCAGAACCTGTGCCCACTACATTTCTGGAAAGAGACAAAACCTGTCTATGGGGGTGGAGCAGATACCAGCCAGAATAAGGAGGCAACAAGAAGACAGAGTTACAGGCTGGCCACATCCAGCAAGTCACCTGAATTTTAGGCAAATCCATCCCCTTGGTCATGCGATGGAAACAATGTGAGGTGCTCTGCTTGTTTAGTTGAGAGAAGAACCAAGTGAGAACAAGAATGATGAGGCTGTGGGTTATGAGAAACTGGGCTTGGGCATCAGGTGACTGTTTTCCCCTGTAAGCCCAGAACACAGCAGATGGTCATATGAAATATGTATAGAAGAGGCTATGATACACTGTTAACATTTAGAATGGCTTTTACTTGTAGAAACCAAACCAGTTTCAAATGCTAACTGATTCAAACAGCAGAGGCTTCAAATTTATAGAACAAATAGAAAACTTTGGTCTTTGTGTGTTTAACTGTAACACAGAAAGATTGATATTAGTTTGGGCTCTACATCTAACCACATAGGTTTGCCAAAGCTGCCAAGAATAGTGTAGGGCAGGATTTGGCGTCACTGGATTTCATGCGGTGCCTCTGCCGTCTCCTATTAACTCTTCATCCACCATCCCCCGGGGGCTGTCAGCCTCCTTCCTGGCCCCCAGCTCCTATCCACAGCTGCACTAGTTTGCTAGGGCTGCCATAACAAAGTTCCACAGACTGGGTGGTTTAAACAACAGAAATAGATTGTCTACACTTCTGGAGGCTGGAAGTTCAAGACCAAGATGTTGGCAGGTTTGGTTCCTTCTGAGGCCTCTCTCCGTGGCTTTCAGATGGCTGCCTTCTTGCTTTGTCCTCACATGGCCTTTCTTCCATGCATGCACCCCTGGTTGTCTCTTTGTGTGCAAATTTCCTCTTCTTTATAAGGACTTCAGTCAGTTTGGATTAGGGCCCACCAGCACAGCCTCACTTTAATTTAATCACCTCTATAAAGGCCCAATCTCCAAAAATAGTCATATTTGAGGTACTAGGGGCCAGGGCTTCAACATACAAATTTGGGTGGGGGGAGGACACAATTCAACCCATAATAACAGCCGTCTACTCAGCTCTTCTGAACAGTTAGCGTTTCCTCTCCACAGGAGGTCAGATCCTGGCTGATAGAAGCTTTCCTTTTTCCTATGTGGGCCTCTTCCAGTAGTGCCCTCTATCTTCCCAGTAGCCCTGAATGATGAAGGGCAAGACCCAGTCAGTCACAGGTATTCCTTTCCGCTGCCGATATCCACTGCGGAGGGGTTTGCCTTTCCCATGCGCTTCCTGTCTAGCACCTTGGAGCTCTCCTTCTCTGCTGAGTCCTGGCCTTCTGCCTTGAAACCTGTACTGTTCTCTCTCACCTTGGAAGAAACCTTAGACCCAACACTTCCTTTTCTGTTACTCTGTATCTCTTTGTCCCCTCACCTCCAGAATTCCTGACAGATTAGTTGACTCCCTACCTATTCCCTTGAGAATCTCCACTGAGTGAGTGCTGCTCCCACAGTCCCGCTGAACACTACCTGCCCTCAAACACTACCTGTCACACCTAAAGCCACATCCCAATACCTGTGCTCCTCCATGCTGGGTTGAAGTGATGGTCCTACTACTAGTTCTGGGGGTCCTTCCACACCTCCTCTCCTTTAAGTGAGTGACTTTCTGTGAACATCACCTGGGATCTGAGCTTAGTCCTTCTCATCTTTTGTTTCATTTTCTTCACCAAAGAACTGACCCATTCTCAGTTTCCTTCATAACTGCATGTTTTTTAAAAAAAGATTTTATTTATTTATTTTTGCATAGAACTGGGGTGCAGGCTGGTGAGAGGATTGACTAGAGATAGCGTAGGGAGCAGAACAGGTGGACCTACTGAAATACACTGCTGAGGGGAGCAATGGGTGAGACGGGAGAGGTCTGCTGTGCCATATGTGGGTTAGCTCCCTGGCTGGGAATCAAACTCAGGCCATAGATATGGCCTTCATGGTGGTAGTGCTGAGACTAAACCCTATGCCACCAGGAAGGCCCTATAACAACATGTTTGATTCTGAAATGTTTCACTTCCAATCTCCACCAGCCTCTCTCTAGAATTCTGATCCTGGGCTTCTAGCCTACATGTAGATTAAATTCTTTTATTTAAAAAATTCACTTGGGCCAAACTCTTCATCTTTCACTACCAAATTTTATATTCCATTAATAGAAGTCCCCTCTTTTATCAAAATCTCTAAGAAATTTTGGTGTCTCATTTTTGTTTAACTCCTAAATTCTTTTAACTTTTTGGTTTTGCATTTGTACTTTTTTCTGTTGTCTTCACCAAGACTGGACCTCATTTACTTCCTCCAAGGGTATGGCAATATTCTCCTCATTGGCTAACTTGTCCCCTACGTGTTGGGAAGACCTGCAGCACACCCCCCCCACCCACCCCCCGAGTCCAATTGGACTGCTGTTTGTTTGAGAACCCACTTTTCATTCAGGACAAACGCCTAATTCTCAAACTTGATATTCTAAACCAGCACTGTTGAATAGACCTTACCATGACGATAGCAGTGTTCTATGTCTGCAATATGGCAGCCACTAACCACATGTGATTCTCTAGCACTTGATATGTGACTGAGAAATTGTATTTTTAATTTTCTTTAATTTAAATTTCACATTGTCTTCACACCACTTATCTTTAATCCCAGCCTCCTGCTCTGGCCAAACTCCACCGAAGGTCACCTGATTTTCAACTTCTAGCTTCTTTCTGCACCTAAGCTATGGGGCTTTTCTCTCTTTTCCATTTCAGACCTTCTCTAGCCCTCAGGTCCGTCCTGGGCACCACCCCTTCTTTTCTCCTCAACCCAGTGTCCATTCTTTCTCTTCCCATTGGAATGACCATATTGTGTTGGCTAAATAAAATGATTTTTTTTCATTTTTATTTTGAAATAAAATAGAAAATTTGCTAAACAAGTACAAAGAAATTGTCATATATCTTTCACTCAGATTCCTCAAATACTAACATTTTACCAAGCTCACTTTATCATATTTTCTCTTGGGGTACAGGCCAGAAGTGTGGGGGGGATGAGAAGATTCACCAGAGACAGAGTGGGGAACAGAACAGGCAGATTGACCAAAGTTCACTACTGAGTGGAGCAGCGGGCAAGTCAGGAGAGGTCTGCTGAACCATGTGGGTTGCTCACTGGCCGGCAGGGAATTGAACTCATGCTGCAGAGGCTGTGGACAGCTTCATAAGTTGCGTCTTAACCCCTTGAGTCACCAGGGAGGCCCTAGTTTTTAAGTAAGCTGTTCACACGTATCCTCTATATCTAAGCACGTTGGTGTATATATCCTAAAAACAAGGACAGTATTTTATAAAACCAGTTTAGGGATCAGAACACAAAATTAATATTGATATAATACTATCATCTAATTTATTGGCCTTATTTGAACTTTTTCAGTTGTTCCATATAATGTCCTTTATGGTAAAATTTTTATAAATAACCTTTCCTAAGGACCACACTCCTTGACATTTAAGCCCTGTGGACAGGCCCTACTTCTTACATTTGTTTGGTTTTGTCCTTAGTTCACAAGTCAATCATGTGTATTGATTGGCATGGACCTGGCACATAGGGGGCACTTGAAACATTTTTGTGAGAGGGACAGGTGACCAATATTGACAACGAGTCAGAGTGGACTTGGTGAATGCAGGCCTACCCTTTGCTTAACAGTGTAACTCGTCACTTTGCTCTGTGATCTGAGTGCTCCCGTGTGGGATTGCCTCCTTCCAGCCCTAAAGTGGCTACAACACTCGCCTCATCTCACCACTGATAATCCACAAAGTTAGACCTCGCCTGTGGCCACAAGTAGCGCCATGCCTAAGTCAGCACATAGTGCTGCTTCTCTGTAATCGGCAGAGGCAAAGCTTCCTGCATATTTATGCATTACATGTGCGTGATTCACAACCATAACCCATCCACTCACTTAGTGAACAGTTTTCAAGAGCCTACTGTGTGCCAGGCACATTGGGTATATATAGCAGTGAGCAATAAATAAATAAATAGATAGATAGATAGATAGATAAATAAGTCCTGGCCCTCAAAAAGTTTACAGTTTAGGGAGCAGGAAAAGAGCAGAAAATAAATAAGTAAATAAATAGTTTGTTATATGGTGATAAGTGCCATGGGGGAGGGCACTTAGAAGATTGTTAGAAGTTCTCTAGCAATTTCTAGTAAGTGACTTTTTCCCATTTTTGTGTATTAAGGTATAATTTATGTAGGAGAAAATTCACCCTTTCTAATGCACAAATTGTGGCAATCTAGATATGGTTCTAGGGTGTGGTATGGAATATACACTTACCAAGGTGTAAAGCTATACCCCTGAAATTATATAATTCTGTAAACTAGTGGGAAGTCAATTGAAAAAGGAAATAAGGATATAGTTTTATTACCTTAAAACACATCTCCGCATGCCCCTTAATCCTTCCCCTCACCCACCTCTGGTAAGCACTAATCTGTCCTCTGGCCCTATAGTTTTGCCTTTCCCAAAATGTCATATAAATAAAATTGCAGTTGACCTTTGAACAACTTTGGGGTGAGGGGCACCCTAACCCTTCCCCTTTCAAAACCCCCTCCACCAGCAGTTGAAAGATCCACATATAAATTTGTTTCTTACATTGTTGTTAATTTTTGAACAGTATTTGACTTCTCCCTTCAAGTGTAGTCCCCTGTCCTTCTCCTACCACAATAGCAACATGGATTATATTGAACTATCATCACAGTCTCTTGCACTCTTCTCTACCCTGTTTTGACCCCATTCCCTCTCCCTCCCATGCTGTATGCCTCAGATCTGTGGTCAGTTTGCAAGTTTTTTCTTTTTCCTGATCCTTTGTTTGGTTTCTCTATATTCCACATATAAATTTAACCCTCCGATATTTATCTTTTTCCTTCTGACTTATTTTGCTTAGCATAATCCCTTGAGCTACAGCCATGTTGCTGCAAATGGCATGAGTTTATCTTTTTTGATCCTAGGAATCTACCCAAAGGACACAAAAACACTAATCCAAAGGAAACCTGCACTCCTATGTTTATTGCAGCACTGTTTACACATATAACTTTTGACTTCCCTAAAACTTAACTGATAGCCTGCTATTGACCAGAAGCCTTACTGATCGTGTGAATAATAGGTTAGCACATGTTTTGTATGTTATATATAATATAAACTGTATTCTTACAATAAAATAAGCTAGAAAAAAATTAAGAAAATCACAAGGGATGTATATAGATATATAGATATATATCACTACAATAAGTTGGCATTGTCTCTAAGAAAATTTTTGTATAATTGGACCCACACAATTCAAACCAGTGTTGTTCAAGGATCAGCTGTATATAGCAGAGTCTTTCGAGTCGGCTTCTCTTAGCAGAAGAGAAAAATAAACCACTGATTTGTGTTGTATAATCCATGTTGCATGTATCAATAATTTGTTCCTTTTTATTGAGGATTTTTCCTTTTTATTTTGGTTTTTGAGGTTACCACAGTTCACCCTTTCTCCAGTTGAGGGACATTTGGATAACTTCTAGTTTTGACAACTACCAATAAAACCACTGTACACGTTATCATACAGGTGTTTATGTGCACATAAATTTTCATTTCCCTTGAAGAAATAGGGTAGGTGACTTTTGGGGAAAGACCCTGAAATAAATATGAAAACAAACCATGGAGATAGCTGAGGACATTTTGCATATCCTTCATATTGTTATTTAGCTAATAAATAGGTTCATGCTGCAAAACTGATCTGTTTGGTATTTTTTCTTATTTGAGTTATTTGGATAAAGTGGGAGTATAAATGCAGGACAACTTTGGTTGGTTCATTCATTTGTTCATTCATTCATTGATCCATTCAACAAACATAAAAAAATGAAAGCCACCAACCCACAGTCTGTTACCCAAAGGAAGCCTGAGACCCTTGGATCCACACCAAAGGCTAATTTTAGCTGGCTTATCTGATATCATTTCCTTTCTGAATTTCCTGACAGTTAGGGTGAGAGAATAGTTAGCGAGTTTGGGGTTAGCATCATTGAAATGAGCAATGGAGGCTTAGGAATTTTTAGTCTTTATCTGCAGAGGTTCTAGGGACCTTGGAGGTCCTTCTGAGAACTGATATTCATTAGATAATGAGGTGTTCTGAATTGGAGTGCGGGAATCTCTGTAAAGACATATTCAAATGGACCCTCTCTGGATAAGCAGCCAATGCGCAAGCCCACATCCTCCCAGGTTTTAGGATGTCTGTGAAAAGCAGAACTGACAGAAAATAACCTGTCTACTTCTTTGTTTCAGGTGATGCAACTGTGAAAAAGAAACCTACCCCCAAGACACCTCCAAAGGCAGGTAATTGGTCACAGCACATTTGGGGACAAGGAAATTACTCACCATGAGGGATTTTTCCTTTGTCTCACTGGATTGACCACTGGGTATGTGGTCCCAGAAATACTCTGTCCCCATTTAAACTCTGCATTAGTCAGGGGGAGTTTTCCTGGAGGGTCTCTGCACAGCCTGGTCCCCCAACCTCTTCTATTACTTACCTGCTTCTCTGTATGGACAGCATCACACAGCACTACTTTCCCATCCCTTCTGCAAGATTCTGCCCCACCTTCTGCCCTCCACTCTGTTCTCTATGAAGGTGAGCCACTTTGTGCTTCTTGAATGCTCTGCTGTGTATGTCCTTGTCCTACAGAACCTTTTCTTTTTTTCACTGAAAGACATTTGAGGACATGAACCATATTGCACCTGTCAGCCAGGGTGACCTGGAGGTTAGAGAGCAAGGTGCTTCTTAATTAATAAAGGAATTAAAGTTCAGATTTTAAAAATTAGGGTAAGATGCAAATACCAGCAAATGGAGAACGATGTCATGTGAATCAGAATAAAGAGATGAACAAACTTAGCTCATCCATCAACTTGGGTATCCTGGAGCAACCACCACAACCCATGGTCACCCCGAAGAGCCCAAAGGCAGGAGAGCAGCCACAGAGGATATGAACAGCAGCAGCAGATCAGAGTGTCCCAGGCTTCCCGCTTTCGGAGCTCATGTCTCCCCTTGTCCTCTCCCAGCCATGCCCCCTCAGATCATCCAGTTTCCTGAGGACCAGAAGGTACGTGCAGGAGAGTCTGTGGAGCTGTTGGGAAAAGTGGGAGGCACCCAGCCCATCACCTGTACCTGGATGAAGTTTCGAAAGCAGGTGAGTAACAATGGGGAGTGCCTGAGAATACCCCTACACAGCCTCCGGGTAGAAAGGGGTGAGAAATACTGTAATGGAGACAGCATCGCTTTTCATCACGGGGGTCTTAGAAATGGGAGTACCCTTACCCGCCCAACACTCACCCATCAAATCTGAGCTCTCGGTAACCTTTTCTTTAATCTACCAATAACATCTGCTTTCTAGAAACTTTGTATACTAGAAAAAAGTATGACATAGAAAAAAGGAACTACCCAGAGCTTCCACCTAATTTTGATATTTCAGTCTAGAATCCTGTTCATAGTCAGGGAAATCAAGTCAGTGACCTAGACGAACTCTAAGAGTCTGAGCTTTCTGAGATTCTGTGCCAGCCCACTGATCCCTGATGTGGTGATAACTTTAGCTTACCATGTGCTGAAGGGATAAAATTGAATCGAAGTAGATAAATTATATGTTAAATGGGACTATGGTGTACTAGCCCAGAAATCAAGCTACCATTTATAATAGTTATCCTACAAAAATATTGGGATTTCTGAATAACCAGCTACTAAAGGGCCTGGGGAGGCCTGCATTCCACAGCCCCATGCTGGTGTGTGCTGTCGGCAACCCTGCAACAACCTGGCCCAGATGAGCACCTCTCCACACAGGTGTGAGAGTTCCTCTGAGCCCCTGTTGTTCTATTTCCCAAGCACTCAAATTGTCCTAAGATCAACACATAGGAGGCTAGACTTAGGAAGGAAAGGAGGGTTTGTCTCGAAAGATGAAGAGAGCTGCCTTGTCATCCCAAAGCAGGCTTGCACTGAGCTGTGTCCGGGTGAGTGTTATCTGATGTGAGAGAGACTAGCATCCCTTTCCAGAGACATTTAACCAAGCCCCAGCTCTGTCCAACAGAACTTTCTGTCGTGATGGCTATGTTCTGTATTATCCATTGTCCAACATGCCCAAATACCAGTGGCTATTGAGCACTTGAAATGTGGTTGGTGCAACTAAGGAACGGAATTTAAAATTTTAATTCATTAAAAATTGCAATAACAGCTTTGTTGACATACCGTAAAAGTCACCCTTAAATGTGTACAATTCTGCATGTTCAAAAGTTGTACAACCATAACAATGATCTAATTCCAGAACATTTTCATCATCCTAAAAAGAAACAGAGCCCATTAGCATCATTCCTCTGTTCTGCCACTTCCCCCAGACTCTGGCAACCCCTAACCTACTTTCTGTCTCCATGGATGAGCCTATTCTGGACATTTCATATAAATAAACTTTCGTGTGTGGTTTTTTCTAATGTAGCATAATTTTTCAAGTCTCACCCATGAATCAGTACTTCATTTCTTTTTATGGCCAAATAATATTCCATTGTCTGGATATACCATATTTTCTTAATCTGTTCTTCGGTTAATGAATATTTGTATTATTTCTATTTAATTAATTAAACTTTATGTAACCACATGTGACTAGTAGCTCCAGTAGTCTGAAGCACAAAAAAGGTCAGAACCCCCTGGAACAGGCTTTGTATATGACTTCGCTCTATCATCCCATCTCAGAAGGACACTCCAAATCTGTTCTGGAGTGGTAAGTGCAGACAGAATTCACCCCTGACTCTGCACAACACCTCCCTGCCCACCCCAGATCTGGACCCCTCAGGAAAGCTTGGCTCCAGATGTAGCAAAGGATGGGCACTAAGGAAGCAGAGTCAAGATGAGGGAGAGCCCCACAGAGTTTGTCCAGCTGCAACTTTTAGGAAGTGAGGAGTAGGGGATGGAACCCCTTTCTTTGCTGCCATCTTCAATAGCTGTCCCCTTCTGACCCCAGATTCAGGAAAGCGAGCATATCAAGGTGGAAAACAGCGAGAATGGCAGCAAGCTCACCATCCTGGCCGCCCGCCAGGAACACTGCGGCTGCTACACACTGATGGTGGAGAACAAGCTGGGCAGCCGACAGGCCCAGGTCAACCTCACCGTTGTGGGTGAGTCTGGGGATGGGCAGACTGGAGGGCAAGGGACAGGGAAAGTCTCAGGGCTTCCTCACCCAGGGGTCTGCTCCTTCCACACCCATTCTGTCTGCCCACAGCCTTGTTCTCCTGCATCCCTTCTGCTCCCACACTATTGCTGCATTTCATGCTGGTGGTGGATTCCAGACCTGCCACCCTCCCCCCACAGCATTTCCTCTTCCATGGACCCCCTCCTGGCTTCTCTTTCTTTCTAGCCTTTAGAGACCCTAAGCTCCACTACTCCAGGCCCTCTCCTGCTAGCACCTGTAAGTCCCTCTCCTTCTAGGTCGTCCTCCCAATTGCCTTTCTCCTGCTCTTCCCCCAGTCGCCTTGCAAATCTTCACCTTGAATCAGTGCTGCCTTCAGACTTCACTGCTCCTAAACCTGATTTGGGGATCCTATCCAAAGATCACATCAACCCACAGACTGGACTCTGCCAAGGTCCAGGCTCAGCACAGGCATCCATGCTAGTCAGTGCACTCTTCCACTGTCTGTGATCGCTTATCATCCAGCAGGCTTCGGCATCCAGCTTCTCTGAAATGAGAGGCATCAGGCTCAACTTGGTAGCTCTCCGCCTGTGGATGTCTCTTTAGCTGTCCCCATGCTGACTCCGCCTCCAGGCTCAGTGTGGCCCACCTTTCTGCCACCTTAGACTG
This sequence comes from Talpa europaea, assembly GCF_964194135.1. NCBI lineage: Eukaryota > Metazoa > Chordata > Mammalia > Eulipotyphla > Talpidae > Talpa > Talpa europaea. Next base: position 103,848,699 of record NC_140070.1, on the reverse strand, counting down.
TTCCTGCCCTCTGACTCCAGTCTCTGACCTCAGGCTCCACTCCCCACCTTCTCTCTTGTCTTCAGTGTCTCTTCCTTTCTTCCATAAATGTTGCTGGTGTTCTCCCATCTTAGCCAAAGACACAGGCATGGAGAGATATCTTGTTTCCCTCTGGCCACGCTGCCATCTCTTTGTCTCTTGCTCTTTGTCTTCTGCTTCTTCACCTCACCTCCCTGCAGGCCACCCCACACCTTCTTGGTCTGTTGGGACTGCCCTTCTGAGGTCACCATGACCTCCTAATCCTAAATCCACTCCCTTTCTCTGTTCTTATACCTCCTGGTATTGAGTGGAGTCTGCCTCCAGAATGATCTCACATTCACTCTTTCCTCTCCATCCAAATCACTTGTTTTTCATGCCCTGCTCAACTCTCTTCTGAAGTATCAAGCTGGCTCTCTAGCTGGTCTTCTGCTGTCAGTGGCACTAGGATGGCGGAGGACGGGGCAGGTGCAGGGGCAGACAGATGGCGAGTAGGCTGTGACCTTGTGCATTTGTGGGCATCATGTGTGGCGTGTGAAAGCCTTTGACTTGATATTTATTTACCTGACACAGCTTTTCTTTTGTTTCCTTAGGCCAGGGGAACTGGCCAGTGTACTAAGAGGTTGGGAAAAGAGGTTTCTCTTCTGTAAAAGGCAGGGGGAGGGCCTCCCCGGTGGCGCAGCGGTAGAGCGCTGGGTTGCGAAGCTACCCGCAGCCTCTGCGGCGCCGGTTCAATCCCCGGCTTCTCCCCGGCCACCGGTGGAGGGTCCCACATGGCGCGCAGACATCTCCTGCCGCCCGCTGCTCCCCTTAGCAGTGTACTTCGGTCCTTCTGCCTGCTCTGCTCTCCGCTCTGGCTCTGGTGAATTCTCTCACCCTCCCGCGCTTCTGACTGTACCCAGTGCATGTATAAACAAAAAAAAAAAAAAAGGCAGGGGGAACCCTTTGCTCACTCTTTCTCTCTGTAGTGACACTGATGCTAATTTCCATCAGTTCCCCTGAGGAGTCAGGAGCATTAGGAAGGCTGTCTTATCAGTGCTAGTGGTCCGCTTTGCTTTTACATCTAGACCCGCATCTGAAATACTGATTTGGCTCCACAGCCAAGCCCTGGTTTCCAGTTCTCCTTTGTATTCTCTCTGACCTGCCCCTGCTTGGAGAATTTGGGGTGCACTCCATTGCACTGCCTTTTTGTGACTCGTGCCCCCCCACCCTCCTGCTCTGGCCAGTGCCCGTGCAGTGCCCACACACTCCCTCCCCACCACTACTGCATGGGCTGCAGTTCTAGCCTTTTATGGTTTAGTTTCTCATTCTCTCGGCCAGTGCTGACAGGGCCATTGGCGTGGCTGCCCGCCAGCTGGCAGGAGCAGCATGTTAAATGCCGTCCTGGGAGGAGAATGGAATGGAGGGGAACGGGCTTTCTGTCTGCCTCCCCCACTTAGAGCTAAGAATAGAATTGCTCAATAAACTGAGGACTTGCATTGATGGCTACAGCAAAGCCACATTCATTCAAAGCCTGTGGATTTAGAGTTAGTCCAAAGTAAACCTGGATTAAGCCCAGCTTTACCTGTGCATCTCTAGGGACATCTGTGCATTATCTGATTAGGGTTTATTAAGTAGATGTAAAATGTAAATGATGAAGCAGGAATTGTTTGGCCTGCTCCAGACAGTTTGCAAGCACTTTGGAGACATCCACTTACCGGTCAGCTAACAAAGGCCAATCTGATAGGCTTTTACTTGTTAGCAGTAAACCGCTCTTACTCTGTGTTCTTTAAAGTCCCCTTTCTTTTCTGCTAGTCTGTGACTCCTATTTTTCAAACGGGTACTAAGAAATGGCCGTTCCCTCCATGAGTAAACAAATGATGTTCAGATATTTTGGAAGCTTATTATTACCATATTTTAAAAGGCAGCCCAGGGATTATGTCTCAGAGAGCCATAGCCTTGGCCGGGGGTGATGCCTGTGCCTCTTGCTGCAGCCGGGGCTGAGGATGGGGCTGCCTCTCAGGCAGAAGAGAGTAGCTCAAGCCAGATGCTTCCTTCTTACAGTAACTTGTCCAGCACAAAAAAAAAAACGGCTCTCCTCATACCTTTAAAAAACAAAGTGGAAAGAACCTGAACTACCCCAAAATCCCCAAATACTATCTGAGCCTGGAATTTGCATGATTTTTATGGCAAGAGATTTCCCTTTGTAATGTTTAGCTTAGACATAAGCAAGATGCGTTCTTGATCTTACTCTGCCTGATAACCTAGAAAATAACACACCCTGGAGTAAGGGTCTGGAGGTTTTTGGAATCTTCTCCTGGCTCTGCCACTGATTAACTGAGTATCCTTATCAAGTCAGGAGCCTTAACCTCCTAGCTTCCAAGGGTTGAGGGTCTGGTAGGCAGCTCCGGGGGACCCTTTCAGCCACTGCTATTACCTAAAAGCCTCAGGCAGCTACTGAGGTCTATAAAGGGTGGTCCCAGTGAGGGTGGTCCCAGCCAGGCATGTCCAGAACTCAAGGGTTGTGACTCTAGTGAGAAGCTTTAGAGATGAGGTGAGAGCTTCCATTTTCCCAGGAGTGAGAAAATTTGCTGAACAGAAAATCCTGGAGCTGGTGCCGTCAGAGACCCTTCTCTTAGACTCAGCATTTCCCACTCTGTCGTTCAAGTCTCCAGGGAACCATGGGAGAATTCTGAGGAAGCTTGGAGCTGGGGCCCCTAGACACTGAGCCCGCCTCTGCTTTACCAGTCCATGCCCAAGCTAAGTGCCTCTATGGCTTTAGCATGGAGCAAAGGCTCTTGGGAGCCCTGTTCTGAAGGCATCTGTTCTGATGGGGTTCACCCCTGGATAGCCCAGCCTCTGTGTGGGGCTCTGTGGGTGGAAAGAACAGAGAGCCTCAGGTGCAGCCCATAGTCTAGGGCTGGCATGGGGGTGAGGGCAACAAGGGGCTTCCAGTGTCTTAAAACTTCAATTTTGGGTCTGTTCTGAACACCTTTGTTTGGTACCCACTTCCTTAAGAGCACTGAAGTATTATTTGGAATTCAAGTTTCCTTCCCCAAATTCTGCACCTTTTCTTGTGGTACAAGGGGTGACGTTGTCCTGGTGTCAGTTCTTTTCTGTCCTTCAGCCAAGAGACATCTGTAACAGGGTAGGGTACAAATAGTACCTCTTCCACACTACCCATTTCTCAAAGTTTTCTTTTCTTGACCAAAGCAGAGGAGAGGAAATCAGTCAGTGAAGTGTTTCTGCTTTGGTTATATAAACCTACACGACTCTAAACGTGTCCGATGAGATGCTGTCCAGGCAGTTTTCTCTGAGGGAAGCAGCGAGTCTGTCTTTCATCCCTCTCTAGGTTTTTTTTACTTCCCTAGCTGGGTCTTGAAAAGACTTGAACCACTTGCCGCTAAGAGAGTTTAGAGTAATAAACATCTTCTCCAACACCAGAAATATTTCTGGAAAGACTAATATATCTTTCCGAACAGTTTTTCTAAGAGAATATATTAAACAATCAGTGAAAGTGGTTCCATTCTCTAGAGTGACTGCCGACCGACTCTGGAAAGTGGCTCTGTGATGATCCCAGTGGTCCAGGGCGAGGTCAGGCCTTGCTTGGAGGGGGTGGACAATTTCCGGGCAGTACACTGTAGGCTGAAACATAAAAGCAGCAGGACTTGGGGAGGGATGAGAGTGTGTGGATGTGCATGCATAAGCACACATACACACAGGAGAATGTGTTCTTCTCCCCCTGTGCACAGGATTATTTGCAGGAATTCTCTTTGGCCTTCTCGCCCTGCTGACAGGTAGGAGGACAGGAATCAAGTACTTTGCCTGAGACTTACAAAATTCCTACAAATAGGTACATATTGGCAGTATTTTCTAGGTGAAAAAAGACAAACAAACTTGTCCTTAGAAGTTATGGAATTTGCTAAAGTTCACATAGCTTATAAGTTCATATGGCTTAGAAAGCACAGTTTTTACTGCTAGTTTGAGTAGCTGTGCACCTCAGACTGCCTTGTGGGCATGAAGGGTGACTGATTATCTATAACTAAACCAACCACCTACAGAAACTAAATCTGAAAAATAAAAGAATTTGACTGAGATGAGCAAGTGACAAAATCAGCAAAATTCAAGAACCTCATTAAAGCATTGACTGGTGTGATTTATATAGCGTTGCTGGTTCTTAGCATTGCTGTTCTGTGTGGGATGGTGGCCAAAGGGGCTGCGTCTTATTTGTGTCCTCAGATCATTTTCCGGCCCTTAGTCAGGGGTGGTTGTGATTTGCTCTTGTGGTTTGCTTCTGAAATTCTTTATTATATTGTATACCAGACCTAAGAGGGCAAAAGAGGTACAATATGAGTAACTTTTTATTATACTATAAAGTTAGAAATAAGCTCTTTCAATAATGACAACAGTAATGGTTACTCAAGCCAGCCACATTTCTAAATATCTTTCCACAACAACCTTGTGGTCCAAGTGCTATAATTATCCACATTTACAGATGAGGAAACCAAGGCACAGAGAGATTAACAAGTAGCAAATTGAGACCCAGCCATGTTCAAACCCAGATTTGCGTGTTACACTGCATTGCCGGCATTTCCCTAGTCCCAGAAAAAGTGGAGACTGCCCCCTGGTCATGTCACAGGTCACTGGCCTCGGGCCCAAAGACAACACACACACACACACACACACAAGCACACACTGAACTCTCTCTCAAAACATATTTTTGATGAGAAGCAGTCCACGCCTTCTGAGCAGCTTCCTAAATCTGTTTACTCTGAGGAATATGTTTATGAGTTGGGCAAAGTACAGGAAATCATGACTTGTAGACTGGAAAACTAGCCAAAAAAAAAGTTTTTTCAAGCAAATATGTATTCGGGGGCTGTCCCTATATGAGGGTTTGGGCATGGATGTGCCCATGTGAATGAGGGTAAAAGCCAGGACCCAGGATGTTGGCTTGGATTCTCTCAACTTCTCCAAAAACAGAGATAACTTAAAAACTTTTTTTTTGGTGAAATTCTCAAGCGTTTCGGTGACATTGTGTACTTCTCTTTTCCCAGACAAGCCAGATCCGCCAGCCGGCACACCTTGCGCCTCTGACATCCGGAGCTCCTCCCTGACGCTGTCTTGGTACGGCTCCTCGTATGATGGGGGCAGTGCTGTCCAGTCCTACAGTGTCGAGATCTGGGACTCAGTGAACAAGTCGTGGAAGGAACTAGCCACGTGCCGCAGCACGTCATTTAATGTCCAGGACCTGCTGCCCGACCTCGAGTACAAATTCCGTGTGCGGGCAATCAATGTGTATGGAACCAGTGAGCCGAGTCAGGAGTCGGAACTTACAACAGTTGGAGAGAAACCAGAAGGTAGGCTGCTCTCGCTTCATTACTGACTTGAAATAAATGTACATGAATTACTTATGTGTGTACTAAGGGGAACCTGGAGGAACTAAGGAAATGGCTATGATGACTGGGAAAGTCTTTTGGGATCTTGATTTCCAAGGTTGTGATACTGCCGTACTAGAAAAGAAGGACATGTGATCTTTCAAAACACTTAAGCCAGCAATTCTGGCACACTGCCCCCAGGGGGTGGTGGTGTGTAATCAGGAGCATGGTCTCCAGGACAGGAACTGAGGTTCCCCCTTCTTCTCTCCTCCCTCCTTTCTATGTGAACAATCAGTGTCAGGTTCTTGGAACACAAAGACAGATAAGAGAGAAGCTTAAAATCTAGCTAGGAAGATAGGCATCTGTGTAGAGACAGCTAGCTAAAGAGATGGAATTATCTTAGTACAGCAGTATAAAGGAAGAGCAAGGACACATGCAGACAGATGAATAATTCTACCATGGAGGTTGAGGAAGCCTTCCTGGAGGAAGTGACACTTTCATTGAGTCCTGGTAAAAGGAATAGGATTTCAAGAGGCAAGGAAGTAAAGAAGAGGCATTCCAAACAGAGGAAGCAGCGTGAGCAAAGGTACAACATAATGGAAATGCAAGCCATTTTCAAAAGCTTATGTGTGGCTAAGGCATATACTGTAAGGCAGAACAGGAGGAAGCAACACTGAATTGGCAGATTAGGTAAAATTATGAAGTTGACCAATGAATTTCAGGCAGGGGATTGCTGTGACTGGATCTAATTTTTTTTTTCTAACAGGAATGGAGGGAAGAGAAGAGGCTTGCTTGTCAAGTGTAGCCTGGCCAGCACCCTGGGGTCCTGAGAGTCTCGACAGACTCTCAGCTCCCCATTCCCTCAATCCCTTCTGACCATTGATTTTAACATGATCCAACCCTGGGGCCCAACCTCTTCGAATTAGTGAGCATATGAAAATTTGAGATGTTCTGGAGTAGAGGAGGGCCCTGAGGCTGGAGACAGCCAGGTACCAGTGGGATACCCATGGCAATCACCCAGGAAAATCAGGGCAAGAACATGAACTAAAGCTTCAGGAGGTAGACCTGACCATTCTTGATGACTTTGGGTAAGGAGTTGAGGGGAAAGGTTAGAAGAGTTTAAAGTGACTCCCAGTTCCTACTCAAATAACTAATGCAAGTTCAATCTCCATTTGGAGGTTTGTGACTGACCGATGGCAGTTAGCACATACATGCTGACTATATTGGAAACACTTTACCTGCATCATTTCCTTCATCTTCATAACTCAATGAAGTACATACTGTTATGACCCCATTGTTCAGATAGGGGAAATGAGGCTTAGTGGGGTGAAGCTGCTTGCCTAAGGTTACCATTTGCAATGGTGAGTTGAAGCTTGAACTCAGAGCTGTCTGCCCCAACACCTGTGCACCTTTGGTTAGATTAAGGGTGCAATAAGACTGCCTCCGAGCTTCCTGACTCGGGTGCCTTGGTGGTTAGAAGGCAGGGATTTGGGGGAAGGTTGGAGTTCTGGTTTCAGACCTGCTGAGTTGTTGTGTGTGAGGGAGCTCCCCAGGGAGTCATCTTCAGACTGTTGAACTGTTGTGTCTGGAGCACAGGTGAAAGACTTATGCTAGAGCTACGGATTTGGGACCCTTCACTACTTTGTGGATTATTGATGGACATCAGACAAGTTGATGATAGAGAAAATCAATATTGATAGGGAAACAAAAGAGCCTCTGAGACCAGAAGAAAGGACTGAAAGGGGAGAAAACCCAGAAGAGGCTGGAGTCATGTTGCAGGAATCTAAGGAGTGAGTTGCAAAGAAGACTCAGTGAGCTAAATAAAGATGAAGAGATGAGGACTAGGAAAGATCTCTGGATTTAGCCCTTGGATATGTAGTGACCTTTGAGAGCAGACTATAGAGTTTCCAAAGGGTAGAAAATGGCTGCCCAGGAGTTAAAGAATAAATAGAAGGAAAAACCAGGGGTAGAATATATTGTTTCATGAAGTTTCACGTGAAGAGAAGGGAAAACGTGCTATGAGTTTAAGATAGAGAAAAGATTAGGGCAGAGCGGAAGGTGAGGGACACCAAGAGGACAAGCTCTTGGAGAGAGGAGGGCTTCCAGGTGAGAGGTGGGAGAAGATGGTGGGCGATTAAGAACAGAGGGTTGGACAGGCACAGTTCTTGACAGCACCACCAGGGAGGCATCGTGAGTATGGAAACATCGCAATCGCATACCCCTCTTTTAGTTTTATAAAGTAGATATAAAATAGACAGTCAAACCTCACACTCTAATTGAATGAGGATTCCAGAAAGAAAGTTAGGAGGATGCCAATGGAAAACACAAATTTGCAATGTTGCTGGTGCAGCACTGTCTTGGGGCCCTCACCCACGGAACCTTAGAAATACAGGAGAGCAGGTCTTGAGAGTTTCAGTGCACGTGGAGGTGTGGCTCGTGCCCTCCCACCCCCAGCTCGGGCCTCCGCATTCATGGCACTCCCGGCCACTGCCACTCACACAAGTCTGGGGTAATAGAGCCGCTGTTGCTTCCCTGCGACATGAGCAGAGTGGGGACGCGGGGCAGGAGCCATGCGGCTCTGGACAGGTGGCCTCTCTCTCCTTCCCTGTAGCCCGTTGAACCCATCCAGACTCCCCTCTGAAGGCCCCTCCTGTCTGGGAGCCAACAAAGGGAAATGTTGACATTGTCTGCAATCCCAAGGAAGGGTCCAGGCTGCCCGAGACTTCCAGGGTGGATGCTGCTCCCACCCCCAACCCACCTGGATTATCTATGGGGAGGAAGGGTACAATAGTTGGCAAGCTTTAAGCCTGAGGGGCAGACGAGGGGGCAGGATTCCAAGCTCAGATGCTTGTTAGAAGCCTGGGTAGGTTATCTCCCTCTACTTTGAAAGGGACAGGGCTCTCAGGGAAGCGGGTTGTGTGTTCACACACGTGAGGATGTGTGTAGAAGGAGGGTCCTTTCTCTGGAGCCAGTGGGGTGTGGTGGTCATCAAAAAGTCAGTGCTGATTAACTCCCTCCACGAAGCCAGCTCTCCACCAGAGCTCAGCCAGGAAGGTTCTTACCTTCCCTACCACCATTGCCACCTACCTCTCCTACCTCTCCCTCAGCAACTTAGTTTCCAGCCTCATCCTGACTTGTCAGTTCCATCCCTGCTAGCACCCCAGCCTTGTCTCTACTGGTGAACCCACTGTGTCCTGGGCCCCTCCTGTGTTCCAGGCACTTCCCGGGGGATACAGTGGAGGACAAACACAGAGGTCTCTACTCTGCTCCAGTGGGCCCCTTAAGCCAAAGCCAACCTTCAGGCTAGGTCCCTATCCTGACAGCTCCCCTCCCCATCTTTCCAAACCTGAGGACATGGACCCACTCCCTCCCATCCCAGCCAGGCCTTGAACTCCATTCCCACCTAGTCCTGCTCTAACTCTTAATCTCTATATCCTGGTTCCTGATTTTAATTTGTTCTACTCTATATAGTTTCTAACAAACTGCTGTGATGGAGGCTTCGTGCAGAATTAGGAATTCCTTGCAATTACAAAGCAGTTAGAGACAGAAACTAAAGGGCCCAAGATTAGCAGTTCACCCTATGCTGGGCTGCCTGCAGGGTCTCTGAGGCCCTATCTGGGGCTGGGGTGCCCTCTAGTGCTCACTGAATGCACAGCAGCCCTCGGTCCATGGTCTGACTAGACATGAGCTATGTCAGGGCCCAAGGGGTCCTCTCCCAGCGCCACTCTAGAGGCGAGACTCGTGTTTGCAGAAACATCAGAACCATCTTCCAAATGGTTCTTCCACTTAGCTCTTGGATTGCATAGCTCTCTGAATAGAAGATTTTTTAAATGCTTCTTTGAAATCCCCCCTACTGCCATTTAGTGCCTTCTTTAGTGGTCACCTGTTTTATCACTTTCACTGTTCTGCGTGAGGAGCTGTGGCCTTCCCTCGCGCCATCCCTGCTACTCCCCTAGTGGTCATCCCCCTCTCCAAAACACAATGCAGGCAGGACGAGAAAGAAAGGGAAGAAGGGCAACATATCAGCCTGGAACCTTGGTCCAAGTTTCACACACAGGAAGGGTTGCACGTAACAGAGAGTTAAAAAGAGGATCACGAATTCCCTAAGTGATCTGGATTCACAACCATAGGATCAAGAACGAATTCTGCATTTTAACTAAGAAGCGAGGCAGGAGGAGAGAGGTGGGGTGGTGTCTGTGAGGAAGGCAAGGGCACTGGGCCAGTTCTGGAATTGCATGCCCTCTTCAGTGCTAACTAACTGAAAATGGCCCTGCTGCCGGGTCGTTGGGAAGCCCCTCGTGGGCTCACAGGCTGCTACTGCTCTAAGATGCAGCCCAAGAACATCAGCCTTCCCTTTTTTCTCTCCCCTGCTGTTCTGAACATTGACTTCTTGTCCGCCGTACCAGGAAAACATGGCATGGGAACAAGAAGATAAGGGACGCCTCAGTGGGTCAGACCATTGTCTCGGATGGGGGCACCTGGGTCAGGGGGATGGGGCCTCCTTGCCAGCAATTATCATCATTATAAAAATAATAACAATAATTTTGTCTCTAACACCCAGTTCAGTGACTGGCATCCGTAGGTCCTCAATTAATGATTGCTGAATTGACTTGAATCTCTTGCTTCCCTTAAATGTTTGCTGAATTAACTTAAACATCTCTTGGGTCTACATACTGTTCCTGTGGTACCCCTTAATATGTGAGTTCTCTATGCCCATAGTCTTCCTCCTTTGTGAGGTATCATACTAAATCATTCTCTCAAACAGTGGCATGCATTAGTTCATGAAATCCACAACCCTCAGGCCAGGCGACTATGATTTTTTTAGTCATGGCTGCTTTAGACTTGTTTCCCAACTGGAGAGGCCGATTTTTTTCTGTTCATCTTCACATGGCAACCCCCTCTTTTGATGACCCTCCTGCCCCCTCCAGCACCATCACGGCTCTGACTGCCAGGGCCTCCCAGAGCAGGTGACCCCATTGTCTGCCAAAGACAGAGCAGCGATGCCATTGGTGGCTGGTGCACATCTCCCAGATGATGACCAGAACAGGAGGTTGAGCAACTTGCTTGGCTTTTAACTTATTCCCCCAGGGCTCATCACCCCAAATGCTGAGTAAGTTCTGCCTGACACGTGACCCCACACCTGCCCTCCAGCTACAGTGCCGCAGGCACATGCTGCCTCTGCAACTCTCACACACCCCTCTTAGCTCTAAGATATAGACAACTTGGAATGTCTGGGTTAGGTTTGCATCCAAGCAATATCTGTGCAACGCCACCATTCGTCTATGAGTACCCATTTACTGCATCCTTTTGTATTTTCCGATGCAGTTTCCTTTCACTGACAAAATGTTCCTCTCTTATCAGTTATGTTTAGTTTCTAAAACTAAACTTAGTCAACAGCGTTTTGAAAACTCTAAACAAATCATAGCCTCTCTTACTCCCAGTCACATGCTTTACCTCCCTTAAAATTGTTATTCAGCAAGAGGTGCTGATTTTGTATGGGAACCATGTTACTTTTTCTCAGATTACTTATGTTTCAGTCATTCATTCCCCTAAGCTAGACTCACTGTATACAAGCTGTCCCTTCTCCCTGGCCCACACCTTCTTCACAAACATTCAGCTTGCAAAGCGCTGCAAAGCTCAGCACTCACACTCTATCCCTCTGCCCTTTCTGCTCTTCCTCCTAGGAGATTCCCCCTTCCTTCCTCAGCCTGCTCTGCTGAGAGCATCAGTAAATCACACTCCCTTCTCTCTCTCTCTGTCTCTCTCTCTTTCTCACACACACACACACATACACATACACGCATGCACACACGCGTGCGCACGCACGCGCTTTTAAAATTCTTTTCCCCTCTGATTTCTCTCATCATTGTTCTATCTTTTCAGAAGCCTTCCCTTCATTCCATTTGTCTTCAAGCTCATGCAATTCACAAAGCACCACCTCTAGAGCTATCCCCAAAACCCAGAAATCACTTCCTTTCACATATGAGTAAACAGGCCCATAAAGGGAAAGGCACTTAGCCAAGGTCAAGAAGTCATCAGCCCTGTGCGGAGAAACCTATGCTAGAGCAAAGGAAAGCCTGGAGTTCTGAAGTGGCTGTGTCCTGGGGACACCTGCCTGTTCCCTCACGCCCCCACTCACTCCTGACTCATCTGCGTGAGGAGCCAGCGCAGCCTGAGTATGTCCCTCCTCGCAGTACCACAGAGACACCTGTTGTGTGACGTTACCCACCCCATCATTGTGGTCCATCATTTCCTTGAGGACACAGCTCAAGGCCTGCTTAGTTTGAGGATGACCACTCTGACTGTATGGTTGCCCCATTCTGCATCACCTCCATTCCGTATTAAGTCTGTACAGTGACCTCACGCATTAATCACATGACTGCTGGAATGGATATTTCACCTAGAGTTGACCCTTGGGCAACATGAGCTTGAACTCCCAGGGTTACATGCACTTTTTTCTCTCCATGGGTTCTATATTATATTCATGAATTCAACGAGCCATGGCTGTCGGTCAATTGAATTCTCAGATGTAGAATCCATGGGTCCAGCAGGCCAATTGCAAGTTACAGGTGGATCTTTGACTGTATTACAGGCCAGTGCCCCTAATAACCCCTGCCTTGTTCAAGGATCAGCTGTACATGTTTTTGCTTCTGAGAGAACTTGCCTCTGTGTATTTTGTTTTGTATTCCCCCCAAAACTAACAAGATACTTGGTACACTACTGGAATTCCATTTTGAAAAATTTATAAGTGAATAAATGGACTATACCTAGAAGCAATGACAAGTTGCTGACTTTCAAGCCAGAGCAGAGAGTGAGTCATTACAGTTGTCTGTAACTTCTGGGAGTCAGTCTGGGAGAGAAGTGGGGAAGGGTGTGTCTAGGGAACCACGGGGTAGAGAGGACGCAATGGAGGTGGCAGCTGGTGGAGCTGAGAAGCCAGTGCCCATCAGTGTACACACAGGCCTGCTGTGGCACAGATGGACCAACCTCACTGCAGTGCCCAGATCTCTGGGCCCTGTGGTCTCGTGCCTGGGAAGGCTGAGGCCTGGCAAAGCCCCCACATGTTGTGCTCTCAGTGGGCTGTTAGTGCTAATCTCATCTTCTCTGTCCCTGTTTGTTTCCTCCAGAGCTAAAGGATGAAGTGGAGGAAGTGTCAGATGATGGTGAGTGTTAGCAAGCTGTCCTGGGGGTCTCAAAGGCTGGAGGGGGGTGACCGAGGAGTCTGATGACTCACAGTCACCCCAACTCCCATCCTGCAGATGAGAAAGAACCTGAGGTCGATTACCGGACGGTGACAGTCAACACCGAACAAAAGGTGTCAGACTTCTATGACATCGAGGAGCGACTAGGATCGTAAGTAGACTGGATTGCACCCTCCAGTCCCCCAGGGTAAGGGAGGTGCAAATCCCACAGCATTTTCCTGTCTTTTCCCAGGTTCTGACATTTCCTCAGACTGTTTCCTACAGAATCAGGAGGGACTGACCTCAGCACCCCACAAAAGAATTCCCCACCCATGCTCACTTAGCAACTGCTCGCGCCAACTGACCCAATTCTGGGACAGCCTTGAGGGAGTCCTTCCCTCTCTGTGCCTTATTCTCCCCACATGACCAAACCAAGCTCCTGGTCTGGGTCAGAGTGACTTTAGGCTCCCTGCCATTTGGTCCACAGAGGCAGGGCCCCGTCAGTGTACACCTTCTGCTGTGCTAGCGCCTGTGTGTCAGCCGCCCTTTGGCACCTCAGCACTCACTGTGAACTCTTTGGCTCCTCCTGGGGTGTGAAGGATGCGGTGGGTTCAGACCCCAGCCCTGAGCCCATGTCACAGCCAAGCTCTCTGCTTCCACTAACTTTCTCCCTTGAGTAGTATAGCAGATGGGAGAAAAAGGCACAGACCTCAGCGTTCATGCCCAGTGGGTTCCTGGGAACTAAAGGAATAATGCCAACCTCATAACAGCTCTGTGAACAGAGCCTGCTCTTCGGTGAGCCTTGTGTCAGAGGGACAAAGCTCTCCTCAATCCATAGCGGGACGTTGAGTCCTTCCTGAGCTGACTCTGAAGGTCAGCGCTGGGCAGTGGAGGGGAAGGAAGACAACCACTCATTATCTGTCTTAGCTTCCAGGAGGACTTCTTCAACTGAACTTCATGGGTCCTTCTGTGAGGAAGGAGAGAGAAGCCAATCAGCCAGGATTGAGGCATCATCCCAGGGAGATGAGGGTCTGGAGAAACAGTAAGACCAGACAGTGCTGGGGGACGCAGGCAGACACAGGCTGGAGTTGACAAGTGATGGAAAAAGTATTTGTCAGTATCAGAAATGTGCTTCATTCATCTAGAGCACAGCACAGATTTTATCAGTGCAGGTCCAGAGCAATGATATTCTAAGTTTTATTGCATATGGTCTCTGCAACTACTATTCTGCTATTGAAACACAAAAGCAGTCCTAAACAATCTGAAAACAAATGACTATGTCTATGTGCCAATAAAACTTTATTATCAAAAGAGGCCATTTGCTAATCCTAATTTAGTGAAAAATTTGGGCTAAATTTGCCTTTCTCCTCTCCCTTTCATTTGCAGTGGGAAATTTGGACAGGTCTTTCGACTTGTAGAAAAGAAAACTAGAAAAATCTGGGCAGGGAAATTCTTCAAGGCATATTCAGCAAAAGAGAAAGAAGCTATCCGAGATGAGATCAGCATCATGAACTGCCTCCACCACCCCAAGCTGGTCCAGTGTGTGGATGCCTTCGAAGAAAAGGCCAACATCGTCATGGTCCTGGAGATGTAAGTGGCCCGCTGCTGAGCAGCCAAGCTCGGTGGGCCTGGTAGCCCACATGCCTCTCCCTCACTATCCCTCCCCGCCCCCTCCATCCTGAGATGGAGAGCCCTACAGACATAGCATGGTCTACACGACCCCTGGCAGCCCCTGTGGCCTGGGGCTGACCATGCAGAGCAGCCAGCACATCTATGCATAGCATGGTCCACTTAAAACTGGGATGGCTGTAACAAACTAGCAGAATTTTGGGGATCCTTGCCCTCTTTTCACCCTCACCCATGAAAAGGTCAAGGTTATTTCTAGTCTCCTTGGTTTCATCTAGGGGCACTCTGAAATGGCTTTGGAGCAGAAGGGGGAAGACCAAGAAATTTTCCAATAGCCTGAGAAAAAGAAGGGGCCCAGGGGGCTGGGAACTGGGAAGGCAGAAGTGTGCCCTTTGGTATCCACCTGAGCTCCCAACACACTCCTCTGTGCTCTTGACTTCTCATTCACCAAAACCAAAGAGGAGCAATTTCTGTGCTGGGTTGTACAAAGGCAGGGGGCTGGATCAAATGACCTCTGGGCAAGGCTTTCCTAGAATTCATTGTTTCCTCTAGTCCCAACCGCCCCACCACCCCTTGCACCTCTGATCAGCTAAAACACACTCACACTGGTATGTGTGCACACACACATGCACACATACAAGTATATACAGAAACATACATGTTTGCTTTGCTAAGACTGCATCCTCTTCAATGTCCATATTTTTAAAGTTTCTTTCATTTTTAAATCTGAACTTTTTGAATATATGATAAAAATCACATCAAAAAATATAAGAAAGTACACCATGTGGGGGTCCCATCCCAACCCTGCCCCCCATCTACCCTATCTCTACCCTCCTTCCCCCACATGTAAGTAACTTGTTTCTTGTTTTGTCTGTATCCTTACAAAGTTTCTTTATGGAATAAATACATACATAGCCCACAGTAGCCCTGTGGACTGCAACTTTTCACATTTATTCTAGAACAAGTTGCTTGGTCCGGGCCATGTGGGCATGTGAGGACATGTGAGAAATGTTTTATCCTTAGATGCTGTTAAACCTTGAGGAAGTTTACGATACATGATGTGTGTGTGTCATTTTCCACCCTTTAACAATAAGGTAACTTTTTTTTTAATTGTATTACTTTTATTGAGCTGACAGTTTACAGCACTGCCAGTGATTTTAGGAGATAGGTCCACACCTCTTCTGATGGATGTAAGCACACCACCCCCCACCCCCCGCTCCAAAGCCCCCAGAGTCCTCCACTACAGTCCAGTAGGCCTCCTTCCTGCTTCAGAAGGAACTTGTACTCATTATTCTATACTTCGCTTTTTTTGTTCACTTGGAGATAGTCCCGTGTCAGCAGCTAGTGAGTATCCTCATTCTCTAGGCTCTACGGGGCTTCATCTCTCGCCAGTTCCACAGTTGAGAGAAGTAGTCTTCTTCTGCTGAGTCACGTGGTTTCCAAACTTCTGCTTTTACAATCACTGTTTACAACCTTGTATGTACATCATCTTTTCACTCATGCCTGTATACATCTGTCACATGAACCCCCAGAAGCATGGGAGTGCTGGATGAAAGGGTATGTGCATTTAAAATTTTTAGAGATAGTATGAAATCGACGTGGGCGCCCTAGAATTGCTCGCCCTGAGCCTAGGACTCTCAGTTCTTTGGAGAGGACTCTAAGAACACCTTGGCATGCTTTCCCAAGAAAGGTGGGACCAGGCTTGAAGTAGGAATGGGGAATGAACCTTTTCTCTCCTTTCACCCTGCGGATGTTTCAGGGTGCTTTCTTCTCACTGCTATTTCTGAAGGAATAGCAGAGCTGAGATTTGGGTTTGATGAGCCTCCCTTGAATCTTCTTTCTGCCCTTATCTGGCAGGCAACCTTGAATAAGTTATTCAACTGTGCCAATCCAGAGTTTTATTATCTATGAAAAGAGGATACGAACCTCCTCGTGAATGCTGTGGGGCTTAACTAGAGCACAGTGCTCTATAATTGGGGCTATTCTTAGTAATAAGATGCATTGAATTTTTCTGTACCCTGCTCTTTTTTCCACTTAGAATTATTTTGTGAGCATTTTAACACCCATTTATGTGTTAGAGAACAAATCCTACTATTCAGGTTTGGTGTTCTAAGTTAAGTTCTATTCCTGCTGAGCTCTGCTTTTGTGATTGTCAAGTCCTTCCAGTGAGAAGAGGTATTTGGATTAGACTCTCCTGTTAGTGGAACTCTCCAAGAGTCACAGAAAATCTTCATTCAAATCTGGGAATATATTTTCAGCTCCAAATTCAAACTTAGCTCCCCACTTTCAGAAAAGGTCTAGGCCATGCCTGTGGCTTCACTCACCGTGTCCTCACAATGGCCCTGTGGGCTGCAACTTTTCACACTTATTCTAGAACAAGTTCCTTGGTCCAGGCAGTGTGGGCATGTGAGGACATGTGAAGAAATGTATTATCTTGAGATGTTAAACCTTGAGCAAGTTCGTGAGAAGATACAGGGAGGGGGAAGGAGGCAGCCAAGCCTGGGTAAGGCCGGCAGCAGCACCAGTGGGCAGAATACCATACTTAGCTTGGAATTGGGAGTTGGCAAGCTGGATGGAAAATGTTGGGAGGAAACTTAAGGCTTCAGCTGGTCTGGCTTTCATCCCTCCATCCCCCCACACACACCTCCCCCAGGGACAGGAGCAAGTCTTACTCAGGCAGATGCCCGAGGATTCGCCTGCACTCGGGCTAAGGACCATGCAACTTGACAGGAGCCCAGGCAGAGAAGAGGAAGCAGATTCATACTCAGGCTGTACTTCCCTTCCAGATGAAAGGAGTCTATCTCTGAGAGGGGTGAGGTTCGGCAGTACAGTTTGCTTTTTTGTTCATTGGATGGAAAAACTGAGTAGTACCTGGTAATAGAGAAAAATGAAAATGAAATCCTAGTTCCCAACTTTCAGTTCAGTTGCCTCAGACATAGTAAGATCAGAATGAACAAACCACCCTTTCTGACCTCTGATGATGGGACAAGTGTCCACCACCATGGCGGTGTTGCTCTGAGACCTGGGTCCAGGCTCCTGGCCTGGAGTCTGGGCTTATCTTCTTGGGAGTGTTTGGGACATTCCAAGTGATACTTGGACCTGAGCACTGAAACACATGTGCAGGTAACTCAGAGTCTCACGACCCACCTCACCTTGTGCTGCCACTGGCAACAGTGGTCAAAGAACTTGCAACTAATCATATGACAAGGAGTGCAGGTGTATTGGGTCCCCATGAGGTCTACAGTTTCAGTGATAAATTTGATCCCTTGGGATAAGCTAATCTTGGTGGTAGGTATTAACTTATTCACTCATTTACTCACTGACAATTTATCAAGCACACGTTTCCTCTGGCCCAATCTTGGCCCTTGACATTATCCTACCTTTCCATCAAACCAATACTTTGTACTCATAGTCTTGAGCATTTTGAGAAAAACCTATGGAACCATTAATCCTGTTTGTGTGACTCCTTCCATCCTAGAAAATAACCACAGAAACAGTTTTCTAAATATATTAAGTCTATTTGAATGGGTTTGAATCTATATTGAATAAGTCACTAGAAATGCAGCCGTAATTACCTCCATGACTCACATTTCTACCTTTCATTGCCTCAGACATTCCAAGGGCAAATAAAGGTTACTTGCTCTTCCAGAATATTTATGTTTAAAAGCAAATGTCTCGGGGCACCTCGTCAGTTGCCAGGTATAAATAGGGTCTAGAGATCAGCCAGACCTCTTTCAGACACATTCACAAACAAGTTGAAGACAAGGCAAACTTGGTACAAAAAAAATGCAGAGACAAGACTATGGAAACCCAGTGAGGGAAAGATCATTTCACATGGGGAAATCCAGAGTGATTTCTCAAAGAATGAGAATTTCAGGTGCCGTCCCAAGGGTGGTGATTGAGTAAGTCAGAATTTCTCAAATATGTCTGATGATAAGAATGACTTGGGGGTTTCTTACTAAAAAATGTTTCCTCAGATCTCCCCCATGATTTCCTAAATAAACCCTTCAGGGGAGACGCTCAGGAGTCTATACATTCAACAAGAGCCCCAACTGATTCTTTTTGTTCAAAACGGTTGACCATTCCTCTGAATAATATAAACCAATGTTATCACAATAAAAATTAGCACGGTAAAACAAACAAGCCGATAACAAACACTGAGCTCCTACTATGTGCCAGGCACTCTTCTCAGCACTCTACTAGTCTCCATAGCAACCCTGTGAGGTGGTGTTGGCTTTATGTACATGTTACAGATGAGGAAATTGAAGGATGGAGATGTTAAGAATTACCTGAGACCTGAGAACAGTGATTATAGAGTTTGATTTGGAGCCTTGGTGGAGAGGGCTTGAGGACAGAGGCGCCACCTGCTGGCCATCTGGCAGCCTCCTCGGGTTGTTTCTGAAGCGTCACTTCCATCGCCCCCCAGCGGCCACTGACATAGACTGACCTTGCTCAGGTCAACCTTTCCAGAAGTGAAAGCATTAGCCAAATGTGGAGCTAGACAGAGACTGGTGTGCTGGGCCCCACAGCGCACCCCTTATTGTCTCTTGTCATTGGGTCAGTGACAAGACCCACTTAGCCTGCCAGCCATAGTCGAACATTATTAATATGTGCTGAGCAGCCTACTGGGTACCAGGTGTGATTCTTTACAGAAGCTTCTTTATTCCTAGCTCTGTGAGGTAGGGGCAGATATAAGGAAACTGGGACTCAGAGAGGTTAACTTGTCTAGCTCACACAGTTTGTTGAGCTCAGCTCTTTTCCTTCATCATGATGACTCCCCTTAGAAGAGGACTGGCCCAGTGTGAAGGCCACCCAGCCTTATGCAGCTGGCAGACCTGCAGGCCATTGTAGAAAAGAGTTCACTCACATCTGGATGTTACATAGGTTACCAAAGAGATGCTTTAAACTTTCTGAGTGGAGAGCAAGGAAGGTGGGTTTGAGGGCTGGGACAGGGGAGCAGAGAAGACCCATGTGACTCAGACAGCAAGTCTTTGTGTTTGCACTAAAGGGCAATATGCCAGCTGGCTGAAGTTCCTGGGGCAGTCCTTAGCAGGAGATGCCTGCTGTGGGCCCCAGAAACACTGTGGCCATGATCCAGAGTCTGTTAGGAAGGATGTGCTACACTTCTAGCCTGGGCAAGGAAGCAAGAGAGACAAGTTACTTATGGCTGGAAGGAGTAAACTGATACTATAGGTCTAGCCAGAGTAAATAAATCTATCACTAGGGCAAGTGTGATGGGTTACAGCCAATGAATTTTAGAAATTTTGCTGACACTCATTATTGAGGATTTTTTTCTTGTGCCTGCCTCTGCCAAACAAGTGCCTATGGTACTATGAATGATTTAAGCTTCGGTTTCCTAAAAGACATGTGCATGTAGAGTGCAGGAAGAATCTCCCTTACACACGTATGGCCATTTGGGGAAAGGAGACTGCCCAGCAGTTACCCTTTTGCTAAGGAGATCAAGTCTGGATCTCTCAGTCCATGACAGCTTCTGCAACTGCCCAGCCTGAGTGCTCCCCCTAAATATCTCAACAACTTTTGGTGTCTGCCGGGCAGGGTTCTCCAAGCAGGAAACCAGCAGGCCTAGGCCCCTCTCACTCAGAAGACTGGGACCAGTGTAACAGGGTAGTGCCCTGGGACTCAGGAAGCTACAAAAAGTGTCCAGCACCCCCAGACCCTGGACTTTCCTGCCAGTCTCCCCCGTCTCCCCAGCCTGCCTTGAGCAGCCTCCCTGCCAACTGGGCAGTGGAATCCTGTGGTCTGATGGCCCCCTCTGTCCCCGCAGCGTGTCGGGGGGCGAGCTGTTCGAGCGCATCATCGACGAGGACTTCGAGCTGACGGAGCGTGAGTGCATCAAGTACATGAAGCAGATCTCGGAGGGCGTGGAGTACATCCACAAGCAGGGCATTGTCCACCTGGACCTCAAGCCTGAGAACATCATGTGCGTCAATAAGACAGGGACCAGGATCAAGCTCATCGACTTTGGTCTGGCCAGAAGGCTCGGTAAGGCCAACTACCTCTCCTGATGTCAGTGTGGGGGGTTCGTGCTGTTTTTAGTCCACACTCTCGATATTAGAAGGCATGTGTTGAAGTTAATGTCAGAAACCACGGAGACGACTCAGGCTCAAGTTCTGACCAGGTCAGTGCGTGATGAGCTGTAAGCCCCAAGTTCCTTCCTTACCTGTAAAGTGGGGTCAGAGTCGTACTTACTCTGTAGCTGTTAAGGGAATCAATGAGTTAATAGTTAATAGAGAGGTCAGAAGAGTGCCTTGCACACAGTGAGCACTAGTGCCTTGCACACAGTGAGCACACAGTGAGCACTAGATAGGCATTTGCTCTTCATTTTTTTTATTATCACCATCTTCTCTGATACCTTTAGCAGCAGAATTGTTTTGGTGCTGGTGGCTCCCCACCTGTGCATTGTACTGTAGTGTCCAGAGCATGTTCATGGCTTTCTTCCATTTGATTCTCAGAGCAGCCTTATGGGGTCAGTGGGGAAGATTGAACCCAATTTACAGATTCAAGAAACCAAGGTTCGCAGTAGCTTTGCCCACCAGGTACCACCATGAACCAGGGAGATGCTGGGCCTGGAGTGAAGATCCCAGAGAGAGTCCAGGGTTCTCTAAAGCTCTCTGTCCCTGGTGGGAGCCATGGGTGGGGCAAGACAGCGAGGCCTTTGTTCCAGCCCTGAAGTCACTTTGGTGGGTGACTGTCTGCCTCGCACACACCTATGTCCCATGGGCCTGCATACTCTTAGATGTCTCTGTAATTGAGGAAACAAGTTCATCCTCTCTACCTCCTGGCCACCTCCCTAGGGCTAGGGCGAGCCTGCCTGAGGGGAACTGGTGCTACCAGGTAAATCTTCCAGGATACCCAGCCATAAAGAAAAAGGTGAGGACTTGAGGTCCTCATGACTGTGACCTGCCTGGCGGTCAGAACTCCATGCTGGTGGATGTGCCTGCTCTGCTTTCTCCTGCTGAAGGCCCAGTGTGGGGGGGCTGGGGTCCATTACATGCCTTTGGGCAAGAACCACCTATAATTTAAGCGAAAAGGGAGCTAAGGGCCCAGGAGCTGGCAGTGTCAGAGTCTCAGACACACACCAGGCAGCGTCCCTGGTGAGGAGATATTGTGGGGACAGTGGTATCCACACAGGCCCAGACCTGGGAAGGTTTAACATTTAGCAGGAAGGGTTCTGGTTGGATCAGAGCAGGTCCTGAGGGCTGTGAACTGCTTCAGTTTAGAATACTTGCTGTGAGCTGTGTACTTCCAAAGGCCAGATGTGGCCCACAGGCCAAAGGTTTGCCTCCCCCACTGCCAAAGAGACTCTGGGAGCTGGTGCCTTTTTTCGGGCATCCTACCAGGCATCTGGCCCTTCAAGGCTTAAAGGCACCACCTTAAGGTTAAGATTTTTCCTGACTATCTTGACAGTTTCTTGGGGGAGAGATGTGTGGAATTTGGGGAGAGGACCATGTAGGTTTAGGTCCTGGACCCCACTTGGTAAGCAAATTACTTCCTTTTCCTGGGCCTCCTCTCCCTCAGAAGGGGGTCATACCTCCCTCTTTGGGTTATTGCAAGTGTTAAGTAGGAAAGTCCTGATAGAGCAGGTAGCGGGGGTGCACAGGACAGAGTGGACGTCATCAAGCACAAGTCACATCCCTGCCCAAGGGAGGGTGGGAGAGACTGGCATGGGAAATGACCACTTGGGGTACCGGCTTTAATGCCTTCCCCCCTCCCACCTCACTCAGGACTTTCAAGATAAGGGTGCAGTTTGCAGGTTTCACTGGTGGGGCGCGTACTTGCTTCACGAGGAGGTGGGTGTCTCTGCCTCCTCGGAGGACAGAGCATCCAAGGCTCGGTCCTTGTCTGTGTCCCACCCAGATTGGGCACAATGCACAGATTGAGGGAGCCACTTGCCTGGCTCATGGAGGTTCTGGTGGCTGATCCCTCTCCCTTCTGGTTACAGAGAATGCAGGGTCTCTAAAGGTCCTCTTTGGCACCCCGGAATTTGTTGCACCTGAAGTGATCAACTATGAGCCCATCAGCTATGCCACCGACATGTGGAGCATCGGGGTCATCTGCTACATCCTGTGAGTCTCAGGGTACACGGGGGGCAGTGGAAGAAAGGCCCAAGGAGGGTCCCCAAGCTGTCCTCCTTTTGAAGGGGCCAGGATAAGTTGTGATGGGGAGCCCGGGGTGCAGGGGAGACACCAGGTCTTGAGAAGCAGTGTTTGGTCAGCTTGCTCTGTTCAGATCCAGCTGTGTGTGGCCTGGCTTGGTCCCTGGGTCCTTCTGCAGTCTCCAGGGAGGCTTGCCTCTCTGTTTTCAGCTGGTTTTCTCACTGCCACACAGCCATGATTTTCACGTCAGCTCCTGATGATCCTCAGGACGAACTTGAGAGTAGGGTGTACAGGGCCTTCTTTTTCATCTGATGTCAAGGGCACAGGCCCAGAACGTCCTGGCTGCCTACTTCCCACAGTCCAAGAGGGAGGGCAACCAGCCTTCCCAATTCACCCAGGACAGACAGGACTTTCGGTGCTGGAATGAGGACAGTCCTGAGCAGACTAGGGCCATGGTTCTCTCTATGGGCCAGAGGCTGCGCTGTGACTTATATGCTCAGTACATTTTCACAGTCAACATACCCTATCACAGGTGAAACGTAACCTATATCCATGAGAAAATGGCACTCTGCTAAGGACCCCACAGCCCTCCTCGTGCCCCTCCTATCTGCTGTCCCCCCCAGAAGTAATCATTATGCTTTTGTCTAATGTCATGCATTAGTTTTTCCCATTTTTAAACTTTGTATAAATGAAATGATACAGAAGAAAGTAGCTGGCTTCTTTTGTTCAACATTGTTCATGTGACTCATTTAAATTATTTTGAGTAGTTGTAGATTGTTGACTCTCAGTGCTGTATAGTATTCCCCTGTGTCAACATCAATTTATTCAACCATTCTATATTGATGGACTTTTGAGTAGATTCCAGTTTAGGGTATTACAAATATTTTGATACATGTGTTTTATGAATATATTTATACATTTCTGTTACATATATAATACAGAGTTAGAATTACCAACTCAAAAGAGCATTTTATTTTAAAATGAAAATTGTTTTAACTGGAGAAACGTAGTCATTTGGATAATGTGGTAGGTTGTTTATTAGATTACTTTTAAAGCTAAAACCAAGAAATAGGGAGGAGCTTTTTGAAATAATTTCAATGACTAGGGCAGCAGCCTGAAGGTGTTTGGGCAGGGGGATGCCCCGAGTTAGGAGGTCACATGGCAGGGAGGCAGGAGACCAGTGGGCATGATGGATGAGGGTCAGCCCTGCGCAGCCTCCCCAGTGTCCTGGTTCCTAGACCCACCACTGTGGGCTGCTTTGCCCTCTGGGAGTTTTCCAGATTGTTTCTCATTGCGGGAATGAGAAACATCCCAGCTAGTGCTTGTGGTGCCAAAAGTGAAAAATTAGAGCCAGCCAGATTGCTTCCTTTCCAGCGGCTATGTCAGTTCTGGAGCTGCTGCCGGAAGCCCCAGAAGAAGTTCTCTAGCCACCGCCCTTAGGGAAGCTGTTTGGGGCTGATGGTTGTCAGCCTGGGGCCATTGAAAAAAGGAGCATTCAGAGAGTTGGGGCAGGTGATCACTCATTGATTATTCAACATACCTTCCTGGAACGCCACCAGAGTGACAAGCTCTGTCCCTATAGGTGGGACAGGGCAGTCTGCCTCCTTTTCTGACACCTGCTTCCCCCTTTTACCTCCCTCCCCCTATTTCCTGAGGACTTGGTGTTCCCTGACTTCCTTTGGGGACTCCAAACCCTTCTTTGTACCCTGCCCTCAACTCTACTTCCCCTCTTTCTTTTCTCTTTCCCCCTTCCCCATCCACAGTAAACAGCAATTACTGTTCAGCCTTTCTGACTGGGCCCAGTGCCATAGATTTTCCCATTTGGTTCAGGTGTTGAGCCCCTATCATGGTCCAGAGAGCTGGGTTAGTCCCCATCCTGAGTCTAACTTCTGGGGACAGTAGAGAAGGACCTTCTCGTACCTAGTTTGCATGCAGGGCTCTTCAGATCAGTAGCCCCCCCAAGGGCTGCCCTGCCAGCTCCACCCCTGAACACAAGCGTTATCACCTGATCCAGCTCCAGCGCCTCACCCCACACCAGGCCAGCCACCACCCGCAGGTTTTGCTTTCCAGGGACTTGGGCTGTGGTTAGCACAATGAAGCCCCAGGACTCTGCTCCCTGGATCACTGCACAAAATGACACCCAGTTTTTCCTGTCAGACCCTCACCCAACCCTATCACATCTTCCCACCCTAGCATCAAATGAGTATCTGAGGCTAAAGGGATAAAATCCTAACCCATTCCTAAGCACCCAGTGGTTCTGCTCAGAGATGTGTGGTCCCCTTAGCTCATTTTTCATGCAGCTGGGTCTTTGGCTGCTGACAAAACACTGTGAAACATTGTTTCCTGATATTCAAGCCAGAGCAGGCCATGCCTTTATATCCAATTTCCTGGGCGAGGTTTTGCAGTTAAAGATTACAAATTAAGAAATTATAATACCTTGCAGTCATTACATTTGTGACTCATCAGGACAAAGACTAGTATTTGACCATGGAAAATCAACAAGAACACTCTACACACCAAGTGTCAAGTGAAGAAAAAGTAAAGTATCTAGGAACTTGCCCACACCAATACAATTTTGCGAAAACCAGATAAATCCATTAGTTATGTTGGAGAGGCGGGAAAAACCTTCCTCTACTCCCTTAAATTCAGTGAAATTGGGGGCCTGCAAATCAAGCTGACAAGAGACAGATTAACACTAGAAAAGAAAACAGATTCAATCATACGCCCATGTGTAGGAGTTCACAAAGAGAGATAGCATTCCGGGCTTATATGCTATTTTAGCAAAGAGCTATGAATTGTAGAGAAGGAACTAGATAAAGGAAAAAGGGGTTAGCACTTCTGGGGCGTAAATTATAAGAAGGTGGTTGGGAAATATGTGATACAGAAGGGTGGTTTCATAGGCTTTGTTATGCAGATAAGAATCTTTCCTCTTCCTGGCTATGGAGAAGGGAACATTCTTTGTTGTTTTTTATTTTGTTTTAATTGAGGTAACATTGGCTCACAACACTGTATGTGATTATTCTGAAGCAAAGGATCACACTTCCTCAAATGCATGCCCCCACACCACACTCCCAACCAAGGCAGCATAATCTTCCACCTTAGTCCTGGTCCCCCTCTTTTTTTCCCCTTCCACCTCCCAGTCTGTAGCCTCAATTCCACAGTCAGATTTCATCCAGTATTTGTGTTGGAGAGGGAAACACTTTTACAAATGGAAATGTATGCCACCTTAACAAAGACAAATTTATGCCCTGCTTTTATACAGAAAGAGTTAGGACAGATCAATAATCACAGTCCTTGCTCAAAACAGTCTCAGCTCAAAACAGTCCTTGTACCAAAATGGCATAATTTGGAGTGGCATACTCTGATCCCATTCAATTCAAAACTAGAAAAAAGTAGGAAGAAAGGTGAGAGGTGAGTAGTTTAATGCTCAGGCTACTATCTCTGTTGATTGGATTGATTTCTTTTTTATAAAAAGACAAATGATCCTTATATAAATTCTAGCAGTGAAGAATAAGCCCTCCCCTCCAAAAGATTTCACAAAATCCCACCACCCAGTAACAAAAATTACTAAAATCTGAACACTCTCTTTATCATCCTGCTCTGCAGACATTCCAAGTTTAATTTAGAGACACACTGGTTTACAGGGACTGTTGGGGGAGCTCCTGCAGGCAAGTTGCCAGCTGGGGCTCAGAGGGTATTTCAGATGGATGGGCTGCCAGGAAGGAGGAGAGCCAGAGGCCAGAGGCGAGGAGACTCTCTCCGACTGTGAACATTACAGAGATTAAGCCCTATCTTTGCAGGATTACAGTTCCTAATTAGGAAAGGAGGTTTACAGAGGGGACCTGACAGCATTCCACAGCAGGACTGTTTGCTTTTCCTGCAATCTTCTGCAGTTCCGGGGACTTTCTCCCTCTGTTTCAAATGGAAAATGAAAAGACAGAAGAAAGCAGGTAGCTGACAAGCAAAGTCAGGCTGCTTCTTCATAGACCACACAGGATTGTAGAGACAAGGAATGCTGGGAGGCCCCTAGGAATTCTAGCCCAGTACCTGTGGTTGATAAAAGGGGAGACAGACACCCAGAAAGGGGAAAGGAGTAGCATGTAATTGTGCAGGCTTCCTTCCCTCATTGTGATGTGGCTGAGAATGATTATCCCGTACTTTCTTAAAGTATAAATCAGTGGCTTGCTAGAAGATGCTCTAACGCCATCCACATTCTATTATTCAAAAATACAAATATGTTGATTAGGGAGCGGATTATGTTACATTGTAAACCTTCATCAAAATCATTCACTTTGCCAAAAATTCCCTTTCTTCTCTTTACAAAAGGTTATACCATGGCAAATTTTTCTCAAAATTTGTTTTATGAAACTTAGTTTTCAGGTACCTCCTAAGCTGAGGTGTCTTCAGTGCCAAATCAGCTCCAGAAGAGTTTGTGTTATTGCTGTTGACGATGGAGTCATAAGAATGTGGGGAAAGGAATGTCAGTGGAGCCTCAACTTGGGAGGTTGATGGGGTCAGGGAAGGACTGCCTACATAATTTTGGGGGCCCAGAACAAAAGAAAAAGGTAGGGTGACTTATTCAAACATCATTATGAATTTCCAGACAATGGCAGCAGAGCATTAAGCCATGAGTAGGCTCCTTCCAAGGGTGGGACTCGTGCTGTTGCCAGGCCTCTCACCCATGAGGTTGGCCCTAGGTCAGGGTGCTGGTGGGTGGCTGGCTGGTGTGAGGATGAGGTGTACAAAGGTCAGAGGTAAGGCCAGTGAAGCCAATCTGTCCTATTCTTCTTTGAGACACTTTACCATCCCAAATTTATTTGGCTTTCACTACTGGCAAATGCATTATTCTTAAGGTCAGAAATAGGTAAGGCTGTGGGATGATCCAGAAGAACCGTGTAGTATCTCTGGTCATGGGCCCCTCTTACTGTGGGCAGGTCCTAATTCTGGGGATGAACCCCACATCATCACCCAAATGTCATGTCAAGTAAGTTAAGATACAGGCTCTCGGGCCCAACCCCTGGGTGTAAATCTCTGACTGTGGGTCCTTTGCAAGTTACTTAACCCCACTCTGTCTTTCAGTTTCCTTATCTGTTCAACAAGATAATGAGTTCCCTGCATCACAGGGTAGTGTTAACATAATGGGTTCATCTAGTTTAAGCTCTTTCCCGGGTGTCTGACACAAAGTAAAGTTTGATAAATGTTTATTGTCATGATGATGATGTTGGGGAAGGAGGAGGAGTAGAAAGAGAAGGCCAAGCAGAAAAATCAGCGACCACTCCATATTTAAGCAGTAGGTTCTCCATTTTATAGACACAGAGATCAGGGAAGTTGTCCAGCGTGACCCAGTGAGAGGACAGGTTGTGTGCTTTCCCCCACTGTGGCACCTCTTGGGAAGGCTTTCTGGTTTGGCCTAAATGCCTCAGATGCACTGAAGTCAAGTGTGTATGGGCTACCACCTTTCTGATGCAGAGTCTTCACACACAAACTTGCTGAGCTCCCGGAACTGGGCTTTCTTGTTGGTGCTAAGGGCATGAAGATGAAAAATGGAGAGTGCTGGGACTGATGGGTGCAGTGAAGAGTGCTGTACCCTACAACTGTCCATGGGATAGGAAATGACTCCTCTACCTGGGGACTTTGGAGAAAATTCTGGAGGGCAGAGGTCCAGCCTGGGCTTTGGAAAGAAACCACAGAGGGAGGGCCCCTGCTGTGTACCGCGTAGTAGTCCTAACCTAGTAAACTCCTTCTGCCTCAGCCTTACCTCAGGTGGCATCAAGAGGCAGGGAGAGACACCCCAAACATTCAATGAGTGACTGAAAGGAGGCCACAAAACCCCTAGGGAACCATTCCCTCTCTTCTTTCTGAGTAGGAAGAGAAGCAGGTGCTGGGGAGTTTGGAGGTGTGGGACCTTGCCGGCCCTCAACTTTGACTCAGTTAGCACTCCCTTGAGGGGGCATCCCACCCTGCCCTCCTGCCAACCTCCCTCATTCACCCTGCTCTCCTACTCTTATCTCCTCAGAGTCAGTGGACTTTCCCCTTTCATGGGTGACAACGATAACGAAACCTTAGCCAACGTTACCTCAGCGACCTGGGACTTTGACGACGAGGCATTTGATGAAATCTCCGATGATGCCAAGGATTTCATCAGCAGTTTACTGAAGAAAGATATGAAGTAATGAAATTTCAGTCTTTTCCATTTCCCCACTCCCTGGACTGGTGTCCAGAGACAGGGTTTCTGCCTGCCACAGCTCCCTCACCTGAGGAGGGGAGGGTGGGTGTTGTGAGTAGGGGAGAGGTCTTCCAGGGCCCCTGCTCTCTCGTGCCAGATGCTCTGCTCATCTCTAGAAGCACAGAAACCTCTCTTGAGAAGCAACGCCTGATGGAGTGTTATAGGGAATGGGGCAGCCCTGAGTAATGTTTTCTTTTCTGTGTACAATGTGACCTGTACAACCCAGCTAAAGGCTCAGTGCCTCTTTTGGAATTTCAGGGAAAGTATACCATTTGTGGATCCTGACCATATCCCCAGACTACTCTGCCTTGATGTTGTTGTTGTTTCATATATCTAAATTAATTAAGAACTGCCTGCCTGGATGTGGCGGACGCCTTCTACTACGGCCAAAGTTAGGCTGAGATCCTGGCTGACTGGACTCCTGCCTCTGCCTGCTTTGTCTCTGTCCTCCCAACAGTACAGACTGAGAGGTTCCCCACCTCCACCTTCTGGGGCTGCTTATAGCTGCCCAGTGGTCAGTGAAAAAATACTTAAAACAGTCATGGACAGAGGAAGGCCTGTGTGTTCGGGTGTGTGGACAGCCTGGTCAGGCACATACTAAGTATTTCAGTGACAGAAGGATGGAGCTTGGAATTGTAGTGGAGATGAAGGACTGCTGCTGAGGACTTTCCTGGTAAGGGGAACCAGCTAAATAAAAGCAGAAAGGTGAGGACTGTGTGTGTAGGGAGAGATGCCTGCTCAGGGTAGAGGTAGGGAAAATGTCAGGTGAGAGCAGTTGGCTCATCAGGGACCTGTAAACAAGTGGTCAGAGGAGGCAGGGTCCGGCTCCAGAGGCCTGGAGGAGTTGTATGTGGCAATAAGAAGTCAGAAGCTTTGCCCAAGGAGGGTGGTGGTGAAATTGGGGGTGAGCCAGAGGGTAAGAAGGTGAGGGTCAGGCCAGAGGCTCTGCAATGGCCAGAGAAACTTCACAGCCTAGGTTCTGCTTGTCTGCCTGGGTCCCAGGGCTCCCTGAGGCTGCAGGTCACCTGGTTTCCCTCTGGGAAAGGAGAGCCAAGTTGCCAAAGGAGCAATGTTAAAGGGCTTCTCAGATGGTTCTGCCTGGTTTTCTGCTTACCTAACCACCTCTTGGCCCTTGTAAGCCATCTCAGGACCACGGTCCTCCAAAGGCTGCATTCCATACTCCTTTCTGGTGAGGTCTTTTAGAATCTTGCTGTCCCAGTCTTTGTATCAATAGGGAGGACCCAAGGAGTATCTGGATGTTATGAGGGGCCTAGATTCCCTAACAATTTGAAGAATCCTTGTTTCCAAGGTGCCACAGGAAGATGCATACCTCTTTTCTAATAATTCTTTTCCAGGAATGTTTTTTATCAACCACACTTCACTCACCAAAGATTTGGTAAATGAGGAATTGTGTGTACACTCTAATTTTCATCTAACCTTAAACTAGCTCAATAATGTGCTATGTTGGCCCCTCTACTCTCATAAAATGGTCTGATTCCAAGTATATCAAGACACTAGATTCCCACAAACTCTTAAACTCAGCATCTCTTCAACCAGAAATCTCTATCTATCAGTACTTTCTTAAGTGTTTTTCTATTATAAAAATAGATGTACATATATGTGAATATGAAAATACAAAAACATTTAAATAATCCACAATCCCCTTATCTAAAGATCACCATATTTTGCTATACTCACTACTCTCTAGTCAATTTTCTGTTTGTATTTGGTTCTTTGGACTTTATTAGTCCTGTTACAATTAAGGGCAATGGCCCTGCAGTATTTCTAGTTTCCCAGAGCTTTCAAAAAGATTAATGAGTTTCAGTGCATTTCTAAGGTTGTCATAATTCATAGGTTGTATGAGGGACATAATTCATAGGTTGTATGGGAGACATAATTCCTTGAGTTATAAGATGAGAGTTCAGAAATTTGACCCACCATCCCCCCGTCCCCCTCCCTACCAGACAAGGAGGTGGAAGAATTAGTTCTCCACAGCCCCCATGTGACCCTGGAATGTCCAGATTTGTCTGCTCCTAGCACTTACCCTACCTAGCCCCCAAGGGACTCTAGTTACTTTCTCAGTGGCAAGGCCTTCTTAACACTGTTAAGCTGGGTGCGGTGAGGTAACTCAGACCAGGAGAGGAAGAAGATCAAGAGCACAGTGATCCCAAACACAGTGGAAGGACTGGGGAGCGGGGAGTCCTGGGTGAGGCCAGGGACAGGTGACCTCCCACTTCTGATCTGACCAGCAGTTTCTGAGGTCCCCTCCTGCTCAGAAATCCTCTGATCTCTGCCTCCATCAGAAACCGCCTGAACTGTACCCAGTGCCTTCAGCATCCGTGGCTGATGAAAGACACCAAGAACATGGAAGCCAAAAAGCTCTCCAAGGACCGGATGAAGAAGTACATGGCAAGAAGGAAATGGCAGGTAATAAGGGATCACTTTGGACTGGGCCCGTCACATTTGGTGTATTCAAGCCAACCACATTACAACTTGTCCTCAACTCCAGAAAAGTTTCAGTTTGTTTTTGAAATAAACCTGGGCTAAGATTGATACTTCACATCTTGCAGCTACTTGGCAACCTTGGAGAATACAATCCCTTTAAAGATAGCCTGATGGTCTTACATTTCTTTAGAATGAAGAAGGAGGGCGCTTGATCTAAAGAGAGAGACACCATCACCACCCTCAAGATAGATTGTATGTTACCAGCTACATGTCCTTGGGCAAGTGACTTGACCTGACTCTGCCTTTTGTTCTCACCTATAAAATGATAATGGTGTCAACATCACAACATTGTTGTGGGAATCATGAAGCAATCTTCATCTAGCCTTTAGCACACTGCCTGTTCACATAGCGAATTCTTCAAAAATGATGCAAGTAGCTAGAACATATGGAGGGCTGGCATAAACATTCAAAGAACTTTCTATGCATTCCTCTTGCCTCACAGGAGATGAATACTATTACCATCCCCACTTTTCAGACAAACTAAGGCAAAGAACGTTTAGGAGAATCATCCAGGATCACTTAGTAAGTAGGAAGGCCAGGATCCAACCCCACAGACTGTATCCTAAGCACACAGCTTTAATGAGACACAAAATTGTCTCTGATTATTAGCAGGTGGATAAAATAACCATCCAAAACCACAGAGAAACTGTCATTATCTATTTGTATTACCACTGTTAGTATTATAAAATTCCTGAGCTACTGGAGGGTGTGTGGTTTCTTTACTCCAGGAATGTATAATGTAAAAGGGAACTAAGCAGATAGACAAAAAAGGACATACTGTACATCAAGAATTATAAACGATCAGTATATCTCTCCATACCCATATATGTGAGTGTGGACAGGAGAACAGGCTGCCACTCCAGAGTTGATGTGGTTGTGAGGAAACGCCCTGGGGCGGGCATTTGAATTGGTCACGGAACATGGGCTGGAACACAGAGAAGAGCAATAATAGCCCAGAGGAAATGGCACGGATCTGGGACCTGTGCCGCTGGTTTGGCCTTCCTGACAGTACCAGGATCTTTCGTGTGGGTGGTCAGGGAACTGGGGGGCACTCAGGGATAGCCCTTAAGGCAGAGAAAAGGGAAATTGCCTATTTAGGGGCAAATGGACACATAATTTGTTACACAGGATCAGCAAATGCAGTTCCCTGGAAAAATGCAACTTCATACAAAGGTTGAGAGGAGAAAGTGCTAGAAGGACTGCAGGGGTGTGGTTTGTTAAAGAACTGCTGTCCCATACCCACCTAAACCAGAGCTCTTCACAGTGCGAATCAGTTTTTGGTCATCACTCCACCCACCACCACCCCCTCCCTGACACACACACACACACACACACACACACACACACACACACACACAGAAAAGTTTAGGTGGATCTCCTGGGCTCCCTCTAGTGCCAGGTGAGTTGAAATACCTCCCCTGCTTACTCTGTGGGACCAGGATCCAGGAGTGTCTGCTTTCTTTATCATCCTTTGGCGAATCAAATAGCAGTATGCCTGGATCAGATGGGGCTGCTGGGGTGGGAATGGGCTGTCCTTGAAGCTGCATCCCACTGGATTTGCTTGGATGAGACTAGAGAAAGGGGCAGCCTTATCAGGCTTTCTGGGGGAGAGCAGACACATCTGCTGGTGAACAAAACCAGGATGATGTCTAGCTCCCGGAGATAAGTAGAGAAGAGATACAGAATGGGAGAAGTAAATGGGATTTTTCAGTCAGATGGGCCAGGAACCATAATATATGCTGATATTTTAATCAGTTAATTTTTTTCTTGTTGCATACAGTGTTATCAGCCGTAGAATTTTCTATAAGTGAGGGGAAAGAGAAGGGCAGAATTCAGAGAAGCAACTTAATTGAAATATTTTAATACTTGTGGCAGCATTTGGAAATGTTTTTTCCACAAAAACGGTGGTTAAGTTTCATAAAGTTACACATAAAAGCAGTCCACAAAATCCCATTCAACACATAATATCTCTGAAGCATAATTCCGCTGGGGATAATTCTACTGCATCTGACCATCTTCTGCCATATTGCTCCTCAGGAAAGTGTTTTCCACATGTTCTGCTCCAGGTGCCAAGACCTCCGGCTCCCCTGGAACAGAGAGTTCCCTCTGGAGGCAGTTGAGGTTCTGTGTGGTCGGGCAGGGTGGAGTGCAGTGGAGCAGAGTGGGGTGGACTGCAGTGGAGGGAAGGGGCAGGCAGGAACGCAGAACTCTCTACGGCTGCACTGGAAGAGGTTCTTGTTATCATTTTACTGTCGTTTTCATGAAAGGCTCGGGGAAGAAAGTAACATAAGAATGTTTCCTAGAAACAAGGTAATGTATAGAGACTGATCATACTATTAATCTTAGGATGAAGTTATATATATATATCATGCATATCAAAAAGATTTTCAAAGGACATGCTGGTGAGTCTCAGCATTGGGGCTGGGCATGCGAGCTGGATAACAGCAGCTCTGCATGGACAACTGGGAGCAGACGACTAGGACTAGAGGTCTGTGGGCAGCCAACTTCACCTCCCAGACACCATCCATTGGACCCGAGGACTATAGGAAAGAATGCTTATGACCCAGGATAGCACAGAGTACTCTTGGCCGTCACATTTGGATAATATGCCCTTGTCGGGGTACACTGTAGTGTTTTAGGACTACAGGGCCCATGATGGGTGGCTGGCTGGCTCTAGAGAATCAACTGGCCTCAGTTGCAAGGGATCCTCTCAGCTTTAGCATTGAGAGACCCTCATCCTGGGAAACCTCAGTCCTGGGCAAACCAGGCTGGCTGGCCATCATCCCTGGCTGGCCCAGAGGAAGGTGCCTGTCCTGAATCAGAGAGCCTGGTGCAGGCCCTGCCCTCCTGGAACGCAAGAACCCGCCATGGCAGTGCTCTCAAGCAAGTAAAAGCTTGCTCAAAACAAGGATGCAACTTAAAAAATTGACGTTTGTTGTCATGACGGTCCAACATTTTTAAAGGTCTTGACCAGTAAAGCAGCCACTAATGTTCCCCTCAAAAGCATGAAACCAGAAGCCTAGGACATACAGGTATATTCCTCTCCCAGTTCTGACAAATAACTTCCCTAGCAATTTTTTTATTCAGAAATCAGTTTGCAAAGATTGAATTCTGATGTAGATTATATTTTAAGTTTGTCCTTGTTAACCACTTCTTACATTTCTCCTCGTTTTAGAAATTATATGCTGTATCACACCATCTGATGGAAAAGATCCCCCTGTATGTGACTTACTCATTAGTCCATGTGAATTTGATTGCCTCATTCTGGTGCCTTCATATTCTTTTGTTAGAAGAAGAAGGAAGACACACAAGCGAAGACAGTCCTGGCCAGCCACCATCTATTTGCTTAGAGTTAGGGAACCCATGAGTCCTGGGGGGAAGTGTTTCATAGTCCATGTCCACAGGCATGAATCATAGCCTTTCTATAGAAAACCAGAGCTGCAGAAAGATTGGATTTTCTCATCCAAGGACATGAGATCCAGAGAGGAGCACAGACTTGCTCAAGATCACACAGTAATTAGTGGTTAGAGGGCTAACCTGTCCCTTATGGAGGACAAATCCTCAGTTTATAGATCACTAGCCCAGGGCAAACCAATAGGTGTTGGATACAAGGAAGGGAGAGCTAAGAGTCTGGCTGATTAGGAAGTAGTCTGCTCTGACATCAGTGCCACAGGGAGGGCTGTCGTGGTTGGCAACACATCTTACCCATTCCAGAGGTCGAGCTAAGCTCCCATGGGAAGAGCTGAGTCTCTCTACACTGCAGCTAGTGCAACAAATAGATCAATGATGTCACCAGTGACAGCCTCTCCCACAGGAGAGTGCAAGATCGCCAATTGGTCTCAGGCTGCGTGGCAGGCGCTCTGCAGCGCCACGCCTCTGCACACAGTTCACTTGGTCAGTTGGCAATTCTCACCTTCTGTTGCTCATCACCTGGGCTTCTGTTCAGAGTGGCCCAGCTTCACTGTGGCAAGAAGGCCACGCTGCAGTCATGTGTGCAAGAGGGCAAATGGCCAGATGATGAGCAAGATGACCTGTCTGTCCAAAGTGCATGAGAATAGTCTGCAACTACGAGGGCTTGTGACATGACAGAAAAATGACGGTCTCCACTGAAACCTCTCTCCTCTCTCTTCCTCCCTTTTATTCCCTCTCTCTCTGTCTCCCCCTCCCCCTTTTTTTCTGTATGGTTCTTTAGTGCCCTGAAATTCTTTACTTCCAAAATAATCAATCTTTTTACTGGCACCTTCTGGATTTCCAGATAGTTCAAAATCTGGAAATACTTAGTGTGGGAAGTGAATTTAGGAGGAAAATGACTGCCGGAAATGGGCGATCCAATGGGCAAGTGCTAGACGTTTGCCCATGTATAGGCTGTTTCTTTTGCTTTCTCCAGAGAAACAAGCAGTCAGTCTGTGGTGACATCTGCTCTCTGGATGTCTGAAAGGATGGTTTGGGTGTAGGGGTGGAAAGAGTTATGCCTTAGTTTCTTATCTTAGCCATCCTATTGATTTTAGAAAAAGAGTGAGAATCTGTCTCTGGTGAATCCTCTCACCCTCTGCACCTCTGGCCTCTACCCCACCAGTTCAAAAAAGGAAAGAAAGAAAAAGAGTGAGAAAGATTTTTAAAAGGGCAGGAGCATAGATACAACATAACATTGGGAATTTCTTGGCCTCAGTCCTATGCTTGGTAGGATTTTTCACAATGCAAAGAAAATTTTCGTCTTAAGTTCTCATGTCCTTTTCAGATCTTTTCAGAAATGCTGCCCTGTCCCAAAGTACCTCTTCTCAGAACAGCAAAGCACTGTTGCTTTTCCTTTCCTTGGGCTTCATTTTTGTGCCCGAGTGTGCTGCATGAAACAACACCCCTCCAGAACCTCACTGACGTTCATAGACTGGTGCTGGGGCCAGCAAGTTTCTCAAAATCTCTTAAACTTCAGAATCATAGGCAGAATTAAATGAAATCCTGGAGACAATCTTGTCCAACCCTCTCCTTCTACAGAGAAGGAAACTGAAGCTGAGAGGTTAAATGACTTGCCCAAGGTCAATAATTTTTTTTATTTTTTTATTTTTTTTCCGCATCAGGGCCTGTGGGATCTCTAGTAACTATCTTCCCGACCAACTAAAATCCTATCGCTAGCATTGTTTTACGAGAAACAGCCCCAGCGGGCCCTGTCAGCAATAAGTCTTTGGAGCTGTCTCAGCCTGCAGTTGCTTTATATAAACTATCCCTTTTATGGGAGTTGAAGCACAGTATGAAAAGGGTTTTTGTCTCATGTTGACCTTGTTTAGTCACATTAATGCACGCATCAGTTCCAGGCCCCATTCCTTTCTCTGAACATCTTCTGACACGCTGATAGTGCTGAGCAGAGCAAGGTTGGGCTCACTCCTCCAGCAGAAGCTTGGTGCACGGAGGCCTGTTGCAGGGGACAGCAGCTGCTCCTGGGTCGGGCCCTTCTCCCTGAGTTCCTCTGCCCCGCTGGAACCAGGGACACTGCCTGAGTCCAACCTCAGTGTCTGTTTTCCAGAAAACAGGCAATGCTGTGAGAGCCATTGGAAGACTGTCCTCTATGGCAATGATCTCAGGGCTCAGTGGCAGGAAATCCTCAACAGGGTCACCAACCAGCCCGCTCAACGCAGAAAAGCTAGAATCAGAAGGTAAGGAGCTCCAGGAAGATTTTCTTCAACCTATTGGTGAGAAAGGAAGGGTGGG
Source organism: Talpa europaea (assembly GCF_964194135.1). Classification (NCBI taxonomy): domain Eukaryota; kingdom Metazoa; phylum Chordata; class Mammalia; order Eulipotyphla; family Talpidae; genus Talpa; species Talpa europaea. The sequence continues at coordinate 103,811,972 of NC_140070.1, read as the reverse complement.
GACTTGCGGATCATTTTGAGGTTTGGAGGTTTTGGATGTTTTTTATAATACAAGCTACAGGATAAAATTCAGAACTACTTTAGACTGCCCTGACAATTAAGAGTTTAGTAGCTTTTTAAAAATTGTTTATCCTGAGGTTTGACTGTTTTCTGAGAGAACGTTAGATGGGCTCCACTTTTCTCTTCCTGATATTTTACTTAAGACTTAGTAAGGCTTGGGCCTCCCCGGTGGCGCAGCGGTTGAGCGCTGGGTTGCGAAGCTGCCCGCGGCCTCTGCGGCGCCGGTTCGATCCCCGGCTGCTCCCCGGCCACCGGAGGAGGGTCCCACATGGCGCGCAGACCTCTCCTGCCGCCCGCTGCTCCCCTCAGCAGTGTACTTCGGTCCTTCTGCCTGCTCTGCTCCCCGCTCTGGCTCTGGTGAATTCTCTCACCCTCCCGCGCTTCTGACTGTACCCAGTGCATGTATAAACAAAACAAACAAACAGACCAGCAAACAAATAAATAAAGCATGCCTCTATACAAAAAAAAAAAAAAAAAAAAAAAAAAAAGACTTAGTAAGGCTTTATTCAAAGGCTCTTTCTCATTACAAAGTGATACTGTGGGTAGATAGTGGGTAAACAAAATAAAAAATCATGTAGTAGTTTATATTTTTATATAACCCTTAAAATAAATTTTAAATATTCATAAAAGTAAAAGATATTTCTGTACTCTATTTTCATGTTTTTCCTTCAAACGAACATTAATTCAAATAGTCCATTTTGGGGGCAGTTTTCACGATGCTTAACCGTGTCATGTGAACTGGGTAGACTCTGATGGGCAGGCCCCTTCTTGGAGACCAGTAAGGTTAGCGCCCCTCTGTCATACAGATGCTGCCCTGTCTATCTCCTCGGTAAAGGCCTCGGCCTCTTCCTGTTTCAGATATGTGCCCTTATCTTCTTGAGGTGCTCATTTGACCAGAGACACCTCCACTTTATGCTGCTGGGGCTTTTGGTATCCAAAGGCAAGGAGTTACGTCTAGATTGCATTTCGCACAAAGGGTGGGCAATTGGCAAGACCCCTTGTTTGAGTGTTCTTATGAGACTGAGACAGAATCATTGGCAGAACATAACCTGCCCTCTTGATCTATTCCTGCCACTACTCAGATGACCCAGAAATAGTCTGAAGGAGAGAGAGAGGCAACAGGATCCCGTTTTTTTCCTTAGGCCAATCCCAAATCCTGTTTCACAATCATAAAACATGAAAGTAGCATAAATGTGGTGAACAGAACTAGCACTTCCAGATGCCTCTATGGCATGGCTTCTCCTGTCTAACAGGCAAGTGAAGGATCTGCCACAGGCAGACCAAGGGGTACAAAGAGATCAGGAAGGCTGGTGTGATTCCGTCCTTCTTAGATACCCTCATATGTATCCTGAAACAGATGAAATGCAGCCAAAAATCCTTTTTAAAAATTATTTCTTTTCAATGTGTCAGCATAAGGGAAACGGGGAGGCCAAACATTTCCCGAGTTTGGGCACAGTTCTCTCCTCTGCCAAAGCCATTTGGCCAGTGGCCAACCTGTCCTCAGGAGAAAGGTGTATGATTCAGTCCTCTAAGCTGCATCTTTTGCTAAATTATAGCAACACTTAAAAAAAAAAAGTTAGCTTTTTCTAAACTACGGAAGTGGAGAGAACAAGGAATGAAGAAATGACCACATCTCTTCCCTTCTAGAAGATGTCTCTCAGGCTTTTCTTGAGGCTGTTGCTGAGGAAAAACCCCATGTAAAACCCTATTTCTCTAAGACCATTCGTGATTTAGAAGTGGTGGAGGGAAGTGCTGCTAGATTTGACTGCAAGATTGAAGGTAAGTTGTAGCTGTTCTTCTTTTACTACAAAAGGAGTATGGTTGACTGGGGGAGCCCTACTGTGCACCTGGAGCAAGATGCCAGTCTTAGACAGCCTGAGAACCGTTAGAAACAGCTGGTGAGGGAGTGAGTCAGGAGGGGTGGTCCTACAGCCCACTACCCTGCTCCATCCCCTTAAGGTTCATGCCCTTCAGTGACTCACTGCATATGAGAGTTTACCTACTTGTATCACCTAGTGATTTTGCATGGACCTACTTAGCTATGGAACATGCTTAATAAGATGTGCTTTGCAAACTTCTAGAAAACATGTGAATTGACCACAAGAGGCTCTCAAAAGAACATTGGCACAAAGGGTGGAGTCCTGGCTCACTGCACATCGGCTCAGTTGGGCGGGGATCAACTAGTGTGGGAGTGCTGGGGTTGGGGTTCTGCTGAAAACCACGGCTGTAAGATGGCATCTAATGCCCCAGGTGGCTCTAGGGATTCTGTGACATGACACATGCAAAGAGGGGAAACCTTTTATGTCTTTTAAAGATTCATGTGGTCAATGGAAAGGTTGTGGACAAAGGGAGAACAGGTTTTGGATCAAACTAAAACAAAGATGCAATGTGACTTCAACCTGAAGGAAATCACTCAATTTGTGCATCTTCCGAATGCTTGCTTCTCCACCTGCCAGGAATAGTGTGGCCATAGACGCGTGAGAGGCGTGAGTTATTAGCATTCAAGAAGCGTTAAGGGATCATAGCATAGCACCTGAGAAATCAGCAATGTTGCTGACATAAAGATTTCATTTCTACAGATTGCAACATTTTAGGAAAATAAAAGCAAGATGAGACAGGGCTGGATGCTATTGTCTTTGAGTTTGTCACAGTCATGTGCCAATCATAGTGGATGCTTATCTTCCCTTTCAGTCTGACCAAATAAAACACAGAAGTTCAGTAAGAAACTTTCCCAAGGTTACATAGCACAGGACTACAGTCTGTAAAAGCATGTTTCCCATTTTGTAAGATTCCCCAGCAATATATTAGATATTTACATTTTGGATAAAGTAACCCAAAATTAGCAATGAAAAAGTTTTTCTCCTGTGTCATATTAGCAAAATGCCTTGGCTTTTATAATCTTTTTCCTTTCACATTCAGTAATAAACCAAAGTGGATGTGCTGCCTTTGCTAGTGTGAGAGTACCCACATTGGGGTTCTGCTGAAAACGCTGGGCCTCTGCTTGTAATTCTTCATCATCAGTGTCATTGGGCCCCTGAAAGTCTTTCCTTTTTTAAGTTTTAAAAATTATTGTAACATAGTGATTCCCATCTTTGTATTCACTTTTCTCTTTGGGATTATTTCTTTGGTATTTGTAGAAGATTGGAGAACTAAAGAGAAATGAAAGCAAAGGGGTGCTGCTCCAGTAAAAATAAAATTCTACTTGAAAAGAATGTTAGGATTCTTAAGTCCTAGAGATAATCTTTATTCTGGCTGAGGTTACAGGTTGGTTTTTGTTATTTTTGTTGTTCTGTAAAAATGCTTCAAAATTTAAGAACACGTCTGCTGGAATTCTTTTATATGTATTTTAAAGGCATGTATCATATGTGTTTATATAGAGATCATGTATGTTCTTAATACTGAACTTCACAAAGACATGACTAATGCATAAAATGAGGCTAATCAATGCGGTCAATGATCAACTAAACTAAAGACTTTGGATCGAACTTTCTTCTTCTTCTCCTTTTTTTTTTTTTTAGAAATATCAGTTCCTCTAAGTTATGTTTTACATACCTGCCCTCAACTTTATTGAATTATAATTTACACACCATAAAATGTATCCATTTTAAGTCTACAATTCAATTTTTTTTAGTAAATTTACAAAGCTGTGCATTCATTACCACAATCCCATTTTTGAACATTTTCATTGCCCTCTAAAAATCCCTCCATTTGTTCTGTCACTTTTTATTTAAATTTATTTATGTTGGAGCTTTTATACAAGGTAAAATAAATTTCTATTCATCCAAGAAACTATAATATTTCACTCTAGGTGTGGCGTGGGAGTCAGGGTGGTGGTCCAGGTAGTGCTCGATATTTGTATAAAGGTGGGAGGTGGTGCCAGTAGGTGGGTGGGAAGTAAGGTGACTAAGATACCTTATTTGGGGTTTCAGATATTAGTGTTTACAATAGATGTCCATATTCAAATATAAATCTCAAAAAAGACACCAAGAGCTATCATATTTTTTTTCTTTTCCCCCTTAATCAATAGGGGTAGCTTAAGAGTGGATTACATGAGTCAATAAGAAATTCTGAATAATGGTTTCTGCAACTTGTGTTCCCTCCCTGTGATATAGGTTACCCAGACCCTGAGGTCGTCTGGTTCAAAGATGACCAGTCAATCAGGGAGTCCCGCCACTTCCAGATAGACTACGATGAGGAAGGGAACTGCTCATTAATCATTAGCGACGTTTGTGGGGATGATGATGCCAAATACACCTGCAAGGCTGTCAACAGTCTTGGAGAAGCCACCTGCACTGCAGAGCTCATTGTGGAAACCATGGAGGAAGGCGAAGGAGAAGGGGAAGAAGAGGAAGAAGAGTGAAACAAAACCAGAGAGAAGCAGTTTCTAAGTCCAGCTATAAAGACTCTTTCTCTTAAGATTCCAAACAAACAAGCAAACAAATCCATGATACTAAAAGCACCTATTGTGATAGATTATCTAGTTAAGCCATCTGGGGGTTGACTCTTCAGCAACAGCAGTTGATACCTAGCAATGTTTCTGATGGGCATTAATTGGAATTAGTGGGCACCTTAAGATACCATTACAGTACAGCTCGTTTTTATTATGGAAAATCATCGGTAACTTGTCTGACTGGTTGATTTTAGAAAGTAACTAAAAGAAATATTTATCTGGGCAGTCATAAATTCCCCAATTGAAAGTGCTCGCAAAAAAATAAGATCCTGAAGCCACAGCTCAGCCCAGAGGGTGCCTGGAGTTGGAGGGCCCTTCCCTGCTCCTGACTCCAGAGGTCTGGGTCTTCTCCAGGACTGCAGCACTTCATTAACAAGCAGATGAGCCATTTTAACTTCCAAGGCACATTTTATTCCAAAGTACACTGCAGATATTCAAACTTGTCCTTTCTCTCCCCTCATTCCACCTGTCAGTTTTTCTGGATCTGACCCTGCCATGGGTTTAAGCACGAAGGACATTGCACTTCTTAGGTTCTAAAGACAGGTCCCCGCTCATGGATGGCTCTGGCATCCTTGGGAAAATAGAATCTCTTTTCTCCCTTGAATCAGTGGGAAATCTAAATGTATCCCCTCTTTGCAGATGTCTAGCAGCTTCAGAGATTTTTATAAGAACCCGTGAAAAAAAATCTTTGCTAATGTGCTTTTCTTCTGAAACCAGGATTCCTGTCTACACTGTTAAAGAACAGCAGCTCTGCATGTGTGGGACAGATTTTTTGTGTGTGTTTGAATGTACGGAAAACCAGTTAACTGAAAAATTAGCTTTAATTATTTATTGGCCACTATGAAACAGATTTCAACTGATGAAGAGCTGTAGAACTGCATATACTTTGGTGTCTCCTTCAGGATAGTGAACACACCTTCATTCTGAATACTCCAGAGCACTCTGCTACCTCTGGGTTCCACCATTTCCTTCCATCGAATGTGCATCAATCATGCCTTGCCCCCAACCTTGAAATATATTCTTAGACCTGATAAATGCACTCAGACTTGCATCATTAGGAATTTTTAACTTACTTTCACTACATTGGCACTTAAATTTGTCATTAATCAACTTTTTGAAGGTCATAAGCAAAGACCATAAACTGATAAGCCTAGTTCATTTCTTCTGTGTGCGTGTGTGTGGAGCATTCCAAATACTTTTTTCTTTTCCACTGTTTGTAAATGCAGCCATTTAATAGTTCAAGGAACATTTTAATAGTTCCTTAAGAATCAATTTTAAATGACTTCAGTGCAATCGTACACAGTATCAACATTAGAATTTTGATATTATTTAGTCTTGTGTTACCTTCCATTCTAGTTTTATCTGCTTTTTGCTGCTAGTTTCAAATTGCCAGTATTTTTCCTTTTGGCTTTTTAAGCAGTTACAATTTTTTTTCGTAATAGCCACAGTATTGCCACCATTTATTATAATAAAGGTTTTTAATTTGATTTAGAGCATCCAAAGCTTTTTCTTCATCACTTTTGTGTTTAACTATAATCTTTGTGTGCCTGTATGTTTTGTGTGTGTGCAAGTGTGGTGTGTGTTTGTTTACAGGTTTTTAATGCCTTCTTGAAATTGTGTTAATGTTCTCCCAGGTTATTATGCCATCAGAATGGTAAATGAGAACAGTGCAACTGTAGTTAGCTCACAATTTTTAAATAAAGGATACCACAGTGCATGCTGTTCGTGCCATCTTTGCAGCCTTCTCTTCATTTCCATCAAGTGTACCCAGATCTTGGAAACTAAAACCAAATGGTGTGCTGCATAAATAACTTACATGGTCATGTTTTACAAGGAACAGAATGACTTAGGTAGTTCTTTTTTATACAAATGTGCCTAATTTACACATTGAGTTCAGAATTTCTCTCAAGCATCAGTTTGGTTCGTTCAGTCACACTCCAGATAGAGTTATAGTATCCTCATAATGCTAGAATCCATATGACAGATTTAGCATGTAACAAAATTGCCATCATCATTAATATTTACCAGGACTGTTTAGCATTTGTATTGTTGATGTCATTGGTTACTGGCAGCCAATGCTGCCTTTCCATGTCTTGATATTGAAGCATTTGTTATCAGGAAACCATCGCTGCTGCTTTATAGGAAGTCTGTTCTCAGATATCAGATGGTGAGGAACCCCATGTCTTGAGATGTTTAAACACTAGATATTCTAAAAAGAATTCAAGACATGCTGTTAAATGTTGGAGTTTGTGAGTCTATGAGTCCACAGTGTGCTTCAGAGAGAAATAATTCATTGTCTAGTTAATACATTTTTTTTCATTTTTTAAAGCAACCACAATCCATAAATGTTCCTAGTGAGGAAATTATTTTTAAAGAAAAGAACCTTTTATACCTGGCCAATGAAAAATGTACCGTGTATATTCTGCATGAGGAAAACATATTTTTTCTTCCATTCCATTTGCATTCCAAACCTATTTTTTAAAAACTATCCATCGAGTATTCTTGCATTGCAGAGCTTCATAATGAAAATTTCCATGTAATTAAAATGATGTGCTTACTGCTGTCAGTTCTGATTTTATGTAGAGTTTTATTTTCCATTTTGCCAACATTTAACAAATCAGTATTAATGAGTATCAAATGGGTGAAGGGTAATTATATTTTAAAGAAACTCAATTCCCCACTTTTCAAGAAAGCACAAGTAACTCTTCTTTCCTATTTGGGAACCCCTTCTCTTTCCTTTGAAGGCAAGGCTAATGTCTGTAACAGTTATTACTGAGCTGACTTCTGGCACTCTGTTATAACGCACTCCTGGCTCTTGGGGTAGGTAAGGCCATCTGACAAGCCCTGGTTGGTGGTCTGTGAGAAGACATGTGTTCCTTCGGGGCCACAGCATGTAAGTGTTGGTGCAAGACTCTCCATAATGACTGGCAGTATGTGAGATGGTGGTTACTCTAGCCAACCATCCCCAAACAGGGACATAATGCAAGCATGATACAAACCTTTGTTCTTATAAGTCACCCAAAATTTTAGGGGCCTGTGTGACTGCAACACAACCTAGATTATGCTGTATGAAGCTCTTTACCACATGCTATATGTGTTCTGACTGACAGGATAGCCACTTGTCATGGTGGCTATTTAAATTAAAATAAATAAAAGTTAAAATTCAGTTCATCAGTCACATTAGCCATATTTCAAGTACTCAATAATCACTTGCAAATAATGACTGCTTTATTGGATAGCACACATTAGAAGTATGGCCCCGATGGAAGATAAGAACTTTCTGTAAATTTCTATCAGCACCTTGTAAGTGAATAAGGAAGAGAAGAGAAACCCCAAATTTTATATTAAGTGTACATATCACTTGAAATTATTGTGAAATTAAAATGCAGGCATTTGTGTGAAATCAGTCTAAAGAGTGTATGCTCCTTTGCATAGCGAATAGAGAAAAACTCATCAGATCTTGTGAGTCTTATTTTCCAGTGAAGAGGAAATTTCTCAGTGTTACCTTAACTTTAATCACTCCTAACTTTCATCACAAAAAAAAATTCCCTAATTTTCAATTGATATTTACAAAAGCTCATTCACATTGACTTGTTTTGAACAACATATTAATCAAAGAGCAAATAGGGCTCTCTAGGCAGACCCAGGAAGACTGAGTAGATATCTTTTTAAAATTGTCTTAGAGGGCCTCCCTGGTGGCACAAGAGGTTAAGCACAGCACTGTGAAGCTATCCGCAGCCTCTGCAGCATGAGTTCGATCCCCGGCCTGCCAGGGAGCTACCCACATGGCATAGCAGACCTCTCCTGACTTGCCCGCTGTTCCCCTCAGCAGTGTATTTTAGTCAGTCTGCCTGTTCTGCTCCCCACTCTGTCTCTGGTGAATCCTCTCAATCCCCGCACCTCTGGCCTGTATCCCAGTTCTTGTATGCATAAATAAATAAATCTTTAAAAAAATTAATAAAATAAAATAAAATTGTCTTAGAAAGCTCAAAACAGACAATCCTGTATTTCTGGAGAATCAGGAATCAACTCCCAGATGTAAACCAAGGCCTTAGGGTCAAAGACATCCAACTAGGAGATCAAGGCAGAGATCATATGAGATAACTAAGAATTAGGTCAGAGGAGGGTCCAGAATCCAGGAAGTCAGAACACATCAATAATACCCATGGTTGAAGTGCAGAAAAAGCATTCGCAGGCTTACGTTGTTAATGACAGATGAGCTTCTTTAAAGTTAAATTAGTTGTCTAAGTAGACAAATTATTTAAAATTTCAATAATACACTCTCTTAATGAATGTCTTATATTCATTTATTTAAAGTATCTCAGTTAACTAATTTCCATTTAATCCATGTTGCCCAATTTAACCACAGTTTTCATTCCCTCTGTAAAGTAAATTAACTGATACCCACACACTCTGTTCCCATTAACTGAGTTGTGTATTTACTAAAAGTCAGTTGAGTTTATTCTTATTTATACCCATTGTAATTATAATCACATAATTTAATTATTACAAAAACCAACAAAAATAAGTGCTAAAGAGAAGTGTAATTGTTACTATGGGAACTGAATTGAGACTGTGGTCTTACGTAGCAGGTTGAAAGCTTGCATTTATCTCCTGTCTTCCAAAATTTCACTAAAGTGAAAGGAAAGAGATCAACAGCATAAACCTGCAAGGCAAAGAATGAGAGAGATGACAGGACAGACTTGCGTTGTTGACAAAATCTGTGGCTATACTAACTGGTAATTAATTTGCCTCAAAAAACAGCTGAGTCACCAGTGAACAGGCAAAAGAGAAGAATTAGATGGACCCTTGCCATCATCTCGTTCTCTAGCTCACATGGCCTTCTGATAGTCTTCCTCCAACCTCAGCAGAAAAGGGGATCACTTATGTTAGCCTAGAAAGGCCTAGAACTGGTGGACAACAGGCACAGCTGAGGGTGGGACGGGGGCAAGTCCATAAACACAGGTATCAGAGGGAAGGCCGCCCTCCATCAGGAAACCCCAACTCTTGCTGCCAGACAGGACTAACTGCAACAGGGAGGTCCCCAGGAAAGGGGGAAGTTCCCTGCCCCACCCAAGCGAGGGTGGAGCTGAGCAGGGAGAGAAGAAGCTGCAGAAGAGACTGAGGAAGGAAGCAGGATGGAGCCAGGAGACCTGGAAGAGGCGCGTGGAGCCTAGAGACACGTGAAGAAACTGCGCTTGTCTTGTGGTCGTGGACTGGGTGACACAGATGTGGGTGAGACCCGTGGGGAGGTGACAATGGCAGCTTTTATCTTGATGTTGATTTTGCTCTTTTCCTTCCAGGCTTGTCTGGTTATTTCTGACCCTTTGCTGTGGGTCCCCACTGGAAGATGCTTTAGACTTGTGGCAGGCTTTGGGGCCTTGCTCTGGGCCAATCCCATTTGGATGGACTTTTACCCACGAGGGGACGGGTAACTTTGGGTGCTTGATTTAGAAACTAGATTCTTTGCCTTACCTGTATTGTTTCCTAGTTTTATTAAAGTTCCTTCCCATTAAAGTGTCATATGTTTTGTGTTGATGCGGCGGATGGCAGAACCCATTTAGAATAGGCAGGTTTGCGGGGCTTGGGCTGCCCCTCTCCCTGTCCTATAACATAACTATAGAATCTGTGGGGCTTAGAGAAAAATGTAGGACTTCTTGTTTTAAAAAGTATTAAGAATTTCAAGACAGCAGCAGCAGAGTATTAAAACCAACATAAGGTCCCTCATTGGTGGGTGGCTGTGCCAGCGGGCACCATGGAGCCAGGAGATGGAGGATTGTTCTTGGAAAAACTGAACAGCTCAAGAAAAGATTCACATGTGGTGTAGTGCCAGAATTTCTCAATGGAACAATCTGATTCTCACCAGCTTGTCTACGTGGATCTTTTATGCTTTGGAAGGTAAATTTTGTGCACACACACATACACACACAAAAAAAAAGTTATTCAGAAACCATTCTGGGTTTTTTTCTTAAAATAATGTCTTACCTATAAATGTTACAAATTCTGAAATATAATTCTTCCATAAACTTTCACATTCAGTTTTTAGATGTGATTTGACAGATTTGTGAACCTACCAAGATGCAATACTCATTTTTAAGGGGGGGGTTTAGCACTTAATTCATTGCCTTAAACATTTTGAGCTGCATTCATAAATGTGAACACAGTTCATTTTATTTTAAATTTAGTTGTCTTATAACAAAACTTCCCAAGAAAAACTCCTAGTAAGCACCTTCTCAAGTAAAGTAAGTCTGAAAGTTATAAACAGTGGGACTTAAATTCTTTTAAATGGTCCAATCTCCTTACAAATTTAAATTTTGAATTAAAAAATATAAATTATACAATCTACACTTTAATTAGAATCACAGATGAATCTGTTTCTTAGCACGCCTGTATCTCTTAAACATCAGAAATAACAATGTTTTTATTACCATCTTGTAACTAACATATAAAGCTTATAAGTAAAACTGGAAATAATAAGGTGCCTGCGAGCACTGTGAGTGGACGTAGCTGAGGTCACATACTGAGTGTTAAAGACTGATAAAGCAGACAGTGCCTGAGCCTAAACCTGAGAAGAAGGTATAAAAGGAGCCGCTACCTGAAGCAGACTCAGAGCAGGCCTAACAACTGGCTCAGAGCAAAGGACTTGCTGGAGGCTACTCTTCTGGAGTCCAGTTCACTGCCTCCCTTTGGACTCAGACTTGCTCTCCAGCTGAAACCTCTCCTTGCTCGCTCCTGCTCCTCACAAACCGATCTGCACTTGCAGGCTCTGCTCCCCTCGAACCGGTGGTCTGCTCCCTGACAGTGGCACAAGCTGCCTATCAGCTCAACACCCTGCAGGACCCTCGAGCCTAGAGACTTCCACGGAGGAGGACTTCCACCTAGGTGGAAGGCCCGGCTAAGACATGTCGCAGCTACTGTCTTCAAAGGTACTTTGAGAACTTGGGGTTGGCTTGCCTCTATGAACTTCAGTGTGTGTGTGACCGATATAGGAATAAATTCTCTGAGAGCTAACTGCCGACTGAAGCTAATCTATCACGCTCACGACACATCTTAATATATAGGTTTGATTTACTTCATTGCTTCATTAAATTCTAAATTCCATAAGTTGTAAAAATGTGCTCACTTGAAGGAGCCCTTCATTCCTAACCTGTTAGAGTTTGCTTTTTAGCCAGAGACTTCAACTGCGCTCTAAGACATCATGGCAATATTTCTCATATTACACATAATGATATTACGACTATTACTCTGACTGCCACGCTGAGTCCCTCTGTAGCCAATTACATCTGAGACTCTAAAATCCCATCCTTGAGTTTAAGTCTTAAATGTTCCTTTATTCCTGGAAGTCTACTCCCCCTCCCCCATAAGATTAGAGCTTAAATCTTTCATGATTTCACTGGTTTTACTTTTCTTTAGTTTTGCTTAGATATCTGTTTCCCAGCTATCTCAAAAGGCACAAAAGACCAGTCATTCGGATCCTTCAAATTCTGCAGTAAGTCTGTTGGACTTTGTAGATTCCCAAAATGTTTTCCTATCTTTCTCTCCAGTGGAGCCACATCCCGATAGACATTAAAATGATGTCCAACTCAATTCTGCATATTATGGGTTTGTCTGATCATTTTAAGGTCATACTAGTAACCTCTAGGATTTTACAGTAAACCAGCCCCACTTAGACATGAGCTTCCATTTTCAAAACCTCACTCTTAAGTACAGGCAATGACTGAGTGCCACCAGACATTTGAGGCAAGTCCCTCATCCAAAAGGCAGAGGACAGCAAACATTAAAAAAAAAAAAAAAAAAAAAAAAACTTGGAGAAATAGACACCAGCTGGGAGGCGAAGAAAACAATACTATCCTTAAAAAGACATAAAAAAAAAAAATTACATCCACAAACAGTATGCTATTTATTTTTAAAAAATAAGGCAAAAACAAATTCTAGTTATTCACAAAAATTAAGCAAAAATTATACCCATGAAAATATTACATTTATTAGAGAGCAAACAAAGCACATATAAATAGAATAATTTTCTTTAAAGATTTATTTATTTATGCGTACAAGAGCTGGGGTACAGGCCAGAGATGCAGGGGGTGAGAGGACTCACCAGAGACAGAGTGGGGAATAGAGCAGGCAGACTGATTGAAATACACTACTGAGAGAAGCAGAGGGCGAGACAGGAGAGGTCTGCTGCGCCATGTGTGTTTCTCCCTGGCCGGCGGTGATCGAACTAGTGTTGCAGAGGCTGCGGATTGCTCCATAGTGCAGTGCTTAACCCCTTGCCCCACCAGGGATGCCCTAGAATGAATTTTTAAAACAAAAAAACTGATACTCTTACCCACCCAATCATAAATATGAACAATATATTTGTATCCCCTTATTTTGTTAGGGGGAAATGATGTCCTGAGATAATCCCATACAGGCTTTGTGGACCCCACCCCCACTCCAGACTAAAGCCATCAAGACATTGGGAAAGACAAATCCCATCACCACCAAAGGGAGGGTGGCTGGGACCTGAGGGTGGAGTTGGACAGCCAGGTTGGATATAAAAACCAAACACGTGGGCCTTGGGGCTCTGGCGATCGCTCGCCTCCTGGCTTCACGGCTCCTGGCTGGCAGCAGCTCTCAGAGCGCCATTTTGGAATTCCTGATCGGCGGATTGGGTAGGACTCATTTAAAACTTTGTCTCCCACTTTTCTCCCTGAGCTGTACATTTCCTCATTTCCCCTTCCCTTGTAAATAAACCTTTTATTAACCTTTCACGTGTGCCTGCAGTAGAGCATTGATAAGTCCTTTTAAGCGCGCGGGTGAGGACCCACAGTCAGGCACCCCGTTTTGTATCGGGGTTGCTCTACAACAATTTGAGGGAAATTCCCCTACCCCTCTTGTTGAGCTGGTGGGGTAATCAAAACAGTGTCAGATGGATTGTCAGGAGAAAAAAAGATTGATCAATGTTATAATGTGCACACAAGGAATCTACATTGACTATGACAATTCTGCCTTCTGTTGGGGAGAACTAGCTTTAAATTCTGTGCTAAGGAATGGGACACCAAGGGCAGAGGGGATGAGGAGTGGATGACTTCAGGTTTATTCTGCAAATAAAGATGGGTTTATTCTGCAAATAAAGATGGGTTCTTCGATAGAAAGGCCTCTCTAACAGATAATACTACATCCGGGTAATACTCCCCAATCCTCACAATTCTATGCAGTTAAGGGAGTGGTGACTAGGACAAGGCAAGAACCATGGAAGTGGCTCTTATTTCTTGGATTAAGGAAGTGTAGGAGCCTCTCCTGAGCCTCCAAGGCACAGTTGACCTCAACTCAAAATAATGTGCATGCATGCCTGAGTGGGGTGTCCTGAGGCCAGCTCTGAAAAACTTGGGGTGGTCTGTTCTGAACACCTTCACCTCCTTCCAGATTTCTCTCTATGTAGATATATATTCCTATCCCTAACTGTTATAAAAATCGTATCTTACTATACATCATGTAAAAGCCACTTTTTAGCCTATTTTAAATAAATATTTTCCATGTCAAATTCACCTCCGCATTATTACTTCCCCCTTTTTTATTTAAATTTTTTGTCAAAGTTAGAGAAAACATGATAGAATAGTTTAAAGAATTCCTCTTATGAGATGATTCACTCTGAGCCTCTCACTTCTGTACACAATTCAGGTCTTCTGAGCAAGGGCTTTTAGAATTTAAGAATGTTTGCATAAGGAGTTGAAGGGGATCAGAATATGCCATCTCATAAAAAGCCAGTTTTGAGCTGAAGGCAACTGAAAAATCACAGATGTAAAAAAAAAAGAACAACAAAAACAAAAACAAAATACCAACTTCTTTATCCTGCCCTTACTTATCTAAAAGCAGGGCATATGTTTCCCTTTGTGAAGGTGTCTCCCGCTTATGTCTCATACCAGGAAGGGCAGAACAAGTCTTAATCACCAGGGACAACACTAAACTTTTCTCACAACAGAGATGGCACTTAACACAACAAACTTAATTAAAACAACCCTTATCGTCCACTAGTTTTTCCCACTTACTACCCAGAAAAGCCTCAATCCCCTTTCCTACCTTATGTCACTTCTCCATAGACGTGTTTAACTTTGTTCAAATACGTCTCCATGTCTGACCACCTCTTTGGGGTTTCTACTGTGTTTCTGTGAGCCCCCACATGTGTATGAAATAACTTTTTCTCCTGTGAACATTTGTCAGTTGGATTTGCAGGGCCCCAGCTACTGAACCTAAGAAGGTAAAGGAAAAAGTGTTTGCTCCTCTTATATAGAGATTTCTGGTAGAGTAAAGCTTAAATAACTTTCCCTCCCTGGAGACAGTCCAGAATAGTAAAGATGAAGACCTCTCTTTCCCTTTCTGGAGAATACTTTCTTATATTCTAGACTAAAGATAAGGTTTCTCTTTCTGGATGGGAGGCTGGGCAGGTCACCAGCAGCCATATATAAAATCAAAGTTTCCTAATTTGGGGTTCCTGTCCTATAATGAACTCCCCTGTGTGGGAAAGCACCATCTGGCCCTCACATTACTGCCCTATGTGGATGGGGCTTGGGAACCAACATAATATGTTCTGGCTGCTGCTTTTGCAATCTGGACCTGGACTTGACCCCTGAATCGAAAATATTCAAAAGAAGAGAACATTTCCTGACTGAGGGACTTGAGGGAAGAGCCAGCTCCCCCACTGCAGGGTGCTAGCGCAGGGCTGGGTCAGAAAGAAAACTGTGCCCTGAGGCTGTTCTTCTGGGAGGATATAAGAATTAGAAGGAATGGTCTCAGGGGACAAAATCTAGGCCCCTGGCTGCTGCTGGCTTCTAAAAGGAAAAAAAAAAAAAAAGTGTGTGTGTGTGTGTGTGTGTGTGTGTGTGTGTTTAATTTGTTAGCTTGCCAGTAAAACTTTCAGACATTTCATAGCTTTTGACTCAACAATCACAATCATTTTGCCACATTTGCTCTTCGCTCAGTTTCTCTCTCATGCTTGTGCTATTACACACACACTCACACTCAGTTTATTTTTGCTCAATCATTTGAAAGTTTTTGCAAATTTGTTGTGAATGTCTCATCATAAGTCTCTGTCAAAACTTAGCCAGTCTGTACTGTACATTTAGATTATTTTTCATTTCCTAAATTTTTTTTTAAAGATTTATTTATTTATTTATTTATTTATACAAGCACTGGGTACAGTCAGAAGCGCGGGGAGGGTGAGAGAATTCACCAGAACCAGAGCGGGGAGCAGAGCAGGCAGAAGGACCGAAGTACACTGCTGAGGGGAGCAGCGGGCGGCAGGAGAGGTCTGCGCGCCATGTGGAACCCTCCTCTGGTGGCCGGGAGCAGCCGGGGATCGAACCGGCGCTGCAGAGGCTGCGGGCAGCTTTGCAACCCAGCGCTCAACTGCTGCGCCACCGGGGAGGCCCTTCATTTCCTAAATTTTTAAAGTCAGCTCCAAGGAGTGTAACTGTCGGGTCAGATGATTAGAATTACACCCCCCCCCCTTTCCCATTCACAGATGGAGAAACTAGGAGGGAGAGAGAATGGGGCATTGAAGGCAGAGGGAAGAGAAAGTCTGATGGCCTTTCAATTCAAAGACTAACCGATCTCTTGCTCCCCCCAGTAGAAACACAGCCCAATGAATTTCACAGACCTTAACTAATATTACTCTTTTCTTCTGTCTGTGGGGGCCAGATGTGGTTATTTCTGACATTCCCTGTGACCAGTATTTTTGCTTTTCTGGCCAACTGGTATCTAAACACACTTCTATTTGGAGGGAATTCTGAAGAAGCTCAAGTGTAAGCAAATAGCCCCTTTCCCGGAAACCTTGATGCTAGAATCTCAGCATAGGAACTTCCAACCAGATGTTTCTACTTAACACCGATTCTGATGTGAGTGACAGAGAGAACCTAGCCTCTTTCTAGAGCTGGTAAGAGCAGCAGCAACAGCAGCAGCATAGGATAGCCAGTGGAGGCCATGCCAGTGACATGTGTTGGATACTAATCAGAGTCTTACTTTGTATTGATTTGGTCACTATTTCTAGCTGCCTAATTCCCCATGACTCCTGTCCATGAGTCAAACTTCATTCCTCAGTTTTTCCCATCAGTTTCATGAGTCATCCAATGTCATTTCAATATATTCCTTCTCTTTCTAACTGACAGAATTGGTCCCCATTGTTTCAGAAGCAGGAAATCTGGAAATCTGGTTAGTACGTACTTCTTGGGAAGAAGAGTTGTCTTTTCTATGGAGATGCAAAGATGAAGGAGATAGGTGCCTCTCCGTTCATTGTTCCTACGTCAGGTGCCCAATTCTAGTTCAGAAATATCCACTATCCTGACTTTGTGATAATCATTTCATTGCCTTGCTGTATACACTTACCCTCTGTATGTATTCCTAGCCATAGTCAGGGGGATGAGGATCATATAGTTCAAAATATGGCCACTGTCCATCAGCAGAGCTTTGGCTCAGCAACTGCCCTAAAAAGAGGTACCACTGATGCCCTAACATCTTTATTGTAAGCAAATTAACTACAATAGCTTCTTAGGAGATTATCTTGATGCAAACCAACCTATTTCCTACTATCAGGATTCCTCTTTCTTTTTAAGTTATATATTATTTATGTATATTAACATACAAAGTATATCTAACATATAAGTATACGCAAAGGGGCCCAAAACACACATAAACATCATGAGTTACTATAAAGGGAAAACTACCACCCAAGTAAAGAAATAAAGCATTTCCATTACTTCCAAATCCCGACCCTTTCTCCTCTCCTGAAAGCTTTTATATGTTCCCTCTTAATCATAAACTCCTCATTCCCCACTATCTAGTATCTACCATCCTGACTTATTGTCATTTCTTTGCTTTTCTTTATTGTTTTTCCACCTTGTACATATCCCTAAACAATATAATTTCATTTAGCCTGATTTTGAACTTTAGATGAATGAATCAGACAGTGTATATTCTTTTGTGCCTTCTTTCATTCAGTATTATATTTATGAGATTCATCCACTTGTTAAGTACACCTACATTTTGTTCTTTTGCAATGCCATAAAATATCGCATTGTAAGAATATACCATGATTTATTTGTTTATTCTACTGTGGATAGCTTTTGTGTTGTATTCAGTGTGGGCTATAATGTACAACATTGCTTTGAAATTCTTGTATATGTATCCTAGGGGGTCTTTAAGGGCATCTATATGGCAGTAGAAATAGTCAAGGAATTTGGCTTCCCTACATAATGCCAAACTCATTTCCAAAGCGAATGCACCAACTGACAACTGGCAGTCTTCAGGAGCTCCTGTACTACATACTCACCAACAACTGGTATACTAAAAATCGCCAATTTTACCCGTTCTGGAAGATGGCTAGCAGTATATCACTGTGATTATAATATTCACTTCCCTGATTAGTTATGAAGCTGAACATATTTGCATATTTCACTGGTCATTTATATTTTCTCTTTGATAAATTCCCCGTTCAAGTCTTTTGCCCAGTTTTTCAACATGATTAACCCTTACTGATTTAATTTTCCTAAGTTGTAGAGGTTAGTCCTTTGTTAATCATGTGTGTGACAAATAGTTTCTTCCATCTGTACCTTGATTTTTTTTGTTTTATGTCTTAGGGGTTAGGGGGATGCTAGTAAATATGAACTGATTTGTATCTGGAAAAGATCACTGTGACTGTACTGTAGAGAATAGATCAGAATTGGGCCTAAATGACTTCAAGAAGACACTGAGTTTCAATTAAACTGATTTTTAACTGAGAGCTTTAGGCATTCCTGCCTCCTCTTTCCCCATTAATTAGGTTATTTTAACAAAAATCAATTAAATGAGTGAAAGAAGCTTTTAGATGAGTTATCATTTGCTCTGCAAAATGGCTCTCACTTCTTTATATCTTTTGCAAATGTATCCCCCTTTCATAGACTGCAATTTGAGTACACCAACTTGCTCTTTAAAGAAGTTAGGAAATAAGACCACAGGATCTCTGAAGGATGAGACCTGGATCATTTAGTTCTTATACCTCAATCTAAACAGCTTGTGGCACTATATGCCATGAGAATCGCCACACTGATGATTCTCAAATTTATATCTCTAGTCCACACCTCTTCACTAAACCTCAGAGTCTTAAATATAACTGTCTACCTAACCTCTCCACTTAGATATCTACCCAAGACATGTCTACTTAAGTTAAAAACAAAATTACTGATTTTTGCTTTCAGAGTTGCTTCTACAACTCAGTTCTTCCAAATTGCTCACATTTTTTACTCCACATCTAATGTAGCCACAAATCTTATGAGCTTTATTTCTAAAATAGCTCCAGAATTTAATTTTGGTTTTCCTCTCCTCAATTGCTACCACTCTGGCCCAGACCACTATCACCATGGTCTAGAGTATTATAACACCTTCCTAATTGATATCACTTTTCACCAAACAATACATATTTACTTTGTCTGACTCCCTCTATATAATCTCTGGGACACTAAGGACTTGTGTCTTTCATTTAGTGCCATGAGCCCCCATGAAACCTCGCAGATGCTCCTTAAGTACTTGCTGGAATGAACAAAATATTTTGCTTTACCACATACCCAGTAATTCATGTCAGGAGATCTTTGGGTATGTGAAAATTGACAGTAGATGAACTTTAACAAATTTTAAAACTCTAAAACAAAGTAGTAAATGGAAAGTTGGGTCAACGGTTAGAAGCAGTTTCTCCAAGTCCTTCCATCTTCCCTTACAGACAGGTTTCCTGCCTAAACTGACAGTCCTCTGTTTTGGCCACTCATGGTGTAAATTTCTACCTCCATTCTGTACCTCATCCTTAGCCCATTACTCAGTATTCCTCCTGCCCCAGCAACAAATGAGCCCACCAGGCTTCGGGCCACATGATCCTAGGCCACTCAATGACTTTCTTAATCACATTCTCTAATGTATACCAGTAACTTAAAATCAAATATTAGAGAAGAAACCTTCAGAGACTGAAATTTCAACCTGGCTACCTGTTAAGGAGCCAGGCAGAAGGGCTATTCCCTGCCGTCCTTCGGGGTTGATGGGAAGTGAATTCCACTGCTATTGCCCTGCTCCAAATCGATCATGACCCAATCGCATTACGGGGGGAAAGATAGAGCCTTTAGGAAAAGTCAAGATGAGAGGGCCTCCCTGGTGGCCCTGTTACGCTGTCTGCAAGCCTCTACAGTACAGGTTCGATTCCCGCTGGCCAGGGAGATGCCCACATGGCACAGCAGACCTCTCCTGTCTCGCCCGCTGCTCCCCTCAGCAGTGTATTTCAGTGGATCTGCCTGTTCTGTTCCCCACTCTGTCTCTGGTGGATCCTCTCACCCCCCCCCCCACCCCCGTATCTCTGGCCTGTACCCCAGCTCTTGTATGCATAAATAAATAAATCTTAAAAAAAAAAAAGTCAAGATGAGAACGGAGCACGAAAGCCCTTTCTTAACCCTACATGAAGGCGGAGGGTTTACAGGGGAACGTACAGAAACAACCGGCCTAGGAAGGGTAGCAAAGGCGCTACTGACCCAATCCAAGATGGCGCTGGAGGTTACTAGCAGAAGCGCAGAGGCCATGATAAGCCCGAATACCCTGATTCAACATGGCGGTAGCGACCGAGGCGACCCGAGGGCGGGGAGTACCAGGAGCGCCTTTGCCCTCCTCCAAAATGGCTGCCGCCGTGGGCGCTGTCCCTGGCTCCGCCCCGAGGCCTCGACCCCGCCTCTCCCTCGTCCCTCCCTCCGCCCCCTCGCGGAGCCGATTTCCAGCGGCGGTGCTCGCGCAGCGAGAGCGGGCTCCTGGCACTTGACATGGCGGCAGCGGCGGCGACTGCAGCGACGAAAGGGAATGGGGGTGGCGGGGCCCGGGCCGGGGCTGGCGAGGCCGGTGGCTCGCGGAGGAGGAAGGGCCCGGGACCTCTCGCCACCGCGTACCTGGTCATCTACAATGTGGTGATGACGGCGGGGTGAGACTGGGTTCCGGGGAGGCGGGGAGCGAGGCTGGTGGGGAAGCCGGCTCTGCGGCCGGCGGGGCGGCCGAGCGGGCGGGCGGGGTGCTCAGTCCCCATGGCCGGTGTCGGGGGCCACGCTCCTGGGTGCTGAGGGCAGCCCGGTGCCTGCCTGGGGCTCCCGTCTGGGAGGGGGGCCGAGCAAGTTCCCAGGCAGGCACCGCGTGCCACTCAAACACGTCCCGAGTCTAGGGAGATGCGGGCTCTAGGGGAGTCGGGGGAAGGTTGCCCAAGTGCTAGCAGTAGGGGTGTTGCAGAAATAAATTTTAGCCTTTTACCCAGGCAAGAGAAGAGCAAGCCGTTCTTCAGGAATCGTGAGGTCAGGAGAAGCTTTATTACTCATGCATGAGGTCTCAGACCTGGGTAGCCCCGTAAGGTCTGAGCCCCCGTCTAGAGACAAAGGGTTTCTTATACATAACCATCTTATATTGATAACATCGGTCAGTAAGCACAAAAGTTTGTGACAAAAGACAGTATTCAAGGATGCCCTGGGAGATCCATCAGCTTGGCTGGCTGTCCGGCCTTGTTAAAATGTAACCTCCTTTAGGTAATCTCACCTAGAAAGGCTTTAGAGAAGCAAAACTTGTTGTTTACATTTACTTTGCATTATTTATTGCACCAGACATATGACTCTTTTAGGAGGGAACAGGAAAGATTGCATTTGCTTAGCAGTTCCCTTTCAGGGGGGCCTTGTGAGGACTGAAGGTGCAGGTCTGGGGGGTGGTGTGCGGGGGATCCTGCAGCACGGAGGAGCGCCCAGGCAGCTGGTGGAGAATGGCTAGCTGTTTCCCCCAAAGGGAGTGGAAGGAGCTGAGGCTGCAGACTGACCATTTATTTAAGCGGCTGTTTTCAAAATCCAGGCAGAGCTTTAATCTGAAATGTAAAGGAAAAGCGTTCTAAGTTTTTGAACGTGGCATGAACAGAGCTGTCCTTTAAATGAGTATCGACTTTTTAGGATGGATTGGGGTGAAGACACTGGGAGATGGAAAGGCAGTAACTGGGGAGGACTTTAGACCTCGAAATGAATCTTATCTCCACTCTTACTCCCTCATTTCAGTCCTTCCCTTGTCACAGCTGTTCTGGCACACTGCCTGTGCGACCTTGGATAAATCATTTTATTTCTCTTCCTCTCCTCTTTTTCATCTGTGAACCTAATGAGTTAGGTGACTAGGTTTCTACATACAGCGCTATGATTTTTTTGATCCCATGGTTTTGATGAGGATTATAGAATCAGTACATTTGTTATGCATTTAAAATATTAATTTGTACAAACTTTTCCTAATATTTCATTATGAAAAACTTCAAACATGGAGAAAAATTGAAAGAACTATAATAAAATATCCATTTTTTTATTTTTAAAATAGGTAATACATTGGCAAGGTGCAAAATTTAAAATACACACAAAGGCATCCAGCGAAAATCTTCCCTCACCGTTCCTTTCCACGAGGCAGCTAACTCTGTGTACCCTTCCGATGCTGATACAACCATATATATTCTCCCCATATCATACTCCCCCCAGCATAAATGCTAATGTCATATTACATTTCAGAACCCTGCTTTTTTTCACAAAAATTTCTCTTGGGCGCATCATAGGCCTTATTGCTAGTATCAGAAATAGCCAGTGCTGAAACCTAGAATCAGAGAAGTTGTGACTTGCTGGAGTTCATAGAACTTGTCAGTAAGTGATCGGGATCTAGAACATATTTCTCTTGACTCACAACTAGTGAAAAAATATTACCCATGCAGGTTTTCTTTATCACACAAATGATCACAGAGTGATTTTTAAAAGAACAAATTAGGAGAGAGAAAGAGAGAAAGATAATTTATATGTAAAATTCTTGTCTTAGTAAGGGCATTGATGGGGACATTGGCCTGGAGAAGGATTTTAAGGTACATTGGGAAAGAAGAAAAGTCTATTCCTAGTTGATGAACATGGAGAATGAGGCTGAGGATAAGGAGTGGTGTCTTAACACAAGAAGAAAAATTGGAATTGTGAGAGTACAGTAAAATTTTTCCTAGATTGCTAATATATCTTTAAGAAATATTTTTCTTCTTTTACAAACTCTTGATATTCCTGTATAATAGTTTCTAGAAATATCATAGGTCACACAGAACAGAAATGTATATAGTTCACAACCATATGCCTAAGTGCTTTCCTGTTTTGTGTTTTGTATTGATTTGGCTTTCTTTTCTGAATTGATTTTGGGAAGTTCTGCTGAAAACCCACTGATTCTTTTTTTAACCTTTTATTCTTAATGTCATTTGAACTTTTAAAAGGATAGATTTTTAAGGTATTCGTACAGTCCCATGAAGTAACTTATAAAAGTAGTTTTAATAATCTCTCTACCCTGTTATTATGAAAGACCCTTTAACTTCATAGGCCATTTAAAATTTTCCTTACACATATTTTTTCCTCTTAGACTTTCTGGCACCTAATTTAACTGTCCAAGGACTAATTTAGCTTGTTCCCTTCCTAGTTTTTAACAGGCATGGCTGCCAAAAAGCAAAGCTCCAGATGGGTAAGGTGCCACAGTGCCTTTGCACAGTACTCTTGGTAGCATGCTATTGTGGTACAACATATCTGTGCATTACAGCTTGGTATCTGAGAGCTATAGTGGATAAATCCAAGATGCTGATTCTTGAGGTCACCTTTAGCATTATCTGTTGTTGCCACATCTTATTACCTTAAATCCTTTTTATCTTTTCTTGTTTTTCCCCTGATTGCTTTCTTTTCTTTTTTTTCTTAGGTGGCTTGTTATAGCAGTTGGTCTGGTCAGAGCATACCTGGCTAAGGGTAGCTATCATAGCCTTTACTATTCAATCGAAAAGCCTTTGAAATTTTTCCAAACTGGAGCCTTATTGGAGGTAGGTCCTGATATTTGTTGTTGTTAATGATTTCTATTATTATAAAATAAAAAATGCTACTGAATTATCCTGGAGTACCCATATCTTTGTTGGATTTGTTTTAAATTTTGAAACCTTGCCTCATAACTTGCCTATGATGTTGCCTATCCTTGTATGTAATGTTGAGACCTGAACTATCTTTTCCACATTCTTGATACAGTAAAATCCCACTTATCTTGTATTACCTGGAATATATTTTACATCCAACTTCTATTGGAAATCAAATGAAACAAGTTTACATTAGGATTTAAAAAATTATAGGGATATCCTAGGGAAGCGTTAGCAAACTCAAATACTTTCATTAGCCAGGCATGTAATGGAAGTAGTGAAGTTGATGGGTATAGGGTGTCAGTGTGATCAAAAAAAAGAAAACGTAAAGCCTGTTAAAAAGGCATACATGTTCCCAATTTTTTTTTAAACCAAGGTTTATTAATATATTGATAATGTATATCCAGTCCTGTCTCCTGGGGTAAGTATATGTTAAGATTTTGAATTGCAAGTGACAGAAACCCAATTCAAACAATTATAAGCAAAAAATAAATAAATAAATAAAAGCAACTTATTGGCTTCTATAACTGACAAGTATTCAGAAATCACAAAATCAAAGAAACCAGCTCAAGAATGATAGCCAAGGGTGTGACATTGGCGAACACTCTTTGCATCTCTAGTCTGTCTCTTTCTCTTTGAATGTCGGCCTTAGGCCCTCCTACTACAGATTGCCTTTTCTGCGTGGTGGGAAACAGGAAGGGAGTTGAATTTTCTCAGCATCTGTGTCATAGTTTTAGGGAAGGATTTTGGTTGGCCTTACGTAGATATACTACTACTACTAGTTATGTGAGATATACTTGATTAGTCAGGTCTGTGACACATGCCCATCCTTTTGGCAAGGGACTATAGAATTTGTTGATAGAAAATGGGAGTGGGGACATGAAAAAGCTTCAGACATATAAAACTAGTAGCTGCCATAGTTTGTTATGGTGAAAAACCTTAAAGTTGCAGGGAAGAACAGGTTTTCAGTCTTATTTTACTTACCCCCACCCTCCACCCCCAGGTTAAGCCCATCATGACATTTACAAGGATATTTTTTTAATATGTCATTTACCTTCATGAAATGAGATGTGCTACCTCAACCTTTCACCATTACTTTTGAAAGCAGAAAATTTATATTTTTGTTCTTTTTTTCCTCAGCAGAAAGTTTTCAAGCCATTTGTATTTACACCTTTTATGTAGATAGTATGCTTTCAGCTGTAGTCTGAGTACTCTTATTTTAGGTATGCTGGTTTTACCAGCTTATTCTGTGGATTTAGACAGGTCATTTATCTCTTAGGTACCTCTTTATCTCATTTGTAAAATAATTAGATTAATATAGATTTTCAACACCCTACCTATGCTTGTATTTTGAGTCTGATGAAACTGAATCTTGAATTTTTTTAGAAGGGGGCAGTAGCAAATAAGTACTAGTGCTTATTACTCAATTTTGGCTAACACAGTTCTCACAAGCTACAGAGAAACAAGAATAAGTAGGAGCAAGACCTTCAGAAACTGCCCCAGTGTTTAATATAGTAGGAAATATACTCAATTGGAACACATAAATAAATTAAAGTTTGTAAGACTTTGTAATATTAGGGGTATATTTAAAATTTTAAGTATATCTGAGGGAAGACAGTGGCATTAAATGGTATGATACAAAATCCACTCAGAGACCAGATCTTAGACTTTGGGGGATTAGCCTGTTTATCCCCATTGAATTTTTAATAGGGATTTAAGAAAATATTTTGGAGTTTTGGCTTTATTTCTGTTATCTCCTCTAAGAACCAATTAGGTGACAAATCCTGGATTTGATTTTAGGGAAAAGGCTCTGCAAAATGAATTGATGAATGCCAGGAATATGCTGGGAATTAGCTCTGCAGATGTCAGTGATGGTAGCAGTAGACCAACCCCTCAGCCTGAAGCAATACAGTAAACTGACTAAAACCACATTTCATAAATTATCAGTTAAGGCCTGTTTTCTTGCCTACTTGACCTACATTGTATAATAATTACATGTGCACAGAATTACGGTATTATTTAATTACATATAAGTTATCTTTATGGGAATTATTAGTGCTTGACACTATATCCTGTTTGCAAGAGGAGAAAAATGAATCTACTGAGTAAGGTCAGATATTATTTATATTTCTGTATACTAAACACTATTCTTTAGTTAAAGTTCTATGGGATTTTGCTTAAAAAGAAAATAAATTACTTGTTCTCAAAAAAATTTCAAGTCATCTTCTGAAAACATAACACTTTGCTTTTTTTTTCCTTTTTCTTTTTTTTTTTTTAAAGATTTATTTATTATTTACTTATTTATACAAGCACTGGGTAAGTCAGAAGCGTGGGAGGGTGAGAGAATTCACCAGGGCCAGAGCGGGGAGCAGAGCAGGCAGAAGGACCGAAGTACACTGCTGAGGGGAGCAGCGGGCGGCAGGAGAGGCCTGCGCGCCATGTGGGACCCTCCTCAGGTGGCTGGGGAGCAGCCGGGGATCGAACTGGCACTGCAGAGGCTGCTGGCAGCTTCGCAACCCAGCGCTCAACCGCTGCGCCACCGGGGAGGTCCTTTTTTTCCTTTTTCAAGATTTATTTATGCATACAAGAATTGGGGTGTAGGCCAGAGATGTGGGGAGTGAGAGGATTCACCAGAGACAGAGTGGTGAGCAGAACAGGCAGATCTACTAAAATATGCTGCTGAGGGGAGCAGTGGGCAAGACAGGAGAGGTCTGCTGTGCCATGTCGGTTAGTCCCTCGACAGGGATCGAACTCATGTTGTAGTGGCTGGCAATAGCTTGATAGCGCTGAGACTTTAACCCATGCGCCACCAGGAAGACCCAAAGACTTTGCTTTTTAAAAGATTTTAAAAACATTTACCAAGCAAATGCATATATATTATACTACTACATGTGGTAGTATAATACAAAAAACCAGCTCATTTCTGAGGAAAATATATAATTTTTTGCAAAATGGGTGCAAAAGTATATGTAGTTTATAATACAGTCTATAGCTTTTTTATAAAATAGACACACATCATAAATGGACTATTTTTTATGGATAATTTTCCAAATTAGTCCACAGGTAGTAATTTTAAAAAGTTTAAGTCACTGAAATGGGTGCTGTAGAGGTTGAATTTTTGCTAATACAAAGCTAAAATATTATTGAGTAGATGATTGTATTGGGACTCAACTGGAGATTACAGAAACCTCCTTAACCAACTTAAACAGTACAGAGGTTATAATATAAATGTATAGGGGATCTCAAGGAAGCAGTGGACACAGGTGCAGCTGAGCCCTTGTGATGCCCTAGAACCAAGGACTAGAGCACCACAGGGAAAGCAGGGGTTCTTGCTCCAGTTCTTATCTCTGCTATTCACTCTTCTTGCATACTAGTTTCCTTGTTTTTTTACGTCTATATGGCAGATAATAATAATAGCCCAAAGCTCCTGAAATAGTAGCTCTTCAAGAGCTAATTGGAAACAGAATCTTACTCCCAATTCCACAATCTTGGTGAAGGGCCTCATTTGCCAGCTTGAATCAGGTGCTCACTCCTGAACCAGTCACCAGGAGATAGAAACAAAGTCACATCAGCCGTTAGGAAATTGGTGGGAAAGGAGAATTTTAGAAAAGGGGGTGTTAAGTGAAAAGCACAAGTACTCAGACACAATATGATGAAGATGCTAATATGTGAGATAATTTTATAAATTGACTGAAAGTAAAATACAGAAAGTTGTATGATCCAAGAGAACAGTATGTGCATATAGTGTATTTTGGGTTGAATTTTGAATAATCCTGATTACTAATTAACATAGGGAGCTAATAAAGCTAACAAAAGAGTATATTTTTTAATTTTTAAAATTAACTGAGGTAACATTGGGGTATTCCCTTTAGGTATTACCACCATAGATTGTCCACCCCCAACTCACTTATACTCTACCAACACAGCAAAAGTATATTTTAAAGATGGCATTCATGAATAAAGATAATGTGGTATTGCCATACCATAAAACTGATGAATTACTGCTACATGCTACAACATTGGTGAAGCTTGAAAATATGATATGTGAAAGAGGCGAGACATAAAAAGTCACATATTGTATCATCCCATTTAGGAGGAATATCTAGGACAGGCAAATCCATAGAGATAGAAAGTAAATATGTGGTTGCCAGGGACTTGGGAGTAGGGTGTAGAAAGGGGTGTGACTGCTATGGATACAACATTTCTTTTTAGATACATAGATAATGGTTGCTCAACCTTGTGACCATGTTAAAAACTACCAAACAGTATACTTTACATGTGTAAATTTTGTGGTATATGAATTATATCTCAATTTCCTTAAATCCTATTCATCTATAATGAACTGTTGATACATTTTCTTTTTATTTCATTCTTTTTGGGATCCATGATATTCATTAATAAGAACAAACTATCTTTTCAGCTTTGTTAGAGTTGAGTTAAGGGTTAGAAATTCATAGATTGAATTGCTACATCATGGCGTTTTAAAATTATTTCTGAGAGAATTTGGATTTTGAAATGTTTTGTTAACATAAGACAAATTATATCATCGATCTTTTAGATACTTACGATTAGATAATGAGGGTTCCAGTGGGTGAAGGACTACTCTGCAGAGACCTTAATTGTTGATATTGACACAGACCCTCAATATATACGCCATTTTACATATTATTTACCTACACTGTCCATCTGGAAATGCTTTATGGACCACAGGAACTCCCTTTTCCTTCCATTCTGTTCCAGATCCTTCTTGCTTGGAACCTCCTTGTATGCAAAAAGACGGAAAAAGCAACCTAGTCTCATTTCTGATCTTTTCTTAGAGTTCTTTTGGGCTGGGTCTGAAATAGCAGAACTGGTCTGGAGAAAATATGAAAGACAGAAGATGGCTTTGGTTGCATCTTCTAACCCCACCACCATTTCCAAAGCCCATCTCTGTATTCTGATCTAACTACATGCCTTCCTCACAGCTCTTCTCAGATCCTTGAAGGAAATATTCAGGAAACTGATTTGAGAGATTTCTCTAAAATACAGGAAACAGCAAAATCTGAAGAGTTTATGGTATCCTTAAGAAGGAAAGAGCTCCTAAGTTGTCTCCCTGCCTGCTTTTCTCTTTTGCCTCAAACACCAGATGATTTTTACCCCCACAGAGATACTAGATGGTTTGGTTCTGTGATATTAGTCATACAGTAACAAGCTTCAGGCTTTTGTTAACTTGTCAGGGGGACTTAACCCTCATCTATAATACTTCTTTTTTCCCTTGTGGGAACATGCTGATTTGTCAGTAACAGTAATTTTCAAAAGGAACTTGAGAAACACAGGCTATAGCACATTTTAGACCACCTTTGTTCTGAAGACTTGTTTTGAGAAAACAGATCTCTAAAAGAGATTTCTGAAAAGCTAACAGAACATGTCACAGTGGAGATAGCTTACTCTAACAGGAATGACAACAAACCCCAGTCAAACCAGCTTCAAAAACAATGTGAAAATCAGAGGGAAAATAGAACTTGGGTATAATTAATAAGTGTCACAACATTGGAAGGGAAGAGGGAGCCTGTGGGAAACAGGAAGCCACCCACACAGGCCTCACTGCTTGACGATTGAAGCAAATAGAAGCAAATTGATATGGTATTCAAAGAACTAAGATAGCTAATGGCTGTAGAAAGGAATGTGCTGAAATTAAAAAAGAACCAATGAACTAAAAATATCTAGGGTGACAGTACAGGGCAGGAAGGAGGCCACAGTGCAGAGAAGTAGGTGATACTGAACATTCAAGAAAGGCAGGAATTCCCAGTTAGAGTCTCAGATAAAATAGATTACAGAGCTGAAGTCATTAGAAATGCTCATAGTTCACTATTTGAAATGTAAGAAAAAAACATGGGAAAACATGTGGTGCCAAGCACATCAGAGATAATTGTGTTTTCATAAGAATGAATGAATGATTATCTAAACAACAGAAAGACATAGCAAATTAATAATAATGCAATAGAACTGATGTATCCAGGAAACTGTTTGAGGATATACAACCTGTCAAAAAGTAATGCTACCAGGAATAAAAAAGGTTGGCATGTATAACTCATAAATAGGAAAATTCTAGAAACTCTTCTGAATTAAAAGTCCATCTCAGTATAATATGGAGAGTACACATAGATGCTGTTTTTTTCAAAAAACAAATCCCTTCCCTTCTTGGGTAGCTATTTGTTACATTTTCAACAAAGATAAGCAACTTTCACCAGAAAATCAATCTTAAACTGCAATAGTAAGACAACTTGTGACCTTGGACTTGGAAGAATAAAAAAATCACATGATGCAAGGAAAAAGCAGTAGGTTCCTGGATAACAGATAATGAAACTTTGAAAGAGCGTTGTCAAAAGGTATTTAACTCTTATATAAAGAAAGAAAGTAACCAAGTCTTTAGGCTAGCACTTTCCAATAGGACTTTTTATGGAAGTAATGTTCCAAATCTCTGCTGTCTGATACAGTTGTAGCCACTATTCACAGGTGGCTGTTGAACCTTTGAAGTGTGGCAGTAGAATTGAGAAACAGTTTTTAGAGTTACTTTTTTTTTCTTTTCTTTTTTCTTCAAAGATTTATTTATTTATGCATACAAGAGCTGGGGTACAGGCCAGAGATGTGGGGGATGAGAGGATTCACCAGAGACAGAGTGGGGAACAGAACAGGCAGAGTGACTGAAATATACTGCTGAGGGGAGCAGCAGGCGAGACAAGGAGAGGTCTGCTTCGTGGGTTGCTCCCTGGCCGGCTGGGGATCGAACTCGTGCTGCACTGGCTACGGATTGCCTCATACTGTGGTGCTTAACCCCTTGCACCACCAGGGAGGCACCAGAGTTACTCATTTTTAATTTAAACGGAAGAAGGTGCACATAGCTAGTTGCTACTGCACTGACTAGCATAGCTCTGCTAGTCAGGATACACATTGCAAGGTGTCTACATGGAATTTCATAAGATATTTCCGATTTTGTCTGGTCAGAATGAAGTGGGAAGGAGAATGGCTAAGCAAAGAGAGACAAGCTTAACAAAGTAAATTTTGTGTCACTCAAAAGAGTTTATAAATTTCTTAATTCAGAAGCCAAAGACAGAATAATATTAAAATGTGTTGATGCTTTCAGATTAAGAAAACCAATAGAAAATAAGCAAATTACAGATATTGGAAGACATATCAAGCTGTTACCTCTGTGGAGGTCCATGATAATTGAGGGAGAATAGAAGATAATTTTTATTTTTTACTTGATATACTTTAATGTATATTTTAGTATCATGTCCTGAATCTTAAAATAAAAAAGAAAATTAAATATATAATTAAAAGCAAAAAGTAAATGAGGAAAATATTAAAAGTTTCTTAAAAAAAGAAGAAAAAAGGTTATCTTTTGACTTAAAGTACAGAATTTTACATCTGGTGTAGTATGGACTTTTAGTGAGTCCTGACCTGCGACGGTGAAGGAAATCAGACATGGGGGACTGTCATGTCCAGCATGCAGTAAATCTTTATTGTCTTAGTGCTTATTATATACTATTTTAATTGTAGCAGGTGTAACATCAAAGCATACCACATAATGATAACATGTATGAATGATTAGTCTATTTTCTTACTATTATCTATTTACTTCAGACAGTAGGATACCAGGCGGTTAGTTCTCACACACATAATTTTATCGCCTCCTAGCCTGAGCCTGGGAAGTTCGCTCATTATTTTGTTGTTGTCAATTTGTGAAAATGTACGCAGTTCACTTTCAGGCTCTCAACACCAAGTCCTGTCACCCAGAGGTTTTCCTCCGAGACACATGTGTTTTCACATGCCTTAGAGACTCGGGTCAAGGCCCTTTTGCTCACTGCGCAAGGTGGCCACCTCCAACAGTGTAGAAATCCTGTTCAGTTGAAAAAAAGAAATAGAAGCAGTAAGAATAAACCTGTGGGATGATTGGTTGTGGCACAAATGCATGTTTCTAATGTTTATGCAAATAGACCATTCATTTTAGAAAAATAAAAAAGTATATTGGTGGGCACTGATTTAAAGAATGAATCCAACAATCTGTTACCTATACAAGACTGACTTAAGCAGACTAAAGGACAAACCAGCCTCTCATGACCAAGCAAAACAGAGCCAGGCCACCCAGTCACAGGATAAGATAAAGTCCATTTCAGAACAAGCCAAAGAGAAACTCAAGAGTTCACAACCTGTCCTGCAGAAAGAAAATGGGTGATACTTGTTGGTGAAATTAGTTAATGGATGAAAGATTACTGTAGGAAGAACTGGCAGAAATGCTATAGAAGTAAAAATAGAATTGTACTTAAGAAATGTCACAGGACATGTAAAAGAACACTGAAGACAAGAAATTTGTACCAAGATTTTGTTTTGCCACTTTGTCTCTCTGGGCCTTTGTCTGTTATCTACAATGAATAGACTAGGTTAGATAACCTAAAGTTTTACCCCCAGGCTTAATATTTCACATAATATGAAAATTAAGAAAATAATGAATTAATAAAATGCAGAGCTGAATATAGCAAGAAGGGTATAATTAAATTATTAAAAAAGTAATCATTAAGGAAATTTCACCTATTTCCTCCTTAAAAAATAGATGTAAAAGGATTTTGAAATCAATTTTGACTGGAGTCTTTGAGGGAGCACAATAAACAGCCCTCTTTTTCTTGCTTAGGTTTGAACATTGTGAAATAAAGGAGTTGCATAAGAATCCTAAAAACTCACCTTTATTAGTGATAAAGGCCTAGCTGGAGATTGTGCATTAGTGTGCAAGTCAAACAGGTTTGCTAACTGAAGTCCAGAATTAGACTCACCACCCACTCTGCCCCCAGCAGCAACAGCCAGGGAGGTGTGGTGGAAACCAGTGAACCTAGGGTCCTTTGTGGAAGCCCTGGGTAGATCTGAGTTGAGCATGCTCCATTTATTCTTCCCAAATTTACTGCTCAGATGAGTCATCCTTCCTTTCCCGAGGTAAAGTGATTAACAGGTAGAGAGAGACCAGAATATTTAGAGAAAACCCTTCTCCTAGAAGCCAGACAGAGGGGAAAGGTGTTTCCGTCTAATGCAGTGGTTGAGTGCTGGGCTGCGAAGCTGCCCACAGCTTTTGCAGTGCAGGTTTGATCCCCGGCCACCAGCGAGGGTCCCACATGGTGCGACAGACCTCTCCTGCCGCGCCCACTACTCCCCTCAGCAGTGTATTTCGTCAGTCTGCCTGTTCTGAAACACTGTGGCTCTGGTGAATTCTCTCACCCTCCCACACTTCTGACTGTACCCAGTGCTTGTATAAATAAATAAATAAATAAATAAATAAATAAATAAATAAATAAATCTTTTTTTCTAAAAAGCCCTCTAATAATGGAAAGACCAATAAGTATAACAAAGAAAATACATATCCGTCATACGCTCACTCCCTAAAGGTACCCACTGTTCTCATTTTGGTGTCTATCCTTTAACACTAGGTGATATGTAGGTAAATTTTAAGCAAAAATGGAATCATGCATATGTATATAGTATGATAATTTTCAAAATTAACCAGATATTGGTAGATTAGTTCTGGACTGCTCCATAATTTGAGTAGAGGAGACATGTTTTGTGGAGCTGCCCACCTCAGATGTTATCCTCTGAAAGTTTTCTCTGATCTCACAGCTGAACTTACAGCAACTGCCTCTGTACTCCCTTACTTTACCTTCTCTGGCTATAGTTAGCTAATCTGGGGGTGCACAACTGGCCCAAATTGAACTGGTCAGATTTTTTTTTCTCCCTAGAATTTTTAATTGAAAGACAGAAATTGGGATTCACTGTAGCCAAGTTACATGAAATCCATGAACCACAGCTGAGGTCTCCAAAACTGCTTGGGTTCCTGTTCCTCTTGAGATTTGCAAAACTCTTCTGGCTTGTTGTTGCTGTTATTTTACCTTGGATTAAAAATGAAGCTGAAAGATGAATAGGCAGAGTACAGAGGATTTCTAAGGCAACAAAACTACTCTATATGATACTAAGTGGTAAATGCATGTCTCTATACATTTGTCCAAGTCCAAAGAATATACAACAGCAGTAGGGAAACCTAAGACAAACCGGGCTTTGAGTGATAATGCTGTGTCAATATAGGTCCAGTAGTTATAACAAATGTACCATGTAGGTAGGTGATGTTGAGAGTAGGGGGACTGTGTGTAGGAGCTGGGGTAGGGAATCTCTGTAGCTTCCTCTCAGTTTTTGCTATTCATAAAAAACAAAAGGCCTTTAAAAAGAATGACCAACAAATTTGTTAGTAACTTACAAATATGAATCTCCCTTAGTGCAAACCTTAGAAACTTTCTCAAAGAATGTTTCTAAGTAGCCTATAGTGGAAAATGAAGTTAATTGTCAACATTGAAGTTAAATTTCAAAATTAAAATCATTTTATTGCCGGTACATGGATATGGCAAGAGTTCAGGAGGAAAGAGAAGTTTACGACATGTTTTCAAGGATTTTTTTTTTAAAGATTTATTTATTTATATAAGCACTGGGTACAGTCAGAAGTACGGGAGGGTGAGAGAATTCATCAGAGACAGAGTGGGGAACAGAACAGGCAGACTGACTGAAGTACACTGCTGAGGGGAGCAGTGGGCGCAGTAGGAGAAGTCTGTGGAACCATGTGGGACTCTCTCCGGTGGCCGGGGAACGAACCAGCACTGCAGAGGCTGCAGGCAGCTTCACAGCCTAGCGCTCAACCGCTGCACCACCAGGGGAGGCCCTCAAGGATGATTTTTAAATAGGACTTGTCTTCTAAATGTTTTCCATTGAAGATGCTTGTTCAGCCCAGTGATTCTCAGGGAATCTCATCAACAGTACACTCCCTAGTATGCACTCTAGAAAGTTGTGAGGGTATTTTGATTGCCACAGCAACAGGGAATGATACTGCCTTGATGGCCTACAATGTACGAGACATTCCAGCTCAGGGAAGGTTTATCCTGCATCCCTCCTGACTTTTGAGTATCCTTCTAGGCTAACCTGCCTATAGATGTAAATTAATAGTTTTGTAGTATATATTAATATTAAAAATCTTCATCAGAAATTAAACAAAAACCTCATTAATCTAGAAGATTGTTAGCTTACTATTGGCCGCATAACAAAACAAGCTTAGCAGCTTGCAACAACACTCATATATTAGCTCACAGCTCTGTAAGTCAGAGATGGGTTTGGCTGAATTCTCTGCACAGGCTCTCACAAGACTGAAATTAAGGTGTCAGCCAGACTGGTTCTTATCTAGGGACTCGGGAAGAATCTGCTTCTAAGCTCCTTCAGCTTGTTGGCACATTTCAGTATCTTCTGCTTGTAGGCCTGAAGTCCCCATTCCCTTACTGACTGTCAGTTAAAGGTCACTCTGCTCTAAGAGGTTGGTATTTAGTCCTTGCACATGGTCCCCTCTCTCTTGGAAGCAAACAAGACCATGTTGTATCCTTTTTATGACTATCTCTGACTTCCCCTTCTGCCATGAGCACAAAAAAGCTTTAAAGGAACAGATAATTTCTGTACCTTAAAATCAGTTGACTTGGGAATTTAATTGCATTTGTAAATCCCTACATTGCAGTACCTAAATTAGTATTTGATTGGATAACCAAGGAACAGGAATCTTGGGAAATCATCTTTAAAATTCTGTCTACTACAATTTGTATGGAGAGGGAAGCTAAGTGAAATGAAGACAGTCTCAAAATAATTGAATAATTTGTTCCTTCTGCACATTCTGTCCTGTATTATAACATTTCCAGCTTGCATATTTAGTTAAAAAGAATTTAAGTGCAATGTTATTACTGCAAAAACAGTGAAACTGATTGAAAATATGTAACAGGAGATTTGAGATTCCTATTCAGACTTTAATTATTAAATTAGTAGAGATATGTGAAATGCAGATATCTCCATGGATTTCTTTAATATGCACTATTTTAGTACTTTCATATTATTGCCCCCTTTTGGGAGTCAGGATAGTTCTTCAATTTTATCCTAAAATGGTCCTCAGTTCTTTACACAACTGCTTCACAGCCTCTTGCATTAATTTTTTTCTTGTATGATCCATTTGTATTCCTTGTCAGACCGTTCAAGTAATATGGTCTCCAAGGTTGTTGGTTTTTTTTTTTTTTTAACAGATTAGACCTTCATTATATATGTCAACATGATTTCAAGGCAGAAGGATAAGTTTTTTTGTGACAGTTTCTTCTTACCTCACCTATTATATAACTAAGGGTGTTATTTTGACACCACACTTAGAAATAAATAAGTCATAGCTCATTTGAGATTATAATGTATTTCCTCATTTTCTGTACTTTGTTATTTACCTTAGGTATTATTCCAACTTCAGTTAAGATTACTTTTCTAGGCCTCCCCTGGTGGCGCAGGCGGTTGAACGAGGTGCTATGAAGCTGTCTGCAGCCTCTGCTGTGCCGGTTCAATCCTGGTCTGCTGGCGAGGGTCCCACATGGTGTGGCAGACCTCTCCTGTCTTGCCCGCTGCTCCCCTCAGCAGTGTATTTCCTCAGTCTGACTGTTCTGTTCCCCACTCTGTCTTTGGTGAATCCTCTCACCCTCCTGCGCATCTGGCCTGTACCCCGGTTCTTGTATAAATAAATAAATAAATAAATAAATAAATAAATAAATAAATAAATAAATAAATCTTTTAAAAAAATAAAGATTACTTTCCTATTTTCCGGTAAGTCTTAGTACTATTTTCTTAAATTCTAGTATTGGTGTAGTATTGATCTGTACATGTTTTATTTTTCTACACTTGTCCCAAGTGATTTCTGATATTCTTATTTTTAAATCCAAACTTAACACAAGTTGGTACGTTCATTTGGCTGCTTCGTTTTGTCATTATGTCTCCAAACATATACTGAAATACATAGTTTTTAAAAAAATTAATTTCATTTGTTTCTTCTTTACGTATCAGCTACGACATTGGTTTTTTTGAAAATTTTGTGTAGATAAGTTATAGCATCCTTGAATTATTTCAGGATAGTAAAGGAGGCATTATAAAATATATGTGATTAAAAAAGGAAGGTTGGGTCTAATAGGACTAAAACCTATTGTGCTATCACACAAAAAGAAAGTGGTAGCCCCTAAGTACTATGTGTCCTTGCCTGCATGTCCTACTGTTCATCAAAGCTCTTCTGACCCGATGCTCCAGTCTGACAGTTCTATCCTATAGAACATGGGACATGGGAGATGATGTGTACTTGCTCTCTTCAAGTTTATGCGTTTTATATATATAATTGAGGTCCTCCAGATCCGATAGGCTACTGGGTATAATTTACTCCTTAGGAAATCTTCCACAGACACACAAACTGAAAGTGAGCAAAAACAACAAACAAAAATTTGCATTTTGTTAAATAACATGTAGCCAAGTTTAAAAATGGAATTTTTGCTTTTCAAATCCAAACTACTGGCAGCCACAACTTTATTATTACTCAAAGGCATGTTTATATGAAATAAAACTGTATGTTATTGATGTTTACTAATTCTCTTCCCCCCTCTTTTTCCCCTCTAGATTTTGCATTGTGCAATAGGTAAGTATGGAATTTCCCCTACCCCAATATGTACAATGGATTGTTTGCTTTTTAAGTTATAAATGATAGGATGATTTGATTGAATATTGAAAAAATTAAACTATAATCATATATAAAATTTCTTAAATTGGTATGACTTTCTAAAATCATAGGTACTATTTAGATTATTCAATATTTATTAAACACAGCTATTTTGTTCTGTCGATTCAAAGAGGCCTCTCCTGCCTTGTTACAGGAATAACAAAGAAACATTGACTTATTTATAAAAATGTGATGTGGGGTCCTGGTACTGGGCTATCGAAAACCCTCTATAAGATCATTTAAGTGTTATATTCACTTTTCTTATGTTTAAAATGAGAAAACTGCATGTATTACCAACTCCTGAGATGAAAATTTTATATATAAATATATATGAGAGGGATTGGAAAAGAATACCTTTAAAGGGTTATACAAATGTAAGGAATTTCTACTAAAAGCTGATGTCATTTTTCCTTTGCGGGGGGAGAAGAGGTGTCATCAGATCCTGCTCTGAAACTGAGACATAGCTTCTAGCCTGGGTGGGTTATACCCCTCCAACTAAATAGAAATCCATTTTGGAAAGTTGCCGGAGTAAGCCCACAGTGGTTACTCTGCATCCGGACTTATCTCTCAAAGGGAAGATTTGAAATTGACGCTCATTGAGGGGCACGGAAGGTCTGAAAACTTGAGAAACATGCATCGAACCGTTATGGTCCTAATCAACTTCATTTATAAATTATGGGGGCACTTTCTATATTCAGAGTCCTGTGCTTAGCACTAGGGAAGAGTACGTTTACATTCAGGTAGTCACACTGCAGGCTCACCACCATAGGTCTCACAGTGGTCCTTATGATCCCTGGCTCCATTACTTAAGGCAAAGCATCTTCATTATAAAGAGTTGCACCTTAGCTATTGGCTACTAGGAAGGAGATCTGCAATGAAGGATTTCCATGTGATTTGCAGAATTTTCTGTGTTTATTTTGCTGGGAGTTGTTGGATAGGATAAGTAGCTTTCATTAGCTTCTTAGAGAAGTGTGTGATTCCCTGAAAGGTTAAGAAACACTGCTTTAGAACCTTGGAGCAATAGATTTGAATTGGGGGGTTGGGGCTTCCTCTGTCACATGGTCTGGTTTACCAGAGAAGGTTAAGGGACCCGGCACAGGTCACACAGGCCAGTCAGAGACAGAGCTTGCCTGATTTTATTTTATTTTATGGTGATTTGGTTTTGGCTAGTATTTAATCTCACACCCATTCCTTTTTAATCCATCATCACTGAAATGGTTAAATAAATTTTAAGCATAAGCTTGTAGATTGGGGATACATTTGGTCAGAGAGAGTAGTGTGATCACTTCAGGGCTTCTCCACATGATTAGACCCTGTGCCCTCATTCTCCCCACTCTCCTTACCTTCAGCTCACTCTCAAAGAGAGGATTTAGATGCATATGTTTTCTAAGCATGTGTATTATTATTTTCTTCAATATTTCACTGTATTTTAACACCAAATTTTTCCTTATTTGTCTTAGAATATATTCTCATGCTTCTTTATGAAATTTCTACATCTGGAAATAAAGTTTCTAGCAAGTATATTTATGAATTCATACCAGAACATTATCAAATACCTAGCAGGTGGGATCAAGGTAGGCATTGGGAAGTAGGAGTAAAGGTGGACAGGCACAGGCGCCAGCTCAGGGAAGCACACAAGCACCTGGCTGAGACACTCCAGGACTAGCATCCTGGTGGCGTTGTGTTCTGATGGTGTGTTGACAGGTATCAGGACCTTGGTTCTAGCTATGGATACTTTAAAATTCCTAATTTGTTGTAGAACCTTGTTCTGTCAGTGATTTGCTCTTCTACATCATCACCCTTTTTATCTGTCTTTTCCATCTCAATTCACTAAATGCTTAGATTTCTAACTCCTACTGGGCCTCTCTGGTGGCCTCTCAGCGCTATCATAGCTACTGCCTGAGTTTGATTCCCAGCCAGAAAGCTAACCCACATATGGTGCAGCAGACCTCTCCTGTCTCACCCACTGCTCCCCTCAGCAGTGTATTTCAATAAAATCCACTTGTTCTGCTCCCCACTCTGTCTCTGGCGAATCCTTTTGTTCCCTGTACATTTGGCCTATACCCTGGTTCTTCTACACATGTATACATAAATAAATTAAAAATAAAAAAAGAATTACAAATCCTGAAACTAACCTTTGACTCTTTATTCCCCCATATGCTATGTAATTCCTCTCCATCCTTTTTACCAGATTTATTGTAGGCTATGTACTTCCTCGTTCTCATTTATACCTTAACCCAGAAGTCAAGCTTCAGTCCCCCTTGTCCTACTAAAATTGCCCTCTGGTCTAAAATCAGCAATATCATTGCTCTTTTGACTAAACATGCCCTCTGTGGGCGAGCTCATCTCATAGTCCGAGATACTTAGGCAAGTGTGAGACACCAATTTTTCTAACTTCAAGTCATACCTGTACCCCAGACACAACTCGTCCATTGACCTTCTGAATATCTATTCCCAGAGGCACATCTCCTGCTCAGCATGACTCACACTCCTAAACTTGTGCTGTCTCCTCTATTCTTTTAGGGACTGGTACATGGGGGCGGCGGTGGGGGGAGGGCGGACGACCCACAAGCAGATCAGACGCCTAAACTTGCTTTGATTACAATATTCTCTTTGTCAAAGAAACTACCAGCCACTAGCTATTCACTCCCTCAGCATAGATCTAGTGCTCATCCGCGGTGCCTCCTATACCCATACTCCCATAGCCAGGTGGTCATCAAGTTTTAGCAATCCTGATTGCTGAATATTTCTCATATTGTCCTATTTTTTCATCCCTGTTCAGGGGGCCTCGATTTGTCTCTTATTGACTTCTGGGTCTCCCTGAACATCTAGACTTATGACAACAATAAGAGCTACCATTTATTAAATATTTACTGTGGTCTAGAGCTTTACATTTATTACCTCATTTCCATTCCATTTTACAGTTGATAATACTGAGGCTTAGTAGGCACTACTTAGTACTTAAGACCTAGGGCTCCGAGTTGAACCTATGGCGGTGTGATTCCAAATTCATGCCTCACACAGTCCTAAAGGGGTGTAGTTTAAAGGATGACTCGATCATGTCACTTCCCGGCTTAAAACTCTTGACTTGGGCATCCCTAGTGGCACAGGGGTTAAAGTCTCAGCACTATGAAGCTATCGTCAGCCACTGCAGCTCCTGCTGGGGAGCTGACCCTCACGGCGCAGCAGACCTCTTCTGTCTCACCGGCTGCTCCCTTCAGCAGTGTATTTCAGTAGAGCCACCTGTTCTTTTCCCCAGTCTGTCTCTGGTGAATCCTCTCACCACTACCCCCCTCCCCACCTCTGGCCTACACCCCAGTCCTTGTATGCATAAGTAAATAAATCTTAAAAAAAAAAACCAAAAACACCTCTTGACTAGTTTAAACTTCTTCATGATTTGCCCATCTCCCCTGTCCTCCCTTTTCCCATTGCTGTGGGTCCCCACATGTACCATGCTACTGCGTTTTTCTCACTTCAATTCTGTGCCCAGGCTTGGTGCTCTGCCTGGGACAAGCAACCCACGCCCTTCAACTGAAGCTCCTCTTGACTCTTCAGTAAACTTCCCCACTTCCCATGGACTAGATTAAGTACCTTTCCTCACTTTTCCATAATGCCTATACCTCACTCTGTTGTTACGCTTTTCCCACTGTATTATGCTCTGTCGCTGTACCTGTATCCCCCACCAACACCCCTGAATTTTTTCTGAATGAGAATTATTTCTTTTGAAAAAATTCTTTGTTTATTTTTAAAACATCCTTATTTATTTTTCACAGTATAGGATTTCTCCCCTCAGGTGTGGTCACCATAGTTTTCACACCACCAAAGTGCCCATCATTCTCTACCACACTCCTTCCACACTGTTCTCTACTCTCACCTTCTCCCTCTCCTCCGCCTCCTGAATGTCTCTGATCTAAGGTCTGCTTGCAAGGGTTAGTCTTACAGTTTGTCATTGTCTGATCCTTTGTTTGGTTTCTCTAGATTCCACATATAAGTGAAACCATCTGGTATTTATCTTTCTTCTTCTGGCTCCCTTTGCTTAGAATAATCCCTTCCAGTTCCATCCATGTTCTCGAAAATGGCCTAAGTTTATCTTTTTTGATTGCTGAGTAGTATTCCATTGTGTGTATATGCCACTTTTTTTTTTTAATTTATTTTTGCCTTTTTTTAAAGATTTATTTATTTATTTATACAAGCACTGGGTACAGTCAGAAGCATGGGAGGCTGA
Source organism: Talpa europaea (assembly GCF_964194135.1). NCBI lineage: Eukaryota > Metazoa > Chordata > Mammalia > Eulipotyphla > Talpidae > Talpa > Talpa europaea. Next base: position 103,770,677 of record NC_140070.1, on the reverse strand, counting down.
GAGAATTCACCAGAGCCAGAGTGGGGAGCAGAACAGGCAGAAGGACCGAAGTACACTGCTGAGGGGAGCAGCGGGCGTGGCAGGAGAGGTCTGCGCACCATGTGGGACCCTCACCCGGCAGCCGGGGATCAAACCGGCGCTGCAGAGGCTGCTTGCAGCTTTGCAGCCCAGCGCTCAACTGCTGTGCCACCGGGGGAGGCCCTATACCACATCGTCTTGATCCACTCATTGTTCTGGGGCATTTAGGTTGTTTCCATATCTTGGCTATTGTAAATAGTGCTCCTATAAGCATAGGAGAGCAGGTTTCCTTTAGAACTTGTATTTTGTGCTCTTTGGATAGAGACCTTTGAGTGGAAATGCTGGGTCTTATAGTAAATTCATCTTTAGTATTTTGAGGAAACTCCACACTTCTTTCTGTATAGGCTGGTCCAGTCTGCACTCTCACAAACAGTGTAATTGGGTTCTTTTTCTCCACACCTTCACCAGCACTCATTTATTGTTGAGAATTCTTTCTTACTGATACCTGTGTCCCAGCACATGGTACCTCGTGGGAGCTCAGTGAACATTTGATCATTCTTAATTCTGGTGAAATTTTCTAAAATTTGTTTCAGAACATTTTCATGTCCTTACATTAATTCTTACAAAATAAAATGATAATAATAGTAATCAGACTCTTTCTAGCATTAGCCTAAAAGCAATCAATGCTTTGTTCTTTTAAACTCATACAGCTTAAGGTGTTTTTGTTTTTGGAATGGTGTGATTTATTTACTTGTGGCTTTATAAAAGTTTTTACCCTAACAACTTGTTTTAGAAACTTGAGATGTCTTTGGTTTACATACCGTTGATGAAGTCTGACCTCCATCATACTTGGGTTATTTACAAAATTATGTAACTTCCGGAAGATTACTCAATTTTTATGCACATTCATTTCTCCATCAATAAAAGGCGAATAATGATATCTACCTTGTAGGGAGGGGTGTTGTGAAATAAAACAGGACAATGCATGAAGAACACTTAGCACAATACCAGGACATGGCAGTATCAAAAATTACCCAATAAAATGGTAGTTGTTGTTTTTAACTAAAGCAATGTAATGTCACAGAATGTTTAAAAAGTTTTGTTCTGTCCCTAGTATAATGTTCAGTATTTATATTTATGTAAATTACAATTCTGGTATAAGTGAGTGCTCTGGGGTCACTTGTTCTTAGTATGAGTTGGAACTGCTTCTTTTTTTTATATTAAACTTTTTTTATTTTTTACATCAGTGTTCATTTTTAACCCCCTCAGGTGTAGTCCCCGTAGAGTTTCCTTCACCAATGCACCTGTGCACCATCACCTCAGTCCCCTGGGCTCCTCCTTCCCTCCCTCTGATCCCTCTCCCGCATCCTCCCCTACAGTATGTTTCTGATTTATAGTTGTCTGTTTTTGCTTTGTTGTGTTTTGTACCGTTATTATTTTTTACACTGATGTCTTATTTGGTTCCCCTATATTCCTGTTATAAGTGAAACCATCTGATATTTTTCTTTTTCTTTCTGGCTTATTTCACTGAGCATACTTCCTTCTAGCTCCATCCATATTGCTGCAAATGGCATGAGTTTATCTTTTGATTGCTGAATAATATTCCATTGTGTATATGTGCTACGTCTTCTTGATCCATTCATCTATTTTTGGGCATTTGGGATGTTTCCAGGATTTTTACCTATTGTAAATAGTGCTGCAATAAACATAGGTGAACAGGTGTTCTTTTGAATCAATGTTTTTGTGTCCTTTGGGTAGATCCCTAGGAGCGAAGTTGTCGGGTCATATGGTAGCTCCATTTTTAGTAGACTGAGGAACCTCCAGACAGCTTTCCATAGTGGTTGGAACAGTTTGCACTCCTACCAGCAATGTAGGAGAGTTCCTTTTTTACCACATCCTTGCCAACATTTGTTGTTGCTTGTTTTTTTTTTTTTTTTTTTTGATATGTGCCATTCTTACTGGTGTAAGGTGGTATCTCAATGTGTTGTTTTTTTTTTTTTAAGATTTATTTATTTATACAATCACTGGGTACAGTCAGAAGTGCAGTAGGGTGAGAGAATTCACCAGAGCCAGAGCGGGGAGCAGAGCAGGCAGAAGGACCGAAGTACACTGCTGAGGGGAGCAGCGGGCGGCAGGAGAGGTCTGCGCGCCATGTGGGACCCTCCTCTGGTGGCCGGGGAGTAGCCGGGGATCGAACGGGGATCGAACCGGCGCTGCAGAGGCTGCAGGCAGCTACGCAACCCAGCGCTCAACCGCTGCACCACTGGGGAGGCCCTCAATGTGGTTTTGATTTGCATTTCCCTGATGATAAGGGATGTTGAACATTTTTTTCATATGCCTGTTGGCCATTGCATTCCCTCTTTGGAGAAATTTCTTTTAAGTTCTTCTGCCCATTTCTTGACTGGATTGTTTATTTGGTTTTTGTTGAGTTGTGTGAGTTCTTTGTATATCTTTGTGATCAGTCCCTTATCAGTTGACAGGAGTGCAAAGATTTTTTCCCAATCAGTGAGGTGTCTCTCTGTTTTGGCTAATGTCTCTTTCGCTATGCAGAAGCTTTTCAGTTTGATGTAATCCCAGTTGTTTATGTTTTCCTTTCTTTGCTTTGGGTGATGAGTCTTTAAAGATGTTATTGCGATGTATGTCTTGTAGTATTTTACCTATATTTTCTTCTATATATTTTATGGCTTCAGATCTTATGCCCAGTTCTTTTATCCATTTTGAGTTGATTTTTGTGCACAGTGAATGGTAGTGGTCTAGTTTCATTTTTTTGCATATGGTGGTCCAGTTTTCCCAGCACCATTATTGAACAAACTGTCTGTGTTCCATTGCTTCTTCTTTGCTCCTTTGTCAAAGATCAGTTGTCCATATAAGTGTGGTTTTATTTCTGGGCTCTCTGTTTGGTTCCATTTGCCAGTGTGTCTGTTTTTGTTCCAATACCAAACTGTTTTAGTTATTATGACTTTGTAGTATAGCTTGAAGTTTGGAAGTGTGATAGCTCCTTTCTCCTTTGCTTTCATCAGTAGAGCTTTGGCTATTTGTGGTTTTTTGTGGTTCCATATGAATTTCATCAGTATTTGTTCTGTTTCTTTGAAAAATGTCATTGAGATTTTTACTGGAATAGTGTTGAATCTGTATGTTGCTTTTAGTAGGGTGGACATTTTAATAATGTTAATTCTTCCAATCCATGAGCAGGGGATATCTTTCCATTTCTTTGTGTCTTCTTCTATTTAACAGTGTTTTATAATTTTCTTTGTATAGGTCTTTCACCTCTTTTGTTAGGTTTATTCCTAAGAATTTGATTTTTTTGGTTTCAATTATAAAAGGGATGGTTTTGTTGATTTCTTCTTCTTCAGATTGATTGTTTGTGTATAGAAAGGCTACTGATTTTTGTGTGTTGATTTAGTATGCTGCTACTTTACTGAACTGGCTGATTATTTTGAGTAGTTTTTTTTTTTTTTAAAGATTTATTTATTTATACATATAAGAACCGGGGTACAGGCCAGATGTGCGGGAGGGTGAGAGGATTCACCAGAGACAGAGCGGGTAACAGAACAGGCAGACTGACTGAAATACACTGCTGAGGGAAACAGCGGTCGAGACAGTAGAGGTCTGCCATGCCATGTGGCCATCTCCTCGGCCTGCTGGGATCAAACCGCAGGGATCACTGTGCTGACTGCAGAGGCTGCAGACAGCTTCACAATGCTGTGCTCAACCGCCTGCACCACCAGGGAAACCCTTGAGTAGTTTTTCTGTGGAGTTTTTAGGGTTCTTCATGTATATTATCCTATCATCTGCAAATAGTGATCATTTTACTTCTTCTTTCCCTATCTGGAGTCTTTTTATGTCTTTCTCTTGTCTTATTGCCCTGGCTAGGACCTCCAGTATTATATTGAAGAGTAGTGGTAAGAGAGGACATCCTTTTCTTGTTCCTGATCTTAAAGAAAAGGCCTTCAGCTTTTCACTATTGAGAATAATATTGGCAGTAGGTTTGTCTTATATGGCTTTTATCATGTGAAGGTATGTTCCTTCTATCCCAAGAATTTCAAGGGCCTTCATCATAAATGGATGTTGGACTTTGTTGAATGCTTTCTCAGCATCTATTGATATGATCATATGGTTTTTATTTTTCTTTTTGTTGATCTGTTGGATTACTCTGATTGATTTTCATATGTTGAACCATCCTTGTGCCCTTGGGATGAATCTCACTTGATCGTGGTGTATTATCGCTTTGATGCATTGTTGGATTCTGTTGGCAAGGATTTTGTTGAGGATTTTTGCATCAGTGTTCATTAGGGAGATTGGCCTGTAATTTTCTTTTTTTGTGCTGTCTTTGTTTGGTTTTGGTATTAGTGTAATGGCTTCATAGAATGTATTTGGTAGTATTCCTTCTTTTTCAATTTTTTGAAAGAATTTGTGTAGGATAGGCACTAATTCACTGCTGAACGTCTGGTAGAATTCATTTGTGAAGCCATCTGGACCTGGGCTTTTGTTTTGGGGGAGTGCTTTGATTACTGCCTCAATTTTGTGGCTTGAAATTGGTCTGTTTAGGTGTTCTATTTCTTCTTCATCCATCTTTGGATGATTATATTGTTCTAGGAATTTGTCCATCTCTTCTAGGTTTGTCCATCTCTTTCATTTATAATCCTATTTATATGTGTTTTCTCACGTTTTTTTCTTTGTGAGCCAGGCTAGAGGTTTGTCTATTTTGTTTATTTTTTCAAAGAACCAACTTTTGGTTTTTTTCAATTGTTTTTTTTAATTTCTATTTCTTTTATTTCTGCTTTAATTTTTATTATTTCCTTTCTTCTGCTGGCTTTAGGGATTTTATGTTGTTCTTTTTCTAGCTCTTTGAGATATGAGATTAGGTTTTTTCTTTGAGTTCTTTCTTGTTTGTTGATGTGAGCCTGTATTGCTATATATTTTCCTCTTATTACTGCTTTTGCTGCATCCCATACATTCTGGAAAGTGGTATCCTCCTTGTCATTCAACTCAAAGTGTTTTTTAATTTCTTCTTTGATCTCCTCATTAGTCCAGTGGTCTTCCAGTAATATGGATTTCAATCTCCATGAAGTGGGAAGTTTCCTTGTTTTCTTTTCATGATTTATTTCTAGTTTGATGCCTTTATGATCAGAGAAGATAGTTGGAATGATTTTGATCTTCATGTACCTGTTGATGTTTGTCTTGTGGCCCAGTATGTGGTTGATTCTGGAGAATGATCCATGTGCATTTGAGAAAAATGTGTACTCGGATTTTTGGGGATGCAGTGTCCTATAGATGTCTGTTAAGTCCATGAGTTCTATGCCTTTATTTAGGGCTCTAGTGTCTTTATTTATTTTTTGTCTTGTTGATCTGTCCATTGGTGAGAATGGAGTGTTGAAGTCTCCCACTATATATGTATTTTCTTTAATGTCTGTTTTCAGAGCTGATAATAACTGTCTAATATATTTTGGTGCTCCTTCATTTGGTGATTATATGTTGATGAGTATTATATCTTCATGATGTATTGTCCCCTTGATCATGATGTAGTGTCCATCTGTGTCTCTTTTTACTTTTTTTAATTTGAAGTATATTTCATCTGATATAAGTATAGCTGTTCCTGCCTTCTTTTTTGGTCTATTTCCTTGTAGGATTGTTTTCCAACCTTTTACTTTCAGTCTGTGTTTATCTTTTGTGGTTAAATGTGTTTCCTGGATACAGCAGAAGGATGGATTTTGTTTTTTAATCCAGCATGTTATTCTGTCTTTTTATTGATGAGTTTAATCCATTTACATTTAGAGTTAATATTGATATGTTGGCATCTGTATTTGCCATTTTGTTTGTCTTTTTTCTGATTTTATTCCTCACTTTATTCTGTTCTTCTTGATCATTCCTCTGTTGGTATAGGCTTTAGGACTTCTTATAGAATTTTTTGGAGTGGGGGTTTAGTTTTAATGAATTTCTGGAGTTTCTGTTTGTCTGAGAAGGTCCATACTTTTTCTTCATAGAGGAAGGAAGGAGTTACTTCTTGTTCATATTTGTGGCAATGCAAGTTGACAAAAACAGCCTCCAGAAACAATAAAATTCTATACAGAGGGCTCATTTCTGTGAGGAAGTCACTCAGTCTTCTGTCCTGGTAAATGAGTTCCCATGTCCCAAACTCTTCAAAGTAGGTTGGTGGTTCTCCATTGATAATGCAGGATTTTGAAAAACCATTCTTATGGTTGCCACCTTAAGATTTGTAGTACTTCTGTTTAACCTATGGTTTTTCTTGTTCTGTATGTTCTGGCTTGCACTCCTCTCTCAAACTGACAACACCTTTTGTTTTTTAAAAATGTATTTTATAAAATTCACAATCATCTTAATATTTATTGGCAGTATATGACTTCAAACTGATTTTATTTGGTAGCGAATGATGCCAGGGAGGAAGGGGAGCAGCTGCTGAGGAAACCAGAGACCACAAGGCACATCTTCCATCAGAAACATTTCCCTCCCAGCAATTAGAGTTAACTGATCCTCTCTTTGTCTACAGCACCCCATCCCCAACCCTCCCTCCCACCTTGAGAAGGTCAAGTTTTTCTTGTGAAGGGACTGCCATCGTTTAGTGTTAAAACCAAACATGGGACCCCATGTTTTAGCAGAAGAGATCTCTGGAAGAAAGTCATCCTAGAGGGAAGGGGTATTTTCTCTGGATTTACTTACTTAGAAATTCTCCTTTTACCCTTCCCTTAGGGACGTGGCTGGGTACAGAAACAAAACTACTTTCTTTGAACAAAACTGCTTATTTAGCTTAGATTGCATGGTTTGAATGAACTTTACTGAATAGTGAAGAAAAACAAAAAGAAAATAAGTATCAGAAATACAGTGTACAAATAGCCTTCCTCCCAAAGTACAAGTTTGTGATCCTAAGACGTGACTCCCTTTTGTTACAGGAACTGATAGTGTCACATAGACCTTGATACCTGGCTCTTCTTTGCCCTGTTCTAAGTTCACCTCTGGAGGCCTCCCCAAGCCCATTTTTCTGACCCTCTTGCAAAGGGGAATAAGTAACATTTCTAATTTAAATTCAAACATTGCTTTCTGCCTGGGGAATGTTAGTGCTTGTCGAGAGTAAAGAATGGTTAACTTTCCTAGCAGGCCAGCCTGTCTCTTCTGCCTAGAGATTTCTCAGGCTTCCTTCTTGAGCTACCTGGGTACAGTGGGGAACTTCGAGAGTAGGGTCAGAGTTTGTCAAAGACAACCTTCATCTCCTTTCATTCTGCCTTTCTCATTTATTCGGCAGAACCATTTTCTAGAGTCTTGACACCAGAGCTCTGTATCAAGATTCTGTGACCATGTTCAAATCATAACCTTTCCCAAACCTGTCAGGCCCTTCACACCTGCCTAACATAGTATCCCTCTGTCTTGAATCTTTGTTCATGGTGTTGGTCTTCTGGTCAAATTTTGCCTCTTCCCCTCTGACAGAGGAGAGAAGGCAAGATTGTTTCAGCACTCTACATCTGATGTCCTGATGCCCATAGCTTCAGCCCCTGTTCTCTAAATAAACTGTGTTTTTTCACATCTCCATAATTTAATATGAAGTGTTCTTTGCCTAGAACACCTAGGTCCGTTAGTTGTTCCCTACTTGTGTGAGATGAAGGGAAAGGAGAAATAAAGTATGCTTATTAGGACTCCAAAGTGCCTGAGCAGGAAAGGTGGGAGACTTCCCAGGGCTCATCACAGTGCCTGCACCTTGCAAACACTCAGTATGCTAGAACAGCTCTTCTGTTGATGATTACTGGGCAAGATGCAATCCTGAAAGTTTCTGAGCCCAGTTGGAGTTCAGAATGGCAAGCTATGAAGAGAACTTAGATCATGGATTTTTTTATCTCTGCTATCTTTGCAGGGACAACTAGGAGTTTGTTTTGCATGGAAGCCTATTATTGAGATATTTAAAATACTTTCTCTACAATATTTATCTTTTTTTTTTTTTTTAGTGGATCAAGCCACACAATGTGTGCTATTTATTTATTTATTTATTTATTTATTTATTTTTAGCACTCTTTTTTTTTTAATTAAATAATAAATTTTATTTTTATATTCCCCCATACAACTGCACATGCCCCATTCTGACCCCAATCCCTCCCCTCCCGGCCCCCACCCCCCAAAAAGTGTCTCTGGTTCATAGTTTTTTGTTGATTTTGATTTTCACTTTCTTATAGTTATTCTTTTTCCTGATCCCTTATTTAAGTTTTCTAGATTCCTGCTATGAGTGAGACCATCCGGTATTTTTCTTTTTCTTTTTGGCTTATTTCGCTGAGCATGATCCCTTCCAGCGCCATCCATGTTGCTGCAAATTGCATGTGTTTATCTTTTTTGAATGCTGAGTAATATTCCATGGTATATATGTACCACATCTTCTTGATCCAGTCATCTATTTTTGGGCATTTGGGTTGTTTCCAAAGCTTAGCTATTGTAAATAGTGCTGCTATAAACATAGGGGTGCAGGTGTTCTTTGGAATTGATGTTTCTGTGTCCTTTGAGTAAATACCTAGGAGTGGAATTGCTGGATCATATGGAAGCTCTATGTTTAGTAGGTCCAGAAATCTCCACACAGCTCTCCATAGTGGTTGGACCAGTTTGCATTCCCACCAACAGTGCAGGAGAGTTCCTTTTTCTCCACACCCTCACCAACATTTGTTGTTGCTAGTTTTTTTAATATGTGCCATTCTCACTGGTGTAAGATGGTATCTCATGGTAGTTTTGATTTGCATTTCCCTGATGACAGTGATGTTGAACATTTTTTCATATGTCTGTTGGCCATTTGCATTTCCTCTTCAGAGAAGTTTCTTTTTAGCTCTTCTGCCCATTTTTTGACTGGATTATTTTCTTTGTTGTTGTTGAGTCTCATCAGCTCTTTGCAGATTTTTGTGATCAGTCCTTTATCATTAGTGTTGGGTGCAAAAATGTTCTCCCAGTTGGTGGGGTTTCTCTTTGTTTTTGTTATTGTCTCTTTTGCTGTGCAGAAGCTCTTTAATTTGATGTAGTCCCAGCTGTTTATCTTTGCCTTCACTATCACTGCTTTGGGTGATGTGTCTGTAAAGATGTCTTTGATGTGCAAATCACGTAGTGTTTCGCCTATATTTCCTTCTATATATTTTATGGTTTCAGGTCTTATGTCTAGTTCTTTAATCCATTTTGAGTTGATTTTTGTGTATGGTGTGAGGTAGTGGTCAAGCTTCATTCTTTTGCATGTAGCGACCCAGTCTTCCCAGCACCATTTATTGAACAAACTTTCTTTGCTCCAATGCATAGTCTTTGCTCCTTTGTCAAAGATTAGTTGACCATAAATCTGTGGGTTTATTTCTGGATTTTCTATTCGATTCCATTGGTCTGTATGTCTGTTCTTGTTCCAATACCATGCAGTTTTGATGATTATGGCTTTGTAGTATAGTTTGAAGTCTAGGAGTGTGATGCCTCCATTCCCTTCTTTTTTTTTCAGTAGAGCTTTGGCTATTCGGAGTTTTTGGTGATTCCATATGAATTTCATCAAGAATTGTTCTATTTCTTTGAAGAATGACATTGAAATTTTGATTGGAATAGCATTGAATCTGTATATTGCTTTTGGTAGGATGGCCATTTTAATAATGTTTATTCTTCCAATCCATGAGCAGGGGATGTCTTTCCATTTCTTTGTGTCTTCATCTATTTCTTTTAACAGTGTTTTATAATTTTCTTTGTATAGGTCCTTTACCTCTTTTGTTAGATTTATTCCCAAATATTTGATTTTTTTTTTGTTTCGATAATAAAAGGGATGGTTTTTTTTTATTTCTTCTTCTTCAGATTTATTGTTTGTGTATAGGAAGGCTACTGACTTTTGCGTGTTGATTTTGTATCCTGCCACTTTACTGAATTGATTGATGAGTTGAATTAGTTTTTCTGTGGAGTTTTTGGGGTTCTCTATGTATATTATCATATCATCTGCAAATAGTGATAGTTTGACTTCTTCTTTTCCTATTTGGATTCCTTGTATGTCTTTCTCTTGTCTTATTGCTCTGGCTAGGACTTCCAGTATTATATTGAAAAGCAGTGGTGAGAGTGGACATCCTTGTCTTGTTCTAGATCTTAATGGAATTGCTTTCAGCTTTTCACCATTGAGGATGATACTGGCTGTTGGCTTGTCATAGATGGCCTTTATGATGTTGAGGTATGTTCCTTGTATCCCAAGAATTTCAAGGGCTTTTATCATGAATGGGTGTTGCACTTTGTCGAAAGCTTTCTCAGCATCTATTGATATTATCATATGGTTTTTATATTTCTTTTTGTTGATGTGTTGGATAACGTTGATTGATTTTCTGATGTTAAACCATCCTTGTGTCCCTGGAATGAATCCTACTTGGTCGTGGTGAATTATCTTATGGATACATTGTTGGATTCTGATAGCTAAAATTTTATTGAGGATTTTTGCATCAGTGTTCATTAGGGAGATTGGCCTGTAGTTTTCCTTTTTTGTGTTGTCCTTATTCGGTTTTGGTATTAGTGTAATGTTGGCTTCATAGAACGTGTTTGGTATTGTCCCTTCCTTCTCAATTTTTTGGAAGAGTTTGTGAAGGATAGGCACTAATTCGTCTCTGAATCTTTGGTAGAATTCATTTGTAAATCCATCAGGTCCTGGGCTTTTGTTTTTGGGGAGGGTTTTGATTACCATTTCAATTTCGCTGCTTGTAATTGGTCTGTTTAGGTGTTCTATTTCTTCTTTATCTAGCTTTGGGTGATTGTAGAGTTGTAGGAATTTGTCCATCTCCTCTAGATTGTTGAACTTGTTTCCATATAATTGTTCATAGTAGTTACTGATTATTCTTTTGATTTCTGCTGTGTCCGTTGTGATTTCTCCTCTTTCATTTGTGATCCTGTTTATTTGTGCTTTCTCCCTTTTTTCCTTTGTGAGCCTGGCTAGGGGTTTGTCTATCTATTTTATTGATTTTTTCAAAGAACCAGCTCTTGGTTTCATTGATCTTTTGGATTTTTTTTTAGTTTCAATTTCATTTATTTCTGCTTTGGTTTTTATTATTTCTTTTCTTCTACTGGTTTTGGGGTTTTTTGTTGTTCTTTTTCTAGATCTCTGAGCTTCGAGATTAGGTTGTTTCTTTGAGTTCTTTCGTGTTTTTTGATGTGAGCTTCTATTGCTATATATTTTCCTCTTATTACTGCTTTTGCTGCATCCCATACATTTAGGATATTAGTGTCCTCCTTGTCATTCAATTCAAAGAATTTTTTAATTTCTTCTTTGATCTCCTCGTTAGTCCAGTGGTCTTCCAGTAGTGTGGTTTTTAATCTCCATGAGGTAGGATAGTTCCTTGCCTTCTTTTTATGGTTTATTTCTAGTTTGATGCCTTCATGGTCAGAAAAGATGGTTGGTATGATTTCAATCTTGGTGTATCTGTTGATGTTTGTCTTGTGCCCCAGTATGTGATCGATCCTGGAGAATGATCCATGTGCGCTTGAGAAAAATGTGTACTCCGTTTTTTTTGGGTTTAGTGTTCTATAGATGTCTGTTAAGCCCAAATGCTCTAGGTCCTTATTTAGAGCTTTAGTTTCTTTACTTATTTTTTGTCTTGTTGATCTATCCATTGTTGATAGTGGTGTGTTGAAGTCTCCCACTACGTATGTGTTTTCTCTGATGTCTGTTTTCAGAGAGGACAACAGTTGTCTGATATATTTTGGTGCTCCTTCGTTTGGTGAGTATATGTTAATGAGTGTTATTTCTTCTTGAAGTATTGTCCCCTTGATCATAATGTAGTGACCACTGGGGTCTCTTTATTTTTTTGAGTTTGAAGTCTGTTTTATCTGATATAAGTATAGCTGTTCCTGCTTTCTTTTTTGGTCCATTTGCTTGTAGGATTGTTTTCCATCCTTTAACTTTAAGCCTATTTTTATCTTTTGTAGCTAAATGTGTGTTTCCTGGAGACAGCAAAAGGTTGGGTTTTGTTTCTTAATCCAGGCTGCAACTCTGTGTCTTTTTATTGAAGAGTTTAGTCCATTTACATTTAGAGTTAATATTAATATGTTAGCATCTGTATTTGCCATTGTGTTTGTCTTTCCTTTGATTTTATTTATTTATTCTTTTAATAACTTTTTTTTTTTTTTTTGGTCTTCTTTCGTTGTTATTCATCCCTCTGAGGTTCTGGCTTTAGGATTCCTTGTAGTATTTTTTGGAGTGGGGGTTTAGTCGTAATGAAATTCCGGAGTTTCTCTTTGTCTGGGAAGGTCCATATTCTTTCTTCAAAGCGGAAGGAGAGCTTTGCGGGATAGAGTATTCTTGGTTGGCATCTGTTTTCTTGGAGTCTGTTGACTATGTCCCTCCACTCTCTCCTTGCCCGTAGTGTTTCTTCAGAGAAGTCTGATGTCAGCCTGATTGGTTTTCCTTTGAATGTTATCTGTTTCTTCCCTCTTGTCAGCTTCATTATTTTTTCCTTGTCCTGGATTCTTGGGAGCTTTACTATTATGTGTCTTGCTGTGTTTTTCCTTTCGTCATGGAAGTTTGGTGTTCTTCTTGCTTCTTGTATATCAATTTTCAGCTCCTTCTTCGCATTTGGGAAGTTCTCTTCAATTATCTCCTGGAATATTTTCTCTATTCCTACATGTCTCTCCTCTCCTTCTGGAATTCCTATAACTCTTATATTTCCTTTCCTCATGGAGTCAGATAGTTCCCGAAGTCTTTCTTCGATCTTTTTCCTTCGTACTTCTCTTTCCTTTTCTGTTTTGGTTCTTTTTATTTCTGTGTCTTCAAGAGTACTTATTCGTTCTACCATTTCATCTATTCTGCTTTCATTGCTTTTCCCAGAATTCTTTAGTTCCTCCATTAATACTTTGATCTCTTGCATTTCTTTTACTTCCCTCTTTAGGGACTCAATTTCATTCTTCTGACCATTGTTTTCCCTCTTTAGGGACTCAATTTCCTTCTTCTGATCATTGTTTTCCTTTATGACTTCTGCCACTTTTTTAATCAGGGCAATTTTAAATTCTCTTTCTGGAAGGCTCAGAAGTTCTTCCAAGTTACTGTCGTTGCAATCTGGAGGGTGGGTTTCTTTTTGTGGTGTGCTTCTTTCCTGAGGCGTTGTTAGGTTGCGTGTGGTTCTTCTACTCCCTACTGTCTGTTTTCTAATTTGTCGTATGCATTGGGACACTGTGTTGCTCGGACTGGCCGTCATCTTGGGTGAACTTCTCCACTCCACTCTGGCTCCTCCAGGAACCATCTCTGGCTTCTGGGGGGGCTTTCTGCTGGTTTCAGGAAGTCTTTACTAGAGAAATGTCCCTTTTCTAAACTGGCGAAGCGGGGCGCAGTCCCTGTACATCCAGTCTCAGGCACACACTTCTGCGTGCCCGGTCTGCCCCGGACGTGGGTGCCTGCTCCCTCTGTGGGCTCAGACTGCTGGTTGGAAGGGGCCTGGCGTGGGCTAACTTCCCAGCTGGCCACTGGGTCCCCCAGAAGCCTTCTGCCCTTTTCAAGAAGTCTTAAGAAATTTCCCTGTTCTATGGGGTGTTAGTGACTTTTTTTCTGGTCGCTAGGTGGCGCCAGAGATCTCTCCTATTGTCCTTGGGGGGCTGTTTTTCAACCCCCCCACCCCTGTGAGACAGGGAACAGAGAGGGAGAATGGTAGGGTAAACCTCAACGGCTTTGGGGTGCTGTGACTGCCTTATGCCCCACCGTCGTGGAGAAACCAAGCCCAGAATTTCGTGCCCCGGGTATCAGTTCAAAGCCCTCAGTTCCAGGACACGGGCTGTAGCCCAGTTCAGTGGCGCGGGAATGGCGCCTTTTGCACCCAGCTCCCGTGCCTGGGCGCCTGGTTCCTGCTCACTCAGTGAGGGACTTTCACCCCCGTGAGGGCTTCCGCGCGTCTCCCCGCAAGCCTAGGTCACAGGCGCGGGGACCTGGGCAGCCGCGATCCTGGTCCGCGTTTGCTTTTCAAGCGCGCCAAGCGCGCCGCTTTTCCGCACAAGCTTACCGGCAGCCCGGGCTGTGTGCGCATCTCCCGGGGTTTTTGTTCTTCTCTAATGGCGCCCGGAGCCGTTCGCTCACCGCCGCGGCGAATCCTGCAGGGTTCTCCACAGCTCCCGTTCATGGGGTGTGGTGGCTGCAATAGTTCCTTTCCACTCACAGTCCCGCTTGCTGCGTCGTTTGTTCTTGTTGGCCGTTTTGGTTTGTTGTTTCCCTCCTCTCTGCCAGTCGGAGAGTGCCGCCTCTGTGGGCGGGGGAGGGGAGCAGGGTTCTGCGCTTCCCTCCCTTCTGGTCCTCTTTTATGGCCACTTTCTTCTTTGGGCAGTTTGCTGGAGTCACCCGTTTATCTTCCGTGTCCCAGTTCTCACTGGGACCTGCCGCTTTTCCTCCCTATTAACTTTTTTTTAGTGGGAGATCTTACTCGCAGCGTCTCCTCGCCGCCATGTTGCTCCGCCCCCTCCTACAATATTTATCTTGAAGCCCAGTCCATCAGGAACCAAGATAAGAGAAACCAACCCTACTGGAAATACTAATAGTTGATAAGTCAAGCATCCTCCCTCTGGACCTTAGTTTCACATTTGAAAAACCAGGAATTGGGTTAGGTTATAGATGATCTCTAAAACTCTTTACAGCTGCATGTTCTGAAAATCCACGAAACTACTATAATAGAGATAAATGCTGATTATTTGAGTAGTGATATGAGAGTATATACTGGATGTTTGATGTGCCGATGTATGAGTAGTAGGAAATCTGTTTCAAGTCCATAGTTTTAGTATATTTTTTCCTCTTAACGTATTTTGAAAACCAAATTAGAAAGCAAAATTGTGCTCGGACACACACAAAAACACATTCTACGACATACATTTACCCATGATTATCAGTAGGTGGCACCCTTGTATTAGGAGATTTTTCTCATAAATTAACAGTGCTGTGGGAAGAATGTTAATTAAGACAGTAATGAGTCAATAACTGAAACTGAGGCATGAGCAAGTTAACCAGAGTAAAAGGAAATGGGTGTTTTTCTATCACTTTCTGATCATTAATAGTTGAGGTCAAAAAGCTTGAACTATCTGCATTTACCCTAAAGGAGATTATCTTTCAAATATTTCTTAATTAAAAGGCACAAGGTATCTTTAAATTTTTTAATGAGTTTAATTTTAATGAGTTAATCCTAAAACTGGAGGTAAAGAAAATATTTGAGAAGTTCTCTGGTAAAATGGTTTGTGACAGACTGAAATCAAAAAATCTTCATTGATGTTCTTTTTTTTTTTTTTAAGATTTATTTATTTATTTATACAAGCACGGGGTACAGTCAGAAGCGTGGGAGGGTGAGAGAATTCACCAGAGCCAGAACGGGGAACAGAACAGGCAGAACGACGAAATACACTGCTGAGGGGAGCAGCGGGTATGGCAGGAGATGTCTGTCGCGCCATGTGGGACCCTCGCCGGCGGCCAGGGATCAAACCACCGCTGCAGAGGCTGCAGGCAGCTTAGCAGCCCAGCGCTCTACTCTACCGCTGCCCCACCAGGGGAGGCCCCATTGATGTTCTTAGTTCCAACAACAAGATTACTCCAAAGAAGTGGGTAGCACTGTCTCATTACTGAGTTGAATAAATTCCATTGAATCCAAGGGTGGGAGCTTTGAGTTATCTTTTAGTAAAATAATTATTTGATTTATGATTCTGTGGCAGAAGTTAAAAGGTTAAATAATGTATTAATAAAGAGAACAAGACCACTTACGAATATTTGTATGAAGTGGTATGTCTTCCTTTGTATTTCTAAACAGGTTTCCTAATAGAGGTTTGTTTTTTTTTTCCTTCATTCATAGTGAACATCTATCCACTATTAAAAAAATAATAATAACAGTTCCTACCTTCCTGGGCTCTTTCAGTTAGCACTATTCATATAAAATTTATCCATGTCTTTGCATGGCTTGATGGTTCATTGCTTTCTATTTATAAATAATATTCCATGTGGTTTATTATTCTCTTTCTATTCTGGCTTTAGTTTGTTCTTCTTTTTCTAGTTCTGCAAGGTATAAAGTTGTTGGAGACATTCTTTCTTAATGTTAGCGTTATTACCATAATTTTCCCTCTTAAAATGCTTTGATACATCATAAGTTTTGGTATGGTGCATTTCCATTTTCATTTGATTTCATATTTTTTCTCTTTTGATGTCTAATTTTCCAATTTTATTCCTACCATTGGTTTCTAGTTTTATGCAGTGTGATTAGAAAAGATAGTTGTTATGACATTAGTCTTCTAAATTTTTGAGGCTTGTTTTATGGCCTAACTTGTGATCAGCCCTGGAGAATGATCCCTGTGCATTTGAAAAGAATGTGTTTTGTTGTTGGATAGAATGTTCTATATATGTATATTTGGTCCATTTGGTCTATAGTGTTGTTCATATCTGCTGTTTCCTTATTATCTGTAAGGATGATTACTCATTTTGAAAGTAGGAAGTTGAAGTCTTCTATTATCTTTGTCTGCATATTTGAAGAAATAGGCATCTCCTCTAATCTTTACAGACTGGCTTTGGCAGGAAAGGCTTTCACCAGACAATCTGGCCAGAAAATCTGGGCAAGCTGACTGATAGGGTCTACAAAGGCAGGCTGGCCAGGTATTTGTGCCAGTGTGTTTAGGCCTGGTGCCTGAGTCTACAAGGACTAGAGTAGGTCTGAGTTTTTGGTCTATGGGGCCCAATTTTGGGGTCCCTTGTACTACAAAGGTGGGCTTGGTGTTGATCCTGGAACCTGGTCTTACAAGGACATGCTTAGCATTGGTATCACTAGAGCCTGGGTTTGTGGACATAGGCCTGGATCCTGGATCTGTGGAGGCTAATATGGACTTTGTGTTCATGAAGGCTAACCTAGCACTGGGGTGACTCTGGAACCTAGGTCAGTGGGGGCTGACCCAGTGCTTGGGATCATCTTACTTCATCCACAGGCCTGGTCCTGGTGCTGGGGTCCATGATGAACTTTGGTGTTTACTTTACTCTGTTTCCCCTACACAGAGAGTATCTCTCTATGTACTGTGCTCAAGGTTGGGGTGACATGGTAATGTGAATCTGTGCTTCCAACTCTTTTTCAATGAATATGTTCTTATTTCTGTGCTTCACCCAGTTGCTATAATCTTTCACCTAGAATCCTTAACTCTTATGAAGGTACTTTTGCATGAGGATATTTATTTATGTGTTTGTTTGTTTATTTTATCATTCAACTATTTAATAATTAAAAGTGCACACAGTAAAACAGGTACCATAATAATCCCCATTTTTCAGACAATAAGGAGAGGAAACATCAAGTAACATGCTCAAGATAACACAGCTAAAGAGGGAAGTAGCAGGACCTTAGGCAAAATATGTCTAAATGTGAACTCGTAGCCACCATGTTAAACTATTACAAAATCGAAATTATAAAAAGCATCCCAACCTTCCAGGTTGGATGCATTAAGTGAAATTATGCATGCAAACACTTCACAAGCTTTGTAAGTCTAAACAAATACAACATACATATAAAATGATATGAGTGTATGCAGAGGAAAGGGTATGAAGGATAAAGATGCTATGACTTGGCTGTTGGCCGAATGTTAAGAACAAGGAAAAGAAAAGAACAACTGAAACGACTCTCAGAGTTCAGCTACTCATTATTAGAAGAGAGATGATGGCACTAATAAAAATATTACCAATTTTTCAAAAGGTATCACAATTTGTAGGGAGGTTGATTTCAGTTTTGGACTCAGCGACTTTGAGGAGCTAGCAAGATGCCAGGGAGAGATCTCAGACTGGCAGCTTCAAAATTAATAGTTCAGAGCAAAAGGATCTATCCTGAGCAGTTGATATGGGAACTGTTTACATTAAAGAAATGGCCAAAGTCTAAAAATAGATGAGTTTCCTAAGAAAGAGAAGAACTAAAAGAGGCCCAGGATAACAGGTGAGGAAGGATGCACTCCATAGGGAAACGAGATGAAAAGGAGTCTGTAAAGGAAACAGACGCGATGGTTAGTAGAACAAAAAAAGCAGGAAGACAGACAGGAGAAGCATCAAATCAAACTAGGTGGTCAAGACAGTTCAAGGGAGAGGGGCAGGGACCTGCAAGCCAATGATGACCTTGGAAACCAAAGTTTGCATGTGGATAGTTATTTAAATGGATATTTCTGTGAGGGGATGAGCACTGAAGTAATTCTATCATCTTGCTGACTCCACTGAGGATTCTTTTTTTTTTTATAATTAAAGTCTTATCGATTTAATAGGATATGCCTCAGAGTTTACCATTGCAGGGCAATCTCCACAGAAACTTAATAGGCTCTTTCAATATGTAGATTTTGGCCTTCTTTTATTTCTAGGAAGTCTTATTGGATTAGAGTTACATTTTGTTTTTCTGTTTTTCTTTTTTTTAGGGGTTCCAAATATATATGTGTTGGATCTCCTTTGCCTTTCTTTCAACCACTTTCTATTCCTTGTACTTGTCTATCTCATTTTTATACTTTTGGTTGTTACCTTTCTTCAGTGTCCTTTATTAAGTTTTCACTTGACTCTATTCTCCCTTCACTATCTATTTTATCTTTCTCAATTAAAAAAATTGAGTTCAATTTTTTTGTTTCATTTCTACCTTTTATCTCTGTTCTAAGTTTTAAAATTTCTGATTAATAATAATTTTTCATATATATCCAAGTGCTTATTTAAATATATTTAATTTAGTTTGGAATGTTGTGTTGATGTTTGTGGTTAGGATTGGAAGTTTGAGTTGGGTTTTAAGATCCCTAGCTTGAGAGCACTTTTATAGGTAACTTCAGTAGAGTACAATCTCTTCAATTTATGGCTTTTTGTTTGAGGAGGTCATTGGGTAGTAATTATATGCCTGTAAATTGCTTGTGCTTCAGCAGTCCAGATTTCCTCCTGTCTCTTCTTTTTCCTTAACCAACCTGTCACCAGAGGGCACCTTTTCCTTCCTTTTGTATCTATTTCTTCTCTAGAAGATATGCTTTTTTAGGATTGCCACTCAGCTCTACAGACTTAAATCCCTTGTCTATAGTTAATGCTCTGATTGACAAAGTAATTTTTCTTTGTTTTTGTACTTAAGGTAGACTGCCTATTCCTAGGACAATTTTAGCTCAAATTTAGGCCCTCTAGTCCTCTTTTTTTCCTTCCCTGTATTTTTTTCTAAACCCACTTTCCACAGAGATTTGTGGTAGGAACTCAAGAGATAGCTCTGGTGGAATTTGGTAGGTTTTTTTTATCCCCCTCCTTTCAGGTGATTTGAGCCAGTTCTTCTGTTATCTTTTGGTTGTACTGAGAGTGTAGATTCGGTAACTTTGTTATTTATGACCTGTATAGATTGTTTGAGGATGTATAGCATTCAGTTACATAGCTATATTGTGATGTGTAACCAGTGGTCTATTTGTTGAATATGTAGGAGGTTTTGAAATCTGCAAATAACAATACCAATTGCTAAATCTTTGCACAGCTATGATTAAACCCTATGGATAAATTCCTAGAAATAGGTGAAAGGTAAAATCAAACTAAGACTTTTACTAGTGCATGCTTCCCAGTTGCCCCTCAGAAAATCTCTAAGCATTTATTGAGTTTTTATTGGGTAGCAGGTACTGTACAGCACTGAGAATACCGCTGTCAGAAGACCCAGTCCTGCTTTGGAGCCAAGGACATAGGCATCAAGGACAGAGGCATGCAGTGTGACAGAAGTTTTCCCAAAGGATAAGTTCAGAGAGTT
The DNA here is from genome assembly GCF_964194135.1 of Talpa europaea. Taxonomy (NCBI): domain Eukaryota; kingdom Metazoa; phylum Chordata; class Mammalia; order Eulipotyphla; family Talpidae; genus Talpa; species Talpa europaea. The sequence goes on along the minus strand of NC_140070.1, from coordinate 103,750,977 downwards.
ATAGACGCACAAAAGGAGAAGTTTTGGTTCTTTTTGGAACTTTTCCCCATTGTAATCAAATTTCTGTCTTCACAGAATACTTCCTTCATTCTCTTACCTTAGTAGGAACTTGATTCTTGCTGAGCACTTCACTTATTGCCCCTTAAGGGGGGACTGTTCACTCTCCCACACTCTCCAGTCTCCCCTAGCATTCTTCCTATGCCTTAGGCCACCTGTACCTGTCCTTCAATTCTCCTGTGGGCTCTTATTTCTGCCTATATCCCTCAAATGTTTGTCTATGCATCTTCTGAATTTCCACTCCCATATGCCCACTTGGACATTCCATTTGGTTACCCTGCAGTCATCACGCTATAACCTCAGCATGTACTGGGCTTATCATTTTATCCCAGACCTGCTCTTTCTCCTGTTCTCTGTGTCTGTTAGAAGCCTAATCAGAAACATGGGGATAAGCTTCACTCTCCCCCTTCTTTGCCTTTCTTACCACCTGCCCTCTGCTTCTCTCTTTTCCTTCAGGGATCTTTGTTTCTCTACCTGTCTTTGTTTTTATTCTACCTGTCTTTTTGTTCTCATATTCTACTCTGAAATCTCTCCATCCTTTCTTCTCTTCTTCTTGTCCTTTATTTCTCCTACCTCTTCATTTTTGCTTATTTTTTTTCCGTTTTTCTTTTTCAGTTCCTCCTCCATTTGTCCATTCTTCATCCCTGATCTCAAACTTTCCTCAGCTCTCACTGCCCAGATATGAGTCTTGGCCATGCCTCTGCTCTTCTTTCTTAGAGAATTTGAGTCTGGTTGAGGCAGCTTGAGGCCTGTGTACTATTTCTAGAGCCTGGGCCAGGAGAATGGAATGGACAAAGTATCAACTCTTTCTAGACTAGAGGCCAGCTCACTGTTTTCTCCCTTTTCCTTCTATAACAAGATGTAGACTAGTGTTTGTCTTCTGAACCTACATGGATTCCCAAACAGCAGCTCTGGAGTTCCTTGAAAACCACAAACTGTTAAAACTTTGGTATAGGAAATACTCCCAGTAAACCTCAAACCTGATAGAAGAGACCTAAGTGATCAGGAATAGGGCTTTAAAGGAATATCTGTCCATCTGTCCTGTCAGTAAGCCTTAGCTAATCTTGGTGTGTTTAATGGTAGTTCTTTTTCATAGCTTTCTTGAGACTTGGTTCATCTTTAGCTTTTATCACTGTTGTAGCCCGGAGAAGCATGACTAATAATTCCAGGAGGCAGTTGAGTTGAATAAAAAGTGTTTTGAACTCCTAAGTCATTCTGTTAATGACAGCTGCTCAGAAAGGAATCAAGGGTCTATAAATAATGACAGATTAGCACCTTGAATAGACTGTCAGGAATCAAATAGACAGTTTGTTCTTATAGATAGATTTTTGGAGCTGGAATATATTGTTTCATTGTTGACTGTGTGAAAAGAGGAAAAGCAAAAGTGTGTGACAATTTAGGCCAGAAATAATCTTTATGCATGTATATATGTTTAACATATGTTGTTTATTGGTTAAGTAAGTAAATAGGGTAGAATCTTAGAAAATAAGTAGTTCAATTCATTATGCTTTTCAGGGGACATAAGAGATAAGTCCCCCCACTCTTCTGCAGTAATCAAAGGGTTATTTTTTCTAGGGAATGGATAGACATTCAAAATCATCAAGTAATTACAAAATTTATAGCTTATCTAAATATAATTTTATATGAGAATTTGCTTCTAATGAAAAGTTTTATTACCTATTGATACATTAAAATAGTCCCCTGGGCCTCCCTGGCGGCACAGCGGTTGAGCTTTGGGTTGCAAAGCTACCTGCAGCCTGCAGCTGCAGTGCCAGTTAGATCCCTGGCTGCTGGGCTAGGGTCCCACATGGTGCGCAGACCTCTCCTGCCGCCCACTGCTCCCCTCAGCAGTGTACTTCGGTCCTTCTGCCTGCTCTGCTCCCCGCTCTGGCTCTGGTGAATTCTCTCACCCTCCCGCACTTCTGACTGTACCCATTGCTTGTATAAATGAATGAATGAATGAATGAATGAATGAATGAATGAATGAATGATAAATAAATAAATCTTTAAAAAATAAAATAATCCCCAGACTGAGTGACTTAAAATCATAGTTTTTCTGGGTCAGGAATTCTGGAGCAGCTTAGTTATGTTGTTCAAGCTCAGTCTCTCTTGTAGTTGCAATCAAATATCAATCAGAACTGCAATCAGCTGAAGATTGACTGGAACTGGAGGGTTTGCTTCTAAGATGACTCAGTTCCTTACCACTTTGTCCTCTCTATATAAGGCTGCTGGAATGTCTCTCCATGATTGAACAGCTGGCTCCCCCCAAATGAATGATCTAAGAGAGAGGACAAGGAGGAAGCCACATTGTCTTTTATGATTTTGTCTCTGATGTCATACACCATTACTTCTACTTCTTTCTGTTCATTTGTAACAAGTCACTAAGTCCAGCCCATGCTCAAGGGGAGGAGAATTACGCTCTACCATTTTAAGAGAGGTGTATCAAAGAATCTGTGGACATATTTTAAAGCTATCACATGTTTGTTTTGCCTGTTTTTCTCCTTCTTATAATTGGAGATAGAATAACTTCGCATTAAGAGCATGGATTCTGAAAACAGACTGCCTGTGTTTAATTCAGGTTCTAGCACCTGCTCATTGTATGGTTTAGAACAAGTTGTTGGCATTTTTTGGATCTCAGTTTCCTCATCTATACAATGAGGAAAATGGTGGCACCTACCTCATAGAAGTGTATTAGTTAATAAGTTCTACCTAAGTTAATAGGTCCTACCTAAGAAGGTAGAACCAGGATGCGCAGAATGCTCCCTAATAAATAATAGATTTTAGTATTTTTGTTGTAATAGTATTATTATCATTTGAGCAGCAAAATAGCCTATTTCGTTTCTCCCTTTATTTCTGTATAGTGTAAAATGATGCTTGGTCCAACAGATACCATCTAATACAGTTTCTAGTCATCTTGGCAAATCCTTTAGCAATAGGTAGATACATGGTAAGAGCAAAGTGAGCTGGTGACTCTCAGTTTAGTTTCTACCTGTGGTAAGGAAACCTTTGAGAATACTAGCTTCATACGCACCATGAAGAAAGTGTATTCTCCCCACTCTGAAACTCTAACCTGGAAAGGGCTTTTTCCTAAACTTTACAGGAACCTACTTTGGCTTTTTTTTTTTTTTTTGAGATTTATTTTTATTTTATTATACAAAACCCAGGGTACAGGCCAGATGTGTGGGTGAGAGACAGAGTAGGGAACAGAACAGGCAGACTGACCTAAACACACTGCTGAGGGGAGCAGTGGGCGAGACAGGAGAGGTCTGCTGCACCATGTGGGTTGCTCCGTGGCCGCTGGGGATCGAACCACTACTGCAGAGGTTGTGGACAGCTTCACAGCGCTGGGCTCAACTGCCTGCACCACTAGGGAGGCCCCAGGAACCTACTTTGAGACATGTGATCTTTGTTCATTATTCTTAGCATTCATTCACATACTCAGCCCATAAGTATTTATTTAACTTCTTTGGAGTTCAGGGCAGAGTGATTCTTCATAGTTCGTTATTACTGTGAAGAATCAAGTAAAATACACATTTACTAGGCCTCTCTGGAATTTATCTTCTTTCATAAAACATTTTCATTTCTGATATGTGACTGATATCTTTGGAGTGTGCACTTACAGGTGGAATTTTTCTTTATAATAATCTATGTAAGGGAAATAGGTAACTACAGTTCCAACACTTTTAAAGAAAATGATTTATTAAAGGGCAACTGACAATTTATGATTGTTAGATGTTTCAGTAAATACTGCACTTATATCTGGTAGATCTTGACCTGGCATTGAGTTGCCACATTCTTGGCTCCAGAAAGATGTTTTTAAAATATGCTCATGAATACCACATGTCAAAATTGCAACAGAAAGCAGATTTTTTTGCTTTTTTTTTTTTTGGACATAAAATACTAGAGTTTACTTTTGAGATATGAGCACTGTTTTATAGATGATTCAGAAAATTGTAACCAGAAAGAATTATTACACTAAATTTTTACCATCTTATTTTTAACTGAGGGCATTAGTTTTTGTGACTAGAAAGTATCATTGAAATAACTTCTTTGTAGAAGTACTATTTAGTTCACACTCTGATATTCTTTGACTTCTTAATTCCACCCAAATTCTCTTCAGATTTTGTTTGTTTTTGCAACTGTGGAAAATGTGTAATTATGATTACATTTGGCCACACATGCCAGAATTCTTTTTTTTTAAGATTTATTTATTTTTTAAGATTTATTTATTTATACAGGAAGCAGGGTACAGGCCAGATGCGCGGGAGGGTAAGAGGATTCACCAGAGACAGAGCAGGGAACAGAACAGGCAGACTGACAAAATATACTGCTGAGAGGAGCAGCAGGTGCGACAGGAGAGGTCTGCTTCGTCTTGTGGGCAGGGATCGAACCCGCGCTGCAGAGGCTGCGAACAGCTTCACAGCGCTGCGCTCAACTGCCTGCACCACCAGGGGAGGCCCCAGAATTCTTAATATTGTACTTTAACCAAGTACAGGTTTCTTTCCCCCTAATAATAATTCTTGTCTTTCTGCTCTACCATCACTAGTGTGTGACTTCTGTTTTGGTGCATGTGGTTATGAGTTACGAATTATGTGGTGTTATGTGACATTCCTTGCAGCAAAAAGCTGCAAGGCAAGGCTTTCTGGAAACTGTGTATTTTTCATTGGTCAGAATTGTACCATATGGCTTCATCTAACTGTAGGGATGTCAAGGAAACTAGTGTTTAAGCAGAGTACTCTGCTACCCCAAATAAGATCAGTGCTTAGTTACTGGGGAAGAGAAGGAGAATATACAATGAATAGGAGCAATTAGTGGCTGCCACTAAGGATTTGGGTGGTTGCTGAAGTCCTGAACCAAAAGCAACCCATGAATTCATTTATTTAATAATAGAATATAGTAATATTATAGTACCTGATGTGGATAATTAACCTGCTTTGTGGGTTTTTTTTTTTTGAAAGATTTATTTATTTATGCATACAAGAGTTGGGGCACAGACCAGAGATGGGGGTGTGTGTGAGAGGATCCACCAGAGACAGAGTGGGGAACAGAACAGGCAGACTGACCAAAACACATTCCTGAGGGGAGCAGTGGGTGAGACAGGAGAGGTCTGCTGCGCCATGTGGGTTTCTCCCTGGCCAACTGGGGATCGAGCTTGTGCTGCAGAGGCTATGGATTGCTTCATAGTGCTGTGCTTAACCCCTTGCGCCACCAGGGAGGCCCTGCTTTGCTTCTCAAAGTGAGATTTGAGAAGCAAAAACAGATCAGCTTACCCTTAGACACATATTCGTAAATCTCAGTAATCAACTTATACATGTTTTTCTCCTCCCAGCAAAGAGTTCAGTAGAATAGGGAGTACTTAATTAAATAAACTTTCTGAAAGTTGTTTGCAATTTAGATTTTTGCTCATATGTGATTTTTTCCCCCCTAAAATAGTAGTAAAATCAGTTTTGCATGAAGACAATTACACATTGTTTTGGTTGAAATTGTACCCATTTTTATTTTTAACAAATTTGCAGTATGGTGACTATCAAATCCAGTTGTGGTGGTCTTTTCTTTCTTTTTTTTTTAATGAAAAGCCTTATTTCTAAAGTAATATTATTTCTATATAAAAATAACACATGCAGATTTTTTAAAATCAGCTAATACTAACAGATGAAGAAAGTAAAAAAATCATTTAATTACCTAGAAATAATTATTGTTACCATATTGAATAATGCATTTTAAGTGTTTGATAATTTTTTTGGATTATTTGTGAATACAACTCCATATGAATAAGAATTTTAACTGAGAAATCTCGACATAAAAATTTGAAAGTTGGACAAAATAAACTCCATTTCAACACTTAAGAAATAAAAGTTACTATTTAATTTTCATTTCATAGCTGAATAATTTTAAAATAGTGTTTCTGGAGAAGTTTGACAAACTAAATGCTTGTTGATTTTGACTTATCTTGTAAAGAAATAAAAGCTTTTGCTCTAAACTTCAGATTTCCTTATTCTTCCTTGAGGCCATTTATTTATTTGGGGGAATCACAATTAAAATATCAGAATAATAGCAGATGATTGATATGAAAATAGAACTTTTTACAGTGACCATTTAAAGTTCTGTGTAGGTTGGGTCTTTTTGTACCTGAGCACTCATTTGCCTATCATTTTCAAGCTGCAGAAATATCCCACCTCTCTAGTTAAATTTAGCTGAGGAATTGTTAGGTTCAGGTTATAATTGCTCTTTCTCTTCTCTTCACTTTCCCAGCCTCTGCAGTACTTTGACAAGCTTCACTCCTCCTGCAAGAGTGTTTTCAGTGTGTGTCTTTTATGCGCTGTCGACAGGCTCTTTCCAAGTTCTCCTGGCCTCCCACTCAGTGAATGCCACCACCGCCTCCAACCCCGCATTAGTGCAGGGATGGGGAAATAGAGCTGGGCAGAGGCATTGTACTTTTAGTATCTACTGTATGAACAGCCCTCAATAGACCCTTTCTTTTATCCTTCTTAGATCTCTTGCCTACAGTAAGAGTCAAGTTACTTCCAAATGGTTCTTGGTGCCTTAATTATTGGCTCAAGGCTCAAAAAGCTAGGCTTTCCTACAAGTATGGGTAACCGAGGTGCAATTACTGTTTCACATTTAAATGCCATTTTAACATTATTTATTGAACAACTAACATTATAACAGTGGAATTCTTTTTAATGAAAAGGAAAAAAAATGCTTCTAAATTCTGCAATTGTAGTCAACAATGTTGTTTCTGTATTTCCTTCCAGCCTGGTCTGTATGCATGTGCAGTTTCCTATTGTTCTCATCAGACTGACTATCAGTTGAATTCTGAGGGTTTTTTTTAAATAGAATCATTTTTTCCATTTTGTTACATGTCCTGTATAGTGTTACTTAAATGATTTGAGATTCTGAATAGGTAATTCAGATAGAAGAGGAAGGCCAGCCAGGGTGTTGGAGAGAAAGGGTGTACAGTGAAGTCCCTGGTCCTCTAGCTCTCCAGTTCTTTCCCCTGTCCTAGAAGTAACTGAGTTCACTAGTTTCTTATGCTATAACAATACATATTTTTTTGAGCTCTAGTGTTTCCCTTTATTAACCAGTTTTGAGATGCTGTTTCTCAGATACTTCTAAAAGAAAACCGATTAAAGTTGGTTGTTAGGATATTTTTCCCATGTAGTTATTGTTTTTAAAAAAGGTTCAGGGTTTGGTTTTAAATCAGGCAGCAACACTTCTCATCAGTCTGATATCTCTCACCATGTCAAACTGATTTCAGCTAGCAATACTGCATTAGATCCCAAAAAGGAAAAGTGGTCTCAATTTTGAGGGAAAAATTTCAGTTCTGAGAACAAATTAACATCAGTTTGTAATTTAGAACAAAGTGAGGGCTAGTGTTTCATGTTGCTGTATACACCCTCTTCATGCAGAAGCGGAGATGTTACTTCCTGACTCAGATAGGCACAGGTACTGATAGACACTCATGCATGCGTGTGCACGTGTACACGCGCGCGCACACACACATACACACCTCCCCCAACAACAAAAATCAGCATATCAAAGGGGACAGTGGAGGCTTTGCTTTTTATTTTATCATGGATTCATGAATTTTAATACATTTAATGTGATTCAGTCCATTGTAACTCTCCTTTTTAATGCTCAATTGTCCATCTTTGGCCAGTGGCAGCCTCCTTAGATTGTCTCCCAAGCCCTTTTTGACAGCACACCAGTCATCTTTCACAGCTTCCTTGCTTTCTGATAGAAGCTGTTTGAGACTTATATTCTATTCATTGATATTTTTTAATTACTATAAAATATTGAATTTGAGTATGTCGTCATATCTCCTTCAGTGGAGCGCATTTAGGTTGTTCCTATTTAAAATTTATTAATTTTCAACTAATACCTTGACTGATTGATATGTAGACTTTTAGTCATTAGCTGTGACCTTTGTATATATTTTCATGTATAATTTCTAATTCAAAGGGTATGACTTAAAAATACTGTAAAATTGAATTGTGAAAGGATAGTGCCATTTGCAAAATGTTAATTTAGTGGTCCTAACATAATACCAACATTTGGGTATTATGGTTATTTTTTTATTTTCACTGAGTTAATAATAAAATAGGTATTCTTATTTATAGCACTTTTTGTTTATTATAAATTGAATAGAATTCCATATGTTTACTTTTACATGACTTTATTTATGCTCGTTGCCTATTTACTTACTAGGTTTTTATTAAGACAAAAACAAATTGTATTCTTTGTATACCTTAAATATTAACATTTTGTTATATTACAAAAATTTTAATTCTCCTAGTTGTATATTGACCAATAATAATTAACCTTAGAAAATATCTACCCCAGTTTTAAAAATAAATATTAATTTGTATTCAACTATCTATGAAAGCTTTGCAAATTATTTAATCTCTCTGAACCCCACTTTCCTCATTTTTAAGTGTGGGGTTAAATTGTATTTCTTAGATTTCTTCCAGCTCTCACAGCCAAGATTTTCTTAGTTAATGATCACCATATTTAAATGACCCTTGTATTGTGGTTCCTTGATCTTTTATTTTTATTTTAAAGATTTATTTATTATTTATACAAGCCCTGGGATACAGTCCAGAGGTGTGGGAGGGTGAGAGAATTCACCCAATTCAGAGCAGGGAGCAGAACAGGCAGACTGACCAAAATACACTGCTGAGGGCAGCAGCGGGCGAGACAGGAGAGACCTGCCACACCATGTGGGAATCTCCCTGGCCGCCCGGGAATCGAACCGGCGTTACGGAGGCTGCGGACAGCTTCACAGCCCTGCACTCAACCCGCTGTGCCACCAGAGAGGCCCCCTTGCTCTTTTAATAGAGCCTTTTCCACAGAAGTCTTCTCTCCACAGGCTTCTAGTAAAGTTAAACTTTTTTTCAGCCTTCCTCTTCCACATGGTCTGTTAGAACTGAGAAGGCAGATGATGATTCTCTTCTCTCAACCTTGTCATTAGATCTTATTTCAAGTAAGCTCTTTGAATTGGGTTCAGCCGTTTGAAGTAGCCTCACATGAAATAATTTTCAGAAGTATATTGCAGCAAAATTTAATAAAGTTTTAAGAGAGATACTAATAAAATATTCTCTATCTTGTATCCAGGGTAGTTATGGATTGTTAGCATAAGTTAACCAAAAGTGACTCTAATGGTTCAGCTATCAATTTTACTTAACCCTGACAGTTTTACTAATAAAAAATGTTTTAAGAAAAACTTATGATGTAGTCTTTTTGGTAAGACATATCAACCATACATTTGTCAAGATTGCAATTAATAATCTGATATAAAACATCTGGAATTCTATAAACTATAAAAAAATCCGATGGCAATTTGTTATTACAACAATAACTAATACAGAGGTTTGAGTAAGTTTTCATGAATTTTGATTGATTCATTTTTGTAATCTTAGAGAATGGCTTCTAATATTTTTTGTTTCCATCTTTTTATAGTCAGAAAGCTTGGAAGATCATGTCTTTTTTAATATCTATATTTTTCTCTCATTCAGAGAGCATTAAACTTCAGTAACTTAACTCAAAGAATAGACACCCCAAAGTAAAGAAACAAATGAAAAGCTCCTGGATATTTGAGAAAGCTCTTGAAAAGCTTATCCTTTTGGAGACCTCCGGACCCTCTCCTGAAGCCAATATTGCTACCTTTTACATGTAGAAATCTCAATTAAGTGGAAGAGCAAGCTGCTACTGCTGCCAGTTACTTTATCACTAACACTCTGAAAGAGAGCAGAAACAGTTATAAAAAAAAAAACAAAACACAAAAAAGTCTGCAACAAACATCCAGTAAACTAGAAACTACTAGTCATTAAAAACTACGGTCTACCCCAAGCAAGCACAGCCTTCTCTGCTTCCATTTAGGTATTACTTTCTCCTAGTTCAAGATTGTTTCCTGCCTTTATGTTCCCTAAGACCTGTTAGATTTTATCATGCACTGTGTTTTACCAGCTTTTCGAAGTTTCCCTAATATCTGCAAGGAGTATAGTTCTACGCCCCCCAGGGATTTAAGAGGACAGGCAAGATGTGAAACACATTGAAGTCCCTGTTTTTATGTTTTAATGTAAAAATGGATCTTTCTCCAAAAGTTTAGGGAAAATCAGTGAACCATGAAAATGTACTATAACCTGTGACTTTCTCTCCTAAACTAAACTTACTTATGTAGAGGCAAACTTCCAGTGAAAAATACCTTATAAATTGTTCAAACAGTGCATACAACTTAGTATCAACTCCCAGTAAATGCAACACAGCAACTTTTTCCTCCAGTGTTGAAAGTATTTGCTCTTCCTTCACTGGAATACCATTTGAAATAGTTGGGTCTTATTTAGGATCACTATTGGGTGAAAATTACATTCATTACATACTATTACATTCAACATACTTTTTGAACAATAAAGTCACAGTCAGTGTGGTGAATAGCCAGAAGACCAGAGACCACCACTCACTCATGTATGCATTTATACTGTGAAATGCTGGGTGTCTACCCAAAGTTATTTTTCTGTTTCTTTTGATTGATTCATATAGTTGAGTTTGAATAAGTTTACTGCTAGTGGGTATCACTGGATTGGCCTCTCATGCACATCTTTGCAGAATGCATTGCCCCATTTTGGGAAAGTTTTGCACTTACAGGAAAAAATTTAATTCTATAATAACTGCACATTTCTTCCCAATGCTAGATACATGAAGCATCATCATACTTGATTTCTTATATTTCTTTTTTATAAACTCTTCAGTTTCATAAAAAATAATCATGAATGTACTTAGTAACACTATTCTTTTAGCACAAAAAATGTCCCTTGCATCTTTTAGAAATGCCAACCTCAAATCCAGACACTGCATAAAAATAACATAATTTTGCTATTGATTTCAGTGTAAGAAATCAATTCTTTTGTCAGAGCTCAATAAAGTAAGTGTGGTTATATAAAATATATTGAAAATTGCACTTGGGGTGGGGATATCAGGTATTGCAAACCCAAGAGGGTTGGTTAGTTTTCTGTTTTGGAAGAAAAAGAAAAGAGAATTACCCTTCTGTCAGTCCTTCTTTAAAAAAAAAAAAAAAAAGACAGTCTTCTTTAAGTCTCATCCTCCCACCAGTCTCTTCATTTTAGTCAGAAATATTTTCTATTTCCCTAAGATTAGCTTGTACTCGAAAAGAAAATATTTAAGAAAATTTGTGTTTAAGATTGGAATTAGTTCAGCTTCAGAATTATATTTTTGTTGTTGCCAAATGTTCCATTTCTGATTAAGGATATTGATTTTATTAATTTTGAAATATTAATTCACATTATTTTTAAGGAATTCAGGCAATTTGGAAAAGTACAAAGAGTAAAATCTAAACATCACTCCAAATTCTACCAGTAGAACTAATCTTTATTAATATGAGGAAGAGACAGTAGATGGATGCTTCCATCAAGATATATAGCTTATATATGCTATTTTTCATTGAAATCATTGAGTTCATTAAAATAAATAAATTATAAAACTTTCTTTACCATGAGGGAGAGATTATTTACTAAAAGACCCCTCAGTCTTTAACAAAAAAGATTATGAAGAATTTAGATAGGAATTATATTTAATTATATTTCAGTTTTAGGCACTATTTCTCTATTAAGGATATAATAAGAAAGGAATATCTTTTAGTTCTATTATTAAATTTAGTATTGTCATACTTTCTCTCCTGTCTTCTTCCCTGCCTCCTATCTTTAAAAAAAATTTTTAGCTTTATTTATTTATTTATATAAGAACCGGGGTACAGGCCAGATGCTTGGGAGGGTGAGAGGATTCACCAGAGACAGAGCAGGAAACAGAACAGGCAGACGGACGAAATACACTGCTGAGGGGAGCAGCGGGCGAGGCAGGAGAGGTCTGCTGTGCAGTGTGGGACCCTTGCCAGCCGGCCGGGATCGAACCAGCGCTGCAGAGTCTGCCGACAGCTTCACAGTATGGCGCTCAACCGCCTGCCAGGGGAGGCCCCTATCTTAAAATTTTGTTACTAAGTTGTTATTTCAGTTTTTAAGCATTTACATGATGTTCTTCAACCATAATTATTACCATAATTTAGTCTTAGTGTTCTATTTGAGTAGATTTATCACCTACTATAGGCTTTTTCACTGTGACGTCTCCATTTCCTGAGTTCTTAATTTTCATTTACCTCTTGTTTGACTGAATTTGTGACAGCATATACTTCTTAAGGTTGGTGGCATAGGCATTATGTGCCAAATTCTTTCAGATTTAGTGACCTATACCTTTTACTACTACACTAAAATGACGTCTTGGCTGGGTATAACATTCTTGAACATACTTTCTTTCCCTTGGACTTCTGTAGTGTTGCTTCATTATCTTCTGACACTGAATATTGTTGTGGAGAAGTCTGGAGCTAGACTGATTTTCTTACCAGTTTATAGGTAACTAGGTTTTTTTGTTTAGATACCCGAAGTATTATATTTGTAACCAAGAAATTTCTCAGTTGCAGTCATTAATTGTTAGTAGTTGCTTTCTGTAACACAATATATATTTTTTTAAATATTTACTTGTTTATACAAGCACTGGGGTTCAGGCCAGAGGTGTGGGAGGGTGAGAGAATCCACCAGAGACAGAGCAGGGAGCAGAACAGGCAGAAGAACTGAAATACACTGCTGAGGGGAGCAGCGGGTGAGACAGGAGAGGTCTGCTGTGCCATGTGGGAATCTCCCTGGCCGGCAGGAATCGAATCGGAGCTGCAGAGACTGCGTACAGCCTCACAACGCTGCGCTCAACCCGCTGCGCCACCGGGGAGGCCCAAGGAACACAATATATTTTTCTATACACATTTAATTCTTTCGTTTTAGGGAAATTTCCTGGACTATGTGCCCTTGAGTACTTTTTTATTCCATATTTTGGATTTTCTACTTTGGGGATAACAATTATCCTTGTATTGGATTGTCTTCTTCATGCTTGCTTTCCTCTAATCACTTTAATTTTTGACTTCTCCCTAGATAACAATGCATGCATTATTTTTATTTCTTTTTTCCCCCTGCCTTGTGTTTGAATTCTTGCCATACCCATTCATCTTGCTTAAGTATGAGCAGTTCTGTCCAGCCATTTTATTTGTTCTGATATAGGTATTAGTGAATTATCTCTGACTGCATTGTTTTCCCTCAAAACTACAGTTTAAGGATTGAAATCTTCCTTCTCATGTTTTACTGTACTCCAAGGACATAGGGGTGGGACTAAAAGAATGCATAGGTATTAAAATGTAAACCCAACATAATCAAAACAGTATATACACACAGAAAAGAAGAAGAATCCTCAGAATATTTTTAGAGGAAGAAAAGCAGGGTATAGAATGTGTATAAAATACTGCCATTATATTTTTAAAAATGTATAAATATATCTTTATATATTCTGTATGTACTTGCTTTTATATACCTAAAATGTATTTTTATACTTAAAAAATGTGAATGAATTACTTATTTTAAAGCATGGACACTTCCTTCTCTTCTGACATTTTATTGCTCCTTTCTGGGATTCCTCCACCTTATAAAAAGCATGTCCTATTTGCAGAGAGAATTTTGTACCAGTTGTTCAATTCAATATGGGGCCTGAAAGGCTTACCATCTATGCGACTGCTCCCAATTAAGTCACATTCCACAACTTAATCATCACTCTCCAGTTCTATGAGACCCATGCTCTAGTCAGATATGTGTGTTGCTCTCCAAATCTGGGCTTGTTAGTGAAAATTCTCAGAATTTCATTGCTACACTAAGGACACTTTTGGGAAAGGGAGCAAGGTAGGAGGTGTGCAATAATCTTTGTTTGGGTAACCCTCTTAAAAATATGACAAAGTCATATGTCATAAAGTGTACCCTAGTCTTTAGTGGGTCCCATTGGTGACTTTTGCTACTGTGTAGTATTATTTTTAGTTCAGAGGATTTGATATTTGGGTAGGAAGAGTCTGTCATTTAATTTTTGGTGCCAACTTAGTGTTTCCTGCCTTGTTTGATCTGATCTCCCATTACCTGCTGCAGACAGGAGCAGCCCCTGATATCAATTACCCATGTATTCCTTGATAGTTGTTAGCTGAACACCTGAACACGATGCTACTCTGCTCCCAAACCTGCTGACCTTTCTTATACCTAACTTTCAACTTGACCTGATGTATACAGCCAGTCTCCCCACCCCACTACCCTGCTCCATCTGAGGGTTACATTGGGCAGCAGGCATTTTCTTTGCTGCCCAGCTTGGCACAGCTCAGCAGTGTTGGTAGTCCTCAGAGCACCCTGATTCTGGAAAAACAAGAAACTAGGTTTCCTTTACGCAACTTTTGCCGTGTAGGTGTGTGTGCACACACATGCCCACATAAATGGATTTCTTTTGTTTGCCAGTGTTTCTGCTTCATGGTTATTTCTCAAGTTACGACTTTCCCTTGCCAGAGATTTCTTTCTGAAACCACGAAGTGATCTTACTTTCTATCTACGAAGGTTTATATCACATCCAGGGAAAAGTGCAGGCAGAACTATCCCAAAAGCAAGCCATTATACCTTGAGAATGTAAGTTCATGAGGGTAGAAACATTGTCTCATTCATTGTTGATTTTTAGCATGGAAAACAATATCTGATACAAAGTATTCCAAAAGTAATTTTGAAATTAAATTAACAAATAATAGATGCCTAGTAGTTTTTGAAAACTTATTGATAAAATTGTAGAATCTCTTTGTCATCTGAAAGCAACCAATATAAGTAATCAACAACAACCAAAAAGTGGAGGTCATTATTAACATGCTATGTCATTGTGTAGGGGTAGTGGTATAATAAATACAGACACAGTAGGAGTGACAATAAGAAGTCTAGAAAGGAAAAAGGGCTTGGGTCTATCTTCCCAGCAGTCCTTATTCCCCAAGGATTTGTGGCAATTTATACACAAAATACAATAGTACACTTCATATTTGGCTGGAAACTTTCTGATTACCAAGTTGAAAAGGGCAACCAAGTTATATAATTCTTACCATTATAGGAGCAAACATTTCTTAACATTAAGTTCTAAAACAAATTTCCCACCTGGGGCTTTATGTAAAGGGCATTGAGCAACAGGGTGAATATTATGCCGCATACCACTTCTCCAGCAAATGATGTAATTTTTTAAGTTTCTTATGAAACCCACCCAATGACATTAAAACCCAGCTCAGCAATGTCAAGTCTGCTTGTAGCCAAGATCGTATGTTCTATATATGTGGTCTTCTGTTGTTTTCCTGCCTTGACTCCAAGGGTAGAGTTCCTGGCCCTCATGTGGTCTTCTTTATGTAAGGGTCACTTCCTGCTGGCCTTCTTATGGATTGGTAGAGCAGGCTGATTGAGACTGGGTTGTTATACTAGTGCCTAAACTGCCATTTGCCAGGTGGCTGGTTGAAGTAAGTGCATAAGCTATGGAAACTAAATCAGAGTTGGTATGAACATCATCATTTGGGGAATATTGAGGTGGCTAACTAGGGTAGATTCCCTAGATAGGGCATCTGTGCAACAAATTAGAACCCATTGATTGGTTTATATTTCCTAATAAGATTTTAATTTACTGCCAAGGATGTGCTAGAGAGCAGACATACTTGTATACTGCGGGTAGAGTATTTATTGATACAGACTTTTTGGAAGTAGTTTCAGGGCATTTTAATAAATCAAAATATTGGTTTAAAAGTATTATACCATTTGACCTAGTAGTTCTACTTCTGGAAACTGTCTTATTTAAAGGAAATTAACCTTTTTTTTAAAAAGTCAATGCCTCAAAAAAAGTGTTATTTGTAATATTTCATTTCTTCATTTATAATAAGTGTAAAAAATGGAAAAATTTCTAGATCTTACAGAAGGAGAATAGATAAACAAATGTATTCCAGTCAAAGAAATATTATGACTCATTAAAATATTTTGAAGTATATGTTGTAAGTAGAAAATTTCTTAAAATGTTAAATGAGAAACAAATGATAGAGTGTAAACAATAGAAGTTGAACTTTATTTAAACATCTATTTAGAAGAAAAAACTGGTTGGAAATATATCAAAAGAGTAGATCTTTGTTTTTGGATACTTATTTTTAAGAGAAACAATCTGACAATTTTTAGCACTATAAATCTTAATATTCCCTAGAAAAGAGAGCTTTATAGTAGAGAAAGGGTAATTAACCTGTGCTCAACTAAATTGCCATAGTCATCTCCCAGAACTCCCAAATCCCTCTTGTTTGAAGTCATACATTCTGATTTTGATGCCAGGAAAAAAGTATCACTAGATGAGAGTCTCTAAAATCCTAATTATTCAGCTATTGTAAAGGCTGGGCCTCTATTATAAGTGAATAAACCAACATTTTGGTTTATAAACTAGTCTTCAATGGATTTGATTAGTATGAGTCAGTCTTTTAAGAGCCTGTTTCTTGCTCATGATTGGAATAAGATTAAGTTTTGAACTCAGAAATCTGAGGTCCAGATCCTGAACATGTTGATTCCCATCAAAATGCAGCAGCAACCTTGGAGCATTGCTCAAACCATTAGCAGTCTAACTAGCCCATTATTTTTGTGGCGAATGAAGAGAGAGGAAAAGTATATGTGCTGAGTAGATCTTTGGATTTTAAAAAAGGAGCTAGAAATGGTGGTTAATAAGCAGCAAATGCTTAACTCATTTAGGAGAGCTTCCAATTATCTCTTTTAGTTTTTCTTATTTGAAATGTGACCTCCCTAACGTAATTAATGTAACATTTCACTTAGCTTCTTTAGTAGTATTACGAATTATATCACCAGGCTTTATACCTTATTCATACATTTATCTTTTTACTAACAGCTTTATTCATATATTATTTCTAATGTTCTGTTAGAACCTATGTGGACATACCACCTTTTATTTATTCATCTGTTAATGGACATGCTGATTGTTCCCACTTTGGAGCTAATATGAATACCTCTGTGAACATTCATGTGCAAGTTTTTGTGTGGGCATATGTTTTCATTTATATTAAGACTATATACACCTGCATCATAAAATTTGATTTTGTATTTAACATTTTAAGGCACTGCCAGACTTTTCCAGTGTAGCTCCATCATTTTCTAATACCATCAACTGTGTATGAGTGTCCTCTACATGCTCACCAACACTTGTTATTTTGTCTTTTAGATTATAATCATCCTAGTGTGTGTGAAGTATATCTGTTTATGATTTTGATTTGCATTTCTCTGACAGCTAACGTTGAGCATCTTTTCATATGCTATTCAGTCATTTGCATATTTTCTTTGGAAAAACATCTATTTAAGTGCTTTGCCCACTTTTTAATTTGGGTGTCTTCTATTGAATTATAAGAGTTATTTATATATTTTGGATGTTAAGTCCTTTATTGCATATGACTTGCAAATATTTTCTCCTATCTGTGAGTTATCTTTTCACTTTCTTAATAGTGTCCTTTGAAGCACATAAGTTTTTAATTTTGATGAAGGCCAGTTTACTTTTTCTTGTGCTTTTAGGGTCATACGTAATAAACTATTGCCTAATCCTTGCCAACAAAGATTTACATCTGTGGGGTTGTTTTTTTGTTTTTTTTTTTTTTAGTTTTATGGTTTCAACTCTTACATTTACATCTTGATCCATTTTGAGTTAATTTTTGTACCTGATATAAGGAAGTGTTCCAACTCCAGTCTCTTATATGTGGCTATTCAATTGTCTCAGGACCATTTATTGAAAATCAAGTGACTGTAAATGTGAAGGCTGATTTCTGGAATCCCACTTCTATTCCATTCATATAAATGTCCCAGACATTTCTATTTTTTTCTTTCATTCATTCTACAGATATTTATTGAGCATCTTTATATGCCATGCATCATGCTCAGTGTGTCCTTACTTGCTTTGAGAAACCAAACCATTCCTCTTTGAAGCCCAACTCTTTAAGAAACTCATGCTAATAAAATATAGGATCTTTTTTTCTTAATGAGATATAAAGTGAATACCTTTCATAGCCAACCCAATGGAGGCAATTTTAGTTTTTTCTGATTTGTACACAGTCTTTTGGCAAGTTTTAGTTTGTCAAACTACATAAATGTTCAGAAGTTTGAGTGCATTTTAGAGGGCTTGGGAGAATGAAAATTGTTCTGGGATAGTCCAGTGAGTATTTTGAAGATGAGGTTATTTTAAGTGGGGTGAGGATTTAGAAATCGTGGTAAGGGCCTCCTGACAGGTGTGGAGTAGCCCATGTGCAACTTGAGAGGTCTAGGGAGTTAGTAAGTGTAGTTGCTGGCAGCAGTAAGGCCAGAGACAAAAATGAAAGAGATGAGGAGGAAGGGGGCTCTACAGAATTAAATAATCATAGTTCTGCTTTTAGACCTTATCTGAGTAGTTGTAATTCCCTGCTACTAAAGTATGATGAAATGATGTTTACAGGTGATGGCTTATTGCTAAGTTTAAGATAAGTTAAAGGAGTCATTAATTTCATGTAATAGTGGTAACTTGTTTCTAGGTAGATATTGTGGTTGTAGAAATTGAAGGGAGAGGCCAAAGATATGTAAGTTTAGCAGAACTTACTGATTATCTAAAATAATTAAAGTTGATATCCAGTGTTATAATTTGAGGGCATTGGGAAGATAATTATACCAAAGTTTACTATGTTAAACAAAGAAAAAAAGAAACGTTTATCAGGATAAATATTAATTTTGTTCTACTTGTTGGCAAAATCTTCAATTGGATTATAAAAGATACCAATTTAACCTGATAGTATATCAAGTCTGATTCTCAGGACTTGCTTATTCATCTTTGAAACCCTCATTGTAAAATGAACTTTCAGTGTCTAGTTTTAAAAGTTAAGCAGCAGTTTTGTTTTTCTGTGTGCATAGTAAGTATAAAACATATTGTACTTGGTCAGTGATTTTGAAAGGCTTAAGAAGGGTAACAGATTGCATGGTTTGCTACCACCATTAATAATATTATTGTTCTTTTTTTGGCATTTGGGTTATTTCCAAGTCTTTCCCATTATAAATAGTGCTGCAATAAACATATGGGTGCAGATATCCTTTTGAATTAAAGTTTTTTAGTCCTTTGGGTAGATCCTTAGGCGTGGAATTGCTGGGTCATATGGTTGTTCCATATTTAGTCGTTTGAGGAGCCTCCACACAGCTTTCCATAGTGAGAATTCCTTTCTCACCAAATCCTCGCCAACATTTGTTGTTGCTAGTTTTTTTAATATGTGCCATTCTTACTGGTGTAAGGTGGTATCTCACTGTCAAAAAGATGTAGTACATTATGTATATAATGGAATACTATTCAGCAATCAAAAAAGATAAACAAATGTCATTTGTAGCAATGTGGATGGAGCTAGAAGGGTTTATGCTCAGTGAAATAAGTCAGAAGGAAAAAGAAAAATATTGGATGGTTTCACATATAGGAGGAATATAGGGGAACCAAATAAAGGATCAGGGAAAAATAATAACAATTATAAATAAAACAAAACAAAAATAAACAGACAACTATAAATCAGAGACATTTTGCAGGAGAGGGGGAACCTGAGATACTGAGATGGGGGCAGGAGGAGCACAAGGGACTATGGTGAGGGAGCACGGGTGAATTGCTGGTAGAAATTCTATGGGGACTACACCTAAGAAAAGAAAGCAAACACTGTAAGAAAAAAAAAAAAGAATGAACACTGATGTAAAATTAAAAAAATAATAATGTTCTTCGGAAGGAAAAGTTTTTAATATTGACAACATTGAGAGACATAGTCTACATCACTATAGATGATATATAGACAATATATAATATATGATAGACTATATATATAGAGAGAGACAGAGAGAAAGAGAGAGAGACAGTATATATAGATAAGTTTTAGTTACTCAAGTTGATTTTGGCTCTAAACACTAAAATTTGAATGTTTTAGAAATTTTATTACATGTCAAAACTTAGTATAGTGCATTTATTTACCAATTCTAAATTTTCTTTCAGGAATTGTTCCATCTTCTGTTGTCCTGACTTCTTTCCAGGTGATGTCAAGAGTTTTTCTAATATGGGCAGTAACACATAGCGTCAAAGAGGTAAGCACTTACCTAGACTAAAAATAATATCAGCATTAACAAATGCTAGTCAGTTTTTCTTATATGTGTGTTAAGGCTAAAGAGAGAACTCCAGTTCATATTACTCTAGACAGATAAAGCTCACATGCACTATAGGAATTGAGTTACTAGTGGAAAACATACCCTAAATATGCGGTGTTATAAATAGAAGACTGATTCTGCAATCTAGTCCTATAATCTTAGTTGGGGATTCGGATGGTATAGATATTGTCTGCAACTCACTTCTACTTTCCTGGTAACTTATTTGTATCTAGCACAGTAAACTCTGGACATGTGCATCTTTGTAGTGTGACTTCTAAGGAAGTGGAGCTATTGATTCATTCCCAGAGCAGTCAAATCATTATAGGACCAGGAAAATAAAGGATTAATGGGCTTGCCAATTGTACTGAGTCTAGTGGTTTTGGGAAATGAGGCTAAGGGCCTCGGATGGTAGATAGGGGGAGAAAGATATCTTTACCACAGGCCCGAGTCTAAGGCTATCAATTGTTTCTGGCTGATGTCACCTTGAAGTAGAGTACCTGTATCTACAGGAAGATTCTTTTTTCAGTTTTTTTTTTTCCCAATAACTTATTGTCAACATTGTTGGATGCTTTGGGACTTGTGAAATGTGCTTATACATTAGCATTATTCTGGTGTTTTCTTTGTCTTCTGTTCTTCTAAAATCCCTGTCAAAACATTTTGTTTTTCAGGATTTATTTTGACAGTTTCATTTGTATTTCAACTAATGAGGTTTTTTTTTTTTTTTTTTTTTTTAAGATTTATTTATTCATGCATACAAGAGCTGGGGTACAGGCCAGAAGTTTGGAGGGTGAGAGGATTCACCAGAGACAGAGTGGGGAACAGAACAGGCAGACTGACTGAAACACACTGCTGAGGGGAACAGCGGGCGAGACAGGAGAGGTCTACTGCACCATTTGGGTTGTTCCCTGGCCGGCCAGGGATCAAATTTGTGCTGCAGAGGCTGCGGATTGCTTCATAGTGCAGTGCTTAACCCCCTGCGCCATCAGGGAGGCCCTAATGAGGGTTGTTTTTTTTTTTAACTTTTTATTGGTGTATCATATACATACAGAAAAATGTATGTGGCTGATGAACTTTTAACCAAAGCTGATTAGGCTGAGATATTATTTTTGTTACATACACTACATTGGTATTTGCATAGCCACAGGTTGGTATTGTGTTTTCCTTTGTTTTAACAGTCTCTCATGCTTAGATGTCCACCATTTCAGAGGTCCATTTGCAACTCTGCTATATTTTGGGGTATGATACTCAATTTGCCCCTCCAGCTTCCCAACAGTAAATGTCATATATCTTAATATGTGATATAAACCGTATATTAAACTGTAAACCATAATGGCATTAAATAAAAACCATTATGGCAAAAAACTGCAGATTACCAGTGTTCTTAAACACTGATTACAAGCTTTTTGTAAGCATCTTTCAAAGAAGTTGGCAAGAATGTCAGATAATCACAAAGCCCAGCAGCATTCCAAAAAGAGGTGGCAAAGAACTGTCTGGTGAAATCACAAGAACTCACAGACCATCCCAAAGGAATGTGGGAAAATACCCCTTTCTCTAGTGGTGGCAAAGGGTGAGAAAGAAAGGAGAAAAGACCCAGTGCTCCAGAGCGAACTATTTTATGCAAATTACCCCTAGTAAAGAGCAGAAGGTACTACTGCATCAGAACTGCTTTCTCACGCTTCGAAAATATGATGTGAATGCATCCTTATTTTCCTTGTGCTGGCCATGCTTTTTTTATACCATGTATAGTTGAAAACCCCCATCTCAGGCCTGGAAGTACTTTTCCTCTTGTACAGTCCTGTCACAGAGCAGGCATGCTGAGATCTGAATTTCCAGTCGGTTCATTTATATGTGAAATGCACACATCAGCCATGGACCCAGGCTGCTTGTCCGCAGATCTTTGCCCATCTGCTTCTCTATTTTTTAGCGCTCAAGTGCTCTGTGATGAATTCCTTCAATTAATTGGCCTTCTTGAAAGTTCCAAGACTGTTTTTCATTTTGAGGGTTAAGGACTATTTGACAAAATTACCCAGAAAGCTTATTATAAATGCACATTCCAGGTCTCACCCCACACTTAATGTAAAATCTCTAGGAATAGAGCCAGAGAAGTGTCATTATTATTAAGCTCCTGAGATAATTTTATGAATTCCAAAGTTTGAGAAATACTCTAAGATACTGTATGTTGTGCTGTATTTTTTATTTGACCTCCTTAATTTTACTTCACATTTCTACTAAATTTACTTTAAGGTTAACCAAGTCTCATCATTTCTTTCCCAACTCCAAGAGCCCATGGTTCCATTCTTGAAGAATGAAAGCCTTAGCATTGCTTACACTGCTAACAAAAGGATCTTTTGAGTTTCTGTTGCCTTCTCTAAAATCCAGTATCTACTGAACTAAGGCTCGTGTGTAGGTCAGAGGAAGCCTGAGGGCCCCCTTGATCGCAAAGGCCAATCTGGAAAACACAGCATTGAAGAAGCAAAAACCCCCTTTCTTTTCTTTCTTTTTTTAAGAAAGGCATGAGGAAGCCACTTCCTTCTCTGCAGGATGGGCTTGTAGGAAAGGGCACTGTCCTGGGCAGGTGCTTCTCATTGTTTGGCCAGAGCTATGGGGGGGTGGGGGGAGGGGTGTCATTTAAGTGGTCAGTTCTACCCGAGGACATGCTATGCGTGTCCTGGGATTTCTCAATGTATGCTATCTTTCTTGGGCAGTTTTATTGTTTTATAAGAATCTGAACTCAGTATTCGAGAGCATGGAGGCTTAGCACCCATGACTTAACGGGAGCGGTTGATGAGTGTTGACTTTGTCATTTCCCTTGTGGCCGGAAAAGCTCTTCAACTTTGTTTTTCTCATTGTAAAATGGCAATGCTAGTACCTACCCTGCCTATGTCTTTGTGCAGATAAGATGAGACTACATTCAAGCAAGGCAGTAATAATCAGAAGTCAGGCTCTCAAGCATGCAATTTTTCTGTGGAGCAGCTTCAGAAATCCCATATGCTACTTTCTTCATGGAGGAACACAGTTTTCTTTTTCTTCTCTTTTCTCTACTTTTTCACTGTGGTGGCTAAAATGCTAGGTGAGGTTCTATCTTATCTTCCATTTTCCTGTCCCTGTTTCTCTTCTATGCTGGGTTCTCCAGCCAGGTTCACAGTGTGCTCATGCTCTCTGCTACCTAAAGCTGCTTCTCTTGTTAGCGTGTTTCCTGTGGTCCACACTTTCTGTTCCTCATGACAGTACATGAACCTGTCATTTCAGTGAGGCAGGAAGAGCACCTTCTTATCCCCATCACTCAGATGAGGAGCTGAGACTCTGGGTCTGGACACATCATTTCCTCTGGGGCACTGTGTTTGGACTAGAAGCCATGCTGCTTCCTTCCAGCCCAATGGCCTTTCCACAGTGGCATTCCAGCTCAGTTAGCCAAGGCCACTGAGGTACATTCAGTATCATTTGGCCCTCTTGAATGCCTCATGTCTAAAATTCTCCACCCTATTTAATCTATTTCCTTACAGATTTCTATTTTAAATATTTCTGTAGGTGGATTTACATCACCTTCACTTTTAAAATTAGCACCTCTCCTAAAGGTAGAAAAACCTCGTTATTTGATTGCTAATCAGACACTGTCAAACTTTAAACGACTCCTAGATAAATGCAGCAGTACTTTAATGCCACTTCTACATCTGTTAATAATGGACCCTTAAAGATTGTATTACTCTTCTCATAGCTAGAAGGTTCATTTTGCCTTTAACTGTGATATTTAACATTGGTGATTTGGGGAAAATCAGATTCTTTTCTCCTCAGTGTTTTTCTATTGGCCCTTTTCCAACATGTTCTTGAACTTGAAATATTTTATTTTAAAATATTTAGAGCCTTTCAACTTCAGCATAATCTTACTTCTGACATTCCACATGGTGTCTTTCTCCCCTTGCCTTCATTCTTATTCATCCCTTGAAAAACTCCACTAGAACTCCTTTTTGTTTGAGATATAATACACTTTGATGGTATAGTTCTTTGATAATGAAATCAGTTATTTAAAAAACCAATAAAACATCATAAACTGTACAGCCAATATTGCCATATCTTCCTCCAGAACATACCCCCTTTTGTGAATTAATAGCTGAATATGTTCCAAGTTCAGTAGAATCAGGAAATTGTTTTCATTTGTCTTTAATGTTAATCTTTTTCTTCTCTAGGCTGTCCTCACCCACTTCCTGCACCCTCCTCCACATGGTGACCCTGCCCCACAAATACCCCTACACTTGAAGCTTCTCAGGACCTCTGTCAACCACCCTTCCAAGTTGTCAGTTCCAGAATGAGAGGGAGCAGTTATACCAGGCAAACTGCCAGGAAAGCTGCACAGTTTTCTTCATTTTGGGAAATCTCAGTCGGGGAGGAGAGACCAGAGCCTGATTTATCAGCCCCCAAAGAAGTTCCCACTGTCATGAGGTTGTCCTAGGACCCAGAGTTGGGCCCGCCACGGTCCGTTCCAGACTGTCCTGGCCAACTTGAACATCAGTGCCTTCTTCCTTTCCCTCAGTCCCAGAACTTCCAGATCTTAGGTTCTCCTATGTATTTTTACAGTTGTCAGTCTCTTAAAATATTGTGTTACTCCCACCCCCGCTTAATTGATGTTGTAGATACATCACTGGGGTCTCCTACGTTGCTCTCATTTTTCATCATGAAACTTCTGACAAAGACTCTTACTGTTGGAACACATCTACAAGCAGAAGACATTTCTATATGGGTACTATCTTAGTGTATGTATTTTTCCTCCTCATAAATGTAGGAAGCTTGTTGAGAGGCAAATCTGGCTACTTGTAATCCTGAAATTAACAAAAGATGCTTGACTTTTGACATTAGGAATCTGTCATGATAATGGAATGAGAGTAAAGGAAGAAAAAAAGTATAAACATGGTCATAAAATAGTAGTTTCCCAAATAAGCTCATAAAATAAACTCATTTCATACTGTAAAAGTGAGAAAGCCGCTAGCTGAAAGCCTTAGTGGTATCAGCTTGGCCACATGTCATCAACTTGAATTAAAGAATAACATGAGGAAAGAAAGCTCTTTCTTGCAGTGTTATGCTGTCCAGGTGTTTTGTCAGCAGAGAGTTACTCACGAATGATTCTGGCATTCAAACCAGTTTCATCCGAGGTTTTTAAGTGAAACACGATGCTTATTTAGACTGTTCAAGCCTAGAAAGCAACGTTTTGGTCATCTGTAGTGATGAAAGGATATTGGTTGTCAATATTTTTCTTTTGAGTATTTCCTCTGTCCTGGTACTATCCATTAGAACTTTCTGCAATGGTGGAAATGTGGTATATCTGCACTGTTCAATACAGTAGCTATTATACTATATGTGAACACATATTGAACATTTAAAATGAGGTTAGTATGACTGAGGAACTGGATTTTAATTTAATTTCCAGTAACCACATATGACTGGAGGTTACCATATTGGACAGTGCAGCTGTGATGTGCAGTATGACAATTATTTACTATTCTGCTTATTTAGTCAGTTGGGTTTTCATATTCTTATCTCATACATATGTATGCATGACTCTGATTTTTAAAATATAGTCAAAGGAAATTTATAGGATATACTTGGTATGCTGTATTCTTTAAATCCAGGGCTGTTGTGGGTTTTTTTTTTCCACTACTCTAGATTTATAAACATCCTAATTGCAAGTGTGGGAAACTGTGGATGGTATTTTCATCCGTGGCAAAGGTAGCAGGTGATTAGCTGATGAGGCACAAGGCCATATGCCTGCAGATCGGCCTCTGTGGCAGATTAACTGTGATAACTTGTCCCAGGTTTGCCCTTGTTGAAATCCATTTTACAGGCCTTTTCTCTCCTATTTGAGTTAAAAGATGCCATAGAAGTTCAGTCAACATTATTATCCTAATGAGCTCAAAGATCTCATTTCACACTGTAAAAGTGAGATGATTGGCATGCATCGTGAGCATTGCTAAAATATGTCAGCAAAGTCAAGAAAAGTTAAAAATTATTACCTATAAACTGCTTTTAAACAGGTGTGCTCCACAGTACAATGAGTGGCATTTTTAAGCATTGATTAATATTCATTTGAAAACTTTTAATATGTGGGAGGAGGAACTATCTTTCAAATTACCTGCTCCTTTGCCAAAGCAGTCCTTTATATACTGTAGCTTTCTTTTTCAATATAACCTTATTTTAAAGTATGACTATGAAGTATCAGATAGTATAATTAAAAATACATAAATTGATAAGAATACCAGCAGTACAGTCAGTCACCTGACCTGCATGTTGAATGTGGCAGGTAACTGGTCTCATTGGGAACCTTGCCAATGACAGAGCAACCAAAGAAATCACCCCCATTCCCTGCTCCTATGAAATATATATAAAGTGTATTTTAGTGTATTGGGAAGAGAGTCCAATAACCTTTTTTACTTTCCCATATTAAGAAGCCCTGTTTCATCAGGAAGCTTTCACTATAAGCTGTGATGCATTACAGATAAAATAAAGCATATTACTAAGTTGTCTGCATTTTCCAGAAAGAAGGACCCTTTTCAAGTCTGATGTGAAACCCCAGTGCACTTCGGGACTTTGTAAGATGTGACTTGATATATATGTGTGAATGTGTGTGGATGCATGCCGAAGTATGCTTTGCATTTCAGAAGGGGAGAGACTAATTATTGGGCTTGATGCATAGAAGACTTTGGTTTCCTCAGATTGCTGCCACAAACGTTTGTTTTTAACAGGACGAGCATTAGCATCTTCTCCCCTTTACCTTATTCTGCTTTGCAAAAAAATTACCAGAATAAACAAAAACTTGAAAATTCTGCATCCCTTTTACCTTCTGCATTGGTGCTGTCTTGTGTCCTCAGGTTTAAGAAATCATTTGTTGAGATCATTGACCCAGAAAAGTATGTTCAGAGACACAAATGTTAAAAGAATCAACGTCTGGGCACACACCTCTCAGAGGGGCAGTGCTCACTCAGCTAGTGACTGCCAGGTGGACCCATTGTGACACAGTTTGAATTTCTTAAGGCAGAAATCCAGATCTTTTTAACATGAACTCTCCCAATTTTGAAATACTGGCTCATGTATTGTTAAAGCACTGTGCAATCCCAAACAGAACATCTGGACCAAGATGATAGACTACTTGCTGTTTTATTTCTGTTCCAGGAGATGATATTCATAGAACCTCTTACTGAAAGTTTTGCAATTATTGCACTGTAATAGAACAAAAACAAGCATGACATTTCATGCTTTATATTGCCAATTTTATGTTCTTTTGACATTTCCATTACATTTCTGACAATAATAAGTCCTGTCCCCTCTAAGCGTTGGATTGGCAGACTGTGGCATGCCCCAGCTCTCCCCATGGAACCATAGTAACCTGTTGTTGGGAATATTTTTCTCTGAGCTGTCGTTGCTATAGTTAAATGACTGTTGCTTCATGGGTTACTTAGACCAGATCTATATGAACAAAGTTGGGACTAATTGTGACCCCATTCTTGTGTAATCCCTGTGCTTGAGTTGGTTTGAAGGAAGTAGTTGCATGACGACTTTCCAGTTAATAACATCCTCTTTGAAGGTGAGAGAATCAAACAGAATAAAGAAGACTATTGGAAAAGGCTAGCAGCTGGTGACGTCCTTCAGCATCCCAGAGTTGGTAGAAGTATGTTAATCTTCAAATAGAAGGGGACATGGCATCCTTTAAACAACAAAAAGCAGAATAACAATAAAACAAAACATTGTCTTGGCAATTACTCCTGAAAGACAGCTGCCAGTTTGTCTTGAGTCCCCGTAGTGACTCCATCAATAAATAGGAGGAATTTAATAGCTGTTTGTTGAACTGAATTTTTTTCTTTCATGGAATAATAGCAACGGCTAGTAATTAATGGCCAGCACTTTACTAAGCACTTGATATGGTTTTCTAACATAACTATGCAAAGGCAAATACTGCCTCAGTTTCCATATGAAGAAGCTCAGATGAGAGCGCCAGGACATGCAGCCTGGAAGTCTGGAGTCTGTTTGATTCCAGAGTTGCACTTCATTGGAGTAGAGGCTAGGTGTAGTAACCAGCCAGGCTAGTTGAGGAATCTACCACCCTTCTTTCATCTTTTCCAGGAAATGGGCTGACTGTGTGGTAGCCATGAGTTTAGATTAAATGGGAACTTTGTAGCATTCAGATCTGCATGTCTGGTTCTGTCCTAAATGCAGAAATGACTGTGAATTGCTTGATGGCTGCATGCTTATACATTTTTCTTATTGCATGTTTAGAATAGTTGATTTCATGACCAACAGTTGTTTTGGTAAACCAGAACACTGAACTTGGCTGTCACCTACATCAAAAATAGTTGTCCTTAGTTATTATGTTGTAATGGAAAGAATCTTTTAACTGATTTCTTTTGTCATTTTGTCATTGCATATTTTTCTCTTTTTTGAAAGGGAAGAGTGTTAACATTTTTAATAATATAATGTATATTTTCCATAAGAAAGGAATAGTATTTTCTGTTTTGGTTAGTAGTACAATCTATTATGTACTACTATAATAGATTGTTAATACTTCATCAAGAAGAATGCTATATATGTGAAATTTTGTGGAAAAAAAACCCTAATGCTTATTCAAACATCTTTTTTAAAACCACCATATACCATCATTCATTACATTTTAAGTTCTTTCTTACCAACAGTGTAATTCCTTTTAAATAGATAACTAAATGAGTTACATTTCTGTTCAAAAAGGCTTAATAAAATTACCGTAAGCATCAGGAGTGTCTTCAGAATTGTCCTATTCTCCAGCCCAAACCCTTAACCCACTGGGCACCAGCCCTGTGGTCCTCAACCTGGGGACCTGCCCTCATCACCCAAGGCTGCTCCATCCAAGTCAGAACATGCATATGGACCACTGTCTCCTTATTCATTCATTATTATTCACTCAAGAAACTTATTCAGTATCTTCTATGATCCTGGTGTTGTACTAATTTTCAGGATACATGAAAAAAGGAAACCTATGGGTGCTGCCCTCATAGGGCTTCCAGCAGAGTACAGTAGTGGGAACAAGCAGACAGCAAATACCACATAATGAGACATCAGATGTGCAAAGGAAGGACAGGGTGCTGTGGCCACATTTCATGCTTCAGCTGCCCTACTTGCAGGGTCAGACTAGCCTGCTCATTTCCTGAGTTGCTGTCCTCTCTCCCAGCCCCCGTTGTTTCCCATCACGCAGTGCTCTTGGGCATTCAGTGAAGTAATAAATGTAAAGCACTGAGAACAGAGCCTGGTGCTTACCAAGTACCCAGTAAATGCTAGCTACATATTAGCTAGCATCATGTAGCCTAATCTTTTCAAAAAATTTCAGTGACAAATTTCTGTACAACTGTTTTGAATTCTTTTATATATCCTGAGGCTTAAAACATATGTAATTGACTTTTCACATAGAAATTGATTTTTTTATACTTATTAAAAGTTTTACAGTTAGCTGGTAAAAATGTACACATAATTACTTTTATCAGACTTAAGGAATAATTAGCCCTACTAATGGAAGTTATCATTATCTTAATCATCATTATTATCCTAATCTTAGTCATTTATTAAGAACTTGATTTTACCTTATAACTAGGTTAAGCCCTCTTCCAAGCAAGTTTGTGGAACTGCCCTCAGGGTATTTTACAGTCTAACACAGAGTAACTGATGCAAATCAGGGTCAATATTAAATCTATTATTCTTTCTCAAGTTGTCCTCTCAGTGTTCTCTCATGTTTTGTTGTAAATGTCTTTTTTAATGGTTGCAGAATCTACCTCTTTCAGCAGATTTGGAAGTTTCATCAAAAACTATCAAATGATAAGTGTCATTGCTTCTAATTGTGTCCCCAGAATGGTTGCTTAGTATTTAGGTGATTTTTAAAAATAATTTATTTTGAAATAATTTCAAACTTACAAAAACTTTTACAAAATGTTGCCAGTACAAAGAGCTCTCATATCCCCTTCACTCAGCTCTCCCGACTGTTGTCATTTTACTGCATTTGCTCCATTGCCTGTGCTCTCTGTATATATGTATCCATTATCATTCCTCTTCCTCTGAACCATAACAATAGCTGCACGTGATGTCCGGTCACCTCTAAATACTCAAGCCACCCCTAAATATGCAAGTTACTCCTAAATACTCAAGTACACGTTTCAACACTTACATCACCTGCCCACAACTCTAGTCGGGAAGCCAACATTGATATAACACTATCATCATATCTACATCCAACTTTACTAACTTCAAACAATGCTCTTTTTCCCCTCCCTTTCTGGAATGGCAAATACTTACTAAGAAACCTCTCTGTGGTGTGTATTCCTGCCATACATACAAGTATTACATTTGTTTGTCAGATCTCTCAGACCTTCTGCCTGAATAGCTTCTCAGCCTGGCTGTCACTCATGTCCTTGACAGGTTTAAAGAATATAGGCCTAAACTTCTATAGGGAGACCCTCACCCTAAATCCATCCAGTTTTCCTTCCTAACCAGTTCAAGCCATGTGATCTTGGTGAGTGTACCACGGAGACAGTGACATGCTTTTCTCAGGACATGACATGAGGTTGCAGCACCATGATCACCCATCATGCTACTGATAATCCTGACCTCCATCACCTACTCCTAGTGTCTGCCAGCTTTCTTCATCTTCAGGTCACCATTTTCCCCTTTTTAATTGATTTGTACTTGTGGGAATGACTCCTGCCTGTAACAGTCACTTCTCTCATGGTTACCAAGTGATGGTTCTCTGTTTCTGTCATTTAGTATGTGTTTTATTTGGTCTCCTACCATAAAGAATAACTTTCCTTTTCTCCCATATATTTATTCATTTAGTTTATTTATATCCATTTGGACTCATGAATTCCTAAATAATTCAGTAAGTGGATTGTAATCTCTTGCTTCCTTTGATGCTAAAATTATCTGTGATTTTGCCAACTGGAGCTCTTTCTTCTTGTCCTTTTGATTTGCCACTATCCTTTGTTGAACATTTCCTTTCTGACTAAAAAGATTTCCAGACTCATCTCACACTTCTGCCCCAGTCCAGGAATCAGCCATTTTACACAAGGAGCCTAGTTTCTTTCAACAGAAGATGGTATTTAGCTATTTACCAAGAAGAAGGTAGCTGAGGTACTCCTTGTTTCTGGGATGTTACTGCTTCTAGGTCCTCTCAGTAGAGAAAGCTAGGAGATACAGATATGTGTACATAGATAGATAGATAGATAGATAGATAGATAGATAGATAGATAGATAGATAGATAGATAGATAGATAGATAGATAGATAGATTGTATATACATATGCATATCTGAAAGTATATAGCTGTGTGTGTGTGTAATCATGAGTTCATACCAGTTGCTCTAATTAAATCCAACACCTCAGTATTCTTTCTAGCATTCTCCTTCCATGTTTATAAATACCTTTTCCAACAGCAAGAAGCCCATTTTTTTAATTTATAAATTTATTGATTTTTTTTTTTTGCTCAGTTTACTTATTTACTCCATGTAACTGGTTTCCCAGTCACACTATCTGTCTCTTCCACTTCTCACCTCTATGTCTCTTCCCTGCCTCCCTATCCTAAGTTGCCAGGCCTCTGACTCACACCTTTATATAGCTCCCAACCTTCCTTCACTTATCTCATCTGTAAAATGGGGATTCAGTGAGGTGATATATGTATAAGAAAAATGCTTTGTATAGAGTAAGAGTTCAGTAACTGCAGGTATAATTATTTTTACTGCTGTAATTACAGTCATGTGTTGCTTAACATTATTTTGGACAATGATAGACCCCATATATAGAGAGAGGTTCCAATAGACTACACCATCTGGCCTAGGTGTGTGGCGGGCTGCACCATCTAGGTTGGTATAATTATACTCCGTGACATTGCACAGTGATGAAATTGCCAAATGGGGCCTCCCCAGTGGTGCAGCGGTTGAGCACTGGGCTGCGAAGCTGCCTGCAGCCTCTGCAGCGCCAGTTCGATCCCCGGCTGCCGGGGAGGGTCCCACATGGCATGCAGACCTCTCCTGCTGCCCGCTGCTCCCCTCAGCAGTATTTCATCAGTCTGGCTGTTCTGTTCCCACTGGCTCTGGTGAATTCTCTCACACTCCCACGCTTCTGACTATACCCAGTGCTTGTATAAATAAATAAATAAATCTTAAAAAAAAAAATGCAGAGTTTAAAAAAAAAAAGAAATTGCCTAATGGTGTATCCCCATCATTTAGCAGTGTGTGACTATATTTAAAAAAGAGATTATTTTTTAAAATTTTCATGGACAAGGACAGCTCCTCAAAAAGCTAAATATAGAATTACCATATGATCCAGCAATTCCATTTCTAGATATATACCCAAAAGAATTGAAACAGGTACTCAAACAGATGAATGTACACCAATGCAGCATTATTGATTATACCTAAAAAGTGGAAACAGCCTATCAACAGATGACTCAACAAACACAATGTGGAATATACAGACAATATAATATTATTCAGTCTTAAAAAGGAAAGGAAATTCTGATATATACTGCATTCACATGGATGAACCTTGAAGGCATTATGCTAAGTAAAATAGGCCGAACAAAAAAGAACACATTATTCCCCGATTCCACTTAAATGAGGTACCTAAAGTGAGTGAATTCCTAGGAACAGCAGGTAGAATGGAGGCTATGGGGCTAGAAGGAGAGGGAAATAGGGTTATTTACTAAATACTAGAAAGTTACTAGTTGGGATAGTGAAAAGTTCTGGATAATAGTGATAATTTACCACATGGTGAATGTAAGTAATGCTGCCTAAATGACTCCTTAAAAAAATTTAAATTGGTGGTTTTATGCTGTGTATATTTTTACCACTCACATTCACAATAAGACATTACTTATTTTTACATGGCATAAAATGAAAAACTTGCTTATGCCTCTTCTTGTAGGAGTACCTTTTTCTTTGTACTGTCTACAGGTTGTAGATCTATTGATCCCTCTCACAAGCGCACACTGTCTGTCAAAGGAAGGCTGAAGAACGTTTGTAGGTATAAGCAGGAAGGGAAAGTTGGGGTGGGGTGCAGGATTCAAATGGATATAAAACAGGTGGCACCTTAATCTTGAACTTTTGTTACCGTTATTTAAGCCACCCAAGTTATGATATTTTGTTATGGCAGCCCAAACTGACTAAAACAAATATACTCTGCTCAGCTTTGCCAAGAACATGCTCTAGTTCTTGCCTCTAAGATTTTACCAAAATCTTTCCTTTCACGAATGAAAGGACTTTTAAGAAGAATATTTACCATAAAACATGATCCTTCTTTGAAATAACCAGAGTGGTAAACAGCCGCTTCCAAAATGCTGAGAAGAATAGGATTTCTACAATAGCCATTTTCTTCTGTGGCACCATCTGTTTTTCTTTAAATGTAATAAAAATGACAGCTTTTGATGTGCTGATACTCCCTGAGCCTTTTAAAGTCAAACATATGATGCTATTTGTGTGTAAAGGTTTTTCTCTTGCACCCATTTGTTTCTCCAGCTTGAATTTCTGTGTAAACTCCCTTGGCTAAAGTATACAAGCCGCCCACACCCAGCACTTCCTCCCTGGTTTTAGAGCAGGGGGTGGAAACCTGCCTTCTGCAGCATGGAGGGTCCAACAAGCAGCTTGATGAACCAGGCAGAGGAAGATTTCCTAATGGACAGGGCTGCCCCATCCCCTCCTTCATTTGTGCCATGTTGTGAATATGAAACTTGGAGATGTGGCTTCAAGACATTTTTGGCAACCTAACCTAAACCTGCCTTTCTACCTCACTCCCTCCTCCCTTATAAACCTTCAGAATCCTCCTTGTTTCCCTTCTGCCCTTTGCCCTAAATGACCCCCTTTCCTTTAAAAAGTAGTAATACGTATTTTGAGTAAACATCTTTTTTTAAAAAAACTTCATGGAGGTATAACTTATATATCATAAAATTCACCCATTGTAAGTTCATAATTCAACACTTTTTAGTAAATTTACCAAATTGTGCAGCCATCCCATAATCC
Organism: Talpa europaea; assembly: GCF_964194135.1. NCBI lineage: Eukaryota > Metazoa > Chordata > Mammalia > Eulipotyphla > Talpidae > Talpa > Talpa europaea. The sequence continues at coordinate 103,716,816 of NC_140070.1, read as the reverse complement.
AGTTTTAGATCATTTCCATCACCACAATATGATCCTTCATGCCCTTTAAAAGTTAATTCCCATTCTCACACCCAGCCTCTGGCAACCACTAAGCTACTCTCTGTCTCTAAATTTGCCGTTTCTGGACATTTCATATTAATGAAATTATTTAATATGTGGTCACTTGCATTTGACTTATTTCACTCAACGTAATGTATTTGAAGTTCATCTATGTTATAGCGTATATTAATATTTCCTTCCTTTGTGTTGCTGAATAGTATGCCATTGTATGGATATTTATCAGATTTTGTTTATCCATTCATTGGTTGCTGGACATTTGGGTTATATTTACTTTTCAGCTATAGCTATAAATATTTGCATGCAGATCTTTGTGTGGACATATTGAACCTCTTATTCTTGATATTTAATAAAATGACATGTCTCTAGTTCTTAATTCAAATGGCAGCTGGGTCAAGCTTTTTGTAATCCTAGTCCTTTGCCCCGCAAAAAAACCTCTCCAAAAATAACTTGACTTTTTTCCCCACTCCGTGAGGCTATATCAGTTGATTCTTTTTCTCTAAGTCACTAGCTCTTGATATAATAGAAAGGAAGCTACCCACTTGTTAGATAACTTTCCCAGCTCCATCTGTCATAAAAAGAAAGAAAATACAAGTATCATTCAAGTAAAGAACATTAATTCTCCACATCCCTTGTGTCCAGTCTGTGATGGGAGCTGAGGAAGCCAACTGAGATGAGATTTGGTCTATTAAAGACTTTACCATCTTGTAAAGAGCCAGAAAACCATTCCCATTCCACCCACTCAGCAGTGATGAAAGTTGTTTTTAATTATTATTTCCTGTCCTGCCTCTAAGTAAAATTATTTTTAAGTACTATAAACTCTCTACCCATTTTTTTTTCCCAACTAAAAAAATTTAAGCTCATACAAGGAAGTTAGTCTGAACCAGAGTTTCAGGCCTTTTCCCATGTACAGACATGCACACCCTTTCCAAAGAGCAGAGAGCTGAAAACGCTCATCAGCTACCATTCAGGTCAGTATCCCCCCCTTTGTTGGACTTTCTCCTGAGCAGTCCGAATTTGGATATGTTTAGGACCTGGGATCACACTGTTTCCTTGGGTAGTCTGTTTAATTAGTGAACTGGTTAGTTAAGTAATTTTCATACTTTGAAACAGGCATTTTATCCCCTGTTAATTTTATCCATAGTCTCAAGGCCATTCAAACCCAGGGGATGGTCATGGTTTATGGGTCCTTACCCTACAATGGCAAGATGTAACTCAGCTCCAGACTACAACAGCAGGCCTTATTAACAATGGGGTTAAGAGCCCCTCAATGAGAGCCTGGAGCTGGAGGCACACTGATCAGTGGTGGATGGTGGCAGCTGGAGATAAGTGCATGTGGTGCTGCTGAGGAGGCAGTGCAGCAGCCAGCAACAGCAATCTGAAAGTCAGGTTGGGCAGTGCCAGAGGTTACAGTACCAGGAGGTGGTGCCCAAGGATCAAAAAGCAGTGGACAACAATCAGAGATGGTGCCCGAGGACCAGGCACCAGGGTTATAGCTCTTTAGAGATGCTGGGCATAGGCCAGTGATGCCAGTCATCAGCCAGGGCTGGAGGCAGGAAGAGCAGTTGGAAGAGGAGATAAGACCCAAAGGTTCATCAGGCAAGTCTCTCTGTGAGTTGGATGAGAGTTGGAGGTCAGACACAAAGGTCTGAGTCCCTGAAACAAAGGTATCAAGGATCTGTGTCCCTAAAGCAAAGGTCTCAAAGATCTGCATCAGCTGTCTTCCCAGGAGAGAGATAAGTGTGTAGAGACGTCTGAAGCCCCTGCTTTTCAAGATACCCGCCTTTCAAACCTGATTGGTCTATTTATAAAAACTTTCTTTAAAAACATGCTCCCCACTGGTGTGTAAAAGCCCCGCCCTGTGCGGGATTAACCATCTCACACCAGGCGTGGCAGTAGGCTCAGGCTCCGAGGAGCCAGTCATGCCCCTGTACCCCCTAACCAGGAGCCGTGGGGATTTTTGACACTTTTACTTTCTGAAGTAGTAAGCTGTCTTTCCTTTGTATGATAAGCACTGCTAGTTCAGTTCAGGGGGTTCTAATCCTTAGGTGGGTTCTAATCATCCGTTAACCTGGAAACAACCCAAGTGCCCAAAAATAGATGACTGGATCAAGAAGATGTGGTATATATATACACAATGGAATATTATTCAGCAATCAAAAAAGATAAACTCATGCCATTCGCAGCAATGTGGATGGAGCTAGAAGGAATTATGCTCAGTGAAATAAGCCAGAAGGAAAAAGAAAAATACCGGATGGTTTCACTTATAACAGCAATATAGGGGAACCAAATAAGACATCAGTGTAAGAAAAAATAATAACAGCACAAAACACAACAAAGCAAAAACAGACAATTATAAACCAGAGACATGCTGCAGGGGAGGAGGAGGGAGAGGGATCAGAGGGAGGGAGGGAGGAGCACAGGGGACTGAGGTGATGGTGCACGGGTGCCTTGGGGAAGGAAATTCTATGGGGACTCAATCTGAGGGGGTTGGGGGGGGAGCAAATATTGTTTTAAAAATAAAATAAATAAAAAATAATTTTAAAAGATGATGAAAAAATAAATTAAAAAAAAAGAATGGAGTAATAGGAATAAGACTCTTATTGTAGCCAAATGCTGCCTGATTTCCTGTTTGATTTGATGAGCTCATGAAGTCTGTGATTTACCAAGAACTCCAGATCTCTTAGATTCTTAAACTGGGTCTTCTCCAATCTGCACTTTAGTCTTTTGTTGTTACTGAATATATATACCTTTACATTTAGCTTTTTTTTTTTGAATTAATGTATTTATTTATACAAGAACCAGTGTACAGGCCAGATGCAAGGGAGGGTGAGAGGATTCACCAGAGACAGAGCAGGGAGCAGAACAGGCAGACTGACCGAAAGCACTGCTTGAGGGAGGGAGCAGTGGGCGTGACAGGAGAGGTCTGCTGTGCCATGTGGGACCCTCACCAGCAGGCAGGGATCGAACCAGTGCTGCAGAGGCTGCAGACAGCTTCACAGCACTGCGCTCACCCCCCTGTGCCACCAGGGGAGGCCCTACATTTAGCTTTATTAAGTTTTATGTTACTAGATTTTTGAAAAATTTTATTGTAAATTTATGACTTATAATTTAAAATTTGCCATTTAACTCAAACTCATGTTGAAGTATACAGTCCAGTTACGTTAAGTACATTTCCGTGCAGGCTTTACCACCATTCATCTACATTATTTTTCGTTTTTTTAAGATTTATTTATTTATTTATACAAGCCCTGGGTACAGTCAGAGGCATGGGAGGGTGAGAGAATTCACCAGAGCCAGAGCAGAGAGTAGAACAGGCAGAGTGACAAAGTACACTGCTGAGGGGAGCAGCGGGCGGCAGGAGAGGTCTGTGCGCCATGTGGGACCCTCGCCCGGCAGCTAGGGATCGAACTGGCGCTGCAGAGGCTGCGGGCAGCTTCACAACCCAGCGCTCAACCACTGCGCCACCGGGGAGGCCCTACATTATTTTTCATCTTCGCAAGCTGAAATATCATATCCATTAAGCAATGATTTTTTCCCACCTCCAGCCTCTGGCAACCTTTGTATCTACTTTCTGTCTGTCTCAATTTGACTACTTTGGATACCACATGAGTGGAATCAGTGTTTGTCCTTTTATGAATGGCTTATTTCACTGAGCATAATATACTCAAAGTTCATCCATGCTGTAGCATGTGTCAGAATTTCTTTCCTTTTTTTGACTGAATAATATTCCTTTGTATGTATATACCACTTTTTGTTGATTCAACTGTTGGTGGATGTGTGGGTTGCTTCCATAATGTGAGTATTGCTGCTATAAATGTAGGTGTACAATAGCTGTTGAGTCTCATTGATTTTAATAGTTTAACTTGTTACCTTCTATTCCTGTTTTGTGTCATTGTATGATTACTGCAAATCAGACAAGTTTGATCTCTGACTTTACCCAAGTCCCTCCTTAATAACAATTATTTTACTTCCTAATGAGGTGAACAGATCATTTATACAAAATGGTTATTTCCCCCATCCTCAGTCCTTTTTTTTTAATATTTATTTATTTATGCATACAAGAGCTGTGGTACAGGCCAGAGGTGCAGGGGGTGAGAGGATTCACCAGAGACAGGGTGGGGAACAGAAGAGGCAAACTGACTGAAATACACTGCTGAAGGGAGCAGTGGGCGAGTCAGGAAAGGTCTGCTGCGCCATGTGGGTAGCTCCCTGGCCAGCGCAGGGATCAAACTCGTGCTGCAGTGGCTGCGGACAGCTTCATAGGTTGCATCTTAACCCCTTGCGCCACCAGGGAGGCCCAATCTTCAGTCTTTTTAAGAGCATGGCATGGTCTTCACAGCTAGACTCTGGGAACAGACAACTTTCAGTCAGCCTGAGTTCGAGTTTATTGCAGTTCTTCTGATTCAAGTTTTGCTTGGTTGTGGGGGAAAGGAGTTGGACTGAGGTTTTGAATCAAGTAACCTTTAGGCTGGATAAGGTTTGGGCGAAAGTTGGGATGGGGTGGTGTTTGTTTTTTCCCTGTTTAAAGGCCCCAAAGCTACACAGAAACTATTATCAGGTATCAAAAAGCAGGAAACTAAGTCTTGGGAGTGACCTAATTAGAATTGAATTTGTTTGCTGCACAAATATTTATTGAGTTCCTACTTGTGAAAAGCACAAAGTGCTTTTGGGGATCAAAAGATGAATAAAGCTTGCTCTCTGCTTTCAAGATGATTACAGTGCAAAATATTAGAACTTCCTATTATAACCCAGAGATCTTTAAGCAAGTCTTCAGCCCATAGCTGTAAAAACATCCCCTTAAGATGAGGAGGATTACAAAATACATCAAAAAGCAAAGTATGCTCTGGAATTATATTTTGGTATAGGTGGATTTTAAGCAAGGATTTGGGAACAGACTGAAAAATGAGACATGAAAGCTTTACAGGTATTTCGTTTTTACTTTACTTTGACTAATATAAGAGCACCAGCAAAACAAAAAGTTCTCTTGCTCTTGACAGTATAAAATTCTTATTATTTTTAGAGAATAGTAACTATGCATTTATGAAATTCTTTGTCAGAGCAATTTAGTTAATAGGTATGTAAATGACTACTTATTTCATTGTGTAGGTGGATTGCTCCATGTACACTTTCTGAAGAAGAATATAAGTGCTAAAAACTATTAACATTGCAAATGCAAAGAAGCAAAGTTAAGGTTAGAATGCCATACCTTTGTTGTGTCAGGTATTAGGAGTGAGACAGAAGATCCATCACATAATAAAAATGTGTTCATTTTCCTCACTGGAATTTCTTATTCACATCCAACTCTCTAACGGCACTTTTTGGATACAAAAAAACTTAAGTGAATTGGCAGGGGCAAGGTTGTTTCTTATTATTGGTTTCCAGGCTCTAAGAACCATTATAAACCTGGCTAGGTGGAGTAAAGGGAGAAGAAAGTTAATACCACAGTAATAAATTTTCATGCAAAATTGTCATTCTAAAGCATTTATGGAAAATAGCCTCTAGAAAAAAAATGCCTAAGGGGCTCTTTTTTTTTTTTCAAAGATTTATTTATGTATATAAGAACTGGGGTGGGGCCTCTCCGGTGGCGCAGCGGTTGAGCGCTGGGTTGCGAGGCTGCCCGCGGCCTCTGCGGGGCCGGTTCGATCCCCGGCTGCTCCCCGGCCACCGGAGGAGGGTCCCACATGGCGCGCAGACCTCTCCTGCCGCCCGCTGCTCCCCTCAGCGGTGTCCTTCGGTCCTTCTGCCTGCTCTGCTCCCCGCTCTGGCTCTGGTGAATTCTCTCACCCTCCCGCGCTTCTGGCTGTACCCAGTGCATGTATGGACAAAAGACAAACGAATAAATGGATAAATAAACATGCCTCTATTAAAAAAAAAAAAAAAAGAACTGGGGTGAAGCCCAAAGGTATAGAGGTGAGAGGATTCACCAGAGACAGTGGGGGGCAGAACAGACAGATATACTAAAACATGCTGCTGAGGGGAACAGCAGGTGAGACAGGAGAGGTCTGCTGTTCCATGTGGGTCACCTCCCTGGCCAGGGATGGAACTCCTGCTGCAGTGGCTGGTGATAGCTTGAGAGTGCTGAGACTTTAACCCCTGTGCCACCAGGGAGGCCTAAGGGACTCTTTTAAAAGTATTTTGTTTTTTCAACATGAAGACAACTTAAGAGGAAGCTGGGGATTCCAAAACTCTGTCAGGCTCTAGCCACCTCCTGTGACCAATACAGAAGCTTCTATAATCCTTGAGTTAAATCAGGCCTCATGGGCCTCCCCGGTGGCGCAGCGGTTGAGCGCTGGGTTGCGAAGCTGCCCGCAGCCTCTGCAGCGCCAGTTCGATCCCTGGCTGCTCCCCGGCCACCGGAGGAGGGTCCCACATGGCGCGTGCAGACCTCTCCTGCCACCCGCTGCTCCCCTCAGCAGTGTACTTTGTCAGTCTGCCTGTTCTGCTCCCCGCTCTGGCTCTGGTGAATTATCTTACCCTCCCATGCTTCTGACTGTACCCAGTGCTTGTATAAATAAATCTTAAAAAAAAGAAAAAAAAAAAGAAATTACCAGTAGGAAAAATAAATGGATGCTACACAGTGAATTGACCTCATCTTTAATGGTGCTTTAATTACTACATTTCCCTTCTTTGAAATTTCTTCAGATTCCTAATTTTCATGCAAATAAAAGTAAAATTCTTGTTCATGGTTCCCAAGCTTTCCACCAGTTTGCCCTTCTACCCTGTCTAACTACATTTTCCGCCACCCCCACCCCCACCAATATCACTCCACGACGAAGCTAGCAAATGAACAGGTAGAAACTCAGTCATCATGTTTGTTCCTTCCTGTGGGCTATAACTCATCCCATTCCCCTACCCTCCCTCTCTAATTCATATGCCCCTTATCACTTGCTGTTCCCAATTGTTGTCATAGGCATGTGCTCCTTTGTGTGGCAAACTTTCTGTGACTTGCTCTGGCCACTGAGGTTAGAAACCAACCCTTGGCTGTGGCAACTTACTTCAAATACATACCCAACCCCTGCCCCCCAGGTCTGCAAGGAGTGATGTGGCAATTCCTGACTGCTTCTTTGTTAAGCTGCTTTATTTGTTTGCTTTGCTTATGTTTTCCTTTTCCTTCAGGTACAGAGTGAAGATAGTGTGCTCCTGTTTGTTATTGCCTGGACAATCACGGAAATTATCCGTTACTCCTTTTATACATTCAGTCTGTTAAACCATCTGCCTTACCTCATCAAGTGGGCCAGGTAAAGAAGTACATGAAATGACAACTAACTTGAAATTATCCATCATACTGTCTCCAAGTTTCTAAAAATATACTTATATGAAATGGGATTTGGATAGAAATCTGGTCTGTAGATTTCATCAGGCTAAGGATCTCAAGTTTGATTAATAGAAACAGTTTTACATTTTTTATACTTCAGTTATTTTATTGGATCAAGTCTTTCCAGGTAAATTGTTCAATAGAAATTTGATGTAAAATACCTTTTTTTTTTTCATACCAAATTTTACTCATGAGCTTTTGCCCTTATGATGTATTTATGGACCAAGTCTAATTCTCCTAGTCACAATTTCGACAACAAGCTATGGCTCTTCAATTTTTCACTAATAACAATGTTACATGGTAGTTTTAGCTTATCAGTTTTATTTTGCTTTATTTTTACCGGTAATATTTATTATGGATTACGTAAAAGGCCGATAAGTTCATCCATTTTTCTGAATTGATCCATAACACAGTTATCAGCAGCTTTCGGAAAGACTAGAGGGAACAATGAGAAAGCAGTGGGATCAAAATTGTCTTTGGGGCCCATTTCATACTTCAGTGAGTTCAGTGATTAAATTAGAGACATAAAGCAATTGTTTCCAGAGTTTCAAGTATTTAAACTCCCTTCTTTCCCTATTTTTTCTTTACAATAAACATTTTTATTAGGAAAGGGCAAGAATGGGAAGGACACAGCAGTTACTCAGTTACTAAGCTCCCCCCAGTAGGCCTTGTAATACAGAGTCAAGGGAATATAGAGTTGCAGGGAAAACTTATTGACCAAGCTCTGATTTTACTATTGGAGAAAGATTGCTTTGTCCATTGTTTTCTGTGGCCTTTCCTTTTCCTTCCTTTTCTACCATCCTCCTTAGCATGACTGAAGATGGCAATGGTGAACAAGTCTTCCTGTCGTTGTCACAAATTTCTCAGCACAACTCCTATACTTGGAGGTTTGGAGTTCTCAGCCACAAACGGCCAAAGACTTGGAAATCTGAACTGATGATTTCTTTAGCAATACTTAAACTCCGTTTCAGATTAACTCCATAAGATGAACCTCTCTGAATTCTTTTTTGCGCTATAAAGAACTCCTTTTTAAAGTGGGGGGTGAAGGGGAAGTTTATGGATTTTCCTGTGACAGACATGGGAGACATAGTAATTATAGTTACTTGATTGAAAAATTATTATAATGACAAATGGCTATTATATATTTTCAATGTTTTTTAAATCAGTGTATGTAGCAGCTTCCACTGCCTGGGTGTGCTGTTTTTTTTCAGTCCACAGATCAGAGTGGGTGGACATTGCATAGGTTTTGTAGACACCTTGCTCCAGTATCTCTCCCTTGAGCCCCACCGGGCAGGACCCTTCAATATAATCCATGACTTGTGCCCAAACTTTACCAAAACTTGGCATCACCTTCGTTATTTTAGGGACTTGTTTTGAAAAGTTATTTTTCACTCAGGACAAATTTTCAGGCTGATTGAATACATTTATTTTAGAACTTTCAGAAATATAACTGCTATAGGCCCTTTTCAAAAACGGACTTATAAATCCCAGTTTAAATAGTAGGTAAATAGGAAAAGGAGTGAACAATAACTTTCTAAAGGACCAATACTGGTAAGAAGGGTGGGAGTATATCTTCCTACTAATGCTGGTTTCAAGCTTCAGTAATGAATATTTTGTTTTGTTTTAGGTACACACTTTTCATTGTGCTGTACCCAATGGGAGTGTCAGGAGAATTACTCACAATATATGCTGCTTTGCCCTTTGTCAGACAGGCTGGCCTGTATTCCATCAGTTTACCTAACAAATACAATTTCTCCTTTGACTATTATGCATTCCTAATTCTGATAATGATCTCCTACATTCCACGTAAGTAAATAATTATGCATATATCTATTTATGTTTTTTAAGTTCTGTTTTAAAAATAACTAGAGTTTAAATGCCGGTGGTTGCTTTTACACACTATCCAAGTAAATGTAAATCTAATTTATTGGGAACGCTTTGTTTTTTATTGAATGCTGACTGTCAAGGGGAACTTTTCTCTGGTAGCAATTGAATAAAGATGAACCCTTCTCAGTGCAGCTGCCAAAATGAAGCCCTTCTTAGTGTGTGGGCTTGAAACAGTGATTACCAGAATAGGTTAACTATAGATTGAAGGAAAGTACTGAGTGGAAAACAGAAAAAGCCATTAAAGACCTTACTTTGACTTTCTGTCTCTTGAGAACTGCTTACTGTGGTATCTGAAAAACATTGTAAAAAGATTGTTGCATTGTTTACTGTATCAAAATAGACAATTACTTCATTTTAAGGAATCCGTTAACTCAATGAATAACAAAATAAAAATAGATTGATTTATTTTTTTCTATAGTTCTCATTTTCTTGCTTGGAAACGAGCACTTAAAGCCATCTAAATGGGACATAGTGTTCTCTTCAGGATGGTTTCCAGTTATTTTAACAGTTCTGCTAAAGATTTAAATATATGGATTATCAGATGTGCCTGTAAGCACTTGGTAACAGAGAAAAGGGGATGTCAGAGGCTTCTATGAGGCGAGTCCTGCTTGCCGAGGAAGAGGAATTTAGTCATTTTCATGAATTCTAATGTTCAGTTGAAATCCTCTGAGTGATTTCCACATATCCAAAAGGTTCTTGATCTACCCAAGGTTATATGATGTTAATGTTTCTTCCTGTTTATTTCTGAAACTATTATTTTATGGCTAAATGTTATTTTAGTCTATAAGATGCTATATTCTCCCCTGAACTTCAGGTTAAATTCAGACAGGAGGGTTGGATTTCTTTTCAGCCCACAGCATCAACTGAGTGAATCATCTTAACAAGCATAAGCGACATGTTTGTGTCCCTCTGTGGAAAATTGCATTTCATGCATTATGAGAAAAAAAAAAACTATATCCAGATTTCATGAGAACATTTATCTTGAAGAAATTCTTGGATGCAGTTCCGCTTCATGATTCATTTTCCACTCTTTGTTAATTATCAAGTCCTCCACTTTGGTGCTGGAACCATGGTAGCTAAAGGCCATCTCTTCGAATGTAAAAGGTAGTTAATTTTCAAACAAAAGATAAATATGGAAGAGCCTAAAAATGTAAGTCATAAAAATGAGCTTTCAGTTTTTCACGTTTCTAATTCTATTCCTTTAGAGTTTCACATTCCAGTTTCCAGAGCAACAGCTCTCAGTTGCAGTTCTGCTGTAACCCAGAGGAACACATATTCCAGTGGGCACCACAGGATTTACGTAAATTCAGCTGAAGTTTTTGAATGACTGGGACATAGATGTCATATGTGATAACTAGGAAAGGAGTAGAGAGGGCATCATAAAATCAAACCTATATCAAGGTGCTACCACACTGGCAAAATCTGTGACCCTTATCTCAGAGTTGCTACAGCATTTCTAGTCTGCTGAAGTCCCGGCTTCATTCCATGGTCAGCTCGCTCTCTCAGGGGCAACCTGGGTCTGTCTGCTCCTCACATCTTTTTTGTGCTCTGGTGGCCAGCCAGTGCCCAGCCCTTTGCCTGTGATCTCTTGTTAGAGTGAAGGATCCTGAGCAAGCCTAGGCAGCCTTCCCTTCGCGATAGGATTCCTGCAGGAAAACAAACCCAATTCTGTGGGATTTTCCTTTTGACCTTGAAAGAGAGAGGAGAGAAAAAACAGACCAGCTGCCCTTCAGAGAATAGGACAAGACTGTCCTCTCAACACAAGCCTGCTTTTTTTACCTTAATTCCGTCCCCTTTCTTCCATCCTCAGCCTCCTTTTGGCAAGAAACATGGCTTGGTTAAAGTCTGTATTATTTCTTTTTTAAGGCAGCTTAACTCTTATGGAACAAGCAAACAAACAAAACAGTTGATGTCAAATAAGATTAAAAGATTCCCTCCAAATCCCTGGCTCCTCACCAGGCTCAAGATGGCAGCTGGACCATGTCTCCTACTACAGACCATTTGGTTCGTTTTCTGGCTTTCGCTGTGCCCTGGATGTTTCTAGTCATTTCGGTTGTTAATATTGAGACCAATTTGTACAGGTCATTCCAGCCAACTGAGCATTTTCAACTTCTCAGAACCTTGTATTTATAAGAAGAAAATGCAGAATTAGGAGAGGTTGCTGTCAACATGCAGTCTTCTTTACCCAATTTGGTTTTCTTTCTAACCTTAAGTTTCTTTTAATTCTTAGTGGGTAGTTGATGATGAACATGTATTATATAAGGTAACACCTTTTCTTTATGGTCCTGACCTCTTGTTGCAGGTATATCCCAAATTGGGGCTCATGAACCATGGTCCCACAAGTTTTCTTATGTTGAGGTGTCTTGGGGTCCCTTGCAGGTACTCCCCTCCTCCCTCCTGCTCTGCTTCAGTTGAGTGTGTGTAATCAGCAGGGCTCAGTAGACGTCTCAGTCCTGTTTACACCTTCCAAATTGGCAAAAAGTTGTTTGAGGGAAGGGAGTAGGGAAAAAGGATAAGAAATGCTGGTGTAGGGTGAGGACACCAAGAAGCTGGGGCACTCTCTAGATTATCAGTAGCCACAAGCCACATTTTCTCTTGGGTACCTCTGGAAGATGAAAAGTCCGTATCTGCCCTCCATCTCTGACAGCTGACCCTTTGGGGAGCCAGCATGCCCTTGCCTGTGGTGATGAAGCTATCGAAGGCTGTCCTACTCTGATTGCCTCTCAGCACCGAATGGATGGCTCCCTCGGCCCCTCTGCCCGGCTGTAAGGCTGAGGTAGCTGCCCTGTGTCAGGTGATATGACCATAAATGCAATCAGTGGACAAGTCCTTAACTAACTTTGCTGCAAAGTTTCTCTTTATTAAAGTGTAGCTATAAAAATGTGACTGGCCCCACATTTTTAAATGATTACAATTAGCATCCCTATGGTTTAATTATATCTTTCCTTCCAGTTTTAAGATTATAGAGCTTGTCAAATTTGCTGGCTTTCATACCAAAATAGTTCTCTAGCTGTTGAATTATATGCACAAGCTGGGTCTTTTCTGCTCATAACTTCCTGCCTGCAAGTAGTACGGATGGATAGCAGCCCCGTTCAGCGCCGGGCCTCCTCTGCAGTTGATCGGATCTGTGTGCACACACCCACTGTCTTAGAGTACTTCGGGAGGATCATTTGAAATTTGGCCAAAAGTTGGAACCCATTTAAAAAGGAAGAAACTGTCAGGGGAGAGTTGGCAGTAGTAGAAATTACCTCCCCCAAAATACTGTCTAAAAAAATAGAGAGTGGAGCTATTGAGAGGGGGGAGAGGTTGTGTAGTGAGAGGAAAGGGAGAATATTGTACACCCAAGACCATCTCCCTGGAGCACTTCACAAGGTATGAGCCCCCAGCCCCAGTAACCTCGTAAAGGCAGGGCGTGTAACTGGGCGCTTCCCAGCAGGGACACTCGGTATTCGAGGTGAGACAAGTGTTAGTTGTGGGGGACGGTCATATAGTTTATTTTTTAACATTTCTGGCCCCATATGTTAAATTAGAATAAGCTCTCCCCTCCCCCCACCCTGTTTCCAGCATTTCCTGGGGAGGTATCACCACCCCTTTCATTTGAGACCCTGTACTTTTTAAAATAATTTATGAAATGTCCAAGATCAGAATTTCCATTGCTTAAGATACTGACTTCCTTTTCACAAGAACTTTTTTTCCGATTCCAGACCTGGGTTAGTCATCTACAAATCAAATGTCATAGCACTTCAATCTTCCTATGTACAGAATCCCCTTCCTTGGGAATTATTTTTGGGAGATACCCCAGGTGGCAGAGCAGTGACAAAAGGGCCCTAAACTCAGAATCAGGAGCCCAGAGGCTGATACTGACTCTGCCAGTGATTTGCTGTGAGACCCCAGGCTGGTCACAGTGATTTGCTGTGCAACCCCAGGTTGCCTGCCCTCTCTGGGGTTGAATTTTCTCTTCTGTGAAACAGAAATACTGTCTCCATCACTAGAATTTTTCATTTTGTTGTGAAATCAGAGAATAAATGTGAAGATAATGAGCACAAAGAATATTCTTTGGCGGCTCTATGGCATCTTGCGTGGTAATGATAACAATAGTGTCTATCATTCCTCTCCACGCCCTCTACTTCCTCAGCTAAAGCAGGAAAAGAAGTCTCTCTGTTTTACCCCCTTCCACACCTACCTGTTCCCTGTTTCCTTCCTTGCTTGATGAGAAGGCAGTCAGAGAGGACAAGTCCATGTGCTTTAGTAGTTTTGTTTTTTTTTTAAAGATTTATTTTTATTTATTTATTTATTTGTTTGTTTGTTTGTTTGTTTGTTTATTTATTTATACGAGCACTGGGTACAGTCAGAAGCGCGGGAAGGTGAGAGAATTCACCAGAGCCAGAGCAGGGAGCAGAGCAGGCAGAAGGACCGAGCACACTGCTGAGGGGAGCAGCGGGCGGCAGGAGAGGTCTGCGCGCCATCTTGGACCCTCCTCCGGTGGCCTGGGAGCAGCCGGGGATTGAACCGGCGCTGCAGAGGCTGCCGGCAGCTTCGCAGCCCAGCGCTCAACCACTGCGCCACCGGGGAGGCCCAAGTCCATGTGCTTTAAATACAACTTGCGATTTTAAATTATTTCCTTAACCAAGTCTTTCTTTTCTTTCCAGTTTTTCCACAGTTATACTTCCATATGATACATCAGAGAAGAAAGGTCCTTTCTCATACTGAAGAACACAAGAAATTTGAATAGTTCCTGCTTCCCGCACCCTCCCCCACCCAAAAAACAAACTTTTCAAAGATCAAAAAATGCTGCAGACTTTTTGAGTTCCCAATCCGTTTCATAAAAATAAGTAAGAACTATTTTTAAAATATTAAAAAAAAAAAAAAAACCAGAAACCAAAACCCAGTGTCACACTGGCCTGGGATTTTCTATTAAAAAAAAGGTAATAAAGCTGTTACATAAAACATCCTGCCTGGTCCACGTCAGCATGCTCTCCCAACCAGCAGTCCCCAGTATTTATCATGATGGCGCTAGAAAGGGATTTGGCATTTTATATCCTCCTATTTCCTTCCCGTATCTGATAAATACAGATCTGTAACACTAACTACTTGAGAGTTACAGTCTGAGTAATGAAGTCGCACTAACTGAATGCCCAGCCTGCAGTGGAGTTATGTTCAGTCTGCAGTGTGTTTAGCGTTCCCTTTTCAAAGTGCTTGACTGCATGCTGGAAACTCTTTGTATTTTTGAAGCAGCAAACTTTGTTCTCTGGAATGCTCTGAAGTTATGACTGGGTCCTAGCCCCTCATATCTAGTGAATGAGTTAAACAGTATATATGTCTGTGAAGCTTGGGGTAGTACCCATAATCAGAAAACAACTAGAATCCTTTTGTTTTCAACTGAGTCATTACTGCCTGCCACTAAGAAACGTGCTTGAATTTAATAAGTATGTGTACATTGTAGAGAAGCTACCTTATCTGGAGCTCAGCCTCGCTCATATTCTAACAGTTCTTAGAAAGGGGAAACTCGGTCACTGGTAAATGACAAGTACCTTTCAGTGCCCTTCTCAGAGGATCTCTGAGTAATGTATTTGCCTGTAACTTTTCTCGCCTACGGACCTGAAGCCAGGCTGGTCACAGGAGTAGAAAGCACAGGGAAGGTGTTACCTTAGAAATCTAGTCCAGAAGAACATTCAGGAATAGGTTTACACACCCTTACTTTGCTTTTAATTTTTCATTCAACTCTTCTGTGTGGCTCCTTTTCCTGATTATGGTCCCGTGTAATTCCCACCACATTGTAAATCCAAAGGCAGAGAGGTTTTCCAGTTAGGCAGTCATGAGCTGAAAGCAGTATTGGCCCTGCATGTTGGAGCAGCCAAGAAACACTTTGGTCATGTGGACCTTGTCTAATTAAGCGTCGTGTCTTCGTTCCATTTAACTGCTCAACTGTGCATTTAAGACCTTCCAAGAGAGGGTTAAATGAAAATGTAAAGCCCAAGTTCAGATGTGTGTGAGATTTTAAATGCAGAATATTCTTTGTGAAACCTTTCTTCTTCTTTTTTTTTTTTTTATTGGTTACACTTTAAAACTTCATGTCTGGCTAACCAGCATACTGAATAGTTATCGTTTAAAATATAATTGCTAATATCAGAAGAGTATCATAATGGAAAGATAATTTTTGAATGTTTATTTTCATAGAAGATGAAAATGAGAAAATATGCACCCTAAAATTTAATGCAGACAGGTGTGAAATAAAATTTTATTTTCGAATTGAATATTAAAATTCTGCTTCTTAAAGTCAGCACTCTTAACTTGGACATGCTGGGACTAGAATCTGTTCTGTTCTTGTACTGGATGAACAAAATATGTGGGAAAGATTGTTTTTAATTGCCTTTTCTCTTTTTACTTTACCAAGATGTCTTTCTACTGTAAAATAGAATAAAACTGGGTTGTATTAGCCTTATTAATTGGGGTAAGATTTTTGGAATAGTTATAGGAGATGGGATGAAAAATGTAGGTTTTCCAGGATTTCTAAGTTTTATTCAGGCCTATCTGTAATTTTCACTATGAAAAGCAGTCTGTCCTAGATAGGCTGGTGGTATTGCATCAAATTGAACTTTGGCAACAAGAGCACAGTGAACAACTCCCATCTCAAAAAGTATCTGAACCTCGGTGTGATCTTATACATCAACATTTAGAATGCTCATAGCAGACAAGTAAGGCCCGTCGCCACGTCCCTCAGTCACCTCTGTCAGTAACTACTTTAACATGAATTAGTTTCTCCTTTGAAGTGGTGGTGTTGTTTCATGAATTGAGAACATCTAACTCCACTGAATGTCCCATCTCCTTAGGAAGTGTGAATGAGGAAGATGGTGTTTGGGTGACTTTCTTGTTAGGCTGATTTTTTTTTTTTTTTTTTTTTTTTTTTTTTTTTTTAATTTTGGGCATAGTCAGAGGCCTCCACCTGACTGGGTGTTTCAGATCCCCCGGGGGCCTCTGGCAGCCAGCCCTTTGAGGTGCACAGCAGTGGTCTGTAGACACATCTGCTGATCTTCATCTTGCTGTGTTCCATTTGCTAAGATTGGGATCATTCATTTAACGTGTACTGACTGCTATCAAAGGCACCCAGAGAGTTAGTCACAGAATAAAGAGCGTCCTCCCAGATGAAAACATTCCTCTGGAACCAACTTCCGTCAGGAAGGGTTTAGAAGACGTAGTGTTAAAGAGGCCTATGGAAATTGTGCCCTCACTTCTACTTGGTTTTTGTTTGTTTGTTTGTGTGCTGTTTTGTTTTTCATTTATAATAAAAGGTTGACATTGATGTGGTACAACCTGCAAATTATTTTCAATTCTGAATTTCATATAAAACATCAAAATCAGTACACACCACTCCTTCGAAGTTTGGGTAAAAAAATTATACAACCATATATATACTCATTTTTGTATTTTTTCTATGTTGTGAAAACCAAAATTGTAATTTTATAAGTCTTTGATTCACTAAAATTATATAATTTAAATGTATTTTTTGTATATTTAGAAATAAGGAGTTCAAAGACTATGCTTAACTTTCTATGCATGCATTTGGAAGCTGTTTTTACCTGATAATGTAGTAATAAGTTGTATTCATAAGATACTGATCTGTGTTGCATTTCAAAATAAACTGGTGTGTGCTATGCCTGGATTTGAAAAACTGACTGACCAGTGAGTAGTGATTTTCCACATTAAACTGGCTTGAATGTGATGTTACAGGAATATGGAAGTGCGTCTGTTTTGTTATGGATTCCAGCTCTTTCTTTGACAGCTTTGAAATCTATTTCTATTTCTACTATTCATAATGGTTCTGCACTTACTGGAGAAAGTAGACAGATTATATTAAGAGATTTCCAAAAAGTCTTTCTTCCTGCCAGTCAGACTTCAAGCTTACCAAGCCAGTCTCCAACCTGTTTGGAAAGGGACAGGTGGGAGTTCTCATGTAAATGACCAGGAAATATAAGAAACTGATCAGCAAAAGATTGAGGACTCTTGTCTTACAATGTTTTTAAATTGAACTTTCCAGTATAAATCAAAAAGGGAAATTCTGCTGCCCAACAATATTTGTCTTACATTGAAACTAGCTGCGATCAGGTACCCATTCTGAAAATGCCTCCAAATGCAGAACAATCCTAGAAATTGCTCTACATATGCATGTGCACAGCAGGCGGTGGTGAAAGACACCAGGTGCAGTGGGCTGGGTCACTCCCAACCTGCTAGTTCATCCCAGATTTCTTCACCTCAAAGTGAAAGTGCTATCTTCATGTGCTGTGCACTTTCTAGTTATTTCTCTGGGAGAAATCTCCCTTCTAGTGCCTCCAGCAGTCGAAGGCCCCTCCCTAAGTTGGCCAGGCCCTTCTCTGTTAGCCATCACACTTGTCCAAGAGTGTGGTATTTGTCCCAAAGGGGAACGTGCTCTTTCCAAATGCTGAGATGTTACCAGCATAGTGGTTAGAACCACCTCTCTCCTTGCGTGAAGTCTAATCTATTTGAGAAGTTTATGAAAAGAAAATTATTTCAAAGGAAATTAAGGAACAGATGGTAAAGTTAATAGTAGAGGCTACTCAGAAAACACAACCTTTACAGTCTTGGGTGGTAATGGGAAAGCAGGGCTTTCTAGTTTGTGATTGTCATATTTTGTGGCAATTATGTGTACTATGTTAACATAAGCTCTAGCCTGAGGAATTACCATTGGTATAATTAAGAGACCCGCTGTTACACACAGCATTCCAAAAATACTGCTGTGTTCTATTCCTTTTAACAAGAATGAAGACTAGCTTTGCAATTCTTCATATTAAAAACACACGCACACACAAAACAAAAACCCACAGCCTTACAAATAGACCAGCTCATTGTCATTTTGTTTAGTGGTGAAGAAACTGTTCTAAGCAACTATTGCTAAAAATAGCCATACCTATTAACATTCCCCTGCCTGCATCTGAGAACCAGAGTTAGAAGAGTGCTGTGGTTTTTTGACCAGCACTTTCTTTTAAATGCGAGAGAATAATATTTTTTTCTCTTTTCCAAATTTAGAGATACCCCTTCCTGTTATAGGGGAAGGTCTCATTACCAAAATAGTCTTTTCCCATAGAAGGCGACTCACCCACACTAAAAGTCTCTCATTTGACAGGCAAAAAATAAAATGTGTGAGAGGCTATATACCCAGTACCCATTTCATAAATCTTTTTATGTTTAGAAATTGTGTTTTCTGTTCAGTAATTCCAGAGATAGACTTGTTACCACACCAGTGCTTTCACATCTACCCTTGACCTTTGTGGATGCAATCCAGATGCTACAAAAAGCCCAAAAGTCATTTCTGCCTCCATGTTGTCTTAACTGGGCTGTCCCGCTAGGCGGCAGCACCTCACAAGCGATCTGGAGCTTGGGTGTCAAAGGAGTTTTGACACAGCTTTGCCCAAGGACGCTGGAGGGACAGGAAGGCGCACTAATGCAAAGTAGCCATAGGTCTTCATGGTCCATATAAAGCAAAGGCAGACAGACTGTAAAGCGTATTCTGGAGTACAGGAAATAACACTTTTTTCGAGCAAAGAAAGCAGCTTGGATGCAGACTTTGAGGCCCTATCTAGTCGCTCCCAGCTGCAGCACCCTCCCCGGCTGGGAGCCTGCAAAGCAGCTTGTTTTTTAGAGCTTTTGGAGCTGGTCGTGAAGCAGGTGTTAGTGCTCCTGTTTAATGGAGCGCCTGCTTGTTAATATTTGAAACATTCAGGGAGGTCAGTTCCCACTCTTCTGTCTCTGGATATTTTTGGAGGATGGCCTGGGCCATGAGAAAATGTCAAGCCACCTTATAAGGCTGTGTCTGGTCCCGAGAATGCTGTCTGCAGCATGTCTAGTACACTGTGTTGGTGTGTGTTAACTTGACTTTTGGACTATGGGTTTTCTCACAGATTTAAAATGCTTCTGTCCATGCCATGAATTATTCTCACCCCTTAGCAGGCTTAAGACAGTAATAGTCTATAGCGAGTGGTTTAACTGGTGCTTAAAATCGCAAAATACATAGGATGAGTTCTGAGTGATGCGCCCTGAAATGGCAAGGTGGGGCAAGACTTCTGTGGTTTTAAAAAAGTTGAGGCAAAATTAAAGTTTTCTCTCCTGCTAACTCTTCAGCTCTTTTTTATGTGATAGCAGTTTGTGAATCTCCAAGAGAGATGATACTAAGGTGGGATTTTCCACACCTATTTTTGACTTTTATTCTTGAAACATCGCCTTATACAACTTGGGAAATGCTTTTAGTGGAAGCTTTCCTGGCCAGGGGATGCTAACCCCTCCCATGGGTAGAACAAGACACAGGGCTTAGCTTGAGATCTGGAAAGATTTTCCTTGGTTATTTGTTTTTTTTTTTTTTTTCATAAACCATCATCAAATAGGCAAATGAATTATTAGGTTGAGAACCCAGGGGTCAACAGCTCTGAAGAGAGTCTGTCATTTGCTGCTTTCTGGTGGGTGTAAAAGGTGTCCACAGTAGATGTAAACTTGTCTATCTGAGAAGATGCAGCTGAGACCGGCAGACCCCATGATGCCGCACAAGCTTAAACCCCAAGCTGGAATCAGTCCAGCCTTTTTTTAAAAAAAAAAAAATTGTATTTTTTTTAAGATCTAGTTATACAAAAATCGGGGTACAGGCCAGATGCATGGGAGGGCGAGAGGATTCACAGAGACAGAGCAGGGAACACATGAAGTACACTGCTGAGGGGAGCAGCGGGCGAGACAGGAGAGGTCTGCCGCCCCATGTGGGAATCTTCCTGGCCGGCTGCGATTGAACCCACGCTGCAGAGGCTGCGGACAGCTTCACGGTGTGGCGCTCAACCGTCTGCGCCACCAGGGAGGCCCTCAGTCTAGCTTTTGCTGCCCTTGGGCCACAACCCAGTTTCTCAACGAGACTCAAGTGCCTGCTCTCACTCACTCAGGCCGGGGTCCTCCTTGAGGCCTGGGTCAGGAGACCACCTTCTGCCCTTGAGCCAAACTCCCAAATGTCGCCAGGTGGTAACTGCTTTGTCTGTCCCTGTTACCTGACAGGGTCGTAGAGCTCCTTCCAGGCTCAGGTTGCATCCTCCCACGTCAGCCCACCAAGCAGCTCTTCTGGAGCCAGAGAAACAGAGCAAACGCAGGTCCCAGGAGGGCACCTCACTTGCCCAGGCCACACAGTGAGACAAAGACCTGAGACCGGCTCCCTGTCCCCTCTCCAGGGCAGCCATCTTACTGTGTCCCCACATTTCCCCGATGCCCCCTAGCCATGACCCCCCAAGCTTTTCCATCAATCCCCTTCTACCAGACTCTACCTTCCTTCTCGCCCTTCTCACCAATCTCCTTGCCCCCCTCCCCTCCCACTGCACCCTTCTGGCAAAGCCCCGAGCTGGGACCAGTCCAGCTACTACTCTGTGCCTCCACCCTTGGAGCTGCCCCCTGGCGTGCTGCCCACAATTCTCTTTCATCCATCTTCCTGACGCCTCTGACTCATTCTCAGTCCAAGATAGCGCCTCCCATGCCCCAGAGTAAGAAGGGCCGTGGACAGCAATTCCTCCAACTTTCCGTCACTGAATCTATGAACTTGCCTACACTGGGCACATCACTCTTGCCCTCCCCTTGGAACGGAAGGGCTGCCCCTCTATTCAAGACTCGTGCTCTAGCTGTTTCCTTTCCCCTGCCCCCCACCTCACTCTCTGCTGCTCCTCTCTGCACCTCCTCTCTGCCAGCTCTTCCCATCAAGTTCCACCCCATTTGGCCTTGACCCTGTGCGCTGCACTTCTTCCACCACCCCCTCCTGGACTCGGGAAGCCTTGGCGGCAGGCACTTCCCTCCTTCACACCTCCCACTCTCCCCACCTCACCGCAGCCCAGCTCTTCCCATCACGCCGCTAGCATGGCTTTGGACAAAGTCATTAATGGCCTTGTAATGAAATGCAATGTATGCTTTTCAGTCCTTGTGAAATGGCGGTGCTCGCCTGCAGGATATTAGAAATAATGGTATGGTTTGAGAGTAGATGGGAGCCCAGCAATCCTCAAGCCTGGACCAGAGTTCTCGAGTCTCCCCCTTGCATCCTGATGAAAGTATGTGGGCGAACCAGCCAACAGAAAGCACCGTTGCTATGGCTTGAGCCCCAGGGGAGTGCTCCCTGGTGGAAGACGAGGCTTGAATACAGTGGTGCAGAAGCCTGGGGGAGTCCTGACCTCAGTCCTGACAATCCTGACAAACGAACAGGTAAGAAGACAGCGCTAGGACCAGCAGGGGAAACCCACGCTGCCCTGTGCTTTAACAAACACAGTATCGCTGGACAGGTACTCAGCCTAAACAGTCTCCTGTTATCTGGAGCTCAAACTGAGCCTCCTGCCTTGTTTCTGGCAACACTGCCCATGTGGGAGCATCTAGGAGGCGCACAGGCAAGCCTAGGCCTCCAGGCAGGTGCTTCCTGCAGCCACACTGGCCGTGAGAAGAGGAATTAGGGTAGAACTCTGCGGATCAGAAGCCCTTAGGCAAAGATCTTCACAGTTGCAGCCTACTAGGTCTGGGAGACTGACAGGAGCCTGATAAGCAAATGATTCAAGAGGGCTGGTTCAGACACTGCTGAATTTTACCAGGAAACGTAAAAAGAAATGTATTGGGAGAAACTGGGTCTGTGGCTTTGGCTGCTGTGCTCAGGCCTGGCCTCACTGAGGAGAGGCAGACACAGGATTTGAACCAGACTCCCACAGACCCCAAAGTCCAAATCATCTCCCTCCGCCATGCTGCCTCCCTGTTCCTTGGAGCACAGGGACATGGGTGGGGACAAAGCTGGTTGGATGACTGTCACATGGGAACACCACTCAGGTAGTCTTTTAAGGGTAACAGATGCTGGTTCTGGAGACTTTTAATCCTCAATGTGCCCTTGGGCATGCTGGCACCAATCTTCCAGAGAAGCCCCATGGGTGCAATGGGAGTTGAAGTCTGAGGAGGACCCCTACTCCTGGCACCCTGCAGGGTGACCTCTAGTCTGAACATAGGTGCCTGAATGCAACGCTGTTCCCAGGACTCAGCCTTTTCCTCAGGCACTCATTAGCAAAGCTGCTGACGGCTGAAGTTCTGGTTACAAAAAACCGTTGCAGGCCACTTACATGCAGCCACCCAGGCCAGGAGGCCCAGCCCCAGGTCTGCCCTGAGTGCCTGGATGCAGAGGTGTGTGGACCGACATGCAGAGACATCTCTGACCACAGGCTAAAACCGACATAGCTTTGATCACCTCTGCCCCTTCTCAGCAATGGGCCAACTCTCCCTGAAAGCTCCAGGCACTGATCGCAGCCTGCTGACAGCTTGGGGCTTCTTGACTTCATGTCTAAAGTAGAAGATAAACAGCCCTGTCTGCTGCATGGGAGACTTTCACAGAAACATTATCCCCACCCACCCATTCTACCCAAACCTCTAGCCCACAAGGAAACCAAGACATTCATGAGGTGGAGGTCACTAGTATTGTTACCTCCACCTGCACAGAGCTGGAAAGCAAGGGCCACAGTCAGTCAGGTCAGGGGCAGAACAGGACCCCACCCTACCCAAGTCTGCAGGGGGGCCCCGTAGCACTTCTGGGTGTGTAGTTAGGGGACTTGACGCTCCTCCAGGGACCTGAGCTTCCTACCATGGAAGGTAGAGCCTCAGCCCCCCCCTGTGATTTTAGGTGTGGACAATCCTGGGAGACCGACCCAGGCTCTGGAAAGGGTGTCATAGATACTGCGAATACCTGGAAGTTTGAAGGACAGAACAGTCTCTGGGACAGGCAGCCCGGAGAGGGTTGGGGTCAACAAGAAGAAGGGAGTCTGCTCGAGGGCTCAAGTGGGTCCCCCTGGCCATGGAAGCCCAGTGGCTGCACAGCATAACCCAGGCCTCTGAGGGTTTCCTAGAATTCCTACAGATTTACCCAGGCACGGAAGTCGGGGTTTCTTCTAGAAGTCCCAGCTCTGGGTTTCAGCCCCTCCCTCCCTGTCAGAGGAGCCCCGCCTGAGCGCAGCCTTGGAATCCAAGGGCTCGCCCAGCCTCCTGTCAGGACTCTCGATTAGGAGCCAGGCGGCTGTTGGCTTGACTGGTATATTTAGAAAAGTCAGGCTCACTTGCTCCCTGTTCCCTTACAAAGTGTGAACTGCACCCATCACATGGAAATGTGATTCACTTCTCAGCAACCAGGCTGAGCTGCTTCCCACCGCCTCCAAGCAACCTCCCTTCCTTCCCCGCTCAGCCTTCCTGCACCCATATACGCTTTTGTCCCAGTCCCCCTGGAACTGAGGGCAGGGAATGCTTTGGCCTCCTAGAGTCGGTAGATGGAGGTCTGCTGTCAGAGGCAGAATGTGATTTTTGTGTATTTGGTTACAGTGTGTTGCTCTTACTTAGCCTGTGCACTTTCTTTCTGGATATCTGGATACTTTCTTCCTCACAGCCTCTGTGCCCTCAATCCTCAACCCCCTTACTCCCACCCCCAACACTGCTCCTCCTGGGCCTTTAGAAGTCCTAGAGAACCTCACAGTCTAGTGCTGAGATCTCACAGAAATGTGCAGTACAGTAGAGGTGGCACCGGCAGCCTGAGGTTTGAGCATGTTGTTCCCTCCCCTCCCCCCAAAATGATATTCTAAGTTGTTCTGGCTACTAACATTCTTAAATTAAGAGAGTCTATGTTTTTTAAAAAAGAATTTCCTGCTTCTGCTTCTCTTGGGGAAAAAAAAAGCCTGGGATTTTGGAACCCTGAGGCTCCAATTCCTCAGGCACACAGGGGTGGAGGGCTGGATGCTGCCCCATGGTTCTCCAGATTACCCCATTAAGCTGCTCATTCATTTGAGCCCCCTGCCTGGGCACCAGGGGACCGCACAGGTATAGCACAGGAATGTATAGCACAGGTATCCCTGCCTGAACCTACAGGGCAGACGCAAAGTGGGGACAGCTCACAAAGGGGATGCAATTTCTCCTTCTCCTTCAACTTCTTACTCTCTGCTCTCACGCGTACCTCCCTTTTCCTCTACACCCTCTCTAGAAGCTTATATTATTGAATGTGTGGCCCTATTTTTTTGTCTAGCTCCAACCTCCCCGGCCCCTGCCAGCATCTGTGAAGATAGCATCACTGAGCTTGGGCATCAGGTGCGAGTTGAGCCCTCCACTCTGCCCTTACCATGTCCCTGAGCCACTTTTACATATAAGATAGGGACAAATCGACCCAGAGTTTGCAGGGTTCCTCAGCCCATTAAATGGTGATAGGGGCTTGAGTTCATTTCAACAGCAAGCAGAGCGGAGGTATCAGGAAACTCAGCCACTTCCCGTCTCTTGGCTCTGCCAACTAGTCCAAGGGCACAGACCACTACGGAGAGGTGCCCAGAGGTGCCACTTACACTGGTGCTTGAGGGCAAAGCTCCCTAGGTCTGGTTGAAGGACACTTGGGAGGCCCAGGCCCTGCTCAACCTGGGAAGCCAGACCCATGGGAAAAGCCAGGACTATGACCATGCTTGACCCTCCTGCCTCCAAATTGTGAAGTCTATGCGCTGCGCACTCAGGACCGAAGGCGCATTCAGTCCAAACCTCCAGCTGCAGCCCTCACAGGTCTGAAGGAAAGCAGCTGAGAAGGCCCAGCAGCCATGCTCTGTAGGCCCAGGAGTGATGGAACCACCTACCTCCTACTGGCTGCAAGAACACTGAGACATGCAAGGCCCCACTGTGTCCCCACTGTGTCACTCCCTCCCTGTCACTCCTGGGTCCCAATGTCCTCCTCTGAACAATGAGGGGTAATCTTTGGGCCCTTTCAGGACTCTCTGGCTCTGATACCCCATTATTTTATTTATCTATCTATCTATCTATCTATCTATTTATTTATTTATTTGTTTATTTATTGTGGGACCCTCGCCGGCGGCCAGGGAACGAAC
Organism: Talpa europaea; assembly: GCF_964194135.1. NCBI lineage: Eukaryota > Metazoa > Chordata > Mammalia > Eulipotyphla > Talpidae > Talpa > Talpa europaea. The sequence goes on along the minus strand of NC_140070.1, from coordinate 103,691,664 downwards.
CGGCGCTACAGAGGCTGAGGGCAGCCTCGCAGCCCAGCGCTCAACCGCTGCGCCACCAGGGGAGGCCCTCTGATACCCCATTATTTAGTGGAGTGAGAGGAGAAATTGTATGCCTGACAGATACTTGTATAATATCAAACCCACAGGTATGGGCATAAAAGCTGAGCGCCCGTCCCTTAGAAAGCCTGCATCGAGAGAACAGCTATGAAGTTTTAGGGTAAAAGAAAGGGCCTTGAGCAGAAGCCATTTGGTCCATGCTCAGCACCCCCAAGTCTCCCCAGGGTGTTATCTACCCTTAGGCAATGCCACCCTCGGGTGTTTCTGATGGTATTCCACTGATGACAGTGCTGCTGGGGGCCCAAGAACATGGAAACCCATAGGCAGCTCCCCCAAAGGCAGATGACTCAGCTTTGCAGAAACCCCATGCCAGGGTGACCGGGAAGAGCCACGGAAGACTGCTCAGTGGTGAGTGTGTGCCCAGGCCTGTCCGTGCTTCTCACATGTATTAACCTATGTATTTCTTCCAGCAAGTCTAGGAAGCAAGTATTGTTAGACGCCCATTTTACAGGAGATGAAACTAAGGCACAGAAAGGTTGAGTGATTGGCCCAACAGCAGGTGAGTGGCAGAGCCTAGATATAGCTCACAAGGGTGTTCTAGAACCAGCATTAATTATATTGCCTTTACTTTAGCTCCCAGGCCATCGGGTCCCCTGTGCTGAATACCCCTCGCCCTTTGAAACTTGCAGCCACCTGGCCTGGCTCCCAAACTGCTCACCCCTGAGCCCAGGCAACCCCAGGACAGGCAAGCGTCTGAGTGTGAGCACAGTGAGAAACCCCCTCTCGTGTTTAAGTCAATCTCTCCATCACAGAGAGAGTAAGCACCCAACAATGAAGTCCTCATTCCTTTGTTGTCAGAGAAACATAAAGCAACCCATTCTAGGGCCTGCAGGGTGACAAGGTCCTCGCTCTCTCTCCCCCATTTCTGTCATTCTGCTCAGCCCTAGACAGAAGAAGGATTGCACCCGAGCGCCTGAGGCAGCTCCGTCAGCACCTGCAGCCTGCTCCCTCTCCCGGGATGGCTTCCTTAGGGGACTGCCATCAGCCCTACGCTCACAAAGAACATTCCCCAGAACCTGACTCAGTGAAGCCACGTTGTTAGACCCCGCAGATGTACCGTTGGCAGGGACGGGAAGGCATGGCAGGCAGGGGCCGGTTGATGAAGACTATAAACAACGAAAAGGGCGTATTGGCTTGCATTCTGCCTTCCTGGCATCTGACAACCCTCAGGCCCGCAGAGCCCCTAAGTGGGGCTCTTCGCATATGAGAAACAATTTCCATGCTGATGCTAGGTCTCTGGACACCAGCATGTCCCTGTGGTAGCTCCCTTGTCTTCAGGGGCCCAGGGAAAAGCCGTGGGATCACAATCCCTCAAACATCCCGAAACCTCCCCTCTCTCATGCTTCAGTTCCCCAGGCCTGGGGTGCTGCTCTCCTGTATCTGATGCAAGCACCAAAGCCCCTTCCCTGCTACACGACCTTCAGGAGAAGCAAACAAGCCCTCCCTCCACCCCTGCCTTCTGCGAGATCAGAATACATGGGCAAGAGCACAATGGAGCCACAGAACTGCACCCCTTACCCACCCCCCACCAGACTCTGGCTGCCCCACTGGAAGCTGGGCTGTCTGTGCCCAGGTGTCCCTGATCTCTGGTCTTGCAGGCCTGACAAGACTGCCCAGTGAGCCGCCCATTCTTCATGACCGGATAGACCAGAGAAAAAGCACAGGCTACTCACCCTATCTCCACCCCCCAGCCTCCCACCCCCTGCCAAGCAGGAGTCCAGTCTCTCCATTTAGGGGTTCTGTTGACCTAAAGGATGCCTCACATGGTGACTACATCTTTGGAGCCAAGCAGGCTCCTGATGGGCATACACCAGAGTGGGTGGCAAGGTAGGGATCAGGTTCCCTGGATGAGTTGATTGCCACCCCAGTCAAGGGAGGTAGCCTTCCTGGAAGTGGGTCCAAAGGACCTGGGAGGTATGAGGAGAGAGGGAGACATCATTGAAGAGCCTACCTTTTGCAGCCTGAAATCAATCTACATGGAGGCTGTGCTCCTGCCGGAGGCTCTCAGGTGGGGGAGGGAGGGATCCTTACTTGTCTCTTCTGCTTCTGGTGGCTCCAGGTTTCCTTGGCTTGTGGCTATGACTCGTCTCTGCCTGTGCCTTCACGTGGCCTTCTCCCCTCCTCGCGTGGCCTTCTCCCCTCCCCGCGTGGCCTCTCTCTCACCTTCCCCTTGATTGTCTCCCATAAGAACACCAGCGCTTGGATTTAGGGCTCTTCCCTAGAGATGGGACTATAATCACATTTCAAGACATTAAAATGAGATCTTAATTATATCTGAAGAACTTAGTTCCAAATAAGGCCATATTCACAGGTACCAGGGGTTAGCACTACCTCTTATAAGAGGACATCTCTTTTGGGTGGATAAGGTGGAGCATTGATTGAAACCACTATACCAGGTTTCCTCCTCTATAAATGGGGTGACAGTGGCACCTGCCTCACGGTGCATGAGGACCATGTGGGCGCTGGTCGCTGTCCTTGTCCTTGCTCGTCCTCACCACACCTCCCGGAGACTCAGGAGCTGAGCTGGGCCCCAGCTTTCCCCTCACACAAACAAAACTTGTTGCCCACACAGCTACCTCTATGGCCTCTGTTGAATCCTCCAGCTTATCCCAGGGCTTTGGAATGAGCTAGATGGAGACTGGTTATTCATCTCTTTAAAAAAAACAAACTGTTTTTGAGTCAGACAAAAATATCTTGGTAACGAGCAATAATATGTGTATAGAGAAAACATAGAACAAAAATATTTCATCATCATAAGCCCAAATGTTTCCATTTCTCCTGACAATTTGACTGATTCCCTTCACCTTTGTGTCTCCAGCACTGGGGGCAGAGCCTGCTGCCCGGTGGGGCACTGATATTTGCTGATTCATTGAGGGAGGAAGGCAGCGTGAAGGTCAGAGTAGAAATAAAGGGCATCTGAATGTGCTACCCGAGGATCCCTCGCTAGGTGGGGACAAGGGTGGATCCTGGAGGTGATGGGGGTGTGACAGAAAGTTCCTGAGGCACTGGGGGCAACTGAGGTACAACAAGGAGTATCAGCAACTGAGTGATTGAATGGTACCTGGCAGAAGGTGAGCTCTCAGTCCAGCCCCATGACACACCTGGAGAGCTCACAGGACAGAGACACGCTGGGCCACGGCTCGCCTCTGCAAAAGGCATGCCAGTACCTTTGTTTTTGTGGCCTGTTTACTATTTATGGCTAATTGCCATGTAGCATAATAACAGTACATTTATAATTATGTGGCAGATTAATTTTGTTATTAGCTTCATTTAATTATACTGCTGAAGTCTGTTAGCTAAGTCTCTACTACCCCCAAAACAAAAACAAAACAGAACAAAATGTAAAGGTCCTAGTGCTCCCCTCTGGCAGTTGGCCCAGCGTCCACGCCGGAAGCAGGCACCCTGGACTGGGTTGCTGCCATCACCGTTGTTAAGAACTGTCTTGTCTGGAGCCCTTGCCTGCTGGCTGAGGGTCTCATGCCCTCTCGTGCAGCACCACACCCCTGCCGATGCCCACTTCACAGGCACACTGCACAGGTATCTCCAAAAGCCTCAGATGGGCGCAGTCCCCTTCAGTTACCTGGGCTGGGGGAGGGGTCATTAGCTCCAAAGTGGGGCTATGGCTAGGATGACTTCAGAGTCCTTGCTAGGCATCTGAGTTCACGCCAATGGGGTCCATCCTGCCCCCCCTTCCTTAACCAGCACCTTAGCCTCCAGCCTCCCTGTTTCTCACCCTCCACCCCCACCACAGGCCCCAGCATCCTCAGATTCTCTCTCTCTCCTCAGCTCTCTCCCGCTCCTGCTTTCCACAGCGTCAAGCAACACAGCAATAATGATGGACTCCTCGGGTTCCAGTCAGAGAGCCAGGCTGGGAGGAGACAGGAAACCACAGAGAGAAAAGCCAGCAAGATGTGCAGCAAAGTTGTGGCCCTAACAGTTCCGGGGGACAGACAAGATCCTCAGTGGACCCCAGGCAGACTTCTGTGGGGGTCTCGCCAGAACTTTCAGTCCATTCTCACCATGGAAGTTCTTCCCACATCTAGCCTCATCCCCTCTCCTGCTGTGTGACGGTTCCCTCGGTCTTGCCCCTCAGTGAGGTTAAGCCCAACCCGTCAGTCACCTTCAAGGAAGGTGACCTTGACCCACCCTTGCCACACCACCCACTCCAGCCACCACACAACAGACACACCCTCCGTTCCTTCTAGGACTCTGCTCCGCGTGGCTGCCTCAGTGTTCATGCGGTACTCAGCCCCGTCTCGCTTGCTTTTCCAGGGGCTGTTGACGCAGGTGCTGTCACGCCATCACCTTTCCACAGATGAAGAGAACAAGGCTCTGATGAGGCGGGAGCTTGCCCAGGACGCACAGCTGATGAGTTCAGAGCCAGGATTTGAAACAGGCCTTGCACTGCTCCATATCCCCTACTCTTTTTTTTTTTTTTTAAGATTTTATTTATTTATTTATACAAGCACTGGACACAGTCAGAAGCGCGGGAAGGTGAGAGAACCCACCAGAGCCAGAGTGGGGAGCAGAACAGGCAGACTGACGAAATATACTGCTGAGGGGAGCAGCAGATGCGGCAGGAGAGATCCGCCTCCGCAACGCAGCGCTCAACTGCTGCGCCACCAGCCAGGCCCATACATCCCCTACTCTTGATGGCTACAAATACTGCTGAGCCTCTCTTTTGGTCAGACCGGTTCTGGGTGCTGAGGATGGACCCACGGACCCAGCACAGGTGAGCAGGTCTTCGTGGAGCCCACCAGGCATCCATATGTAAATTTCCTTCTTCCGGGCCTTTATTTTTTTTAAAGATTTATTTATTTATGCATAAAAGAACTGGGGTGTAGGCCAGAGGTGCAGGGGTGGGTATGGTGGTGAAAGGATTCACCAGAGACGGAGTGTGGGGCAGAACAGGCAGATCTACTGAAATACACTGCTGAGGGGAGCAGCAGGTGAGACAGGAGAGGTCTACTGAGTCAGGTGGGTTAGCTCCCTGGCTGGGGATCAAACTCTTGCTGCAGTGGCTGATGATAGCTTGATAGCACTGTGTCTTTAATCCCTAGCCATCAGAGAGGCCCTCTTCCAGGCTTTTAGGAGGCCTGACGTGGCCTGAGGGTGGGCAAGGAATCAGTAGAAACTACTCCATTTTCAGTTGAAGGGAAAAGTTATTTGGGAGAACCAGCACATCAAAAAGCAAGCTGGCCAGGGACCTTAGGGTGTCTCGCACAATCTAAGCTTGAATATCAGCTGGCCCTCCTGGGGACAATCTTCTCCCAGCATCCTTCCTTTGGCTCCTTCTTCAACTTGACATTGTTCCAGCTAGAAAAGATGTCTGCAAAGTTGCCCGGCTCCACCTCTGTTGCCATGCCACCTGTTGGGACCCTTAATAGTCAACAGGGCTACATCTGAGGGCTCATGAAAGGCAAACAGAAATACTGGGGTGTGAGGCCCTGAGCCCTGGCTGGGCAACTCCTTCATCCTTCCTGCAGCGGAGCTAAGAACCCGAGGCTAGGATGCTACCTCCCCTGAGAAATGCCGGCTTTTTCCCCAGCTCCCTGGGGAAGGTGAGACGCTTTCTCTGCTGACCAAGCTGTGCAGACCCTGTCTGAGGTCCATACTGGGAAGACAGGGGAAGAAATACCAGGCTGGGCAACTTCCCCAAAGGGACACTGGCCTAACTCTGGCAAACATTTAGTTAGGGAAAGAACAACCTTTCCTTGAACAGTTACTTTGTATCAGGACTTTCATATACCCTGGGAGAAGCAGAGTTTCCATCCCACTTCAGGGAAGCTAATGTTAGAGAGGTTAGATAATTTTGCTCACTAGATGAGAAATGATAGTCCTAACAAGTCTCACTCCAAAGTCAAAGTCAGTGCCCTTCCCACCACACCAGATGCCTCCGTCAGAAACCTGAACCAGAGAACGCAGCTTCCAGAGGCCTCCTCACTCCTCAGAGAAAAGGAAGGAAAAAAATCACATGTCAATGGAGGAGCTCTCCCTACCATGTCTCCCAAGGGCCACACTGGCTGCTCTTCCTCAGCCTTCCTCACAAGTAACCTCAGTGCAAGTGAGCCCACAATGGTGCCCCACACCCCCCACCAAACCCCCATATGCCCCCACCCTTATGATGGGGGGCTGCTCTGCTCTCCAGAAAGGGCTTCTCAAGTGTCGTTTGGAGTGGGTGGCATCAGCCTCACCCACACTGAATCAGGATTTCTGGGGCTGGAGGGCCCAAGAACCAGCATTTTCACAACCATCAGGTGATTCTGATGCATACTCAGCTTTGAGAAGCATGAACTGGAAGACAGGTGGAGGGGCTAAGCCAGGTATTGAGACAACCAAAGGAGCGAATTCATCAATGCAGAACTTGGCAATGACTCAACCTGAGGTCAACCCGAGTCATCATGTACTGGTAGCAAGGGAAGGGACATCCCAGGGGCTTTCTCCACCTGATAGGGCTCTTGTCTTGCCACCAGGATCTTTCTCTCAGCACCTGGTTAATTCTCACCTCTCAGATTTTCTCCCTCTTTTCAGTTTTTTCTTTCAGATTTTCTCCCAAACATCACTTCTGAAGGATGCCTACTCCAGTACCTCTGGATTCCCATCCCTGCAGTTATCCTTGATGCTCTATATTTCTCCTTCAAACTGTAATACAGGTGTTGCTATTCAAAACTGTAATGCAGGTGCTACTATGTGACTGCAGTTTGTAGGTCGGCTACTGTGTTGCTCTCTCAGAATATAAGCTCCTAGATGGCAGGATCTTCTTATCCATGTCTGTATCTCCAGCACTGTGCTGAGTTCACAGTAATGGACATTCATGGCTGTTTGTTAGATGCATGACTCAGGTTGCAAAGCCGGGAGGAAGATGCTCAAGACAGAATATGGAAAATTTGCCTTGTGATTTGCGGGCCTTTCCCCATCCAGGAATTGCTCGGCCCACATAGGAATTTCACAGGACTGTGGCATCCTCCTGCCCTCAGATCATCGCAGCTACCCCCAGCCCTGGGTGAGAGCTTTTCCCTGCGCCCAAGTGATTCTGCTCTTCTCAAAGATCCCTGCAAGTGAAAGTTTCCAGCTCTCCCTCCCCGGGCCTTGGGATCTCCAGGTTTTCTCTCTGCCCTTAGGGAAGCTCTGTTTTGAATCTGACATCTGTGTTTCTGATGCCATTTGTATCCCCTTTTCTCTCTCCTCCTGAAGGAAGGCTCTACCAATATGAGAACCAGACAGGAGTTTAAAGATAGTCTAAGAAAGTAACTTTTAAGGTTTTTTTCCTAAGCAGGAAAATCCTTTTTCCAAAAAGGTAAGAATCTGGAGCCTAAAATGTGAGGCCGACAATCAGGGAGCAGCTTTGACGGATATAAGGCTCGGGACCCCCTCCAGGGTACCTGCAGGAACACCAAGGAACCTAATTTGGGATTCAAACCTGACACGTTGCAGATGAGAAAATCCACAGAAGGGGAGTGATTTGCCCCAGCCGGCACCACTACCAAAGTCTTCCCTGTCTTGAGGTTCACAGCCAACATCACCTGAGCGCAGAGGAAGCAGCAGCATGTGGAGAGTTCTGCAGTGCTCCAGTATCCTTGGGGGCTCCGTATTTTGTGCTTTCTCCCGTATGATATCTAACACTTCAACATGCCCAAAAACCTCAACAAGAGATTGGCAGAGCAAGTTACACAAACATGTTTCACAAATCTCCAAATCTTTGAACAAAGATGGTGATCACATTTCCCCATTGGGCTGCAGAGCAAGGCCCATTTTTTTGGTGTTATCTACTTATTTCTTTTGGAGTGCATTTTGAGCACAAACCATGCGATTTCAAGAAAGATTCTCCTGGAACGAGAAATAGTGGCGTCTTTTGTGCTGGGATTCATTAAGCCTCTCAGCCCCAGGGACCTGGGGATTTTCATGGAACCATTTCCTTCTTGGGATCACTAACATAATCCCCTAATTGGAGCATTGAGTCCTATTAGCAGTGAGCTCAGTGTTCTGAGGGAGCACATTCCCAAGGACCAAGGAGGAAGCGAGGTCTCTTCTCACATTTCCCACACACTCAACCACATGCCCGCACCCAGCCCTCCACCTCCAGAGGACTCCCAGGCTGCAGAGAAGGGAGCTGTGGAGTGTCAGGGCTGAACTGGAACTGCACTTGGGTGGGTCACCATTGTCCTTAGAGCCTTGGTCAATAAAATCACACCAAGGAAGCCATTAAGCTTCTAGTGTGTTGCCAAACTGATTCTGTTCACCTACTCCTGACAATAAGGAATGATAATATTGTAATCTCTATTTTGCACTGATTTTCAGATGAACTTAGATTGAGCCAAATATTATTTCACCTAATATTTGCATGCATAATTTCCTCTAACACTAATAGTGGTTAACGCTGATGGAGTGTTCACTCCTTCCTAAGAGCTTCATGTGTTTGAACTCTTTTATCTTTACAATTCTACAAAATGGAGTGTTATTTTTTTTTATAGAGGCATGTTTTATTTATTTATTTGTTTGCTTGCTTGTTTGTTTTGTTTATATAAGCACTGGGTACAGTCAGAAGCACGGGAGGGTGAGAGAATTCACCAGAGCCAGAGCGGGGAGCAGAGCAGGCAGAAGGACCGAAGTACACTGCTGAGGGGAGCAGCAGGCGGCAGGAGAGGTCTGTGCGCCATGTGGGACCCTCCTCCGGTGGCCGGGGAGCAGCCGGGGATCGAACCGGCACTGCAGAGGCTGCGGGCAGCTTCGCAACCCAGTGCTCAACCGCTGCACCACCAGGGAGGCAAAATGGAGTGTTATTATACTCATTTTATATATGAGGAAACTGAAGCGCAGAATGTTTAATGTTTATCAGCCCCATCATCAATTCCAGATAGTCTCAATTCAGTCCAGCATTGCTCATGTCCCTTCTAAGATTCCAAGTAAATAATATAGGGAGTGCACTATGTGAAGTCACACACACACACACACACACACACACATATATCTGGGTTCAAGTTGCAGTGCTGTCACAAAGAGCTTGTGTGAGTAAGGACACGGGTATTAGCTCTCTGTTTTCCAACAACAACAGACATTACCTCACAGTTCTGTGGAGCAGGAATGTGAGAGCTTCTCCTGGGCTGTTCTGGCTCAGGGCTCTCATGACGTGGTTGTTGTGATGTCATCCAAGGCTTTAGTCTCTAGTGAGGCAGGAGCTGCTTCCAGGTTTCCTCTCATGGATCCATCCCCAGGATTGCCTCCGCGACCAGCTTCCTCCAGGTGAGTGATCCAAGAGGGAGTGACCAAGGCAGATGCCACAGTCTTTATATAACCTGATCTCAGAATCAACGTTCTATGACTTCTGTGCTATTGTGTTTATTAGAAGCCAGAGAGTAAGACCAGCCCACACTGAAATGGTAGAAGATTCTACAAGGAGCACAAATACAAAAGGGAGGGGAGAGTGGGCCATCTTATAGGCTGCCTACCACACAAGTTGCTTAAACTTCTGAGCCTCAGTTTCCTCACCTGTAAGATGGGAATTGTAATAGACCCTACCTCAAAGAGGTCTTTTAAGACTTCATGAGAAAATGCCTATAAAGAGATCCAAACAGTGACAGGCAAATAGCTGCTTGTAGGCAGGGACACTGGATATCTCTTGATCTCATGGGCCCCCCAATGAGCACCTAGCTCTCTACTGGCACTTCCTTCCCACTGTGGAGATGCCAAGCACTGACTAACAGGGTCTATATGGGAATGGGCAAGAAGGAGCCATGCTGCCTGTGGGCACATCATCCATGGCATACAGAGCCATGAGAGGGCTAACTGAGGGCATCAAGAATGTCTTCTAGAAGTCAGTGTCCTGGGACTCTGGCCCCTGCTGCTCTTAGCCTATTCTCCCCAGATGGAACTGGTCTGGGTATGAAACTTCCAGCCTCATTTCTGAGGACCCTGGCTTGGCAGATCCCCCAAACATTGCCTGGAGATGCTGGCAAAAGGGCAAGGACAAATTCCAGAATGCTGGACCACCTGCCTGTGGTGATAGTAACTGTTTGTGGCTCCCCGAGGCTTGTCGTCAAGAAACAACATGTCGCCCTCTACCGTGGCAGCTGCTCAGCATTTCTGTGGTAGAACTCAGGGAACAGAGCAGAGGGGAGGAAGCTGCGAGGGACCATGGCAAAAGAACACAGGTGCAACAACACTAATGATAAAGGACTGATCACAAAAATCTGCAAAGAGCTGATGAGACTCAACAACAACAAAGAAAATAATCCAGTCCAAAAATGGGCAGAAGAGCTAAAAAGAAACTTCTCTAAAGAGGAAATGCAAATGGCCAACAGGCATATGAAAAAATGTTCAACATCACTTGTCATCAGGGAAATGCAAATCAAAACTACCATGAGATACCATCTTACACCAGTGAGAATGGCACATATTAAAAAAACTAGCAACAACAAATGTTGGCGAGGGTGTGGAGAAAAAGGAACTCTTCTGCACTGTTGGTGGGAGTGCAAACTGGTCCAACCACTGTGGAAAGCTGTGTGGAGATTTCTGGACCTACTAAACATAGAGCTTCCATATGATCCAGCAATTCCACTCCTAGGTATTTACCCAAAGGACACAGAAACATCAATTCCAAAGAACACCTGCACCCCTATGTTTATAGCCACACTATTTACAATAGCTAAGCTTTGGAAACAGCCCAAATGCCCAAAAATAGATGACTGGATCAAGAAGATGTGGTACATATATACCATGGAATATTACTCAGCATTCAAAAAAGATAAACACATGCAATTTGCAGCAACATGGATGGCGCTGGAAGGGATCATGCTCAGCGAAATAAGCGAAAAAGAAAAAGAAAAACACCGGATGGTCTCACTCATAGCAGGAATCTAGAAAACTTAAATAAGGGACCAGGAAAATGAATAACTATAAGAAAGTGAAAATCAAAATCAACAAAAAACTATGAACCAGAGACACTTTTTGGGGGGTGGGGAGCGGGAGGGGAGGGATTGGGGTCAGAATGGGGGGGTTGCAATTGTATGGGGAATATAAAAATAAAATTTATTATTTAAAAATAAATAAATAAAAAACAAAAGTTGGGGAAAAAAAAAAAACACAGGTGCAGCCGGGCTGCAGACCAGGAAGAGACCCAGCCCGGTGGAGAAGCAATGGGGTATCCCACGGGCACATAGCCTTGGATTTGACTCATGACTCAACCTCTTGTCTGCTGGGTGACTTTGTACAGGCAGCCTCATTTCTCTACATCCCATCCACAAGGTAACCTACCACCTTGCACAGAGGACGTGAGACTCCGCGGGGCTCTGCGCAAAAATGTGCAGTGGTTGGCACACAGTAGGTGCTCCATGCATTTAACCATCAGGGTGGGAGGGTTCTTAGAGAATGAGAATGAGTGTAAGCTAAATAGTCAGGTTTTTAATTTTTTTTTATAAATGTGTGTGCTGCTATACACATATGTAATATTTTAAGATTGGGGTATAATTTGAGGTGAGGAGAGAGAAATAGGGTTATTATACTTCAAAATGAAATACTGAAGCTAGTATATAAAATTGCTTTAATTGAGTATAATTGAATATATATCATTATATTAGTTTCAGGTGTACAACATAATGATTTGATATTTGTACACATTCTGAAATCATCACCCCAATATATGGAGTTAACATCTGTCACCACACAGTTACAAAATTATTTTTGGTGATGAGAACTTTCACGACTTACTCTCTAACAACTTTCAAACATGCAGTACAGTATTACTAATTATTGTAGTCACGCTGCACATGACATCCCCATCCCTTGGCTTATTTATTTTATAACTGGAAATTTGTACCTTTTGACTTTTTTCACCATTTTCCCCACCCCCCTCTGCCCCTTCCTCTGGCATCCACCAACCCATTCTCTGTATCTATGACCTTTGTTTTGTTTTTAAATTTCATGTACATGTGAAATCATATGGTATTTATCTTTCTCAGTCTGACTTATTTCACTCCTCAAGGTCCATTCATGCCATTGCAAATGACAAAATTCCTTTCCTTCCCTTTTTATAGCTGAGTAATATTTCATTGTGTGCAGCCATGCATGGCTTAATGTTTCAGTCAATGACTAACAGCTTTACAAGGTGGTATCTACATATAGCCTCAGTACGTAGGCTCTACCATCTAGGTTTGTGTACTTACCCTCTATGATGCTTGAAGGATGACAGAATCACCTAACGATACATTTTTCAGAATATGTTTCTATTAAGGGACACATGACTATATATATGTATATGAATACATATATATTTTTTCCTTATTCATTAATCTACTTTGTAAATTTTATTGAATATATATGCATTAAAAGTGTTTGTATCATAAGTGTACTGAAGATGAATTTTCACAATGTGAGCTCATGTGTAACAGGCATCCAGATCAAGAAATAAACACCCCAGAATCGTGTCCCTTCCACTGCTATCCCCCAGGAAGAAGAACCACTGTGCTACCTTCTAGGATCCTGCTTTTGGGCTTCATTTCAAAGGAAATAAGTGATGTGCCCTCTTTTGTGTCATTTTTGGATCAACACAATGTTTGTGATATTCACCCATGCGATTATATAAAATTGTGCTTTGTTGGTTCTCATAGTTCTGTAGTGTTCCACTGTGTGAAGAGAGTCCAATTCATTTCTTCATTTAACTGTAGATGAACCTTGGGGTTATCTTCACTTTGGGTCTTTTAAAAATAGTGGTGCTGTACATATTTTTATTTGATGGATTTATGGTAGAATTACTAGGTCAGAGATCATCTACTTGCAATTTCAGCAGGTACTGCCATATACTGTCCCAAGGCATCGGTGCTAGTAATGCATCCCTACCAGCAGTGAACAGGAGAGCTCTCTGCTCCACACGCTGGCACACACTTGATGTTGTGGCTTTTTTTGTTGTTTTAGTCATTCTAATGGGTGTGTAGTGATGATTTTCATCATGATTTAATTGCGATTTAAATTTGTATTTCTCGATGACAAGTGAGGAGGAGTGCTTCTGTTTCTTGGACTCTTGGGTATGAGTCTAATTTCTGTCTTGGGTGGGGCTATACTGGAGTTTGATTCTCCCCATTCCAGGATTTTTAATTTCATTAGTGGGCAAAGGGTGGGAGTTCAGCCACGGAATTGCCCATTTAAACAAAGCAAAGTACCATCTGTGACAGATACTGCAGCTGGGTCCAAGCAGCTCCATGTCCCCTGGAGCAGGCCCTACACCCCAGGTCTGTGCACGGCCTGCCCTTTGCTGGCATGAGACTGGGGAGCCAAGTTTGACCAGTGTGTGCTTTTGCTGCTACTGCTGAATCTCCTGGATAGCTCAAGGATAAAGCAGTTTGGTTCTTCCGGGGTGGCAGTAACAGCTCTAGTTTTATGAGTGTCATGAGGCAGACATGAGGCACCCATTTTGGTGGGGAGAGCCAGATGGGTTACAGGTGATGTGGTCCTGGAGCTGGGAGATTTCGACAGTGGCTTCCAAAGCCCCAGATGCCTGATTTCTGACAGAGATGGCCCTGTCTTTGGTGAGCCAGTTCTACCATATTGGGAAACATCCCCAGAAGCCTAGCTGTGCCCACTCCACCAGCCCTTCCAATGAATTAGAATAATATTTGAGTATCCTGTATTAAATTTTTTTCTGCTGGAAACAGCTGGAGTGATTGTTGTACCTGCAATGCAACCCTGATTGATTTATTGTGATACACTGATACCACCAGTTCATGAAAGAAAATTTTAAGACCAAAAAATAGGAAGAACATAGTGGTAAAATAAAAGGACAGTTTACTTAAATTTCAATAAATCAGTCCCATAAAACCTCATTTTCCTTTTCTCATTTTTTCTGTGGAAATGTCAACATTGGTGTTGACTCTAAAGGAAGAAGTGAATTAAAAGGGAAGAAATGGTGGCCCCTGAAATGGGACATGAGGAAGCGCAGCACTATTAAGCTACCATTTAATGACTACTTGACCACAGTACCTAAACCAGTAATATCTGAAATCATTTAAAAACCATAACTAATCTGGTTTCTCTGGGTTTTTCCACCCTGACCCAGCCTTGGGAGTCAGAGGGCTTTTTGGTGAAGGGGAATGCTGAGAAAGTGCCGCCCTAGCTGGGTCACAAAAAATAATTTGAAAGCTCATTAATAATATTTGAGTAGTTATTTGGTATTTTATTTTATTTTATTTTATTTTATTTTTATATTTAAAGAACAGGTTTGTTAGGGTCAGGGACAGAAGAATAAAGGACTTGCATAGACACAAGCGGGCAGAAAGAGCTGCTCCAAAAGGTACAGGTTTGCTGAGAGAGGCCTGCACGGTGGCAGGCGGGCGGCCTTGAGGAGAGCTGCCTCTGCTGAGGGAGGTCAGTGAAGAGAAGTCCCGGCATGGTACAGGTCACGGGCAGGCAGGAAGACTGCTGCCCTGCAGAGGGGCAGAGTTGGGGAATTTAATGGTGATAATAGGATCCAAGGGAAATAGTCCTGGGAGGATAGAGGTGCTGATTTCAGTGAGGAACTGTCCCCAGTATGTGGCCAGGCGGCCAGGCAGCCAGGGCTGATGGGCCTGCAGGGTGCTGGACCAGGAGGGTCTGCCACTGCTCTTGCTTTGCTCAGCTACTTGGGGAAAGGACACTTCCAGGTAAAGACAGCCACCAGCTCTGGTGGTTATGGCAGAAATGGGGGTTGGAGCCTAGGGGTGGCTCTTGATGATGTCAGCAGAGTCTGGCTAGCAGGGGTGAGGATGCCGTGATGGAACTCTGGATGTAGAAGTGCAGGCCATCTTTGTCCCAGAGATATAAGAGATTTTTACATCTCTTTCTCCCTTTTTAATGATTTATCATGGAAAATTTCAAATGCACACACAAGTAGGGAGAGTACAGGGAACCCCCATGGACCCATCACCCAATGACAATAATCATCAACTTGTCAGCCCAGTGATTTTTAAGCTGTTTTCAGTCTCTGATTCTCTGCTCAAATAAAACCTTGTTTGTGTAGCTGAATGAAATTATGAAATATTAACTTTTGTTTTCCTCCCTATCTTTTTCAATTCAAGCAGATGTGAGAACTAGTAATATCTAGGAGAACTTAAAAGGTTTGCAAGGGAGATAAAAGAGGGAGAACAAATCTGTATCCATTTGCTAGAGCTGCAAACAAAGCATTTTGAATCGAAGTGGCTTAAACAACAGAAATGTATTGTCTCGTGGTTCTGGAGGCTACAGATAGGAGAACAAGTGTTGGTTCCTTCTGAGGGGACTTTTTGTTCCAGGCCTCTCTCCTTGGCTTATAGAAGATCATCTTCTGTCTGTCTCTTCCTCCATGCTGGTCTGTATGCAAATTTCCTCCTCTAATAAGGACACCAGTCATTTTGGATTGGGGCCACCCAAATGTCCTCATTTTAACTCAATTATCTCTGTAAAGAATTCACTCTCCAAATAAGGTCACATTCTGAGGGGGCTTGGGGTTTCAACATAACTTTGAGGGGGACATAATTCAACCCATAACACTGGCGTAGACTGAATTTATCTTAAGGAAACACAAAATGAATTCCCCTAGGCTAGAAAGGGTTTTCCCAGAATGGAGGACAAGCTAGAGAGAGGGTCTGTGGGATGAGAAAGAGAAAGGCAGAGGGGATTATCAATTAACTTTCCAAGGAGTGCCACTGAACCAGCAGCCAGTGGATCCAGGGGACCACTGAACATGAATGTGGCTGTTAGTGGGCCCCTGTGTCCCAAAAGGGAGATACTGCCTGAGAGAATATTTAGGGGTAAACATTTCACCCAGCTTCTGGGAGTCAGAAATTAATTCAGGAATTTAGAAAATTCCTAGTGCTTAAATGATTTAAGAAATATTATTTATTCCTAAATAATTTAGCAAATATTCATAATTCCTAAAAAACTTACGAAATATTCCTAAATAATTCCTAAATTTAGAAAATGTAGGAAACAGAGGAGTGGCTATTTTCTGCCCTCCTGAGATTGTCAGCTGAGAATTAGCATTGCCCAAACATAAAACAATAAAAGTAGAATTACTGTAGGTGCCTTCATCCCTAATACTGGCACCTTTTAGCCTGAAAATACATAGGGTTCACTCTTTCCCCATTATTGAGCACCCATGATCAAGGCTCAGAAAAGGAAAAGATCTGCCCAGGGGCAGATATAAGACCAGATAGCAGCAGAGTCAGCCTAGATCCCAGGCCTCCTGATTTCCACCAGGATATTTTTCTGGGGGCTTCCACAAAGATTTCCCATGGAGGCTGATGCTCTATCTTAGGTCCACATCCAGGTCCTACCTGGGAGCTGTCTACTGCACACCACAGCCTTCCTGGAGTGGGCCTGGAATCACTGCTTGGGACCTTGTTAACATATCTGTTGTTTGGTTTTAGTCATTCAAAGACCGTCTTCTCTTGACACGTCCCCACTAATTTTCGAGGGCATCTTTGCTTTCTAGCCCAGTGAGGCATTCGAGGTTCCGCTTGTCCTTTTCCTATTCCAGGCCTAGAAACATTCTTTTATCCTGGGGGCTCTGGTTTCAGTTGAGTTTTACTAGCAATTTCACAAGGGGAGGATTTGGGAAATTATGATGTGGTTGGGGAAGACATCATTAAAAAGGCCCTGTAGATTTGATCATTTTATAGTCAGAGACTTCCCCACATTCTGAAGTAATTCCCATATGCAGAAATGGCTGACAAATTCCTCCTTGAACTTGTCTCCGGCATATTTTAATACATTCCTGCTTCAACTAGTTAAATAGATTCCATTCTCTGCAATTAACTCTCACCAGTAGAGTGATCAATGACAGGGTAGAGGCAAGCATAGACTCTCTTAGAAATATGAGATTGGTTCAACAGTAACAATGATCCTATTAACATGAAGAGGTAGGCTCCTGGTGCCCATCTCACACAATTCAATACCGCTACACAATTCAATACCCAGGAGCACCTGTGATGGAGGGAAAGCTTTGGAGGAGAGTGGACACTGAGATAGACCATCGTGGTGAGAATAAGGAAAACAAAGCTTGGGGAATGGGCTGGCTGCTTTAACCCACCCAGATTTTTTTTAAAGAAAGAAATAACAACCTCAGGATTTTTTTTCTTCTAAAAATGTAGCTTTATTGAGGCATACTGGCATGCAATACACTGCATATATTTAAAATGTACAGTGTGGTAGTTTTGATATACACACACAACCATCACCACAACCAAGCCAATAACTATCTGTCACCATCACCCCCCCCCCAGGAAGTTTCCCTTTGCAGTCAATTTCTCTTGCTCTCTCAGGGCCCCCCTGCCAATATTAGGTAACCACTGATCTATTTTATGTCACCATAAATTAGTTTACATTTTCTAGATTTTTTTTCTAATGGGCTCATACAGTATGTACTATTTCTTGTGTGACTTTTCCCATTCAGGATAATTATTACAATCATTTTGAGGTTTACTCACATCATTTGAATGAAAAAATAGTTCATCCTTTTTTGCTGCTGAGTAGTATTTCATTGCATGGGTATAGTACAATTTGTATATTCATTTGTTGATTATATTTGGATTGGTTCTAGTTATGAATAAAGCTGTTATAAATGTTAATGAACAGGTCTTTGTGTAAATATATACTTACATGTTTTCATTTTTCTTGGGTAAATAATTAGGCGTGAAATGAATGGATTATATGGTATATACATGCTTACCTTTCTAAGACACTGCCATACTGTTTCTCAAAGTGGTTGTACTTTTTCACATTCCCACAAGCACTATAAGAGAAAGAGTTCCAGTTGCTCCCTGTCCTTTTCAACACTTGGTATGTTCAACAAACACACTTTAATTTTAGCCATTCTGTTAGGTATATAGTAGTATCTCATTATGGTTTTAATTTGTGTTTCCCTAAAAGCTAATGACATTGAGCAACTTTTTTGTCCTTATCTGTGTATCTTCATCCATTTTTAGTGAACTTGCCATTCAGATCTTTTCCCCATTTTTATTGAGTTATTTTCTCATTATAAAGTGTTCTTTATAGATAGTGCATACAAATCATCAATCAAAGATGTGAACTACAAATAATTTCTCCAGTCTTTTGCTTGTCTTTTCATTCATTTAACAATTCTTTTGAAGAGCAATTCTTACTGTTGATGAAGTCCAATTTAACCCAAGTTCACAATTTAACTGTCTACTCTACTTATAGTTTTGTTTTACACTTAGGTAAATTTTGAGTTAATTTTTGGATGTGTATGATGTGAGACAGAAAACATTTCTTAGAAGACCAGATTGTAAAGATTTTAGGCTTGTGGGCCATTTAACTGTCATAACTATTCAACTCTGTCATGTGCAAAAGCAGGCCGGGAGTTGGACTTCCCTGGTGGCGCAGCGGGTTGAGCACAGCGCTGTGAAGCTGTCTGCAGCCTCTGCAGTGTGGGTTCAATTCCCGGCCAGCAGGGAGATTCCCACAGGTCGTGGCAGACCTCTCCTGACTCTCCTGCTGCTCCCCTCAGCAGTGTATTTCAGTCCTTGACTGTTCTGCTCCCTGCTCTGTCTCGGGTGAATTCTCTCACCCTCCCTGGCTTCTGGACTGTACCCCGGCTCTTGTATAAATAAATAAATCTTAAAAAAAAAAAAAAAAGCAGGCTGAGGCAATAAATAAATGACTGTGACTATACTTCAACAAAACTCTGACCAGTGTTTGCAGACCTCTTAAATCTAACTCAGAGACCTGAGGCAACAGAAATAGCACCCCTGCCCCCTTCCTGTCTTTGAGTCTGGTCCTGCCTTGCTTAAAGGTTAGTGACCTCACCTCAGACAGGTAATTTGCAAGAGGATGCAAAGTACTTTACTTCTGTACTTTTTTTTTTTAAGATTTATTTATTTATGCATACAAGGACTGGGGTACAGGCCAGAGATGCAGGGGTGAGAGGATTCACCAGAGACAGAGTGGGGAACAGAACAGGCAGACTGACTGAAATGCACTGCTGAGGGGAGCAGCGGGCGAGGCAGGAGAGGTCTGTCACGCCATGTGGGTCACTCTCCAGCCAGGGATCAGACTCGTGCTGCAGTGGCTGTGGATAGCTTCAAAGGTTGTCTTAACCCCTTGCACCACAAGGGAGGCCCACTTCTGTGCTTCTTTATTGCTTTTAAACCTGTAGGTTGTGGGATATTCCTGAATGCCTAGAGCACCAAGTACAAAGCCTGACTCAGGAAGAGCTGTCTACATGGCAGATCTCAGCAGACAAAGAAAACTGTTAGGTCATTTAACTTCATCTCTGCTTGCTCAGGGTTGACAAAAAAGGTCAAGAAAGTTAGGTTAAATGCTGTGTGATAGCCAGCAAGTCACTTCGCTTCTCTCTTCTTCTGCGTCTCCATCAGGAGTGGGGGTGGGGGGAGAAAAAAGGATTTCTCCCAACACTCTCATTGTGATTGAGTGGATAAAAATAAGACAATACATTTTTTACCCACCTGGTTTCTTTCTACCAGACAATTCCAAAGCTCCCTTCTCCTTGAATAGTTTATTAAGTCTGCTTTCTTTCTTTTTAAAAGCAATATACAAATGCAAGGTATTGTTACTATTTTCTCTTTTTAAGTAATTCTAGAAAGCCCAGTCCCAGGATTTCACAATCTGTCACACTCCCCTAGTGCCCCTGCTTGTTGCCAGGGAGAGAGATTATCTCCGTGTAGGCAAGGTCAGCCAGCCCCAGCATGCTCTCTAGCATAGCTTGGCCTGCTATCCCTGATCACAGATTCAAATGCGGAGACTGGGTGAGTCCATTCCACGGCCAAGCAGAGCGGCCACTGGGAAGAGAAACAGCATTCACTCCCACTCAGGCTGGGTTCGGCCACTCTAATCACCGCCCACGTCTGCGGGAGGGTGTGGAGGGGAGAGCAGCTCTCCAGTCTGCCTGGCAGACTGACTGCAGTCTGTCAGAATCCCAAAAGAGGCAAAGTCTTTGAGAACAGAGACCTCATCTCCATGGCCCTGGGGGCTCTGCTTTGAACACA
This sequence comes from Talpa europaea, assembly GCF_964194135.1. Classification (NCBI taxonomy): domain Eukaryota; kingdom Metazoa; phylum Chordata; class Mammalia; order Eulipotyphla; family Talpidae; genus Talpa; species Talpa europaea. The sequence continues at coordinate 103,671,580 of NC_140070.1, read as the reverse complement.
ACAAAGATGAAAGAGCAGATCCCACAGACTACTGAGGAGCTGGTACACTCAGCACAGACATAGAAATATTTATCACAGTCATCCACAGATGTATGCAAGGGTCAAGACCCGGAGATGTACCTTGTCCCATGCTAACTTCTTCAGTGAAAATCTGGATTTACTAAGAACAAATTTATCAATTCACTGTTACTAAGAATTAAGAGCTCCCGTTTTGTGTGAAGGTAAATAATTTGAAAAGGACTTTTATATCATTGTCCTGAGCCTCATCAGAAGTCATCAGCGGGATTAGGGAAACATTATTAGGGGAACCTCAGTCCTTGCTGGGACTGAGGTTCAGAGAGGCGAAATGCCTTGTTGGACATCACACAATTGGAAAGTGGTAGAGCTGGTGTAGAACCTTCTGGAATTCTGACTAAAAACAGCTCTCTTCTCCTCAGTCCTTCTCTGTGTAGCCTGGGACACCTTAGAAAGGAGGCACGAGAAGAAAAGGGAGGAGATGAGCTAACACACCAAATGAATCAGCCCTGCCCGCCAATAGAGTCAGCTGTTAGGGGCAGATAGGCCCCAGACAAGCTCCTCTGCTTCTTACCTCACAGTCCTGCCCCAGGCTTACAAAACAAACAGAGTAAGCACTGTGTTTTCTTTTCGGAAGGATTTACTATAGTGCATGATGAGTAGTAATCTCCCCACAGGCATCTAAAATAAGGTTCCAACTAAAAAAACATTAAACAGTTTGGGGGAGACATCAGTAAATTGTATAAGGTCCAGATACGTAGTCAGTTACGTGTGCCGATTGCCACTGGGATAATTTGAGATAGGGGATGGGACAAAATGACCTCTGAAGAATATGAGCTGCTTGTCTGACTCTCTCCTAATAAGGAGATGTGACCTCACTGTGTGCATGTGTGTGCATGTGTGTGTGTGCGTGTACTCACAGAAGGGGTGTGCACATGGTGGAGAAAGTCTGTCTTTAACTACCAAATCTGAAGTTCAATAATGCTGCCTTCCAAGAAGGTTGCCTTTGACTTTTCTAATGAAAAATTAATAGGCACTTACTTGCTGCTGCCTTTAATTACATTTGCTAGAGATGAGTGTCTGCCAACCAGCATGGCTCCAGCTATCTTCTGTGCTGATCTGTGCTCAGCAAAGTCTATTGGTTTGGGAGGAGAAGGCGCCATTTTGGCTGAGCAGCTGAAGAGGCAGAAATATCCTGGGTAGAGATTGTATCACACTTTCTGCTAATGGGCCCCCACCCATTAGCATTTGACTCACCCAGAAGCTGAATCAAACCCACCTAGGGAGAGCATGAACCTGGACTCCAAACCTGTGAGCTGAGGATGCCAAAGGACCAAGGAGATCTTGAAAGGGGGCCACTAAGCCCTGTCTGAAGGCATAATAAACATGCTTCCTGTGCAAATACGGAACCATTTTCCTAAAATGTGTAAATGCTTTGAGATTAATATGAGTTTATTTAATAACTTTGATCATTATGTGGTTTCTTAACTAAAGAGACACAGACACACACACACACACACACGCGCGCGCGCGCGCGCGGACGGACCTTGAAAATTTACCTTAACATGAGTCTTTATGCAGGAAAAGACAAAGAACTAAAACTAGAATATTCTGTCTCTAACTGTGAAGCAGGGCTACTGAAGAAATAGTCTTTTTGGACCCTATTCTTCCCCATGTTTACCACTTTTATTGAAATATAATGTATGGGGCCTCCCCAGTGGAGCAGCGGTTGAGTGCTGGGCTGTGAAGCTGCCCAGCAGCTGGTTCAATCCTCAGCCTCCGGGCGAGGGTCCCACATGGCGCGCAGACCTCTCCTGCCACCCGCTGCTCCCCTCAGCAGTGTATTTCGTCAGTCTGCCTGTTCTGTTCCCCGCTCTGGCTCTGGTGAATCTTCTTACCCTTCCGCGCTTCTGACTGTACCCAGTGCTTGTATAAATAAATAAATAAATCTTTAAAAAGAAAAAAGAAAGAAATATAACGTATGTACCATATAGTTTGTCTTATGGTGTTAAAGTGTGAAATAATGTTAAAGTGTGAAATTTGATCATCTTTACTATATTTATAAAGTTGTGGCACCATTACCACAATCTTAGATCAGTTTCCATCATCCCGTTTACTTCCCATCTTTCCCCCTCCTCCCCAGCTCCACCCAACTACTCATTCATTTTCTGTTTGAATAGATTTGCCTCTTTTAGATGTTTTGTTTAAATAGGACCATACGTTATTTGGTCGTTTCCAATTAGAGGAATGACCTAAATCATTATAAGTCCATCCAGCCTTGTATATCCAGATCCTGTACATAGTCACAGTCACTTCTCTCTCTTACTCCACCCAGTCTCTAGGACTGTTTTTCTCCTATAAATGCACAGCCTCTTGTTTGGCATGTTCAAGACTCAGCATAAGCTGCGCAGCCCATCTCTGCAGACACAGTGCTATCCTCTAAGCTCTTTTGGTGATTTCCTCATCTCTGACTTAGGGGTGGCATCTTGCTGTATACTTCTTTGTATATCCCCCCAGCACCCCACTCAACTGTACCCAACATAGTTTTCTGCTTGAAATGGGTAATCAGTTTTTGTGTGTTGAAAGAATAAATGACTCACAGGGTATTCCCAGATTTTTAGGAAAAAAAGGATTCAGGAGAAGGTACAAGAAGGAAAGCAAAATCGAGGATTAGAACTAAGGTAAAAAGCAAGGACTGTGTGAATTAGTGTCCAAAGGGCTGACAGCAACCAAGCAGGTGCAATCCTGTGTTGTGACTAGTGGGCATTGAAAGGCTTTGGGCCATAAAGCAACTCCCACCTACCTCAGTAGCAATGAAAGAACCTATTAGTCACCCCTATAGCTGAAGGCATGAACTGCCTCCTTTAAAATGCAAATGTCAACACCTGGGAGAGTGGCAGATCATGCTGTTATCAGCCCTTTCAACCTCAGCTACAACCTGAGTGCTCTGTGTATTTCCTGTTCTCTGGGGACTAAAGATTTGGAGGGGAGTGTAGGGGCTTGACACAACCGGGGTCCAGTTCCCTAGTTGGACAATAGCAAATATAAAATCAAAGATGTTTGCTTTTCAAGCCAAGGAAACCAGAGTTCTAGAATAAGAGAGCTGATGTCCTTGATTCCTTGTCAGAGCTCCTGGAGGGGATGGGTTGGAGTGCAGGCTGGTTTAGTCTCCAGCAACGACCAATTGACCCTCAAGATGCCCAATGCCCCAACCTGTTACCTGCCCTCTGATTTGGAGACAATACGAAGTTAGTTCCTTGCGGGAAAAGTAGTCATCTAGCATGAAGTGTGAGGTTTGCTCTCAAAAGGCAAATATCCAGGGGAGGTTGACAAACTTTGTCATCATTATTTCTACCTGATGATGTGACCAAGAAGAACTTAAAAATTCTTTCGCCCTAGAGAAAATCTTGGGTTCTTACAGTTCCTTAACTTCTTTTGAAGACCTCATTACAGGGTAGGGCTCTCCGGGGCAAAACTGCAGAGGGCAAAGTTCATTTTTGATCCCAATTCCTAACAAGCTTTCATTTCTTTTTTTTCCCTTTTAAAGATTTATTTTTTATTTATTTATGCATATAAGTGCTGGGGTGGGGGGAGGATGAGAGGGGTCACCAGAGACGGAGCGGGGAGCAGAACAGGCAGACTCCTGAAACACACTGCTGAGGGGAGCAGTGGGCAAGACAGGAGAGTTCTGCTGTGCCATGCGGGTAGCTCCCTGGCTGGGATTGAACTCATGCTGCAGTGGCTGGTGATAGTTTGATACCACTGTGACTTTAACCTCTGCACCACACCAGGTAGGCCCACAACTGGCTTGCATTTCTTTTTTTTTTTTTTTTAAGATTTATTTATGCATACAAGAACTGGGGTACAGGCCAGAGGTGGGGGGTGGGGGTGCAGGTGAGAGGATTCACCAGAGACAGAGCGGGGAACAGAACAAGCAGGGTGACTGAAATACACTGCTGAGTGGAGCAGTAGGTGAGACAGGAGAGGTCTGCTGCGCCTGGTGGGCAGGCCAGGGATCAAATTCATGCTGCAGAGGCTGAGGATAGCTTCACAATGCTGTGCTTAACCCCTTGTGCCACCAGGGAGGCCCTGGCTTTCGTTCCTACCTTTGTCCTACCTGCTCCACTTCTAGGCAACCCTGTCCTGTTTGGGTTCCATTTGCCTACACAAATGCTCATTGGTTCCAAATGTTCTCACCTCCCTAATTCATCACTATTTCTCAACACCCTTTCACTTAGTGCCCAAACCTTAGAAGACACGAGTGGGGATTAAACTAGTGCTGATTAAACTGATCCACACAGACCTGGTAATTGACAGTTCTGACATAAATCCTTGATTCCCCAGGGGTATCTGAGCTTATTTTTTAGCCACTTTATTTAGATATATTTATTTTGTCTTAAAGTTCACCCTGTTGGGTTAAAGTGTGCAATTCAGTGGTTTTTAGTAATTTATTGAGTTGTGCAATCATCACCATAATTCCATAATTCATTTTAGTACATTTTCATGACCCCACAAAGAAATCTGATACCCATCTGACATCACTCCCCATTCCAACTCCTCTCTGGTCTGAGCAACCATTAATTAATTTCTTTTTCTAGATTTTCTGCATTCATTTTATTTTTTAAAGATTTATTTATTTATGCATACAAGAGCTGGGGTACAGGCCAGAGATGCAGGGGATGAGAGGATTCACCAGAGACAGAGTGGGGAACAGAACACAGGCAGACTGAGTGAAATACACTGCTGAGGGGAGCAGCAGGCGAGACAGGAGAGGTCTGCTTCACCATGTGGGATGCTCCCTGGCGGGCTGGGGATGGAACTCCTGCTGCAGAGGCTGAGGATTGCTTCATAGTGCGGTGCTTAACCCCTTGCGCCTCTAGGGAGCCTCTTCAGCATTCATTTTAAGGGAATAATTGCCATCTCAGATCATGACTATCTAATGGTGGAATTATAAGCAGTGTTGGGGAAGGTATTTTTAGGTAAGGGAGTATTACGATGTCTGTTTTTACAAACATTTCTAAATATTCTAGAATGTTAATATTCTAATTTCTAAAATAGAAACAGAGTTCCCCAAAAAGTCTAAGGGATGAGAAAGAAGTCTTAAGGACAAGTGAATGGCTAGAGGGGTAGATGTTTGCAGGTCTCCCAAAGAGCCTGCTGTGCCTGGGGTGCATCCCCATCACACTTCTTCAAGTTTGAGAGAGGTAGTCAGTCCTTGGGTCAACTCCAATCTGATGACAACAGCCAGGTGCATAATCTGGAGTTAGTCCTTAAAACCTCTGCCTTTTGTTCCTGTGCTCCACTTTTTTCTTGGTTTTCTTCTGGCCTGGAGGACCGCTCCTTCACGTAGGGGCTGACCGCTGGGCTTCCTGGTCAGTCTTCCAGTCAATGGTACCATTCCACCCCTGTCTCTTTTAGGCTTTCCAACTGTTCAGTTTTGCTTTTCCAATCCATGTGGTTATATCTTTGCTAGAATTTGCCTCCCCAAACATCATGGAACCAGACCCTCCTGTCTCCCAATTCAGGGCCTCTTTGTTGTCTTTAAAGTGAAGGCTGCCATCCACTGAAGTCAAGAGCCCAACACTTGTTTCCATATTCACCCACTGTTGCTGGTGCCATCCTTCCCTGCCAACCACTCCCCCTAACCTCTGATGCCGTTCCGCACTCTTCCTGATTTAACTCATTTATCCAACAAACACTAAGGGGAACCAACCTCCTGTGTGCTGGGCACCAGGTTAAGCACTGAAGACAAAAATGAGTAAGACATTTACTTTGCCCTCAAGGAGTTCAGGGGACAGTGGAGACTTTGCGGAAAAATAAGTCAAGATAATAAAATGTGACAAGTGTTTTAACAGAGACAGATGCAGGTAAGCTGGGAGCTGAAGAGAAGGGAGTGCCTACCAGCCTGGGGGCAGGGTGTGGAGGTGACAGAAAGGTTTTTTTTTAGGGATGGGGAAAAGCTAATCTCTGCAGAGGCTTGGGAGCAGTTCAGGGCGGTTGGTGGTGGTGGGAAGTGTTAGACATGAGAGCTGGCAGGGAGGTGGAGGCTGCACAGTGGAGTTTTCAGTAGGGGAGTGACATGTATGATCAAAGGGGAACAAAGTGCAGGGCAGATTGGAAGGCAAGGAGGGAGCATTGGTCCAGGGAAAGAGGAGGGGGTGAGCAGGGAAGGTAGTAGCTAGAAAGTGTGGAAAACAGATGTGAAAGGTTGAGGGGGTCTGAGCTAGGAGGAGAGAGATACCCTCTCTAAGTTCAGGGAGCTTGGAGGATGGTAATTCTACCTGTGGAGAGAATTCAGAGGGAAGTGAAAGCTCCTTGGGAAATAACCTTAGTTTCATTTTTTTGAAAAAAGATTTTATTTATTTATGCACACAAGAACTGGGGTACAGGCCAGAGGTGTGGGTGGTGAGAGGATTCATCAGAGACAGAGTGGGGAGCAAAACAGGCAGACTGACTGAAATACACTGCTGAGACAAACCAGGAGAGGTCTGCTGCGCCATGTGGGTCACCTCCCTGGCCAGGGATGGAACTCCTGCTGCAGTGGCTGTGGAGATCTTCATATTGCTGAGACTTAACCCCTTGCACCACCAGGGCACCCCAACCTTAGTTTTAGACAAATTGAATCTGGGGCCCTGGTGGATAGCAAAGACCATCTATTTATTAAGAGGTCTCCAGTGAACATGGCGAAGCTTGGAACTGGGAGGGAAGGCAGGGGCCAAAGACACAGATTTCAGAAATACCTTAGAGAAAATAATGTTTATCTTTGACGCAGTAATTCTACTTGCAGGAATTTCTCCTAAGGATATAATTAAAGATGTGTGTGAAGATTTATCTACAAAAATTTTCATTGTTTATAACAGTTAAAGAGTGGAAACTTTTTATAAACTGCTGTGACAGTGAAAAATGTCCAGCAGTAGGTTGGTTAAATAAATTATGCTATATCCATGTAACAGAATTCTGTTCAGACAATAAAATGGATATTATAGATGAATGCTTATTGGCATTAAAAACACATCCATAAAGGGACCTCCCTTGCGGCCTTGGGGTTAAGTCTCAGCGCTATTATCACTGCTGCCTGAGTCAGATCCCTGGCCAGGGAGCAGATCCACATATGGTTCAGCAGACCTCTCCTGTCTTGCCTGCTGCTCCTCTTAGCAGTATATTTCAGTAAATCTGCCTGTTCTGCTCCCCACTCTGCCTTTGGTGAATCCTCTCACCCCCCTGTAACTCTATACCCCAATTCTTGTATGCATAAATAAATCTTTTCAAAAAAAAAAAAACCACATCCATAAATTTTGCTAAGTAGAGAAAGGCAGGTTCTAAAACTACAGAGTAAAAGTCCAAATTTTGTTACAAAAAAATGAAGATGGGCCTCCCAGGTGGCGCAGCAGTTGAGCGCTGGGTTGCCAAGCTGCCCGCAGCCTCTGCAGCGCCGGTTCGATCCCCGGCTGCTCCCCGGCCACCGGAGGAGGGTCCCACATGGCGCGCAGACCTCTCCTGCCGCCCGCTGCTCCCCTCAGCAGTGTACTTCGGTCCTTCTGCCTGCTCTGCTCCCCGCTCTGGCTCTGGTGAATTCTCTCACCCTCCCGCGCTTCTGACTGTGCACAGTGCTTGTATAAATAAATAAATAAATATTTAAAAAAAAAAAAAAAAAAAAAAAAATGAAGATGTTAATGGTTCTTTTTAAGTGGTATGATCATGAATGTTTTTTTCTAGATTTTCTAGATTTCATCATACCTGGCTTTTGTTATAAGATGGTTATTTTATTTATTTTTTTAAAACATATATATTTTAAAAGATTTATTTATTTATTTATACATGCACTGGGTACAGTCAGAAGCGTGGGAGGGTGAGAGAATTCACCAGAGCCAGAGCGGGGAACAGAACAGGCAGACTGATGAAATACACTGCTGAGGAGAGCAGGGGGTGCAGCAGGAGAGGTCTGCGTGCCATGTGGGACCCTTGCCGGCGGCTGGGCATCAGACCGGCGGCACTGCAGAGGCTGTGGGCAGCTTCGCAGCCCAGCGCTCAACCACTGCGCCACCAGGGGAGGCCCAAGATAGGTTATTTTAAACACTTGAATAAAGTTAAAGGAATGGTGAATGAGAAAAGTATCAGGGATGGCACCCAGTTACCTTGCTCCTTCTGGCCATTTGACCTCTGTCACCGCAGCCGACTCTCCGGCGTGTCCCTCCCACATCATATTTGCATGGCAGAGTTGTGCAGGGCAGGTTGAATTTAGATTACATTCAGCTGCAAACCTTGAGCCTTAGGAAAACTTTTAAATTTTTTAAGTCCCAGTTTTTCATCTTTATAGTGGCAAGAACTGCATATTCCTCAGAATGGTTATGAAAGTAAACTACACATAGTTCTTTAAGAAACACTACCCATCCATCCTCCCTTTCTATTCATTCTTCCCTGGTAGCCCTGTTAGCCCTACTGGACTCGCAGTGTTTTTCTGGTCCCCACACTGGGAACTAATGCCTCTTCTTTCTGCATCCCACAGATGCTAAGTTTGGATCTCTGTTGCACTCTGAGCAGTACTCTGAACTGGAGTTGGGTGGCTTGTCTCTGGAGCCAATCTGGTCATCTCTCTATCCCCACACTACCCAGCACAGAGTTTTGCACATAGCGGGTGCTCTTATCAATGTTTGGTGACTACATGCATGGTGCTTTTTGGTTTAGCGAGCGGTAGATTACTTCAAGGCTGGAACGCTCAAGGGCTGGTTTATTGAACTCTCTTGGATTTTTCTCCTCCCAATCTGGTAAGGTTTATCTTCCTATCCACAGAAATGAATAGTGGAGAAAGAGAAGCTCACTCAGACCTCTAGGCTCCTCGCTAGGAGAGCTGGAGAATGAAGAAGAGTACAGTGAAGGCTGTTTCTTCTTCCTGGGTAGAGGTGGGGTCTTCCCATCCCTCCCAGGGTTTAGACCTCCCCCTCTCCACCCCAGAATTTGCAGCAGGAGAGCATAGGAGCAAGGGGAATTAGGTAGGTACATCATTCCACGGGTCTAGGTCCTCTCTGATCTGTAGTAAAGTCCTGCTCTCCACTCCTGCCTCTTTGTCGCCGGTGCTGTGCTGTGGTGGGTCATTCTTTGAGACCCTCACTCCCGCGGGGCCTCCACGTAGGTCCTATCCACATCCCACCCTGTAACACCTTGCTAGGCAGGGAAGGCGGCTTGGTGCTAACGAAAAATCTTTGGATTGCAAGTTATGAGACCTGTGTGACCCGTGCAAGTGACGAAGTTCCTGGAACCTCAATGTCCACATCTATAAACTAGGAGGAATCATACAGGCCCTACCCACTTACACATCTCTGGGTAATTGACGGGGATCAAAGGAGATTAAAGAAAAATAAAAGTATACACAGGCAGCGATCTCTTCACTAGCGCCAGGTGTTCCCAGCGCTGTCTGTGGGACTCCACTCAGTTACTGCCCAGCGGTCGGTCGGCCCCACCCGGGCGACATCGGCCTCACCCACTGCATCTCCATCTTTCCCGTCATTGCTTCCCTCGGTCTTCGAGATCCTCAGCCTTCCCCGTCCATTTCCGGGCCTGGCTCACGGGCCCCTCCGGCCCCTCCAGGGCATCTGGTCTCCCGCTCCCAGTCGTGGTCGCCGCCCGGGCGCCCCCGGCCCAGTGCGCCCTCCTTTGGCACAGCCGCCCGGCCGGAGAATCGCCCAATAAGAGCGCCGGACTCCAGCCTGACAGCTCAGGAAGCGGCCAATCGAGCCGGGCCAGGGAAGGGGGGCGCAGCGCGGGGGCTGAAGTTGGGTTGAATGAGGGGGGGACTAAAGGGGGATACAAAAGAGGGGAGCAAGGACTAGGGGCGCAGACCCAAACAGGGTGCGAGGGAGGACCGCGGGCCAGCCAGGTCCGGCGAAGGGACCGCGGGCCAGTCTCGGCTTCAGCAGCCAGGGAGGGAGGGGGCGCGGCGAGAATTTTAGGTGAGGAAGGGGACCAAGGCCCCCTCGGCCGCCGGGCGCCTCCCGGGACCCGGCCCGAGGATGCCGGCGGGGCGCCGTGGCGGGGGCCACGGTCCGGCCGGGGGCGGAGGCAGCCGCGCGCCGCTCTGAGCCGAGGCCGGAGAGGCGCGGGGGGCGGGGGGGCGGGGGGGCGGGGGGGCGGCGGAAGGGGGGGATGCGGAGGGCGCTCGGGCGGCGGCACGCGGGCGAGAAGGGAGGAGCGGCGCGAGCGGCCGGAGCGGCGCAGGGCCCGAGGCGTGCATGGCGCGCCCTGAGCCCGGCTCCCGCGGGCCCCCCCGGAGCGCCCCCGGGGCGCAGCGGCTCTTGGGCGGGCCCCTTTCGGCCAGCGGCTTCTGAACCCCGGCCCTCGATCTCCGGATGCCGCGCTCCCCGGGAGAAGCCCGCCTGCGTCGGGGCAGCTCGGCGGCGGCGCTGCGCCGGATCCCGCCCTCCGCCTAGTCCTGCTGCGCGCGGCCGCGGCGGGTCCGCAGCCGGCTGCGCGGAGCCCGAGGCTTGCGGAGCCGGCACCGCAGCTCCCTCGGGCCGGCGGGTCCCGGCCTGCCCCGCTCGGGTTTGGGGGAAGGGGGAGGCGAGAGGGGAAGGGCCGCGCCGGGGAGCCGGTCCTCGCCCCCGCCCCCTGCGCGGACGCGCGGAAGGCTCGGCTCGGCTTTCGCCCGGGCCACGCTCCACTCTCGCCGCCGGAGGTGGGGGATGCGGGCGACGGCCCCCCTGGGCTCCAGGACCCTCCCCCCCGGGGCTCGGGAGCCGTTGCTCCGCCCGCCGCCCCCTCCCCCGTCCTCTCCACCCCCTATCCCACCTCCCCACCCCTCGTAAGAAAATAATGCTGGCAGGCGCCCGCACCTCCCATTCGCTCCCAGCCCGCGGAGAGGGAAGGGCGCCCGCTCGGGCTCCTCGCCGGGACCCCAGCCTCGCCGCGCCGGCCGCCGCCTCGCCGCGTGTGCCGCGGGGCTCCGCTTAGGCGACTCCGCCAGCGCCGCGCCGGGCACCGCCAGCCCCGGGGGCGCCGCCCGCAAGGACACCTCGCCGTCCCGCCTCGCCCGCAACTCCCGTCCTCGGCGAGCCCGACGCGAGCCGGAGTCCGGACACCCCGGGGCGCGCGCGCAGCAGCCGAGCAGTCCCGCCGCCCCGGCTCGGAGCCAACTCGCCCTCGGACCTGGGACGCCCGACGCGGATCCTCGGCCGCCCCTCACCTCGGGGCAGCGCCCGCCGCTCCGCTCGCCCTCCCGCCGCCCTCCTCCTCCGCTCAGGACGGGGGTGCCAAGATGCCCCGCTGCTGCGCAGGGCCCCGGGCCGCCCCAGACGTGTGACCCCAGCCTGGTCCCCCTGCTCGGCCGGCCGTCGTCCCCTTGGAGACCCCCGCCCCGGCCCCCGGGGGAGGAGGAAGACGACGAGGCCGAGGGGGGGATGTCCGGCTCCAAAAGCGCGAGCCCCCCGGGCTACGCGGCGCAGACCGCAGCGGCGCCCGCGTCCCGGGGAGGCCAGGAGCACCGCTCCGCGTGGGGCGAGGCCGACCCCCGCGCCAACGGCTACCCGCACGCCCCCGGGGGCTCCACCCGCGGCTCCGCCAAGAAACCCGGGGGGGCGGTGACCCCGCAGCAGCAGCAGCAGCAGCAGCAGCAGCAGCAGCAGCAGCGCCTGGCCGGCCGCTGGCGCGGCGACGACGACGGCGACCCCCCGCTGAGCGGCGACGACCCCCTGGCCGGGGGCTTCGGCTTCAGCTTCCGCTCCAAGTCCGCCTGGCAGGAGCGCGGCGGCGACGACTGTGGTCGGGGCAGCCGCCGGCAGCGGCGGGGCGCGGCCGGCGGGGGCAGCACCCGGGCGCCCCCTGCGGGCGGCGGCGGGGGCTCGGCGGCGGCGGCCGCGGCCGCGGGCGGGACCGAGGTGCGCCCCCGCTCCCTGGAGCTCGGCCTGGACGAGCGGCGAGGCAAGGGCCGAGCGGCCGACGATCTGGAGGCCGGCGCCGTCGAGGGCGAAGACCGGCCCGGGGATGGCGGCAGCTCGGCGGGCTCCGGCGGCGGCCCCGGCGCGGCGCTGTCCCTGGGCGCCTGCTGCCTGGCGCTGCTGCAGATCTTCCGCTCCAAGAAGTTCCCGTCGGACAAGCTGGAGCGGCTGTACCAGCGCTACTTCTTCCGTCTGAACCAGAGCAGCCTCACCATGCTCATGGCAGTGCTCGTGCTCGTGTGCCTCGTCATGTTGGCCTTCCACGCGGCGCGGCCCCCGGTCCAGCTGCCCTACCTGGCGGTGCTGGCCGCGGCCGTGGGCGTGATCCTCGTCATGGCCGTGCTCTGCAACCGCGCAGCCTTCCACCAGGACCACATGGGCCTGGCCTGCTACGCACTCATCGCCGTGGTGCTGGCCGTCCAGGTGGTGGGCCTGCTGCTGCCCCAGCCACGCAGCGCCTCCGAGGGCATCTGGTGGACGGTGTTCTTCATCTACACCATCTACACGCTGCTGCCCGTGCGCATGCGAGCTGCTGTGCTCAGCGGGGTTCTCCTGTCTGCCCTCCACCTGGCCATCGCCCTGCGCACCAACGCCCAGGACCAGTTCTTGCTTAAGCAGGTAGGGGCCCCACCGGCCAAAGGGACTGGATTGTGGGGCGGGCAGGCCTCTGCCAGACTCAAAAGAAACATCCCACCTTCACTTCCTTTCAAGTGCTGGAAAAAGTCAGAGACGTGAGTTTCACCTGTGTGGTGCCTAGGAGCCTCTTCACCCTCTCTGAGACCCAGCGTCTTCGTTTACAGGGCATGGCCTTGTGTTATGTGTAACATGCATGGCCTTAAACTGTAGCCATTACTGTTAGGTTGCCAGTTAGGAAGGGTGGTGGAGGAGATAATTCTGTGGCGAGGCCCCCTTCTCTCCCTCCCTTGCTTCTGTCCCTCTGCCTAAAGGGCCCTGGTAAGAGCAGTGGCACCCTGCCTCCTGAGAGTCACTGCTGGCTTGTTAGCCCATCCTGGGTAGAGGGTTGTGGAGTGGACCCTGGGCACCCCTTGTTTAGTCTTAAGGAGGGGAAATGATAACCCTACTGGTTGTCTGTGACTGGGGATATGGGAGCTGCAGATGTCCCTGAACCTGAAGGAAGACTGGCAAGTTTGATTCTGTGACCAAAGTACCCCGAACCAAAATGCTGCCTTCCACAGGATGGGAAGGAGCTGCTGAGATGTGTGTGGTGTCAGCCCCCACCTGGCCTAGGTGCAAAGCTTGTGTTGGATGTCATGACCCATTTGGGTGCGCCTGGCTATTGAGAGAGAGAGAGAGAGAGGTGTTATCTATGGTGAGCCTGGAATGGTGGGCTCAGTAGAAAATAATCCTTCTGCCTGGTTAGCTGGTAACTAACTCCACTGAAGGCTTCTGGGAGAAGGGTGTGCTTGACATCACCACCTGGGGATGAGCCCCGCCCCTTTGGCATGCACACCTTCTCCCTTCAGCAGTCCCCTTAATTGTGGCTCCATGGACCTCTTGCACTGACCCTTGCTGAGATTGCTTGTTCACGTGAAGTTCAACTGTGAGAGTCAAACCGGCTGAGTCCCTTGACTGTGGACCTCATGGCCCAGCCCACCCCCTCTCCAGTGTCTGCCTTCTCTATTAGAACCTCTGAACATTATGTTGCTGTCATTGCCTTCCTTTTCCCCACTTCTGCATTTCCTCAGATTTTGCTCTTGTTGAGTACTGCCTCTTTCTTGAGGGGTTCCTCTGTGCCCCCTGGCTTCCTGGGAGCGGGGCACCAACTGAGTGTCTAAGATGCTCTATGCGTTGGAAAGAGACTCTCCCTGCCAGTTGCCCAGGTTCCAAGTTTTGTTTGCTGAGAAGGAGAGGATTGTGTATGCCCCTTCCAATTCTAGCCCCCTCTATGCCATGCCTCACCTCCTGCAAGCAGCCCTCTCTGACCATTCCAGCCAGCTGGCCTCTCCCTCTTCTGCATGGTTAACGGTGAAGTCAGAGCCACAGCCAGCGTGGAGCTTCTGCTTACTCTCTAGTGCCCATTGGTGTTGCTCTCCATCCGGCTGTAAGCCCCTTAGTGCGGGAGTCCTGAGGTGTGTGTGTTTCCTCCTCTACCATCTCTCTTGTCCGGCACCTTGCAGGATACTTAGTAGGGATATAGTCACTGCTAACCAATTTGGTTGGGTTCCGATGAGTGGAGGACGTGGGGTTGCTGATGCTAAATTAAAGATTTTCCTATGTGGGATTAGAAAAAAAAACAAATCTTTAGAGATCAGCTTTGAATTTGAGAGAAAAACCTACTGAGACGTGGTGGTTTAAAAAGTTAGCTACTATTGTTATAAAGATGTCACCTCTTTTGACCTGACCGGAGGACCCCTGCTATCACGTGGATGTTGTATCTTTGGGGTTTATTCCTGGCTTGGGTGGGAGGTATGTTGCTGGGGTGGGTGTAGCTTTTCTGCAGAGGGAAGGGCATGTCATTCACATGGAGCAGCAATGACCTCCAGGACCATTCAGGTTCTTTTCCAAACCAGACTTGGGACACAGGTCTCATTGCAGCTCTAGGGAGCCTGGATTTGTGCTTCCAGGAGGCCAGCACCAGGTCCCAGGCAAGGACTGCTGGACCGGCCTGGCTCTCCAGCTCCACTAGAGCAGACGGTGCCCCTGCCCTTGCTGCCACTTGGGGAGTGTCTTGCTGACTATCCGCTTCCCTTTCTCTCACCTCTACTTCTGCTCACCCCAGCCCACATGACCTTTTGACCTTTGCTTGCTATAGCTTTTGGGTGGATTGACTTTTCATGATCTGTTCCTCCTGGTCCAGGACAAGGGAATGCAAACATTCTTTCTATTTGGTTTCAGTGAAACCTGTATTTTTTTGTATGTGTCAGCTTTACCATTCTGATTATGTCTGATATAAAATTCATATTTCTGGAGCAAACCCTGGTTGCTGGTAGAGGATATTGGTGGGACTGTCCAGCTTTAACTTCTGCCTCAGGTAACCCCACAAGGCAGGTGTTTGAGAATGGTTGTTCTTTCCTTTGATGCAGAGAAATAGGGCAGCAGTGTGGTTTCTGTCGGGTCTGTGGGGATTCCCCTCAGTGGTGCACATAGGCCCTGTTTTTCTCTCCTTTTCCTGTGAGTGTGTCCCCTTGTCCCACCGCTCAGGTCCTCAACATCATTATCTGACTTGGTATTTTGTGCCTCACCAGCCTCTCTTATGTTTGGGGCTCTGCCCTTTGCTCCAATTAGGAGGAGAAACACTTGGTTTCTTAACCCAAGCCTTCTGATGGTTTTTCCTCCAGAGAGAATGAGAGGCAAGGTGGGGCAACCCTCCCTGGCGGGGGAGAGGGTTCTTCCCTCTCTACCTCTTTCTTTTGCTCTTCCCCTGAGATCTGGGGGGGGGGCACCCCGCCCCCTCCGCTCATTCTCTCTCCTGCTTTCTCCTTTCCCCTTTCACTTCCTTTCTCCTCCCCCCCCCTCTGGTCCCCTGTTGCTCTCTGACCACCTCTTCTGTCCTCTGCCTGCTTGCCTGCATGTTCTGCTTCTCCATCCCTTACTCCCCATTTGCAACCTCTCAGCCTCCCCTTCTGTGCTCTTCTCACCGTTGTCTCCTCCATGGGGTACAGGAGCAGCGTCACGGGGTTGTTTTTGTCTCTGTCTTTGCCTGTTACAAGTCCCTTTGCTACACCCATACCATAAATAACACTCGAGCATCTGCCAAACACATTCCTCACTTGTGTTAATAGGCTGCAATGATGCCGGAGCCTGTTGCCATGGCAACCTCATTTTTGTTTGACTGTATCCCACTCTGCTACATAAAGCCTCTGGACGCACTCACACACAAACAAGCGTGCTCACACAACTATTACATATGCTTAGCTATTAAAAAGATTTTGGAGAAAACATCTTTGGCTAAGAAGATGAGCATTTCCGCTGTCCAGTGTCACTCAGTAATACTCTAGGATGGAAGACCTCTTTTAAAAAGTAAGGAGTTCTGTACAAATGTGGGGTATGATTATTCTGCAGCCACATTAGACCTGCCTGACATGGTTTCTGAGAATATTCTCAGGTCCCGGTGAGCTAGGGAGAGCTGTTAGAGGTGGCCCTGGAGAACTGTTAGAGATTGTGCTTGCAGGATGACCCACCTCCCCTACCTGACCTGTCTTGTAGGACCTTGGCAGTTTCCTATCTTTCTTCCTTTGTGCCTGTTTGAACCTTTTCCTTTGTCACCAGTTGTTCCAGAGATCAGAAAGGCACAGGCGCTGTGTGGGTGATGTTCTCTGACTGTGAGCACGTGTGAATATCTGTAGCGAGAAGGCTGGGGATGGATGGGGGTGGGGATACAGACCAAGAATCAATTCTGTGGCTGCTGAGGTGTGTGTGTCTATCCTGTGGGCTGGCCCAGGGAATGGAGGTGGGCCCAGGGAAGCCTTTGTGATGACTTTGAAAGGAGATCATTGTAGCTCTGTCCTGTTTATTCTTGGTTAGTGGCTGGTTTCCTGTAGCTGGTCACCTTTCTGATTCTTGATCAAGATTTCTGACCTTGACCTCTGGCTCTTCAGGGAAGTACCCTGGATACGAATGCCCCCTCCGCATAGGGAGGCTGGGGACTAGACTCAAGTGGTCAGCTCTCCGAACCCCACTGAGTTCCACCCTTCCCTTTAACAAACCTTCTTCTGCCCACCTGCGCAGTGGCCTGGTGATCCCTGCCAAGTTGCTGCCCTCTGGCTCTGCAACTTGGCCCAGAGGCCTGCGCATCCATGGGGCTGCCCCACGTGCACTACTGGCAGCTGCTGCCTCCCTACCCCACTGAGTGGTGTGGAGGAGGGCACACTTACAACAGCCAGGAATTGTCTGCCACCAATTACTTCCCCCACACCGGCATTTCTGAACAGGAGAAATCTGGTCGAGTAAACCAGCAGCAGGCTGGGCTTGGCTCTGAGTTTGGAGCTGAGGTGGGTCTGCTTGACTTGACTCAAGGCTAATTGTATTTGCCAATTATGTTTATAATTGTGTTTGATTATGTTGTCTCTTCTAGGCAGCTGGGCAGGGGGTGCTGAAAAGGAGCAGAAACCTCTGTGGGTGGGGTCCTGCAAGGCTTCTGGAGAGGGGGTCATCTTCAAGACCCCAGAGCTACCTCAGTTCCTGTGGGGAGGACTTCAGGGATGGCTGAGACTCACCGCAGAGCAATCAGCTGCTGCATTTGTGGGAATGTTCACTGTTAATAATAATTCAATCTAAGTTTTGATCTGGAGCAGGAGCTTGAGGTCTGTGTGCTGTGGACATAGAGCAGTGTGCTCGTGCTTGTCTACAAAGAACACAAGCAGTGTTTTAAACCCCATCAAGAAACCCGCCCGGCCTCACAGAAGAGTTAAAAATCAGCATCAGAGGCCTGGGCAGAAGCTTTCCTCTGTTGCCAGGTCCAGTGCACGAGTCACCGTGTTAGGGGGTGCAGCAGGCAGGAAAGCAGGGCTGTGTCCTGTGCTGGTGCTTATGCAGCTACTACCTGGTCCAGACAGAGATGGGAAGGTTTTGGGGGGAGGGAGCTGAAGGTGGGAGCCTCTCTGTGAGTGCCAGCCTCTTGCTGGGTGACTTCTGTTCATGGCTGCCTGCCTGGCACCTCTAATAACTTTAGTTATGCTGTGGTGGGTCAGCTCCTGGTCCTTTACTTCCCAGGAGCATACCCTGTATTGGGAATGGAAGCAGTTTGCTCGAGAGCTCTGACATGGTTGTCCCATAAATCCTTTGGGTAGAGTTACATAAGGTACGTTTTAACACATTCTCCTTTCATCCATGTGTGTCAGATGGGGGATCGAACTAGTGGAGGTCAGGATTAGCCTTCATTTCCTCTCCCCAACCCAAAACTTCGTGGAGATAAATGGGAAACTGTACTGTGTTTTTCTTTTCTCAAGGCAATGTTCAAATGCAAGACAGAGGAAGAGCTCTCTTTACCACATTGTGAACAAAACCTGGGGTTTCTAGTGGAGGACTGTGAGCTCAATGTGAGCCAGCATTTGGGGCTGGTTGTTAGAAAAGACCCCCAGTGTCTTGGTTAGGCTAATGGGCATATGCCGCTTATAGGAAGCTTGAGGCCCCCTCTGACATACTATTTGATTCTGGAATTCAAAGGAGGGTACCAGTTGGTAAGGGGACCAGAAACACTGACTTCCTAGAGGGGTGGGGGATATTTAGCTGGGAGGAGAGGGCCAAGGCATTACTGCTGGGATCCCTATAGTTAATATTAGAAGAGGGACTAAGTTGACTTCCAGTTATTCCCAAGGGCCAAATTGGGGCAAATGGGTAGAAACAGCTGACATTTCAGCTCTGGGAAGCTGATACGCACCTTACTGGCTGTTGATTGAAAGAAGCAAAGTTGCTGCAGACCTCATGCCCACTGGGAGATGTCTGGGTGGGCTGTTGAGAATGTACTCTTTAGAAGGATCTGGAAGTGAATTGTTGATGGTGAAACAGGTGGGAAGGATGGCCCAGACTTAGACTACTCTTCTCATTCTCCAAACCTGCTCCTCCCACCCCACTACCTTCCTATTTGACACAGAGTAATTTGTGGTTCACCATTGGTGAGTGGTTAAAGGGTGGGTCAATAGAAAGACAGACCTAAGTTTGAGTCCTGGTTTATTCATTCATTTTCTGAGCAGTGGATGTGAAAAATAGGTCCAGAATGGATGGTCTAGAATGTGGAGAATGAGATCGGTATGTAGAGGAGTGAGGCATGGATAGGGAATTAGGAGATGATTGATTAAAGGAGGAGCAAGACTTGAGGAGAGGAAGATTAGAACTGTGAGTGTGGAGAGGGGAAGGGCTTGGAAGTGAGAAGAGGGAACAATGGGATATAGTCATCAGTAAAGGGGGGTAGGCAAATAAACAGGGGGAGACAGTACTGGCTTTATTCTGCAGGCCAGTCTCATGTGTCAGCGTGAAATTGTAATAACTCCCTTCCCCCACCGCTTGTTCTACAAGGGTTATAAGCTGTTACTTCTGAGCTTGAGCCATCCTGACATCATACTTGGGTGGCCCCCTGTCCCTCTCCTGAGGGTCTCCTTGAACTTTACCCAACACAGCTCATGCAATCCCCCTTGACTTTTGGAAGGGATCCTGAAAAACCCCGTGTCTGCTTCAGTAGGTAGGTGTTCAGTGAGAATTTGAATGAATGAATGAATGAATGAATGAATGGGTGGAAGGTGGGTGGACAACTGCAGACAGACTCTCAGCTGTGCCAAAGCGCTAGACCAACACCTCCACAGAAGGAAGTGATGCAGCTCGGTTTGTAAACCTATTTTGGTGGATTGTAATCCTAAACTCTGAACAGGCCTTCCAAAATCCCTCCTGCTGCAATTTAAAACGTGTGCCTTCTTGGAAAAAGAGCTGTTGCCTGGCACTGCCGATACTACATCACTTCACAGATTTGAAAATCATTATTAAGTCATCCTTCCAGCTTTCTCCCCATTCATTCAGACAACAGCCATTTATTAGGTGCCTACTGTGTACCAGGCACTGTGCTAGGCCATGGGGATTCAAAGATGACTCAGTCTTCCAAGGCTTCCTTTAGTCCAGGCGTCTCCGTTAAGTGTTCTTTGGAGGGATATAAATAAATGTCTCACATACACAAGTTTGGTTCTGTGTCAGAAAAGTTTAGGAAATACTGGATTAAACTAAATTCTTTACCATGGGACTTTCAAGCTTTTAACATGTTTATATGCATGAAAAGTTGCCCAAGAGGGGGAGATTGTATGAATCCTTCGTCAAACATATTTTACCCCCAAATCAGTTTTTCAAGAAACATAATGCGAGGGGGGTTGCATATAACACACTGTTTTAGGGACTGGGAGAAGCCTTAAGTTTCTAAGGGTCCAGGCCCCAACTCTGGGGTAGGCCCAGGTAAGGTCATTTAGACAGGGGCAATTTGTTTGATGGCTTTCCTCACAGAAAGGAGACTGCCTGCATTGGCTGGCTGCCTGTGTTAAAGTCTCATTTCCCATCTGGGTCAGAAATCCTTTATAAAATAAAATGATGGGCCTGCGAGGGATGAGGGAGATATCTCCTTGATTTAGTTTCAGTTTCTTTTAGGGTTTTTGTGGGTTTTTTTTTTTTTTTCGTCGTCGTTATTGTTTTGCTATCATTAGACATTGGAGCAGTTTTCGTTTCTGTGTGATGACCTTGGTGGTTCTGGGGTCCATGAACTGTGTTTCCAGAGCTTTTGCTTCAGGCACAGGGTGTGGCTGCCCATGGGAAAGTAGTGAGGGGGCATTCCAGATCATCCTGCTTCCCCAAATTTTGTTTCCTTCCCACCTCCACTTTACAAAAGGAGGAAGCCCATAAAGAATGTTGATTATAAACAATGACTATATATTGAGTCTTAACTGCATGTCTGGTACTAGGCTAATCCCTTATATACATATCCTCATTTCATCTTCGTATCAACATTATGAGAAAGACATTTTTATCCCTATTTCAAGTCTGCAGAAAATGGGATAAGAGAAGGTAAGTGACTTCTCCAAGGTCTCACATAGCTAGTGAGCATAGCAAGTGGTTCAGCACCCTGCCCATAAACCTGGGTATGGACCTATGCACTGATGGATAAATACCCCATCTCCCTTGCCTCTGGTGTGAGAGGACTGTAAAGCTAAGGTCCAGTTCTACATTGCTCCGTCCTGCAGTGGACAGTGGTAATGGACTTGATAGCATTCCTGTGTGTGTGTGTGTGTTCTTCCCTCATTTTGCTTCTCCACGCCCCTTCTAGTGTTTCCTTGGGTCACCAACCAGATGCTCAAATCCTTGTCTCAGGCTCTTTTCCTAGGGGAATCCAAAGAGAGAGTGATGACGCTGAATTTGTCTGGGTTTGATTTGAACATTGGGACGGGGTGTGTGTGTGTAGGGGGGCTTCAGAATTCTGGTGGCAGGCTCCAACCCCTTGTCAGGAGTCCTCACTCTTATTGGATAACATGTCTGTCACTAGCAGAGTTGTTGCTAGGCTAGAGGGATGATGTGAAATTTACAAAACAATTTAATATATTTACTACATATATGTTTGTATTTAAGGTTTTTAAAAAGTCTTATTTATCTTCTTATATCTTTGTTAATTTTTGGACAGCATTTGATTTCTCCCCTCCGGTGCAGTCCCTGTAGTTCTCTTACGAGCATAGCACCCGTGCACCATCTCCACAGTCCCTTGTGCTCTTACCTCCCACGTTTTGACCCCTCTTCCTCCCCCTTCCCTGATGGATGCCTCAGGTCTGTGGTCAGCTTGCAAGTTTTGTCTTCTTTTTTTCCCCCTGATGTTTTGTTTGGGTTCTCTATCTTCTGCATGTAAGTGAAACTATCCATCATTTAATTTTTTTTCCTCCCAAGTTGTTTTTTTTTTTTTAGGATTTATTTATTTATGCATATAAGAACTGGGGTGTAGGCCAGAGGTGTGTGTGTGGGGGGGGTGAGAGGATTCACCAGAGATAGAGTGGGGAGCAGAAGAGGTCTATCTACTGAAATACACTGCTGAGGGGAGCAGCGAGTAAGACGGGAGCAGTCTGCCACACCATGTGGGTTGTTTCCTTGGCTGGGGATTGAACTCATATTGCAGTGGCTGGTGATAGCTTGATGGTACTATGTCTTTAACCCCTGTGCCACCAGGGAGTGCCTTCTCTTGACTTGTTTTGCTTAGCATAATCTTTCCCAGTTCTATCCATGTTGCTACAAATGGCATGAGTTTATTTTTTTGATTGCTGAGTAGTATTCCATTGTGTATATATACCACATCTTCTTGATTTCTTTCATCTGTCTTGGGCAATTTGTGTTGTTTTAATATCTTAGCTATTGTAAATAGTGCTATAATAAACATAGGAGTGCAGGTTTCCTTTCAAATTTATATATATTTAATTTTTGTCCTTAAAAAATGTGTTATTTTCTGTCCTCTGGACAGTGCCTCAAATACCAGCAGGAAGACTCAAATACTTTCACATTAGATTAGCATTTTATCAAAGACAGAGGACATCACTACATGTCGTCTCATTTGCTTCCATGACAGCTCTGAGGAAGTGATAGGTTAGGATGGGGAAAACTTGGTTTTTTGGCCCAGAATCCCAGGAGAAAACCCTGGGATTATATACTTCTGGCTGAAACTGTCTCAGTCAGTTTCCTCTTTGTAAACTGGGGATAATAAGTCTCTCATAGGAACAGGATAGGATCTGCTGTTTTGGTGGCCCAGACAAGTTAATGCATATGAAGGCACTCAAAGTTACAGGCCACTGTTGCTGGCTGTTTTGGAGAGGAAAACATAGCAGTTCAGAGAGGTTAAGGGACCTCATTCAGGTGACACAGCTAGTCAGTTAGTTTAGAAGCTGAGCCACTTCACAATTCCAGGTATCTGACTCCAAATCCAGGGTTCTTTTCACATTGTGCCTTCAGAAGCTGTAAAGGCACAGCTGCTCTCAAGCAGCTGTTTGATTTTGGAATGCATGTTTTTTTTTGTGGGACCCTCGCCAGCGGCCTGGGAACGAACCGGCGGCAGCCTCACAACCCAGCGCTCAACCGCTGCGCCACCAGGGGTGGCCTTGGAATGCATGTTTTTAATTTTTTTTTTTTTTTGTGATGGCCTTCCTTTCCTCATGGTGTCTGGCTCCTGTGGGCATTAGATGAGTTGTCATTTCCTGAATTTGCAGTGATCCTGAGAGGGAAAACAGTGCTGAGGTATTCAGGGGGCACCCGGGGTCAGATGTTTGCCTATGGAGTCTCTGAGTGGTTTCATGGATGCACGGGTCAGGCCTGAGGCCAGAGAGGGGTCAGAAAGGACACTAGCACAGCTTAGCTGGGGGCATGAGGCCACCTCACAGCCAGTCTCTAGTGGCATATGTGAAACAGGGGAGGGATGAGGGTGACCCTGTCAGGGTCACCTCAGTGCAGTCTTGGAGGTCAGGGCTGGTTCTCTGTGGAGAATAAATCCAGCATTTCTAGGATATATTGAAAGCCTGGCTCCCTACAACCATTAATACCCTAAAAGAACCCCAAACATCCTGCTTCAGACCCACCTCTGTCCCTGTTGCTCTTATCAAAAGAACAAAAGGAAAAGTAACTCATACCTGTATACCATTCTTCTGCTAAGTAGGCTTTTGAGACTTTATTTTTATTTTCTTTTGGAATGGGAAGGCTGTTCATTTGTTCACTTAACATGCCTTGTCCCCAGGTTTCCTTTGACCAAGCCCTCTCTCCTGATAGCATTTCGCCATGCTGTGTGGGAGGGACCCTTCTGTCATCCTCCTGACTGGCACCCAGTGGGCCACATTGTCTAGGAGACTTGGCTGTAATGTCTCAGCTCAAGAGGCTGCTGGGGGGAGGTGCAGAGCTGGATCCCAGCAAGCAGGATGGGCTTGGGTCCCTCCAGGGCCCTGACTTTGCCACACCTGCCACTGCGCAGCTAAATGAGAAACGCTGGAATTTCATCTTGCTGATTCTACCTACCTGTCTTTCTAGTGGGCAGTCAACTCTAGAGATCAGGGGCCTTGTCTGTTTTAACATCCAGATATTAAATGAATTTTACTGACTTTGTGCCCCTTACTTGCCCATCACCGTGGGGAGAAAGTGGGCTCTTCCATCTCAGGTGCTCAGGGAGTTCTGACTATCAGCAGAGAGAGGCTCCTCATGGTGACCCCTCCCTGGACCAGAGCCATATTGTCCCCCTTGGGGAGAGGACCTAGTTCTCCAGGTCCTGGACTTAGATAGCTCCACTTTTCATCTGGACCTCTACCCTCTCTTGGCTTCCCTGCAGCTCTGTCAGGTGTCAGGTCATGTCTGGAAGGCACCTGTCTGCCTTCCTGCCCATCGTTTCTCTCTTTGCTTCTCTTCCTTCTGGTCTCCTTTCTAGCTCCCTGAGCGTCTGCCCCCACTCCACACTTTCCAGCTTTAAACTGTGAGAAAGACCTGAAAGATTCTTAAAGAGGCAAGTCCAGGACCTCCCCTGGTGGCACAGCGGTTGAGCACTGGGCTGCGAAGCTGCCTGCAGCCTCTGCAGCACGGGTTTGTTCCCCGGCTGCCTGCCGGCGAGGGTCCCACATGGTGCGCAGACCTCTCCTGCAGCACCCGCTGGTCCCCTCAGCAGTGTACTTCGTCAGTCTGCCTGTTCTGCTTCCCGCTCTGGCTCTGGTGAATTCTCTCACCCTCCTGCGCTTCTGCTGTACCCAGTGCATGTATAAATAAATAAATAAATCTTTAAAATAAAAAAAAAAAAAGAGGCAATTCCAAACTGGAAGGACAATGCACATAACCGTGGGTGGGGTACCCCGCCAAGTCTAAAAAGTGTTCTTCATTCTTCCAAGCAGCCCCATGCGCTCACTGCTCCCGGGGCGCGCGGCAGCTGGGCACGTGGCGGCCTGAGCCTGTGCGGGCTCAGGTTTTTACCTCAACCGCCTAGACCTGAGACTTCAGCATTGGGGCTGGGTTCGGCTCAAGTAGCCCGACAGAGCTGAAGGGGTGGGAAGTGGACGCGCATCAGTAGTTTTTACAGAAGACCCATTTCTCAGCTCCCCTGGGGTGGCCTAGGTCCCAGCACCAGGCCCCCCTGGTGATCCTGACACGCACCAGGGTTGAGAAGCACTGCCCGAGCCGCTCCTCTCTGCCGAGGGGTCATGTGGATGACACCGAGTCTGATTTACAGCCGTATTGAGAGGCGAGCTGTTTATATCTTGAGGATTTATTGTGGTGATTCAGTGAAGAGTGATGGCCACTAAAAATTACTGCCGGTGTGTAATAGAGGAAGAAAACTTGGTTGGTGGTTGGTATATAAACCCTTGTCAGGCAAGGCTGTGGTTGAGTTTATTTATGTTGCTCTTATCACCAGCAATTAGCCCCAAACGTGGCTCGATAAGTGCCCGAGTACAGCTCTGTAATAACTGCAAGAATATTTTACAAAATGACAGTGATACCATGTGCTCCGTGGAGCCATCTTGGGAGCGCAGCAAATCTCCCTGGACATTCCTGAAGGCCTGTAAGCTGCAGACAAATGCCTATTGATCGGTGTTAACTCTTCCCTTCTCTCTTTTTATGTGGCACTTCATGTTTGAATGTTGAGAAATTGCACAAACCCTGTGGTCTTACAACCTGCGGCAGCGTTCATTAGCCTTTGTGAATCTCTCTGACTAGAGTGTAAACTGGAACAGTGTCTGTAGTAGATGCTCAATAAATACTTGGTCTCCGGATGACTGCATTTCCTCAAAGTTACACAGCAGGCAAATAGCAATGTTAGTCTAGCTCTACCACCACTATTACCTTTTCTTCAACTCTTCAACTCCTGAAAAGCAAGGAATCATGTGGTTAGTAACTCACCATATGTATTTGCTATCAGCATGTGTGGCAGAGGCTTCAGGGAGTAAAGAGCAGTGCTGTGCAGGGTGATGATGAGGTGTACCTGAGAGGATTTCCTTCCTGTCCACTCTGAGGTGACTTCTTTTTAGCACCTTTGGATCAGGGCAACAAGCACGGGGATCCCCCTGCAGCCCCAGTGTCCTGGGAGGACGGAGAGAAGCACATGAGACCAGGGTCTGTCTAAGGACGGAAGAGATTGGGTGTGTGGGACTGAGGCCCTGGGAAGCATCTTCATCCAGGACAGGGAGAGGTCCTAGGGTTCAATTCCCCACAATGGCCACATGTGGATTAAGATGTGGTCTTTTTTGGAAAGGGGTTATCTGGGGAGAGTTAATTTTGGATTTCACTTTACATTTATTTTTAAAGTGGAATATTTCTCCAGCATTGGTGACAGTGGCCTAGAAAAGCCAGTTAGTCACCATCTGACATCTTCCCCTCTGTGGGTGTTGCTGCCCCTGCTTCTTTCCCACCTGATGTCTGAGGGGCTGATTTCAGTCCTCTCTCTCTCTCTCTCTCTGAGGCTATTTCACTTGCAAACAGGACTGTGGAGAACCTGCAGGGTCTGAAGCAGCCTCCTCCTTTGTTATGATCCTCAGGTATTGGGAGTGGGATGGGCAGGTTTGAAGGGGTGGCAGGCTGCTCTTTGCTTCTCCTTGAAGGAGGTAATGGCATCCAGGTGAGGCCTGTCTCTGCCAAGTCCAAGTGTGTAAGACTAGCTCCAGCCTTCCTTCCCCTGCAGTCTTTTTGTTCTTTACTTTTGCTCTGTATTTTCTTCTGGGAGTAAAAGAAAAATAACCCTATGCCTGGAATTAAAAAACAGACCTGATTTCTCTTAAGGGACCAAAAATGTGTGGAACACCTCATTCCCCTTCCCCCAGGGTTCTCTCCGGTTCCACTGGGGAACAGGGAAACCCTGGAGCCTCTGTGCTGTGAGGTGGGAGGGAGGAGGAGGCACTGGCAGAGAATAGTAAAGGTCTTGCTGACCACATGTTTAGTTGAAAGGTGGAGTGAAGGGCTGAACCTGGCCTGGAGTGATGTGGGGCATTTACTCACTGTAGGCTTCGCTGTAGCCAACTCGGACTCCTGCTGGATCGCCACCCTCCCCTCCCCCACTAGCTGTAATTAGCCCAATAGGGACAACTCACAGGGACTACCAGGAGGTGGGCAGCAGCTGGAGGCAGGTGAGCTCAGGAGGAGCAGTTGCAGTTGGGTGCAGGAGTGAGGTGTGTGCTCTTTCCCAGTAAGGAGTGCAAAGGCTTTGAGCCTTGGGTTTCCCGAAGCCTCTGGGATGGTCACACATGGAAAGCACCACCCTGTTGGTGCCCACACTCACCCACTTGCTCCTGCCCCCTCACCCAGCCCCGTTCTTCTCAGGTGTGAGTAATCAGATAGTCTCTGAGAAAGGTGTCTCCATCCATGTTCATGTGAACTATGACCCTTTGGACACCTGGAGTGAAAAGCCTGGGGAGCTGCCTGAGTGGCAGATGTTGAGGTGGGGGCAGGTGCCTTTATGTCCTTCTGCTGATTTTTTCATCTAAGGCTGGGGAGAAGCTGAGCACAGACACTCAGAGTGGGAGGGGGGACTCCTCCTTTTCCCCAGCTTCCCTCTGGATTTGCAGCCTCCTGACAGCCTGGTGTGGGG
This sequence comes from Talpa europaea, assembly GCF_964194135.1. Lineage (NCBI taxonomy): Eukaryota > Metazoa > Chordata > Mammalia > Eulipotyphla > Talpidae > Talpa > Talpa europaea. The sequence goes on along the minus strand of NC_140070.1, from coordinate 103,644,634 downwards.
CGGGCTTCCTTTTGGAAGAGCATCTCCACTACCAGCCTTTTGCCACTACCAGTCTTTCCACCTTCCAGCCTTTGCCACTCTCCTTATGAACCTGTAGGGCCCTGGGCACAGAGAGGAGAGAGGAGGCTTTATCCTTCCCCTCGGGGAATGTGCAGTCAGTTGGAAATCTACCTTTTGAGAACCCAACCTAGAGAAAGAGCAGCACTACCAATTCTTCCCATTTGTCATGCTCTGACCACGTGCCAGGCACAGCACTGAGCACTTAGTGACTTATTTGACCTCCGTGATCTCCCATAAGGTAGGTATTCCTTTTTATTTGTTTGTTTTTGGATAAGAACATTTTATAGATAAAAAATTGAGGCCCAAAGAAGCTAAGTGACATGCTTAAGGTCGCACAGTTAGAAAGTGGTACTATGTGGGGCTCTCATGTTTATTAGCCACTATTCCAGCAGCTCCCTAACTTGTATGGGCAACAATCCCTGAGGAAGTCTATTTAAAAATAAGGCCCCTGGATCCCTTGTCAACACAGTGTGATCCAGTAAGTCTGGGGTAGAGCCCAGGAATCTTCATCTTAGACACCCCTAAATTTGAGGCACCCCCAAATTTGAGGTGCCCAAGGGGCTCTGTTCTACATGACAGCACCGTTTCCAGGCAGAGAAAGGATTGAGACAGATCAGGTTCCCCTTCCCCAAAGTGGTGACCCCTTGTGGATTTGGCCGTTTCTGTGTCACCCTCCCCAGGAGGTAAGCTGGGAAGGCAGAATGTGACCTGAGGCTGGGGCAGGGGGTGGGGAGGTGGGGCTTTCTGCTGAGCCTGTGCCTGGTCCGTTCTCAGAGGGCAGAGCTGGCAGACTTTTGGAGGAGACAAGGGGGTGGAGATGGGGAGACTCTAATCTGAGGGCAGGAGCTAGGGATTGGCCTAGTAGCAGAACATATGTCAACAGCCAGAGAGAGGAGGTGACAAAGGGATTTGCAGGTGACTGCAGGGACACTGGCTGTGATGCTGCAGTGTAATAACCACAGGCGCAGCAGCCCTGATAGGGAGATGTCGCCTCTGCCTCGGTTTCTTCTGTACAACACAGATCCGATGCTCTCCAAAGGGGGCACTGGGGCCAAGAAAGAAAGCATGTCACTCCAGAGACCTGGGGAGGGAGTGTGTGGGGACAAAAGTAATATAGGACATGCTCACATTGTCAATAGGTCCTTGGAAAGGGAATTTAAGCGAAACAATGTAAAACAAAACCGTTTCTTGAATAATGTCACTTTGTTTAGTGTCAGCTGGGATTTTGTTTTGTTTTTATCAGTGTTATAATAAAACAACTTGAACAGAATGATGTTATTTGAGGACCTGCTGTGCAGTCTTGGGCGGGGACCGAGAGTCACAACCAATCAATGCGTACTTCTCAGACATTGCTTTCCTGTCAAACACGGGTCCTGGGTCCCCGGCCCTTGATCCTCCTGGGGAGAATCCATGTGCCGTCTTCCCCTTGAACTCAGCATATCCCAAACCAAAATTCACCATCACCCCTCAAGTGACTTCCCGCTTGGCAGTGCCAGTTCTCTCTGTCTGGGTACTGTTGTCGAACTGAATTATTTAACAGATACCTCCCATGTGCTAGGCACTGGGCAACAGAGCTGAATACACTGCAGATCCTGCCCTCAAGAGCAAACCTGTAAATGGTGCCTCCTATATGCCACCTTCCATTCTAGGTGCTTAATTGTATTAACCCCAGATCAGCCCTGTGGGGGATACACTGCTCTTGTCATCCCCATGTTGCAGATGAGAATTTTGAGGCATGGCTGAGTGGCAGGTATTGGGGGGTGGCAGCAGGTGCCTTTGTGTCCTTCTGTTATCTGTTATCTATCTAACCAGTTAGACTGTTAGACTGTTATCTATCTAACCAGTCAGGTTAGATAACTTGCCCAAGTCATCCTACAATGACCCAGGCAGCTTGGCTCCATCTGGGATCTTACCTCCCAAGTCCACTGGCCAGGCTCTCAGGCCTGGAGGGCACCCGGACACCTGCATTCAGCAGCAGAGACAAAGCATGCCTGGGGAGGGCATGGGAAGAAATGCGTCCCAGGACTTGCGAGTAGCTGGGACCAAGTTGACAAGAGTATGGATTTCTGGGTCAAAGTGGTTGGTTTGGGGGAAGGCAGAAGAGGTCTCTAGAAGGGTTTGATGCAGGAGAGAGAGTGGCCACAGCATTATCTGTATTTAGGAAGGTGGCTATAGTTTCTGTGAGCGGAGCTGTAGGGAGGAGCCTCCGGGAGGGGGAGATTGCCGAGTTGGTGCCGAGTGGGGGTTTGGGGAGGCTGCTGTCATTGTTTGTGAGGCTGGAGAAAGAGAGTGGGGAGGCTTGAAGGTTGGGGCTTTCAGACAAGGGGGAGAGTCACAGGAGCAGTCGGACCTTTCCCTGTTTGTTTCTTGCTTTGTTTACCAGCGGTGCCAAACCCGCCTCCTCATGCCCCCAACCAGGAGAGCAACTCCCCAGCCTCCAGGGAGCTAGATGGCAGGGATGTGTGTTCACTGCTGGATTCCTGCACCTACACAGTTCACATCCCAGCTCTGCTGCATCCCAGCTGTGTCTCCTTGGCAGGCAACTTGCCCTTTCTGAGCCTAAGTGTTCTTCTCCATAAAATGGAATGTGAAAAGAATTGTTCCCCCTGAGGGTTGTAGTGGACACCGCAGTGGTGTCTGCAGAGCACTCAGCGCAGGGACTGCTGAGTAAAACACCTCCACAAACGCCCCATGGTATGTCCCACTGGGCATCATTTGTGCTTTTAAATCCCCACACGTTATAGGAGAGCCTGGAGTTTGTCTCCAATGCCTGTGTCTGACTGGCAGTAAACAGGGTAGAAGATTACAGTACCTCCCCAAAAAAGGCTGAGTGGAAGAAGAATCAGATCCTGGATTTTGTACCCCAGCCCTGCTTTATCCTTAACCTGGCTGGTGGCCACCAAGTAACCAGCAAAACCTCCATCAGCCAGGCTGCCTCCAGAACCCACTGGGACCAGTCAGGGAGCTGGGCCAGGACTTGGCCTTTGAATGGACTGAACCTGGCAATGGACTGAACCAGCGCCCCCTGAATTTGGGGACTGCTGAATGGTCAGGCCTGTGACCAACATCCCCTCTGAGAACTGGATTAGAGAGGCTGACAGATAAACTGAGGATGGTTTTGAAAGGGTTAGAGCCCCTGCGGAAGAGGGGGACACATCTGCTTCTCCCAGATGTGCTTCCTTCTGCAATTTCATTAAAGACAGGCACACATGCAGCAAAGGATAACAAAACCACCCGTCGACCACCAGAGGCCTCAGTCTGGCAAAGCACTGAGTTGTGTGGCCTGTTGAAGAGAAGGCCTGAGAGCAGTCACAGGAACCTCTTGAGGCCCCAGGATGAAGAACAGCTGGAGCACTGAGTCAAATCCTTCCTCCCCGAGTGAGTGTCTAGGTGGGGCAGGACCCATGCCCAAGGCAAGAGATTGTGATAATGTCCAGAACACTCCCCTGGATGGTTGGACATTTGGGGCTGGACACAGGGCCGGCCAGCTGGGTGGATGGTTGGAAGACTGCTGGGAAGAGGCCTGTCGGATTCCTGCCCGTTCATAACCTTGTGTGCCCCAGACTGGGCCCCTTCTCTCCAGTACTCAGTTACCCTCAGCGAGAGGCCCCTCCTAGGGCTGGGGCTGTGTGCAGGATGCCTGGGGAGGGGCTGTGCCAGTGCCAGAAACCACAACAGACCCTGACCCTGGCTCATGGAGGCGGTCTTGAAACGGACCTTTTTTTCTTTTTGGCTAAATTAACATTTGGCATTTCAGGGTGCTGGCCCCACGCCCAGCCACTCTGGCCTTCTGCCTGTCAGCTCCTTTGAGGCTATTTTTGCCATTCACTTATTTATTAACTATTATTGCTCCCCAGGACAGATGGGCACACACACACACACACACTGACATGCGCGTACACACATACACACACCTTCACACCCTTCCACCTGGAGCCCATTGCAAAAAGGCCCAGTGCAAAAAGCCCATTTGCACCCGCCAGACTGAACGTGGAGTACAAAAAGGGAGAAATGACCAAAAGGATGGTCCCCGAGTCGGAGTGGGTGGTGGGAGGCAGCTACTTCCTTACTTCTCATTCCCCAGAAAGACCCCCCCCCACCCTACTACACCCTCCAAGGCATCTCTGCTGCTGAGCTGCTGTTCGTGCTCCTGCAGAGGATTTCAGTCCTAGGAAGGGCTCCTGCATGAGAGGAATGTGGATTCTCCCTGAACCATCTTTCTAGAGAAATCAGTGGGGGGCTTGAGAGAACTAGGTGCCCTTTTGCTAGGACACAGGACAGCACTCTCTCCTCCCACAGGAAGCCCAAGGCCCTGCTTCTCTGCCCAGAACCACTAAACCTCCATCTTTTAGAGGACAACCAGCTTCTGCCTCCAGAGAGCTCCCAGCCCCAGTGGGGACAGACTCAGGCTCTGGTCAGGAGATGAACATCCCTTGACCCCAATAGGAGAGCAAAAGTCTCAGAAGAAACAGGCTGAGCTGAGGGGCAGCATGCACACAACGCTGTCACCATCTGAGCCTTCTCATAGCAGGTTGCTGGCAGTGCAGCAGATGCCAGCCCTCTGGCCACAGGGACCCATGAGCCCTCCTGTGTGCAGGGCCCTGGGTGCAAGGGTATTGGAGTGACCTGCAGTGACCTCCACCTTTGTTTCTAGTCTCCTCATCTTAGGGCCAGCCCATCTGCTCTGGGGCTGGGGCCCCAGGCCGTGTTCCCCTCACCGGCCTTGTCACCTGGGCCCTGAAGGCCAATCTGGGACCACAGGGAGAACAGAGTGAGCAGCAGGGAATTTCCACCTTAGGGTATCCGAGCCTTAGTTTGTGCATATGAGAAATGGGAAAGCTGCTCCGGCCACCTCCCAGGCAGTGAGGGGAGGTGGGGCTGGGCTGGGTGGTGCCCATAGGTGATGGTGACCAGGCCTGAGTCCTGGAATGGCTCCTGACTTCCCCCCACTCATTGGCCAGTCCCACCCTTTCCATCTTAGGACTGTCTACTTTCCTGATCCCCCAGGGCCTTCTTCTCTGCCCCAGGAAGACAATGCACTCCCAGACTGAATGCTGAACCGCAGAGGGATTGCCCACTGCTCGCGGGTCCTGTGGGGCCTTTCTGCCTCGAGGCCCCTTGCCAGCCCTTTTTGGATTGATGACATGGAACTCCTTGAGGGCAGGGGGCTTACCCATCCCATCAACCTGGATGTTGGGGGCAGGATCTGCATCTTCCCCCTCAGGCTCTTCAGGACAAGCGACAATGTCTCTCCCATCAGACTGGGAGCTCCCTGAAGAAAGGATTGGGCCCCTTTCCTCCTCCCCTCACCAGAACCCAGTTTCTCCTGTGGGATGATGCAAAGGTGCTCAGTCCTGGGCAGCTGGCAAAAGGGTGGGACACTGGAGGCCCTGTGGCTACAGCGGGGGATTCAGGAAGGGAGAAACTTCCCACCTCCCCATGGGAAGACAGGACCAAGAATTACATCCCTTTAATCTACTTCCCCTTCTCCCCAGGGGTGGGGTAGATATGGGTTTTATAACTAGGGTGGGAGTGTGGGGGTCAGGATTTCACAAGCCTGATCGTAGTTGAGAGCTAAGGTTTGTGTGAAGTTCAGGGTGTGGGTCAGGGAGGAGGTGGGTGCAGGTGTGCGCTGGGTGAGTGGTTAGGACTCCAGACTAAGTGTGCACTTGAGCACTGCTGCTTCTGAGCGAGGGCTAAAGTAGCCCCTAAACTATCCTGTTTCATCCCTTTGAGGTTAGCACTGATGTTCCTCCCCAGGAAGGACAGTTGGGAACTTGTCCTCTCTGCTCTGTGTGTCCCTGCTGGGCTCCTGTCAGAATATGATAAATTCTGTACTGGAGAAATGGCTTTCTTATTAATTTGTGTCCTGTGCCCTCTTTGAGTATGGCCACAGCCCCTGGGCTCTCCTGGAGCCATCTTGTATCTAAGGGCTCCCGACGATGAGAAGGGACACCAAGCCTGCTACTGGTGGGCCCCATCTGGAATCCATTGTTATAAGGTCTGAGGAGAGGCAGGTGCTTATAGCCAGGGGTTCTGTGGGCGTGAGTGAAGGGGATTTGCAGTCCCCCAGTCACGAGCTGAGCTCACTGCTTCTGTCCTGTGGTCGTGACTCAGTGGCCCTCAGTGGTTTAATGCCAAGCACTTGGGCTTTGCAGTCAGGCTGTTCTGGATTTGAAACCCAGCTCTGCCATCTGCCTGTGTACAAGTGCCATGGAGGAATGATCACAATTGTCTGACCCTCAGTGCTCCCACCCAGTCGCACAGGGCTATTGCTCGTCACTCCACAGTACAGTTTCCAGGCTTGCATAAGAGTGTGTGTAAAACACCTAGCCCTTCCTCGCTGCCCGTGGAATCCCACGGGAAGGAGGTAAGTCGACTTAATGTCTAGCTCAGTGGCCTGCTGTGACCCTGTGTACTTTAACACAAGAGATGCTCATCTAAACCTAGACTCAGCTTGTGCGCTTTGCCTAGAGAAGGGGGGGCATGTGGCAGTGTTAGGAGTGTGCAGAACTCTTCTAGGGCCCCTTTCTGTCCAGCAGGAAGCTGCTAGTCCCAGGGTCTGCACAGTATCCTGCCTCCCAGTAAGGACTGCATTATCATGAGCTAATGTCTGTGCTGTCCCCGGAGTGGCTGGGGAAGAAACACGGAGTAATATGATTACTACAACAGTAATAATAACAACAACAACACCAACAAGCACATACAATTATGGAGAAGGCTGACTCGAGGGCCTGGCTCCAGGCCAAGACTGTGGTTAGTGCACCAGGGACAGCCGTGGGGCTTGAAGCCAGTAGTTTCAGGCATTTCATGCACAAACTTCTCTCCCATAATCTTCCCCATTAAATAAAATTAAGTAAAAAGCCTCTGGACAAATCATAAAGTCCCTTCCACTATAATGCAGCAGTTGGGTTGGATGTGGTAGGGTCTTATACCCACTGGGGAGGGCTGGCAGAGAAGGTCCCAGAAATGGAGGCAGTGGGCGCCTTCTGCCCTCTGTGCTCCCTGTCTCCTGCTCTTCACTCACTCTCCCAGGCAGCACCCACTGTAGTCCTGTCCCGCCCTTGGGTGGTGACTAGAACCAGGGTGCGAGGGGCAGTTGCCCTGTGAGAACTTCATGGCTCAATCTGATGGCCGGAGTGGACCTCACCCAGGTCCTGATTAGAATGAGCTGTCACAGCGAGATAATATCTGGGCTGTTGAGAACTGGCACAGATGTTCATTCACACCGTGTGATATAATTATTATACAGTACAGTGGCTAGGGACCACCTGGGTTTGAACTCTGTCATTCACAAGCTGTGTGACCTTGGGTAAGTCCCTTAACTTCTCTGGGTCTCAGCTCTCTCCTGGGGAAGTAGAGATAATAAAAGTAACCTCCCTCAGTAGTGTTATTATCTGTGCTTATATTATAACATTGTGTGCTACTTGGGTTAAGTCCTAGAACTCCAGTTGTTTTGTAGTTATTATTTCAGTAGGAACAATAATGGTACTTTTAGCAACTCCCTCTCTTGGGGCCTGGTATAGGTGGAATTGTATCTTCCAAAAAGATGTTGAAATTTTAACCCATAGCACTTGTGACCTTATTTGGAAATGGGGTCTTTCGCAGATAATCATGTTTGATGAGGCCCTGGGGAGGGGGGGCAGGGGTAATTCACTGTGACTGGTGTCCTTATTAAAAAAATAATAGAGGGGCCCTCTCTGGTGGCGCAGGGCTTAAAGACAGCGTCATCAAGCTATCGCCAGCCTCAAGAGCACCCAACATGGCTCAGCAGACCCCTCCTGTGTCGCCCGCTGCTCCCCTCAGCAGTGTATTTCAGTCAGTCTGCCTGTTCTACTCCCCACTCTGTCTCTGTTGAATCCTCTGACCCCCTGCACCTCTGGCCTACACCCCAGTTCTTCCATGCATAAATAAATAAATCTTTAAAAAAAAAAAAAAAAGAGCTATTTGGGCCCAGAGATAGACATGCCCTGAGGGACCATGGCCTGAAGACACAGGGGAAGTGCCAGCTACAAACTAAGGAACACCTGGAGGGACTGAGCAGGCTGTGGGCTGGGGCCTGCTGTCAGACCTGGGCTGCCCTTGGCTCTCTGGCATCTGTCTCAGATTGTCCAGGCTCTTGACCTTGCAGGTAAATGGGACCAATTGTTGGAATGGGGCATAGAGAGTTCACTCCTCACCTCCCACCCCTCCTTCCTGCCCCTGGCCTCTGCTTCCTGGGGCGCTTCCTACCTTACTTGCACTCTAAGTAGGAGGTGTGGAACTAATAAATCCCTGCTCAGGCCAAGGTGAGGTTTTGCCCTAACCATCTCTGTACCTCTCCTCCCTGGTGTCCTGGAGCCTTCGCTCTGATCTCTAGGTGGGAATGGTGTGCCTGTCTGGGGTTTATCTGTGTGTCTAGAGAACACCCATCAATAAACTGCTGTGGGCAGTGACTCTGACTCATAAACGTGCCATCGTTCTGCACTGGACAGAGGAGACCCGACCCTGGGTGGGTGATGCTAGCCCTGGCGCAGAGCACCTTGGCAGCCGCCCTGACTTCTCCCTCTGAAGAACAGGTTGTTCAGTGTCATTTGAGGGGACAGAGAGGTGCGGAGCGCCTCTGTATGCATGGCCTGGCTTCCAGATTTCTGGCCTCTTCAAAATCAGGAGCTTGGACGTTTGAGCTGTCCATCTCCAGCACTCAGTGAAGTGGACATCTGTTGCTTCAATGAGGGAAGGGCAATGCCTAGCACACACAAATATTTGTTCAGTTAGAAAATTGCAAGGACTTAAGGCAGTATCCTCTCTGGGAACCTGGCTGTCCAGGGCCTGAGGGAGCAGGCCTGCCTGGACTGGTCATTAGGCAATTATTCCCCTCACTTCCCTGTTGGGGAGCCTGGGAAGACGGATGAGGAGGAGAGGATGGGGAGGAAGTGGACTTTTATTTTTCTCTCCCTTTTTTTCCTTGGAAATGCAGATATACTTGTGGCCTTTTATGCTTCCTACCCTAGAACATGCCTGGTTGTAAGAGGTGTAGGAGGGGCCCTGTGCCTATGGAGGCACTTCAGCCAGACACTTCAGGTCTGCCTGTTAAGTCAGATGGACCTGCAGTGCACTTTGGGTTTCAGCTCTAAGGAGGAGAATGTACTGGTCAACTTAGGATTCTCACAATTCTAGAGGCTAGAAGTCCAAGATCAAGGTGCCAATGGATTCTGGTTTTTCTGTGTTCTCTTCCTGGCCCACAGATCGCCACTTTTCACTTTGCCTTTTCTCTGCACATGAACTTGGAAAGAAAGAGCACTCTGGTGTTTCCTCTCGTAAGGGCACCAGTCCTGTTGGATGAGGGTCCTATCCTTATGACCTCACTTAACTGATTGGGGTTCCGTCTTCAAATACAGTCACATTTTGGGGGGCATCAATCTATGAATTTTGGGAGACAATTTAGTTCATAACAATGTGAATGAAAGTCATGGATTGGTGGGGTGCCCTCACTGTGGGCATGACAGGAATGGTAGGAAATTTGCTCATAATCTCGATTTCTCTAGTAATTCCCAACTTACTCTCATCAGTAGATTCTTGGAAACTGGGGCTCTGGCTGAAATGGCTTGCAATGAAAGCAGGTCCCCCAATAAAGTTTCACTCAACTTCCACTGGGTTTTCCCCCCTGCTCATCCGCCCTTATAACGAAACAAGGTTGCTCCAGGACCTGCTGTGCATGTTTCTGTGACAGAATCATCACATTCCATCACTTACCTCTGATGAGGGGGCAGAGTCTGAATGTCCCTTATGCCTTAGGGCTGACTCACCTCCTTCCCAATCAAATCAGGGACAGGGAGGGGCCTCTGGGAGGTGGGCTCGGCTGCCTCTCTGTTGGGCAGCCTGGTGTCTTCCTCAACCCAGTTGGACACAGTGTCATGGTTATAAAACTTCCAGAGAAGGGGATTTTGCCTAAGCCCCTTTGGGGGAGGTTCTGAAGGACTTCCTGAGGTATGCATTCTTAGAAAAAGGGCTATTGGGTTAGAGGTCACCTGTCCAGCCAGACAGCAGGTCCTGGTGGAGAATGCCACTGTCTGCAGACTACCACCATGGCTTCTGGCCCCTCCATCTTTATCTTCCTGGCCCTCATCTCCCTTTCTCCAACTGTGCCCCCTTACTGCCCCACACCTGCATTATAAATCCCTACTCCTGGGTGGGTCCTTGTCTTGGATTTTTTTTTTTAAGATTTATTTATTTATTTAAGGGGTACAGGCCAGAGTTGGGAGGGTGTTAGAGGATTCACCAGAGACAGAGCGGGGAACAGAACAGGCAGATTGACTGAAATACACTGCTGAGGGGAGCAGCGGGCGAGACAGCAGAGGTCTGCTGTGCCATTGTTAGGGTGTATCGGGGTTGCTCTACAACACCATGTGGGTATCTCCTTGGCCAGGGATCGAACTCGTGCTGCAGTGGCTTCGGATAGCTTCATAGTGCTGAGACTTAACCCCTTGCACCACCAGGAAGGCCCTGGATTTTTTAATATGAGACATTTCAGGTAAGAGAAATGAGCTCCCACAGGCCCATCACTTAGATTCAACAATTGTCATCATTTTTACCACATTTATTTCATTCCTTTTTTCCTTTTATCCTTTTGCTGAAGTATAACGGAGCAAATTCCAACCATCATATCAATTTCCTTCTAGACACTTTGTATGTATTTCTGAAGAAATGCCCAAATTTGATCTCTGCCTCTCTGTGCCCTTCCCAGGTCAGCCAGCAAAGCCCTGTTTCTTGCTGTGAATGTCCCCCAAGGGTGTGGTATTGGGTAAAAGAAAGGAAAGCAATGTAGTAAGAAGGTGCATTCTATTAAATCCAGAGGCCTGGGTTTTGTAATTAAACCGCATTCTCCCCGGGTAGAGCTCCTCCCCAAGGCCACATAGGCCCTGTGGGACATGCCAGCCCCTCTCTCTGGTTGCTGGAAAAGTAATCATTTTCTAAACAGTCCCGCAGACATAGAAGAGAGGCTCATTAGTCCTCCCAGGGGCTGGCGTCACCCCTGGGAGGACAAGTAGCCCAGCTTGGAGAGAATCTGGGTCATTTCATCTTGTGCCATGAAGCCCGCCCTAGGGCTCAGCTAAGACACGCTCTGACCAGCAAGACCGCAGGCACGCTGGCACCCGGATGCCCTCGCCCCGGCCTGGCGTGGAGGTGTCCTTGTCCATGGTGGGGCTGGGGGAGAGGCTGGCATAGGACTCTGACCAAGGCCGGTTCCACCCTGTCCCTGGTCCCCTGCTGAGCCAAGGAAGTTTAATGATTCTGTCTCATTCCTTTCTAACAAATGAATTTCTCTCCCTCCCTTGGCAACCTAAGCTGTGTTTACAGAAAATATCAGTCTAGAATAAACAGTTCCTGTCAGACCGGAGGGCCAGTGGGGACCGTGGGAGAACCTGTGGGTCTTTTCCCTGGTGACTGGGAGGGGACTGAGGGTCCTTCTGTGGCTTTTGAGGCTCCTTTGCTCTTCTGTCAGAGGTCCCATGGGCTGGTGGAAGCTTTGGAGTGAGACAGCCTCACATTCAAATCCTGCTTTTGACCTTGACAGCCTGGGCAGTCTTGGACAGTTACTTAGCCTTGAGGGTCCTTAGCTTCCTTATCTGTGAATTCTCAGAAGGGCTTCTTCAGAGATGAGTCAGGTCATGCCCTAAGCTCAGTACTGGTCCTCAGAAATATTGTTTTCTCTTTCCCCTAGGTTGGAGCTGCCATGTTCTTGTCACATTCAGTATTGGGCATAGGGAATCATTCATCAAAGAAATCATTGGTTAAAAAAATAGAAATCGGTCTTCCCTGGTGGAGCAAGGGGTTGAGCACCGCACTATGAAGCAATCTGCAGCTTCTGCCGCATGAGTTCGCTCCCTGGCCGGCCAGGGAGCCTCCCATATAGCTAAGCAGACCTCTCCTGTCTCGCCTGCTGCTCCCCTCAGCAGTGTATTTCAGTCAGTCTGCCTGTTCTGTTCCCCGCTCTGTCTCTGGTGAATCTTCTCACCACCCCCAACCCCCGCACTGCATCTCTGGCCTATGCCCCAGCTCTTGTATGCATAAATAGATAAATCTTTAAAAAAAAAAAAAAGAAATCACTGTTGGTACCATTTCTGTACATTAGGTCATTAGAGCATCAATAAAGTAGAAATTATCATTGTGCCCATTTTACAGATTAGAAAAGTAAGGTTCAGAGAGGGTACGAAACCTGTACAAAGTTGCACAACAAGTGTGAAGGTAGGGCCTGGGTGTGAACTAGCTAGTGGTGAGATGATGTGGAATGGTAGAGGCTGAGGGGAACCTAGAATTCTTTACCCAGAGAAGGCTGGGGTGGACTGAGAAACGGTGTAGGTTTGTGAAGGTTTGGTGTCCTTCTCAAAGTCAATCTTCATTCTCCCCTCTTGGCTGGATCCCTCAGCAGTCTATAGACCTTTAACTCATAACATATAGTCCAGACAACCTTTTGGGTCTCCCTCCAACTCCCAGGTTTTGTTTTATTGAAATCTGAGCTGGCAGGGACCTTTGAGGTCACCTTTCCTAGCTGTGTCTGAGAATGAGGCTAAGTGCCCTTAGGTGAAATAAACTGCTCAGGGGCACACAATCCACAGTGGGGCTGGGACTCGGATTCCAGGCATTGCTGTGTCCTTTTCACAGCCCTGCCCCTGCTTGATCTCCCTGGGCCTAGAAGCTCTACGCCCCTTCAGGACAGACATTTGGGTTTCTGTCTCTCACACTTAGCAGTCAGGCTTAATAAATGCTTGTCAAATAAATCAAGGGGAAGGTGAGCTGCTTTCTGGGCCCTTTCTGAGGAGAAGACAAGAAATGCTTCAGGTTGCAACCTGAGGGATTTAGGTTACAATGACAATGTGGCCATGCAGGTCGGCTTCCCAGGGTGCCCTGCTGCCCCGAGTCTCTGGAGGCTGTGTGGTCAAGTGTCAGTTCTGGGAAAAGCCAAACTGGTTTGGGATTTGTTTGGGAAGATCCTGTGCAGGTCTGGACAGAGTTGAACTGTGACCTACCCTCCCAACTTTAGGCCCAGGTTTCTGAGAGGAGACCCTCCCCAAGTCCATTTTTCTATGATTCATCTTCAGAAATTTTGTCTGGGAGGGAGCAGCTCTCTCCTTCCTCAGGCTGAGATCACAGGCCTCTGAGAATGGACGTCCTTCTTGGGCCGCAGTCCACTTGTGAGCCTGAGCTCATGGCTTGGGGATCTTGTTAGGGATGGGAAGTGTCCCTGCCTGCCTGAGATTAGGGTTCAGGGAAATATGTTTTAGGCACACTCAGTGCCTGCCTTTGGAAAGGTCACTACTTAAAAAAACAACTGGGTTCTTGGCTTGGCCTAGCCATCTGCCGGGAGGCAGGGGCTACAGCTACACCCTTAAACTAGCAAAATTTCCAAGATGAAAACAGGGAAAGAGAACAGGGAACAGAGGTTCCCTGTGTCGTGAAACCCGCGTCTGCTTCTAACACAGAGAACAACTCCAGTGGGCTCTGTTATTTCTTAAAAATCTAGATCCAGGAAACAAAGTCCAAGGCTGGGCTGTGACGTCTGCCCTGTGAGGCCGTTCTGGGCGTCTGTACCAGGCAAGTGAGGTCCCCAGCCGTCCCGACAGGCGTGTTCAATGACAGGGCTATTTAGGGCACTCATTGAAGGAGCACATAACCATGACTGCCCTTTTTTTGTTGTTTGTTTGTTTTGTTTTTAGCCTGAGGAAGGATCCAGATGTTTCTGGTTCTCCAGATGTTTTTTGTGGTAGTGCTCAAGAACAGAGATAGGAAATGAGGGATGCAAAGGAGACAGGTTCCAGAACTTCCACAGACCAGATAGCCAGGTGATTTGCTTTTGCTGGGGCCTCAGATTCCTTTGTACAGACCCCTGCAGTAAGCCCCCCCACTTCTCAAGCATGCCCCCTTTTAGGTTTTTGTTTAAGTTTTAGAGCTCTCTGTCACCACCAGTGATCATCTTCTGTAATCGCCATCTTCATATTCTTAAAATGTCACCCCAAGAACCATCTCTGGGGCCTGGGCCCCTTTGGGAATCATAGTGTAAGGGGAATTCTGGCTTTTGGAGGACACTTTGGTTACCTTATTTGGCATTTATTCAGAGTCAGAGGGTGACGTGTAGGGGCAGTCCTACTGGATCCTTTCTGTGTCGCACTCTGCTCTATGTCTCCCATTCTGCCCTCCCCTTGTTTCCTGGTGGAGACAAGAATGCCCTTCCTAAGGGCAACCTGGTGGCAGGAATCTGAACTAAGACAGGGCATCCAGATTGTACCCAGTAAGGCCCATTGGGGAAGCTGCCTTCTCCCCGGTGGTGGCATTCCCCTTCCTGTCAGGAAGCCTCTCCATGGGCTAGTTTCATTCCTTTCTATTGTTGCCTCTGATTCTCCCCTATGTCCAGGCAGATTTTGTAAATGGGGGGTCTTCTTGGGTCCTTCTAGAGAGGAGGCAGGTGTCCTGAGCTTCTGCATGCTGGGGCAAAGGCCTGGGGCTGGGAAGCCGTGCTGGCTGCTTGAGGAGAAGACATGCTCCCCGGGAGTTCAGTTTGGCGGGGTTTGGTCAGTGGGCCCATGGGCTACAGGGACAGGAACTGGGCGGTGTGGGGAAGGGTGATGAAGGCAGCAGTCCATCCACCTGGGGCTGTGTTGTGCGGTCAACACGGGTGGGAAGCCCCGCGTGGCCCGCTCACCTGTATTGACATGTCAGCCCAGCTGTCCCATTAGGTTAAGCTGGTCTTGGGCAGGCATGCTGCAGTGCCCTGCTGCCTGGGCACGGAGTGTGAGTGCAGGAGCTGCTTTAACCCCCATCCCCTGCTTTGCTTGTAGGTGGTAGGTTGTGTATTGGGGGCAGAGTGGGTGCTCTGTGGGAGGTGGGACTTGTGGGAGGTGGAAGGTAGGTCTCAGCCCAGGGATTGGAGGCAGGGTGAAGAGAACAGGCAGACACTGGAATCCTTGGCTGGACTCAGGCCTTGTCCTCTGTCCCCTCAGGGCTGGGTCAGCATCTGTTGCTCTGGTCCGTCCGTCCTTCCTTCCTGCCTTCCTTCTTTCTCTCTCTCTTTCTTTCTCTCTTTCTTTCTTTGCTTTCTGTCTCAGGTTGGGAACCCTGGGACAGCCTCTCAGAATGTGACCTCCCCAGGCGCCCTGGACAAGGCCCTTAGCACCATCAGTCAATCCTGTGACCACTGTATCAGCCAGTGGGAGGGGCTCAGAGGTGCCTGCTTTCTCCTTGCTGATTTAAGACTGATTTCTGAACTTGGAAGGATTTTTTCCATTCAATTTCCCAAACATCTGTTTTGCTCTTCTACTCGCGCGGCCCTCTGTGAGTGAACTCCATGATGGATGATGGGCTGTCCGTGAAGTGGGCACTTATCACCTAGAGGCGCAGGCAGAATGCATGGATGGGGAGAAAGGGGCCATAGGGCCCAGAAGAAGACCCGTTTGAGAACAGGGCAGGAAGGTTCGGGAGGCAGCAGGGGGCATATTTGATAAGTGGGGAATGTGTTTGTGTAGCTGCTGGTTTGGAGAACAGTGGGATCCAGATGTCTAGTGCTGAGGAATTTGGGCCTTCCCCAGTAGGTGATGATTAGCCTTTGAAGGTGTTTGAATGAAGGATGGATGCAAAGGGGGTGATTGAAGAGCTTCCATTATTGAACATTTACTGTGTGTACTTTGTGTTAAGTCCTTTGCTTTCAAGGGTGCATCTCTCCAAGGAGGGTATTATTATCCTGGTTTTCCAGAAAACTGAGTCTCAAAGGTCACCCTGCTAGTAGGAGGTGGAAGTGTGATTTCAAAGCCAGACTGTACGCGCAGGGTGTGGCCAAAGGCTTTGGAATAATAGGGGGTGAGCCTTCCCAAGCACAGATTGACCCAGGGATTCCGCCCCTGCTGTCTCTGCTGACACCTGGGAGGTGGAGGTGGTCCCAGCCTGCTCCCTGGAGGAGGAGGAAAGGAAGGGAACTCTTCCAGGGGCGGAGCTACCCTGGAGGGAGTCTTTGTGAGCTATTTCCTGGGGAGTTCTAGAAAGGAAACTCCTAGTCACTCTGCCTCCTGAAGAGTGATGAGCTATGTTCCCGCCCTAACTCCTCCCTTCTTCTTCCTCCCAGCTCTGGAGGGGTCCCGGGGGTGGGAGGGGACCTCCCGCTGGGCTGATGGGATCCCAGCACCCAGCTGTGTGGGGAGAACTGAGGGAGATCCTGTTGCCTCTTTCTGTGTGGGACCTCAGGGCTATGGGACCACTGCCTTGGGGAGTTCAGGTCTTAGGCTGGGAAATGCAAATGGGAGGGGCTGTGGAAAAACCTGGGGAGACATCAGCAGACAGATTTATTATGGCTCTGCGCTCTAGGTATTTGCCTTTCCCAGGTTGCTGGACTGGTGAGGGGAGGGAAAGTTAATCAGGAAACTTTCTCAGCTCAGCCAACTGGAGCCTGGAGGGTGGGTGGGACTGGGCCATGAAGAAGTGTCTTTCAAGGGGTGGTTTTCACTTTTGGGGGGTGTGGTGGGGTCGAGGGAAGTGGGTGAGAGGGTTGGAGTGTAAGGGGAGGGTGGGGGAGGAGAGTGCTGTGCTTGAAGGAAGCAGGCGCTTGGAGAACAGCTCACCTGGATGATTACTGGCCTTGCCTCCAGAGTTTCTGCTCCTAAAGCCAGTGTTGTGTTTCTAGTCAGATCCAGGGGATGCTTCTGCTGCTGGTGTGGAGGCCCAGGTTGAGAATATCGTTCTAGAGAATGCAGTGATGATTTATGGTGGCTTTCCCCCACGCAACCTTGCTGCTCGGACAGGTCGGTCCGCCTCTCCACCGGTGAAGGCCAAGTTCTGCCTGTAGGTCCAGGCTCAAAGGACACCTTCCCAGTGACCACACTGACAGCAGCATGTTCTGGGCCATCTGTCCCCTTTCACACACCACCTAGCTTTATAGTACTCACTGGCCACTCCCTCAGGACTGGGTCTCACCCTCACTCATTCCTGGGTCCCCCACGGTACCCCCAGAAGCCCTGGCAAAGAGAAGCAAGGCCTGAATGAGCCTGGTTAAACTGGCCATGGTCATGGGTAAGGCATTCTCAAAATCTGGAAATTGAGGTCTAGATGGGGAGGGGATTTCAGAGACCTCAGGCTGTTTCGAGGCAGAGCCTGAACTAGAAACCGGCTTCCTGGGCTCCTGATGTAAACTGGGTAGGCAGTTTTATGGGAAAAAAATTCCATAAGCTTAAAACACCAATTTGTTCTAGAAGTCTTTTCTGTATCTACGGAGATACATTTTTATGTATGTAAATGGAGTCTGTACAGCTACAATTTTGTATCTGTTGCTTTTTTCTAACCAAACTTTTTTAAAAAAAATTGAGATGACTGTTTTGTATCACTGTATGTGCTTGATGCATACAGGGTCACACCTTTTCAAGTGAATGCTGTCTACATCATGCCCACCACTGAAGTACCAGTAACCGCCGGCCACGGTCCAGTGAACCCCTCCCACGCTTTGCTCCTGCCTACCCATTTGATAACTTCAGTTCTACAGTCAGAATCCAAGGGTTTATTTTGCTTTGGTTTTGTCTGTTCCTTTGCTTTGTAACTTAACATTTTGTATACCAATTTTCTTGCTGAGTATACCAATGAGTATCTTTTGTGTGATGTCCCTACATTATCTTAGTTAACCCTCATAACAACACTGAAGGTATCTCGACCACATTCATGCAGTCAAGCAGCCTGTGGAGATGATTTGTTTAATGTTTCCCAAGCATGGAACATGGACCCAATGTTTGGAATTTTCCTTGCGGGTTCAGAGCTCTTTGTACTATCCCAGGCCACATATATTTTTATATGTTTATTTTTATATGCCCACTGTACATTGTGTGTAATTGATGGACTATTCAATCTATTTCTTTTCTTGAGTGAGTGAAATTTACATGACACAAAACTAACCATGAAAAATGTGTAGCGCAATAGCATATAATACATTCACAGTGCTGAGCAACCGCCACCTTTGTCTAGTCCCATTTTCATCACCCCCACAAGGAAAACCCCCTCCACATTAGTAGTCACTCCTAATCCTTCTCTTCCTTCAGCTCCTGGCAGCCACTAGTCTGCTGCTTTCCACATTTATCTAACCCAGATCTGTCCTATCAGTGGACTCAGGCAATATCTGTCTTCTCGTGTCTGGCTTGTTTCACTTAATGCGATGTCTATGCAGTTGACTCATGGTGTAGCACATCAGTATGTCATTCCTTTTTAATGACTGAATAATATTCAATTGTGTGAATAAATCATATTCCATTCTTCTTGGTGACCGGAAGAATCCAAGTGGCAATGCTGGATGTAACGGGCAATGCTAATGTTTGGAAAGAGAGCTGTTGTTGGGGGACTACCTGGGGCAGTAAGACAGTGGGAGGGTGTCTTGAGAAGGTCGAGTTGATGGTCAGAGTTGGGGCTGGGTATGTGGCTTTGAGGGATCAAGCTGGCAGAGCAGGATGATGAAGTTTGGCAGGGAGGAGCAGCTGAGGGGTGTCACCTTCCTAGAATAGAGGAGCAGTCAGTTCAGGGAAGTGGGATGGCTAAATGCCAAAGATGTCCCCAAACCTGGATGTGAGGCTTGGGGTTGGATGTGCTTCAAGTTGAGGAATTTTGATACAAAATCAAGTGGTGATCTGGTGTTCAGGTGGAAAAGGTCCTGACTTTCCCAAGAAACAGGAACAGAGCTGTGGCCTGACCTGCATGGAGGATGTGCAAGTGGCAGGCTGGCCAAGGACGGCAGCGTGCCCAGAGGAGCTGGCATAGGGGCAGAAGTGGAGAGAGCCTTGTAAGGAGCCTGGCAGGGTGGAGCTGTGGGAATGCAAACTTGCTCAACCCCAAGTCACCATGTGTCCTGGTTCCACCCATTGTTACCATTTGCTCTTTAAACCATTGTTTGTGCTATCTGACTGATAATGGATGAAATAGGGGAATAAACCTGACTCTAAGAAGTGAAATTTCAGGAGGAGAAATTTCTTTCCTCAGCTCCTTGTCCCGTTCAACTCAAATGAAAACACCCTTTTGCTGGTTTATGGCACCAGGCAGTTATTTTGTAACTGAAGACCCCTGGGTTTGTTATTATCCGGGGATGGTGAGGCCAACAGATGAGATGACCGCCATTGTAAAGATAGTTGATCACCCACAGTCCCCAAGAAGAGAGGACACAGCATGCCATGGAGGAGCCATCCTGGGAAGCACCAGGAGGTAGGAAGCAGAGGTTGGGAGGACATGGGAAAGAGTCTTTAAAGCAGTGACCTGGCCTGGGGTGATGAGGGCAGGGGAGTAGAGGCCCTGAGTGTGAACGTGGTCCAGCAGGTGGTTGGGAGTATGGCTTCTGGGTTGGTTAGTTTGCACAGGGAAGACATGCACAGGATCTGGAGGAAAGTCATTCACTGTTTCAAAGAATTGACTATGCCTTAGAATGAAGAGTGCTTTGAAACACCAAATAATGAAAAAGCATGGTTAGTTCTGTGGGATGCCAAGGATTGTGTTTTTAGCGCTGTGCTACTCTGACCCAGCTTGGGCACATCGCCCCTCATACCCTGCTCATTTTCCTGCCTCGCTCAACTCTCTTTGGTTCTAAAGGAGAGAACAAAGTTGGAATCCCATCAGCTCTGCCTGCGTGGACTCTGGATCTAGAAGCATTTGCATTCAGAGAAAGAAGACTGGGAAGATAAAGACACTGTGGCCTGAGACAGCTTGTGTCTGCCGGTTCCTCTCCATCCGCTCTGCACTGGTATTCAGGGCCTCACCGAGAGCCTCTCCAGGAGCACGCAGGGCTGCTCAGGGCCTCAATCCTTGGCCACAAAATCCAGAGCATGGCTGCAAGAGACCAGGAAGACTGCACTGGCTGTCCCCACCTCCCCACCAGACCTTCCCAAAAGGGTCTGCCTTCAGGGGCTTTTTTCAGTCCAAGGGTTCCAATGACAGGTAACATTTCTGTCAGTTCTAACCTACTGACTCCCCGATGCCCTCGCTCTGTCAGCTCTGTGTCGTGTAGCACCCCAGAGGCAGGGACAGTAGTTCTCTCTGTGCTACACAGGCTCAGAGAAGGCCAGAGTTAGTTGCTCAAACCCCAAAGTAAACACACCTACCAGCCCTCTCGACCAGGGGTCGCTGGGAGCCCAGTGAAAACAGGGAACTTGGAAAAAAACACAAGTCTGTCTTTCAGCCACCTTCACATGAGTGGAGGGGATTCACAACCAGACATGTCCATGTTCAGCTGTCTCACCCAGGTGAGCTCTGGGTTTGTGACTTTCCCACCTGTTACATCTGACCTGAAAATTCCCTGGAGCTGATTTCAGAATGCCCCCCCCACCCCACACACACACCCTCCCTACACCGAGCTTCAGGAACCCTTGTCTAATGCGGGTGGAGGTTCTTACTTCTTTTCTAAATTGCCTTCCTACCCAGGAGGCCTGTGCAAGTGTTTGTTCTGGGCATAGTGCACATTCTTCTCTCCAGAGCACAGCTGGAGAGTTGGGACAAGGCAGAAACCAGGCCCCAAACCCGGCAGGGAACATGGGCTGGTTGCCGCATTCTGGCTTCCTCCTGCCGACCATTCCCAAGCGGGAAGTCTGGGATAGAGGTGGTGAGACAAGGACAGAAGGTACCAGGAGGGCCTCAGCAGCCCGAGGGCAATGCTGTCTGTTCCTGCTGTCTGGCGAGGATAGTATCTATCCAAGGTCAGCCGCTGTGGGGATCTCATGTCTTCTTTTGGGTCTTGTGTTCTCAACACTGGGGTGCTTGGCCAGTGCTTATTAAGTAGCCGTTGGTGCTACATTTAGGTCTCCTTCCAGAGTCTGCAGATAGCCTTTCTGAGCTCGGCCAGGCGGGCCTGTGACTCAGACAATGTCGCTGTGCAGCGTCAGCTGGTGCTGTGCCATCTGCCATTCCACTACTCTCAGTTTCCTGGGTGGGCATATCTCTGTGCTTCCTCGCTGGATTTCAAGTCTTAGAGGGAAGAGATCTGGATCTTACTCCTTTCTCATAAACTAACCAAACTCGAAATATTTGTTCAGTCAGGAAGAGGAACACCTGCCTGTTGCTGACTATAATCAAAGCAGCTTGTGAAGAAGATGGTGGAGAGAGAATTCCCTACTGGCTAGAGGGGTCAGAGAATGCCCAGAGGAGGAGGGGCTCTGGATGGGGGTCGATTCCAAAGAGAAAAGGGGTTGGAATGGGAATGGACAGAGGGAAGATCCCAACAGGGCATGCAGAAAGGAGGGACCAAGGTACATGAGAGGGGCTGTGTGAGGAGAGGCCCTGCCAGGTTTTATTCTTAATCCTGTGGACCATGGGACCCTCTAGTTGCTTTTGATTGATGTGGATTCATTCACATGGTGGTGATATGGGGGTGGATGGGAGGAAGATAGCATCCTGAGGAGGGTGGCATCAAGCTTGCTTCCTCGCCTCACCGGCTCTCTCAGGAACACTGCCTGAGTTTTTCCTTGTAGCAATTCTGTTAGGTGGGTGTTATTATCATACTCTCTGACTGTTGGGAAAATAGGCCCAGATTACATAAGCTGTGCGTGCTGGAGCCGCCACTTCAACCCAGGTCTCTGTGCCCTTAGTGCTATTTAGTCTCCTCAGTGGTGAAGAAATCTTTTGACTTAATTGTCCATCACAGCAGTATCGAGGGAAGCTTTAATGGTTTTCTTTTTTTTTATTGCCTATCTTTAATTACATAATAAATATAACATAAATGCATTCTTCCTGCCAAAAAGAAAAAACTGTAGACATGACAGGAGGCCCTTTTGAACCTTCCTTCCAGCAGATCCTAATGAGCTGCTCGCCTTGGGCTGCAGAGGTTAGAAGAAACTCCTGCTTGTATTATGAGGCCCTCCTTGGCCTCCCACCATCCGGCCAGCTTTGTCAACCGCAGTGTCACCACGCTCCCCAGCAGTCCAGTGCTGTCAGGCAGCCAGATTTGATCCCAAGAATAGTAACTCTGGGTTAGAGCCATTTTTTGCAGCCCCAGCATTCCACCTCTGGGCCTGGCCCAAGAGTGTGTTTGGAAAGTGGCGGGTTGTCCTCTTTGCCATCAACCTTAAAAGGTCCTGCTTGTGGTCCAGGCATCCCTCACATCCTTTTCTAACCAATCGTTATTCTGCCTTCTCTTAATTTATTTAAACCCTGTATGAACTTGTATTGTTCTGACCCCAGCTCAACTCTTACATGAGCCCCGGGGTTCCCGTTCAGGTTGGTAGGATGTACTTTCCTTTGTATCCTAGCTCTGTCTCCTTTAAGCTCTCAAGGGCCTCCACACTGGTCTTGGGGAAACTGGTGCATGAGTCTGCCTTTTCATGGTCCTTGTCCACGCGGCTCTTTCCTGTGGGCTGGCTCCAGACGCCAGGCCTCCGCTGAGATGTGACCTGGGCAGCTACTCATTGCCTCTCATTCCCCAGAGTTGGGGGGCAGGGAGCATGGGGTCATCCAGGGGTCATTGAGTCTCCTAGTAGTGTTTCTAAGGCCCCTTTGAGATAGGCCAGACTGTCAGGGCTGGGTTGATAGTAGCCCCAAGTTACAGCACAGGCCTTGGAGAACAGCTGGGAAGTTTGGGATAAAGTTATTCCTGCCATAAAGAATGCTGACCAGGGAACAAAATAAGGAATCAAGACTTTTTCCTTATTCCCACGAAAAGTTGCCCCTTTTTCCACATGTTCTGGTGAAATCTTACAAAGGTGTCCCTAGACAGAGCAGGTAATAGTCACTTAGACAGATGTCTCCTTTGCATGCTCAGCTCCCCTACCTTGACCCCAGCCACTAACTGGGCCCCAGGGAGCACAGGGTGAAAATCATCTCTGCAATATAGCGTGCTCGGATATATGCTTGTTTTTATTCTAAGTGCCGTTAGCCACAGTAATGATCTTTTTTTTTTTTTCTTTTTTAGTAGAGGGATGGACAATGAGTTGGTCATTCCCCACCAGGATCTGCATTATGTTGCTCCCAGGGACTTTACTTTTCTTCTCAGGTACTTGGTGTTTTCCTTGACCAGCCCAGCTTAGGTCTGGGTTTAGTGTCCAAGTGGCCCTCGCCCCTCTGTCCCACCCAGACCTGTTGGAGCCACCAGTGCTCTTTCGGAACTTCAAATCAGGACCCTTATTAGATTTCCCTCCAAATTCCTTGTGCATATTGGGAAAGTGAGAAAAGAGATAAAAGAGGTCCCCATGGTCCCTGTTGGCATTGTGGAGAATGTCCTTCCCAGTTTTCATGAACTCATATGTATGTGCCCTCATGGGGTAAAAAATTTATTTTTCTTCTAAAAAATTTATTACAATTATATAGTAGTAGCTTTTTAATATCCTGCTTTCTTTTTTCACATGGCCAAAAGCACATTGTATGCTGATGCTCTGCTCTATTAAATAACTGCATAATATTTCATTAAGTGGATTTGCCATATCATTGTTTAGTCATTCTCCTATTATTAGACGTCAGCTTATTTCCAGTATTTTATGTTATGCTTATGTTATAAGCAGTGCTGCAATGAAGGTCCTTGCACACAACCTTTTTCCTTATTTAGGCTTATTTCCGTAGGATTCCCAGAAGTGGAATTACTGGGTCAAAGAGTTTGGACATTCTAAGGCTCTTGACCCAAATTGCCAAATTGCTGTATAAAAGGATCACGCTGGTTTGCATTCCTACTAATGGTGTGAACGAGTGCCTTTGCAGCTACATCTGGAAACATCCAGTGCCTTATATTACAGATGAGGAAACCGAAACAGGGATATGAGAGGGTGGTGGTCCAAGGTCACACATTTACTTGGGAGCGGAGGGACTTCTGGAACTCAGGTCCACAGGCTCCCATTTCAGGCCTCTTATCTGTCCCACTATTTTCTCCTTGTTTTAATAATATCGCCATATTTGGAGCTGTGTCTTTGTCTTTCCTATGGGGCAAGGAAAGCACAGGACTCTGAGGCTTCTGAGCCATGCCACTGCCCTTCCTGCATGTTTTCCATGCAGAGTATCTGGGTTCAGGGGGCCCTACTCTTGGCATTGCATTTGCATACTTCATTTAACCCCCCTATCTTCTATTTCCTTTTCTGTTAACTGAGGATATTAATGCCCGATCTTCCTGCTTCAGAAGGTCAGTATGCAAAGTAGCTCATGTTAAAAGCACCATAATGTGTAAGGAACACTACAGATGAAATGTACCATTATGACTATGCCTATTCCTACAGCATTCCTGGGACAGGAGATTCAGCATTAGGACACTAAGGGCCTAAGCAAATTAACTAATTTGTAATACCAGTTTGTTCCCGAGAGAACTTGAGGCGTCTGTCAAGGAGGCACACATACTAAAATAGGAAAAGTGATGCTGTACTGTTAGTCCTCATTTAATGTCATGGATAGGCGCTTAGAAATTGTGACTTTAAGAGAAACCACACCAAATTTGTCATAGGCTAATTGGTATAAATGAGGGTTAAGTTCCAACAGCATTTGCTTAAATAAAAACTCAAAACACTTCTGATACCATGCAATTATTTGTATTCATTCATTCACCCATTTTCAAATCTGCCTATTCTAGCTCAGGGCTGGGTGGCTGAAGCCCAGCCCAGCAGCTCTGGGACCAAGGTCATAATCAGTCCTGGACAGGAGCCATCCATCGTAGGGCACACTCACACACACCCCCACACTCACTCTGACTGGGACGATTTAGACACACCACATCTTTGGGATGTGGGAGGAAACTGGAGTATTTGGAGAAAACCCACGCAGACATGGGGAGAATGTGCAAACTCCACACAAACAGTCGCCCTGGCCAGGAATTGATTTTTTTTTCCCATCAAAGTTATAATGAATCAACGTTGAATGAAATGACATTATTTGAGGACCTGCCATACTACAATGTTGTAATTAACAATGTTGTACTGTATGCATAATAAATTGTCAAGGGATAGATTTTATGTTAGGTGTCCTTGACTACGGTAAGTAGTATGGAGAGGGAAGAAAAAGGATGGGGTGTGGAGACAGTCAAGAAAGGACACATACTATACCCTTCAAAAGTCAAAGAACATCAAGGATGCAAGCCATTCAACACACCCACAGCCCTGCAGACCACCACTGTCCAACAGGAACATGATGTGGGCCACGTGTATAATTCAAAATTTTTCTAGCAGCCGCATCGGAAAGAAACTGGAAAACTTATTTTTTAGCAATAGATATTTTATTTTGGGCCTCCCCTGGTGGCACAGTGGTTGAGCACTGGGTTGCGAGGCTACCTGCAGTCTCTGCAGAGCCAGTTCGATCCCCGGCCACCGGCGAGGGTCCCACACACACACCAAAAAAATAGATATTTTATTTTATTTTCTTTGAAGATTTTTTTATTGGGGCCTCCCCTGATGGCGCAGGCGGTTGAGTGTAGCGCTGTGAAGCTCTCCTCAGCCTCTGCAGCGCCGGTTCAATCCCGGTCAGCTGGCGAGGGTCCTGCATGGCGCAGCAGACCTCTCCTGTCTTTCCCCCTGCTCCCCTCAGCAGTGTATTTCGTCAATCTGCCTGTTCTGTTCCCTGCTCTGTCTCTGGTGAATCCTCTCACCCTCCCACGCATCTGGCTTGTACCCCAGTTCTTGTGTACATAAATAAATAAATCTTTAAAAATACCCCACAAAACCATTAAAAAAAGGATTTATTTATTTATATATACAAGAACTGGGGTGTAAGCCAGAGGTGCGGGGGGTGAGAAGATTCACTTGAGAGAGTGGGGAGCAGAACAGGCAGATCTACTGAAATACACTGCTGAGGGGAGCAGTGGTCGAGTCGGGAGAGGTCTGCTGCACCATGTGGTTGCTCCCTGGCCAGCCAGGGATCAAACTCATGCTGTAGTGGCTGGCAATAGCTTGATAGTGCGGTCTTTAACCCCTGCGCCACCAAGGAGGCCCCATCAATGAGATATTTTACGTTTTCTTTTCATACTAAGTCTACGAAATTGATATAATGAAAACTATGATACTCACATCACATCTCATTTTAGACGCATCACATTTCAAGTACTCAGTAGCCATGTGCTGCTAGTGGCCACTGTATCTGACAGCTCAGATGTAGAACATTTCCATCACGGTAGAAAGTTCTAGTCGACCTAGCTTCTCTAGACTTTCATCCTTCAACTTGTATTGGAAACTACAACTGTGGTGTAGAGAAGTTGTGGGGGCTGAGGCCCGGGAGAGGCATAGAGGTAGCTCCCCCAACTCTGTCCCCCAAGACTTCTGATAAGGGGGTATGGAGCTTGAACGTCAGGAGTGCCTAGTCTGATGGAGGAAGCTACATTATAGGTCCTCTGGGAACTTCTGGTCTGATGGGGGAATCTTTAAGCTTAATGAAAGAGAACTTTCCCCCTTGAGGAGTTTGCAATAATTAGTTAAAAATTTGGAAACCACATTCAGGTGTGACTTACAGCAACCTCCTTTCTGGTAGTTGCATGTAGTTCTAGTGGAAGACTAGGGTAGGTGAAGGAGGTGACTGTGAGCCTGAAGGCAGAGGCATGGACAAGGAAGCTGATGGCCTGAGCAAAGAAAACATGGCAGAAACAAGACATTTGGAACAGAGAAAACATGGGCACGATGGGAGTGGTGAGGACCTGGAGTTAAGGTTGAAGTGTCTGTGTCGGGGTGTAAATACTGTAATGGTTTAGATGTGATCTGATAAGCCATGGCAAGCTATTTTAGGCACTTGAGCTGAAGAGTGAGTGGATAAAAATGGTATTTGAAGAAGATTATCCTGGTGGTGGCTGTGTGCATGATGGTTTGTAGGAGGGCAGATGGAATCTGGACGGGGTGACAAGGGGCCAGGAGGCGTGGGGATAATGAATGGGAAGGTGTCTCGTTCAGATCTGTTCTTACAAAATCTCAGGGAATGAGCACCTTTCAGTGTCCTGGTGTCATGTGGTATTAGCCCAGGGTCCCCGAGGCAGACCCCCAGGGGTGTGATGGTTGAAGGCATGTATGATGACACGGCTGGGGCGCATCCTGCCCTCTCCACCCCCCTGTAGCTGGAATGTGCGGGTCCCAACCGAGGGGCAGGTTGGAAGCCTTGGTTTTGGAGGGAAGGGGGCTTTGTTAGATGTCATTTGGGG
Source organism: Talpa europaea (assembly GCF_964194135.1). NCBI lineage: Eukaryota > Metazoa > Chordata > Mammalia > Eulipotyphla > Talpidae > Talpa > Talpa europaea. The sequence continues at coordinate 103,617,516 of NC_140070.1, read as the reverse complement.
GCCTGGTTGCTGATGAGACCCGCTTTTCAGGTGCCAGGAGAGCTGGTTGCCATGGCAATAGGCACACGTTGCCAGTGCTCTGAGGAGGAGGGCAGCAGATGGCTGCTTGGGTGCTGCAGGGCTGAGGGGGTGGCACACCCCAGACAAGGGGGTGCTGAACCCTAAAATACCTGTGAGCAGCTTTCTCGGTGCCAGCTGCCCATTGGACTCATGACAAGACTTCCCTTCTTATTCTTCTCCTGTCCCTTCTTTCTCATTCTTCCCAGTGACCTCTTCATGCTGTCTCCCCCACGCACTCCCCTTCTACTGTCTGTGGAGGATAAAACAGAGCTTGAGTCAGAGATTTACTTAACTAAAACCCTCTTTTTCTCAGCCCTCTTACCTTCTGGCTTGAAAAAGTCTGCTTCACTTAAAATCAGAGGGGGAGGGCCTCCCCTGGTGGCGCAGTGGTTGAGCACTGGGCTGCGAAGCTGCCCGCAGCCTCTGCAGCACTGGTTCGATCCCCGGCCACTGGCGAGGGTCCCACGGGGTGCGCAGACCTCTCCTGCTGTACCCGCTGCTCCCCTCAGCAGTGTATTTCGTCGGTCTGCCTGTTCTGCTCCCTGCTCTGGCTCTGGTGAATTTTCTCACCCTCCCGAACTTCTGACTGTACCCAGAGCTTGTATAAATAAAAATAAATCTTTAATAAATAAATAAATAAATAAATAAAATCAGAGGGGAAAAACGGGTGCGAAGGGGAAAGGAATTCTTCCCCACCTGACAGCAAAAGGGACTTAAGCCAGACATCAGGTCGAACTTCCAGACCTGCAGATTCAGTGCTGGATTGGATGAGTCAATCATTCCTTTCCTTGGCAATCTTTAACCTCGGAGAGACTCCTGCCTGGTAAAGTAGGAGAAAAGAAAGGCCTCGTGGTTCTGGATGTTTCTGCGCCTCACCCTCTGCTATGCTGCAGCAAAGAGTAAGGAAAAAGTCAGTTAGGCAAGGCTCAGTGGAAATTGTTGGCAGGGCCCCCTTCCCTTCCACCTAGTTCCACCCATTCTCAGGAACACCAGGACAGAGACAAATTTAGCCCTTCTATTTATTGAGTTTATGGTGAAAAAAATTAGCATAAAATCCTTATTGGGCAAGGGGGAATTCCTTCCCAGCTGGACCTCCTTTCTTGCGTTTCCAATTCCAAGAGATCACAAAGTACGTGGTTTCCTGAGAGTGGTGGGAGGGTGAAGCACGTATGTGGGGGTGTCTGCAGACAGGCGTGTACCCGTGTATGCTCTAGAAACCAGGGGCCTGGATCCGCTGTGGTGTGAGCTCGGATTTTCAAATCCAGCAGAAGTTTATCAAATGCCCTTTAGGTGCCCAGTGCTGTGCTGCTACTGTGGGGAGTCAGCAGGCGTGTGCTGTCTGCACAGGGCGTACTGTCTAGCTGGGCGGGGGCTGTGCAGGCAGCTCCACTCAATGCAGCACGGAAAGGTGCTCCAAGGGGAACCTGCAAGGGTGAGCGGTGGGACTGTGATAGGGAGGCAGACAGTGTAAGGCCAGGGAACATGAGGGCAACTGAGGCTAGGCAGTGTGAAAGTATGCGGGTGTATTTCGGGGAGAGGAGGCAGACCGGAGTCAGAGCATCAGTACATATAGGGAGACCAATGTGGGGGACCAATGTGGGGCCATGGGGGAGACCAGTTTGGGGGCTATCACATGCCTTGGGCAGTCCACAGGTGATGCTGAGACTGAGATGTCCATCTGGACACTGGGCACTTGCCTGAGGGCTCTCTGAGTATTCGGGGGGAGATGTCTGTTTCTTTGAGAGTCAGGATCCCCTCTGCTCATCAAATTGCCCCTCGGGCAAATTGCCCTGCAGATGACAATTTTCACTGAAAAAAAAATGAAGCTTTTCACCGTAAGCCCTCTTCTTTCCAGAACCCTTGGAGAATAGGCAGTTCTGTGTGGCCTGCTTTTCTAGATAATTAAGAATTTATGTCAGCATTTATTATTATAACTATTTCGATGGAAGTCTTCCTAAAATATGCACTTTTTCCACCTCCTTAAATAGTCACTGATGCTAATACAAACTTTTCTGGGTGACTCCGGCCTTGGTTGTGTAGGTTATTTATCGTCTTCCTATACAACGCAGGTGGACCTGGTGAGGGTCAAAGGGATGTTTGCTCCTAAACTCAATAGCCCCAACTACCTTTTTTAAAAATAACCATTCCATACCTAAAGAAAATTATTTTCAGTCTTTTTCTCAGTCAGTAGACTGTCACTTGTCACTTCTCAGAGTTATCACAGTGTCTGCCCAAGCAGCCCTTCACTTTTCCCACCCCTTCCTTCCCTCTCCACCCCACTTCTAATTTGCTATTTCTAAACTGCACGAGCTTGGCAGTTATATTATTAGAATTTGTGGAAACTAACAGTTGTCAGGTACTTAGTGATAACCTGAGATTATCACTTGCGAGTAAAGTTCATGAATGTGAGTGCATAGTCTAAGTGACATCTGCTTCATCCCATAGGGTGCCTTCTTGGCTATTTCTGGGTTCTTCGCTGTGCTATAGAAGGATGAGGTGCTACTGTAAATACACATTCTTTTTATTCATTCGAAAGCAATCAGGTCCTCAGAAGGGAACATGTAAACAGTTGACTTCTTAAGGTGGTTAAGATTGGAGGCAACGCCCTTTATTATTTCTGGCTTGGGTGAGGATTTTTTTAAAGATTTTATTTATTTATTTTTGCATAGAACTGGGGTGCAGGCCAGAGGTGCAGGCGGTGAGAGGATTCACCAGAGATAGAGTGGGAAAGCAGAACAGGCAGATCGACTGAAATGCACTGCTGAGGGGAGCAGCAGGTGAGACAGGAGAGGTCTGCTGCGCCATGTGGGTTAGCTCCCTGGCCGGGGATCGAACTCAGGCAGTCAAGGTGGGCCTTTGTACCCTAGGCCACCAGGGAGGCCCTAGGTGAGAAGAATTTTTAAAAATCAAATTGAGTTAAGAGAATAAAGGGAAAAAATGTGTTTTTTAAAGTTACAAAAACAAATCTAACATGCTACCATCTTAAAATGTGTTGTTGTTCATAGTTCTCCAGGGTTCTCAGCAGCACGGCTAGAGGGAAAGAAGGAGGGAGAGAGTGCTGGAGGGAGAGAAAGAGGGAGGAGGAACTGGGGTGGTGCAGTCCAGGCTAGTGGCTGGGAAGGGGTGGGAGTGAGGCCCTGGTCTGCAGAGGGCCGTCCTTCATGACAACAGCTGCCAGCCAGTGAGCACCTGGTGAGGCCGGCCCCAACGGGCACTTTGCACTTGTTATCTGGTTCTCATGCAATACCACACCCATAGGGGTTAACGTCCTTGCCAGGGTTAACGTCCTTGTCCTCATTTTACACAGTGCCCAGCACAGAGGACAAAGTGCCCATGGCTGCAGAGCCTGTGAACCGCCCGAGTCAAGACTGTCTCTCTCCCAAGGCCTGTGCTCCTTAGCACCTCTCAGGGGAAAGACTGTGTCAGTACAATGTGTGTGTGGCAGGGAGCATTGTTAGGGAGGTCCAGGGGGTGGGAACTTGGGTTTTGGTACCTGGTTGCTCTCCTATTTGCCCTGTTTGTGGCCTGATTATAGGGGCAGAAGTTCTGAGTCTTCTCACTGGGTGCTATTGTCTAGACCCAGAGTACTTAGTTGTGTTCCTTGACTCCTTGGAGTAGGGGAGACTTAATGGCTTCTTCCTACCCAAAAAGTGATGACCTGTGGGTAGAAGGTGGGATGGTTGGTGGGTAGAGAGGGGTGTGTGTGTGTGTGTGTGTGTGTGTGTGTGTGTGTATGTAAAACACAGAGAGAAAGATACAGAGGAGGGAAATAATGATGTCTGTTGCCTGGAGTTCAACAAACTTCAGCCACCAAGGCAAGAGATGAGCACTGGAGAGTCTCAGAAGTTGGTTGATGAGAAGGTCCAGGAACACATCCTCCCCAAGAGGCCTGCAGCACCAGCCCCTCAACCATCCCTCAGACCTCAGCACCTGGCAGGTTTCATCCACCTCGAACTCAGTGGACTTCCTATTCAAGGCTTAGCAGAGAAAAAAATCTTTACTGCACTAATAGTTCTCTTTTCTGATCATAAAAGCCGTATATCATTTGAAGACAATCTGAGGGTGTGGAGAGGGAAGAACATAGGAGAAAACGTAAAATCCCCCTTAATCTACCACAGTTTGATATTTCCTTCTAATCATTTAAAAATGAAATTAGTGTAATACAGGATATACTGTTTTGTCACTGGCTTCCCCCACTCCTGCTGCTACATAGTGGATTTTTCTTAATTACATAAAGTAAATTAGATGTGAGGAGGAGGTGCTGCAGGAGCAGGCAGACCTTCCATAGCCTGTGTCGGCCGCTATGCTTTTGTGCAGGCTCTGGGAACAACCCTGCCTTTATCCGGGAGTCCTGGTCTCATGGGGAGGCAATGACAGAAGGTGCTCTGGGAGAATTGCAGGTGCCCTGGGGCGCCAGACCCTGCTGTTAGAGCCCTGGTCTGGGAGCTGAGAAAGCTGATTGTGGAACCCCAGGCCACCCGGGACCTGACTACTCTGAGCCCGCAGGACTGTGGTGCACAGGCCCGGATCCTCCCACCTAAGATGCTGGTGTAGTCGGCACTGTGAATGGCGTGCCCTGGAGTGTGCAATAGTGAGATTGGGCCAAAGCCTGAGGGGATAGCCTGTGTCACCACTCCAAGTTAATAGGAGCCCAGGCCCTGGAAATGGCGGAGCATATTTAATGGGGTGAGTTTATTTTGGTCCTGTTTCCATTGCGTGGCATTTGGACCTTGGGAGGGGGTGATGGCTGGAGCAAGGAGACTGGAGACAGCCCTGGGGAGTGTCTTTGCTCCTCAGCCTTCCTGACTGGGTGTGAGCTGCCCTGAAGGAAGGACATCCCTGTCACCCATCCTTAATCCTGAGCCCCAGAGTCTCTCCCTCCTTCTGGGTGGAAAGTCATAATTATAATTTATAACCTCTCTTTCCCAAGAGATGATCTTTCACTTCATTTTATCCAAGCTGCACTTGCCATCCCCTGCGTGACCCTGAAGGACATCTGGAATTGTTCAGACCATCTGTGGTCATCAGGCAGTGGCCCCTCTGAGCAGCTGGGGAGGGTAAGTTTGGCCTAGTTCAGTGGCCCAGTGGCTTCAGGGGTGGCATGTGCTTTGAGTTTCCTCACTCCAGACCCCACACATTGTTTCCTTTCTCATCCACCCGCCTCTTATCCCCCCCACCTGGAGGGATCAGCACCCAGACACATCCTTCTAGCTGCCGGGAACCCCTGGTCATTCTGTTTGGGCAGCTGATCCTCATGCACAGGTGCACAGGGAGGGCACGGCCCCGCAGTGGCAGATGGGGAGTGTGCTTCCCTGCCCAAGGCTGGGCCCATACAGTGTGCTTGTAGTATTTGCAGACAAAATCAACTTCGGTCACCTCATTCTGGGAAGGAGAGAAATCTTAAATTGCCCATTCGTGCCCTCGTGAGCCTCTTTTTGTCTTGCATGGGTTGAAGGTTGAACAAATACTCCCTCTCAGATGGCGATTTTGGGGGACCACCAGTGCACGCCTGTTAGAGATAAGCTTTCCTGGATGGACACCCCAGCCTGCTGCCCTGAGTGGGTAAAGCAGAGAGAAGGAGCAGGACAAGTCCATTTTGTGATGTGAGGTGTGGCCCTGCCTGGGTCACACTGCATCTCCAGCCTTGATGGCCCAGGTCCGGCACGGGAGTGAGAGGGAGGTGCCTTACCCACATCCGCCGGAGTCCAAATCCGGCTCTTGTTCCTTAGTCCATGTTCACTGCTTATTCCCCTAAAGCAACTTATCCTCCTTTAGGTTTCAGTCCTCTGAAAATCTAAGACAGCTATTAACCTTCTTGGCAGGGAAATGCACTTCTGTGCGTACAGAGAAAGACTGAAGCCATTTAGGGGGCCTGGACTCCAACGATCACTGTGCACGCCTCGGTTGGAGCCCCTGCCACATAAACTGCACAGAGAGCCAGCCTGGCCCTCCGTGCCTCCTTCCCCCAGTGGGCACAGGAGGGACTGGACTTGAAGACGCAGTGGGCGCATGGGGGGTGAACAAAGGCTGACTTGGACTGGGTCAGGGGCTGCTCCAGTCCTGCCAGAGCCATGGCCTTTGGGACAACCAGCTTCCTCTTCAGTCTCCCTTTTTCCACAAACAGCAGAAAAACTCAGGCTAGGCTGTGAGTTTTGTCCTCTGGGAAATGTTGAGGGGTGGGCTCTGTCCTCTGTGATGATGACTCAGAATGTCTGCACAACTTCCCAGCCGAGATCCCAACTGGAATCTTGATGGCCCGGGAATTGGTGGCCATCCTCACCCCATTACCCAGACCCACCTGCTCACTCCTGTCCCATCATGTGCACCTCAGGACCTGCACACCCCATGGTGTCCCCCTACACTCTTGAGAAAGGATGGGGCCATTTGCAGCTCCCTGAGAGCCAGGCTTCCTGGCCAGTCTGCACCTTTTGTTTCTTGCGGGGGTGGCTCAGCGCCCTAACAGCTGTGTGCTTTCCCTTACAGCAGTGTGGGTCAAATGCACTTCACTCTGCAGTTTTTCCTGCTCATAGCTGTGGACAGAGAAGCACTTCTCGGAGAGTTGATTGACCCTGTGGTCAGCCAGGGGGCAAGTTACAGGTTTTTCTAACCTTGGGGTTAGTATTCCGCGCATCTGCTTGTCACGTGACTCTGCATGTGGTGCTCTGCTGGGGGCATGACCAAGAGCAAGAAACAGGTGTGGGCTTATGGCAAACTGGGATCTGGCTGTGATGTCAGGAAGTGGGTGTGTAGGGAGGGAGGGAGGCGTTAGCTCTCCTGGGTGAAAACTCTTCATATACAAACAGACCCTATTGTATTGGGGGACAGGAGACTGAAAGATCTGGGACACGTCTACCAATCCTATTCCCAGGGAAACTCCTTAAGCTATGTTCCTGACTCTTCTGAATCCTTCCAGGGGTTTGGCCCCTCCAGGGCCAGAATTCCACTAAAAGGGTCTTTTAATGAGATTGGGGGTCTTATTCATAGCCTCCTTCCCAGTGGCCAGCTGGAGCCCTCCCCACTGTCCCTCTCTTGTCCCCTGACCTGTGTCACTACCAAGCCCCTATTGTTTGCAAATGAACTCTCTGCCTTGTCAAGGACCCCATCCTCATTCCATCTCAACTGACTTCCTGGGTGCCCTTCCTGCCCTCTCAGAGCCAGTCCTGTTCCCATCCTTCCCAGGGCATCCTCCACAGGCTCAGCTGTTGCTTTAGACCTTCTTCCCCATCCCCCTTCATTCAGTCTCTCCTCCTTTCTGCCCTGCCCCCACTTAAGGCGTTGAGCTTAGATGTGGGTTCTCCAGCACACACCCGTTCTCATTCTCGCCCAGGCCTGCCTCCATCTCTCACCTGTCATCACCAGCCCTCTCAGCTCTCACTTCTCCCTAAACTCACCAGTTCCCTCCACTGCCCCATGATTTCTGTGTATATTGGGGTCTCTCGGCTGCCTGATAATTGAACCATCTCAGTGGCTGGTCTCCTGCCTCTCGCTGTCCTGGCATAGCCTCCTGGTTCTCTCACTGGCTGCTCCAGCTCTGTCTCTGTTCCTGGTCTCCTACCTCAAGCATTTCCCAGGGCTCCATATCAGGCTCTCTTTTTCTGGCCTATTTTGCCCACCCATGATTTGGTTAGGCGCTCCCCATATTTGTCCCTCCATCAGACCTCTCTGGAGCTCATGCACAGATTTCTGGCTGGCTGTCACTCTCTCACTGTTGGGCTCCTCAAGGCCAGCATGTGTGCTGCCTAACTCATCAGCCTACTGTCCGGTGGAGCTTCTCCACCACTCACTTCTCTTGCTTCCTTTCTGGTATCACCATCCCTCTGTTATCCAGTTAGAAACTGAAAGTCATCCTTTCCTCGCCCCCCACTTTGATTTGTCATCTAATACTGATAGTTTTGACTCAGATATCCTCTCCGCTCTTCCCCCCACCACACACACACACCTCTCCTCCCAACCTGCCTTGTTCAACCCACGATGGTTGCATTAACAAGTCTCTCTCCCTGTTTGGGTCACCTGCCACACAGCTATAATGTTAAATTTTCATAACTCAGGGCTGAATACATAGCTTCTTGGCCATTCCTGTTCTGAATACTTGCTCCTTCCCATATGCCCTTTTACAGCTTCTCTACTACCTCTCAAAACTGCTTGGAACATTTTTTGTGTTCCAAAACACAAAGTGCTTTGCCACTGCTCATTTGCATTCAGGAACCCAAGTTAAATATCTCCTCCAGGAAGCCTTCCTGGGCCACACCCTGACATACAGGATCAGTTCTTTGCTTTCCTTCTTTGATTCCCTCCATGACCACATGTACACCCAGCTACTGTACCTTTCTGCTTTTGTCTTTCCCTGTAGAGTCGATGCATCAAGATCTGAGACAGTCCTTATTTATTGCTGATTTCTCTCCAGCTTTAGCAGAGTGCTTGGCCCATCATTGGCCTCAGTACATGTTTGTCTAATTAATGTTGTATGAAGATAAATTCTCCCTTGCATCTGCTAGTAGGCCTTTTAAAGGGAGGTTGCTGTGTCACTTGGTTTGAATGTCACTTATTTGTGACTGGGCTGAGTTAGATGAATGTCCTCCCTCGCCAGAGGCAGGCTTCTCTCTGCACAGTGGGGAGACCATGCAAACTCCAGTCTGCAGAGAGACCATGCAGACCCCAGTCTGCACTGTATTTGCACTCTGGTTTACCCCAGCCTCCTGCAATGCTGGTCACATTGTGGGCCATTAATACATATGCCCAAATCGGTGAATTTGACTGAATTGATTTCTTTCCTTTGGTTAGGTTCCCCAGCCCCAGACATTTTATGAGCATGTAGAAGAGGTCTCAGAATCTAGGCTCATTTAAATAACACTGTAATATCCCCTGGGTTTAAGTATCACCAAGGAGGTAAATGTATTGAAAAAAAAAATCACCAAATGAATTTCAAAACCCAAGTCCCGTGACTTTCAGATTATTCCCAGTATATCTTACAAGCCACAAACAGGAAGAACTTAACTCTGTATATATACATATGTGTGTATATCTCCATCTTAATTTTCTAGGTTTTATATATTCTAATTTTGTGGGTCCTTATACAATTAATAATGGGACATAGCCTTGACTCTGGTTAGTATTCAGTTAATTTTTTTTGAATGAATGAATGAATGAATGAATGAGTTAATTAATAAAAAATGAACAGGTTAGAGCTTGAGGGAGTTCTCCAAAATGTAGCAATTTCTCATGGATCATGGTGTGTTCTGTTACCAGTGCTGGGTGGTAGGTCTGGCTGCCTCCCTTCTCTGGTCTGGTTGCCTCCCTTCTCTGGTCTGGTGTGGAGGGCTCTACTGGAGTTGCCTTCCACACTCACAGACTCATGTGTTGCCTTAGAGCATGCATCTGGGCTACTTCTAGAAGTCATAGGCATGTGAGCTGGCAGGCAGCCAGCCTGGCAAGAAAGTTCCTACAGACTGGAAATTAAAGGAGGTTGGTCAGGATTATTTCTTGAGGTTCATTAGAACTATCCAAGGAGGGTGGGGGTGCCCCCCTAGAGGGGTGTATTTGGACTTGAGGTTCAGGAGCTTTGAAGGAGTTTGGAGTAGAAGGGGCCATATAATTTAGCATCAAAACCAGGACACTTTTGAGAATGGAAGGGGCAGGGGCACTATTAATAAGTGCCCCCTGATGACAGGTATAAGCCAGAACTGTCTTGGGCAAATATGAGTGGAAGACAGGTGTGTCTTCAGCTCCATCCAGGGAGCACCCTTAGTGAGCGGGAAGTCACAGGCAGTGTCCTGGGAAGTTGAGAGACGGCCAGGTTGGAATTTAGGATCCTGGGCCACTACCGTCCTATACGGTCTTTCTCTCTGGAATTCAAGGTTCCTGACTGCTGGGACTCGAGGGTGACCTTAAAGGATGATGCCTTCTGCTGAGGGTGGGGACGCAGGGCTCTGGGCCCCAGGAGGTATGATCTGTCACCCAGTTTGGCAGCCAACCCTGTGCCCTCACACCCACCAGGAACTGGGACACCTGGGCTCAGCCCATGAGTTCTGAAGAGAGCTAGGTCTCCTGAAAACCTGACTGTGCTCTCAGGCCCTGCCTTTTCTGTCAGTCCTCCCTCGATCTGTCACTTTAGACCAGCGTCAGAGACTCTCTGAGCCTCAGTGTCTTCTTTAAGGGGATGAAAAAGACTACCTGAAGCTCTACCTAGGGATTAAAGACCGGATGTTGGCCACGATGTGTCCTCTGGCCCACAAATGAAGTCTGTCAGGAGGGAGGTAAGAAAAGCAGAGAATAGGAGACTCTTCATGATAGCTCTTCATCTAATCCCCAGTCTGGAATGTGGGTGCTGTTTTCTCCATGCAGATGAGACACTGAGGTACAGAGAGCTTAAGTAACTGGCCCAACGTCACACAGCAAGTGAACAGTGTGGGGTGCTGCAGTGGAAGTAGACTCCACCTTTTCTGGGCGAACTTGGGGGCAGATGGGGCTCTGTGTGGGAGTTCTGGGGGTGGGAGGAGGCTGGGACGTTGGCAGGTTTTCTCTCCCACCCTCTGTCCATCTCTGTCTCGCCAGTTAGGTCTCCAGAAAGTAGAAGAGTCAGAATTTCTGGCACTGAGACTGCGTGTCTGGCTCAGGCTAAGTGAGGCTTATTTATAAAAGATTTTAATAAAATAAGTATTTTGGCTCTATTGACATTCCCTCCCTCTCTTTTTGATGAACCCCCTCCTTGCCGCTCCCCACCCCGCACCATCACAGCACTGGTGGCGTGTGTCTGCGATGGACATTTTTTGCCCCTAGAAGGACGTGCTCTCCTGTGGGGTGAGAGTGTGCGCGCTGGCTCCAGGGTGACCTCTGCAGGAAGGGCAGCTTGCTTGGCTCTGGCATCTTGCTTGTTTATCTGTTTACCGGAGGTGGGGTGGGGCGCCAAGTAAGGAGAGGGGGCTGTGTTCACATTGTTCAGAGACATCTGCTGTTTGCGGTAACTTGCCAACCAGGCAGAGCTGCTGGGCGGCTGGCTCCGTGGTGTTCCCTGTAAATATTATGACTTCGAGGACCAGGGCGGGGTCCTAGCGACTTCAAGGAGACTGAAGGGCTGGTCTTCCACGTGGTGCCTGCATCCCAGAAGTCCTGTTGTCCCCTCCAGGCTGAGGGTTCAGAGATAGAAGGGCAGCTCTAGGGGTAGTAAGGAGCCCCGGCTGGTACTAGTGACCTCTCTGCTCCTAAATTAGGAAAGTTCAGCTCAAGGATTATTCTAGCGCTGAGCTTCAGAGTGGGCGGTTGGGAGAAAAGAGAAGCCCTGCCTTTAAAACTAGTTTCTGCGTCTTTCCATGGAGAAGGGGCAAAGAAGGAATCACTTCTGGGGCAGTGACTTTTCTATGGCCCAGTAGCCCCCTGGAACTAGGTTCTAGGGTCAGAGAAAGGACAGGGCATGTGGATACACCTGGCTTCAAATCCCAGATCTGACCCATACCTGCTGTGTGACCTGGGGCAACACCCTCAACATCTCTGAGCCCAAGGCACTATGTAAGAAGGGCACAGCCAGTGGCTGTGTAGATATAAGCAGGTGTGAAGGGCCCCGAAAGCCGTTTAGGACCCTTGTCCATAGTGGGCCATGCTGACCCAGCCCAGGAGCAGTCAACTCTTTTGTTCTGCTTCAGAAAGAGCCTCTGTAGCTTCATGTTTTAGCTTTTCCCAGGTTGGAAAGTTCATCCTCAAGTCCAACCAAATTCCTTACTAATATGTACTGTTGAGCCATGCTGTTCTGTTCTCAGAGGAGACAGCTGGTCCCATCTGTAGTTGCGAGCTAAAGGTTGTTTATTATTAAATCTCCCTCAGGGTCTTTTCTTGGGACCTGGTGACCCTGAGTCCTCTGACCGGGCAATCTTAAGGGTCACATGGTTATTATTATTTGGTGGGGCCTTACTGGGTCAGAACTGAGGGAGTAAGGAGTATTTTGGGGTCCCCTCCCTCTCACGGGCAGGAAAGAGCGTTTACAAAGCATGCCTAGAGGAAGTGTGTGTGTTTGTATGTGTGTGTGTGTGTGCAGGCGTGCACACATGGGTGATGGTGCATGCATGGATGTGCATAGATGTTTATAAATGGGTGCATGCACATATGTATATTTTCTTTACCTTCTGGGTGGCCCATAATTTAAACTTTCTTATCTGAGTTGTGCAGCAGGCTTTGGGCAGGGAGCTACCACTGCTGCTGTGGAGCCTAAAATTAGCCCCGTGCGCGGGCACTATTCCATCCTGCATTCCTCTCCCCGAGGAGCTTGTCCATCTCCTGGAAGGTGTCAGCCCAAGCAGCCCCGCCCCACCTTGGTGTAGGGGCAGAGCACGAGTCTCTCAAATGCCCCAGGAGACCAAAACAGTCTCTCCCCTCTCAGCTTTGACAAGCCATGAAGGCAGAGCTGAGAGTGGGCCGGCGATCTTGCTTCCAGCAAAGACCTCCCTGACCCACCTCACGTTCCTAAAGGGGTGACTTGTGGTCACTGCTGAGGGAGTGAGGTCTCCTCCCTTCTTGCTGCACAGGTGGCCATGACATGCCTGTGACTTGACTTGACTGAAACTGTAGCCCTGGAAACAGAATTCTGTGTTTCCAAAATGCCTTGCCCAAGACTGCTTTTCCCTTTGAGCCTTTATTCACAAACTTGGGCTGCAGTTTGTGTGTGTGTGTGTGTGTGTGTGTGTGTGTGAGAGAGAGAGAGAGAGAGAGAGCAAAAGAGAGAGAGAGCACAGCAGGAACAGAGACAGGCAGAGACAGAGACAAAGAGAGGGAGCAATCCGAGAGTCCCTCACATGTAGTATTGTGAGGGGTGCCACAGGCCCAGTCACCTCTTCCACCCGGGGCAGGGCGGGGACTTGGCCGCCTGTCACGCAGTCATCTGTCCCCTGGTGGCAGCGTGGTGGGAGGAGGCTCCACGAGGGCATGCGGGTGCCAGAGAGGATTTCGCTCTCATGTGTCATTATTCCTTTTCTTTTTAATTGTGGTAAAATATAAACAACATAAACTGTATCACTGTTTAAGTATACATTTCTGTGGCATTAAGCACATTCACCAATTGTACAACTTTTGCCTCTCTCCATATCCAGCCTTTTCATCATACTAAGCAGAAATTCTGTTCCTCCTAATCTCTAGCTCCCTGTTCCTTCCCCCGCCGGCCTCTGGTAACCACTGCTGCATTTTCTGTCTCTCTGAGTTCTAGTCTACATCCCTCGTGAGGGGAATCGTGCAGTGTATCTTTCCCTTTGTGCCTGGCTTATTTCATTTAATATAATATCTTCAGGGTTCCTCTGTATTACGGCACTATTAGAATTTCCTTCCTTTAAAAAGACTGAACAATATTTCATTGCATTGTTCCACATTTATCCATTCATCCATCAATGGGTACTTGGTTGCTTTGTTGAAGAGAGATGGTAGGGACCAAGGGAAGAAGCAAGAGCCCAGTCAAGCATCAGGTGAATGTTGACACTGGGGAAGGAAGTCAAAGGGAAAAGACGGGTCATCCCCTCAGGCTTAGGAGGAAGGTATTGGAGTATTTCCACTCACCCACTTGAGTTTGTTCTCCATCGACATGGCTTCCCATCGGTGCCTGTGGCTGATAATCACATTGCTGGTGTCGGTAACTCTAAAGGAGATTTTTTTTAAACTTATTTTTTCTAACAACATGGCCTCAAATCTGGACTCAGTGTTTATACGAAGCAGGATAGTCCCCTGGTTACTTCGTATCAGGGAAGGGATTGTAATTAGAGTGTTGACCGACTGTTGGAAGGAGTAATCCTGCCCAGAGGTGTCTGGTTGAGTCCTTTGGGATTGAAAGGAGCTCGGCTGAAATTCTGACCCTGCGTTTGTTATTGATCTGTGTGTCCTCAGGTTGAATTGGTTTCTCCTTTACGTTCAGTTTCTTCTCTGCAAAAATGAGGATAATAATCTAGAATAGAAAGAAGTAGCTATTCCAGAAACCTTTTTAGGCTGGCATCTTACTTCTGTTCGGGTGAAGTCGAATCAGAAGTTGCCTAGGTCCCGAGTCTCCAATTGGGTTTCTCAACTTTGTATTTCCAAGCCCCTCCCTCTGAAGCCCCCGTGCCTCTGAGCCCCCATGAGGCATCCCCACCTTCACCCACATGTCTTTCCCACGCTCTGTGCTGTCACAGAAGCCTCCTGACAGCCGCCATTGTCTCCTCACCCACTCTCCCCTCACACCTTCTCTCCCCTTCCCATCGCCCCCATGTTCCCCACCCACCAAGCAGCAGCAGCAATTGCTGTCCTGGATCCTCTCAAAGTTCTCACAAACCCACCAGCTTTGTGGGCCTGAAGCCTCTCACCTCCTGCCCTGTCAGTTCCTTTCTTAACTCATGAGGCTCCTCCCCAGCAAATAGAGACTCAATGATATTTCAAAGAAGCAGAGAGAATTGCCTCAGAAGTCTTTAGGTAGGGAGGTGATGGGAGGTCACGGCCGCAGGGAAGGCCAGAGCTTGCCACCCCCTTCCCTGCTCAGCCTAATAGTGGCTACCGAAATCTAACCCCCTCCCTCCCACCCCCCACTCTGGGTCCTCATACCAACACCCCCCCCAAACCCCTCAACCCCATCCTGCAAATCCAGAAGCTCTGCCAGCAAAAGTCCAGGCACGATGGCAGAGTACCTCCTGTGTCCCTCTGCTGGGGGCTGAGCATGGTATGTGAGTGGGCAAGCGAAGCACCGGACCTGCGCAGGTATGAAAGTGCGCAGTAGCATCTGACGCTGTGCCCAAGCACCAGAGCACAATAGCCTGTACCAGGAACTCCCTTAACTTGGAGGGTCTCAGTCTGAGTTCCTGGAAATTGGGGTAGAATACTCTGGAAATGAGAGTGTGGACCTGGGCATCGACAACACCGGCCGATGTTGTTTGCTATTAGGACTATCTGAGAGATGTCACCTTGCAGCTGTAGGCAACTTTCTTTATTCTAACTGATGCCACTTGCATCTGAACATCATTTCTGTCTTCTCTTCTTCAACACTCACTGTGATCTCAGGCAATCCAGCAGAGTTGGTGCTGAGCACCTCCAGTTTATTGTTGGAGAAGCAAAGGCAAAAAAGGACCCAACTGGAGATATTTGTCCACTCAGGGCCCGGGCCAGGACCTGAGCACAAGGCTGCTCTCCGCCAAGGCTCCCTCCCGCTGGCGGTCCTCCCATCTCTCTGTCAGATGACCAGAGAAGAGTTTCAGTTTCAACACTGTTGCAGGCTTCCCTCGGACAGTGTCAAGCTGCCCCGCAGGTCGGGGCGAGCAGAATCATCTGGAGCCTCTGAGGAATGAAGTGGGGGTGGTCAGAGCACTTGGGGGTGGTCTGCTTTTTATGCCTCCCTTCATCCATCTCTGCCCCCTACTGTCACCCCAGTCTGGAAGACCATTTACTGATCTCTGCCCTGGACCTCTCTGCTGTGGGGAACTGGCTCTCAGTCAGTGTGTCACCTCAGGGTAGGAGGCTTTGTCCTCCCGGCAGGGACATGGGGCCAGGGGAGCCTTCGGGTCGCTTCAGGACTCTGGATGGAAGTAACCTTAATTAGGACCAGTGCAGCAGTGGCGGGGGTGTGTTCCCACATCATTCCCTCTTTATGGGCACTTGGAAGACTGTGTTCCCGAACCTCCCTCCCAGTTAATTTGGGGCCCTAAGACTGAATTGTGGCCAATGGAATGTGAGTGAAAGCCATGTATCCCATGGTGTATACCACTTCCAGGCCTGCTGGTGGAAATGGCCTTCTAGCTTCTCTTCCCCCCTCCATAGCGACTCCAGAGTGAAGGACACACCTACCCTCTGTCAGGTTTTTTTTTTTATGAGCCAGAACCGAACCTATGTGGAGTTAAGCCCCTGAAGTTTTGGGGTGTGTTTGTTCCAGAGGTGCAGCCCAGCTGACTCTAACACAGCACCTTTGAATCAATGGGCAGATGTCTGTGCTGTCTTGTGATCTGGGGCCCTGGCCCTGTCTCCTCAAGTGAAGAAATAGAGTGTCAAGCTGCCCCAGACTCTGAAATTTGGTGAGACTGTGAAGATGAGAGTCCAGTGAACACACTGGAGAAGGAAGGATTCTGGCCTCTGGGTGAAGAGGGAGCGGATGCCGCTCAACCCGAGTGTTGCCCAGCTTTGTCCTGAAGTGGAACATCTAGCTTTCACTTTGGAGAGCACCCAGAAACTCATAACTGGTTTGATTTTCTTGTTCCTGCATTCATTTATCCACATTCATTCGTGCAGTGTTTCTTGAGCATTTATTAGATGCCATGTGCTGTGCTAGATGCCGATGTTTCACTGGTGGGCAGACAGTTCATGCCTCACTGCCACAGTCTAGTGAGGAAATTGCACACTGAAGAGAAATCACAGGGTAAAATCTGGGCTGTCTGCAGCATTAAAAGGAAAGGAGTCACGGTTCAGTGGTGACTGTGCTGGGAGAAGTCACATTGGAAGGTCACGAAATGCTTTTTAGAAGAAATGAGTATGTGACCGTAGCCTAGAGGAAGAGTAGGGGTAACTAGGCAAAGTGGGGCTTTCTTGGGAGAGGGACCAGCACATGCCACAGTCCTGTGGCAGGGTGGAGCAAGAACTGAATCCAAGGGTAGTGATGGCAAGAGGTATGTGGGATGAAGATGCAGAAGCAGAAGGAACCATAGAACAGAAACCCATGTTGTGAGCTAAGGAGATTGGATTTTATTCCAAGAGACTGGGAAGTGATCAAATTTGGAAGTGGAAGAGGAAGTGTAGTTTACATGATCACATTTGTGATTTGAAAAGATCAGCTTGGTGGCTGGGTAGCACTCCAGTTCTTGTCTGCTCTGCTCGTGTCAGCTGGAGGTGGACAGGTGTGTGTGTGCTCTGTGGTGGGTGAACACCTGTATGATTTTAGAAAGGCCATGGTCCAACATTTCCTTCTTGCTGGGACATCTCTTTGTTGGCTGCCTCAGCACAGATAAAAAGTACTCCATGCTTAAAACACCAGAGGTTGAAACTTCCCCAGGGGATGATGGGAATTCGCCGGATGCAGATCCCAATTCTAGGAAGAATGCTGATGAGGAAAGGAACTACTATCTAAAATTAGGCTTTGGGAATATTTCAGTGAAACATCCCCTTCCTGGCTCCTCTTGCTGAGGCGCAAGGGCTGTATCCTCCCTCCTACCTGCCCAGACTTCTGTTCTCCGGCTTCTTCTCTGGCCCATTCATCCTTTCAGCTCACACAGACCCTGCTCTGGGGGGTACTTGGGCTAAGATTGAGGTGCATTGTCACGTTTTTAGGCATACACAAAGCAAGTTGTTGGCTATTGCTGACTTTGGCCATTTATTGATTATGTCCTGAGGCTGGAGCAGAGGAAAGGCCTCTAGGAACAAGTGCCCTGGCCTTCTAATGAGAGTCAGACATGACAGCCTGGGCTGGGAGTTCCTAGGCCTCTGGTGGAAAGGATTTACTGGCCCCAGAAGAAAGTCTGATTCCTTTTATGGGTCCAGCACCTGCCTTTGTCCACCTTAGCTCAGCTGTGGCCACCTCAGCTTCACTCTTGGCAGGCCCCCAAACTGAGGACCACCTTAGGCACAGTCCTGCAGAAACAGGCAGAACTTCCATGTAGTCCTTGAGTCTCTCCTGTGCCCCACCACACCTCCTTGCTCTGAAGAACAGACATGTTGAAGACTCCCAGGTCAGTTGCATACTTGTTCCTGAACCGCCACAATGATTCAGCTTTTGCATTAAAAGTCCCCATGTCTCTCACACCATAATTACTCCCACACCACTCTAAAGGCTTGTATGCAGCCTACCTGTGGGCTCTGCAAGGCTTCCTCCCAGTGAACACCTAAGAATTGCCAGACCTGACACACTGATAACCAAGATGCTTGCCTCTTGGGACTAAATGAGACTTTCGTGGTCATCCTGCCCAGTCTTCCATCTAACCACCTGCTGTGTCAGTGGTCTGCCTAGCACCCCAGGATGCCAGAGTGCCCAGTGCACTGAGTGGGCCATGAGTGAACCCCGAAGAATGAAATCAGCCCTGAGTGTTACTGGCCTGCTGGAAGCCTCCTGCCCCTCTGACCCCTTATGCATCCTTGGGGCAAACTCTTAGTTGTGAACATTCTTTCTCATGAAAGCAAGATGGCGCCTGCTGACCTTGGGTGGGAAATAGCCCTCTTTTTCCACATCACTCTAAAAACTGGGAACAGAGTGCACCATTTAGTTGGACGGCTGAACCTAGATATGGGTTGGACTGGGTTGTTGGGGTGATCCCTTGACACTCGAGTGTCAGGGGCCAGTCTCCAAGGACACCCTGTGGAGAGCCCTCTTGACTGAGATACTGGCGGCAAGACCTGGGAAACTTCAGCACCTGGTTTTTCTCTGTTTGTCATCCACTGAGGAAAAATGAGAGTGTGCTTCCTTCTTGGAGGCAGAGCTGTTTATATCTCTAGGATCTTGACACACACGTGCATGCTTTCATCCTCACAGCTTGGGAAATAGTAAGTCCCCCACTTTGGCCTCTGTGGCAGTGAGCAGACACTAACCAGATCCTGTTCATTTTTCCTGAGAACAGATGCGCTGCTGTGGAGAAAGGCTGTGGTGGGGGTGGGGGTGTCATCAGGTGATGGGATCTGTGGGGGGACGGAGTGGGAGGCGGCAGTCCCCTGGAGAGTCTCGGGCTGCAGGAGAGGCCTAGGTTATGTGGAAGGAGAACTACTTAACCGGGAGAGACATGAAAGTGTCCATCTTATGAACAACTCTCAATATTTCAGTCTGAACTCATCATCTGCCCCGTAATTGGTGCCCTTCTCAATATTCCCATCTCTGTCAAGGGTCCTTAAATGTTTGAGTCTCCTGGGCTTGGGGTGTGTAAGTCCAAATCTTGTGAATATTTCCCACCTGGGACCTCTCGGGTTCAGCATTGCTTTCATGCCCCCGCCCCGTCTCCCGAAGGCAACAAGACTCCTAGGCTGCGAAGTCAACTTCCCAGTGGAGGCTTCTGCTCCTCTCTTCCCATCGTGTCCTTTTTTACAACTGCAGACAAATGATTTTTTTCTTCTTGGGGACTGTGTAGCATAGTGCTGGAGGGCTTGG
The DNA here is from genome assembly GCF_964194135.1 of Talpa europaea. Taxonomy (NCBI): domain Eukaryota; kingdom Metazoa; phylum Chordata; class Mammalia; order Eulipotyphla; family Talpidae; genus Talpa; species Talpa europaea. The sequence continues at coordinate 103,598,411 of NC_140070.1, read as the reverse complement.
GCTCAAGTTACAACTCAGCTTCTTCCTATTCTGTAGCCTGGAGTATGTTGCTTAACCTAACTATGCTCACTTTCCTTATCTGTAAAATGGGAATTCTTATTTCTCCCACCTCATAGGGTTGTCTAGACAAGGACTAGATGACGTTGTACTTGCGCATCGGAAGCTCTCAATACACAGTACCTGTTATTAAATATTTCATGGCGAAATTGTCCCTTCACCAACCTGTAATGGCCCTTGCCAAGTCAAGCTTCCCATTCTGATCGACAGTGGTTTGCCATCTGGGCCACTTATCACCTGTCACTCTGTTCCTACTGGGGCAGCCTTTTCTTCTACTCAGCCTTGCTGTGATCTTTGAAGGCTGTTGCTTTCATCTGAAAATTCCCCCTCCCCTTCGGTTCCTTTTGCAAACCTGCCCTTCCCTGCAGCCTGTCTTCCCCACAAAGGCATTTGCTGTCCGAACCCACCCATCTGGCTCTTCATCTGCTGCTTGTGCGCTTGTCCTGTGCTCTACCTTAACTGAGAGGGCTTTGAAGGCAGGGGCCATATCCTGAATGACTGTAGCATGCCCTGCAGGGCCCACCACACACTGACTTCTCTCTTAAAATGGAGAGTTAACTGTAATGATCATTAGAAACTTCTCCATCAAATATAAGGAAGTCTGTCTTGATTTTATAGGACCCCAGATGTCAGGAGATGTGTACAAATGTTTCAAGTAACGGTGCAGTAGAAGGGGGATTGAACTCCAGCCCAGTGCCTGTGCTCCTCCAGGCGTGATGTCTGCTAGCCTGGGGGCTCCTGGCCTGGCCAAATTCCACAGCTCAGCCAATGTCACTGATGAACACCGGGACTTAACTGAGAATGCCGGCGGCAGGGTTTGTTTTGACAAGGGCAATTTAGTTTAGATGGCTGTGCTAGCATTTGAGGTGTTCACAGGGCTCTCTGCCCTAATTCCTCAGGGTCTTTCGGTGCAGGGGGTTCACTGCTGTGATTCATGAGGGTGGGATGGGGAGAATCTGTCGATCCCCCAGTCCTAGAGGGCTTGGGCTCAAGTTGCAACTCAGCTTCTTCCTATTCTGTAGCCTGGAATCTGTCCTCCATCCTACCAGCCCTGTTCTGGCTCTTGGAGCTGCCCAGTTGAGATGGGTGGGCTCCAAGAGAGTTCTCCCTTCCTCTGGGTGTCAATCCCGTTAGCTGCATTGAGCAGGAAAGCCAGCAGCATGGCTAATACCAAACGGCAGAGGCTTTCCAAATGCGCTGGATGGCTTGGAATGCCCTGGATGATTTGTAGCAGACTTCCTCTCTTAATTATTTTGGGCTCATGCTGAGGTCAAATCAGACTGTGTTCTTGTGTACATATCGACTGCCTGGAATGGCCATGGTTAGGGCAAACCAGTCACTCCTGGCCACGCTTGCTCCTTCTCCTCCACACCCGCTGCACGCTGGATGCTGTGTGTGGTGCAGAGGCTCTATGAGATGCAGTGCCTACACCCAGAATGTGGCCTAGCTAAGTAGTCATTTGCTGTGAGTAATCCCCAGGGTGGGTGAGGACCTAACTGACCAGAACAAGGAGGCAGCTGAGTGTCACAGTGCCCGCCTGTCCAAGTGCCTCTGTCCTTTCCTCTGCTTGTCAGGGTTAGGTTGCCCCAGGTCAAATGTGGCTTTGCCAGGCTCTTCTCTCTGCTGTAACTATGACCCCATTGACAGGCATTCAGAATTGCAAGGCTGATTTATTTGGGGTGCGATAATTTGCTTTGGATTTGGCACTGTGCAGGGTGCACCCCAGGCTCCCTTTCCATGGCAGCTCCAAGGACCACATGCAGACCTTGATCCAGGGGATGTTAGGAGTGGTTCTGTTGCCAACCATGAGGAAGTGGGCTCTCCTGCCATGACTGGTGGTGGTGGGCATGGCACTTGGTGGTTTTGGTGGGGGGGGGGGCTGCTGTGTTCTCATGCTCTGTCATCCCAGCACATGCGTGTGGCGGGGGAATGGAGAGCAGCTGGTGTTGCTGGCTTGGCTTCCTCTGTCTGCCTTTCTGAGGACTTGAGCTCTTTCCATCCAGCTCTGAGCCCTGGGAGGAACTGGGCTTCCTCCACATGGGGAGGGAAAAGGACTCCCTTGGGTGCTCTCAGCTTGGGGGTGCTATGCATGGGCTGATAGCCTTCCCTGCAGGGCATCCTGCTGCTTTCCTGTGTCCTGTGGTGATCCGGGGAAATGCTCTTCTGCCGGTAGTCAGGGTCAGAGCAGAGTGCTGCTCCTGAGTCCCTGGGGAGAGGTAAGGATGACCCCCTGGGAGTTGGGCCTGGGCAGATGTGAATGTAGAGCTCATAGGTGTTCTAGCAGGGAACATGGGGTAAACTGACGCGAGAGAAGAGGCCACGAGAGCTCACCTTTCAGGAGATGATGGAGACCCCTGGATACGTGCTGAGCTGGAAGAACACTGGCCAGATGGGTTGAGAAGCAAAGGGCCTGCATGATGGACTTGTCAGAGGATGCTGTAGTGCTCCAAGGCACAGCCTCCCAGGCCAGGCAAGACTGAGTGTGCTCTCCCTTCCTTCCACCACCTCAATTTTTTTTTTTAAGATTTATTTATGCATACAAGAGCTGGGGAACAGGCCACAGGTGCAGGGGATGAAAGGATTCACCAGAGACAGAGCGGGGAATAGAACAGGCAGACTGAAATACACTGCTGAGGGGAGCAGCTGGCGAGACAGGAGAGGTCTGCTGCGCCATGTGGTCAGCTTCTGGCCAGCCAGGGATTGAACTCATGCTGCAGTGGCTGCGGATAGTTTCACAGTGCTGTGTTTAACCCCTTGCACCACCAGGAAGGCCCCACCACCTCAATTTTTGAAGAAAGAAAGGAAACTTGGATCGTAGAAGAGAAGGAGAAAAAGAATGCAAGGATGAGAGGGGAATTGCTGGGCTAGAGCCCAACTCCTTCTAATCTCACTATAGCCCTGGCTTCTGCCTACCCCACATTTCCTCTCCTCACTCTGCCCCTAGATCTGGTCCGGCTCCCCTGAGGCCAGCCACGTAGGCTAGTTTGCTCTTCTGTGCTTGGCTGTATGGAAGTGCTGAGGGATCATCGGACAGGACACCCTCTGAGGTTCAAATGCCAGTGCTGTTCCTGGCCTGGCAGCTTGCTGAGAGCCTCCTGAGAAGCCTGGGTCTTTGCTTTCACTCCCAGGTGGCGGCTCCCAAACACTCCCCCACATCCCTCCTTTTAGGTGAAATGCACACAGACTCTGTGACAAAGACTTGTTGTCTTCAGCAAGAACCCACAGAGGCCACTGGGATAAGGACAGGAGCTCCCTCTCCACCAGGGTAGTCCCCATCTCTGGAGGCCTCTGCCCCTTGTGGGGAGAGACCATGGGACACGAGAGCCATAGCCATGCCCCCAGCCGTTGTCCAGCCCTCCAGGCCTGGGTGAGAGAAACCAGCTGCCTGTGCACAGCACTCGAAGTCCCACTAGAACCCTCGTGGGGCCGGTCACATGTCATTCTCCCTGGAAGATGCTCTGGGAAAAGCACCCAGCAGTGCTCCTGGTACTTCAAGACACTCAAAAAATATTGATCAATGTTCTTAACTGTCCTGCTCCTTTGGGGGACTGGAGTAGACTGGTTGGGCGTTCCCTTGTTTTCATTTTATCTAAACTCACGTAGGTGGTAGAAGAATAATTGTTTTCCTGACATTTGGTATCATTGCCCTACTTAGTTTATCGACTTAATCTTTACACAGTTTTTGAGAAGAGATGGTATCAGCTCTATTTTTCAGAAGATTCTGAAGCTTCCTAAGGCGAAGTCACTCATCCCATAAATAACTGAGCTGGGACCTGAACTCAGGTCTTCTGACACCAGATCCCATGGTCTTCCTCCGTACCCACTTTCACCTCCTTGAGCTAAGGCAGAGCCTGCTCCCCCTTTCATCCGGGCCTCTGTTTCCCAGCTTGTGGAGTGCATCCACTCTACTTCCTTCCGCCCTGAGAATCCAGCCACTCTGTCTGCTTTGTCTCTGGTCTGGTTCTGGGCTCAGGCCCAGCTCTTGTCAGGACCACTGCCTCGGAAACTTCAACTGTTTTTGAAGTGGCCTTCCCGTTTTCACACCTCTAGCCCTGTCCTGCCGTCCCTCATCTTGGATTCTGTATGTGGTGCTTTCTCCCTTCGGCACCTGAACTGGTGATGGGGAAGGAGGCAGAAGGATGGGATCTGGCTGCCATCCTTCCAGAAATCTCTGCTGTTGGCACCACCCTGGCAGATGTATCTACTGTTGGTACTTAGGGTAAAGGCTAAGCTGTGTGACAGAGTCACCAAACTACAATGGCTTTAAGAAGATGAGAGTTTGGGGTTCCCCGGTGGCGCAGCGGTTGAGCGCTGGGCTGCAAAGTTGCCCACAGCCTCTGCAGTGCCGGTTCGATCCCCGGCCACTGGCGAAGGTCCCACATGGCATGCAGACCTCTCCTGCCGCTGCTCCCCTCAGCAGTGTATTGTCAGTCTGCCTGTTCTGTTCCCTGCTCTGGCTCTGGTGAATTCTCTTACCCTTCCGCGCTTCTGACTGTACCCAGTGCTTGTGTAAATGAATAAATAAATCTTGAAAACAAACAAACAAAAAAAGAGATGAGAGTTTATTTCTCTGTCATGCAGTTGTCTCAGAGTGACTGGGTCCAGTTCTGTTGACTTGCTCCCACCCCACCTCCCCACAGGCACATTGTCCTCATCTGTCAGTCAAAGCCAGGTTTGGGGCCTGTCCGTGTTCCAGCTCGGAAATGAGTGTGGAAAAGGTGCAGGTCAGGCACAGGGCTTGTCTGATGATGAAAAGGAGATGACATGACAGTCACACATCACTCTACCCACATCCCTTTATCTGAGCATGGTCACGCGAGGACCCTAGCTGCAAGGTTGGCCAAGAATTGTCTCTAGCTGGACAAGCATGTGCCCATCTGTTCTATATTGTTTTGGAAGAAGGGGGAATGAATTTCGGTGGACAACTATCTACCAGAGCCTTAAAATGAAAAACAAATAATGAAAAGGCCAATCTTAATTAACTACTCTAAGCAGGGAGGTAAGAGGTGGTAGTATGATAGTGTAGAGCCCACTAGGTGGACCCCAAGCTGAGGGTATGCTTCTGGGGTAGGGACGTGCAAGGAGCATCAACCCACAAATGGTCATTTGCCTCACACTTTTTACAGGTTTCCATCAGTGATGGCTGAGTTTCATGGCACCTGATTCCTCTGTCGGCTCTGGGGAAGGAGACTGGACTCTAATTCCTCATGCCTAGGAATTGGGGCCATGACCTGGTCCCCTTTCTACCCTTGTTCGGAAAGCCAGGAGTGAATGGAGACCAAGGTCCACTGTTGATTTTCTCTTTGGGAGAATGAGTCACATATGGAGATTCCGAGAGCCCCAGGATGCCAGAGCCCTCAGGAAGCAATGAGCTGAGCCTCAGAGTCACATTCTCCTAGTTTGCCAACATGGCCCAGCCTGTGAGGAGGGGTAATTCAGATTCTCTTCACCAGCCTCAGGTCCACAGGCACATCTGCCGGGAATTTCCCTCCGCTCTGTTCCAGGTCAGCTGCTAGTAGGGCTGCAGCAACACTACACCACGTCTCCCAGTTCCCAGCCCCACAGAGCTGTTCTCCGCACCCACGGAGACATGTGGACTTGTCTCAGGGTCATCCCCAATCTCCAGGCCCGCAGTGGCCATGGCACCTGTACTACTTTCATCTGTCCCTCTTGTGTGGTCTCATCTGTGTTTTGTTTAATTCTGACTTGGGCCTCGTCATCCCTGTGAATGGGGATCCTATAACCCCTTCTCGCGCCTTGTGCCGGATGCTCAGTGCCACTGGAGGTCTGGGCTGTCTTTGGATGTGAGCTGGAATATTCAGAGTCTTGAAAGGGCCCTGTAGCCCTCAACTTCCTTTTCATCCATGTGTTCGCTTAAGCTGTTGGTGGTGCTTGCTCTGTCCAGAAGGTCGAGGGTATGAGGGTGAGCAGGGGAAGCATGGCCTTGGGGGGCTTTCCTCTAGCTCGTAGCCCAGCCACTCAGACTTTGGTAGCCCCAACTTACACTGCTTTGTACCTGTGACAGGTTTGCACTGGTACCTTAACTAGCAGGTGGTGTCAGCTCCATTTTAGAATTGAGGGCATTGAGAATCCTGTAGGTTATGTGACTTGCCCAAGGTCACATAGCTTGTGCCTCCCTGCATAGTGCTCCTTCTACTGTAACTCCCTACCTCTCTCTCCAGGAACCCCTGGGGTAACCCTCAAATCCCTGCTGCAGAGCTTGGCAGGCCTGCTGTGTCTCCTGAGCAGTCCCAGGTACAGGTGCCCTTCTGTGCTGGGCATCCCCCAGGTTCCTGGCCTGCCACACACACAGACACGCATACACATGTCCTGCACTCAGGCTGAGGTTAGGTCAGCAGCGTGGTGGCAATTTCGCTTCCCTTTATCAATCTTTCCTCCCTTTCAAATTCAGCAGGCCTCAAGCGGACTCTGAGGTGAGGGCTAGAGAGAGGGAAGGTGGGAGGAAGCTCAGGCAGTGGGTGGGAGAAGCTGAGGGGTGGGGAAGGCACGAGGAAAGCCACACTTCACCTGTGTGGGGTGGAAACCAGAACTCAGTGTTGGGGAGGGGTACTCTTTTCCCTCCCCCGAATCTGATTCCAGCATTTTGTCAGCCCTTTCCCTCCACCTACACAGCCCGGCATCATCTCAGCTGTCACCACTACTCACCTAGAACAATGGAAGCTTGTCTGACTTTCCTGGAAGGGGAGGAGGAAGCTGAGGGTGGGGAAGCATGGGGTGGGGTGGGGGGGGAGTGTGATAATTGTTTTTTGAGATGAGATTTTTGGAGGAGAGGAACTTCATTGCACTAAGATTATAAATAAACTTCCAGCCCATAAAACTTCTTGCCAGGCCACAAAGCAAAGTCTTCTTCGCCGCAGAAGTCATAGCACAGCATGAGAAGCAGTTTATGGGTGGGGGAACCGCCATCCAGCTTCTCTAGAAAACCTTTCCAAGCTTCTCCCTCCCAGCCAGTCTCTCTGTCTCCACAAGCCCTGTACCCCAACTCGTGTCCTTGGCATGTGTGGGAATGCTGCTGCATGTGGAAGCTGCTCCGGGCCTGTGATTCCCACGCCACAGTGGGTGGGGTGGGGGCGTCGCCTGGCGGAGATTTGAAGGACTCGCTTCCTCTGGGGTTCCCCACCACTCCGCACGGGTCACACAGGACACATCGTCCTACTTCCAGGTTTGACTGGTTGTCTTGGAGCTGCTGCTCATGGGCTGCAGTGCTGAGCATTCCCCTGCACTTCAGGAGCATGGGGCACAGAATCCTTGAAATTAAAAATTTCCCAGGAAATCTTATAAGTGGCCTCCCCATTCATGGTACTGTGTCAGCACAGTTGTCCTCCCTAAGCAGTGGGAGACCCAGACCTTGGCCACACTTTGGACTAATTCCGGGTGGCAGAGACCTTGTCCATCACCTGTTGCCTCTCATTTTAACAGATGGGAAAACTGAGCTTCAGAGAGGAACAGTGTCTTGTTCAGAGCCATGACGCTCATTTTTTTTTACCCCCTTCAAATCCAGGATGAGAATTTAGCTTCCTAAATCCTCAGCCCTTTTTCTACATGGTGCTGCCTGCAAACACTCCTTCACTACTCATGGGCTGCCCTTTCTCCATGGTTTTAAATTCACCTCTTTTCTGGGAGCCCCCAAGTTTTGTGATAAGTTAGAGAAGTTGACTTCCAGCTTGATGCGCCAGTCTAGACGATACTAATACCCCCTCTGAGTCCCCATCTGAGAATTTCTCTTCTCTTGGGGTCTTATGGTTGAGCATCAGCCCCGAGGCACCCCCTTCCTTTTCTGTCTCCACATTTCATGCTTCTAAAAGCCAGAGGGAGTGGCTGTGATGGGTGTGCCTTCTGAACCGCTTCTGAGCCTGGCAGATGAATTTCAAATGACCACCCCAAGGGAGTGGGGGGGGACGGGGGGGGGCTCTCTGTGGTTCTCAGGTTGGGGGCCAGGTCAACTCACCAACTGTTGATGACCTCAGCCCGTGGTCTGTCCCTTGTCCACTCCCTCCAGGTCCCCCCTGCCTTGCCTCCCCTTCATTCAGTGGCGGTGCTGTCTGACGGAAATACAAGAACCACGGATATAATTTTAACTCTCTCAGTAGCCAGAAAAGCAAGCAACAAAAGCAAAAACTGTGGGTGAAATTAACGTTAACATATTTATTTCACAACCAGAATATTATCATTTCAACACGTAATTAATACCAAAAATTATGTTCAAAGTCTGGTGTGTATTTTATGCTTGTAGCACAACTGCGTTCAGATCGGCCACGTGGCTGTTCTCTCTGTTCACACGTCTAACTTCGTGAGCAGCACTGTTCTCTGTCCAGTGGAGTCCTGCCTCCCTTTAGTCTCTCCCTTCTCCCTATTTCTGCCCTTCACCCCCTGATGCAGTATCCATTCAAACTATAACTCAGGCTTCCCCAAAGCATGAGAGGCCCCATCATGGTCCCTATGATTTACCCTCCTGTGGTCTGGCCTCCTCCTCCACCCGCTCTCTCCCACAGGTCACCTGTGGGGCCCCTGACAACCTTGGATTCATCTGCATCTTCTCAGCACTGTTGGCTCTCCACCTCTGCCTTGAATTTCTCCCTTCTGTTTCGCTCTCCCAATGCTCTCCTTCTTACTCATTCTGCTGCTCACCCTGAAACCATCCCCTCCCTAGACTTCCTGCATGGTTTAAGAACCAAAGCCCTTCCATTCCCCTGGAGAGGGCAGCTCTCCAAGAAGCCTTGCCTAGGACACCCCAAACACTGCCCAGCTCCCTTTGGAGGGACCCTGGCCACTCGGGCCCTGCTGGTCCTTCTGTCTGTGCCATTTCCACAGCCTTTTTTTCCGCCTCTCTACCTCTATCACCTTCCTCTTCGCTGCTCCTTCCCAGCTGTCAAATTAAGCTTCCCAAAGCTCTGATGGCATCCTCCCGTTGAAAGCCTGCAGCATTAGAAGTTGTAATAACAGGGAACATACGTACATTATAATGTTAAGTGATAAAAGCAGGATACCCAATTATATAAACAGTAAGATCACAGCTCCATGAAAGCAAAAACAAAAAACCATGAATAGATTTTAAAAGGAAAGACAGAAGGAAAAATAACCCAATTAACACTGGATGTCTTGGGGTGGTAAATTGACTTTTTTCTTTATGAATTTGAAATTTTCTCTAATGAATGTACAATTTATAATTTAAAAAATTAACAGGCTTTTTATTTGGGGACTGCAGCCATTAAACACTTTTTTCAAATGGCTCCGGGTCACATACTTGCTCTTTACCCTGATGTGAATACGCTTGGTGCTCCAGTCATGATCCCCCTCCTCACCTCTGGCCAGTGCCCTGCTTGCTCATTTCCAGTCAATGCTGGCTTCCCAGTGTTCCAGGCAGCCTTGCCCTCTTCTCCCTCCAGCCATTAACTCATTTCTGTCTTCTGGACACCCCCCCCCCCCACGGAACCGTTGGCTTCTGGGATCCTGCCCTTGCTACAACGGCCCATCTCTGGACACTTCTACATCCCACTGCCCAGACATGACTTCTTTTCTTGGTGTGGATCTCTTTTTTGACTTATTCGCCTGGTTTTGTAGGCATTTAAATTCTCATTTTATCTCTTTGGCCATAAGTTCCTTCAGCATGCCATATTCAAAGTAAAACCGTGGGTTTTTTTTGTCTTTAATATGTGTGTCATTTTTCTCTTTTAAGAGTAATATATATGATAGAAAAGTTGAAAACGGTCTAAAGGGGAAATTAAACAATACTTATAAGTCTACCTTTTAGAGACATCCCATCATTGTTAACATACACATATTTTTAGATTGGGATCATGTTAGATATGCAATTCCATATCCTTTTTTACCCACTTGACATTATATATTTAAAATTTCTCCGTGATGTTAACTCTTCTTCAAATAAAACATTTGAAAGACCTAAATGTATTCCAGGGCATCGAAGCACTATCATTTATTTAACTTTCCTCCAGTTGTTTAACATTTAACTGTTCTTATTTTTTAATTTTATAATTATACTTGAATAGAAAGCCCTCTCCAAGCTTCTGAATTTCTGTAGCACAGATTCCCGGGAAGGGACTGACTTACGGGGTCAAAGCATATGAACATTTTTTAAGCTCTTCATAAACGTTGCCAAATCACTTTCCAGAAAGTTATTATACCAATTCACATCCCTACTGATAGTATAGGATGCCTGTTCTTTTGCTTTCTTGCCAACATTATTACCATGAGAAAAGGCTTTGTTAGTTTAATGGGCAAACTATTGTTTTCATTTGTATTTCTTTTTATTTATTTATATATACATATATTTATTTATTTATATTTTACATCATTCTTCCTTCTTGTACAATGTATGCTTTCTCCTTTCAGGTGTAGCTCCCATAAAATCCCCACCACCAATTCACCCATGCACCATCACCATAGTCCCTTTTCATTTGTATTTTTTTGCTTACCAGCAAGGTCTCACACGGATCAAATCATGTCTATATGTCAATTGTAGTTTTCCTTCTTTGAATAAGTAGCTTGTTCATCTATTTTATCCATATTTCTGTTAAATTCTACGTATTTCTTGTTAATTGATAAAATGTTCATGTATCATCTCCTCTGACATATTTCTTGCAAACTGAGTGTCTGTGGAATTTACTTGGGGTTGGGTGCGAAGCCTGTGGAGTTTCCTCCCACCTGCTGCTGTGCATATGTAGGGCCACGAGGCCATGATGAGGGTTTCCCAGGTCCCCAGCCCAGCTCTGCACCGGTACTCGGGTCAGTGCTCAATGAATGAAAGTAAGAGGAGATCCTGCTCTGTGAAAGCTGGTTTTTCTCTTCTTGAGCATACACAAGGCCTGAGATCTTCCTAGGAAAATGACAGAACTAAAGTTCACAGTGTGGCCAGTTCTCTGTAGAGGCACGACAGAAAAAATGGCCTCATTTGCAATGGTCTCTGTTTGCTTTAAATTTCAAGGGAATCAAGACCACAAGGAGCACTTCACTCCCACTAGGATGGCTGTAATTAAAAAGTTGGACAAAAAGAAGTCTTGGGGAGGATGTGGAGAAATCAGAAACTTCATCCATTGCTGGTTGAAATATAAATGGTATGACTATTTCTGAAGCAGAAACTGTTGGTCAGCTCCTCAGTGTTAAACATAGAGATAACCTTGACCCAGTATCTTAGACTGTTCCGGTTGCTATAACAAAATACTTTACGTTGGGAGGCTTAAACAACAAACATTTATTTCTCAATAGTTCTAGGGGCTGGGAAGTCTAAAATCAAGGCTCCACAGATTCAGATTCTGGATGCAAGGGAGGTCCATTTCCTTGCTCATGCCGTCTCCTCTCTGGGTCTCATGTGGCGGAAGGAGAGTTGGAGATCTCTCTGAGGTGTCCATTAGAAGGGCCCGAAGCCTGTTTGTGAGGACTCCACCTTCATGACATCTCCCGAGGCCTCACTCCTAATTCATCACACTGAAGCTTAGAATATTAACATATGAATTGGAGCAGCAGGGCCACAAACATTCAGTCAATAACAGCAGTCCCCCTCCTAGAGATTTGAACACATACATGTCTACAAGAACTTCTGTGTAATTGTTCATAGCACTCATCATTCATAATAGCCAAAAAGTGGACACAACCCAGATGCCCATAGCCAATGAATGGATAAACAAAATGTGGTGTATCTCTACTGTGGAATATTATTTGGCCGTGGGAAGGGCTGAAATGCTGATATATCTTCTAACACAGATGCATCTTGAAAGTTTTTATGCCAAATAAAAATAGCTAGTCTCAGAAGGTTGCCTGTTATATGATTTCATTTGCATGAAAAGTCCAGAACAGACAAATCTGTCAAGACAGATAGTAGATTAGTGGTTGACAGGAGCTGGGGTGGGGGTGGGAAAAAGGCAATGATAAATGAGTATGGAGTTTCTTTCGGGGGTGTTGAAGACGTCTGGGATTAGATAGCGGTGATGGTTGTATGACCGTGTAAGTATACCAAAATCTACTGAATTGCTTTAAGAGGGTGAGTTTTATGGTATATGAGCTATATCTCCACGAAAAGAAAATTAAGCCAGACTAGATTGTCTTTCCCTGATTTATTTTCTTTTATATCATAACGGGATCCACCGAGGTCCTGCCAGCTTCCCACCACCACAGTGTAAGAGCATGTGTTTGGAGGCAGTGACTGGGAGTCAGTCCCTAATCAGCAGCATTTATGTGACCAGGATCTGTGAAGAAGGCCTGGGGCGGCTGGGACAAGGGTGAAAGGAAGCTGAGTGTTTCTTTATTAGATAGAATAGAACAGAAGTGGGCCTAAATTAAGTTGGGATAAATAACAGCTCAGTGCAGTACAGTAGGATGAGCTCTGAAGTCAGAATGAGAACCTGTAATTTTGTTGAGCACTGCCTTGCTGTGCCAGGGCTTCTACCTCCAGCCTCAGTTTCCTCATCAGCAGGTGGGAGGGGTGGTGATATCACAGACTTGCTTATCTTACAGGGATGTGATGAGGATGGAACAAAATAGTACATGTGATAGCATTTTAGAGACTGTAAGGTGCTGTACCCAGTCATTCCTAGATACTTGTCTTTCTCCATATTTTAGTCTTCCTAAAAAGGTATTGCGCAGATGCTAATTATTGATTTGTTAGTATTTCCTGCTCAGATTTTAGTAATAGTAAAAATGTTTTGACTAAACAACATACTTTCAGAATCATATTGAAGGTTGGTGTTTTTCAGAGGCAGTGAGTTGTCAGGATGGCTGGGGTAGGTGATGAGAGGCAGATATGGTCTATGAGAAGATTTGTAGAATCTTAATGCCAATGCAGAATTTTGGGGCGTATCTTACTGGTCCTAGGGAATCATGGCTGGCTTTTGAGCAAGAAAGTGTCAAGATGTAAAGGATATCATGTGAGGAGCTCTGGCACAGAGGATAATTTGCAGAGGTGGTTCTGGGGCAGGAGAGATTGACAAGCCCCAGCAGCTAGATGGAAGGACAGATGTCATCTGGGTGGGACCTTCCTAAGAATGGCCTTATTTCTCCAGAGCCTTCGGGATAGACTGGCCACCTTATCACAAAAGCTCCCAAGCAGAAATAATGTGACTTTGATCACCAAAAAAAGCACTTAGCAGTCTTTATTCTTTGTAAAGCAAAAATTTTAAAGAGGTGTCACTGTGATTAAAAAAGAGTTAGAAACATAATATTTTTGAAAAGCCATTTAGCACCTGATTGAGCATGGCACAATAAACAAGGGCCCATGCCAGTATGCCTGCTAAAAGTATATGATTTAAGATTGTCTTTCCTTGATTTATTTTCTTTTATATCATAACGTGATCCACCGAGGTCCTGCCAGCTTCCCATCACCACTGTGTAGGACACAGGGGATCCAGGGCAGGGGAAAGAACTCATGTCTGGTTTGTCAGCTCCTTTTAGTTGAGATTCATTTCATTACTAGTTTTGTGCATTTGTAAACAGAAAAAAGAGACCAGAATGGGAAGGAATTGGTGCCTGCCTTTAGGACTGGGCTTGGGGACACACCTGTAGGAAAGAACCCACCCCCCCCCACCTTCTCTTCCTAGAAATCTGGGTAGTGGGAAGCTGGAGATTTGGAAAATCAGATCCCAGCTTTGACTTGCAATTGACTGAGGTGGTGTCAAACTCTGCTGTGGAGAAACCTCTGTGGTCTGACTATGCAGGAGCCATGAACGTATAGGAGGATCTGGAAGACGCCTGGCCAAGGGGGAACTGGAGCTGGTTCACTCTTGCTGTGCTGGGTTTGGGCCAAGGGAGAAGGGGCTGCCTGAGCTGGGGGAGGGCAAGTTTGAAAGGGGTTGCCAGGTAAAATACAGGCCACTCAGTTAAATTTGAAATCCAGATAAAGAATAAATGATTTTTTACTGTAAGTATATTTCAGATATTTTATACAGCACATGCTTATATTTATTTTTAAAAATTTTTAATTGAAGTACTATTGGTTTATGTCATTATCAATGTTTTGGAATATTCCTCTCTCAGGTGGTCACTGCAGCTCACTCATCACCAAATCACCTCATCACTATAGTCCAGTATGCTCTCACCCCTTCTGTTCTCACCCTCTTCCTCCCTTTGTCCCTCTGGATGTCTCCATTCTATGATCAGGGTTGGTTTAAAAGTTTGTTTTTGTCTGACCATTTGTTTGGTTTCTCTATATTCTACATATTAATGAAACCATTTATCTTTCTTGTGGTTTACTTCACTTAGTATAATCCCTTCCAGTTCCATCCAGGTTGCTGTACATGGCATGAGTTGATCTTATCTGATCACTGAGTAGTATTCCACTATGTATATACACATCTTCTTGATCTACTCATCTGTTTTTGGGCACTTACTATTTCCATAGCTTGGTTATTGTAAATAGGGCTGCAGTGAATATAGGAGTGCAGGTTTCCTTTCAAATTAGTTGTTTTCTTTGGGTAATTCCTTGGAGTGGGCTTGCATGGCAGATCCACTTTCAGTCTTTTGAGAAACCTCCATACTGCTTTCCAAAGGGGCTGGACCGGTCTATATTCATATCAGCAGTGTAAGAGGATTCCTGTTTTTATATATATATATATATATATATAAAGAATACTTTTATATATGTATATATATGTATATATACTATATTATATATGTATGTATATATAAAAGTATTTGTTCTATATCTGAAATTCAAGTTGAGCTGAACATCCAGTCTGTCCACCTACCCCCACCCCCAAATCACTAAATCTGGCTTCCTGGGGAGTTCTGCTTCCCCACCAAACATACCTGTGACCAGCCCTGAAAGGGCGCACTGACTTTCAGGGAACAGCAGCCACACAACTAGCACATAGTCTTCCCCAGCTTATCTCCTATTCCAAACCCATTCATTCCTAGTATCTCTTTGCCTCGTAACCTGCTTGGTCTGGCCGAGTAACATACCTACTGCAGTGGGCCTGAGGTTGGCTGCTAGGGTTTCTTTCACCTTTGGAGAGTCACCGCACAAACCCAAGCACTGGAGCTTCACTCCTGGCCAAACCAAACCTGCAGCCGGAAGTGCTGGGGCTTTAGAAAAATGCCATTGGAGTTGTAAATATTCATAGACCTCTCCCCTGGGTTTCCACTCAGAGACTAGAATTCCAAACATTATCCTCTAGCAGGGCTTCTCCTGGTGTGGTCCTGGGGCCACCTGGACCCAAACCATTTGCAGGACCTGTTTTAAAAGCAGATGCTGAGGCTGCCTCCAGGGCTGAGGTTCGCTGTGTGGCTGGGTTCTCCTTTCCTCCAACCCGTTTTTATATTGGGGCTGCTCCGTAACAATTCCTGCACGTGTGTGCACACACAGGCACACGCCGTGTGGCTGGATGGGTCCGGTGAGGTTGGCACTGGGAAAACCAATAAACCCTTAATTAGGCCGTGTTTACCTGCTGTTGTGAATGATACCTGTTATTATTTGCTAATTAAGTCTTTGACATAGGAACAGGGTGATACTGTTACTGGATCTGCCTCTGTGGGGATATAGGAAGCGTGCTCAATAGTTGCTCATTGTTTTTAAGTGAAGAGAGCCAGTTGGCATTTTTACCCTTATGCTCAAGGGGTGAGATCATTAAGTTAAAAAATTCTTCCCAGAACTTTTATAAACTAGAAGCAGAATTCCATCAGATTTGACTGATGGCTCTTCTCTATAACATTAGCTTCTGCACAGGGACCTTACCATCTATTTAGAACTGGTATGCTGACCCCTGCTTTTAGAGAGACGGGCGAGGAGAGGGTGTGTGTGTGTGTGTGTGTGTGTGTGTGTGTGTGTGTGTGTGTGTTGACACATCAATCCCACTTTTTCACTCTCAGGTCCAATTTGCTGAAATCACCCTTTCCAGCAGCCTTGCTCAAGACCCCTCCTCACAAGGCAGCACCCTGACTTCCTCACCTGGTTTTGTGTTGAGTGGATGAGAGGGAAGAACACTGAGGCACACTAAATTTAGCAAAGCCATTTGGACCCCTATTGGGTTACAGAAATTTATTTCACCTGGATTTGCACCGTCTGCTGCTATTGGCCTTCTGGCTGCAGGAGGAGTCAGATTACAGCCTGAGAGGCCGGCGGGATTAGTGCCCCGATGCTGCTGTGGCCCGGTTGATAATTACCTCGGGAATCAGGTCTCAAAATAGACTCTGGCCCCTCTTTCTGCCCTCTTCCTGCCCTGTCAGTTCATTGCATTCTCTCTTCTAGTCACTCCTGGGTCTTACTCCTGGTTTGGTTTTGTTTTTTAATTAGGTATGATTTTCATACAGCAAAACTCACCCTTGGAGGGCACAATTCTGTGGGTTTGACAAATTCATGTAGGTGTGTAACGCCTACACGGTCAAAATAGGAAATAATGTCCCCTGAAATATTTCCTGACACTGCCCCCTTTGTAGCCATTCACTCCACTTTCCCTTGGAAACTTCTGATCTGTTTTCAGTCTCTATAGGTTTGCCTTTTCCAGAACACTGGGTAAATGGGATCATATAGTCCATAGCTTTTTGAGTGAGTTTTCTTTTAGCAGAATGTATTTGAGATTTGTGTGTGTTATCGCGAGTTTGTTCCTTTTTGTACAAGAAGAATATTATATATACATTCATGCATAGATTTTTGTAGCAACATAATTTTCCATTTCATTTGGGCAAATACCTCAGAGTAAGGTTCTGGGTCAGACAGCAAGTGTATGCTCCTCTTGCTCACCAGTACCAGTGTTAGCAGTTCTTTATTAGCCAGCCTAATTGTGCTTAGTCAAATATCCTTTTTTTTTAAAGATGTATTTATTTATTTATTTATTTATTTATTTATTTATTTATTTATTTATTTATACAAGCACTGGGTACAGTCAGAAGCGCAGGAGGGTGAGAGAATTCACCAGTCAGAGCGGGCAGCAGAGCAGGCAGAGGGACCGAAGTACACTGCTGAGGGGAGCAGCGGGCGGCAGGAGAGGTCTGCGCGCCATGTGGGACCCTCCTCCGGTGGCCGGGGATTGAACCGGCTCTGTAGAGGCTGCAGGCAGCTTCGCAACCCAGCGCTCAACCGCTGCGCCACCGGGGAGGCCCTAGTCAAATATCTTATTGTTTTTTTAATTTTCATTTCTTTGATGGCTAATAATGTTAAGCATCTTTCTATGTGTTGATTTGTTATCCTTATGTCTTTTTTTTGATGAATTACCTACCCAAATATTTTGCTTTTTTAAAAAGTAAACTGTTGGGCCTCCCTGGTGGCGCAGGCGGTTGAGCGCAGCGCTGTGAAGCTGTCCGCAGCCTCTGCAGTGCCTGTTCGATCCCCACAGGCGGCAGAGTAACCCACATGGTGCCACAGACCTCTCCTGTCTCGACCTCTGCTCCCCTCAGCAGTGTATTTTGGTCAATCTAACTGTTCTGCTCCCCACGCTGTCTCTGGTGAATCCTCTCACCCCCTCACCCTGTGCATCTGGCCTGTACCCCAGTTCCTGTATGCCTGTAGTTGACATATAACATATTGGTTTCAAGTGCATAACTTAATGATTTGTTATTGGCATATATAGTGAAATGCTTGCCACAGTAAGTCTAGTTAACACACACCACGACATTGGTAAAATCTGATGGAATTCTGCTTATGGCCTGTTGGGATGAAGTTTGTAAATAGCACCTTGCCCTCTCCTTTCAAACAGTGATCCCCTAGAACATACTTTGGAATTCCCTGTAATCTGCACCTTCAGCCTTACCCCTCTTTCAGTGGTCCCCAGTGACATTCCAGAACTGAGAACCTTGCTTAGTGTCACTTCATTGGTTAAGACTACAGGCCTCAGTCTGTGTCTTCCTGGACTTTCTCTGTGGTTAGGGACCCTTCCTTCTGAGTCACACTGCTTTGTGCAGTCCCTAGCTTCATGCAGGTTTTTGTTTCCTCATTATTAGGCTTCTGTGGCAACCTCATGACCTATCTCCCGCTCCCTGCACTACTCGGCCCCTGATGAATCTTCTCAAAACCATAAGCTCATCCTGCTATTATTTAGTTCAACAGGACAACTCCCACTGGATAAGGATTATGCCAGACCTTCTCAGCCTGACTTCTTGATTTGCCTCTAAACTGCCTTTCAGCTCTGTCTTCCCTCTCAGCATCAGAGAGCCCACAGTATTTACTCAAAGGTCCTGGTACTTTGCGGACTTGAGCTTCCTGGATCTTCACCCTGGGTAGGGATGCCCTTTCCCATGCTGCCGGCCTGGCCAGACACACCCGGACCCCAGACCCACACACTGAGCCTACCCAGGGGCTCTCACTCCTCTCCCCCTTGTTGGGCAGGACTCATTGTGCTTCCTATTGCCAGTTCTTTGTCAGTCTTGACTGCTTATCTCCTCAACCACATTGTAAGTTCTGTAGACTTGAGGTCTTTTTTCTATGTGATAAATAGGCTGGGTTTTTCTCTGCTGTGTGTTGACATAAAATGACAACAGTAGGATTCTGTAGTGGTTGGGGTTGAGCAGGGGATTGTGGGAGTTGTAAGCTGTCATCACAGTTGGTGGAGCTGGTATTCTGAGCTTGCCCCTTCTCTGAAAAGACACCCAGGAGGTTTCAGGGAGGTGTCCAGGAGGTGCTTGGAGGGAGCTCAATGCATCCTTCAGCTGTGGAGAGCTAGACTTTGAGATGAGAAAGAGAAAGTTTCTTTCTGCTCGTGGGTGGGTACAGACATGATACAGGATGTCTCAGGGGAAGATGGTACCACATCCAACAGGAGACCACTTGGTGTCCAAACTGGACTGACTGAAGATCTTAGTGCAGGTTGGGACCACCTTAGAGCCAGAGTGTGGGAAACCTTCAGGTAGAACGAAGTCAAAGGTGGGTCTTGGCACTTCCAGAGACAAAGAGGCCCCTGGAAGAAGAGGGTGGGAGTCATCTGGCAGGTCACTGCCAGGAGGCTGAAGTATCAGAGAACCAGATGGACAAGTGCCTTCCTCACCCCAGACTAGGGACCAACGCAGGGCTCTTGGGGGCCTGATGAGCCATAGAGGAAAGTATAGGGCAGATCTAAGCTCCTCTTCTGCAGTTGGCACTAAGAATTATGGTTTTTGGGGGGAGAGATTAAGACCTAGAACCTGAGCATCTTTGTCTGGCTTCTGTCTTGTGTGATTTGGGGCAAGAACAGCGCCAAGATCAGTTTACCCAGAGAGCTCCAGAGCTGCCAGGAGAAGTTTTGACTAAACAGCACTTTCACCTAGACCTTGAAATATTTTGTGTAAAGTTGTTTTTGTGGGTTGTGGTGTGTTTGGTTTTTCCTTAACTTTTCAATACCTATTCCTTTCAAAAGAATTCAGCCGCGCCTCTGCTATCTGAAGGGACAGTGGTATTTTTCCACACAGACATTTCAGTGCACATAAATAATAGGTCAGTGAGGAGCAGGGCCTGATGGCAGACCCTCGCCAGCAGGTGTGGTGGGGCAGTCAGGGCTATGGTGTTGATGCAGGGGAAAATGGAAGCCAGGACAGAGAGATGAGACCCGCTGCGCACGCTGATTCCCTACTGCCAGGGGGTCTTTTCCTTTTCTCCTTCTGTAGACACCTTGTCACAGTGCCAGGTGACTCATGGGTAACCAAAAGTCCAGTGGACCCTTGAACAACATGCGGTTGGGGCACCCACCCCTGAGGCATCAAAATCCACATTCACCTTTGACTCTCCCAAAACTCAACTATAGTTCTCCCTTGGTATCCTGAGGGGTTGACTTCAGTCCACAGATGCTCAAGTCCCTTCACCTCTGGTACTAGGGACACATTCAGGATGATTATTCAGTGATTTGGCGTCCTTAGAGCCACACCCTGTCACAGGCCAGTCAGGCTTTGGACCTTAAGGACAGCAGGGAGCCTGACTGATTACACAGGGCTACTCCCGGATGTCGCTGGCTTTTGTTCTCTGGCAGCTCTGTGTGTGTATATGCTAAGATGGGGGCTGGACGCTCCATGCTTTGGGGCATGGAGGGGTCAGGATTGAGGCTGCAGTGACTGGCGCCTGCTCCAGGTCTGAGCTTCCTGTCCTGTCTCTCCTCTGCAGCTTGTCTCCAATGTCCTCATTTTCTCCTGCACCAACATTGTGGGCGTCTGCACCCACTATCCGGCTGAGGTGTCCCAGAGACAGGCCTTCCAGGAGACCCGGGAGTGCATCCAGGCTCGACTCCACTCTCAGCGGGAAAACCAGCAACAGGTGAGTGAGGCCTTCCCTCTGGGCACTGGGAAGAAGCAGAGCCTCAAGACTGCCTCTGCCCAGCTCCCGCGGGGGCGTGGCCCTCTTCTGGCCAGCTTTGTTTACTGCAGCTGCCCCTGGGGAGTGTTTCCCCTGGAGGGAACCCAGATTCCTGGCTCTCTGGGAATGCTCTAGGAGAAACTCTAGAGAGAGCACTCCACCCCTGTCCTTGTCTATTGCCTCCTCAGTCTCTCCCTGTGGTTTACAAGCAAGCCAAGCCGTCTAGGCCTTAAGTAACAGGAAGATGCCCCATCCTGCCCAAGGCTGATGAGTTGGATTGGTAAGAGCATCAGCATTCCCACCTGGGATTAAGGATTCCACCCCCTCAACCCCTCTCCCCCTCAAGAGAGGAGGGAGGGAGAAGGAAAGGAGGCCCCAACTGTCAGCCTCTTACTCCCACATTGGGCACATTGTCTAAGAGTTCTGAAGTTTGGTTGCTCCAGAGTAAAGAGTCCTTACCCGCAGAGGACTCCTGGAAAGGGAAGCCATTTGGGGGCCACACGGTCAGGAAGACTGGTGAGCCCTACTGGGGACCTACCACTCAGTGTTTCTCTTGGGTAGGAGCAGGGCAAGGTCTGAGGGCTGCGTCAGGGCTTCTTGTCTGCTTGAAGTCCTGGGGGCATCCTATTTGGGGTCACCTTGACCTCCTTTCTGATGTGAACCAGATAGAGGTTTAGGAACTCTGGTGGGATGGAGCTGCTTAGCTCTTAGATGACAGGCCCCAAGAAGGGTGTGAAACCCCAGGAGAGAAAATGGCTGGTCAGCAGGGTGATGGGGCTCCCACTGGACTCAATCTAGGCATGGCTCTTAGAGATGAGGTTACTCCAAACCAGAGGGTCCTCCTCTCTTCTTGTGTTAGTTTCTCCCCAGACCCTAAGCCGACAGGAGTGGTGTGTGCCCCACAACACATCAGGCCTGATGGCAGGGTAAATATGGGACACCTACCTGTGGGTGTGGGGACAGGGGAGATAAAGGCCTAGACGGCAGTGGTTACTGTACCCTCCTGGCTAACATGGAGTGCGTGTGTTCTGTGGCTGCCTCAACTGACCACAGTTTTACCACAATGTGAGGGTGTCTGTGGCTCTGTCTGTGTTCATCCTAAGGGAGTTATAGTGACACAGGCTAGAGACATCTAGATAGCCTGGGGGTCAGCTCTGCAGTGTCTGGCCTCAGTCACTGCCTGCCCCTTCTTGCCTGCTGCCTGTTTCTGTGACCGCTGTGTCCTGCCAGGTCTGTAGCTCATCCTGCCCCATCTGAGACCTGGCTGTCCCCACGCACTTTTTCAGCTTCTTGTCCAGCTTCTTAAATGAAACGGTGTCCCTGGAGTCCTCCTACCATTTTTTTGGACACAATTACTGTGCCTCTGCGCCCTGCACCCTGCTCACCTCTAAGCCCCTCCAGCCTCCAAAGCCCTCTCTTCCAGGCCCAGCATCTCTCTCCTGATGTCAGGATACTTCCTGCCCCTTATATGTTGGGGAGTGGCCCCTATCCCTTCGATGCCTTGTCCTCTTTCTAGTAAAATTACCATTTTATGGCTCATTAGTTTACTTGCTCTGACACTGGCTAGGCTGGACATTCCACCAGATCCACAGGGACTTGGGGGAGAAAATATTTGCTATACCATGTTCTGGGCCTAGACACTGGGGAGGAGAGGCTCACTTCCTGGGGACAGGCCCCCCTCACCCAGCCAGCCCCACCAGCTCTCCAGTGTCCTGTTCCCCTGCAGAAAAGGCTGCCCCTGTGTCCCTGGGGGATGCTCCTAGGTGCCGCACTATGAGGGAACTCAGAATTGTCCCCCAGTACCCCTGCCCATTCCTCCTGGCCCTCAGCCCCAGAAGTAGATTCTCTTGTGAATCTAAGCAGTTTGAACCCCCTTCCTGTCAGTTCTTCTCTATCTTCACAGAATTGTCCTTCATTTGTGTTTCCCTCACAAGTAACTGTTTACTGAGATGCCAGTAAATATCCGGTGGCCTTCAGTGACTGACACTTGTGGAGACAGGCAGACCCATGGAGGTACTAGCCCTCACCAGTTTGCCAGTGTCCCCCAGGTTTAAGGCTGTCCCTGTAAGGCTCCCATCTTTGGGGGCCTGTCTCACACACACTTCAAGGGAGACAGACCACTGAGATGCAGATTGGTTGGAGAGTACAAGGAGGCTGGTGCTGGCAGGACCAGGACCCTCCTCCTGAATGGAGTGAGCTCTTGGATGGTTAGGAGCGGCACATGAGGAGGGTGATGCTAGCTAAGGATCTGTTGTGCAAAGGCAAGAAAAAACTACCAGAAACTGGAGAAGTGTCTCTAGGTTTTCTCTGTTGGGAGCAGAGCAGAGGTTTCAGTTCAGAGAGTGCTAGGAAAGGGCAGGGAGCATAGAGGCATAGGGAGGAACCAGAAGGTGGTATTTGGGAGTGTGGGTCCATCCTGAAAGTTTCGGGAGGCCTGGAAGAGTTTTACACAGGGCAGCGATAAGGTCAGGTGTGCTTTAGAAAGGTCCCCCACAGCTTGCCGTGTGGCGCATAGGGCAAAGGCGGCAGGCCTGGAGACAGCCTGACTCAGAGGCTGTCTAGTCATCCAGGCCACACTTGAAGGAGGCCCCGACCTGCTAGATGGTGAAGCTGAGGTGGTGGAGAGGTGCTTCCCAGGCCGAGGGTGGTGGGAGCAGGCCAGGCACAAGGAGGGGTGGCTGCGGTGACAGCATTGGGCTTCAGTGGAAAGTCAAAGGATGTGGGCTCAGGTCCAGAAGAGTCCACACTGGATGCAGCTGGTGGAACCCCGGAAGGCTTTGGAGGTTTTAGCAGGGTGACATGGCGGGTGCAGGGTGTTAGAGAGATTGGGGCCTACTGGTAGCAGTAGGGGCTGCAGAGAGGTAGACTGGCCAGGACTGCAGGGCCAGAGTCCTGCTGTTGGGTGGGATCTGTCTATGGGCAGGCAGGAGGGGCATGGAGCAGCAGGGACAAACCTGAGAGCCGTGTCCAAATCAGCAGGATTCAATCAGTGCTACCCAGGGCCCCCCGAGGGGGAGGGGGAGCCCCGGGGGAAAGTTCTGAAAAATAAAAGCAGTTTGCGTGGGCAAACTGAATGGTTTTGGTGTTCAGGAGAATGAGGGTGTTGTGGGCAAAGGCAAGGACAGAGGGCCAAGTGGGACAGAACTGGGGGCAGGTGAATGTGGTTCCCAGCATGGTGCCAAGGCGCCAGGGGCAGGACATCCGGGTGGACAACTGGAAACTCAGGATGCCTGGATGCCAGGCAGGGATTAGGAAGTGGGTGGCATGGGGATGTGCTTGATATGAGGCTAGGAGGAGGGAGAGGAGCCAGAAGACGCAGGAGCATGAGAAGATCATAGAGCCACCTGAAGGGGTGGCCTGGTGTATGGTGCCAAGTACGGGACAAGTGATCAAGGAAGGTTGGCAGCAACCAAGGCTCGAGTTGAGAGCAGACTGTGAGTGAGCCTGGTCAAGGGCCCGGTGTGGGTAGTGGGCTGCGGAGGGTGCGGGTGGTGTCTGCCCAGTCAGCAGGCAGCCAGGTCTCTTGGAGCAGGCAGGCAAGCCCAGGAGGACCCCCAGACCCCAGCCTCCGTGATGTGGCCCTGGCCCCTCTCCCTCTTCTCTCCCATCTCCCCTTCTGTGGGTCTTAACTGCTGTGTTTGCCAAAGTCAGTGTGCTTTCCCTGGGCCACTGCCCCTCTGTGGAAATGGAGCACCCTCCTCTATACCTCATCCTCCGTCTCCGCGAAACCTCGTCTGGCCACTCTGCTTCTCCCAGCCTAGGTCAGGTAGCCCTTGCTCAGAACCCCTGGTCCCCAAACCCCCAGGAGACTGGAGCTTTGTAAGGGGGGAGTTTTGCCTGTCTCCTTCCTGCTTGAAGCTCCCGGCACCTCTCAGCATGATGCCAGGAACATGGTGGGGGATCCACTGTGATTTCACAGCTGAGCCAAAGAATCTCCTTTAATACTCTCAACAACCCCATCCCTATCTGCGGATGGGGAGCCCGGGTCCTGGTTCAGTAATCTAAGGTCGTACAGTCATACAGTCTCAGACGACATCCAGAATTCTACCCAAGGTGCTCAGTTCCACAGGGTCACGGGTATCTCCCCCATGTACACCAGAGAACCAGGAAGTGTCCCAAGAAGGGGGGAGTGGGGCTGAGGTGGGGAGCAGGGAGCCCTGGCAGCATGACCTCAGTCCCTACCCCACACAGCGGTGGTCGCCACACAGGTTTCAGGAGAGATGAGAGGGTTTCCAGGGCCCTGCAGGTGGGGGCACAGGTGTGGAGGAGCAGGGCCTGGGAGGAGAGGAGACTGCCAGGCAGGTGGAAGGAGCTGTGACAAAAGCATCTGCTTCCCTCCCCAGGAGCGGCTCCTGCTGTCTGTCCTTCCCCGTCATGTTGCCATGGAAATGAAAGCAGACATCAATGCCAAGCAGGAGGATATGATGTTCCATAAGATTTACATCCAGAAACATGACAACGTGAGGTAAGGGTGGGGCCCGGGGGGCAAGGGCAGGGTGGGAGGACTGAGCTCCTAACATCCCCACACAAGGTTCTTTCAGGGGGGCTCAGCCCAATCTGTGGCCTTTTGGGTTTGGAATGTGTGTTTTCTGGGGCACCCCAGCCCCACCCCTGTAGGTCTGTGAAGTGAATTGTTATTGGGGGAGGAGGTGAAGTTACGGAGTGAGGACATAGAAAGGAGGAGGAGAGAGGAGAGAGCTACACCGCAGCCACTGGGGAAACTCCCAGCCTAGCCAGGGAGACAGAAAGCCTAGCTCAGGATGCAAATGTCACCATCATCATCTTCACCCTCCTTGCCACCTAGCAGCTTCCATGCTTTCCATGGAAAGCCATTTTGTGCCAGGCACTGCACAAGGTTTTATCACTAATCTTCCTGACAATCCTGCCAGGCAGGCACCCATAATAGCACCCCTCATTGAGAGGTTGCATTCAGAGTGCCTAAGACCCTTGCCCAAAGTCACTCAGCCCAGAGTGCTAAAGCTGGAGTGCTCCATGGTGGCCTGCCCCAAAACCCATGCTCGTTTTACTGCATATTAGCTGCTCCCCTAGGCAGAAGCTGCTGACAGCAGGGACATGCAAGCAGATGTAGATTAATAGAGTGCAAAATCTGCTTATGAGTTCCATGGGGACGTGGAGGGAGAGATACAATGGCCTTCATCCAGCATGGCTTCCTGGAGGGCCTGCTAATCCTCCCATATGCCCAGAAAGGTGCTGCAGTGCTTCCCTTCAAGGGAGTTGCTTTCTCACTGGCCAGTTTTCCTAAGACCAAGAGTCCTCTAAAGTTGGTATAAAGAGAACCCTTTGGAAGCTTAGGCTGAATTTTCAATAGCAGTATTAACTTGAATGATACAAATTATTGCAATCATGCACACACAGCTGCACACACACACACACACACTACTCCATTCATGCCCCTGCCTTCCCAGATGAGGCGGCGGGGGTGAGCTGTGCTTTTATGCAGAGCAAGTAGAACTGCCCAGTTCCCACTAGTCATGCCCTAGAATCCAGGGAGGTTGCTTGTGCCTGTTTGTCCTCCACTCATCTCCCAAAACAGATTGCAAGTCTTTGGGAGAAAATGTCCCTGTACAACATTTTTGTCCTCAATTTTTAGGGCATCTCGAGCCCCCTGAAGCCCACCCACTCTCCACCATCAGGCGGGGACAGTGCAGGCAGCAGGGAGAAGGCTCCCCTCACCAAGTCTTTCCAACCTTGAGGTCTCTGGAAGGGCTGCAGACTCGGCAGGGCAAAGCTCAGCAAGGAAAGTGGGGTCTGGGCCTTGGTAGGCAGTGCTGACATTGCTGGTTTCCCAGCTTCTCCTCCTCATGCCATCTCTGTCCTCACGTGGTAGAAAAACTGCTAATTGTAAGCTACATATAGAGTTTTCTCAACCCGAACACTGTTCTAAGTGCTCGCATATATTCTTCTAATTCCCACAACAAAAAGAGGTTGATACCATTATTACCTATATTTTATAAGTGAGGTTGATACCATTATTACCTATATTTATTACCTATATTTTATATTTTATATAAAATCTCTATATTTTATAGAGATTAACTCATCCACGATTCCTTAAGTGGACAATTACCTCCAGAAAGCTTTTAATATTGGGGTTTTTATCTAGTCTAACTAGGTAAAAATTTTATAAGCCGAGGAGGAAAGGGTTTCAATGAGGATTCTGTGGGAAGAAGCCTTGGAATCCCTCAGATCAAAAAGAGACTCAGGGAAGGGAGAAGTGTGTGTATGTGTGTGTGTGACTGAGGAGCCACCAGGGCCTTTCCTCTCTGATGGCAACCTTAGGACATGGAAAGAAACAGCCTTCCTGTTTTAACAAATCCCAGAGGCACGAGGTCCAGGTGGAAAGGAGTGCTCCACTAAGTGGTCCCAACACATATGAACCCCTGAGCTCCCCCTTCTGGGATTTTCCCTTTGGTCCTGTCCTTCCCACCTCATGGTCCTGGCATTGCTCCAGGCAGAGCAGGGACAAAAGGTGCTTTCCTGATTGCTCTTAGCACAGGAGAGCATTCAGTAAATAAAATAATTTTTTTTTAAAGTGAAACACAAAGGAAATCCAGAAAATCCACTGCTCCGAGACAGCCCAGCATTCAGGTTCTCAGCCCGACCCGTGTCTGACCGCCTCTCATCTCCACCCAGGCCCCTGCCTCTCACCCTCCTGCCCTCCCACGTACAGCGCCGTCTCACTCCCCATCTCTCTGCTGCTGCTCTCGGGCTCCCGGCCCTCCAACAAGAGGGTTTGGTCAGAGGGGGTGACTCAGGCCTCTTCCACCGCGGGAGTGGCCCGCCCTCACAGGCGTGGCTCACCCTCACCCCAAATCCAGTATCCAAATCACACAGTGTCCCCAGCATCCACGCGGCAGGAATTGGTGTGCAGCCACAGTGAGGGGGTGGATTCTGCTCTAGGATGTGCCCAGGATCAATGATGAAAGGAGAGAAAAACCAGGGTGCCATGGGGACACATACCATTGTTACCCTGAAATTGCCAGGGCTAGCAGTGTTGCATCGGTGCCCACAGCAACCAATCACATGCAAATACTCAGGGGCCCTTGTTCTGTTCCATTAGCCCTGGTGCAGCTCTTAATGGAAGCATATTGCTTGCGTTGGTCTCTGTTTTTGGGTTGAAACTTTGGCTTGGGTTGGGGGTTGAGTAGTAGGTGGAGGGGTGACTTCATAGTGTAGAAACGCACTTTGGGGCTGGGCTTGTGGCGCAGTGATTAGGTCTGGGGCCCTGGGTTCGGCAGCCCGGCATGCTGGCCGGGCTCCACTGTTTCCTGGCTGTGTGACCAGGGCTAGTTGCAGGCAATGAGCTGCTCTGAACCTCAGTTTCCTCATCTACATAATAGAATAGGAGGAGCACCTACTTAATAGGGTGATAAAGGGTAAATGAGATAATGCGAGGAAAGCGCTTAGCACAATGTCTGGCACATAGCAAGTGCTCAGTAATTGGGAGCAGCTATTATTGTTGTTACTGTTATTATTATGATTATTATCACACTGCTATCAACAAAGAAAGGCCTGGGGATTCTCTAGCTGGAGAGTGGAAGGGTGATGAGTCACATTCGTCAATTCTCCTCGGAGCTGTAATATTTAGAGAGGGTGATGACATGCTGTTCTCTGGCCCCACTGAGAGCAAGACCACAAGAAAAAATAAATCAACTCTGCGCTGTGACAGATAGGGCCCCATCTACGGATGGGGAGAGACAAATGGGTGGAGGCAGAGTTTAGCCTGAGCAGGGGGCATGAGAGAGAGGCGCCACCCCTCTCAGAGGCCTCCTTCTGCCCAGAGAATAGTTGCACAGCATAGTTCCTGACACTCAGATGCTTCAGAGCTGAGCCACCACCGGCGATGGGTTGACGCAGACCAGAGGCCATGAAACCCCTGGACTACCCCAGATGCCTCTCCTAACTGACGTGCAGTGACAGCTGGAGATGTTTCAGCCCCTTGGGGAGACCTTTGCTTGGATGTTAGAGAGCCTTTCCGTGCAGCCCCACCTCCCCACCACATAACTGCCCCTCCTGCACCAGCGGTGCCAGGGTCAGAGCTTTGCTGTTCCCACTCCTGGGACAAGGGCGTCAAATACACACCAGCAGACTGCTTGGCTTGGGGCTTCTGATGTTCTGTCTTGGGGTTGGAGAAAGGGGCCAGCCAGGGAAGTACTGTTAGGGTAAAAAGGATGTCCCAAAGCAAATTCCATATAGGCTTTGTGGACTCCACCCCCACCCCAGGTCAAAGCCAAAGACACTGGGAACTCCAAATCCCATCACCACCAAAGGGAAGGTGGCTGGGACCTGAGGGTGGGGTTAAGCAGCCAGGTGGATACAAAAGGCAGACACGTGGGCTTTGGCTCGCTCTCCATTTTTGGGCTCTCAGTCAGCTCGCAGCGTCCGGTCAGCTCTGAGAGTGACTTTGGGTTTCCAGGTCGTCGGATCGGGTAGGACGCATTAAAGACTTTATTTCCCTATTTTCTCCCTGAGTTGTACATTTTCCTTATTTCTTTTTCTCTTGTAAATAAACCTTTTATTAACCCTTTTGCGTGTGTCTGTAGTAGAGTATTCATAAGTCCCTTTAAAGCGCGCGGGTGAGGACCCACAGCCAGGAACCCATTTAATATCGGGGTTGCTCTATAACAGCTTGGCGTCCAACGTGATTTGCAAGTTTCACCCGTGGTTGACCAGCCCAAAGTAACTTTTCTTGCGTTGGTCACCATAAAAGCGCATTAGGTCTGCAGGACTCGCAGTGAAACTCTTTGTTTCACGTCTTGAAAAGTCTTGTTTTTTTTTTTCCGCGCATACGGCCGTTGTGGGTGTGGTTTTGACCCAAACGCGGCCTCAACCATGAACTTCAGCAGTTTAATCTGTTATAGAGCAACCCCGATATTAAACGGGTTCCTGGCTGTGGGTCCTCACCCGCGCGCTTTAAAGGGACTTATGAAAACTCTACTACAGACACACGCAAAAGGGTTAATAAAAGGTTTATTTACAAGAGAAAAAGAAATAAGGAAAATGTACAACTCAGGGAGAAAATAGGGAAATAAAGTCTTTAATGCGTCCTACCCGATCCGATGACCTGGAAACCCAAAGTCACTCTCAGAGCTGGCTGGACGCTGCGAGCTGGCGGAGAGCCAAAAATGGGGGACCCCCAAAGTCCACGTGTCTGCCTTTTCTATCCACCTGGCTGCTTAACCCCACCCTCAGGTCCCAGCCACCTTCCCTTTGGTGGTGATGGGATTTGGAGTTCCCAGTGTCTTTGGCTTTGACCTGGGGTGGGGGTGGAGTCCACAAGCCTATATGGAATTTGCTTTGGGACATCCTTTTTCCCTTAACAGTACCACACCAGGGGAAGGTGTGGCCCTATGGGGTCACAGTAAGAGTTGCTGTTATAGGGCAGCCCCGATATTGAACGGGTTGCCTGGCTGTGGGTCCTCACCCGCGCGCTTGAAAGGGACTTATGAATACTCCACTACAGACACACACAAAAGGTTAATAAAAGGTTTATTTTATGTACAACTCAGGGAGAAAATAGGGAAATAAAGTCTTTAATGTGTCCTACCTGATCCGCCGACCTGGAAACCCAAAGGCACTCTCAGAGCTGGCTGGACGCTGCGAGCTGGCGGAGAGCCAAAATGGGGGACCCCTCCAAAGCCCACATGTCTGGCTTTATACCAACCTGGCTGCTTAACCCCACCCTCAGGTCCCAGCCACCTTCCCTTTGGTGGTGATGGGATTTGGAGTTCCCAGTGTCTTTGGCTTTGGCCTGGGGTGGGGGTGGAGTCCACAAAGCCTGTATGGAATTAGCTTTAGGACATCCTTTCCCCCTAACATTACCTTTGCCAAGAGGTCACCATTGTGGAGCAAGATGAGTGTTTGTGTTCACCAGACACTTGTCCTGCCAGTTAGTGGCTGTGGGGGTATAAGTCACCTAATCTGAGCCTCTGTTTCCTCATCTGTAACATGAGAATAGTGATGCCCATTCATCCACCCATTCAGTGGTGTTTTACCTGTGCCTCCATCGGTGGGGATCATTAGACACAGCTAGAGGCAGGGATGATGATGTGAATTAAGAGGGGTGCTCTGTCTGTCATTTTGAAGCTCAACTGTTCAGGAAGATACATACTGAACACTGGGTTCATGAATAAACTGGGAATGTAGCACATGCAGGGATGGGGGTGTCTGGTGGGCTTTGCGCCCTAGCAGGGCATCCGTGTTAGACAACTTAGCTCAGTCCTTCTGTTACAATTGCAACACAGAGCAGCAGACCACCCCCCGGGGCTCCTGGCAGGGTGCTGGGAGGGCAGATGATACAGAGTTGTAAAGCTTCTGGCTCAAGAGGTGGCTCAGATCACTGGTTCTGTGCTGGCTACCAGTGAGAGCCACGGTCAGGTAACCCAATACCCCAAAGGTTCCAGGGCAGAGAAGTCCCCAGCCAGGCCTGAGGGGGCCCTATAGGATCCTGTTTATCCTATTGAATGAGGACAGCCACGTACCAGATTGGTCTGCCCCCCACCCCGGAGCCTTTAGGATATAAAGGTTGTGGGTGGCGGGAGGCCAGAGACTCCGCTGTCCGTGTGAATGGAGAGCAGACCACCTCCTCCAGGGGATGCGTGTCCTCTGCTGAAGAAACACAGTCCTCACAGGCTCCATCTGTTGGGCCCCTGGGGGGGTTCAGCATTGAAGAGTAGGTCTCCCTGGCTTGATCACAAGCTCATTCTCCCCGTGGGGTGGAGGTGGGGAGCCTGGCAGAGGGGCTGCTGACCTAGGTGTGGAAATGAGGTATGAGGTAATGCCCCTCCCTGTTTGGGGTGGGGTGTGTGTGTGTGTGTGTGTGTGTGTGTCTGGGTCTGGGTCTGGGGAGGACTGGCCTGTGCTCACACACCCCCCTTCTTTCCTCTCTCCCAGTCTCTCCTGATCTCCCCCCTTTTAAGGTTATCACCTCCTCTCCTGTCTCCTTCAAGGACTTGGCTGCCTTCCCCAGGTCGCTCTGGCGTCTGGCTCGGCTGCAGTGTGGTGCTGCATTATAATGACCATGAAACAATGTTGGCGATGTTCAGATGCCCGTGGGCAGATTGTGCGCCCTGTGGGCAGAGAGGGAAAATGTTTACCTCCACTCGCGCCCACAGGCCGCCCGAGGAGTGGTCCATGAACCCCCGTCTGCCTGCCTCCAGGCTGATAGTATGAGAATTCGGAACCAGCTCACTTCTGTTGCAGATATAAGTGGGCTTTGTGTTATCTCGTTCATTCCACAAACATTTATTGAGCTGCTGCTCTGTGCCAGGCATGGCGAGGAGTAGATGGAACCAACACCATCTTGATCCTTGGGACACACCCAGAGAGGCAGAGCCGAGCCTGGTGCTGTGGGCGCAGCGGCCAGACAGTGCATACTGCCCTGTTGGGGGATGGGGAGAGAGCACTGGGAGTGGGGACATACTTTTTAATTAATTAACTAATTAATTAATTACTTTAGTTGTAGTAAAATATACGTACTAAAGAATTTACCCTGTTAACCATGCTTTAAGTGCGCTGTTCTGTGGCACTCAGTCCCTTCAGTACACATTGTTGTGCAACCATCACTACCACCCATTTGCAGAAGGTTTTTCCATCTTGCAAAAATGGAAACTCTGTCTTCGTTAAATACTAACTCCCCATTCCCCCCACCCCCGGTCCTGGCGTTCACCATTCCACTTCTGTCTGGACTTGAGTGCAGTGGGTCGCTTATAGAAGTGGAGTGTTGCAGTACTTGTCTTGTGACTGACTTCTTCCACTTAGCATGATACCTTTAGGGTTCATCCATGCTGTGGCATTAGTTGAATTTCCTTTTTAAGGCTGAATAATATTCCATTGCATGAATCAATCACATTTTGTTTATCTGTTGATGACGCTTGGGATGCTTCTTTTTTTTTTGGCTATTGTGAGTGATGCCACTGTGAACATGGGTAGACACATAGCTCGTTGGGTCCTTGCTTTCGATTCCTTAGGATAATACCAGAAGTGGAGTGGCTGGTGCATATGGTAATTCTATGTTTATTTTGTTTAAATGACTGTCTTATGATAAAGTGGTTTTTTTAATGGAAACATTAATTTTCTTAAATTTCTTTTTTTTAATTGAGGTAACATTGGTTTACAACATTGTTTATGATGTAGAAGTAAAGGGTCACACCCTTCACGTGTATGATACACACCACTCCCACCGCTGGCAGAGGCACTGAAAGGCTCTGCCGTGGTCTCTGGTGTTTCATTCTTTAAGGCCAGGAACTCCATGCTTTTTTCATGGTGGTTCACCTCTTCACCTTTCTGCCAGCAATGCACGGTCGTTCCAGTTTCTCCATGTTCTTGCTAGGGTTGGGACTGGACAAAAGACCTGCGTTTGTCCTGGGACACAGAGTGGGGAGGGTGAGGATGGAGGCAGCAGTCAGGAAGGACGTACTACTTCATCTCCCAACTGGGGAGGTCCTGGGGGAGACAGGAAGAGGAAAGTGAGGGTGCAGACTGGTTGACTTTGTCGGGAGATGTTTTTGAAACAACTGATATCAGTTGTGATTTGTAATTCTGATTCTAGTAAGAATGCAGACAGAAGAAGACTTGTTCTGGGCAGGGTAAGACATTATGAAGATGGAAAGATTAGAATCGGATTCTAAAAGAATGTGATTTGTTTAAAAAAAAACATTTTTATGATACAAAGGATGTATGTTCTTTGTAAGAAATTTGGAAAATAAAGAGTAGAAAATAAATCGCACCCATGTTCTCACTGCCCAGAGGTCACTAACCCTGCTCAGTCTCCGTGCAGCAACTTCCTCCCTCCATGGGCTTCTCCTTTGGGAAGCAGGTCCCTGACTCTTCCAAGACTGCAGACAAAAGGCCTGGAGGTGCCATGGTGCAGTGTTGCCTAGTGGTAGGCATAGGGCTAGGTGTACAGAAATAAGATGGAGGGACCTGGGCATCCCCAGGGCGTGCGGCTGACAGGTGGAATCCAGACTTGCTGGACCCCTTCCCGATGGTCAAGCGGCAGGGCCCCTTCTTTTGGACTCTACTTCTGAAGGATGATAGAGTCTTCTCCACTGTGACAGTGGAGAGGACATGGCTGCCCCAGGGACGGTTCTCCTTATTGGTGTGTTCAGCAAACTCCCATTGGCCTGTCCCCCGTTGCCTCTCCCAGCTTGTGGCCTTAGACAGTTCTGCTCCTCGTTCATAGGCCTTATTCTAATCATTTTTTTCCTTCACCCCTTGGAAAACACATGTTGTCTGCTGTCCCTTCTCAGCCTGGTGCGAAGACCACACCTGCCGGTGCTGCCTGCTAGTGTGAGTGGCAGGTCCTGCTTCTTTCTCCCCCCAGGGGCTGGGACCCAGGTATCTCTCCAGTTGTGTAGCTGGGAGCCAGTGGAGGGCACCCTGCAGGGAACAGCCTTGTGGTCAAGAAGAGACCACTGGCCTTTGGCTGGGCCTCCTTGGGCTACCTGCCAGGGGCCTCCAGGTGCTTCTTCCCTGCTGGGCCTGCTTCCTGAGGATCTTCAGTTCCGACTGGGTCCAACATCTTGGGATTCATGCCTGTGCCATGCACCCTTCCCGCCCCTGCCCCCTGACCTGTTTCCCCGGGACCCCTGCTCCTCCTGAGCCGACCTTGACAGATGGCTGGTCTCTTGGCATTTCTTGAGTTCACTCTCTGCAGTGCTGAGGGAGCAGGAGCTAGGAAGAGCAGGCCCTCGGCACTGCCAGATCGAGAAACTCAGCTCCTGGGTATTCGAGATGTGTTGGATGCGCCTCTGTGCAGGAGCAGGGTCAGGCATCAACAACTTCAAGTCCCAGGGCCTGCTGGCGGTGAAAGGGAGGTTAAATGAGGAAATGCATTTAACCAAAAATGCGTGTGGTAAAGCAGAGCTGGAGCTGCAATAGAGAGCTGAAGGGCCTATTGTGGTAATTGGGATGAAGTGCCTTCCTGCTCTTGCCTCTGGAGCACAATGTAGGCAACCCTGAGTGATGGATGGCAGGCAATTAGGGAGGAGCACAAGCCGGAGTGGGCCTTACCCAGCTTCTCTGTGCTGTGAAGACCTGGTCACATTGCCAAGATGAGCTCTCAAGTGGGAGCTAATGGAGGAATTAGCACCTGACTGCGTGTCTGGGCCCAGAGCTGGGTTGCAAAATGGCCTTCAGAATTACCAAGGAATGGATCAGAAAGTCTTGGCCCACAGAACAGACAGTCTGCCTTTGGGTAGACCTAAAACAGGGGCCTCCAGAAGTGACAGTCACTACGCAAAATCCTCCTCCAAGGCGGCAGAGAAGTGACTTTGTCCCTGACAGAAGATGGGGGCATGTGGTGGTGGCAGAGTTGCCATGAATGTGTGGGAGAGGCTGCAGGGTTCAGCCCTGGGTCCTCAGAGACCTTGGCCAAGCTTTTGCTCCAGTTAGAAGGCCTGCTTTGAGCCACCTCCTCCCTGGCTGGCTGGTTGCTCTGTTGCGCCATCCGAGGGAGTCAGCAAACTGCCCCTCCCTGATTCTTCAGCAGCTGTTGAGAAGCCAGAGAGGGGACAAAAGTAAGATCGATCCCAGGAGACTGGAGGGAGGGTCAAGTTTTCCAGGCTACCTGGATCTCCCACCCCCCAGCCACTGTTGTTCCCACACTGCCTGGCACAGACCAGGAGTCTGCCCCTGACCTGGGATCATGGCATCATTGATCCAGCCTCGAACGCTGCTGGAGCATCTGCTGGGCACCAGGCCTGGGGTTCCCCAAGCTGAGATGACAGGCCTGGGCCCCCAAGAAGACCAGTGGATAGAAAGAGGAGCTACTGGAGTTACTGGTCCTGCCTCTTACTTGCTTTGAATATTCTGTCTTGTAACAAAATGCATCTCAGGCACTGTTGTGGGTAGAATTGTGTCCCCCTACAAGGTATGTTGAAGTCCTAACTCCCGGTACTCATGAAAGTGACCCTAGTTGGAAAAGAGGTCTTTGTGGATGAAATCAAGTTCAGATGAGGTCTTGCCGGAGTAGGGTGGGCCCCAATCCAATGTAAGTGGTGTCCTTATAGGAAGAGGAAAGTGCCATGTGAGGACAGAGGCAGGGACGGGGGTGGTGCGGCTGCAAGCCGAGGGGTTGACAGTCACTAGCAAAACCTACAGAAGCAAGGACCAGAGTCTCAGAGGAAAGTCCCATCCTGCCAACTCGTTGATTTTAGACTTCCTGCCTCCAGAACAGTGAGAGAATAAATTTCTGTTGTTTTAAGTCACCCACTGTGCTGTAGTTTGTTTTAGCAGCCACAGGAAACTAATACAGACACCTACTATGTGCTAGGTGTATGTGGGGCAAATAGATGGAGCAGAGAGCGAAGTAGATATTCATTCAGTCATTCAATTTCAAGTTTTAGTGAGCACTTACTCTGTGTGCCAGATAGCGTGTGTGTGTGTGTGCGCGTGCGCGTGTGTGTAAGCTGGGAATGTAGTGGTGAATATAATAGTCAAAAATCCCTCCCTCAAGGAGTTTGCATCCTAGTAGGGAAAGACAGATAAGAGCATAAAAATAAATTACATATTGAATGGTAAAAAATGCAATGGAGAAAAATGCAGTAGGGAAGGAGATAAATATATCAGAGGGATTGTAAAGTTAAATAGAATGGTGGAAAGCTCTTGGAGAAGGTGACATTTAAACTAGTACAGTGCTTCTCAACCCTGACTGCACATTAGAATCACCAGGGAAGCTTTAAACAGAACAAAGCAGAACAAAAACAATCAATAGCAGAGCCCACCCCAGGCCAGTTGAGTCAGAAGCACTGGAGGTGGGGGCTTTGGGATCCTCCTTATCAAAACTTGGGTGATTCTGACAGACACCAGGTCCAAGCACTGCTGATCTGGCATGAGGAGAGCCACAGCCGAGAAGGTGTTCTGCACAGTCCAGCCAGGCCACCTGGGAAGGGCAGTGCTGGTGGGGCCTATCAGGTCCACTCAAGCCAGGCAGAGACCTGTCCCGGCCTACTGTCTAGGGAAGCTCAGGCAGGTGCAGGCTCAGTGAGTCCTGAGCCCCTCACCCACACACGTGTCATCATGTTTCTCGGGGTGGCACATTCACTCCTGGACTTGGTACTGTGGGTTGCCTTTCCATGCCAGGTTCGAGGTCTTCCTACCCAGGGAAGGTCTTCTTCCCAAGGGAAAGAAGCCCCCAAAGCTAGATATTGGCTGTGTGGTCTCAGACCCAGGACGGAGCAGTCATTAGGCCTGATGTCACCGGCTCTGCATTTGCAACACTGGGGCCGGCCATGCTGACCGTCACTGGGAGAGTTCCTGGACTCCACTGCAGCTGATCTTGACCCCAACCTCCCTTGACTGATTCCTGAGAGTTAAAAAGTTTCCAGAACAATGGCGTCTTGGAGGCTTTTAAAGAGACTGGTAGATATCTTTTCCTCCTTGCCAGTGGAGCAAGAGAAGTGGAGGTGGGCCAGGAGTACTTACTCATGGTAGGGAGCCATGTCCACATCTGGATAGGGCAGCCTTCCCCACAGGCGCCTCTCTCACCCAGCACTCTGGCTACGCATGCAGACTCCCCCTGGGCCTGTCTGTTGTGTCAGACACAGGCATCAAAGTGTGATGGAGAGTCCCGACTGCTTTTCATCTTCCAAGTCCCTGACTCCCAGGAGCCCTGGGCCATGGGCCCTGGCCACTCTGGAGCAGTGTGGAGAGCAGTGACCTGACAAGACAGTGTCGGCTCTGCTCCTCCTCCTTACCTGTTCTCCTTTCCCCTTGTCTCACCTTGCCCCATGAACCCCCATTTCTCCCACTCACTGGCTTTCCTACTGCCATTGTCTTGGCTGATCCAGGTTGGCATCAGTGAGCGTAGCTGCCAGCACTCAGAACCCTAGGCCTGGACTCTGCCCTTCTGTGCTATTCCTGTCGGTGAGACAACACGGCTGAAGCCCCAGGATGCTGTGCCTGTGGCCCAGTCAGTTTCCACTTCGCTCATGTGAACTGCTGTCCCCTCTCCAGAGGGCCCTGACCTGCCTGTGTGCCAGCCTGCTGAATTAGGCTTTGATTTAAGATGACCGGGGACCAACAGGCAGCAACATATTTTTTGGTTCAGTTCTTGGATTGTGGGGCCAGGTTGGGTAGCTGACTCAACCTTTCTAAAACCTCAGTTTTCTCACTTGTTAAAGGAGGTTAGTAACCTCACAGGGTGATGATGACTCCAAGTGCATTAGTACATCTAAAGTGCATAGAACAGTGTCCAAGTTTTCGAAAATGGAGGACTATTATTATCCAGGTACAGTGAGGCCTACAGATGAGGAGGTGGCTGCCATTGAAAAGATCATTTCTTACGGTTCCCTAGAGGAGAGGGCACACCATGCCGTGGGGGTTGTGTGGGGGCACAGGTTGCACCAGGGCCAGGCAGGGGGCAAAGTGAGGTCTTCCTCACTTTGAGTGAGAGCTTTTATTGTGGTTTCTGCAGGAAGCAACAGGTGGGCAATCTTTGAGTTATTTAGTTTGAATAGTTTCAGTGGATTCTGGGTGTGGGGACTATGCTAAGCTTCCTGGTACCAGTCCCTGGGTTGAGTTCCTGGGCAGTAGTGCCCATGTGAGGGCCTGTAGGTTTGGGGCTCCAGGAGCTAAGGGGATTATTGACTGTCTCTGGGACTCGCAGGCCTGGGAGGGACAGGCTCCAAGGTCAGGAAGACCCCAGGTGTCGAACCTCTGAAGGAGAAGACAGGTGCACAAATACACCAACAGATTCTGAATAAAATGACAAAATATGCTTAGTTCCACATTTTTATTAAAAAATTAAAAGAGAGAATGTGGGGCCACAGGAGCCCCTGGTGCAGTGGGAAGAGCACAGGCCCTGGCGGAAGAGCCCTCCACGCAGCTGTCTCCCACCTCTTGCCTGAGGTTTGGCCTCCTCATCTGTGTAGACGCCCAGTGCTGGCTCAGGGCTGCCGCAGGACCGGTGAGGTGACGTGTTGCAAGCTCCCAGCTCAGCCTTGGCCACCTGAGCATCTCCGTAGATGAGAGTTCTTACATCTTTGTGTTCATTTTAAGAAAAAAATTCTAAAGGGTCCTACACATTCCAGCCTGGGGCCTCACCTCTGGTAGTCGGCTCTGAAAGGAAAGGAAGGTATTTTCAGTTTCAGGAACATAAGCCACAGAACGGAATAAAAAATCCCAGCAGAAGTCATGCAGGGCAGGTGATGCGTTTGATGGTGTCCCAGGGGTTTGCTGGACGAGTTGCCGGCAGGGACTCCTGAGATGCTAACTGGCCATGTCTTTCTCTCTCCTCCCCGGGCCTCCTTTAGTCTGTTCCTTCCAGAGACAACTGGACATGGGGAGGGGGGAGTGAGGGCTGGAATCCCTTGTGAATGGGCCTGGGAAGTGAGATCTCTGTACAGCCACCATTCCAGCCTGAAAGGCTTTCAGAGCAGATGAATCAGCAGCCCCTCCTCGCCCACCCCATCCTCAGGTCCAGCTTCCTTGAAAGGGCAGCTCAGAGTCTAATGGGTAGGTCCCGGAGGTGACTGAGAATTGGGGCATCAGGCACTCCCAGGACTCACACAGCTCCACCCTCCCTTCCTCCTGAGTGGAATATAGAAAAGAGGACTGGGAGGGTGTTTGCCAGTCTGCAGGGAGATGCCCCCATTCCTGGGTCTCCAGTGCTGGTGCTTTTGACCCCCCTCACCCCCAGCAACCATTTAATTGTCCCAGGACTCCTGCTGACCTTCTGCTCTCTGAAGCCCAAGGGTGGGTCCTGGATCTTCCTCTCTAAGGGGGTTTCTTTCTCCATGTGTGTCCCCAGCATCCTGTTTGCTGACATCGAGGGCTTCACCAGCCTGGCATCCCAGTGCACTGCCCAGGAGCTGGTCATGACCCTCAACGAGCTCTTCGCCCGCTTCGACAAACTGGCTGCAGTAAGTCACCCTGCCCTCTTCTCTTGGGCACCCATGTGCCCTAGCCAGGTCCAAAGGCTGCCTGATCCAGGCTGAACCCCAAGAACTGTGCCAGTATGTGCCCTGCTGGGAGTCAGCTGTGGGAGCTGGTAAGGGCAGAAGACCCCACAAGCTGTGGCTGGGCTTCCTCCTA
This sequence comes from Talpa europaea, assembly GCF_964194135.1. Lineage (NCBI taxonomy): Eukaryota > Metazoa > Chordata > Mammalia > Eulipotyphla > Talpidae > Talpa > Talpa europaea. Next base: position 103,559,083 of record NC_140070.1, on the reverse strand, counting down.
CCTCATGTGGAGTTGTCATAGTCATCAGGTCAGCTGGAGGTGCTTTCATAGGGTGAGAGGGAGGTGGGAGGGAGCAGGTAGACCTTCTATCAGTGGAAGGGGAGTTGAGGCCTGCAGGTAATACTGCCCAGACCCCTGAAGATTTCTTTTACGTGGGACCAATAGAGTATCTTAGAGCCACTTTCCTGTAGAGGTTGGCGGGAATGATAAGAAAATGAGTTTAAATCCCAACTGGCTGCACACAGCCATTGCCCTTCCCTACAGGTTTCCAGAATGAGAACTCTTCAACACTGAGGCACATTGGAAGTGACACCCCTCACAGGGAGGTGCATGACATATTCATTCATCAAGTCCTGCTCCCCTTCTGTCATTGTATCCCTACTTTTGTGGCTTGGAGTGACACTGTGCCTTTGTAGAGTGCCACTTATTGCGGTGTCCCCCAACATTCGGACATGTTCCCCTTTGCTCTCACACAGGACATCAGATCAGATGGGCTGGCGCCAGTGAGGACATTAGATGTCGGGCCTCCCACCTTCCTAGTTGTCTTTTTAATCAATGAATCCAGGTGAGGTGAAGGGGTACATACTAGGCCCTTGGGCATCGAATGGGCCTGGAATGTGAGTCCAGGCTTCACAGACAATTGAGTCCCAGCACCCCAGCTTCGTGAGGTGACTCCTGGAAGGCAGATTAGGACCGTGTGGAACTGGTGATGAGTGACGTTCCATCTCAGCCCAGTCAGTTAAGCCGGGCCTGCTGTGACTCTGCTCTTTACTCAGAACTGCAGCGGTTGGCCCTCCAGCTCTGTGGGCATCGAGCATTCTGCTTGCTGGTCTAGAACTCTCCTCAAAACTCAGCGAGGCACAGGGTCAGGGGAACTTGTGGCCAAATCTCATTTGTGCCTCAGTCTTTTTGTAAAAGGAGAATCAGAAAACTGATCCTTGATCCCTAGGCCAAGAGTCAGAGCATGCTCCAGGGGCTAGGAGTGAGGCCCGGTTACTCATGCTCAGCTAGGGCCTCCCTCATGCTCACGAGGCTCCCCTGCTTGCTGCCACCTTGGACCAGCTAGATCTCCTTGGGCCTCAGCCGCGGCCAACGTGAGTTCCTGAGCCTGGGAGGCTGGAATGCCTCTCCAAAGTCTGTCCCTCCCTCCCCCACAGCCCCTTGATAAGCCTGTCCTGGCTAGGGCTGTGCATCCTCCCAGCACTGGATCTGTACGCACTACCGTAAAAGGCAAGTTATTCCAGGCATGGGGTGAATCTGTTTGCTTCCCATTTGCTTCCCTCCCACTTCTCTTTCCTACTATTTTTAATTTTTAAAATTAATTTGCTTTCCAGGAGAATCACTGTTTACGTATTAAGATCCTGGGGGATTGTTATTACTGCGTCTCAGGGCTGCCTGAAGCGAGGGCTGACCACGCCCACTGCTGCGTGGAGATGGGCATGGACATGATTGAGGCCATCTCGTAAGTGCTGGTCTACCGGGGGCCTGTCCATCTGCAGGGGGCCTGCTCATCAACAAGGGGGCCTGTCTATCTCCAGGGGGGCATGTCTATCTCCAGGGGGCCTATCTCCAGGGGGCCTTTCCATCTCCAGGGGGCCTTTCTCTCTCCAGGGGACTTCCTCTCTTCTAAACCCTGTCCCATAATGCCCTCCTCCCACCCTTAGCCATTTTGGAGGGTAGATTTGCACCTTTGGGTTTTAAGCATCCTCCTGGGCTCTTTTTACCCACAGCAGCCTGGGGAGCTCTCCCAAAGGAGTGTGTCCTATGAGAAGGGAGGACTTTGTGGACTCCAGGGTAGCAGGGGCTGCAGGCTCACCTCTCCTGGGAGGAAGACAAGTAGCATAGATGCTGTGCCCTGTGTGGTGTGGGGCCTTGCACTCCCCCCTTATCTCTTACCCTCCCCAGCCAGGGGTACAGCACACCAACCCCTTTTCTTCCCAGATGAGATGGTTGGACTCAAGGGTAGACAGCTCCTCAGGTACTACTACTAGGCCAGAGGGTTCAACACAGGCGTTTCCATTTAAGTAAACCCATCCTTCCTAGAAGCAGTAGCAAAAAGGATCTTTGGCCAGTTCTGGGTGACTACTGGTCGAAAAATGAGCCCAGGTCACTAAAAGTATGGATAGTCCAAGCCCACATGTTAGTCAAGGAGCAGGTCAGAGATTGCGTCTGGGTTTAGCAACTTAGAACTTTACATGTATCCTGGCCAGAGTGGCCAAGGCCAGGGTCAGAGCAGCTGGCAGGGAAGGTGGCTGGGCCCCCCTGTTTGGCTCAGTACCATCTGCAGTGTTTGCCGAGTGTCCTGCCTGCCCAGGCCAACCGGTGAGTCCCTGCCAGAAGCACAGGGTGTGTTGAGGGAGGGACGCCAAGACTCCCAAGGCTCTGATACCTGGAATGCTGAGCGGACTTCACCAGTTAAGAGAGGCAAACTGGTGGGAGGACTGGGCAGAGGGCAGTTGAATACAAGAGGGGGACTAAGAGTGGCTTTATAAAAGAAGTAGCCCTGGAGTTAAGCCAAAAAGATAGAATGAGATTATCAATCTAAGCAAGTAGCCAGAGGCTTTGTGATGAAGAAACAGCTCCTATAAGGTTCTTGTAGAGGTGCTCCCAGGACAAGATGACTTGAATCTTCCTCGTGGTGGGGGGTGTCAGCTTCTCACTGATGGCGCAGGGTGAGTTTGGCCAATCCCACAGTATCAGGAAGCCCAGGTTCCTAAAAGTGCATGCTCTAGACCTGCCCCCAGAGCACCTGCACCTCTTCCACAAACCCCAGGCCCCAGGCCATACCTGGAGATGTACAGCTTCCTCTGTAACCCTGTCTCATGAGAACTCGCCTCTGTGCTCTGGACCTCGGTGCATGTGATGGGCTATGAGCCTGTCTTCTAGAAGATGGGGCACCTTTAGTCCTCCTCACCTGCCTGAGTCCTCTTTTTTCCTGAGCAGGACATGGGTCCTCTCTTGAAACTCAGTTGATTGCCTTTCTCCATCATCCTGCTAATGAAGAAATAGCAATGTGATGAAGTCCAGGAGCATTATATGAGTGGGGTTTGGAGTGACTGTAACTTACCTTTTTGGCTCAAGTAGCACTAATGTGCATTTGCATTGCGTTTTCTGCTGCATTGCGTTAACAGAGGCCAGCAGCCTGGGTGCCCTAGTTGGGGTAAGCCCTGGGGCATTGCTTTTAGTGTGAGGCGCCTCGCCACCTTGTGGCCAGGATGGGAAACAGCACCTCTCACTGTTTACACCTGAGCACCAGAACCCAGCCCCTGACCTTTCCGTGGACACTCTGAGACTGGATTTGGGCTGGAGCTGAAAGGAATGGGCTTTGACTCCTGCAGCTCCTAAGGTGTCCCCTGACTCCCTGCTTTCCAGCCTCACCCCCACTCTGTGTGCCTGGCCCCTGACCCTCTCCCAGCCTTACCCCTGCTCCATCCCCAGGTTGGTCCGGGAGGTGACAGGGGTGAACGTGAACATGCGCGTGGGAATTCACAGCGGGCGAGTACACTGCGGTGTCCTTGGTCTCAGGAAGTGGCAGTTCGACGTCTGGTCTAACGACGTCACTCTGGCCAACCACATGGAAGCTGGAGGCAAGGCTGGGTGAGTAAGGGTCTCAGGCAGGCCCCAGTCTTAGCTTCTCACCCAGGGTGACAGTGAGGAGTGGGCGTGGGGTGGGCAAGTTGGGGTAGCTCCCAACCCTGGGGTTGGCAGACTCTAGATAGAACTTCTACTTGACCAGTTACTTATCCACACCATGGTAAGCTTTGCCGAGCATCCCTTCAACCTGCCCTGAAGATATTTACACAAAATAACATGACTTGAGGGAGATGTGATAGGTAGGGTAGAGCTCTGGAGGAGGGGGGAAGCAGGGATAATTTCCAGGGTAGCCAGGACAGGGCAGGATTTGGACAGGTGAGGAAGGTGGGGTGGGAGAGTGTGCCCTGCAGAGGGAATATAGAGTAAAGGAGGGAACAAATATAGGAAACATTTCCAAAGAATGGGGGTAGAGCAGATGGCCTTTTAGGGACCAATGGGAGAAACAGTGTTGGGTAAGAAGGACCCAAGCCCCAGGCAGGGGAACTTGGACTTAATTCTATAGTCAGCAAGAGCCATCGCTGTTGCAAAGTGTGAGAGACTGGAGGCTAATAATATGCTATCAAAATAATAAGACAGAGATGTGAAATGGCATGGTTGCGTGGACAAGAGCTAGGAAAGGACCTGCAGTCGCCATCTTGAAGACATTGGAAGAATACAGTATGTTGAGGAGGGAATGGAGGTTTGACTTAGCATTTGAGCCAGAGTTTGGGACCCTGGGATTTGAATTGTGATTGAGGGGTTGCGGTTTGGTTCTGCCTGACAGCTGGAGTTCTGAACTTGTGTTTTCTGGCCCCCTCCTGTAGACGCATCCACATCACCAAGGCCACACTCAACTACCTGAATGGAGACTACGAGGTGGAGCCAGGCTGTGGGGGCGAGCGCAATGCCTACCTCAAGGAACATAGCATCGAGACCTTCCTCATCCTGCGCTGCACCCAAAAGAGGGTCAGGGGCCAGAGGGGGGTGGGGTGCGGCTCAGGGGCTTCCCTATGGGAGAAGGAATGTTTTCATGGCCTGCTGCTTCCTTCTCTTCTACTCTTTTCTTGAGGCAAGTCGTGAATTTCTTACATAGCTGTGGTTCTTGCATCTCAGGAGGACATGAGAGCTACAAGGCTTTGCACAGGCTGATGGCAAAGAGGCAATGCTTTCATTTTGCTTGTTGCAAAAATGCAGACTTCAGATCAGTTAGCAACAATCCAGCAGAGGGCCAGGAGGTGGACATGAAGGGTCAAGGAAATGTGTGCACCATGATTTTATCTCCATCCCACTCCTTTTCTGTTGCTTAAGATAGGTGGGCAATTGTCTCCCCCACCCCCACCCTCCCTCCCTCCCTCCCTCTCTCTCTCTCTCTCTCTCTCTCTCTCTGAGTCCATCTCAGCCTGTACCTATCTTCCTCCCCACTTTTGACTTTCTGGTCTCCTACTTCTGCCTCCTTTTGTCTCAGCCCACACTTGCCAAAATATAAAACTGAATGATTAGCAGACTTCACTGTTCTATTTTTAATAGTGTCATGTTCCATGTTCTTAAATTTTTAAGGCAAGTGAAGAGCACGTTTTCTATATCTCCCCAAACTAAAATGCCTTTTACTTAGAAATCTGTCCACTGTTGGCCAGTCCTTTCACAGAAGAACTTCCAAGTTTCTTTCCTAAGAACTTAGATAAAGACAAATTAAACTGTGAGAAAAGTTCAGAGAAAGTCTCGGATGACAGCTAAAGTTGATATTGTAAAGGGGGCAGGGCCTTTCGGGTAGGTACCCCCCCGGAGGGCCATCTCGGAGCACCCTGGCCCGCCTGGCAGCACACCCAGGAGATAGGGCCTGGCTGCTGCAGCCTCTGAAGGAGCTTGAAGGAGCTGTGTCAGGCCCCACCACAGACACCAGGAGAAGGATGGGAGGGTTTGGGGGAGCTTCTAGTATCATAATGGACACACTTTAAAATTTGCTTGTTACTTAGTTAGAATGAACTGTAATCCTTCCAAGCCCTACTCCCATGTCCTGGCCCTCACAGGCTGAAGGCTCGCTCTCTACCCTAGAATCTCTAGGTGTTGTTTCTTCCAGCCTTACAAATGGTCCAAAAAGGATGAAATGGAGATACACAGAGAGTGACATCCCAGCCACCCACCAAAACAGTGTCAGCTGAAGCCAACTCCCCCCCAACCCCCCAGCACCCCTCCGATTTGACAGGTTCCCTTTGCAGGCTCAGCAAGGGAGTTGAGAAGGCGCCCCAGGCCCCCCAGAGCCTCCCCGCCCTCCATCTCTTGCACCCATTTGGATGGCAGACACACAGGCAGATAGAGACCCTGGCTGCACGTGGGCAGCAGGTGGGAGCTCTGTGAGAGCAGCTGTGACTCTCCCATTCTGCTCACCCAAACCCCTGGAAGCTGTCTTATGGGCAGCAGGTCCTGTCCTACTGCCCATTCTGCTTGGAGATCCCTATTTTGACCATGTTGAGTGGAGATTAGAAACATCCTCTCCCTCCATCACCCTCAGGTACCTTCAGACCCAAGCTCTGCCCAAGCTCTGCCCTCCCATGTGAATGAGAGAGGTTTGTGCCCCTTTCTCACGAGACCAACCTCATCTTGCTCTGCCACTCCCACCTGGGCCAGCCAGGACTGGCATTGGCGGGCATGGGGGACTTAGGATGCTTGTTTGTTCGGGTGAGCTCTAGGACCTTGACAGACCTCTGGGCTCCAACTGTGTGGAGAAGAAAGGGGCAGCTGCCTTAGTCCCTGCCCAGCCAAGCACCTGGGGGGCAAGAGCAGCTCCCCACTGGGGGTCCTCTGCTGATATGTCTGTGTGCTCTCCCAGAAAGAAGAGAAGGCCATGATCGCCAAGATGAATCGCCAGAGAACCAACTCCATCGGGCACAACCCACCGCACTGGGGGGCCGAGCGCCCCTTCTACAACCACCTAGGCGGCAACCAGGTGTCCAAGGAGATGAAACGGATGGTGAGTGGCGCATGGGGCACTGTGCGGTCGCCCTCTCCAGGGCTAGGGCCTTCCATGGATGTGAGGGGTGCCCCAGGGAATATGAAGAGCACAGAAGGAAACATTGGAAGGCTCACCCCAACTTTGGACAAGGAGCCAGAGCGCCTGACTTCTGGCCCCAGGGTCTCTGCGTGAGCCCCACCGTCTCTAGGCATGCCTGATTTGGCTTCAACACAGTGGCAACACCCTTCCCCCTTCCCTCTTGGCAGAGCTTGCTGGCGCAGGCTGTGAGGAGGCCTGTCTGGCTGGACCAGGGTCCAGTCAGCCTCCAGCGGTCTCTCGGCTATTTGGCGAGGCCCTGGGGATTTGGGTGGGCACCAGCTTGTCAGACGCCCTTCCAGCACCTGCTGCTTTCCCCGGGCAGCTGAACCACATCCTGCAACTTCAGCTGCTCGGAAGCCACCCCCGTGCTCTTTGGCGAGCGCCAGGGGATGGTCCCTTTGCCCTGTGCTAAGAAACACTCTGGTAACTCCAGCCTTCCTGTGGGAACATGCAGGCTGAAAGAGTGGGGTGTGGCAAGGGGGTTGCCTCCATCTCAAGAGGCCTGCCTGCCTCAGGAGACACCCCCCCACCCCAAGCCATCACTGCACACAGCAGGGTAGAGCTAATTCAGGATGTACAGCCTGGGTTCTCTTGGCAGTGGTAGAGAGGGAAATTCAGAGGGTGGGGGGAAAGGAAGAGGATGATAAGAAGTCATATGAGAGCAGCATGTTTTCTTTCTTTTTATCTGAGAGCTCGGCTTCTCTGACCAGGCACACTCCTCAGCTCACGGGCAGCCTGGTGCCCAGCCCAGAGTCGCCCACGCTGAGAGAGGGACGGTGCAGGGAGCAATGTGTACCTGCAGCCCCTGAACTGGGTAGAGGAATAAGGTGGGGAGGGCTGGCTCTAGGGGGGTCAGTGGATCAGACTGGGTTTAAGCTGCAGCAGTAGGGACTAGGGATGGGCTGCAAAGAAACAGCAGGCAGAGCCAGGGGCCTGAGAAAGGGCACAGGCTAGCTACCAGGTAGCAGGTGACAATAGTTTAAGGAAAAGGTACAGAAAAAAAATTGAATTAAGACCTCCATTTAAAATGTTGATCGTAAAGAAGCAGCTTGTGAGACACTGAGGTTTTAGAGGGCAGAGAGCAAGCGCCAAGAGCCCAGCTTCTCCCAGGGCTTTAAGGACGTGGCTGTCCACGCACCCGGTCAGCTGCAAGGGCTCCTGTCAACACTCCCCCTGCCTCAAGGGCCCGTCCTGAAGCTGAGAGCAGTTGGCAGACCCCTCCCTCTTGTCAGCAGCCTTTTTGTTTTTTCCTATATCATTGTTCACTTTTTTTTAAAAGATTTATTTATTTATGCATACAAGAGCTGGGGTACAGGCCAGAGGCACGGGAGGGTGAGAGGATCCACCAGAGACAGAGCGGGGAGCAGAACTGGCAGATGGACTGAAATACACTGCTGAGGGGAGCAGCGGGCGAGACAGGAGAGGTCTGCTGTGCCTTGTGGGAATCTCCCTGGCTGGCCAGGAATCGAAACCCCACTGCAAAGGCTGCGGACAGCTTCACAGCGCTGCGCTTAACCCGCTGCGCCACCGGGGAGGCCCTATCATTGTTTATTTTTGTACAATATTTGGTTTCTCCCCTCATGTGTAGTCCCCTTATATCTCCCACCACCATGTAACCCATGAACCTTCCCCATAGTCCCTTGTGCTCTTCCCTCCCTTGTTTTGACCCTTCTGCCTCCCATTCCCTTGCTGTATGTCTCAGATCTATAATTTGCCTGCTAGTTTTGTCTTTTTTCTTACCCCTTGTTCGAGTTCCCTATATCCCTCCTATAAGTGAAACCTTCCTAGATTTTTCTTTTTCCTTCTGACTTATTTTACTGAGCATGATCCCTTCTAGCTCCATCCATGTTGCAAATAGCATGAATTTATCTTTTTTAATCACTGAGTAGTATTCCATCATGTATATATACCACATCTTCTTGATCCAGTCATCTGTTCTGGGGCATTTCCATATCTTAGCTATTGTAAATAGTACTGCGATAAACAGAAGGGTGCAGGTTTCCTTTCAAATGAATGTTTTTGTGTCCTTTGGGTAGATTCCTGGGTCATATGGTAGCACCATTTTTAGTAATTTGAGAATCCTACACAGTTTTCCATATGGTTAACAGCCTTCTATTAACCTCCTGCAAACTCTGTACCCACACAAGCAGGCCAATCACAAGGTGGGGTGGGGAGGCACCAAGGAGAGGGGGAGTATTGAGAGCAGGATGCAGGAGGAAAGCTGGCGGGCAGGAGGAAGTGGGGGGCAGAGGAGAGGAAGACAGGAGGCAAAAGGACAGAGATGGTAAAGGCGGGGGTTTGATCTGGAGCCCAGGAGAGTGGGGGGAGAAAGATGGGCAGGAAAGTGGGGGAGAGGAAGAAGGGCACTGCAGCGCATGGAAAAGGAGCCTGGTGGCACCTCACTTTCTCTAAAACCTTAGGGCAGGTTTTTTTCCTTTAGTGATGCTTGGTATAAGCTGAGTCTTTAGTTATTTCAGAGTCTCAGAGGAGGAGGCTCGGACTATAAGCCCTGGTTTGGCAACCAGATTAATCATCGTTAGGACAACAGACCTTGGTAGAATTAGCAGAAGCGCTGTCATTGGGGAAAGGACAGTCTCGAGAGAGAGGCCAGCTGCAGGGGCTCCTCCGCGGTGTTAATTGCTTCACCCAGTGGGGAGGAAGGGAATGCACTGGGGAGAACTGGTCGGCACTTCTGCAGGAGTAGAAGAGGAGAAGAGGCTCCCCATCCTGGCCAGGCAGCCATCCTGACGCCTGGCCCTGCCTGGCCCCCCAGAAGCACGTGCAGGCAGGGATGGGTGACCCCATTGGCTTGTGGAGCTGAACTTACCTGAAACCCTTGAGAAAGAAATGCAGGCGGCTTCCACTGAAGACAAGGTGCAGGGCTGAGAATTCGAGTAAGCGATGACTGAGAACTGTTAGAGAGGTACAACTATTAGAGAGGAAGTTAGCCATTTATTTCTTTTAATCTTGTTCCAGCTTTATTCAGCCTTGAACAGGTAATGGTGAACTGCACTGGTTTACATGTAGTCAGCAGTGTTGGGGGGTTACTAGTTTATTTATTAATATTGACAGTGGGAGCTTACATGGGCTCCTCTCATCTGCCCAAGTCCAGGGAAGCTCTGGACTGCGGGTTAGACGTGCAAAAGGGAGCCTGGCACTTGAGTGTGGAGGAGCTGGTGCCACCGCCTCTGTTCTTGCTTCAGGTCTGAGCAGGAAGAATCGGGAACCAAACAGAACCAGAACAGAGTTGCTCCCCAGGAGTGCTGAGGCCCAAACCACAGGGACACATCTGAGGCGCTAGATGAGCTGGGACTAGTGAGCAGGAGGGGGAGCTGAGCTGAGCCCCACCTGTGTTCTTAGTGACCCTCTGTCATGCCTGTGGACCAAAGGCGTAACCAACATTGTCAGCTAGCCCCCCCGCCTGCTGCCGAGCGCTGCGCGCCAAATGACACCCGGGCCCCTGACATCAGCCCCAGAGTGACCAGAGGAGGACTGGAGAAAGTCAGAGGGGTCATTAAAAATTGTTCAAGTTATTTTTGAGTTGTAGAGACCAGCGTAGGCATAATACAGCTTGGCTGTTCTCAGTCCCCTAGTAAAATGGTCGCAGGCCCCTGTGATGGCCTCCTCTGGCCAGTGCCTTGCCAGTCCTGGAGAGCGCAGCCTGTTCCGGCCCTGTGCCGCCCACTCAGGCCTGCCCTCTGAGGCCCCTGGAGCCTGCACAGGCTTCTCCCCCTCCACGCCCAGGGACACCAGCTCCTCCATTCTGGGCCTGGGGCCACGAAGTGGGCACGTCCTGCTGCCTAGGCAAGGGGATTCTCAGAGACTAGAAGGATCCTACTTGCCTGGACAGACAAGCGCTAGGCCATTCGGGCTGCAGGACAGCGTGGAGGGAGCTCAGAATCCACATTTGACACTTGAATGTGTCACTAGAGGTTGCCGAGGCCCCTGGAAACCCTCTCTGGGGGGCTTAGAACAAAAACAGTATATCTTGGACAGGTAGACAGACGCCAAACCTGTTTTAGCACTGGATCCTCTGGCTTGTGGAGAACAACACAAATCCCCCCACTTTGTGTTTCCTAAGTCTGTCCTCAGTGGGGGGAAAGAGAGGGTGTCCGCTGGGGTTTGGGTTCACCTGCTGACTGCCCTCCTGCCCAGCAGTGTGCTCCACACTGGGCCATGGAGATGAGAGGACATTCTCTGTCCTTGTCCTCACCACCTGAGCCTTACCTAGAATTGCTGGCTCAGTGCCCCCCAAGTCCACCCTCTTTTTCCTGCCACAGCTAATCAGACCCCAATATACATTAGTCCTTTTGTGGGCTTTATAGATTAACCCCAGGTAGGGCTGTGAGACAGCAACCAGTAGGGGCCTCCGCTCCCCTCCCTGTGTATGGGAACCTCAGGGCGGTAGGCAGATCTGTGGCGGGCGGCTCCTCCCTCCCGGGCCCCCAGCCACCTCTGACCTAACAAGAACATGTTGATTCTCAGATACCAGAAAAGCTATCGCAGGTAACCTAAGTTTAATTTTCTCAGTGCAAAGCTTGTGAGCACCAGGAGGTTCCCCGTGTACTCCATGGGGGTGCAGGGTAAGTGTGCACAAACACGGGCGCACACCTGTGGGGACTGGCCAGCTTCACAGTGTCTCTTATTTCTAGCCAAGTAAGTGGCACAATTGGGAGGGGACCTGCCCAGACCAGCATCCAGAAGCAAGATGAGGGGATAGTTAGGGGACTATGACAAGAAATAGCATGTGGGCAGAGAAAGAGTTCAGACACATGGATTTTGCCTGTGAGTGGAATAAAATCACAGGCATCCCCAGGCAGAGGAGCCTGTCCCAGAGGAAAGAGGGAGGAAGGAAGGGAAGAAAGAGGAAAGGGAGGGACAGACAGACAGATGGATGGACGGACGGATGGAAGGAACAAAGGAAAAAGGCGCGAAGGCAGGAGGTCCGAATGACAATCCTCTTTCTGTCCAGGTTCCTTGGTGAACTACAGAGAGAAAATGAGCCACAGTCTCCCATAGTCTCCCCTCCCCTAGAAACCTTTGTTGTCAGTCCTCTCTGTTCTCATCTCCTCTCCTTCTCTCTCTATCCCTCTCTTTTAGGGCTTTGAAGACCCCAAGGACAAGTGAGTAATGTGCCCTTCTTTATTCCTGCTCCCTCAGCCTGGGGGTGTCTGCAAGTCTGCCTCATAGTTGGGCTCCAGAATCAGTGGGGAGGGGAATGGAGTCACTGCAGGTGGGAGAAGGCAGCAGAGGGGCTGGGCCCATTCCACAAACACAGTGTGTGCAAAGGCAGGCATGCTACACATGTGTGCGCACACACACACAGGAGCGCAGCTCTCAGGAAACAGCCCTGAAGCACTGGTTGCCTGTGCCTGGACACATCCCAGTGTCCCGAGGGGCTGTCTCCCCCTTCCTCCTCCTCTGCCCAGTTCTCAGTATCTGGGCTGCACCCTGGGAAATAGGGGTTTTAGTTTAGCACCCAAAGAGTCCTGCAGCCTGCTTCCCACACGGTCCTCAGCCTTGGTAAAGATACCAAGGGGTTCACAGCCCCTGTAGCAGATACCTTGCCCTAGTCCCATCTTCCAGGCCATGGCGCAGCTGGAGAATGAAGAGCAGAGACTGTTATAATCTGTTGGGCAAAAACCAACCAAAGCCTTGATAACATTCATATTCTTTGTATAGCATAAGGTATCAGTAGGGTCAGAAAAGCCTTCCTGTCAGTGAGGCCCTCCAGCAGTGGGTCTGAGGCTTGGTCCTTTTTCTCACCTGTGTGTCATTGTTAAGAGAGAGTCTGGTGCTTCTGGACCTCCTGGTCTCAGTGCCAGTTCCCCAGTCCTTTCTAGGACTAATCTTGGGGGGTGGCAGGGTCTCTCTGAGGATTGGGGTACAAGGGCAGAGTCACTCCTCTCCCAGTGGCCTTTATTAGCCGACTTGTGTCTGTGCCTCTTGCTCCCCCAGGAATGCCCAGGAAAGTGCAAACCCTGAGGATGAAGTGGATGAGTTTCTGGGGCGAGCCATTGACGCCAGGAGCATCGACAGGCTGCGGTCTGAGCATGTTCGCAAGTTCCTCCTGACCTTCAGGGAGCCTGACTTAGAGAAGAAGGTACAGCATCCTGGTTGGAAGGAGACCCTGGGCAGAACCAGGACCAGGGGCATGAAGACCCCTTTCTTGTTGCCTCAGTTTCTCTAGCTCTGATGCTGCACTACCCAGGAGATGGGGATTTTAGGGAGACTTTTTAAACCCTTTGTGTCTCAGTTTCCGTATCTGGAAAATGGGGACATTAAACATACCTTACTCTCAGGGTCAGAGTGAGTATTAAGCACGTCCATACATGTAAAGCACATAAAAGTGTCTGCCACATAGTAGGTATCCAGTGTTAGTTGCTGTTTGCGTTGTTATTGTTATGCTCTTGTTTCCATGGGCCACTCAGCTGCATTTGGCACACAAGGACCTTGGGGCTGGAGGGAGCAGTCAGGAGCTCTTGGTCCCATCTCTTAAACTGTGGCCGAGAAGCAAAAACTCAAACGTAGTTGGCAGCTTGCATGAGGCCAGCCAGCGAGGCAGTGACAGAGCTGGAACCAGGTGCTGGTGCAGGGTCTTGCGCCACAGGGTCTCCCTGGTGTTCCAGTAAAATCGGCTCATGTGCTCATGTCATTGTCAAGTGAGGCAAACCTAATTGGGAGGGTGAAAGTATGGGGAAGGAAGAGTGTGCCAGCAGTGAGTGGAACTGACGGGGCTCGCCCCCTCTGGGTGACTCTGGGCCAGCGCAGCCTCTGTTTGTGCAGCTAGTCATGTCCTGGGGGATGCTGAGGCTGGAAGTCAGAACCTGTTGGTGAGCTCTGTGATGCAGGACAAGTTGCATGACCTTGCTGAGCCCCAACTCACTCAGGTCTAAGTAGAAACACCAGCGGTCCTACTTCCTGCAACACTCATGGGGGGGGGCGTGGTGCTGGCAGACCCCAGCCCACGTTCTAGCATGTTGATGGGGCTCAGTTACCTTAGCCGCAGTCATGAATCACTCACAGTGACCTGGTTGCAGAAATTTTGACCCTACCGTCCCTCTTTGAACATCCTCCCCACTGGCGCCACCTTGTGGTGGTTTGGAGTGGCTGCTTGAAAACTAAGCACTGGTTCTGGGGTCTTCCCTGTCCTGGGAGTGGGCCCGCCCTGGGGGTTGGGCCTAGGACCATCCTGCAGGCCGTTGGCTCCAGTCCTCTGACCCTAGCATATCCTCTTAGTACTCCAAGCAGGTGGATGACCGATTCGGTGCCTATGTGGCGTGTGCCTCGCTCGTTTTCCTCTTCATCTGCTTTGTCCAGATCACCATCGTGCCCCAGTAAGTATCGCATCCCTCCTGGCTCCCGCTTCTGGCTTCAGGAGCTCCGGGGAGAAGGGAGGGCAGAGGTGGGGTCTGGGCAGCCTCATGGTTTGTAGGACTGGGAATCCAGCGTCCTGACACTCGGTGACAGGGAGGCTACATGGTTGTCTACATGGAAAACCTCTCTCTGGGAACCGACTAGCCCATGAGAGACTGTCTCACTGCTTATCCTCTCCTGCCATTTCAACCCACACCACTGTTGCCCACTGATTCACCCAAAGGAGTCACCTGGCATGTTGCTGCATGACCTTGGGTTCTTGTAAAAAAATCAATACCTCTTCAAGAAATACAAGTTTTCTGCTACTCTGGCTATTTCCAAGAATGGATTTCAGGTTCTCAAAGGCTTTTCTCAAAGAGGCACTCCTTAACTCTTCTGAGAGCTGGTCATGTCACTGAGAGAGGCTTATGACTTCCAACAGGACCACTCTGAAGTGGGCATTCAGCCTTTGGAACTAACGTGTCTGTTCAATAGTCATTCTCAGTGGGGTCACATCTAAGGAAGATCTGTGGATGTATGTATATATACAATGTATGTATGCATTTTTTTACTTTTCATGATACACTATTTTAAACATATAAAAAAGCAACTATCCCCTGGATATAAAAATTGTCAATATATTGCAATATTTGTTTCATCCTTTTTTTTGAGTTTTTAAAGTAAATTTTTAGATGCAATGATATTTTGCCTCTGCAAAGCTCAATATACACCAGTTTTAAGGACATTTTCCTCCTTGGCCACACTACCTTATATACCAAACAAAAATAACACCGGTCATCTAATACCCACTCCATACTCAGATCTCCAAAATTGTCCCCCAGATGTCTTCTCCTCTTAATTTATCCATAGCCAAGATCCACTGTTTCCATTTGGTTGTCTGGTAAGTTTAACTTAATCCAGAAGAGTCCCTCACTCCAACACCCTCTAGTTTGCATTTTGAAATAATTGTACATTTACAGGAAAGTACTACCGTTCCTATATATCCTTCATCCTGCTTCCCCTAATGTTGACAACTTACATAACTGAGGTATAAGTCAAAACCAGGCAGGGGACACTAGAATGAGACTATCAACTTATAGACCTTACTCCATTTTCATCATGAGTCTCCCCCCAAATGACGTTTTCTGTTCCAGGAACCTGTCCAGGAGCCCACATTGCACCCAGCTGTTGTATCACCTCAGTCCCCTCCAGTCTATAATGCTTCCTCAGCCTTTTCTAGTCCTACACAGCCTTGGCACTTTTGATGAGCACTGACCAAATGATCTGTAGAATGTTCGTTTAATGTCTTCTCATGATCAGGTTGAGGTTATGCAGTTTGGTACGAATCTCCCAGAAGGGAGTGGTGTTGTGTCTTTTAATTGACATTACTGAGGAGCTGGCCCTTGCTTTCGAATCTACTCTGACTCTCTCAAGCTACCATGGGTGAAAATCAGCCAGCTCCACCTGACACGGCTAATGCCCGCTGCCCCCTGTCCCCTGCACTGAGGTTGTGCAAAGCTGGAGGGAGTGTGGGTCCTTATGGGCCTTGGATCTCATTTTCCTGCATGGAAATGGAGCTACAGGTGTAAATAAGCCACTTAGTCTCTCTGTCCCGTTGCAGCTCACAGCCCTCTTCATTGAGCTGCCTCATCTTGCCTCTGCCACTTTTCTTTTCTGAACATGACTTGGGAGCTGCGTTATCACAGCTTTGTTCCCTCCTCTGGCCACAACTCCAACTTGTTAAGGCATTGATGGAGGTCATTCTCTAGCCTCCTCTCTCTGGGGAAGCCTTACAAGCTGCTTTAAAGGTCTTTCTTTTCCTCTGAAGAGAATTCTCTTCCCTCATTGTCTGTTTAAAGCAGCTAAGTGCTGGCTTCTGGGGAAGCCTGAACAAAGACTCCGTTGAAATGCCTCCCTAGAGGTGTTCACCTGCCTCTCAGTCCACAGGCCTTTAACCTGCTGCTAGTGTCTGGCATCTCCTGCTACTCTTGCTCCCTGAAAGGGAGAAGGACTTTGCGTGACCTCCTGGTGATCCGGTGGTGTGTGCAGTACCTTGGCCAGACCCTGCCCGATCAGGGCGGGTAGGGGTTCTTGATGTAAAGTCTCTTGCAGTTCTTTTGTCTGAGGGTTCTGGCCCATGGTGGATGTGAAGATCACCTGTGATTTGCCTCTGAAAAGAGGGGCAGAGGTAGATCTTCTCTTATTGTTGTTGAGCTTGCCATGAACAGGGGAGCAGAAACTGAGTAGGACCTGTTGCGGGGCTTGGCGGTTTAGGATTCTGCCCTCTGAAGAACTCATCACTGATGGTTCTCAGAGTGGCTGGAGGGGCTGCCCACAGATGCACGTCCCTATATCGGCCATTTATCAAACCAGCCTTCAGCCTTCATGGTTGTTTATCAATCCAGGAGTGACGACTTGAGGGGAATAACAGGCAGTTCTTTAGTGGGTCCTTCCAGGCTAAATGAAGCAAGTCCATGGACAGCTAAGAATTTGGCAGAACATTGAGCTGCTGTCACCTGGTTCTCCATTTGTCTCCCCTTGGCTGCTGCTCCCTCTGGAAGGTGGCAGGAAAGTGGGAAGCGTGGGAGCCAGACTGTTATGTGTATGGGGCAGGTGACTGAATTGGTTCTTAAGCCTGTGTACGTCCTTCTCAGTGAGGCTGCGGTATAGGTGACTGGACAGTGGGTGCAGGAGAAATGAAGAAGCTTCCACCTCCTTCCCAGGGACTTTTAGCGCCCCAGGTCCTCTGGACCTGGAAAATGGGCCCTGGAAACCTGAGCCCGATAGCTCAGGAAGCTGCAGAGCCTCCACCTTCATCCAGGCCCATCCAGGACTCCCCACCTCCTCTCTTCTTTCAGCTCCATGTTCATGTTGAGTTTCTACCTGACCTGTTTCCTGCTGCTGACTTTGGTGGTGTTTGTGTCCGTGATCTACTCCTGTGTGAAGGTGAGTCTGGTGCACACCTGAGCCCCTCCCTTTCCAGCCCACTCATAGGGGCCCTGCTCAGCAGCCCAAGCATCACCCCTGGAATCAGAGGTGCTGAGTCACAACTCTTTTTTTTTTTTCAAGATTTGTTTAAAAAGATTTGTTTATTTATAAAAACATACAAGAACTGGGGTCTAGGCCAGAGGTGTGGGGGTGAGAGGATTCACCAGACAGAGTGGGGAACAGAACAGGCAGACTGACTGAAATACACTGCTGAGGGGAGCAGCGGGCGAGGCAGGAGAGGTCTGCTGCGCCATGTGGGTCACCACCCTGGCGGTGAGGTAGATTTCCCTATTCATTGATAAAAGAACTGAGGCTCAGAGTTGCTAGTAATTACCCCAGGATCACCCCAGAATTGAAGTCAGGCCACAGTGGCAATAGCATGATAGCTCTGAGACTTAACCCCTACACCACCAGGGAGGCCCTGGGTCACAACTCTTAATTGGCATTTGCATGAACTAGACTGTTTCTGGCATAAGCTAAGAGTTTCTTAAACTTTTTGCCATCAGGTTTTATCACCTCCTTTCACCTCTGCAGTACCCTTACACCATATCACAGGCATGGAACCAGGGCCTCAGGGTCACTGACATGCCTGGAGACTCACAAGAAACCAGGATCAAACCACCCCTACCCCCAGTCAGTAGTTGTGTCCCCACTTCTGTTTTCAATGCTATGTTGATTTGAATTAATCAGACTGGGAATGCACTGGTTGAAATGTATTTTTAAAAAATTGATTGTTTTTCTGAGCTCTGATTGAGAGCAGGCATTGAGCAATTGGTTTACACAAACACAAGTATCCTGCAGTAAAAATTCTTCCCAGAATTTTTTTTTATTTTTTTATTTTTTTTTTGCTGCTGTGGTACAGCCCCTCCAGGAGACTGCCCCAGGTGAAGCGTTTTATCATCCACCCTAGGGTTAGTGGGGATTTAGGGCCAACATACAGATGAATGTTTTGATCACAGGAGGTGAGCCAGTCTTCTGGAGACTTCAAAACAGCAGCAATTTCTTAGTTCCTGCAGAGGTTTTTAAAGCCAAGAGCAGGTCTTTTTAAAGCGTGACAAGGGAAATTGGCTTATAGCAAGCCAGTGCATTAAGAGTCATTCATTAGATGTTACAGCCACATTCCAGGTTGAATTTTTCTAACAGCCTGCAGTTCTTCTCCTGGTCTCTGGGTGGCCCATGTGGAGCTCCATGTCCGGCAGTCACTAGGAAGTCCGTTGCCCCACCTGCCTAAATCAGTTAGTACACTAGGGATTGCAAAATGATGGCAGTTCTTCAGTTGCTGAATTGGGTGATCTAAACTGAAACGGTTTCAGCAACATGGCGGTGGGCACGGGTGGGGGGTGGTAGTGGGAGGTGTGGCGGGCCGGGCACCAAAATGGCAAAATTCTAAGCAGCCAAACATTAGAAACCATCTGTCATACCATTTCAGAGTAAGATCCTCATGCGAGTGCCAAAACACTTTTCCCAGCTGTGAAACCAAAAATTCCTTTAATGGGAAACAAGAACTTTCATTCTTATTAGCAACATAGTTCTTTAAAATGCAAATATTAACTAAAATTTCTATGAATTTTACAGCTTATAAAGCGCTTTCAAATGTATCATTTCATTGTGGCTTCAAAACCATGCTGAGAGGTAGATTTCCCTATTCATTGATAAAAGAACTGAGGCTCAGAGTTGCTAGTAATTACCCCAGAAACTGAGCAGGAAATTTTAAGTGCTTTATTGAAATATAATTCATATACCATAAAATCACCTTTATAAAAGTGGATGAAATTATAATTCAGTAGTTACTAGTATATCATAAAGCTGCGCAACTATCACCACTAATTCCAGAACATTGCCCTCAGCCCCAAAAGAAATTCCATAATTATTAGTCATTCCTCATTCCCCGTTCTTCACAGACCCAGGAAACCTCTGACTAACTTTCATTTTCTGTGACCTTGCCTGTTTTGGACATTTCATGTGAATGGAATCATAGAATATATGGCCTTTTGAAACTGGCTTTTTTCACTTAGCATAATATTTTCAAGGTTCAACCATATTGTACCTTGTAATATACTTCGTTCTTTTTTAGAGCCAAAGAATTATCCGTTGTATGGATGTGTTACGTTTGGTTTATCGGTCAATTGATGACCATTTGGGTAGTATCCACTTTCTGGCTATTGTGAATAATGCTGCCTGTGAACATTTGTATACAAGTTTTTATGTGGATTTGTTTTCAGTCCTCGTGAGTATATGCCAAGGAGAATAATTGTTGGGTTATATGGTAACTCTGTGTTTAACCTTTTATGGAACTGCCACTAGTTTTCCAAAGCAACTACAGTATTTTAATTCCCACCAGCAGTGTAGGAAGATTCCAACTTCCCCACATCCTCACCAACACTTGTTATTATCTGACTTTTGATTATAGCCTTCAGAGAGGGGATGTGACTTTCTCAAGGTGACATAGGAAAAGCCACGCTTAGAACCCAGGCCTCCGGGTCCAGCACTTTTTCTGCCACCCTCTCTGCCCTCAGGGGTGGCCACAGGACCACTTGGCCTATATGCACCACTGCAGCCTCCACAGGAGGTGTTGAGGTGGGCGCCGGGGCTCTGCTTCTCTGGTGGGCATCTTTTCTTTTAGTCTAGCTGTTGGGTGGTGAGGACATGATGAACAAGGCCAACTATATCAAATTTGGTGGAGTCAGATCATTTCTCCACCAAAACCATAGTGGGTCTTCAAATATACACACAGCATGTTTAGTTGAAGAAATAGAGAGGGTTAGGCAATGGAAATGGCAAATCCTTGAGAGTCCTGCTGAAAAAAACTCATTGAAAGTACGTGTCCAGGGCCCTGCCCTCCTGCTCGCATGCTGGTCTGCCCCTTCTCACAAGCCCACTGCCTCCCTCAATAAATCATCAGACCCACAGCTTCCTACTTCTTGCAGGAAGCCTTCTGATTGTCCCTGGGAAAGTTCTGGGCCCTGAGTGACTCCTTAATTGCTACCTACTGCCCCTCCATGACTGTAACTCCCAGTGGCCCAACTTTACTTCCCTGTTAGGGTCAAGATGCCTCTTCCCTTATGTTCTGCCTCTCTCACCAATGAGCTCCCTGCTGCACTCCTGGCCAGCTGCATCGTTTCACTCTTGTTGGCCTAGAAGCAGCAGTGCAGTGGAGGAGGACAGAGTACTGTGCACCGGAGGGACTTCGGCCAGACTCCAGGGAAGCAGGCAGGAGACAAGGGGAGAAGGGGAGGCCTGGTTCCTCCCAGCTCCTCTGTGGTTGTTTGTGATGTCCCCATTGAATTCTGTCATGTCTCTCTCCATCCTTTACCCTGGGACAGCTCTTCCCAGGCCCTCTGCAGACCCTCTCCAGGAAGATCGTGCGGTCCAAGATGAACAGCACCTTAGTCGGGGTGTTCACCATCATCCTGGTGTTCCTGTCAGCTTTTGTCAACATGGTGGGTGGCTGCACCTCCCGGCACCTTCTTAGCACCCTTTGGGTGAAGCCTAGGGGAACCCTGTGCCAGACAAGTTTACACTGGGAGGGCAATTCCCAGGCCTAGAGCTCCTCCTTCCCTTAAGTTCTCACTTGGATCCCACTGTCTGGGATCAGATTTGACGCAAAGCTTCTCACAGACTTAGTTCCTCACTCTCACAGCTCTGGAGGAGCCAGAGAGACTGGGGGAGGTCCCCAAGGGAAGTTTAGGAGCCCCGCCTTGGGCATCTGGGCCGGCCTTCGCCATTCCTCAACCTCTGCCAGGCTCCTCTTTGTCCCTGGTCAGCGTCAGGCTGTGCCCGAGACAGTGTGTGGATGGGCAACCCCGTCTGTAGAGGTGGGCTGCCTGGCCTGGCCCCCAGGGGCTGACTCTTTTCCCTTCCCCCCAGTTCATGTGCAACTCCAAGGACCTGTTCGGCTGCCTGGCGTATGAGCACAACATCAGCACCAGCCAGGTCAACGCGTGCCACGTGGTGGAGTCGGCTGTCAACTATAGCCTGGGTGATGAGCAGGGCTTCTGTGGCAGCTCCTGGCCCAACTGCAACTTTCCTGAGGTACTAGGGGGGCGGTGCTGGATGCAGATGGGGGCCCTCCTGCCCCACCCCCTCTCTGTCCTTGGAATAGTTGGGCCCTTTGGTTCACTTCTATTCCAGGGACTTCCATCCCCCAATCTCTCATTCTGATGTGCCAGATGCTGGTGAACAGAGCTGTCTTCTCAATGTAACAAGAACAGTAATAATAATAGCATGCCTATTGTTTAGATAGTCCTTTCCATGAGTCAGGCGCTATGCTGAATGCTTTACGTATAGTTACATGTTTCATCCCCATGATAACCTGATGACATAGATACTATTATTATTTCCTGTATACAGATGAAAGAGAGGTTAATTAACTACCCAAGGTCACACAGCTAGTGAGTGACAGAGCAAGAGCTCCCACCCAGGTCATCTTGCTCCAGAGTTTGTGCCTTTAGATTGAGGGCAGAACTCTTGTCTGGATCCTCAGCTTCAGTAGCAGCCCCCACCCTGCCCCCAGAGAACCTGCCTGAACTCCCCCCTCATGCTGGGGGGTGGATTGCTGCAGGGAAGCAAAGGGAAGTCAATCCCAAGCCAGTACTACCATGAAACCCACCCATTCAAAGCATCTAATTCAGTAGTTTGTGGTGTATTTACAAATGTGTGCAGCCATCCTTATAATTTAATTCTAGAACATTTTCATCACTCCAAAAGAAATCATGTACCTACGGTTATTAGGTTTAAAAAGAATGCATGCATTAAGCGCCTGTAGTATGTAGGGGCTTCATACACCTCGCTGTGTTTTCTCAGGGAGCCGTGTGCCAGTGAGCCTCAGGTCCAGGCTCCCTGATTCTCCCACCCCAGCTCCTTGCCAAGGCTCACGTGAAACCTGGGAGATGGTGGCAGGTTTTATCCTTTTGTGGGGAGAGGCCAAGCATTCATCTAGTCCCGAAAAAGGTGCATGACTCACCACGAGGGATGGGAACCACAGTGCAGCCCCGTGCTGCCGCCCTCCCTTCCCAGGGTAGGTGCCTGGCTCCTCCGGGCAGCACATGGGCAAGGGAAGCTCAGCAAAGAGTAGGGGTTCCTGGGTGCTCACCTAGATGAGCACTCCCCCTCCACCTGTCCCAGGGCCCAGGCCAAGCTCTCCCCCTCCCTGGCTCCATGCTCTCCAACCCCTCCCACCCCCACCCCCCACCACCTCTGTTCCCTTTCACATCTGGCCCAGAGCCCACAGGAGCTGCTTCCAGAAAGCTGTTTGCCGAGAAATAGGCAGTTTTGGGATCACACTTGCCTCTGATGGTTGCTCCAAGGGAGAAACTAGGAATGGGGAAGAGAAGAGCAGCAGCAAGGCCTGCTTCAGCCTCTCTTCTGTGGGAGCTGGTAGGTCCGCACCTGCAACCCTCACTAGCCCTGAGCCCAGGCCAGCTGACCCCACCTCACATGTGTTGTTTTTATCCAATAACTCCTCTCAGACCCCACGGCCCTAGGGGGACCTCAGGATTAAGCCTTGGCTTCCTGGTTTACTGGGCCCAGGGTCTGAATGTGAATCTGTTGGCTCTAGGGGCACCTTTCTTGTCCCTGAGGGCTGGTAGCTGGGGCTCTGGACGGGATTGTCTGGGTGTGCCCTGCCCGCTCCCTCCTCTGTCCATTCCTGGTGGTGACTTGAGTTTGTTCTCATCTCCTTCCCGTCACCACGCCCTCTGCAGTCCCTCTCGGCCTTCAGGGGCCCAGGCAGAAGCTTCACTAGGAGCTACCCCACTGCCATGTAGCCTCCAGTTTGAGGCAGAGGCAATGAATGGTAAGAGTCCCAATGCTTGACTCAAATAATGACGCTGAATTTAAAAAAAAGAACAAAATAGCAGATGCTGGCATGTCTAGGATCAGTGCTGGGGGGCAGCAGAACAGAATGGGTCTGTGAGGTCCCTGGTTTTCCCCTCACTAGTTGGAGAAGGAAACTGAGACTCAGATGGAAGGGGCTTCCCTAAAGCAAGTCAAACAGGGCCACAGTCCCTGGAAACTTCTGGGACACATGTACTCTGAACTTAGCAATTTTTCAGATTCAAGGTTACTTTATGTACCCAGTGGCTTCTGGGCAGCACCTGGTACTAAAACAGTCATATTTCTCCAGCAAAACATATAAAGAATCATAGGAAGCAGGATAAAGATAATTAGCATCACATCAGATGGGTCAGGTTTTGCCACCAGATAAAGGTCCGTTCAGGTGTTGCCACCACATCACTTTTGAAAGCAGTTTTCAGAGCTTTAGATTTATTTTATTTTATTTTATTTTTTTTATACAATAGCTGGGGTACAGGCCAGAGGCAGGAGGATGAGAGGATTCACCAGAGACAGAGCAGGGAGCAGAACAGGCAGATGGACCAAAAGCACTGCTGAGGGGAGCAGCAGACGTGACAGGAGAGGTCTGCTGCGCCATGTGGGTATCTCCCCAGCCGGCCTGGAATCAAACCCGCGCTGCAGAGGCTGCGGACAGCTTCACGGTGCTGCTCTCAACCCGCTGCACCATCAGGCAGGCCCCAGAGCTTTAGGTTTAAACTTGCCAATCAGGGGCTGGAGCCTGTGCTCCCCGCAGTTATTGAGGAGACCAGGCACTGTGCCAAATGACTTAATCTCTTGGTATTGTCACAGCGAGCACGAGATAGGTCGGTTTGCAGATGGGAATGCTGAGGCTGAGTCCATGGCCCAGATCACATAGTGCATGGTGAATGGGGGTCTGGGGGGAGCGCCCGTCTCCCTGAATCTGCACCTGGGGGCCCCACTACCGGTACTAGCCAGCCTGGGTCTGGACCTCCTGATTCCTAAGCACCCGTCATCACAAGTTTGCATCAGCAGAAGCGTCTCCAGAGGAGGCATCACAGGAGACCAGCTCAGGCTGTGGGAGTGCTCGGGGAGGGTGGGGCGGCAGAGGGCAGGTCCACGGCGCTGACGTCCGGCCCTCTCTCCGCAGTACTTCACCTACAGCGTGCTGCTCAGCCTGCTGGCCTGCTCCGTGTTCCTGCAGATCAGCTGCATCGGGAAGCTGGTGCTCATGCTGGCCATCGAGCTCATCTACGTACTCGTCGTCGAGGTGCCCGTGGTCACTCTCTTTGACAATGCTGACCTGCTGGTCACCGCCAACGCCATGTACGTGGCACCTTCCTCATGCCCCCCGCTGGTGCTGGGGCACAGCAGACAGGCGACAGAGCAGGAGGCTGGGGTCCTGGGCTGCGGGGGACTTGCGAGGGAGTGTCTGTGGCTGCCCAGCTCTGACCATCTAGGCAGGGGCCAGAGTGTCTTATTTCTTTTCCTTCTTCCCTTCCCCAGCGGAGGGTAGCCCGGATCCACCTCCACTTTCCCACTCACTCCTGACCTCGGGCCTCAGTGTGTTTTTCCTCACTTGTGCAGGCCAGTAATGAGCTGTTTCCACTGAACTTAACTGCCTGTGGCACTCAGACCCCAAGCATCGAGGCTCAACAGAGCTGAGTCACGGTGTCTGTGGAAGCAGTGGAAACAGCCTCGGTTATTCAAGACTCGGGCTTGGCCTTGGCCTAGGCATTCAGACATACACAATCCCTTCTCATCCTCTTAGCAACCCAGCAAAGTGGGCAGAATTGCCAAGGAAGGTTGGGGGGGGGAGGCGAGGGGAATCATGCACTGCCCAGAGGCTTTAGCTGTGATGGTGAGTAGTTGCGTCTCACACCCAGGAGGTGGTGGGCCTGGGGTTGTGTGCCAGGCTAGGTGACTGGGACATCAGCCTGGTCCTCTAGTGACAGATGTCAGATGTCCAAAGGAGGAGGTGGCTTTGTGTGGTTTCGGGTCAAATTGAGCCCCAGACACACATTTGGTCATTTTCCTGAACCTCGTTTTTTTCACAGTAAAATAATAGTCATGCCCATTTTACAGGAGTAAAATGTATATAAATTACCTAATGTGCAGTACCGGTTTTCCCTTTCACCACCCCCCTAGATACGCATGCACACACACACACACACACCAGAAAAGGCAGAAAAATGTGTTCTAGTAGGTGTCCCTGAGAAAGTGCAGCTAACTGCTTCCTCCGCGGCGAGGAAGGAATCCACCATCTACCAATTTATGCACAAACATTTGAGGTCCTGCTGTCTCGTAGGCACTGAGCTGGACAGTGGAGGTACAGGCGGATGACACAGGCAGTGTCGGAGTATCAGAAATGTTACTTTTTGTGAAGGGAGTGTCAGCTGAGAATAGAAGGCTCTAAGTCAGCTTCCCAGAGGACCCTCTGGGCGGATGTCAGGGAGGCTGTGGCATCAGGAGCAGCGCAGGATGGGGAGGAGGGCCAGGAGGGCCAGGCCTTTGCCAGCCATGGATCAGGGCTAAAGCGGGGAGCTTTCTTGTCCACTGTAACCCCAGCCCACCTCTCCTCTCCTCCTGCTGAAGTAGCAGCAGAGGATCGAGGGCATTTCTGGGCTGGGAGACCCTGAGCCGGCTGTAGGGGAGCACCATCCAATAGGTAAATAATTCAGCCCACATATGTCATTTAAAACATTCAAGTAGCTATTTTGAAAAGGCCAACCTATGATTACTTTAATGACATTTTCATTTAACCAACATATCCAAAATATTTTAATGTCAATTACAGTGAAATAGTTTACACTTTCCCACACTCATTCTGTATAATGGTATATATTTTACTTCCAGGACATTTTAACCTGCTGTAGCCACACTTTGAGGCTCAGTCGCCACATGTGTTTCGTGGCTACCATGCTGGATAGTGAGGTGCACTGCTCCTCTTCCCATGCCAGCAGGGGCTGGGGCAGGAGAGGTGGGCAGGCGCTGCCCAGGTGGGCATACAGGGGGTGCCCAAGGGTCCCAGGTAAGGGCTGGGTGATTTGAGGTCATGGAGATAAGATGCCAGTTGGGGCTGGGCTTCTGCCCCTCCTGTGGATGTCCTTTCTCAGCTAGGGACCATGGGTGCAGTAGCAAGGGACCCAGACACAGAGGGTGCTGGGGGTGGGGGGCCAGGGGGAAACAGGAGTGAGGGCAGCAGAGCTGCGTTGTGCGGGGGTGCGGAGCAGGGTGTGGGGGAGGCAGAGCAGAGCCGATGGGAGAGTAGGGAGGAGGGAGGAGAGCAGGGCATGGGGGTGACTGCAGAGCAGGCATGGAGGCTATAAATATGCAGAAGAGCGGCCCTGAACACCTTCCCCAACTTTTGTTCACAGAGACTTCAACAACGGGACCTCCCAGTGGTGAGTTAATGCTCTTTCTCCAAGTTCCCTGCCCTTGGCACGGAGCAGCCAGAGGCCAACAGCCCAGGGCTGAGCAGAGAAGGCAGCAGTGCCCAGGTGGGAGGGGGCCTTTGTGGCAAGGTGGGCGGTGAAGGAGGCAGCCTGAGAGGGCGAGGCACCCTTCCTGGGTACCAAAGATTCCTCTTCGGGTAGATGCCTTCTTTCCTTTTGTGATCCCCGCGGCTCCATGAGCTACAGACTCAGCAACCAGAGTCATCAACACCTGCAGGTCATTCCACAAGCCTCATCTGAAAGCACTTAGCCTCAAGTTCTTCCCCAGAGCATGCATGAGACGCAGGCAAGGGAGAACAGGAAACAGGTGCCCCTGCTCCTCGAGGGGTGGAGCAGAGACGAGGCCTGCAAAGATTGTAGGGGCTACTTCTGAGCAGGAAGCCTGCAGCGTTCAAGGCTTGGGCTCACTGCTGGCACAGAAAGCAGGATTTGCAATAGCTGCTGACATTAGGGCATTTGTTAATAATGTTATCAGATTTATAATTAGACAATAGTGGCCACCCACTATTGGAGTGCTACCCTTTGTCAAGTACTTTGGTAAACATCTTATATACAGTCTCTTTGACTTTTACCATACTCTTGACACGGGGGTATTGTTATCCCATTTTACAGATAATGAAACTAAGGCTCAGAGAGGTTGAGACTTGCCCAAGGTTGCCCAGAGACGGTCAGTACAGCCTGCCTGGCTCCCTGCTACTGCACCCACAGCCCCTGACTTGTCCAGGGACAAAGACCTGGGATGTCTATACTGCCTTGTAGAAGGGCTGACTTCATCCCTTGAGGTGACCAGAGGAGAACCCCCAGTGATGGAGGAGTAAGGCCTCAGCAGAGGAGTAATGGCGGCTGAGCTGCAGGTGTGAGCAGAGGCTGAGAGGGGGCTGCCAGCTGGGAAGGCTTCCTGGAAGAGAATGCCTTTTCCTCAGGCAAAGTTTGAGCAGAAGGGTGAGGTGGGGGGGGGGGGAGCGGTAGCACGAGGAAGTTAAAAGGACTGAGGGAGTTTGAGAGGTTCCACAAGGTACCAGGGCATCTACTGCCCTCTTGCAGTCCCGAGCATGCGACCAAGGTGGCGCTGAAGGTGGTGACACCCATCATCATCTCGGTGTTTGTGCTGGCCCTGTACCTGCATGCCCAGCAAGTGGAGTCCACCGCCCGCCTCGACTTCCTCTGGAAACTGCAGGTGGGTGACCCTGGCGCTGAAGCGGGTGTCTCAGGCCTCGGGCATTGAGCATGAGAAAGTGCTTCTCCTGGACTGGACATGGCCT
Source organism: Talpa europaea (assembly GCF_964194135.1). Classification (NCBI taxonomy): domain Eukaryota; kingdom Metazoa; phylum Chordata; class Mammalia; order Eulipotyphla; family Talpidae; genus Talpa; species Talpa europaea. Next base: position 103,531,589 of record NC_140070.1, on the reverse strand, counting down.
TAGTCCTGTACTGACCAGGTGTCGGGCTCAGGCCTCAACCCATGCCCTGTATCCCAGGAGGTCTGCTCCCTGTTCCCTGGGGCTAAGAGCCAAAACGCTGGCACTTTCCCCAGATGAACGCACCTCGACAGTGCTTGGGCTTCGGTGGACCCAGGAGATGTGCCCTCAGGTCAAATCCTGCCTGAGCACTACTGTGCACCTCCAGAGGCAAGGACAGAGGGAGGCATGAACAGGCCCAGTTTGGTGGGGTGGGAGGGGGCCGTGGGGAGCTGGGAGTCAGGAGGTCTTCCTGGCACTGTGCTCTGAACCCTGATCTTGTCCCCCTGGAGAACAGGATACAGAGGGTCTCTGGGTGCTGGCAGAAGCCCTGGGCTGCCTCAGAATGTCCAGGAGAGGGCGCCCAAGGGCACATATTTAGAAAGCCTGATGTTCCAGGTGGGCAACCTCCGACCTGTTACTGCAGCCAGGGGCCTTGCAGCGCCCCTTAGCCAGACCTCTCTGCCTTCCCTGGCTGGCCCTATCTCTACACCACTTCTCAGGCTCATCCGCAATGTGCTTAGACCACCTCCAGCACCAGTTTCAATTCTGTTGAGGCTAAAGCCTCCAGAGGCAGGAGGCCCTGGATTTGTTTGGATGCTAGTGTAGATGGGGGCATCTGGTTGCCCCTGCTTTGGGTGTGTAGATGAAATTCAGCTGAGATTCCCACTGAGGTCTGCATGTTTTCTATGCAGAATGCCCGCCTAAGCTGGGAGGGAGCTAGTTCTTCAGTATGAGGCCATATCCTCTCTGAGAGCTGCCGTCAGCCTCCTCCTGCTCTCCTGTGCCCCACTCCTTTGGGGAAACTCCCAGGAGGTCCCAGCTCTCTCCTAAAAGCTGACCAGGCTGCAGGGATCTGGAGCCAGTGTCCTTCTATTTCTCTACTCATACACTCCCCACCTCCTCCATGCAGCGCAGGAAGCCCCTCCCAAGATGGCTGCCGCTGTGTGTCACAGAGGCCTCAGGGCTGGAAGCAAGGGAAGCGCAAACCTGCCGCTACCACTCTTTTTGTGACTCTGCGCTTTACTCCCGTGTTGTGTTTTCCCCAAGCCCCAGAGTGCACAGGGTAGACTATGCCCACACAGGCTGAGCAGAGGGACCCTGCCAGCTTCCAAAAAGCCCACCCGCCAGGAGAGCCTGGCCCTTTGGGAGATTCTAGTTGCAACCAAATGGATGAAATGGATGTTCACATTTAGTTAGAGAAAAAAACCCAAGCCGGCCAGCTAGATCTTTTAAATGGCCCTAATGATCCTGCCTGCCAACACAGCCACTCCCAGCTAGAGGGGCCACTCTGTTTGGCATCAAGGGGGAGGAAGTCATCACCCTCAGCCTTGTAACCCCTGCATCCCATCAACACTCTGGTCAGATGGCCCCTTGCCACACTTTGATATGTGACCACTTCTGTGTTTCGCCTGTGGGCTGCGATTGGCCTCTTGACCAATTGTTCAGACCCAGGACTCAAACCAGGGGAGAAAGTCAAGGATGATGTCCCATTGGCCTCAGGGACACCTGCACCCCCTGGCCCCACCTGACTGCATCTGGCCCTGGAGCTCCCTGCTCTCATGGGAACCTGGGATACTGGGCAGGGCTTCTGGCCATTTCCTTGTGAGGTCAGTCTGTTAAAGTGGTATTTATCAAACTGCTTTTCCTCTTATATTTCCGGATCTAAAGAGAAAAATGGAAAGTTGAAGAGCATGTCAGTAGTTGGCAGGCCATTTTGGGGGTACTATTTGGATGATCCCTTTCACTTAATTTAATACTAGTCAGTCTCTCCTCTGGGGCCTGTTTTCCCTCCTTCGAGAAAGTGACCCTCATATGCATCACTTTCCAAAAGGCAGGGAGGGGAGAGTTAGACACTTACAAATCCCTTTTCTGATGGCAAGTCAGATATGTTCTTCATAGGAAACCTGGCATGAGACGGTACTCCCTGAGGCCTTGGGCACACATGGGTACTTGGGCAGTTTGTGTTGTCTTTTTCTAAGTAGCTTGTCGCTTGTCCCTTTCTGACTGGGTGCTCTGTGCCAGGCCACGGAGGAGAAGGAGGAGATGGAGGAGCTGCAGGCCTACAACCGGCGGCTGCTGCACAACATCCTGCCCAAGGACGTGGCCGCCCACTTCCTGGCCCGTGAGCGGCGCAACGACGAGCTTTACTATCAGTCGTGCGAGTGCGTGGCCGTCATGTTCGCCTCCATCGCCAACTTCTCTGAGTTCTATGTGGAGCTGGAGGCCAACAACGAGGGCGTGGAGTGCCTGCGGCTGCTCAACGAGATCATCGCCGACTTTGACGAGGTGCGGCCGGACCCCCAAATGGGAAGGTCGTGAAGGACCTCACTTTCAGATACAAATGCTGATGCCGGGGCCCTATGTGTGACCCAGCCACTGTTCTGGGCCTCCTGACTACATTTCCTCCCCTACACCTCATCTTGCTGCAGATAAGGAAACAGTCATAAACTACATGCCTAAGGTCACTGCTAGTAAGTGGTGAAGCTGCGGTTTCAGACCAAGCTGCCTGTCGGCTCACTCGCCAACCGCCCCCACCCCCCATCATTCCTCTTGTGCCACAGAGGGTAGGACAGGCCCCTAGGCTGGGACAGCCCCGTGTCAGTGCCCAGGACATTGGGACAGTCAAGGAAGAAGTAGCTCCCGGAAGAAGGGAGGAGGCAGGACAAAGACGCAAGGTGCTGAACAGCAAGTAGAGGCAAAAACAAAGACATTTCCTCGTTTGTTTATCAAACCCTTGTCGAGCACCTACTGTGCCAGGGCCTAGAGACATGGTGCTCGATGGGGAAGTCTGGATCCTGGGAGCTCACTGGGTAGAGTGTGAGGGGGCAGCCCTGGTGGGAGTATGTGGAGCACAGGGTGGAGGGTGGAGAGGGATGATGGGCTGGCAGTGTTTGAACAGTCCATGAGACTCCCAGGTAGTGGGGTGGCTGGCGTTGGCTACAATGGTGTGGCAGGCTTCCAGCAGGTCCTGGAGATAGAAAGGTGTCCCACTGGACAAAGATGAGGAATTTTCCCTGGGTGGGATGGGAACTTGAGCCAGCAAAGGGGAAGATGGCCACCAGGCTCTATTGGGGGCCAAAGACTCAGAAGGAACAGGTGACCTGCCCCCAGGGGCTCTTGCTGTGGGGTGGACATAACAGTCACTATACACCAGTGGGCACCGGAAGAGACCTAGCTCTGTCGGGGAGCACTGAGGCTTCACACGGAGTTGATGGTGGAGATGGTCTTCCTGTGTTAAGTGGGTAGACATCTGGGGACACCCCATCACACTGCCCTGTTGACCTGGGTGCCCCGGACTTAGGGGTGACCAGGTTTGGCTTCTTCTCCAGATCATCAGCGAGGATCGGTTTAGGCAGCTGGAAAAGATCAAGACCATTGGCAGCACCTACATGGCTGCCTCGGGCCTCAACGACTCCACCTATGACAAGGTGGGCAAGACCCACATCAAAGCTCTGGCCGACTTTGCCATGAAGCTGATGGACCAAATGAAGTACATCAACGAGCACTCCTTCAACAACTTCCAGATGAAGATTGGTGAGTCGGGCCCTGGGGAGCACCAAGGGCTGGTAGGGGCTTGCACCTGGGCCCCATCCAAGCACAGGTTGATGCTATAGGTGTTCCTGCCCCCGGGGCTGGGGGTGGGTACCCAGAACTCAGAGCAGAACCGGCCAAGGTCTGCAGGTGCCTCCTCTGTGCTTTGGCCTGCATGGCAACACAGACAGGATGCTCTCCTCTGGTTTCCCACCTTGCCCACTCGTTGGGAAGTTCTGGTTGGAACAGGCTGCACCTGCCCAAAAGGCTGCATGGGCAATGCTGTGGGCCAGGGCATAGGGCCTTGCGGTAGCTGCCTCCCGAGTAGACAGTCCCATTTATTTCAAGTAACACTAACTCAGCAGCAGTGTTTTATTTAAAAGTGTTCCAAATTGGTTCAGTAAAAATAAAAAGTGGTAAAATGAAATAGATGTTTTAAAACCAATATATTTAAACATGATACAAGTCATTATATTTGCAAATTTATAAAAATCCTGGACATATATTCTATAAAAATTGACAACAATGATTTCAACTTTTTTTAAAAAATAGAATAATCTTAAAATACAAAATGGGTTTGGTGAGGTTATTATTGAGTTTCAAGTGACTTCTCTCTTGGGTTTGGGTGTGTGTGTGTGTGTGTGTGTGTGTGTACACAAAATCTAGGTGCTGTGAAACCCTTTTTAATCTTCACAAAAGTGATAAGCTGAGCGCATGTATCTTCCTTTATCGAATCCCTGGGCCGTGTCTGGATGACTTTGAAGATGCTGTAGTGACCCAAGGTGGGCTGCTGCAGAACAGAGTATGGCAGAGGCCATGGGTCAGCTTCAAAATCATCTGGCTGTCCTCTACTCATTAAGAAAACCTTTGAACCAAAAACCTATCTATATTTTTCCCTTTTTTGTTTTTAATTCTGTAGTTGCACTATCCCAACTTTTAATTTGAACAAGTTTTAACTCTACAGAACAGTTGAAAGTATAACATGATGAAACCCATGTACAGTTTTTATAAATTTGCAAATGTGCAGAGGGCTAGACACCCTCCCATGTCTACAAATGATTTTCAAATTACAATGTTGAATTCGTTGCCCCATAAAGTTCAAGGTGTTTCTGCAGTTTGTTCTGGCATTAGCGTGTATGATGGAGGTGGTCCAGGCCCACAGAGTGAGAGTTGCGTTTCCAGTAGAAACTTTGTGAGTGTTGCTCTTCCCCCTCCTGAGGATTGTGGAGGTGAAGAAAGCTTTCTAAAAGAGCAGATCTTTGTTCTATTCAAGATTTTAATGCATTATCAACTCCCTGGGTAGGTCTCAAGCTATAAATGATTCAGATTTCAAATTTAAAAAAAAAAAGAACCATATAATTCACCAACAAAAATACTGGTGTTTCAATTCTCAAAATTAGCACATTAAACCAAAATATTGGATTACTAAAAATCAATATTATGATCATTAATGTCCTCGGGAGACATTTTGTTCCAGCCTGAGTGTCAGGAATTGGGCTTTCCCTGAACAAGCTGGCTTCTTTCAGCCTGCGGCCCAGGCTGAAACTGGGACGGGACTGGTTTTTCATTTTGCGTGGACTGCTGGTGAGTCTAGACCAGCCCGTTGGGGGTCTGCTTTCAGGAATGGGCAGCCTAGCAATATATGCTAACTTCACTCTTGGTTTCATGTGATGTCATTCTTGCTTTCCTTTTACACCATCTTTTTCACCTACATTGATTTTTATTTTTCCTGTTAAGTTTTGGTAAGCTGCCTTCACTCCTTTGCTAGGCCAGGCCTGGGGATTTAGGGGTGGGGGTGGTCTATGAAGAGATAGATAAGTGGTTGGGCAGTGTGGAGCCTTGTGTGGACTCCTACAGACTCAGGAACATCTTCATTGGGGAGTTGGATTTTGGTGAGTGACTGGACAGCCAGCTTGGGACTAGCATGTGGGGTAAAAAGCTCCATATGGCTTGATAGGACCAAAGAGGAGGACCGTGGAGGGAAGAGTTTTGGAGACTGGTGAAATTTCTGACTGAGTGACCCAAGAGACCAGTTCAGGAGCTTCTGCTGTGTTTGTACTGCTGCCGCTCACATCCAAGGAACAGTTAAGCAGCAACGAGGCTTCACAAGGAACAGTGTGAGCAAGAGAGTTTATGTAATAGGAGGAAGCGTCCGGGGACTTGGAGAGACGGGTCAGGTCTAGAGAATTCAATTGAGTCAGATGTATCAGGGAAGGACTTCACCTGGAGAGGAAAGTGGACACTTCAGATGCACAACCACTACAACAAAAGCCAGAGGCAGGTTGCTCAGTGTTGCTTTGGGCAAAATTGGGAAGGTGGGCATATTAGGGCAGAGGGGCGAGGATCAAGATAGAGAGCCCTTGTGTTCATGCCTCTCAGATTGTCTCTGTGGCATCCCTGCCCAAGGGCAGAGGCTGGGAAGGAAGAGGACTTGGAGAGAGGAGAGGTCAGGGCAGTGAGGTGGGTTAGGAACTAGGTTCTAAGAATGAGAATGGTGGGTCCCTGAAAGAAACAGGATAGGAAAACTGCAATTCTGCTATGTTGAATCTGAATTGTTGGTGAAAACGTAAATGCCATCAGAAGAGGCCATTAAGGAATTGGAGATGCAACAGATCACTGGTAACCTTGAAGAGGGCGATCCTGGTGATAGACTTGAAAGAGCTGGGTAGTGACAGGAAAGGAGGAAAAATAAAAACATTCACAGGAGTAGTGGATTCTCTGAGTTAGTATTTGATGGAAGCAGAGAAATGAGAGCTGCTGGGTTAAGCACAACCTCAGGAACGATAGCAAGGGCAAGCAGGACAAGCATTGATGAGCATGCTCACTTCTATCCCCTGCAGGACTCAATATTGGCCCCGTGGTGGCTGGGGTGATAGGGGCTCGCAAGCCTCAGTATGACATCTGGGGCAATACAGTGAATGTGGCCAGCCGCATGGACAGCACTGGTGTGCCCGATCGTATCCAGGTGAGTGCAGGAGTGGCCATCACCCACCTCACACATGCCAGGGGCCTCTGTTTGATACTAAGTGATATAGGGGGAAAACCACCCATAGCTCCTGGTCAAAATTTCTGCCACCAAATTTGAGGGTGATGGGGTAATCAGTGCTAATCTGGAAAGTTTAGAGAATGGGTTATGATTCAGGCTCTCAGTACCTTGGACAGATCTTCAGGCCTGTACAAAGCCCTCTGCTGGCTACAGAAGGAACTGGGGGCTTAGGAGTTTGGGAATGACAAGGGAGGGCAACCACTCCAGCCAAAAGATGAATGCTGATGGGGAACCTCAGCATCTCCCCCACTCCAGGCACACAGACAGGACACAATCAATCACAGGGAGCAGGGTCTTGCCAAATGTCTCTGGCAAGGTTCAGAACCAGACAACATGGGGCCTGACCAGAGGCCCAGGAGCTGTCTCTCTTCTTCATCCTTTGCAAGCTGGCTTGTGATTCTCAGGCCCACAACTATTCAGCTGCTTTTCTATTCGTCTCAGAGCTGCCTTGATTCTCCCTACACCAGTCTCTGAACAGAGAGGCCTAGACTGTACTCTTGCATGTCATACCTCAGGTCCTTGCAAAGCTGCACCACCACCCTGGCTGATCTGAGGGGCCTAGCCAAATGGCTTTCTCTCTTCCAGCCTGTGCCAAGGGGAGAAGAGACAGAAAGATGGGGACTGGGGGTCTTGGAGGAAGATGGGGGAAAAGGCATGTGTTTGCAGAGCTTCTAAACCCACCTACAGACGGTGTGAGGGACTCGATCAGCAACAGCTGACAACCCAGCTCCTCACCTTGCACAGGGCTTTTATCATGTACAGAATACACTTAGCAGGGTCACTTCCCAGAACACCCCTGGCCATTCCTGGTCCCCTTCCTCAATGACTGCCAGGTGGGGCCAGGACACTCAGTAGTTGTGTTGTGGGTAGGCTAGAAGGAGATAGGGGTTGCTGTTTGTACTCAGACATGGCTGACGGGTCACCCTGGGAGGCCTTTTCCATACTTTTCCCCACGTTCTCCTTCTTTACCCCGCCATTGTACCTTGTAATGACTGTAGCACCTGTGACTTCTCCTTTTCCAAAAATTAAAGCAGGAAGAGGTAATAAGATCTAGAACGGAATCCCAGCTCTGCCATTTATTAGCTATGTAACCTCAGACTTAGGTTTTCTGAGCCTGAAGAACAGACCCCACCTCATAGAAAGATTAAATGAGACTAGGAGTGGTTCCCAAATTATCTGGTATTGAAAAATCAGTTTCCAAAAATACTTCTGATCTGTCAGGGAATGAGACTGGTCACACTGATAACATGAGTGGATACTGACAGCTCAGGGTTTGATTGCTCTGCAAGTCCCTCTGCTCTTCTCTCAGCTTCTGCCCTCATGTGGACATGGCACTTCCTAGGAGTAGCCCTGAAATAGCACAGATGAGGTGCTCACCCCACTGACTGGCATGGAGGTGCTGCCATCCTCATTCCTAAGGGGCACTTCCATGAACGAGCAGTAGTTAGTCTGGAACCCCACAGAAGTGTGCCACCCATCCTCCTGTGTCGGGCAGCTCTGCCTGTCACCAGACTCATAGCTCAGGTCATCAATGGCCTTTCCTCTCACCTCTTTTTCCTCCTTAGGTCACCACGGACATGTACCAAGTGCTGGCTGCCAATACCTACCAGCTGGAGTGCCGGGGTGTGGTCAAAGTCAAGGGCAAAGGCGAGATGATGACCTACTTCCTCAACGGAGGGCCCCCACTCAGTTAGCAGCTGCCAGTCAACAATGCCAGGCAGCCTGGCCTCCAGAGAAATGGAAACGGCTTCTTTGTGTGCCGGGTGGGCAGGTGGAAGCCTGCACTCCAGCCCACATGGCCATGCCGGTGAGATTTCCCACTTTGACTCCAGAAGCAGCAGCTGCTTTTGAAGGTGGGTGGCAGCCTCCATCCCGGGCCCTGGGGTGCCAGCGTCCTGCGAGCACCAAGCTGACCAAAGATGTTTCCCTCTGTAGAAGACTCAGTTAGACTCGATCTGAATCTTGAGTTCTCTAATGGGTGCTGCTGTGTGGGTGGAAAGGAGCTGCTGGAGTGTTTATGGGTGTAAGGCAGCTCTGCTCAATGTCAGGGCTCAGGGAGAGGCCTCAGCCTCGGGTGTGTAGGCCGGTGTGACTCTGGCCAGGGGACCCAAATATGTGAGGGTCTGCTTTTCTATGTGAGCCTTTAAACTTCAGAGGCTGCAGCCCCTGCTCCATGGAAGGAGCTTTGGGCAGGAGTGCTGGCGTCAGAGGGACTGTGGCCTTCACCGTGATACACCTACACACACAGACAATGCCCCTTTGAGGGGAACAGAATTATGAGGGGGAGGCAAGAGGACTTGAAGCAAGGAGTGGTGGTTCTGAGAAAAAGAAAATATTTATTAAATAAAACAAAACAAGTTTTCTGTGCCCTTCTTTAGAATATGCTAGATGTATGCGTGTAAGAGACCCACAAGCAAACGAGGATGTCACTGGGGAGGGAGGGCGGGGACCCCAAGTTGTCTTTTTTGTATTTTTTATTTTGTATTATTGAAAAACCTTGGAGATCTAACAAATATACCAAATTCTATATTTTGTAAATTCTCTATATTAGAAAACAGCTGTGCACAGCAGGGTGTTTGTGCTCACTTGTACTGTGCGTATGTCTGTCTGCGTATGTGCTGGTGTAGATGCGCGTGTTCACACTGTGGAACTGGTCTCCTACAGGATGCCTGTTTCCCTCACTTCAGATTTGGCAGTTTTTGGCTTCCTCTGGTCTAACCAGAGCAGTGAGCATGTCTTTTTGGGGTACCATATGTTCAGATTCTTAAGTAGGAAGATGGATGAACACATTACCCCCATCTCTCACACTCACACCCCAGTTCCCCTGAGGAAAATATAAACGGAATAAGGAGAAAACAAAAAGTGGCTTTCCCATCTCAGGGTGAGCTAGAACCCAGGAAAGTGACCTCAGCTTCAGAAGACTTCATGGCCACTGTTCACCCCTCCACTCCCTGAGATGTCAGCCCAGCCCATGCAATCTTGAGAGCTCAGGTGACCAGACCCTCAGCAGGGAAAGGTGGAAGGAAGCTTACCTGGCTTTTCCATTTAGCAGAGGCACAGGTGGCGCTCTCGGAGAGGATTCCTGACTTGGGGGGAGGGGGATGTAATGTGGACTCCTCAGGTTTAGGGAAGGGTCTGGCCTTGCCCTCCAGTGCAAACCAGAGGAAAGGACGAAGCCCAGTGTCGGAGTCCCCAGTGCAAAGCTAGCAGAATTTTTGTGTGTGTGTGATTTTGTTTTGGAGGGAGAGAGCAGTAAAATATGAACTATCTATTTTTTATACCCTAAAAGGGAGGCCTTGGAAAATGGTAAGACTCTCACAGATATACTCAAACAGAATCCTTGGGGAATGTGCCTAGATCTTCTCATTGCTTCTCAGGGCAGAATTATTCTCACCTCCAACACAAGTTTGAAGGAGGTGAGGTAGCAGCTGTATGCCAGCTGCTGAAATGTTACCTTGATGCCCAGCTCACTGGACACTAGCACCTCCCACCCAGTTTGAACACGGCTCTGAAAGGCAAAGCTATGGACCTAAAACTGCCAGCCTGGGTCTGTCTGCACTTTTTGCTGCTCCATCCTTTAAGTTCTGCATCAGCCCTTTGCATTGTATGTGAAGGGCTGGCTTTTTCCATGTGGTGTTCTCACGCCCCTTGCCTCTCCATATTGCCCGCCAGTGGTGCTGGGTTTTTGTTTTTCTTCCAACCGGAGTATCTGTGTGTGTGTGTGTGTGTGTGTGTGTGTGTGTGTTGAGTTCCCCCCATGTTACCCTTGTTGGTCATGGCCTCCCGGCCTCATAGGGGGCCTATCCTTCCCACCCTGCAGTGACTGGTGACAATGTGCAGTGCTAGCTCTTCATTCCCTCTAAGGGGTGTGCACTCTTTTTATTCCTGCTCTTGCAAAAACGGATACAATTATGATTTCCCATGGAAATTGAAAAGTCTATTTAAATAATTTAACTATTAAACACTTTCACTGGTAATGTGTCCTGGTCTGATTTGCAACTTGGGATGGGGACCCGGAGAGTAGTGCACTCAGCCTTTGGTTGGTCATTAGGAGGGAGCCTCAAGGGCAGAGGCCTCCAGAGTTAGGAGGACAACACTTAGTCTCTATGGCAACCAGTTGGGAGTACACAGGCGAGCTTGGCAAGAGCTGGCTTGTTGGTCTGTGGAGCAAGTGTCAGAGTACAGGAGGCTGAGGAATGAAGAGATGCACAAGAACCAGGAATGAAGGGGACAGGGATTGAGGATAGAGCCAGAAAAGATCTAGAGCTGAGGGGAAGATGTTTTAAAACAGGTGAGCCAAGCTATTCTATGCTAAGGAAAAGTTAGAAACACAAAACACAGATCATTAAAAGAACTAGAGGTGGGAGGTGAACTGATCTGACCTGGAGAGCTAATAACAACGGCTACTATTCACTGGACACCATGTCCCAGACACCAGGATAAGCACCAGCCATCCATTAACCCTCCTGGCTACCTTAGAAACAGGCACAGAGAGGTGGCTTAAAGCCACACAGCTGGTAATTAACAAATGAGATTAAAGCAGGCCTCTCTCCTAAGTCCATGCATGTACCTTCATGTGAACCCTACCACCACCCCCACCATCCCACAAAAGGAAAGAAAAGGTGGTAGGAACACAATGTCTTTCTCAGCAGTTTCTGTCACTTCACCCATCACATGCAACGTTACATTTGGTTTCATGAAATAAAATCAAATTGAATTTAGTGAGTGAAAATGAAGGAGCTAGAGAAAAAGACTTCACTGGCTTCACTGCAGCACTGACCCCGCAGAAACAGCTGCTCTGGTGGCCCTGGGCAGGGCCGGCCTGCTCCAAGAGAATGGACATCAAGAGGACTTCAAATGTACACGGTGAGAGTTATAATCTTAGAGCTAGTATTTAACTCTCAGAACTTTACAGATACATTTGGAAAGGATAAAAAATGATAAAGAAGGTCAACTACTAGGCCTACTGGCCTATGTGAAATGAACCTCAACTCCTGAAGAACCTCCACTCTGCCAAGGCCAGTAGAGACCAAGCCCTCAGGCAGGTCTCATGAAGCCATGGATGCTTGAGCACACCCAGTGCACACAGGGACAGAAAAGGAATCAAATCAGTCTCTCCGCCCCCATCCCCATCAAGCTTATCCCAGGGACTAAATTTGTCCCTTTTTAAAGAGGCATATTTTTTTCCTAAAAGCATATCCACATCTAGTGTGTTAACTAGCAAAACTTACTGGAAAAGACCACTGATAAGTGGGGTAAGTCTTGAAGACCATTTTAAAGCCCCTACTGACAGCAAAGACACTAAAAGCAACACCAGACTCTGCCAAGATGGTGATGATTGATCACAGCAGGGCATCAGCCACAACTTGATGGGAGGCAAGTTGTGCCTTGGTGCGACAAGGAATCTAAGGTTTAGGACTCACCATTTACAGGAATTTCCCCAAAGTAAAAACGATGCCCAGAGCTGTCCGTAGTTTTCATATGATAAAACATGGGTGTTTTTCATAGTGCTACAATGGAAAATGAGCTTCCCAGGGCCTGAAAATGATGCTGAGCCCACAGCATGGCAGGAAAGTATTCGTAGGCGCTGGGAAGAAACATGCGAAAATGTAGCATTGAGCAGATGCTTGCTGTCATCCGAACAGGAGAACCACAATGGCAGGATTACCCAAGAAAACCCACAGCTTTTGCATTTGTCTGAATTGAAACAATTCCATACAGTGCATGTCACTTCCAGGAGGCAGTGACAAGGCTGGCCATGCTGGCCGTGGTGAGTATCATTTAGTACAGGTGTCGGGGAAGAGCTGACAGGCTGGGTTATCTGTGAGGGTGGGACAAGAGGCAGTGAGAGACTATCATGCTCCCCCACTTGCAAGGATTTTGGTGTACAAACAGCAAAGCAGCACATACAACAACTCACTTGAATGTGCCCCCACCCCCACCAGGCCTGGGACTGGTTCATCCCCTGTGGCTGTACCTCTGTCCAGTGTGCTCTGCTGGCTGGTACTGATGGTCTTGGCAGGAAGAGGGCTCGCACATCTCAAAGATGACAACAGAGGAAATGAAATCCAATGAGAGCCAATGATTTACAGTAGTATTATGGCTTTTCTTATCCTTCCAGGTTTTCCAAAATAGCCTGTGGTGGTTTTGTCCCTGCCTTAGGAGGGAAAATGTATTTGCTGTGCTTTGGTCTACCTTCCCTTCCCACCTGCAGGGCTGCTGCTTTGCCAGACACAAGCACAAAGCCAAGTGAGGCTGTTGGAATGGCTGATCTCCCGGGTCTCTTCCTCTTTTGGCAGTCTCAATTCTAAATATCCATGTTACTTTATCCAGCTTCAAGTGACAGACCACATGGATGGTGGAAATGTAAACACAGCAGAATCAGGATTTTGAGGTTTTAGACCAAAGGCAGAGACACAAATGAGATGAGAGCATCATGCCAAGGGGAATCTATGGGAAGACCACCTTCAAACCAAAGCCAGAAACAGCTCTGTCCTCCAGAAACCAGCAGTGAAGCCAAGAGTCCCTTTCTATCAAGGGCCCTAATCCAAGGGGCGAGTGGAATTCAATCAAGGATCCAGAGCAAGAAGAGGGGCCAGAAGGGCAAAGGATGGGGGAGAAAGACTGTAAGGAGTAGGGAAAGGATTCACCTAGTATTGAGGGTAAAGAAGGCATCCTGTTCCCTTTGGATTGCTGGCTCTGACCCTCACCTCCCACCCATTTCTATGAGCAGAGATGAGCCACCCTCTTACTTGGTGGGCACGTATTTACCACCAAGTCTCCTTTCATATCGCTGGTTTATTATGTCGATGAATTTATAGAATTCTCACTAGAATTCATTAGATGCCTCATTACTTTTTTTTCTTCTCCCTCAGCCAATTTCTAATTTAGACCTGCCTGGCATCTCTGGTATGTCAGCATCTCTGGTTATTCTAACTTAGACTATTTTTCAGTTTTGTAAAATTTGCTTCTCTGATTCAAACTTGCTGGTTAGAGTTCCCATGTGAATTAGGCACTTCCCTGGCTCACATGGGGATTTTTTCAGGACGGTGCATTTCATTTCAGACTAGTCTTTTTAAAGTCATGCTGCATTTGGGCTTTTTAAGACTGTGTTGAAGTTCACACATCCCAGCATCGCCTTACCCCACTTCTCACTTCCTATCAAGGCACAAAAACCACACCTGTGTACATGCTCCTGGGGGTCCTTACATAATGGGAGCCACTCAGGTGGCTGCCATCCAAGACTACCCAACAGATCTGATTAGAATGTTCAAAGAGAAGAATGATGGGGTCAGCGTGTTCATGCCACACTGGAGAATGCCAGGTTCCCAGGGGCACCTTCCCCCATTCATCAGCATTCCAGTAGTGGGGAGGCCATGGGGTGTTAAGAGAGCAGTCTACAACTTCTAGGCTGCATGACACAAGACAACTTAATCCTGTTTACCCACCTTAATGGATTCTATTAAGCACAAATAATATTCTGTACATAAAACACCTGATATACAGTAGGCACTTGGCAAATGTGAATCCCTTAATTCCCTGCTGTCTGATACATCCCCAGTGCCCTGCCCAGAAGTCTGCACACATCGCTTTCCAGGGCAGGGCAACCTGCCTGCTAGACATTTCAACAGGACCCTCACTTAACTGGCAGTTTCTGAAAAGCTTTAGTTAATGATATATTATATTCGGATGCATTCACAATTTAAAAGATTCTTAAAACCTTTAACATCAACAAGAAATCTGATGGAAAATGATGCTTAATACTATTTTTAGGCTCTGTTCAATGTGCTTTATATTTACTGACTCATGTAATCCTCATGATTTTTTGCCAAAGGTACTATTATATACCCACTGAGGCAGAAAGATCACATCACTGGCCGAGGTCACAATGTCACCAGAAGAGAGAGACAGGAATCTGCCTCCCAACGCAATCACTGTTTGATACAGCTGCCCTCAAATTTTTGTTTAATGCTTTCAGCTATGTGAGCCACTTACAGTGGAATTTCCATGGAGTTACTTCTTAACAAAGAACCAATCCATTCTGGCCTTCGGCTAGACAAAAACAAATGTTTGCAACATATGAATAACAAAGCTTTAACATTCTATAGCAAGAATTATTTAACTCATGAGTTAGCTTTACTACAAAGATTAAACTGTATAACCTCCTTGCTCTAAAATCTAAGATAGACTAAAATTTCATCATAGCTCTTGTAGTCATCTGTCTTACATCACCCTTAAAGATGTAGGAATTTTAGGAAGCCATATTATTTAGTCTAGGACATCTACACGGCAGGAATTAACACTGACCTCATTTCTTTTATTAAAAAAAAAAATAACTTGTATACCTATTCCAACATATACACTCTAACATTAATTTCCGTGTTGCCTACACATCATAGCAAATGGTGGTAAAGAATATGAGTTCTGAGTAAGACCGATTTGGATTGAAATCCTGGTGCCATCACATGTGACGGTAGTCAAGTTTCTTTACCTCTTTAGGCATGAAGTGATTTGTCCATAAAATATAAATCCTTCAAAAAGTTTTCTGTGAGGATGACATGCACAGCATAGACAGTGCTGCTTCCCCTCCCACATCAGCTCATCTGACCTCACTGCAGCTATAAGCCTAGTGATTGATACAACCACACACTCACACACACAGAGACAGAGAGAGAGAGAGAGAGAATTCAGTTTTCTGAGAGGCCCTATGGCATGGAAAAAAACAAGCACTAACTCTGAATCATTTAAACCTGAATCTCAGGTTTGAACCTGAGTCTTTGTTTCATGTGCCTCCACCTCTCAGGCTGCCATAAGGATGAACAGTGTAGGAAGGAGGACCTAGCACTGGGTCACGAAAGACACTAAAACAAGCATTCTCATCATTAGACCTAGTCCCTAGAGGGATTCAAAGTGCAAGAGCAAAACATTGTTAGTTCATTTTTAGGCAAGGTCTTTGAAGGCAGCCTTGAAGAAAAGCATGGTAGAAAGTAGGCCAGCGACCAAGACAGAGCTGGGGAGGGACTGCCAGAAGCAAGTGAGAAATGTATGAGCCCTGTTTCCTACTGTCAGAGGAGCCTGAATATGCTTTCTGCTGGGTGATGCTTGCACTGCTCTGCTGTGGGATGTAGCAGAAAAGGGCAAATGTGAACCGTGGGTGAGGTCAAGCTGAAAATTCTGTTTGTTGCCAAGGAAACATCAAGAACAACTTGCAAAACCACAGTACTGGTTTCCGAATCTTGCTGAGAACTAAACTTCTGTCCTTGAGTTTTCTACAACCTCCAATTGTGCTGAGACTATCTAATATATACAGGCACTGCCAATGCAGAAGTAACAGTAGCAGCCCCAGAGCACTGTTGAAGATGATCAGACATCTCTAATCCTAATGAGTACATACCAGAAGATTAGGGCCTCCCTGGTGGTGCAAGGGGTTAAGACGCAAACTATGAAGAGATCCACAGCCACTGCAGCATGAGTTCCATCCCCGGCTAGCCAGGGAGCTATCCACATGGCACAGCAAACCTCTCCTGACTCAACCACTGTTCCCCTCAGCAGTGTATTTCAGTCAATCCGCCTATTCTGTTTCCCACTCTGTCTCTGGTGAATCCTCTCACCCGCCACACCTCTGGCCTATACCCCAATTCTTGTATGCATAAATAAATCTTTTAAAAAAATAGTAGAAGATTAAATTCTCAGCTAACATTGCCTTATACACAAATTCATTCATGACCCTTAGCAGTAAAGGGTTCTTTCATTAACCTTTCACTAGGATGTTACTAAAAACAATGAAAACCTAAAATCATCATTTTGGGGCAGAAAGAACCCTTTTCTGCCTAAAACCCTTATCTCCAGGAGATAATAAAGTAGAAAAGATACAAGGAGCAGTGTATTGACAAAAGACAAAGAATGGAATTCTTTGACATATAATTTGAGGTAAGGGTAAGTGTTCAATTTGGTCTGAGTAGTAGCTATTTTAGAAATAATTTGTTCTTTTACCACATGCTCCATGATAGCTAACTTTTAAAGTGAACAAAAAGTCTGTTAAAATAAGAAAAGGCCCATACACACTTTCTTGAATCTCTTGGAAATCTAACAGCTAATCTAATTTACAGCTACTTAGTAAACTTTTTGAAATATAGGCTAAGCAATTATCTTTTTTAGGGAGAGGGTAGCTAAACTTAGGTAGAAGCACATCTTTGACATGGACTCTCATAATACAAATCTGGCCTCTGTAGAGCCTGGACAAATCAGGACTCTGAGATTCCAGATGTGGCCTAACAGGAATGGAACAATGTTTCTCCAAATTGATTCCACTGTGAAAATGACCACATTTCATAAACAACAATGTGCTACCCATGGAATAGCACATTCACTTTATATAAATTATGAAATTAGAAAATCTAGTAAAGGTTCTCCCACATATCCAGGCACTGGTCTCAAATGGATTTTCAAGCTTTAAAACAGATACTTGTGGGCCTCCCCGGTGGCGCAGCGGTTGAGCGCTGGGTTGCGAAGCTGCCCGCGGCCTCTGCAGCGCCGGTTCGATCCCCGGCTGCTCCCCGGCCACAGGAGGAGGGTCCCACATGGCGCGCAGACCTCTCCTGCCGCCCACTGCTCCCCTCAGCAGTGTACTTCGGTCCTTCTGTCTGCTCTGCTCCCCGCTCTGGCTCTGGTGAATTCTCTCACCCTCCCGCACTTCTGACTGTACCCAGTGCATGTATAAACAAAACAAACAAACAAATAAATAAATAAAAAAAACATGCCTCTATTAAAAAAAATAATAATAATAAAACAGATACTTGTTATTACCTAGGGGGAAAATTCTCTATTAACCATAAAAAAAAGTCCCAAAATGAAAGCCTATATTGAGGATCCAAGGCACAAATACAATATATGTGTGCAAAACAATTTTGATTTTGTTCATTGTGGCATTTCACAGGACTTCAAGTATACATTTTCAACCAGTATTCACCAGGAAGAAGTCTCTTCTAGGTAATTGGTTTAATTTAGTGAAAAAGCAATGTGAAACTTGTTTCACTTCTTCTATCTTTAACTTCTGGGAAGCTCAAAAGTCAAATTTTATACTCAACAACAAGCAGTGTGTTAACACTTCCTTCAACTTTCTTTGATCCTGCCTTTCTCTCCTTCCTGTTCATATTTTTGGTAACATTATTGCATTTGCCTTTTCTTGGAATGCTGTTTCAAATCCTTTTTTTTTTTAATTTTTTTTTAAAGATTTATTTATTTTTATTTATTTATTTATACAAGCACTGGGTACAGTTAGAAGCGCGGGAGGGTGAGAGAATTCACCAGAGCCAGAGCGGGGAGCAGAGCAGGCAGAAGGACCGAAGTACACTGCTGAGGGGAGCAGCGGGCAGCAGGAGAGGTCTCCGCGCCATGTGGGACCCTCCTCCGGTGGCCGGGGAGCAGCCGGGGATTGAACCGGCGCTGCAGAGGCTGCGGGCAGCTTCGCAACCCAGCGCTCAACCTCTGCGCCACCAGGGAGGCCCTGTTTCAAATCCTTTTAGAAAAAAGCCAGGTATAAATGCATTTCAAATACAGACCAAAAAAAAAAAAAATCTAGCAAATATTGAAAGTAAAGAGTATATCTTTGCGCGATCACAGCAAACAATCAAAATGCAGTCATATCTCTCCCACCTTATAATGGGAGTATGTCCCAATAAACTCATCTCAAGTTGAAACTATCCTAAGTCAAAAATGCATTTAATAAACCTAACCTACTGAATACCATAGCATAGTCCAACCTCTCTCAAATGTGCTTAGAATACTTACACTCACCTACAGGTGGGCAAAATCATCTAACACAAAACCTATTTTATAACAAAGTGTTAAGCAGTCCATGTAATTATTGTATACTGTGCTGAAAGTGAAAACAGTGTGTTGAGTAGCAGTTATTTACCCTTGAGGAGATGGAATGGCTGACTCACAGCTGAGGCTCCCTGCTGCTTCCCACATCATAAGAAGAGTCTGGTACCACTGTCCCTAAAGATAACAATTCAAAATTCAATGATCTCACCTGTATGTGGAAGACAAGGAAATAAAGTGAATAAAACAAAATAAAAATCATTGCTCATTTACAACAGAATTGAGGTTTTGAGATGGGAACGAAAAGGGAACAAGTGTGGAGAGGGTCTCTTGTGGATGGTAGATTTCTTTTTTAATGTTTTTATTTAATAAAAAAGAAAAAGGTGAATATATCCTAGGAAAAACCTCATTCAAACCTTAATCTTACTCCCAAAGTATTTTTTTAATTACATCCATAAAAAGTTCACCACAGTATTGCTTTAACAGCGAACAATTATAAACTCAAAGAAAATATTAAACTTCTTCTGTATAACTGTGATGGAGTATTACAACTGACACTTACCAAAAAAAAACACTGAAGTCCACTCACTATTGAATGTATTGTTTTCCACTACCATAAGGCCAAAAAACTGTAACTCAAACCATGGCAAATCAGGGACTGTATTTCAGAACCACCTACAGATAATATACACCAAGATTTGAAAATAGCTGGCCTGTGCTCATTATGAGAAGTTGACTTTCCTTGATTTTACCAAAAACAGACATATTCCCTCACTATAATCTTAGTTATCTCCATTAGTTTCTACTCTAATGCAAAGAGCCCACCTTAGAGTTTAAAAGTTTGTGCACTTAGTTCTGTGACCCTATGTAAATGATTAACATCTGATTAACTTAGTTTCCTCCATCATAAGTTTGCAACTGCTGCTTCTCTTCCATCATAAAACTCATTAGGTCATGCACACTTGCCCTTTTATAAAAGTAAAAGTGCAAGATTTTACTATCAGGTATATCAGAGGTCCAAGTGAGTCTTCAAGAACTTAAGGACTTCTTTCTACTCATGACAAAAAATTCTTGTTCCAAATTTGGCATTTCTTTGGCAACAATATTATAGAAGATCAGAAGTTATATAAATAGTCATGATACAAGCACCAAATAATGAAAGAAAGCATTTTTATACATAAAATATTATTTATACCTATTTTCATTTTTTACATTAAAATGTAAACATCCACTTATCCACAAAATAGTTTGTGAAAAAACAAAGCAAAAACAAAAACAAAAAATTAAGCCTTTAAAGATAGCTGGTGAATTTTCAAGTGTCCTTGCTGAACAGGTCAAAATATTAAACATTATAACTCAATAATTCAATGATAAGGAGATCCAAACTACTAGGGGAGCTATAAAATATCAATACGTAACAAAATCACAATTAACCAGATGCTCCAACTACCTGGTTAACTACTTACAAGAAAATTCTTTTACTTTTAACCATTAGTTTTGAAAAACTGTTCTAAATTGAACTACTTTACTGTCTTGCTCAGTAAGTACAAAATGTCAAACATAAAAATTTTAGTTTGATGACTTAGGAGCATGTGAAACCAGAATATACACAATTTCTGCACAGTTTTATTATAGATAAAAAATTGGAGTGATTTAAGTTTCTTATTTTAAATAAATCCCTGATGTCATAAACTTACTGTGTTTTCCTTTTGCTTCGTTCTTTTAAGAGGCGCGCACAGCAAAAAGGTTCTAGTTAAGTAAGATTTTATAGTTGTAGACATACAGACATATTGATTCAGGTAAACAAAGTAGTTCAATGACTTTACTCCTCTATTTCTTCTACTTAATAAATATGTCCACTAACATGAATTATATGTAATGGGTCCACTGTTTTCCTGGATTTCAAATTTCAATAGCTTATGAATTCCTTATTTGGAATATTTTCTTTAAAAAAAAAAAACAAAATAAAACCACTCATGAAGATAACTTCCAAAACCAGGAGCATTCTAGAGTTTGCTATTGGAATTAAACTGTGCTTCCTATATTATTAAAATTCATATCTGCTTAACAATCTTTATAATGCTATCAATCAGCAAGAACTTCTCTAGGATACTAGGTGCTTAACTCCTCAAAGTCATTAAATAATGAATTGCTAGAAGTCACCTTCAGAGCCTGAACCAGTGATGGCACATAAGATGACTTTAGGTGACACACAACACAAAATTAAATAATGCTGAATCACAGTGTGAATGTCATTTCCTTACAATTTTCTGTTAATTCCAGAGAGCGCCCCCTTTTGGTGATGGGCAACATCTCTCTCAATACACAAAGAGTGAGCAGAAGTCCTGGATTCTTGGCAGGCATAGTATCTTGCTGTTAATGATATGTAATAATAATAACTAGTTTTAATTTTATTTATTTTGTAGTTACCTTTTATTTACAGTACACTGATACTGGTTTTCCACTTGGAATAGAGACTAGCTTCTTTTAAAAATATTTTAAATTTTAAAGGATAAATGTTATGTAAATAGTAGTATATATAGTATTCAAGTGATTGAAGTTTGGGAAACAAGGGGTACAGTCTAACGAATCATATTTTTAAGATGTGGTTTCAAAACAATGACTAATGGGGTCTAGAAATGTCACTGTCTTTTTAATACTTGTGGTATTTCAGAGGTGAATAGAAGTCTACAGACTTCTATTATCAGGTGATTTCCAGAGTTAAGATTCACGCAAAAATATTAAGGGGAAAAAAGAAGCAATTCTACACTATCCTGGACTTTATAAATTCACAGAACCAGGTGCAAATAACCCAATATTTGGCAAGTGATCTGTTTTAAATATAAACTATGCAATTTACTGTCACATCTTTTTATTTGGTCTATTCTAATGCCTCACAAAGACAATCCCAGGTTGGAGAGCTCCTGCTTGGTCCTTAGAGTAAGTTTTTCATGTATATTTTGATAGAACTCTTCAGCAAGGATTCAGAACTGCTGATAAGTCTTCCAAAGGTGTCTGACTTCTTCCACTGTTATGGCCCTGTAGAGAAAAGTCTTCTCTTCCTCCTTTGAATAATAATCCCACGGCCAATATTCTTCTGAGAGGAGTTTGCCTAGCAGATATTGCATGCTCACAGGCATGCCATGCTGATGACTTAAAACAAAAAGGAGAGTGGAGAGAAAGAAAGCAGAGCTTCTCAGTTGTGGTGAGTTTCTTCATCACAGTGGCAGTTAAGATATGCTCTCTCCTTTACCCCCTGAAGCCAAGACATTATATCTGAAGAATGGTGTCAGACATCATAATCGGGAGCCTTGCCCTGGGCTTGCCTTAGCCAGATCTGTAGTGTGACAAATGCTGCCACAGTCACGTGAAAGAAAAGCTGCCAGAGGTTGCGTAGTTCATAGAGATACATGTTGCACAGACAGATTAAACCAAGAGTCAAAAAAGATTTGACATTCCGCCAGTTGGTGTAGTAGACAAGTAAATAACACTGTTCAAAATATAGAAAGGAAAAATGATTAGGGTTATAGGAAAAAAACAGATGCTTCTACTATAAAACTGTAATAGGACACAGAGTAAAACATGAGTGTGGAATAAGGGGATTTTTCATCTATAGATAAGATAAAGAAACTCAACTATGAAATTTCCACAGCCTGAAAGGGAAATAGATTTTTCCTTTTCATGTTTTTCATTTTTCAAAAGGAAAAGCATTTTGTATTGTATTTAAAATGGAGGTACAAGTGATACAAACATGCTGGACAAATTCCTCAAGGTGACAGGCAACCAAGAACCATTCTCAGGGTATTTTGGAGTTCCATCTCTTATTCTCAGCCCAGAAAAGTAAAAAAAAAGCTCACACAAGCTACTCAGCAAGATGGACTTAGATAACCTGATATGGATATTAATGATATCAACAATATCTAGTCATCCCACATTGAGTGCTAGATGTGAGTCAACATTTGAGGGAGAATTCATTTAATAAGTATTTATTGAGGGCCTGCCACAACACAGGTACTGTTCTTTAGCTTAAAATAAAGTACTTGGGCCTCCCCTGGTGGCGCAGCGGTTGAACGCTGGGTTGCAAAGCTGCCCGCAGCCTCTGCAGCGCCAGTTCAATCCCTGGCCACCGGGTGAGGGACCCACATGGCGCGCAGACCTTTCTGCCACCCACTGCTCGCCTCAGCGGAGTACTTCATCAGTCTGCCTGCTCTGCTCTCCCCTATGACGCTGGGGAATTCTCTCACCCTCCCGCACTTCTGACTATACCCAGTGCTTGTATAAATAAATAAATAAATCTTTAAAAAAAAAAAAAAAGAAAAAATTCTATTAAAAAAATAAAATAAAAATAAAGTACTTGTTCATTTATATTCTAGTGCAGAGAAAAAGATGATAAACACTTTATAAATAATATCAAGCAGTTATGACTTTAAAAAGATGAAACAGGAAAAATGGACAGAGTGCTATTTTATAAGCGAGTGAGGAAAATACTTCCCTACCCCCAAATGCTGGCATTAACCCTTTCCTGCTTTAATTCTGCCATAACATATTTTAAATGTACTTTAAAAATATGCTTATTTTGTTTGTCATCTATATTCTTCCAAAACAATGTAAGCTTCAGGAGGGGAAAGATTTTTCATTGTTAACTTATTAACCCTCAGTGCCCAGAATAGTAAAAGCTCAATAAAAAATTTTTAAATAAATGAACTATTATCTAGATGATATCTAAAATTTACAATCTGTTAAGTCTAAAATTCACATTTAATCACAAAGTCTTAAAAAAAGCACAGGTCTCAATGTGAAATTGTATCCAGACTTCAAAACAGGAAAGACATTAGGGTGTTTACAATAATACAGAAGTAATGTGGAAATGTTGAATTAAATCTCTTTAGTTCTTATACAAATTAGGACTGCACTTACTTGAAAAGACTGCTATCAAGCAAAATAAGGTGGAAGCATTTATTTAATCTGAGGGATTTGTACTGTGCAAAAAAGGCTAAAAGAAATATCTTTGTGTAAGTCACTCTGTAAGACTGCTGGTGGGAATGAAAACTGGTCCAATCACTATGGAAAGCAGTGTGGAGGTTCCTCAAAACACTAAAAATGGATCTTTTGTATGACCCAGTTATTCCACTCCTAGCAATCTATCCAAAGGACACAAAGATACTAATTTGAAAGGACTGCACTGCTATGTTTATTGCAAATACACATTCTGTTCAAATGCCAAGTAACATATACCAGACACACAATATTTAGGATCACAGAACAAATATCAACAAATATGAAGGAACTGAAGCCATACAAAATATGTTCTCTAACCAAAATGGAATCAAACTAGAAATCAATAATGAAAAGCAAAAAATCTCTAAATACCTGGAAATTAAAAAACACAATTTGAAATAACCCAAAGTCAAAGAGGGAGCCAGAGGGGGGAAAAATACTGAATTAAACGAAAAAGAAAAGATGACATATCAAAATTTATGGAATTAAGCTAATAAATTGCTAAGAAAGAAATTTATAACACTGTCATAAAAAAGACACCTGTCATCACAAAGACACCCTTCATGCTGCCCATTTACCCATTTTCCTCCTGTCCCAACCCTTCTTTAATCTTTGGCAACCACAAATTATGTTCTTCATTAATAAAATTTTCTTATTTTGAGTACATTATATTAATGGAAGCATATAGTAATATACAACCTCTTGTGATTATCATTTTTTTACTCAGCATAATTCTCTGGAGATTATCCAAGTTGTTGCATGTAACAATGTCTTATTTGTTACTGAATAATATTCTATGGTATGGATATACCACAGTTTATTAATCATTTACCTAGTAGAAGAACATCTGAGTTTTCAGGTTTTTAACTATTATACAACTGCTATAAACATTCATGTATAGGTTTTTGTGTCATTACAAGTTTCTTCATTTCTCTGAGATAAATGTCCAGAAGTCCAATTGCTAGGTCATACTGTAGTTGCAATCTTATTAAGAGACAAACTATTTTCCAGACGAGTATACTATTTTTTACTTCCAGTAGTGTCAGTGAACCAGTTTCTCTGCATCCTTCACAGCATATGGCATTGTCGCTATTTTTTTATGTTAGCCATTGTGTGTAGTGATTCCCTCACTGTCATTTTAGTTTGCATTTCCCCTGTGGCTAATATTGAATATCATTTCATGTGCTAATTTATCATCTATAAATATGCTTGTATGAAATGTCTGTTTATGTCTTTTGCCTATTTTCTAAAGGGTTATTTGTCTTATATTGTAAAGTTTTGAGGGCTCTTCATGTTGCATTCTTGTGTCTCCTAACAGTGTGTCCTGCGAAATGTATCCTTGGGTAATTTTTTCATTGTGTGAATGTCACAGAGCGTACTTTCACAAATCTAGATGGGATAGTATACTGTACACCTATGGGGAACAGTGTCATACATGCAATCCATTGTTGACCAAAATCTCATTATGTGATGCATGACTGTAGTCTGCGTCAGGTACATAGCTTGCAAATATCTTTTCCAGTCTTCGTTTGTCTCTCATCCTCAACAAGTTTTTTTTTTCCCCAGTGCAAAAGTATTGAATTCTTATGAAATTCAACTGACCAAATTTTCTACAGAAAAGAAATAGCTTCTAGTTTCTTCAGCAATCCTTTGACTATTTGAAATGTTTCATATCAACATTACTCCTATCTGGCTGAGCTCTATGTGTTCATAAATACACAATCTGAAAAAAAAAAAAAAAAGGCAACAAACCATGTAAAGCTCTGATCTAAAGGGGATTAAAAAACATCCTGACACTCAATAAACTAATTTGGAAAGAAAAAAAAAAATCCTGACAACTGGAAACAGAGATTATTATATGGTAAAAAGTAATCACTTATGTTTTACTGTAAAAAAGGCAACATTATCACTCTACTCACTGTGTCTGGAAAGTATGCAGTTTCATGCCTTGCTTTTCTTTTTTAAAGCATGAATTTGTTTACTTATCTTAATAAAAGAATACTTCAGTGATACTGCTCCACCAGGAGGCAACTCCTAGAACTACAGTGAGGTGTTCTGGGAAATATAACAGAGGTGTGCCTATCTACAGCCAGGAACACAGACCTGGTTTTAAATCACTGACTGGCTACAAGAACTGCCCAGGCCTCTACAAAAAAAAAAAGAAGAAAGAGAGAGAGAGTATGAAGGAGTGATAATGGAATTAGTGTGGGGACTTGCTGTAAGGAATTTAATGGCACCAGGAATGTAACACAATGTAAAAGGTCAACACATTTTGCTATTATTAATATTTAAAATTATTTCATCAAAAAGTAAAAAAGCCCTATGTATATTTTACAAGAATAATTACTAATGAAATAAATTTAAAGTTAACACCTCACATTCTTTCAGAATCACAAGATAATGCATATGATAGTTATAAAAGTATAACTTTACAGCATTATTAAAATTATAGAAATACAGAATTTTCCTTAAGACATCATGCTATAGTGAAAAGAACATGATATTTAAAATTATTAAGATTCAGAATTAAGTCTTGACTCTATGACTTACTGGCTATAATCTCAGGATAGTACTGGAACTACCTCAGATTTCTCTTTTTTAAAAATGAGATACTACTCAGCAATCAAAAAAAAGATAAACTCATGCCATTTGCAGTAACATGGATAGAGCAACAAAGGATAATGCTAAGTGAAATAACTCAGAAGGAGAAAGATAAATACCAGATGGTGTCACTAATATATGGCATATAAAGTAACTAAATTAATAGATAAAGATAAGCTGAAAAACTAACCCTTGAGAGCTTACTATAGAACTGAAACACCAAGAGGACAGCAGGTGCAGGGGAGGGGAAAAACAAAGAGAGAAGGCAGCATAATGGTTTATGGTGGTGGAATATGGGTAACTTGGTGTTGGGTGCACATTGGTGGTAATACCTGATGGAAGTATTACCTTATATTACCCCAGTTAAAAATACATAAAAAATAAAAGAGGTAATATCCCATGTGACAGAATTATAAAGTTGACAATATACAAATACTTCATAAAATTTAAGCACTTATAACAAATATAAATTTCCACAGCTCCCACATGAAATGTCATTCATTATAATTAAATCTGTCAAATTTGACAAAAGAGAAATTCTAAAATAATATGATTAAGAAAAATTAGATTTAAAAAAGTAGTTATAAACTAATTTTCTATTTTATCTTAACATAAAAGTCAAATATATGTATCTTAAATATTTCCCTAAAGATTTCTACTAAGTTATAGGTAGGTTTAATTTGCAGTCCTAAGTTTAACAGTTATTTTATGCAAGTCAGAGAAAGTGTCACTTATAAAAGTTTGAACAAAAGGTCTTGCTCACTTTAACATTGTAGCAAAGGCATTTTGAGTTTTAGTAAATGGCACAGTCACCCTTTATTCCCTACAGATTTCTTCTCTTCTTAGACATTCAAGTGCCTATGTCCAACTTACTCAGATGCAAAGCCTTCTCCCTCTCAAATTTCTTTCATTCTTTTTTTTTAATATCCAAAAGGGCAGATTGGGGCCTCCCCGGTGGCGCAGATGTTGAGCACTGGGTTGCGAAGCTGCCCACAGCCTCTGCAGCATCAGTTTGATTCCAGGCCACAGGGCGAGGGTCCCACATGGCGCGCAGACCTCTCCTGCCGCCCTGCTGCTCCCCTCAGCAGTGCACTTCGTCAGTCTGCCTGTTCTGCTCTCTCCTCTGGCTCTGGTGAATTCTCTCACCCTCCCGCACTTCTGACTGTACTCAGTGCTTATATAAATAAATAAATAAATCTTAAAAAAAAAAAAAAAAGGGCAAGTTTATTATAAAAGGGAAGGAAGGGAAAAGAATACTTGCACAGGCACAAACGGACAGAAAGATCTGCCCTGAAAGGACAGACTGCTAAAGAGAGGATACATAATGCAGGAGGGCAGCCTTGGTAGGAGAGCTACCTCTGCTGCTTTGCAAAGGGAAAAGGTCAGTGAAGAAAGGCACCAGCATTGTCACAGGTGGGCAGAGGCTGCTGCTCCTGCTCTACAAGAGGAAAAGTTTGGTAAAAAGAAGCACTTACAGGGGCCTCCCCTGGTGGCGCAGCGGTTCAGTGCTGGGCTGCAAGGCTGCCCCCAGCCTCTGCAGTGCCGGTTCGTTCCCCAGCCCCTGGAGAGGGTTCCACAAAAAAAAAAAAGGAAGCACCTACGTAGGCACAGGAGGGCAGAAGGACTGCTGCCCTCCTTAAATTTCATATGTGTTCTGCCTTCAAGTCCTACTCTTATTTGTCAACATTCCTTTTTTCCCCCATCACCATTACCATTATCAGGTTCTGTAACTTTCTGCCTGAAGTAACAGAATAACCTTCCAAATAATTTCTTTGTGGTCTCCACTCTGACTATCCATCCTATTCATTGCTGATAAATTAAATATCCTATGACTTTGCTTTTGTAGTTCACTATTCAAAGACTTTCCCCAAAGCACAAAATCCTCAGCCTGAAGCATTAGCAAAGCCTGGGAGCTGAAAAAACAGTCACCAGAAAATTAGAAGTAGCCTTTACTGCTACAGGCAGATGACATTACTGTTGAAGGCTGGCACAGGAGAAGGTTAATATTAAGTCCACTAGAAATGGAGATACCAATCTCAAGCTAACAGAGGAGCAAAATGAGAGGCAAAGAAAAAAACTAGAGAGACAAAGATACCAGATGTCATTTTCATTTGTTTAAAGTGCATAAGCAATTATTAAAATTGATACCGAGACAAATAAAATGTGTTTCCCAAAATGGGAGAAAACCTACCTGGTAAAGGCAGGCTGCTGTGCCAAGGAAAAATGCAATGATGTAATTAAAATCCTCACCATCGCTCTGTGAAAACAAAATGAAAAATAAATTTTGTTTCTAGTGGAAGCTTATTTCCAAAAACAATGCAGTGGAATAGAGTATGATGTTTATGCACAAATGATCAGTTTTTTTTCATAAAGTGATATAAAAATTCTCAAAATGGAAATATAAAATACATCATTAGAATCATGAAGTGTGAGGTAGAGGAAGACGACCAGTATTCTTCTGTGCCTTGATCTTCCCATCAACTCATTTTATCCCAGAGAAGATGAAAGTCAAAGGGAAAGGTTTCCACGTGATGCAGCAAGCCTCTTTTCCACTGAAGTACCACATACAAATGCACAACACCCCTGAGCGCTAAGGCAACTATTTGACTCAAATAAATACTGACAAACTCTACTATCTAGTAAGCACATTACTGAATTGCTTAATACAGTTATTTGACATTTAAAAAAACACAAAACCTGGAAAGCTATTATCCACTAGGGTGTGCTAAATCCCAATGAGAAAAGTTAGCCATACGAACTGACAAAACAGTCAACCAGAGGAAAAACAGAGACAGATCTTCATAGACTATTTCTTTTAAAAGGAAACTAATAATGGACACATGTAACAACCCATGTTTTCTATTCTTTTTTGGATGTTCTTAAATATCTAATCACTTCTTTCAATGTTTTTTTATGAAGTAGAATATAAATCTTCTAGGCAGGAGCATTAAATTTGGCTCTCATTTTAGAAAAAAATATATTTATAAAATGAAATTTTCCACAAGACATGGGAGTGTCTCTCATGACATGTTTTCATGAAATAATATAAAGACAAAAATCTTTTTCTACTTGTTATTGGACAAGAGAAATGACTATAAGGCAGAGGGAGAGTGACTTATCTTAGCAAGATGATCTTAAAATAGGAACCATTAATCTGTCTGGGATGCTTAGGCCAGTTCTACCCCAGAGGCAGGGAAAGTCAATATGGAACCTTTATACTTTAATAATTCTAAGACTTTAAATAAAATCTGTTTGGTTATTTTTTCGTTAGCCTTTATTTTTTCCCTCTTTTTAAGTTGATCTTTTTTTCTGATTATACAAGTTCCATCTCCATCTAAGACTTTAAATTAGTTCTGCTTAATTTTTTTTCTTAGTCCTTACTTTCTGATTTTTTTTTCTGGTTATAAAAGCTCATTTTCATAGTAGAGAATTTGGAAAAGATTGTTACAAAGAAGAAATTCATATAGTCCATAATATCATCACTCTGGAAGAATTACTGCTAGTTCATACTTTTTTTCCAATCTTTTCTGTACAAATACATATGTACATTTAAAAAAATTAAATCATTCTTTTATATACTACTTTTAAGTACTTCACATTGTATCATAAATACTTCCTTAAGATACTATATAATCCTCAACTACACAGTTTCTTGATTATATAATCTTTTGTTGAGGGACTACACCACAATTTTTGTCCTACTGTAACAGTGTAATCCTGATAGAAAGGGAAGGTTCCTGGGTCCCTCTCCCACCTGAGGAAGGGTGTAGCTAAGTGCAAGGGAAAGCTAAAAAGGACTTGAAAGAAGACCTGGAGAAGGAATGTAGAGCAGAGAGACATGTAAAGAAGAAGCTGTGCTTTCTTCTCAACTGTGGAAATTTGAATATATGGCTTATATTAGATGATACTGTGTTGATCTTACTTTCTTTGGTATAATAAAAGGTATTGCAATTGTGTAAGAAAGATATCCTAGTTCTTAAGACACACATCATTCTGAAATAAACTGTCATGATATCTATAATTTTACCTTCAAATGATTCAGCAAAAAATAGAGAGAAAGGAAAAAAATTAGGTAGATATATAGGTGAATGTTAATTTTATTACATTTTATACTTTCTTGTGAGTTTGAATTCTTTCAAAATAAAATGCTGTGTTGGGAGGGGAAGAATAAAAGTGAAAAAATGCTATGAAGTCTCTAAAAATGGATGTAAAAAAAAAAAAATCTCTGTATAATGATATGAAATTATTTTCCACATATGTGAAAATGGGAAAAGATGCAAATCAGAATTAAGATTATACTGCATTTAAATACTTTAAAAGAATAATTATTTAAGTATATAAATAATGTATTAGCATATACATATAATCTCTCTAGAAAGATCAGTGATTGACTCTGGCAGAAGAAATGGAAGAGAATTACTTATTGTGAAAATTATAGGCTTGAAATTGTAGGCTTTGAAATTTACCATGAGCACATTTTTGTGTGTATCCATGTATGCAGATGTTATTAACTTTTTAAAAAACACCCACTATGAAAATACCTAAGGAGAAAATGTAGTTAGAAGAAAACAAAGCCAAGGACAAAACACTGGAGAATGCCACTATTTAAAAGGCAGATAGAGGAAAAAAGTTTACTAAGTAAATTGAGGAAAAGAAAGATAGAAAAAAAAAAAAACCCACATACAACAGGAGAAAATTGTTGGGATGAATTTCAAGAATAACGGAAATGAAGGGATGAGAGAATTTCAAGAATAATGTTTCACATCAAATCATTAATAGTGATTTTATTTGCTTGTAGATTTTCTAAAACATTATTTTTGAAGTTAAGCAATGAGTTATCGATATTTTTTTTAAAAACTGAACATGAGATGAGGCAGAATGGGCACATAAGAAGAGGCCTCAAGAGTAGGTGCAATATTTGGCAATCAGAAGAATACTGGTTAGCATAATGGTTGGTGTTTGAAAGAATTATCAGAGGGCCTCCCCGGTGGCGCAGTGGTTGAGCGCTGGGTTGCGAAACTGCGCGCGGCCTCTGCGGCGCCGGTTCGATCCCCGGCTGCTCCCCGGCCACCAGAGGAGGGTCCCACATGGCGCGCAGACCTCTCCTGCCGCCCGCTGCTCCCCTCAGCAGTGTACTTCGGTCCTTCTGCCTGCTCTGCTCCCCGCTCTGGCTCTGGTGAATTCTCTCACCCTCCCGCGCTTCTGACTGTACCCAGTGCATGTATAAACAAAAACAAACAAACAAACCAGCAAACAAATAAATAAAGCATGCCTCTATAAAAAAAAAAAAAAAAAAAAAAAAAGAATT
The DNA here is from genome assembly GCF_964194135.1 of Talpa europaea. Classification (NCBI taxonomy): domain Eukaryota; kingdom Metazoa; phylum Chordata; class Mammalia; order Eulipotyphla; family Talpidae; genus Talpa; species Talpa europaea. The sequence goes on along the minus strand of NC_140070.1, from coordinate 103,500,243 downwards.
ATCAGAGCAGAAGAGAGATCACAATAAACAACTAGAGATAAAGAAGCAGGACAACAAAGTAGTAATTGCTTTAAAAACATTAGAAGGAAACATAAATCAAGAGGGTTTTTTTTCAGTTTTGTTTTTTTAAAGAATGGTAGTCTACAACATGCTTATGGCTGAGAGAAAAGTGCCAGTAGAGAAGCAGCAGGTGCAATGTAGGTGAGGGAATAGCCAGAGGCTAGAGGAAAGTGGGGCAGAGAAAGATGGTACAGCAGTAAGGAGTTAAAAACTTTTTAAATGCCACATTCACTTTTGGAGGATGCTAGGGTACCAATATGTTGCCATTACAAATAATTTTAGAATCAGTTTTAGTATGTTAGTACTGAGTGGTCCTTGAATCTATGAAGTCTAAAATTTTCACCTTGCAGAATACAAAAATGAGATCCACGAGGTTAAAGTAACCTACCCAATGTCACAAAATTAGTTAGTGGGCGATAACCCCCAGATATCCTAACGGGCCAGCATTTCTACTGCTATATCAGAACACTCGATTTTTTTCTAAGGCAGAGCATGGAAATTACTTCTAGGTTGGCATCAACCTAATTAATATCATTGTTTCAGGGTGAATCATTAAAGGAACACAATCAATATAAACCCAATGTGATAAAAGCTTAAGCGTTCATGAGGTGCCAATTCACAATAAACTTATTAACATCTTGAAACTCAGAACAAAGTTAAGAAATGGGTGAAAATAATCTAATTTACACATTACTGTGAACACACCAAATCAAATTTATCAACTTAAGAAAAATTCTACTCACCCTAAATCTATCCAGTTTGAACTTAGGTACCAAAGACAAACTGCAGTGCTATATATTTTATAAATCCCTTGTTATCACCCTAAGAGGCAATTATTGATCTGAAAGAAACAGCCTTATATTGAATCCTCAAACAACATTCACAACAGATAGGAATGTTGATGTATGTGGGTTCTCAAATTTAAATATGCCTCAGTCACCAAGTTACATACTAGAAGAGAAATGTGGCTATCATTTTTAGCACTCAAAAAGTATTTAGAATTCATGGCCTCAAAAAAGCAAACTTTAAGGGGCCTCCCTGGTGGCGTAAGGCGTTAAGACGCAACCTATGAAGACATTTGCAGCCACTGCAGCACGAGTTTGATCCCCAGCCAGGGAGATACCCACATAGCACAGCAGACCTCTCCTGACTTGCCCGCTGCTCGCCTCAGCAGTGTACTTTGGTCGATCGCGGGTTCTGTTCCCCACTCTGTCTCTGGTGAATCTTCTCACCTTCCACACCTCTGGCCTGTATGCCAGTTCTTGTATGCACAAATAAATGCATTCTTTTTTTTAAAAAAAGCAAACTTTAAGGTTAATTTCAGTATGCTGTTCACATTAAGGAAATATACTACATATTTCCAGCTATATCTAAGAATATGATTCTCAAGTAGATCCTCTACATTTAAATCACACATGAGAAAAATGTTGAGGTCACTTAAGCTGGGTACTGCCTGTCTCCTCTATCACTACCAGGGTATGAATAATTCCACTTCAGGTAACTTAAAAACAGATCAATGTTTAAGCACTATGTCCTAGAATTTGCACTCACATCTACATAGCAGATCACCTAAAAAGAGATTGGTGGTTATTCCTAACATGAAATATAATGATCAACCAAAGAGAAGACTAAGAGTATAACTTAAAACTCAATGGCTTTAGTGAGAATAAAGAGGGCCTTTTATCTTGTATAAGATGTGGACAATGCTAAAAGAGACTCTAATTAAAAGTGCAAAAAAATTAAAAGTGCAAAACCTTAAGTCACCAATTTTTTATATATTTTCTTTCAGGTTAATTCAGACTACAAAGCCTATACTTGTTAAAATAAATTTAGCTTGCACTGCTAATCTTACCCTGCTTAAAGTTTATCACAACGCCCCTCTGCATTCTGGTATTTCATTTTCTCCTTTTTTCAGATCTATCATCCATTTTATCCTTTAGGGAACCAACATCTTCAGAAAGCAGCTCCTTTCATGTAGATCCTCTTGCTACATGCTACATATTGCTCCCTCATTTACTCTCATAACAAAACAAAGTATTTCCAAGCACCAGTCACCTGCCAAACATTTTTCTCTATATAGCTGTGAAATTCCCAATTACTGGAGCAATGAGAATCTCTAATTTTGGCCCAGGAATATCCAAAAGTAGTGATTCTCATTTAGGTGAGAGGAACAGAATCTGCTGGAAAATTTTTCAAAAAAAAAAAAATATATATATATATTGTCATATATGACAAACTAGCTATAGACTACATTCCCCACAACTTTGTACTCTGTTGTTTCCTCATTCCTCTTCCTGAGCACCACTGCTCTAAGAACTTAGCTACTGATTAGGTATACATGGGCTATGTCAAAACAATGATTTAAAACAATGCTAATCTGACAACATAATCAGATGCCCCTTGTTTTCAGACAGTTAAGAATTCCTGGACCAATATATTTATGGACCATTTAGTTTTCTGGATCAAGTGAGAGAGAACTGTTGTTGGAGAAAAGAGTGAAGAAAGGGTCCTGTACCAAATCAAGAGAAAGACACCCCTTCAAAGAGACAAGCATCGAGAGTGTCCCCAAATTAAATTATACAATATTTACATATTATATTGTGGATATATAATAAAAAGATCACTCTAACCTTTTCCCTATTCATAATTTACCCTGTGCTGCTTTCATACCTTACTATCAATATTTTAGAGAACTGTTTAAAACCAATCATGAAAGTTCTAGGCAACTTAAGACTCTTGATAGGTAAGAAGCTATAAAAGCCCAGGCAAAATGCTCAGGCTCTCTTTGCACTCCACAAAAATATTTATCTACACTATGCATAACATTTTTGTTAATTAAAAATATATTCAGTTGTTTAACAAAAGTTGTCCTTTTTTCTTGTTTATGTAGGTCATTTTTATTACTTAAGATCTAAAAAGCAATATATTCATATAATTAAAAAATAAATATAAAAGGTATATAATGTGAAGTCTCATTCCCTCTCTGCTTTCTATCTTTCCAGTTCCCACCATGTTTATTAATTTGTTATATTTCAAGTTTTCCTAATGCAAATTAATGCTAATTGAAGCACACTGTCATCTTCCCAGGCCATTTTTGTTGAGGGTAGCTCAACAAAGGGGCTGAGCTAAAAGAGACTGGGGAGTGCAAGCACCTGGTCTGTATGTCTTTCACTGACTTTCTCAATGTTCTCAAAGGGCAAAAAACTACATCTCACCTTAACATAAATCACATTCCCAAGCCAGGATCCATTCTGGTTGGGGTTCTAAGGTCTCCATCTGGCCTATGTGAAGAAGACCAAGCGCCTCCATGAGAAGATAAGGCCTGGGCCACCACTTCCATAGTGAATTGGATGCAACAGTCCCTACTTGAACTCTCAAGTGGAGTCCTTCTTAATGAAAGAACATTAAAGTCCAGAGAATGTTCCTCCTTTTTCTAGTGTTTAATGCTATGTGTATGTGTAACAGATTTTTATCTTTGAGTGGTTTTGGGTCTACAGAAAATTAGTTAGATGTTAAAGAGAATTCCCACCAGTTCTTTCCCCTGCTCATATTTACATTCTATGGATTTTGACAAATGTATAACATGATCACCACTTTAATAACAAGGAAGATAGTTTCACTATCCTAAAAATTCCCTGCTTCAACCATTCATCCCTTCCTACAAATCCCTGACAATGACTATTTTTACATATTGTCTCTATAGTTTTTCTGACTTTTCTATAATGTTATAGTAGGAATAATATGGCATGTAGTTATTTTTCAGACTCGCTTCTTTCATTAAACAATATGCATGTGAAGTTTAGCCATATCTTTTAGAGTTCATTTCTTTGTATGACCAAATAATATGTTGTAAGGATTGCCACAGTTTGCTTACCAGTTCACCTTTTGAAAGACATCTCAGCTGCTTCCCACTTTTTAAAATTACAAATAAAATGGACATATGTGTTCTTGTGCTGTTCATAGTGGGGTGCTTAACCCCTTGTGCCACCAGGGAGGCCCAGAATATATTTTAAAACATAATACAAGGTGTATTAATGGCTTTTTATGAATGGTATTCTGAGCTTAATGCTGACCTGAAAAAAAGAGAACTGATTTATAATGTGGGAGTGGCATCTTCAGGGGAAATGAGTAGAAACAAGGAGAGGAAAGTTGTATAGCCTGAAATGTATTAAACTTTAAGAAAGGAAGTTTCAAAAGCTTACCAAAAGATAAGAGAGAAAGTATGTTCTGACAGCTGCAGTCTCCAGAAGAAACTTCAATGGAAAATAAAACAATTGCAGTGTCTGAAAGAATTAGTGTCTCACAGATAGCACCCACATTGAAGCAGTGAGAGCAGATGACTAAGAATCACAGAGTGGGACAGAAACCATGGACCCTCCTCTTTCTTGTGCTCCTCCCTACCTACTCAGACCCTTCCAGGTCCAGCTCACCCTCCTCCACAGAACCACTTCTCCTATCCTGACTCACACTGACAATGCCTCTTCCAAATTCTGTGTATTTGTTAATTACCTGTAACTTCTTCACCTTTCCAATTCAACTCTAGACTCTGAAACTTCATGTCACACATATCTTGGGGGGTCCCCAGAGAAATAAACAAACGTGTGTTGAGTCAAAGAATCCAACTAGAAGTCAGTATTTTTAGAAAAAAATAAGGTTAGTATAAAGAATACAGAATCTGAGCATGTACTGTAAGTTGTATTAGTATCCAAATCAATCCAAATCAATTGTGAAGCAAGTAGAATCAATAGGCATATCAACTAAAATTGCAAAAATAGCACAGTACCTGCAGGAGACTTTCTATGGCATGAAAGCCTCGAATTAAATTCAGAGCTCCACATAAAAGACTAAGGATAAAAGCCACTATTCCTGACAGACTGGCTGGTTCCAGTCGCTGGTGAGCTGGAAAATAAAAGAAAAGGTTAGAAATGATTATCAATAACTCACATTACTACCTAAATGTATACAAGATGAAATTCACAGCTCAATTTAAATGGGAACAAATACAGATTAATCTTGATAAAATTATTTAATAACGTTAGTAAAAATATTTTTAATGCAAAATGTCTGACTACATGACAGCCTCATTCCCCTGACTTCAAGTTAAATTAACTTTTTTTCTCTACATTTTTAACAAAGACATCTAATGTGCATTTGGGGTATATAGTGCTAAGGAGTGCTCACATCGAGCAGTAACTCATGTAGGAAAAAACCTTATTGCCTAAATATGTCTACCATTTGCAAGTAGCTGCAAATATTTGCAAAGGTGACTTTGCTTGGAAATTCATTGTATAATCCTTATTTTTTCTGAAAATGCTTAGAAAACATTTTTAAGCATACACATAGTTTGCTTTTCAGCAAAGCTCTTCCTTATTTGGGTTCCAGAGCTATATATACCACAGGAAATGAGAAAGTTCATATGTAATCACCATTCTGAACTCCACAATAGAACGCAGCTATGAAGTTCCTGATCTCTGATGACCATTTGAAAGTAAAAATGATAAAATGTCAGTTTATGAAATGACCAGTTTATCGTCACAAACACATTCCCTTACCTGTTAGGGCTTCGGCAGCAAAAGACATTTAGTTACACAATAATTTCCCTCCATTATCCTCTTATACTTAATAGAATTAACAAGAGTCTAAATGAAAACACAAAACTAAATATACAATCATCTATTCCTCAAAAAGGAGACAGAGGGAAACAGAAGGAGACAGGGACAACAAAACTACATTTAGATCATTTTATTTAAATCTCTTAAGTATAAAATCCCTAACAATGAAGCTAATGAGGTGGAACATTAATATAAGGGTTTAAATTACTGCAACTTATATTTAGTCATTACAGCAAAAAGGTTTCCCTAAATAATTCATATAAATACAAAAAAGTATTTGTTTCTTAAGTTCAGCAGAAAATGTTACAGGGTAACAGTTTCTTAAATTTCTTCTATGCCTAAGCTGTCTGCGTGTTCTCTCAATTTCCTTGAGATTTTGATATGAAAACAAAAATTAAACATCTTTGTAAAGTATTAATACCAAGTTTTATCTCAGTAGAGAAAAAAAAATCTTACAATTTAAAAATGTATGCAATAGTTCTACCAATTAGTCATGTTTTGCATCCCACCTGCATCCCTCCCCACTTCTTTCCAGCAGTAGGGGAGAACTGGTGTCTAATAAAAAAATCCTTGGGTCTCTCTGGTGGCACAATGGGTTAAGACGCAGCCTATGAAGCTATCTGCAGCCACTGCAGCATGAGTTCAATCCCCTGCCAGGAAGATGACCCACATGGCACAGCAGACCTCTCCTATCTCGCCCACTGCTCCTCAAAGAAGTGTATTACAGTACATCTGCCTGTTCTGTTCCCTACTCTGTCTCTGGTGAATCCTCTCACCGCCCCCCCCCCCCAGGCTTGTTCCAGTTCCTGTATAAATATTTTTTAAAAACCCTTAATATGGGCATCAAGTATAAAATCATCTGACAACTGTATAGATTACATAAATCACACTTCTAAAGTATACCAAAAAAGTCTACCCTGCCCTAAATTCCAAATAATATACTGTAAGATAACTAAGTCCTTAGGTTTTTATGGTCAAGTAAGATATGGCCATTCTTGAATGGAAAGATATTGCCATTGAAATGGGTTGATCAATATCTGTCTAAGAAAATCAATAACGTGTCTAATGAAGTCTCTAACACTTGCCTCTTGACCTTGAAGACCCTCTCTATAATGATAGCATACCACCTACAAGTCATCTAAAAATGACCAGAAGAAGTATTTGTAAAGGCATGAAAGCAAACAAAAAGCTTCATTTTACAAGGACAAGGCATGCATTATGCTGAAGGACAAGCTGAAGTCATGCCAAATCACTGTGGGAAAAAAATTCTTAAGTGGAACTTCCCTTACTCCCGCCCCACCTCTTTCCCAGGGCCTGTGGGAATGATTACCAAGAGAAAACTCCATTTATGCACAATATGAGGGCGACACTCCTTAAGGACAATGTCTTGTTTAACTGAACAAGGTATTCAATCTACTTGAATTCATTAAGTTATGTTATTTTTTATTGCAGTAAAAACAGATTTTAGATCAATTATTATCTACGAATGTCTCCTTCATACTCCAATTTGGCACCATGATCGATGCTACCTGGTATACAGTAGATGTGATACAATAACTAATGTCTAAAAAATAATTTTGCTTAATTCAAAGCATGCCACCTGCTCAGTTTTTGTTTTTGCTATTATTGTCTTCTGCTATAATAGCTTTTCTTTAGTCTCCTTAAGCCCAATAATGGCATTTTCATGACAAAATTAAATTTTTTGAAAATATACCTATGATTAATGAAGATTTTACAAAAGGGCCTAGAAAAGTGAAAGTGGATCCCTTGGAACCAAAGAGCCGTTTGGTTAATTAACATATTTATTCAGCAAATATTTTTTAGCACAATTCTGTATAAGATACTATGCTTTAGAAGATACAAAATATGAATTACACAATCTACCCTCAAAGCACTTTCAGTCTTTTAAAAAGAATATGGACACATTAAGCATATAAAAGTAACAAGCTTCCTAAACTCAAAGACTTAAAGAATTCTGAAGAGGGAAAATAGGGAGAAGCAGGTGACACAGAAGTAAGAGAGTCAAGGAAGATCTTTAAGAGGTAAATAAAATTCAGACAGGTACAAATAAGAAAGAACATGCAGAGAAAAGAATGAGCATGGGGATGGAAGAAACAAATACATCAACAACAACTACTATTACTTCCTATTAACAGTGGTGGCTCTCAATGATCAGGCAGTTTGCCAGGCACCAAATGTTTTATACACACGATCTCCTTCTAAAAGCCCAATACAGTGGGCACTATAATAATCCTGGCTTTTTTCACACCAAAAACTAAGGCTTAGGGAGATTAAATAATTTGCCAAATAAGTACCTGGGATTTAAATCCAGGTAGCCTGGGCCTCCCTGATGGTGTAAGGGGTTAAGTTTCAGCACTATGAAGCAATCTGCAGCCACAGCAGTACAAATTCGATACCCGGCCAGGGAGCTACCCACATGGCGCAGCAGACCTCTCTTGTCTCACCCACTGCTCCCCTCAGCAGTGTATTTCAATGGATCTGCCTGTTCTGCTCCCCACTCTGTCTCTGATAAATCCTCTCACCCTCCTGCACCTCTGGCCTACACCCCAGCTCTTGCATGAATAAATAAATATATTTTTTTAAATAAACAAACAAATCCAGGTAGCCTGACTATTCTCTTAACCAATTTGCTACTGGGCATTGTTAGTGATTTTATTTGGCTGAAAAGGATGTTTACAAAGGGAAAGAGGAAATAAGGTCAGAAAGGGAGGCTGAAGCAAATTAGTAGATAATCTGAAACACAAGGCTGAAAATTATGGGCAAATCAGACAGTGGGAGAACATTAAAGAGCAAGAGAATAATAGATTAATATTCTTTAAGCATAGCCTTACTCATATGACCAGGCTAGAAAGATATAAAAAGTAGGGAGAGGGCCTCCCTGGTGGTGCAAGGTGTGAAGACGCAGCACTATGAAGCTATCTCCAGCCACTGCAGCCCAACTTCGATCCCCAGCCATGGAGGTGACCCACACGGCACAGCAGACCTCTCCTGCCTTGCCTGATACTCCCCTCAACAGTGTATTTCAGTCCGTCTGCCTGTTCTGCTCCCCACTCTGTCTCTGGTGAATCCTCACCGCCCCCCCCCACCCCCATCTCTGGCCTGCGCCCTGGCTCTTGTATATATAAATAAATCAATTTTTTAAAAATAGGTAGGGAGAAATATTATCACAATGCCTTCTCACTAGGTACAAGTCATCCTATTTATCCTTCAAAATGAGATAGTACATGAGGTAGAAGTAACTACTCTGTATCTGGAATTTCTCATCTGTAAATTGAGGTTAAATAATTTGCTCTAAGTCATACAGCTAGTAAGTGCCATCTTCACAATTAGCACTTGGGTATGTTTCACTGCAAAATCCAGGCTCTTTTACAATTCTACATTAAGGAGTTCATGAGGAAGTCACAGCAAAAGACTGACTGAAATAAGGATAGTGACAGTAGAAATAGAAAAGAATGAGGTGAGAGACAGTATAGAAGTTAAAATTATTACCCTTGGAAACTAATTGGATATGGGAAATAAAGGGGGAAAAAAATAAAAGAAAATGCCAAGGTTTTAAATGTGAGTGACTGGAAAGGTAAGAGTGCTACCAGAAGACCCACTGGGGGGAAAAAAACAACTAAGTTTGACTGAAAATGGGAACATTTTAAACATATCACACTTGAAGTAATGGTGAGGAATGTTTAACAAGCAATTGAAGAATGGAAGAGCAGTAGAACTGGTGAGACAGATGGAGTCTGCATCTGGAGCATTTGATGATGATTACTAAAATTATGAGATTACCAAGGGAAAAAATGAGTCAAGGACAAACCCTTGATAACTATTACCTTTACAAGGAAGAGGCAACAGGGAAAGACACTGAAGAACCAAAGGAAGTAAAAGCCACAGAAGCCTAAAAAATGAGACTATCAAGAAAGACATAGCTAACAGTGCCAACAGATAGGTCAAAGACAATCTGAACTGAAAAGGAAAAAAAAAATGTTTATTATGTTTATTGACTACATGAATGCTGATCCTTTATAACCCAGTTTCAGAAATATGGTTGAACGTAAAATCCAGACTGATATCTCCAGTAACTAAGATGTAACTAAGGGATAGTCAAACTGAAGAGATGTACAGGGCAAGGTATGAGGGAAAGGCATGGAGTTTCCTTGTCTTCTCCAGACATTCCGTTTCTCGCCAAATCTCCATATGTTCACCAACCCGAAAGCTCTATGAAGTATCTCCTTTTGGGTTTTTTTGGAGATTTCAGCTTGGCTATCCCTCAGTTACATCTTTTGTAATAAATCAGTGATCTGCATGCTGCTCCAACAAATTAGCTGAACTTTACCAGGAATCCTGGGAACCCTTGATTAATGCAAGTTAATCACAACTGACAGTGTGGGCTTGCAACTGGCATCTAAAGTATAGGACATCTGATGTGATATATATGGTACATATACACAATGGAATATTACTCAGCAATCAAAAAAGATAAACTCATGCAATTTGCAGCAACATGGATGGCACTGGAAGGAATCATGCTCAGCGAAATAAGCCAGAAAGAAAAAGAAAAATACCGGATGGTCTCACTCATAGCAGGAATTTAGAAAACCTAAATAAGGGAGCAGGAAAAGATTGCAATAAAGTAAAAATTAAAATCTACAGGCAACTATAGACCAGAGACACACTACAGTGGGAGGCGGGGGAGGAGAAGAGGGATTAGAGTCAGAAAAAGGGTGTGGGAATTGTATGGGGAATATAACCAAAATGAAAGTGTAAACATTATGCAAAAATGAAAAATGATGTAAGAATTATATAAAATAATTAAAAAAAAGTAGAGGACAGTCTTGAAAGCGTGAGCCTTTATTCTGTGGAATCTAACACTGGCTCTAGTATATTGTGTCAGAATTCAGTTGAATTCTCTGTCAACTTGCTGGTATCCAAGAACTGCTAGTTGATGTGGGGAAGTTTCCATACATACCCACTTTGGAATTTTGCTACAGGAATCTCTGTGTAGTTGGTGTCACAAAGGATTGAGAAATAATTATTTTCTCCTTTATTGGGGTGGAGAAAGAGATTTTAATGTACTTGGTGGTGGGAAAAATTCAGTGAAGAAGAAACTGAAGAGACAAGAGGGAAAACTAATTGATGAAGTATTAAGTCAGTCACAGTAAAGATTTTAAAAAATGGTAACATTCTAAAACTCAAACTTCATCATAACAACACAGTCCCTATAGGTACAGTCATATAAAGATGTCCTAAGTATATGGAGAAACATGTTTTGGAACATAAAATATTTCAGGTTAATCCTATCTAAATGAGCATAACTTAATACTGATTTATGACTGAATGAAACTAATTGTATGGTACAAAACACATTATTCTTTCTACCAGTGAGGTTCTTTCTTACCACCACTTCCTGCTAAAAGCCTGCTTGTCCTTCAAGATCCAAAGGCCTGAAAGTGAAACTTAGTTTTTAACCTCTTTAGAACTTGTATCACATTTTACCTTATATATTACTAACTTGGCTTATATTTCCTTTTCCCAATTTGAAAGCAGATAAATATACTATTTTTAATAAAATGTCCCCCAATATTTTGCACAGATCTTTGGAAGAAAAAAAGCAATAAACACCTGTTAGACTATAAGAGGAGTGTGGAGGGCAGGGGAGAAGGGGAGAGAGAATTGATTTTCCTTGTGGGGCACCAGAGTAGTGTTTTCAGGCATATGACAAATTGTCCAGAAAATTATATAGGTGAAAAAAGGCAAAGTGACCAATTATTTATCCATAACTGCCTTTCTTAGGATCTAATTCATAGAAATAGCAAATAACTCACTTGCAAGAGTACCTTTCATAAGCAAATCCACTTATGCAAAGTCCATATTCTTAACTACCTCCCCTCCATGATGTTTTCATACTCATGGCCACTATTAACCTGCTTGAATGAACTCAGGCCAAGTATCAGATTATCAGATGACTAAGGACAGCTCCTAAGTACCAGAGCCCACTGAAATTGCTCAAAGTGGACAATCCTAAACCTGTGTACCCTGCCTCTCCTCTTCCTTCCTGGAGAAATCATAATAAAAGCTGCTGTCCACATTTCCTCCCATTTCTTTGCCTCCTGACCAACATTGCTGCTCCCCCATGTGGTCCCTGGTAGTATGATGTGCTCCCTTCTTTTGGAAATGGCAGTCATTCCCTAATCTGTTGGCCTTGCCATATGTGAATAATAATAAAACCTATCTTTTAAAATAGAGTGTGGCTTATACAAATGTATTCGTTTGTCAAAACCATACAGCAAAGTACATGAATATTTCCCTTAAAAAAGAAATCAAGTGAATGAGTGGGGAATAAGTATAAATGAAACAAAAATCACAAAATAATGATATAGTTATTGCAGTTGGGTGACTGGTTCATAAGGGCTAATTACACTATTCTGTTTACTTTGTATATGTATATCCATTAAAAAAAGTTTAAAAAATACGACAAAAAAGGTAAAGGTGGGACACAGTATTGAACACACTGACCTTGTGATGAACAGCATGGTATCTGTAAACTTCAGAACACAGTAACATGTAGGAAAAACATTCATGCCAGATTACAGGGAGATGGGTAAAAAGGTTAAAAAGAAAAAAGCAAAGAAATAAAAAATAAGATATAATAGAGAAAAAGACTGGAAAAATTATGTCTATCAAATAGCTATTAAAGAGATTCCAAAATAAATAATTTTATCTAGAAAAACAAAACAAGAAAACATACCAAAACTCAGGAACAATGGAAAACATTACACAGATTTAGTCTGAATTAAAACAAATTTGAAGTTATTATTAAAATGGCTTACATGTGAATTTGTTCAAGAACCTCCATTTCTTAAAACTTTTCTTTCTCTTTCTTGAAAAAAAAAAAAAATCCCACATTCTCTCATTTTCCAAGTGCCTGCTCTAAGGTGATACAAGATACCACTGTAGTCTACAGGTCAGAATGATGACTTATGGAGTCAAGTAATATCATGGAAGTTTCTAATTGAGTCTGCCTCATGCTGGGTCAAGTGAGACCCCAAATCTGAATTAAGATTGTTGCATGAGGTGGGCCTCCCCGGTGGCGCAGCGGTTGAGCAGAACCTCCATTTCTTAAAACTTTTCTTTCTCTTTCTTGAAAAAAAAAAAAAAATCCCACATTCTCTCATTTTCCAAGTGCCTGCTCTAAGGTGATACAAGATACCACTGTAGTCTACAGGTCAGAATGATGACTTATGGAGTCAAGTAATATCATGGAAGTTTCTAATTGAGTCTGCCTCATGCTGGGTCAAGTGAGACCCCAAATCTGAATTAAGATTGTTGCATGAGGTGGGCCTCCCCGGTGGCGCAGCGGTTGAGCGCTGGGTTGTGAAGCTGCCCGCGGCCTCGGCGGCGCCGGTTCGATCCCCGGCTGCTCCCCGGCCACCGGAGGAGGGTCCCACATGGTGCGCAGACCTCTCCTGCCGCCCGCTGCTCCCCTCAGCAGTGTGCTTCGGTCCTTCTGCCTGTTCTGCTCCCCACTCTGGCTCTGGTGAATTCTCTCACCCTCCCGCGCTTCTGACTGTACCCAGTGCATGTATAAACAAAAACAAGCAAGCAAATAAATAAATAAATAAAAACATGCCTCTATTAAAAAAAAAAAAAAAGATTTAAAAAAAATATAAAAAAAAAAAAAGATTGTTGCATGAGGATGATCGAGAGGTGACCTGAGGACAGGGAGAGGGCTGACCGAAACGTTTAAGAAAACTCACATACACCAGGGAGGAAAACCACTCAGGAGGGACACCCCAAACTTGCTTTGTCCTTGGTAGTCTCCTCAATCATTACCTAGCAACAGAGGCCCACTAGGGCAGACATGTTCAATAAGCTCAAGGCCTCACATATGCAGTGTATGCATGAGCTCATGTACATAGCATGCGAGGCAAGGCTGTTTTGGCTTTTTCTGACTTATGAAAAAACGCAAATGTCTTTGTTCATGATTCCTATATAACCATGCTGAGAAAAACAGAGAATCACTGCTTCTTGCTCACAGCAGTCCCCCGTGTCCGATTTCCTTCACCATCGCATCCCAGGTCCAGGACTCACTAGAAGTCCACAAAGATTTCCTCCTGGATTCAGAATATGGGTTAACAAACAGACATTCTTAGCAAATTAACTATCAGACATATGGAATTTAACCACTAGAGAAGGAAAGGACAGCAGAGGTCTTGTAGTATACCCAACTCAAACATCATCGAAATATTAATCCCTAGGATAACTACCTGTGACCATCTAAGGCTTAAAAGATGCATGGATAGTGATTCCAAATAAATACCCATTTAATTCTTCAAGTCTCCAAAATGGGTACATCTTAGAGGAGGATGGCAGATTACTATAGACCCCAATTGCACATTCTTTTCCAGATGCAGTCTCCTTATGGAACAAATCAAGTCCATGACATGTATGTACTAATTTGCTAGCACCTTTTTCTCTATCCTAATAGAAAATCAGAAGCACCTGCTCTTAACTAATAGCGACATCAGTGCATTACCCTGGTGACACAGGTGATACCAGTGCAATGCCAGATATTAGTCTATCGCAGGTTTTGGCAAACTAACGACCCACAGGCCAAATCCAACAATCCAACCCATCATTTATTGTTGTAAGTAAAGTTTTACTGCAACTCAGGCTCACATATCCTTTAATATACTGTCTATAGTTTAGCATCAGAGTTGACTAGTTGCAACGGAGATCATATAAACTGTAAAAACCTAAAACAGTCACCATCTGACCCTTTACAGTAAAAGTTTGCAGAGACTTTACAGAAAAAGTTTGCAGATTTGCAGAGCCTTTACAAAAAAAGTTTGCAGAGCCTTGGCCTATAAAGACTTAACACACCATAGAACATTATACTGATCTACTTTATTGATGACCTCATGTTGATAGGATTTGAAGGTCATCACAAGTCATCTAACTTGTGATGTTTGTCATACATGTTTGTCAGATAATGAAAAATAATTACAATATTATAGGATCCTATTGCTCCAGTCAAGTTTTTGGTGGTTAAAAGACTAAAGTAAAGATCATGTTGAAGCACCTTGCAACCCATACACTAAGAAAAGATACAATATTCAATATGCTTTTCTAGATTTGAAAAGCAACAGATTTGGGTATGCTATGCCAACATATTTACTGGATAACAATGGTTGAGGAATAACAATTACTGAATAACAAAAGGATAGTCTACATGACAGTGTACTTTGTCAGTCAACCTATGACTTGTGGATCTAGTGTCACTCAAAATATCTGTGGCAGAATGATTATTTTGAGCCAGTAGAAAACCCAGATAAATGAGGCTCCAAGGGGTTCTAAAGCAAAGATAAGGCCCTTAATCAAAAACCTGTTCATTTTGGGGACTAGTTCCTGGTCTGCTTGTAGGTCATGGCAGAACCTAATGACCTTACTGTGAAATATCTGGCATATTTTAGGCTATAAAACTCAAAGCCACCACAAAAACAAAGAAAGAGGTATAATAAGGAACAGGATATATATTTTTTAAACATCAACACCAAAGAAGGTACAAAAGAGAAAAATGACAAAAGCCAGAAGAGACAAAAAAGAAAATCACAGCCAAGATAGATTTAATTCCACTATATCAAACCACATTAAATGTAAATGATCTAAACACGTAAATAAAAAGGCAGATACTGTCAAACTGATTTTTTTAAAAAAGACCTAACTATAAGATATCTAAAAGGAACCATTTTAAATAAAGACACAAAGAGGCTAAAAGAATAAGGATGGAAAAAGAGACACCATTCCAACACTAATTTTAAAAAAAGAAAATGCAATGATTATGCTAATAGATTACAGAGTTAATAAGGAAGGTAATTTCAAAGTGATAACAAAACACTTTTAAATATATACCACTTAATGACAAGTTTTAAAATACATGAAATAAAAACTGATAGGCCAACTAGGAAAAAGATATAAATTCCCTAGTCAGAGATATCAATAACCTTTTCTCAATAATTAATAGGGGTAGACAAAAAGAGCTTATAAAAAAAGATTATAATACTATCAGTTAACTTGATCTAAATGACATTAGATCACCCAACAGTAGAATACACATTCTTTGCAAAAGAAACAGAAAATTGACTAAGATAGACCATATCCTTGGAGAATAAAACAAGTCTCAATAAATTTAAAAAGCTTAAGACAATACAAAATTGGTATCTAGCTGCAATGGAATTAAATTAGAAATGAACAACTGGAAAGTACCTAGAAAATCTCTAGTTAAACTTCCTAACAAATTTCTAAATAACCCATGAATCACAAAGAAAAGCAAAATTAAGAAGCATTTTGAACAGAATTAAAGTGAAAAATAGTATGTTAAAATTTATGAGATGTAGATCAAGCAATATTTAGTGGAAAACTGTACAGTACTATCTATATTAGAAAGGATGTTATCAAATTAATGACCTCAACTTCTACCTTACGAAGAGAAAAAGAACAGCAAATTAAGCCCAAAATAAACAGAAGGAAGCAAAAAAAGGTCAGAAAAATAAAAAACAAAAATTTAAAAAATCAATAAAAGCAAAAGTTGATTATTTAAGAATATCAATACAAATGATAAATTCTAATAAGAGCATTCGGACAAAAATTGTCAGAAATGAGAATGGTATAAACATTAAAGGGATAACACAATCCAAAATTAAAAAACTTACAGTGGGCAGATTCCTTAAAAGAAACAAACTATTAAAAATCACTCATGAGAAACTGATGACCTGAATAATCTTACATCCATCAAAGAATTTTATTTGCAGTTTAAAAACCTTCCCACAAAGGAAACTAGAGGCTCAAAAGACTTCATGGAACTAAACATTTAAAGAAGAAATGAAAATTCAACAGACATATTTCCCAATATTGAAGAAGGAACACCTCCTAATTTCTTCTTTCAGTTTTATCCTGACAGCAAGATCAGACAAAAACATTTTGAAAAAGGAAAACTAGAAGCCAATTTCCTCACGAACACATATATAAAATATCTTAATACTTCAGCAAGTTAGATATGAAGATACATAAGGGATAACATTACAGAAACACAAGGTTGATTAAACATCTGAAAAGCAACCAATGTTATTTTCCATATAAAAAATTATACATTGCAATAAATGCAGACCAAGCATTTGAAAGAACACAACTTCCATTCCTGATAAAAACTACTCAATAAATTAGAATATAAACAAATCTTCTCAACCTCATAAAGTTTTACATAATCCCCAAGTTAACATATTTAACTGTGAAAGACTAAATGCTTTCCCTCCTGAGATCAGGATCAGGAACAAAACAAGGACATCCACTCTTGTCACTTCATTCTTTCAGGTGTTTTTGGTAAGGACAGAATTCTACATTATCCTTTACATATCATTGCCTTCTGGTTTCCATGGTTTCTATGAGATCTTGTATATGTGTTTATTTCTAATGGTTTCCACTCATATAGTTTAATCTATTCAGGTGCTTGGTTATGTATATTTGTTTCCCAAGTATTATATTTTAAATATATTAGTTATAAGTTGTAGCTTATGAGAATATATCTTCCAGGTAAGCTATCTGTTTGCTTCTGCCAGGATCTCTTGAGCATAATACTATGGCATAAGCTCAATGCAATTCTAGAGACCAAAGTGACTCAAAACTAAGCCGCAATAAATTCATGTCTATTCCATTCCTAAGGGCAGACATCTAAGCTATCCCTCCCAAAAAGGGTTACTCGTGAGGTTCATCACCATGGTGGACCCTGCTCTCTAATCCCTGCCTCCTTTGTCTTGAGTTACTTAAACTATTCTCTCCAGAATTGGTAAAAGCCCCATAAAGTAGATCCAAATATTAAGTTCATCTCCCTGGGCCTCCATCCAGTAATTCATAATAATCTTGTTTGATCTCCAAAAACTTCAGGAAGATTGTATTTTAGATTAAATTCTATATCAGGGGCCTCCCTGGTGGTGCAAGGGGTTAAGCACCACACTATGAAGCAATCCACTGCCTCTAAAGCACGAGTTCAATCCTCGGCCGGCCAGAGGGAAACCAACATGGCCCAGCAGCCTCTCCTGACTCTCCCACTGCTCCCCTCAGGAGCGTATTTCAGTCAGTCTGCCTGTTCTGTTCCCCACTCTGTCTCTGGTGAATCCTCTCACCCCACCCTCCCACCCCCCACATTTCTGGCCTGTACCCCAGCTCTTGTATGCATAAATAAATCTTTAAAAAAATATAAATTGTGTCAGACCTCTGTATCCTACACAATATATACAATATATGTATTTGGTTAGCTAGCATTTTGCTGAATACAAAACTGATATTTATAGTGATATTGGTTATAGTTTTCTTAACATGTGATGTCCTTATCTGGTTTTGGTGTAAGGATCTCCTATCTGGATGCAGCCTCAAAGAATGAGTTGGAAAGTGTTCTCCTCTTGTATTTTTGTTAACAATGTGTAAAGAACTGGTTAATTCTTTAACTGTTTGGTAAAGCATTTGAACCTTGGATTTTCTTTGTAAGTGAGTTTTATTAATTCAATTTCCATACTTGTTACAGTTCTATTCATATTATCTTTTTTTTTATGAGTCAGTTTCAGTAGTTTGTGTCTTTCTGGGAATTTATTTCTAATTAACTGTCATACAGTTGTTCATAATGCTCCTTTAAAATCCTTTTTAATTCTGTAAGATAATTAGAAGTGTCCCTACTTCATTTACTTCATTTCTGATTCTAACAGTTTCTCTCCCCCCCCCCCCTTTTTTTTTTTTTAACATGGTCAATTTATCTAACCACTTGTCAAGTTTGTTAATCTTTTCAAAGAACCAGCTTTTGGTTTCAATGATTTTTCTATTTCCTTTATTTCTATTCTAGCCTTTTCTATTTCCTTCTTTCTTCCTGCTTTAGGTTTCATTAAAATTTCTTTTTCTTCTTCTTTAATATAGGTATTTATGGCTATAAATTTTCCACTAAGCCCAGTTTAGGTACATTTCATAAACTTTGATATGTTGTCTTTTTTCAATATTCTTAAAGTACAAATTCCCCTTCTGCTTTATTCTTTGACCCATTCAATATTTAGGAGTCTATTTAACTTTCCCATATTTGTGAGTCTCCAAATTTCTTCCTGTTATGAATTTCTAATTTTATTCCATTGGGGTTGTAGAACTTACTTAGTATTATTTCTGTCCTTTTAAATGTATGAAGTGGTTTCTTTTTTAAGCTTATAAACAACAGAAGTTTATTTCTCACAGTTCTTACTTGCTTGTTCATTTGTTTTCTGACTTGTTGAATTATTTTAGTGAAGTCTATTTCACCATTTCTTCCATAGTTTGTATTTTATCAAACCAAAAGTGAAGAACTGTGTTCAGTCCTGAGTGCCACTAAAACATACAGAGCTTCCAGGATGGGGTGTGTTTCAGGATATCATAGATATTTTATTGAGATCAATCAAACTAACAGGATAGAAAGCATGGCAGAGTTGCTAACTTCAACGTTCTAACATGCTATACTGGTACAACTGAAGAGGTCACAGAATTTAGACAAACTGGAAGCCATTATATAGAACAGATATTAACTCAAAGTATAAGAAAAAAAAATTTTAAGCAAAGAATGCAGCAATGGCATATACTACCTTTTAAAATAATTAGGTTTCCAGTTTTAAGTAGTTTTCAACATGAGGATCATGGTATTCCTTGTTTGGGCGGGGAGGTTTTGATAGATGATCATATTTTCTGTGCTAGTCAAAATCTCTGGTCTTCAATGTAATCATTTTGACATAATGCAAAGAACTTTATATGCCTATAAACATATACTACAGATAAACTATTACTCATTTCTAGAAAAACACTTCACAAAGAAACTTTAAATGTTTCCCTAGCAAGAGTTCCTCTAAGACTGTTGTTTAAAAGTATTTTCCTGGTTAGCTATGTATCTGGTAAATTACTATATAAACCACTGGAGGATGGGATTACTTTGAACATCTACATTCTCTCATGTACATGCTTTACAAAATCAGAATAAAGTAATTCATTCTCAAGAGTTCATGTCTTACAAAATATTTTTAAATGAAATATCGAGATCCAGAACTCACCAGAAGAAATCTTACCAGCACCTTTATAGTCAACAGAAAATGCAGATTTGACTCCATTGGTTGACCCCAGTTCACACATGGAAATTTGGTAAGGGGGCCTCAGCTTGATTTCTGTCTGCATGTCAGACAGATTTATCTTTGTTGAAAGAGACCTGGGATTATTATATCGCTGCTTGGTCCTCTGAATGAAGTTATCTATGTAAAATAAAAAATACATTTCCTTGCAGTCATTTGTTAAGTAAATCATTTGAGAGTGTGATGTTTATGGACAGTAAATTTTATAAATAGCTTAATTTGTTATCCAAAACTATTCAATTTGTCATGGAATGTTCTAATGTTATTTGTGTTTAATGGCTAATATATCATGGAGTCATTAGCTTTTTCACTCTAGAAATTAATCATTGTAAATAAATTAAGAATTTAACACTACATGACTGTGAGAATATTACTACTATTATATCTACTTGAAGGAATTACAAAAACAAACTCTAATTTTAAGTCTTAATTTTTATAAGGATTCATATTTCATAAAATATTGTCAGTATTTACCAGTTATAATTATGTCAGAACACACAGTGTAAATTGCATGTTCTTATAGACCTGTTTTCTTATTTATTGCTTACACCATCAAAATGTTTTAAAGAATAATTTAGTGAAATCAATAAAAATATTTCTAAATATCTTCCTATTTTATTTTCATTATTTACAACTTGATTTTACTTTCTTTTTCTCCTACATCAACTGTCAAGCAATGCCTACAGGCCAAATTTAGCCTGCTGTTTTTTTTAAAATAAGGTTTCATTATAACTATATCCATTAATGTACTGCTATGGCTGCACTCAAGCTTCCATAGCAAGACTGAGTACCTGCGACAGAAACCACAGGGTCCTTAAAGCCTAAAATATATACTATCTAGTCCTTTCTAGAAAATGTTTACCAACCTCTGTTCTACATAAGCAGACTTTAAAAGACTATCACATAAGCAAAACTCTGAATTTCTGGCTTGTAAGTTTATCATTGAGGAACTATCCTCCAGGATTAATTTTTTGGGCCAATAATTACAATTCCCACCACAGCTCCAATACAACTTTTCCTAATAAACATCTAAATGAAGATGATGCCATAATTTATAGACCATTTGTTAAACTATTCTATCAAAATCAAGATAGCAGAATTTTTGAGTTTCACCCCTGACCCCCAGTATTAGATGATGGAAACAGGATAATGAAAACGAAAAAAAAAAAAATCAGGCCCTTACCAAATTCAATGAAACAGTATGGTCTGACAGCAGTATTTGTCTTCGTCATGTTATAAGTAGTAATGAACTCCTTCTGAAGCTCATCCAGGAAAGAGAAGGCCAGAACATTTGGGTAATTTTCAGTGCACAACATCATGTAGCTCACTCCCAGAGAGCTAATAAAACTACAGTGTAAAAAACATTGGTTTAAAAATTTCAAATTAAATCAAGGTAATTCGTTGCTTCACAAGGCTGGTTCTATATACCATAAACTGCTGCTACAGTGGCAATGACGATATTAACATTTATTATATATTCCAGCAAAAAATTTTAAAGGGACCATAATACTATTTTCATTTGCAATTTAAAAACAACAGCCTAGAGACTGAATGAACCTACAAGGGGACACACAACTATGGTTTGAACATTTCAGTTATCAGTCAGGGGTAGAAAGCAAGACAAAGAATATTCAAATAAATATATAAGGTTGACAGATAGCATAAGGTCTAATCCTTCAACCTAGTAGAAATGAATCCTATTTCAATCAAGAACTCTATAGAATATTTCAATAAAAGATGTAGACAATCTCCCCCCAAAAGATATCCAAACAACACAAAAGTTAGCACCAAATTTCAAGATGGTTAGACCTCTTGAGGTCATTCATTGATTCAGAGCAAATCCTCTACATGGTAATGAAATAAAAGCTGTGAATGTTTCTGATAAAAGAAGGCCAAGGACAATTAAATGCAATAACTAACTCTAATGTGGATCCTGTACGAGGATGGGAAGGTGGATGTGGGGGAAGGAATGCTATAGCATCCCTGTCCACATAGGACACTCCTGAGTCAACTGACAAAATGACAGAAACAAAAAACAGGCAGAAATGTGGTATAAATATTAAATTTACTTGAACTAATAACAGTACTATAGTTTAGTAAGAGATTGTCCCTAACCTTAGAAAACATAACTTGAAGTCATTAGGAATAAAGGGACATGGTATTTGTTATTTATAAGTTTCTCTCAAATGGCTAAAAATAAATCAGATAGGTAGATAAAATGATAAAGCAAATGGGATAAAATGTTAGGGTGAATTGGGGAATAAACGTAATTTGTATTTTTCGTATTTATAAAACTTCTGTAAGTTTGAAATTATTTCTGAGTAGCAAGTTAAAAATTAAAAACAAAATCTTCTGCTTAAGTACCGAAACATTTAAATTATGTCCTAATGCGGGGAAAACTTTCTAGAACACAGTATATACCTCTCTAATAAGGAGAGCACAAGACACAGGTTTACCCTTTCAGATCCTTTCATAGTACTGTGAACATAGCTGACTGAGATAAAAGACAGAGCATAGAGGCCACTTCCTGTGCCATACACTGCAACCTATCATAACAATCCTTACTGCCAAGTGCTGATAAATATTGGCATTCCCCTCCTCGCATTTCTTCTCAAGTAATATATAGTACTTATTTTAAATTTTTAGGATATATTCATATAATTCAAATTTTAAAAGAATGAAAAATGAAAGGAAATACTATACTTAAACTGCCTTATCCCCACCTCCACCCACAGGTAGCCAATTCTCTATCCCTCAAGTAATTCATATTATTTTATTAATTTCTTATGTATCATTTCAGTGAGTTTTTCTTGAAAGACTATCCTTGTCTGGCAAACAATGTAAGACTCGCACCTATCAACTACACTTTCTTTTTTTTTTTTGGTTTTGGTTTTTTTTTTTTTAATAGAGGCATGTTTTATTTATTTATTTGTTTGTTTGTTTTGTTTATACAAGCACTGGGTACAGTCAGAAGCAAGGGAGGGTGAGAGAATTCACCAGAGTCAGAGCGGGCAGCAGAGCAGGCAGAGGGACCGAAGTACACTGCTGAGGGGAGCAGCGGGCGGCAGGAGAGGTCTGCATGCCATGTGGACGGACCCTCCTCCAGTGGCCGGGGAGCAGCCGGGGATCGAACCAGCGCCACAGAGGCCGCCGGCAGCTTCGCAACCCAGCGCTCAACTGCTGCGCCACCGGGGAAGCCCCTATCAACTACACTTTAATACATGGGATATACCACTGGTAAAATTGTGTTGTCTTACTTAATGCTCCTGGAATTCCTTTCTGAAGTCATACTTAATACACAGTCATTTGATACCACATTTTCCAAACTGCAAGGAACAACTCTATTAGTAAGCTGTAAAATTAACTTAGAGAATTACATAGAGCATTTTCTTAAAAACTCAAGTTAGTTAGGATCCTATTTATATGTAGATAGCATTTACAAACTAAAAATGCTCCTTTTCTTATGGATCAAATACGTTTACTCATAATACTGCATTTTTCTACAAAATAATTAAATTTAACTCTCAACTAAATTAAGAGTCAAGGTACATTTTTCCCAAGTAATTTTCTATTTCCAAAAAAATCTTCACTGTCATCAAAATTCTTTGACCTGTCATTAATATTCAAAAATACCCTGCAGTGGGCCTCCCTGGTGGAGCAAGGGGTTAAGCACTGCACTATGAGGTGATCCAGGAGCCACTGCAGCACGAGTTAGATCCCCAGCCGGCCAGGGAGCAACCCACATGGCGCAGCAGACCTCTCCTAACTTGCCCACTGCTCCCCTCAGCAGTGTACTTCAGTCAATCTGCCTGTTCTGTTCCCCACTGTGTCTCTGGTGAATCCTCTCACTGCCCGCATCTCTGGCCTGTACCCCGGCTCTTGTATGCATAAATAAGTAAATCTTTGAAAAAAAAAATACCCTGCATTAACTTGAATAGGGGGAGAAACACAATTGGTGATTGGCTTTCATATATTTGGAAGTCCCAAGTGGCCAGCTAGGAGTTATTTCATTATCCTCCAATAACATGACTTTAGTTTTGGGACTCAATTTTTGGTGTTATGACAGGCTTTTACTAGATTTTCCTATTACTAATAGAGTGAACCAGACACCTTCCTGACAGTTCATCCTATATGGTTTCTCTTGTTTGTACTAAATTTACCTTAAGAATTGCATGTGATATAAAGGAAACCTATGTTTTTTAGGATTGTATGTTAGGATTTTCAAGCAATCTTTATTCCAAAGTCTCTATTTTACTATAATTGCATAATACTGTGAAAAGGCTATAAAGTATTCTATAGTATAATGACATTCCATAGTGAAAGTAGCCTTATGATGCTATCTTTGAAATGCAAAATACAACTACCACTGGGACAGAATGAAAGACTCCCACCATTTCACAGAGGACTAATCCTATGAAATAGTCTAAGTCGCTACAGGCATACCCGTTTTTGTATGTGTTAGTCTGTTCATTTAGCTCACATTTTATAGACAATCTGGCCACTGTCCTGCTTTGCTGAGCAGGAAGAGTAGTAGCAGTAATAGTAAGTACTGAAGGTAGAGTTTACTGAAAACTAGTAATAAGCAAAGCCTTCTGCTAAGTGCTTTACATACTACATCTCTGGTTCCCCATCACTGCACATACACTAGGAACTTATTTAAGTCCTTCCAGCACCAAGTGTCTTAAATCAGTTAAGTTGGCAAAGTTCAAATACCAAATATGGGGGAATTAACCCTCTCAATCACTTAATTAAAAAGTTAATTCAAAAAAAAAAGTTCAGTCATGTATCTAAGGAGACAATACCTTAAATGATTCTTTTTTTTTTTAAAAAGATTTATTTATTTATTTTTGTTTGTTTGTTTATACAAACACTGGGTACAGTCAGAAGTGCGGGAGGGTGAGAGAATTCACCAGAGCCAGAGCAGGGAGCAAAGCAGGCAGAAGGACCGAAGCACACTGCTGAGGGGAGCAGCGGGTGGCAGGAGAGGTCTGTGCGCCATGTGGGACCCTCCTCCGGTGGCCGGGGAGCAGCTGGGGATTGAACCGGCGCTGCAGAGGCTGCGGGCAGCTTCGCAACCCAGCGCTCAACCGCTGCACCACCGGGGAGCCCCCTTAAATGATTCTTAAAGTTCAACAAAATGAACAGGTGGTTGTACACATTAAACTTTTTCTGCTAGGGCCTCCCTGGTGGCGCAGCTGTTGAGCGCTGGGCTACGAAGCTGCCCGTGGCCTCTGTAGCACCAGTTCGATCCCCAGATGCTCCCCGGCCACCGGAGGAGGGTCCCACATGGTGCGCAGACCTCTCCTGCCGCCCACTGCTCCCCTCAGCAGTGTACTTCGGTCCTTCTGCCTGCTCTGCTCCCCGCTCTGGCTCTGGTGAATTCTCTCACCCTCCCGCGCTTCTGACTGTACCCAGTGCTTGTATAAATAAAATATAAATAAATAGGGCCTCCCCGGTGGCCCAGCGGTTGAGCGCTGGGTTGCGAAGCTGCCTGCAGCCTCTGCGGCCGGTTCGATCCCCGGCTGCTCCCCGGCCACCGGAGGAGGGTCCCACATGGCGAGCAGACCTCTCCTGCCGCCCGCTGCTCCCCTCAGCAGTGTACTTCGGTCCTTCTGCCTGCTCTGCTCCCCGCTCTGGCTCTGGTGAATTCTCTCACCCTCCCGCACTTCTGACTGTACCCAGTGCTTGTATGGACCAAACAAACAAACAAATAATAAATAAATAAATAAGACATGCCTCTAGAAAATTAAAAAATATATATATATATAAATAAATAAATCTTTTAAAAAATAAAAAAACTTTTTCTGCTATCTAATTTCATCAATTGTGAAAGAAATTTCATACACACCAATTAAACATCAACATTATTAGGATAATTCTGATCTATGGCACTAAACTAATTAATGAAAGCAATGATCTTCTCCAGGGCAAATAGTCAAGGATCTAGCATATGTCTAGCATTCTACTTTACTGGCTCTTAGATTACTGTCTTTTTCTGACAGGTGTGGTACTAGAAATGCTAAAACAGATGATAAACAAAACAAAGAAACTGTATTTTGTAGCATGCTGAATGACAAAGAACATAAGTATTTATAAATTGAGGTAGCAATAGTATTTGTATTACAAATAATTTTCATCTGCAATTATACCATTATACATAGGAAAATCTGCTTATATTTTGTAGCCACATTTGCCCAGTGAATACCTTTCCTAAGTGAAGAAAAATTCTCCAATTGGACATTCCATGTCTAATCTGTTAAAATTACTAAAAGAAAAATATTGTTTTAAAAATAGAACCTTCCATACTGAAATTCCATTCTCAAAAATAAAGTGTTTAAACTTTTGGGCAGGGAATATTAGAATTGTTTTTATGGTAACACTGGCTTACAACATTGTAAATGATAGACTCACCCTCGTTCAGGTGCATATTACCACATCACACCCATCATCAAACTTTTTTTTTTTTAATTTTTATTTTTTTAAAGATTTATTTATTTATGCATACAAGAGCTGGGGTACAGGCCAGAGATGCAGGAGCTGAGAGGATTCACCAGAGACAGAATGGGGAACAGAACAGGCAGACTGACCGAAGTACACTGCTGAGGGGAGCAGCAGGCAAGTCAGGAGAGGTCTGCTGCACCACGTGGGTTGCTCCCTGGCTGGCCAGGGACCAAACTTGTGCTGCAGAGGCTGCAGATTGCTTCATAGTGCAGTGCTTAACCCCTTGCACCACCATGGAGGCGCCATCACACTTTTAAATATAGATAGATAGATAGATAGATAGATAGATAGATAGATAGATAGATAGATAGATTTCCAAACCCTATCAAATCATTGGAAATCACTGTTACACTAAAAAAAAAAAAAAAAAAAAGTTTCCAAATGTCCCACCCTTTGTGCACTAACCCACTAGTACTTTAGTATTTCCTGTGGTTGGAAGATTCTGCCCTGTAAAAAAGTAGAAAGGAAGTTTATGATATCACCAGGTCTGAATAGGAAGATATGTGACATACAGGCACTTAAGAGTTTTAAAAAAAAGTTTCACCTTATGAAAGTGAGTATACCTTACGGATTTTATTACCAACAAGTTATGTTTAATAGGAAACACAATGACAAGTCTTTGCTATTAGTGTGACAGTAAGGAGATCAGAACCAGAAAGAGAACTCAGGAACAATAGTGTCCACCAGGAACTTTCTTCCAGGAACTTCATATTTTCTCACAGCTCCTCTCTTATGCAGCCTATTTCCAATTATCCTCCAATAGTAAAGAACTAAAACATGAATAAAAGAACCATTTTAGTCACTAAGTCACTTAGTCACTAAGTAAGAAAGTAGTAATATGCTATACGCCATGTGATAGAGACTTGTAACAGTAAGGTCATGGAGAATCAGATGATTTTAAGTGGTCAAAGGTGATTACACTGCCAGAGGTTTGGATAAAACACAAAGCAAGCCAAATTTGCCTTTGAAATGCTTCATTTTCTTTTCTGCAGAGTTAACCTACTCCTGATTCACTTTTGGCCACTAACCCTAAAGAACTTCATATACCAGAGTAGGAAGATCCTGGCTTTTTTAGATAACCAATCATAGTAATCACTAATTTATCTGTTGGCGTAGTCCAGAAGCTTACTGTACCTAGAACTCAATTCCCACAGAAACTACTGTAAGTGTAATTAGGTTCCTTGACCAGTTCATAAGAGCATACTTAGTATATACGGTGCTGAAACCTGGAGATTTTACAGTAACAGTAGAAACAGCATTCTTCTGCCAAGCTCCCTCCCCATCAAAACCTGTCTACGATGAGACAATAATTCTCATCAAATTTTTTTTATTTTATGTAATTCTTACATCTTTTTTCAACTTTGCACAATGTATGCATTTTCATTTGGTTATATTCCCCATACAATTGCACCTCCCCACTTATTTTGACTCTAGTCCTTCTTCTCCCCGCCCCACCCTCCCCCCCAGTCAAATTTAGACTTCATTCATGTACTGTTCCTCACTATTTCTCAACCATAAAAGGGGGGAGGGGGTCAGGTCAGTTAATTCTTTTCCCTGGTTAATTTTATTTTCCATATAAAATGAAGAGAATCAGAATTAGGAATGTGCCCTGAAGAGAAAAGGTTAAAGGCAAAAGGAGGCAACTCTCTCTTTTACCAGAGAATAATTAATGTGAATGCTGAAACCAAATGACTATTGATCTGATATAGCATTTATTAGCTTCGTAATTCTGAACAACTTTCTTTACATTCCTGAGTCTCAGTTTCCTCACCTGTAAAATAGGGTTGGTGGTATTATAATGTCTATCTGCTCAGGATCCCATCTAGTCTTCCCTTTGGGGAATTATCTCCAGCCTCACTATTTATTCTATATGGCTTTGATTAAAAACTCCCCATCAAAGGGGTGGGCATATGATCCAGGAGTAGCCAACTAAGAGTACCTCAGCCCTGTGACCACAATGTCAGTCCAGCAGTGGGTCCGTACAGCAAGACCAACTAAAGGAGAGGGGCTGCTCAGCTAGAATGAAGTACCGAGTTTTCTGCATAGCATTTTCCAAACAAGGAAAATACCCATGTGCAAAAAAGAAGAATAGAAAAACTGGAACTTAGTCCCTGGCTCCAATTAATTGTTATCCCTAAACCATCTTACCCTTCACAATATCCTTTTTTGCTTAAGCTAGTGTAAGGTTATGTTTCCACCCTCCACAATGGAGAAGAGTTCAGTTATTAACCATTCATTGAGCTGTTGCCAAATTTAATGATAACATAAGTAAAGTGCCTGGCAATTGCAGCTACTTAATAACTGGATCACTG
The DNA here is from genome assembly GCF_964194135.1 of Talpa europaea. Lineage (NCBI taxonomy): Eukaryota > Metazoa > Chordata > Mammalia > Eulipotyphla > Talpidae > Talpa > Talpa europaea. The sequence goes on along the minus strand of NC_140070.1, from coordinate 103,471,566 downwards.
TTAAAGTTGTTACACCTATAATCAAAAAATATCACCAAAGGGTGAAAGGAAAGCACTGCTAGAAACTAAACCCAAAAGGTAGATAAGTCTAAAATAGCATTCCTGACTGGAAGCAGCAGTTTGGGGAAAAATATGTAGAAAGTAAATCCTTCTGTAATGAGAGAATCAATGGAGGCTCACAGTCATTAACAGACTCCAAATGAATTTGCAGTAGAAAAACTAAGGAATTTAATTGCATTAAAATTCACAATAGAGTAGGACCTTTCCAAAGGAGTTTGGCTTTTTATAAGATCACTGTCTCAATGTTTAAAGAAACCTCAAGTTTACCACTATGATTTTTAAACACCTCCAAATCAATCTCAAAGTTTTAATAATTTATGACATTCTTCATATGGCTTGTAACTACTGCTTTAGTCACTGCTACTTCTAATAGCATAAATTTATAAAGTAAATACTACAATTTAAGAAAAGTATCCTTCAACTTAAAAAACAGATGGATTCCTTACAATTGTATATAGAAAGAGCTTCATTATGTAACAGGAAAACACACACACACACACACACACACACACCCCCGACCCAAGTGGAAGAATTTTGTAGAAAAATGAAGATTTACCTCCATGGCACTCTGAACACTGCCACATCCCCAAAATAACATCTCTCAGTTAGCTGTTACTATGATATATAGGCTAGGCATTGTGTCCACACAAGCCATGCTCCACAGGAAATACTCCATTAGCTAGACTGAAGAATTCAACCACGACAACCTATAAAGTTCATTATTTTCCCAATATACTAAAAGAATTTGCCCTATTTTAAATGGGACTCTCCTAATGTTTCCTTCAACTGAAAGGAACTAAAATGTAAAATGAGGTGTCATCTGACTTAGCAGTAACTATACACTTACTTTGTTTTGGTTCTCAGTACTATTCTGCAAACACCTTGATTTCCATACAAATTTAAAAACCACAATGCTAAGAGATAAGGAATCAAAAACAATATAAGCTAAGACAAATCAATTATTTCTATGTTACAAACTAGTCACAGAGATAGAAATTTATAAATAAAATTTTTTTAATTTTTAAAAAGATTAAAAAATCGGGGCCTCCCTGGTGGTGCAAGGGGTTAAGATGCAACCTGTGAAGTTCACCATGCCACTACAGCACAAGTTCAATCCCCAGCCAGGGAGGTGACCCACATGGCGCAGCAGACCTCTCCTAACTCACCCGCTGCTCCCCTCAGCAGTGTATTTCAGTTGATCTGCCTGTTCTGTTCCCCGCTCTGTCTCTGGTGAATCCTCTCACCCCCCAAAACTCTGGCCTGTACCCCAGTTCTTGTATGTATAAATAAATAAATCTTTTTTTTTAAAAAAAAGATAAAAACATCAAACAAGTTCTGCAGGTTATTTGTGAAGGGAATAGGATGATTAAAGAAATGAAATAGTGGTAATGAGAAAGATGATGATCCAAAAAGGCAGGGTTCTGAAGGAAAGATGAGCTCTTAGAAATATGATTAGGCAAGCAGATGGGCAGCCTGGTTCTAGTTTCAGGCTGTGCTATGCTACTACTGAAGATCTGTAAGTTTTTCTGGTAAATTCATGGTAGTGGTTAGAAAAAGAGGTATCACATGAAAATTTAAGTAAATCCAGAAACATGAATTTCTAATTTTATATGTTTTACATATAATTTTATAATATATCTCAATTATCATATACCATAAATACCCTCAATGAACTAAAAACCAACTAACAAGATTTCTAATAAATGATTAATAATAAAATCTAGGTTCTTGTCTGGAACTAGAACTGAAAATTTTCTGTTCAATCCTTTCTTAAAACTTGGCTACATGGGCCTCCCCTGGCGGCGCAGCGGTTGAGCACTGGCCTGCGAAGCTGCCCGCAGTCTCTGCAGCGCCTGTTTGATCCCCAGCTGCCGGCGAGGGTCCCACATAGCACAACAGACCTCTTCTGCCATGCATGCTGCTCCCCTCAGCAGTGTATTTCGTCAGTCTGCCTGTTCTGTTCCCGGCTCTGGTGAATTCTCTCACCCTCCCGCACTTCTGACTGTACCCAGTGCTTTTATAAATAAATAAATAAATCTTAAAAAAAAAATTAAAAAATAAAAACTTGGCTACAAAAACAACATGCATGGAGAGCCTTTAGTATGCATGGTTATGAAAGCTATGTAATCTATTTATTCCTTTACACATCTAAATTGTATTCTTAGACCAGGCCAGATTAGACCTTATCACGCCCCTTGCTTACACTAAGCAATAGTATAATAAAAATCACAATTGTTATGCACATTGTTATGCCTGCCAGAAGAATGTTATCCAAACACTGTCTTTCATTATATACATTAGGTCTCAGTAACAGAAAAGTAATGCTTTTATTCAAAGGACATTGTAAATCCTATAAATTCCATTAGCACCCTTTGTTTTGGCCACCAGGAAGCTCAGAGCAATATTTGTAACCCCTTTCTAACAAATGAATGGACTATTTAACTTGCATTTCTAGAAGGAAATGTTATTACTCTAAATTTTTTTCCCTTCACATGATTCTCTTAACATGTATTCTTTTTTTTTTTTATCTTTTTTTTTTGGTAAAAATCCCTCACATCCTTTATGGAATAAGATGGAATGCAAATAAAGAATCCACAACAAACAGAATTGGAAAAGTAAAATTGGAAATTTTACTTCTTTTTTTGAAAGAATAAGGTAAAGGAACAAAAAAAGATTTGCAAAAAAAAATTTTTTAAGTCCAGGCTAGCTCCACAATTTATATTCAAGCCAATATTCTAGAATGTTGACATCTGTCTGCAGCACTATAAAATAACTGAAACTCGAATGACCATTGCCACTAAACAAAACTGACTTTCAAATAAATATTTCAATTTTTTCCTAAAAAAGAAAAAGAAAGCAAGAAACAGGCTAAGAAATCATTTCTGGTATATTTAAATACAATGAACACATTTTCTAGTTTAAACTTTTAGGAACCCCAATGAAAGATAATAACTCATTACCTTACAGATGACCCAGGTGATCTAAGTAATTACAGATCTTCGCTAAGGTTTTATTCTGAGCCTCTGAAAGCATCAGTGGGCATTTCTACCCTCACAGTTTCAACATCTATGCTAAAGATTCCAAAATGTCTACCCCACCTCAACTGGACTGCCTTGTGAGCTCTGTTGTCTTCCTCACCCTTTGTAATCAAAGACATTTCCAAAGACCTCATTTTATCCAATTCCAAGGCTTCAGTCATCTTTGTCCCATCCTTCTCATCATCTTTGATATTTAATCATATCAGACTTAACGGTCTTTTGAAGTATTTTTCTAGGTGGTATATTTTTATTTGCGCTCGTATTTTATCAGTTCAGGCCATAATTGTAAGTTGACATCTTTCCTCCCAGATTTTCCATTTCACCTTATATTCTACATATCAGTATTGTTTCTATTACTGAGTGACTTCCATCAAGTCTGTAGTAACACCTCCCTATATCATATTATATCAAAGTGACATCCCTTAATATGAACTTTCAGGTAAATTCAGGATCTGGCTCCATACTAATTAGTTCACTTTTCTCATAAACTATCTCTAAACCATCATTTCACTACATCAGGCCAAGCAGATTAATGCATCTACATGCTAAGTCACAGGGTAGCCTGCTTTCCCACATCTGGAATGTCTTCCTCTCTGTCTTAGCCAAAACTTACTAATTCTTCAGGACATGATTCATGTCTCATTGCAATATGAAGAATCCTATCATAATTCTTATAAATCTTGTTCTTATCTGACAAAATGTATCAGTATCAAAGTGCTAAGGAGTTGACTGCTCTCTGATTGTTTGTTATGCTCTCCAAGGTTGCCTTATCTATGCCCATGGTTTTAATTACCAACTGTAAGCTGATGCCTAATCTTAATCTCCATATTTGTCTTTCATCACTAAGTTTCAAACTTATACTGCCTACCCGACAGTGCCTCGTGGATGTCTAATGGGTATCTCAGACTTACAGAACTCTCTAATTTTATAAGTAAAATATTAATCTTCCAGTCTTATTCATTTCATCCCATTACCCACCCCAGCACCTTAGGCCAAAAATTCGAAGATGATTCTTGAGTCTCCTCTTACTCACATCCCACTTTAATCATTTGGGTAGATTTGTTGGTGCTACTCCCAAAATATAGCTTAAATATATAGCCACCTCTTATCATTATCACTATCACTCAAGTTAGAAGCATTACCTCTACCTGACCTTCTCCAGTAGTCTCCTAAATGACCTTTCTGCTTTCACCCTTAGAGTTCATTTTTCATAGAGCAGCCAAGATTATTCACTCAGTACCAAAATCAGAATATCTAACTCTCCCTCCAGTTTAAAACTCTCTAATGGTTACCTATTAAATTAGACGCAATTCAAACTCCTTATCACAGCCTACAAATTCCTACATAACCTGTCCTATTCTTAACTTTCTAAGTTCATCTTCTGCCACTCTGTTAATAATCTATATTGACTTTCTTTCCATGCCTTGATCTGTATTGAAGGTCTTCCGTGCTGGCTATTACCTCTGCTCCTCAGGCACAGCATCCTTTCCATGACTGCCTTCTTTCTCACCATTCAGATCTCTGCTCAAATGTCACCCTCTCAGCGAGGCCTGACCACTATAAAGTGACTCTCCATCCCATTGCCCAGTTTTACTCTTTATATATAATAACCAGTGATGTGTGCTATACTTTCTCATTAGAATGCAACCCTTATTAATTTCTCTGAGGACAGGTATCACATAAGCTTTTAATATTTTCCATTACAGTGTGCCTGCACCTATAAGATATCCAATAAATACCCAGTAACGAACTTATAAGGAAGACTATCTGCAATCTGCAAACCTTAAAATTTTCTAAAACCAGATATAAACACAGAATAGTTGCACAAATGATGATAAAATGATGACTATTTAGTTTAAGTTCAGAACCATGCAATTCTTGAATGGGACAAGTTTTCTTAATCAAATACTAGTTTCTACTGCAACCACTTATCTTCGTTGAAATTACAACCACTTAGCAACTGATTCTAATGGAGTAAACTGAAGTCTTACTTAATGTTATAATGTCCCGTTTTCAATGTACATCTATCAGGAAGCTGAGCAAGTTTCTTCGAGAGCATTTTAAAATATTTTCTGCACTCTTGCACGCCTGTGCCTTGATCATAGTCAGTAGAAGCAGAAAGGGGCAGTCCATCTCTGACACGAATGACTGAAGCAGATAAAATCATAGACATTTCAATCAAGAGAGAAGACCTAAAACAAAACGAACAATTTGGGTTAGACAATAATTAAAGCCAACGTTGATAAACATAGTACAAAAGTATACAATCCACTAATAATCAAACACATAATAATTACAACAATGACATACTATGCTTTCCCTAACAAATTACTTTTCAAAAATAATGCTGCTTTCTGACATTCTTACAAATGTGCATAGAAGTAAATATTGGAGTAAACATCATTCTCAAAACAATATGGTGATATTCAAAAGGTTAAAAATATTTATGCCTTTTGACATTAGTAAATTTAAATTGCAACCCAATTCTGAAGAAAGTAATCAGAAACAGACAAAAATTTAAATAAAGACATTCTTTCACAGAAATAACTGAAAACCACCTAAACATCCAGGGGATGATTAAATAAATTATAACCAAAAGGCAGATCATGATGCAGCAACTCAACACTGTATTTGTAAAAAGTAATTTAATATTGGCAAAATTCATATGTTCGGGAGGAAAAACATCAAGACAGAATCTTTAAATAATATTTTCCATAAATACAAAGAAAAGGAAGGAGAGAGGGATAAATGGAGAAACTGATACTGAAAGGAAACATGCCAAAATAAGATTTATGCCTATTGCTAGGAACTAGCATAGTGGTTATTACAATTTTATAATTCCTTAAATTTTCATAATATCCCACAATAAGCATGTATTTTATAATCAGAACAACATTTTTATTTAAAATAAATCATAAAGTCAAAGGATATTGGCTTCAATATTGTTCATAATTTTTTGGTAGAAAATAAATTATAATGGCTGCATTTACTAGTTTATAATCATGCTTTACAAAAATAGATAAAAGAACTTCATGTTTATAGGCCTGGGTTTGGGGGAAAAAACAACAGATGCAGTTCAACTTTGACTTAAAAAAAAATACAGTGTTTCTCAGTTTATCTTGTGTAAGGATCATTAGAAGTTTACTTAGAAATGAAGATTTCTGGGCCTACCTCCAAAAATTCCCCATTGAGTGGGGGCTGAGAATATTTCATTTCTAACAAATCCCTCAGGTAATTGCAATGTTTATTGTCTAATGTTCACACTGAATCTAAAACACTGAATTAAAATATGCTAACAGTTTCAAATTAAATAACTTTTCTGCCAAACCACAGAGTGCACAATGTCACCAAATGCTTCTCCCTCACTAGCACTAAGGACAAAAACTGGAAATTTTGGTAACAATTTCACAGACTTTTTTCAATATATTGTATATCAGGGACTAAATTAACCCTTACCTACCAGTTTAGGTAGGTCAACATTATCTCATCCCAAAAAGGAAAAACTGAGTATGCACACACACACACGCACACACACACACACACACACACACACGTATATGTATGTGTATATCACAAAAAGTCACAAAAAAACAATTGATACCAAATTTAAATTAGATCTTAATTTTCATTGTTGTGTAAAGTTGAAATCTGACCATCCATTCATGATGGCAACTGAGATAACAAAAACTAACCCAAATAATAAATCTAATGTATTAAATTTATTCCCCACTTTTCCTCTTTGCATGACGAAATGAGAGAATAGCTAGGTATCAATGTGTCATTACTGTTCAACAGTTTTCTTCTCCATTCATTTAAAAGGAAAAAATCAGGAGGAATTAAATTAGCTTTTGTCATAATGGAATTTTCAAATTAAAATGCCAACATGACATATCCAAATCTTTTTTTCTATAAAACCAGTTCCTCTTAAAATAGTAGCAAAAGAAAGTTAGGATCGGGCCTCCCTGGTGGCGCAGCGGTTGAGCGCTGGGTTGCGAAGCTGCCCGCAGCCTCTGCAGCGCCGGTTCAATCCCTGGCTGCTCCCCGGCCTCCGGAGGAGGGTCCCACATGGCGCGCAGACCTCTCCTGCCGCCCGCTGCTCCCCTCAGCAGTGTACCTCGGTCCTTCTGCCTGCTCTGCTCCCAGCTCTGGCTCTGGTGAATTCTCTCACCCTCCTGCGCTTCTGACTGTACCCAGTGCTTGTATAAATAAATAAATAAAATCTTTAAGAAAAAAAAAGTTAGGATCCCTCAAGGAATAATAGCTGTACTACAAAGCCCTTTTTAAAACTGTTACCATGCTTTATTTATTAAAGCACAAGGGTAACATTTAGCATAAATGTAAGGAAAATGCTTACTTCATACCCTTCAGCATTTATTATGAAACTATAAAACTTTTGTCTTTCCAGAAGTTTACTGCAACACAATGACCTCTCTGGGAATTAATAGGAGGCAGGGTTATGACTGCAGCCAAACAGCTATATTCTTAGTATTTAAAAGCATTATTTTATATCTGCTCTTTCTAGGATCCTAACAGAAGTATAGGAACAATCTTTATTATAGGGTAGCAACTTTCCTGTAATCTTCAAAATTATTCTTTTCTCTTTAATGACCTGAAGGACAGAAAGATATGATTCATTCTTTCTAAAATATATGCTAAGTGGGCCTCCCTGGTGGCTCAGCGGTTGAGCGCTGGGTTGCGAAGCTGCCTGCGGCCTCTGCGACACCGGTTCAATCCCCGGCTGCTCCCCGGCCACCAGAGGAGGGTCCCACATGGTGTGCAGACCTCTCCTGCCGCCCGCTGCTCCCCTCAGCAGTGTACTTCGGTCCTTCTGCCTGCTCTGCTCCCCGCTCTGGCTCTGGTGAATTCTCTCACCCTCCCGCGCTTCTGACTGTACCCAGTGCATGTATAAACAAAACAAACAAACAAATAAATAAATAAATAAAACATGCCTCTATTAAAATAAATAAATAAATAAAATATATGCTAAGAATACCAATCTGTGAGTTCCATTCACTTAAATTTATTATGTTCTATGTCAAACATAATGGATTACATACATTTGGAATACATACTTCTCACCATCAAGAAGCATCAGTCCAGAATTAAAGAAATTCAAATGAAAAGAGCAAGCACAATGAAAGCTGTGTTGCTCACCGCATAACTAACTGGGAAACCATAATTAGACAAACTTGCATTTCAGATATTACTAATATACACCTTTCAGCTTCTAACTAAAAGCACATCATACCAGTGATACTCCCTGTTTCAAATTCTTATAAGGTTGTCAGAGAACTGTTTGAGATTTATCTAAGGAGATAAAATTAAATCCTCTTTTCAGAGTGATTTAATCTAGTTTGTGAACTAGTGGAAGAAACCCAGGTGACAGTTCAATAAACAACACTAGGCTTGACTAATTTATAGGCAGATTTCCATCACCTTAGGATAAGCAATCTCTCTTCAATCAACTCAATAAATATACCTCCACCCTTTTTTCATTCTACCTGGGATTCTTTTTTTTTTTTTTTTTTTTTTTTGGTAGGACCCTCGCTGGTGGCCGGGGAACGAACCGGCGCTGCAGAGGCTGCGGGCAGCCTTGCAGCCCAGCACTCAACCGCTGCGCCACCAGGGGAGGCCCTTACCTGGCATTCTTAATACAGTCCCTTAAATGTTATCTGTACTGTGCTAGTACAAAAGGTATCTTTCACCTCAATGCCAACTCAGGATTAAAGTACCTTAGAATGTAGGAAGTGGAGGAAGCAATGGAAACTGTGAAGAGGTTACAAAACTGCATGGAAAATTTTAGGAGAAGCAGTGGTTTTATCAAGGCCATAGGTATGCTTTTTAGACTACTGGTTCATTTTTCCTTTTCTTTAACATTGAAAAAACATGACATAAGACTTTAGTCAGCATCTCATAGGGAATCTGATTACTGGCCTATATATCCTTTCCCCAAAAACAACTGCTGGAGGAAAAAGCCTAAATAAAAATTTAGGCAGGTCTGGGTAAATATTTATGTACAGGCTGAGGAAAATAAACTCTTTAAATGACAAACAACTATAGCAATGATTTGCACCATTTAGACACAATATAATGAGAGGCTAACCTCCCTTCTTCAGAACTTTGTGGAATAATGACTGTGGGCACAAGGTACCAGGGAAGAAATATCTCAAAAAGCAAAGAAAATTGAATGTATAAGTAAATTTTAGATATACTTTCCATCAAGATGCTTTCACATTTTAAGATAAAATGCATTTTAATTATTTTCCAAATGCCAGTCTTATCCAAGTACCATTTTCAGAGTTCTTACCACATCTGCATTCTACCTGTCCTATTATTACTTAATATAGGTCTCTCGATTGATTTTTTTTTTTTACCTATCCTTACCAACAGTATGGTGAAATTAGTTTTGAGATATTATGTTTTTCTCCTAATTTATATTAAAATAAATTTCTTTTTGTTTCCTTCAAATGTGTATGCACAGGGCCTCCCCTGGTGGCGCAGCAGTTGAGCGCTGGGTTGCGAAGCTGCCCGCGGCCTCTGCAGCGCCGGTTCGATCCCCGGCTGCTCCCCGGCCAGGAGGAGGGTCCCACATGGTGCGCAGACCTCTCCTGCCGCCCGCTGCTCCCCTCAGCAGTGTGCTTCGGTCCTTCTGCCTGCTCTGCTCCCCGCTGTGGCTCTGGTGAGTTCTCTCACCCTCCCGCGCTTCTGACTGTACCCAGTGCTTGTATAAATAAATAAAAATAAATCTTTAAAAAAAAAAATGTGTATGCACAAAATTTTTTAATGCTCATCTGCTTATTCGGGTTATCTTGCATATCTGATAACAAAATTTGGGAGCCACTATCTTGGTACATTATTTTATTAAAATGCTAAGATCTGTGGGAATTGGGGATGGGAGTTATATGGGGAAGAAAACCATACTAATTATGAGACACAAGGTGGTGACAAAATTGAGTGAAAAAGGAAGGATTTTTCCACATCATGATTAGCAGTAAGGTACTCGGGAGACAGAATTTAAAGGGGAAAGAATAATAAGGGTAACCAGGATTTATTTCGTAGCCTTGCCTGTGCCCTTTACCTCATCAGCAGCCTTTACTACTCCTATTATAGGTGTTTGCACTGCACAGTATACATAAGACCTCAAGGTCCAAAGGAGATCATACCCATATCCAGGCACAGGCCCTTCAACATATGCACAAATGTGTCATTCCCCAATATTTGTGAAGAACCTAGCTTAAAAATAGTGAGGTTAAGTATAATCTCTTTTCACCGGTGAGGAACTGAGGCTTTCTCAATGTCACATTGCCAGTATGGCAGAATTGATACTGAAACCTAAATTTGTTACAACTCTAAGTCACTATAATACATTAGCCTCTTACAGCCAATGAGGGGTAAAAACCCAGCGATAAACCAAGTTACTCACTTTGAAATAATAATAAAATACTAGCGTACGTTTTCGTTAAGAGGCAGTTCAGTACAGTAGTTAACAGGATGGACTCTGGAACCAGTCTGCCTGAGCACCAATTCTGGCTCCACCTTGTATCAGCTGTGTAACCTTGAGCAAACTTTGCCTTTCTATACTCAATTTCCTCACCTGTAAATTGTTTCCACTAATAGTATCTATCTCAAAGGGCTATTTTAAAGATTCTAATAGTACGCATCTCATAGGAACAGGTAGACACAAACAATGCCTCACAGACTAAAAGTGCAACATTAAATGCTATTGAGTGCTCTCTATAGACTAGGCACTTTACACACATTCCCTCAATTAAATCTTACAATAACCTGTGAGGTAGGTATTTTCATTCCATTTTACCTTTGATGAAATTCAAGCTCAGAGGGGTTAAAAAATTTATTCAATCTTATTATTTTACTAACCTTGAGGTCACTAATTCAACCCTCTATTTGATCTATTTTGCTTACATAGATTTCTGCAGAGTTTTTTAAATTTTTACTTTAATTTTGGGGCTTACATTTTTGCTCTTCCATATGTGCATATGTTCCACTCACCCTTCAATCAAATTTTTTCAAGCCGGCCAGCGACAGAGTAGGAATTTAAGCTCTCGGCTACCCTGTGAAACATTACCTCTCAAAATAACGAAGGTTCTTACTTAACTATATGGAAAGGAATGTCACAGGAACCAAGAAGTCTGAGTGTCGTTCATACACCAATATAAAATTCACTCAGATTTTAGAAAATGAATCATACACCAGAAAAGCATTAAACTGACGTCACAGTTCTCAATATAGGAAATGCCTAGATAACAGATTCTTAAACTGAACTAAAAGCTTCATACACCAGAAAATATAGGTATCGCGTTAAATACTGCCTAATTCCTTATTATCTCAGCACTTGAGCAAATGCCTGTAAGGGGACTGTGATTCAGAGTTTTTAAAAGTGGCTAATCCACCAGTGTGAAACACTATAACTCAGGGTTTTGGCTTGGCTGAATACGCACAGGAGGGGCTGGTTTTCAAGCTCTCCAACTGCTGCCCATGAAACTAAACAGCAAGAGAAAAGTCGAAAGCTGGCTTCATTGGCAAAAAGATTCAAATCGTCTGGGGCTCGGCCTCCCACTTTGGAGCCCTCTTCCACCTGTCGTGCCAATCGCTCGGGTCCCTGAATGCCATAACGATCCCAAAGTGCCACTAACTGGGCCTCGTGAGGGTTCCAAGTCTACGCAGGCAAATCTCAATGGTCATTCAATTCCCACAAAGCACAGAGTAAGTCTCTAGTTCCAATCCCACACTGCTACAAGAAATAGGAAAGGCCACCTCAAGTTTTCAGGACCACCGAAGCAGCCCAGGTGGATCTCGGTGTTACTGACACCTGGGCGCCAAGAAATGCCCACTAACTCCGGCAGCCCACAGCCACCGTCGAGCTTCTTGCTCTGGGTGTTCAGCAGTCAAGGCAGGGTAGCAGACGGGGCAACCGCCGCCCGCGCGGCCCCACGGACCCCCTCAAGTGGGAAGGGAAAAGGTCCCCTCAAACCCGCCCCATCAGAGCTCCGCGGCTCCCCCCCCCCCACCGCACAGGCTTGGTTCCCGCCGACTAGGAGTCTGTAGTAATGATGGCGAGGGCCGAGGCCGTGGCCGGGGGTGAGGAGAGCCAAGGGAGCGGCGGGGCAGGGCTCCAGAGACCCCACGAAGGGAGGAATGAGGATTGAGACGGGCCGAGAAGTACCTGTCGAGTCGTGACTCGCCGCTCCGAGTGACGCGGCCGCGCAAGGCATTGTGGGGCCAGGGAATGCTCTTTCCGCGGAACTGCCCCACGTCCAACGTGGCTGGCGCACAGCTGAGTCAAGCCCCGCCCAGTTCCCCTCGGCTCGCCCAGGCCAATCAGGTTCCGGGGAAACACGCAGACCCGCCCCTTCCCAGGACCTGAGTTAGTCCCGCCCCCTTCAGGATAGATTGTAGGTTCTCGCGCACCTGCGCCGAGCGATTGGAAAATATCTGGTGACAGCCATGCTGTCGCTCAGAAATAAGGCTCCTTTTTCCCTCCTGCCGCTTGTATCTGGAGGCAGTTTGTCTCTCACAAGCTTCCCTACAGCAAACATATTCAGGGGAGGGAAGCGAGGAAGCTTCTGTGAGTGAGCAGGTGAAGGACCTGTCCCATCTACCTCCACACATAAGGTAACTTTGCCCCAGAAGTGGTAGATGGTGGCCCTGTGGCCCCTTCCAGCCTTGGCATTGCTTGCAAAGTATTGTTAAACACTCGCTGACTGTCTTCGATGTGCCAAACACCGTGTTAGGCATTGGGTTATAGGAGTGAACATAACAATAGGTGGAATCCAAGGTGTAATAGAAGGAAGAAATGTTAAAGCATATATCATTACAAATCGTGATCATACTATGAAGGAAAATTAGTGTTTGGGATTATGGATTAATTCTGAGACTCTCAGGGATGAATACTTTGAAGAAGTGTCATTTAGGCTCCAGTCACATGAAAAAGCCTTAATGATTGTTCCAGGCATGAAAAAACTTGGCGTGTTCTAGGAACTGAAAGGGTCTCGGTATGATGGAGTGTAAGCTTGGATTGAGATGAAGCAGGGGCCATTCCCTGCAGGCTCTTATTAGTTGAATTATAGATTTTAGACTGTATTTTGGAATGCATCCTAAGGTCAGTGGGCAGTGGTAGAGAGCAGTAAGTAAGAAGTGATTTACATATGTAAGACTCACTCAGACTATTTGGAGGGAATAGTTTGGAAATGGAAGGCCAGTTTTACAGCACTTCCATTAGTTAAGGCCAGAGATAATGGTGACTTGAACTAGGGTAATGGCCTTAGAGACAGATCATTTCAAGACATAAAATTGGAAGGTGGACTCAAAGGAACTTAATATCAGATTTATTTGCCAGGAAGGGTAAAGAAAAGAGGAGCATTAAAGATGACTCCTTAAGTAACTAGATAGATTAATAAACCATTTACTGAATCAGGGAATATGGAAGGAAGAGAAAATGTTTTTTGATATGTTAAATTTAAGATATTTAAAGATTATGTCAAACAAATATGGATACATAAGTCTGAAGTTTAGAAAAAGTTCTGGACTAATTACATAAATTTGGAGATGATTGTAGTTAACCTAGCAATTTCATTCATAGATACATATATATATATATATATATATATCTGCAACAGAAATGTAATCATATGTTTACCAAAAGACATAAAGAATGTTCAGAGAATGAATAAATTTTAGGATATTCACAAAGTGGAGTAGTATGTAAGAAAGAGAATGAATGATCTACAAATGCATACAAAACATGGGTGAATGATAAAACAGTAAAAGAAGATAGACACAAAATTGAGTCCATTTATATATTGTTCAAAAACAGACAAAATAATATATGCTAATAGAAACCAGGATATCAGTTACCCTTAGATAGCATTAACATTTAGAAGAGGGTACTAGGGAGCTGGAGTTCTAATAATATTCTTCTTTCAAAAAAAATTATTGAGGTAATATTGGTTTATAATATAATATAGGTTTCAGGTATACAGGTATACAGCATTATAAATCACTGTATGTACTATATTATGTTCACCCCTAGTAGTCTAGTTTCCATCCTTCACATATGATTGACCACTGTTGACACATTTACCCACCTCCACTCCCCCTTCCCTTTTGGTAACCACTATTTGTCTTTCTAGAAGTTTGTTTGTTCATTAGTTTTGTTTCTTTATCTTCCACACACAAGTACAATTATTCAGTGTTGTCTTTCTCCACCTGATTTATTTTACTTAGGATAATACCCTCTAGATTAGTTCATATTGTTGCAAATGGCATCTCCTATTATTTATATAGCTGAATAGTATTCCATAGTGTGTGTATACCACATCTTTATCCAATAATCCATCGATGGGTATTTAGGTTATTTCCAACTGTTGGTTCTTGTGAACTGTAATGAATATGGGGTGCATATATCCTTTTGAATTAGTGTTTCTCTATTCTTTGGGTAAATGCCCAAAGAAGAGGTATGACTGGATCATATGGAATTTCTATTTTTAATTTCTTGAGTAATCTCCATACTATTTTTCATAATGCCTGTACCAGTATACTTTGCCATCAACAGTGTGAGGGCTCCTTTACCTCCTTATCCTCTCCAATACTTGTTTTTTGCTTTTTGGTTAATAGCCATTCTCTCAGGTGTAAAGTGATAACTCATTGTTTTGACTTGCACTTCCCTAAGAGATGATGAACATTTTTTTCATGTGCACACTGACCATATATTTATGTCCTCTTTGGAGAAGTGTCTATTCAGGTACTCTATTTTTAATTGGATTGTTTGTTTGTTTTTGTTGTTGAGTTGTATGAGTTATTTATAAATTGTGGATCTTAGCCCCTTGTCAGATTCATGATATGAAATTATCTGCTCCCTTCAGTAGAATGCCTTTTTGTTTTAAATAGAGTCTGGAAACATTCACATTCTGGCCAATAGAGCAATCTTATTAAACACTTGGGCAATTGGTAGAGAGACCTCAGAAAGCTCAACCTTTAGGTAAAGCTAAATTAACCAAAAAGTAAAGGTGATTCTGAACCTACTCAAACAAGCTGAAAAGGGTGCTCTGCAAGTAAATTAACTACTTGTTTGAAAGAAGTAGATTTTAAAGAAAGGCAATAAAATCCAGGCACTAAAATATGTAACCCCATATTTTTTCACTATCCAGTTAGATATTACTATGAAGAATGTAGAAAATATGAACCACAGCAGGAGAAAAATCAGTTAATAAAAACAGACCCATTGGGCCTCCCTGGTGGCACAGGGGTTAAAGACTCAGTGCTATCAAGCTATCACTAGCCACTGCTGCATGAGGTCAATCCCCTGCCGGGGAGATGGCCCACATGGTGCAGCAGACCTCTCCTGTCTCACCCACTGCTCCCCTCAGCAGTGTATTTCAGTAGATCTGCCTGTTCTGCTCCCCACTCTGTCTCTGGTGAATCCTCTTACACCCCACACCTCTGCCTACACCCCTTTCTTGTATGCATAAATAAAAATAAATCTTTAAAAAAATAAAATGAAAAATAAAACCAGACCCATAAATGACAAAGATGATGAAATTAACATGTAAGCACTTTAAAGCAGCTATTATAAATACAGTAGAAAACATAAAAGAAACAAATATGAGCGATATGGAAACAATAAAAAAACTATTTTTAAAAACCATATTGATTTTCTAGAGTAGAAAATAGTGTCTGAAGTGAAAATTTCATTGGATGGACTTTAAAACACTTTAGATACTGCAAAGCAGAGTTTCCATGAATGAGGAAATAGTGCAAAAGAAGTATCTACATCAAAGCATGGAGAGAAAAAAATTGTTGAAAAGAATGTTGTTGATCTGTGGGGCAATATCAAATTATCTGATTCATGTATTGTTAGAGACCTAGAGAGAAGTGAGGAGATAAAATATGTATATATTTGAAGAAATAATGGCCAGTTTTTCTCTAAAATTAATGAAAAGCATAAACCACAGGTACAACAAAGTGAACAAATTCTAAAAAGGATAAATACAAAGAAAGGCGCACCAGGGCACATTATACTCAAACTGCTTTAAACCAATAATTAAAAGTAAGTATTAGAAGCAACCAGAAAAAAAAGTCCACTTTTTATGTAGAGAGGAAAGACAAAGAATACCACAAACTTCACATCAAAAATAATACAATCCAAAAGATAAAGGAATAAAATCTTTGCAGTCCTAAAAGAAAAAGCTCTACTAATTTAGAATTTATATCCAGTAAAAATCTTTCATAAAATAAAGGTGAAATAAAGGCATTTTCTGCCAAAAGATAAGAGATTATTCTGCTAGCATACCTGAATTATAAAAAATGCTGAGAGTGCTTCAAAATTGAAAATTTGAATTTGCACAAAAGGAGCACCATAAATGATGACTGTGTAATTTATATATAAAGATATTTCTTCTTTTAAAATTTTCTCTAACGGGCATCCCTGGTGGTGCAAGGGGTTAAGACACAGCACTATGAAGCCATCCACAGCTACTTCAGATGAGTTTTGTCCCCTGACAGGGAGGTGACCTACATGGCACAGCAGACCTCTCCTGACTTGCCTGCTGCTCCCCTCAGCAGTGTATTTCAGTCAATCTGCCTGTTCCATTCCCCACTCTGTCTCTGGTGAATCCTCTCACCCCCACACCTCTGGCCTATATCCCAGTTCTTGTATGCATAAATAAAATAAATCTTTAAAAAAATAAAGAGTAATATTTCATTATGATACAGGAATTAATTCACAAAAAGCCATAATATAAACAGATATGCATATAGTAATAGAGTTTCAAAGTCCACAACTATAGTTCGAGATTTCAACACTTTTCATTAAGAACGTGATAAACAGAAAATCAATACGGCTATAGAAGACATGAATTAACAACCAGCTTGATGCAACTGACATTTATAGAACATCCTGCAAACAATAGCAGAATACATGCTGTTTTTAAGTGCATATTCAATATTCACCAAGATAGAGCAAAATCTGAGCCATAAAAATAACTCTTTAAAAATATTGCCAAGCAAAAGAAATTAGACACTTAAAAGTACATTCTGTATTTTCCACTTTAATGAAGTTCTAAACAAGTAAATTTAATCTGCAGTGAAAAGAAAGTCATAAAATTTGTTACTTCTAGTGGTTAGGTTGATTAGAAAGAGGTATGAGGAACTTTTTGGGGTACTGATAATATTTTTTATTTTTATTGGGATTTGGGTTGCACAAGTGTGTGCATTTTTCAGAACTCTTTAAGTGGTGTATTTAATATTTTTACTTTTTACTGTGTGCAAATTTTACCTCAAAAGGAAAAAAGGCAATGAAGTCTAATTAGCAAATCTGAAACTACTTTCTGTGTTTTCTAGACATGAGTGAATGAGTGAATACATTGAAAAAAGTGGAAAGCAGTCTTTTTGTATAAAAGAATGAAGTTAAAAATAAGGGAGTTGCTTTAAAATAAGGGAGTTATCTAAAAATAGGGGAGTAAAATGCAATTTCCATCAAAAGGATCCAGCAGTCTTTGAGGAAAAAGTTGGTCTCTGACCTGGGGCACAGAAAGAGCAATGTGAATCTGGACCATCTTGTGTTAGAAAGCAAATAATTGCCAAAGAATGATAGGGCTCTATGAAAAGGACATAAGAGCCAACTTGAAGGAATTCCCACTGATGTGATCTGGAATTTCATCAAAGTAAACAATGAAAAATAATGAGTTAAATGAATAATTCATGAGTTCACACTGATATTAAATTAAAAAATAAGTAAGTAAACAAATAGGGAATGCCTTTCTTTATAGTGGGACATCAAGTATTAAATAGAAAGGGAATAATGGAATTAGAAAAATGTTAATAGATGTCAGTGCCAAAATAAGGAGACAAAGTTTAATGAGGTACAGGATATTTGTTTACTTTCAAAAATATCTCCCTAAATTGACTATTAAACAACAGAATATCAGGAAATTTTACGGTGGAGAAGACTGTCAGAAAATACCACATAACGAAGGTTAGTGTCACTAATTTTGGAACAAACTGACTTTATGTGCATCCTGACATGACTCACTAGAAAGGAGGCTGTAACAGATTGAGTTCTCTGGAGGCAGACACTAAGAGTTTGGAGTACAAGATAGGATTAACATCTATGAAGGGAAATGGAGAGGACGTGGAATCGAGAAGAACTTGTACTGCAATGGAGACCTGACAACACCTCCCCTAATCAAGTGGGGAGCTCTGGCTGAGTGTTGATTTCAGAATTTCTTATGTAGGCCAAAATGACCTAGTTTTTACAGGCCTACCTCATTCAGTGACCAGATGCAGGCTGCCTGGGAAGGGAGAGTGAGACCTTGGACAAGGCAGTACTCCACAGCTCATGTAGATCTTTGAAGGATCAACACCCCTTAAACCTGGGCATCAATTCCTTTATTGAAGTGATGGGGTGGGGGGGTATCTCTAGGAAGTTTAGTTCCATGTCCACCACGGCTATTGCCTTGTGTTGTTTGAGTCCACTTCTCCAGGAATCTGGTGTGCCTCTGCCTGAGGGGAAAATTTAGAGAAGGGAAGGCAATGAGACAAGCTACTGGTGGTGCTGTTGGTCTTAAGGCTACATTGTTACTTATCACCTTGCCTCCTTCACTCATCCATCCCTCATCCACTCTAGATGCACTCATACTCAATTTCCAACTCTGTTTATCTCAGTGGCTTAAAGTGAAGACCCAGACTCTCAGCCCCTGGTCATCATGCTCTCCTTTGGCCATGATTACTATTCCTGATTTTTTACAGTGACAGTTGGGTGAGGGAATACAATGAGGGTACTGAGTAGGTCACCTGGGCTCCATATATGCTCTTCCTGCTCTCATCATGTCAAAGCAGCCATAACCCCTGCCAAGACAATGACCTTCTTGCCTGGTCCCTGGACACAGGAGCCCAGAGTGCTCAGGCAGCAGCCATAGCCATAATCCAATGAAACTCTTCTATCAAAGGTATGCCATTTTTAGAGACCAAGAACTGAAACCCCTTAGAGTCTAGAGCTTTGGAAACAGCAAATACAAAGTTTCTCATGGGTCACTACTAAAAGTAACAATAAGAGAATGCCACTCTGCTTCCACCACTTAGTACCATGTATTGTTCCCATTGGAGATATAAAGGATTGTGGGTTTTATGGTGTAAGTGCCCTCCATCATTCTTAAGACAATTGTTATGTTGAGTTATGAAATAGCAAATAATATTAAGAAATTATTAGTGATTGCTGATTTTATTAGCTGTGATAGTTTTTGACCATGGACAGAATGTCCTTTCATAAATTACAAACTGAAGGAAAAATTTAAGTTTTTTTCAATTACACTAACAATCAAATATTTTTACTTATTTAAATTCAAAATTAAACCACTGGTCTAAGTAAACTGGTCAAAGCTTCCTTCACTCTGATCCTCTTCTGGTAAGAGAACAGATTAATTCAGCATTTTCAGGAGTCAATTTGGCAATAAGTATTAAGTCTTTATTATTCTTGCCAATATTACACTCCTCCTTCTTTTTCTAGAAATGTATATTGAACAAATAACCAGAGATGTAATGGAATATAGGTATTTCTATGTACACATTCTTTATAAGAACAAAATTTAGAAATTATGAAATTATTTAATGTTAAATCACCCATGGTATATCCATAATATAGTATGTTCTACAACTACTAATATTCTGTCAGAAAATGAATAGTAAAATGGGGAATTGCTCATAATAGAATGTCAAGTGAAAATTCAGTATATAACACTAAGTATAATTCTACTTTTTTAGAATTTATAGAAAAAAGACTGGAAAATAATGTCACAAATTATACACATGGCTTTTTTCTAGAGTGAGATTAGTATTTGTCTTTGTTTTCTTTGCTAGACCTTCTGAATTTTGCAAATTTTCTTCAATAAATAGATACTCTTTTATAATTAGAGGGGAAAGTTGCTAATATAAAAATTCTTCCTTAAATTTAGAGAAAAATCCAAATGAGGAGCTTGGCCTGTCACTGTGTGGAGGACAGGGGAAGAGGTAGTTGTAAACCCATGGCTATATAAAATTGCATGCTATTTTAACTAAAAAAAAGAAACTACCTGTTTAAAAATTTTAAAGTAGAAGTATAAGGTTAAAAAAAGCCATCTTTTCACTTTTTTACAATTCCTCTTATTTATACAAGCACTGGGTACAGTCAGAGGTGCAGAAGGGTGAGAGAATTCGCCAGAGCCAGAGGGGAGAGTAGAGCAGGCAGAGTGATGAGGTACACTGCTGAGGGGAGCAGCGGGTGGCAGGAGAGGTCTGCGCGCCATGTGGGACCCTCGCCAGCGGCGGCGGGGGATCGAACTGGCACTGCAGAGCCTGAAGGCAGCTTTGCAACCCAGTGCTCAACTGCCGTGCCACTGGGGAGGCCCCCTCTTACTATTTTATACGGTATCTTCCACACCAAGTTTTTTCAGATAATGCCATCATATTCAACATACTGTTCTACAACCTGTTTTTGTGACTTAATATTTCATGGACAGTTTCATTTCTTACCCCATCTATCAGTATGTGTGGATTTACTTCTTTCTCTTTGACAGTGGCAGATGGAAACATGGATGCACTATAAGATATTGAATCACTTTCTACCAATGGATGCTTAGACTCCTTTCTCATGTCATTGCAAGCTTTGCTATTGCAAGCACGGTCACAGGTGCTTCTTTGCCTACTTTGTGCATTTAGGTAGAACAGATTCCTCAAAGTGGAATTTCTTGGTCAAAGGGTATACACGTTTAAAATTTTTAGATCTACTACCAGATTGCTCTCAAAAATCCTAAAGTAACATGCTCTCTCACCAATAATGTGTGCTTACCCTACACCTTCACCAAAACTGGACTTGTATGATATCTTTTCATTTTTTTTCCAGTTGAAAAGTGGGAAGGGGGAGGAGTTACTGTCTTGTTCGGCTTGCCAATTTTTTATTCCTAGTGAGGATGGTAATTTTTTAATGTGTTTCTCAGACACATGTATTTCAACTTTTATAAATTGCCCACTCAGTTTTCTCTTTGCCTAAATGATGTAAGAGCACTAATAATTTGATGAAATAATAGATTGAAAGTGACTTTTTCCAATATTACAGGCTCTGTTAGCCAAGGATAACATGTTTTAGGCTAAACAAGGGTTCTAATTTCCCAGACTTGTGTTTTGAATGTTGGTCTGTTTGGATTCAAAAGTCCAAAAATCTTTTGACAGTCTCCCTTTAAAAAAAAATAGACTCTCATGCCACACTTTGCTGATAGTTATATTATCATAATCTTCCAGGTGGAGAATCAGAGCACGAAGGGTTGAATTTAGTTAGAGCCACAAAATGGTTCAGTGCCAGACATGCATCTCAAATCCATTGGTCCATCTTATTTTTCAATTATGTGCCCCACACTTTCCTCCTCTATTTCACTCCCCACCAGTCTCATTTATTGGAATAAAGAGCCAGTTAGTATTCATAGGTTTTATTCAAACACATAAATATGTGAGTTCATGAAAGAATTAAATGATTGCACATAAGCTATAAATTATTTCTTGTTCCTGTTTACAAATAATGTTTTAATTACAGTACACTACTTGGCTAGGGGGGAAATTACTTAGAAATAATATTCCCTCCAATCAAAATTCAGTTAGAAGTGTTTTTTAGTACAGTTGTGCTTGCACACAGAGTAAACTCAATGTGACATTGCTGCTGTGGTTTAAGAAAAAAAAAATAAGTCAAGCTTCAAGGAAAGGACTTTAAACTTTTATTATACAAGAGGGTATTAGGTGGGGAAAGTTCTCCAAATCCAAAATACAGTTTCCCTAACTGCTATAAATAGACCCATCATTTCTTCACCGTCTCCATATAGCAGTGACCTTGTTGGATAGAAGGAGTGGGGAGAAAGGCCTAGTTCTTAAAAATGTACGTAATAGTAATGCCTCTTCTTTAACCATTTTCTGGGAATTTGAAAGTGTTATTAACACTGGTAATAGTAATTAAAAATAACAACTAGCTTTTATGTATTATGTGCTAAGTACTATGCATGCATAATGTTTTTCCAGAAACTTTGTGCCCTAAATATTACTATTATTTTGTAGGGCTAACCCTCAGAAAACCTGGCCAAGGTCCCACAGTTAGTGAATGTAAGAGCCAGGATTTAAATACAGGCCTCAGACTACATGTGGTTCTTTTCACTATAGTGCTTTACTGCCACTCCCAAGTTGTGGTTCTGCAGCACGAAGGCAAACTGGCCATTTTAGTCTTATCCTCTCCAGGCATTCACATGTCTTAGGGATCCAGTCATGTCTAGGTTTGCCAACCATTTTGCAAGTACAGAAAGCCAGAGTTAAATATCTACACACAGGCATACACACATGCACACACATGTGCACGCATGGATTCTGTATCCCTGGAGAACCCTAACTAATATACAGGCAGTGATGGATAACTACTAGTAGTTTGTCTTTTTAGTCTGTATGAGTTAGGGCAATTGCTTCTAATGTCTCAAGCTCAGAGAAAACAGCACGCAAAACCACAAAATAGGATCTATTACAAAATACCCCTTCTCTTGTCTATTAAATCTCATTAGATTCCATTTTCAAGAGTGACTTTCCTGACCTTATCTTCATATTCCAGCTTAATTCAGTGTTTCAAATAGTGGGAATATATAAATCCACCAGGATATTACTTGTCATGCTTTAACACCAGCAATAATAAGTACTGATTTTGGACCTATATTATTTAGCACAACCACAAATCTCTATAACCTCTATCCTCACACTAATGTCACTGATACCTGCAAGTGCCAAAGAAGATATGCTAATTTGAAAACTTTTATTGGCTGTAATTTGTTTGAAGATGGTGAACTGAATAACAAATCAAGCTAAAGGAGTCTTCATACTCTTCATTAGTATACAAAACTGTTGGAAAATGTGTGGGGAGGGTGAGCCAAAGATGAAGCCTCAGATCATTCAGTCAATTATACATATTCTATTTTGAAACACTTCCCTCAGTTTCAGGCAACCAATAGGTTTTTTTGGAGTGAAGAGTGGATGGACATTATTCATTAAAATTGTACTATGAGTTTTGTGCCAAAGGACACTGATATTATTTTGATGGCAGAATGGCCATATTTTAATAAAATAAAGTTGGTATTGATAATAAAATTGTATCTACTCCTATGTGTTTCAAAATAAAAATGAATATTTATAAATAATCCGTGGGCTGAAGGAAAAATTTTAACAGAAATTGTGACCTTTAAATTTGTAGAACAATGAAAACACTCCCATATGAAAACTTGAGTAATAGAACTAGGACAAATAAATATATCTTATGACTGCTTGCATTAGGAACCAAGAAAAATCATAAATTAATGAGCCAAGTATTCAAAAAATTAGAAAAAGAATAATTGAATGAACTCCAAAAGTAGAAGAAAAAATGAAGATAAATCCAGAAATTACTAAAAATAGAAAACAAACAATAAAATGATTAATGAAACCAGATTATTTGAAAGGCTATTTTAAAAAGACAAATCTCCTGCAGTCCTGATCAAAGAAGAAAACAGAATGGGAGAAAGCACATATGAATAATATTAATATGAAAAGGATAGATATTTCAAAACATATTGGAGGATAGTATAAATGAATATCAATAATTCTGAACGCATAGTTTGTGTCTGTCTTTTCCCAAAAGAAAGTTCTTGAAATGAGGCCCTCCTCAGTGGCGCAGCAGTTGAGCGCTGGGCTGCAAAACTGCCTGTAGCCTCTGCAGTGCCGGTTCAATCCCCAGCCACAGGCAAGGGTCAAACATGGCTCGCAGACCATGACCGCTGCTCCCCTCAGCAGTGTGCTTGTCAGTCTGCCTGTTATGCTTCCCGCTCTGGCTCTGGTGAATTCTCTCACCCTCCCGCACTTCTGACTGTACCCAGTGCTTGTATAAATAAGTAAATAAATATTTTTTTAAAAAAAGTAATTGAAATGAAACTTACAGGTGCTTTTAGCAAACTAGTGAGTTTAATTTTCAAGTCTTTTAATTTTGACTAAAAAGCCAATTTCTGTGCATCTTTAAATATTTACTCCTTTTCTGACTTTCCCAATTTTAACTTCTTATTTCATGTTTTTTGGTGCTATTTTAATGCTTAAAGTTCATTTTAAAAATTTTCCTTGAAAATCCTAATTATGGGCCTCCCCAGTGGCGCAGTGGTTGAGCACTGGGTTGCGAAGCTGCCCGCAGCCTCTGCAGTGCCGGTTCGATCCCCAGCTGCTCCCCGGCAAACGGAGGAGGGTCCCACATGGCGCGCAGACCTCTCCTGCTGCCCGCTGCTCCCCTCAGCAGTGTACTTTGGTCCTTCTGCCTGCTGTGCTCCCCGCTCTGGCTCTGGTGAATTCTCTCACCCTCCCTTGCTTCTGACTGTACCCAGTGCTTGTATGTATATGTATCAATCAATCAATCAATCAATCAATCTTAAAAAAAAAAGAAAATCCTAATTATTGGGCGATTATTCATTTGCATATCTGTAATTACAATGCTGGAGAAATCTCTTGTCAGTCCATTATTGTAGCACACAGAAGAGTTGCTAATGGTCTTTAGGAAGGTAGAGTGCAAGCCTGGGTGCCAGAGTTAGAGAGGGCACAGTCCAAGGATCTGTGCATGCCAAGGAGGACCAGAAGGAACATCACCTTCCGCACTGAGCCTCATGGCAGCTTCTTCCTGTGAATGGCTCCTTTCCTCAGGGGGTTTGCCCAGCTGGCTGCAAGAGACAGAAGAGCGAGATGCACCAGAAAGAGGATAAGCAAGGAAGGCCAGTCAGGTCTGCAAAAGAAGGTACAGCAGAGCGCCCTTCCTCTCACTTATCAGCATCATGTGTACCGAGATGCTCAAGAATGTTTGCATCAGTGTTGTTGATCACAGCAAAAGTAAACTTCAGTCACGCCATAAGTCACATGGCATCGGAATGTCAATGAATTGGAACCGTGTATATTAACAAGGGACAAAATCTCCAGAAATAGCAACTTGTGTGTGTGAGAGAGAGAGAGAGAAAAAGAGAGAGAGAGAGAGAGAGAAATGGATAAAGGGAGTCAAAAGGTACACACAACAGGGCCTCCCCTGGTGGCGCAGGTGGTTGAGCCCAGCACTGTGAAGCTGTCCGCAGCCTCTGCAGCACCGGTTCGATCCCGGCTGGCCAGTGAGGGTCCCACATGGCACAGCAGACCTCTCCTGTCACGCCCACTACTCCCCATAGCAGTGTATTTTGTCAGTCAGTCTGTTCTGTTTCCTGCTCTGTCTCTGGTGAATCCTCTCACTCTCCCGCGCATCTGGCCTGTATCCTGGTTCTTGTATAAATAAATAAATATATCTTTTAAAAAAAAAGGTACACACAACTATAAAATAAATAAGCCATGGGTATATAATGTACAGAATAGTGACTCAAGTAATAAAACTGTGCTGCACATTTGAAAGTTGCTAAGAGAATAAATCTTAAAAGTTCTCATTAAAAGGAAAAAGGTAACTGTGAATGGTGCAGATGTTAACTAGACTTTTCACATGTATACAAAATATAGACATTTCACATTATATACAAATATCAATCATTATGTTAAACATCTGAAGCCAATGTTATCTGTCAATTATACCTCAATAAAAAAGAAGAAAAATGACAATATTTTAAAAAGTAAGTTACAAAAAGAATGTAAAAATACGTTATATATACTTTCGTAGAGTTATGTAGTTATGTATATGTTATGTAGAGTTTAATATCTGCAAATCAGTATTATCATTTTGGATGCATATACAAATAGTCAAAATGTACAGACTTATGGGAATAATAGACATGAAATTCAGGATATTGTTCTTGGGATGGAAAAATAAAGGAGACTGGATTCAGGGAGATGCATTCAAGTGCATTTGAAAGAACTTCAGCTGGAGAGTGGACACAGTGATGTTCTTTATGTTATTTTAATATCTTTTCATATATCTGAAATAAATTATTTTTAAAGAAGAAATTTGGAGACTTGTAGTTATTCTCTCTACTTTTCTGGATTTTGAAGTTTTTTGACATTAATAAAATAGCATGGTTTAATATAAACTCTATATGCATAATTTCCCCCTTTTTGTCACCTGTATTTTACTACTCAAATGAATTGAAGGGAATATGGAATGAGGAAGTGATATTATTTAAAAGTGTGAACCAAGGCTTCCTCTGCTGAGAACCAGAACTTGAAATAAATTAGATTTGGTTCAGTCTGGGGTATTAATTGGATTTAATTATTTATGAGCTAAATGTCATAAGAGTCCATGATCCTTAAAAGAACTAATCACATTTCAAAGGGCATTGAAAACCATATAAATGCAATAAAGTTGCATAGTTTAATCATTAGCACATTACCTGAAAGTCTGGGGAAGAAGTCGTCTATTTAACATTCTAGAAACCGACTTAGAATTTTGCATCAAATTTTGTGCAATGTCATTTAATGCTCATGGAGAAGAAACAAGATTTTACACACACACACACACACACACACAGAGGCAATAATAATTTGCTATGAATCAAGAAGTAAGATAGCTCAGCTCTCAGCACTTAAGATTAAAAAGAGAGACAAAAACCAAAATCTGGGCCTCCCTGGTGGCGCAAAGGGTTAAGATGCAACCTGTGAAACTGTTCCCAGCCTCTGCAGCACGAGTTTTATCCCCTGCCAGGGAGCTACCCACATGGCACAGCGGACCTCTCCTGACTCTTCCGCTGCTCCCTTCAGCAGTGTATTTCGGTCAGTCCACCTGTTTTGTTCCCCACTCTGTCTCTGGTGAATCCTCTCACCTCCCACACTTCTGGCCCGTACCCCAGTTCTTGTATGCATAAATAAATCTTAAAAAAAAAAAACAGGGACTCCCTGGTGGCACAAGGGGTTAAGCACTGCACTATGAAGCAATCCGCAGCCTCTGCAGCATGAGTTCGATCCCCAGGCAGCCAGGGAACAACCCACATGGTGCAGCAGACCTCTCCTGGCTCGCCTGCTGCTCCCTTCAGCAGTGTATTTCAGTCAGTCTTCCTGATCTGTTCCCCGCTCTGTCTCTAATTAATCCTCTCACCCCCACAATCTCTGTACCCTACCTCTTATATGCATAAATAAATAAATCTTAAAAAAAAAACCAAAATCTGGTCTCTTGACCCTAAGATTACAAATTAGAGTGGGAAAAAGATTTTAAGGATCTTATAAATGTGATAGCTTGTAAATTGCTAAGAACTTTTGGATTCTTGGCACACAAAAAAAACCACAACAACAATATGATTCCCTCTCACTTCATGAATTTGTTTACCCTAGCACATTAATAATTTGGTTACAAAACAATTTTTCCAAAAGGGGAAAAATACTGTGATAATGTGCTCAGTGAAAGGTATTTCATAGAGTGTACTATTTTTCATGGGAACATCTTTTGAAATGTTGCTTTTGGCCACAAGTGAAAACGAAAGCATGCTAGTTGCAGAGAGAAGGCATGGGGAGATGAGCTGTGGTGAAGGATGTCACATTCCTGATGTGGTAGACAGGAGCCCTCTTTCATGTTAGAGTGAAAAAAAATGAAAAGCTAATATATCCAAATAATGCTATTTAACACATAAGGATGCAGACTACATGAACACCTAATCTTAGTTTCATCACTAAAAACAATATATAGTAATCACAGTTATTGTGATGTGACACCAATCCTCTTACAGGAGGTTTTGAGGATTTCTGTGTTGAAATACAGTTTGCTTTTGACAGAATAGGCTTAACACAATATTAAGATTTATTCATCAGTCATATCACAGTCCACTGTCTTGGGCTGTTCCCTCACTGAGTCCTCTCCAAAGGGAGACTCACGGATCTTGGTTCCTTCATCTAGATCACAAGGCATCTAAGGAAGAGAGGAATGGAGGATCATACAGGATGTTTTAAAAAACAACCCAAAGGTGGTTTACACCCTGGTGGCACCCTATCCACATTTCACTGGATAGAAATGGATTGGACCCTGCAACATAACTGCCAGGGAGACTTGCCTGAGTGTCCAAGAAGAGCAGGCTGATATGGGGACAAAATGTGCTGCCTTGGCTAGACAATTGGGATCGTGAAAATTATTGAATAAATAAAAAATTGCTAGCTTTTGAAGCTTGCGTCTATAGACAATATCTGACCATTCACGGACCCAGAATGCAACCCATTAAAACAACTCAACATCAAGTCTTAGTTTAAAAAGAAACAAAATCCATCTTAATTTTCCCTAGTTGTGCAAAAAGCTTAGTAAGATTGTAGAATTTATGATGTTCCCAATGGGACAGATCTGATAGTCATAAATAAACTTCATATTCCATTAAGGTCCATTACTCTGTGTCTCTATCTGTTACAAAGTGTAGATTCTGAACCCAAGGTAATTTCATTTTTTTGAAAAAATTTTAAATTCAACCCTTTATTTGAGAGTTAACTTTTTTCAAAAAGAAAAGGAACAAATTAATTTTACATAACAATAAAACTGAAAAAATTTCTCTAACACTGGCTAGACTCCCTCTTGGCCTCCACAAAACTCCAGCCAGTATTAGGAATTCGAAATGCTCAGAAAGGCAAAAGCATGCTTTTCTCAACATTTTTGGCAAAGACCCTGTGAGTTGGGGAAGTGGCCTCTTGGCCTTCCTCACTTACAAAAGCCAACCAACCTGCAGAAAGAGGGCCTTGCAACTGTGGTGTGGTCTGAGAGCAGTGCTTCTTAACCTTTATTGCATTATGGATCTATTACTAATGCTCCTGTACTAATGCTACTGTCATAATCCCTGAAACTAACTGGCATTAATTGAGAGTTCATCACATTCCAGGCATTGTGCTCTGCACGAATATTCTATATTGATGCTCAAAACAATGCAGTCTGGAGAAATGATGTCCTTTGTGCAGAAAGAACTAACCTCAGGTCAGGTGACTTGCTCAAGCTAGCACAACTAGTTAATGGCAGCGTGGAGAAAGTGCTGTTCCCAGATCTGTCTGCTTCAGAGCTTACTTAAATGCTTAGCAACTCTGCTTCACTGGCCTTCAGATAATAGATAACTGTAATTATAGATACGCTTTATTAGGTAAGGCCTGTTAGCACCAAAAAAAAACCCCAGAAAAGATGAAAATCACCTGTCATTTTCGTATCAAGAGGTAACCACAACTTATTGCTGTATTTCTATTAGCCTCTTTTCCGTGCCCTTGGGTGGAAATAGATGCAAAGTTTTTTAAAAAACTGTTTTGCTGAAATACAATTTGTAATATATAATTCACCCATTTAAAGCAGATGGATTCAGTGGTTTTCAGTACCTGTAGTGTTGTATAATCATCCCTCCCATTTACTTTTAGAATACTTTCATTTCTCCAAAAAGAAACTATATCCATTCAAACTACCTCCCACCCCTGAGTAACTACTAATATACTTTCTGTCACCATAGATTTGCCTATTCTGGACATTTCATAGGAATCATGACATGTGGTCTTTTGTGACTGACTTCTCTCTCTAGGAATGATGTTTTCAAGGTTCATCCATGGAATGGCATGTATCAGAACTTTATTTCATTGAATAATATTGAATAACATGCCACTTTCGGTTTATCTGTTTATCCATTGATGGATATTTGGGTTGTTTCCATTTCATGGCTATTTTGTATAATTCTGGTTTGAATATCCACGCATAAATTTTGTGTGGATATGTATTTTTATTTCTACTATGAATGGAATGGTTGGTTTATTTGCAGTTCTCTATTTAATTTTCTAGGAACTTCCAAACTGTTTTGCAAAGCAGGTACATCATTTTACATTCTCATAGCAATGAATGAGAGTTTTGATTGCTCCATGTTTTCTGCAACACTGGTTGTTGATTGTCTTTTTGGGTGTGGGGTGGTATCACACTGTGGTTTTCATTTGCATGTCCCTAATGACTAATAACATCAAGCAACATTTTTTTAAAGATTTATTTTTATTTATTTATGCATGTAAAAGCTGGGGTGTAGACCAGAGGTGCCGGGGGAGCACAATGCCTGGCATGGGTGTGTGAGAGAATTCACCAGAGACAGAGTGGGGAGCAGAACAGGCAGATTGACAGAAATACACTGCTGAGGGGAGCAGCGGGCAAAACAGGAGAGGTCAGCTTTGCCATATGGGTTTCTCTCTGGCTGGGGATTGAACTCATGCTGCACTGGATGCCCACAGCTTCAAAGTGCTGAGACTTAACCCCTTGTGCCACCAGGGAGGCCCCAACATCGAGCATCTTTTTATGTTCTTTTTTTTTTTTAAAGATTTATTTTTATTTATTTATACAAGCACTGGGTACAGTCAGAAACGCGGGAGGGTGAGAGAATTCACCAGAGCCAGAGCGGGGAGCAGAGCAGGCAGAAGGACCAAAGTACACTGCTGAGGGGAGCAGCGGGCGGCAGGAGAGGTCTGCGCGCCATGTGGGACCCTCCTCTGGTAGCCGGGGAGCAGCCAGGGATCGAACCGGCACCGCAGAGGCTGCGGGCAGCCTCGCAACCCAGCGCTCAACCGCTGCGCCACCGGGGAGACCCTCTTTTTCTGTGCTTATTGCCTCTTTGCATGTTTTTTTTTTTTGATAAATATCTATTTAAATCACTTGTCCACTTAAAAAAATTGGTTATGTGCCCTTTTTATTGGAGAGCTGTAAGCCTTCCTTATATATTCTGGATACAAGTCCCTTATCTGATCCCATATCTGATTACAAATATTTTCTCCCATTCCTTGGGTTGTCTTTTCACTTTCTTGATGGCATCTTTTAAAGAACAAAAAATTTTAATTTTGATGAAGTCCAATGTTCGTATTTTTCTTTTGTTGCTTATGCTTTTGATGTCAGATATAGGAAAGTCAAGAATTACTTTAAATAAAAATATTTTAAAACAAATCAGGATCATATTAGATATTTTATGTGCAGATATTTTTCCACCTTATACTTCATGAGTATTTTCACCTGTAAGTTATCTTAAATTTTCCCCCCGAATTTTACTTTAAGGCTATGTGATCTAGGTTTTTTTTTTTTTTTTTTTTAACTTGTTAGGTTACTGGCTTATTGCAAAAGTATTTAATTCGGGAACAGCAACATGGAAGAGATGCTTAGGGTAAAGTATGGGAAGTGACACAGAGTTTCCCTGCCCGCTCCATTTTTCCCAAACCTGCATGTGTTATCCAACCTGATGTTCTTAGAATTCCATCTTTTTTTTTCCTTTTTGGTTTTTATGGAGACTACATTACATAAGCATCATTGATTAAATCATGGTATAAGGTGCCTGATTCTATACTTTAAGATATACCTTTATCGGGGCCTCCCTGGCGGCGCAAGGGGTTAAGCACCGCACCATGAAGCTGTGGCATCCCCTGCAGCACGAGTTCGATCACCGGCTAGGAAGCCACCCACATAGTGCAGCAAACCTCTCCTGTCTTGCCCACTGCTCCCCTTAGCAGTGTATTTCAGTCAGTCTGCCTGTTCTGTTTCCCACTCTGTCTCTGGTGAATCCTCTCATCCCCTGCACCCTAGTTCTTGATGCATAAATAAATAAATCTTTAAAAAAAGATAGCTTTATGAAGTCTTCAAATATGTATTGGGGTTGGAGAAAATGTTGGGAAAAAATTGCCAAACAAAAACTCCAAACTAGCAAATCTCAATCCCAAAATTTAATAACATGCTCACTTATAAAGTAATATAATCAAATCATAAAAAATATAGAAGGTAAAGAAAAGAACTAAAATAACAACAGTCCTCACCCCAACACCCAGACATTATCATTTTAATGTATTTTCTTCTGGTACATTTTTAGCATATCTTTGAAGAATTGCAATTATACAGGCTATATAAATTTGCATTCTGCTGTAAAAATTTAACCCACCATAAGATTTCTCCCATGTGTCTCCCTAGTTTTTGTAACTATCACTTTGACCAGCTGCAGACTATATCAAATGAATGTACTATAATTTACATAACTATTCTTTAATTGAATGTTTGGTATTTTTTCAGACACCTCTTCCTTTTCCTTTCTGTTATGAGTAATGCATAGATAAATATTTTCTTGCTTATAGCTATTTACATACTTGCGATTATTTCCTTAGAATGTATTCCTAGAAATGGAATTACTAAAGATATAAATTACTGAAAGATATAAATTTTTTTGTGCTTCTCAGTATATATTGCCACAAACCTTTCCAAAAGGTTTGGATCACGGGCCTCCCCTGGTGGCGCAGCGGTTGAGTGCTGGGTTGCGAGGCTGCTCGCAGCCTCTGCAGCACCAGTTCAATTCCTGGCCACTGGCGAGGGTCCCACAAAAGGTTTGGATCACTTTAAAATGCTATTGGTGATGGTTGATAATGATACTTTGGGTACCTGCATTTAAAAATTACTTTGTTAATTTAAGTGGGGAAAAAAGATTCCTTGTTTTAATTAATTTGCAGTTCATTTAATTACTACTTAAGTTAAACATCTCTTTGTAGATGGGACTGTCTAGTTTTATTTTCTTTTAAGCTAATTTTTTATAGATTTATTTTTATTTATTTTGCATACAAGAAGCGGGGTCTGGGGGGTGAGAGGATTCACCAGAGATAGAGTGGGGAGCACAACAGGCAGATCTACTGAAATACACTGCTGAAGGGAGCAGTGGGTGAGACAGGAGAGGTCTGCTGTGCCATATGTCGGTTAGCTCCTGAACTGGGGATCGAACTCAGGCCTCAGCACAGGTAGCACTGAAACTTAACCCCTAGGCCCCCAGGGAGGCCCTAGTGAGGTGTTTTTTTGTTCCCCTAGACAGAAGGGTAAATGGGATGAAAAGGTAGACTAGTTTAAAAAAAAGAACATGTTCATTTAGATAGGGTATTATTATATCTAATATTGCTAATGTTAAAATTTTATAGCCAAATTCCCATCATTTTGTAGACTTCTTTTAGTATGTAATTATTTTAAATATAGTCTATTATTTTAATTATCTCTTATTAAAAGTAATTTTACATATCAATGTGTATTCTAGTAAAAAGGAACTTTGAATTCCTTTCCACTTTATAATGCAGTCCCTATTTCTCTTTAAAATAATTTCATATGTGGGTAATAAGTTCCAGGGGGTTCCTTTAGATAAGCTATGAATTTTAAAACTAACCCACATTTTTATTTTATTGTGCTACAAAAATAAATGTTAAAGGACTTTTCTCTAAGTGTTTTTATGCCTTCACTAAGTACTTTTCTTTTATCTGATTAGTCACATGCTGCTTTCAATGAATACTAACTACTTCTATTTGGCATTCTATTTCATAGAGAGAAGGTAGATTCACCATGTCCTAATTATCATTATTATTCCATTACTGGGATAGTCCCCAGAGACCTCAAGAATGTGTACTGTTATTTGCAATCATGGTCCATCATAACCACCTGGAATTAATGCACAATTAAATTGAGTCATGAATATCCCAATTCAGATGCCTCTTGAAAAAAAGAAGACATTTGGGGCAATTTCAGAATATATTTTTTTCATTGCTTTTAGAGAGTCTACCTGAAGTTTACAAATTGATATCTATTTACTTGCCACTTAATTTTGGATTTTTTCCAAAATTAGAAAGCTCTGAGGGTGAGGACTTATTTCAAAGAAATCAGGGAAAGTCCAGTTTACTTTATTTGGAGGTCTTATTCTGTTCCCTTCTCCTCCTCCATTATCTTATTCATCCCTCCTGTGGTTGCTTCCTTCTTTCTTTCCCTATTACTATTTTATCTTAACCTCATCAAGGTGTCCATGCCCACCTTATTCCCTCCTTCTGGGTGCCCTGTTTTTTTTGTTTTGTTTTGTTTTCTCCTGCCTTTTCTTGGAATACCACAAATATCCAGATGTATCTCTAGTTAAGGGGACTTAATTTTTAATAGCTCCTGTACTTTTTATTTTATGTTGACATTGTTTTAATTTTTGTGGATTATCAAAGTAATTCATGCCCATTATAAAAACTGTAAAAAGAAAAAAAAAAGCAGGAAGACATAAAAACCATCTGTTATTCCAACTTCCAGATGTAACCACTACTATTTTATTACTGTGTGTTATTCAATCTGTTTTAAATTTAAAAACAAAATAGGACCTTATTAGATACATTTTTATAGCTAGTTTTTCTCACTTCACAATTCATCAGAAGTGTTTCACCTCTAATTCATCTAAAATTTTAATAGATCATTGAAAAGAAATTGGAATACCTAGAAAAGCAGAATAAAGAAAATGAAATCACCTATAATTTTATCATCCAGAGATACTCTTTATATTCTGATCTGTTTATTTCTAGCCTTTTCATATGCATATGCCTATGTATATTATTACAGAAACTAGGTCAAACTCATAGAGATTTTATAAAATGTTGAATTCTGTGTGAAATTATTCAATAATTACTCAATCAACATTTACTGAGTATTTGCCATGTCCTGGCAAAATGGAGAAGTAGACAGAATATGCCTTAGCCTTCACAGAGTTGCTAGTCCAGTGAGGATAAAAGCAATAAGCAAATTGGGCCTCCCCTGGTGGCGCACTGGTTGAGCACTGGGCTGCGAAGCCGCTCGCAGCCTCTGAGTACCAGTTCGATCCCCAGCTGCCGGGTAAGGGTCCCACATGGCGCGCAGACCTCTCCTGCCGTCCGCTGCTCCGCTCAGCAGTGTACTTCTTCAGTCTGCCTGTTCTGCTCCCTGCTCTGGCTCTGGTGAATTCTCTCACCCTCCCACACATTTGACTGTACCCAGTGCTTGTATAAATAAATAAATAAATCTTTTTAAAAAAGCAATAAGCAAATAAACAAGAATAGATATGACACCCTGAGCAAGAGTTCTATGAAATAAAAGAAAGCAGGGTGAGGAGATGGAGACAATTGAAAAGGGAGCTGGCTCCACTCTAAAAGGGTGTTGAAAGAATAGGACTTCCTGAGATGATATTTCAGCAGATTACTAAAAGAAATAAACACCTAGAATTACAGCGTTATTTTCTGGTTTTTGGATATTTGTGTTTTATTGTGCTTTTTATTGTTGCATCATTTGTGGTTTCTCTTTTTCTTTCTAAGCAAGTATTTGTGCTTGTCACTGGATGTCATTTTGATGAGAAGAGTGTGGAGTCCTTGGGTTAACTTTGAGAACAATTTCCCCTTTCAATTGCACACAACAAGTTTACCCCAGAGCTGAAGACATTTGTACAGACATAGGCAGGGAAGGTTCCATTTTAAAAGAATAGGTTTATTAGGAAAAGGAGAAAGAAAAGAGAGACACCTGCATAGTCACAAGGCAGGCAATCTCAGGGAAAGAGCTGCATTTTGCTAATGAAGAAATTGTTCTAACACAATGTTCTTCTTTTGGGGAGGGGTTCATTCATTTATAGAATTGTCACCTGTTGTTAAATTAATCACCTTTCAGGTGTGACTGGTTAATTTGTAAGGATGTGTCATTCTCTAATGGTCTTCAATCTCCATCTCCCCACCTCTGGTCTATGTCTAGGAATATTTTCTATAGAAGTCTCTGCCTGGGGATTTTCCTTTCTATAGCTGCTTTAATGACTAAGTTAGTTATTTCTACCCCCACTTCCTGTTTCTGGCCTTGTGAAGCTTCCATCCCAAATTTTCTACTCTAAACCTCCATCATCACTCATTTTAGCCTCCAAACAGTATGAACTTTCAGCCCTCCAAATGGAAGATCCACAGCAGTGCCCTGTGAGAAGGAGGATGAGAACCATGACTCTTCAGGGCAGAATGGTGTTGGCGCCAGTATTTAGATGGGTCATGCTGGTGGGTAGTTCCCGGCTCAGCAGATCAGAAGCCCAACTTGTCAGTGAAGTCCAGGAGCAGACTTACATTATAGAACGCTGTGCAGGTTTAGCATTTAGAAGCCCTAAGGACATCTGAAAGTGTGGCAGAAAACTGGAGGCCAGATTGAATATAAGGAGAGCAAAAAGTTACCAGCCCAGATCCCATCGCAGCTTTATGCAGCAAAACAACCTCTTCCCCACCCTGGCTGATGGAGCTTGGTTATTTCCAACTCATTCTATGAGCAACTGCTACTGGCAATTTACCATCTTCAGACACCTCTTTTATTTTTCAACATGTCAAAGACTTTTGAAATCCCAGTGTCTGCTTGCATTCAGATAAGCCCCTCTATGCTTTCACATGTTCGTTTATTTGTTGATAGAGGAATTTTGAAATCCAGACCCATTTCTTTCCATGTTGCAGAAAGTGGAAGGTTTGAAAGCAGTTGGGAGATGACAAGAATTAATGTCTGAGTCTGTGGAAGCTTTAACATCTTGTTAGTGGAGACATTTGCTTGGCAGACTTCCAGCTTCGATGCCAGGCTGAACACTCAGTGATGTGGCAGCATTTGAAACCTCATGTTCTGCATGTGCTGCTGCTCACTCTGTGGTCCAGACAAATATAGTGGTGTTGTTACCATCACTTACTTTGCTGCCTTGAGTCTTAGAGCCAAGATATTTTTAGCTGCATGGATCCTGCATTGCACAGATAATGTAGACTGATTTACATATATAGCTTCCTATAGAGTGTTTTGGGTTTTTTTAGAAACAATTTTCAGGATATTTAAGGTAGCAATAGATCACAGGCAACTTAATTACTCAAGCACAACAAAAAATTTCCAACAGTTTGGAGAAGAGTGTTAGGAAAATTTCTTTCCTTTGATTTTTTTTTTAAAGATTTATTTATTTTTATACAAGAGCTGAGGTACAGGCCAGAGGCACGGGAGGGTGAGAGGATTCACCAGAGACAGAGAGAGGAGCAGAACAGGCAGATTGATGAAATACACTGCTGAGGGGAGCAGCGAGTGCAACAGGAGAGGTCTGCCACACCATGTGGGATTCTCGCTGGCCGGCCAGGAATTGAACCAGCACTGCAGAGGCTGCGGACAGCTTCACAGCGTAGCATTCAACCCACTGCGCCACCAGGGAGGCCCTCCTTCGATTTTTAAAAAGTTTTTCTACCTTTGTTTGCATATATTGTATGCTGGTGAGGCCTGTAGTACTCAACCCACTGATTTGGACACCCAAATACACATTAGAACAATCTGGATATTTTTTGAAACATGTCAACGCCAGGGTCCCATTGCCAGAGATTTTGGTTCAGTTTGGTTCAGATTCTGGTTTTCTTGGCTCTGACAGTCTTTAAAGCTGCCCAGGGGATTCGTTGTGTAGCTACAATTGAAGAACCATTGTGTGTGGGAAAAGAGGGGCAAGGATGTCAGTTTATCCTTTCCCCAAAGAGCTGAACAGCAGAAAAGTCTGGGGATTGTAGAGAATTTAGCCTTTCAGGATTATTTCCAACTTCAAGAAGCTGGTGGTATCCTTTCCTTCCTTTTCCTTATCATATGGCACTTGGGGTTGAGACAAGAGGGATCTGTAGGGTCTGTGAGGGCACAATTCTCTGTTCAGGCTGTGAAGTGACTGTTATAAAAGGAATGTCCTCTCTCTAATATTCACAGTAGGAGCTCTGACCCAAGAAGATGAGTTTTTAACTTTGCATTTGGAAGTGATCTCTGTGAAAAGCAGAGGAGGACATACAAAAGAGAATCCAGTTGGAGAAAAGCTCAGATCACAGAGTGCCAGGAGCAGGAGGGTGCAGGGAGACATGGCAGGATTCCTGGAAAGCCCAGCTGACTGAGACTCCCCACAAAAAAAAACACAGACAATAAAAAGCTGCATAATAATCAACTCCAGAGTAAGAGTTTAAGAAAGGCTATCTGGGCTCACTGCTGAGAACCAACTGCATAATGTTGATGGATGAGAAAAGAAAGTGAAGCTCCACAACTTTCATTTCTGTTTGCTCTGACAATGGGTATGAGCACTATAGTGACAACATAGAATGATCTTTGGTTAGAAGGTACTGAAATCCAAGACAGAAAGTTTAACTAAAAAAAAAAAAAACTAAAAAACTAAACCCACAAAAACAGCCTGGAAACTTCTAAAAATAAAAAAGTAATTAAAACAGGAGCAGGTAGAGTAATGGGACAGGGCTGGGTTCCTATCTCATTTGTTAAATCAAAATAAATTTGAGATGCATTTTTAAATACCAGGAAAAACACAAGTAAATTTATATACTATTTGGAAGAGGAAAAGAGTTTTCTGACTCTATGTATGCATGCAACTATCCGTGCACACACAAACATACATACACATAAGAAGCATATTACACATTTGTTTATGAATAAAAAAACCAAAACGCTCAGAAGGATGCACATCAGACTTGCCAGAATAATGGTTGTTTCCGGGATGTGAAACTGGAGGGCAATAAAGTGAGCAGTTTATGTGTCTATCCACACACACAATGTAAATAACAAAATATAAATTTTACATATGATATATATATCATATTTTACATATATCTGGATATTGATTAGGTATTGATATTTTTCAAAGAAGCGATACAAAATAAAAGCAAATTTTAAAAAATTGATATTGGTAACACTTTATTGGTAACACAATAAAAGGAAAACACTTGTTTGCTCTAAATAATTTTTTTTATTTAAGATTTATTTATTTATGCATATAGGAGGTGGGGTATAGGCCAGAGGTGGGGGGTGGTGGTGAGAGGATTCACCAGAGACAGAGTGGGGAACAGAACAGGCAGACTGACTGAACTGAGGGGAGCAGCAGGCGAGACAGGAGAGGTCTGCTTCACCATGTAGGTTGCTCTGTGGCTGGCTGGGGATTGAACTTGTGCTGCAGAGGCTGCCGATAGCTTCATGCGTTGAAGTCTTAACCCCTTGTGCCACCAGGGAGGCCCTAAATAATTTTATATTTTTTGATCCAAACAAATCTCCCAGAAACCTGAAAGAATGTTGGAAATGGGGCCTCCCTGGTGACACAAGGGTTAAAGTCTCAGTGCTATCAAGCTATGGCCAGCCTCTGTGGCATGAGTTCAATCACCCACCAGGGAGCTAACCCGCATGGCCCAGCAGACCTCTCCAGTCTCACCTCCTGCTCCCTTCAGCAGTGTATTTCAGTAGATCTGCCTGTTTTGCTCCCCACTCTGTCTCTGATGAATACTCTCATCCCCTGCACCTCTGGCCTGTACCCCAGTTCTTGTATGCATAAATAAATAAAAGTACATCTTAAAAAAAAAATGTTGAAAATAGTTAAGTCATGGTCCAGGAAAAGGAAAACTCATTGAGCAGGCATTTTTCTGGTTAATTCAATAATAATTACTGGGGGCTTAGAAAGGAAGTAACAACCACTAGAAGGAAGCATCACCAACTAAAAGATTTGTTGGTCATGGGAGAGGAAGTAACCTCATGTTACATCTGAGCTCTGCCACTTACCATTTCTGTGACCCTGGGCAAGTTACCTAAACTCCTTGTCCCAACATCACGTAGTTGATGAGCACAGAATGAAATGGGATTCAAAATGCTTCCAAACTGTAAGGATAAAGGATGATTATTCTTTCACTGGGTTTATTAGATTGATTCATCAGAGGAATGTGGTAGATATAGTTTACTCAGACCTCAACAAAATATTTGACAGCATCTTTTATTGTTATCTTTTGGGAAAGGCTG
The DNA here is from genome assembly GCF_964194135.1 of Talpa europaea. Taxonomy (NCBI): domain Eukaryota; kingdom Metazoa; phylum Chordata; class Mammalia; order Eulipotyphla; family Talpidae; genus Talpa; species Talpa europaea. The sequence continues at coordinate 103,431,939 of NC_140070.1, read as the reverse complement.
GAAATTGTGGGTTGGATGCCAAGAGAATTGAGTGGGGACTTGCTGAATGACTGTTCCTGGGGATGCTGACCTAAAGGACTGATAGGAAATTGCTATTGGGCTACACTCTATGTTTCACAATGTTTTAACCTTTATCAAACTTGCAAGTGATATGAAGTGAAAGATAGAAAACTTGCCAGAGACAGAATCTAAAACATCCTGTCAGGCTAAAAAAAGAGACATGAATTTTCAACCAAAAAAAAAAAAAAAAAGCAATTGGACTAACGGGGTCTTATGATTATGACGAGAATGCAATTTTCAAAGGTCTTTAAAAATTAAAATTCCCAGGTTTACCTCGAGGAAGTTTGTGGCAGAAACACCGCATATTGGTGGAACAGAGATACCTCTGACCCAATCGATTGAGTGTTTTCTGTAGGTAACTCCAGGTTGACTAGGTAAGTACTCAGACTTTTAGAGCAACCCTTCTCCCTTCCCCAGGAGGAGTGGCAAAAGGTTCAATTTGTCCCCTGGGTAGCCTGGGAGAAGGGACCTAGATCCACACCAGGTCTCTTGCAGCTCTTTGCTCCCTCTGCTGGTCAAGGCTGCACCTGGCCGGGTGGATGCTGAAGGGGCAACTGGCTCTGATCCCGGCATCCTGAGGGCCCTTCCTTCTTTCTCTGGAACAGTAAGGAAACCTCATTTGTGCTGTTGCTGTGGACCCCTGAGGTTGGCCTGTGTTCTCACTGTGGTGACACCTTCTGGCAAGTTCATCAGACTTCCAGACAACTTCTGTGCCCCTCTCTGGGGTAATGAAGGAACTGAGAGCCCAAGCAGGGCAGCCTAGAGGGCTCTGACCTCAGCTCTTCCCTGCTAAACTGGGTGGCTAGGTTTATTTATTTAGGGTGTGACCTTTTTTCCATTATAATCTGAGGATAGAAATGCTTTTTATTTTATTTTAATGTAATCTCATTACATATAACAAGTTGTATATACCCTTTGCACAGATTCATTACATATTTACATTTTGTCTTGTTTTATTGTGTATATATGTATATACACATGTATAGAATGGATACACACACACACACACACACCTCTATACATTTTTCTAAGTTATTTGAGATTTTTGCTATGCAGGCTTAAAATGTAAGTCCTGCTATGATCCCAGATTCAGACAAAATTATTCTAAAATTTATATGAAAAGGTAAAGGAACTACAATAGCTAAGACTGAAGGTGGGCACAGATGGTCCTCAGCCAGGAAGTGTTTTTGTCAGGTATTATTTTAAAGGTGCATTTTGGGGAAACAAACAAACAAAAAAAGACTCGTTTTGAAGACACAAGCAAACATGTCCCTCCCACAAGTATTTCAAAAAGCCATTCAGAAAGTCCATGGGCACACATGCTCTCACTGGAGCCCCCTGCAGGAATGAGTCAGGATTAAGTGGTTCCCTGGATGACAGCGTATGGCATGAAGCAAGCAGTTCAGTGAATATGCATTCAAAAGTAAGCTGCTTTCTTTCATACCCACCCACCTGGGGCTAGAATAGGCCCCAATGCTAAGAAGTACGTGATTAGGGGGGGAAAGAACAGTTGAACTGGGTGGGGTGGAGGAGGAGGGGTTGGAAGCTGGGACACTGCATTGAACCAGGGCTGTTCAAACCTTCAGTTTTACTTTAAGGTGCTTTGAGTACAGCCAGGAGAGACTCAGTGGCTCTGACCCTCTGCTCAGTGGACTCAGCAGCAGGAAAGTGGGAGGAGGCCCATCCAGGAAATGAGGGCTGTTCTCATGCCAACTCCCCCAAGGACACCAAAGTGCCCAGTACTGCAGCTTCAGCAGCCTCATCTCTGAACTACCTAAGGAACCCAGGGCTGGCACCGCTCCCAGTAACTGAATTCGAGACTGTAGGATGAGACTGTTCACTCCCCGTGGGGAAGTATAGACAAAACCCAGCATAGCAGGGCACACACACACAGAGGGCAGCCCCACTGGGGCTAAGGGATACAGAGAGTTGGAGGACTGACGGTAAGAGGGTTGGAAAGACATAACAGGCAGGAGGGAGAATGAGGTGTCACAGCACTGAAGGTGGTGTTGGTCACAGAGGTGGTATGAGGTTGGGTTATTGTGGGGGCAGGGGGCTGATTAGCAGACCCAGTATCTGAGCACGGAGACTACACCAATCTGTCCCCCATGCCACCCCTTCCAGCCAGTATGCAGAGAGGGCAGCTGAACAAAGGCTCCTACCCCATTTTTTTTTAAAGATTTATTTATTTACACATACAAGAACTAGGGTACAGGGCCTCTCCTGGTGGCGCAGCAGTCGAGCACTGGGCTGCAAAGCTGCCCGCAGCCTCTGCAGTGCCGGTTTGATCCCCAGTCGCCAGTGAGGGTCCCACGTGGTGCAACAGACCTCTCCTGCCGTGCCCGCTGCTCCTCTCAGCAGTGTATTTCGTCAGTCTGCCTGTTCTGTTCCCCACTCTGGCTCTGGTGAATTCTCTCACCCTCCCACACTTCTGACTAGTGCTTGTATAAATAAATAAATAAATAAATAAATAAATAAATAAATAAATATTTAAAAAAAGAACTGGGGTACAGGCCAGAGGCGTGGGGGGTGAGAGGATTCACCAGAGACAAAGTGAGGAACAGAACAGGCAGACTGACTGAAATACACTGCTGAGAGGAGCAGGTGAGATAGGTCTACTGTACCATGTTGGTAGCTCCCTGGCTGGGGATGGAACTCATCCTGCAGAGGCGGCAGATAGCTTCACAGCGCTGTGCTTAACCCCTTTCGCCACCAGGGAGACCCCCTACCCCATTTTGAATGCCCCTTCAGGTCCCACACAACCCCTGTAGGTATCCCTGAAGTGGAGACCTGATTTTATTAAAATGGAGAGCAGGCAAGGACTGCAGAGGAAGAGAAGACAGAAATAGCCAGAAAAAGGGAAATATGGAAATGAGTTCCAGGAAAACACACCAAAATTGGAACCATAATGATCTAGAGAAATCTAATGCTTGGTTACCATTTGCTTCAGCACCCCCACTTTGCCTGATGACCTTAATGTATTTTCTCTCACAATCATTCACCTTCCAACAGGCTATTTTGTGGTCTAATTTCCCTGATCTGCTCTCAAATGACTGATGGGGCCAGCTGTCCATGCCCCCTTCTCCTTCCCAACCCTTCCGCCATCACGTGTCTCTGCAGACATGACAGGGAGCACAGCACTCCACTTGCAAGAAGAGGATGCGACAGAACAGAAGCTAGAGTGTTATCTTTGTTATCGCTCTGGGGAAATAACCCACACCACCAAACAATTGGTTTAATTTTATTTCAAAATTGTACAAAATGGCCATAACTGGCTATAAAAAACTCTGTCTTCAGAACATGGAAATTCAGAAAGAACAACAAAACAGGGATCATTCACAGTGTAATGGAAAAGCTTTCTCTGAGGCAGAAATTACAACTCTTCCTTCTTCTTCCCTTGTTTCTCATGGTCTCCCTCCCGGAGGGCTCGAATAAAGTTGGTAAATCCCAGTTCCTGTAGGGAAGGAGAGGAGAACACAAAAAGGAACTTTAGCCACGGATGGATGTGCACTCTCGCTTCACTTCCCTTTCCTGACTGCTACCCCTCACTCCGCTGGACAGAGGGAGGTGGGCAGAGCTGTGCGGGCAGCTGACACTGGGAACAGGAGCTGTCTTCCAGGGGGCTCAGAGACTTTGTCCTCTGAGGTCTGAGTGTCACAGCTCACAGTCCAGGTGCCTCCTGTGGTGTCTGCCAGCCTCCCTTTGCTGCCCCTTCTCAATGGCCGCTCCCCTGCCCATCTGCAGAAAGAGCCTCTCCCCAGCTTACCGTCCGATCGCTGTCATACTTTTCTGCAAACTTCCCATAGTGGTAGTAGTGGAAAGTGGGGTAGCCTTTGATGGCCTCTTGCTGACACAGGTCCTGGTTCTTATCTTTGACACAGTCAACAGCAGCACAGGCAATCTACAGGCCGAAGATAGTGAGGGTCAGTGCAGGGCACCACCAAGGTGAGACCGGAGGTTGGACTCTGCACCGACTACATGTCCACATCACGTGCTTTCTTTGACTTTTCTTTCCAAATACAGGGATGAATTGAACTAAAGCACCCCAGCTCAGAGCTCCCGTGAGACTGATGCTGCCAGTTTTCAACTGCCAATACAGATGGGTAAGGTTAAGGAACTCAGCTGGGAGTGCCCTTAGATTACTCTTTAAAGTCAAGAATATAATGATCATTAAGGAAATTATGATTTGAAAGCATCTGTAAACACAGGTTTTGTGATGCTTACTGGAGGCACTGTGGGATTCATTCATCTATTAACTAATATTTCCTGAACATCTGTTGAGAGGCAGTGAAGTATCAAGGTTAAGAAACAAGAGCTTTGAAGTCAAGTTTCCCAGGTGCAAATCTAGGCTTGACTGCATATTAAGACTTAAGAAAAATTACTAAGCCTCTTGGTTCCTTAATTGCCTCATCTGTAAAGTGGGGATAATAACAATAGCCAGGTTTTCAGGACATTATGAGGACTGAGTAGGGAGATTCAGGGGAGGTGAATTGGCACAGGACCTGACTTAGTCGGCGGCAAGGACATGCTAACTGCTACTGGACTTGTGCGCTCCAGCTCCCCTCCACACCACTCTCCCCCTTCTTCGCCAGGCCGTCCTGCTAGATGCTCAGCTCTGGCCAGGGAGTAGGCAGGGACTCCCACGGCATGATAGGCATGACGGAGGCAGTTCAGGGTGCCAAGAGATCCAGGGGGGCAGAGTCAAGGCTCTCTGACCAGTTTCTCATCTGAGCCGAGGCCAGAAGCAGAGGTGAAGAAGTCCCAGCCAGGGAGCACACTTCAGGAGCTGGGAAAGAGTGCAGGATAACTTAAGCAATGGAAGTTTTTGGTCAGAAAGATGCTTCCAAACTGGATGCGCCTCTTCTTGCTCATCTAACAAATCTCATATGCTGGGAAGTTTTTCCTTATCCTTTATTGTTCTCAGAATAAGAAGGTATAACAGACACTGCGAGCTTTTCTCCTGTTGCAGAACCCCAACCAGGGAAGGAGGGGAAGTGGTAGCTAATGGCAATATACGACACAGGAGGGGTAGCAGGTTCTCGTGGGAGGCAGCATTCAGCCAAGCCGTGCCAGCTGCCACGCCTGCTCTAGATGTTAGGGGACAGGGTGACCGTGTCAAAGTCCAGTTATAGAGCAAATGCCTTTTACTGATGGAAGACGGATAATAGACATATAAATGAGATTACCCTAGAGTCCAAGAGTGGATGCTCTGAAGAAATTCAAGAGGGTGAGTCCATAAGATATCTCTTTGCCAGGATGGCCAAGGAGGCTTTTTCAAGGGGGTAACTTTAATTTGAGACCTGAACGATGAGGAGGCATTTGAAGGCCCAAAGAAAGAGCACCCTAATAGAAAGTCCAGCCTCTTCAAGGACCCGAGCAAGGGGTGAGTGTGATGGCTCCGAGGCAGGATCCTGTTAAGGAACCCAGACTGCACCGTTACCACACCTCTGAGTCTAGGATTGTTAAATATCCATGATTCACACAATTCTTAGGCTGTTGGTTATTTACATTTGCTCAGAGGCCCCCTCTCCAGGAGGCGAGCCCTACAGGCCACCAACAGTAAGCTTACCGTCACTAACCTCTCAACTAGGTGAGCATGGGACTGGCAGAGTAAGAATACGGTTTGGCCTGCTTTCTGTTTACCTGTGAACCACATCTGTCCCCTCATGCACCCCATGCATCCCTTCCACCTCTTTAGGATGTAGCATTCTATAGAGTAATAAGACTTTTTAGAGCAGAGTTTGCAAACTCACTGCACACAATCCATGTCTGGCTCTCAGTCCTGTTTTATTTGGCCCACATAGAGTTGGAAAAAAAATCTGAATTAGCTGCCAAGCCAGAAATTTTATATAATGTTTGACGCTCCAGCTTCTCTTTAAAAGCCAGATTTGACGGCACTTGCCCTGAATTCCCACAGGCAACATGGGGCTCCTTTAGGCAGCTTCAACTTGCTGATTTTCAGCATCCAATACATAGAACCTAAGTCACCAGGCTGGTAGGCTGGCCTCTTCAGGCTGCTGAGAACCTTCAGCTCTCCCCCTAAAGCGTTTTCTGAATTATTTAGAAAGAGTGAGGTGGATGCTTCTGTAGTGACCAGAGGGTCTGCTTCTCTGGGCAGGAATTGGGGGGCCTGGCCCAGGGGAGACCTCAATGCCAGGCAGTGCGGGCCTCTGTGCCCAGTCCTCCTCTGCCTCACTGAGTGCTTGGTGAGCGGTGCTCCTGGCTGCTGCTCTCCCTGCATCCACTTTAAATTATGAATTTAATTTGTATACATGCCCCGGAGCTGTGGGAAATGTAGTATATGGCTTTATAAATCTACTAAATTAAAAATGTGTACTTCTTCTGAATCACCTCACCTAGCTGCCAGTTGCAGACACAGAGTGCTACTTCTAGCTGCAAAGGTTCCTCCATGCCCAGTTTCTGTGGGAGAAGAGATGAAAGTGGCTCTCTATAAAGCAGTGTTTAGAAGGCAGCAAATAAACCTCTTCTCATAGATCCCAATTTCACCTGTCTAAATGCCTGTCCCCCTCATACCCATTCATGATTTGTACTGACTCACCTAAAGCACAGAACATACACCTGTAACTTCTAGATTTGTTTCATGGTAGAGGGCTGCTAGTGTCCTCCCTTGACCTTCTGCCCAGGACTTGCCACTGGCACCTGCAAGTCTGGGCCACAAGGATTTAGAACTAAGTCTGGGGCCTTCCTGATGGCGCAGCAGTTGAGCGCCGCGCTGCGAAGCTGTCCGCAGCCTCTGCAGCAATGGTTCGATTCCCCGCTGGCCAGAGAGAACCCCACATGGCGCAGCAGACCTCTTCTGCCTTGCCCACTGCTCCCTCAGCAGTGTCTTCGCTCTGTCTGCCTGTTCTGCTCCCCGCTCTGGCTCTGGTGAATTCTTTCACCCTCCCGCGCTTCTGACCTGTACCCCAGATCTTGCATAAAATAAATAAATCTTTAAAAAAAAAATAGAAATAAGGCTGGTAATAGATGGGACTTGAGTTCACGAGTCCTCAATCTTCCGGGCTTCCTAGTGAGGTCCCCTGGGGATGTCCCACACAAAAATCTGCTCATTCATATACCTGCTTTACTCCTACCTTGTCTGGTCTCCCTTCCTCCACTTCTTTGCCTGCTTCCAGAGACCTCCTCTCAAATAAATTCCCTGAAAGTGAGACCCCCAAGCCCTGAGTTCATTTCTGGGAGAATTCTGATGATATCTATTTATTTATTTGATCTGGACACTATCCCTTTCCATGTGGAAAGGTCATTAACCTCTCTGCGATTCAGTCTCCTCACTTGTCAAGTGGGACAGGAATAGTACCTAGTGGATTAGGCTATTGTGAAGACACGTGATATCGTGCTTTTTAAGAGCTCTCAGGAAATATCAAATCTGTTATTTTTCCCTCATTTAGTCAACATTAATAGAGGTTTCAGGTGTCAAGAGTATGGGGAATTCAAGGATAAATGAGGTCCCTGCCCTCAAGGACTTTTCCTCCAGAAGGACAGTCTGGTAAACACAAGGGACTAAGTAAAACTGGTCTAGTTAAAGCAGCCTCAGGGCTAATGACAAAGGAGGGGCTCCCACTGCATCCACTGACCCCCTCCTGGGATGACCTTCACTCTTGCCTAGGATGGCACTATTGTCTCCCACCCCCACTGTCAGAGCTGGGGACACTTTATGTGCAGTGAGAGATGAGACCCATCTTGCCAGCCCAGGGGTCCTCTGAGCGCTGCCAGTACCCGCCAGTCCTCCTCCTCAGGTTCTGGTCTTCCACAGCCCCTTCCATGTGGCCATCGTTATAACACAACCAGCGTGCAGCCCTTTCACCACTGAGCATGTCAACTGCTAAAGTTCCCCAGCAAGCTCCTGGGAGGGGATGGAGGCTCCCCAGCTAAAATATGAGCTGCCTCGCATGGCTTTATTGATTCAGTAAAATAAATCTCTGCAGGAGCTAATATTGACTTTGGCTATGGAAATGGAAGTGAACAACCAACTGCATATTGATTGGGGAAGAAACAGGGACTGGCTTCCAGGTGGAAAAAAATACAATTCTGGCTAAGAGGCGGCAGCACAGGGTATCAGGAAGAGCTGGGAGGAAGAAGACCTAGTTCTGGCTGACAGTGACCCACTAGGTGGCCTCGGTCATGGGACACAGCTCCTTCTACACTATGACCCTTCATGAGCAGGAGAGGCTGGGCAGGCTAGTAGTTCCCAAATACCCACCTGTGCTCAGCATAAGATCCTGCTCTTAAAAATCACGAATTCCTAGAACTCTGATCTGACAGTTGCCACTCAGCAACATTAGCCCCCCAGCCCAGAGACAATGTTTCCCTATGGTTACAGAGCAGCCCCCAGGATCACAGCCTCTGTGGTGGTTGGGAAAAAGGAGTCATGTCAAAAGTTGAACCAGCTCCCGGCTTTCCCCAGCCACTCTGGATCTGGTACCAGCAAGGTGACACCAGCAAGGCCCAATGAGGGAAGCCCAGGCTCTGCAGATCAGCAGTGCCTCAGCATCCCCTCACAAAGGGGGAACCCCTACCTCAGCCACTCTCCTCTCTGTCCACAGTACCCAGTGTTATGGTGAGGGGTGATGGGGGTTGACATGGACTGACTGCCAATCTAATCCTGACTCCAGGGTATAAAGACCTCCCCACACCAACTAACATTCAGGTTGTGAGAAGCCCCATGGGCACTGACAGCCCAGATGTGCTAGACGTCCCTGTCTGGAGCTCCCGGAGCAGAAGCAACCACTTTGTCCTGTGCATAGGCCCTGGGAGGCAGACAGGGATGGGGCAGGAAAGGAGATGGAAGATGGGAAGCCCTTTTGCCATGGCCCTCTCGATGCCAGCCAAGTGAGAGAAGAAAACGTTTTTATTCTTAAACTGCTTCTCAGGGCACCTCCAGGGCTTATGGGTGACAACAGGGCTCCCTGAGTACAGGGAAAGGACCTAGGATCTGAGTCCCCAGTTTGTCCTCGCTCTCCACACACATGCCTATGCCCCAGCCTGTCTTCCTCAAACTTGCTGCCTCGGACCAGCTCTCACCCTCCAAGTCCGGCACTCCCTCAGGGCCCACTCAAGGATGTGCTGGCATGAGTATCCAGCATGCCCCGGCCCCACCTAAGGAAGCTACCAGGAAAAGAAGGAAGAGCTAATGTGATTTTGGTTTTGGGTGTATGTGAGTGTGTTTCCGGGACGGATCTGGGGAGAGGTTCTTATGACCAAGTATCAGATTGGGAAGAGTCTTCGAGATCATCTGGATGAGCACCGTGACTTTAGGGAAGGGAACTCCAGGCCTGGAGAGTTACCACTTCTCCCAGATCACACAGTTTAGCAGCAGCCAAGTAGCACCAACCACACCTCCACCAGCATTGCCCTGGCAATTGGAGTTGCCTGGGGTATTGGCGTGGGGGCCCCCACTCCCCAACTCTAATCCAGTCTGCAGTTCCTGCTTGTTAATTTTATGCTGTATCAGCTGGCAGCTACAGGAGCCTTTCACTTAGGCAGGATGAAGCTGTGCTGCTCTCCTCCACTGTGCTGCCTCCAGTTGGCTTTTGTTGGACAATTTTATTTGTATTTTTAATTATATAAGTAATGCGTGACTACAACTACTACTGTAACAGGGTTCAAGTACCAAAAATATACTAAGTAGATGACCCTTTGGCCATTTTCCCTTCCAAGGAAGGACTAAAACAGTTTAGTGTATCCCTTTAAGTTGATTTTGCAGTTAAATTCAGCTTGCTCTATCTAGCCTTATTAAAAAATATCCTGGTTTCCAGGAATCCCCAGCAGAATCTGTTTGGGAAGGGGACCTGCATGGAAGGGAGGAAAGTCCAAGAATTGGTGGCAGGGCAAAGTTGGAGGCGGGACAAGTGATAAGGAGGGGTGTCCTTACCTTCCGGTCATCTTTGAAGACGTCAGCAGTGGCAGTAAACTGCGGGATGACTTTCTTACAGTGTGGGCACCCTGCGTGAGAGAAGGAGGGAATGTTGCCAGGGGCCTTGCCAGAGTCTTCAGAGAAGCCTTTCCAGGAGCTTCTCCCCACACAACAGATTTTAGGGAGTCATCTGACTCCCAACCCCTGCCCATCCCAACATAAGGGTCCACACATCAGCCCTGCCGTTCAAAGCACCGCCTTGTGCATCTGCTGTCAGATGAGGACTATAGGAGTCCAAACTGCAGCCATCTGGTCTACCCCTGCCCAGAGTTCACTCCTCCCATCCCACACCCCCCATCATTCACCAGTCCAAGTGGGCTGAGAGTGGAGGAGACCCCTCAGCTTGCTCAACAAGCTCTTTCCACATGGGACTGCCACCAGAGCTAGGAAGAACCTGATCCAGGGTGGAGAGGGAACTTTGTGGTTAGAAAAGGAGGATATGTATTCAGAAGGTGAGGCTATTACAGAAAGGGCAGAAAGATGCTTATAACATGCCTCACAAGAGGCAAGACTTTGTAATTTTGGCTCTTAAAAAAAAAAGGCACCACCTCTTGTAGCAGGAAGCCCTCCACAGTGGGGAGAGAGGAACAAAGTCTGAGGACAGGACAGAAAATTCCATTTCTAGAGACTCAGCCATATTGGCCTAAGATGGGCAGTCACCATGCCAGAATATTCCAAGCAGACGGGGTGCGGAACAGGAGAGAACAAAGCAGTAGCAGAGAAGATTTATGTAGTGAATAGGAGAGGAGGGGTATGTGGGGTGAGGAGAGATGGGGAGCAGGTTTTTGCATTTTACTTTATACCTACCTTTATTAGGTATGTTTGATCATTCTTAGTATTTAGATTCTTTATATATAAGTATATATTATATACTAAATATTGTAAGTATATATTATTTTTATCATTGAAAAAATTTTTTCCTTTTTCCTTCCCTTATTTTTATTGAAACCTTCATTTTATTTTATTTTTAAAGATTTATTTATTTATGCATACAATAACTGGGGCACAGGCCAAAGGTGCGAGCGGTGAGAGGATTCACCAGAGACAGAGTGGGGAGCAGAACAGGTGGATTTACTGAAATACACTGCTGAGGGGAGCAGCAGGTGAGTCAGGAGAGGTCTGCTGTGCCATGTGGGTCACCTCCCTGGCCAGGGATCGAACTCATGCTGCAGTGGCTGTGGATGGCTTCATAGGTTGCTTCTTATCCTCTGCACCACCAGAGAGGCCCTGAAACCTTCATTTTAAAATTGCTCTTCTAACATTTTGCTCAAGTACAGAGGAATATTGTGTGAGGAATTATCATTGGAAAATTTTAAAAGGTTGTTTGTCTTTGAATTGTCTCCCGCCCCCTCTGCCTGCTGATGAACACATTTCAGGAGTCAGCGGCAGAGTTCAGGGAAGTGAAGTAAGGTAGACGGGAGACTCCAGCTGCCAAACTCTTGACCAGTGACTTGGGCCTGAATGCACTTCGTTTAGAGATGTCTCTTGTCGGAGTGATCCTTGACTTGAGGTGTGGCAGGACCCTGCCCCTGCCTTTGTATCCAGTGCCCAAGATACCATGCAGCATAAAGCTACTATTTGAGGGAGGGAGAGACATCATTGGCACCCTAGCAAGGTAGGAGGCTCCACTACCAAATCTCTGGGGATTTCGGAACACATCTGTCCCAGGATCAGTGGGACTTTCCTATCTATCATGAAAGCCCCTCAGTCCAAAAGAGCTAGAGAGGCCATTGCTCAGGTCCAGAGGGCTGGGGGAAATGAGGGGGAGCAGTTCAACTGGACTTTCTAAAGTCTGTCCAGTGTCTGTTCAAGGACTTCTAGGGCCGGGTTCTAACTCGCTGCTGAGAAAGCTCTTACTTGAGTCTCTTCCAGTCTGTGACAGAGAGAAAGGAGGCGCACTGTCACTAACACTGAGGCCCTGGGCAAGTCATGAATCTCTCAGGTCTTGGATCTGTGCCCCACTCTGCCCTGAAGGAAGATGTTAACTTCTTAAAATCCACTCAGCCTTCAAGACATGTTCCAAGGACAGATGAGGACAGCAAGAAGCTCTGTAACAAACTGAGAGAGAACAAGTTCCACTAGGATAAGAAAAGGTAGTATGTTAGCGAGCGATATGTTAGCGTCTGGAGGGCTGGGTTTGAGGCCGGGGGTGGCGGGGCCAGGAGAAACCCCTCCCACACAGTGAGAGTGGAGAAGAGACATTATGGATTACTGACACTTGAAAAGTGGGGGTAGGCTGGGTGCAAACAGGAGGGCTGGCTACAACCCAGCGGGTTTATGACTTGATTGAGCTGCCTGGTTTCTCTATAAGTGCAGCTTTTATTATCCCCACTCCATTAAGCTGAGCTGTAACCTGGGGGGGGGGGGGGGGGAGAAAGGCAACAGAAGGGTAGGAAATTTGAGTCTTTCCTTTTAAGTCTCAATTCACAACTTCAAAATGGGATTACACAAAAAACAGAGGTCACAAACACCTATGTTAGCAGATGTGTCACTTCCTCAACTTAAGCTTTGATTAAAACAGAAGTTGGGGGAGGGTTTGGAATTAATGTGACTGAACCCTCACCACAGCTTCCCACCCAGTGGCCTCACAGCCACTTGGAAGGTCAGCTGTAGGGGGCCAGGCAGAGATGCTCAGGAAAGAGATGGAAGCAGAGGCTAAAGTACACATTGCTAAATTTGAAGGTTGAGAGGCACATTCAGTGCCTGTAGAAGTGAAGGGAGTCAAGGGGTGGAAGGAAGTGGCCAGGAGGGAGGCAGGCAGCCTGGAAGACCCCAGGGACACAAGAAGGCTGAGGTCCCTGCCACAAACAGAAGTAGAGGGCTTCGGCACTGACATGAGAAAGGTTTCCCAGATTGAGGGAAAGAACCTGACAGAGCTGAGAGAGGAGACCCTGGAATCTGAAGGATCTCTTAGTCTGGAATGAAATCAGGGACACAAACTGAGCCCAGAGTTCTGTCGGGCTGCATTCCTCTACCTTGCCCCTGAGGAAGTGGCCCAGTTACTTACAAGGAGCATAGAACATGACCAAGGTGTGTTTCTTCTTCTTCAGGGTCTCCCGGAAGTTGTCTCCTGCCAGATGCAACACGCTGGTCTGCTGCTCTTCCCAGGTGGGCTCAGGGGGTGGAGGGGCCTCGGGGCTGCAGGGAGCAGGGGTGAGGGGAGAGAGCCATAAGAAGAGGTTAGTGAATGAGCAAGCACCCCCTCCTCCTCACACACACACACACTTGGGGGAGCACACATGAAGAAATCTCTGCATTCTATCTAAAAGTCCATTGTAAAACCTCAGTTTAAACACAAACAAATCTGTGCTATAGCAAAGATACTCTGATTCCCTCTGAGGCAACTTTAAAAAGCCATTTGTGAAGGTGTGGAAGACCTGAGCCCATTTCAGGGCAGGGCAATCTTTTTAGGTGTGGGTTGTTAGCTCCTTTCCATGGGCATCTAAGCAACTCTGCTCCCCCAGCCGCCTACCTTTTCTGGGAGCTCAAAGGGCCCTCCCTTATCATTTGCTCCTGAGCCTTTGTTCAGGTACAGAGAGCACGGGCCAGGGAGTGAAATGGATCTGGATTCAAATCCAGACAACTTAGCAGACATGTAATCTTAGGTAAGTTACTAACCCTGGAGCTTCCAGTTTTCCTTCTGTTGAATGAGGACAATAATACCTACTTCCCTGGAGCCTAACGGAGAGCAGAGATGGTTTATGTGAAGCATGCGTTCTGTCAAGACTGATTGTTTCTGAAAGCCTATATGCTCTAATAAATGACAGCCATTCAATAAGCTTTTATAACTTTCCAGTCTCTTCCTGTCCAGTGGCTCCTTCCACTCTGCCTCACACAAGTAGAGTCCAGAGGTTTTCAAAAACCTTTGCTGCCCCCTTCCCCTGCCCCCATCTATAATCACATTTCTCTCATCCTTTTCTGAGAATTGTTCTTGGGGAGTTGTGTGTACCTAGTGCCCCGACATCCTCTCCTGAATTATCCATCCCTGCACCCAGCACAGGGCAGCATGAATCACCCTGCGTGGTTCCTACCTCTCCCCTAGGCCCCCAGCCTTCCTGTATTCTTCCTTTTATCCTCCAGGCTCCCTGTCGTGAGCCCTGGCTCTGTGGTTGTCGGTGCCCGCCTGACCTTTCTGCTCTGTTTGGAGCCTGAATCCCACTTTCCCAGGCAGGCCTGCTGGCAGGCACAGCTCAGTTACCCACAGTGCAGCCACCTGTGCGCAAGCCTGGAAACACCATCAGCCTCTCCAGACGCCGTCTGCTCACCCTGCTTCTGGGAGACAAGTCTCAATGCTCCATCTCAGAGCCATCTGTCATTCACGTTCCGCCTGAAGGGTTCTTTGCGAACCCAAAAGAATGACTATTTGTCTCTAGGTAAGGCTCTTAACCAAAGTGAACCTAAGTTTCTTCATCAAGGAAATAGAATAAAATTTCTGGCCTCAGTAAATTCAGGAGGAAATGGGTCGCCAGATGTAACAGCATTCTGCAAAGCTGGGCAGGTATTATCGCTTTGGTGGTGAGCTACTGGTTAAAGCTCCACATGAAAGCAGGCATGAATAATAAAAAGACTATCCTCTGAGTATTTTCACATCATCCACTGTGCTCAATAGCACATCATCCAATAAGCTCAATAGTCTGTTCTATCTATAATTCTCTAGGCAAGACTATGGAAAAGTACTTTTTCCATTTTGTGGACAGGAAACTGGGGCCTAGTGGGTCAATAAGTACATGGCTGGGGTCGGTCATGATCTTAGTGCGGATCTCTCAGACTCCCAAACCCATGCTCTCGCCCTCAGTGCTTTTCGGGGCTCAGAAGCAGCAAGCAGGCACAGAAAGGGCAGATATCTTGGTGCTCACTACTTGTGGCCAGGCCTCCCAAGCACATATCAGCAAAGATTAAGGTTCTAGATTTCCTAGCTCTCTATCCAAGGACGATGCCTAAACCTCTACCTGTTTCAGGCCCTCCCGATGAACCAGTCTAGTACCAGAGTGAGGCTGGACCAGCGGTGTGAATAGTAGTCTGCTTCGGACCCCACAAGACCTGGAGGAGTGGGTACCTTGTTCCTTTTGGAGGCAAATCATCATGCCTCCCTGTTCCCTACAACAAAGGCACAGCTACTCTTAGAATCCACCCTCAGCGATGTGCAGGACAAGGTGGGAGAGGCCGAGACCAGGACCTCACTAGCTTGATCTCCTTATGCAAGGGCCTCTCCTGAACCTATGGGTAACTTTGCTCCCATTCCAAAAACTGATGTTTCTCAAAACATGAAAGCTGAACATCCCTTTCACACTTCTTGAATCAAAACATCCAGGACAACAGTCCCCGGATTTGCACTTCAAGTAAGCACCCCAATACCGGATAATGCTTATATACATTAAAGTTTTAAGACCAATGTCTTATTTTTTTTTATTTTTTTTTTAATTTATTTATTTTTATTTATTTATACAAGCACGGGTACAGTCAGAAGCGCGGGAGGGTGAGAGAATTCACCAGAGCCAGAGCGGGGAGCAGAGCAGGCAGAAGGACCGAAGTACACTGCTGAGGGGAGCAGTGGGCGGCAGGAGAGGTCTGCGCGCCATGCGGGACCCTCCTCTGGTGGCCGGGGAGCAGCCGGGGATCGAACTGGTGCCGCAGAGGCCGTGGGCAGCTTTGCAACCCAGCGCTCAACCGCTGCGCTACCAGGGAGGCCCAAGACCAATGTCTTAATAAAGTAACATGATCACATAGCATTGTTATTTTTCATGGTTCTCATGCTGCTTTGTGATGCCAAAGTCTTGGTTCTCACATGGGCATCACTATGCCATGTTCCAGGAACCAATGAAAAGGCTGAGATATGTCTTCTTTTACGCTCAATACTTGAATGAGGAAATTTCCTTGAATATTTGAGTTATGTATGAGTAAGCACACATCTGCATGTGTGCCGAGGAGTGTGTGCAGGAGAAAGCTTATTCAACTGTGTCCTATTAACAATTTTCATCCCTTAAGTATGGTTTCCTCCATTTCCAGGGCATCTGTGTGATGGCACAGTCCCTTCACAGGAGGGGAAATGTTAGAAATACAGGTTCCAAAGTCCTTGGGTGAGTAGGGGGTCCTTAGAATAGAAATCATGAGGTCACTGGGGCCTATATTTGGAGATAGTCTTTAGAGAGGTAATTTAAATACCTTAATCCAACATGTCTGGCATCCTTCTAAGAAGGGATTAGGGCACAGCAATTGAGGAAAGAGCCTGTAAGGATGCAGAGGAGAAGATGCACCAAGGAGGAGGACCTCAGAAGAAGCCAGTCCTGTTAACCTCTTATCTCAGACTTGCGGTCTCCTGAACTGTGAGAGAAGAAACTGCTGCTAAGCCACCCAGTCTATGCTACTTGTTGAGGCAGTCCTAGCAAAGCAATACCCAGGCTGAAGGGGCTCTTTGAAATTTTTATTCTCACACACTAACGACCACAGGCAGGATATTACCAAAGGCCCAGTCAACCACTAGCAAGGCTGGAATTAAATGAGTGCAGCTCTAATGTGAAGAACTTTGTGTTTCTTACATTCCTTTAAAGGGGATGGAATAAAATACACACAGCAAAACCTAGGCCTCAGAGAGGGGGGGGAAAGACTCACAGCTTACTGGAGCTGAAGAAACAGCACCAGGGAGGCTACCAGGGACCTGCTCGGGGAGGACCTGTGGTTAGCACGACAGAGATGGCTTCAGGTGCAGAAGTCAAATCTGTCTCGGCTCCCCTGGTCCTGAGTCGAAGTCAGTGCCCCCTAAGATTTACATCATTTCCTCCAGGCTGTCTCCAGGGGCTGACAGCCAGGAGTCAAGATGTGCTATGAAGAACAAACTTACTTTTGCATCCACTCAATAATCTTCTTCTTTGTTCTGAGCATGGGTGCTGCGTATTTCTCTCCATTCTTAAAGTACTTCAGTGTAGGAAACTCAGAGATGTGGAATCTTTCTGCCAGGGCCTTGTTGACAGTAGCATCGACAGCTGCAAGGACACCAGAGCTCTGGGATGGGGGAGAGGCCAACCATGCATGACAGCCTCAGACGCGGTGCTGGCAGACAGTGGAGCCCAGATGCCAGCCCCAACCCACTCAACCTGCCAGAATCACTGGGGTCACTGGCCCCAGGCTCATAAACCCCAGGGAATAATTGAACTTTGGCATATCCATCATTTCTCACTTGTGGGCTGAGATGGAAATGTTAAATCTGCGCTACCAACTAGGCTGGGTTGACCGAGCTGTTCCCAATAGCCAGGGTCTCAGAGCAAAGAAGGAGAACCTTGGATGTTCACCCCAGAGCCATGGCCTATCTGAAGTTACCTGGTAGGGTATGGAGCCATAACCCCCTACTCTCTCTACACCCCTCCATCCTTAGTAGAGCCCCTCACGTCTGACTTAGGCATGTCTACTCAGGGACACAGAAGTACCACAGACCTCCAGGAAGCTTCTATGGGGCTTGCAGGGGGAAGCTGTAATGATTCACATCATTGGCTCTTTAGAAGATAAAGGTGGGAGAGGGGGAAGACAGGAAGCTTACGTCTGCTTCTCCGTGGAGGACTTCTGCTGCATTCTCAAACTCTGGCTTCATTTTCTTACAGTGTCCACACCCTGTGGGAAGAAATCAAGAGTGACTATTCCCAAGGCATATAGGCCTTAGTGATGTCCCCACCTCTGTACTGTGGCTTAGCCCTTTCCCCAGACATCAGGGGTACCTGAGAGAAAAGGAAAATGCACATCAGTTCAGAAAAAAGAAACCTTTTACCCAATCAACTGAAAGGTGGGTGAGGGAGGCCCAAGAGGCAAAAATGAAATAACTACTAACCTTAACTGGCAATACCTTATAGGACCCATATGCCACATACTGCTCTAAGCACTTAAAAATTTACCCTGCAAGCACTATTTACAATAGCTAAGCTTTGGAAACAACCCAAATGCCCAAAAATAGATGACTGGATCAAGAAGATGTGGTACATATACACCATGGACTATTACTCAGCATTCAAAAAAGATAAACACATGCAATTTGCAGCAACATGGATGGAACTGGAAGGGATCATGTTCAGTGAAATAAGCCAGAAAGAAAAAGAAAAATACCGGATGGTCTCACTCATAGCAGGAATTTAGAAAACCTAAATAAGGGACCAGGAAAGAGATTAACTATAAGAAAGAAAAAAATCAAAATCAACTAACAGCTATGAACCAGAGACACACTATTGGGGGGCGAGCAGAGAAAGGAGGGATTGGGGTCAAAATAAGGGGGTTGCAATTGTATGGGGAATATAAAAATAAAATTTAAAAAATTACCCTGCAACATAGCAATTGACATTATTTCTACTTCACAAATGAGAAAACCAAGTGCCCAAGGTGACATACATAGCCACAGGTCAAAGAGCTGGGTTGGAAACCAAGTAACCTGGCTGGAGTGTGCTTCCCAGGGCCACACCACTGCCATACCTCCCTCTCTCCCAAGAGGCAAGAGGGGTAGCTACTTAATAGACACACAATAAATATTTACTGGTCAGCAATGAAAAGAACAGACCTAATTAAATAACTAGTAGACAACAGCTAGGGTGACAGGGATTTGAGATTTCTTGGAGGAGGCAAGTGGAAGGACATATGGAAGTGACAAGGGACAGAGCCTGATGAAGATGGCTGAGGCAGCCACAGAGGAAAGCAGACTCATTAAGCAGGGTGCAATTCCACTGCCAGAGACCAAGGAAGGCAAGGGACCCCAGATGTGTTCCTACTGGTTCATCTGGAACCAATGAGCTCCTGAACCCCCAACGGATGGCCCTCAGGCTGGATGGGGCAGCTGCCTGGCCTTACTGTCTCCATGAAAGAAGTTATTAAGCTACCCGCTCAAATACACTCTGCTCCCCCAGAGTCAGATATTTTTAAAAATCATAATGAAAGTAGTAAAACCTCCTTCCAGAACTATACACAGTGTCACATATGATTTTAGGGGTTCAGGGTCTGACTAGAATCCACATGGGGCCCCCATGAACTACAGAGATTTAAGGTCATCATGATATTGCAATATAAGAATATTACTTTCCAGAAGTGAACATTCAGCACTATCACAATTATTTGTCACTTCTAAACAATCAGATTAAAAAAGGCTCTTTTATTTTTAGTTGTTTGTTGAGAACTGAAATGTGTTTACCCCACAGAAACAATTTCATACACAGATTCTATGCAGATCCTCAAGAGTGACCACGAGGGGCCTCCCTGGTGGCACAGCTATTGCAGCCACTGCAGCGTGAGTTCGAACACCAGCCAGGGAGAAGTAGAACTCTCCCATCTCGCCAGCTGTACCCCTCAGCAGTGTATTTCAGTAGATCTGCCTGTTCCTCTCCCCACTCTGTCTCTGGTGAATACTCTCATCTCTCCCTCTGCACCTCTGGCCTACACCCCGATTCTTATATGCATAAATCAATCTTTAAAAAAAAAAGTGACCATGAAAGTCCACTTAACAGAATATACCTCAACAGAATATGGAACACCTCTGTTTCACTGAACCAGCCCCGAAGGAAAACATGCAGTTCACAAACCAGCTCAGGACACCTAATGGGCCTCTCCTTTCAGGCAGTGGTGGAACAGCAGCAAAACAGTATCTTCCTCAGCTCAGGGCAGGACTCAGGGTCTCCCGGGTGCTGACACTAGAGAATTTAACAAAAGCACCTCCCCTTCTCTGGTACTGATGTGTATAAATTCCAAATTTTACATATTACTTCAGAGCTCTGGACCTCCTGAACATAGCCCCAGGCAAACAAGACAAGGCTGGGGGAAAGTCTGACTCTAAAGCAGTCACTTTCCTATGGGAGGAACAGTAGAATAACACACAGTGTTGTCCCCACAGGTGTCCAGGGTCTGGTGTCCATCCACACCAATCTACAGGTCAGGAGAAAATGGGATATCCTAGGGAAGATTCTACTGACTTAACATAAAACATACTGACTTAAATTTTTTTTTCTTTTTTGGTTCTCACTAAAACTTTGGGACTTATGGCAGGATGAAAAGGCTCTACAACTTAAAAGGACGCCCCCAGGCCTGCCTCCAGGCTGACAGTTCCCTGAGCCCTGCCACAGGTGACCACCCCCACTCTCCTCTCCAAGACTGATCTCCTCCAACTGGGGCAGAGTAAAGGGGCTCATCCTGCATTAAGGATTGCAAGAAAAGGAAGCTCAGAGACACTGCTGCTTCTAAGGAGCCCAGCACCCATGAGTTCAGTGTACCCTGCAGAGGAGGAAGTGAGTGGCCTGAATGAGGCTGACGCAGCACAGCAGTGCATATGGGAGGAAACCTGGGCAGGTCTCAGGAGACCCAGGCTCCAAGTGTTTCTGTGGAAGATGGGAGAAGCAGGCAAAAGATGCTCCCCTGACCATCCTCACTCCTAAAGAGGATATGAATGGTGTTGTCAAGTCAGTGCCAGCAGGGCCCATGGCCAAGGAAGGCAGTTGCACTGGAGTGGGAGTAGGGGAAAGGAAGACCCAGAGAAGCCAGCCTTTGCCATTCAAAGCAAACCACTGTTTCTGTCTAAAATGTCCCAGTCAATGTGACAGGACCCCTGGAGAGGAGACAATTCACCTCCATCAGCCCTTTGATGCACTGCCCTGCTGGGATGGCAAATAGGCCCCATATTGCCTGCCAGCTTCTATCAGCGACAGGCCAGAGATGATTCCTAAGACTGCGCGGTGCTCACCAGGGAGAACTGTGGTCACTCCACGATGTCTGTCACAGCCCTGGGAGGGTAGCTGAGTATGTCAGGAAAACATCGCCATTTTTTAGCTTGTATTCATGGTTCTTTCCTGGACTTCCGGCCTCATCTCCCAGGTCTTGCCCAAATAAAAAGAATGCTTGTTCCCTGCAAAGGGCAACCCCACAAGGCATACAAGACAGAGCTTTCCCTGAATTTCTTTTATACCTCAGCACCACCCCATTTAATCACAGCCTCTGTCCTGATGGACGAGACCTCTCCATGGCTGAGTGACCGCTTGGCCACCGGCCCCTGCTTTGAATCTCCAGTTCATTCTAGCCCCACTGAATGACTCATTGCTCTTCTACCTACAAAATACTTCTTATTCATATATTTCGATGGCATTTAATTTGGTACTGCCTTGTGGCTGTCATATTGCTGCTTTCTGATATTTAGGAGAGAGTCAGGCATCTTGTCAAATCATAAATCAGATCAAATTCCCTTGGTAATTAAAAGCTTTCAACAGTTTCTCAGCAAGAGTAGATCAAAACTCAAACTCCTTATCAGCTGACCTTCTACCTTCCACAACTCCGCTCCCTCTCTCCAGTGAACTGTAGCCTGTGGTCCTTCTTCTCTCCTCCCATCACACCATGTTCATTTCAACCTCGGGGCCCTTACTACGAGGTAGCTGGGAACACCATCTTCCCCCTAGTTGTTGCATGGCTCACCCCTTCATATCTTTCAGGCTTTAACTCAAATTTCTCTTTTATAGAAAAAACCCTGACCATCTAATCCAAAGGAAACTCACCACATCATTTACCCATAAATTTTCTCAATTATACTCAACTGCACTAAATTCTTTTTGGGCGAAGGATATGCCTTATACCTAAATAATTTCTGGTTTGACTAAACACCTCTATCAGCATAACTGGCAGTCAAGCCAAGTATCATGCACATGCCCCCTCCCCTCCATACCCCCTCTACAGCCCCCCCTATTCCCCCCCCCACCCCATCTCTCCACCATTTATATAGTCTCCCTGCTCCTTACTAGGTCTGGGAAACATCTATGGAAACTATCTGTGGATATTATACCCTAAAGTTCTTCTAATATCATTCTTAGTTTTTCTTCCGGCATCAACTTCCTCTGCTCCCTGAACAAGATACTAAGGGTAAGGGATACACTTCTAGCAAGAGAATTTATGATAAAGACACTGGCCAGGTCAGAGGAAGAGAAAGATCTGGCTGAGCAAACACTCCCTTGCTGGCACTTGCCTGAACTGGGGAGCCAGGGGTGATAAATGGTGCCTGTCTGACCCCAGCCCCTGGGTCCTGGCTCTGGCCTTCAGGATGTCCTGGCTGCGTGGGCTGCAGGAGAGTCAGAGGAGGATTAGATGCCGGAGCAGGATTCCAACCCACTGTGTTTTAGTGTCCTGATTGTGATTTGATAGGCCATTAAGTTTTACTGCCAAACTTCCTTGTTGGGTTTTTATCATCTGTGTAAGTGTGCTTATGCTGATTTTCATGACCTGGCACAGTGGCTGCACATCAACTCCTCTGTATCACTCTTTTCTGGCTGTGGGAATGTTGGCCTCCTGTCAACCCCAAGCGTTCAGATTCCTCTGAATTCCATTAACCTCCATTATACTTAAGATTTTATTTGCCAGGAAGACTTCAGGATCCTGCAACCAGGATTTTCCAGGAGACTAGATTAATCTGGAAAGCTCCCTGGTACCTGGGATTGGGTTTTTCCTGTTTGCATTCCTACTGCCTTGCTTGGAACTTGGCTTGGGCATGCCAGGGAAGTAGTGGTTCCTACAGATAAGAACATCATGAAGGGTCCCCAGAGACCTCAAGGCTCTTTTGAGGTTTGGGCTGTATACACACCAAAGCTGGCTTGTAGAAACACTGGGGCACTCTCACACTGATGGTACTTCCATCCATCACACAGCCCTCTTCTTGTGCAAAGTGAAATTTTTTTTTATTTCTTTATATTAGTGTAAAATGCAAATAACAAGCTTTTAAAATTTTTCATCCAGGCTTTTATCTAAGGAAATAATCTGACATCCGGACAAATATTTATGCATGAAAATGTTCTCTACAGGATGATTTGTAATAGAGAGATACAGTAAACAACTCAATCCTTCAACATTATTGTACTGGTTAAACAATTTATGGTGCCATTATACAATGGAATATTATGTGACCACAAAAAGCATGTACAAAAAAAGCATTTTTTATTTTTATTTTTTTAAATATTTATTTATTTATTTATTTATTTATTTATTTATTTATTTATACAAGCACTGGGTACAGTCAGAAGCGCGGGAGGGTGAGAGAATTCACCAGAGCCAGAGCGGGGAGCAGAACAGGCAGACTGACGAAATACACTGCTGAGGGGAGCAGCAGGTGCGGCAGGAGAGGTCTGTCACACCATGTGGGACCCTCGCCGGCGGCTGGGTATCGAACTGGCGCTGCAGAGGCTGCGGGCAGCTTTGCTGCCCAGAGCTCAACTGCTGTGCCACCAGGGAGGCCCCCCCTCCAAAAAAAAACATTTTTTAAAAAATAAGGAAATACAAGATAACATTAAGAAAAATGTAGAGGGGGCCTCCCCTGGTGGTGCAGCAGTTGAGCACTGGTCTGCGAAGCTGCCTGCAGCCTCTGCAGCACTGATTCGATACCCGGCTGCCAGCGAGGGTCCCACATCGCGCGACAGACCTCTCCTGCTGCGCCCGCTGCTCCCCTCAGCAGTGTATTTCATTGGTCTGCCTGTTCTGTTCCCCGCTCTAGCTCTGGTGATTTCTCTCACCCTCCTGTGCTTCTGACTGTACCCAGTGCTTGTATAAATAAATAAATAAATAATTTAAAAAGAAAAAAGAAAAATGTAAAGGAAAATATGCATGGAAAAAGGATTTCAAGAAAAAGAATTAAATCCCCTTCTCCCACCCAGCACAACAAACAAATGAAAAAACTAGAGCAATTAAAGAGCAAGATGAAAAAACAAAAATATTCTAACAAAATAGAGGGCAATTTTATATCCTACGGGTGAATTTCCCAAGTAAGCCATGAATTCCAGAGGTCAGGGTGGGAAGGCCAGACTCACAGAAGGCTGGTGAGATACAGCCTTTAGGGCGACGTGGGTTTTAATCTTGGCTCTGCCTTTTTGGTTGTGCCTTTGGCAAGTTTCTTGATCTCTTGGCACCACCCTTTCCTACCCTGTGAAGTGGGGATAATCTTAACATCTATTTCACAGGATTTGTTGTGAAGATTAAGTGAGTTAATATACTGAAAGTGCTTAGAACAATGATCCAAAATAAATACTCAATAAATATTCATTATTTGACTACAAAGAATGTAATAAAACTTTTGCACAATGAAAGGTACCATAAAGAAAGCTAAAGCAAGCAATGGATATGAAGAGAAAACAAGGATAACAGATACAGATTAGTATTCATAATTATGGAGTTCTAGATGAAGAAAAAGACAAATCACCTAACAGAAAAATGGGCAAAAAGTAGGACTAGGTGGCACCGGAAGAAACAAGAAAGGTGGATTACCACACGAAAGCATGCTCAACTTCCTTGGAAGCCAGGAAGCTGCAGATGAAAGGCCTTTTCCTCCAGGTTAGCAGAAATAGGAAAAGTTGACAGTACCCAGGGCCGGTGAGGACACAGGCGCTCTCACAGCACCAGGTGTGATGAAACTCTCTGGACAAAAGCTGGCAGCATCCACTAAAGCTCAGGCACATATATCCTGTGACCCAGCCACTTCACTTTTTGGAATTAGTCATAAATATTGAGACATGGTCCCAAATACATGTTTACAAATGTTCATTGCATTATTTCAATAATGAAAGACTGGAGACAAATGTCAATCAAGAGGGAATGGTTTAGCATTTACAGTGTATCTAAATTATAAAATACTAATCAGAGGCTAAAAAAAATTGAGGCAGATTTATAGGCCAACATTTACATTACATGAAAATGAGTCCTAGGGCAAGTAAGGGATAATTAGGCAGCTTCAGGGGCAGTGCAGGGACTTCAGGAGAGTTAAGGAAGGTTCCAGAGATAAGGGCAACAAATTCCAAAAGGGGACTAATCAAACACACCAGGACTAAGAGCAAAGGACATCCTGGACAAGGACAATAAAAGGACTCTAAGATAAGGGGCGGGACACAGAGTCTTAGTTCTAAACACAGAGACATTTAGGCAGTGACTGAGACCACTGAGATCTAACCAATCACAAAGAGCGTGGTGGAGCTTTAGAATAATTAGGGAATGAAGGTGTATATTCCCTAAGGCACGATTCCATTCAGCTCCCTTGCCCTTTCCTGGCCTGGTTCCATTGGCCTGGGAGTCCCATTTTATTTCTGTTCCTTTTCTCATCAATAAACTTCTTTCTCTAAACAAATCTGCCTCTTCGCTTGCTTGCCTGAGCATCAGCGAAGTTCCTGCTGCAGCTTCCTGAGACACCAACCCATGGTGGCCTAGTGGCTGGAACTCAGTGCTGCCCCTGCAGCCTGGGACCCGTTCCTGGCTGGAAGACTAGGCCTGAAAACCTGAAATTACGGTATCAAAAACATCTTTAAGACTTACTGGTTTAAGTAAAAAAAAAAAGCAAATCACAGTAAAATGGATATGAAATGATCCTATTATATAAAAAACAAACACAAAAACCTTGCTGTTTAGGCAGAAGCACAGGAGAAGGATGTACCAACTGTTAGCAGTGTCAGCCCTGGGAAGGAGACCATTTACACCACATTCTTCTGTATCCTCCCCTGAACCTTATACTGAGAGCAACAAGAAGGTCGTCAATAAGATTCCTCAATTATTTGTGCAAATGGAAAATGAAAGTGATGACATGAAGTAATATTATGGCATGAGCAGAAATCTACACATCAGAAAGTCAATTTAGGTGTGTTTATTTTAAAAAATGAAAGTTAAAAATAAGAAAAAGAAACTAGCAGGCATAGTGCCTGAAAGTAAAAAGTGGTTGACTCTGGATAACGGGATTATAGGTTGTCTTTCCTTAATCATTTCTACTTCTCTGTACTTTCTAGATTTGCTACAAAGATTGCATATTATTTTGAGAAAAAGGCAGAAATAAAGTAAGAAGCAGGAAGTCGGAGTCTCATGGGAACCTGCTACCGAATCCAGAGACAGCCCGGGTCCTAGGAGGCAGGATGACCCAGCAGCCCCCAGCACATACCTGCTGGGGGCCAGTTGTGGCAAAGAAAACATCTCATCCCAGGCCTATTGCCAAGGAAGGGGGTGGGTGGAGGACAGCAGAGCTGCCTGTAGTCTGTAGCCCTGCAAAGGGGATTGCAAGGGGGTGCTCTCACCTTAGGCATGGGAGAGACAAACTCTCTTGCTCCTTTTATCACCCCCATGTGAGTATTTCTCACTCAGGTCATATTAGTATAGCATGTGTAGCATCCCCCTGCCTAGCGCAGGGCTGGAGTGATGTGGAGAGGGAGGAGCAGGTGGATGGATACTAATGTAACAAAACACAGTGATAAGAGCACATGACTGACAATGCACAGTCTGACGCTGCTCAGGATGCCACAGAAACCAAAGGCATGATGAATTAATGGCTGTCAGTGTCCTGCTGTCACATCCTTTTCAGACACTATCCTCATTCTCTGTGGGATCTGGTGCTGCAGCCTCCCACATCCATGCCAGGCCCCACACCGAAGGGCAGATGGACAACAAAGGGGAAAGTGTGGAGGGGCGGCTCCCAAGGCTGTGGGGCCCAGGTCTTGTCCAGGTGTGTGAGACATCAGTGGACATGTCAGAGCTTACTGCTCACACATGAGGCAACCTGCTTGTAAATCTCTGTCCCTCCTTCCCCAACTCCCTCATTGTGACCTGGGGCAGGACTGGGGCTAATGGAAGTGGAAGGTGTAACTGTCCTTATTTGTTACAATGAAGACTCAGGCATCAGATGTAGAGGCTGCTGAAGAATCTGTGTGGGGCTTCTGAAGAGCGCCAGCTGGGAGGGTGGTGGAAGGGAAGGAAGATGAAAAGGAGAGGGGAGAGGCTAAGAAGGGATGTAAGGAAAACTGGGAAAGAGAAAAAGGAAGCAGGAGGCCAATGGAGGTGTTTGATGACCTGCCACAACCAAGGCACCTGCCTTTCCTGTCATGAACCTGGGGGTGAGGCTCCCAGGTACCCCTTAAACGTTCCAGGCAGAGAAACGAGTCGGGACTTGCCTCTGGAGCCTACTGAGGCAGGAGACAAGAAGCACCTACCTGTGCAGGCCAGGAAGAAAGCTGACAACCTCCTCCTGGTCTTTCAAAGCATGACCAGGTAAGAAACTAAAAAGGAGCGCCTACTCCGTGCACAGAAATAACACTGCAAGGAAGATGGGGCTCTCCTTGGGAGTCAGAGTCAGGAATGCTAATTTTCATCTCTAAACTTTCCTATAAAAGCCCTCAGCAAAATATACATGAGTTCTTTTGTAATTAGCAAAAAAGCCATGAAAAATAAATTCAGCTTTTTAGTTTGAATCCCATGATTTCAGTCCATTGGGATCTTTTAACATCTTAAAGTAATTGTTCAATACTTTGGCTAGCTATCTCTTTTCCAATTCTAGGTCTTAAAAAAATTTTAAGTATGCCTTGTTTTTTATAGTTTCAACAAAATTGCAAATACCACCCTCTAGACAGACCAGGCCAGACTCACAAGTCATAAAGCACAAGGGGAATGTGCCCCCACAGGTGGTCCCATCCTGCCAGGTTCCTCCTATCACAAGGAGGCAAAAAAAAAAAAGTCACACCAATTCAACAATCTAGTGATCCCATCCCAAGAAACAAACCAAGCCTATCTGGCAATCCTTAGTAGAAGCCATGGTCGCCTACATTGACAGATCTCAACTTGCTTTTCTTTTTTTTTTTTTTTTTTTTTTAAATAGAGGCATGCTTTATTTATTTATTTTTTTGTTTGTTTGTTTGTTTATACATGCACTGGGTACAGTCAGAAGCGCGGGAGGGTGAGAGAATTCACCAGAGGCAGAGCGGGGAGCAGAGCAGGCAGAAGGACCGAAGTACACTGCTGAGGGGAGCAGCGGGCGGCAGGAGAGGTCTGCACGCCATGTGGGACCCTCCTCTGGTGGCCGGGGAGCAGCCGGGGATCGAACCTGCGTCGCAGAGGCCGCGGGCAGCTTCGCAACCCAGCGCTCAACCGCTGCGCCACCGGGGAGGCCCTCAACTTGCTTTTCTAAGTCTGCAAAATGGTCTATTTCTGAACCATTCTTGGTCTGGGACTGACACCTGTACAACAAATAGATGGCGTTGTTTCCAGAAAAAACCTTTTCTGAATTTGGTATACCAGGGACAACACTGCCAGTCTCTGGTCTTTTGACATTTGTCAGGTTCCTCAAACACCACAGAAGTGGTTTCCTGATCACTGTGGGGCTCTGGAGAACCCGGGCCTGAGACACAGCCCTCTGCTCTTAGCTCACCCCGCCTGAGCCCCGGATTCCCTCATATTGTGTTTGTCCACCCTTTCCCAGGCCAATGCTCCTAGACAAAGAAGAGCTGTGTGAGAGATTTCTTGCTGCAGAGCCATTCCCATCTAACGGGGACTCTAACAGGCATTCGTTTCACCTCCCGCTTTGCCCTGATTATTCTTACTCTGCCAGTCCAGCAGAAATAAACCCATACGGCACACACATGCAGACCTCCCACTAGAGAATGCAATGTCCCTAACAGGCAGATACCCACCAATAGAATCCTTGGATATCTCTACTCACCAAGTTTGAAATCAGGGCCCCCACAATGGGGCTCTACACAGAGCAGGGTGGCGCTCATAATATTTACTGGTAACAATGACTGATGGGGAAAACAAATGGTCTATTTCTAAACCAATCTCTCCTTGGTCTGGGACTGACACCTGCACAACAGATAGATAGAAACCAGATGCCATCTGGTTTCTAGTTCCCATCCCCTAATTTAGCTCTAGAACTCATTTTCCCATTCAGTAAGCCTTACTCTACACCCCATAAGTGACTTGACTCAGTAATGAGTGAGACCACTGAGGTTCATAAGGTCAGAAAGCAGAGAAAGGAGGGTCCCTATGGCTCAGCCCTTGGGCCCCAGGTCCCGCAAGCATCAATTATTACAATGTACAGCTCACCACAAAAAAAGAACACAGATTAAAAAAAAAAAAATGACTAGTTTGCAACGAGAGTTCTCAGAAAGGGCAGAAAGGGCTTAACAATTATTAAACAACCCTATCTATCTGGTACTTATTGTTTTTGGATAAATTCCAGGCTTCATCAAAGGGGACATATACTCTTGCCTTCATGCTGTGATGCACAAGCCACAGACCACTGCTCAAACCGCTGCGCTTTCCTGGGGGCTGGGCAGGCTCCAGGAAAGGATCAGCACACAGGGGTGAAGGAAGCTAGTGTCTGCCTTTACTGCAGAGAAAGAGATGCAGGCAGTGTGATTTCAGCTCTAGATTCAACGTAATAACTTCCTGCAAGACTTGCTTCAATCAGCAACTCTGAGGCTGGCCAGGAGAGCACATTCAGCTAGAGCACTGCAGTGCTGCCTGTCAGGTGATTTTTCAAGTACCTTCAAGCACAGGCAGGGACACTCTCCTGAGGCCCTATCATTGCTCTTACTCAGGAGAGTCTTTGAAACTTTCTGTTTTGGCCAGTTTTTGAGATTCAGAAGAAGAGCCAAAGGGAATACTTTTCCTTTGAATTCTCTTAAGAATTTGGTACTTTTAAGAAAGGAGTCAGGGAAATCCCCCGCAGTGGTCTGCTTCTGAACATTTCCCGACTCCCAGAACCAGTCCCCTGTCACTGGAGGGGAGGCCAAAGGCAGGCAGACAGAGGTCGGCAGTACTGAACTCACAGAATAGTGAACTATTTGTACCATTTCTCTGAGCAACAGTCTCCTTATCTGTAAAATGGGGCTAATCATATTCATTTTTCAGCACTGTGGGGAAGATGAAAGGAGATGACCTTGCAGGAAGCCACTTTGTCACCATAGGGTGATAAGCAGCTGTTAGCATAAGCTTCCCTATGGCTAAGGCAGCTGACAATGTGTTCTCATCACTGACTGTGCCTCTGTGTGCTGGACTAACTATCCTCATGCACTTGATCCTAGCTGTTATTTCTCGTGTATTTTACTCTTCCACAATCTCTTACCTGTCATTACTGGACCAAAGAGCTGGGCAGGAAGTTATGAGAGAATCAAGCCCCCCTACAGGTCCCTCTCTCTATCCATTGGGAAGGGATGGTGTACTCTTACTGAGAGCTGCTCCCAAGAACTCTGGGGTTGTCACCTCCTTGTTTTCACACCATCCTTACTCACCTTTCCAGGAGCAGCCTTCTCCCTCTTGGAATGGGGAGGACGCTAGTCTTAAAAAGTCCTGAGCTACGGGCTTTCCAGCCATTACTGCAAACACTAATTTACAGCATTTGTACATTGTCCTTCCTTATCCACTGCAGTCTCCAGGCTGTGATGGATACCAGGGAAAACAGCGAAGGCATATGAGGTGCCAGGGGCCTGAAGTTCCAGCCCCGGCTCCCTGTGCCTTCTCAGCTGCCGGCCCTCTTGAGGCTCCCTCTTGAGGCTCCTCACTTGTAAGATGAGGGTGATTACTATTATAGTAATTGCTAAGGGCCCTATAAGTCCTAATTTCTTCAATTTTGGGAAAGCCATTTGCATTTCCTAATTCATGCTGACTTGGAGGACACTCATGTCCACCAGGTTATCTGAGGACACAAGGCCTGGTTAGGACTTCTGTGCTGTTCAGATGGTAATGCAGAGTGGCTGTGCGCACAGTGAGGAGGGGACCTGGCCTGGCACCAGTGCATCCCTGGCATAGAGGAGGTGCCCAACAAGGAAGTGCTTGTGGACTCACGTTCCAGAGGAGCGTGCCTCCTAGACTGAGGGAGGAGAGAATGTGGTGGGGAAGGGCACGGTTCCACTCACATGGGGCGTGGAACATGACGAGGACAGAGGAGTGTTCCTTCACAAACTGGTCAAAGTCTTCATCGGTCAGGTGATAAACGGAGCCGCCCTCATCTGCCCAGGGAGTCTCGGGGACCTGGGGCTGTGGCGGCTGCGGACTGGAAGACCAAAAACAGGCAGAGCTCAGAGCAAGCCCCGGGGCCTAAGCAGCCCTTACAAATCCAGCCCCCGGACACAAAATCCCCAGTGGCTCCTGCTCCAAGAGCTTCCCAGAAACCCTCACCACCGCCCCACCTCCCACCCCCAGAGAAGGGGTAGGTGGCATGGCCCTGCCCCCTCCACCGTCCCCTCAAAGCCCCAGAAGTGCTTAGCTGATATCCTATTATAAATAGTGGCTTTTAGCTGTAACTCTCCAGGCAGCTCAAGAAACCTCACTTCCTCCCAGGAATGGGGGGGGGGGGGGTTGTTAGCATCTCAAGCTCTTTCAAATTTTCGGCAAACTGGCAAGAATAAATAGCAACAGTCAAGAATGACCTTTGGAAAAGCTCAGTTGTGTTTAGCATTGCCCCACAGGGCAGGGAGAGGGAGAGGGAGTAATAGAGAGGCGGGGTATGCACGTGGGGATGAGGCGGAAAGGGTGTCTGAGCAATAACAAAACTTGAGGGGAGGGGCTGGGGGCTGGGGGGGGGGTGTCACATGGGAGGTGCAGAGGATAATGGTCGCAGTGAGGACGACTGGAGCCAAGGGAAAGGACGGTGTCTACACTACTTTACTAGTCCTTCTGGGAGACCAGGGACAACTTTTTCTAGCTCTCCCAGAGGCAGAGTGCTGCAGCACAGAGTTGAGCTTGGAGGTCAATTTAAATCTCAACTCTACTACCCAAACCTGCAAAACCTCAGGATGCTGCCTAGCCTCTCTGGAGCCTGCTTCCACCGGGGATTCCTAGGTACTGATAGCTATGTTGTTGGCTATTATGAGGGGGCAGGATCACAAGTGCCTGCTCTTGCTCCAAAGATGAGGACAAGACTGCTTGTGACATACACTGCCTGTGGCTTTAACTGCCACAAGCACCTTTGCTAAAGCACCTTAACTGCTTTGAAAAAAATCCTTTGGGGACTTCCCCTGGTGGCGCAGAGGTTGAGCACTGGGCTGCAAAACTGCCCACAGCCTCTGCAGCGCCGATTCGATCCCCGGCCCTGGCAAGGGTCCCACATGGTGCGCAGACCTCTCCTGCTGCACCCGCTGCTCCCCTCAGCAGTGTATTTCAGTCAGTCTGCCTGTTCTGCTCTGGTGAATTCTCTCACCCTCCCGCACTTCTGACTGTGCCCAGTGCTTGTATAAATAAATAAATCAATCTTTAAAAAAAAAATCCTTTTGGATGACAATGTGAAAGGACAACCATTGTTTCCTGTCCTTGAGAACCTACTACAGAAAAAAGTAGAATTTTCAGCAGCCAGAGCTGAGGTTTCATGAAAGCCATGTGGCCAACACAATGGAGTCTGCCACCCCTCCCCCAGGCAGGATCTGGCTTGGACATCACCCTCAGCAGTCTCTGTGGCTTCTGAGTGACCCTGCTGGCAGCCTCAGACACCCTGGTTCCAAGGAATGGGAAGAGGCAGAGAAAGGGCAAACCACTCTCATCCCACATACATCTAACATCAGACAGGGCTGGTGGTAAAATCAAGTTTTGGAATGAGTCACCAGCCAACACCATGAAACCCAGGTTCCTATAATTGGATTCAAAACACCTACCCTCAACACACCACCAAGTCCACTTCAGGGAATTTATTTTATAATACACCTGGCACACATCAAAATTACGTGCATTCGAAGATATTCACTATAGATAATTTGTCATACCCAAGACTGGTAACAACCCAGAGTTTGTTGATAGGAGCTGGCTAGGTATACTGCAGCCCATCCATACTACGGAGGGCTGAGCACAGTGAAGAAGAACAAGGAATGTCCCCACAACCAATGTGGACACACTGCTGGATATAAGCAATAGTCCATAATGTGCTAACTTTCACATAGGAAAACATAAAAAAATTTATTCACATTTGCTTGTATCTGAATAAAGAAACTAAGCAAAGTTGTTACCTCCAGGGGGATGGGAGGGAGAAAAGGATGGAGAATACAGGTAGAAGCAAACCTTTTCAGTGTCTGATTTTCAAGTATCTTTAATTTTTTTTAATTATGTGAATAAAATGTACTGAAGAATTAAATTAATTTTTTAAAATCCAGTAAGAACACACACACACAGAATGGAGAAACTGTGACTCAGCAGTGGCAGAACCATATAAAAGCACCTGAGAAACTTCTAGTTAAATATGGAAGAGAACATACTCCAAAACCACTAAAATAATACAGGAGAGAAGAAAAAGAGTATGAATCCACAAGAGCAAAAAGAACAGAAAAGAAGACACAGTGAAGATGGAAAAAGAGGTCAGTGTAATATTAGAAGCAAAACAGGACAGAGACCTGAAGACCGGGCACCAGCAGGGGCAGGGCCTGAGAACCACTCTGATCTCAAAGACAAAGGTTCCAACCTGGAAACACCAGCATCTTGAAGCTGGGCTGGGGCCTGGGCTGAAAACCAGAGGCACAGTGATGGGATAGCAGCAGGGCTTTGTGTCTCTCTCGCTGCCTGCCAGGCCACCACCCTCTCTGACATAGGAGACAATAGGAAGTTCACTTTCTCTAGGAGGGGCTGTGGAGCTGGCATGGGGATAAGAGGCTTTACTGGAAAGAGGGGGACTGAATAGAAATCTGAGGCACAAATACTACTACTGAATTATGCTTTTTGTTGTTTGTCTCTCTGTAGACTAAGGCTCCCTCTTATCTCTGCGCCTTCTGCACCTAATACACAGCAGATATCCAATAAATACTTTTTGTATAAATGACGAAATGAAAGCAGAATGGTTGAAGGAATTAGAGGAGTTCCAGACATGGGGACCATGCTAGCTATCTTTAAATATTTCAGAATACACTGGGAGGAGAAATTAAGTTTTATTTTCCATGTCCCTAAAGAGGAGAACA
This sequence comes from Talpa europaea, assembly GCF_964194135.1. Classification (NCBI taxonomy): domain Eukaryota; kingdom Metazoa; phylum Chordata; class Mammalia; order Eulipotyphla; family Talpidae; genus Talpa; species Talpa europaea. Next base: position 103,398,291 of record NC_140070.1, on the reverse strand, counting down.
CCAACAAGTAGAACCATCAAAGAAAGAAATCTCTGCTCAATAGAAGTTAAGAATGTTCTATCTGTACCAGAGAGAGGGAAAGAGTCAAACCGTGAGTCAGAAGTCCCAGGTTTGAATCCTGTATCCTCCACTTAACCAGCTTTAGGGGCTTTTAGACACTCAAATTGACTGAAACATCTACAGGACAGTATATTTATAGGCCTTTCTTTATCTACCACTCAGGTACATTTAGACAGATGATGGATGTGAGATACTTTGTAAATTTATAAAGCACTACCCAAATGTTCCTATATATCATCCATAACCTAAATCTTAAGAATTATTCAAATATGAGTGGGTGACCTCACAATGAGTCAAGGCCATGTCCTCTCTGAGGTCTTTAAGTGGGACTTGAGGAAACCCCATATACTCCGGAGGAAATGCAAACACCAACAGGGAACTGCTAGGGCAGACATGCTGACTCACATCCCTTTCCAACCCTTCCCTCTACTTCAGGGCTCTCCAGAACTGGGAAGTGGGCACAAATTCCTCATCCAAGGTAGGTACATATGCCACAGATGCAACCAGAAGCATGATGAGTTAGGAAAGCTTTGCTTTTGCTTTCAGCTCACTTCTAGTTGGTGTAAAAACACACAGGTTGGAATGAGTAGCTAGGCCAAAATGGATCGCCACATATGTATACTCTACCTGCCAACCCCAAGGCGGTGGCGTGAAATCTACAGCGAGGGAAGGAGAAATGCAGGCTTAAGGGGCACATCCACCATGGTCAAGACATCTGCCCCAGAGGCCTGGGACACTACGACACCAGAGTCTCCTGTCCTGCCCCACACCGTGCCCAGTCACCAGCCGCTTGTCAAGAGAGTGGGATCCAGGTTCTTCCCTCCAGGGCTTCTGAAGGCCATCCAGAGGATTACCAAGGCTGGATCCACCCTCAACCTTTCCACACTAGCCACACACAAACAGCGAGCAGACAACAGAGAGGCCCAGGGGAAAAGTCGAGGGAGGCAAAAGCTGAGATCACTGCTACCCTCCCCTCCACCCCGGATTTGGGGGAAAACTGGTAAAGACTTAACACACCTGGCACAGGGGGAAAAAAAAAAAAAAAACCACATGCAGAGCTGGATGTTTGCAGGGAGGAAAATCTGGATGGAAACTCACCAAAATATCACCAAACCTTATCTTTGGCTAGTGAAGAAAGCTTTTCTTTTTGTTTAACTACATTTTAAAGTGCTGTTGTCTTTATTTATTTATTATTTATTTATTATTTATTTATTTATTTATTTTTTGTGTGGGACCCTCACCAGCGGCCGGGGAACGAACCGGCGCTGCAGAGGCTGCGGGCAGCCTCGCCGCCCAGCGCTCAACCGCTGCGCCACCAGGGGAGGCCCTAAAGTGTTGTTGTTTTTAAATATAACAACACATCTCACTTGAACAGGCTTAAAATGAGAAGAGAGTTTTAAAAAATAAAACCAATTGGCAGCACAGGGACATCAACATCAGGAGCTCTTACTGAGGTGTGAGATGAGGGGACTTACTGGGGGTCCTGTGGAGGCTGCCTTCCTGTGCGCTGAGCTGGAAGAGTGGGTCATGTCTTCCAAGAAGTTGCCCCCAATGTGTTCTCTGGAGGCCAAGGATGGGGGCAGCTCAGGGAGATCCAGATGCTCCCTCCCTTTACCTGTAATGATCCCCTCCCGCAACCCTCACAGTCCCCTAGTTAACCAGAAGCTGTTAACAAGGTTTCCTTCCCACATGAGGTGAGGAAAGGGAGAAGGGCAGATGAGGGGTGCTGGGAGGCACCAGCCCAGGACAGAGGTGGGGAGGCAGCCCTGGGTTCAGGCAGGTGGATAAGGCAGAGCGGAGCTGGTGCAGGAGCTGGGTGAGGAATGGAGTGGCGGACTCCAGTGGGAGATAACAAGCCATCTCAAACTCCACTGATGTGCTCCCCTGGTCTAAGGTTATCAAGCAATTGCAAACACTTTTCAAAAAAAACCAACCTCATCTTTCCAACAAGATATGAGGGTGTTTTGAAATCAGGAAAGGTTAGAGAAGGGGGAGGGAAGCAGACAGATTTTATGCTCTGGTGACAAATGAGATTGCTATTTGCTGAAGCCTTCTCCCAAAGCAGAGTGAGATATGTCTGGCTGGAGAAGAAGATATGCTTATTATCAAATGAAAAAGGAAACAAGAAAGTGAAAGTCCAGGTTAAGACAATGAATGCATGATAATGGGGAGCTGCCTTCCCAAGCAGGGGCTGGAAATGAGGGAAGACATGGGGACAGAGATGTGAAATGCTCCCAAGAAATGAAAGATGCTATGCACACATGGTGCTGTCATCGGGTTCTCTCTCCCGGGTATCTGGGAACCAACAGAACAGACTGAGAATTTTAAACATTTCTGGGTTTGTTTGGGTTTTTTTTTTTTGGGGGGGGGTACAAAATTCATCTCCTTTCTCATTCTGAAAACACACATTTTCAACATCCATCTCTTTAGATAACTAGTTCTTTAACTCTGTGCTCCTCAGATAATGATGTCAGTAAATATCCATTGTGCTGGAAACTGGAGGAAGGAGAAGGGACTCTGACAAGAACTTAGGGGAGTAGAACTGCATCATGTGAAGCCACTGCCCAGGGTCAACTATAGCCCTGCTTCAGGCCAACTGTAGGAGCCTGGACAAGCCACTTCATCACTGTGCTTGTCTACCTCATTCGTTAGATAAGGGTAATCACGTTACCTTCCCTCAGAGCTATGCTGAGGATCACAAGAGAATCTGCCAAAGTGCTCAGAATGGTGTCAGTCGCAAAACAGCCCAAAATATGTTAGCTATTATTATTCCAAGAACCATACACAAATAACCACATTCTGACAGTGACTGGTAAGTGACAAACTCACAACAAGCAAAGCACAAATCGAGCAAGTGAGTGCTCAGCAGGAATGGCCAGGGCTGGGGGACACAGTCTCCACATCCAACATTGCAGTCAGGTCTGCTCAACCCACCAAAGTCACAGCCTAGACTGGTGGGGGGATCCCAGGTGAGGGAGTGGTAGCAATGGGGTAGGGCTTGGGTCATGAGGCCCTCATACATTACAAAGCATCACAAGGCACTCTGAAGCAGCCTCTGTGAGGTGTGCGTGGTGAATGGTAAAGTGCCCTGCAAATCTCAGGCACTAGAATTTCTTGGTAGTTTCACAGCACCTAATATAGTGTCATGTTTAAAATAAGTACTCAATTGACAATTCTATTTTCAGAGACCTGTAGTGGAACTACTCTTAAGCCTGACATCCTGGGTAAGATATATCTTTGTCCATCAGATAGACAATGAGGAGGAAAAGACTATTTGAAATGCAGGAAGATTTCAGAAAGCCCCTGACTGTTAGTGAGAACTGATGGGCAGAGGTGGCCCTTCCCCAACTCTGGCATGAGGGAGAGGGTGTAGGAGAAAGGCCTTCCACCTAACATGCCAGACAGGGTCTGTTCACCAAATGCAGCCTAAACTCAGATGCTCCCACCCTGAACTGGACTTGACGCAGAAATAGCTGTGCTGGCAGCACAACAAGCCCCAACCCCCAGCCAGACCCCTGTGACCCAGAGACCATCCCAGAGCGCCAGGTGCCTCCCCCTCTGGACCATGCTCCCAAGGCAAAGGTCCCACTTACTTCTTCAGCCACTCCACAATGTCCTCGGCTGTGGACCCATAGTTATCATATTGGAACAGAAACCGTCCTTTCCTGCGAAATGTGGAGAGAAAAAGTGGGCTCAGTCAGGGATGCAAATGCCATCCGGGAGGCAGAAGGGAAGCAGGGGACTTACTCGAAATAGCAGATGGTGGGGTAGCCACGCACGTTGTATTCCTCCTTGATGTTTTCAAATTCTGAGGGGTAGATGTTCATCCCGGCGAGCACCTGGGAAGGGAGAACAGATCTGTGCACCTACACCTCATCTACACGCTGCCGGTGCAGCCCCTGGCAGGCTGAGTCACTGGGACCGACAACCCAGAGCTACTAAGAGGCAGGCGTCTGGGCCCAGAGCGGCCCTCCACTCGTGTTCCCTCTTACCAGCCCTGCATGAAGAACAATCCCAGAACAAAAGCAAAATTCTCAGAGCTGAAAAAGAAACCTGACCTTGCTACCAAGTTCAAACCAGACCTAGAATGAGACCAGTGCCAACAAGGTATATTATGCCTTTGCTCTGCTCATATCAACCCATGTTCTGCTTGTGCCCTGCTTCTGCCACTCCACAATGTTCTTCCAGGATGGCTTCTTCATGGCCTTAGTCTGCCCACCATCGTGTATGACATTCTCAGATCTCACAGCTCATATGTGGCCAAGGAAAATGTGGGACCTCGTGACAATCCACTGACCTCATTCTCCTCCCTCTAGACCTCACCAGGCTGCACCAACTCTTTCCGGTTTGTGACCATCATCTATAGCCTACCCAGTGAGCTTGCTTGATTCAGAAGACAGCTTCCATTTAGGAGTTAGGTGACCTTGAGCAAGTCATGTATTCTGAGAGGGTCCTTGCTTGTAGGGTGTGGGTAATGAGACTATCACAGAGCTCTTAGGAGGACTGAAGGAGATGAACCACGTCATCTTGCAAAACTGATGCTTAATAACTGTCAAATTTTCCATTTCCTACCCAATTTTCTTTTCTTTTCTCTTTTTTTTTTTGGATTGGTGAGGTTTTTTTTAATAATTTTTTTTTTGTATCATTGTTCATTTTTAAACAATATTCGCTTTCCCACTCAGGTTCTTACCCAATTTTCCTGGCGATGCCTAAGGCCCCTCCACCCCTAAAGGCATCTAAACATGTCTTTCCAGCTGTTTTATGAATCTAGCTTCAATGCCTGGCACAGAGCAGGTAAACAATAAACACTTACTAAACACTGATTTTTTTCCTCCAGCCCATTTGGGAATGCTTCAGGGAATACAGAGAGAATAAGCCTGAAGTAGAATGTACAAGAAGCTCTGAAACTCTCTAAAATCCACTCTATTTATTTCCCCAGACCAATTCAGCAGCCTGTTCTAGTAATATTTGTCTGCTTTTAAGTTCTTTTTTTAACATCTAATTGATCTCCTAGTGTCAGTATTGTCACCCCAAAATTAATCTTCCACATCTTCCTCCTTCATGACATCACCTCCCTGAACAAAACCTCTCAATTGTATTAAATATGAACTGAAGTCTAACTCCACACTCAAAGACCTATCTCACATTTGACTTTATTTTTCGCAAAACCCTTAATTGTACACTTGTTAGTGTCTAGGTTTTTATTCTCCTAGGAATGAGATAATTTGCGATTTCTGCAAGGGAGGAAGCTGGCCTATTTGCTATCTAAGGCACCTTGCAGACAGATAATACACCACACAGGTATGGAGCCTGGGCACAGAGGTTAGAAACTGGATTACAAACTGACTCCCTACTAAGGAGATGCATCTCCCGGAACAAGTCACAGATGCCTCTGTTTTTGGTTTCATCTGCAGCTGTGCCATGTGGTTGCTAGGAAGTTTTAATGAAGGAATACAAAGTCTCTATAACACTCAAAATATGGTAGCCGTTTTTATCAATGGGAAGAGACTGTAATACTGCTCACAGCTCCTGACACGTGCCGTGCTTTGCGGGCCTGAGTGCCCTCTGATTCTTGCTCAGGAGGCCCAGTCCTCACTTCTTGGCTACCACCAAAGTCTCATCCATCCTTTAAGGAAAAGAAAATCATGCCTCACTGAGCTGCCTTTTCAAACCACTTTGGCTTATGGTGAGTCTGCTTAATTCTCTGAGTTTTTGTAGCAGTTTTGAATCACTTTGGGGACATTTACTCAATAATGAGACAAATATTTGTTGAAAAAAGATGTACAGAGACATTTTGTAGTTTGTGAAGCTGACTGAGGCAATACTGGTCCCACTCTAAGGGGTAGTTAGGGCCACAACACCTGACGCTGAGCCACGTGTGCCTGACCCACTCTGCCGGCACCACGAGCTCTTCCTCGTGTGCAGTCTCTCCACCAGAATGATCTTGGGAGCTTCATGAAGTGGGTAGCATGTGAGCAAGCGTGCAGAGGAGGCTGAGATTTCTACAGACATTCCAGGGAGGGCAAAAGGGAGGCAAGATAAGATGTGGCCAAAGAAATGGGGCACATTTTAATTTAACTGGACTTCAGGACACACAGACAGGAGTAGCAAGAGAGGACACAGGGAGTTCACTGAGGTCACCTTGGTAAAGACCTTAATGCCTGAGAACCAGGCAAAGGTACTGGATTTTATTTTGGAAGGCTTATATTCTGGGCAAGTGGGAAGGGGGCGAGGGGAGAGGAGGCCAGATCAAGACGCCAAGCAAGCAGTTTGACACGTGGTCCTGGCACCTAAGTGGAGGACTCAGGCTTCATGAAACTGCATTTGTTGAAACTGTGGACATCAATAAAAATCATTGAGGGACATAGCATGACAAGACAAAGAAAGCCCAATACCAGGCTCTTACTCCAAGGTGTTCAGAAGACAGAAGAAAGGGTGGGAAGCAGAATCTTGGCAGTACCTCCACCTGGTGGGTGGGAGGAATAGTAAGTGCAGAGCAGTGGGGAAGGGTCAATCAATTATCAGTATCTGTAAAGGGCTCTGTAGGTGACAAGCTATTTCCATGCACCACCCATTGCTCTTCACCATAGTCCAGTGCAGTGGCATGCGGTTGGCGTTATCATTCCCATTCCACAAATGGGAAACCAGAGGCTCCAAGGTTAAAAAGCCTGCCCAAGACATCCCAGCCAATTAGTGAAGCCAGAAGCAGAGCCTGGTGATCTATACAAATCTGTCACCTTGACCGACCCAGTGTTTACACCCGGATGGCCAAGGTTAACAAAGGCCTGGGCAAAGCTCAAAGGCTCAGCACAGACATCAATAACTGGCAAGGATGGGGGAGGAGGCAGATGAGAACAGGGCTGGTTCTGATGGCTGCTCTGAGACAGGGAGCAGCAGTGACTGCTGATGAGGATGTCAATTATCAGGAGTAGATGGGACAGACACCAGTGATTAACTGGACATAAGGACAGCAAAAGAGGCAAATCTGAGTCTGGAAAATGGCAAAGGCTGTGCATCGTTGACCTGGCCTGGCTTCTATATTAATGGCATCCTAAGGTAGAATACCTCCCAAGAACTCTATAAAGATTTCTGACCCCTGCCACAAACATGCCAGCCAGAAAGGGCTCAAAGATGACAAAGATGAGAGGAGACAGGAAACACTAATCCAGTTGATTTCAGCAGTGGGGTGGGGATGAACTTTGATTCCTGGGGACTGGCAGTCCCTTTCTGGCCTGTATGTGAGGACAGAAAGGTATTCCTTCCTCTGACCACCCTCTTTCTGGGGAGCCCTGGCCTCCACAGGCCACCTGAAGTGGATACTTTCAGTGACTAGGACCCTGCCCTTTTATGTATCTAGGAAAGGGTGAGAACTTTCAAAAAATACTTTCCTAAGAAACTAAGGGAAAAACAACAATACATACCCCAAGCAAGAAAACACAGAGGCAAGGAAATGGATGAGTTCACACAATACAGATGCCTTTGGTCATCTGTGACTAACACCTGGCCATAGTTAGGATTGCCCAGCAAGGCTCTCTAGGCACAGACAAGCCCACTGACTTTTCTGTGATGCCATCTGGGGAAAGGAGTGTCACCTCTGATGTATCTTGACCTGGGTCCAGGCAGAAGAAGCAGGTACTTTTTTTCCTTCCTTTTTTTAGAAACAGTTATTCTTAACACAAGTAATTTTCAGGGCTCACCTTGCAAAAAAGCCTGGTGTGAGCCCATGGCCACAAATGTCCTTCTGACTTTGCCTCTGTCCTTAATAACTTATGCTCTAAATTCCTTTAAAAATGGGATTATCACTTTTAATGCAAATGTAGAGCTTAAAATAACATATACTCAGGAATGGTATACCATTCATTCATTCACCAGCACTTACTGGATGTCTCCTATGTGCTAAAGCCTGCGTGCTGTACTGAAGAAACAGGCATGCGTCAAACAGCCCTTCAAAAAGCTTGCCTTTCAGGGTCTCCCTGGTGGCACAGGCGGTTGAACGCCATGCTGTGAAGCTGTCCACAGCCTCTGCAGCGCTGGTTCAATCCCAGCCAGCCGGCGAGGGTCCCACATGGAGTGGCAGACCTCTCCTGTCTTGCCCGCTGCTCCCTTCAGCAGTGTATTTCAGTCCTTCTGCCTGTTCTGTTCCCCGCTCTGTCTCTGGTGAATTCTCTCACCCTCCTGCGATTCTGGCCTGTACCCCAGTTCTTGTATAAATAAAAATCTTGGGGGAAAAAAAGGAGCTTGCCTTTCAGCGAGAAAAATCAAATTATGCCCTTTCTGCCTCCGCTGCCGCAATGGCACCCGTGAAAAAACTTGTGGCGAAGGGGGGCAAAAAAAAGAGTTCACCCTTGACTGCACCCACCCCATAGAAGATGTAATCAGGGATGCTGCCAACTCTGAGCAGTTTCTTCAGGAGTGAATCACAGTGAACGGGAAGGCCGGGAATCTCGGTAGAGGGGCCATGTCCATTGAACGGAGCAAGAGCAAGATCACTGTAACTTCTGAGATGCCTTTTTCCAAAAGGTATTTGAAATATCTCACCAAAAAATATGTGAAGAAGAACAATCTACGTGACTGGCTGCACGTAGTTGCTAACAGCAAAGAGAATTACGAATTACGTTGCTTCCAGATTAACCAGGATGAAGAGGAGGAGGAAGATGAGGATTAAAGCTCATTTACCTGGAATATTTTATATGAGTTCTTGAATAAAACTTGGGAACCAAAAAAAAAAAAAAAGAAAAGAAAAGAAAAATCAAATCATAATTAGTGTCAACTGATGAACCAAGTACACTAGAATAAATGCAAGATGGGTGGACCTGGTCACATGGCAGGGACAAGCTCTGTGGAGGGCAGGAGGGGCCGGGAGTTTGGCAGATGCAGCACTGGCCAAGAGTCTTCCAGAATGTGCATGTGAAGCACCAAATTCAGGTCTGCCTTGATGGGACCAGCCAAGGTAATTGTCACGAATGGGCATTGAGGATAAACTCCGTGGCACAAGAATTGGGAGGTTGAGCCAGCAGAGTAGTTTTCTAAGTGTACACAGGGGCGTGCAGGGAGCACACTGTGGGTAATTAAGTCTTTTCTTCAGGCAAAATAATCTTAAAATATGGTGGCTACTGAGGGCCCAAATGTAAAGTGAAACTTCCTCAGAGTAAAGTATGTGTGCCCCAAGGCCAAACGTCTCCAGGCAAGTAACTAAAAATTCATTCGTGAGAAATAAGCAGGACCTTGGAGTTGCCCCAGAATAAGGTCAAAAGAAAAAGCACTGATTCTTTGCAACCCAAGAGCACAGTAAGTAGCAGGGCCATCACAATGCCTAGCTGCTGCCATTTAAAATTTTAAAAGTGACTTTGAGCTAATCGCCAACTTAATTTGATCCATAAAGATCATGACACAGTTTTATGATCTCAGTCATCCTCTTCTCCTGGCATGGGGAAGCCCCCAGAAGCTCTGGGGGATTCAGAACTCCTTTAAGGAACTTTGGTCAGCCCCACTGAGACTCGGCTCCTCCCTATACCCTTTCCTGACAGGTGCATGGATTTTTTTCCATGTTCCCTAGAGGAGCTAATAGTTATTTTCCAGCTGCCAACAAAACAAAAACAAAACAAAAACACAAAAAAATAAAATAAAACAACAAATCCCAAACCTGTTACTCAGGGTAAGTGCAAAAACGGACACATAGGGTCAGAAGAAACGAGCCTAGCAGGGTAGGGGAAGGAAAGAGAGGACCAGGACAACTAGTGACGGACCCGCCTGGGTGAGCTCTGACCCCCGAGGGTCACCCCTCTCTTGCTGATTATCCTGGTTGCTCCTGCTTCTCTGAAAGTCTGTTTCCTGAGTGGCTCCTCTTCCCTGCCCGTCTCTGCAGTGAGCATCTCTAAGACACACTTGTCTCCTGCCTGCCCACCCCATTTCCCAGAACATGCTCCCTCAGAAAACGCCGTGGGCTCGCTGCTGGGCAAGCTTCCACTCTGGCTTCCACTGTTCTTCCCACCACACAGAATCCTGGAAGCCTGGGTGGGGCAGGGCCACGCGAACCCACTGATGCCTCAGGCCCTCCACCCGGTACTTCAGCCTGCTTTGGAGCCCAGCCCCAGTGATTCTGGACCTGATAGGCTGCTGTGGACCTCTGACCTCCCAGCAGTACATGCGCTCCCTGCTGGTGTCCTGGTTATTTACTCACTGGCCTTCGAAAGGCGCCCAACCCTCCTGGTATCTCCCCCAACCCCACCCACATCCTTCCTCCATTGACTCCCCTTGTGAGAAGAAGCCTGGGGCCCAGATAGCCAGCCCCACCTGGACCCTGGTGCCTCACTTACAGAGTGGCCTCGCATCTGGGTTGCAGCCTTCTGGAAATGTGGCATCATCCTCTTGCACATGCTGCACCCTAGTCACGGGCAGGAGCAAAACCAAAGTCAGTTATCATGGGTGCTTGGCCCTGCACTCACCTCTACCTAGCAAGCATTTGTCCAGCCTCCAGAAGTACAGGGTCAGAGGCAGAGGCCCTGGCCCCAGAGTGTTCACAATTTTGGTGGCACAGTAAATGGTGGACTAACAAATGTGACACAGCTGGAGAAGGACAGAGCACTGCATAACTAGAGCTAATAGTGAGTTAAACAGGAATGTGGAGACCCAGAAAAGATATCAGGAAAGCACCTCCCGTCATTTCATGCACAACTAGAAGCCTCACTTCCTAGTCAGGAGCTGCCAACGACCCAAAGTCAAATGCCATTACTAAGAAAATGTACAACCACAAATACAATGACTTCTGGGATTTTCATACTTCTTTTCTTTCATTAGCAAAGATAATTAACGCAGTGACTGGAGGCCAACCGGTGGGTGCTGGCTCTGGTCCTGGGGAGAAAGTACCGTGAACAGACAGGAACCTGGGTCTCATCTCCTGTCAATTTGTGAGGCAGATCACCTCCTTTCTCTGGGCTGTAGTTCCTTGGGGCCAAAGAGGGGGGTGCATGAGAAAACCCCCAGTTCTGTGTTATCTTTGACTCAGGGGTTCTGTAGCCCACCACATACATCCTCTTCTCCTGGGGTGGTGATTCAGAACCAAGACAGTCAAGCTCCAAACACTCACTGTGACGTGACCTGAACCTTATTTATACCCGTCCCTTTTCTACAACCAGAACAGGCTACGTTTGGGCACTGACACCACAGGACATAGGCATCAGTTTCCTCAGACAGGAGTTCTGACAGGCCAGGGGTTACTCTTTCTGACAGCGGCTCTGCTGCAATACAAGCTTGAGATGCATCTGAGGGCTGCAGAAACCAAAGCCGGCATTAGGCTCCATCTCGTCTCAACAGGACACATCAGGAACAGGGCCACCCAGTGGCATTTTGACAAGCTCTAATCCATGTTAGGTTCATGCCTTGTCAGGCCGTGGGCAGAGTAATACATATCAGAGAGGTGCACCCATCAGGCCAGATACAGATACTGGAAGACTGGGAGCAGATCAAATACCCTGGGACCACCAGAATCTCCCTCTGCAGCACCAAGACTACCAGATAAGGTGCAATGTGGGATATTTTGACATATCGAAGTCCATGGCTCCCTCCCCCACATTCCTGCCTGACATACAGATAGCCACACACCAGTCTACTAAGCCTGGACTTAAGTTCAGGGTCAGAGTCTGGGAGACACAGGAGTGCAGCAGCTGTTGTGAGGTTACCCAAAGCCTGAGCCATGGCACCTGCCGTCAGAGCATAAGACGTGCCCGATCTTCAGTAGTTGCACCTTCCCCACAATCATGGTGAAAGGGGAATAATCCCCACTGTGGGGATTATCAAAGAAGAGAATGGAAACAGGAAGGACATGCCAACTCCTCCAGATGCCCAGGATCCACCAGGTGGATGCCAGTGGGAGGGAGGCCATAGTGGAAGGAGCTCACGACTTCCACTCATAGTGGAAGGAGACCACGACTGGGGTCTGCATCTCCCTTTGACCACCTGCTGCTAGTGTGACCTTTGGCGTAGATGGCCTGAGTCTCAGCTTCTCTACCTGCTGAGTGGAGGCAGCACCTGCCCTGCAGGCAGAGGAGAGCCATGAGGCAGGCAGAACTGGGCACCAACAGGGGAGGCTCAGTGACTACAGCCCTGAGAGTTTGCCTCCTGGTCCACGGCAGAAAAAATTGTCCTGAGGGGCAAAGGATGCCACTCTCCTCCCCAGGAAGGAAATAAGGGGGGGATACTGACCACCCCTCATCTACTCTTCACTCTGTGACTCGATGAGATGGTAGGAGTCTGACACCCACTGAGCCACGTTCATCAGTCAGGACCTTAAATGATGACCAGTCCCCACATGTGTGGCTTCTCTTTTCGAGTTCTGCCTGTCTGCAACCTGCAGCAACATTACCCCCCATGCTCCCCAAACAGCAGGTAAGCGGCCAGCTGTCCCTGTGAGCTGAGGCCAGCAGTTCTGGGGAGAGAAGTTACTGGGAGGAACAGGAGATGGAAGAGTAAAAGGAAGCTACAGACCAAATCAGTTTCCAATTTAATTTTATAAAAAATAGAGATGGTACTATGATTTTCCAGCAGATTCAACAGAGAGGCAGAAGAAGAGATAAGACTAATTATCACCCTCAAATTTCAAAAGTTACAGCATTCAGCCCTTCTATTTTCCCATTGAGTCAACAAACATCTACTGAATAAACAATAGGTCCTGGGGACCCAGAGTCCCAATGTGGTCAGAGTCCTAAAAGACTCCCAGTTAGGGCATTGGGGTGTTTCCCAGGAATAAGCCTAATTATGAGGTGATAAGAGCTGGACTGGACTAGTGTAATAATGTCACAAGTTTGCTTTATCAGGAGCAATCAGGAATCCTGAGGTTCCCTTGTACCCAAGAAGCTATTTGATTCAACCCCCCATGGCAGGTTTGAACTTAATGCTCTTGAGCTTTCTCCCTCCCTCTGCCAGTACTAACTGCTCTGTGACACCTACAAGGAAACTAACTCCTCTACAAAGCTTTCTATTATATAAAGATAATAATTATGCTTGCCTCTCTCCTGCTGTGATGAGTAGGATGGGCACGCTGCCAGACAGCCTGGAGAGTGGGAGGTGGTGATGGCACACATTCAGTGCCAACTGCTAGTGAACCGCTCTTTGTAAGTGATTAACTAGTGTCATTATACTAGAACCAGCACGGTTATGCCTTGATCCTGCCTTGTGACATGTACTATAAACTCACACACACTGCTTGAGTCTCACTAACCAATGTGTTGAGTCCTGAAGGGTTCTGAGATAAACCAAAGGAGGCCTTATCCTCAAGGGTCAGCATGGGTAGGAGAGTCCTACAGCACCACATGGCTGGGCAGTTAACAAGATCCATCAGAGGGAAAACAAAAAGGTGAAACCAACCAATAGTAATGATGGGCGGGTCTTTGCTCAAAGAGCTCCTCAGGAAGGGGAAATGAGGAGGGTTTTCAAGAGAAAAGAGAAGCCCAGGGCATCCCTGGTGGCACAAGGGGTTAAGCACCTCACTATGATGTGATCTGCAGCCTCTGCAGCACAAGTTTGATCCCCAGACAGCCAGAGAGAAACCCACATGGTGAAGCAGATGTCTCCTGTCTCGCCTGCTGCTCCCCTCAGCAGTGTGTTTCAGTCAGTCTGCCTGTTCTGTTCCCCACTCTGTCTCTGGAGAATCCGCTCACCCCCCACCCCCCGCATCTCTGGCCTGTACCCCAGCTCTTGTATGCGTAAGTAAATAAATCTTTTAAAAAAAAAAGAAAGAGAAGCCCAGTGACCCACCCTGGGAGCCACTGTCAGGCCTGGGCACAGCCACCTCCAACCATACACAGCCAGCTCTCTCCAGCTTTTAGACCTCTGGTTTCCTGAAGAGCATGTACAGAATCACAGCCCAAGGGCCTTATACAGGCTTTAACCCAGTGTTTTCCAATCTGCAGGCCCAAACACTGCAGGGGTGGCCCAGAGAGTGAATTTTGAGCCCTCTTGGGATATACCATCAACTATTCAATTTTGCTGTTTCAAGCCTGAAAGCAGCCAGCCACAGACAAAGTGTAAACAAATTGGCTGTGTTCTAACAAAAACTTATTTACCAAAAAGGCAGCCAGTCCATGGGCCATAATTTGCTGATCCCTTATTAGAGAGTTATGAAATTGTAGGAATAACCAACAACTTCATAATAAAACAGAACTAAAAGAAAATATGGTGTGTGCTATGTCTGGTAGAGTGGATGGCAAGCAGTAAAGGTTACCATGGTTTTGTGAAACTTCTGTTTCAGCTTATTTATATGTAATTTAAATAACTGCACCGTAAAGGGTTGCAATATAAATATTTTTAATACTGTGAAATGCAATCCAAAAGTGTTAAAACCACTGATCTGAGCCCATCCATTTTCTCAAAAGGTATAGAAACTGAGACCCAGAAAGGTGAAGGACTTGGCTAAGGTCGCTCAGCTTACTGGCAGCATAGCTGAAATCATAACCCAAATCTTCTGGTTCTCATCTGCTGTTCGCATGGCCCTTACCACACACATAAAGACTGAAAACAGGGCCTCACTGATGGCGCAGCGGGTTGAGCACCACGCTGTGAAGCTGTCCACAGCCTCTGCAGCACAAGTTCGATTCCCGGCCAGGGAGATACCCACATGGAGCAGCAGACCTCTCCTGCCTCGCCCGTTGCTCCCCTCAGCAGTGTATTTCAGTCAGTCTGCCTGTTCTGTTCCCCACTCTGTCTCTGGTGAATCCTCTCAACCCTGCATCTCTGGCCTATACTCCAATTCTTGTATGCAAAAATAAGTCTTTAAAAAAAAAAGACTGAAAACAAATATCGGCCTCCTTTCTCCCTGGTTGGAACTCCCTTGCCCCCGCCCTGGTGGCACCAGCAGAATCAGAGATGCACAAGCTGTTGCCCAGAGGCGGATGAGGCTGTGGATGGTGGGCAGCAGCATGGCCAAGGGGTGGCAAAGCAGCAGCAGGACCTCAGAGAGCACATCCAAAATCAGAGCAGGGCTCCATCAGGGCTCAAGGTAGGCAGCAAAGGGGCTTCGGGCTCACAGGAGGAGAGGGGCAGGGGAAGGCGAGGAACCTGGAGAGGAGACCCCAGTTGTAGCTGATTGGCACTCAGCTCCACCTCTTCTCAGGGTGAGGAGAGCAGAAGGATGTGACTCTAGTGAGAGAAAACCTGTATGGATAGCAGGAGACAGGTGCCAGATGAAGAGGAGAAGGGAAAGGAAAGAGTCTAGACAGGGATGGGCTGAGTGATGATACTACAGTTTTGAGTGAGAGACCTGAGCTAGTTCCCAGTTCCCACCACTCTTCCTCCCCTCACCCCACTGCTAAAAATGGCTCAAAAGACATAGGTCACTCACAGGGGGCATAGAACATCATCAGCAGCGGCTTCTCTTCCTTCTTCAGGAGGCGTCTGAAGTCCTGAGGCACAAACAGATAACACCACAGGTCACACACAACAATGGAGAGAGCATCCCTCCAGGAACCCCGCCATGGTGGGAGGAGCAGGGCAGGCACTGACTTGAGGCTGAGGGATGCAACGCACAGCCAGGGCATATCAGGAGCTGGAAGAATCTTCTGGAAAAAGATTGTCCAGACAATATCTATTCCAGGAATATTACAGATGAGGAAGCTGAGGCACCAAGGGGCCAAATGGCTTGTCAAAGGTCACCAGGTGGGATGACCTTGTCTGGACCAAGCAACCAACTTTACTTGAACAATTAAAAGGGTACAAGGAGCCGTGTGTGTCCGGTGAGGCTGTTCACCAGGCCACTCATTCACCTTGCTCTACAGAAGTGTTTGTTGAGGTGAGGGGTCATTGTTCTCGTGTAGATCTGACTTGGCTAGCTAGGGATCTGCTGGTAACTAACTGGGGGATAACCAAGGCTGACTAATCTCTTTTCCCAGCTCCAGTTTCACCCCCATTCACCACCCCAAAGAGTCTGCTGTGCTTACAGGAGCATGAGGATAAAAGTATGCCCAGACCCACCCCACCCAGGAGGTTACAAGCTAATGGATCACTTAGTGCCTGGCCCCTTCTGAGGCAATATGTAGTTATTTGTTAAACAAATACTATAAATGTAAAAAGACAAATGGTCATAACAGTACTAAGGTAGACACTCCAGTCACTCCAGTGTAAAGCAGGGAAGGAGATTTTTCTTCCAATGTGCACTAAGGATGTACAGGAAAAAGCAAATCGATCATGGACTGTGGTGACAAACCATGATAGACCTATTTTGAACAAAATAAGCTCCTCTAACCAGTTTCCACGGAAGGAAAAACCACAGAGGTTTTTTTTCTCTTTTGAATAAAGGAAAATAAGAGGAAATTTCAAAATGCATCTTTCTGGCAGCAAAAAAGCATTAGATAAATAAATGATAGTACATTAATCCCACACAATGGAATACAATTGCATCATTAAAAGCGAGGGAGAGGAATATTTAATGTCACAATAAGACGTGCACATTGCATTAAGTATCTGGGGGAGCAAGTTACAAAACAGTAAATAAAAATGTAATGACACTTTAGTGAGTAAAGATGTTTATGTCTGTATTACATTGAAAGCCTGAATGACGACAGAGAACTCCAGCAGTGGACATCTCTCAACAGGAAGGACCAGAGTGATATTTTCCCCTTTTGTGCTTAAGCTGCATTTTCTAAATTTTCAATGATGAATTTATATTACTTAAAATTACTTAAAATTAATTACTTAGAATTATTATTTCCAGTTAGATTTTAAAAAATACCAATATTTTGTGGAAATTGAAAACATTTTATAATAAATTCTGAAAACAATTTCTTTTGTTTACACAACTCGAGGGTTAAAGCACTCATTTTAAGACAGATTAGTAACTAAGATCTTTGGCCCTTATTAAAGAGTGAAGGATGAAAACACTTTGAAAATGATCTCTGGAATCCCTGGAGATGAAATTAGGTAAAAGGTCTAAGAAGAAAAGGCTTTTCAGACCAAATTGGTCTCATATCCTGAGTACTAACAAATATTATATTACAGTCAAAGATATTTAGCTACTTTAGCTAAGTGTGGAACTCTAAGCTTTCAAGTATGAATTGGCAAATTAAACCTGAATTTGGAACTTTCAGTTATTTCATGTGAAGATCCTATTGGTAGAAGAGCAGCTATACCTGAAACGTTCATATGAGAGAAAATAGCATAATGTAGGACAAGGGGATTGCCTACAGATGTGGAAAAAATATTCTGCCTAATATTTCTTTTTTTTTTTTTAAAGACTTATTTATTTATTTGTTTGTTTATTTATTTATACAAGCACTGGGTACAGTCAGAAGCACGGGAGGGTGAGAGAATTCACCAGAGGCAGAGCGGGGAGCAGAGCAGGCAGAAGGACCGAAGTACACTGCTGAGGGGAGCAGCGGGCGGCGGGAGAGGTCTGTGCGCCATGTGGGACCCTCCTCTGGTGGCCGGGGAGCAGCCGGGGATCGAACCGGCGCTGCAGAGGCTGTGGGCAGCTTCGCAATCCAGCGTTCAACCGCTGCGCCACCAGGGAGGCCTTCTGCCTAATATTTCTACAGTTACACGAGAACAAGCTTAGGAATTTCAGGAGACAAACATTTGGGGAGGGAAGGTGGCAGACAGCCCCTTTCCAGAGAGGTTAAAAACATCTGTTATCATATAATCTCTCCAGGAGACATGATCAGTTTGAGTTGTTTGTTTTTGCCTACCCAGTGCAGAGAAATGCAGGTGCCTAGCCCCTTAACTGGAATCGCCACACACCCACTTGGTTGGTCCATGATGATCACACAATCCCTCCTTCAGAAAGTATAAATGGCATCATTTTCTCTAAAAGTCAATGATTTTAAATGAAAAGAGAGAGAAGGCAGAAGAAGATAAAGCTATGTTTTGATGTTATCAGGGTAACATGCCATGCTGCTCCCCGCATCTACAGAAAACCCTGCTTGCCTCACTGACCCCTGGAAATGTAACAAAGAAGGTCCGGTCCATCCCCTTCAAGGCACAGTCAAGCAAATAAGGCACATGAGTGTGCACGACACAAACACTGCACATGTGGAGGGCGCACATACAGGTCAGAGGGGCTGGCCACTGTCAGGAAGAGAAGGCTTGTACAGAGACCAAACATGAGAACCATGGTGTGTCCCCAAACCCCACTCTGTCAAAACCTGGAAACTGAAGCTGAGGAAAGTAAATAATTTGCTCAAAGTTATGCAGTGATTCAGAATTGTAAAACCTGACCCCAGTCTTTGGAAATCCAACTCAAATCTCTGAGATTATTTTTACAAAAAAAAAAGCAGAATTCACTTTAAAAACTAACCACAAAGCCAAATCCTAGCAACAAGTGGATACATAACAAGGAGAAGATATTTAAATTAATATAAAGAAAATCTAAACATGTTAAACTGCATCAAGTAAGGTGGTGAAGAACGGAGAAAGCTCTCAGGAGCCAGCCTGTGACCACCCGTTGGTTCTGTCATGGAGCTGGGAAACAGAATCAAGTATTAGCACCCTGATCCAGCTTCCTTGAAGGAAAGCACAATCAGTCCCTAATTCTCCCATTTCTAAGCTCCAGAGGCATGTCTTCTTTCAACTCTGGTATGATGAGAAATAAATTACCTTTTCACTGTCAATGTGAACAACATCTTTGGCTCCAGGATCTTCCTCCCATAGTGGGGGCCCCTTTGGATCCTTCAGAAATGCCACTAAGGACTGAAGAAAAGAAAAGAGATGGTAAAACACATTTTAGCCAAAGAGATGGGAGATCAAGAACCTGTTCTTAACCTGCCCGGAGACCCAAGTGCCTGGAATGGGCTGCATGTGGCACATGCGCAAACATTTCGGGTGTGCAGTGACTCATGGCCCTAAGAATGCATCGCCACACCAGGCTTTTTCAATCACTTAACCATACTCTGGTTAGCTGATCTATACTTGCTATGCCACTTCATGGTCAGGAAAAAAAAAGTGGAAATGTGAGACAATTAGTGGGCTTATTCAGAGACACACTACTGCTCCTACTAAACCTCATTTCCTCCAGTCTCTCCAATCCAGCCCTATCCACATTCAGAGAGCCACTCAAACTGTCAACTCCACAGGCAGGTAATTACACTGACTTGAAACCTCCTCAGTATCTCATGATGTAAACGCTTTGGGGGTGCTTTAAATCCTGACCACCCTCTGTGGGGTCCTAGCAGGAAGCCCATGGGGCAGGGTGTGCATCTCTGTGACCACTCTGTTGCTAGACTTCTCTTCCCAAAGGCCTCCCTTTTGTATTGCCTCGGAGGAAGAGCTGACAAACACCTTCAGGATGAAGGGCTTAAACTAGCCTTTGTCATTGGGAGAACTGAGTCAAATCCATACTTCCTTTGGAGAGACACATGCAGGTAGGATGGAAGGGGCAAGGCCCTGCGCTCCAGTCCCTCACACTGCACTGATCTAGCTTTCCTTTCCCCTCAGCTGGTTGGGAACTGGTGCTCAAAGTCAACGAGAACCAGGAAGATGTTCCAGAAACCGACCAAACCTCTATCCCTCCAATCCCGGACAGGAGTGACTGGCCTCCATGTCAACAGACAGAGCCCTAGATGTCCCCCAATTTGATGAAGAAAGAATCTGTTACTTCTTTCAACAATGATCAAGTGACAGTGAGCGGATGAGCTGGGAGAGGGTCTGAGGTGAGAAAGGGAAACAACCTCTTTGCAGGAGGGCTGTGCATCCCAATCACTGGTCACACACAGAGGACCTCAGTGAGGTTTAGTATTTCTGGAGACTCCCATTTGGAACAAGCTCCTATGGGAGAGTGGGAGGCAGCCAAGATTTGGTAGGATTTCATTCAGGTAATGGTCCCTGTTGGTCCAAATGGAGCTGCAAAATGCCTCCTGGCAAGAGAAGGGCTGTTTCCACATCACAAAGGCAGATCCACCTTTTCTCAGCTCCTTTTCAAAGCCTCACTGTGACAATATAAGCCAAAATGGAACTGGCAGGGCCCCACCCATAGCTGCAGAGGCAGCTGCCTACCCAGGCCATGTGAGAAAGAGGCTTACAGGTGTCCATCTGCCTGTTAGAAAGACCTGGTGCAGTGATCTCAGTCTAGGGAGCACAGAAGACTTCTGGGGTCTGTTAAACCCCAGACATGAAAACATTTACTTTAATTTATGCACACACATGGCTTCTAGGGAGAAAGTTCACAGTTTTCAGGTGATTCTCAGTGGGACCAGGAACCCAAAATAAATTAGGAACTATGCTCTTTGGGGACTCCTGTTCCCACACCAGCATAAGCTGAGTTAAAAGGTTCACAGCCTCCCCATTCCCTACCCCCCAAGCTCTGCTTCATATCAAGAAAAAAAAAAAAAGATGAATGTGGACAGAAAAAGGAAATAAATTGCCTCTTTTAATGTAACAATTGAAACATTCATACTAGTATTCTTTTTGCTTTTTAGGTGGAGATAATTCTTGCTTAACTCAAGCTGAATAACCCCACCCAAGGGTCCTCTCAAAATTACCCTAATTAACAAGATCTTGGGTGGAAAAGTCTCCAGGGAGCAATACCTGGAACCCCATCCTCAGTTAGCCCATTCTGGGTACTCTGAATCTCAGGGAAATGGCCTAATAGCATACCTTAGAACTAAGGACATGGTCCTGGCTGGGAAAGCACACTTATAGCTACAGGGCCGGCCTTGGGAGAAAGTCATTAGAGGGCCACATGAATTTCAGCTTCCAGCTACCAGTGGGCCTCAGCACTTACACATTTCATGGATTTTGCTGGATAGACTGCTGACAATCAAAAGGCCATTTATAACACAGGAAACTCTTCAAGTTTCCAACTCTTATCCACACTTAATCTGGCCCCTGGAATCATTTAAAGACCACAGCATTGTCCCTATGACCAGGGACCTACCAGACAGAACATGATGACAACATCAACAGCTAGAGCCTGAGCCTGCAGACCATGCCCCTGTCCTGCCACAGGTGCGTCCATTTACCTGGACAAAAAGGCTCAGGAGAAACCTTGAAAGGAAAACTAATCCTTGACAAGGGAGCTCTGGTCTCGGCTGCTCCTGCTGAAAAGCAGAGCTATCAGGCAGTCATGGGGATGCTGGCCCTGTGGGCTCTGGGGACCCAGGATGCCCTGCCTCTGCTAAAGACACTGATCTTGTACAACATACAGCCCATTTCTCCAGCTTGTTGATGTAGAAATCACAGAAAGATGTGGGCAAGCGGATTCCACACACTTAGGCTTTGTAAAGAGGGGGAAGAAGGCCAGGACTTGGCTTCCCCCACCCAGGCCAGCTCAGTCCACTTATGGTCCTCGCTCCTTTCTTGCAACCACAGTTCTGAGCAGCTGCAAGTTCTGCTCCATGATCTCACAACTAACTCCTCGGAAGGCCTGGCCCGATTAAATATAAACTCAACACAGCCTCCAAAACAAAACAAAGAACCACCACCCCCTCCTTCCATCACTACATAAGTACTTCCCTTACCCCCCCCCCCCCGCTCAATCTTGTTCCTTGGGGAGCATGTGTTCTTCCCAAGAATTTCAGTTGATGTTTTAATACAACAAAAGAGGGGTTAAGCAACTCTAGTTGGTAGAATTTCTCTAGGTGTCTAAGTGGGGGTGATGATGATGAGTAATCAGGCTAAGTCCATATAAGGCAAAAGCTGCAGCAACTTTAAAAAGAATGAGTGTTAGCAGATAAACAAGAAATGATCAAGGAAGTGGGGGCGCCACCCAGGGAGTGTGATGCACTGACAGCTGCACAGATAGATGGAAAGACAGGAAGAACAGGAGACACAGATGAAGAAAAGGAGACAGAGAGAGAAGCACAGGTTCCAACCCAGCGTGAGAAGCGAGAGAGTCTGAGAGAGTGAGTTTCGCACAGTTGGGACTAGGAGAAATAGAGGGCCCCAGCATGGCAGGAGAATCCCACCTGAACAGGAGGTAGGATAAGACTGGTTTGAAGAGAGAATGTACACTGAAGGAGGAGAATCCAAAGGCAGTGGAAGAACTCAAGGCTGGAGCAGCTGCTTTGCATGAACAAAGTCACAAGAACTTCACAGTTATATTCACTGATGTTTTACATCTACTTCCAAGTTAGATTTATAGTGGGAATATCTCAGTGACATCAGCCCACAGGGGCCAACCACTGTGGGCTACCAGAGATAAGGGAGGGCTTGAAGGCACAGCAAAGGGAGACTCAGGCTTGCGGAGTGGACAAATATGATGGGACATGCCTCACTGGACCACTGCTGAAAAATTCAGAGATTTACCTCCGAGGCTGGTCATCCTCACTGTATTAACAATCACAAACTTTTCTAGATATTCTGCTGACATATGCTCTAGAGATAAGAATCCCTCAGGTCATTTCGCAGAGCTATTTGTGCAATCTGCCCTTCCTTCTCTCAGAGCGAACCTGCCAGACTTTTGGCGTCCATTCAGACTCTGCTTCTGCTGAGAATGAGGGAGGTAAATTTACCTTAAATGTCACAGCTCGGTTATATTCAGTATGAAACGCACCATCCCTGTCAAATGAGGAGAAAAAAGTGTTAACTGTAAGAATGGTTGCGAAGATATATACCTTTGGTTTCCTGCAGCATCTTAAGATTTAGCTATTCAACACAGTTTGGGGTTTTTTTTTTGGTAAAGAAATAATTGTAAAAACAGAAAAAAATCATTCTGAAATAAAATTAATCTAACTAAAAACTGCTGTTCACTGAGAATACCAATGAAAGCTTTCAGCCCTTCCTTGGAAATTGGAAATGCCCACGTGCACTTACTGGTAATGGAATAATTCGACCTTTTTGTCCTTTGGGCTCAGGTCAACTTTCATCTTCTTGCACAATTTTCTACTCTCTGCGTCACTGAAAGACACAAATGTCGGGAACCATTTGTTATCTAAAGTCCTCACATAGGTGTTGACAGAGTAAAATATTCCAGTGGCCTAACAATAAGTCAGGTAACGGGACATTCTCAAAAGCGAGTGAGAAGTTCACTACAGACGGGTTCTCACAGGATTGGAGAAGGGAGCAGGCAAGAGTTGCGACAGGTCAAGAAAGAAGGGGCCAGGTGGACAAGAGGCTGCCCTGCTGCCTGCAAGAGGCCGCTCAGAAAGATTTGGACAAAGGAGTCCCCAGAATATGAGGGGGTGGACAGTCTATGCTAAGGTGGAAAATGAACAACTAGTATAGAATCACCTGGGGAAGCTTTGGAAAATATCGGCCCCCGGCTTCCCCAGATCACTAGATCAGAATCTCCACCTGGGACCCAGCAAGTTATGTTTTTAGAGCTCTAATGTGTGCTGTATGCCACCAAACCAGATGCTATCAAACCATCTGGACTGGGATAAGAGGGATAAGTCCTACAGTGTTTAAGAAGTTATGAAATCTGACCAGTTACTGACAAAGCTAAAAGGAGAAAGGGGAACACTTCAGCGCAGGGAGCACCACCTCTGCATTACCACACTTTCAAAATCTGCATTATCACACTCTCAAACATCTGTTAGATGTCATTCACTGTTTACACAGTGCTCATGCATGAGCTCATGTAATTGTGGTTTCCTTCCTGTGAGACAAAAGGACCGCAATTATAATGCTGGACCAGCAGCATCAGCATCATCCAGAAACCAAAACCTCTGCCCGCTTAGCCCTACTAAATCAAAACCAAGGTACTTGAGCAATTGTGTGTTAAGGAGACTTTCTAGGTGATTCTGATGCATGCCGTGCACAATCTTGCTTTCTCCTCCACCTCCATGAAGTTCGGTTGCCCCTGTGCCCCACACTAGCTGCCTCAGGGAACTTTGCCATTATCATGGCCTTCCCAAGACCTCACTGCACTTAGTCAAGTCTGCCCAATACATAGCAAAGGCAGCAGACACCCCACCTGGATAGGGTTCTGCTGGTTTCTTCAAGGTCCCCTCCCCAGATTCGAATCGGTCACCCAAGCCGAACGGCCCCTGTTGACTACACTTCATGAAAAACTGTTCTGCCAGATATGACAGCCACCTGAGGGAAGTCCCTCATCTCCCACCTGTTTACATACCTCACCACCTTCCACAGCCATCAGCTTCACACAGCTGTGCATCAGCCCCAGAACAGATGGACTAATTAAACCATTCAGCTCAATTCTAAAAGCAACGCTCATCAGTGGACAAACAAAAAATTGTTTTAAGTGCAAATATACAATTCGCAATTCAAAGCAAGTCATACTCTCATCTTACTGGGGAAGTGCAGGAAGGTCAGAGAGGGAGTGTGTAGGGCACACTCCCGGGATCCCCTGCTCCACCCCACCCGGGGTCCAGGGTTTTCCCTCCTTATTTAGCCCCACCTGTGCTAGCTACCACTGTGGATGCTGCAGCTCCCAGCCCGGGTCTGGCACACAGCAGGGACTCAAGACACACACGATGGATTCAGAAAGGAAGAGCTTATGGCAGTGCAATGGTTGCTCCCCTGAGGTGGTGAGGGCATTTTATGATGAGGAGAGTTCAGAGAGAAGGGATGAGCTGGGTGGAGAGGAGACCCAGAGAGGCTGAGAGCATACATCAGAAGGCCCTATAAAGGCAGCCCACAACATCCAGTTGCTGGGATCTTTCTGGCCCTAAAGCTCCGTGGGACGCCATGCCAGAGGGGAGAAGGCCATTGCACACAAGCCTACACTCACAGCTGTGATTGCACCATGGGTTTGCCTATCCCACAGGGGCTCTGTGGTGAAGCCACACATATAGGCGCCAGGTTTGTCGGAGAACAACTGTGTCCAAGGAACCCTCTCCCTGTGGTGGCTGGCACAGGTAGGACTAAATAAAGAGAGAAAACCCTGGACCTGGGGTGGGGTGCAGCAGTGGAGCCCAGGAGCTAATTCTTTGGGAGAGAGGGTGCTACTCAGTAGGCTTATAACCGCTTACTGGGCCCTCTCCCTGTCCAGCTCTGCTCTGCTGTTCTCACCTGTTTCTCTGACCACCTACTGTCTGTCCACCTGTAATAGCAAATAACGACAAGGGTAGGGACAGAGTTTCTGGTACCCACGGGCCTCCCTATTCCCAGCCTGGCATCCAGCAGGGGCACCGCTAGGGCCTACTCACACTGCTGTGCCTGCAGTGGCTGCTCAGACTCTGCAGGCAGCCAGAGGGGAGAAGGCCATTGCACACAAGCTCTCTTCCACCAGGCCTGGCTGGCAGCTTCTCCTGGGACATTCAGAAAGCAAGAGAAGGAGTGACAGGACTCTGAAATTCCAACCCCAATCCCTGCCTGCTCTGACAGAACCCAATCCACAGAAAAGTTTCGGTGAGTTCCCCAGCCCAGGCTTAGAGGCAATGCTCCAAATCAACCAAGTCGGCTGAGAGGAGCGGGGAGGGCAGAGGTTCTCCAATCTGTTCCTCAGTCTGGACTCCTGCCTGTGAAGCTAGCCCCCACAACAGTCTGTGGTCCCCACTCCAGTTAAGCGAATCACAGCTCTGTCTGTCTCTGCCACAGGACTTGCTATTGAAGAATCTATGCAGCCCTTTTCTTTCCCAGGAAGGCACTGTTCTCTCCTGCCCCTAAACACTCTCTCTCTGAGGGGAGGGTGGGAGAAGAGAGCCCCTTCTCTGCTATCCTCTCTCCACCTCTGGCCCACTTATCCACTGTAATCCCCATCAGAAGCATTTGTTTCATAAAAGCCAAGGCTTGTGTGGTTCACAGCTATTTCCCCAGGGTTACAACAGCAGCTGGCACATAGCAGGCACTCTCTAATCTGGCTGATGAATGAATGCATGAATGAATGATGCTATCCTCTGGCTGCTGGGATGAGGCTCTGTACTTCCAGCTTTCTGGGCTCTGTCTATTAAGCTCCAGGAACCCTGCCATGAGACAGTGCTGACAGTATGCCCATATTAGCTCCCCTCATTCCTATGATTCTCTCTCTCAGTGTATAAGACAGAGAGAGAGTGTGTGTGTGTGTGTCTGTTGTCTGTGCTGCACAATTTGTGTGCAGCAGACAAGACACACAAATTGTGCAGCACAAACAACAGAAGTTCTAGGAGTTCAAAAAGGGGAGAAAAATTACCCAAGCTCAGGCATCTGGGTTGATAGATGAAGCACAATTAATTGATTTACTGGATATCTCCTTTTCTACCTCCTTTCCCTAGTCAGTGACTAAGGTTTCATGGGGAAACGGAGACAAAGGCAGTGAGTAGGGAAATAAGCTTTGCTGGTATGGAGCAGGAGGAAAAAAACCCCATGGATCATGTAGGGTGATCCTGGCTGTGCAAAGATTCTCCCTTGTCCTTTTCCTGGCTATCTGGCAGGACCAGACATCTACTGGAATGCTGGAGCCCACCTCCCTCTGCCCACTCATTACCGCTGCAGGGGCAAAGCATCAAGGCAGGGGCCTGATCCATCCTATCCTGCCCCACACTGCCCCTAGCTCTCCTCTGTCCAGCATGTGGAGGAAAAGATTATACTCTGCACCTCAGCCCTGGCCCTGACAGACACAAACATGTGGGTATTTCATTTGAATTTGCTGTGGTGGGGCTGGCTAGCAGTGCGGAATGGCTGCTGCAGGTGATGTGCTGTGCTCACTAGGTTTTCCTGCACGTAACGATCATCCAAAGACCAGCGACTCACTCCTGAAGTCAGACCCAGGGATTATAGGTGGGGAAGTGACAGCAGAAAGAAAAAGAAACAAGATGCTGGAGGCTCTGAAGGGGAGGTATGACCTTCACAAGTTGCAGTCTAAGTACTCAGCCCTCCCTGGAGGAAGGCCCAGCTGCCAGCTGGAATGACTGCCGGCTTCTAATTGGCTCTGCCACCGGCCAGCCTGTGACCTCTGGCAGGAACCTTGGTTTCCCAAGCTTCAAAATCAGTCGTCCACATGAACTGAATGGCGATTTCAATTCCTCCACTGGGTCAAGTATTACGAAAGCATCAAGACTGGTCACCTATATCCTGACATTAAACTAGGAGCCAGAAGCCAGGACAGAAGGGAGAGACTGAGAAAGACCTGAGCCTCCATCATCTCTGTCATAGCCTCCCACCCAGATCCTCACTCAGCCAGCTGGCATCGTTACATCCACAACCACGAGCAGTCTCCTACAACAGGGCAGAAAGCTACCCTGAGAACCAAAGGCAAGGCCCCCAGCCTCTCCTGGCCACTAACTGTGTGCCCTTGGCTAAGCAGCCCTGCTGCTGCCATTTCCCCATCAAAGAGGGGTACATCTCTCCCAGCTGCCAGGTCTGACAAGTCAGGATTCTGAGCAAATGGACCAGTGACCCCTAAGGGTGGGTAGGAAAGAAAGGGTAAGAAGAGAGTGTCCCCACTTTAGAGACAGGAAGAAATAGGAAACAAGGAATGCGCGAGAACAAAGCATACTAACAGAGTGACTGCTAGGTGCAGATACCAAGGACAAGGTGAAAGAGGGTGGCTGGAGAACCACAGGCAGGAGACAGAGAACAGTCCTAGAATAACTGGACCTTGAACACGGACAAACCTTGGTGATCACACAGCACTCTGCAGAAGGGACTCGCTACGGTAGGGAGCCTCCTGGCTTGGCTGCTCTGCTTGGTACATACCTCAAGAATGCACATAATGAAGTATGAATTATGCAGCACAGTTAATAAAAGTGATGGAACTAAGAGAGAGGAACGTGCTTTGCCGCTACCTGCCTTCCCAGCCAGCAGTTTCTTCCTGCACCTCAGCTGGGGCCACCTTACCCCCAACGTGTACATGGCAATGTGCCAAGCAATATCAGAAGCCACAACAGAAACACGGTTCTTTTTCTGGAACTCTACTTCATCCCCACGGTAAGTAATATTAAACATGAACATATAAGGAAGCAAATGCTAAATGCTAAATAAAAGAATTCTTAGAAGAAAACAGGACTTCCAAATGAGTTATGCCAGCCCAGGCAGATCCCAAATCTTAGGATGCCAGGAAGCAGCACTGCTCTGGGGAAAATAAGGCAGATGGGAGAAAAGGGGGAGTAGGGAAGAAAGGAAATGTGGCTCAGTAATAACCTTAAACCCTTGGAAAAAGAAAGCAGGGAGCACCCGAGAGGGCAGTCTTGGCCCAAGGAGGATCAGTCCCAGGAATTAGCATACCAGGCACAGCTCTGCCCGCTGGCTCCAGCTCAGCAGCCCAGACAGTGGCACTTCACGCCAAGCTGAGCCCCGATGTCAGGCTGCAGGGCACGAGGGGAATACCAACTCCCTCACACACAACCAACTTAACAACCGACAACCACCACCAGCCAACCCGAGCGTGGCTGCAGAGGCCTGAGCCAAGAGGTGGAGTGGGGAGAAGGGAGTGCTGGCAAAAGCCTGGACAGAAGCCAGACACCCTCCAGACACCTCACAGCAACAAGTTATAGGGCGGGGAACCTGGAGAAAACCAACAGAGAAGGGTGTATATGTGCGAGTGTGAGTCTCAGGCACACATGTAGGGGCAAGGAGGAAAGAACCAGAAAAGCAAGAGGAGAAGAAATGCCCATGCAGTGAGGACAGGAGGAAAGAGACCAACAGAACAGGGGAGGCAGGGACCCAGAAAAGGGAAGAGACAACAAAAACTAGTATGGAGGACCTCCCTGGTGGCGCAAGGGGTTAAGCACAGCACTATGACGCTGTCGCAGCCTCTGCAGCACGAGTTTGATCCCCGGCCAGGGAGCTACCCACATGGTGCAGCAGACCTCTCCTGGCTCGCCTGCTGCTCCCCTCAGCAGTGTATTTCAGTAGATCTGACTGTTCTGCTCCCCACTCTGTCTCTGGTGAATCCTCTCACCCCCCCCCCATACTTCTGGCCTGTACCCCAGTTCTTGTATGCATAAATAAATAAATCTTTAAAAAAAAAAACTAGTATGGAAAGACAGAAAGAGAGAGGCAAGAAACTCAGAGGGGGGGATTGGGAGAGCCCTAAGATAGCAGATAACAGTATGAGGAGAGAAACACAGAGAAAAGGAACATCCCAACCAAAGACATGTGTGAGCGTGCGTGAGCACACGCACACGCACACGCACACACACACACACACACACACACTGTGCTAACAGCTTCTGGAGTTTTCTAAACCATACTAGGGATGAGAGCAACTTGGAAGATTCAACTCCACATTTCACTGAAGATTAAACTGAAGCCCAGAGAAGGGCAGCAACTTCCTCAAAGTCCCAAAGCTATTTGTTGTCAGAGCCTGAACTGAAAGCCAGGTTTCCCGAGCCATGGTCCTACAAATTCCACAGCACCCCATACTTCATAAAGGCTGGAGAAAGATATCCACATACTGGGGCTGACTCTCATACCTGGAACTTTCTTCAGGGACATCCTCACGATAGCTAAAGAAAGGATCCTCACCCAATAAAACTGTTCAATGAAGAAATACACCATTTCTCCCAATCTTGCTCACATGAAAATTAACAACAGTAGAATAGCTATTGCATTTAAACTCTATTCTGAACTTTACCCAATCCTCACCATGGACTCAGAAAGAGTGCAGGATATGTACTATTGTCCCATTATATAGGTAAGAAACAGGCTGTCCAAGGCCACAGGGTTGGTAAGTAGCAGAGGTGACCCTTCAACCCAGGACTTCTCCTGCGTGCAAGGCTTTTTCCAATATTCTATGTACCTCCAGAGTCTCAGTGCTCACCACCACAGCACTGTCCTCTCTCGACCCAGAGTACCCTTGTCCCCTCACCTGTCTTTTTATGGGAAAAGCAAAGTGCCTGTTCACTCCTGACCTTCTTATCACCCTAACCCCAAGCCTGGGGTCCCCAAGTCTAGCCTCCAGAGAGATGGGAATGACAGCAAGGCCCAAGCCACAGGAAGCAAGCTCTGGCTGACCACCTGCTACTGCAAGAAGATGCTGGCTCAGCCCCCCTACTTACCCCACGGCAGACAAGCCACAGGCAAGTGTGCACACAGCACTTCAGCGCCCCCCCCCCCATCCATGAGAAGGCCACGTGAACGTGGGAATCAGCCAAGTACAGCATCATGCCTTGCACAAGCTGGTAGTAAAACAGGTTAACTACCTGTTTTCCTATATTCACTCACTATGTGTCTTTTCTGTGTTTTTGCCAAATTGGGAGCTAAATATATGATATGAGATGTGTGTGTGTTTGTGTGGATATACACCCCAGAAGCAAAGAGCTGACCACAAAGAGATGTGGAAATCAATCCCAATGATTAAAAGTAAAGGGAGCTGAGTAAACTCGGGATTCACACTCTCAATCTCAAGAGAGTCAGGGAAATTCCACCAAGAGGACCATGCCCCCGCCAAGAGATAGCCTCCTTCCTAAGAACTCCCTCCCTAGGCTGGTGCTTATTCTGCCACCTTAACGCTGGAAAAGTGTCTGGGAGGAGGGAGGTCAGGAAGGAGATAGAGTTCTGGCAATGGGACAGGTGGGGGGAGTGGGGATGCAGTTCAGAGAGAGTCGGCAGGTATAAGCTACCTGCCCTGGGCTGACACATCTAACAGCCACCTCAGAAGTCAAAGCAGCAGTCAGGTAGCCAGTGGTTCCGCTACCTTTACGCTGTGGCCAGTGTAGTCTTCTTTTAAAGGCCTGGGTTGGGCTAAAGCCTATGTGTTCTCACTGAGATCTCCCCAAGCAAGCCTACCAGGTACCCTGAAATTTCACCTTGCCTCTCTGGGCATCCAGGCTCCCTCTTTAAAACAAGGAGGTCCCCTCTGTTGCCCTTTTTTTTGATATGGAGAGACAAAACTCAAGTGACACATACAGCAGAGTGAAAAAGAAAAGCACAGGGGAAGGAGGGAAGAAGCAGGGGTGGAAAGAACAGGAAAGAGCGAGAACCTGCCCCTTCCCTCTCCAGTCCAGACATGCCACCGTGATACGCGGAGGTCTTCCTGCAATAATCTCTCCTTCATCTCCTCTCACCCAGAGTCTGAATCAAGGGACAACTCCCTACTTCACCCACCGAAGTCCCCAAGGCACCTGCCCTCCAGCCTTGCAGCCCCATGTCCCCAGGACATACCCACAGTCTACCCAGCAGATGGTGCCTTGTCCTTTCACCGCCTGGGCCACAGTGGACAATAACCTGAGATGACTTTCAGCTGCGGCCTCTGTAAAAAAAACAAAAATTAAATGTCTGTGCCCAAGGGCACCAGGGCCACCCCTGCCACCTTTCCTCACAAGCAAGAGAGGGTGGCGCCAACCCTGGGGGAGTAAGGTCCTGAGGACGAGTTACAACACTGTCTGGGCCCCACCTCACCCTCCTTTAAGCCACAGTCATCCTCAACTCCCAGTACAGCCTCTGACTCACCACCTTTCTAGCACAAATTCTGACAATGCTATAACCAAACAATTCCAATTCTATAACCAAAGTAGGAAATGAGTTTGCTCCATACTAGTCTGCCTGGGTGCCTAAGGCAGGAGTTGAAGAGGGCAGGGGCCAGATCCTTCCTTAACCTGTGTATCGCACACTCATCCAGGGACTCAGCACAACTTAGTAATTAAATAACGTTTACATGTGACACAGGCTCTGATGGAACAATGCCGAGTGTCCCCAGTTACATTTCATAGCCCACTTCCCAGAAGCCACAGAAGCCACACTTGCAGCTCAGTTACAGGGCAGAGAACGATTCCTGGGGACAGGATGGAAAGAACACAGGCAAGGAAGAGTTTTTCTGTGATCTAGGTGTCAATTCCTGTGGGCTTGGGTGAATCATCTGGAAAGGACCGTAGAAGGGCAGTTTCTTAGGGACAGCTCCTGTGGCCAGGATTTTAAACTGGCAGCTACAGTGGCCCTCTGCAGAGTAGTAAGGCCAGTGTGTCACATCCCGTCACACCTGTGAGCTCACTTGGAAGGGCAGGCAGACGCGTTGGGGAGCAGCCTGCCACCTCCCCCTGCCAAAAATCTAATAAGTCCTAAGCCAAGCAGAAATGATGTTTGGATTGTTTGCCTCCACAGATCTCCTTTCCTAGTGTGGCTAATGCTAGCTGTTTGTGAATATAAAGCATGCTGAGCCTTTCTTGGAAGGGAAGAAAAAGCATCCCTCAAGAGCAGTGCACAGTTACCCAAATGAGCGCCCCCACCAGGGCAAGGGGTACAGTTGAAGTGGGCAAGACCATGGCTCCACCACTTGGACGGGGCTGGGGAATGGCATTGAGGTAGAGGGATATGAAGCACCCCCTCCCCTATCCTGCCTTTCAGCTGCAGGTCACAGTCCTTGCAGCTGGGCTGGCAAGAGCCAGGAGGTAGGAAGGTAAAATCATCCTGGCAGGGAAAGGAGCCCAGCAAGGGAAAGCTGTGGGAGCTCCACAGGCAACAAAAGAGACAGGCTGGGTAAGGGCCAGAGGGAAAGTAAGAGCACCATAGCCCCACCCGACCCCCTCACCCTCACATCCCACTCTAACTTATCACAACCAAAGCCAGGCCTCAGGGCCCCTCCATCATTACAGAATAAAAAGATGCCTTCCTACCCTCCACCAGGGGAAGCACGAGGTGGAGGCAGCACAGGAGACAAGCTCTACCATCCACCAGCTGGCAGACGGCAGGTGAGTCTCTCTCAGCTTCAATTTCCTCACTTGTAAACTGAACAGTGTCTGACAACCTGCCCTGCGTCCTTCATGGCAAAGGAACAAATGAGAGAGTGTCACAGAAGAGCCTGGCAGAATTCTGATAAAATCATGAGCTTTCATATGACAGGACCCACCCAGAGAAGGTACTAGTGTCCTGACAATGACCCAGTCCCAGGAGCATCTAAGGGGTAAGACATGCTGATTTAGGACCCTCACCCCAGGTCTTGAAAGCCACCCTACTTCTCCTTTGCCTCAGTGTCCCCTCTGTTCTGGACAGCAGAGAAATGCTAATAACATGGTAGGCTCACAACAACCACCCCAGGGAGTGCCAGACCCTCAGAAGGGCAAGGAGCAGCATGCCTGGAGGATGCAGGCTTCAGGAGGGACACACGTCCAAAACATCCATCAGCCCCCAGTGCCAATGAGTTTTGGGGATGAGTTGCCGGGAAGAGCTCTGCCCGGATCTGGCCCAGCCACAGGCTGCTGCTTCTCTGGGGCACAGAAAACTTGGCATCCTTGGGAGCAGCAAGAACACTTAACTCTGCTGGAACAACATCAACAGTCAGACTTTCACACTTGCCTGAAGTCTCAGCCAAGAGCGAGCAAATCTCTCTCCTTCCACTCTGCCCTCACCAGCCTCAAGGTCAGAAGAGGCAAGAATACTCCAAACTCAGCTTCATGTTCTGACCCCTGAGTAGGACAGACGGGGGCCAGGCAGGGCAGGGTTTGCCAGCTTGGGCATGTGCCCTCACGCCAGGGACCAATTTAGCTGTTGACAGCCTGGCCCAGTCAGTTAATCAACAACTCTGGCGAAGTTTGCCCTGGCAGGGTTGGTCTGTGCCTGCTCAGGAAGCCAGAACATCCTTCCCAGAGCCCACTGTCCTCTGCTCTCTGTCACAGATGTCCTCTCCCTTTGGAGGTAGTGAGGGACTCCAGATGGCTTTTCCTATGAAATACTGGTCAAAGGGAACTAAAATGACCTCTTAGGAATCCAAAAGGGGAAGAACTAATGCCCCCTGTGCCTCTGCCCCTATTTTATGAGGAAAGCTGACAAACATGGTATCTGTTAAACCTTCTCTGAGCGGTTTTGATCCTCAGGCGCTGCCTCCCACCTCTGCCTCCACTTCCTCCCACACCCAACTATCCCATCCCTGACTGAGGAGCCGAGACCCGGAGGGGCACTCACCAGATTTGGAGTAAAGCACCAGTACATTATTCCGGGTCCTGAGAAGTTTTTTCAAGTCCTTGGGGTCAGAGATTCTCTCGATGAGTGAGGAGACCTTTGTGGAGCACAGCCACATTGGCAGGACCACCTGGGAATCAAGGAAACAAGAACCATTAACTCCAGCTCCTGGCTGGGCCCGAGAAAAATTTGTGCCCACAGATGTGCCGCCTAGAGCATGTTTCACGTCAGAGTTATTCAGGACACACCATCTCAGGACACCACACTTAGCTTTCACTTCATCACATCATGCCCCACCCACCACCACCACCTACCCACCACCTCCCAGCCCACCTCCAGTCCCCATTTCACCCCTTCCCTTCAGGCACTTTTATGAGGTTATATGGACAGGCATGCTGCATAAACTTACTTGCCACTCATTCAACCAAGACCTCTCTAGAAGGTTTATACTCTACACCTCACCACAGGTACCGTACACTGGAGCTATGTGAAAACTCCATTCTACCTAGATGAACCAAAGCACAAAATCCTCAGAGAAAATCGCCTCTCAATGTTTAGGATGGGAATGTATGGGTGCGTTTTCAGTTTTTCCCACTCAGTCAAGTAATCTCAGGAGGCAGTCAAAAGTAGTGAGCCAATTCTCCCAGACAACATTGAAAGCCCTGGCACTAGAAGTACCAGGTATCTCTTCAGGCATAATGAGGGATAGGCTGAATGGGGGAGGGGTGCTGGGGGGTGGAGGAAGGGATATAGGGGTGGAGGCGGGGTGTACAGTTAAAAGCATTGTATGAGGAGCAGTCATAGCAGATTCCCTCACCCAGTACACACAGATGGTCAACGCTCCCTTGCCAGGAGGGCAGAAAACATGGAGGTAACTTCAGGGAGAGACTGAACAAGAAAAATTCTACTGGGTTGGGAGTGTGGTCCAGAGAGAACAAGAGGATTTAGGGAAAGTCTACAAATTGAATGAGTTCACCCACCCCACCTAAGCCCCGCCTCCAGCATCTCCCTTCCCTTTTCCAGAAGGCTGCCAATTCAATTCTATTCCCTCAGGCAAAAGAGTGGGGAATTCTTCTCTGGGGAAACTAAGGGACACACACACACAAAAAAAAAAAACACAGAAACACAATGATTTGAAGACAGTCCAATGAAACAGATGAGTACCCATTCAAATACCCACTGTAAGATCCTCCCAATAAACTCCCTCCATACACTCAGTCTTCCTGTGATCATTCATGTAGACAGATGACCATGCTCACCAGATATCTGAGGAAAGTCCTCAACACAAAAGACACATATGCAAACAACCAAGGGAAAAATTAGAACTTAGAAGAAAAAGAACAGAAGGAAACAACAAAACTATAATTATTATCCTCAGAGAAATGAAATAGTACATTCATAAAAACAATAATAGCCTGCTATGAAAAAGCAGTAGTTAAAGAGAATCAGTTACAACTTTTGAAAAGTAAAACTCTCATGAAAACTAAACATTTAAATAAGATTGAAAGTAGAATTGTAAAAAAAAAAAAAAAACCTTCAGAAAATACTAAGAAATAAAAAACAGGAGAAAAAAAGAAAAGGATTTAAAAGATACATCCATTAGGCACAAGAGTCAAATTAAAGGAACTCCAGAAAAAAAGAAATTATCAAAGAAATAATTCAAGAAAATATTCCAGAATTGAAGGATATGAGTCTCCAGTTGAAAAGGACCAACACCATGAATAAGAAAAGATTTTCACCAGCGTACATCACTGAAAATTTCCAGAACACTACTGACAAGGAGGAGATTTTGAATGTTTCAAAGGAGGAAAAAAAAACCCAAAACACCCCATACAAAAGACAGGAGGCAGAAGCAGCAAGGTTGTTCATCAGTATACCAGAAAGCAGTATTTGCTTCATAATTCTCAAGCAACATGATTTCCAACTAAAATTCTATAACCAGTTAAAGCACCTATCAATTGTGATTAGAAATTTCCTCAGTCTTAAGACCTCAGAGGAGAAAAATTCATTTACCAACAATATACCCTTTCTCGAGAAACTACTAGAACTAATGCTCTACTAAGACAAGAACAAATAAAAAAATGAGAAAGACATGGAACCCAGAAAAAAAGTATCCAACAGGGAGATGCAGGAGAATCACTATGATAATGCTGAAGAGAAGACAAAGGGCAAGTGTTCTGTAGCCAACAGAGCAGTCAGCCCAGAAAGGTACAATGACAGCGGGTTGTGGAATAATACAGTTAAGACAAAGTGATAACTATAGTTTATCTGAAATGCTTGATTATATTGAAAGTAGTTTTAATTTCTGCCAGAAAAGTTAAAAAAAGAAATTAAACAATCTGACTACAGTAACGCAGCTAATAAGTAGCGGGGCCAACATCTGAACCCCAATTTCTCTAATTCAACCCCTGTGCCCGCTCAGGCCACTGCCTCTTTGCAGGCAGAAGTCTTGGGTTGAGTCTGAGCTCTCCCACTCAATAACCTCAGCAACATCACTCACTTCAACATCACTTGTAGATGTTAGTGCCTCAGATCTGATATGGAGATAATAATACCTCAGGCCTCATGGGACTGTCGTGAGGATGAAATAGGATAACTTACCGAACATGCTTTATAAATCAGGAAGCATTCCAATAACATCAGTTATCATAAAATATATTACACATTTCCATCTCAGCAGAGAAGACAGAAATGTGGTCATATTCTAATGTTTCTAAATATAATCTCTTGGGATTCAACGGTTTCTTCTCTCCAGGGTAAAACCACCTAGGAGGAGGCGTCATGAAATTATTTCTCCATTCTGCCCTACCGGAGCTATGTACAATGCCACTGCCCTCATGTAGCCCCCTTCAAGCGCTCACCAAAAAGTTCATTCTGTTTTATTATTACATGTTATTCCATTGCTCCCAGGGAGCTAATGGACTTCAGACTAAAAATTACCATAGCTCAGTGCACACGATTAAAGACAAAAAGACAAGAATCTGCTGCAAAACACATTTGAATCTGCTCTATTTTTAATCCTCAGATAATCTGACCAGTTGAGAAAAACAACTGCCCTTGCCCAGTGCCTCGGGACTCTGACCAGTACACCAACCCTCCTGAGACTGGCAGGTATCCGGGGAGAAGGAACAGAGAAGGGCAGCCGGGTGGGCCAGTGCCTACCTGCCCAGGCAGCTCTGTGGCATGTAGCTGAGCCACAGCAATAGCAAAATGTCTACAGCAGAAACCACAAAAGCCTAGTCTCACAGCATAACCACAGCTTCCTTCCTATAAACCAGTGAATATCTCAGGTCATCTAACCTACAGCCATCTTCAGAGTAAACAAACCACTCTTGAGCCAGCTACCAAAGCCTCTGACCCAACATATACCCTCACAGCTAAGAACCTAAGCCATTTAAGATACACTGAGCAAACTGACTTTGCTTGAACACCTGGCATGATGATAGGGCTTAAACTGAGCACCGCCAGCAGCGGGCCTGGTTTAGAGCTCTTATGGAAGGCCTGTCTTCTCCTCACCCACCCCCATCCCACCACCTAGACAAAGCACATGAGGGCAGAGCCTAGCATAACATCTGGCCCCTTGAGTGCCCTCAGCAAATGTCTGTCCAGCAGTCACCATGACATATCACACTGGTCGCCAACCTCTCATCTCTGTGGAGGTCACCACTACTAGCACCATGTTACAAGGTGAGTCCAAAGCAGCTCTCAGGAGACCCAAAGGGAACACCAAAACCAGAAAGACTGCAGCACAGCAAAGCCTGGCTTGTAGGTAGTGGGCAGGTGTGTAGGGCCTAATCCACGTCTTGAAAGCCTGGCTCAAAAGTCATCTGGCCATGACTTCAGATGGGGCAGTCACCAGGGGGACTGGAGGTAGAGGGACCAGCTTGGAAGCTGCCCAAGTGGAGAGAAGTGGATCAATCCAGAACCTGAGGGAAAAATAACAGAATTCAGTGATTATTCACATGTAAGCAATGAAAGAAGAGAGAAGAGGCTAACGAGACTCCAAGGATTCTGGGCAGAGAGCAGAAACAACAGCAATAAATGGGAAAGCATGGAAAAGCAGCAGCAGAAGAGGATTCTACTTCGTGTCGAGGAAGATGACAAGCACAGGTGTGCATGTGTGGACAGTGAGACACCCCAGTACAGGCATTCTTCCAGGCCAGAGAGCGAGGTTCAGAGGGTGAACCAAGGCCTAGCTGGAGGAGGAGGGAGGAGGGGGGAGAAGGAAGGAGGAAGAGCAGGAAAGAGAAGATGGGAAGTGCTGTGTCAACACAGACCACAGCGGAGACACACAGAACAGGCGGCAATCGATCCACAGGCAAAGGCTGGGGCAGAGTCCCCAGGGACATTCTGAGAGCATTTTAGTGGCATGAAGGAGGGGTACAGCGAAGAGAAAGCACACCCCGCGGGGCAGCTGGGGGGAAGACAGGAAGAAGCGCAGGCAGCCCGGCAGGGTCAGGAGAAAGATGGGCTGTCTCTCCTGAACCCAGGGGAGTCACGTGAACACGTGTGGTCACAGAAGAAGCAGGATTTGCCTAGAAAGGCAGGGTTGGGAGATTTGGAATGGAGAGGGGAGAAGTAGGATCCAGGGGGATCCAGGGTACTTGGTGTCCAAAGAGCTAAGATGCCAGGCTTAGCATCCCTGAGAAGGGGGAGGATGTTTGGTCTTGGACAGACCCTCACCTTAGCAAGCAACCACAGGGCCAGCTAAGAGGGTAGCCCCCTCCTCCCTCCCCTAAGCCCAAGGGGACTCTCCTCCAGCCCACTTAACATTCTTCTTTCTCCTCCACTTGAGTCTATTTTAACCTTTCCCGTGTGCACACTCCTTCCTCCTCTGAAATGCAGTGAGCCTTGGGTAGCCTCACCAGGCACCTTCCTGTAGACTTCGTAGGTCACAACCCACAAACCTTGATGACAACAGTAACCGCTGCAACAATAACAACATTTAATGGTGCACAAACTCTCTGCTCCTTTGTCAAGCCCTCAGGGAGAAGCGGGCAGTGTTTGAGAAGTACTCTAAAGCCAAGTCACCTTCCAAGCTCACCCTGGAACTGTTCCTGGGCTTGGCAGCCTCTTTACATTCTAAGTCATTGTTTGGACATAAAAAGTGAAAAAAAAAAAAAAATCTCCTTTGTTCACCACACAGACTCCTGACCTCCAATAATTGCTTTCATTCTGCTCACCAACCCTCAGCTTTAACAGTATTTACCTCAGGGCTGCACTACCCCATGGGCTGCACTGAGACCCATAAAACATTTCCCTGGTGCAGGACAGAATAGGGAAGCTGGGGAAGACAGCATCCCTATTTCTGCTGCTGGAAAATTCAGGCCCCCAAAGGCAGGTCCCACAAAGAGCCAGCACCTCCAGCCCCTACCATGTAACAGTACCAGTCCTCCAAGTGGCAAACTCTGTCAGAGCACCAACACTTCCACTCAGAACACCAGGTCCCTCCATCAGAGTATCTGCCGCCCCTGCCCCCTAAAGTCAGTTCTCCCATTAGAAGACAAGGCACACTCCTCAGAGTCTACTAGCACCTAATGTGCCTGGCATGGAAGCCCTCACCCCACCCCCCACCCCCCACCATGGCTGGAGGCAATGGGGTTTGTAAATGGGGGTTCTCTCCTCACCTTCCAAACCCCATGTGGTATTCTCCCAACAGGTGTTTGCCAATATGATGGGCCTAGAAGACACAAGGAGCTCCAGCCTAGAGGTCTACTCCCTTTGCGGGGTTACCACCCTTCAGACACCAGGGGAAGAGCACTGTTTCTGGAATGAGACAGACCTGGAGTCAAATCCAGGCCCCTCATTTATAGCAAGGCCATCTCATCATCTACTAGCCCCCTCGGAGTAGCATTTCTCCACCTGTAACATGGAAAGGGTAATACTGACACCTGCCTTGCAGGGTTGGCTGAGGATTAAATGAGGGGGAAAAAAGTACACAGAGAATCTAACATAATGCTTGGCATACAGAAGTACATAATAACCATAATTATCTTTATTAGCACTATTAGCGAAACATCACAGATAGAGCAAGGACAACAGTAAAATGGGAACCACCTCTTCCTCTCCAGAGCCCTGCCTACAATCAGGTGACACAGCATGTCCAGGCAGGAAGGAGTGGGCACAAGCACACAGTCACCAACGTAAAACCGGGAGTCATCACCCATCTGCACAGCGACCCAGATCCAGAGGCCACATAGCACGTGGAGAACACTCCTTTCAGGTTAGGTGGCCCTCACTATAACCGGAGGAGTAGCTAGGTATTAGCCACTCCCTGTAGATGAGGAAACTGAGGCTCAGAGAGGCTAATGACTTACCAAAGTCAGAGAGAAGATAAGTAGCAGAGCTAGGACTAAAGCACAGGTCCCCCAGCTCCTGGCCAGAGGTGGTCTGCTTCTTTCAATGCCATAAACTCCCTGAACTTGGGGTAACCCAAGCAGAAAAGGGAAACCTTCTTCTCAGGCAGGGCCCATCAAAGCAGCTAAGAAAAGGCCAAGTCTTCCAGAATCCCATGGCAGGGAAGGCCCCAGAGAGGACTGATGCTAACGCTTTGCTTCCTCCAAGCCCAGAGAATCTTGCAGTGCGCCACGGTCTGAGGGCCCTGGGGCAGTTAGCCCAAATCTGTGGCTAATCTGAGGCTATGTACAGTTAAGCAGTCTGTGCTCCATTCCACCTCGCTCTCACCTTCTAATATACAGCAGGTACAAACTCCTCGCTCTTAATTTAACTTCACTTAATGAGGGAGTAACCACCCACCATCACCACCAGACTAAAGAGATAAAAGAGCCATACAATTCTGGAAAATAATAGGGAGAACAGTCCTTGCCACATCACACCCTCGGCTTTAAAAAGCTCCAGATCTCTGGGGTCCGTGCCAGCACCCTCACATTCCCTATAGCCAGGCAAGCTGTCAGTTGTTATAGATTCACTATTCAATGCAGATCATGCAGCCAGAGGTATTCAATTATGTAAAAGCAGCTAGATAAAGGAGGAAGATTTGAGGACAGAAGTTTAACATTTAGGAAAAAGAATGGAGGTGGAACTTGACCTTTTTTGCTCTGTCACCTGAAAAAAGATACTCTTCTTATGTTGGGAGCTGTGAAGAAGCAGGTTTAATTTAGTATAACCCACATTTTGCTCAAAATAGTTTTGAAATGTCAGAATCTAAAAGTCTAGACTCTTAAGAAGCTAGTGGTAAAGGGATCCAGGAAAAAAGGTTAAAAACAGATGACCTGAACCCAAGATCTGACAACTCAAGGTGGCTGAGAATTTACAGCTGGAGGTTTGGTGGAAAGAGCAAGAAAAGCAAGGTTTGTGCTGACTTGGATATTTACTGGCTGTGTCACCTTGGGTAAGTCCTCCCACTTTCTCTAAGTTTCAGTTTCCTCCTCTGGAGGGGTTAACAGTGATTTCTAAAGTCTTATCCAATCGTGACATTTAGTTAAATGTGTTCTGTGACTACCATAAATACTGTAAGATAATTACACCTTGTGAATAAATCACTGAATTTCCCTGGGCATACAACCACCCATATTAAAAACAACAGCTCTCCCTTGCAGCAGGTGACTAAATTTTGGCCCCTGAAACATAAGCATATGCTCCGAAAGTGAGAACTCTTAGGAACTACCCCTGAAAGACATCACACATAAATAAACCTTCTTAGTCCTCTCCTCCTTTGGCCAGCTGAAATTTGGCCAAGATGGCTGGAACTTAGGCAGCACCTTAAACAAGGGCAAAGGACTTGCTAAAGTAACACAATAGAAGGTACCTGGGTCCCTGAGCCACAGAGAGATATACTGATGCTGGATACCCCTCTCCAGGCTTTTCCATAAACAATCTTTTTAAGGGACTATCATTCTGGGTTTTCTGGGGCACACATACAAATAGATCTTGAGTACGCATGGGAACAAAAACTTTAACCTGAAAGAAATATTAACATATGCTCTGGTTGGGATATTTCAAAGATTGATGTTGAAGGCATCATAACATGCATTATATTTTAGATAAATTGTTTATAAGGAAGGAGACAGACATCAAGGATTCGATTTACTGTATTCTTCCTAATTACCCAAGTTTCAATAGTATCTGTTCTTATCAGGTATCTCGGTAACCTAGTGACAACTACCCACAAATGAAAGGAAAATTAATTAGTAACTCTCCAGTTTCCCTACAACCTCAGAGCCCTTTATCAAAATGAAATCACTGCAGGAGACTGAAAGGCTAAAATATCCCTTGAGAGTCACAGACTTGAGCTGAGTCAGTTGATTGCCCAAACACAGGAATCTTCTCAAAGCTCCTCACATGCCATCTCAGCCTGCCCATAACCCTCCAGAGTGCTGAAACTCCCCAGAGGCTGCTAAACTCAGTGACCCAGATGTCTTGGGAACCAAATATGTTAATAAGTAAAAATCCATGGCCTCCCCCTACAACTTCATCTTGGATCATTCCAGTCATTAGCAAGTTAAAGTTCTCGCCCACTCACACATTATTCCACCAGTCTCTCACACTCTGGGGATGGCAAACACATGCCCTCTTAGGATTGTGTGGGTGAAATACACCAGCTCCTCAGATGTACCCACAAGTCGCTTCCCTTCCTGAATGATCTGCCCTGGACACAGTCAAGTTCATGATTCTCAGAGTCAGCCCATACCGGGAACAGAGTCAGAACTTGAAGGCTAATGTGTTATACTATAATTTGTTTTGAAAATGAATACCTCTTCTTTTATTATTTAAAATGTAAGAAATTCATCTTACTACATATCTTGACTGGTGGGTCATAATTTAAAACAAAATGTTGAGAAACACCATTAATGAATCTCTTAAATATCGTGCCCAACTGCCATATACTAGTGGCAAAAGCCTACAAGCTAGCACAATTCTTTTAGAAACTAGTGGCACAACTTACCAATTATCATAAAAGTATTTATACACTTCAACTTGGTAATTCCTCTTTGGGGAATCTGTCCTGAGATTGGCACATCTAACAAAGATGTGACTTGCATAGTCCTACTTGTAAGCATCAAACCCTAAACTTGTAAGAGTCAAAAACCTAAACACCTGAAAGACAGCAGGGAATGATTAGAGGAAATCACTCAATAGAATATAATCTTTAAAAATTGTGCAGGGTCTCCCCTGGTGGCGCAGCCATTGAGTGTTGGGCTGCGAAGCTGCCCGCAGCCTTTGCAGTGCTGGTTCAATCCCCAGCAGCCAGTGAGGGTCCCACATAGCGTGCAGACCTCTCCTGCCATGCCTGCTACTCCCCTCAGCAGTGTACTCGGTCCTTCTGCCTTTTCTACTCCCCACTCTGGCTCTGGTGGATTCTCTCACCCTCCCACGCTTCTGACTGTACCCAGTGCT
This sequence comes from Talpa europaea, assembly GCF_964194135.1. Classification (NCBI taxonomy): domain Eukaryota; kingdom Metazoa; phylum Chordata; class Mammalia; order Eulipotyphla; family Talpidae; genus Talpa; species Talpa europaea. The sequence goes on along the minus strand of NC_140070.1, from coordinate 103,355,241 downwards.
TGTACAAATAAATAAATAAATAGTTTTTTAAAATAAATAAATTAAAATTAAAATTAAAATTGTGCAATGCAAAAACATTTGTTTTAATGTTAAGTTTTGAATATTGGGATACAAAAGTAGATAGTTTGACCACAACTCTATGCAAATAAGATTACAATTAGAAAAAGACTGGAAGAAAAAAATGCACCAAAATAAGGCTTTGTCCTTGGGTAGGTTTTACTCTTCCTCTCTATTATTCTAATATGCATGTCCCAAAAAAGCAATTATAATAAAAAATCAAAATCAACAGGCGACTATAATTCAGAGACATTCTGCAGGGGAGGAGGAGGGAGAAGGATCAAAACAGGGGTGAGAAAAGCACAAGGGACTATGGTGATGGTGCACGGATGAACTGTGGTGGGAATTTCATGGGGACTACACCTGAGAGGAGAAAGCAAACATTCAAGAAAGATGTAAAATTTGGGCCTCCCCTGGTGGCACAGCGGTTGAGCGCTGGGCTTCGAGCCTCTACAGCGCCCGTTGGTTCCTGGCTGCTGGCGAGGGTCCCACAAAAAAAAAAAAAAAGAATGATGTAAAATTTTTAAAAATGCATGTCCAATTTAAATATTTAAAGAAAAAAATTTGCCATCATTTGTTTACCATCATGTAAATAATCAAGAACCTCAAAGTATCTCCCAACAAGAAAAGAAAGCTTTATAGTGGAAAAGACTGGCAAGAACCACCTGGCTCTTAACTAAAAGACCAACATTAACACCACCAATAATGGGTCAAATCAACTTCATATGCCTCCCACCATAAGGCGCTGAAGGGAAACTTCATCAAAAACCAAACTGAGGGATATTTTTTAAAAATGTCAAGGTCACAAGTAAGAATGGCACAGATTTAAAAAAAAAAAAAAAAAAGCAACAGGGCCTCCCCTGGTGGCGCAGCGATTGAGCGCTGGGCTGCGAAGCTGCCCACAGCCTATGCAGAGCCGGTTTGATACCAGGCCACATAGGAGGGTTCCACAAGGCACGACAGACGCTCCTGCCCCCCAGCTGCTTCCCTCAGCAGTGAATTTCGTCAGTCTGCCTGCGCTGTTCCCCACTCTAGCTCTGGTGAATTCTCTCACCCTCCCGTGCTTTTGACTGTACCCAGTGCTTGTATAAATAAATAAATAAATAAATCTTTAAAAAACAAAAAAAAAAAAAAAAAAAACAAGCAACAACAAATGTTGGTGAGGATGTGGTGAAAAGGAACTCTCCTACATTGCTGCTGGGAATGCAAACTGGTCCAACCACTATGGAAAGCTGTCTGGAGGTTCCTCAGTCTACTATAAATGGAGCTACCACAAGACCCAGCAATTCCACTCCCAGGGATCTACCCAAAGGACACAAAAACATTGATCCAAAAGACCACCTGTACACTTATGTTTATTGCAGCACTATTTACAATAGGTAAAACCTGGAAACAACCCAAATGCCCAAAAATAGATGACTGGATCAAGATGTGGTACATATACACCATGGAATATTATTCAGCAACCAAAAAAGATAAATTCATGTCGTTCGCAGCAATGTGGATGGAGCTAGAAGGAATTATGCTCAGTGAAATAAGCCAGAAGGAAAAAGAAAAATATCACATGGTTTCACTTATAGCAGGAATATAGGGGAACCAAATAAGACATCAGTGTAAAAAAATAATAACAGTATAAAACACAACAAAGCAAAAACAGACAATTATAAATCAGAGACATCCTGCAGGGGAGGAGCAGGGAGAGGGATCAGAGGGAGGGAGGGAGGAGCACAGGGGACTGAGGTGATGGTGCATGGGTGCATTGGTGAAGGAAACTCTATGGGGACTACACCTGAGGGGGTGGGGGGAAGCAAACATTGTTTAAAAATGAACAATGATGTATAAAAAATAAATTAAAAATTAAATTAAATTAATAAATGTCAAGGTCACAAAAGACAGACTTAGAAACTGGTCCAGATTAAAGGAGAGTAAAGAGATATGACAACTGATGGTAAGTTATGATAATAGATTGTGTGCTGAGCCAAATGCTACATTCCTGATTTTGATCACTGCTTGTAGTTATGTAAGAGAATGAGACTGTCCTTTCTTTTTAGGAAATTCTGAAGTATTCAGAAGGCAAAAGAGCATAATGTATACTCTTTTGGTGGAGAATATGATAATGTATGTGATAAAATGTTAATATGAGTGGAATCTGGGTAAAGGACAGAATGGAATGCTTTATTTTCTTCTTGCAATTCTTGCATAAGTTCGAAATCATTTCAAAATTAGAGTTAGGGAAAAAAAGCTTACCTAAAAAAAAGAAAAACAAAGGTGTCCAGAACACAACTAAACACTGCCCATATCTTCTACTGGACTTCTAATAACTTCTGCCATCCAGCCAGTGCTTACTGGCACTTTCCCAGAGAAGAGTAGGTTCTTTATCTGCCCTTCCCGCTTCCAGCTGACTATATTCCTGTCATTCGATAGATTTTTGTTGTTGTTTTTTTTTTAAGAGTATGTAATATTTCTTTAATGAGCAAGGATGAGAGGTGATGTTCTGACAAAGCATGGGAGGTAAACTTATCCCCATCTTAGATAGTGTTTTATAGAAACTATTATTAGGAATCTGCAAAGTACTTTGCATGCAACAGACATCTAGACTGGCTTTGACAGATATATACAAAAGAACATTAATTTTAAATATGGGTACTTTATGCCCCTTTAAAAGAGCAAATTTAAGCATATGTTACTATCATGGTTAAATACCACTCTTCACAAGGAGTCAAAGGCTTAATGTCAGACCAAATGTGGGCATTTCCACTATCAATACTTCCCAATGTTCAAGGATCTACCCATCAATGATCCACCCATCACTGAGTCCCTGAATGGGTGTATGTGTGCGTGTGCGTGTGCGTGTGCGTGTGCGTGGAGGAGGGTGAAGGGTGGGTGCGTTGCTCTGGAAATGTGGACTGCTGATTATAGTTGAGGAATTAATGTGTTTATTGAAAGAGAAAGAAATGGGAAAGCACTTGGCATGGAATAGAACCTAAGAGAGTATTTTTTAATTCCAAAATCTAGGGCCTGGGGATTAGCCCATAATAATGATGATAGCTGAAAGTACACAGTACTTACTGTCTGACCAGGAGGGAGCTAGGTTCACACTGGTAGCAATTTATCTTGGCAAGTGAGTTAAGGTGGTATTTTCACTATACCTATTTTATAGATAAGGAAAGTGAGACTAAGAGGAGTTAAGAAACTTGTTCAGCACCATACAACAGGTAATAAGGGAGCTGTGTTTCAGCCCAAGTCAGCCCAAGTTGCCATCAGAGCACAAAGATGACAGATTCCTCCAGCCACACACATCTTTCTGCTTATTCCTATAAATAAAGGGCAGCCGCATTTCTTATACTTTGCTTCCTTTAAAAACCATACCTGTAAGTGGGCTTCAAGGTCCAGACTTCCCCCTATACTGCGCACAGTATAAATGTGACAAGGGACAATTCAGGGGCAAGACAACTGATCTGAGAGCTTATACAAACAGGTTTTTCTTATTCTGAAATTGCAACTTTGGTGCATTTAACCTGGATTAAGTCCCTAAAGCTTGTAATGCTTTGGAAAACTTCTTTTAGAGCCAAGAAGGCTTTGGGCCAGGGACAACCTGGTAGGCCAGGCCTGTTAATCAAGAACTGGTAGAGGGAACAGTGAATTAGGCAGCACAGAGAGAGGAAGAGCGGGTGAATTCCGACTTCAGGGATTCAACTCTGCCTCTAAGCTCTGTTAATTGATAAGAAAATATCAGTTCAATTGCTTATGACCTGTGGTATATAGGCACGCTTTTACACATGTTGTCTCATTCAATCCTCTAAAGTTGAAAATCTAAACCAGTGGTATCTACCTTGAGGCCTCAACAGAGTCAAAAAATCAATTCGGTGGGTTAATGTCATTTTAAAAATGACATTAAGCAGAAAGCATAAGTGTGCACCATAGACAGCAAGACTAAATATTAAGTGAGATATATCTGTTATATTTCTTTGTATATGTGCTTGTATATAATGGAAAATGTGATTGTTCTTGCAGGAGTTGTAGTAAAAGTGTCTGGGGAAACTGCTAAACAATCTCTGTGAGAGATGGGGAAAAGGAGGCTCAAAGAAGTTCCAGGACCACTTCGAGTCAAGTCTTACATGGCAGAGCCAGGACTCAGATGGGGTTTTCTGAGCCAGGATGCTCTTCTCTTTGCCTGTCAGTGTAAATCCTTACCACTGGTATCCCCAGAGCTCCCATCACTCACTAGAGCTCTACCCAGAGCATGACCCAAGAGGGCCAGCAAGTCGGCTCTCCCTTCCAGTCTCGCTACTGCGGGTAACCAACTGAAAAGAGATGCAAAGGGACCTCCCTGGTGGTGCAAGGAGTTACGACACAGCACTATGAAGCTACCTGCAGCTACTGTAGCACAAGTTCGATCCCCAGCCAGGGAGCTACCCACATGGTGCAGCAGACCTCTCCTGTGGCACCCGTTGCTCCCCTCAGCAGTGTTTTTCAGCAGATCTGCCTGTTGTGCTCCCCACTGTCTCTGGTGAATCCTCTCACCACCCCCCCACCTCTGGCCTGTACCCCAGTTCTTGTATGCATAAATAAATAAATCTTTTAAAAAATAAAGATTTAAAAAAATTAATTAAAAAAAATAAAAATAGCTAAATTAGATACCAAATGGGTTAATGTGTCTCAGGGCACTAACCTTCAGGTCTCTCTTCTCTACCAAACAAATTGTTTGTACCTTATCTAACTTTACTGAGTACATGTCCTAAAGAATGACAAACAAAATTACATTCCCTAGAACTGGACAGCTCTTAGGTAAGATTCATAAATAACATTCTAATATGTCATTACAAGTTTTAGGATAATTTTTCTTTATACAAAGGTGGATGAATCTGTATCTCTTTACTAACCTCTACCTGTAGAGATTTTACTAATCTCTACCTCGAGCCCTCCTTCTATTATGAATATAAGTAACAAATTACAATAATACTAGAATTAGCAGAGAAAGTGCTTATGACTGCTAACAACAGAAAGCACATTTTCTTTTTTCCTTCTTTTTGGCCACCTATTCCTCAGAAGTCACATTTTCTCATCACATTACAATTGGTACAAATATCATAAAACACTGTTCATGCACATCACTACTTAAAATTACAGAAATTTGTCAAACCTGTCACTAGATCTTACATGACATACTAATAAAGAATGTATATATTATTGTATATATGTGTGTATTTGTTACACTTTGATGACCGTGTTTCAATATTATTGGTTTCCTTTGTAATCCCAAGGATTCTGTTCTATATATCCATGGCATTATTCTCAAAGAAATCAAGAATATATACTATGTGGAAAGGACAGTCTCTTTAATAAATGGACAGTTGTGCATTAAAGAAACTGGAACATCACCGTACTCCATACACAAAAATCAACTCAAAATGAATCAAAGACTTGAATCAAAGACCAAAAACCATCAGACTCCTAAAAGAAAATATAGGTGGCAAGCTCTTTCACTTTGGTCTTAGAGATTATATTTTGGATTGACACCAAAAGCAAATCAACAAAAATGCAAAAATAAACAAGTAGGATTTTAATCAACAAAATGAAAAGGCAAATTATCGAATGGGAGAAAATATTTGTACGTCATTTATCTGATTAGGGGTTAGTATCCAAAATATACATATAAAGAATTCATACAACTCAATAGCAGGAAAACAAACAATCCAATTAAAAAATGGGCAGAAGATCTGAAAGTTTTTCTAAAGAAGGAGTTCAATATCTCAAATCATCAGGGAAATGCACATCAAAACCACAATGAGGGGCCTCCCCGGTGGCGCAGCGGTTGAGCGCTGGGTTGCGAAGCTGCCCGCAGCCTCTGCAGCGCCGGTTCGATTCCCGGCTGCTCCCCGGCCACCAGAGGAGGGTCCCACATGGTGCGCAGACCTCTCCTGCCGCCCGCTGCTGCCCTCAGCAGTGTACTTCGGTCCTTCTGCCTGCTCTGCTCCCTGCTCTGGCTCTGGTGAATTCTCTCACCCTCCCGCGCTTCTGACTGTACCCAGTGCATGTATAAACGAAACAAACGAACAAACAAACAAATAAATAAATAAATAATGCCTCTATAAAAAAAAAAGAAAAAAAAAAGTAAATTTTATAAAAAAAAAAAAAAAAAACACAATGAGATATCACCTCACACCTGTCAGAATGGCTATCATCAAAAAAACAAGAAATAACTAAAGTTGGCAAGGACGTGGAAAAACACCTTTCGTACTGTTAGTGGAAATGTAAATTGGTGTAGCCACTATGTAAACACTATGGAGATTCCTCATTAAACATTAAAACCAGATCTACCACGTGATTCAGCAATTTCACCTCTGATTATTTATCCAAAGAAAATGAAAACACTAACTTGAAAAGATACCTGCATTCCTATGTTCATTGCAGCATTATTTACAACAGCTAAGTCATGGAACAGCCTAAGTGATAGATGAATTGATAAAGAAAGTAGGGTATACAGCCATGAGTCACTTAAGGGTGGGGATTGCATTTGGAGAAACGCTTCATTAGGAGATTCTCAGTTGTGTGTTCTAGAGATATGGTCTACTACACACCTAGGCTATGTGATTACAGCCTACTGGGACCATTGACATGTATGTGGTCCATCACTGACCAAATCATCAACCTTAAAAGGAATTCTTTTCAGCCATAAGAAGAAAGGATACCTTGCCACTTGCCACAACATGTACTTTGTGGGCCATCATGCTAAGTGAAATAAGTCAGACACAGAAACACACATATCCTAGATCTCACTTATATATGGAATCTGAAAAGAAAAAAAAGACGACAAGAAACTCATGGATAAGTGAACAAATTGATGGCCACTGTGCGGGGAGGGGAGTGAAAAGGGAGGAGGCTTAAAGGTAGAATCTCCCAGCTATAAAATAAACAAGTCATGGGCACTACAGTTAATAATACTGCAGTATGTATTTCAAGCTTGCTCATAGTAAATCTTAAAAGTTTTCATCACAAGGAAAAAAATTTCTATATGTTTGATGATAGCTGTGTTTATCATTACTCAAATATGCAAATATTGAGTTAGGTTGTACAACTACAACATGTTACATGTTAATTATATCTATATTTAAAAAAAAATTCTATGACAAGGATCCATAAATCCTCAGAAAAACCTTTGCTGACTTTCTGCATTAGGTTAGGGACCCCTGTTTACACAGTCTCTTGACACTTAATACTTTATACTTCCTCTTTCTAGAACTTACTACCTGAATTAAACAATAAATTTGTGGCTCTCCCACTATGCTGTGGGAGGAAGGGACGGCATCCATCTTATTTATTGTTATATCTCAATGCCTTAGTATGGTATGTCTGGCTCATAGAAGATTCTCAAGAAATATCTATTTAAAAAAAGAGAAAAATCTGTGCAATGAATGCACATCTGTGAGAGGTGAAGAATGGCCACATGCCTTTGAAACTAGAGGCACGTAGAATACTCTGCCCAGCAAGACCAGACCCCTTGACAGCAAACCTGCTGTTCCTCGGGAGCCTGCCCCACTTGGCCTGACAACAGAGCTTCCAGCAAGTCCACATCTCAGCTCAGATGCCAGATCATCTTTATGTTTAAGCCCCAGGCCAGAAACCTCAACCTGGATCTTCATTAATACCTTCCAAAGCAAGAATTAAGGAATAGGCTTATGATTAAAAACATCTGCTCAGGCCAAGGGGTTGGAGGAATGGTAGGATCTATCCCTGCCCAGAAAACTGTCGTAAGCTGGAGACTCTGAAACCAGACACAGGCTCACAACCAGGTCATCTGGGAACAGAGCACACAGCAAATGGGGATCAGCATGACCCTGGGGAATGAAAAGACACAAAAAGGCTATTCTAACTCCATACTCCACTGAGTGTTTAAGCGCCCACCACAAACTGCAAAGTCATTATTTAGAAGTAGCTGTAAATGGGTGTGCAAAAAAAGTCCTGTTTTAGATATAGGAAGTCAGAGAAGAAAGCAATCTAGTGCTAGTCAGGGAGAATGATGAGAAAGGTGGGAAAAGATGGTCACTAAGTGCCAGTTAGCTGCCCCTCCTCCCATACCAATGCCACAGGGAGCTAAAGAGCAAGTTTCAGGCCACCCCAGTAAAATGGCTGATGTTGCCATTTCACCTGCCAGCAAAGCTGCTTAACCATTCAAGCAAGCCCTGGAGAACTATACTGTGTTCCCTCCCATCTGTCTGTCCCCTCCCCTTCCAGGTCACGTCCCCCACTATAATCCAAAGGTTTATCTCTTCCTACCTCCCAGTCCAGTACCCACCCCTCTCTAGGAGTTAACAGAGCTCAGTTAACATGGGACTCAAAGCTACACAGACGTGAAATATGTGAAAATGCTTTGCAAACTGTAAAGCCTTCTACAAATGTACTGGGTGCTTTATAATTCTTGCCGACATATCAAATGGGTAGCCAGAGGCTCCAGTGAATGCTGCAGGATGGGCCAGGCAGGAGGAGCGGATCAGCACTGCAAGCAGTAAGTGAGCACTATAGCGCGCCTCCCCCTCCAACTGGGAGACCAGAGGGTGGGAATGGGTTGGGGATGTAGGGGAGGAGGTAAGGGAGAAGGGGAGTGGGAAGGAGAGGGAAAGGTGGGAGGGGGTACAAATAATCCATCAAAGTGAGGGTAATATAAGAGAACAGTAGGTGAGACACAAGACCCCCACAGAACAAAACCACAAAGCTGGGGCAAAGTCTCCTGGGAGGCAATGTGGTTGGTATCTCCATTCTCAAGAGAGGATTCGCTTGCAGAACGTAAAAGAGACTTAGAGCACTTAAATACTTAGAGCCTCTGCAATCCACCCCCCACCCCGACCCGGGAGCCCAGCAGGGAGGGAGCAAAGGAGTATTCAAGAGCCCAGTGAAAGAGAATCCCGCAGCACAGGCCCCTCCCCACCCCCACATCGCAGAGTCTCAGCTCACACGTTCTCTGGTCCTTCACTGCCTACTGCCTCCCAACTGGCTTCCCTGGTACCTCTTATTCAACAACTTGAGATGACCACGGTGGCGTCCATTTATCGGACGCTTCCATGTGCCAAGCCCTGCGCTTGCGTTATTTCCCATCCTTTCAACTCTGGGAGGTGGATATTCTTACCAGCAACTATAAACAAGAAAACTAGCAAAACATGTCAGAACAGTAAAAACAAATATTACACAGACAATTCAAAATGCTAAACATTTTCATAAACTATTGGACATCAACAAACATCCTGACAGTTCTGAAGTTAAGAAGGAGGTGGAAGCAGGGCCTCCCTGGTGGCAGAAGGGGTTAAGACGCAACCCATGAAGCTATCTGCAGCCACTGCAGCACGGGTTTGATCCCCCGCAAGGGAGCAACCCACATGGCATAGCAGACCTCTCCCGTCTCGCCCGCTGCTCCCCTCAGCAGTGTATTTCAGTACATCTGTTTGCTCTGCTCCCCACTCTGTCTCTGGTGAATCCTCTCACCCCCATCCTCCCCCGCCCCCACCTCTGGCCTGTAGCCCAGTTCTTGCATGCATAAATAAATAAATCTTTAAAAAAAAAAAGTAGGCGCTGAAGGACAAGGAACAAGGGACACAAAGGATGGAGTTGGTGGGAAAATAGGAAGGAAAAAAACCTATATACAAAGAGGGGGGGGGGGAGAGGCTAGTATGCTTGAAAAGTAAATGAATTAAAAATAAAGATGTAAAAGCATACAGCATAAAGGCAAAGAAGATTAAAGCGCCATGACAACTAATTCAATGTGCAATCTCTGATTGGAATCTAATCAGAAAAAAATGCTCTAAAATACACTATAAGGACAACTGGTGAATTCTGAATATAAATGACATAGTATAATGATATATAAAAAAAGAAAGAAAACTGAGGCAGGGCCCAAAGTCACACAGCTTCTGAGTGTCTGGCTGGCTAAAAGTCCACAAGCTTTCCACTACATCACACTTGACACTATCTTGTAGATCACAGAGGAGAAAGTAAGAGGAAGAAAGTGTTGTTCTGGGGAAATTAATCCAGTCTCTCCCACTCCAGCCCAACCCTACACTGTGGCCTGACTGACCCTGTTATTCAAAGGGCAGCTTTCATCCTTTCTCTCCATTACCTGTAGAATCAAGTCTCTAAAGCTCTACTGAGCATTTAAAGTCCTTTACCGTCCACTTTCCCACCTTATTTCTCCATCTCCAAATTCAAAGTCTTCTCTCATCCAGTCCTATCTATCACTGCTCATTGCCCAGGATTTTCCCTTTGAAAGTTTCCTGAAGGTTTCCTTTCTCTGCCTGCAATACTAATTCCTTCAACTAAGGACCAGGGGCAAAATGCAAGGCAGGTCCTGCACTGGGTGCTCAGGACAGGGAGCATCCCTACTGTCACAGAGCATGGAGTCTGTCTTCATGAGGCGGGAGCTAAGGCCCCTCTTGTCAGTCAGTGTCCCCCAGCCCAGCCCTTGCACAAAAGCACAGCATTCAGCACTTGCCACTCATACAGCACTCAGCCATTCCTCCAACTTAAGTGCCAGTTCTGTTTTAAAACTTCCTCTATAATGTGTTTATTTCTGTGGGAAAAGTGCACTCCAGTTTCCAAACAGCATTATAAATGGCAATTAGGTCCCCAGGCCAGCCCACAAAAGCCTATTAAATATATAATGGTGTAGAACCTAAATACATGTACATTAAAAGTTCTGCAGGAGAGACCAGGGCAATAATCTGCTTCCTCCACCTCGGCCCACTGGCCCACCAGGTTCTGAGCTTCAAGTCACCATCAGGGGGCCTAGCAGTGGCTTGGGAGGGGGCAAGCAGGTGGGAGAGCTGGGAGGAAAAAAATGGAGCAGGCAGAACCCTGATTTATAAATCAGGAGGCCTGTCACTAATTTCGGCTTTACCTTTACCAAGTAAGTGGCCTTGAGCAAGTGGCTTTCTTCTCAAAGCTTTACTTTTTCTTATAGAATGGGAGGGCTCAGTAATTCTGGCCTGAGGACCTTAGTTCAGTAATTCTCAGACTTTTGAATCTTACAGATTGGCAGAATATATTTAAAATTATGGATTTTATTAAAGAAAATTTTATCAAGGATTTATTTTTTAATCACAACATATTATCACTACTTTCATTTTTCAAAAGGACACTGTGATTTACCACCCCCCCTCAAATATGGATATCAGGTCAGCAAAATGAACAAGTTTTTAAAGAGAAATATTTGGATTAATGAAAATAAAACATTCACCATTGTTTTTATCCAATTTGTCTGTGAACCAGAGCCCAGCTCATCTTTGGCCTGATGTTGGAACCACTTGAGCCAGGAGACGTCTAGACTCCATTCCAGTCTGACACTTCTCCACTTGAGGACTGGGTGTGGACTGTCTGACAATCAGCATGGATGGCTCAGGGGAAGAGTCACTTGCAAGGGAGTCTGCCATAGGGGTGGGGACAGGACAATAAGGCCTGGGCTTCCCCAGCTGCAGGCCGTGAGCAGACACCCAGCCTGAAAATGCTGAACTGACTTGTTCCAAGTGTTGACTAAAACTCTTTTTTTTTTTTTTTAAGATTTATTTATTTATGCATAGAAGAACTGGGGTGTAGGCTAGAGGTGCAGGGGTAGGGGAGTTAGAGGATATACCAGAGACAGAGGGGGGAGCAAAACAGGCAGATCTACTGAAATACACTCCTGAGGGGAACAGCAGGGGAGACAGGAGAGGTCTGCTGAGCCATGTGGGTTAGCTCCCTGGCCAGGATTGAACTCATGTTGCAGTGGGTGGTGATAGCTTGCTAGCACTGTGTCCTTAACCCCTGTGCCACCAGGGAGGACGAAGACTCTTTCTACCCAGTATTCTACTGGAAGGGTAACAGGCCCCCAAAGAAGCTAGTTGTAAAGGTTTCTTTAATAATTTTTTCTGATCAAAAACTAATATATCTTCATGTAGAAAACTTGGAAGATAGAAACGCCTAAGCAAAAGTCATCCACAACTCCACCTCCCCAAACAATCAGTGTTAACACTGATAAGCTGTCAGTCGTCAAACACACAAGGAGCTGCCTTCAGCCACTCTAGGCTTCAGTTCTGCACTCTGCTTTCCCCCTAATTATCACACTTGAGCACTTCTCCATGTCCTTAGATATTCTTCATAAGCATCATAACATATTTTAATAATAAACATAGCATTCCAGTAAATGTAAATATTCTTCATAAACATCATCTTCCGTGGTATGGACAGCACCAGAAGTCATTTAACCACGTGGCTATTTTTGAGCACTGAAGCCATTTCCATACTTCTGCTATTGTAAACAATGTGGAGGATGTCCATCCCTGTTCCACAAAGCTCTGTAGACCTCTTTATACTTCCATATCCCTCAGGCCACAGCCCAGCACTGTGCACACATCAGCCCTTGGTAAATATTGAGCGAACAAAGAGACTCAATCCACTCCGCTCCTGTGGGGCCCTTATCAGAGGAACATGGAGTTTAAATTTACAAAAGTTCAACCTGGTCTTCAGAAGCCACTCACCACCAACCCTGTGCCTCCACCTCTTGGGCTTGGCAGGAGAAAATGTTAATTTTCTTGACCTTGTTGCGCACTCTCAAATTCTAGTGCCCTCAACAAACCTAACTGCACTTCCACACCTCCTGACAAAAAGTACCTGCAAAAACCTAAAGGCCTGGCTGATGACCACACTTCCTCCAGACTATTCAACCAACCCCTCAGGAAAGTCAGGACAGATCAGCCCTCTAGATTAGGAGCCCAGCACTTAGGGCATTAGCACTGGCTATACTATTTATTTGTTCTCAGGACTGACTTACCCTAGCTCCCCAACCCAAAGTAATAGGGAAGGGCAGGGACAATGTGCGCTTTATTCTCCACCCAAAATCCAAATCCAATCCAACCCCAAACATTGATAAATAAATGTTTGCTGAATGAAATCCGGTCATATTACCTAACCCTTTATTTTCACAGGAGGGAAGGGAAAGAGGGGAAGAAAGGAAAGCTGGGCCTTCCTAAAACAACCCAAGTGCACTATCTGATAGGGGTAGTGCTGGAGATAGCCCTCGCTGCACAGTCCTGGCCTGGAGCCCAGCCAGGTCAACTGGCTCCAGGGGGCAGAAAGCAAACAGATCATCAAATACATTCAGATAGCGGTGAAGTGACTGTCCACCCAGTCTAGCTCTGTCCTAGAGAGAGAATGATCAGAATTAGGGGTACAGGGAGCTTCTTTCCCCATTCACTTCTAGATAACCAGGAAATAAGAGGCTACTGGTCAAAAAAAAAAAAAAAGAGGCTACTGGTCACTGGTGCTCCCATAGGGCAGGATATCGGGTATTGGGAGTTGGAAACAACTCAACCTGCATCCAGCTTCCCACTTGGCCCACTCCTTGCCATACCCAAAACAAAAATACTGAAGAATCTGGGTTGATGAGGGTGTCAGCAACAGGAAATTCCCTGGAACTTCAAGGAAAAAAGGAATCAAGATGGTCCTAAGATAAGGAAGGCCCAAGTTATGAGAAAAATGTGGAAGGTCATAATATCCCATCACACACCCAAAAGTAACCTCAAAGCCAGACCGGAGGTGCGTTGGGGAGGGTGCGGATGGGGGTTGTTCTGCACTGCTTGGACACACCCATTCTTGCCTCTCCCAGGGATGCCCTACCCTCTCCCCACACGTGTAGACTCTCCTCTCCCACCACTCCTAGCATCCTGGCCCGCTACTCTTCCACTCTTAGCATTTTACAGCTTACACAGCGTTTTCCTCCAATTTCTCATCTGAATTTCTCATCTGGCTCTGGTGACAACCTTGTGAAGGGACTATCTTTCCCCGTCCCTATTTCATGCAAGAGGAGATTGAGTCAGATACATTAAATGATGCGCAGCGTCACACAGCCCAAGTGGCGGAGGTTGGAGTGAGCCTCAGTTGGATGTCGGAGCAGAACTCCTAGGTGATCACCCCACCCAACCCTCCTAGCCTTGCCTGCAGGCTGGGGCCCAATTGGTGACCCGCAGTTTCCCAGCAGCTCAGGGTCCAAACCAAGAACAAGGTGGCCCTTAAAAAAGGTTCCCGGTAACGCAGGTGGAAAGCACTCAAACAGGTGCAGGGCCCGGCATCAGGGGCTGGCTGGGGGCACCTCCAAAGTCATGGGTGGCCCGCCTTAGCAGGCGGCCGCCCCCTGACCCGCGCCCCCGCAAAGTTATGCCAGTGGCGCAAGTACCCTGCGAGAGATCGCCCGGCACCCCCGGCTCCCTCCAGCCCCGGGGCGCTCTGTGAGGCGGGAACATGGGGCACCCCACTGCCTCCCCCGCAGCCACCGAGTCCCAGCCTGCCTGGCAAGCACGTTCCCACCCCCGAGCTGGGGGGCATGTCCCCTCGCGTTGGAAGAGGGCCGGGAGCAGGGAGCACAGAATCCCGCACTGGGAGCACGTGCCGGCCCCGGGCAGGACCCCCACCCTATAGCCTCACCCAGATGCCCAGCAGCAGCAGCAGCCACGCCCGCCCGGCTCGCGCCATCCCCGCCGCCGCCGCGCACGGCCGGCTCCGGTCTCCACTCGGGCTCCCGTGCCCGCCCGCCCAGTCGGGTGCAACCGCCACGGCCACTTCCCAGCCACTCCCCGCCTCCGAGTTCCCGGTGCCACGTCTGCCAAACATGCGCACCAGGCTGGAAGAGGCCGGCTGGGGCGAAGTGCTTGCTGGGAGTTGTAGTTTGCAGAAGGCTGCGCTGGAGGGCCCGCTGGCATGCACTTTGCCCCAAAACTGTGTGGGAGCTTGAGTGAGGTGTAAAATGGCAAGGTCAGGGAGAAAACGAAGGCAATTAATTGGGGATACTTAGTCTGTGTCGGGAGCTTTGGGAACAGTATCTCGTTTAGCAAGCAGGTAAAATTTTAATTCCCTACTTTGAGGGTAAGGAAACAACCCAGTGAATTTAAGTGATTTGACCCACACAGTCTGCAAATGGCACAGGCCAGGGATGCTTGTGGGAGAGCAATAGGAAAACGCTTCAGCCCCATCTTTCCTTTCTTTTTGCATTCTGTAAAACTTTACTGAGCTTTGGTGGTTCCTCAAGGTAAACATAGATTACTGCATATAACCCAGAATTCCATTGCAAGTGTTTGTGCCCAGAATTGGGGGGAGAAGCTATTTAAATACTTGAACACCAATGTTCATAGCAGCATTACTCACAATAGTCATAAGATGGAGACAACCCACATGCCCATTGAGGGATGACTGGATGAACAAAATATGGTATATACATGCTGTGGGGTATTATTCAACCCTAAAAAGGGTGAACTACCTATCTATGCTACCATGTGAATGAACCTCAAAAATATTTTGCTAGAAAACTGGTCCAACCACTGTGGAAAGCTGTATGGAGATTTCTGGACCTACTAAACATAGAGCTTCCATATGATCCAGCAATACCACTCCTAGGTATCTACCCAAAGGACACAGAAACATCAATTCCAAAGAACACCTGCACCCCTATGTTTATAGCAGCACTGTTTACAATAGCTAAGCTTTGGAAACAACCCAAATGCCCAAAAATAGATGACTGGATCAAGAAGATGTGGTACATATATACCATGGAATATTACTCAGCATTCAAAAAAGATAAACACATGCAATTTGCAGCAACATGGATGGCGCTGGAAGGGATCATGCTCAGCGAAATAAGCCAAAAAGAAAAAGAAAAATACCGGATGGTCTCACTCATAGCAGGAATCTAGAAAACTTAAATAAGGGACCAGGAAAATGAATAACTATAAGAAAGTGAAAATCAAAATCAACAAAAAACTATGAACCAGAGACACTTTTAGGGGGGCGGGGGTGGGAGGGGAGGGATTGGGGTCAGAATGGGGGGGCTGCAATTGTATGGGGAATATAACAATAAAATTTATTAAAAAAAACAATTAAAAAAAAATAAAAAAAAATATTTTGCTAGACAAAAGAACTCAAACGCAAAAATCATGTATTATATGACTACATTTATAAGAAATATCCAGAAATAGGTAAATCTACAGGAACAGAAAGCAGATTAGTGGTTGCCCAGAGTTGAGGAGAGGAGGGAATTGGATGTGACTCCTCAATGGGTGATGACTCCTTCGGGTGTGATGAAAATATTTGAAACTAGACAAAGCCAATAGTTGCATAATATTGAGAATGTGCTAAACAGCACTGGATTTTACATTTCAAAATGGTTAATTTTATGTTATGTGAATTTTACTTAAATAAAAAACTTCAAAAGAAAACCTTCATTAAATGCATTCCATCTGCTGAGACATTTGTGCATATCATCAGTTATTCATTCCAGAATGTTTATTGAACACCTACTACATCCTGGAGCTCAAGATATGCAGTAGTGAGATGGACATTGTAGTACAGTCTGGAGTTGATAGGTTATAGTTGAAGGATCCTTGTTCACTGCCTGGAGAGTCAAAGCTCAAAACTTAGAATCATCCTTGACTCACTCTTTCTTCTCAACAGATCCACCCAAACCATCACCATATCCTATCAATTCTACCTCCAAAATAAACTTCTCTGCCTCCTCCTTGGTCTAAATCACTGACATGTCTCACCTAGGTAAGGGTAAAATCTGAATTGTTTGCCTGCTTCTTCCTCCTTATATCCCCTACAATTCATTTGTTAATGTTGGTCAGGTTGAGTTGTCACTCCTTTGAAACCCCCCAATGATTTCCCCTTGTTCTTAAAATGAAATTCAAGGAAGATGTAGAGCAACTGTATTTTCATACATTGTTGATGGAAGTTTAAATTGGTTTAACTACTTTGGACTTTAACACTTTATACATATAGAATGTTTACCAAAAAATATTCATAGTAAAGTTGTTTATTTGTTGTAGCTGTGTGAGCTGATTTGTGCTCCTCCTCCCAGGTCCTGTGTTGACATCTTAAGCCCCAGGACCTCAGAATGTAACTGTATTTAAAGGTGAAAACTTTGGGCCTCCCTCGTGGTGCAAGGGGTTAAAAGGCAAACTTTGAAGCTGTCAGCAGCCTCTGCAGCACAAGTTCGATCCCCTGGCTGGCCAGAGAACAACCCGCATGGTAAAGCAGACCTCTCCTGAACTCAACCTCTCCTGTCCCGCCCGCTGCTCCCCTCAGCAGTGTATTTCTGTCATCTGCCTGTTCTGCTCCCTGCTCTGTCTCTGGTGAATCCTCTCACCCTCCCCTGCCTCTGGCCTGTACCCCAGCTCTTGTATAAAAATAAATAAAACTTCAAAAAAAAATAAACAAACTGCAGATACTCAACAACACACAATGGATGAATCTCGAGACCATGATGTTGAGCATACATACCCAGACCAAAAAAAACTCCATACTATCTGAATCCACTATCTGAAGTTCAAGAAAAAGCAAATTTGATAGGTTTATTGTTCTTATCAAAGAAAAATAAGCGTTATCACAGAGCAGACATCTGGGTTCTAGAAATGTTTTATATCTTGACTAAATGATGGTTACATGACAGTCTGCTTATGTAAAAATTAATTTATTCATTGAATTGACCTTATTGAACTGTGTGCTAAGATTTGTACACTTTACTGTATGTAAATCATATCTCAATTGTTTTAAAGTCTTAAAAATGAGGGGCAGGATGAATCAGCTCATCTTCAGGATGCCTTGCAACTCATGTATCTCCTGAGTCCAAGATTGGCTAAAAGTCCCTGAATTCGGAGGAAGGGTGAACTCTGAAGAAATGTAACTGCCAAAAGGGGAAAGAGTCCAGGAGAGGAAGGAAGGAAGGAAGCCGTGTGTCCCTGAGCCAGAGAACTAGCGGACAAGGGACTGAGAGGGGAAAAATAAAAATTGCCAAGAAAACAGGCCATTTCCTTCTGCAATTGAAACTAGCTAAAATGAGATTTATGGCCCTTCTGGGAATGTTTAACAATCCTAAGCTTCACTCTCCTTGAAATATTAGGAGAATAGCACAGGGCAAGTTCTGTCCCTTCTCCATTACAGCCCTCAATGGGAACTATCCATTTTCTAGCAGCAGGCCCGCGGGCCAGGCCAACAAAACTTCTTGTCCAGTGGCTTATTGTGAATTGTGATGCCATCTTATATTTGTATAGTCAGTTCCTTTCCAGCGTCTTGGCTGGAAGGAGGACTTACACAATGCCTGTTTTCTTTTTTTTTTTTTTAAGATTTATTCATTTATGCATACAAGAGCTGGGGTACAGGCCAGAGGCATGGAAGGGGCGAGAGGATTCACCAGGGACAGAGTGGGGAACAGAGCAGGTGGATTGACTGAAATACACTGCTGAGGGGGGCAGCGGGCGAGGAAGGAGAGGTCTGCTGTGCCATGTGGTTGCTCCCTGGCCGGGGATCAAACTCATGCTACAGAGGCTGCAGACAGCTTCATAGGTTACATCTTAACCCTTGCAGCAACAGGGAAGCCCCCAATGCCTGTTTTCTGACATTAAAACAAGGGTGAAAATTGGTCCAGAACAAAAAAAAGAGGAATGTTGAGCCAAAGAAGGCAGACCTAAAAGAGTATATTCTATAAGATCCCATTCATAGAAGCTACACAAAGGGCAAAAATAACCTCTTTTTTTTAGATTTACTTATTTTTGTGTAGAAGACCTGGGGTATAGGCCAAAAGTACAGGAGGTGAAAGGATTCAACAAAATGGGGAGCAGAACAGGCAGACTGACTGAAATATACTGCTGAGCAGAGCAGGGGTGAGACAAAAGAGGTCTGCTGTACCATGTGCATTAGCTCCCTGGCCAGGGATCTAAGTCAGGCCAGAGCATGATTGTGCTGAGACTTAACCCCTTGGTTACGAGGGAGGCCCAAAAGTAACTTCTTTTGTTAAAAGAGTTACCTTTGAGGGTAGGCATTGGAAGGGATCTTTTGGGGTGTTAGAGTTCTCTTACTCCATCTGAGTACAGGATACCTGGGTGGGTTCATTTTGTGAAAATTCATCCCACACAATCATAGATTATGCTATAGATGTATTTCAAAAAGAAGGTTACAATTAAAAAAAAGAATGAGATGGAGGAGAAGAAATAGGGAAGGGAACAGGAATTCCAAGAAAGTGACAACTGGGGAAGCATTCAGTGATCTCTGTTCCTAGACAAGCAGGGACTGAATGCTGCAGCTTACAGAGCCCAGAACATCCCATGCTGCTCACCAGCCTTGCTAGGAGCTCATGCTCAGCTGGCCTGTTGCTCCAGTGCACTCCCTTGCTTGGCTGATACCAATCCAGCTTGATTCTCCTCCTCCAAAGGTCTCTGTGACACTTATCACTCTCCTGACCCACATCCACACCAATCTGAGTCCAACTGTCCCTTCTCTGTGCTCCCACATTTTCTTGTGTGGAATATGGCCTTTTAGAGCACAGACACATTCACAGATAAAGAAAGTAGAACCGTGGTTTCCAGAGGATGGTGGGGAGGGAAATGAGGAGTTGTTGTTTAATGGGTACAGAGTTTCAGTCTTGTAAGAGGAAAAGAGTTATGGCTGCACAGCGATATGAATGCACTTTACCTAGAGAATGTACACTTACAAATGGGTAAGGTGGTACATTTTAGTCTGTTTTACCTTAATTTAAAAAAATAAACGTGAGAATTTCAAAATAAAATTTTAACAAGATTTCGGTTTGAAAAAGGGATGGTTAAAGTTGCACATGTTATGTATATTTTACCACAATAAAAAAGAAAGAAATGCATGGATTGAATCCTTACTAGATGTATGACCTAAGGGAAGTTCAGATCCTCCTGTGAAACGGGATAATAACTTTCTTGGCAGAGATATATTGAGAATTAAATGAGATTTTTATATACAATATGTCTAGCTAGCATTTGTACTGGATCAATATGTATCTCTATCTCTTTGGTAGTCTTCCTCACAATCTATTATAATTTCTATAGTATCCAGTTTCTCAACCACCGTAAGCCCCATACCCAACACACGCGCGTATACACACACACATACACACTAGAGATGTGAACTCATGAGCACAACTTCCAGGTTACCTTGTTTACCCTTGTATCTCCTAGTGCACAGAACAGTGCCTGGCACATAGTAGATCAATGACTGTTTGAAAGGAACATTAACAAGAGGTTTTGACAGTGCAGAAAAAGAAAACTTCCCAACATTAATATGGGCAAGCAGAAAACGCTGATCAACTGTACAATTTAAAAAAGAATCCTGGGGCCTCTCTGGCGGCACAGGGGTTAAAGACAGCACTATCAAGCTACTGCCAGCCACTACAGCAGGAGTTCGGTTTGATCTGGGCTGGCAGGGAGCAACCCACATGGCACAGCAGACCTCTCCTACCTCTCCTGCCTTGCCAGCTGCTCCCCTCAGCAGTGTATTTCAGTACATCTGTCTGTTCTGCTCCCCACTCTGTCTCTGGTGAATCCTCTCACCTCCCGCACCTCTGGTTTACACCCCATTCTTGTATGCACAAATAAATAAATCTTAAAAAAATAATAAAAAATGAAAAGGAATCCTCACAGGCAGGGCTTAAGAGGGGTTTTAAGAGGGGCTTTAAGAGGGGCTTAAGGCAGGGCTTTCCAGAAACATGGGTATGTGAGAGACAGCTTCAGAGCGTCTCTGTAAGCTGCTTGTTTCTATGGCAAGTCTGGAAAGAGCATAGTTATTGAATAATAATTAGTAACTCATTATTGGTCATTGATTGGACATTCATCATAGACTCATTTGCAAGACCTCTCTGACATTGCATTAAAAAACCCAGTTATCAAGTTAGTAAGAGCACTTTCCGCTCCTTTTTCTCAGCCTTGATCCTTATCTCCCAGCCTCCCTTTGACTTGCCTGTCCTTAAACCTGTAGGCACTCAAGCCCACCCCTGGCCCTTCCTTCAGTTAGAGCAATTGTCCTCCTCAAGTAACTGGGTCCCAATCCCCTTGTACTCTACCCTGTCATATCTCCCAAGCCTCTTGGATGGCTCACTGTTGGGGAAGCCAGCTTCCGTGTCAAAGGGACACTAAGGCAGCCATACAGAGACCCAGATTCAAGGGAATAAAATCCCTTGCCGATGCTAGCCAAGTGCTGAGACTTCTTTCAACACACCAGTGAGTGAACCATCTTCCAAAGAGTTCCTCCAAGTCCAGTCGAATTTCAGATGACCTATGCCCCACCTGACATCTTGACTAAAATCTAGTGAGACAGCCAGAACCAGAACCACCCAGCTAAGCTCTTCCCAAATGTCTGATCCATGGAAACTATGAGATCATAAATGTGTGATGTTTATTAGCCTCTAACTTGGAGAATAAAATTTGTTATGTAGCATAAATAGCTAACATACTTCTGGATTCTAGGAGACACCAATAAACCTTCTAGCATACTCTTTCTCCTGTTAGTTAGCCAGGGCCAGTTTCTGTTGTTTATAACCAAGAGCACTGACTGTTACTGCTTCTTCACATTTTCTCGCTCTACCCCCAGTTCACATTCCCAGGGTTGCACAGATCCTGCCCTTTTCCAGGTAGGGTGGCTCGGGACTCTCAGCATCTCACCAGCATATCCAGGTTGTCCCAGAGGCTTCACCTTTCTTGCTCAAGTGGGCCGTCCAAATATCTTCCTAGTTGTAAAATCCTCAGCACTTCCTGAAAAGGCAGAAGCAGCTGCAGATGCTGTGGCATTAAACCCCTTACAGCCCCCTTCTCCCCAAGCCTTGACATCTGTCTCATACCTTCATCATCTCCCTTGGAAGTTGCTTTCTCAGCAAATTGTCGCCTTATCTCACACCCCTAAGAACCACCCATTTGTGGCTTGTCTGCACTTTTGAACACCATTCACCCCAATTTCCTTCATGAAATTGTCTCCTTCCTCAATGCCTCAGCATTGCAGTGTCATGTTTCTGTCCTAACTCTCAACTGCTTTTCCTCTCTTATTCTTTCTCTCACTTCCTAAGTCAGCCCCCTCTTGCCTATTCCTCCTCTGTGCACTCCATCAGCTGCCTGGGCTTCTCTGCCAGCTCCAGCTCGCAGCTGAGGGTGACCCCCAGTCTCTGCTTCTGCATCCGACTCCTCCCCTAAATGCCAAACCACATTTCTTTCTGTGCAGTTACTCTAATTAGTTCTGTCACTGGTACCTCTGCTCAGCCCTTCTTGGATCATCTTCTCTCCTGTTTTCCCTCCTTCTATTAATGGTACTACCCTGCTTTCTCAAAACTAGGTTCAAATTCTCCGTCTTCTGTGACATACCTGCCTTTACTTCTGAATCTCCTCAGCGGCTGAATCCTGTCAAATTCTCCCCCTGGTTCCCCCCATGCCACTCCCTGGTCACTCAGGTCCTGTTCCCCTCTCCTACCTTGGTGGGTCTCCTCTGTCATGACCCCTGCTTCCCATTCATGGCTTCCCAACTAATCTCTCCTACACACAGGCTCCAGAGCAATATTCTTAAGGAATAGCCTCCATCCTGTTTATTACTTCAGTTAAAAACCTTCCATTATATTCAACAGGATTGAGTTCCTACTGCGTGTGTATTATTTATGATTCTTTGCATGCAACCTACTGAAACCAACTTGTGCCAGTTTAAACTAAAAAAGGAGAGGTGATTACATGCACCCAGGGAGGCCTCACAGAACCAAGGGCAGGAATACAACCAAACCTCAGGACTGGAAACCTCAGGCATCCAAGGTATTCGCTCTTATCCACTCTCTGCCTTTCTCAGCATCTGCTTCCCCATCTCCCCTGCAGACCCCAGCTCACTCTCTCTCTCATCCCCTTGTAGAAGATTGCTGCCTCACAGAATCCAAGGTTTATTTTTATCCCTGCCACTCAAGAGACCACTCTTCAATGGGAATGGAGTCTTTCAGTCCTGATTTGCAAGTTGCAGGTGTGCTAGTTAGTAATCTTGCAAAAGATGGAAGCCCAACATCACTAGCTTGAACAAAATTATTATTTATAGCCTCTGATAAACAAGTTTTAAGAAGGGCCGCACTGAGGTTAGGCCTCCAAGACAGAGGGTAACTGATTGGATGTCATTTATCTCTCCATTCCTCATTTTGCCTGTGAGTGTCCTTTCCTTAACCCACAGCCTATGCCTGCTCCTTCCATGTGTTAAGACGGCACCTGATAAATCTCACTCCTGCAAAGGTTGACTCTTTTCTGCTAATTCCAATTTAAAAAAATTCTGAGTGCACTTTAATTGCACTAATTGATTCAGCTTAGAGCATGTCTCCCTCCCGGGCAGGATGGGAGGTAGACTAGGCAAGGTAGTGGACAGAACATAGATTCCGGCGTCAGACTGTCTGGGTTTAAGGACTGGCTCTGTGACCTATTAGCTGTGTGATACTTGGCCTCTCTTAACCTTTCTATGCCTCAGTTTCCTTGTCTATAAAATATGGATAACAATAGGACCCATCTCATAGATTGTTATTAAGATTAAATTTAGGGCTTAGACCAGAGCTTACCACACAGTAAGGCTCTGTTAGTGTTAATGATAATGATGATGATTATTATAAGGGAGGAGAGGAGGGGATGATGTTCTCCTGAAATCACGTGTTTGGGAGGACAGGGAAAGTTCACCAAATGAGTGGGACTGCCATAACTAAATATCACAAACTGGGCCTCCCCTGGTGGTGTAGACAGTTGAGCGCAGCACTGTGAAGCTGTCAGCAGGCCTCTACAACGCCAGTTCGATCCTGGCTGGCCGGCGAGGGTCCCACATGGCACGGCAGACCTCTCCTGTCGCGCCCACTGCTCCCCTCAGCAGTGTATTTCATCAGTCTGCCTGTTCTGTTCCCTGCTCTGTCTCTGCTGAATCCTCTCATCTCCTGTGCATCTAACCTGTAACCCAGTTCTTGCATAAATAAATAAATCTTTAAAAATAAATAAATAAATATCACAAACTGGGTGATTTAAAACAGAAAATTATTGTCTTAGTTCTGTGATGCAGAAGTCTGAAGTCAACCTTCTTTCCAAGGTTCTGTGAGGAAGAATCT
This sequence comes from Talpa europaea, assembly GCF_964194135.1. Classification (NCBI taxonomy): domain Eukaryota; kingdom Metazoa; phylum Chordata; class Mammalia; order Eulipotyphla; family Talpidae; genus Talpa; species Talpa europaea. The sequence goes on along the minus strand of NC_140070.1, from coordinate 103,331,285 downwards.
GCTCCGTGCCTCTCCCCTAGCTTTTGGTAGTCTCAGGCAGTCCTTGGCTTAGACCTATAAAGTCTCCCCGTCATCACATCAAATTTGCTTTGTATTTCTCTAGCTCTGTGTCCAAATTTCAACTTTTTAAAAAACAAAGCAAAACAAAACACTAGTCCTGTTGAATTAGAGTCCACCCTACTTGCCTCATTATTTAATCTGGTCCCATAACATGGACCGTTACCAAATGAAGTCACATTCTTGAGTGCTGCAGGTTAAGACTTCAATGTTAGAAATCATTGAGGGGAGCACAATTGAACTCCCATCAAAGGATGAGCAGTGCTGGCCAGACCAACACAGATCTCCCCTCTATTTCTAACTTCCAAGACTAAATATTCTGATTAGTCCAACGTGGGTCTGTTGCTCAGCCCTAGTTCCTATCAGCACTGGTTGGAGCGGGCAGTGGAGCAGGGAGGCATAGTGTGCAAAATATTGCTGGAGACAGTGGCATGTGTCAGAGAAAGGCCTGGGATGCTGACTCACCTGCTGGGCAAATATCCCCAGTATTGATGGCTCCAAAGTACCAATGTACAAGTGCCAGTCACTCACCAGGAGGTTTGTGGAGATTCATAAGACATTGTCCCTCACAAGGGACACACAAGTGCCACAGCACTCAAGTGGCAGAGCTGTTGCCATAGAATAAGTGTCTGGTGGAAGTACAGACATTACTGTGGGAAAATGAGAAAGGACTGAGAAGTTGCACCAACAACGAGCAGGGCGGAGAGGAGGAATGCAGAGAGGGAAGGAGAATGTGGATGAATAAAGATGTAAGGGGAGAGGGGAGGAAATGGATCAGGGAATTGTGAGGAAAAGGTCTAATGTGTCCAGGTAGTCAAGTAAAAAGTGCCCTCCAAACATTCAGGGGATATAACTGGGGTGCACCCCCCCCTCCCCCAGCATACCATTTTATGCACAATTCCTCCCTCTTTATTTATTTATTTAATTTATTTGTTTTTATACAAGCACTGGGTACAGTCAGAAGCGCGGGAGGCTGAGAGAATTCACCAGAGCCAGAGCAGAGAGCAGAGCAGGCAGAAGGACCGAAGTACACTGCTGAGGGGAGCAGCAGGCGGCAGGAGAAGTCTGCATGCCATGTGGGACCCTCCTCCAGTGGCCGGGGAGCAGCCGGGGATCGAACCGGCGCTGCAGAGGCTGCGGGCAGCTTCGCAACCCAGTGCTCAACCGCTGTGCCACAGGGGAGGCCCCCTCCCTCTTTTTTTTAAAGATTTATTTATTCATACAAGAACTGGGGTACAGGTCAGAGGCGTGGGAGGATGAGAGAATTCACCAGAGACTGAGCAGGGACCAGAACAGGCAGATGGACCGAAGACACTGCTGAGGAGAGCAGCGGGCGAAGCAGGAGAGGTCTGCCACACCATGTGGGTTTCTCCCTGGCCGGCCGGGAATCAAACCTGTGCTGCAGAGGCTGTGGACAGCTCCACAGCTCAGTGCTCAATTCCTGCCTCTTTACCACCCTCAGTGCATCACCATCAGCCCCATTTTACAGGGGCACTTCAGTGAGAGGCCAGGGTTACACAGCAGGGAAAAAGATGGTAGAACCCAGGGTCTTAGATCACCTCTCTCATGAAAGATTAGGTTGGAAAGTTGGTTAAGTGCAGAACATGGCCGGCTTCCCCAAGGAATCTGGAATTTGTTCTGGAGGTACCAAGAAGCCAAAGAGGAACCATAGGCAGAGGGGGTCCCTTTATTGCAGGGTGACAGCTCCCGCAGCAGTGTGGAGGGTGCTGTGGTACAGGAGAGATTACGGGGGACTGAACCTGCCATCTCCCACCATAAGGGAAAGGAAAAGAATTAGCCAGTCATCCTTCTATATAAGACGGTATCAGGAGCCCCAGGAACTATTTGCTAGCTCATCCTTTTTAATTTAATCATTATTGAAGCATAACCTACCTACAATGAAATGCACGAATTATAAGTGTGGCTTGGTAGATTTTTCATTAGATGAACACACCTCAAGGTTCATTTTTTATGTAACAACCTTCCTTATCAAAACCCTCTGAAATCCCCACTCCAGATTTCTGTGCTTGACTATGGTTCAATAGCATCTCAGAGAAATGCCGTGTCCTTGGAATGTGGGATGTGTAGTGGCAGAACCAGCTGATCCCAAGTCACCCTGCCCAGCTCATCCTGGCTTTCTCTTCCTCTAGGTGTGATTTCAGGCAAGTTTTCTTATACCTGTAGGACTCAAGAGTTGCCATCTGTAAACTAGAATCGGTAATGGTTATTAGCTTATCTTTTGCAAGTTCAGTAATAAATCAATTACAAATAAATAATCGGTAGACATTTATAAAATTGATAGAATTATATATTATTGTAAATTAATTTACTATACTTAATAATAGTGTATAAATATAGTAACTAAATTAATAAAATGGAAAATACAGTGAGTTTCACCATCTTTGATGGTATACACTCCACTGACTTTGATATGCATTTACAGGAGGGTTTTATGCCACCTGCAGGCAAGGCACTGCAGGGTACACAGAGGAAAGGAAGATGCCTCTCATTGGCTCCCAAGCACACCAGATGATAGTACTTTCAGAACTGTAATGTGCAATTGTTGTAGAGCAACCCTGATACAAAACGGGGTGCCTGACTGTGGGTCCTCACCCGCACTCTTAAATGGACTTATCAATGCTCTACTGCAGGCACACGCGAAAGGTTAATAAAAGGTTTATTTACAAGGGAAGGGGAAATGAAGAAATGTACAGCTCAGGGAGAAAAATGGGAGACAAAGTTTTAAATGAGTCCTACCCAATCCGCTGATCAGGAATCCCAAATGGCGCTCTGAGAGCTGGCTGCAAGCCAGGAGCCGTGAAGCCAGGAGGCGAGCGACACCGACCCACCCCCCCAAGGCCCACGTGTTTGGTTTTTATATCCAACCTGGCTGTCCAACTCCATCCTCAGGTCCCAGCCACCCTCCCTTTGGTGGTGACGGGATTTGTCTTTCCCAATGTCTTGATGGCTTTAGTCTGGAGTGGGGGTGGAGTCCACAAAGCCTGTATGGGATTAGCTCAGGACAGCCTTTCCCCCTAACACAATGAGGATTATATGAGATATTCTTACTATTATCTCTCTTCCTGGCCCTCTGCTATTAGAAAAGCTTATAATATTCATTTTAAAATAAAATTAAAAATAATACATGCTTGAAACACACAATACAAATAATACAGAAGGGCTTGAAGTGAACAGTTCAACTCCCTTTCACTCTTCCCCCACTCCTGAGTATCCACAGTGCAGATTTATTTTTCCTGTATCTTTTTAGACACCTTCCATGCACATACAAGTGAATATGCATACAATAGGTTCTTTTTGATCCCCAAATCAGAATATTCTGTACACCTCTTCTGTTTGTGACTTTTTTCAGTATTTTAAAGAACTTTTCATCTTAGCACAAACTTTTCACTGGCTGCATGACACTCCCTGATGTGAATGTAATGTGATGTGTCCACCAATCTCTCAAAGTTGGACATTTAGGGTTCCTAGCCTTTCAAAGCCCTGGCTGGCAGTTTAGACACTCTCTGACATTATACTCTTTTACATTCCCTCCTCACAGGAATCCCTGAGTCTCCAAGTCAGGGCTTATGAGAGCTGGATGTGGCAGGTACTTCCAGCCTCAGGCTGGGGCAACAGTGGGAGACTGGTCGGCACCTAGTTGAGGTCTTTCTAGGGCACAGGAAGCAGAGAAGGAAGTAGATCTGGGAACATTACTCAAAGTCTTTGCCTTTGTTGATCAGGCTGGGGAACTCATTGACCCACTAGAAGCATATGAGGAACTTTTACAGTCTCAGAGCTAGACCACATTCCAGGTCAATTAAACCAGATTCTCTGGGGTCCAGCCCAGGGCATTGTCAGTCTAATAAGCATTTCAGGTAATTCTACTGTACAGCTATAAGAACTACAGAAGCCTGGAGATAAAAAATGGCATGACGATAATAAGGGCCTTTACTTTCTTCTTCTCTTTGAACCCTAGGAGTGAGATAAGATTATCTCACAGCATACAACCCAGAATGTGTTTACCCAGCATGTATCTATGAAGTGTACAGGAAGAGATTTTTACTTAATTCCTTGCTAAGTTTTCATCTGATCACCTTTTTGACTCTCACTCAAAATTGTTTATGTAAATTGGTAAGAAGTTTTTGCAGGCAATTTGGCAATATGCATCAGGAACCATAAAACTCTTTAGAATCACTGACATAGTTATTCCACTGTTGAAAGTTATCCTGGAGAAATAGCATAAATTTGGGGGGAAGCTATCTGCATAAGATGTTCATTGCAGCATTATTTATATTAATGGAAAACCGGAGAAACCTAAATGTCCAATGATACAGGAGTGGATAAGAAAACTGTAGTACATATATATTTGGTAGAGTATTAAGTAATCATTAAAATTATGGCTATGAAAACAAAGCAGTAATATGGAAAACACTTGTGCCATAAAGTTAAATGGACACAGGACTACCATGTGCAGATCTGTTGTAATCACAACTGCAGAGAGGAAACTAAAAGTAAAAGAAAACATTAGAAAAGAACAAAATACTAACATAGATTGGGTTTGGATGATGGGACTAATTTTTTCTCTTCCTCATTTTCCAAGTTTTTGTAGCATGATTTTGTTACAGGGCAGGGAGAGGGGCACTCCAGACCCCGCAAACCTGCCTGCTCTAAACGGGTTCTGCCATCCGCTGCATCGCATCAACACAAAACATATGAGACTTTAATGGGAAGGGACTTTAATACAATTAGGAAACAATACAGAAAAGACAAAGAATACAGTTTTTAAATCAAGCACCCAAAGTTACCCATTCCCTCGTGGGTAAAAGTTCATCCAAATGCGATTGGCCCAGAGCAAGGCCCCAAAGCCTGCCACAAGTCTAAAGCATCTTCCAGTGGGGACCTACAGAAAAGGATCAGAAACAACCAGGCAAGTCTGGAGGGAAAAGAGCAAAATCAACATCAAGACAAAAACCGCCATTGTCACCTCCTCACGGGTCTCTCACTCACATCTGTTTCAACCAGTTCACCACCAAAAGGCAAGCATAGTTTCTTCACGTGTCCCTCTGCTCCATGTGCCTCCTCCAGGTCTCCTTCTAGCTCCATCCTGCTTCCTTCCTTCCTCAGTCTCCTCTGCAACTTCTCTTCCTGCTCAGCTCCACCCTCCCTTGGGTGGGGCAGGAAACCTGGAACCTCCCCCTTTCCTGGGGACCAACCTGTTACAATTTCATTGCTACTTTCATGGAAACAAAAGGCAAGAAAATCTGCCTATGTTTTGTCCTTCTGAGGTTGGGAGCAACCTAAATTTAAAATTTCTGCATACCAGACTGAGGCCACTCAATAACACCCAGTGCTCCAGGCTTTGTCCACTCTTCACCTAACACAAAAGGCCTGATAATAGATCAGAAGTCAGAGGACCTGGTTTTTAGCTTCTGCTCCAATTTCACATTATGACCTTGAACAAATCATTCCTCCTTTGTGCACCTCAGTTTCTGCATCTGTGAAACAATGGGTGCAAGTAGGAAGAGGTTCAAGCTGAAATGTGGTGATAATGATAGTGATGAAGATGAAGGAGATGCTAATGGACCCCAAGTGCATTCAGATGCATTCAATGGAAAACAAGAGTTATTTCCTCTGAAACATCTGCCAGCAGGCTGCTGCCTCTGCTCCTGTTTCTGTGCTCAGAACCATGCCCCTCCCCCCTGCATTGAAATCCTGAAAAGCATGACTGAATAAATATAAAGTAAAGCACACACCTCTGTTCAACATTTGGTAATTTCTCTCCACATCATTCACATGCAGTTCTGAGGGCTGATAAATAGAAGAGCCTCTGGAATATGCAGCAGAACGCATGGAGCCAAACAGGAAGCCCCACTCCACCCTACCCCTGACTTTTCATTTTGATTAAGTGATTTTCCTCAAGAGGCAGAGGACAGGGAGTCATAAATCAGTGACAATACAGCTCCTTGGGGTCTGTGCAGCCCTCTGCTTGGGAGAGAAGGCTCTCTTACATGTGTAGATGCACCAGCCTGAGGCTACAGAATCACAGGGAGAAAGGTCTGGGGCTGTTAAAAGCAGAATCATTTGATGGGAAGGGAAATTGAAACCCCAGGATTTAAAGAGAGCAATAAAGGTGATGATGGAAGCATGAGGCCCACAGATACGCAGTGACATCCCACTCATCTGGCAGGAGGGAATATACTGTTGGGATTAGTACATTTTCCACATGAATGAAATTTAACTGTTGAAGGGCCAAGGCTTGAACTTTAACGCCAATAATTTGCTGCTCGACCTTCTTGAGTATCTAAATGGGGCACAATTTAGCTCCCCCCCCTAAAAACAAGGGAATGGAACCAAGAGTTTCATATTTACTTGTGTGATTATTTGTAAATTGCCTGTATTCCTCACTGGGTTGTCAGTTCCATGAAGAGGGCACTGTACACCAAGGGCCTAGACCAAGCCTGGCACAGAACAGGCAGCAAGACATTTTCTTTGAATGGGTGTATAAGTTCCCCTTGTCGTATGACACACACTGTGTTATGAAGTACTACACTGGTGCACACATCAGAAAATGACTCTCACTAAACTAGGCATAAATGGAAATGTATCAATAGGATTTATGGGGTCGCCAATGGAGTCCAAACACTAGGAATTGACTAGAACCAGGATAGAATCCTAGGGACACCAAGGAGAAGTTCCTTTTCTCTCCTTCTCTCTGTGTCCCTCCTTCTTTCTTCTCTATAATTATTGCCCGTCTTTTACCCCCGCTGCAGAACAGGGCTACCTTCTTCTGAGCTTATAGGTCCTCAGTTTCAGTAGTGACATGTCTCCTACTTTCTTGGTTGTGTTTAAATTTCCTAGATTGGACTCCAGTGACCCAGTTTAACCAATCAACTGTGGCCAATGGGTAGGGGTCATGGTATTAATAGGATGACAACCTTGGAAAACTTGTAGGTGAGTGGGGGGGCATTGCCCAGATAAAGAGGTATGGACCCACAAAAAACACAGGCATCTACTGCATTCACAAGTCTTTACAATAACGTTCTAAGACCTAAGCTGTTGTCCATACCTTACAAATGGAAAAATTAAGATTGAATATTGATAAGAAATGTGCTCTGGTCACACAGCACATTTCAAGGTAGAAACAAGAGGCAAGAGAGGTGGGAGACAGGTGACATCAAAGCCTGCGGTATCTCTCTATGCCAGGCAGTGTCTGACATCACACTGACCTTCACTTTTCTCCATGGTTGGTACTAATGGCTGACAGAATGGCCCATAGGGCTGAATGATCACTGACTCCAAGAAAGGTCCTGCAAATCGCTCTCCTGGAAAAGCCTTAAAGTCAGCTTGCTTTGGGCTATTTGCTTCTCTCCCATACAGCTAGGTGAAGGTTGGATCCTCCCTGCTTTTGGGGACAATGTAGTGTAAGTTGCCTTTCTGCAAAATTAATTAGCAAATCAAAGGTCAGAGCTGCCTTCTGCTAGTGATTGCTCACTCTCCAGAGAGGTTTTTTTCTTTTTCACTATGTCCTCTTCGTGTCATTTAACCCTTTGGCAGCTGTTGAAATCTTATCAGCTATTTCTCTATCTTTAGTCCTATGAACTGGATTGGGACCCACTGTACCATCATGTGCAAGAGGTTTGTGCTTGGATGTGAAGGAAGATTGTTTTTTGCCATTGCCACAAAATTATACAGGATTATTTTGATATCAATTTATTTAGTGTATCTTTACTATTATCATCCTCATCACGTGATACATCTCCAAATATGCCACTGGTTATGACTTCCTCAGGTTCATTTTCATGTTTGACTTTTGACAGACTCTCAAGTACAAGCAATATGAAAGCCATATCTTTAATACTGTCACAGGCTAGGGAAATCCTCTATAGTATCTGCAAGATAAAGCAGCTTGCTCATGACATTTGTTTTGTAATAATACCTCATATTTGGAATATCCCCCTGGTCCACAGGTCAGATCAAGGAAGTAACATTGAGGGAGAAAGTGAGGGCAGGGGAGAAGGTGGTGAGCAGGAAGCCAGTGAAAATATTATCAGACCAAAAGCTCAGGGAACATTTTATAATGATCTAGTAAAAGGATAGCTTTGTTCACCTAGGGAGTCTATGATTCTTAAGTATTCTTTCATGAAAGATTCAAAAGGATGTTAGTATCAGTTAGGGAAAATAACTTTGTCTGAGAAAAACTAGTCCAAAGATTTGAAAAAAATCCATTCATTGAAATTTTTAAAAAGCGATTGTAAGGTCCCCAAGAGAAAGGCTTTCAAGTAACACAAAATAACTCAAGATGGCTGAAACAATAGCTATTTCCCATTAATTCACATAATAACAAGAAGTATAGAAGTAGGATCAGGTTGGTCTTATATTGATTTAAGAACATTATCCATGATCCAGGGTATATTCATTCCTTTCTGCCACCGTAGGTACAGGAGCCAGTTTTCCTCATAGTTCCAACATAGCTGCACTATCTCCAGGCATCAAATCCTCACATACCACTATCCAGAGGCAGGAAAGGGGTAATCTCTTTTTTGAATCTTTGTTTAAAACTAAGAAGTCCCTTGGGAAACCTTCAAACCAATAGATGGATACTGATATCCCATTAGACAGAATTCAGTCACTTGTCCTTTTTAAAGCTAATCACTCGCAAAATAAACAGAATTACTTTAATGAGTAGAACTGTCTGCTGGACTAGGGTTGGGGTAAGCCATCCATGACGTACATAATTGCCTTATATCTGAATAGCACACATGTTCTATTAGCATAGAAGGGGAATGATGATTATTGGCAGGACACCAACGATGTCAGCTACAAGCCTCAATACACATTGCTGGATTTTAATCTATTTTATTCTGCTTAAACCCCAGGACATTTGATTCACTGACACCTACTGGGTTAGAGATCATTAAACTTCACATAATGACATACCAGTTTCAGAAACACTATAAAACTGCTCAAGAGAGACAGTATTTCAAAAAGAGTTCCTTGAAAAGATCCCCAAATTGGTCTATAGCTTTATGACTATGAAGTGATAACTTTTCACTAACTTGGCATAATTTTCTAATTCTGTTTCATTTTGAAATACCAAAACAGTTCTTCAGAAAATACGTGGTTCCATCAACCATACTTGCTCATTTGAATCCATTTACCTTTTCAAATTAGCACTGAGCCAGAGAGAAAATGACTATATGATATTTGAAATAAAAATTTTATCTATACCTACCTATATGGCTAGTTGCCTATTTGTCTAGCTACATCCCTACTCTCCTGCCACCTTTGAAAACTGTTCATATTCCCCAAAAAAAAAAAAAAAACCTACTGATAAGATGTGTTCCATAACATTTTCATTATAGAAACATAGGATTCCTACTCATAGGATGACATTGCCATATCACCAGCTCTATTTGGGCATATACTGTTTTCTCTCCTGTATGACACTTGGGAATCTTTCTATTGTAAGAAGTAGAAATTGACCACGGTCAGTTTTCCAATGAGAGTGGCTACATGAGGTAGCCCACAGAATGAGGGACATTCCAGAATCTGGGTAAGGGAACAACTTAGTTGCCAGGATAATTTAACTCCAGCGTGCCAGTCCTGGCCCCAAAGTCTAAAAGTAAGGAGGTTTTGTAACAGGGTGGTCCCCAGGAAAGGGGGAAGTTCCAGGTTTCCTGCCCCACTCAAGGGAGGGTGGAGCTGAGCAAAGAGAAAAGAAGCTGCAGAGGAGACTGAGGAAGGAAGGAAGCAGGATGGAGAGCCAGAAGGAGACCTGGCTGTAACAGTTTGAGTTCATGTTTGGGTACATGCCTCTCAGTCAGAGAGAATAGTACCTGGATTAAAATGCCTACCAAAACTGCAGCAATGTTCTCCTATTTCTCCAATGTTCTCCTATTTCTCCAATGTTTCTCCAATTTCTCCTGTTCTCCAATGTTCTCTCTTTCCAAGTTCACGGGAACTAGACTTGCCTTCTCATGTCCAAAGTCTAGGAAATCCAGGGGTTTTTTCCTTCCCTTCCTTTCAGACAAGAATGAGATGGAGGAGAGGAAAAAGGAGGAGAAGAAAAGAAAAAAGATGCAGTTGACATCTCAACACAGGCACAGCTGAATACAGCTTGAAAACAATACACAATCAGTAAACAGAACTCATAGGATGTAATAATAAAACAACTTTTTTTCCCCTACTTCCTATGTTTCTTTAAATCTGCTTAGTGGAGGAATTCTATGTCCTGTCCCTGAATGCATAAGCACTACTCACTTTGAAATAATAAAGCAGCCTGTGATCGCCCTAAGATACAAATACAATCTTAAATTCAGTAATAGAATGTTAATTCTATTAGCTCTTTAATCCCAACTGATCAGTTGCAGACAAGCTGTCTGCCTTCAGTGAGGAGAGTGGTCAGCCTCCTTCTCTTCTCTCCACCTGACCTGTGGCTTCTTGCCCCTCTGTTGTCACAGCAGGGGAAAACAGGATAAAAAGGAAGAAAAGGCTTTTATTTAACTGGTACAGTGGTAAAACAGCCTTGTGCTCCCATAGCACAGCAAATATTCAAAGCTAATTCATTCTTTTGTGAGCACTTTCACGCATTTTTTGAGATTGGCTTGCTCTGTGTCTTTGACTACAACTCTCGCTCTAAGTCTCCTAGGCAGCCCTCCCACCCACCTCTCCTGCCCTCTAGTTTCATAGGGACACGTACCAGGCTCCCGTACTCCCCTCTTCCAACTGTAAGGGTCACATATTTCATTGTCTAAAGGGTCCTGCTGGATCCCCCTATACCAGTCTTGAGTTGGGGGATAGACACTGGCATCCTACCCTTGACAGGTGTGTGTGTGTGTGCATGTGTGTGTGTCATCTCAGCACAGTGCTCTCCAAAGAAATTTTCATAAAATAATCCTTCCCCTCAAATCGCCATCTCCTTAATTTCTGTTTTGCCCTCATAGAATGGTGTTCAAGAATAGCAAGTAATTATTTTAAAAACTTTGCTGATTGGTGACAATGGCATTTTGTTTTCACTTCTTCACTTACTAATGAGAGTACCCATTTTTAAATGTCCTGTGGATGTGTCTAATGATAGACTTAATTAACAGAGAATTTATACTTTACTTATGCTAACTCATTTAATCCTCACTGGAACCCTGTGCAGTAGGTAGCATTATCATTCCCATTTGGAGATTGAAGTCCAGCATGACTGATTAACTTCCCAAAGTCACAGAGCTAGTGGGTCTGGCTCTGGAATGTTCCTGGCTGACTTTTCTACCACTTCCTCCTCTGTTCATTCCGCTCTGCTTCCTGCACTTTTTCTTCTCTCTCTCCTTATCTCTCTTATTCATTTTCCATAAAGCATTTTGACCTTACTAGTTGTGGTCAACCTGTTTATTTCAAACTAACACACCTGTAGTGAATATTGAGCACATGCTAAACATGGTATAAAGACTGAGAAACAAAATACAGAGACAAACATCACCCAGTGTGATTTGTAGTCCTTTAATTAGGAAGTTATGCATTATATACTTGTAGCTTATCATGGCTCCCCAAGCATGTTCACAATTATTCCACCACAGTTCCTGGTGTTAGAGAGGTTAAATGACTTACCTTAAGTCATGTGACTCTGAAGTGGTGGAAGAGAGAAGAGCAGGTGAGGGATTATGGCACACAAATCAACCAGGTTCAGTATGAACTCCTCAGATCTTCACTTCTTTTCCTGTTTTCAGTGTCACTCCATGTCCAGGTACTACTTGCCATTAGAAATAGCTCATCTTGGGCCTCCCTGCTGGCCTAGGGCCATAGTCTCAGTGTTATCACCTCCAAGGCCCACTGTGATCCCCCACCAGGGTGCTAACCCACATGGCCCAGCAGACCTCTCCTGTCTTGCCCACTGTTCCCCTTAGCAGTGTATTTCAGTAAATCTGCCTGCTCTGTTTCCCACTCTATTTCCCACTCTATTTCACCCCCTGAACCTCTGGTCTACATCCCAGTTCTTCTGCCAAAAATAAATAAATAAAATCTTAAAAAAAAAAAAAAAAAAGGAAAGAAATAGCTCATCTCATTTAGGGGCTATTCTTGAAGCTCAAAGTTTCTGGGCCTATACTTTCTGGTTAATTGAGTTGTTACTATGGCAACAGCAACAATAAAAACCAGAACAATAGGTACAAATTTCATATCCACAAACTTGGGTGTACAATTACGTAACTTCTTCTAATTCAGGTTAGTTCTGATCTTGAGCTTTTATTCTGCTTGGTGCAAGAATTGTATTCTAGGGCCTTCTCGGTGGCGCAGCGTTTGAGCACTGGGTTGCAAAGCTGCCCGCAGCCTCTGCAGCACTGTTTCGATCCCCAGCTGCCAGGCGAGGGTCCCACATGGCGCGCAGACCTCTCCTGCTGCCCGCTGCTCCCCTCAGCAGTGTACTTCGTCATTCTGCCTGTTCTGCTCCCTGCTCTGGCTCTGGTGAATTCTTTCACCCTCCCGCGCTTCTGACTATACCCAGTGCTTGTATAAATAAATAAGTAAATCTTAAAAAAAAAAAAAAGAATTGTATTCTAATCTAGAAATTCTATTAAATTTCAAGTAAATTCAATAAAATTCAATATTCCTAGTCATTTTTTATTAAAAAGGTAGTCAAATCATGGTAATTTCTCCTTTTCCCTTTGGGATGGTATTGAAGCACTGAAGGAAAGTGGGGTTCTGCAAAAGCTCCCCTAGTAGTGGAACCGTGAGGTCGATGGTGTCTGCTTCTCTGGGCCTCATAGTTGGACTGACTGGTGTAACGTTTAGTCCTCTGAATGGAGACTGCACTTTTTTGGTGCTGGGGACCCATAGTTGCAGTCACATCCCCATCAGGTTCACTGTGGGGACAGTATAAAACACATTCCCTTCATCTTAACTGAGGAGCCACTCCCAGGCCCTGGTTCACTCTGACATTCTTTCTCAGTTAACTCTCTTCCCCACTCATCACCTGCTCTCTGATGCCACCCTCAAGGTCTAAAAAATCCAGGCAGCTTTCTCTCCCCCTGCTTTGAGGCCTGAATAGAATGAAGAGGAGGAAAAAGAGAAGTAAAGAACACAGTGGCTGGTGCCTCATATCATTCTGTCACATCCATACAAAAGTGCCTCCTTCAAAGCGGTACAATTTCTTCTTTCCAAGTTCATATCTACTAATGTAATTCCTCTGTTGCCTTTTAACCAGCGTCTATTTTCTTCTTAGACTGATCAAAGAAACACCAGGTATTTCCCGCTCACCCGGGAACTCCCAGGCATGTCCGTGTTTGGTCTCCATCCCGAATATGCTGACCTGTGACATGTTCAGCACTGCCAGCCCCTCCTGCAGTCCCCAGCTCAGGCTGTGCTCCTGGCCACTGCTGCTCATCTCTCTTCAACCGTTCCATTCTTCAACCACACAAACTCAACCAGCTGGTTGGTGCCTTTATTTTCCTTTTCCTGCTTTTCTTACCCATAAGTTTTCACTTTTTGAGTTGTTACTTGCCTCCAATCTTCTGTGGAAATAGAAGAGATCTAGAGTAAAATCGTAATAAATAAAATCCTTGTAGCTTTTTGAAGGTTCAGTGAGTAGAACTACCCACATTATACCAGATGCGGATGTACCACAAATTGCTTTCAATTTGAATCAATTTCTTTGTGTGAAGCCTTTGATGTTCCTCCCCCTTCTGAGTCAGTGAGCCTTCCTGGGCAAAAGAAAGAAAGGAATAATGGTTTTGAGTAATCTGTGCTATCCCAGTTTCTATGCTGGACATGTTTTTCTATATTACCTCTTTGCATGCATCCTAGATTTATAGGGTCCTAGTTGGAGCCTAAGTCATTGGTAACCCTAAGGTCCAGACAAGCCTATCTAGAAACTATAGGGATAATGATGTAGACAAGGATGCAGGGACTGCTTTGTGCCTTCTAGGGAAAAAAAAACAAAGCTAATTTTCTCAGTCTGAAGAAAAAATCCACCTGGAAGAGAAAGATTTGCCCACTGATTCATTCATCAAATATTTGTAGTTCACCTACAATGTCCTCAACGCTGTGTGAGGCACTGGGCGGGGGTACAATAGTGAGAAATCTGAGGGCATGCCTCAGTTTTGGAGGAGAGGGGGAATTCTGAGTGCAGTAGAAAATGTAGCACTCAGATTGTTCTGTAATCCAGGCCTGTCTGAAGGCATGGCCACTGCAGTATAGAGCTAGTAAATACAAAAAGTTGCTTGGGGGGCCTCCCCGGTGGCGCAGCAGTTGAGCGCTGGGTTGCGAAGCTGCACGCTGCCTCTGTAGCGCTGGTTCGATCCCCGGCTGCTCCCCGGCCACCAGAGGAGGGTCCCACACGGTGAGCAGACCTCTCCTGCCGCTCGCTGCTCCCCTCAGCAGTGTACTTCGGTCCTTCTGCCTGCTCTGCTCCCCGCTCTGGCTCTGGTGAATTCTCTCATCCTCCCGCGCTTCTGACTGTACCCATTGCATGTATAAACAACAAACAAACAAATAAATAAAGCATGCCTCTATTAAAAAAAAATAAAAAAAAAAGTTGCTTGGGTTCCATTTTGAAGAAATTATAAAAAACAGACAGTGAGAGGAACTGGGGGTTCTGCCACCAGGACGATGCCCTCTACACAAACCTCAGCATTTAACAGGGGGGTCCCCAGGAGAAGGGGAGGTTCCAGCTTCCCTGCCCTACCAAGAGAGGGTGAAGCTGAGCAGGGAGGAGAAGAAACTGGAGAGGAGACTGGGGAAGGAAAGAAGCAGGATGGAGAGCAAGAAGGAGACCTGGAGGATGCCCATGGAGCAGAGACCTGTGAAGAAGCTGCATTTGCTTCTCGGTCCTGGACTGATTGAAAAAGATGTGGGTGAGAGACCCATGGGGAGGATAACGATGGTACCTTTAATTTTGATTTTGATTTTGCTCTTGCTCTTTTACTTCCAGACTGGCTGGCCATTTTGCCCCTTTTCAATGACTCCCCACCAGAAGGTATTTTAGACTGGTGGCAGGTTTTCAGACCTTGTTTTGGTCCAAACCTGTTTGATTGGACATTTACCCATGAGAGTGCTTGATTTGGAAACATTATTCTTACTCTTTTCTTTGTTGCACACTAATAGTATTTAAGTTCCTTTCCATTAAAGGTCTTATATGTTTTGTCTTGATGCTGCGGATGGCAAAACCTATTTAGAACGGGCAGGTTTGGGGACTCTGGGGTGTCCCTCTCCCTGCCCTTTAATGAGGACACTTGATCTGGAGGTATTGTTGGATACCAGGCATGTCCTCAAATGGGATAAGAGTAGAGACTGGAGACATTAACCCACAGAACTAAGAAAGAAAGGACAGCTGGGCCTAGGACTTGGCTGAGATCTGTGATGGGGCTTGCTAGAACCAACTTTGGTAGGAATTAGGGGAAACAACAATTTCTGTAGAGCTAATGGGGGTGGAGCTGTGAGATCAGCCAAGTCTCTGCCCGGGCTAATATGCTTGGGAAGGTTTTGTCAAGTTATTTCAAAGCAGGCTCCGAGGAGTTAAGACACTTGCTCATGGTCTTCTCAACCCCAGCCCACCGTGTAGTGGAAAAGCCTCAGGATTCCGGTCTCTGCTCTGCTGTTGACATGTTACAGGACCCAAGGCAAGTGACTTTATCTGCTGAAGCTCAATTTGTTCATCTTTAAAGGAAGGGGTTGAATGAGAAGAGAGCTACAAGAGCCTGTGATTCTCTATCTAATTTCAGGTCCTCAGCACCAGTTCTGGGTTCCCTTGATATCTAACCCAGTCTTACACATTCCGACAAACCCCCTCGCTTCCTAACATGGCCCTTGTACTCCAGCCAAACCAATTTTCTCACTGTCCCTGACAATAGCTCACTCCTATTCATTCCTGACCCTCAGCCAAATTCCTCCCTAAGGACACTAAGGAAGTTGGGTTGTACCTCCTGTTCACACCATGATTTCTCCAGCCCATTGTTGGAAAGGACATGCCCCTTGGCTTCCCTGATGCCAATCTTCAAGGTGGGCGTATGTCAGCTCCCCTGGGTGTCCATTTATATCTCTGACTTTAATTTGTCTAGGCCCTTTGTAAATTCATTTATATTTCCCTCATGTACTACATCTAGGAGTAATGTGTTTCACGAGTTTATTACCCATTTCTTTTATTTGTTCTAACTGTTCCTCTCTCATCTTCCCCTCCAGCGAATGTTTGGGTTGAATAAGTCCTTGTTCACCTTCTCCTGGTTATTGATGAGCTTACTGATTTCCATTGTGTCCTTTTCCAGTTTGGAAAATTCTAACCTTAGGCCTGTCGATGCCCCCCGCCCCCGCCCCCGCCCCCCCACAGTTCTCAGTTGTTCTCTCTGTTCCTTCTCTAGTGTCAGAACATCCTTCAGAGGCTCAGTGTCTAGAACTCACCACAAATCAATACAGGGCAGGTGATCATGATTAGAGAAGTGCAAGGGTAGGGGCTCAGTTATTTTCAGCCTGCCCCATCCCTTGCTGATAATTGCTGTGTTTTCTTGGTCTTCGCAACAAAGTAGTGCTTCAAACTTCGGTACTAGAGGGGAAAGTGCTTCCAAAGACACAGGCCCTTCCCTGCCTTTTGACAGAGATGTTAATCACAAAGTTTGGATGTTTATTTTTAAACATATTTGCATCTGCCGTGTTAAATTCATCTGCCTCCTTTCTGCCAAATTTATACAAACTCGGTTGATAACAATAATAATTAACATTTACTGAGCTTTTAAAATGCCCCAGGCGCTGTGCTAAGTATGTCATATCTTTCTTTGCAACGCTCTGAGGTAGGGACTATTATTACCCAATTTTGAAGATAAGAATATTGAGAAACAGAGAGATTAAGTAACTTGATCACCACACAGCTGGTAAATGGCAGAGCCTAGATGGCAACTCTGAGAAACTGAGATTTTCAGTTTTAATGTTCTGTGCAGTTAAGTCTGGATTAGAATCATCTAGGAGCTTTGAAAAAAAAACAAACACCAGTTTTCCGGATCCCACCCCAGGACAGATAAATCAGGTTCTTTAGGGTCTGGGACCTAGAGAGAGATATCTATAAAAGCTCCCCCAGGTAATTCTATTGTCCGATCAGGATTGAGAATCTCTACTCTGGTGCCTCCTACTGTCCAAGCCTGTCAGTTTATTTCTACTGGAATAGGAATACATTTAGTCATCTGCCACAGGGTGGTTTGTCACAGGCACTCTCCCCTCCAGAGCATTTGTAAAGATATTTAATCAGGTCAGTCTTGGCATAGATTTGTTATTGTTGCAGTGGTGGTGATGGTAAAATAAACATAACATTTACGAGGTTAACTATTTTTTTTAAGTTTATTTTTAAAATGTAAGCTGGATTACTCTACACACTTATTTTCTTTTTTAAATTGTGGTGGAATACATATAACATAAAATTTGCCATCTTTGTGATATTTAAATGTGTAATCCCGAGGCATTAAGTACACTCACATGGTTGTGGGACCATCACCACCACCATCTCCAGAACATTTCATCCATCCCAGCTGACTCTTGTCCCCATTAAAAATGCTAACACCCCAGGCCCTCCCTGGTGGTGCAAGGGGTTAAGACACAACCTATGAAGCTATCCGAAGCCTGTGCAGCACGAGTTCGAACTCCGGCCAGAGAGAAACCCACATGGTGCTGCAGACCTCTCTTGTCTCGCCCACTGCTCCCCTCAGTAGTGTATTTCAGTCATTCTGCCTGTTCTGCTCCCCACTCTGTCTCTGGTGAATCCTCTCACCTCCCACACCTCTGGCCTGTACCCCAGCTCTTGTATGCATAAATAAATAAATCTTTAAAAAAAATGCTAACACCCCATTTTCCCATCACCATGATCCCTGTTAACCGCCATTCCATTCTCTTTATGAATTTGACTCTTCTAGGTACCTCACGTAGGTGAAGTCATTTTGTTTAGCATGATGTGTTCAAGGTTTCTCCCTGTGGTCACATGTGTCAGAATTGCCTTCCCTTTTAAAACTGAATAGTGGGCCTCCCTTGTGGCGCAAGGGGTTAAGACTCAACCATCCCCAGGGCCTCCCCGGTGGGTTGAGCGTTGGCTTGCAAAGCTGCCCGCAGCCTCTGCAGCGCCGGTTCGATCCCCGGCTGCTCCTGGGCCACCGGAGGCGGGTCCCACATGGGGCGCAGACCTCTCCTGCCACCCGCTGCTCCCCTCAGCAGTGTACTTCGGTCCTTCTGCCTGCTCTGCTCCCTGCTCTGGCTCTGGTGAATTCTCTCACCTTCCCGCGCTTCTGACTGTACCCAGTGCTTGTATAAATGAATAAAAATAAATCTTTAAAAAAAAAAAAAGACTCAACCATCCCTGGCCAGGGAGCTACCCACATGGTGCAACAGATCTCTTCTGACTCACCGACTGCTCCCCTCAGCAGTGTATTTCAGTCAGTCTGCCTGTTCTGTTCCCCACTCTGTCTCTGTTGAATCCTCTCACCCCCCACACCTCTGGCCTGTACCCCAATTCTTATATGCATAAATAAATAAATCTTTAAAAAAATAAAACTGAATAGTGTTCCACTGTCTGTCTTTATCACATTCTGTTATCCATTCATGACACAGATTCTTGAGGAGGGAATTTTAACAGTGTAGCATCTAGAAAAGCCTGAATTTGCCCCCACTTTTGTTTTCTGTATCATTTACAGATCTCGATAAAAGAGACATCATCCCTCCTTTAGCGCCAGGGTGACTTAACCTTTTCAAAAGCCTTTCTCAGAGAATTATGTCGAGAAGCTTTTTAAAAGTCTAAAGTAGATTATAGTCGTTTCTCTTCGGTATGTCTACTTCCTTTCTTTCTGGAAGAGCTCCATTAAGTTTGTCTCTTCCCTCCCCTATGCCTGCCCACACCTATACTTTCTGTGTGGACCACAGTTCCCATGTCCTTTGAGAAGTCTTTCTGGACTCAATGCCAGTTGGCTGGCTCCCTCTCTCTTGAACTTCTCTGGTGTTTATTGCCTGGAGCAGGCAATCTGGCATTTACCTGCTATTTACTTCTTGCATGCACCTCACATTCCCAGTAAGACGATCATCCCTTAAGCATTGCTCATCCTCTATCTGTGTCCTCTCTAGCCTCTGTACTGAACTGAGCAAATAACAGAGGGGGAAAAATTCGTATTTAATTGAAATGCAGCCTTTCTGAGAATCCGTGCTTCCCAGCCAACATCTGAGATCTGAGGGGCCTGTAACAGGATATGCTAAGGGCATCTACAATCCCCCTTCACTTCCCAGATTCAGGGATGGAGCCAGCACCAAGCCCTATTTGTAGGGTCAAAGTTCTATTTATGCCTGCCCTTGTAACTCACTTGGCTGACATGCCCACTTTTCTGGGTACCCACATTTCTGTACTCACTTTTTTTTTACTCATGGCTAGCTCAGTTCCTTATTTTCTATATTCCACTATCTTTGGTGGCTGCCTCATGTAACAAAGGTGGACAGTGGGTTTTCATCATTTCTGTCGCCCCCACCCTAGTCAGTTGTTAAATCACATTCTCCTAAACAGCTCACTCTCAAGTCCTCCCTCTGTCCCCCTCCTCACAACTCAGCCTCCCGCTTCAGCTCCTGGATGAGTCTCCTGGCCTGTACCGTTGGATTCAATCCAAACCGCTCCTGTGGCATTTGGCATTTTTAATCTGGCCCTGCTCATGGTCCAGCAACCTCCGTGGTGCTGTTAATTTATGGGTTGCCTTCTTTAGATAAAGCATTGTGCCAATCCACTTTTCTATGATGGTGAGGAATGCAGGGGTCATGAAACTCCACAGGAGAAACATTTTGGTCAGGGTTGAGAAGTCTCTATGGACTTCTCCACTATTATAGTGGTTTTCTACTCCTATTCAGGCAGGAGGTTCTCCTTCAGATTCCTCCTTAGCCCTGTCCCCAGGTCTGGCCCTGCTTGGGTTCCCTAAGCGCTGGGTCCATGCCTCTTCTTGGATACAAGAAGTATCCAAGATATTCTCTTCTTGAAAAGATTCACAGCCCCCACTGGGGACAGAGCCCTAGGTTTCCTTGGCTAACACCCACTCTTTCCTGATGTCCAGGATCAAGGGCTCCACCCTGGAGAGAATCACAGACACAGGACTGTGTCCTTCCCTCACTTGGTGCTGAGCTTTTGACTCAGCCTTTTATCCATCGTTTACCAGGAGGCCTGGTGGTGTCCTCCAGACCAGTCATGCCTCTGTTCTTCCCTCAATTTTATACCTCTCCTTTTCCTCACCTCTTCCTGACTCATCCTCAGCCCAAATCTGCCAGTGTTTGCCAGCGCAGTAGAGAAGAGGGAGACAGAAAGTTGCTTCTGGGAAAGAGAGGTGATTATCCCTGGGTGTCAGCTCAAGGGCCAGTCTTCCTTTTCTCTCACTGTACCCATGATTTAGGAAATATAAAAATGAGGCATGTGTGTATGTGTGCACTTATTTATACTTGTTACCAGAGATAATGTATGAAAGTAAATATATGAAGACTGGAAAGGAATTTCATTTTTTTCAAGAATGGGGGGAAAAAATCTAGAGCTGTAATACAACAGAAATGATTCCAGGATGAGTGTGCACATGTGGGATTGGGACCACTTAATATGTTTGGGTTTTCAGAGCTAACGTATGACTTGGACAACTGCTGAGGGGGTCAATGGACCTATGTGGTTAACCATGTTGAAAACTTTAGTATTGTATATGTTTCACTATAATATGTATTTTTTATTAAAAATCTTCTAAAAGTACAAGCATAAATATTTAATAATCAACTAGCAAGACCAGCTTTATATGAAAAAAAATCTATTTAGGTCTCAACTCTGAAAATTACTAGTTGTGTTGTTCACCCTCAGTTTCCCTATCTGTAAATTGGGATAATAATCATCATCAGCGGCAGCATATAGTGTTTACAGCTATGGGCCTAGACAAAATCAACTAGGGAATCAGTGTATCTGTCTCCTACACAGGTGCATCAAGTTCAAAAGATATTATACAGAAATCACTTTTGTAAACTGTTATCTACCTTGAAAAGACTAAATACATAAACATGGTAAAGGGCATAATTAAGAAGTAGGTGCAGGTAGAATGTGTGTGCAAGAAGGATCTTAGAAGCCAGTGGATCAAACCCTCTCATTTTCTCCAGGAGGATGTGAGGTCAGAGAGGTTAAGAGACTTGTCCAAGGACACCTAGCTCATGGCTAAGCCCATTCTAGAACAGAGAAGCCCTAACTGCTGGTGTGGTGTTCTTTCCACCACACGATGCACCTGCTCACATTTATTGCTTCAGCTCTCTCTGAATTTGTTAACCAGGGCCAAGTAATTCTTCCAAAACAGAAATCTAATTATATCACCTTGTGTTTCATACATGCTATTTCCTCTGCCTGGAATAATCTCTCGGCGTCCCTGTCTAGTGAATTGCTGCCCCATCTCCATTCCCAGCTTAAATGGCCCATTGATGGGAAGACTTACTTGCCCTGCCCAGTAGAGCTGATCACTGGTCCTCACAGATTCTGGTCCTTCTGAGATACAAGTATTGACTGTGGTTATATCTGCCTCTCCTGCCTTTCTGTGAGCCTCTGCCTTTCTTCTCTTCCTACGACCTCTCTGCCTAGCACAGTGAGTGGCACTTACCTGTTTGGAGAGGAAGGAAGGAATGAAGGTCTTTCTCTTTCACCAGCTCAAGACAATGGCAAAACTGCCATTTACTGACTCTTCAGTGCCTCTGACCTGAGTGTGCTTTTGGTTCACAAACCAACAATAACTTCTGAGTGAGAATTTTCTTCTTTTTCTTTTTTTTCCCCTGCACACAATGGGCAGGTGATTTGGGGACCAGGAAATTATTTGATAAGTGATCGCTGTCTTTTTCTTTTCAGTTTTCTCTCTCTCCTATCAACACACATGTGACTGTTGTTTGCCTTTTGTTGCAAGGTCAAATTTGTGTTTGTGCCTGGGTTATGTACAGATGTGTGTGTATACACACACACACAACCCTACACACACTCCTGGGAAGACTGAGCTCTGGTTTTACAAAGGTAGCTAAATCTTCTAGGAAACAGCCCCCAGTTTTACACCGTTGCTTTTGAGAATTTGGAGTACTTCTTAACCTTTCTGCACCTTAGCTCCAGATAAGTTTGGAACTTCCAGGTTAAGAGTGAATTCTAAGAACTGTTTCCCACCATGTTCACTGCTCTTTAGCATGTTTGTTTTGTTTTGGATAATTCTGTATTAATTACTGTATTTACATTCTGCTTAATTAACAGTGTTCCAGTAGGTAGAAAAGTTCGTTCTTAATAAAGTTATTATTGTACAGGTTTAAGGAATGTGGCAGAAGGTGATGACCTGCAAAGGTTTTAAGAAGGTGACAGAAGGTGGTAGTGACACTGTGGTGAGGGGGCTTAACATTCCAGGTTTGTTCCAAATAAAAGATTAAGAGATTCTAACCAGGTTGGATTTACCAAACACCAGAGATGCCAGAAGTAGGTGGTAAATAAGGCTAACAAATCAACTGTCCCTTCCTAGGTTTGGACTTCTGAAGCTCTCTTGTATTGAGAGCTCTTGAGTAATCACTGTTAATCAATACAATACTGTAGAATGCAATTAAGATTAATTAGCTCAGCATCCCAAGCAGCTCTGCTCCTATGTCTGTATCTCTTTGGGAGCCTCCTCTGCTTGTCTCCCCTGAAAAGGAGGGGTTCCTGGCCTGCACCCCCAGGCTGGGGTCTCTTCTCTTTGCTTTCTACATCAAGCCCCTCCCATACTCATTCCTGGTGAGGGAGAGCCAGGAAGGGCCATGAAGTAATGATGGGAAGGGAAACAGAGAAAATAGTCAAAACACAGTGGAAAAAAAGGATGGAGGACAAGTGACTAGATGAAGCTGAAGATTTTTATTGCCTCCAAGAGAGAGCTGGGCTGACAACCACTCAGAGGACAGTTTGAACGCAAACAAATGGGAAACCTTCTGCTTATCCTCTTTTTCTGCAGTATATGAAATATTTCTGTGGTTTTGTATTAGTTAAAATGTGTCTATATCACACACATTTATAATTTTGCAGTGACAAAACAGTTCCCACAGTTTTGTAGAGAAACCGGGATGGAAGGGAAATGAAGTGGAAGGGTACCAGACTGGGGCTCAGAGGATCTTTGCCCACTTCAACCTGGCTCTCCGGGACAATGGCTTTCCCTGTCAAGATGTCAGTCCTTGTCTGCAAAAGAAAGACAAAGACGTGGGCTCAAATGCCCTACATTACCTCTTCCGGCTCTGTCAGCTCCAAATTCAACGGACAGGCTACCAAACTGATATGTCTGGATATAACCGATTCCTTCCTTTTCCCACTTCTCTACATCTCTCTCCTCTAGTCCACAGTGTGTCTTACTTTGGCAGGTTCTTCATTCTGCACATTATGAGTTTCAGCATTTCTGTTGTCCTAGAAAGTCTTTATTTCGGAGAGGCTGCACAGTTTCTCTTTACAGTGTGTCCTAAACTCCCTTCTTGGATTCTCTTTCCCATCATCCTGGCCACACCAATTCTTTCCTTGCTTCAGAGGGTGTGTGTGAGAGTGTGTGTGTGTGTGTGTGTGTGTGTGTGTGTGTTGCATCTCTGGGTTTCTTTCTGCCTCCATCCTTCTGCATTATCTGGGATTTCTTTTCCCCAGAATTTTGTTATGTAAAATACTTCACTCTGCTTCTTAAATTTCTGGCATACTCCAGCAAGTCTTTTAATGCTTTCCTTCTTTCAACTTATCTATTTTTATTCCTCAGTTCTCTTTGGTTATCTCTTGAACTCACACTTTTGGTGTTCAATTTCTCAGGTTCTTTGTCTTTATCCTTCATTCTTTTCTTAGGTCACCTTTAAAAAATGTCTTTAAATACCTCTTTTTGTTCAGCAGAGGGCTCACTTTCCACCCCTCTTGCAGCCTGGGCAGAAAGGATTTGAAGCTGTCCCTCTGACTTTCCCTCCCACCTTCTTGCCATCAGAAACACTGGATACTTAAACTTGTAAACAATTCAGCCTCTCTGGGTGTGATCACGTTATACCTTCCCTCCAGAGCAGAGAACGCTCCACCTCCCCTGGGGATCGCTAATCTCTTGGATGCCCTCCCAATGTTCCTGATCTTATTTTATTCATTGCAGCCCCTACTTGTTCTTCACATCGTGTTGTAGGGTAGGTATTACAACTTCCGTTGACAATTGAGGAAACTGAGGCGTGGAGAGGTTCAGTCAAGGTCGTGCAGCTTGTAAAATTAACCCTAATCGGGCCAGTTTGGGTTTTCCAGTGCAGTCCAGCAGGCTCACCTCACTCCCTTTGACTGCAGTTTATACTATTGATAGATTTCTTCTGTTTTGTACTCGGTTCTTTTCCCCCTCAAATCCGCAGGCGAGAAGAGAGTTCCTAGCTAATTAGGGCTGATGAATTTGGAAGCCCAGGAGGAAGGGAGACTTTCCTTGGGCCCCAAGGGTTGGGGTGGGCTGACTCTCAGGGAGGAAGTCAGGTTCGAAACGGGGTTTATCGAGGACGATAAGGGGGGAACGGCAAAAGGCAGCAAGTGCTGGGGCACCTGGGTCGCGCTGTGAGAATGCCGACTGCAGAGAGGGGCTCCTGTCCACCCTCGGGCAATGCACACTTGGCAGGTCAGGCGCTAGAGTCCGGCAGAGCCCCGAGACGTGCAGCGGCAGGGCGCCCCCTCGCGCTCTTTCTCGCGCCTTGGCGCTGGCGGGTGAAGCGCCCGCCACAGCAGGTCCTCTCCACTCCCCTCCTCCTTCTCGCTCCCGCTCCCCTCCATCTCTCCCCAGCTCCCAACTCCTCCCCCACCGTGCTCCCTCCCTCCCTCCCCTCCCTGGATCTCCTCCCCCCCTGCTCTCTCCGGCGCGCGAGGTCGGGAGCCAGTTGGAGCTCGGGGGCTGCTGCCAGAGCCCAGCTCCGAGGAGCCGGGCGGGTCGGCCGCGCATCCAGCGGCTGCTGGAGGAGTCCGAGGGCAGCCGCCGCCGACCCGGGTCGGGACTGCACCGGAGGAGCCTGGGGGCTGTTCCAGCTCGGCCGCCCCATTGCCAGACGGGTCGCCAGCCCTCAGGTTCGGCTCTACAGCTGCGCGCTGCCGGCTGCCGGCTGCGGGGAGCCGCGGGGAGCCGGCACCTGCGCCCGCCGCCGGGAGGTGAGTCCCGCGAGCCCCCGGCGCGTCCCTTACGCGGGCTAGGGCTGCGAGTTGCAAACTTCAGCAACTCGGGTGGGTGCAGGGGTGGGAGCCCGGGGGCGCCGGCAAGTTAGAACTAGATGGGGGAGGCTGGGGTCGGAGGTGGACGGCCCCCGGCTCGCGCGCGGTTCACTCGCCGCCACCTCGGCCCGGCGCCCCACGGCGTTCCAGCCGCCTGCACTTTCCCGGTCCCGGGGCTCCGCGCCCCCGCCCGCCCGCGGTCCACGCGTTTGGCTGAAAAGGCGTTGGGACCCGGGGGCCGAGATGGAGGCTCGGAGAAGGCAGACGAGCAGCCCGGTGGAGCGGGAGTGCCGGCGACGAGCGCGTGGGAACGCGTGGCCCGCCCGGAGTGTGAAATCTCCCGCCCGGGGACGTCCTGGTTCCTCCCCTGTCGCCTGCGGGCCCCCCATCCGGATTGTGCCCCCTTCTATGGTAGGGCCCTTGAACCCAAACTCTGCCCCCCAGGCCCCAGACGCCGCGGCCGGGAAGCCCCGCGCGCCGCCTCGGCGGCTGGAGAGGGGTGCGGCGGCGGGAACGGGGGGCGCAAACGGCGATTTCCTGATTTATTTTTCTCATGGTAATTTGTCTTTGTGGTAGGGGCTGCCCATTCACTTTCCGCTCACGTCGTGCTGGAGAGCCGGCGCGGAGGGAGGGCGCGGGGGCGCTCGGGCTCTGGGAGCAATGGAGACCCGCGAGCGCGGCCGGGACGCGAGCGAGGCGGGAGCGCAGAGGGGAGTGGGCTTCGGCCCCGCGCGGGTCGAGGCGCGGCTGAGGGGGCCCGGCCAGCGGGGAGGCAGGGTGGAGCCGGCTTCTTCACCCGCCGCAAACTTTAAACAACCAGAAGCCACCTGAAGCGCGGCTCTTGCCTCCTCCCCACCGCCAGGCGCCTAGTTCTCGGGTCTTTCTGTGCGCCACGGTCGGCAGGAGTGGGTCCCGGGTCTGGAGGGGGAGAAGTGATGGCCGGACTCTCGCCCCTCCACTCTCCGCACCCGGGTGATCCTTTCCTGGCGTTCGCCGTGGGGTGAGGGCAGCCTGAGCGCCGACGGGCTGCGAGCGCGCCCCGCGCGCGCCTTCCCCGCCCTGGTGGCTGAGCCGGTGCCGCTGGGATTGAAGGGCTGGAAGCTCGCTGGTGTCTAGACCCCCCCACTGGCTAACTTCTCTTGCCTCCCGTCCCCCATATATTTTTCCTTCAGCCAATATCCTTGCACATTTCTCATGCACCTCCCTTTCCCCCCATCACTTCGGCCCATTCTGCAAATTTGGTAGCGGCGCCTTTCTCCAGCGCTCTCCAAGGCCGCCTCCTTGACCTCCCCACCCCCACTTTCCTTCTAGTCTCTCCCACCCTGCTCCTCACTTACCCTCCCACCTCCCAGGGAGCCCTCCTTCCTCACCCCACCCCCCGCAGCCCCCCACCCCACTTATTGACGTTCTGAAGTGGCCTCTCATTTTTTCTGAATACGTCTAGATGACCTTGAGGAGGGGGCACAGGGAAACTTGAGCATGAGTAGTGAGTGGACTTGACCACTAGAAAAAGGGGGACTGGCTAAGAAGCAGCTTGGGAAAAAACCCAGTACCCTGCCCCAAATCTAGATTCCCAATGGAAGAGGAAGGGGGATACAATATTGGAAAGGGAGTTCGCCACTCAGTCACCTAGAGACCTGTTTTGAGAGACCTCTCAGAAGGAAGGGTGGCTGTGTCAGGTAAAGAAAGGTGTGTCAGGTAAAAAGGTGAGTGGGGGAAACTCCTTTCTACACACAGCTACCACCACAAGGGTAGGGGATCGTCCATCTTTTTTCTCTTTTCAAGGAGTTAATGCCAGAGCCTTCCTTCTCCAAAGGCGGCAACAGTCATCGCTGTCATCATTGTGGACACCATTTTTTTGTATTAAAAATTATGTTAATTGACAATGTTGATTTACAACACTGTATATGTTTTAGAGGTACAGGTTCACACCTCTATGTATGTCATCACACCTTGTTTACCACCAAAGCCCCAGTAACCTTATAGTTAAAGATTTTTTAAGCTCCTCACTGTGTGTGATGCACGATGCTAGGTGCTGGTAGATATAGAGAGGTTCAGGGCTGAGTCCAGGCCCAGAGAAACTAGTAAATTCACCAGTTTAATCCATAGACACTTATATGGATATTTGGGGAGGGAGAACATGAATGGGCAAATGCATAGGTAATAAAAGGTAGCAAGGGCTAGTGCCAAGTGGTGACTTAGGCTTAGGAGAGGATGGATTGAGGAAAGCTTCCTTACTTAGGTGGGACTAAGAGTTGGGCTTGTTAACTCTGTCCTCCCAGCCCCCTGCTGTCTGTGCTGTCTGTTTAGGAAGGGTGGGTCAGGAGAAAGGATAGATGAGGTGGGACCCTCGTTCTGAGCCAGATCAGAAAGAGAAGCCAAAAGGTCCAGCCTGGCTCCATGGAATGCCTCCTCCTAGTAGGGATTGGGGCAGTCACAGAAACTTCTCTGTCTTGGGGCACCCTTCTTGACTTCTTTGAAAACCTTTCTATTAATCACTTCTTATTGAGTTTCAAAGCTGGAAGAGGACTTAGAGATTATCCCTGTCAGGGGAGTCACAAATTCAAATACCCACAGAGGGGAGGCAGATTACAATATGTTCATCAGGCAATTAAAGTGGTTAAGCCTGGGGACAGTTGGATGTTTTTTGTTTGTTTGTTTTAAAGATTTATTTATTATTTATGCATACAAGAACTAGGGTGCAGGCCAGAGGTGTGGGGGTGAGAGGAGTCACCAAAGACAGAGTTAGGAGCAGAACAGGTAGACTGACTGAAATACACTCCTGAGGGGAGCAGCAGGCAAGACAGGAGAGGTCTGCCTTGCCATGTGGGTTGCTCCCTGGTGGGGGATCGAACTCATGCTGCAGAGGCTGTGGCTAGCTTCATAGGTTGCGTCTTAACCCCTTGCGCCACCAGGGATGCCCACAGTTGGATGTTCAAAGTCAAGCTGGTCAAATAAAATGGTATGATCCTTGAATAGTCTGACTCTCATATCCACCTATAAAAAAAGTAAGGTTCTAGAAGTAATCTCACCCATACTATGTGTACATGTCATCATGTCTCCCTATACTTTGGGGACCTATTGAAACACACAAGACTGATTCTACCTCTGACTTGTGGATATCCAGCTTGCTCTATTCCTCAGGGGATAGATGAGTTCCTTGAGGCTAGGGAGCCATCTTGTCTTATGCAAAATCTGAGTACTTCACATCCACTGATACAAGGTTCCGGGTACAGAGTTAGGACAGAAACTCAGATCTCCACCTCCCTTCTCTCTCCTCCCCCCAGGAACCCAGAAAGTGTAAACCATATTTATTCTTTATAAAAAGCAATAAAAATCCAGCCATGACTTTTTTGTTTCCTTTAATATAGTAAAGCTTTATTCAGGAGTTGGATGAGAAAAGATGGGAATCTCACATAGGATGTTCAGGAATCCCAAAGAATATCCAGAAAGCTTCAAGCCCAGGATGTGGGTCTAAAAAGGGGAGGGAAAACTCTGTCTCTGGTGAATTCCTCTCACCATCCTGTGCCTCTGGCCTGTACCCCAGCTATTGTATAAATAAAAAATAAATCTTAAAAAAAAAATAAAAAGGGGAGGGAGAACCCCAGCAAGGGGGCAGAGGCACAATGGACATGTATGGAGTGTCCGTCTTACCAGACTGCAGATTGGCGGATGAAGCACATGCACTTGGAAAGAAGATGCTATTGGGTCCAATTATTTTCAGTCTTCATCATGATACTCCTGTTCTTCATCTTGGTCACCCTCCTATATCTTACACAGAAAATCAACAAGATAGCAACTCAGATTGCTACCATATAAACAATCAACAATGATTTCTTTCATTGAGGATTGAGCTTGTAGAATGGCAATTGAGGACAAAGGACAAGGTATTTTATTAGAAGTTATATTGCCTTAAAGGACTCAGAGCTGAGCTTTGGTGTCCCACCACCCACATCCCTAACAGTCATATATTCTCCAGGGTCCTCAAGTGTAGGCTTTGTTATTTATTGCCTGTATACCTGGTAAATATGACCAACAGTGGCATTAAACACATATGTTTGTCACTTACTAGCACCTATTATGTGCCAGGCACTGTGCTAAAAGCTGTGGATACAGCAGTGAACAAGGCATGTTTCCGATCTCCAAGGATGGAAGTGAATCAGCATGATGAGGAGAACATAGCTACTAGTGTTATCTCAATTTTTGTGATGGAATTTACTGTTTTGGGTTTTTTTCTGTATGTTTGTCTTGGGCCTGACAACTAATATGGAGTAATCCAAAGGAATTGGGGCCTAGGGTTTTAGGGGTATGACTGAAGGCCAGGATTCCACTATCGTACATATTGCCCAGTGCCAAGTCCCTTCTCCATGCCACAAATTCTTCACTTATCAATGATCAGTTGATGGGGTAGAACTGAGCACCTGCCCTGCACCTGTAGTGTGGACAGGAACAAGGCCAGATACCTGATGATCAGGGATGATAACTATTGGAAAGGAGTAGTGGTTAATTTTACTTTAGTGTCTGGACCCCAGTAGGTCCAGGAGACTATCCTTTACATACCCAGTTATCTTGATCAGTAGCCTGTTTCTATGTTAATCAGTTGTGTGTGTGTGTGTAATAGTTATCTCTAAAGAAAAAGTTTTCTCTTTCAGACCTTTGTGCTTGAGTTGATCCATCACTAATTTGTCCTTAAATTTATGACAAAACTAAACTAACTTGGTCTAACTAACCTAGCCAAAGTAAACGCCTTGACTAGGAATGAAATAAAATGACTGAATGAGCCCATCTTTTACAGATTGTGTGGGCAATGCTAGGCTTCACTGGCATAGTGCTATACTTCTTAAATCTCCTTCTCTCTAGACTTTCTTTTTTTTTTAAAAAAGATTTATTTATTTATACATACAAGAACAGGGGCACAGGCCAGAGGTGTGGAGGGTGAGAGGATCCACTAAAGACAGAGTGGGAAACAGAACAGGCAGACTGACTGAAATACACTGCTGAGGGGAGCAGCTGTTGGGGCAGGCCGCCCCGGGGGGATCGAACTCGTGCTGCAGTGGCTGCGGATTGCTTCATAGGTTGTGTCTTAACCCCTTGGGCCACCAGGGAGGCCCTCTCTAGACTTTCAGTTTGATGACATCTGCCTTAGTTAAGGAGATGGCTCTGTAATGGGTAATCTGGAAGGGGATCTTCATGTATGTCATTTTCTATCTTAGATGGAAGAATCGCCTCCAAGAGTTTCCGAAGAAATTTCCCTTGTAACCAAGTTGGATGCTAGAAAGTAGCAGGGAAATGTTCCGGCCGAGAGCAGAGTTCTGAAAGGGAAGGGGGCTGCTGAAAGTGGCCTGACTCTGCCATGTCATTCTCCCTTTCTCTGCTGTAGTGTTTTGCTTTAGTGAGAATGAGAGATGAAAACCAAACCTTGCAGAATGTAGTTTTTAATCCTGACATTAGTCAGGGACTCACCAATGAGAAATTACTATACTTGGTATTTTCAATGTTTGTATGTGAGGGGGAAGGTGATGATTTCCTATTCAATTTGCCACCAGGCACAGTGGTGAAACCTGGAGGAAAGTCCATTGGGAGAATTTGACCTTGAGCCCACTTCTCCATGGGGGACTTGCTCATTGTCCTCCATTCTTTGACCTGAAACCAGAGGACAGGGAATCCTTTGGGCTTTCCCTGAACAAATGAAAGCTTTAGAGACACTGCTCTGTGTGCGGAGTCCTGCCATGACACTGCCCTCATTGATCTGCGTTTCATAAGGATGATTTAATCAGACTTGCACCTGGAACTCATTTGAATTTGAAGCTTTGTCGATATTACCAGGTTATCTTTGCATTTGACTAAGATTGTCTCTGCCTGGCCTCTTCTGGGATACGAAGTGTTGGTAGTGTTCATGACTGATGGCCTTCTATTCTGCCAGTCT
Organism: Talpa europaea; assembly: GCF_964194135.1. Taxonomy (NCBI): domain Eukaryota; kingdom Metazoa; phylum Chordata; class Mammalia; order Eulipotyphla; family Talpidae; genus Talpa; species Talpa europaea. The sequence goes on along the minus strand of NC_140070.1, from coordinate 103,300,137 downwards.
CCTGAGGATCAAATTAGAGGAGATAGCTGTAAGTTCCAAAGGAGGAGACTGGATAAGAAACCAGGGAGGATTCCCAGCTGAGCATTTCTGCCAAACCCAGATCCCCCCTTCTATGAAAGAGAGGTGCTCATATGAACCTTAAGGCTCTTTCTGGCCCTTGAGGTCAGTTATCTTGAATGGAGATTATAGCCATTTCTTGATTTTCCAGAAATGGTTCATTCCCTTTTGGTGTGGATTCTCTGTGGTGGTTATTTAGTCTCAGGCCATCCCCACCTTTGGTAGCCCAGCTGTTATAGGGCAGGGAGAGGGGCACCCCAGACCCCGCAAACCTGCCTGCTCTAAATAGGTTCTGCCATCTGCTGTATCAACACAAAACATATGAGACTTTAATGAAAAGGAACTTTAATACAATTAGGAAACAATACAGGAAAAGCAAAGAATATAGTTCCTAAATCAAGCACCCAAAGTCACCAATCCCCTCGTGGGTAAAAGTCCACCCAAGCAGGATTGGCCCAGAGCAAGGCCCCAAAGCCTGCCACAAATCAAATGCACCTTTCAGTGGGGACCCACAAAAAAGGATTAGAAACAACCAGACAAGGGCCTCCCTGATGGCTCAGGCGGTTGAGCGCTGTTCTGTGAAGCGGTCCGCAGCCTCTGCAGCGCTGGTTCTATTCTGGCCAGCCGGCGTGGGTCCCACATGGTGCAGCAGACCTCTCCTGTCTTGCCCGCTACTCCCCTCAGCAGTGTATTTCATCCGTCTACCTGTTCTGTTCCCCACTCTGTCTCTGGTGAATCATCTCACCCTCCTGCGCATCTGGCCTGTACTCCGGTTCTTGTATGAATAAATAAATCTTTAAAAAAAAAAAGAAAAAAAAAGCAGCAACCAGACAAGTCTGGGAGGAAAAGAGCAAAATCAAAATCAAGATAAAAGCTGCCATTGTTAAGATAAAAGCTGCCAAGATAAAAGCTGCCCACGGGTCTCTCACCCACATCTGTTTCACCCAGTCCATGGCCAAAAGGCAAGCACAGTTTCAGTTTCTTCACGTGTCTCTCAGCTCCATGTGCCTCCTCCAGGTCTCCTCCTGGCTCTCCATCCTGCTTCCTTCCTTCCTCCTGTCCCTGTCCCTTCTGCAGCTTCTTCTCCTTACTCAGCTCCACCCTCCCTTAGATGGGGCAGGAAACCTGAAACTTTCCCCTTTCCTGGGGACCACCCTGTTACACAACTGTTGCCAGTAGTAGCCTCCTGAGGAGCCAAACATTTGGAAGGTAAATATGTTGTACATTGAGATACACATGTGCTATAAATGTACGCATATACATCCATGTACAAAGGATGTAGTGCATTGCAAAGTTGTGGGTTATGGTTTGATCATCCAGCATTTTGCACTATCTGAAGCTCTGTTCTGCCACACTTGATGGAGGAGGACTTCCATACACCCAACCCATCACACCCCAACTTAAGGGAAATGACTTTAGGGATAGCAATTTAACGCCATCTTTACTCACCATCTGCATTGATCCACTTGAACCAAAACTTCCTTTTAGTTATTCTAGTCATTGTCCTGAAGGCCCCCCAGGAGCCCCACTTTAAAGGGATACAAAAGAACTGCAGTTGGATCTTAATTATTCAGGGATGGGTCAATCCACTGTGTAAAGCACCCAGTCCAGGCCTCTTCTTTCCCTTCTTTTGGTGCCTTGAGTAACTTTATACCTAGTAATGAGAAGCTGGGGGAGATCGTATCATTTAATACAAACTTTTGTTTCTAGCTGCCTGTTCCCTTTGCTCCTCTTCCCTTAAGGTGCCTGGGGGAAACTAGGAGCCTTATGAGAGGCCTCGGCTACCCAGAGCAGACTACCCTTAAGCTTCTCACATTGCTTTGTTGACCTGAGTATTATTCTGCCCAAAAGCAAAACAGAAGCTCCACCTTACAGAGTCAGGCCCCTGTAGATTTCCCAGTGTTGTTGTCCCTTCTTCCTTTTGTAGAACCAGCTGTGCGTGCACTTTATGGAGTCAGCTGCTAAGCTGGGCCCCATCAGGAGTCTAAGTGAAGATCAATGTCCTGGTAGCAAAAGCTCCCAAATAGGTAAGGTCTAAGGGGCACTTCTGTTAATTTCCCTCAAGGCTGAGGGCAGAGCAGGTGCTTTGGGGCCACCTGCTCTCTCTCAGCATGTCTCCAGCTTCCAGAGTGAGTCCCTGTTCACATGCTGGGTTCAGTTGAAAGAGCAAGACCCAAGTGCCCTTCATGTGCAGGTGACAGCAGCTTCACCCAGCTCAACAGGAATTCAATGGTTCAGAGCTTTAAAAAAGCAGATGATAGGCCCCTTCCTAAACCTTAATTAAGTTAGAATCCCTAAGCCTGGACATTGGTAATTTTTTTTAATTTCTAAAATGCAGCCTGGTAGAGAGCCACTGACCTAAATCTTCTTTTTTTCTAGCCTCTACCTGGCCTCTTGCCAGTGGCATGCAGAATCTCTTAGTCCTCAGCCTTCAAAACAGGCATGTCTTTTCTAGAAGGTACCTACTACTGCTCCTGGCATTCAATCATTGCTGTTTGCATTCCTGTGTTCTGAGTTTAATGAGTCTCTATTATGAACTGATTGTGGGAGCTCCTTTCTAGTGTAGCTTTTTTTTTCAAATTTATTTTTTGCATAGAAGAATTGGAATGTAGGCTGAGGTATGGGGTGGGGGTGGGGCTGGAAGTGAGAGGATTCACCAGAGGCAAAGTGGGGAGCAGAACAGGTAGACGGACTGAAATACACTGCTGAGGGGAGCAGCAGGCAAGACAGGAGAGGTCTGCTGCACCTGTGGGTTAGCTCCCTGGCCAGGGATGGAGGATTGAACTCAGGCCATAGCAATGATAGCACTGGGACTTAACCCCAAGGCCACCCGGGAGGCCCTCTATTGTAACTTCTTCATGGTCATTTTTTTCCCTTAACAAGTGTATGTAGAAGTAGGGCCTCCCTGGTGGTGCAGGGGTTAAAGTCTCAGCGCTGTCAAGCTATTGCCAGCAGTAGACCTCTCCTGTCTCACCCGCTGCTTCCCTCAGCAGTGTATTTCAGTGTATTTCTGTTCTGCCTGTTCTGCTCCCCACTATGTCTCTGGTGAATCCTCTCACCCCCCACATCTCTGGCCTACACCCCAATTCTTGTATGCATAAATAAATAAAATAAATCTTAAAAAAAAGTGTTTGTAGAAGAAATGCACATTTATTCAACATTTTAATATGTTTTCTTCAATATATATATGCAGCAAAATTGTGATTCCACTATGTGCTGTTTTGTAACCAACCTTTTTCATTTAACCACATATTGTGATAATTTCCCCATGTCTTAGCTATGCTTCTCAGTGACTGACTTTTTAATGGCTGCCTGGTGTTTCATCATATGGATGTGCCATAATTTATTTAACAAATCCTCTGGTGCCTGGACATCTTTAGTTGTAAACCATTTTTTACTATTATAAATAATCCTGCAGAGAACATCCTGTGTATAAATCTTTGTGCCTATTGATGATTATTTTCTCAGAACAGACTTCTAGACGCAGAATATTTATGCTTCTTTCTAATATGGGCCATTTAGAAAATTTTTGACTGACTTCCTTTTTATACTGAAAAACAAAACAAAACAAAACAACAAAACTATTTCTCTAAACTCCTGAGGCTTCAAGCTGCCTGCATCGCTTTACTGACCTTGACCTAGGCATGTTCCTAGGCTCCATCTGCAGGTCAGTTCCACACATTGCTGCCTCACTCCTTGCGATGAACTCCCTTCACTTCCAACAACCTCCAATATCTTTGTTTTTTATTTTCACCTTTTCAGTGTTTTCCACTTCACCCTTCCATCCTGGGAACTATTAGCACTCAGTGTCTCCAAGTTATTGTTCCATAATAACAAGCTATTATTCCTCGAGCTGGTATGATGCTAAACTTTGTATATGCATATCTTTTTTAATCCTGGTATGCTTCATGTGCATGTATTATTTTCGTCTTCACTTTCCGCATGAGGAAACTGAAAACTTTGAGAGATAAAACAATTTCTTCCAAGGTCACACAGCTAATAAGAAGTAGAGCTGGGATTTAAACTCAGGCTGTCTGGCTTCAGAGCCTACATACAACCAATACGTATGCTTTTCTCCATCCATGGCTCCTGGTGTCAACAGTTATTCACAAATGCCCATCAACATCTCATGGAAAAATCCTGTACCTCACTCCAGCAGAAGAGGGGCAATTCTCACATAGCAATGGCAAGAGAGTGGAGAGGCTGTTCATCAAGGCCTCCTTTTCCTTTTCATTTCCTTGATTCTGTCCTCACTCCCTTTCTCTAAGCACCACATGCCAGAGAACATTTCTTATCTCCTCACTGACCAATGCCAAGATCCTGAGATGTCTCGCTGTTAAGCAGGTCCAAGTTATGACATATCCTTATTACAGCTTCCCTTCCCTGTCGGAAGAATTTGGATGCTGTTTTCCCAGTGGCGCTTATAAAGCTGTCAGGAGACGTGCTATGGTAATGATGGGAGGAGAGGCAGCCTGGCTTCTGTTGGATGTCAAATACTGTTTAAAGTGGAGGATCACACATATTTCTGCATTCCTGCCTTCACAACATTGTCATTGCTCGGAAGGTAGAGAAATAGCCACTAAAACTCTCCTTTGGATTTGTTCTGACCATTACCAAGAACTACACGGTGACAGTATTTGTCAGTGCTTGCATGAAGAGAACACATCAGCTTGGAGTTAGTAACAGGCAAGGAAAGAAATGACATGCCTACAGTCCTTCCTTAGATAGTGGAAGTCTGACTTGGGGAAGTATAATAGCATGATTAGGAATTCCAAAAGGGAAGATGAGTTGTGGCAGGTGAGATTCTGAAAAATGAAGCTTCACATTTTTATCCATGACTTGGATGAATCTGGAGTAAGCGAGCTTATCAAATTTGTTGATGACAAGGCTATGATGGGCAGCTCCTATAAAAGACAGAATAAATATTCAAAATGATCTCAACAGACTGGAATGCTGTGTTTAAACCAGCAAGATGAAATTTAACAGGGGCAGATGGAAAGTCACATTTAGATTGCAGAAATTAATTACTCAAGTTCATGTGGGGGGTGGAGGTGGGGGCAGGCTTGATTTGGCTGCAGATCCTGAGAAAAATCTGAGGGGTTTAATTGTGTGCAGACTTCATAGGAGCTGACAGGGTGATGGGGCTGCTCAAAACAACATCTTACATGGCACTAAGAGAAGGCCGCCCAGGGTCCAAACAGGTTCTCCTTCGTCATTGTATCTACATTCTGGATGTGGGTTTTAGAGAGCACCCTGACTAACCCAGGTGTGCTCAGTGGAGGGCATCCAGCATCAGAAGAGGGTTGGAAAATCCAGCCACACAAGATCTGGTCAAAGTAGCTTGTTGATTTAGAGAGGGAGTAAACCTGAGGGCTTGTGGTAAGGGACAGAGATTGACAGCAGAAGAAGCAGTAATCTGAGCAGAAGAGAACCTTGCTCCTCAGCCTGGGAGAACCAGAGGACTTCAGGATGACAAATACAGGAAGCTGGATATTGTGGAATAGTATCTTCATCCCCTTCCCAAGGGGCTGAAGTGACACCAGCTGCTCAGCATGATGTCTCGGTACTCCTGCCCAAACCCTTCTCTGGGGAAGAAGGGTAGAAACTTGGAAGGAGAACGAATATGGGAAGGAATTTGACTGTTTTTTGGTTGTGGGTTTTATGTAAGTTACTTAATCTGTTTATGTGGTAAAATGAGGGAGGACTAGTTTTTTTAATTTTTTAAATTTAATTTTTTTAATTTTTAATTTTTAAATTTAATTTAATTTATTTTTTTAAATTAATTTTATTTTTATATTCCCCATACAATTGCAACCCCCTTATTTTGACCCCAATCCCTCCCCTCCCCACGCCCCACCCCCACAGAGTGTCTCTGGTTCATAGTTTTTTGTTGATTTTGATTTTCACTTTCTTATAGTTATTCATTTTCCTGGTCCCTTATTTAAGTTTTCTAGATTCCTGCTATGAGTGAGACCATCCGGTATTTTTCTTTTTCTTTTTCGCTTATTTCGCTGAGCATGATCCCTTCCAGCGCCATCCATGTTGCTGCAAATTGCATGTGTTTATCTTTTTTGACTGCTGAGTAATATTCCATGGTATATATGTACCACATCTTCTTGATCCAGTCATCTATTTTTGGGCATTTGGGTTGTTTCCAAAGCTTAGCTATTGTAAACAGTGCTGCTATAAACATAGGGGTGCAGGTGCTCTTTGGAATTGATGTTTCTGTGTCCTTTGGGTAAATATCTAGGAGTGGAATTGCTGGATCATATGGAAGCTCTATGTTTAGTAGGTCAAGAAATCTCCACACAGCTCTCCATAGTGGTTGGACCAGTTTGCACTCCCACCAACAGTGCAGGAGAGTTCCTTTTTCTCCACATCCTCGCCAACATTTGTTGTTGCTAGTTTTTTTAATATGTGCCGTTCTCACTGGTGTAAGATGGTATCTCATGGTAGTTTTGGTTTGCATTTGAGGGAGGACTAGTTTAAAGGAGGACTAAATGCAGAAGCACAGTCATGTAGATGCTCACTGTTACATCAGGCCATCCTGGGAACGGTCTTCTTAGCAGTATCAGAGTTGCCTCTTCCCAGAGAACTCACTTGAGCCCCTTTCAAGCGCCCACCAGCATGGCACTCCCTGAAGTTAGGGGTTGGTTAACTCTTAGGCCTCCAGTTCCCTTTCTTCCTGGATGATGGAAAGTAGGGACACTTTCCTCCCCACCTCTCATCCTTTTGGGATCCTTGTTCTTGTGAGGTGAGCAGGTTCTTCCCTCTCACCAAACTTGATCTTGTGAGGTTCATGAGTCTACACTTCCTACCCTCAGTGTGCAATTTTATCTGTTAAAGCCATCAATGGACGATCTCGGTGCCAAATATCCTACAATTGCCTTTAACTTCAAATGGATAAGAGGCCTGGATTGGTGGTATTATCCAGGCAGGACGTTGAGAGGCCCCTTTTGGAGCTGCAAGATGTGGGAGTCACCTCCACAAGTTCCTACCAAAGGTTCAGCTGGTGGAGTCTTTAGCTCTGCAAAGATAGAATGCTCATCTCTCTGCAAGGTGGCCATTTGATATTTTTGGCCTATAATATCTAATAGAAAGTTTCCATATTTCTCTGAAGTCTGTGTCTCCCCCTGTGCATTCCATCTGTTCCCCATTCGGCTGTACTAGGCAAACCCCGTCACTTCAATGCTGCAGCTTTTCAAATATTAGAGGCCAATAACTTCTCACTGATTCCCCACTCCCATTAGTCTACCTGTGATTTGTTTCTGGACATATGACTCTGGACATCCTCCCACTTGTCTTAAATTGAGGTGACCAGGATAAAATCTGACCCTCCAGGTGAGGCCCAGGCAGTGTACCTCATCAGTCCAGGTACTGCACCTTAAGTACTTCAAATTGTGTGACTTCCACAATAGAAATGCACTGTCTCAAAGCCCTGGAACCTAAAAGTGCAAGATCAAGGTGTTGGCACAGCTGATTCCTTCAGAGGAACACGAGGGAGAAGCTGTTCCTTGCGTCTCCCTAGCTTCTGGTGGTTTCCTGGCAGTCTTTGGTATTTCTTGGTTCATAGAATCAACACCCTGATCTCTGCCTCCATCTTTGCATGGCATTCTCTCTGTGTGCCTGTTTGTCTCCAAATTTCCCCTTTAATAAGTACACCAGTCATGTTGAATTAGGGACCCATCCTACTCTAGTGACCTCATCTTAACTAATTCTGCAACAACCCTATTTCTAAATTAGGTCACATGCTGAGGTCCTAGAGGTTAAAACTTGAACCTCTATGTTTTAGAGGGACACAGTGCAACCCATAACAGGGCTGTAGCTTTTCTTTTTGTTTAGGAATCCACATTTTTTCCCTAATTCATTTTATCTTGTCTAAGTTCAGGCCATCTCTCCAGCTGATTAAGATATTTCAGATCCTATCTTTGACAGCCAATATATATCTTCTGTTGCTCCCAGCTTCAAATGCTTTCCATCTATTGATCCAGGGAATTGATATGTTGATGCACATGCAGTGGTACAGGTCAGAGCCCTATAGCACACACCCAGATATTTCCCTCCAGGGCATTTATCAATACCCTTGAGCCACTGGTAATACCCTTGGGTATGATTGCACAACAGCTACATAGCCCACAAATCCTGCCACCTTCTAGCTGAGGGCTTGGGGTAAGGGCCTTTCTCTGGTTTGTACACAATTTCATGAAGAGCTTGTCAGATATTTTCAAGATCAGCTACAAAGGCAAACCCCATTTTCCTGGTTTACCAGCCTGGTGACCCTGTCAAGGAGGAGATGAGCTGTACCTGACAGGACCTTATTACTGAACATACACTGTCTGACTGGGGGCTCAGCCGTCCTTCCCAAGTGCCCGGCACCTTTGCTTACAGTCTCTTCAGGAATTTTTCTCAGACGCGTGTTGAGCTTCCATCTCTGAGGTTTGCAAAACCACCTCAAAGCCCTTTCTGGATGTGACAGTTGTGTGGCTTGCCTGAGGCCTTCCTCTAGTGCTTGCCAGGATACTGTGAGGACTCCAGGAGATCCCCACAGCTGTGGGAGCCTCATCTGCATGTTCCCACAGCCTGGGATGTGCAGCTGGACCAAGTGGCTTGAGCTCACTCGGAGCAACTGGAGCTTTTGCAGGTCTTTCATCAGCTCCTGCTCCGCTCTCCTCTGCTTGTAGTGGTGTTCGCTCTCCACGGAATCCCACACCTAATGGAGAAGACAGCCAAGCTGGACAGAGAATTGGAGGGTTCACCAGAGAAGTCCCCAAATTTGTGGATGCCTTCTTAGTCAGTGTTTTCCTTCTCTAGCACCTCTCTTCCTCAAATTTCTCTCACTCCTAAAGTATTTTGTTCTCTCCTTTCTAGCCTGCTCTTTGACTGCATGGGATAAGCGTGTTGATGAGGGTGAGATGTGTGTGGCATGGGAATGGACTGGTGGGAGGAATGGACTGGCCTAGATCGCGGACAGTGGCAGTTTGCTGGATGTTTTGCCTCAGAGTCTGGCTTGGAAGACAGGCTGGAGTGATAAGAAACCGGCTGGAGTGATAAGCCTGGAACCACATGGACCTTGGTTTGAATTCTGACTCTGCTGTTTGCTTGTGGAATGACTGAGCAAATTCCTTCTCTTCTCTAAGGCTCATTGTCCTCATTTGTAAAATGAGGAAATACCTATATCGGAGGGAAGTTGTGAGAATTGAATTAAATGAGCTCCTTTTGGATCCTTCTACCAAGGTCAATGGAGCCTGATGAGGTCGGGGAGAGGGAGCCCATGCAGAGGGCAGGGAGGAGATGACCACAGGCTGGGCCCAGCATGTAGGGATGAGGACAGGACTGTAGTGAAGCCACTGGAGTGCAGAAGAAGTGGCCGGGGGGTGGATCTGAGAGAAATGGGGAAGGAAAACAATTACAGGATTCTGAGTAATTTGTAAATGAGGATGGACAGTAGGAGGATTCCCTAGAGTTTTGAGGAGTGTCAGATCATTTAATTTTTTTATTTTTTTTTTTATTTATTTTATTTATTTTTTTTATAGAGGCATGTTTTTATTTATTTGTTTGTTTGTTCGTTCGTTTTGTTTATACATGCACTGGGTACAGTCAGAAGCGCGGGAGGGTGAGAGAATTCACCAGAGCCAGAGCGGGGAGCAGAGCAGGCAGAAGGACCGAAGTACACTGCTGAGGGGAGCAGCGGGCGGCAGGAGAGGTCTGCGCGCCATGTGGGACCCTCCTCCGGTGGCCGGGGAGCAGCCGGGGATAGAACCGGCGCCGCAGAGGTCGCCGGCAGCTTTGCAACCCAGCGCTCAACCGCTGCGCCACCGGAGAGGCCCGTGTCAGACCATTTAAAAAGCTGTATATATTTTAGCTCATGAGAGTCCTAAGAGTAAGGTATGATTTTATTACCTCCATTTTACAGATGAAGTGACTGCAAAGTGGAATTACTTGGCACCCAGGCTTCCAACCCAGGTGGAGTGGCTTTCTCCCGACGCGCATCCCCCACCCCCCTTCTTCTGATCAGTGTGCTTTCTCTTTCCCCTTTGTCTTTATCCATCGTGTTGCCCCTGTCACTGGTTCCACCCTGTGGGTTCTCACACATCTCATCATCATGGTGGAAGCGTGGGACTTAAGGTTCTTCCCTTCTCTAAGGTCACTTCTCAGGGCACCTTCGGTGAAGCCCTCATACACATCTATGTCAGCTCTGCCCACTCCCACCCCCAGTCTGTAGAGGGGATGATAAAAGTTAGACTATCGGGAAACCACAAGAAAATAAACTGTAAGAGAAATTAACAGAGCTGAGTGAAGGCAACTCTGGCGTGACTTAGCTGGAGATCTCTAGCACTGGGGTGGAGGAGGACCCAGGATGGTGGTGCAGAATCTCTGAAACCCGATGGTGGCTCTGGAGGCAAGACGAACTGCAACAAGGTGCTCTTCTTGGCAAGATGGCTGCCACTCCTAATTAACCCATGGTTTTCATTACACTTCACAGTCCGGTCTCTCTGGGAGAAAGAATTGCTCCAAGATTGTCATATTGAGCCTAAACTCTGAAATGGTTTTCACTTTAGGAAACTCCTCTCATTGAGAGGACAGGACTAAGGAGGACTCTCCATAGGCCTGGGGCTTGGGTGGGATAGGAATGGGGTGAGGGCAGAAAAGAGCATGGGGAAGGAAGTACAGGTAGCTGTAGGAGTTGATGAATCCTGCAGCCCCACAGGTTAATTCTGATGGGGTCAGTTTGGTATTCTCAAATTATATCTACCACTTGTGAGGACCTGCGATGGGTCAGTCTCTCATTTAAGTTCTCATGGAGGCTAATAAGGGAGAGAATAATCCTTAATTTACACATGAGGAAAAGACTTCAGAGAGGCAATTTCCCTAACATTGTACATTTATATACAAGTAGGATTTGAACTCAGGCCATAGTAAACCCACAGCAGGTGCTATTTCCACAAGCCAATGGGCCTCTCCCAGTTGCTGGATGCCTGCCTGTAGGTACTTGTAGATCAGGGCTGCCAGACAGAATCAGGGATATTTTTGCATTTGATGATAGAGGGGAGGTGGGAAACCAGCGAGTTCAAGAAAATTGGGTATGCAGTGTTTCTCTATGAGGAGGTTGTTCACAAGTGCTTTCTCTGCTAGAAGCCCAGTAGGGAGGCGTGGGGGCATTCTCTGGGTCTTTTTTTTTTTTTAAAGATTTATTTATTTATACAAGCTCTGGGTACAGTCAGAATCACGGGAGGGTGAGAGAATCCACCAGAGCCAAGGTGGGGAGCAGAGCAGGCAGAGGGACCGAAGTGCACTGTTGAGGGGAGCAGTGGGCGGCAGGAGAGGTCTGCGTGCCATTCCCTCCTCCAGTGGCAGTGGCCGGGGAGCAGCCAGGGATCGAATCAGCGCCGCAGAGGCTGTGGGCAGCTTCGCAACCCAGCGCTCAACTGCTGCGCCACCGGGGAGGCCCATTCTCTGGGTCTTTCTGTATCCTGATGAGAAGCTTCTGTGGGAAACCATCTTGCCCTTCCACAGCATAGCTGGTCTCCTGCGTCCCTACCCCTCTTTCCTCTTCCTTCTTCTCTCCCTCTTCCTCTAGCCCTGTCTTATTTCCCAGGCTATCCCTGTCCTGTGGCCTCCCTGGGGCAGCAGCCTCAGTGCCATCCTGAGCCCTCTAGTGACCACTTCAAGGCCTGCAATTATGTCAAGAGCCTGTGTCCTGGGCAATTTTATGGGATTAACCCTGAATCACAAGCAGTGTGTGTGTTGGGGAAACTGAATTGGGGCTTCCTTTCATGAAGGCCCGAGGCAGACTCTGCTGCCAAGTAAGCAGCACTTCCCATCCTTGTCTGAATTTAGATCCTTTTTCTTGGGCAAAACTCCAGCTTTCAGGAGTTGCACAAGGTATTTGGTTATTCAATGCCCAGGATGAGCCCCAGGTGTCTCATGACACCTGGGATATGTTGGCCCCCACATAGCCCTAAGCTTGCTCCTGTGTGACAAGGAGGCACCACCATGTTGTGCTCTAAACTACATGGTCCCTCACTCCCTAAGATCTTCCCAAGTATTGTTCCCTTATGCATGAAGAAACTGGGCTCTGGTAGTTAACATAACTGACCCCAGGTCACTGTATCTCACTCTCTTCCTTGTATCCCTTACAGCTGATCTCTTACCAGGAGGAAGGGGCTTAGCAGCCTCATGAGAGGGCTGACAAAGCACCCCTATATTGGCACATTTAAGAATGGCCTGTGGCCTCCCTGGTGGCACAGCAGGTTGAGCACAGCACTGTGAGGCTGTCCGCAGCCTCTGCAGCACGGGTTTGTTTCCCAGCCGGCCAGGGAGAAACCCACATGACGGGACAGATCTCTCCTGCCTCAACCGTTGCTCCCCTCAGCAGTGTCTTCGGTCTGTCTGCCTGTTCTGCACCCCATTCTGTCACTGGTGAATCCTCTCACCCTCCCGCACCTCTGGTCCATACCCCAGTTCTTGCATAAATAAATCAATCTTTAAAAAAAAAAAAGAATGGCCTGTGGGCCAGTCCCCTTGAGGGCAGGCCCCCTGACAGGCTGTCCACATGAACAGTGCCCCCCCACCTTTGAGATAGTGAGGGAATTTTGCGAGGCCCTTGTCTCCAAAGCTCGGATAGAAATTCAACTCTACTTCCTGAAGAGCTCAGATTCTTTCATCTGTGTTAAGGGGCCTGTCTCATGGGTCTCACACAACCTGGTGCTCTTCATAAGGGTGTGAAGGTCAATGATGGGAGTCTGGGCTTTGGATTGCTGAGAGACCTGTGTGCATGAATAATCCACCCGTGGAGGCACCAGATAAACTAACATTTCTCCTGGTGGAGCTTGCTCTGATGGACTGTGCCCAAATCCTGCCTGGTTTTAAATTTACAACCTTTCAAAGTATTTACATTTTCAGTGAAAATGTTTGCAACAAACTGGAAAGCCACGGAGCTTGAAAGGACCTGGGATAATGTGTCTGCAGGCAGCAGGTGCTGGGACGCACAGGCTGCCATGGTTCCTGAGTCGTGGCCATGCTGGAATACGAATATGCCTTCACGGCCAATTAGCCCTCCCTGTTGAGTGACCATGGACATTGATGGAAGATGGGTTCCTCCGGGTGTGGAGAGGGGTCACAGTTTGAGAGATTTGAAGAGACAATTTGCGAGCTTCCAGTGTTCTCATTATATGGTGATAATATTTACATTACAAAGTGAGAGGTGAGAAACCAGAGATACTTGGCCTCAATCAGATGGGTATGTTGAGATGTGAGGCAATGGCAGCTTCTCTGTGTGTGAGGACCCTGCAGCTCCAACATACCATGTGCAGCTCCACCTTCAATAGGAAAGAGTCAGCGGGTAAGAGGGGGAAGCTGGCACTGGTACCCTAGATTGGACCATCCTGTCTTCTTGCCTGCTTGCTCACAATCATTCTGGGCTCTAATCATTCACTGAAGTGCAATCCATGAACCTTCTTCACCTTCACAGATTTGCCTCTTGACCTGCTATATCAACCTCTCCAATTTCACCTCAGACTGAACGCCAGATATTCTTTGAGTCCCCACCATGTGTTGTGCAGGGAGCCTGAGAGAGAGGGGCAGCAAATAAGCACATTCTTACCTTCCTGGAACCTAGAGTTCCTGGGAGAGGCAAGAAGCAAGTTAGCCCCACAGCTGCTGCTGAGCCCCTGGCCTTGCCCACACCCCTGCCTGCCATGCCTGGAGGAGTATTTCCCTAGGAAAGAACTGGACCTGCTCTTTGCACTTCCAGGTAATTCACTTTCACCCATTCTAGGTTAAATGATGATGAAGATAATGTCTACAAAATCCAGCTTTTAAGAGAGTGTTTTATGATTGTCAAAGGAAATTCTCATGTTTATTTTCCTCTCAAAGACTGCAACTTCCCTCAACTGAACTCCACGCCAGACTCTGTTCTGACAGCTTTTTGTACATCATGTCACTTAATTCTTACAATTACAAACAATTCTGAGTTTGATACATTGTGCCCATTTTAGAGATGGAGAAGTTCTGCAGACAGAATGTGTCCAAGGCCACACCTCTATGAAGAGGCAATTTCAAACCCTGGCTTCCTATTTCAAACTCTGAGCCCTGGCCCATCACACCGTGTAACATCTGTGGCCAGCATGAGAATCACTCTGGGGTGCCAGGCTTGGATTTGAGCCCTGGGCTCTCTGCCTCACACTGAACAAGCTAGCTACCTTGGCAAGATAAATAATCACTTCTTCCTCCAGGGTTCAGCTTGCCCTCTCCTCTCCAGACCTCTTTGGAGTTGGGCTTGAAGACCCCCACACAGAGGCCCACCATCAACCCTTTCCTGGGCTTGAGGGTGCTTAACGGGGGATGCTTTCCCTTTTCACCCCTCTGGCACACTGGAGTGTTCCAAAATGGCAAGAATAAAACTCAACGGAGTTTCAGAAAGAGAGGGACAGGGTGCTTATGGACTCCAGGTCAGCAAAACCTCTTGGTCTTTTCCAGCCTTGAGGTCAAGTTTGCAGATTAAAACCTCAGCCACTCTTTGCATTCCGGGTTGTTCTGGCAACCAGGGTGTCTCTATTACTGCCCCAGTAGCTGCTGTGCCATCCTATCGTGGGGAGTCACAGATTCCAGTTAGTGGCACTTCCCTGGAGCCGGACCCCTGTTTTGCCTTTCGTCATGCTGATTCTGAAAGTATGGTTTAGAGTTCCCCTCCCTGGCTGCACTTTAGAGTCACTTGTGGAGCTTATAAAACCGCTGAAGCCCAAGCCCCATCATCAAAGGGTGATTCCATCAGTCCAGGTGGGGCCTGGGCATCAATATATCTTTAGGGTTCCTCAGATGAATCTCAGGGGCAACCAGGGAGAGAACCCCTGGGCATGTCTTTCTGCTTCTGCCCTCAGCACTTACTGCTGCCTGTACTGCTTCCCTGTCGCAATGGTCTCCCTGCTGTGAGTGCCCTCCCAGGGAAGGCTGCATCCCCCAGAGCCACATTTATCTTTGTGCTCCTTTGCTCAGCACGGAGGCCTCAATGTGTGTTGAGTTGTTAATGAGAGAGCTACTCAGAGAACATCCTGGTTTCTCCCTCCTTTATTTCTTTTTCAAAGCATGGATGGGCATGTTCTCAATAAAGGGTCCTGGATTTTCTATCTGTGGTGTGGGCTGAGGA
Source organism: Talpa europaea (assembly GCF_964194135.1). Lineage (NCBI taxonomy): Eukaryota > Metazoa > Chordata > Mammalia > Eulipotyphla > Talpidae > Talpa > Talpa europaea. Next base: position 103,284,935 of record NC_140070.1, on the reverse strand, counting down.
GTAAGGTCTAGAACATTTTAGGGTTTCAGGGTCATTCCGTGAGTCTCAGTGGTTGCAGATAGAGCAGGGTTGACAAGGCGGGGTGTTTGGGGCAGCCATGGAGTTGTTTTATCTCTCATTTTGTATCTCTCTGTCTCTCCGATTCTCTGTGTCACACACATGCTCACACGCATGTACACACACAGATGTACATGTGAACAGAAGTGGTAAATCTCTAAATATAGTAGTAGAGTGGGGAGTGATGGGGGAAGATGGAGGGAACAAATTTGGAGCTCTCCTTGTCTGCACCTGATGTGTTCACAGGCCCTCCTTCTCCAGCAGGGGAAGCCTGGGTCATGGAAATCTTCCCAAAGCACAGACTCTTCCCTTAGCCCACAGTCCCCTGTAACCTACTGTGTGTTTTTCTCCAGAGGGGAGTGAGGAAGTAGAAAGTCTCTAAGCTACTACCCACCCTGAGAACCTCTCCCCCAGAGAGGAGAGTGGAGTGTGGGTGCATGGATAGGAATAAAAAACTCCCTTTCATCTCAGGCTGAAATGCTGTGCCTTGATTTCCTGCCAGCTGCTCTGTCCATAAAGCAGTTGCCCTGCCACGGCCTAGGGGCCACACCTCCTGCAGCCTCCTTGAAAACTGGGAGGTATTGATGCCGCAGCAGCACTGGGAAGCTTGGGTTTCCTCTGCCCTGCAGCTACTTGAAAGCACTCCTGTGTGGGGCCACTGCCTCCTTCACACCCAGGCCTGGGCCCCTGTAGGCCCGCCCAGGGCCTTGCCTTGGCTCCTGAGCTCAGGTCCCTGGGAGGCACCTGCCTATCTGCCACTCCAAACAGTTTGGCCCTTCTGCAAAAGTCTGCTCCCAGCGTAGCTGCCTCTGAGTTGTCTATCTTTTTTTTTTGTCTGCTGGGTTTTCAAATGCTTGGTCTCTGCCTGTGGCTTCTGTGCAGCCCATCTCTATTCCCTGTGGTCTCTTACACTCTGCCGCTGGTACTTTTCCTGAGCTGCTTTCTCTGAGGGCTTCTAGTAACTCAGTTCTAGTAACTTCTGGTAACTCAGTTCTCAGTCCTAGGTTCCCTGGGGTCTCCCCAATTTGACACTGCTAATAATCTGTTCACAAAATCCTGTCCCTCCTGGCTTTCTCCTGACCCCTACTCACCTGTCTTGTGGCTCCAGCCTCCCTCAGTTCTTCGCCCATCCTGTTCTGATCCCAGCCACCCCTCTGGGCCAGACCTAGCCCACCTAATGCAAGGGGTCCCTTCTGGGCAGAAGCAATGGACTGCCTTGAATAAGCCTTCACAAATACTGCCCCTGTGACTGCAGGTGCTGATGCTCTTCTAGTGGTTGGCAGGGGACAGAACTGACAAGAAGGCTTGCCCCCAGGAAGTTCATACTCTAAGCAGGAGAGACAGAGAAAACAGCAAAGACAGTAAATTGTATAGTGTGCGAGGAGATAATGAACATGTGATAGGAGCTTATCTTGTTTTAACTCTAGCACAATTTGAATACACCCCAAAGTAGAGAGGGGAATTACATAAATTCCATGTACCCCTCACTAAGCGTCAACAGTTACCCATGTTTTTGCCTATTTTGTTTCATCTAATCTCCCCCCAACTTATGTTTATCTTGGCATATTTTTTAAAAAATTCCAGATATCAGGAAATTTTATATAGGGATTCTTGAATTTTGACTGATAGGAATTTATTTATGTTGTACATAAGCATGGGGCCATTGGTACCCTAGCAAATGAACAATAATTCCCCTGCGACTGTTCAGCTCTACTGTGCGTGACAGTCTTGCCTCACCAGGTGTTGGAAGCGCTTTGGGGGCAGGGATCCAAAGCTTGGAAACTGGGCAAAAGGATGATTGTGTGTCCTGGCAACTTGAAACTGAGGACAAATGGGTCCACCCAAAGCTGATTTAATTTTCTAGGGATTTACTTTCATTTCACTCTTTATTGACTAGGGGCTGGGCTTTAAGGAGTTAGATGTTAACATATAGATTGATAAGATAATGCAGCTCTTTACCCAACAGAGATGCAAAACATTTCAGTAGAAGAGAGGACTCCAATAAGTAGGGCCTTATTGCCTGGTAGGTCATTACCTAGTTTCATCTCTCCTCAACAAACTCATGTCTGCCTTCCTTTCCGGACTAGTTATAAACCCCCGTTCTTCAAATTCTCTTTTGAGCTTGCTTTACTATCCCTCACTATTGAGTGAAATCATTATATGAATGCATCTGAACACTATACTTTGACAGTGGGTTTTGCATTTTCTGTATCTCTTCTTAGTCCAGTCTGCTGCCTGTCTTGGACTAGATGCTTGTGAAATTGGACTCCCACTTGATTTAGTAAGTTTAAGGGGAAGAGTCAAGATTTCAAGCTGAAAAGTGCTCAGCAGATGCCATGCAGCTCTGGAGCGAGGGGGAGACCTGGGGTTCTGGCTTCCTCGTGTTCCACCTGGAGAGCCAGAGGAGGGCTGGGGTCTGTGACATTTGAATGGGGGAGAAGAAAGGGACAAAAGCAAGGGGGGTGTGTGTGTGTGTGTGTGCGCTGGCTTGCCAATTTGCCTCTGTGCTCAGAAGGCAAGGGTGACATTGTGGGAATGTTTTCTTATGTCTAAAAATGACTAATAATCTGTTCACAAACTCCTGTCCCTCCTGGCTTTCTCCTGACCCCTACTCACCTGTCTTGTGGCTCCAGCCTCCCTCAGTTCTTCGCCCATCCTGTTCTGATCCCAGCCACCCCTCTGGGCCAAACCTAGCCCACCTGACACAAGGGGTCCCTTCCCTCTGATTCTTCATGCTATTCCAAGTGGAAGGTTCTCCTTTATATCTTATTCCAATTATTCCATTACAGTTCAGGCCTGGATATGCAAAGGGAGGTAGGAATATCGGAAAGTGCAGCCAGGGTTGCTGCGAGAGGGCTTGTGTGCGGTGAACGCAGCTGCCCTTTTCATCTGCTAGGAGGCTGTGTTTCTGTTCTAAAGGCGGGGTACTGGCGTGGCAGGATGTGTGTGGAGTGGAACTGATGAGGGGGTTAAGGATTGTCCTGTGGGCTCCCAGGACTGGAGCTGCTCAGCGTGGAGAAAAAAAGTCCTCCCTTCACTTAAAAACACCCAGTGGCAGTCCTGGTTCTCTCTGCCTCCCGAGTGCCTCTTCTTCCAGGAACCCAAAGCCAGAGGAGGTTGGGCCTTCCAAGGCCCCACTCTCAGCTTCCAGATCTCCCCATGCCCAAGTGCAGTGTTCTGTGTGCCCCCATCAAGGTGTGCAAGCACCATACGGGGTGGTTAATAAAATGGGATTTTCCATGTAGTTTAAAAGTTGGATGTGTTCAGTATTTTATTTAAATGGAGATGGAAAAGCTTTAATAACATCCTTTTCTATTCAGGGCTAGAGAGATTTTTAAAAGCTTCCTGGTGGAGGGGCTGCTGAGGGGCTTCTGGTAGCCGGGGTCATTTTTAGTCTGTGGAGACAGAGTTTGCTAGAAAGAGGGGAATTTCCTTCCTTTTCACCTTCCAGATTTGTCAGGCACTCCCATCTTCCCTGGTTGCCCTCTCCTCATTCCGTTCATGTACCCCCTACCCCTACCTCCCACCCCCGCCATTCCTCAGGAGATGTTTGCCAACACCAGACACTGGAGACACAAAGATGAATGAGACACTTTTCTCAGCTGGAGATGCTCCGAGCCCAGTGGCCAGTGATCCTTCATGAGTGAACACTGCTTTCTGGTTGACGAAGCACATTCACATTTGTTGTATGTTTTAAGCCTCACAAGAACTGGGGAAACAAGCCAAGACAAGACTTATCCATCCCAGGAGGAGGAACCGAGGCTCAGAGAGATTGTAGGCCATCTCCAAGGTCACACAGGTGGTGCCAGTGGAGACAGGACTGAAAGTGCCTTTTGGGTAACAGTCCTGCCCATAACCTCTGGCCATAGTTTCCAGAGGCTGGAAACTAAAGGAGCCAGGAGTTGGGGAAGTGAAGGCTCAGTGTCAGAGAAGCTGAGCTCGGCCTGTGGGGCAGGATGACGTCTGCAGGGCAGGGCAGGTTCCTAGTCCCAGGTCTCCCTGGCTGCAGTGTTTTGGGGTCAGGACATTGTTCTCTTCCTTGCTTGGAAAATAGCAAAGAATATTAATTGCTGCCTCAGCCAACCACCTTTTGATCCCCAGAAGTCACATTCCTGTGACCAAGGCACCCTTATTGCATCCCCTTGCCCCTCCCTTAGCCAGTTATAGTGAGAGGGATGGAGGCTAAACATAAAGCACAGCTTTGGAGAGTGAGACAGGATGGGGTGACCAAAGGAAACTTTATAGTAGAAACTGGCAGTGCCATTTAATAGGTGACAAGGAATGCTCCTGCCTGACTGGGGAGGGATTGTGTCTGTCAAGTTTTTATTGCTCCCCCCACCCCACCAAAACCCTGACAGTGTTGGGGTGTGGACCCAGGTGGAAGGAAGGTTATGTGCATGAGTAGGGGAGCAACTGAGGCTGAGAAGCAGATTTTCTCTGGCTCTTGAGCACAAGAGTTTACTTACTGAGTAGTACATGTCAGGTACCGCTGGTAACTCTTGTTGCCAGGGATGTGAGGGGCAGAACTGTGCTTGTCTTAGGAGAGGCGAGTGCCCAGAGCATTTGCTGTTTCTCTAGTTTCATGCTGGCCTTCCTGAAGGCAAGACAGAGAAGAAAAGAGACGACCCCTTAAGCTCTGCAAGGCCCTTACTCTCCCATTCAGAGGGCTTTTTCTGAGGAGCATTCTGGATTCTCAAAGAGGTAAGTCGGTCCGAACATCAGATTTGCTAGGGGAATTTTCACCGAAGACAAGAGTTTAGATCACACTCAAGAGAATCTGATTTAATAGATCTAGGTGGGGCTGGGGGTCTGTATCTCCTAGAGGAGCAACATCATAATACAAATACTTAATATTTGTTTGGCATTGGTAATCAGCCACCCAGTAGGAGATGAGTGGCAATCAATTTCCATCAGCACAAAGGAGCCTGGGGGAGGCCCGCCATGACATCTCGCTGCCTGTGGTGTGTCGGTGTGGCATAGCTGCAGTCTGCACAGCTCCCAGAGAAGCTGGATGGGGGAGGGTCATTCCAAATTTCAGAGTTTTCTTGCTGCCTGAAGATGTGTCCCTTAGGCAACAACAAGAATTTATCACTGTGTTTGTGGTTCTCTATAAAATGTAATACAGGCGTCCCTGCCTTTTTAACCAAAGTCAAACGAGCATAAATATAACCTTTCCTTGATGTCCCAAGGGTATGTTAGGAACTTTAATTAATATACTGGGTTATAACTCAGTGGGGCTTATGGGACCATTTGCTTATACCAAATGGCCCCCTGAGGTTTTGCGTTGTTGTGCCTGCTTTTCAGTTTTTCCAGCTGTGCTTCTTGCTGACTGATGTCCCTTCTTGCTAGACACAATGTACCTGCCTAAAGCAAATTTTTCTTCACTTTTAATTCGCATTTATTTGGGCTTGGGAAAGGGGTAGGGTAGAGGAAGTTCTCATAACTGGGTTAAAGACATCTTGGGTGAACTTCTTATCCATTCCACACCCACACTCGGAGTAGCAGCAATTAAATTTGGCATTGACCTCAGGCTAAGGAGTCAGGCCTGGCTGGTGTAAGGGGACACTCTTCCTTTGTTAGTGGGTCATAAATGGACACATGCCGTGGTTTCCACTAATGGGATTTGAAGAGAGGTTACCAGCTGATTTTTGGGAAAGTTCTTCATGCTCCATGTGGATGTAAATAAGGAGACACATAGTTCTTATTGCTCTTGGCAGTCAAATTACAACTTTCAGAACTTTCTTTGGGAAAAAAGTTGGCATCTGGGCATGGCAGAGTGGGATGTGGAATTACAGAGGCTGGCAGATTGGAGAGATGGAAAGAACTGTGAATTGGTTCTTTTCTTGGAAACTCTGAACTTGTGCTCGTGTGAGTTATTGTATTTTCTTTGGTTTAAACCCCATTGAATTGAGTAGGGTTTTTGGTTACTCGTGACTAAAAGCATCCCAGGGGATAAATCACGAATGTATGAAATAACAGTGAGTGGGTTCTGGATGGTGCCTGGAGGCTTTGGTACCTGAATTTTGTTGCTCTGTTTTGGTTTCTCAGAAGTTTGGTTTTGTGTTTCAATTTTGATGTGGGGCTTATTTCTTCCTGAGATTTTCCAGGTGGGTAGTGACAGCTTCTTAATCATCTTTGTATCCTCAGCATTGGCTTCTTATTTATCTTTGTGTGCTCAGTATTTTCACAGTGCCTTGCACTTACTGAACATTCAAAAAAATTATTAGATTGACTTAAACCCAGCTGTCTGCTTGTCACTGCCGTGTCCTTTCTCCTTCCAGTGGGCAATTATATGTGCGTTTGCTCTCTACCTATTAGGTTGATTAGGATGTGGCAGACATACCACGGACTCCATGTTTGCAATTCTTGTGTAATGCTTTCTAGATTACAAGGTGCCACCTACCCCGTCCTTATCTCAGGAAATAGGTAGCTCCAGGATCATCATCATTTTACAGATAAGAAAACCAAAGGCCAGTGGATTTACATGAGCTTAATTCTGTGATTAGTTATTAACAAATTTAATGTTGTGGCATTCAAAGCAGTTTCTTTCAGAATAAGTAATCCTGTGTTCAAAATAGAGCCCCACTTGTAAGATTCTCCTGTACAGATGCTGCAGTGTTTGCTGAGACTTAAGTAACATGATCAGCATCTGCCCGTCAGGTCTTCAGGATGAAACTGCCTCTACCTCCCACTGCCACCTGAAGAATTGCAATTTGCCATCAAGTTAGAGCTCTTCAGGATTCACAGCTTGAGCTTCTCACCTAGCTAATTGGTGCTTATTCTTCAAATTGGGTTGCTCACTCTGATAGAAAAGAAGCAGGAGCTTTCCTGTCTTTGCTCTTGCAAGGTTTGCAGCTAAAACAGAGCCATGAAATGGGTGATTCTTGCTTTGGGCATGTCTCACGGTGGATGTCCAGACAAAGGAATTTGGGAGCTCTGAAGTAGGTCTGCTTCCAAGGGAATGCATTCTCCCTTGTTTATCAAGAATGTGAAGAGCTCTTCAAACACAATGCACGGAGTTCATTGGCTAGTTAGAAGTTTAGCTCTATGCATCCCTCTGCCCTTAACACCTGCCTGTTTGAACCAGACATAGAGACCCCAAGAATGATGTCCTAAAGTCACCTCTTACCTTCTCGTGCCCCATTGCTTCATGGGACTAACCCATGAAGCAATGTGCATCTTCCTGCACATGTCTCCCACCAAGGCCTCACTCCATGCTGGGATGCACAGCCTGTTCTCATTCTTGTGCCTTTGGTTATCGAGCCAACCTCCCCTTCACCGTAGGCATCAATAGAAATCATGGTGTAGAACACTTATTTTAACATTGCTTTGAAAATGATGTTATGTGTATATCTTTTTTTCCTGGAGGGCAAGGATTATGTTATACATTGCTTTTGCAGGGTGCACAGGATCTAGCAGTTACCTTAGCCTGTAGAATTTTGGAATTTCCAAGGAGTGTGTTACCCAATAAATACCTGAGAAACTCATTTCCCCTTAGCGGTCTACTCTATAGATTATCTGTGTTCACTTTTCCTGCCTCTCTAAGTATCTTGCTTGGCCACGCACTGTGAGGCTGAATGCGGGAGTCCTGGGTTTCTAAGGGGACAAGTGAGTGTGCTTTCATTGCCTGCATACATTCTTCAGTATGCATTCTGGATACATTCTTCTGCATACATTCTGGATTTTTGGTGCCTGGGAATTTTGAGAGAGAGAGGTGGGAAAGGATTGTTGAACGCAGTGGGGCTCGTGTATTGAATACTACAAGAGAATGGTTTGAAGATTCCCCCACCCCAGCAAGGATGCCATGTGTGATGCTGATGGTGGGGGTTCAGCAGGCTCTTCCCGCCCATTCAGGCCCCATGCACCTCTGTGAATTTTCTGCCAAAGCAGTGGTGGGTGGTTTCTTCTCCAAAGTCTCTGACTTAGTTCTTGACTCCTCAACTCATTTCTCTACAATACTCCTGCCACTACCCAGGTCTCTGCAGGAAAGTTCCCCTCTGAGATTCAGAGAGCGTGGCCAGCCTACTACTGTGTGAGGGAATGCGGAGATGCTGAGGTCAACTGAAGGCAGTTGAGGTCCGTGAAGTTTCACTGTCAAGCCTCAGGGGTCTTTGTGGCTTCTTCTCACACCTTTTCCTTTTTCTTCAGCACTTCAGCACTTGACTCCTCCCCACACCTCCTGTGAAGCTCAGTCCCCTGAGGCTTGAGGGGCACCTGGATATAAAATCCACCCTACTTCTCCTGGGCACCCCCTCCCGGCACTCGGCCAGCTGTCTTTCCTGCATATTTTCCGCAAAGCGAGGCCTAGTCCTGAGGTTCAGCCCATCTTCCCAATCCATTCTTGGTTCTTCCTCAGGTGATGCTCCTGGCATGGACCAGTCACCATCACACACACAAGTGCCTAGAAGTGTAGGACTGCTTTGGGTTGCCAAGGTGACTGGGGAGCCCTACTGCCATTTGGAGACCTCTGCTATTTGCCAGAGGTCAGGGATGCTGGATTCCTGAGTGCAGAGAAGGCACCTCCCTCCAGACCTGCAGCAGGCTTCCCCATGCAGAAACACTGCGCAGCCAGGCTGAATGGCCAGTTTGTGGTCTTCCCTGGAGGGAGCGTGGTGGAGTCAGAGGTCCGAGTCCCTGTTCTGCACTTACTGGCCCTGTACCCTCAGTGTCCTACCCTGTTTCCTCATTTCATCCAAGGGATTAGCTGTACCCCACTTCCCAGTTTAGATAATATACATAAAGCACTTTATATTAATATACATAAAGCACCTTGGGACGACAGGGCTGGGTGGTACTGAGTGCTGTAGAGGCATCTACTACTCCTACCTGGGCCTCCAGAGCCATCCTCTTGGCCTCAGGTCGAAGCTATTGTCCTCACAGGAGCTTCCTCAATAACTGGGCTCAAGGCCACAGTGACTAAGAACACTGGCTCCAAATGTGGGCACTTATGCCAGGCCCTGGACCTGAGCCACCTTGGTACCTGCTCTCAGTCCAGTGCCTCCCCACCCTCACCTTCCCTTTATAGATCATTCTGGAGGGCTGCTCCTCTGCTTCCTTTATTGCAAGCATACTTCTATTACCTACTTTTCTCCTCTTTGTCTGCATCGTTGTTGTATGTTTGTTGCTGTTTCTTGTTTAGAACCTCTGTTAGCATATGACAGTCAAAATATAGGTTCTTGGACCCCACTCCAGACGTTGTGAATCAGGCTGCCCAGGTGGGAGCCAGGAGAGCAAGAATCTATACTTAACTGGATGACGGTGGCCATCACAGAGTCAGCCTGTTAGCCCACTGACCCAGCCTGAGTGACCGCTTCCCCCCAGGAAGAGTCACTTTTGCCTCACCTCAGGTGCACATGTCGGTCAGTGTGTCACAGCTGAGGCGTATGTATCATCCTCTTAATGGGTTTTCGGATCTACTGCTTTTAAAATTCCACATTTATTTTTTCTTCCAGCTGTTGTCATACCTCAATCTAGAATCAGTCCTTTGGGGAAATGATAGCTGATAGAAGGTGAGGAGTGGCACTGCCTTCCTTGAGGAATGTGGAAAGGAGTGTCTGAAACTCCATGGCTTGGGTTTCTAGCCCTGGGTCCATTACTAGACTGCTGTGTAACCTTTGTTGGGCAGTTAACCTCGCTAGGCCTCACTCTCCTCATTTCTAACATGAGGGGGTTGAATTTGCCGTAGTTGTCTTCCAACTCTAAAAGTCTGTGAGTCTATTTAAGTGTGCTGACAGCTTTAGAATGGCTAATTAATGAGTTTCTAGTGGGAACACAATTAGGTGATAATGAAGGCCTCCAAAGTAATTCTCTCCATTTCTTGTACTGGGTTGAGTGGATGAGGCTGGAAGTGTGTTTTCAGCAAATGGAACTTCTGGGAAGAGAGAGAATCAAGCCACAGGCTCTAAAACTGGGGACCTGGGGATCAAGGAGGCCAGGAGCCAGGAACACAGCCATACACCAGAGGATAGCTAGGCGGCACTGTTCTGAAACACAATGTGTCACCCTGCAGGGTAGCCTTGGAGTCACATGAATGGAGGATATATTAGCAACTCTGCAGACTTGCAGAATTGTACTACTGCATTGGGTCGATTCCCAGAGCTTGTTTGTCTATATCTTCGTTAATAATTTTCTTGCACCTGGTGAATGCATAAGCTCACATAACTGATGAGAAATGGAGGCTCAGAGGAATGACTGCTCAAGGTCCAGGAGCTAATAGTGCTAGATCAGGATTCAGCCCAAAGTTCTTGATTCCAAAGCTTGTGTCCTTTCCACTCTACCCATCTAGCTCTGTGTACGTTTGCTGATACTCTAAGTGGCTGACCCTGGGGTATATGGGCCCCCTTATTTAGAGCACTCCAAGAGGGTTTGTTACTCTGCCTGATGGCTTTGTGGGATGTGCCCTGGGAGTTGGAAAGATCATGCTGGGGTGGGGGTGAGGGTGTCCAAGCTGTGGTAAGAAGACCCCAAGGGAGAAGCCTTTTCAATAGGCCATGGCCTCACCACTGAGAGCTGGGAACAGCCAGGCATGGCAGTGCCCTGCATGGTGCCCAGACAGTGCTTGCTGACCATTTAGGGCTGTGTCTAAGGAGGAATGTGCCCTAAAGCGGGAGTATGAGGATGAGGAAGGGTGATCCATAGAGGCAGGAGCATCTCTGTCCCAGGAAGGCAATCACAAGTCCCAACAAGGAGAGAATCCCCCTTTGGAGGTGTGGTGGGGGGACAGGCTCCCCTGGCCCAAGGGGTGGAGATCAGAGCCTGAACTTCTCAAAGACTCGTCTTGCTGGTGACTGCAGCTGCTGAGACAGGACCATGACCTTTCCCTTCTCTGTGAAACAGGGCAAGCGTTATGCAGAGTTGCTGCATCTTTGCTGCAGAAGGAGGGAGGGAGCACATTAGCGAGCATTTGCCTGGGTCTTGCCCTAGAAATGCTTCAAGTAATAAAATCAGGATGACTTTAGAAATCCATTACCCCTCTTGGCCTCTCACAGCCACCCACATGCTCTGGTGGAAACTGGGGGGAGGAAGGGAAGCTTGGGGACCCAGCCAGGTAATGGGAGATCTGTCCCCTCACTGTAAAGTAGGGGATGGGATGAGATGGTCCTGAGGCTGCTGCCTGCCCTAACTTCAGGTGGGGCTAAGGAGATCTGGTATTTGGGGTGGGGGGAGGGCATGGATATAGCAGTAATTGAGAAGAGGTGGCAGAAAGAAAGGAGAGCAGTGAGGCAGGTAGAGCTAGAGGAGAGAGGAGAAAGTCGAGGGGAGGGGGAGAAAGCCACTACACAGTGAGAGGTGCACAGAGGTGGGAAGGGTCATCTCCACTTTGCTACTAACAAGAAGACCCTCTAAGCCTCAATGTCTACCCCTGAAAAATGAAATTGGGGCTGCCCAGCTCACTGTAGTGAAGGGTAAACAAGCACGTCACAAACTACAAAGTGCCACACAAAGCAATGTGCTGAATTCATAAGGAAAACACTGAGAAGCCAGGCAGAAAAGGCAGCAGAGGAGATGGGGGTGGGGAGCCAGGGGAGATCCTTACCCAAACCTTTCTTTTCCTGGGGATGTGGATATAAGGGGGTGGAAGTGGAGAAAAAATAATGAAAGATGGTCCAAGGAAGGGATGAAATCCTCCCTTCTGTTTTTTTTTTTTTTTTGCAAAGAATCGTGGGTGGGGCTGCCTGTTGCTCCATCACTAGCTGAGGAGTCTCTGCCTGGACAAGGGCTGACGAGAGGGGCTGGGGCAGGTGGAATGCTATTCCTTTTTCCTTCCTAGAGGCCTGGGGAAGGAAGAAGTTACTCTCAGAATCTTATGGAACTGCCCAGTCTGTCAGAAAACTCTGGAGTCTGATGTGAGGATTGCATGGTGAAAGCTTGTAACAGAATTTTGGGCAGGAGGACAGGATTCAGGAGAAAAAAAGAGAAAAAACAGGATTCCAGAAAGCCAAACCAAGATAGGACCCTGAGTTTATGTGGGCCTGGCTCCTTGATGGCTCCTGCTGCTGCTTGTGCCTGCATCCCCATCTTGGCATGAGGCAAGGCCAAGACCGGGAAGCACAGGGCCGGGGTCAGGGCAGCCAGCTCCCTGGCAGACTAGATTTATGATTTGGCTAAGCTGGGGAGAGAGGGCGCCTGCAACAATCCAGGGTAAGAAAAGCAGGCCAGTGTTTCCTCGAGGAGTCATGGTGCCAAAGGCAGGGCATCCATCTGGCCTCACCATGTAGTACATTTGTCACCCTGAGCCTGGGACCTGGCTGGCCTCCCTTCTGCCATGTGTTGCTGCAGCTCCACTTGCCGCAGCCTCTGCCTGCAGCCCCAACAGGTGCTCTGAGCAGGGCGGGGAGGGGGCCCTGCTCTTCTCCTTGGGACCCCCCACATTGAGCTCTCCTGTGGGTGCCCATCCACCTGACTTCCCCTGGGGGTGAAAAGTCAGAGAGTGAAAGGTTTTCAGAGACAGCCACTACTGTCATGTCATGCTGTTTTCTGGGGGAGCTCGCGGTTCCTCCGCTTACCATTCAAGCTGCTGAGAGACTGAGTGTCCAGGGTTCAGTCCCCCACCTAGCAGTGTATCTTTGTTTCTATCTGATCTAGATATAGATATTCTAAATAAGGTTTCATCTGAAGAATGGGCTCTGCTGATGAAAAAAGTTCGTAACCACAAATCTGGTCTCCTTTCAAAGAGGAAGTTGCAGAGGGCCAGAGAAGACCAGCAACCCAACCAGTTGTTGGAGAATAGGGACTAGAACACAGCCCCTTGGCTGTCCAAGCCACGCTCACTCCATGAGACGGGGCTGCCTCTTTGGAGGTGTCAGAGTGCTTTTTGAAGCACTCATGGCAAATCCCTCTTCTCAAGCTCTGTGGTGCTCCCCTTTCCTCCTACTATCCAAAAAAATCAAGACTTTCTTGGAAATCTCAGATGTTGTACCTTCCTAATCTTTCCTCTGCCAGAGAGAGTGTCAATATGGAAACCATGCTCAGCCAGTAAGCTTATTTCAGGAATGAAGCAAGATCTCTATGGTCAACCTGTAATCACAACCTGTTTGCCAGACCCAGATCCTGGGGGGTGGGGGACAGGAGAGGGGAGTGGCCACCCTGCCATCCCTGTGGGCCTTGGTGGTTATCAAGGGTTTTCTGGCAGACCACAGAACATTTCCTTTGCTTCCCTCTTGGTTTCTGGAGGAATGTGGCATGCTTTCATTTAGGCCTAAGTCTGTCCACTTGGGCTCTTGGTTGTTGCTACTGATGCAGCCCCTCCCTGCTTTGGTCCCTGGATTCCAGCCCAGAAAACCCCAGACTAACATGTCTCCTGGGCAAGTATCTCTCTCCACTCCCAGCACCCTGTGCCCTGTTCTCTCCTATGATTCCTCCAGCCCTTCTCGAGGTCCTGTTTCCCATTGCGGATCACCCTGTTTCATGTTCTCCCTCCTCGTCCACACTTGATTTTCTTATGCATCACCCCCACCACTCTTCTCTCCAGATTTACAACTGGTTATGTTCTTTCTAATCACCTCTCTCAGCTTGGAGCTCTGCTCTTCTCTGTTAAGCAGCCCACCTGCAGGCCCCCTTCCCAATGCGGGCGCCACTCTGTCGACCTCTCAGGATTCCATAAGGGAAGAAAACAGGGATCCAGCATTTCCTGAGAGCCTGTTATGGGCCAGGTATTATTGGTAGTGCCTTGCCTATTTATCTCACTTGATCCTCGCAAACATCTTATGAAGTAGATATTAATATTCCCAGTCTTCACAGAGGGACACTAAATCTCAGATTTTGCAATTTGCTCAAGATCATGAAGTTCATATGCTTGAAGTCTTGGTTCTGCTTAACCCCTGAGCCCAGCTAGTCCCCACAATATGGAGCTGTCTAGGTGGTCACTTGCATGGTCAAGCTAGGGTCCCTCAGGCCTGGGCTGGTGGCAGCCTTTCCCCAAAGCACTCATTATGACACCAAATCCTTCACCCTGATTACCTCTTCCCGATTCCTCACCTACTGATCCATCAGTACAAACTGAGCATGCGGGTAAATGTAGGAAAGAGAGCTGTTGGCCCCCACTCATTTCAAAGGTCAAGAAAGGCTAAGGTTGGGAGCAAGCCATGGCCATCTCCAAAGATGGGAGAGAGTTAGGGCTACAGATGGAGGCCTGATCTCTTGGGGCAGCCAGGATTGGAAACAGAGGCGGGCGATGTAAAAGCCTATAGGTGGTTCATCCTACAGACCAGAGATTGATGAGAAGTGGTGGAATATTCACACTTCTCACTGCCCCATTCACCAGCCCTGTTTGCTGTCAGGGCCAATTGTGTAGACAGCTGGAGTGACTGCTCATTCTCTTTACCTATAGCATGTCCCAGTGGGCAACGCGGGGGAGCGGCTGGGGGAGGGGGAGGGGGAGGAAGCCTGTGGGATCCGAGGTCCTTCTGGTGGGATGCTGCATGGTGGCTGGCTTCTCTCTCTCCCTCCCACCCGGTCTACCCTCATCCCCCTCACCCCCAAGGGTTGGCCGAAAGGGATGTGGCTCTGAGAGGTGTACTGGGAGAGGTTGCTGGGATGCTTCTGGCTCTTCACCGTCTGAAGAAAGGACAGGGGACAGGGAGGGCGGTGACCAAAATGGGGGCAGGGAAGGTCCTACCTAGGTTGGAAAAAGGAGCGATTCTACTGCCAACTCTTTTGTGCAGTACTGCTTCTTCCAGAGTTGTTACCCGGAGTGTTCGGCAGAGGAAGCCGACTGCTGACAGCAGCAGCTGTGGAGGCGGCAGGAGCGAGAGGGGTGGCATTATCACCCTGGGGCGGACGGGGAGGAGGGTGGTGTCTCCTGCCTGTTCTGGGAGCTGAGCCTTACCACCCATCCCCCGTCTCAAAACTGAGGAGGAGAGAAGATTCCAGTGGAACTCAGAGAGAGACACCCCAGGAGGGTCCATATGTACTCCTTGTACTCCCCTCTCTCTCTCTCTCTCTCTCTCTCTCTCTCTCTCTCTCTCACACACACACACACACACACACACACACACACACCCTGATTCCTCTCTTGCTCGCGTGCATTCTCTCATACACACACTGCCTCTCACACTGTTTCACACATACCATTCCCTCTGTTGTGCACACACGTACACACACACACACAGAGATTTCTCTCTGTCTTCCTAAGCCAGAGCATTACACCACTGCTCTCCAGTCCAGCCAAAGTTGGAGTATTTCTGGGATGAGCCATCCACTCCATGAGGATAAATCATACCTAAGCATCCTCAGGCTCCTTTGAGGAAACTCAGGAGAGGAAGCTGGTCCACAGAAGGGCGACCTTCTCGGCCAGCTGCTGGCCAGGAAGACAGCCTGGGCTCTGGTGATTGGTGTGTCACGGCTGGGGCTGCGAGCCCTTTCCAGTGCTTTTGTCTGGCACCAGGAGCGAGGCTTGGCAGCGTGAGGGGCAATCAGAGCTGTTCTGGGTGGGTTGCTGCGCTGTGTCCTGCTTTCCCCGCGTCCCGCTTTCCCTGCTGACGAACCAAGCTGCGGAGCTGCCAGGCAGGATGGTGATGTTTTCTGGCTAACCTGAACTCAGCAGCCTGGGTTGATTTACAGGGACATGTTTTCTTTCTGAAAGCAGTAACAGCAGCTCTGGTCCCCTGGACTGAGAAACACTACTGGCAACTCCAGCCCTGGCCCCTCATCAGCTCAAGGAAGCCCCAGTCCCTTTCAGAGACCTGAGAGCCGGGTGTGCCTGCACCCCGGGTCTGCTCCCAGGCTGGAGCTGGGATCCTGAGCCCTGGCACTGGGGGTGAGGAGTGGAAGAGCCTGACTGCTCCCCCAGGCGCTGATGGACAGACAGGCAGGTGGTGGTGGCTTCTCTAGAATTGTTTCTGCTGCCTGCCTGCCTTCTGGGGCTTTGGGTGCCTGCGGCTGAGTTGCTAGTGGTGAGTACTTGGGCAGATGTCCCTTTCCATGTTTGCTGTCTGTGTCCCCGTGAGTCACAGTGGATGAGCTCTGCAGCTTTATTTTCAGAGACTAGACATTAATTTGCCTCACCTCCTGCCAGTGGGTGGGGTGGAAGAAATTGGGAGCGGGGCCAACTTGGGGTGTGGAGGTGGGGCACCAGGCAACTGGGGCTGCAGATGTTTGTCTCAGGAGTAAGGGGCCCTGCAGGGAGAAGCTTCTTTCACTGATTCCCTCTCCTGCTTGGATAAAGACGTGCCTAAGTGTGTGTGGGATGGCAGCCAGAATCCCACTACTCGTGGTTATTTCTGGATTTGGGGCCAATGTGTACTGTTACTGCAAGCCCCCGCTGGCTGAAAGGCTGGGAAAGCAGCATGAGCTTTGCCCTTTTCTGTCCCCATTCATGTGGCTTACTGCCTCCCCAGCTAGGACCACTGGAAAGGGCCCCCACTTGCTCCCTGAGACCCTCACCCCAGGCTGCAGAACTCCTGAGGCCTGGGTTGCTGCTGGCACTGCCAGGAAAAGGAACTGTTACAGGTCACCCCCACACCCCACTCCCCATGTACAACTGAATGAGACTGGAGACACTGGGACTCAGGGATCTCTGTTAAGCCTTCTTCCTGCCTTCCCATGGAAATGTCATTCTTAAAGGTTCTGCTGATGTTTTCAGTTTGACTGTCCCTGGGAATGGGACTTCTGGAAGGCAGCTACATGCTGTGTAGAGTCTCGCCTCCCATATTCCTATGTGGACCCTCATCTGCCTCTTTTGACTCCTCAGGGATGTCCATCTTTCTTAGGATTCCAAACATGCCTGTGACCCTGTTTTTTGCTCCCCTGTGATTGTACAGTCCTTGCTTATATCTCCATCCACTTCATAAATATGTATGTTGGGACATGATGATTTCTGAGATTCTTTGGGGAATATCTCCAACTTTCCAGAGGATTATTTTAGGGATAACTCTGTACCCCTTCTTCTAATATTTCCAGATCAATGCAGGGATGGAGGACCATGATTCTAATTCATTTGAGAATTCTAATCTTATGCTTTCAAGATGATGAGTTGGTGCTAGGGAAGCAGCGATGTTTAGCGTGGGACTTCTCAACAGCAGCCACTTTGATATTTGGGGCTGGATAAATTTTTTTTTTTTTTTTTTTTTGGAGAGAGGGTGGGACAGCCCTGTGCCTTGCAGTATCTTTAACAATATCCCTGGCTTCTACCTGCCAGTAGAACCCTTATTTGTAACAACTGAAAATATCTCTGGATTTTACCAAATGTTCCCCTGGGGGCAAAATTGTCCTAGTTGAGAATGGCTGGTGCTGGTTAATGCTGCTGCTCTATCTCCTTCTTCAGCCTTTAGGTGACTGTTGACCTCATGGGACTTGGTCACAGTGTGGAATGGTGGAGTGAAGTGTAACCCCCTGGCCTGGGGATGCAAACTCCTGGGCTCTGAGCTCATGCTCCCACCCAATCTATGTTCCCAGCCAATCTATGTTCCCACCCAATCTATGCTGAGGATCACTTCTAGTCCTCTGCAGGCTCCACCTTCTTCCAGAACTTCCTCATGGTGAGGCACAGAAATGTTAGATTTGGCCTCTATCTGTGGGGTTGGAAGTCTGGAAAGGAACCCCCGCCTCCCCTGCAGGGTATCACCATTCCCTCCTGACATTTACCCAAAAACCAAAAGTGGCATTGAGACCAGGATGGATTCAACATCCAGGGCATGTGTGAGTCTGCAAACATGAGTGCATACATGTGTGTGTGCACTTGCTTGCAGCTTTCTGGATCCTGTACCGAATGATTGAATGTGGAGCTGAGTCCTACCTTGGAGAGATTGTGAGTGATACAGACATCCTATTATGCATCAATAAAAACAAACAAACAAGCCAACTGAGAGTATTCTGTGTTTTGATTATATTAAGTCTCAGCCTTCTAGGCAAAATACTTTGGAGGAAGAGAAACAAGAGAAGCTCTTGAGTGTCTTATTTATCAGAATTGTCATGGGATAATGGTGGTCTTGCTCTTTAACACTCCAGGAGGGCTTCATGAAGGAGGAGGTGTTTTAGAATCTGTAATGTTGTAGATGGGAGGCAGAAGGGCAAGTATATGTGTTTGTGTGTAAAGTCCTTGGATCCTTTGAACAGTGATTTTGGGGTGCAGGTAGAGAAGTTGGTAAGCACTGTCTTCCTTTCCTCCTTAAGTAGGCAGGTGCCAGCTCTCTCTTTAGGCTTCCCACTTATTCTGCTAAAATTTGCCTTCAAATCTATCAGGTAGACTCCCCTGCCCCAAGCACAGACAAGAGACTTGCAGGAAGCCTCATATTGCAGAGAAACTATGGCCAACACCACAGGAGTGTTTCAGGTGACACAAACCAGCAAATCATCACCTATTCAGATTGCTGGGCTTTGAAATGTCATGTGTGATCCATTTGCAGAAGATTTTAGTTCTTAATGATGTTTGATTCTGGTGGGTAAGTTTACAGCCCCCAAATAAACAGCATCTCTAGAGGGATGGGAAGCCGACTGCACTGTGCTGCCTGGGACCTAGAGTCATACCAGACAAGCCACAACACATTGTCCTTAAGACCGAGGCTTCACAACTTCTGTCCAACTTCACAGAATCTATTTTCCCTCCCTAGCAACTATTGGGGGACTTGGCTCTTCTCCCCTTTTCCTGGACCGTTTCCCTTAAAGAGAGTTTTCCTTGAAAAACTTGATGCACTTTGGAGAAGGGGAGAGAGGACTCATGATAGGGGCAGTTTGGGGACTTCGCAGCTTTTGGCCCAAGAGGTTTACAGTTTCATGATCCCAGGATGGAGCTGGCTTCCCACCTACTGTGTATCCATTCTGTTCTGGAATGGCGGTACAAAGGAGCACAGAGCCTGGGGGCGGGGTGTGGGCTGGATCTGTGTCATGCTAGGACTAACCTGAGATTCACTCAGTGTGAACCGGGACAAAGAGGCCACTCAGGGACTCTGGGGTCCTTGTGTGTGCTCCCACAGAGGCACAAGCATGTGTCCACGGGATTCAGCACATATCCCATTGGAATGGTGGCCCACCTCCGCGTTGGTTTACAATGAGAAGCCACTATGCAGCTTATTATGGGGGACAACATCAGGCAGTGACCTTAAATCACAGGCCTTGCTGGCCCATCTCCAGCCTCGATGTGACTGCTGGGAATCAGTGGACTGTGCGTCTAGGAACTAGGTGGGTGGGCCAAAAGAAACTTCTGGTAGGGTCTGGACCTCCCAACCCTCCCAGTCCCCAGGGCAGGTGTGTTGATAATCAGACATGCATAAAGATGCTTCCCCTAATGGAACAAGGAGAGAGTGATAGAGAGGACTTTTTGGAGGAGGGCTCCCCTATCTGTGCAGTGCAGGCTACTAACAGGAGCCCCCTGGCCATCCTGAACCTGGGAGATTTGCACTGAAAGCTTAAGCAGATGTGATCCCTCTTGAGGAAGTGCACTGAGGCAGAGCACACTCTGTGGGAGCAGAAAAGCTGCATTCATTCATTTCTGTGTTCATTTATTTACCCGACTTTTGTCAGGTACTCCCTGGCCCAATGCTAGGTGATGCCAAGGCTTTAGTTGCTCACGGTCTAGGGGAGCACAGAGGCCAATTGAGACAAGGGGGCCCTCACACAGCTGTGGGAGCCCAGTTGTGGTCCAGATTAATTGCTTTTCTGGCTATTCTCCCGGCAGAGCTTTCCAGGCCCTACCCCAAGGCTTTCAGGGGATAACAGAGATGCAGGGTCAAGTCACAGCTGGAAGCAGCGGGACTGCTCCCTAACTGCCAAGTCTGAGAGGGGCTTATTAGTCTCTGCCCCCCTTCCTCCACCCTCCTAACTCCCCTCCCCAGGCTGGCAGGAACCTCCCAAGTGCCCTTCCATTCTCCACTCTGGGTTAATTGCTCCTGACAGTCTGTTGGCTCCTTCCCTCTACCCCCACCCCCTCCTGCTGTCTGTCTGCCTGTCTAACTTTGGGACCGATCACTTCCTCCTCAGTTGCCCACTTAGACCCTCCAGTGGGATAAGTGGGGCCGCTGGTGTTTCTGTAAAACCCACCTGAACACCTGAGGGATACAGAGAGGGTGTGCCTGATTTTAACCACTTTTACTGTTTCATCCTTCCTTTTGTACTCATTCCATATTGAGGTTTTGTGCTGGACTTGGGTGTCACAGCTTCTGTTCCAATGGGGAGAAAGGCTATTAGTACCTGACTTGATTGTTAAGCCCTGATACCTGTTTCCTTATCTAGAAAATGAGGGAATTTTCTAGAACTGGCTTCTCACAGCGTGGTCCCCAAGCAACAGCATCAGTATCAGCAGAAAACTTGCTAGAAATGCTTATTCTCAGATTTACCCCCCACAGAATCAGAAATGGGGGCTGGGGTCCAGCAACTGTGTTTAAATTGTCCTAGGGATGATGCTGATGCAACTGGTGTTGGAGGACCTCAGCTCTAGAACACACATGGGGTCACCTTCTAACTGCAGTTCTAAGTCTCAACATTTCATCTGTGCAGTCACTAGTGACTTGCAAAAATCCACCAGCCACTTTCTGGAGCAAGGCCAGTTACCTAGATGGTGTCATTAAATTCTCAAAACTGCAAAACAAACCCAACCAAAGTCAAACCAACTATTTATATATAACCTGGCCTTTTCCAGAAAGGACTTCAGGTGGTTTCCATTGCTGTCTCTTTAGGGAAAAGCCCACAGAGGTGGGCAATCTTGTGAATAATACAGAGAATCCACAGTGCAAACCACAGACCTGAGAATCACTGCTGCCTTGCAGGACACAGCTCTGATCCACCTCAAAGGCTCCCCTAGGCAGCGTGAACAGTCCAGTCCTTTCAGAGCCTCAGATGAGAGCTTGGACCTGTGACTTTAATAAGGCCTCCCTCCCCAGAGGAATAGAATGCCCTAACATCTCTCTCCTGCTGCTGGCATTTAGCCCATCGCTGAGTTAATTCAAGCAATACTAATAACTGGTTTGCCGGTGAGAAGACCTCTTGCAGATCCCTAAATCCAGCTCGCTAGGGTGCTGATAACAGGCTAAGAATCCTGTCTGGCCACCTGCAGTCATTCACAAAACAGCATGTAAAAGACCCAGTGCTGGATTGAATTCTGTGATGACACCAATACAAATAAAACCTTTGTCCCAGCCCTCTGTGAACCAGCTGTCTAGGAGGGGGATAGTGCCCTGGACCTCCGTGTTTAATACGGACTTCCTCCCTTCTGCTTTTCTCCGCTCCAGACCTTTCCCCTCGCCCAAATCCTCTCTCCTTCCTTGGTGCAGATGGCTGTCAGTTTCCTGGAGGTCCTCAAATCCCCGCCAATAGGGGTCTACCAGGTCAGGCTCAGCATCCCACTTTCCGCTGGTTCTGTGAGCCGGGCCCCAGCTGAGACCTTTCCCGGCTTTTCTCTCGTCTCCAAGGAGCCTGCAAGAAATGCAGCCTGAGAAAACAGCCTCCCTTCCCTTCCCCCACTGCTCTGTTCTTGCTCATTTCCCCCAACGCCCCAAGGCTCCCCCTTGCCCGCAGCTCCCGCCCCTGCAGTCCTGCTTGCTCCCTGCCCTCTCAAACTCATGTTTTATGCAGGAACATCCCCATTCTCATGGAAAGTGCGGCAAAGTTTGGGAAAGAATTTCAAATCTCTTTTGAAGAGGGTGGAGCAAATGGAGGGGTATTGGGTTAACCTCAGTGGAGGGTTTTTTTCCTGCCTGGATGCGTGTGCGTGTGCTTGTGCATGCTTGTGCGTGTGCGTGCGTGTGCGTGTGTGTGTGTGTGTGCGTGTGTGGAGAGCGCCTACTTCACCTCACTTCCTAGTAGTGCCCATCTTGCTTTGCCTTTTCCTTCTGGGAAGCACCAGGAGTATGTTGTCTTGGATTTAAATATTCTCAGAAATTTGGGAGGCAGGAAAAAGGTTTTAAATATTTGAAAGAAAATGAATATATGTTTAAAACATTTTTTGGTGATTTTTCACAAGATCTGATATCCCTTTGTTTTGAAACATTGAAATAGTTGTATATAATTGATTTTTAAAGATAAAATTAACTTGTTAGGTATATAAAATTGATGTTACGGTTTATCCTACTAATAATTCCAAGTTTGCCATTAGAAAAGTGCCTGCCCTTTCTTTCAGCAGTCTAGTATCCCTTCCTTTCTGACAGATTGTAAGAAGGAGGCAAACCTTGAACAGATGAATCCATCTACAATACACTTAGAGGAAGACAAAGAACTGTATTATGTTTTCTGGACTTGGTGTTGGTGAGAAGCAGAACAACACTTATTTTCAGAAAAGGAATTGTGGAAAGAAACTAGAGGGAAACCATTAAATCTCATTGAACACAATTTGCTCCATAGATCTTTATCTAATCAGCCCCATTCTTCCAGCCATCACCTGGAGTCATTTTTGATTCTTCTAACACTTCATTTATATCATCCTCCCAGAGTCCTGGAAGCTGAAGATTTACCTAGATTGACATAAGCTTCTCTCCTTTTTTGGCATTGACACCATGTGTTTCCAAATATGTCTCCATTTCTGTCACAGACAGTGGAATACTTAGGGGGCAGGTTGGAGCCCTAGAGTGCCAAGGCCATTAGGCTGGGAGGGATTTGGTTGAGAGATGCTCCCCAGCTTTCTCAACTCAGACCCCCACAGATGCCTGCTGCCCTAAGGAGCTGGGTATTGTTTGTGCTTGTCTTAGTGCATCTATTAAATGCTGTGGACACTCCCTCTTACCTCACTACAGATCTGTTCCAGATCCTAGATCTGGTATTTTGTACAATTGGAGCTGTTGAGGACAATTTTCCCCATACTTGATTAAAGCAATTTATTTTATTCTCCTCTGTACTTATAAGTGGAAATGTGCTTGGATTCCTGGGAACAATTGATTTTCCTGTAGGTCATTTAGAAAGGAATGTCAAACAATGTGCATCATTATATGCAGACGAAAAGATTGATGTCGCTTGTTTAACATAAAATCTTATTGCATAATTTTTAGAAACAGTTTGGAAATGTGAAAACATCCCATCCTAAATACCTTATTTATTCTAAAAAGTTTCAGAACACAGAAATGTATTTGAAATAATATATTTCAAAGAAGTCCTTGGGAAATTATTTTTTTCTCCTATGTTTTCTGTGACAATGTGGGTATTCACTTTTTCAGTCTTGTCCCTGGGGTATTTCCTGTGTGGAAGAGATTTAGAATAAAATCTACCTTCTTCTTCCCTCTCTGTAGCTTCCTTTGCCATTATTCTTAAAGAAAAACATTTATGATGTGCCCAGAATTTCACTTTAGCTTTTGGTTGGAGCAGGGGAGTCCATGGATGTCCGTGAGAAAGAGAAAATGTGAAGAGATAAAAACATGGACCCAAAATGAAGACCACAGAAGGACATGGAGAGGGGAACAAATGGGCAGATCCCACTGACAAGTAACAAAAAAGAGGTCTTACTTGCAAACACCGACACCCTCCTAACAATAAGTCCACCCCACCTGGGTGGTTTTTAGGGGCTCTCTAAGCACATTACCAGGCACTTCATTAGCTCTGGGAGTGGGGAGTTTGAGACAGATCTGAGGGGGGGCCCCACATCTACAGCTTCTAATACTTGAGGGATCTGCCATGAGAATGAATCTATTAGGATCACTTAGGAGAGGCAGCCAATGAGATGAGAAAGGAGACGCTTGGTGGGGAAATTATGAACAAATCTGACTAAAGAGAATGGCCTCTATCAGCTTTGCTAGCTATGTTTATGTAGCCCTCTTTGCAGCAGGACCAATTATGAGGCTGATGAATGAATGTCTTACTAAAAGCCAAACCTGGAAAGTGACCTGCCCTTGCTCCTCACTCCTCACTCCCTTTTTCCCTTCAAACTACCATATTCCCTGCCTTTCCCCTCTTTGTAGTAGTGGTGATGGAGAGAATTGCAATAGCTACTTTAAGATTTATTTTTATTTATTTATGCATAGAAGAACTGGGGTGTAGGCCAGAGGTGTGGGGGTGGGAGGGGTGAGAGGATTCACCAGAGATAGAGTGAGGAGCAGAACACGTGGATCCACTGAAATACACTGCTGAGGGGAGCAGTGGCCGAGAGACAGGAGAGGTCTGCTGTACCTTGTGGGTCAGTTCCCTGGACGGGGATTGAACTCATGCCGCAGTGGTTGGCCATAGCTTGATAGCGCTGAGACTTAACCCCCGTGCCACTAGGGAGGCCCACAGCTAGCATTTTTTGAGCAGTTACTAGGTGCCAGGCAGGGATGAACTGACCCGGCCAATGAGGCTCTGCCTGCTTTTATGTTCTTTTTGGCAAATACCAGTAGCTTGCAACCTTCAGGGGTGTCAGTAAGAGCTATGGGCCTCCGTACCTCCCTACCAGGTTGTCATGAAAGGCAATCGCAGGCCAAACACCCAGGCCAACACAAAACAGTCATATCACCTGCTCTAGAAGCTGGAGGAAGTCCCGACTCTCTGTCCTTTCAAGTGCTCTAGCAGTACCTGGACTGAAAAATTCCCTTGAGACAAATGTCACAGGACTGGCTAACCATCTAACGCAGGGAGCATGAACTTTGGAGGTGGGGGTGGTTTACTCCAAAGAATGGCTCATCGGGTGGGGTCGGAATGACTACATGACTGACTATTTTTAACACTCAGATGCTTTTTTTCTTTTCAGTTTTAATTGATGTTATAAAACAAAAATAGAAAACCACAAAATCGATGTTTCAGTAATGATTATTAAGGTTATCTCCTTGCATTACCACCTATGTCAAGAAGAGAATTTTGGCATTCACTCTAGAAGTTTCTCTGCATTCTGACTTTTTCTCTGTATGCATGACTTTTCCTTTTGTCTTAGTATAGTTTGATTTTGTTTTTCTGAGGGTGAATTATACCAAGCAGGTGGGGCTTCAGCTCCCTGAACTCAGAACAACCCCTAGTTCATTGAACCTATAGCAGAAGATGTAAGTTAGACTGTGAAAGGAATTGCTAAGATTTTAGAATCTTAGAAATCAGTGGAGACAGAAAGAAAAAGAATATCCTTGAGATGTCTTAGATTTGGTTCTGATTAGGGGTAAGAAAATACAAAAGCGTACCCTTAAAAGATCACCCCAGTCCTTAGGCTGCCCTCGTAGAACTAGACTGGCTGGAAGCCCCTTGCTCTTTCCAATCAACAGGAGACTCTGTAGTTGGGAGTACAGAGGGGCATGGAGACAGAAGCCATCCCATCCCACAGCACCCTGACTAGCTGGCTTCAGAAGTCTGTGGGGTGTCTGTGACCCCTCCTTCAGAGATCAGAGGCATGCTCTTCCTCCTGAAATCTCTAATCCTGCCTTCACCAGTCAGAGAGAGCAACTCTCGAAAGAAAGAATGACCAGCTGGGGGACAGGCTTGGGATCTGAGCCCACCCCATTCCCGGGTGACCAGGGCAGCCGAACAAACACACTCTGGCCCTGGGCCCGAGCGACACCAGGCAAAGTGCCTGGAGGAAATGGAGCAGTGGAATAAGAGGAAAGTGAATGGTCTCCCTGCTTCCCTTCCATTCAGGGTGTGGTTTCCATGGGGCCCCAAGTGTGTTTACAGGCAGTAGACCTGGGGAGGGCACTGGGGACCTGGACTGCAAGGCTGTAGGGACAAGAAAGGGAAGACTTGGGGAGGCAGGGAAGACAGGGGTACTTGAAAAACCAAATAAAAAGCTGGCTGTCGAACGCTTTTTGCCAACCATAGTCAATTCTTAATTATCCCTGTATTGGGAGGGAGCAGTGGCAGGAATGATTCAAAGCAGCAAATAATCCCAAACCATTTAAACTACATGGTTTTTAAAAGAGAGAGAAGGGGATTTCCCTTCCTAATGATGTCTGGCTCAAACTGATGTTAAATGAGGGAAGTATTAACAGCGAGCTCCCAATGGCTAGGCCCAGACTTATTTAACATGTTTATCAATTATTTAGAATTCATATTTTTTGATTTTGTGAAAGGGTGCAGGGAGAGGGCTGTGCATCCTTCTGAGAGCCAGGGAAACCCTTTTCCAGGCATGATGCACTCATTGGAGGGACTCCCCACAGTGGGAAATGAGATTGGCGGTGTCAGGTTAGCCAGACCAGCCTCATGGGAAGCACACAGGTCTTGAGACACATACCTCCCCACCCCGAGCCTGTGGCTAAAAAAAGAGTAGCGTGAGTCTCTGCCCTAAAACACTGAATGACTCCAAGCTTCTCCCTGAATTCAGTTCTTCCAAGGCTCCCCCCACCTCCATAACATGGCCCCAACTCCTTTCCCTCCAGCCATGTTCCTAATATGGAGAACACAGCCTGCAAGGCCAGGTGAACCTGCACCCCATACACACAGTCACATGGCTGAATGCAAGGCCCTTGGAATTGTACCCAGAGTTTTGACTTAGTCTCTCCATTCATCCATGTCACAACGGATGCTAGTTGCCTCTCCAAATTCCACCTCAATTTCCTGCAGGATTTTGTTGACTTCCTGTTGTCCTCTCCTCTGAGCAGTGATCCCTGCTCCAGAAGTGGCCTGTCTCTCTCTCTTTCTATCTCTCCCCTCAGAAAACCAGTGGCCAATGTGCCTCTGCCATGGCTCATGCCAGGCTCTACCATGTGACCTCAGACCTCTTGCCTCATCTATCCTCTCCACAGAGCTCCCAGCACATGCCTCGCCACCCATGTGCGCTGTACAAGAGACTGTGGGTGTGGGAAGCTCAATCTGATGCTTAGAGGCCAGCAGAGCCTCCTCTGTTAGTTTTCATGGATTCCCTCCAATGCAGACTGGCTGCCCAAGAGTCCGGGTGGGTCAAGCCCTTCTTGTGGGGCAGCCATAGAGGGGCCCCTGCATCCGTATGTTGCCCAAGTGTGGTGCCCAGTACCCTCCCTTAGCATCACCTGTGGCACCCTCCACAATAGGAATCTCCCAAGGCCCAGGGCCCATATTGTCACCAGTTCCTCAGGTGTCTCTGTGCACAGGGAGGTTTGAGAACTACTCCTCAAGGGAGGGTGGCCTTTGGGACTCCCAGAGGTTGTATGGAGGAACGTGTACAAACACACGTGCACACACAGACCTGCAAGGGCCAAGTGTGTCTAAATTTCCACATTTGAGGTTCCACTCCAGTAACTGCATTCATTCTTTCTTCACCAATCTCCAAAGTGCCACCTGGTGACATACTTTAAAAAATTATTCAGTGATACACTACAGCATGCTTGAACCTTGAGACATTCTGCTAAGTAGAACAAGCCAGTCACACGAGGACAACTACAGTATGATTCCACTTATATGAGGTTCCTGGAATAGTGAAATTCATACAGTGGGTTCCAGTGGCTGGGGGAAAAAAGGGGGGTGCAGAAGAGTTAATACGGAATAGCTACGGAGTTTTGTTTGGGGAAGATGAAGAGAAAGCTAGAGATGGATGGTGGGTATGCCACCATCCACTGTATGCTTAACAACATGCCATTTATGCTTATGCCGCTGTATGCTTAACAGTAGTCAAAATAGTAGCTTTTATATTATGTGTATTTCAGCACAATAAAAAGGTGCAGTAATCTGGGCCATTGTCTGCTTCGAGGAAGAGCCCTGCTCGCCATAGTGATGAACCAAACCCTGGTCGGAAGCTCTCCAGGGAAGGAGGGTGAGGTCTATCCACCACTACCCTGCCCAGGGTCCCATGCTGCTGGATAGATGGGATGCTTCCTTGGGTCTTTCAAGTCCATACAGTAAATCATTTTGGGACAAGAGGGGTTGCAGCCTGAGCAGACTGTCTTAGGGATGAAGGAGGCAGTCAATAGCAGAGTCCAGCTGTGGCTGACCTCAACAGCTTCCAAGTGATAAAACCTCAGGTCAGCTGGTAGGCGAGGCCCCTGAAAGTTCCAGCTTCACTTCACGCTGGATAAGTGGGGGCACACAATAGAGAAAACAAGTAAAGTCATAACCACAAGTTGGGAATTGCTACTGGGCTGACATAACCCAGCAAATCCAGGATGTTGGAAATCGTTCCCTAGAGGCCCTGGCCTGGTGTGCTGGTTTGGCCAAAAAGAACAGGTGTTTACAGTAAGGGTGTTGGAAACAGCATGGCATTTGGGTCTGGCCATGGCCAAACTGGGTCTGTGACCTGTTGTTTCTTCTCTAAGGGATTGTTTTTCGGAGGCAAAACTAAGAATCTGTGGACTCCAGTGCAGGAAAGAAAAAGTGAGTAAGGGAGGTGGGGACTTCCTCGTTGTAAATTCCCTCTCCCTATTAAGGCTGAGGCTGAGATGACATATGCACTTGACATCCAAGTCCATGAAATCAGAATGAGGAGGTGGGCAGCCCTTGAAGCTGGCAAAAGGCAGCTTTAGCATAAATGAAAGCAAGTGCTCTTTACACGGCAGGAGTAAACTTATATGGAACTTATAGCTCCCAGGGGTGGCAGAAGCTAAATAGAGGAATAAATTCAGGGGGAGCGTGGAAATGCTCATGAATGACAAGCCATTATAGCTGGGCAGGGGATGCCGGGCTGCGAGGCCTGCTTGTGTGGCAGGGTCAGGCAGGGCAACATTTGTTCCTGGAGACAGGCCTGAGTGCTCTGAGTCGGAGGGGCCAGGTGGCTCCGTGATGGTTCTGATTTTCCTCATGCCCTCTTTGCCTTGCTTTATAGCAATGGATATCTCTGGTCACCCCCTCTAGGTGATACCCTTGCAGAGAGATGTGAGGATTTTGATTCTTCCCCCTACCTTTCATTTCATTAATATTCTTGTTCTTTCCAAGGCTATAGTGTCCCCGTCAGTTATCCTTTCTTTTCAAGGTGTTTCTTGTGCCCTGTATCTTCCTCTCTGAATCCCCCTTCCCAGCCACTGTGCAATTGCAGGGCTGGTTGAAGGTCAAGAGGACCTGGTTAGATTAACTGTGGATGAAGAGAACATGGTGGTATTTGAGATCCCATGAAAGGGAGGAAACAGAGTAGCCCACTGCTGCAGGACACAGTGACAGGTGTCCCTGGGGGCATGGGAGAAAGAGCAGCTGTCAACCTCCTGCCCTGTGCTCTACCTTCATCCTTGGCCCAGTTGAGCTGCACATGCATTTATTGAGCACCTACATGGACCGCTTAAGGCACATGCAACGTACTGAGGGTAAATGAGTCTTCCAGCACAAAACCCCTGTCCCCCCTCTCTATCCCTAGAGGAGTGCGGGCAGTGCTCCACTCTGGGATGCCTGCCTGAGGCCTCAGACCCCCTAGTCCTATGATAAGATGCTGGTGCTAAGAGACAGGCCCACCAACTGCCGAGTTTCTCTAACTGCCTCCACTCCCAGCCTATTTAGCTGGTAGGCTTTCTGGGACATAACTTTGACCCATGGTCTATGGGAGTCCATTAAAAAACAAGCTGTGTCATAATGGGCTTCTACTGTCCTGGATCGATTTTCCTCCTTTCTGCAGCAAAGGAAGCATGCAGGCTGGTGCTTGGGATGCTGCTCGGGTCCCCAAAGCCCCGCGCCCCGCCTCCCCTGCAGGCCTGTGAACATTCAGCTGCTCGCTTCCCCAGCTGAGTGAGTGGTTCTTTTCAGGGGCAACCGACTGCACACAGATTCCTTAACCATGATCTCATCTGCTCACGAGGAGCCGAGCACATCCACTGGCTCACAAGGGAAAGCTAGGCTCTCTCAGAAACAAGTGTGGTCAGGGGATGTTCAGGGGCTCACATTTTGAGTTAGTGCCAGGGCTGGTGTAGGCAAAGCCTGGCTCTATGTCTGTCTGCAAATGCCTGGGGTAGAACTAGCTAGCTGCTGGCTCCCCATCTGCCATCAGTGCACCCGCACCAGAGCCCCCAGGACAGTTTGCAGGAGAAGCCTGGCCTTGGCTTGGACGCTTTCCTGTCTACACTGTTGCCTTCGGCATTCCTTTAATCAGCAAATATTTACAGAACTCTAACTCCAGTGCATCCCAAAGTGGGCCCGTGGAGTCTTTGGATTGGAACCATCTGGAACCACCATGGTTAAAACATCAGCTTCTGGGCACTATGCCAAACCTAATGCATCAGAATCTCTGGGGTAGAACCTAGGTATCTGCATTTTAATTGTTTCCCTCTGAATGATAGTTTTGTGTTCTACTATTTGAAACTTGCTGGCTGCAGTGGTTAGTTTTGTGCAATTTGGCTGGGCCACAATGCTTAGATATTTAGTCAAACATTTTTATGGATATTTCTATGAGAGTGGTTTTGGATAAAGTTTTCATTTAAGTCAGTGGAATTTGAGTAAATCAGATTATCCTCCATAATGTGGGTGGGCCTTATCCAATCAGTTGAAGGCCTGAGTAGAACAAAGATAAACTTCTCTTGAGGAAGAGGGGATTCTACCAGTATACAGCCTCCAGTCTTATTTAACTCTAGCTCTTTCCTGTAGATTTTGGACTTGCCAGCTTCAATAATCACATGAGTGGATATCCTTAAAATCTCTCTCGATAGAGCAATAGAGAGGAAGGCAGAATAGGCAAACAGACTGATAGACAGATAGCTAGATATAGACAGATACCCAATATAGCATGCTACATACACTATGTGCAAGGTCTTGGTCATCACCATCACACTTGGGCAGATATAAGCTTAGAGCAGACCCCTTCCTTGTCCTGCCAACCACCCCTGACTTTGTAGGCAGGGGTGCTACAAGGACCCACAGAGGCTGGCTGGGCAGAACAGTTGTTGCTATGAACCAGCCCTGACTCTTACCTGGATGGCGGGCCCTGACCCTGCTGCCCTACACAGTACAAGGCTCAGCTCCCACTGCCAGACTTAGCAAATAAAAAGAAGGGATACCCAGTGGAATTTGAATTTCAGATAAGCAGTGAAACATTTTAGCATCTCTCATGCGATATTTGGGACATACTTAAGCTAAAACAAATATTTGTTGCTTATCTGCAATTCATATATCATTGGCATCCAACATTCTATCTGGCAATTCTATGACAGCTCTGGACACTTTTATCTCCAGCCCGGAGTCAGTAACTGTTTCCTGTTGCTCATACAGCCCTTACAAAGCTCTTTCTCATGTGTGATCTCATTCCATCTTGCACCGATGGGGAGGCAGGGCAGTCATTGCCACCACCATCATCATCGTCATCTCCATTTCACAGTGGGAACTGAGGCTGGGACACTGTCAGAGGTTTCCAACTGAGATCAGAGCAGCCCTGGCTACATAGTGGAACCACCTGGAGGATATTTAAATCTCTCACATGTGTTTGGTTGATGTGTATGATGTCTGCAATTTAATTTTTTTTTAAGATTTTTTTTTTTAATAGAGGCATGTTTTTCTTTATTTATTTGTTTGCTTGTTTGTTTGTTTTGTTTATTCATGCACTGGGTACAGTCAGAAGCGCGGGGAGGGTGAGAGAATTCACCAGAGCCAGAGCGGGATGCAGAGCAGGCAGAAGGACCGAAGCACACTGCTGAGGGGAGCAGCGGGCGGCAGGAGAGGTCTGCGCGCCATGTGGGACCCTCCTCTGGTGGCCGGGGAGCAGCCGGGGATTGAACCAGCGCTGCAGAGGCCGCGGGCAGCTTTGCAACCCAGCGCTCTACCGCTGCGCCACCGGGGAGGCCCTGCAATTTAATTTAAAATGTATCAAAACATAATGGTTGAATACACCAGTATAGGAATGATGGATAGATGTGTGATAAAGCAAATAACAGCAAAATACTGATAGAAAATAGGTGATGGGTTTACAAGTGTTCACTGTACAATCTTTTAATTGTTTTGTGTGTTTGAAAACATTCATAATATAAGGTCAAGAAGCATAGGTCCCATATCAGACCAACTAAATTAGAATTTCTACGGGAAGGATCCAGGCAGCAGTGTCTTTTCAAAGGTGGTCTGATCCATCCCATGACTTCTCTTTGTGTACCAAGCACCACTGTAGGCTACAAGTACCCCACATCAACTGGTTCCCCAACTGAGTGTGCATCAGCATCTGGAGGGCTAGTCAAAACAGACTTTCTAATCCAGTAGGTCTGGTGTGGGGCCTGAGAATTTGCATCTAACAGGTTCCCAGGGGATACAGATGCTGCTGGTCCAGGGACCATGCTTTGAGAAGCACTTCCCTTTACTACAAATGCAGGGTGGAAAGTGCTGAAAGCAGTGGACACCTCACATTGCTTCTGTCAGCAGAGGAATCCATTAGCTGTACAAGGATCAAAATAGGTTTTGCAGAAAAGCAGGCATTTGCATGAATCTTGAAGGATGGGGAGGTTTTATTAGGGAAGAGGCATTCTGCATGGAGGGGACCATAGAATCAAAGGCACAGAGGTGGGCAGAAGCTTGAGAGATAGCTAGATTTGTGATGAGTGAGGAGCTGGGGTTGAGAGGGGAATGGCCAGAGAGGCTCAGGAAGGGTGGATTGTGCCAGGTTTCCACTTGTTTGCAGGGCATTTGGATTTGGTGCTGTAGGCAGTGGGGAGCTGGTGGAGGTTTTTAGCAGCAGAATAATGTGACCAGATCATTGCTGTAGACTGTTGTTCTGACAGCTCTGTAAAGGACAGATTGCAGAGGAGAGGAAAGATGAAAGATAGGAAGCACACTTGCTATTGTGAGCCTCTGCAGTGAGCGATGTGGAGGGTCTGCGGGATCACAACACTAATAATGACAAAATAACGGCTGACATTTCTCCAGTGCTTTCGAGATGCTCACCAATGGTATGTGCTTTTGCAAACATTATCTTTTTTAAATCTTCACACTGGCCCATGTGGTCTTACCAATTAGGAAATCAGCTGAGAGGCTAAAGATGCCCAGGCTAGGATTTGAACTCAGGGTTGTGTGTTCTGTGGGTAGCTCAGAAGCTACCCGGTCAGAGCCAGGACAGGAGGGTAGTGATGGGAGGAGGACATGGTGGGTCCCTGTCTTGGTCCCAACCTCCTCAGGCAGACATCAGTGTTCCCTGGCTGGGGATGCATTGTTTTTCCCCTGCCCAAGCTGAGTCCTGAGCCAGAAGAGGCGCAGCTGGACGGGGGAGCGCCCCCTGCTTTTCTTTCCTGGCAGGCAGTGGTTCAGCTGGGGCTCTCTCCACCGCACCCTGGGCCAGGGGCCCACTGTCTGTCCCTCCTCATCCAGTATTCCCACAGCTGCTCCAGACCACACCTGCAGGCACTTGACGAGAGCTTCCAGAAGGAAAATGGCATTACTTCCCTCTCCTTTCTAGGTCCCTGCTGTTTTTAAGCAGAGGACACTTTTAGGCACCTTCCCCAGAGTTTTTGCATTTCAGGAGCTCCCTTACTGGTCCCCACCAGGACCACTGTACACTCAAGCATTTACGTTATGGAGAAGAGATGGAGGAGCAGGAGGGGGCAGGACCTGCAGGGTGAGTCATAAAGTCCTTACAGAAAAATGCCTGCAAATAGTAAGCCTGTTAGCTGTTATTCTTATTACAACTGGGCCCCATGAATGCAGAGCTTAAGGGGCTTTGGCACCAAAGTCCAGGTTTAAAGAGAGACATTCATCAAGCACTGGAAGGGCTTTGTCAGATCTTGACCGTCTCTCTGTCTCTAAGAAGGGCTGCTTTTATACTGGGTCAGAAAGAGCTCACTGTACTTCTCCTAAAGACACCCCCCTATCCCCTGGCCCAGGGATGAAGCTCTCTGCTCTGCCCTCACTAGTCCCACTGCCTACTCATCTCCTAGACACTGTTCACCTGAGAGGTCCTGAGCACATACCCTGCCCTGCTTCCCACCCCCCAAACTAGAAGGACCGTGACCTGCCTGGTAAGTGCCAGGGCTGGGGTGGCAGTGAGGCTATGTCACTGCAGCTGCAGGAGAATTTTCGTAGGAATGAGTCTGGATTGGGGACAACTGAGTGTGTGCGCGTGTGCACTGGTGAGTGTGCAACCGTGTGCACATTCGCAGGTAGAGGTGTGTGTTATGGGCAGTGGTGGGGGTACAGTCCCAGGCATGTTTTCATTCAGATCCAACTTTCACCTGTCTGCAGGAGGGACGCCGTTCACATGACTATGGAGGGGGATGGGAGTGGTTTCCAGAAAAGCTTCTTGCTGGGACTGGACTGCATGTGCCCTGTTCTCTATGCCTACCTCCCCTGCCCCATTGGGCCCACTGCAGAACTTTCTCCCTCCTGGCCTGCAGCATGTCGCATGTGTGGGGAGCAGATGGGGATGGTGCCCCCAGGCTTTCTCCCGCATTCCTGCAGCAACCATGTGCTGCCAGATGGATCTGCGTGCTCACAGGGCATCCACAGGGAAGGCAGCCGACCCATGGCCTTGCCCGCTGCATTGGGACACAGATTTTGGTGGTTCGGGATTCTAAACTGGCAGGGCCCAGAACACCAGGAACTGATCCTGATGAAGAAAGCCCTCAACACTCCAGGAGGAAACCCTGGCGGGATCTGGGGACCTCGGTGCACACTGCCTGCTCTCGCTGGGAATCTGCAGCCCACTCAGATCGCAGCAGCACACACCCAGCATAGACTCTGGACTCTTGGCCTGTCACTGTTTTATTTATTGCACAAACACTACCGTAACAGCAATAACATAAACCCAAGGAAAAGATCCCCTTCCATTTCACAACCTTAACAGATGAACTGTCCATATTGCAGCCCCCCCCCTCCTTTTCTTTCTTCCTCTCTACAAAAGGAAAGGACACAGACTCCAGCCCCTTTCATAAAGCCTGCCAGGCTCTGGCCTCTTCATCTTGGCTGGGAGAGGAGACATAGCCACAGTATAGGGTCTAGGGTGCCCTGGGCCTGGCAGCACATTGACCAGCTCCCCTCTGGAGTTTGGAGAGCCAGGGTCCACTTGGCACCACTGATTGGAAAACTGGGGGTGGTAAGGGGCAGGAGGCAGGGAGCTGGCACCCAGACTGGGCTGCATAGCCATTGGTTTTCTTTCCTACCCAAATATCCAGTAACGCCCACTCCCAAAAGAGGACATTAAGAATGATTTTTCTGGGGACTCTGGGATATAGTCATTTCTAACTCCCAGATTTCTGAAACATATTGTACGTAGACACTCTGAACCACCTGTTATTAATCAGTAGGGGCTCTTTCTGTTTTAGGCTCTCATCCCAAGTAATTCAGAGCCTTATCCAGCATGAGCTGTCAAGGTTTGACTTGGGGAAAAGGTTGCATCCAGGAGTTGGAGAGGGTGCAAGGGTGGAGGTGGGGAGGCACATCTGGGTTAACTTCCCACTCTGAACATTTGGATCTGCAGCTGCTCTCAGAACCTCTGGCTTTTTACCTGTTAAATGGGAGGAATGGCATCCTGCAGACTTCACAGGGGACCTGATGGGGCTGTGGTTGTGAAGGGCAGCTAGACCCCTCCAAAGGAAGGACGCTGCATGATCCCTGACCTAACCTTTCTGCTGAATCACGTCTGCTGTACCCATCTCAGCATCCTCACCCTGCTTGCTGACTCCTGGGGCCTCTCTCCCCACCACTAGACCTACTTCCCCAAGAGCATCAATGGGCTATCTGGAGCTAGTGGATTAAACAAAGAGTTGAATAAAAATAGCATAGACAGTGCAAAAACAGTCATCTACCAACAACTTTTTATTTGACTGGTCCCAGTAGAGTGTGCAACGCAGAGGACTAAAAGAGGGGAGAGATGTGCGTGTGCTAGATGGCAGGGAAAGGGACCAGCACGCTTCACCCTATGAACGAATTCATTCACTCAATAAGCGTTTGTCGAGTGCTTATTCTACTCACGGTACCACTTGCACGAGCAGGGCCTCTTCAGGACAAGTCTATGAAGTGGCTGTTTCATTGCCACTGTTGTGACCATTGCAATTCATGTTCCTCTTTTGGAGAGTAGGGAACAGCAGGGCCCACTGACCAAGGCCACAGTGTCCAGCACTCCTGCTGCGATTGCCTGGGGACTAGTTCAGGGCTTTCCATTCGAAGTTCACATTCTCTCACCACATCTCACTGGAATCCTGAAAGCCTGGGGAAGACCTCCTCTACAGAGGCGCGCGCCACCCAGGAAGCATCGTGTAAAGCCCTCCCCAGTGGGGCACTCAGGATGGAAGACTCACAATC
Source organism: Talpa europaea (assembly GCF_964194135.1). NCBI lineage: Eukaryota > Metazoa > Chordata > Mammalia > Eulipotyphla > Talpidae > Talpa > Talpa europaea. The sequence continues at coordinate 103,248,980 of NC_140070.1, read as the reverse complement.
ATTAATTCAAACAAGGGCCTGAGGATCCGGAGGTGAATATGACATTTTTTTCTTGTCAGCTCTCAGCAGACCTGTTAGTATCTTTGCTTCTTAGCTCACTCACATTGGATTCGGAAAACATTTCCAATCAATTACCTTGAACAGAATTATCACCTGCCACATCTTCCTTCTCAAGGCTGGCTGCTTTGAGTGTCTGAACTCTCAAATAGGAATGGGCTAAGAGCAAAAATTCCCTATACCCTTTGTTCCACCATTCAGTCACTCTCTCAACAAATAATTCAGTGTCTGCTACATGTCAGGTTTTATGTTAGGAGCTAGGGATAGAGAGCTGAGCAAAGCTGACATGGCTCCTGCCCTTAGAAACTTACAGATACTAACCAGAGAAGTCCCCCATTCTGCTCTGTGGAATTCCCGAGGACTGAAGTGCTTTGTTAAGAAGCGGCTTCCTTGGGCATTCCTAGGGCCCTGTGGTGCCCTGGAGTTGGCCCAACCTGTCCTTTGAAATTATTGGCCACTGGGTATTGCCCAAGGATCAGGTCTCAGTTGATCCTTCTCTTTGGAAGGAGGAAAGGACACCTATAATGCTCTGGTCTCCCAGCACTGGATCCAGCCCTTACTGTGAGAATTGTCCCAAAGGATGGATTTGAGGGGCTCGAGAGAGGGGGCCATTCTGCTTAGGAGCATCAGTGCCTCGGAAAGTGGGCATATTTTGAAGAGGGCCCGTTTCTCTGTGGAGTTTGATAGCTTGGGGAAAGCAAGGGATTTGGAGTTAGGTTGATGTGATTCCAGTCCCAGAACTGTCACTAACTGTGTGACTTGGACAAGTCCTGGGCAGCTCTGTGCCTTAAATCCTCAGCAGGACGGCAGAGACAGTAACTCCTCCCTGGGAGGGATGCTGCAGTGCTTGAACGAGCTATTGTTCATAAATCTTCTGGGGCATACTTGACACTTAATAAAGGTGTGCCCACCCTTCCTTCAGTGTACACACCCATGGCTTCTGACTTCCGAAGGACGTGATTACTACTCTAGTTGTCGCTTACTGAAAAAAGACTAACGAATACGAAAAGGTGAAGAAGTACAGGAACACCTGGCAATATGTGGGTTCGGTGCCAGAGCACTGCAATACGGCGAGTATGACAATAAGGAGAGTCTCATGAATTTTTTGGTCACCCAGTGATTATGAAAGTTATGTTTATACTGTGCTCTAGTCTATTATGTGAGCTATAACATGTCTAAAAAGAACAGTGTGCATACTTAATTAAAAAAATGCTTTATTACTAAAAAATTCTAGCCACCATCTGAGCTGTTGGAAAAATGATGCCGAAAGACTTTCTTGATGCAGGTTGCCACCAACCTTCATTTTGCAACAAGCACGATGTCTGTGGAGCTTAATAGAGCAAAGTGCAGTAAGTGAATTATGCCTGTGGTGTAGTCACTAGGTCAGAACAGTGGCTCCCGGTGCTGTCCTGACTCGGGTCACCTGAGAACTTGCAAGAAATGCACAATTTGGGCTCCACCTGAGAACTACTGAATTAGAAACTCTAGGGACAGTGCCCCATAACCTATTTTAATAAGATCTCCAGGCGATTCTGATGCGTGGTAAAGTGTGAGAACCACTGGATGGAGATTGCAAACAGGTTGTCAGTGGGCCAAGTTCTTTCACAGATGTATTTTGTTTGGCTTCTGTCAGCAGCTGGAGCTGAGTAGCATCTGCTCTGAGGAGTGGCTGTGCCCTTCTGAAGGGATTACAGTCTTGGCTTTGCCACCCTTCCTGGTTACACCAGCTGGCCCCCTTACTTGGCGGCCTCTCACCCCATTTGTAGCCCTGGTTCCTGGTCAGGGGACAGCGTTTAACTTCTAGAAAGGGAGCATCTCTGTTTGAGCTGATCCTGAACATCCGTCTAAGAACTGAGCTGCATGGCCCAGCAGGATATAGAAACAGGGAAACAGTTTTCTGATTCCTAAAACCACCAGTCAGGTCCTGCTGGCTTTGCTTCAGGATTTGGTTTAAAGTGTTGTGAATTCCCAGCACATCACACACACACCCACATTCAACTGTAGGTCCAAAAATACCTTCCACAGCCAAAGAGAGGATTTTTACATTCCCACCACCTCAGATTATCTGCCTCGCTGCTCTCTGCCACCCCCGCCGCTGGCCCAGCTGACTAGCCGTGACTGGAAAGGGACCGCTAACAGGAGGAGCAGAAGTCAGTGGCTCCAGCTCCTGCTACACAGAGCAGCTGAGTGGGGCACAAGGAATTTGCTTAGCCCAGAAGCATACAGAGAGGTGGACCCCAGCAAGGGAAGGAGCCAGGTGTCTGGGAGCTGCAGCAGCATAGGAATGACCTTGGGAGTTAGGGAACAGAGTGTCGTGATCCAAGAACCTGAAGGCAGCAGCATTCTTGACCAAAAAGATAAAGAAAATGGATCTATAAGCCAGTAGAAACGGGATGTGGGAGGAGCCCTGGGCCATGGGAGAGGAAGTGAGCTGGATGGTCTTCAACACAGGAGTGAGGAGAAAGTTCTCGATGTTTCCCTGCTCTGCACCCCCACAGCTGCAGACAGCATCATGCCCCCCACCTTCTTTTCTGGTGTCTCCATCTCTGCAGATGCCCGGTGAGGAGATGGGAGTTGGCGTGGCTTTGCTATCCAGTGCACCTAGGTCAGATTCTGGCTAAGCCACTTCCTGTGGGTCCCTGGGAAATCCACCCAACCTCTCAGTTCTCTCACCTGGTAAAAGGTAGTAAGACGTATTTTTATGGGCACATGGTAAGGGTACAATTAGGTAACATCTGTAAAATAATTAGCACACTGTCATAGAATACAGAACACAATAAGGCTCAGATGTAATCATGATTATTAGAGAGCAGAAGCCGTGTATTTTCAATGGGGGACCCACTATCTTGGCAAGTTGGGGTCATCGGTGAGGAAAATGGAATCAGATGTGAGCTTTAATAGGATCAGAAGACCATAGAATTCTCAAAAGAGGGTTTCTCCAAAGGAGGCAATGTCCTCCCAAATATTAACACCTGAGGCCCCTGACATTTATTAGGGCACTTGATAAATATTAGCTCACACAGTAGAAAAGATGCACGAAATGGACCTCCCTGGTGGCGCAAAGGATTAAGCACCGCACTATGAAGCAATTCACACCTCTGCAGCACGAGTTCGATCCCCGGCCAGCCAGGGAGAAACCCACATGGCGAGGCAGACCTCTCCTGGCTTGCCCGCTGCTCCCTTCAGCTGTGTATTTCAATCAGTCTGCCTGTTCTTTTCCTCAATCTGTCTCTGGTGGATCCTCTCGCCCCCAGCATCTCTGGCCTGTACCCCAGCTTTTGTATGCATAAATAAATAAATCTTAAAAAAAAAAAAAAAAGAAAAGATGCAAGAATGTCCTGGGTGCTGGGTACCAGACACTGTAGAGATACCACTCACCAAGTATGGTTGAGAAAAGTGATTCCTCCCCTGATCCAATCCATTTACCCTAGAACAGGGAGAGCTGCTTGTCTGGTACCCGGAGGAATGAACAGATGACCTCAGATCTCCACATAAGACATTATTAACCTCAGAAAGATCCAGATTTACCTGATTACCCCCTCCCCTCCCCTTTCTTACAAAGAAGTGATTTTTCTAATTGCATGGCTGTATGGGATTGGAATGGGGTACATTGTAGTATAAATAGCTGCTTTCCCACCTGCTCCTAAGTCACCCCCAGGTCCACTGTCCCTTCTGTCTCAGGTTCATTGCTCCGGTGGAGACAAGCCCTGAAAAAATGGGCCTGAAGGATTAGCATCCATGCATTTCTAACTCTGTCCAGCTGTGTAAATGATTTAGAGGAGAATAAAGCAGACTATAATCATCACAATTATAACAAGAGGAGAGAGTTATGGATACAGAAGTATAATCCAAATGAAACTGTAAAGGGAAGTTCCTCTCTCTCCCAAGTCCTTTCTACACTAATACTGCGTGAGTCTGTGAGCCTAGACATTCCTGGAGGCCCATCCTGATAATCTGGAGATGTGGAGATCAATTGATTTTTGGATTTACAGCTTTCTAGGAAGATGTTTGGGGGCTTATTGAGGATTTTCACATTTCCTTGAGAAGATCAGGAGAAGGGGGAGGATGTAGGTGCAGACACTAGCTGTGGCCTAGATTCCGGTCTGGGGGGTTTAAGGGCTTTCTCTCACAAGGGTGAGGGGGCAGAGCCCTGGGCCTAACGAGAAGCATATAGTTTGGTCTTGACACCTGCTTGTCAGACCTGTCCCACAGAGGCCTCCAAGAGGGCATGTCTTAGGCTGTTGCCCTCATTGCAGGGCAGGTGGCATTCTCCTGCAAGTTGCTGACTGGGGTTACCCCTTGGAAGCATGCAAGAAGGAATGAGGGAAGTGGGACAGAGCAGAGGACAAAGCCAGGTGAAGATGTGCTGTGGAGGAAGACTGCCTGGAGCATAAATTGCACCACAGAGGCTGTTACACCTAAGACAGGGGACTGGGTTTATATGCTCCGGAATATGTCAGTGATTACCCACCATCGTCCACATCAGGAAGCAGGGATCAGGGTTGTTGACTCCAGGCATATTTGGTGAGGAGAGTACCATAGGTTAAGGGGGTTCTGCAGTGTGAGCCATTAACAGTGAACACCAGCAGGGACCTGGGGGCACGTGCACCAGCTCAGGAAGGGGGGTCTGGGCAGGGCACCAACAGCACCTGCTATAAAGTTGTTCCCTCCTCACATTTGCCCTCTTTCTTTCTATGAAATGCCACATTAAATAAATTTTAAAAGTTCTTCACATCCTCATGTAGAAGTCATTTGAGGGGTAGCTGGGAAGGAGGAAGTCTAAGGTTCTTCTCCATGTTAAGGTCTATGAGATTACACTCAAAAGTGAATAACTGCTGAGATAATTCTTCCAAGACTAATCACATTAAAGGCTTATTTTATTTTTAAGATTTATTTTTTTATTTATACAATAGCTGGGGTACAGGTTAGAGGCACAGGAGGGTGAGAGGATTCACCAGAGACAGAGCAGGGAGCAGAACAGGCAGACAGACCAAAAGCACTGCTGAGGGAAGCAGCGGGCTAGGTAGGAGAGGTCTGCTGCGCTGTGTGGGAATCTTCCTGGCCGGCAGGGAATCGAACCCGCGCTGCAGAGGAGGCGGACAGCTTCACAGCACTGCGCTTAACCCACTGCGCCACCGGGGAGACCTAAAGTCTTACTTTAATAAACATTTTTATAATGAATTTTCATGCTAATTTGATTCTGGCAAGGGCACTGATACAAATTTTATTATTATTCCCACTATAGAAACTATTGCACAGAGTAGTTACATGTTTTACTTCAGGTGGCTTAGCTAGTCAAAGTAGTACATATCTAATAGTGAAATTTCAGGCAGGACTACAGATATCTGGAGATATTCTTTTAAGGGGAATTTTTCTGAGTAACTCTAAATCATCAAGCCCTTTAAAAATTTTTTATAGAAGTAACATTAATTTATAACTATGTAAGTTTCAGGTGTACAGCATTATAATTTGACATCTGTGTATTTGACATTATGATTCCAACCAAGTGTGGTTTCCATCCACCACCATACAACTGACCCCCTTTACCTGATTTACCCACCCCCAATCTCCTTCCTCTGTGGTAACCACCATTTTAGTCTCATAATCTAAGAGGTTTTTGGTTTGTTTGTTTGTTTTCTTTATCTTTCACATATGAGTGAAGTCACATGGTATTTGTCTTTCTCCATCTGACTTATTTCACTTAGCATAATCCCTTCAAGGTCCATCCACATGGCTGCAAATGACAATAAATCATCAACCTCTTGGCATGCTTCCAAAGCATCAGCCTCAAATAAAAACATTTATCAATGATCTTGAGTGTTCAAGACATTGTTTAAGAGTATTATGGCATCTGCTTCCAGGGGCTTTGTTTTACAAGGGAGACAGGATATGTAGCAAATAGAGAGTTGTGCTCAAATGCCAAGTAAGAGGGTAGGTGGCCATCACAAGAACTGAGGAGAGGGGGACTTGTCATGGGGAGAAGGGTGCTGGCAGACCTTTGGAGAGAGTGGGTCTTGAATCAGTTGAATGCAAGCTAGCTGCAGCAGTCCCTTTCTGCCAGGTGGTTGTCACTGAGACACCTGTGCCAAGAGGTGGCAAATCCATTCATGTTTTCATTCGCACAACACATGTCAGCTGAGCTCCCACTACATGGGAGCAAGCTCTGGGCTTGCTGCTGAGGAAGCAGAAATAAAAGAGCTCACCTCAGAGCTCACCATCTAAGGCAGCCATGACCCACATGCTGTCAGCTTTCCCATCCCTAATCCCAGGTCCTTGCCCCCCAGGCTGGGAAATGCTCGGAGCAGCAGCATATCTAGTCTTGACTTCATTCCACTCTAGCTGACAAGTGGTCACTGTATCCCCCTAGACAGAAAAGGTTTTAGAGGGCCTCCCCTGGTGGCGCAGCGGTTGAGCACTGGGCTGCGAGGCTGCCCGCATCCTCTGCAGCGCCAGTTTGATCCCTGGCCACCGGCGAGGGTCCCACATGGCGCCACAGACCTCTCCTGCTGCACCTGCTGCTCCCCTCAGCAGTGTATTTCGTCACTCTGCCTGTTCTGTTCCCTGCTCCACCCTCCAGCGCTTCTGACTGTACCCAGTGCTTGAATAAATAAATCTTAAAAAAAAAAGGTGGCAGCACAGAAGTGATTGGCGCCAGCTGAGTCTATTCTCTCCTAAGGAAAGCAGTGCTTTTCCAGTGACTGCAGCTGACTACTGCTTATTTCTCATTGGTCAGAACTATGCTTATGGCCACCCCAACTCCGAGGTTGGCAGAGCATCTTCCCTGGCTCTGGGAGTATCACCACTCTGTAACATGGAGGTTTGTTATCAGGGACAATAGATAGATATATATCTATATCTATAGATGTCAGGAAGATAACCAGCAGTGTTGTCACAAGAATGGTGACTCTCCTTACACAATCCACAGAGCTTCTGCCCCCAGCTCTTGCCCAAGAAACTTCTGGAATAATCAGAGTCCCTTCTGAAACAGAAACCTACTTCCCCTGGCCTTCCTTCCTCCCCTTCTCACATGGGGACCATCACTTCCCCTCTCCTCTCTGCTCTGCCTCCAGCCAGGAGCTCCCATCCCATTTCCTGCCTCCTACTTTCTGCTTGGTTTTCACCCACCATGGAGCCCCTCTGGGAAAGGCAAACGGGAAAGAAGATGAGAAAGGAGGGTGGGTCTTCATTAAACACCAGATGTTTAACTCTGTTAATTAATGACTGTCACCTGAGGAGCATCAGCCTTCTTTTGTCTGTCTCCTTCACCCTCGCCAATCTCCCCCACTCTGGAGACCCTTGGATCTAAAGCTGAAGAGTCTGACGTCAGTCACCCGGACCTAGTCCAGCAGAGAGTAGATGGAGAAGTGGGCCAGGGTGGCCCTGAGGAGGCTGTTCTTGTGTCTAGGGGGGATTGTGAACATACTGACATTGGCAGTGGAGAGGAGGAACAGCAAGAGAGGCTGAAGCCCCGAGGTCACAAACAGACGTTCTGTTGTTGCACATGGGATTTCAAAAAAATGCGAGTAATTGCCAGCATTTTAAGATCAGGGAATTTCACATAAATCCAGATGTACAGATTCTTTTTTAAAATGGACAGATCTGGGCCTATGTCCTGAGGAGGCCAGAGTGGACTTTGGAAGAGGAAAGCTGAATCGTGGCTGTCCTGTCCAGATGGGCTGTGTGTCCTCCCGGTTTCCTGCTTCCCAACTCCCCCCTCACCCCTGTGTACTTAGCTTGTGTGTGGCCTCTGGCCCTGAGAACCTCTGCGTTTGGGATCCACTGTAGCTGTATAAGTGCCAGTACTAGGTCAGCAGTTGCGTGTGGGAGATTGTTGGGGGGGGGGGGATGTGGGGGGAGTCTGAAAATACTGAGAGATTAGTTGGGATACATGAAGAAATGGATGTTTGAAGTGCAGGTTAAGAGAGAAAGATGACAAACATATTTGTTGAAGGTGGCAATAGATGTATCTGGGTGACAGTGTTGTGAAGAGCCACATGGTCTAGAGTCTAGAAGAGAGGGGCTGGGAATCAGAGTTGCTGATGGAGCCAGAGTGGAAATAGAAATCTGGAATGGAGGAAGCAGGGACAGAGACCACCCTAGAGGCAGTTAGAGAGAGAAGAAAGAGGGAACTGAGAATAAAACCTTGGAGAACCACATATCTGGGAGAAAGAGCAGTAAACTTAGAGCCAACTCAGGTTGGAAGGAATCTAGCTAGTATAATAACAGAGAAGTAGGTATAGGGGCCATGATTTCATGGAACTTTCCTCTATTTTATCTTCTTTAAAGCCCAAGGAGCATCACCACCCCGCCCTGTGGCCAAGGAAGAGAAATGGGACCAACGTCCTTGTTCCTTCTGGTGTCCCCTGTTTGGTCTGCCTCCTTCCAAGAAACACAAAAGCAGCCATTTAGATCCTTTCGGTTTTATCTGTTTCAGGCCATTGAGAGTCTTTTCTCGCTGGTGGTGCAGTGGTTGAGCACTGGGCTGCGAAGCTGCCCGCAGCCTCTACAGCGCCGGTTCTATCCCTGGCCACCAGGCGAGGGTCCCACAGGTCTTGGCAGACCTCTCCAGCCGCGCCCGCTACTCCCCTCAGCAGTGTATTTCGTCAGTCTGCCTGTTCTGTTCTCACTCTGTCTCTGGTGAATCCTCTCACCCTCCCGCGCTTCTGACTGTACCCAGTGCTTGAATAAATAAATCTTAAAAAAAAAAAAAGGAAATAAAAGGGAAAAAAAGTCTTTTCTCTAAAATCATTAAAATGATTGAAAGTTTCATAATCACCCCAGAAAGGACACACAGTCAAGTGGCAACTCCGCTCATGTCACCAATACAGACACAACTCCTTACCGCCCTCAAAAGTGTCTCCTCTCTAAGACAAAGCAAGAGGAACAGAGCTCAGGTGTAGAGAGCCAGCCCCCTGCCTGTTTCTCCCCTTTCCCTCACTCTCCACGCAGTGTATGCGTGTGTGAATTGAGGAGAGGTTGCCGTGAGGATGGAATGGATGGGCCCAGACTAGGTCTGAGCCATGGAGTCATCACCCTCATCAGTGGTTCCCTCTTGCCTGCTCTGACACCACCAGCACTGAAGCAGCAGATGTTACCAGTCTCACTTCATTTCAATAGATTTATAAGCATCCCTTTATGTGTTACTGAGAAATTGGGTGTAAATCCTATTTTAAGAACACAGTGGAACTCATTACTTAGAGAATGCTTTGGAAAATCATTTTGGGAAGTGAACAGTAGTCACCCTGTGGTAAAACCTGTGTGCAGCGTTCAGGATTACACCTGTAAGATATTTCCCACCATCTCTCCTCTTCCCTGTGCTTACTGTCTCCCCGACTCAGCTGTACCTCCTGCTCCCCGACTTGTCCCCCAGCATAACCTCCTTTCCCCTCCCTGAGACTGTGAGACCATGACCTGTTCCTATTCCTTTTTCAGAAATTCAGGCACAGATGGTCAAACAAATTTGCCTCAGTGAATGACTGGGTGGGAGCGGGCCTGGTGGCAAAAAAAATGGCTCACTGGGGACCTCTGAATATTACACAGCATAAGGGACCTTGCAGATGTCATTGATGTAAGGACCTTTGTAATGGGCAGATCATCCTGGACAACCTGTGTGGGCTCCGTATAATCATGAGGACCTTAAAACCAGAGAATCATTCCCAGCTGTGTGCAAGAGACGTAACTATGAAGAGGGTGGTCAGTGTTCCTGGCTCTGAGGAGGGAATGAGGGTGGCCTATAGGAAGCTGGGCAAGACAATGAAAAGGATTGTCCCCTAGAGCCTCCAGAAAGGGATGCAGCCCTGCCGACCTTTTATGTGACCGGGTGAGATCCAGGTTGGCCTTCTAACCTACAGCACTGTGAGAGAATAAGTGTGTGTTCTTTGAAACCACTAGGTCTGTGGTAATTGACTCCAACAGCAATAAAAAACAAATACAGGATCCCATTAGGAAATCTGGCCTCACACCTAACTTTCTTTCTTTTGTCTAGTTCACTGTGTACCCATGGACTCCCCTGAAATTCTCCCCCTTCTGTGAGTGGCTTCAGCAAGTCCCAGTCCTGTGGCTGTCCTGGGCTTTACTCTGTCTCCTGCTGCCTTAGCCAGGCTGCACGGTGTGGATGGATGGACAGTAGGGAACTGGCTTCATTCACTGGCCAGGAGTAAGTCTGCTCCAGTGGAGAGAGAGGCAGCTCAGGAGCACCTGAGCTGGGGAGAGCCCCAAGAACATCCAGGCATCTGGGTGTCAGCAGCATACCTCCTAGGCCTCCTCAGCCCAGTGGATTTTAGAAGCTTTTTTAAAAAAGTGTGACATATACAAAACATGAAATTTAATTTTTTTTTAAAGATTTATTTATTTATTTATCATTTATTTATTTATACAAGCACTGGGTACAGTCAGAAGCGCGGGAGGGTGAGAGAATCCAACAGAGCCAGAGTGGGGAGCAGAACAGGCAGACGGACCGAAAACACTGCTGAGGGGAGCAGCGGGCGGCAGGAGAGGTCTGGGCGCCATGTGGGACCCTCCTCCGGTGACCGGGGAGCAGCCGGGGATCGAACCGGCGTCGCAGAGGCCGCGGGCAGCTTCGCAACCCAGCACTCAACCACTGCGCCACCGGGGAGGCCCGAAATTTAATTTTTTTAAAAAAAGATTTATTTATTTATTTATACAAGCACTGGGTACAGTCAGAAGCACGGGAGGGTGAGAGAATTCACCGAGCCAGAGAGGGGAGCAGAGCAGGCAGAAGGACAGAAGGACACTGCTGAGGGGAGCAGCAGGTGGCAGGAGAAGTCTGCGTGCCATGTGGGACCCGCCTCTGGTGGCCGGGGAGCAGCTGGGGATCGAACCAGTGCTGCAGAGGCTGCAGGCAGCTTGCAACCCAGCGCTCAACAGCTGGGCCACCGGGGAGGCCCCATAAAATTTAATTTTGTAATAATTTTTAAAGTAGCATTAAAGGCCTTTTCATTGTTGTGCATCCATCATCACCCTCCACCTCCAGAAAAGTCTTTTCCTCTTCCAGAACTCTTTACCTCTTGCAAACTGGAAAACTATTACGTAGCACCTCTTTCCTTAATAAGAAGCAATGAACATTCTTTCATGCATCTGTATGCTCTCTGTATATATGCTTTGGAAAAGTGTCTATTCAGATCCTCTGCCCAATTCAATTGAATTTGGGGGGGGGGTTTGTTGTTGATATTAATAATTTGTATGAGTTCTTTATATACCTTTGATATTAACCACTTATCAGATGTGTGAGATGTACAAATATCTTCTCCTATTCATAGGCTGTCTTTTTAGCCTACTACTGATGTTTTCTTTTGATATGCAAAAGCTTTTTAATTTGGTATTTCCCACCATCTCTCCTTCCCCAGGATATACCTCTCCTTTTCCCTGTGCGTTCTGTCTCCCTGACTCTGCTATACCTCCTGCTCCCCGACTTGTTGCAGGGCCACAGAGAGGCCTCTTCCCACTCACACCAAGTTCTTCTACCCAGACCTTTCCCACAGACTCAAGCTCTAGCTGCCTAAGTCCAGGACCTGCAGGTTCAAGTGGACAGTCCTCCCTTATATAAGCACTATGCTGAAAGTCACAGGACTGTCCCATGGCCTTGAGTACCCCAAGTGACAGCATGCCAGTATTTCACCCTCTGGCCTTTTGATTTTCATGATTATTTCTATTAGTATGGCTTCTGCTTTTGCAAGTCTATTTTCTCCTTTGGCATTTGTCCATGGATATCTATTCCCCAGAATTCATTGTTCTCCAGGGCAGACACCTCTGTTTTTCGCACCTGGTTGTGTGTTACCACCTCCCTCTCAATTGCAGTTCCCATGATCCAAAGTCCCCAGGGCAGCTGTGGCTCCCTCTCTTAAGTAGTGCTACAAATTATGTTGCAATTTTTCCTACCCTCTCTGCCATGTCACTTTTTTTGGTGAAACTGGTCATCAGCCTACTTCAGGAACTGTTGTTTTTAATCTGTATACTAATTTGTTCTATATATGGGAAGGAGATGAGCCCAGCACCTTTATTCTTCCACCATCTTGCCAGAACTCCCTTCCGAAGGTTGAATAATATTCCACTGTATGTATAGAGCCGCATTTTATTTACCGTTCATCCATCAATGGACACTTGGCTTGCTTCAGTCTTTGGATTATTGTGGATAATGCTGCTTTGAACATGGATGTATAAATACATTTTCAAGATGCTGCTCCCATTTGTGTGTGTGTGCATATATACCCAAAAGTGGAGTTGCTAGATCATACAGTAACTCTATTTTTAATTTTGAGGAACCTTCACACTGTCTTATATAATGGCTGCCCCAGCTTTTATTTCTACCAACCCATTTCAATGATGTTTGAGCATTTGGCTCAGCGTTACTGAGGATCTCCATGCTGCTATTCAGCATCACCACCACCCAGCTCTTTAGAAGCTCTTTGATTTAAAAGAGAACTAGCTCTCCAGTGTTGAAGAACCATGCTCAGAGAGTGAGTGGATATGGCCCTCCCCACAAAGAAATCCTCAGCAAATGAATCTGTCCCTGAAGCCCAAGGAAGCCCAGGCCTTGAGCTGGATTTGCAACCTGTTCTTAAGCTTTAGGCATGTTTTCAAATGCAGTTTTCATTTTATACAGGAACTGAATATCTGATAGCAAAATGTTCCCTCAGAGAGAGCGTGCCCATGGGGAGAAGGAAAAGGAGATTGCTCTAATGAATAGATAAGTGGAATTTGTGTTTGGCAACAACCAAGCCTTTAATTCCAGCAATTAAAATAGGCAAGTCTCCTTTGTTTTCATTTTCCTTGCAAAAACACTGAAATATTATACAGTGTCTAGGAAAATGGGGAGTGGGTTTGGGGAATTCCCCACTCAGCTTCATACCACCGCAGTGTGACCACCACCCTCGTAACGCTTCCTGTGTGAGCATGATGCACACATGCTGTTCCTTCCAGGTGCTCTCCAGCTGTGAGGCAGGTCCTGCTCTGACCCTGTGGCCTGCTCCTGCTAATGCTGGGCTCACTCCAACAATTGGTCCACCTTCCTCTACATATGTGTCATCTACAATTTGCCCTCACGATGCGCACACTTGCTTATTTTCCCACATGACATAAGCATCTCCTTTCTATTCTTTTTTTAATATATAGATTTCAAGTGTACAGCATGATAATCCCATAATAATCATCTGTTTATACCACATATGCTTCCAACCAACAGTCATGTTTCCATCCACCACCATACAATTGACCCCCTTCACCTGACATCCCCCCCCACTTCCCCTCTGATGACCACTGTTTTGTTTTCGTCATCTTGAGAGTTTTGTTTTGTTTGTTCCTTTGTTTTGTTTCTTTTTTAAAAAGACATGGAAGTGTATATTTCAATATCTGTATAAACTACATTACGAAGGCTACCAAAATAGTTTCTATCCAACAGCACACACTTGACCCCTTTACCATTCTGTTCCCTTTCTTTTCTTATTTTCAGCTCCTACTTGGTGTTGACATACTCTATTCATAGGGGCACTTTCAGGCTCTGTGATTATAAATATAAAATGATTATGGATCGTGCTTAAAAGGTTTCACCATCTGCAAATGATCACTGAAGCAGCCTGAACCCCAGCTAGAAGCCCTGGAGGTCTGGGGTCTGTTCACACAACTATGTCAAAATGCAAATGGTGCCATTTTCCTATGTGGTACAAGAGACAATGCAAGGGCATACTCTAGAGCTCAACTGCCTGGTTTTGGATCTAGTTTCTACCAGTTTGACCTTATACAAGTTAACTGGTCTTTCCCCATTCATGAAACCAGGGTGGATTAAATGAAAGAGTAATAAGAGCACAAAACACTGCCTGGTACGTAATATCATGATCCTTGCTGTTGTTCTTTGGTCTCAGTTCTCCCACCAGCTCCCTGCCCAATCTTGAGCGAGTTGCTTTGCCCCAAGCCTGTTTCTTCATTTGTTAGAATGCAGGGTTAAACCAAATGATCTATCAGAGCCTTTCTTGCTAAACTTACTATGATCACATTTTTCTCTTTCCTCTTCCCCACGGGCTTGATGGCCATTGGGGGATGTGGGTGGGACTACAGGCGGGACTGGCAAACACTAATGGGACAAACTTGGAGTCTGCTAGGAGAGACAGAGGTGAAGGGAACCGCATCCTGCCCAGCCTGGGTAGCAGAGTGCAAAGGCAGAGAATGAACTTACCCCTGGGAAACAGGGTGGGGTGAGGGAGGCATCCCACAACCTCACCCCCAGGTTCCAGACTGAAAAGTTCCCTCTGGGCCCCAGATGGTCTAAATGGGAAGAAAAGAAGAAAATCCGTATCCAATCTGCTCTATTCAGAGCAATGGGAAGGAATCTGCATCTCAATTTTATCTTTGTGCTGAGCTTGGCTAAGCTTTGCCCCCCAAGTGGTGAGTGATGGGTGGGTGGGAAGATGCAGTCGTGGCCCTGAGCAGGGGTGGGAGAGCGAGCAGCTCCCCCCATGCCTTCCCTTACCCACCAAACCACAGGCAGAGTACATTCTTCCCTGCTCTTGGTTTTTCCCCGATTTCCTCCTCTTTTCTTTCCTTCTCCTTTTCTCCCCCTTTCCCAGGCCGGCAGCCAAGTGGAGACTTTGAATGGAGGCAAGGAGGGAGGGGGCCGGGAAGGAGGACCAGCTGAGGCCCCTTCTCCAAAGTTCCTCAAGGGCTCAAGGACTGAGCTTGAGGTGGGGACAAAAGGAAGTGTCTCGTCCCTCCCACTCAGCTGCCTAGCTGTCCAGCCTGGCTGGGGGATCCTGCCAGGGGTCTGGCTGCCCGCTGGGCACGGGGCTCCGGACACTGCTCTGTCCATCAGCCACCTCTGGAATTTGTTTCTCCAGGGTCTCCAAGGACCTGGAAAAACTTTCTCCCACGGCCCTCACTAATAGGAGACTGATTTGCAGCGGGAAGTCAGTTTAATAATTTACAGCCAGAAAGCATTCTTCCTGGTCAGGGAGCCAACTCGGAAAACCAAATTAAGCTCCTAAGACTACGTGGAGAGTGAGTGCGTGGAGCCAGGGTGGTGGTAGGTGCCTGGAGGGCTGGAGCCTGTCCTCCTCCAGGGTAGACAGTGTGTGTGCTGGCCCAGAGCCTGGCCTTCTCTAGCCATCCTGAGTTCAAACTTTGACTTATTAATTAGTGCTGGGACCTCAGACATGTTCCTCAGCCTCGCTGAGCTCAATTCCCTCCCTATCGACTGAGAATGGTGATTACAAGGGTGTCCCTCAGCTTTCCTACCAAATTTTGCCAGGAGATCTTGCAGGAAAAGAGCTGACTTAGCACCATGCTTGGTAGTTTCTCAATACATGGCAGCCATGTCTATCCAAGCCTTCATCCTTTAGGGTCTTAAGTTGTCTTCTCTGATTATACTTTTTATCAATGGAAAGAAGAGGTTGCTCTGGTGAGTACCCCCTTGCAGCAGTAATTCTGAGTGGTCTCCACAGATGATTTGGTTCAGGCCTGTGACCCACAGGCTTTCTTTCTGGTCCTCCTATCCTTGCTTCCATCCAGGACCACATTCTGCAATTTGGCTGGTGTGTCCTCTGTGGGGTGCAAGTGAGGGCTGAGACCCAGCTGTGCTCATGATCAGGGTGTGGGATAGGGTTCTCTTAGAGGAAGGGCTGTTACCAGGCAGGGCACCCAATTCCAATTCTGAGTTTATCCTACGAACAGGTGTCAGTGTTAACCCATTTCTCCTAGTGCCCACTGCCATCTAACTTCTGGAAGCACTGATACAACCAATTCCTCCACTGGCCCCAAATCGTCAAGTCCTTTCAGCTGAGGGAGACTTTGACTTCCCTATGACTTGGGCTCAGTCTTCATTTCCAGACTCATCGCCCTACACTCCCCTCTGCCTGTTTCTGCAGGCTGGCTGGATAATGTGAGGCTGGTCGAGAGCCAAGTCTGCCTGTGCCATTTGCCGCTCCATCAGTCTGGAATGCTCTTCCCCTCTGGTGGCTGCAGAAGCTCTGCCCTTCTTTCCTTCAAGGTCCTTCTGCTTGCACGTAAGGCATCTGAGACCTCCAGCCCACTGTCATTCTCCTATCCCTTTTCCAGGACGTCCTGTGTCTCTCTTCTGACCTCACAGCCTGCTTACTGTTCATCTTCTATTCACACTTCCGCCTCCTTGGTAGAACTGTCGACTGTAAACTGCAAGGGTTGGGGGCCCTCATTCAGCCACATACTGAGTGGAATGATGACTCATCTGATGGTCCTCGGTGCAACAGATCTGCTTCTATCCACTGAAGGAAGGTCTGAGATGTCAGCTTTCTGGCCAGGGCTTGGGAGGCCACAGCTTTGCAGGGATTGCCTGTCGGGAGGCCACTCTGGACTCTGGGGAAGGGGGATTCAGCTCACACATGCACACACACTGTACCCCGCCTCCCACATCCTTCGTTCGCCCCAGAGAGAAGGGTAAAGTTCCCTCTTTAACTGTGGGCCTTCGCGGGCTGTGGCCTTGGCCCTCTGCCCTTCTCACACTCTCCTTCGCTCTTACTTAGCAGTCTCATCCCCTCCCACGGTCTCATCGAATCTTTCTCACTATCTGTGCTGAGAAAATGAGCCTGGAGAAATTCCCTGGAAAGCAAGTGTCCTCTGGGGTTCCTGCGGGTGTGATTTTTCCTCACATATATGCACATGCATTCACACGCCTTCAGGCATGACCCCATATCTGAGACCCACAGGGAATTGGGGCAGCAGTGGGAAAGAATGCAAGAGGAGTTCTGGCCCACGATTTGGGAAAATGCTTTCCTCATCACTAAGGGTTTCCCAAAATAGCAGTCAACTGGTGTCGTGTCTCCCTTTCTCCCACGCCTAAGCACCCTGTCACCATGCTGTGATAGGCAGCCCCGAGGCAGGGTGAAGCCCAGGCTTTCTGTGCCCCATTACCCACCTGTCCCAGCCCCCGGTCACTGTCTCTGTCCAGTGCTAGCTAGTTCCTTGGGGGGAGCGCCTCCTCTGCGCCATTAGACTATAAGCTCCTTGGCGGCAGGACCATACCTGGGTCATATGGGCCTCCCCTCCCCCACCAGCTCCATTTCTCCAGGACTCTGCACACATAGAGACTAGTGCAGGTTCAGGTGAAATATTGTATAAACGAGAGAACACATGAACCTGGGAACACATGAACACTGAGGTAACTAGCTGACTGCTTTGAAAACAAATGTATTTCATAAAAGGCCTACGCTGTGCAAGGCTCAATTCTGGGTGCTTTACGAGCATTCCTTTGGAGGCAAGGAACTGTTAACCTTATCTTACTGGTGATGAAATAAAGTTTTGCACCCAGGTCTGGCAATCTTCCAAACTCTGAATTTTCTGTGGAAACTCCACTACCCCCAGGAAGATCAGATTGCCAGGGAAGAAATTCTGGGATTATTTTAACATGAGATCAGGCAAATATATTTGAAATAAAAATTCCTCTTTGTTTTAGGAGTATTTGGCCACAAGTATGAGAAATGAAGCTGTACAGCATCGGAATGGTGCTTGGCTAATAACTGAGACCTGAAAAGAAAGGGCTTAAACAAGTCAGGAGAGAACTATTCAACAACAACAACAACAGTAATAGTAATAGCCAATACTCATCCAGTGCTTACTTTGTGGCAAGTGCTCTTCTAACCCTGCCATACAAAATAGCTCACTTAATCTTTGCAACAACTCTTTGAAGTAGATGTTAGTATCCTCCCCATTTTACAGGTAAGGGATCAGAGGCACAGAAGTGTGATGGTGGATCATGGGCAAGAGTCCATGTTGATCTGCCGTCAACATCCCACCTTCCATGTGTCTTTCTGCACCTTAATCTTTATTGTGTGGTTAAAGGTCACTAACAGCTGCAGAGGGTTAATGTAACTCTGTCCATCCTAACCAAGGCCAGGAGGAAGAGGGAAAATCCTCTTAGAGGGCTCCCAGCTAGCTCCTTTCACAGCATCCTCACATCTCAATGGCACCATGGTCTGGAAGGCTAGGGTGTTGAGCCGGGGTGTTGCCCTCCCCCCGCATGTGCAAAGGCTCCTTAGGAGGACTGAAGGCAAGATTGGGTGCTGTG
The DNA here is from genome assembly GCF_964194135.1 of Talpa europaea. Taxonomy (NCBI): domain Eukaryota; kingdom Metazoa; phylum Chordata; class Mammalia; order Eulipotyphla; family Talpidae; genus Talpa; species Talpa europaea. The sequence goes on along the minus strand of NC_140070.1, from coordinate 103,230,877 downwards.
GGGGCCTTACCCCACAGCCTGTTCCTGCCTGACAGCGCTCCAACTGGCTTAGGTAAACTACAGGGGAGCTGAGTTATGAGGATGGGGACGTGGGGTTCATTGAAGTAGAATGTGGTCAGACCTGAGGAAAGGGCTAGAACCGGAAATGGAATACTGTCAGCCTCCCAGAGTCTGCTATTCTCGTCACTGTCTGTCTTGATAGTGTTCTACTCCTTGCCTAGCCACATGGCAGATGGCCACCCACTGGCCCATATTACCTGTTTAGGGTTCACTACTGATTGGCCTTGGGGTTGGGAGGATCATATACCCAAATGGCCATGAGGGAGCATCTGATTGGTCTGTTTTGATCATGCAACTATCCTTGGTGCGGGCATCTATGGTGGGGTGGGGAGAAGAGGCTGCTGGTGCCTGTCCCTTTCACCTAGGCAAGGAGGAGAGACCATTTGCAAAGATGTGGAGCTCTTAAAAATTGGGAAACTACTTCCCTCCCTCACCCAATCAGGTGTCTAGAACTCTGCTCAAGAAATTAGAGCCTGTGGGGATTGACCATCATTCCCCTTTGTTCCATATGGTACTTCTTGATCAGCTGAAATTTGTAAAGCTGCAAGTCCTCGATCACCAGCACACCACACTCCAGCCCCATCCCTTGTGGCCCTGCTTCCCTCTTAGGGCCTACTGGCTCTTTTGCCAAGAGCAAAAGAGGCCCTGGAGGTAGATGGTTCAACAGGCTGTGCAAGAGCCCCTCTGGGGCTCCTGGAGTCAGCACCTTGGCCACCCTCACTCCCAAGGATTGGACCACTCTTCTGGAAAAGGCTTTTCCTGTCTCCTCCCTGATTAGTGCTCAGTCTCTAGCTCTGGGTGATGGTCTGTGTGCTGTGCACACATCCTTCTACTCACAGCTCTTGCTCTTTCTTCCCTACCCTGTCATCCCTCCTTGAAGGGGATGTGGCCAGATCAGAGGAAATCTCAAATCCAGGTCATGCCTCAGCCCTTCCCGCCCCACTCAAACAGCAAGCATGCTGTGTTGGGGCCCAGCAGAACAAAGTGCCATTAATTTGCAATTATTGATTCAGGAGGGACCTTGAGGACATATTTATATAAAATCCTTCATGTGACTGGAACTTCTGCAGCAGACTTAGGTGCTTTGCACTCTGGGCCTGAGGAGGGGAGGAAACCCAGGATGTGCTCTCTGGTCACACGGAGGGTCAGAGGAGGATCTGGTCACACGGAGGGTCAGAGGAGGGTCAGACCTCGGGCTTAGGGGTGTTAGTCAGACGTGGGGTGAGGACCAGAGAAAGAGGCATGCGGGGGAGGGGAATAATGTGGCAGGGCCACTGTGCTACCATCTTAGATGTCTTGAGGGGATGTTAGAGGAAGAACCCCAGGTAGTATCAAAAGAGATGATATTTGCATTGAATAGACCCAAATAGATGTTACCTCAGTCAGGGTCCCCCCATCCCTGGGAAACAGACAAGACAGCACACTCAAATTGGGAATTGTGAGGGCAGTTTAAGAAAAGAACTGTTTACAAAGGTGTGGAAAGAGGTTGGGAACCACATGATATAACTCTCAGTGTAGTGCCCTGGGCTGGTAGTGTGAAGGGTGGGGCAGTACCACCCCTAGCCTAAAGAGAAGGAGGGCACACCCAATTCCTGAAACCTGGAGCAGAGGTCAGCGCAAGACCGCTGACCTGTGGAGAGATGCGCAGCTCCTTCTGATATGTCCTTCCTCCTTCCTCTGCTCCCATCTCCTGTTAGTGCCCTCCCAACACATTGGGCAAATGAGGAAAGGAGGCCCCCCCAACACACACACACACACTGCCAGTATACAGAGCCAGGAAGGAGACAGAGGGTAAGAGGGAGACAAATAGAAAGCATAATGTGAAAGGGCAGAGGAAATTCCTCTCTCCTCTGGCCCTCTCCCTCCAGGATGCCTGAATAACTCACACCAGGACAGCAGGCTGTGCCAAGCACTGATCTCAGCCTTCAAAGATAATAACTCCTGTAATCCTTACAACTACTGAGGAAGTTGATATTGTTATTCTCGCTCCCCATTGGGAAACTAAGGCCAGGAGAGGTTAGGTATATTTCCCAGAGTCACACAGATGGTAAGGAGAAGACCTGGGATTTGACCTCAGGTTGCCTCAGTGTCACGGAAAGAGGTGACGGGCACCAGGGACTGTTTTGCTACTTATTGGTAGCTGTTCTTTAAAAATTAGTTTTTTTGGGGGGGGAGGGGCCTCCCTGGTGGCGCAAGGGGTTCAGCACTGCACTATGAAACAATCCTCAGCCTCTGCAGCACAAGTTCGATCCCCGGCCTGCCAGGGAGCTACCCACATGGCATGGCAGACCTCTTTTGGCTCACCCACTGCTCCCCTCAGCAGTGTATTTCAGTCAGTCTGCCTGTCTCTGGTGAATCCTGTCACCACCACCCCCACCCCCGCATCTCTGGCCTTTACCCCAGCTCTTGTGTGCATAAATAAATAAATCATAAAAATTAGTTTTTGATTTACTTTTCCAGTGTGCATTAATGCTAATTCAAATATATATAAATATGCATTCTTATTTCTACTATCTTTTTTACACAAAAGGTAGCATGCTGTTAAATTATTCTATACCTTGCTTTTCTCACTTAATGTAACTAGAAATTCTCCATGTCAAAATCTAGAGTAAATCCCCATTCTTTTCTAGAACTCCATAATATTCCATTATAAAGATATACCATAGCTGACTTAAGCAGTTGCATGTTGCTAGACATTTGGTTGTTTCATATCTTCTGTTATTTCAAAAAAAAAATGCCACAAGGAGTAATCTTACGCATAAGTCACTTTGCACACGTGCTGATGCCTCTGTAGTCTTATTTTTGCTTCTTAACTGTCTGTGATAAAGAAGCAGGTTTTACTTTTCAATTTACAATCTGTTGCAGATGGATACTTTTGTAAAATTCAATAAGAGCGAATTACTAGAAAAGTGAATTGAAAAAAAAAACGCTGCAAAATACAAGCCCAAATATTTTATTAGATTCAGGAGACATGAAAATTACTGTCAAATTTCTATAAAGATTTTTAAACTCTTGCTTTCAATTTTCTGCATTTACTTTACTAAGGAATCCTCATACTTTAGGGTTTGGCAATGGACCACATTTTGAGTAGTGCTGATCTAGATTCCCCAAAATTAGGTCAAAGGGTAAATGCTTCTGTGGTTTTCCCAGATGCTGCCAGTTTCTTCTTCACAGAGTTGTACCATTTTGCATACACACCTGCAGTATATGACAGTGTCCTTTGCCCAGTCTTACCAAGAGTGTATCATCTAACTAGGATTTTTGCTGAGCTAATACATGAACAGTGATATTGCAATCCAATTTTTCATTTCTGCTTCTCTTGTTACAAGTCAAAATGTAACATATTCATTCATATTTTTAAGCCCTGCTTGTGTTTTATTTTTGCTCCTTTTTCTACTGTATTGTTGGTCATTTTCTTCTTAATTCCCAGGAGATCTTTATATATTAGAAATATTAATCCTTTGCCTGTGATGTGAATTACAAATATTTTTTCCCAGTCTTTCCCTTACCTTCTGATTTTGATTAATGGGTTGGGAGGTGTGTGTGTGTGTGTATGTGTGTGTGTGTGTGTGTGTGTGTGTGTGTGTACATGCACTTGGAGAAAAGAGGGGGGCATACAGTAGTTTGTGATTTTTTTACCTACTTAAATTTGTCAATCTTTTCTTTAGTAGCTTCTGCATTTTGAGTCATGGTTCACTCCAAGTTTACAAAAAAAGTATGCCCACATTTTCTTCTAGTATATTTATGGTTTTGATCTTAACATTTAAATCTAGTATTATGTGTGATTTATGGATCCAAATGTACCTTTTTACGAATGGCTAACCACATGTCCTAGCTCCACTTATTAAAATCTTTTAGATACCACCTTTGTCATTAAAACTAATTTTGAGTCATTTGGGATCATAATAGAAAAAGTTCTATAATTTGTCAGTTTTGTCCAGAGTACCATTACAAGGGAAATTAGCTTTCAAGATATGATCTATAACTCTGCATTACTAGAGCAGAGTAAGCACTAAATAATGTAATTTTTAAAATATGTTTTTAAACAAACAAATCAAACCCATGGGGCCACTGACAATCACGAGAAAATTGGGACAAATGGGCATTGCTGAGGGAACGTGTGGTGAGATTGAGTGTTTGTGTTGCAGATCTTCTCCCAACCTGCCTCCTGGAACTGGGATTGTAGAGGGGCCCAACATGGTGTTCCTGGGACCCCTGACTGTCATCCTGTTGCCACCCAGCCTCACACTGCTGGTACTGCACCTCACCAGCTCCCAGGATGTCCTCAGTGAGCCCAGCAGTGAGCAGCAGCTGTGCACCCTGAGGGAACACCCCACCGTGGCCTTTGCAGGTGAGAACTGCTTCCTACTCCATCCTTTTTTTTGCAATGACTATGTCTTGAAGGTCTGAGGTTGGATTTCAGTGGAACCTCTCTGGCTTTTGGAAGTCCTGGGATGTTCAGTTTCTATAGGGTATGCAGACTCTTTGGAGAGAGATGTAAAAAGGATGGGAAGCCATGGGCTGGAGGGGTCTGATTTTAGTCTCCAGACAGTTTATTTAGGCCCCTCATTCTTGTATGCCTGGGGGAGGCAAGGGTCTCTCTCTGGGATTACTTTGCATCTAGGTAATAGATGTTCTGGGTGTGCTGACCAAGGTTTGGTTGGTAGGCTCAGCTCTAGCTCTCTTGAAAGCATGAACTCTATTTCTTGGCTTTCCTCAGAGAAAGAATGAAGATGACTCACTTATTAGGAAGAGTGCCTGGAGAGGTCTGGAACACTTCCTTCTGCTCTAAATAGCTACAAGCATGCCCATTTGGGGGTCCTGGGAACCCCCCAGGGAAGTAACCAATAACTCTTATCTGTTAAAGGAAGACATGAGAATGTCCTACTAAATCATTTTCCAAATTGGGATTTGGGAATTGCTGAACAGATTCTGAGGTTTCTTTTTTTCTTTTTTTTTTTTAAATGAAGATTTTTTTTTTGTTTTTTAAAGATTTATTTTTATTTATTTATACAAGCACTGGGTACAGTCAGAAGCGCGGGAGGGTGAGAGAATTCACCAGAGCCAGAGCGGGGAGCAGAGCAGGCAGAAGGACCGAAGCACACTGCTGAGGGGAGCAGCGGGCGTGGCAGGAGAGGTCTGCGCGCCATGTGGGACCCTCCTCCGGTGGCCGGGGATCGAACAGGCGCTGCAGAGGCTGTAGGCAGCTTCGCAACCCAGCGCTCAACCGCTGCGCCACCGAGGAGGCCCAGATTCTGAGGTTTCTTAAGGTCTCACGAAGATTTCCAACATTAGTATATACATTTGATGATCATCTAAAACAAAAGAGAACACAGACACCACGACATCCCTGAGGTTTTCCCATTATCCTTTAGCCAATTTTGGGGATCATTGGTGGTGTTAAGATCACACTGATCCATCAGCTCCATGGCAACCCACACTGGGACCTGCAGATATAGCCTCAGATGTCTCCAGATTAGTAAGTCTAATAAAAACTGCCATAATTTCCTCTTCTTCATCACCCTGGTAGGGAGGCAGGGCAGGGTCTATCACCTCCTTTTACAAATTGGAACAAGACTAGAGGTTGAAAGACTTGTCAGAGCCAGGCCTCAGCATCAGTCTCCTGACTCCCATTCAGTGCTAGACCCACTTCCCAGGGCAGAGTGAGAGTGCTCCAGCCTCTGGTGCCCTGTGTGGAGCCAGTGTTCTGGGATTCCATACAACAAGTGGGGAAGGGCAAAATGAAAACCAGAGCAGTAGAAGAAATCCAGGAGTCTGAGACTGGCATGAGATTTGAGGAGTGGGAATAGTAGTATGAATAGGAGTTGGGGACTGGGAGGTGGGGAGGCTGAGGGCCTTTTAGAGATGTAGGATTCCCAGCTGCAGACTGACTCCCTTCTCAGGGAGGAGGGTTTCCAGCTGTCTTCTTGGTGCTGTCTGTTTTGAGCTGGGATCCAAGGCTTTGAAGCCTTAAGTGGATTAAAGTAAATTAGCAATGTCCTTAAGCTTACAAAATGAGCGCACACCCTCAGACTTCTGATGACTCCCGGAGAGCTGGTGGCTATCACTGAAGGAAAGGACCAAGTGGCGGACAGAGGAGCAGGATTCTGAGGTCTGCTCTCTCTCGGGGGCCCCTGTGGCAGCTCCTAATGAAACATTTCCTCTTGGGATTGGCCAGGGTGCTTCTGGCCTGGCTGATCCTGGGGACAAGGACTAGTGGAAGAAAAGCAGGCATTCTCTGTCCCCCAGCCAGCTTGGTCTGTGCTGAAACAAATTGGGGGCAGGGAGGTCTTTGGAGAGGTAAGAGATGTGTTCCTTGAGTGCCTGGGTCCCTTCATACCACTTTTCAGATGTGAACTGTTTGAATGACTTCCCATCCTACCCTCTCTCAGAGTAAAGACATGAAGCTCAGATTCACATAGGTGGTTGATGTAGTGTGACTAAGGAATCCCCCTCACCTCTGGCAAGTGGAGGTGGTCTGTCATCCTAAATCAACATCATCATCTCTTTTTCCTCCCTAGCCCCCTCCCATCCTCCACTTGCCCCATCCCCCACCCTTCTGACAATTTGGGGCTTCCTATCCTTTCTTCAAACTCTTACATTTTTTAATGAGTTTAGTAGATTTTTTTTTATTATTTTGTAGAACTGGGGAGTAGGCCAGAGGTGCAGGGGGTGAGAGGATCCACCAGAGACAGAGTGGGGAGCAGAACAGGCAGACTGACTGAAATACACTGCTGAGGGGAGCAGCGGGCGAGACAGGAGAGGTCTGCTGAGCTATATGTGGGTCTCCTCCCTGGCCAGGGCTCGAACTCAGGCCCTAGAGATGATGGTGCTGAGATTTAACCCCTAGACCACCAGGGAGGCCCCCTTTCTCCAAACTTTTATTGGACCTCATGGACCCCTGTCACAGAGATGGACACTGTGGGACTCAAGTAGGAAAGAGTTTCTTTCGCGCACTCACGCCTCTCTTGTTCCTTAAATGTCACTCCCTTTGGTCCCCCAGTGCCACTGGTCACAGATCTACATGAGTCCTCTGATCTCCCCACACCCTTTGGCACCACGGAGCACACACGAGGGCTTCGGTTATCTCTGGGAGACTGACAGAGTTCTGGGTGACAAGAAGTTTTCACGATCCAACTGAGCATTGACCCCCAGCTTCCAGGAGCCCCTCAAATATTGCATTAAATTTCTCACTAATCTATAGGCTTCTAACCTACGTGTAGCTGTGCATTCCCCTTTCCCCTGACACCTAACCGATCTGTGAAAAAACCCTCAGTACCCTAGAGGAGCTGCTGGTTGCATAATCTGACAGACAGTTTCCTGTTTTGTAAGGTTAAATTTTCTCCTGTGAGTGTCTTTAAGGAGGGCCCACCTGTGTTTCTCTTTGGCCCGCACATCATTCCTTTTGCCACAGCATGGCCTTTCTAGGTGTCAGGGAGAAGGCAGTATGGAGTTAACACTGGCAGTGGTTAATCCACAAAGTGGGTAATTGAATTGACTATAATTAAAATCACAGGCGCGTCATGGAGAATGTCATTTTTCTCTTAAAGTCGCCATCCAAAGCCTTCGCTGCACACGGTGCTCAGAACGTGCTTGGTGTTTTAAAGACAGCCTTCCCTCTGGTCCTATTTGCCTGTTTAATAAGAGGAAGCTGGCTCCCTCCCAAGAAGGCTTCCCTAAGATCACTATTCCTCACCCCTCAGAGTCTCTCCCCCTCTACCTTGCCTGAGTCTCACCCCCACTCACCTCTTCCCCCTGGCCCTGTCAGTCACACAAACTGGGAGGGGCCATCACCCTCCACTCCCTCATCCCCAAGTCCCTATTGTCCCTTCACCTACTCTGCTTTCCCTCCCTCTCCCTTCCTCTTCAAGAAAGGGACTGAGTGAAGACTGAGCTAAGAAGTCCGCAGTGGAGTTTTTCCTGCTTTGCTGCATCCTTGTCCCCTGTTCAGTTGCCCACATTTGAAATGCCCCTGTTGGAAAGGAAAGAGGGAATTAAAATGTGACCTGGTTGCTACTGTTGAGGAACACCCACTGTGATGGGGACAAGAAACTCATCCCTCACCTACCTACCCACAACCCCCCCCCCCACACACACACAGAAAGCAGACTTGAGCACATTCTGAGTGACAATAACATGCAATGTGGAGGAACAGAGAGAGTTGAGAGAATGTGGAACAAAGTAAGGTCAGGGTGACAAATTTATAATCCAGGAAGACTTCCTGGAAGAGGAGGACCCTTGGCTTAGTCTCTAAGATAGAATAATATTCAACCAGGATTTTTGAGAGTGGCCCTGAAGTCAGCTAAAAACACAACCTGCCCCACTCCAAATCCTCCCTTTATACCTATATTGCCCAAATACCACTGCAACTACAAGACAATTCTTGCCAATCCATGGTTATCTGCCAGGGGCAGAGGCAACCCCAAAGGACTTGCTTCATTTTGCTGCAGAATTCCTTTTTTTTTTTAAATCATGCATATCACAATTTTCTGAAAAACATCCAACTCACAAAACCTTCAGTTCTCCAGGGAGCGATTAAGTGTTTGCCTGTCGTGCAGAAATGAAGGGCTGCTTTTACTCTGTAGTGGAGGGATAATGAGTGATGATTTATTTCCCTTGGATTACAACACACAGTCTCTCTCTCTCTCTCTCTCCATCTCCCCCCAGCCCCCATGACTCAGAGCCAGTTGCTAATGTACTATAGGGAGGAAGCACAGGACCTCAGTATCCCCCTCATCTTTAACCCTATCAGTATGAAAGTTCCTTTGCCCCATAGCTCTTTATAATTGCTACCAATTTCCTCCCATCCATGAGACAGAAGTCAAGGGAGTGAGCGCTATTAAGGGGCTGTGGACAAAGATGGGAGAAGTAGGTCTCCAGAGGGAGAGAAAAAGTCAGCTGATCACTTCTTCCGAGGGTGCCCTCCCCAGACCATTGCCACACCCATCAGAGGGCTTTCTGCTGTTCTACTGCTTAATCCCCATGAAAGGTTTTGATTTTGGCTGTGAAGATCCTTCCTTAGAGACACAGATTTGGACAATAACCACCCACCTCTGTTTCTCCTGCCTTGTGGAACCTTGTCCAAAAACCTGATTCTCTTGTACAGAGAGAGTTGAGGGTTATTCCTATATTTATTCAAACACTGCCAGGTGTGGTGGGCCCTGGAGAGGGAAGAAGCAAGGTCTTCCCTGTTCCCCAAACAGTGTAATGGTGGCTCTGATGGCAGTCAGTTAGAGGGAACTACGGGAACGCTTTCTCCTGACTCTGGGGAGTCAGGGGAGCCTTCTTGAAGGTGGCAGGGTGGGGATGAGAGAGAACAGAAGTGCAAAGGTTTGCAGGCTCCTGCAATGTTCCAGTTCTAGTTTAGTGATGTGCAGTGTCTAGTTTAGAGTGGGTGGGGTGAGGATTTGAGGGGGAATGTGATAAATGAAGCATCATTATTTCAGTTGATGATCACAAGATCATTAATGTGCCAGGCATTCTACTTGACAGTGGGGCCAGAACCTGAGGACCTACACAGGAGTTGGGACTTTTCCTATTGGCAACTGGGAGCTATTAAAGAGCTGGAGAGTGATATAATCAGATCTGTATTTTAGAAAGATCACTTGGGTTGCCTTATGGGAAAGGGACTAGAGGGGCAGGAATGGGAGACAGGCCAATTCAAAGGCTGTTGGCACCAGTCCAGGCAAGAAATGATGGTGCAGAGAGGACAAGAAGGGGATGGATTTCAAATATAGAACTGGCCATTGAAGCTCTGGGGGTGTCACAGTGATTACAGGTTTCCCTTTGGGTGGCTGGTGGGGTCAAGAGGGGATGGAGTTCTCTGAACTGGGGCACATAACAAGAAGCGATAACACCCCCATTCACTGTCTCCCAGCTGGCTGCTCACAGAGGTAGGCAGGGTCACCCAGGTCCCCTGAGTCCCCCTACCACACTACACCCTGACTTCACCTTGACTCCTCCAGTCCCAGGTTGGTGCAGCTGGGAGTCCTGGGTCTAACAGTAACCAAGTGGTTGCCTCTCCCTCTACCAGACCTGAAGCCGTGGGTCTCTAACTTCACCTATCCCGGAGCCCGAGATTTCTCCCAGCTCGCTCTTGATCCCTCCAGGAACCAGCTCATCGTGGGAGCCAGGTAATGACGTGCAGGAGGGTTGGGACCAGAAACACGGTGCTCAGAATTGGGTGGAGGTAATATTGGCAATGAACCCACTGGATAGACCTTTATCTTGGGCCCTCTTCCTCTCTGCTAGGTCCTCTCTCTGAATGTCCTCCACAGAAGGAAGCAGGGATTAGAGCAGGCGAGTGACTTTTAGGTCGCCATATCTCAGCAAGTCAATAGCTCAGTGGCTAGCAGATACTAAGAGCAGCAATGCCTGCTGGCCACCTCCTACCCCAGTCCCTCCTAAGCTTCCTGGATCTGCCAGTTCCTGAGAGCTCCATGCAGACAAAGTGCCCAGGGGCCCCCTGCTGGCCAGATGCTCACCTGCACCCAGGACACCGCGCACTGTGTGCTTCTCTTCCTTGTTGCCTTCTCTGTTGGCCCCACTGCTCAGATGTTAATTCAACAGATCTTACACTCCAGGGAGTTCTTGTGGACACCTTACCGGGTCGACTAAGAGGAAATCATTCTCATAAAACCATAGACTGTCAACACTGGTAAGAAAGGAAACTTAGAAGCAGTCTTCAGAGAATCTCAAAAAGTGGTGCCTGAACCAGTAGCACCTGGGAGCTTGTTAGAAATGCAGGTCCTTGGGCTCTACCCAGACCTGCCGAATCAGAAACACTGGGGGTGAGGCACAGCCAGGGCTGGAAATCGCTGGTCTAACCCAACTGTCCTTGGTTTAAACATGAAAAGGCAGGGAGGAGAAGGCGACTCCCACAATCATGTAGCAGGATGACAAGAGGATGGGGACAGTCTCCTCAAAGCAGCTAGAGTTTTTTCTGCCAGTCCTGTTGTCATCTGGAAGTACACTGGTGTTTTTCAGACACTTCACCCCAGAGCTTCTGGCTCAGTGGGTCTGCAGGGCGGGCAGGGGGCCCCTGTGGTGGACACCTCCAGATTATGCTGTATAACTGACCATCTGACCTCTGGGCTTTCCTGAGTATCCACACTCCCTCACTGGTAGTATGAAAAAAAAAGTCATGTCAAGAACAGAACTCTGGACTCAGACTGGATGAGCTGATCCTAAGTGATCTGGATCTCTGAGCCTCAGTTTCCTGTAAAGTCTGTGTTATAGTCTCTGTGTTGCCAACATCACAAGGCTCTTATGAAGTGGGCCTAAAAGCATTGTATTTTTTCAATTTATATTTTTATTTTTTAAAAAGATGTATTTATTTATGCATACAAGAGCTGGGGTACAGGCCAGAGGCGCGGAGGGTGAGAGGACTCACCAGAGACAGAGTGGGGAACGGAACAGGCAGATTGACCAAAGTACACTGCTGAGAGCAGCAGTGGGCGAGTCAAGAGTGGTCTGCTGTGCCATGTGGGTTGCTCCCTGGCTGGCCGGGAATTGAACTCGTGCTGCAGTGGCTGCAGATAGCTTCATAGGTTGTGTCTTAACCCTTTCGCCACCAGGGAAGTCCCATTTTTTTGATTTTTAAAGTAACAAATTATTTTGTATCAGTAATATAGCATAACATTCAAAAGTTAAAACAGTGAAAATCAGGACCCCACCCACTCCAAGAAAGGCCCCTCCTTGGAGGCATGTCCTCCCAGAGGTTATAATCTATACATATGCAAGTACATGAGTGTGGACTTTATTTTCCCAGCAAAAAGAATCATTGTTGAAAGAAATAATACCGAGATATCCCGTCCATACCATGACCCTTCACCCAGTTTCCCCCATGTAACATCTTGCTTAATGTCATACATTACCATTAGGAAGCTGACATTGAGCCCATCCTTCCATCTTATTCAGATTCTACCAGTTTTACTTTTAAAAATCTGCTCTGAACCCTTGGAAGCATTCTGAAAGCTGCCATTCACTCTGCGCTTGCGTGTGCCAGGCATTATCTTATGTGCCAAGTATGTAGTAAAACATCTAAAACACGTAGTAAATGTAGCCCGTCAGGCCTGTAATAAATCATCTAATCTTCACAATTTCCCGGGAAATAGGTTCTGTGATTATCTGCATTTTCTGGAGCAGGAACGTGAAACTCAGGTTAGCCACCTGCCTGTGGTCCTGCTGCTTTTCTGGATCTACCTGGGGGCTACCCATGCAGGTGGCTGCTTACCTTTCCTGGGTTCAGCCTGGCTCTGCTCTCAGATGAACAGGGGAAAACCAAGCAGGGTCTTGGTGCCTTTCACCCCTTACAGCAAATGAAGCGGGTCCCAGCTTCTTTTCTTCTCCCTTTGTTTAGGTCATTTTCCTTCTTCCTTCCCTCCTGCATGACATTCCCCTCCCTCCCCCCTTCTTTCTGAACCCCTGGGCCTCTAGAATTGAGGCCAAGGAAATTTTTTATTCCTTACACCCCTCCTTATTCCATAGAGGATTTAGGGCAGGTTAGACTACAGAGATTTCTCTCTGTTCTCCACCTCCCAGAAGAACAGACTGCAGTGTAGTGATGAATGATTTTTGACGGGATAAAAGTGAATAAACTGATGCGATGTTTCCCCTAATTTTTTAAAGCTGTGAGCAGATGCCTGTGTTACCTGAGCAGACAGCTGGAGAAGAGCCATAAGCTGGAGCCCATCTGTCCCTTGGCCAGGAGAGTGGGGGTGGGGAAGCGCGGCTAAGTTTTAGGGAAGAATGAGGCAGGGGAGGGAGGATCTCAGAGTCCTGGAACCAAGGTCCCTGGTGAGGTCCATCCAGCCCCAGGACAGCAGAGAAGCTGAGTGGGCCCTGGGCCTGGAGCCAGAGCTGGGGAAAAGAAGTCCTCCAGCCTGAGGTGTCTCCTCCTCAGACCCCTGATTCTCCAGCTGGGCTGCTCCTCATTCTGACCCAGTTCACAGTCTTTCCCCTCATCTCTCTTCTGAGCATAGATGAGGTGGGCCAGAACTTTCTAAAGCACTTATTCTTAAAAGCTTCAGGATGCAAAGTTGGAAGAAAGAAAGAGAGAAAGAGAGAAGAAGGAAGGAAGGAGGAAGGGAGGAAGGAAGAGAAAGACCATTCTTAGGGAAAAATAACACTTTACATCTGCTTTTTTTGACATTAATAAAGCTTTTTAACATGCATCTCCTGTGCCCGAGGCCCTGTGAAGTAAGAAAGACATTCATTTCCCCATTTTACAATTTGGATGCTGAGGCTCTCAGAAGGCTCCCAGCCCCCAGACAGTGGCTGAGAGGGAATTCCCTGTCTCAGCCTCAGGATGTGCTCTGTGACCCTGCAGTCACTTTTGTGTGTCCTGCCACGTGTTGTGGCCTGTGGCTCCAGAGCCGTGCAGAGCAGAGCCAGCGGTGCCTGACTCTATGTGTGTTCAGTAGTGTTGGGTAATGCCAGTGCTGTCATCCACATTATTAAAGAGATTTTTTTTTATTTAATATTTTTTCTTAGAATAGTTTTAGGTTCACAGCAAACTTGATGGGAAGGTACAGAAATTTTCCCTTATCTTTTCTACCCCACTCATGCATGGCCTCCCCCACCGTCACTACCCCCCCCAGAGTGGTATGTGTGTTACAGCCTACTTTGACAGGTCATTATCACCCCAAGTCCATAGTTTATGTTATGGTTCACCCTTGGTTCTACACATTCTATAGGTCTGGGCAAATGTATAGTGACGTATATCCATCATTATGGTACCATACACACAATGAGTTTTTTCACTGCCCTAAAAATCCCCTGTGTTCTAGCTATTTAACACCTCTGTCCTTGAACCCCTGGAACCCACTGATCTTTTTACTGTCTCCATAGTTTTGCCTTTTCCAGAATGTTCTATATTTGGAATCATACAGTGTGTACCTTTTAGTTTAGCTAGTAATAGGCAGTTCAATTTCCTCCATGTCTTTTTAAGGCTAGATCACGCGTTTCCTTTTAGCATTGAATTCTGTTCCACTGTCTGGATGCACCATAACTGATTTATTCATTCGTCTACGGAAGACAATCTTGGTTGCTTCCTAGTTTTGGCAATGACCAATGAGATTGCTATAAACATCTGCTTACAGGATTTTGTGTGGACATCAGCTTCCTTCTTTGCGGTTTTTGAGCTGCAGGCTGATGGGATAAGAACATTGTTTGAGGAAGATAAGGCTGGCCGTGCTCGGCTGGCTAGACCATGAGGGGAAGGGGCCCTGAGGTAGTCCAGGGAGGTGGCCAGGGAAAAGTCAGCTCCAGAGTCATGGACTGCAGCAGGAACTATAGGAGATGAGGACATAGATTGGACGCCAGGGGCACAAGGCGTGGAGCCAGCAGATATGGCCGGCCTGGTTGAGGAAGGGAAGTGGGTCAGGGTGGTTGGCAGAGAAGGACGAAGATAGCCCATCTGGGTCCCTGCAAGAGCTCCATGGTTGGGAAAGGAGATGAAGGGTCCTCCCTGGGTTGCCTGGCCAGATGGAGAGCAAAGACATTGCAGGCTTCGAGAATATGCCAACATGGGTTTTAATCCCAACTCCTTCACTTACTTACCCCTGTGACTTGGACCATTTACCCAGCCTGCTTCCTCATTGGAGGAAGTAAACGGAGTTGCCTCTTTCTATCTGGGGGGTTGCTGTGAAGATTAAACAGGCTGATGGAGGCAAAGTTCTTCCAGGGGTTCAGTTGTCAGCACTTGACCCCAAGTCTTGGCAGCCCACAGGGTGGGAGCCTCACTCAGGGACATGGCTGCAGATCCAGCTTGACTTATGATCTTCATTTCTATTTTCACAGGAACTACCTCTTCAGACTCAGCCTTGCCAATGTCTCCCTCCTTCAGGTACATTTCCTCCCCTTTCCATTCTCCCCTTTTCTCCCTCCCCTCCCCTCCCTTCCCACCCCCTCCTCTTCTGCGCTCCTCTACTTCTCTCCCTCCTTTTCCCTTCCATTCTCTAGTATTTGGGAATAGGGACTGGGGCAGCACAAGAAGCAAGAGTCAGAATTCAGCCTTTAGGGTTAAAAACAGGAGCCCTGGGCTCTTCTCACTGGCTGTGATGCACACTGGCTGTCAAGGTAATGCTGGGAAGATGTCTGGGAGTCGGGGGGAGGGGGTGGTGACACATAAACCTGGTGGCAAACACAGGGCTCCTGCATGGTGCAGAGGAGCTACTGAGGAAGGGAAAAGAGGCACCAGAACCAGGGGCGTGCTCTGCCCCTGTTTGCTGGGGACTGAAGGATTCTTAGGATGCAGGATTTTCAGTGCTAAAACCAGTACAGTCCTAGGCACTCTGGAATGACTGGTCACTCTAAGTCCAGAACCTAAATCCACAGAGAGGTCTCTGAGTTTGGGCTTGGAGAGAAAGAGTCTCCCTAGTTCCTATCTTAGCCTGACCTGACTGATCCCATTCTAACTCAGCATTTTCACTGAACTGTGATTGATTTATTATCTGCTGCCAAGAAGGACTCCCCAAGCATAATTCCCTAAGTGCTCTGGGAGGTATTTTAATGGAACTCCTTGATCCAGAACATATCGCAGATTGAGAAACAGATGCCTAACTATCTTTGCAGAGTCTAAACATTCTGGAGAAAGGAAGGCCATCTCTTCTTCTTCTGTGAAGGGAGTGACTTGGTTCCCATGTCATCAAGCACTTACTGTATACCAGAACTGAGCTGGGGACAAAGGGGTTATAAGAAAAGCCAGGGCTCGCAGTAAAAACTGATGACTGAGGCTATAACCTAATTAGACAGTCAAGCGCCAGGCTATAACATTTCCCTGCAATGGGCAGTTGGAAAAGGGGAGACCTCCTTGATGAGCTGTTGTGACATTTTGGCCTTGTTTTTTCAAGATGCGCCTGAGACTATACCCCTGGAGGCCATTGCAGTTGGTTTCCAGAGGGAAGTTTTTTAATTTTTATTTATTTATTTTTTTTAAAAAAAGATTTATTTATTTATTTATGCAAGCACTGGGTACAGTCAGAAGTGCGAGAGGGTGAGAAAATTCACCAGAGCCACAACGGGAAACAGAACAGGCAGACTGACGAAATACACTGCTGAGGGGAGCAGTGGGCGGCAGGAGAGGTCTGCGCGCCATGTGGGACCCTCGCCCGTGGCCGGGGATCGAGCTGGCACTGCAGAAGCTGTGGTCAGCTTCACAGCCCAGCGCTCAACCGCTACGCCACCGGGGAGGCCCTTCCAGAAGGAAGTTTTAAGGGAGTAGGAAGTGGATTTAGGAGAAACTAGGGAAACCTGAAAGGAAATGCCATTCATCCACTTATCTGTCCATCTATCCTGCTCTCCATACCCAGACCAGCCAACCTACCCATGTAGCCACCCAGCCACCCAATAAACATTTAATGAATATCGACTAAAGGCCAGGTCCAACCTTAGACCTGGTAATAGGGATTTGAGGTCCAAAGGTGAATGAATCAAGCTCTTTCTTGCCTCAAAGAGCAAGTATCTAAGAGATCACATGTGATTCCCTTTCTGGGATGGGAACCATGTGACGTGTTTCTGGGACCCAGTCTGGAACAGACTTTCCAGCTAGATGACTGAGGCCTGGAGTTTGGTTCATCCAGCTCTGTGTTGGGAAGATATGTTATATTTGCCCCATTACTTGTGCTTAGGCCAGAGTTTCAGCTTCAGAGGGACCTCTGAAGGGGCCTTGCAAACCAGCTACAAGTGCCCGAGGAATTGGTTTAACTACCTTCCCAGGGTGTGTCTCTGGGACCTAATCTCGGGTTAGGAATTCAGCCTAATTTTCCATGACAGAACCAAGAAGAGAAATAAACACATTTCATGTCCACCATGGGGGTGGGGGCACCTCCCACAAAAGGAAGAGGAGAGACAAGTTGGAGTGGGCTGTTTAATGACCCCACCACTAGTCTAGTGGCAGAATTCTGCCTCCTAACCTCTGGTCTGTCATCTGGTCTGGGGAGAAACCCCTGACTTTTGACTATATGAACGAGCCCGTGTTCAGGAAGAGCCCTGTTGTGGGCTTTAGTTTCCTGTTTAGGAGTTTCCAGTCCTTAGTATCTGCTCCCAGAAGCTGCTCAAGCAACCAAGTTCTGAGCATGAACTGTGCCACTTTGTCCACAGGAGGGAGCAGGGCCATCACCCCCACTCCCACCCCTCCAGCTTCTTTTACTCCCCATGCTGCCCACTCCCCTGGGGGTGCGCAGTTATAACTCTCCATTCCAGCTAACGGATCCTCTCACTTGGCCCCAGGGTATGATTTCACCAAACTTAAAACTCAATGCTTTATTGATGATTTTAATAATTAACATCCCTTAAAGAAAAATCTAAATGCAAATAATTTGTGCAAACCAGTGTCCATTAAAGGACTTCTAAGTACCTAACCCCTATTAAACAATTTATATAAACTACTGTTCCTTAAGGAAAATTTAAATACTCAGCTCCTTCCCAATTCTCTAAGCAGAGAAGGCAAAGTGAATATAGGGCGTGAGTATGACTGTGTGTGCAGGTGTGTGTATGCACATCTTTGCTGAGAGGGAGCAGAAATCAAATCAGTTCACCCGTGATAGTTATTTATCAATGTAACTTAATAAGTTGGTTTTGAGAAAGAAAAGGTCTCAAGTGGTCAACAGCATCAGGGGGCTGCTGAGAGGACCAGTATGATAAACTAACTTGGGTCTGGCAATTAGGAGCTCTTGAATGACCTTTACCAGAGCAATTCCAGAGGATGACATGGCTGGAGGCCTAATTACGGTGGATTAATGACCTCAAGCTTCCAAATATCCTGCAAGTGCAGAAAGGAGGCCTTTCTGCACATGCACATCAAGACTCTTCCGGGGCTTTGGGTCTGAAAGAGGCTGATTTCTGAGTTCTCATCTCACATTCTCCAAGCTAGAGTCGCAGCTCTAGTGATGTTTGAAATCTAAACTGTGCTAAGTGGTTGATTTAATGCTCAAAAGATATTTTGATGCCCAACCATTGTCTCTAGGGTCCAGAGGAGTTGTTGAGGCTACAAAGAGATTATCCAGTTCCTAGCTCTCTCTCTCATAACATGAAAACTATGCAGAGACTGTTACTAGAGATTGCCATTCTGGAATTTCTGAGATAGCCTATTGTAGGGGATTATGCATAGCAATTTGACCTCACATGCCTACTTTCACTCTTTTGCCTGACCCCAATAAATGGATAGCAAGAAAATTTTAAAGGTATGGATTCATAATGAAGAGATTAATACATTATGAGGAGATGAAAAGTGGATGAATTAGCAGAGCAGAAACAACTGATGGAGGGAGATACAACAGAGAAGCAATTCCTTAGAAGAGCTCAGAAATCGGGTGTCAGTCATTGTGGAATGTGAAAATGAGAAATGGTTGAAATTCTTTCAGTTTTGAGGTTGGAACCTAGGTCTCCTGTCCCATTCCATATTGCAATCCCCTCCTCCACCTTTGCAGAAAAGGAGACTAAAAACCCTTTCTCCAGAGACCCAACTGGTAAAGGTCCAGAGACTTCAGGAAAGGTAAAAGGCACTAACAGAGTTCGGGACCAGAATAATGTTTCTCCTCTTTCTCTGTTTGTGCAGCTTGTTTATGGAAGAAACCTGGTCATTTCTCCTTTAACATTTCCCACAGTCTGTATTTTGCTGATTGTTTTACTAACCTAACGAGTTCTCATCATCTGAATCTCAGTAAGCCAGATTATGAATCATGAGATTGTTTCCACAAAAGAAGCTTTTTATTAGTGAGTGGTATCACATTAGGAGAATAACAGTACTTTCTCTCAAGTGGCAAATGAAGGAAGATTATTTATTTAAGCATACAAGAACTGGAGTACAGGCCAGAGGTGTGTCTGCGGGGGGAGAGGATTCACCAGAGACAGAGTGGGGAACAGAACAGGCAGATTGACTGAAATACACTGCTGAGGGGAGCAGTGGGCAAGACAGGAGAGGTCTGCTCCACCATGTGGGTCACCTCCCTGGCCGGGGATTGAACTCGTGCTGCAGTGGCCTCGATAGCTTCATAGTGCTGTGTCTTAACCCCTTGAGCCATCGGGAAGGCCCTGATTATCTGATCATTTCTGTGTACAGTTGGCAAATGATACCGAGAATGATTTATAAGACTTTTAAGCATTTGGGGAAATTTGGTAACAGGTACACAAGCAGACTAGTAATTACTATACTAGCAAATGAAGAAAATCAAAGCAATGGACAATTGCTCAGTTCAGGAAAAACAAAAGGCAGATCAAGAAAGGAAATAGGCATATTTCATTAATTCTCAGGTATACATGTTTTCACATTTTAATGAGATTGAAATCAGGCCACATCTTTCAGTCAAAGACATCTTGTAATCACAATCAGACAGCACTGGCCCAATGGAGTTTTCATTGCCAGTGTAGGCACCAAATTGGTCATTATTTCTGGTGTTCTGACCCAACATCGCATTTTCGATTTCATCCCACATCGTATTTTCGGCTCATATGTACAGGTAATATGAGTTCTGGTTTGTTAGAAAACCTGTGGACTCCTGGTAAGATCAACAAAGTACCAACCTCCAAATTTATAAAATGGGGTCAATAGCTTGGAAGAAAATTATAGAGACCAGAGTGGAATATTCTTTAAAAACTGTGAAATCGGGCCTCCCCAGTGGCGCAGCGGTTGAGCGCTGGGTTGCGAAGCTGCCCGCGGCCTCTGCGGCGCCGGTTCGATCCCCGGCTGCTCCCCGGCCACCGGAGGAGGGTCCCACATGGCGCGCAGACCTCTCCTGCCGCCCGCTGCTCCCCTCAGCAGTGTACTTCGGTCCTTCTGCCTGCTCTGCTCCCCGCTCTGGCTCTGGTGAATTCTCTCACCCTCCTGCGCTTCTGACTGTACCCAGTGCATGTATAAACAAAACAAACAAACAAACAAATAAAAAAAAAAAAAAACTGTGAAATCACTGACACCCTAGATGGTTCAAAAAAATGATACTCTAAAACGGACCAAAATGAGCACAAATAGAAGAGTAAGTCTAGCAGAGATGAACTTTAAATTCAAAAAAAGTTTAAGGATACTAGATCAGTTTTATTTACATTATTTTGTATGTGCAAGATTGATATGTCATAAAAAATGTCAAATAAGAGCACTTTTGATAAGTTTGCATTAAAATTTAAATAATAAAGGAGTTTGACTGACAGCATATTTTCTTTCATAGTCGCTCATGTTATAATCAATGGTGTCTCTTTTATTGAGACGTAACTGACATATAACATTATGTTAGTTTCAGGTGTGCAGCATCATGATTCAAAATTTGTATGTATTGCAAAGTGATCAGATTGTATCTTATATTCGGTGAAATCAGGAGTACTGGTTGGTAGCAGTAGACAATTTTTACATATTCATAATATGTAAATTTAACCCATATCTTAAAATATTAAATAATTATATTAAATGTTAAATAATTGATATTGCATGATTATATTGAGAGGATAGGGAGAGAGGAAATGTATGTGTGTTTTGGGACTAGGAGAATGGGGACATGTAAGTGGGGAAGTCAAAAGGCCTGAGATTGATACATATGTTTGAGAAACTGGAAAAAACACACATACCCTGCCCCCCCCCCCAAAAAAAAAAAAACAGCTAAAAGAGCTGAAAGTAACCCTTGGGAATAGGTTGGCGTATGGAAGGGAAGGGTTGCTAGGATTTTTTTAACAATTTTTTTCATACTATTTAATTTCTTCAACTCTGTGCATCATTACTTTGACAAAAGTACTTTTTACAAGAAAATAAAAATAAATAAAATGCCTCAAAGAAGCTCATTTTGTGCTGTAATCATTATAAATATACATATTCCTTTCGGGCCATATGTTCTAACTTTTGGTTTGAGAAATCTTTTCCATGTGAGAGGCTGCAGGATGTAGCAGAGAGCTGAGCTCTGGTGTTTTATTTGAGTTTGCATCTTGGGTTTGTTGCTTACTGGCTTTATGACCTTGGGGAAATTGCTCAGCCTCTCTGAGCTTCATTTTCTCACCTGTAAAACAGGCAAAAGGCTAAGTGTTTTCCTGATTGTGTTGAGGATCAGAGAGAGGTGGCCAGGTGCCCGCCCAGTGCCTGTCCTGGTGTTCAGCACAACGTGACTTTATCAGACTCTTTACTATTGTACATACTTGCCCCCTCCCAACTCACTGAGATTCCCACACCCCCTCCCCTTTAGGAACAAGGCTGAAACCTCCAATATGTCCCTGTACTCAGAAACCCTGAAAGCACCCCCTGCAGCTGCCCACTGTCCAATACTTGCAGTGTTTGGCAGGCGGGGGGGTGTCATTGCTCTTTTCTGCCATAGAAGCCCCGAGGTTTCTTGTTTATGAGGTCTTATTTTCTCACATCAGGCTTAGTCTGGGAGCCGGTGGGGTCCTGAGTATGACAGTGGCTCCATTATTTCTGTTCAGAAGACCCACATGGCTCTGTGATCAATGCAGAGATCATTTGCGCTTCTCTAAGGTCTGGGAGCAGAGGCTGAAGCTTCCGGCCAGGCATGTAGGATGAACCCAGCCTGCTCTTGGGTCTGGTGACCAAGTCATCACCAGCTGCTGAATCCAGGGTCTGCACAAGTGAGCCTCCCTTTGCCCCTAGGCACCTGTCCTATGGCTGCCTGCCCTGGAAAGCAAAGAGCCGAACTGCTGCTCCCTCCCAGGCACTTTTCTCCTCCCACACCTGGCTCTTGCTGCTGTTCGGCAGCCACTTCACACTAGAAGGAGCTTTGTTAGAAATTTAAAAGTGAGGAGTGAGGGGCTCTCCCCCAGTCCCATTTGGACAGGAGAGCTGCTTGCGGAGGGCCTCTCCCAGGACAGGTAGATGGTTCATGTATATACATGTGACCCAAAAATGTTAATGAGCCACATGCCAGGGCTGTTGACATTGTGTGCATGTGAAGAGTATCACTGCTCCCTCCAGCTGCTCTTCGGAGGCTAGGACGGCTGGCAGAGAGGAGAGACAGAAGAAATGAAGGGGAAGGTAGGATCCTGGGTGGGGAACACCCTCTCCTAATGCCACGGGCACTGAGGAACATGGTAATGTCCTTTGGGTCCCTGAATAAAAGCTGTGTCCCCCTCCCCCAACACATGACCCCCTCAGAGCATGAGTGACGCTACAAGGAAAGTCTGAAATCCTGGAGACAGTTAGAGAAAGAACAAAAATGCACAGTAAGGAATGTGGTTCTGATCCTCCTCTACCACCCACCCACAGCAAGTCACAGACCCAGGTTTCCTAATCGCCTAAGAAAAAAGCAAAACAAAACTACTTTGCAGGGTTGTAGTGAGAACATTTAATAGATCTCCTGTCTCTAAGGAAAGCAAATCTAGCTTTTCTCCCTGCCTCCCACACATCTTGGGGACATCTGACACGTAATGGGGCATATTTCCTATCTCCTACTCAGGGCCTGAAGTGGGAGTGAAGGTCCCTTGGCCACTTCCAGCTCCCTGGCTTACCTGGGAAAGGAGAGCATTGGGAGGGCCTAGGACAGGGTTGCCATGTGCATGCGGGGAGGAAGAGCTGTTACTTAGGAGCCTCTGACCCGTGAAGATGGGGAGGGTGTTAGCTCAAGGGGGTGCACATTGGGTAGGGAGATCTGGCAGCCCTCTGCAAGTAATGAGTCCTTACCCTGCAGGCTGACACGACCCTCCCTCTTCCTGTCACTGCAGACCCCGGCTGCTGCCTGCTCTTGAGTGGCTCAGCCGCCTAAGGTTTGTGTGCTCCTCCCACAGGCCACAGAGTGGTCCTCCAACGAGGACACGCGCCGCTCCTGCCAAAGCAAAGGGAAGACCGAGGTATGTGGCCAGGGCTGGTCAGGCTGGCCAGGAGCTGGCAAGAGGCTGTGATCAGGGACTGGAGCGGCGGGGAGCACCTATGAGCACGAGACCCAGATGGGAGGCAGGAGGTTCTGGCTTTGTGGGGATGCAGTGCTCACATCTGGAAGGGACAGTGACCAGAGAGACAACAGGCCGGGAGGTGTGGGTGGAGGGGCTGTCGCTAGGAACAGCCTGAATCTTGGAGCAGGGTAGATCTGGAGCAGAGGGAAGTGTTTTTGAATATTCGCGGGCTTCCATGGTGCAGTAAGGAAAGACACCCAGAGCCCCATCTGGAGAGCTGTCCCTCTATTGCTTTCCCTTCTTGCTTCAGGAGGAGTGTCAGAACTACGTGAGAGTCCTGATAGTCGCCGGCCGGAAAGTGTTCCTGTGTGGGACCAATGCCTTCTCCCCAGTGTGCTCCAGCAGACAGGTGGGAGGGCTAGCAGGAGACCAGAAGGGGGGCGCCAAGAGATTCTGTCTCCCAGGCACACTGCCTTGGGGCGAGGTTGTCAAATTAAGCAAGTAAGTAAATGAAAACAAAAAAAGGACGCCCAGGTACATCGGATTTTCAGATAAACACCAAATGATATTCTTATTTATTTATATACTTATATTGTATTTTTATTGTGATATCATTGTTTTACGACACTGATTTAGAAGTATAGTTTCACACCTCTTCAGATGTGTGTCACCGCACCATCCTCACCAACAAATGGTATTTTAGCATAAGTATATCTTATGCAAATTTGGGACATACTTATACTAAAAAATTATTCATTGAAATTCAGCTTAACTGGGCCTCCTTTATTTTGTCATTCAGACTTACCTTGGAGGGTCCTGAATGGGGGGACAGGAGCCAGAGGCAGAGGGAGCTCCTGATACAACCTCCCTCCTCCATGATGGCTGCTCCCTCAGAGCCACTGTGGGGTGGTCAGTGACAAGGCAGAAGCTGAAGATCCGGAAAGGCCCAGTGAGACCGGGGGCCAGAGGGAAAAAACACTCCAGGATGGGAAGAGCACACAGCTCTGGGGCCTCAGGGATAAATCTCCCCCATCTCCTGTTGTCCCCAGGTGGGGAACCTCAGCCGGACAATGGAGAAGATCAATGGTGTGGCCCGCTGCCCGTACGACCCACGCCACAACTCCACAGCTGTCATCTCCTCCCAGGGAGAGCTCTATGCGGCCACAGTCATCGACTTCTCAGGGCGGGACCCCGCCATCTACCGCAGCTTGGGCAGTGGGCCGCCACTGCGCACTGCCCAGTATAACTCCAAGTGGCTCAATGGTAAAGAGGCCCAGCCTTGGGATGGGGGCTCCTCTATTTCTGACTCTGCCCATCCTGACCCCCTATCAGTCCTTTCTGCCTCACTTCATTGAGAAGTCCAGAGTGGAGCAGATGCTTGCCTTAGAACCATAGAATGGCAGAGCTGGATTCTGGAAGAAATCACAAAATGCCATAAAGACCCAGAACAGCTGGAGGGCAGCCTAGGAGGGGAGAGAAGGAGTCAGGTATTAATTAGGAGAAAATTTTGTGGGAAAGAAGAGATTGGAGGAGGGTGGCATGAGTGTCTTTTCTCTTAAAGTTGAATCCCTGCTCTCCACTAACTAGCTGTGTGGCCTTGAGCAAGTTCTTAACCTCTCTGTGCCACATGTTCTCACCTATAATATGGAGACAATCATAGTACTTACCCCACAGGTTGTTATGAGGACCAAATGGGCTAATTCGTGTAAAGTACTAATAATAGTGTCTGATATATGGCGAATGCTCAGCAACACACGTTAAATATTGCTATAATTGCACTTTGGATTGGAGGTGGGATCAGAACCTTTGGGTCATCAAACTTGTGGAGTGTTAGGATATTGTCTGGAAAAATGGCAATAATCTATTCCTCCCTCCCAACTCTGCCCCCTTGACCTGACCCACCCCCTGCTCCTTTTCTGCCCCCAGAACCAAACTTCGTGGCAGCCTATGATATCGGGTTGTTTGCCTACTTCTTCCTGCGGGAGAACGCGGTGGAACATGACTGTGGGCGCACTGTGTATTCTCGGGTGGCCCGCGTGTGCAAGAACGACGTGGGGGGCCGCTTCCTGCTGGAAGACACGTGGACCACATTCATGAAGGCCCGGCTCAACTGCTCACGCCCAGGCGAGGTCCCCTTCTACTACAACGAGCTGCAGAGTGCCTTCCACCTCCCCGAGCAGGACCTCATCTACGGGGTCTTCACCACCAACGTGTGAGTCCCCACCCTCTGCCACCCCTCCCTGTGATGTCCAGGGCATGCTGGGACCTGGCCTCCCAGCCTTGTGGGCTCAGGCAAGTCTGTCTCTTGCCCTTGTTTCTCTTTCTGTAAAATGGGAATGTTGTGCCTTCTGCACCCGATGGATGAGGACTGTGTGTCTTGCTGCCTCTGGAGTGGTAAGCTCTTGGATTGCTGTGATGCACAGGTCTCAGTCAGATAGGAGAAAGTGAACGGAGCCGGATTTTGGCTCCATGAAGGAAGAACCCTTGATAATGAAAGTGAAGCAGCCTGCTGTAAATGAGGCAATGGCAGTTCCCAGAGGGCCGGGCAACAGCCCATCAGGGAGGCTCAGAGGGGATGCTTTACTTTCTCTACCAACCCCAGTACTGCTTGATCCTCCTAAATCTAGCCAGCAGAATTTTCTGGCAAGCCTGACTGCAGTGGAAAACACTGGCTGGGAGTTAGAACTGCTTCTGTTTCCTAGGGGTGAAGAAGGGTGGCTGCGTGGAGATCATGAGCCCTCCTCCCACTGCCTCCCTCTAGGTAAAGGTTGGCCCAATAGGGTGATTCTCCTATAGGCAATGCTGAATGGGCAGCAGAGACCAAGGAAAGCATTTGTTGTACAGGAAGCTGAGCAGCGTTCTTTGTAAGGACATCAGAAATGAATGAGCCATAGGGTGGCATTCGCTTAGCTTGGGGCCCAGGTTTAGGCACTGGATGAAGGCCAAGTTAGCAATAGGGAGGATGTTCTGAGGGGATGGACAAGAATGAACGAAAGGCTGGGAAGTGAGAGCAGAGAGGCCATCCAAGCCAGATGCAGCACAGCCCACACAGTCCAGGAGCTGACAACTAGGACCTTATCACCAGCCATGAGTTCAGCACCAGAACATGTGTAGCCATGAGCAAAGGGCAGGAGAGGCTGGAGAGCATCAAGGGAAAGTGACGATATTAGTATGGATTATAAATAGGTTATTTATGGTGTATCTTCTCCAAGCCAGGTGCTTGCTGTGGTGGGGTGCCAAAGGGGGGCACCAATGAAGAAGAGCAGACCTGGATCTGCCCTTAAAGGACTAACATTCTAGGCAGAATAGTTATTAAGTGCCAGTTTTAACTGTGATAAATGCTGCAAAAAGAAAGAGAAGTGTACAGGGAAGCCTCTAACAGTATGGGGGGGGTGTTGATCAAGGAAGGCTTCCTGTAGGAAGTGATGTCTACAGGATGAGTGGAAATTAACTAAGGAAGAGACGCATTCTGGTCCTAGGGAACAATGCATTTAAACACTTAAGGAATAAATGGAGCCCAGCATAGCAGGAGCCTGGAGCATAAAGGGGAAAAAGACTTGAGAGGAGGCAGGTAGATAGGATTATGCCCAGCGGGCCTTGTAGACTGCCTTAAAGGTTTTGATCTTTATCTTAAGAGCAAGGAGAAGGTACTGAAGGGTTTGAAGCAGGCCAGCAACCAGCTGGGTTGTGCATTTTGAAATGCTCACTCTGCCTGTGTGTGGAGAATGGATTAGAGAAGACTAGACAGGCTGCAGGGCGCCAGCCAGGAGGACGACGCAGCACACCTGGAGGAGGCGAAGACAGCCAAGGTCAAACAGAGGGGGAGAGAAAAACACATTTGGGAGAGACTAAAGCTGAGAACGGAACTGGAGCCAACTGGTATAGTGGAATTATCTCTGTGAACTATTCACATCATACTCAGAAATGTCTGATTCCTTGACTGCAAAGGGTCTTCCAGTTCATCTGGTGTAGAATGTTACAGGCTGTGGCATAAATAGGGGCTTGGTAACCAACTTTTTAAAAAACAAAAAATGTTAAATAAAACAGAATAGAATGGAATAAAGATATCAGAAGATAACGTATTTAGTAAAAATACTGTTTCCTGGAAACTCACTGCAGATGTGTGTACGTGCATGTCTCTGTGTTATACTGAGCTGTAATATAAAGTGTACTTCTTAAGTAGACCATGACTACAATGTTCAAAAACCACTGACCACACTCACAGAGAAGGGAAGAAGATGTGCAAGCAGCACAGGACTGTTGTGCTTCTCACCAGTGGGTCTCTCTTTCCTAGAGGGTTCCTAGAGTGTGGGGACCAGGTCTTCTCCTTCTGAGACACCCCATGGTGTGGAAGGCACCAGGCTCACTATCGACACTTAATAAGCCTTGGAGCTGTACCCCAGCTGGCTGTGGGGGAGGGTGCTTACTTACAGGGAGGGCGGCATCCCCCGATATCTTGCCTTTCAGAAATAGCATCGCAGCTTCTGCTGTCTGCGCCTTCAACCTCAGTGCAATCTCCCAGGCTTTCAATGGCCCGTTTCGCTACCAGGAGAACCCCAGGGCTGCCTGGCTCCCCATCGCCAACCCCATCCCCAATTTCCAGGTACAGCTTCACTTCTCCTTTGTCCCTTCTCCAGACTACCCACCACAAGCTGATTCCCACCTGCTTAATGCAAACCTGCTGCTGCTGGCTTATGCCCACGTGGGGGGTCCTCTATGTTCCCTCAGACGGTGGTGACATCAAAGGCTATGGTGTGAGAAGGGAAGTGGAGTGGGACACAGAGCAAGGCTGCACCCTCTGAGTCACCTCTGAATGTAACCCCGTTGCTCCAGGAGGTGGGAACTCAGTTCTACCCAGTGCAGGGGAGCAGAACAACATTCATGGGCTCCTGGCCAGTATTCAGGAGTTATAGCTGAAGTTCGTGTGCAGTCTACCCAGTGTGGGTACTAATGTTTGTAGGGTTTCTGGATGCTAGGAGTGGTCAGGACAACACTGTGATTATCCCCAGTGTTGTGATGGAAGAGGGAAGGAGCCAATGAGCTAAGGAAGTCTGATGGTAGACTTTCATATCCACCCAACCACCTGCCCCAGAGGGGCCCTGTGGAGCAGTAAAGATCTCTGGCTTTGCGGCCTGACAATTCTGACCGAGTGATCTTGGACAAGTCACCCAACCTCCTTGAGTCTCTTTTTCCTTATCTGACATGAAGGGATAATACTGTCAATCACAGGTAACGTTCCGTGGTTGAAATGCACCAACACCATATCTGGAGTAGAGTAGGTGCTCAATAAATGGCAGTTGTGTTTCAGCTTTGATTAAAGGGCATAATATTTAGCTGGTAGGATAGGGATGAGGAGAGGGCGGTCAGGGCTTGGCCTGCCATGGGATAGGCATGGGGAGGGTATACAGCAACAGCATAAAGTCACAGAACACTTGTCTACACTCAAATAAACTGGATTTTTAGGTAATACAGTTCCCTTTGCATATATCCCCCTCCTCCTCTCCAGCCCTGGCAGGTCCTTCCTCTTCCCATGGTACCCCCCCAGAGGTATTTCTCCCTAGAAAGGGGTTCAAGGTGGGCGGCAGGGATGTTAGTAGTGGTCACCAGATGAAGAATCTAATCTACCCCTGACCACCTGGGTTACAATTGAAGGAGGGGTACAGGGGATCACAGCAGCCCCTGTGACAGTGCACCTGCAACCTGCCCCCCCATGGCAGTGCGGCACTCTGCCCGAGGTGGGCCCCAACGAGAACCTGACAGAGCGCAGCCTGCAAGACGCACAACGCTTGTTCCTGATGAGCGAGGCCGTGCAGCCAGTGACGCCCGAGCCCTGTGTCACCCAGGACAGCGTGCGCTTCTCACACCTCGTGGTGGACCTGGTGCAGGCCAAGGACACGCTCTACCACGTGCTGTACATCGGCACCGGTGAGTCCGCCCCGTCCAGCCGGGGCTTTGGGTGGGCACAGGGGCTGGGCTGCAAGGTGCCAGGGTGTTTGAGCCACTCTCATCTGGCCCTGCCAGAGTCGGGCACCATCCTGAAGGCGCTCTCCACCGCGAGCCGCAGCCTCCGCGGCTGCTACCTGGAGGAGCTGCACGTGCTGCCCCCCGGGCGCCAGGAGCCCCTGCGCAGCCTGCGGATACTGCACAGCGCGCGGGCGCTCTTCGTGGGGCTGAGCGACGGCGTGCTGCGGGTCCCGCTGGAGAGGTGCGCCACCTACCGCAGCCAGGGGTAAGCGGGCGCCGCGAGAGGGCGGGCGGGCGGCCTCCAGGCTTCGCCAATCCCTCTGGGGAGGTGTTGCTTGAAAGGAGGGGCTTTGGAGTCTGGTACACTTGGGGGTCCATCCTGGCCCCGTCATCATTACCTTTGGACCAGTCATTCAACCTCTCCGAACCTTGGCTTCCTCCTCAAAACTTCTGCAGCATTTTTGTGAAGGTTAATTGGGATAATCTGCATAAACCACTCATCACTGTCTGGGGCGAGTAATGTGCTAAGCAAATGGTGTCTCTCGTTATCCTGTTGTCAGCCCCATAGTTAGGGTTTGTCAGCCATCTCCAGCCCACTTGATTTATTCTCAGTCCCTTCAGTGCAGAGAGAGGCCTTTATCTTTGAAACCTCAGCACTTTTTACCCAAACATGGGGGCAGGTGGAAGACCATGTCTTTTTTTGCTCCCCTTCCTTCCCTCCTTAGAAGAGGCAGAGAGGCTTGGTGTGGGTGGGCAGAGGTGTGGAACCCTGGGGAGAAGTTGCATTTGCTTCCCAACTGCTCCTGAGTTCAGTTCTCCATACCTTGGTTTCAAGCAGATTTGCAAATTTGGCAACAGTGACATTGGCATTTAAGGGGAAAACAAAAGCTATTCCAAAGTCAAATGGAAATATAGCTCAGACTCCCACCACTTGAGACTCCCCCAGTCTACACCCCCTCATTTTCAAGATAATTGTAAGCTGACTTTAGCAGGCACAGCCAAAGCCACAAGGACTCCTATGGCTTTTGCAACACAGCCCTTCTGGCTGTGCCCATCTGTCCTAGATATTTGGGAGACACAGGGTAGCTCTTTTGCCAAGGGTTGTTCTCCATCTCAATGGGGTGTGCTGGAGCTGGGTGGAGGGCAGGGGAGGAAGTATTGACCATGGTGTGACAACCATGGAGGGGGAGTAGGTGGGCAGTGGGCAGACACTCAAGCTCCTCTCAGCCCCAACATATATCTTCATCAGCAAAACACCAAACATTCACTAAGCACTCCTGTGCTCTAAGCACTTTGCAGGGTGGTTGATGTGAGAGGTGAAGACAAGATGAAGTAGGCCTAGAACACTCTCATTTCCAACAGAGCCCTAGATGTCTGGGTGGGGAGAGAAAACTATTCTTTTTTCCAGTAGGTGGAAAATCCTTGAAAGGCAAAGTAGGTGTTAAAGATTTTTCATACTCCACCAGGGGCCCGCACCCAGCCCAAGGCACAAAATGGCCTTTCACACATGAGCCATCCTTCAGTTGACTGATTATTTGGCTGAGAAGAGGCTGGTGCAGGAGAGGAGTGGGGGAGGGGATTAGAACTTGGATTGAGGCCAGCTGAGAATGCCAGGGGAGGATTTTGACTTGAATCCCGTGACCGTGGGCATGAAGTGGTCCTTGAGCAGGGGAGGGAATTGACAGGCAGCGTGAGTAGGTGTTTTACAAAGATGGTCACATAGTGGCAAACAGCGTTGTCATGGGGCAGCTGGCTGGCCAGCATGAGCTAGTGTGGCTGCAAGCCAGGTATGAAGTAATGGGGTCTACAGTGGGATGAGAGGAAAGGAAGTGCCCCGGGACATTTCCCCAGGATCTAGGTGCTTATCGCCAGCCCCCTTCTTTCTCTCTAATAAATCTCAACCCCACAGGGACAACCAGGACCCTGGCCTGGCCAGAGTGAGACCAGGTCTCTGCAAAGCAGGTGTTTTTATCTGTGCCCCCCACCCCCAGCATGGCTTTCATACTGTCCTAGAGCAGGGGTCCACTCTACCCAGGCTCACTCAGGAAGGTGGTTCAGAGCATCTTCCAGGCCTCCCTTCCTGGCAGAATGCCTGGCCCCACCTCCACTGCCATCTTAAGTAATAGCCACTTGCTCCTGCCCTCAACCCTGGACAGCTCCCATTGTGCAGCGATTGCTGCATGGTGCTGGAATCCACCTGCTTGCACTTTCACCATCCATCTCTGTCCTGCCTCTAAGCCTGGGGAATGAACCTGTTCCTTTTTGTAATGGCTGCTTCAGACATTGCAGGGAAAAAGATACGGTGATATATCACTGGGCTGATGACTGCTTTTATGAAAGGGACTCTCAAATGCCATCCATTCTCAAAGTGAAAGATACACAGGAACTCCTCTGCTTGCAGCTTCAATTTTCTTAAGAATGTTCCCTTCCTGTAAGCTTCAGAGAGGCCTTAGGCCAAAAGTAACAAATGCTCAAGGGAAGTTCAGGCACTGGCCCCCCAGGGGGAGGGGTTGTGGCTGGCATATCCCTGGAGGTGGCCAGGGTCCTGGGAGGAACAGGAGCAAGCGTGTCCACGGAGAATCTGGTCTCTTCTTTCTTCTCCAGCTGAACTGAGAGCAGGAGAGAGTGAGAGAGGCAGAGGGAATAGGGCCTGGGGTCAGCCTCTACTCTGCGTTTTTCTTCCCTCTTTTCTTATTATCTCATGGATTGGAAAGACAAGACACATTATCTCTTGTCCTGGGCACCCTGACAGAGGGGCTCGGAACATCAGTTCTCAGCTATGCTCTTCATTAGTATCACCCGGGAGTGTTTAAAAGATTCCCAGGCCTGAGCCAGATATGGGGGTGGGGGGAAGAGCCTTGTTTGGCTGCTTAAGCTTTTTAAAAGATCCCCAGAAGACTGTAATTTGCAATCAAGACTGGGAATGATTGTTTCAGATGTGGTTAGAACCTAGATGAAAAAAGTAGCTTTTATCTTGTGTTAACCAGTTCAAAAATCATTTACTCTACTGGTAGACAGTTGTTTTTGATGGATAGAAGCTTATTTATTATCATTATTTATCACTAGTCATGGTTGCTTCTTTTCTTTTTTTCCTGGTCATTTAATTTGTGTGCTTATGTAGTGCCATATCAGCTGCTTTGAGAGCTTGGTACCCCTTTCTGAGAGCTGAGGGGAAAACGCCCAGGAGCTCCAGAATATCAGAAGTAGAGGAATTCGGGGCATACGTTGGTGTCTAGCCTCTACCTTTTCTGGGTCACTGCAGACAGGCCAGCCTGGGTCCCTGAGCTGGTTCTCATGATGCCAACACATGCGACTCTAGTTCCTGCCATTGAGCAACAGGAGCATGTGGATGCCCCAGGTCACCCTGGAGTGTCCCCAGATGTCCCTGACCCTGTGCCTGTGTTTGAAGGCAGGTCCCATGTTCACTCAGTGTGTGAGGTCAGACACGGCCTCCCACTAGGAGGCAGGAGCGTGAGTGGGCAAGTGTCTGGGGAGGTATAATTATGTGATCTTGGGAAGGTGCCTCCTCCTTGAGACTGTTTCTTCCTTTATATAATGAAAGGCAGTCTTATAGATCCCAGTGGTTCTCAGGCTGGAGAACCCATTAGGAGCTTTTTATACCCCTTCCCCCAAGATTCTTACCTGGGTCAGCCCAGGTATCAGTATTTTAAAGCTCCTTCAGTGATTCTAATCTGCAGGGTTGAAAACTTCTGCTCCAGGTCATCTTTCTGATCCTTTCCATCACTGGTGTTTTATGACCTGTATTCATAGCTTCTGGCAGGAAGGCACTACCTCTTTGGATTTCTGTTCTCTGGATCTTCTCCGTGGCCCTAGATGAGGAGTGAGGGACACCCGACCTGGGGAAGGAAAGTCAGTTGTCCTAGTTAAGTGTGTGGGCCTGGAGGGCAGGGAGGTGAGTCCTGGATCAGCTCTCTGAGTGTCCCCTGTGTAACATGGGCAAAGGACAGTACCTTCCTCACTGGGTTGTTATATGAAATTAGTTTGTACTTATGAAATGCTGAAATGATGACACAGTAAGTGGGTGGTCTATGAGCTTGTTATGGCAGAGAGCAACGGAATGGAAAAGGTGCCCAGAGGGAAGGGTGCAGGTGTCTTCTTGGGGTGCAGTGAGGCTGGGAGGCCAGTGGGCTTGTGTCTCAGGACTTCTGTCTGGCAGGGCATGTCTGGGGGCACGGGACCCGTACTGCGGCTGGGACGGGAAGCAGCAACGTTGCAGCACGCTTGAGGAGAGCTCCAACATGAGCCTCTGGACCCAGAACATCACAGCATGCCCTGTGAGAACCCCTTCATTTCCCCCGCCCTGGATCTCTTCCCCCAATTTGAGCTGTGACTCCCCAACAGTATCCCCAAGTCCTCTGGCACCTCATACCTCCCCTACCCTGCTTTGTGTGATGGGATCCTACCCCCAGTGTTGTCCACAGGTGCGGAATGTGACTCGGGATGGGGGCTTTGGTCCATGGTCACCATGGCAGCCATGTGAACACTTAGATGGGGACAACTCAGGTTCTTGCCTATGTCGGGCCCGAGCCTGTGACTCCCCCCAACCCCGTTGTGGGGGCCAAGACTGTCTGGGACCAGCCATCCACATCGCCAACTGTTCCAGGTATGTAAGGACACAGGGCTTGTGTGATGGCTGTCCTGGACCACCATAGTTGTGGGGGGCAGTCGGGGAAATGAGGTACCCTAACCAGGCGTTAGCACTAGGGACGGAAACTACTTCAGGGTTGTGGGTGACTGGATCGGTGGCTAATGCCTGAGGCGGGAAACATGAGTCCTGGGAGAGTTCCACGGCAGTGGGAGAGAAGTTTCTGCTTTGTGGGGTCTCTTGAGACAAATGTGGCTGGACAGTCACCCCTAGACAGATCTTAGTCTCAATAAGCCTTGCTGTTTCCAACATCAAGGGCAGCATGGGATGGTAGTAAGGCAGGCATGTGTGGTGCCAGTCCTGGATAAGTCACTGTCTGGAGGTGTGACCTTGACTGAACCACCAACCCACTCTGAGCTTCTCTAAGTGAGGGTTCAGTAGAGTGCCCCGTACTGTGACCTGGATGGTTACTGGGATGGTTAAATGCCTAGTACCTGGGGACCCCATAAATTGGCTATAACAAGCCATACTTTTGGATACTTTTAAAATAACTTAATTCTGTATACGCTTATTCATTAAACCATCACAACAATCTCTCTGGGTAAGAATAGTCATTATTGTTACTTTCAAAATAAGAGCATTATGAGGCATAGGAGGTCTCAGTGACTTGCCCAGGCTTATATCTCAGGAGTGGTAGAGCCAATTTGAAAACTGGAGTTAACAGAGACATAAGTGAGTGACGTCTGAAGCTGGGGCTCAGTGCGTACAGTGGTAGGATGGTGGAGAGAGCAGGGATTTGCATGCAAGGGTTGGCCAGCCAAGGAGGGGGAAGCAAAGGCTGCAGATTATAAAGGTGACTGGGCCCTTCCCACAGCATGTGTCTTTTTGCCCCTGTAAGCATGGGCCATGGTCTACCACTGTGCCTTAATCCTGGGCACAGCCTGATACATAAAAGAAGACGCCCAATGAGTGTTTAAGGAATAAATAAAGGAATAAATGACGTCTGAGGTGACCTGGCTAGCAGTTGATATTTTCTGCCTGTCTAGCATTTCCTAACAATACAAAGTCCAACTCCCAGATATAGACTACATCTAAGAAGTTAGGGTTCAGGGGGCTCTATATCTCTGCATGCCCCGGCCCCACCAGGAACGGAGCGTGGACCCCGTGGTCGCCGTGGGCCCTGTGCAGCACTTCCTGCGGGATCGGATTCCAAGTCCGCCAGCGAAGCTGCAGCAATCCTGCTCCCCGCCATGGAGGCCGCATCTGCGTGGGCAAGAGCCGCGAGGAGCGGTGAGCTAGGGTGTGACTAGGGGGTTCCTGGGACAGGCTGCCCTGAGAACTCAGTTTCCATGCCCCGGAGAAAGTGGCCTGGATTCTCCGGGTGATCCTGAGGATGCTTGCATTCCTAGTGACCTCTTGTTGGGAAGCAGTGGCCAGTCCGCTAATGATGACCCCCCTCTATACTCCCCCACCCCCACCCCTGGCAGGTTCTGTAATGAAAACACGCCTTGCCCAGTACCCATCTTCTGGGCATCTTGGGGTTCATGGAGCAAGTGCAGCAGCAACTGTGGGGGCGGTGTGCAATCGAGGCGTCGGACCTGCGAGAACGGCAATTCCTGCCCAGGCTGCGGCGTGGTGAGCGCTGGAAGAGGGGCCCTGGAGGGCGAGGGATGTGTAGACCAAGGTGGGATGTGTAGACCAAGGCGGGATGTGTAGACCAAGGCGGGAGGTGTAGACCAAGGCGGGAGGTGTAGACCAAGGCGGGAGGTGTAGACCAAGGCGGGAGGTGTAGACCAAGAGCCGAGGTGCAGGGAGAGGTGCGGGGGCGCGGGAGGCAGACTGGAGAGCAGGGCAGGCCTGGAGACCTGTGGGCAGTGGAACAGCACCCGCTCCTTCCTGAAGGAGTTCAAGACCTGCAACCCCGACGGCTGCCCCGAAGTGCGACGCAACACGCCGTGGACACCGTGGCTGCCAGTTAACGTGACGCAGGGAGGGGCACGGCAGGAGCAGCGCTTCCGCTTCACGTGCCGTGCGCCCCTGTCTGACCCCCACGGCCTGCAGTTTGGCAAGAGGAGGACGGAGACCAGAACCTGTCCGGCAGATGGCTCCGGGGACTGTGACACCGACGGTACAGCCCATGCCCTTCTCTCCCGCCACCACTCTCCCTGACCCAGAGCGATGGGGTGTGGGAGCATTTTGGATGGAGAGAACACGCGGTTTGGAAGAAGTGGAGAGGCCGGGGGTTTGGGTGGGGTGCCCCTGGGCTGCCCTCAACTCTGAGGCCAGCCCTCCACCCCCCAGCCCTAGTGGAGGATCTTCTGCGCAGCGGGGGCACCTCCCCACACACCCTGAGCGGGGGCTGGGCCACCTGGGGCCCGTGGTCGTCCTGCTCCCGGGACTGCGAGCTGGGCTTCCGCATCCGCAAGAGAACCTGCACGAGCCCGGAGCCCCGCAATGGGGGCCTACCCTGCGTGGGCGACGCCACCGAGTACCAGGACTGCAACCCCCAGGCTTGTCCAGGTAACAGCTACCTAAGCAAACTCCCTCAGGGCCACCCCCTCCCGCACCCCCACGCACAACCCTTGGAGTCTTGGTCTACAGCCCCCCAGGCCTGCTGGAGCCACACTGCATGCCCAGGGGACTTCCCTCTATACAAGCTCTATGCAAGGGGCCACGGAGTGATTGTTTGCCTTGAACATGGACACAGCAGCAACTCCCAGTGAGCAGAGCCTTTCTTCACCCTCCTGGCCCTTTTCTCTCCTCTAACTGGTTAGCCAGATAAGGACCTTGATCGGAGTTGGAGTTGGTGTTTGATGTCTCCTCTGTAGGCTTCATTTCCCTCTGCCACCCCTGAGGGGGAGGGGGCCACCCTTGAAGTGGGCAGTGTGGGGGTGGCACAGACGTTGAGGTTGGTGTGGCCCAGGGCAGAGGACCCTAGCCTGGAATGGGCTAGACTGCCCCAAACTGTCTTGGCCACTCCCTGTACCTGCAACTCCCTCATATACTTTATCCCCCCGCAGTGCGGGGTGCCTGGTCCTGCTGGACCTCATGGTCCCCTTGCTCAGCCTCTTGTGGTGGCGGCCACTATCAACGCACACGTTCCTGCACTAGCCCAGCGCCCTCCCCAGGCGAGGACATCTGTCTCGGGCTGCACACAGAGGAGGCTCTGTGTGCCACGGAGGCCTGTCCAGGTAGGAGTGCAATGGACCAGGGCTGGGGACCACCATGGAGCCCCCAGTCCTCTCCAGGGAGTCCTGAACAGTTAACTTTGTCCCACCCCAAAACCTACAGAAGGCTGGTCACCATGGTCTGAGTGGAGTGCATGTACGGAGGACGGAGCCCAAAGCCGCAGCCGGCACTGTGAGGAGCTGGTCCCAGGACCCAGCACTTGTGTTGGAAACAGCAGCCAAAGTCGCCCCTGCCTCTATAGCGAGATTCCTGGTAGGCTCTTGAGCCAGCACCTTTACACCAACCCTCAGGGTGCTGAGCCCCCAACAGCCCTCCCCTTCCAGAGCATGACTCGGGGTGCAGGATGGAACACTAGGGTTGGGGAGGGCACACACTTTGGGCCTGTCACCTTGTATCTCGTCAATAGGTCTTCCCTTCTTAGAGATGGGGTCTGGGTCCAGATGGAGGAGAATGAAGGCCCCAAGCCCCCGTCCCACAGTCAGTACTGACCCAAGGGTCTAACTCTCCTCCCTGCCCCTAACATCCACTTGTCTTCCCACAGTGATCCTGTCGGCCTCCAGTGTGGAGGAATCCACTGGCTGTGGAGGTAAAAGGAGCCTGCGTCACCCCACGACCCCATCCTTCTACCCCTCCACCTTGAAGAAGCAACCCACTCCATTCTGAAATCTGGAGTCTCCACTTTTCTCTCCAGACAGACAAGCCTTGTTGAGGTTCTCCCCTGCTTTAGGCTGTAGGTAGGGGGTTCTGGGCAGTTCCATCCATGTCCCCCAACTAGGAAGTGGTCATAAAGACAGTATTCAAGAAGAATCACCCAAACTCTGTACCCTCAGGTTGCCTCCTCTGAGCCAAACCACAGGGGGAGCCCTGAGAGAGGCCTCTGGTGACAGTCTGGCCCACCCTTTTGTTTCTGTGGTTCTGGTCTTAGAGCCCCATCCTTTATGCCTCAGGGCCTCCTGCTGGCAGGCAGGGGGAGGCTCTCCTTCACAGGGTCCTTTCCTCAAACTTGCCTCTTCCTTTCTCAGGGTTCAGTCTCATCCACCTGGTGGCCACGGGTGTCTCTTGCTTCCTGGGATCTGGGCTGCTGACCTTGGCAGTGTACCTATCCTGCCAACACTGCCAGCGCCAGTCCCAAGAGTCCACACTTGTCCATCCTGCCACCCCCAACCACCTGCACTACAAGGGTGGAGGAACCCCCAAGAATGAGAAGTACACGCCCATGGAGTTCAAGGTAGGGAGAAGCAGTCGGCAAGGAGAAAGGTACAATGGCGCTGAGCCTGGGCTAGGTGCTAGAGAGGGTGCAGTGCCGTTGTAAATAGAACCCCTTGTCAGCAGTCAGAATGTTCTTGACTGACTGGTCCTGATCTTGCTCTGGCCTGTTCCCTTCCCCCACCTCTATTACCCCTTCCTCTCTGGTTCATTATTTCTCCTACAGACCCTGAACAAAAATAACCTGATTCCGGATGACAGAGCCAACTTCTACCCATTGCAGCAGACCAATGTGTACACGACCACCTACTACCCAAGCCCACTGAATAAACACAGCTTTCGGCCTGAGGCCTCACCTGGACAACGGTGCTTCCCCAACAGCTGATACCACTGTCCTGGGGACTTGGGCGCCTTGCCTTCCTAAGGCACAGAGCAGCTAGAGATGGGACAATGGAGTCCTTTGGGTTTTCTCCTTCTGCACTAGGCCAAGAACTTGCTGCCTTGCCTTGTGGGGGTCCCATTCGGCTTTAAAGAGCTCTGGCTGGCGGTGACCATGAGGGAGAGGGCTGGCTTCAGGCTGGCACATGGCTGCAGTTCCAGCTCAGCCCAGGTCTCTCATGGCCTCCTCAACCCACCATCATGCTGACCTCCCCTGCTGTGTCTGGGCTGCGGACCTACTGGGCATGTGAGGAAGTGGAGAGTGGAGATGGCAGAGGGCAGGTTCTTAGATTTGGCTTGGAAACAACAGCCCACGTGGCCATCATGAACCAAGTCTACCCCCCTCTGGCTGATCCAGGAAGTGTCTGAGCTATATCCCCATGATCTCTGAAAGGAACTAATCAAATGGTCCTGGTAGCTCTGGATTCTCAGCCCAGGCCTGGACCATTACGGTGCTGCCCTGGTGGAACATGGGGACCAAGGCTGGCCCAGGCTGTCTGCCTCTGCCTATCTGTCTGTACTTTGCCTAGAGACATCCTTCTGGCCAGAGGCAGTGAGGCCTGAGGTCTGGACACTGATCTTTGCTGAGAAGCCTTTTCATCTGGGCTCATGCAGGCTTCAGCCTTGCCCTCAGAATGCACGGAAGGTGGCCCAGGAGAAAGGGTGGCGGGAGTCTCGCTTCTGGCCATCATGGAGACTGTCTGCCAGTTGCTGCTCAGCAGAGCTGCTGGCAGAGCCTGCTTGGCCTCTCATCTGTTCAGGAATACACATGCACACACACAATCACAGTCTGCTACAGCAACAAAAAGGTGGTTAGGCTGTGGCATTATTAATTAAAGATGATATTCAGTCTCCAAATGTAACTCTGTGTTTGTACATATGTGTGTGGGCTCTTCTTGGCACCGTCTAGTCAATCAGAGCTATGCGCTGGGGAGACAGATGGTCTGCTTAGGGTAGAGGGAATAACTCAAGTAGAGTGTGACTTTAACGGAGGATACCTTTGCACTTAGAGTATATGTGCACACATATTACCTTAAACACTTTATGGAAAAAAATGAGGGGGGTAAGCAAATTCACTAGTAGGGACGCAAGGGTACATAACAGGAGAGATGTCCGCATCTTCCCTAGAGCTCTTGCAGGCAACACCTCCAGCGTGGAAATGTGTGAGTCCATCAAGAGAGTATTGACGAGTGCTATTTTATGAAGGCATTTACACTGTTGAGTTTAATGAAAGCAAAATTGGCCAAGAAATGAGTAAACCTGTGAGGAAGGGGAAGCCCACTATTTTTACTGGATTAAATAAAAATAACCTCACAGCCTCAACCCGCCAAATCAATGCTACCATTTTGGATGAGATTGATGAACATGTTAAATTTAGAGAACAATTTCCTGACTTAATTGGCTGAGTCAATTCTCATAGGATTCCCAACAAAATCTACTTGCTGGTCAGGCTATAAAGCCTGATAACCCAGTGTGGAGGAGGTGGAGGATCTTGCAGGATGGGGGAGGAGGAAAAGAGCATCCCTGGATCTCGAGTCTTGGACCCCTTTGTGCTACGGGGACAACTGAAATAGCATGTTCCCAGGCCAAAGCAGAGTCCAGTCAGAGGGCTCTGGGGGTAGTGAGCCTGCTGCTTTGGATTCCTCACTGAGTTCATGGTAGCCCTGTGAGTCCAGAGCTTGTGAGGGTTATGTTAGATCTTCGGGTCTTGAATTCCCTTAGGCCTAGTAGAGCCAGTGAAAATCAAGAGTGCCCCAGGTCCCAGGGTGCCTCTTCACAAGGGCCATTCATTTTTGTCTAAGTGGAGGTGCTAGACAGGTCTGTAGGAAGTAGTTGTAAGAATTCCTAGCACCAGTGGGAGAAGAAATCCATGGATAAAACACAATGCAACAAAACACACTGAATTATCTTTTCATAGAAACCGTTTTGGGTTTCAAACTGTTTGGGAGGCATCACTATTCAGAAGGCATGAAGTTATCCATACTGCATGGGGATTAGCCTGCATGGTTGGCAAAGGCTATTCCATAAACAGCCCTGGTCCAGAAATGAGGAAACCAAGACTGTGCTCCCATACACGGAAGATGCGGTGTTCTCTGCAAGGTGCTTGAGGCAGCATGGATGCCTGCCTGATGTCAGGAAGCTCAGGTGGGAAAGACCAGGGGCCTCATAGGCCAGCTGACTCAGCAGGAGAGTAAGGAAGATGCGGGCTTAGGTGTGCCAGACCTTCTTGGGCACTCTTATATTTGTTTTTAAGCCCCTCCCTCTCTCTAATTCTCTCTGCACATGTGTGCATTTTTTTTCACTTTCATATTAAAATAATATATGTAGGGCCTCCCCTGGTGGCGCAGGCAGTTGAGCACCACGCTGTGAAGCTGTCTGCAGCCTCTGCAGCGCCGGTTCGATCCCGGCAGGCCTGCGAGGGTCCCATATGGCGTGGCCGACCTCTCCTGCCTCACCCGCTGCTCCCCTCAGCAGTGTATTTCAGTCAGTCTGCCTGTTCTGTTCCCCACTTTGTCTCTGGTGAATCCTCTCACCCTCCCACGCATCTGGCCTGTACCCCAGTTCTTGTATGAATGAATAAATAAATCTTAAAAAAAATAATAAAGTAATACATGTTCATTGCAGAAAATTTAGAGGATACAGGAAATGAAAAATATAATCACAGTTATATTAAAAACCAAGGCGGAGAGTTAGGAATTTTAAATGGTTTTGTGAACACATTTCTTTTACCTTCTCTCAACATCATTGCAAAAGCCAAGAGAACAAAAAACAAAAGCTTAATCTTCAGCAAGTGTCTATTTTCAATAAAACTAGGATGTATCAGTAATCCCACATCATAATCCATGAGGACAGGAAGCAGATGGAAGAATAGCAATCATTGCAGCACGGATGTGGGTCAGACCTACTCACCCAAGCAATATCAGAAAGAATCAGAAATTGAAGGAACCAGGTATCAAGGAAGAGAGTTAAACTGGGGGCTTGAAAAGGGGGTGGTAGAAAAACCTGTGTGTGTGTTTCAGCTAGGCTCTCAAGTCACCTTCACTCTCAATGCGTACAACTCTTAACACCACTCCTCTGTCTTCAAAGGGGCACTGAGGATGCCACTTGGGACACTGAATCAGAGAAGCCCTGGACACGGCTGTGCGAGGCACAGAGGTGTGTGTGTGAGGGCCTGTTTAGACAACTGTGGACTGAGTGGTTTTCAGAGGACCGGTGGGACTCAGCAGTTAGCTTTCCCAGCTAATTCCAAGAATGCGGCAACCAGGTTTCTCCCTCCTCTTCCTCCTTCCGCCTCTCCTCTCCCTCCCCCTCCTCCTCCTTCAGGAAAGAGATTGGAAGATATTTCTTTGGAGAAACAAACCAGATTCTGAAAGAAGAAACCAGTGGGTCATCTGTGCAACTATCCTACAGTCAAGCACACTTAATAGCACATGGTGCTCAAGTGCATAGAGCTTACCGTCCGTTTTCAGCATCTCACTTTTAAATATGAACAGGCACAGACATCAGATAAAGCACCAACATGAAAGACCAAAACAAGCACTATAAAGATGAACTCAATGAAAACAAAGGATATATAGAGAATACTAATTCAGAATATGTAAAAATATTGCATTCATGAAATAAGAACAGGGTGCAGTAAAAAAAACTAAAGCTCAGAAATGAAAAAAAAATAGTGAAAAGGCAAGAAAAAGGGTCAGTTCGGGAGATCTGTCATTTAAAAACTCAAGAGAAGGAAATTATCAAGGAGAATATAGAAAAAGTTGTCAGAACCAAAGGACGAGAGGTTTGCCGTTCAAAGAGTTCACCCAGAAGATAGCACCAGGATGAGAAACATCTACCCTGAGGCGCATAAACATGACTTTCAAAAGCACACAGAATTGGAGTCTGGATTCTTTTCCTGCAAGGAAGAGTCCAACAACAGACAAAAAAATAGGGATATGAATGGTACAAAACCTCTTGTGACAAAGATTTAAATTTAGAGTACAGGGCCTCCCCGGTGGCGGCGCAGCGGTTGAGCGCTGGGTTGCGAAGCTGCCCACGGCCTCTGCGGCACCAGTTCGATCCCCGGCTGCTCCCCGGCCACCAGAGGAGGGTCCCGCATGGCGCGCAGACCTCTCCTGCCGCCCGCTGCTCCCCTCAGCAGTGTACTTCGGTCCTTCTGCCTGCTCTGCTCCCCGCTCTGGCTCTGGTGAATTCTCTCACCCTCCCGCGCTCCTGACTGTACCCAGTGCATGTATAAACAAAAGAAAGAAAGAAAGAAAGGAAGAAAGGAAGAAAGGAAGAAAGGAAGAAAGGAAGAAAGGAAGGAAAGAAGGAAAGAAGGAAAGAAGGAAAGAAGGAAAGAAGGAAAGAAAGAAAGAAAGAAAGAAAGACATGCCTCTATAAAAATAAATAAATAAATAAATAAATAAATAAATAAATTTAGAGTACAGTAGAAAGTGTCAAAATTCTGAAGTAAAAATATTTGGTTGTGAATTTTATACTTTGCCCAAATACGAGTCACGCTAGAGTAAAACAGAGGCATTTTCAGACACTGAGTCTTAAAAATATCCACATGCTCTGTTTCACTCAAACAAGTAACCAGGAAAGAAAAAATGGACCCAAGAAAAAAGGGGTCTAACACAGGAAGGGGGTGAGGAGAGGGGAGAGGTGACAGCCATGCAAAGGGCTCGAGAGTCGTGGTCCAGAGGAGCTGGGAGCAGCGGCACCCAGAGGGATGCAGAGAAGAACAGTTAGGTTATCTGCAGATTTGTATGGGGAATTGTCTGAAGATTTGTTTTATAAAAGTAGGGCTTGTGGGGAAAGATTTAAATTTGACTTCAAAGAAAACTAAGCAAAAAAAAAAAAAAAGGCCTTTTTTTGGGTTCTTGCTGCATGGTTTATTTAACTTTTAAAAATAAAAAACAAACAGAAAAACCACGCAAAACAAAGTATTGCTTAGCAAATTTAGGATAAATGCCTTTGTAATGATCACCCAGGTCAAGAAACAATTTGATAAAAGCCCAGCATCCCTGTCACAACCCCCTTCCTCCACAAATGATAGTTATTAACTCCAAGAAAAGGAAAAGAGCTCCCAGGGAAGTAAATAAATCCATTGTTTACCACTTGGTGTAACCATGGAATTTATATAATCACAATTAAACCACTGTCTATGGATTTAAGCATAACTTGTTATACAGATGTATTTTATAATTATTTTTATCATAGGGGAGACATAACCAGAGGGACAAACCTTTGAATATTTGGTGCCAACTGAATGTTGGGGTGAATATTGGGAAAAGAAAGGAATAAAAACCTTTCAAGTGATTTTTTTCCCTGATTACAATTATGATACACATTTATTGAACAAATTTTGGAAAATAAAACAAAAAAATTTAAAACAAAATACAAGTGCCCTAAAATCCAACCAAGAGAGAACTATCATTATTTTAGTGTGCTCTTTC
This sequence comes from Talpa europaea, assembly GCF_964194135.1. NCBI lineage: Eukaryota > Metazoa > Chordata > Mammalia > Eulipotyphla > Talpidae > Talpa > Talpa europaea. The sequence continues at coordinate 103,187,155 of NC_140070.1, read as the reverse complement.
TGTGACTGTGTGTGGGTTTTAGAGTTTTTATAAATTTAAACATACTATGTATGTAGTTTTTATTCTGATTTTCATATATAACATTGTATCAGTATTTTCCCACATGGTTAAAAATTCTGTGAGCCTCAGAACTCCTTTTGCAGCTACCCTAGGAGTGGGTCACGGAGGGTCTCGTTGGTAGAAGCAGTCACCTTGTCAATGAAAGTTCAATTTTTATTTATTTCATGTGTTCACAGCACTGAGGAAGATTTATTTTGGAAAAAGTTTGCATAATGGTTGGAAAATCCTGACCTAAAACATTTCATTATATAAATTCTACTTCTATTAAACAGATGCATCTACTCTGTTACATAAATTATTCTCCTCTATTATATAAATGTGTCATTCTATTATATAAAGTTATCATTTATTCAAACCCTCCTCCTAGGTTTAAAAATTTTCTTTGCCAGAGAATACTACCATGGACCTTCTTACCCATATTTCCAGAAGCGAAATCTCTTAATTCTACAGCCAGGTCTCTTGCTGATGGAAATACGCTTCTCCAGCAGTGCATTCTCATCTTGTTCTGACTAACCCTGACAACGAACCTGGATAAATGCCTTCACCCACAAGCACTGAACCAAGAGTGGTATGTTGATATCTTCTTCAGTCCTCACAACAGCACTAAGAGGAATTAAGTATTATCACATTAAGTATTACAGGAGAGGAAACTGAGGTTTAATGAATTTGAATAATTTGCCCAAATTTACACAGCTAGTCAGTAAGGGGGCCAGAATTTCAATGCAGCAGTCCATGTGCTTGTTACCAACACTATTGGATTTTGCATATCTTCCATTTAAGAGGGATGGCCTCTACCTGTTCTCCTAGGTGATCATCTCACTCCTAATGCTTCATAGAAGCGCTTGTGTATCAAAGATATTAATCCTTGGTCAAAAAGATTCAAATATTGTTCGAATTGATCTTATGCCCGGGATAGTCTTAATTCTCTCTACCTGACATTGAACATTCTCAAACACAAAGGCTCTCCTTTCCCCACCCCAGTGAATCCCCCTTAGGAGATTCCCAGGGGTACAGCCCCAAGTTGCCCCGGTGGCCAGCGCTCCCAGCGGAACCAGGGCAGCCCGGGCCATCTGCAGCCTGGACCAACAGCAATTTTTTTCCCTTGAATGAAAGCTCATGACTTTCCTTCAATATGTAGTTTTTACTCATTTCTTTAATGAGAATAGTGGGTATTTAAAAGGAATCTGTGCAAGTTTTTTAAAAACCCAAGAGTACAAAAAGAAACAGTGAAAAAAGGGTCTCTCATTCTTGATTCCTGGGCCCCAAGTTCTACTTCCCTGAGGCTACGGATAGAGGCGGCTAGAAGACATATAGGCATATAAGAATGTTTATGTGTGTGTACATAAAACACACCAAACATCCGCTTCAACCTTGATATTCAGCCAAAAATCTGCGAATTAGCCTTTAGCTCTGCATTTGGAAATCTAAATCGCTAAGTGAGTACTTTATCATCATTTATAGTACCCCTGAGCTGTGCCCACTCGACACTTGTGGTTCTATAAGTTACCATTATATCAAATCAGCACATCAACCCTTGCGCAGTGCACAGGGCACACCGTAGACTTACTGGTAATAGATGATATTCACTATAAATGTCTAAATAAATCTTGAGCTGAAAATCTCTATGCTTCCTATGTTGCATTTCTATTGGTCAGTGAAACTATGTTCATATAGATGTATATTTAGTGTGGTAAGAAGAAAATGCCACAATAATTAATGATGGTTGTGGAAGTGGCTAATTTTATTTATTTTCAAACACGACTAAGCACTTTAAAATAGTGAATAAATAGGGGAAAAGCCTGGGAGTTAGAAGGAAGAATATTGAGAGAGTTAACTAGATAACTTCAGGAAGAACATTATAGTTTTATGAACTAACAGATGTTAAACAATTTTAAATAATACAGGGCAGAATAATAGATATTTGATTAATCATAGTTCTAATATTTGTGGGCTGGTTTTGTGTCTGTCTAGCATTTATTATGTTAAACAAAATAACCTCTAAATAGTATATTTAATTTTTGGCCTTTAATTCTATTTACACTATGAGTCTTTCAAGAATAAATTCTATTTGGGAATTCATAGCTCTTGAAAATACATTTAGAAAAAAGAACATTAGCTTTTCTACTTAATGTTTCATAAGCAGAAAAAAATGACCAAATTGTGTACAATATCCAAGATAAGTTACTTTTAATCAAGACATAATGAAGAACATAAAGGGAATGGTGACCAGGAATAAAGTTCCAGAAAATGTAGTAACCAAAATATATTTAATTTCTCTACTATTCTCAGTAAAGTGAGTATCTGCTTAGTATCATATTTGACCACCAGCAATTTCAACAGAAAATAAAGGAATGGGGGCCTTCCTGGTATAAGATTGGCTTCACTTACAAATTTTTATAGGCAAAGAAATTTTTATAGACTTCACCTATAATTTTTTTTTTCAGAGCAGAGTTTGACACATTCATGTTTGCCTGCCTGGACCACATCCAGAACAGTCTATGTGCCAATACCCTGAATACCTCAGTCCCTCCACCAAGCAGTGTGCCCAGCATGCAGCCGGAGCCGTGCGTGCTCCTGCTAGTTCTCTCATGGGAGTTCTGTGAGGTAGAGCAGAGGTTATTACTTTTATTACTACTATTCTTTTTACTATATACTTTCTAAAAGAGTTTTCAAAAATTTAGTTGCACCCTTGTGTTTTTTACACTGACATTAGAATTTTTCATGATAGTTTAAAGTGTTGCAAAGGATATAATTTCTGACATATTGTAAATACTGACATTTTAAAAATAAAACTGTTCTTTTAAATGTAACTAACAGAATCCAAAAAGCACCGTATTTTAAGAAATACAAGAAGAGCTCTGCTTAACAGTGGGAAAATCTAGATTGTTCTTTTACCCTTTGAATGAGTATGTCATTCCACTTCCCCCACAGAATTTTATTCTAATGTATTTTTTAGTTTGAAAGTCTCTTATTGTTCACACTGTTATACTTCTCTGCAATTAAAATATGTATGAATTGTAATGCCGATTAAAAAAATTTCCTATGACTAAAAGATCTAAGTTAAAACATTTGGGATTGAGAGATCATGATGACTATTAATAGAAACATTACACAAATACTTAAATTTTGACAATTAAAATATAAAGTAAAATTTTAGAGAGTAGGGATTTAAAAAATATTTCTAATTACTGGATGAGAAATATTAAAGCAGAGAGCTCTATGATTTGCAAAGCAAGCATTAATGCTTGTTTTCAAGTGTGTTAACAACAGAAAAATCCACAATATCTTCTTGTGATGGTGTGGACATTGAAATCAACAGTAGGAATTAAAAATGATAGTGGTCTAGGGGTTAAGTCTCAGCTCTATCACTGCTAAGGCCTGAGTTCAATCCCGGGCCAAGAAGCTAACCCACATACCTTGCCTGCTAATCCCCTTAGCAGTGTATTTCAGTCAATTCACCTGTTCTGCTTCCCACTCTGTCTCTGGTGAATCCTCTCACCTCCCCCATCCGTACCTCTGGTCTACACCCCAGTTCGTCTATGCAAAAATAAATTTTAAAAAATAACACAAATTTATAAAAACAACAACAACAAAAACTGAGATGGGAAAGAGGCCAAGAGTATGAACTCAGAAGCAGCATGCTTTATTCCAAACCTGAATATTCTATGTTGTCTACAGTTAGATAAAGGGTGGGTGAAGCTTTGACATGCCTGTGGCACATTCGAGAAATAGGTTCCTGGCATAGCTTTCCACTGATGTTCTCCCTGCTTTGCTTTCTTGAACTCTCCCTGGAACCTGGCTGTCTTTGACAACAGTTAGGGAATGGAAAAGATAAGGTTATTAAGCAAGTGTCCTTCTTCCTGCTTCTCTACTCCATAATCATCTGAATTCTAAGCATTTCAACATGAATCAAAGTAGCCCATTCATAATATCATCTGGTCTATAACAGAAGCATGTGTAAGAAAGGGATAGTTCTACCCTGAGTTCACAATAACTTGTTATAGGGGGCATTGTGGACACACATATTTTTATTTATTAATACACAGAGTAGCTTTTTATCTATTTTTATTTATTCATTTTACTTACTTTATTCTTTTTATTGCAGTAACACTGGCTAACCCTACGTAATTTAGAAACACAGGATTATACATACATTTAAATTGTCATCTCCCCTCCCTTTTCTTTTAGTTTCAGCAAGGTTTTCACATCCACAGTAGTATTGCTAAGTGTAAGAAAGAAATATTTCATCTCTAAAGTGGGAAAAGGAGGAACATGAAAAGGGAAGTGAGAAAGCAGACCTGGCCCTGACCTCTAGTGTGCTGGGACCATCACAGATGGATTTTAGGAAAGGCAGAACTTGTTTCCCTAAATCTGTCACGCTTGTGCACCTCTTGCACTCACACACACTGATCTGAAGGCCCCTGAAACAGGGAACTGACCCTGGACTTTAGAATTCTAGATACACCATTTACAGCTGTGTGACATGTCATGTCTGTCAGGAAGTGTAAATTGATTATAAAATGAGGGTCTCACACAAAGTCCAGCAACACAAATACACTGCTTTTGGAAAAACTGCAGTGTGTGTGTGTTTGTGTGTGTGTGTGTGTTTGTGTGTGTGTGTGTTAGACAAAGCATGAGCCAGGCCCTACTGCCTCCGAGTGGAACCAGGCTCTGCAGCCAGCTGGCCTAGGCTCACCTGCAGTCACACAACTCACCAGCTATTTGACCTCAGGCATTTGTTCTTATGCAGAAAGGAGTTAATTATAGAATCCACTCTGGGTTTGCTGCAGAGGCTGAAGCTTGGAAAGTGCTTAGAACAGTATCAGGCACTTAGCAAGCACCTGACATTGTTATCCTTGTTTTAAGCTGAGCAGGTGTATGTTTGGGGTGGGGGAGGTGGAGGGGTGTTAGGGTTTGTTTCTGCGTCTGAGTCACGGTTATCCCAAAGCAAATGTGGAAGATATGGTCTTGAACTTCACAAGAAAAATTGCTTTATTAACTAAAATCCAAAATAAGCCCTTACTTCCTTTGGGGTACAAATGATACCAGCCCTTTCAATTTCGCATGAAACAGTTTTGTAGAATACCGTAGTTGTTCAGGGAAATCAGGGTGCTGGCCAGAGGCTCAGGGGTGAAAATTCACTAGAGACAGAATAAGGCACAGAAAAGACAGATTTATTGAAATGGGGACACAGAGGAGCAGGAGGTGAGATGAGATAGTGTTTGTATGCCAAGAAGAGTTTGGGGCCCTCCTTTATAGCTTGTTTTCATGGGTTTTTTTCATGACTGAGAGAGTCGGTACTTTACCTGCTGGGACATCAGGTTTCCAGGGGGCCTTCTGCACAGGTGTCCAGGTTCTGTTGGCCCGTTTCCACATCCCATAGTCTCTCTTGGTCACGTTTCCAAGCCAACTTTATCAGATCCCCTACTATCTGCTTTGTGTTTCCCAGCATTGTTCAACTGCGCAAAGTGCAGAGACCAAGTTTTAACCCTACTAATGTTACCCCATATGAAAAGTTCCATGTGGGGTCTTTCCATCTTCATTTATCCAAATTACCTTTCTTTCCTTATCTCCATTTCTTTCCATTTGCCTCCTCTCTCTCACTTGCTAGAATTCAAGAATTGAACAGGATCTTAAAAATCACTAGGTCTTCTCTGAAGAGGAAATGCAAATGGCCAACAGGCATATGAAAAAATGTTCAACATCACTTGTAATCAGGGAAATGCAAATCAAAACTACCATGAGATACCATCTTACACCAGTGAGAATGGCACATATTAAAAAAACTAGCAACAACAAATGTTGGCGAGGTTGTGAAGAAAAAGGAACTCTTCTGCACTGCCGGTGGGAGTGCAAACTGGTCCAACCACTATGGAGAGCTGTGTGGAGATTTCTCTACCTGCTAAAGATAGAGCTCCCATCTGATCCAGCAATTCCACTCCTAGGTATTTACCCAAAGGACACAGAAACATCAATTCCAAAGAGCACCTGCACCCCTCTGTTTATAGCAGCACTATTTACAATAGCTAAGCTTTGGAAACAGCCCAAATGCCCAAAAATAGATGACTGGATCAAGAAGATGTGGTATGTATATACCATGGAATATTACTCAGCATTCAAAAAAGATAAACACATGCCATTTGCAGCAACATGGATGGCGCTGGACGGGATCATGCTCAGCGAAATAAGCCAGAAAGAAAAAGAAAAATACCGGATGGTCTCACTCATAGCAGGAATCTAGAAAACTTAAATAAGGGACCAGGAAAATGAATAACTATAAGAAAGTAAAAATCAAAATCAACAAACAACTATGAACCAGTGACACTTCATGGGGGGTGGGGGCGGGGAGGGGAGGGATTGGGGTCAAAATAAGGGGGTTGCAATTGTATGGGGAATATAAAAATAAAATTTATTTTAAAAAAAAAGAAACAGGTTCACTGACTTATTAAAGTAAATCTATATGTGGAACAAATCTCAAAAAAAAAAAAATCACTAGGTCTTGTATTTTTATGCAAGAAAGAACAAAGGGTTGAATCAGGGCCCATGTAAGCCAAGCCTGCGGTTTAGAAGTGAAGGGAGAGGACAGAGGCCAGTGTGGCCGGCCCTCCTATACCCTCCCTGCTATCCACCTTCTCACCTGGGCAGAATCCCTGAAATGGACTCATTTGCTGGTGGACTGTAACGGGCTTGTGACACAATAAAACTGAACATTTGGTGTCTGTCCAGACTTCCTGGCACACGGTTCCTAAAACCCTGGGCAGCTCTGAAGTGCTCTTTCTATATATATGCTAATGAGATGACTGGAGCTGGGGGCTCCGGGGTACCCTCAGGTTGGGGGCTGGCTGCCAAGGGAACCAACCAGGTAAATAGAGTGGGAACTTTCAATCGGATCCCCAACCTCCCCAAGAGCAGAGGGTCTGGGGGTTGAGTCGACAACCAGGGACTAATATTTAATCTATCATGCAAAGTAAGGAAGGCCCCGTAAAAAAAAACAAAAACTGAAGGGCCTGGGGAGCGAAGTTGGTGAACATGTGGAGGTGCTGGGAAGGTGGGGCTCATGGAGAGGAGCTCTTTCTTGCTCCTTCCCTCACACCATGCCCTAGACAGCTGGCTGTTCCAGAGTTGTAAACTTTTATAATAAACTGATAATCTAGCACATGAACTATTTTCTTGAGTTCTGGGTTGTTCCAGCACATTATCAAACCTTGGCCTGGAGGGAGTCATGGGGACTCTATCTTTAGTCCTTTGTTGGTGAGAAGCACAGTGGACAATGTGGATCTCAGGGCAATCCTGGGGGGGTTGAGATTTAACCTTGGGGGGGTCTGCCCTAACTCTAGGCAGTTAAGTTTCAGAGGTGAGTTAAACCGTTGGTGTCTGCTGAGGATTGGAGAATTGCTTGGTGTGGGAAAACTCATATATTTGGTCTCAGAAGGGAGTAGTGAGTATAGAGAAGAAGCATGTTTTTCCCTTCAGGTTGGATAAATAATTAAATTAATCTAAGGATACGTGTCAGGAGCTAATCATCTTCATACCCAAAGTACCCAAGTAATTCTCCTTCTAGGTATCTTCTCTAAGAAAATATTCAGAAACTAGGGCAATGATATGTAGTATATTCCCAAGAATGTATCTCCCTAGAATATCCAACAGTAAAATTAAATATCTTAAATTATAGAAGTTTCCCTTGTCATTGGAAAATGTTCATGGTATAAAACTGATGTAAAATAGAAATACAGTATGACCTCTTTTAATATCCTTTATAACAAGAAGTAAAGAAAACATACTTTTCTGTATTTTAAAAAGTGGAGACTTTGGAACTTGCATGAGGGGAAGGGGACTCTGTGAAACTAATCTTAACCTTGAGGAAGGTTGAGAAAAGTTTTCCTCAGAAACGTTCAAGTACATTCCTGCCCCCAAGTTTCTCACTGGGCTTCCCACCGCTTGCACATGATGGTGTCTCTCTGAAACTAAATGAGAAAGTGCTCTCGTGTTCAGAGAAGCATCTGGCCCACCTCAAGAACTTTTGCTGTTTGTTCCTTGGCTGAGATGCCACAAAGTCAAACCCCTATGGACGACCAGGGGACATTTGTGGTGCGCTTACATAGATGGCATGGCCGTGTTCCCAAAGCCTCTTACATAGTATTAAATATGTAAGGATTTAATAGCCCTCAGAAGGTCAATACATTTTAACTTGAATATTAAAACAATAATAATGAAGTAAAAGTGAAGATTTTGAGAGGGATACAAGAAGGAAGGATTGGAGGAGAGCAGATGAGATTTATCAAATAGCCAAAATGTGCCATGTGCTCCATGCTCATCACGTTACTCAGTCATCACAAAATCCATGTGAATAAAGTCTAACTCTCCCCCTCCTTTGCTGAGATATATATCTTAATGGCTGAGATTCTCCAAAGGAGGTGAAGGACTTCCCAAGTTTGTTGGTGGAGGAGCAGAATTTGGCCCACCCTGCCCTGCTCCCGAGCTCACATTGTCTTTTCCCCCCACCACATCTCCCTGCCCAGAAGCTCAGGAAACTTTGGCTCCATTTCGATTGCCATTTGGAGTTTGATTAAAAACAAAACGTGGACCACGCTATCACAAGTGCTTTCGATACACATTTATTGTAAAACCACAGCACAGTAACTATAATGTCAACATAACCATATTTTCAAACTGAACAGGAGATCATCACTCCAATGTGCATTCTCCAAAGAACCAGAGGCTCCCGTGGAAGCTTCCGCACTGTGAGTAATGACTAGAACCCCTGCGCTGAAGTAGGAGTTCTAAACCATTAAACATTTAATTACCACTTTGGCAAAGCAACGCACATTACCATTTCTACATGTAACAGCACAGAGATTTTAAATGCATCTTTATTTTTCAGAATCTTCAGTATTCACAATGTGTAAAATGAAGCCGAGTTTTAAATGAAATGCTATGCCGCAACACAGTTTTTTCAAAAAGACCCGGCGGAAAAGAAGGAAAATTGCATATGAATAATATTTATCAGTGCTTACAGTTGACATTAATTATAGCTTTGAAGGAATAAAAATACTCAAGACTTCAACATTCCTTACAAAAAGTATACTTGGCCATAAAATAAAAAATCTATAAAACCCCAAATATTATAAAAGTAAAATGCAAAAGAAATTTTTTTATTAAAATGTAATACAATCTTTACATGGTAAGAATTATTTAAAAACACAGAACGCTTCTTAAGTTGTGATGAGTGTCAGAGGAGAATTCATCACATAAGTTCATGTTTTGAGAGTTGCATAGACCCCCCCCCCAGATCCAAGAGCCAGGCCAGAAGATATGCACACGACCCCCCACACCCACCCCAGCACTCCAGTGTGGGCAGATAGGAAGCCCCCGCCCTGCACCTGTTCATATTTGTACCCCAAGTCTGGGAGAAGAGAGCTTGCTCAGGCGCAGGGAGTGACGTGGGAAGGAATGGCTGCCCCCACGAAGCCTGTGTGTAACCTGGATCTTAGTGCTGTTATTCTATTTTTTAAGAAAAGATGTATTTATTTTTATGCATACAAGAACTGGGGTGCAGGCCAGAAGTGCAGGGAGTGAGAGGATTCACCAGAGACAGGGCGGGGAGCAGAACAGGCAGACTGACTGAAATACACTGCTGAGGGGAGTAGCGGGCAGGACAAGAGAGGTCTGCTGTGCCATATCAAACTGGTTCGTGTTGCAGTGGCTGGCGATAGCTTGATGGCTCTGACTTTAACCCCTGAGCCATCAGGGAGGACCCTGCTGTTAGAGCTGGGAAAACTCCCAGGAGATCACCTGATCTATCCTAGCTCTTGGGGACAGCCTTGCCTGTTCTCTTACCTATAATTCCAGAGCAGGGGGTCTGCTACAGCCCAGGGAAGGGGGAGTACCCTTTCACTCTAGCAGTCAGAACTTCTTTTGTGCCACTGCTGCAGTTGCACCCCAAAATCATTCCCAAGTGGACCCCTATCCCAAACAGGAAAGGACTCTGGTCCTCCATGGACTGAAATGCGTCTAAGGTTTCAGTGCAGCCTGGACTAGGAGGTGGGGTCAGGTGAGGGCATGAACCCGAACGAGACTCAAGGAAAGTCATCAGGAAAGTCCAAGGCTGAGGGGAGGGTCACTGCCAGGAATCTAAGGGTGGTGTAAAGTTAGACCAAAACCACCATGGCCTCTGAACAAAACCACCGTGTGCTTAGACTTTTGAACAGTGATCTCTGTTAGCGAGACTTTATGGCTTGCTTCTGAGAGTGACTGAAAGGGTGGATGCAGATGGAGAAGTCTGAACAGGGTAAGAGATGGTGACTTGACTTGGGTCTAAGTTGCTGGGTATGAAAAGCAACCACTCTGGCAGATGCATGAAACACAATGGAGAACTGAAGGCATGCCTTCAATTATAGAACATTTCTGGGGAGGACAGAAGGGAGGGGAGATTGTGAAAGTTACAGACATTTGAATACAACACAGTTCCTTTTGGGAGGTGTTAGATGTCTAGATTCCCAGTGTTTTTCCCGTGTTTTCTCAGAGCAGAAGAGGAACCTCTACTATGCCAGACAGGGCATCTGTGAGGCAGGGCTCCCAGTGACTGGTTACACCTTCTAGAACTCCCATAGACTTTGCAGTGTGACAGAAGTGTGAAATGTGGAGACTACCTCCCCACTTCCAGGTCCACTGAAATTCCTTTTTCTTTGGGGTCCTCTGCCCTAATTTGGTCTGCTTGTTTCTATTAGCTCATCTCTGCTACTCTATTTCCCTACCACCCCCTCCTGCCTCCATTCTTTAAAAGTGAGAACTTCTAAGTGTCAAGGGAGTGGCTCTGGAACAGATGACAAGGAGGCTGTGGGCCCTCCATCCCTCGAGAGCTGAAAAAGCAGTTGGCTAGACAGGCTGCAGGCAGGATGTGCTTGGAGGCAGGAGGCTGGGCCAGATGACTCAGTGAAATCGAGCCAGTTTTGGGGTTTGGTCTTCCAGAATCTGCTTCAACTCCCTTCAACAATTCCCTGCCTCCCAAACCTACTTCTCTACTTTTGCTCAGCACACATACTAACAAATGCCTATGAGCCAGGTGTTATCGCACTAAGTCTTCCACCGCCATCTCCTGGATTTCCTTACACAGCTCTACCCCCACACCCCCGCCTTGCTAGGAGGCTCTTCATTCCACCTAATCCCATATCTGAATGAACACCAGCAGATCTGAACTCTTTGGAGCTTGTCAGCTTTCCCAAAAACCTTTCTACTTTTCAAATTATCAAAAATAGATTTCTCTGCCTTTCCCTTCAAAGGATGTCCAGGGGCATTTTTAACTTGATCAAGGTTACATGTAATTATACATTGATTAGGGACAAGCCCAGATTTTTAACAGTCCCAGAAAGCAGGATTTAGAACACATTTTTCTGAACAGAGAAAGATCCCATAGACAGCTACCAAATAAGGTATAAGCCCCCAATAGTCTCTGAGGGTGTAGCTAGATTTTTAAAAAAAAGATTTATTTATTTATGCATATAAGAACTGGGGTGTAAGCCAGAGGTGCAGGGTGTGAGAGCATTGATTAGAGAGAGTGGAGAGCAGAACAGGCAGATTGACTGAAATACACTGCTAAGGGGAGCAGTAGGCAAGACAGGAGAGGTCTGCTGAACCATGTGGATTGCTCCCTGGCTGGCCAGGGATCGAACTCATGCTGCAGTGGATGGCAGTAGTTTAATAGCCCTGTCTTTAACCACTGCGCTGCCAGGGAAGCCCATAGCTAGATTTGAATGGACTCATCAGAACACAACGTTCCCTGAGGGCCAGGATGCTATCTTTGTTTCTGCATCCTCAGTGCCTAGCCTTGTGCTCAGCATACAGCAGGACCCCAAAATACACTGGTTGAATTAGAAGACCCAGCTTCCTCCAACTCAGTTCTCTTTTTTTAAATAAAAAAAAAAATCTGCCTCTCCCAACATTTAATATTGGCAATGATGAAATCCCTGCCTGTTTGGTTATGTTCAAGTCATATTACAAAGTACTCAAAAGGAAGATCACAGTCTATTTTTTTATAAGCAAAAATCAAGGTTTTAAAAAAATAAATTTCAGGTCCTAGATAACAAACACACTGGTAAAGAAATAATGATGGTGAATAGTAGCTGCGTAATCAAAGTAACCTTTCCTCCAATTAGATGGAAGGACAATTAATGGGCAACAGAATGTAGCATAGAATTTCCTGTGTTTGGGGTCTAACTAAGAAAGACAAAACTTATGGAGGGGCTTCTATATTCTGAGATAGAAGAGGGTGAACTGTCAGGGCCAAGATATAAATTGATGTTTTCTTCCTGAAAAGGACAAGGGAGATTGAGTTTCTTGGGCACATGGAGCAAAAATTCTGGGACACAAGTTGAAGATAGTGGGTTTATGGACGAGAGGAACAATTTACGTCATTTACTGAAACAATTTCCTAGCAATAGCTTGATAGAAAGATCAGTGTAGTGTGTATTAGTGGTTCATAGAAGGATTAAGAAGGTGACCACCCCAACACCCCCTTGGATATTACCGGGACTCCAGGAGCAGGCCATTCTGCTTGCTCTTCCTGAGTCACAGATCTAAGCAGAAGTAGGTGGCTACACACGCAGGTCCGGAAAGTGGCCTGTCTGGGGCATGCAATTCAGTAGGATGGAGGCAGATTTTTCTAATACTTAATTTTCATAGGCCCTCTCAAATGGTCTATTCCTGGTAGTGGTAGGGAAGTAAATTTGGAATTGGAGACATTCGTGGTCTATAAAATCATTTGCAGAACTAAAACTTGTCCTTTTTAGCCTTCTTTGGCGTCTCTGCAGAGGCTCAGGAGGGAGGACATCACTAGTCTGTCATCAAGCATGGCTTAGCTTCACTCACAGGTGGAGGGCGCTGAGGGGCTTACAGAGTCTTCATTCCCCCAAAGTAGCCCTTCTCTATCTGGCTGGCTGATATCCCAAGTTCTAGCATGAGAACCCCTTCCTTCTGGTGCTTAGTCTTCATTAAAATTCAAATTTAGAAAGGAACCTCACAGGGGCTTCTGAGTGTGTGTATCTCAGCGAGTACCCATTTGTTAAATTTCATCTTCAGAAGAAGTTGGAGGAGCCAAGCATATTCCCAACTTCCCAAAGGAATAACAACTCATCCCCCAGCTATGCTACAGTGGGGAGGCTGGGGATTTCTCTTGTACCTATGCTCTCAGAGAGATATAAATTCTGTATTTCAACAGAACAGAAAATCCCTTCCTTGAAATCAGGTATGGCTAATGACGGTATGAGAAAAACATTTGGGTCCCTGCTATGTTTAATTTAGTATTTGGGAAACTGTCACTGTTCCTTTTAATTGTTAGTCTTGAGGAATATTTGGTTTTTAAAATCTGTCTAAGAGGTCCTGGAGGTAAGAACGCCTTTTGTTTTCCAGATTCTCTCCTATACTGCACACATACAATTACACTGTAGCCACAGTGATTAAAGGATGAATGTACCAAGGAATAAAGGGATGGGACAAGCTGAGGGATGGCCTGGCACCTGTAACATAACTACCAAGGCCTTAAAAAAGTTTCTCCCTGTTTGAGACAATAATGGCTAGCTGGATGTACTGATGGACAGGTATTGCAGTCATGCTTTTTCCTACTGTCTGTTGTGTGTGATGTTGTGTGACCAATAGGTGCAGATCAGAGAATACAAATTTTTCAGCAAAAAACAAAACCAAAAATCTCCTCCACTCACCCTATTAGAGGCGAGGTAGCCAAAGCCCAGAGACATCAGGTGGCCTGTGCATGGCCCCACGGGGGCAGCAGCTGCACAGGGACCCAGGCCTCCTGGCTCCCAGGCTGATCTGTTTTTGGATCATTTCTCTGAATCAGACTTTAGTGTCCACATTAGAGTCTGAAAGAATCCTTTCTTATTAACATCGGTGTGCAGATCCCTGCTTGCACAGCTCCACAGGCAGAATCTGGCCTTGGAGAGATGACCTTCATTGCAAAACAACTACAATTTTTTGGTGCCATCAGACTAGATATAGAAATTCCAGGATCAGCTTTACCATCTGCTTGGACAGTCTGAGTTCCACAGGTGCAGGGCCATTGCTGACTCACCACGGTTCAAACCCAAGCACAGGCTGGGGATGTGGTGTGGCCCAATTCTAGCCAGCACGTGCAGGAATGGACCTCGCTGCCAAAATGCTATCTCAAGTTAGATGACAGATTTTCTTTTTGCATCTGATACACTTAATAACCCTCTACATTTCATATGCAAAGTCCTCCAGGGAAGTAAATAGCACACCAAAAAAACCCCCACCATTTCTTGCCATTGTTGAATGTACGTGCAATGTAATGTTCCATGAGCTCACCAACAGGGACTCACAGGAAGAGGAGCTACTGCACAAACAGGAACATGAAGATATGGGGAGGCTTGCAGCTATGCAGACTGCAGGTGCTTTGTTCATTTTTTAAATACTTAAAATAGAACAGATATGAATTTCTGAACTAGAAGAGTCCTCAGGGAACAGCTTTGTTCACTTCCTCATTTTGGAGATGGGGTTAAATGAGAAATGAAGCGACTTGCTCAAGGTCAAACAGCTAATGACACTAGGTCTGGGACATGAGCCAGGCCCTGGGGTGTGCAGGCCAGGGCTCTTTCTCTGTGTTCTCTCTTATTTAGTTCATGAAGAAACTGCTTGATCAGCTCTCCTCCCTGATGATAGCAGCTGAGGAAGTCTGGGCCTTACACAGAGTGCTCCCAAGAATTGTCAGGATACAAGCAGAAAGGGAACGGGAACGCCGGTTAAAAAAGAGGGCAGGAAAGGAGGAATTGATTAAATGAAGTTACGTTCTTCTCCTATTACAGCTCATCAGTTTTACTGGTGAAAGTCAGAATGGCTAAGGAAGGTGACGAGCAAAACCGTAAGGATTATCAGAATTTTCAGCTATTACTTATTTTTCTACCTCTTCTACCTGCCTGCCCCACAACTATTATATTTTTTAAAATGGAATTGCATGAGCTTATTCTCTCAACTTTCTGCTTTTTTACAGTATCACATGCTTCTACTGATACAGGGAGACATGGAAGACCTGTCAAGAACACCGATTTTGATTTTGGAGGTGGGTCATTCAACTTCTCCTCTCACAGTACACGGCACAACCAGTTGATGGCATAAAAAGCAGAAACTATATTTTCAATAAGACAAACAATACTACCTATTAGATCTTAGAATATGATAGAGCTTTATGGTATGACACAAGTTTGTGAAGTGTCTTTGTGAATCACTACTGCATTTGTTATAGATTCCTTTGGGGAGAGAAGGATCTAAGAAATTTCTGCTTATGTCCCAAAAGTTTATGCCAATATGTTCTAAGAAATAGTTCCCAAGATGATTTGATTTTAAATCCCATCTAAGTTTTGAATACATATGCATGTAAATGCATAGAGAAATTTCTGAAAGGATTCATTCATCCATGGGTCTGGAAAGGAAGTTGAGTTATCCAGCACATGACCGTAGGAGGTGGAGTTCACGTTATATTTCTGTTCTAGGTGTTTAATAATATACGTTCACGTATGTGTTTGATTTCAAAAATTACAAGAAATGAAAGAAAATTTACTTACAAGAATTTATTTAATACATTTCTTTATGGAGACAATGCTGGTCTAGATGTTGGGTAACCTGCTAAAACCTGTGCCATTTGACATAGAAGATTCTGCTTACTTATTTGTAAAGTCAAGTGGTTGTATTAGATGATCTCTTGATGATCTAATATGGATATGGGTATGATCCTTCTGGGTAAATGGGAAGAAAGCTGATGAATTAGAGGAAGTCTAAATTACTACCATTTTCGAACATTAAGGTAAGTGAGAAATGTCTCTAAGTCATTTTTGCATTTTGTTCAAAACTGCAGAAACCTCCCTCATAAACCACAGGAGCCAGGAGGGAACCTGCGAGCACTGTGTGTGGGGTTGGGCTTCTAGAGACCCAATCCTCAGTGTACCAAGCCCAGCACAAGAGCTAAAATGGTATGATGTGTTTTTATTATTTTACCAAAGTTGCTGAAATGAATTCCATGCTTTCTTTCTTTTAGTTGTTTTTTTTTTTTTTAAACAAACTAATTCTCCTATGCTGAATGAACAGAACAGTTGGGGTGGGGTAACTTTTTGCTCTCTTTTTGAGTATGGGCTGAGATGTAAAGCTATTGTTTGAAGACTACCAGCTTCCAAAGGTACCTTAGAAGGACTTCATGAGGCAACTTAATGAATTCATATCTAAAATACAGCAAGCCCAACTACGGAAACCTATTAGAGACCTTTGTGGCTGCAGGGCAACTATCTAAGACCTGGCTGTGAGAATAATTTTGTGGAGCGGCTGTATGAGCATGCTGTTCAAATGGATGAAGCCTAGGTTTCAGTATTAGGCAGGGCAAACTGTTAAGAGAAACAAGAGGTTGACCTCACTTCATCCTGACAAACTTAAATTGTTTTTAAAAGAAGCATGGTCGAGGGGAGACATTAAGGGCCATCTCACAGCCTGTGCTCTCCGCCCGCAGCCCTATCATTTTCATATTCCTTGGCAGGATGACCACCTCAAGGGTCTCTTAAGTGCCTTTGATATCATTTCCTCAAGTTTATCTCCTAAGTTTGCAATTTCAACTGAGCAGGGAAGACACCCAAAAAGAAACCAGAGCTCAGGATGGCCAAGATGTCTGCTGACCGAGCAGATGCTCAGCCCTATTGAGTACCAAGTATTCCATGACGCTGTTAAGAGCCCCCCATAATCTCACTGTCAAGTTTTGTTCTAGGGTGGTCCAATACTTCCCTCAGTATTGCTTATATCTCCTCACAGAGTAACAAACTGAATGTTCAGAAATTAACTTTATAGTTTCCCTTTCTGTAGAATTATAATTCCAAATTAAAGTGTAAATTTCCCCCTACATTTATAAAATAGATTTAATCAAATTTAGTCATAGTTTGCTACAGATTTTTATTAAAATATGGCACTTTCTTTACATCACAGCCTTTTTATTTATTTGATATCAGGTGTGATCAGAGCAGTTCCTGTGTTTATTTCAAGGACAAATATGGAATTAATGATTTTTAACATTAACTTAAAGCAAATTTACTATGCATTTGTATTTGATCTTGAGTTTAAAATAAAGTTTGCACTTATGCAAATAGGAAGATGAATGTCTAGATTTTAGTAAAAATAATAGCAAAAAATGAATCAGAAAATAAGTAGATGGGAATTTAATCTCTTCAATTAAAAACCCTTTAACTTCAATTCCTTATTAGAAGGGCCTCACAAAAACAAGCTGTGAATCATTCTCAGTAATTAAAAATGAATATATATGCGCTATGATAAAATTTGCTTTTTAGACCATCTATGTTAAATATACAAAATCACATTTGTACTTGATTCTCTCTTATTATTTTATCAGTACCACCTGCCAGTGAAATGCATTTGTGTGCAATTGTCTTATTCCTGTAGGGCCACCATGGGCCATACTAAGAAACACTTCCTCCCATATAATGTGAAATATTCATTGATAAGCCACAGGGACAGTACACTATAATATGCCCTTACCAATTAACAATGCTGTTGACTTGGTTAATGAGAACTGAACTATCTTTCAGAATCTTTTTACATCACGTCATTTCAAGCTAAGACTTAGGGATGGTAGAGCACCAACAAGAAAGCAGTGAAGAAAAGAGAATACTTTAACATAAAAGCCAAATAATCACCTCAATTTAATCTCTGTACTTTCTTTCATACTCAATAATGGCAGTTAACTCTTAAGCCCCATTGTGTTTGGATATGGAAGGATGTTCACTGACACCCAAAATGTCCAAATTATGCAGCAAATAAGTGAGGTAGAATAAGACACTGCTGTGGGAGTCAGAAGATGTGGGGTTTTTGTTAGCCCTATTTTTGTCGCTTGACTAGGCTTGGGACCTTCTCCAAGATCCTTCACTCTCTGCAACTGTTTTTAAGCCTCAGTGCTACCACTGCGAAGGCCCACCAAGATGGCCTGAGTTTAGTTCCCAGTCAGGGAGCTAACCCACATGGCATAGCAGACCTCTCCTGTCTTGCCTGCTGCTCCCCTCACTAGTGTATTAAGTAGATCTGCCTGCTCTGCTCCCCATTCTGTCCCTGGTGAATCCTCTCACCACCACCCCACACCTCTGGCCTGCACCCCAATTCTTCCAAGCAAAAATAAATAAAATCTTAAAAAAAAAAGAATTTAGTGGAAGGTTAAGATTTCTTTCAGTTAAATTTTCATTAGGATTCATAATGTTTAGGAACTGCAAGATAGATAGTAGCTA
The DNA here is from genome assembly GCF_964194135.1 of Talpa europaea. Classification (NCBI taxonomy): domain Eukaryota; kingdom Metazoa; phylum Chordata; class Mammalia; order Eulipotyphla; family Talpidae; genus Talpa; species Talpa europaea. The sequence goes on along the minus strand of NC_140070.1, from coordinate 103,168,802 downwards.
GTCTCTTTTGATGCAAAATTTCCAGAAATAAAAACAAAGTTTGAAAAAATACGATTTGAAATATTCAGACAAATAAATAATGCATAATCCTCCCCTCCTCCTAAGCCTTTGGTTCTTTCCTTTGTCAGGTTTGGGATGTGAAATCTTAATCACTTAAAAATGGTTGCCGTTTGTGATTAAAACACTTTAGCTGATATAAATGACTTGGATTCATTTCATTTCACATATGCTGAGAACAATGGTCGGTGTCTGGTACAACAGAAGAATTTTCAATCACTACCTACTTGGGGTGTCTTTGAACAAATTAGTTATCTACATGATATTTTAAATGTGTTACTCTTTACGTTGCAGAATTAGCCATAATTAAAATATTCTAAATCAGAACCCGTATTTCAGCAGAATTTTCTACAGCAATGTCCTCAAACACAATAGTTCTGACTAAAAACCACACTTCATATAATATTTTCCTATCCTTTCTGTCTTCTTTATAAACAGGAAGGGATGGTAGTTATATTAGCACCTGGGTCATGGGCTACTACTCTCCTTAAAGGCCAGTTTACAGCTATCCTCCAGAATTCTGCTTTCTTCATTTTCTTTTTATTTAGGAATGACAGAGTTAAAAGGAAAGCTAAGTTTAGCTTTCACAGGTATTCTTTTTTCCTTGAGCAAGTTCCTCTTCCTTCATTTCTTGTTGCTAAATGAGCAGGGGGCTTATCAAGGGAGATGATTTAAAGGAAACTGCGGATAGATGTTAAATGTGAGGGTTCTCCTACTTTCCAACTTGACAATTTAGGGCTGTAGGAGAAAGGTCACAGTAATAGAATCCTCTTTTAGGACCAAGGTGAGTTAAAGCGTAGTCTTGAATTTAATGAGAGGGAAAGCAGAATATTTGGGACTGTGTGTGATGGTGTGTGCACGTGAATAGAGATGAAGAGAATTCAGCGCTGACCAGCTCTCCTTTCACCACACCTTATCACCTTGGCCAAGAGGAGGAGCTGGCTTATCGTCTGTCCATAAAAAGACAACTAAAATATGTATTTAGACAACAATGAAGATATGATTTAAAGTGAGTTAAAAAGGAAAGGGAGTTGGAGGAAGCTGGGAATAATGAAGGTAAAAAATCCTTCTTGACTTTTCGGTAGAGTAGTTGGTTTTTCTGTGGGAGGGGGAGAATGTAAATGTGAATAGTGGCAATATCATAATCACACCAGAGCATATTTTATAGCACAGTAAAATACATGCCTGAGAGCTATCCAGTGAGTAACTGCTATTTTTTAAAAAGCCGTCATCCATAGAAAAAAAGAGATACTGGCAAAATACTGCTCTCTCAAATATACAGACCTATAAAGAACTGAATGTTTTACAACCTGAATTGAAATACAAGAATGTAATTCAGAAATCACTCCACAGATCTGAAAGTTTCAATTTTATAAATTGTTATTTTCAAACAAGGGTCATTTAATAAAATGTAACCCTGGTAAGTAATATTTGGACTTTACACCCAATGCAACTACATACATATATACACGTGTATGTATATATGTATATATAGAAATCATATATATATATAACACATACATATATACACATGCACGCATGTGTGTATATGTCTATGTGTGTATATACACACATATATGTCGAAGACAGAATGTTCTATGTGAGTTTTCATGTCACTTTTAACAAAGTGCTAAATCAGAATGTAATTACATTTTTATACAATATGTAATGCAACTATATTAAACACTTAGTCACCTTTAATTATTTAACAGCCTAGTAGATGAAACTGTATTTCACAGAAACAAGGATAAGCTGAGATCAAGACACAAAGTATGTGCTCTGCAGTCACCGAAAGCACTTGATTACTGTAATAAAGATGGCCAAAGGTTTCCGACCTAATTAAAAGGAGTCATATAAGAAATGGCTTTATTAGAAAAAATGTAGTGTACATGTGGCTAATTTCTATTCATCAATAGACCTTATGGCTATTTTATAATTAAAATCTGATACAGGGTTTAAACTTCTTCAGAAGTTAGCGGCATTTCTTCCTATTCTGTGTCACTTAGGGAAGGAGTTATCTTCATGTGACAGACCCCTTACTTCCTTTCATAATTACAATTTATCAATCAGTAGTTTAGCACTGGCACAAAACATAGAGGGTATTATTTAGGTAGTGATTTATGTGTAAGATATCACAATTTCAATGCAGAATCAGGCACAGGTATGCCGTTCATAGTTTTTAAGTCCCTTATCACTCAAGTCCCACATTATTATTACTTAGTAGTAATTAAATTCATGTGATCATCTGTAACCTAATAAAAACCTCTGAATGAAGTGTCTCTCTTCTCCTTTTTTTTTCCTGTTAGATGTGCAATTCCAAGCAAATGTGCAGTATGCAGTATTGATTTCCAGTCTCTTTTTAAACTCCTTCAAGTCTGTGCTATTAAACTGAGACAACCACATCAAGATAGAGTCTGTCATAGGATTCCCTGAAGCACAGAATGAGGAGGAGACTGAGCAAACACGACCCGGGAAGGCACCAGTTGAACCAAGACAACTCTGTAAGACAAAAACATGCAGTTGTAAGCATTCAAGTGTCACTAGCAGAACACCACCTGTATGCCGGGAGCGATCTGCTCTGCATTCAAAAGCACTTATAATAAATGCACCCTGGAAGGCCTCAACAGGCTCTCAATAAACAGTGACAATCTGGAATCTAAGTGATGCGTGTAATATATTACAGGGCCTTCATGCGAAGTATTTTAAATCAATATCGTTAATAACTTTTCATCAATTTTATCCTCCTTGACTTTGGTGGCAAAAAAAAATCTATTTCTTTAAAGAAGAAAAATCAATCACCTTTCAATGTTTAGTTTGCTAATTATTTTTTAAGTGCCCTCTATCACCATCACTCTTGCTACTGTTTAGAAATAGCTGATGGATTAGGGAGACAAAAACAGCACCTGAATTTCGAGATACATTTTAGTATTTTGGGGAACAGAAATAGCTATTTCTCAGCATAATCATCAAATTGTAATCACTGTAAAACACGTTAGAAATTATATTTAAAAAATTCAACATAAAAAATTGAATCCTAATTTGACCATCAGAGAAGCCACTGCAAATGTTTTGGTTTATTTCTTTTTAGACTTATTTTTCTTTTTTAAACGAACATAAGTAGTTAATGTGTGATGCTGATCACCAGAAAACCTACAGCAGTCACCTAAACCAGTAATTTTGTTGCTCTCTGACTTAATGGTATCAAGGACATGTGTCTTTAAAAATGTTGGCTTGTGAATTCAGGAACCTCGGAGAGGCCAATCCTGGGCCTCATGCTATTAACACACATCAGCCAGTGAGGTAGTTGCCTGCAGCTGCTTCCTCAGGATCAGTGGGCCCTGGAGCCCTGCATTTGCTCACTTTCCTTCTACTCCAACACTCTTTGCCATCCTGAACCCTTGGGTGCAGAAGCTGGTAGTTTCTTAACTTATGAAGAGGTTGGTGGGGGCTGGGTTTAGAAAACTTCTCTAATATCCATTTAGCTATTTCAATTTAAATAAAAAAAAAAACAACCAACAAATGAGGGAAATGTGTTCCCTGCTACATTTTTTTCTCCCTTTGGGTACTGCTATCAGGTTTGTATTTCCTCTTTATACTTCTATAAAATGCTAATACTGCCTTAATCTTCAAAAATCTTCCTAAAGATTTCCACACTGCTGTTTTAGTTTAATCCATAATTCATATGCCTAAAAGAGCAATTTTTGCTCAGGAATGGAAATCAGGAAACCAACTGGTAATAAAGGTGCTAAAATACCATTCTTTCTTTTTTATTTTTTTTTTCTTTTTTTGGCTAATATGCTCATAAAAGTAGCCTCTCCACCTCTCAATTTTTACATTTAAAAAATGACGCATGCTATTCTACAGCATGTAACAAAGGCATACATTTCAATGGTATTTTCATGCAAAAGTCTTTTCTGTGCTTTACCTGGGTTGAATATAATCTAGACACTCAGAAAGGTTGTGACCTATGGGATCTTGTCTTTATTCTGCTATTCCCTGAAATGACACACCAGGTATTTTCTGCATTTATATTAAACTTCTAGCCTCAGGATTTCTAATGATAATTTTAACAGGCAAAAGGCAGCAGTAAAAAAAATTAAGAGAAAACAGTATAACAGACAAAAGCATACTGTTTATATTAAAAGTGAGCATTTTAACATTAGGGTCAGATTTTAAGCAAGCTCTCATAGAAAGCATGGTATTTGACAAAGAGGGCTACCCCAATGATATTTGTTAAACTTTGTATTTTATGGGGAGCTACAGCCACACACGGGTAGCAACATTTAACTTGTCCTTGCTCTCCTTACACCTAGATATTTGTCAAATACTGCCAAGTAGACTTTTTATTCATCACAGTTGTACAAGAATTCCGTTACCTCCATACATATAAAATCTATACAGGCCTCTTAACTGCTCTTTGGTGTCATAGCTTGTTGGCTGATTTTTACCACTGCAATTCTCTGAAAATGCAGACCCACCTTTCAGTACATTCACTTGGCTCAATCAGCTGCTAGTGCTCTTTGAAATTATTTGCCTTAAGAAAGCACAAGGTCAGAGTCGGAAGAACGGCTACATTTTCCAGGTGAAGCCATTCACATAAATCACAGCTCAGGTATCCAGTAAGCAGGACATGGCTAGCTTAAAAGTTTAATTTGATTCAGTAGAATTAAAGTCAACTGCTGTCTCTCCTGAGTCTGGTGTCTGACTTAACAGAGTCACTGAAATTTTCTCATTCTGACCCTTCTATATCTTTTAAAGTGAACACAGTTTTCTAATATCTGCTAATCTTTTACTTATGAAAATAAATCCATACTCTAAAGCTCCACAATTCGCCTCAAACTTCTGCCAGTTATTTATCACTTACTGTGCGTAGGCTGAATACTCTGCGAATTTACAGTTCAGACAGGTGCTATCCTGTATTAGGGAAATGAGTCCTGGTGAGTCTCTGTTGGGACTGAATTAATTAGGATTCTGCTTATCCTCTTACTTTTTCTTCCAGTACTATTACACATCTCACCTGATGGTTCACTTCAGCCATGTTTTGGTTTTTGCCAGCTTCAACTACAACAGGTCCTCGAATAAAATTTTATTCAATGTCATGTTTTATAACATCAATGAGGAAAAAGCAAACTCAGCCAACTTCCGAGGACCTGAGATTATTATGCATTGTTTTGGCTTAAAGCCACAATTTCTAAGAACCTGTTGGTGATTCAACCAGAATAATGGTGATTTAACAAGCTTTTTTCCTCTTGTCTCACTCACAGGAGCCAGCTGACACCATGATTTCTGAGTTAGTGGCCTGCTTCTTCACACTGCATCATTGGCCATCATACTGCATTATTTCTTTTCTTAGATATAAAATTACTTCTCACTGGCACACATCTTCTGTACCTCTTTTCCCGTTAATGCCTCCCACCTCAGCCCAGCCCCTGAATCTTTTGAGCCCAAGGCAGCCTCAAATGCATGGTTAGTTCTTCAAAAGGAAAGGACTGAAGTAAAAGCTTCGCATGATTTTAGCCAAAACCTGCTGCAAAACTTCTAGAACAAAGCATAACAGACAATACAACTTCAGAACAAAGTACAGATTATGAAACAGATCAGAATAAATTTTAGAGCATATAAACACTATAACAGCAATATTGTATTGATTTTATCTATTAAGTTATTAGAATAAAACACTCTGGTGTCTAAAATAACCACTGAGATTCTCAAAGCAAGCATTATAGGAAGCAACTCAGTTTTATAGATATGCTTAGATTAGGGAGTAATTTTTCTTTTTTGGAAAGTGACTTTGAAAAATCCAAGTCAGATAACTACAAGAAACTTTTCACATGGTTCCAGGTAGTCAAAGCAGAATCAAAATGGGACATGGGTACCCTGTGATTCACGGCTTCAAATAAGCCAGTGGTGCTGGTATAAAAGCCTGGGTCACATTATGTTATCAATGTTGATGATGCTTATAATCTACAAACAGATCACTAGTGGAGCCTATCTTGCTAGGCCTATCCTGCTCTACATTCTTATGTGGTCATTTTTGGGGTTAGTCTGTAGAGCTCTGAAAAATTATCTCTGGTATAGTCACCTACCAGACATCATATTATGGGGAAATAAACTCTAGTCAGGAAATGTAGTAGTTCTTTCAGAAGTGACCAAGAAACCACAGATCTTTATGATGATTTAAAAATCAGACTTCCTAATCACATAACCAAAAGCTGAATTTTGATGTTACTCACTTCTGAGTGAGTTTTTCAAGATTTAAAATGACTGGATTATAGCATTTGGACACTGGTTGCCATGGAAGGGAATTCAATTCACCATACAAATGTTGAGGGTGCTAGACTGGAATTATTTTTAGGAAACAGTTTTATGGAATTTTCAGATTTGCAATTTATGCACTATCATATTTCAGTTATAAGGCATGTGGACTTCTGCAGTGGGACTTTCTGGGCAGTATCAATTAATCATATGTGAAAGAATATGAACATGGCCTTTACAGTTTTAGTTAACTCAGCTTCAGACATGTGGGGTACGTTGTATGTATTTATTACATTGACTTGCGAATAACATATACAAGCGTTTCTTTAAAACAGAAAGCTGGATATTCAAGTTCCTAACATCAATCAGTGAGTTACGGATTAGCAGAAATGGTGCTAAGTCTTTCTTTGCCTCCTATGCCAAGAAAACGAGAGTATTTGTGTATATCTGGTCGCCATGACTCCATAAAACAAGGAGTGAGCAGTGACTGATGTCATTTCCAGCTAATTGATGCCAAACATCAGCGTGCTGGATAAACCGAGCTGCAGGTGGACTTAGGAAAGGGACAGGGAGACCCCACTGGCCAAGCAAAATGGTCAGAAGTGCAGGTGTGCTCTTCCAGTCAGACAACGTAGGGGCGTTTCCTTTCTTTAAACTGATTAACAAATACATGTTTATTCCATTCTGGAGACCACAAGCAAGAGATTTATTGGGGGATAATATTATCTGGCATCTATTGTTTTAAATTACTGGGAGGACAAGACTCTATTCCCGTCTGACAGGAGAAACCATGCTCTGCTAGGCTGCAAGGACCACTTAGCAAACCTGTGCCTACAAGTTGGAAAATCATCTCGATCACCCTAAAGACAACACGGTCATCTTTGATTCTTTACCAGGCAAAAGAAAGGCACTGAGCCTCTTAGTTCCAACTGTGACAAAACTGAAGTGGATTAAAGCTGGTATGTGATAATTGTTAGATGATTCTGTTTAGAAAACTCATTACTTGAATACTTGGCGATAGCATTTTCCCTAAGAGTAGTCTGATTTTATTAATATCACTGTCATTCTAAAGGATTACTCTCCTTCATATGATAAATCAAGCTTGTATCAGGGGTAGCAAAGTTAAAACCGACTTTGCCTGATTACTGATTGACAGAAACAATCTAGTTTGTTGTTGACTACGTTAAAAAATCCATATATCATTTGGATGCGCTTTTGCTGCTTGGGAAAGTGCAATGCCAAAAGCTATACAAGCCCAGGGCAGATTCTATTTCATCAGCTTTGAAAGTTTCAAAAATTTACTTGCCAGCCAAGGAGGTTATCCTGATTATTATTTCAATTATAAGCCTGTCAGAAACTTTCCAATAAACAATTAGGTCTCTTGGAGTGTCTGTCACATTTTAGAGCATTTCTTACATTTGAATCTTATAAATTAGATTCTTTCACGTAGAAAGTATTTAAATTTAAATTTAAATTTACTGGTATTTGATGAGTAGTTTAAGAGATCAGCAGCAGGGGTGGGGGGAATAGTAGTATTAGATGGTTTAAAATGAGGAAATATATGTGAAATAAACCTAGTAGAAATTTTAAAAAGCTTTATTGTCAAAACTTGTACACACAAATTCTTACTATAATCTGCAAATCCCAGATAATTATGCCCAAATCTTCTGAAAGTGTATGACAGGATTTTGACCAAAGAAGAGAGAATATCAGAGAACACCAAGCAACTCTGCAAAATGGAACCACTACAAACCCAAAGACTCAGGACCAGCCGGGCCTGCTAGTCACATGCTCATCAGGGTCTCTTCCCACCTACCCGCTCAATGTTATTTTAAAATTTCTTTCGCTCCTCAAGCCCTTTCTCCACGACCTTCCCATCAACTCTTAGTAGAGGAAGTGGCTTCTAAGGTGTCACGAGTCTGCTTCTAGGCCCGTGCACAAGGCCTTCTTTCTTTTGTCTCCTTTGTTCAAGATGACCTCCTCCACTTGGGTTCAGGAGTCCACCCTTTCCTCATTTGTAAGGCTCTCCTTCTTCAAGGTGTAGTCATGGGTTCGAAACTCTACCCCTGGGTGTTCCCTTTTTACTTTATACCCGCACTGTTCAATTTGGTGGCCACTAGCCACGTAGTTACTTAAATTGAAACATTAAAATGAAATCTAGAAATCCTGTTGCAAAGCTGTACTAGCTAGCTTCATGTGGCTAGTGGCTACTATATCAGACAGTGAAGATAAAGAACATTTCCATTGTCAAGATAAGTTCCACTGGACATTGCTGTTTTTTTGGGGTGACTTCTCACTCACCCCTAAAGCTTTAAAGTACATATATATCACTGACATTAATTTATTCTCTTTGTTGAGACAGCAGATTTTAAGCATTTTTTTAAAAGCAATATACCAGTAGTTCTCAATGGGCACCTGCATATTAGAAATACCTGGGGTGAGGGGGTTGTATTTAAAAAAAAAATTTTTTTTTTCCAAAAAGAAATGCTGGGCCTCAAGCTAATTCAGGCATAAACTCTAGGGGGTGAGGTTGTATTAAATCAAGTTAGGATACATTCCATGAAAAACAACTGAGTGTATTTTCTTTTACTCGCATGTGAAAGCTCAAGAAATTTGCTTTAGTGAGAATTCTCATGAAATTTCCTACACATCAGTGCCACAAACGTCTCTCACAACACACTGAGATAGTAAATAAAAAATTAAATTTCTTACCTGTGTGATAAAATGTGAGGAAAAATAAAAGTACTCCCATGAAGATATTACTTAAAAAAGTGACAACTCCACAGGTAATTCCTTCTGGAACTGGGTAGACAGTTTCCACAAAGAGCTCAAAAAATATCGGTACGCTGCTATTCAAGAATACTCCCAGGAGGATACAGGAGGTGTACAATGTCACTGAAAGAAAAACCCAAACATTTTAGTTTCACGGTAATAGCAGTGAGTCCTATCAGAGATCTTCTGGGTGTTCTCTTTCATAAGCATCAACTTTGCTGGAGTTTCATCTCTTTTCAATGAGAGTTGATAAAATTTGACAAAGCATCACATATCTGCTAGCTCTTTGCTCAGGCTTTATAGAGTAGATAGAAAAGATTTTGTTGCTTTTTTTTGTGTTCTCATTCCCTCTCCCAACATGGCAGTCTCAGCAAAAAAGAACAAGAAGGGGAAGACCATCTTCCTAACAGACTTTCTGGCTGAGGATGGAGGGACTGGTGAAGGAAGTACCTATGTTTCCAAACCAGTCAGCTGGGCTGACGAAAGAGATGATCTGGAAGGAGATGTTTCAACCACCTGGCACAATAATGACGGTGCCATGTATAGGCCACTTCCATCCTGCCTACTGCTTCACAGCTGCTTGGGAACCCTACAGAGACTGTGGCCATCTTCCCAAATCACCACCCTACACTGCTTTTCTAGGGAACCTACCCATGATGTGACAGAAGACTCCACTAAGGAATTTTTAGAGGTTTAAATATCAGGGCAGTTCGTTTATCACATGAACCCAGCCATCCAGAGAGGTTGAAAAGTTTTGGTTATGCTGAGCCTGAGGGCCTTGCTCAGTGACCTGAGGCTCAATGAAGTTTCTAGTAACTGGAGAATTGGAGCAGAGGCTGCCAACCGAGCATAGGATAAAGACAGGGATCATTGCTCTTTTGGCCAAGATAGAAATCAGAATTCTGACAAAACAAATACAGACTGCAGGGTTCATCCTGCCAAAGATGGCTCTGATGACTACCCACCTACAAGAGGTAATGATAGCTTTGGAGACAAGTATTGAGAACGTATGATTCAGACCCGTATCATGAGGGTCCATGTTGGGATATGGATCAATATGGAGGCCTGGATTGTTATGAGGACCGAAGCAGCAGAGATTATGATTCCGTAACAGGCAGTGGCAGAAAAGCATTTGGTAGTAGGTAACATAGGGATAATGACTACAGAGGATGTGGGGACTGGATGATATGACAGAGGCAATGACTGGTCATGGAGCTCCAGAGATGATTACTCTCAGATGATTATAAGCATGATGATAGAGGTCTCCCCTAAAAACCCAAACTGAATCTAAAGCCTCAGGGTACTCTGAAGGAAGATGACTGATTTGCTAGCATCCCCATCCCCCACCCCAGTCCAGTCAAGCAGCATCTATCTTTGGAGGGACAAAGCCTGTTGACACAGCTGCTAGAGAATGACAAGTAGAAGAGCGGCTACAAGGAACAGGAAAAAATGCAGCGTTAGCTGGATGAACCAAAACTAGAATGACAGCCACACTGGGAAAGCAAAGAAACTCAGGAACAGGAACAGTCAAGGACAGGAAGTGAGTCATCACAGACTGGGACTTCAGCCACATCTGGAAGAAGTCAGTCAGACAGGGATGCACGAAGGGGAGTGAGAAGTCTCCTTCTAGAAAATGAAACTGTAAGGAGGAAGACTGTTACTTTGCAACTTCTAAGCCTCCTAAACCCGAACAGCCTCGAAAGGCATGCCAGCCCCTCTGCCAAAAGAGAATGCTTGGGTAAAGCAATTTTCTAACCCTCCTGCTGATTTCAGAGCTCACACACAAGGCAGCAGTCCCCTACAAGTGGTGTGGGGAAAGTAGTTCAGCTCAACCACGTGAGAAAGGACCAGCAAGGAACACACATGAAAATAAAGTAGAGGGGGTGAGCGCCCCAAAAGGCCAAAGTGGAAATTGCAACCATGGTCCAGGGCATGGAGGGAACAAAGTCCACTGGAAGGAGTCACAGGAAAGAATGAGAAAGGATCAAGCCCCCTCATCTGCACCTGAGCCAAAGAAATCTGAAGAATATCTAGCCTCCAAATTCAGTTTTGCAAGCAAGTATGCTGCTCTGTCTATTGATGATGAAGATGAAAATGAGGGAGACTACACAGAATAGACCTCTCCACCCTGAAATATTCCAGAGCAAATCAGACCTCTATCCAGAAAAGAAAAAATAAAACTCACCATATCATGGCAGGAGGGAGAGAAACAGGGGAGATTTTGTTGTTGGATGATTTCCAATTTATTTCTTTTACCTTTTAGGTGGATTATTTCAAAGCACAGAAACAATTTTATCACTAAAATATAAGGATTCTTCCTACTTAGTCATATTCCTAGCAAACAGAGGGACAGAGAAACTACACCAACTTAATTAAAAATCTGGACTTATTCTATAATTTTAAAGATTTAAACTCTAAGAAGATTTTAAATATGTAAGAAACATTAACTGTTAGTGAAATTTATATATTTAAAAAGACTGGTTAATAATAGCCTTCAAACACAAATAAAAATTATTCAATATATAATTCCTGGAGAAACACTTAGAATTAGTTTTCAGTTTTGGAATGAGTTGTGTGATGAAAGGTTTTTTTAAAAAATGTTTAACATTTTGGAACACAAAAAAAATTTTCACCCAGAAACACATAATTCATAGTGTTAGGATCCCAGATTAGCCAATAAAAAGACGACTGGTCCTATTCTGTAGTGAAACCTTTACATAAGGACATTATTCTCATTCTTAGAAGTATGTTTAGGGAAAAACATGCCACTTCAAATGATTATATTATTGCTATTGTCTGCACACAAACCTTCATTATTTTAATTTGAAGGAAAAAATAGAACCAAACAGGAGAAAATTCCCATTTAGATATGTAAAACATCCCCTATAGGTTAATAAGTATTATTATATGCAAAAGACAATGAGTAGAATTTATTCTAAGCTTAAGGTTACCAGGAAAATATTTTTAGTAAAAATAATATTAAATAAAAAAAATTTCTGCAGGATCTGCAGAAAATAAGAGTTACCCTAAAGCTGTTGTGGATATTCACAGAACATACCAAATAATCGGAATTTACCGTAATTGCAATCATTAACTGCCCATAACATTGTTGGAATGGAAAAAGAATAGTATACACTGTTTCCTAATAGAATTTCTCCAACTAGCCTCAATTCCTACTTCTTCCTCCAATTACACCAGCCTTTCAGAATTACAAAATATTTAGTATATCCTGAAAACACAATAGCTGGTGAATTACTTCGATTTTCTTTGACTAGAAGAAACACAAAAACACAGAATGGCTAACAATGAATAAAGAATATACTGTTGGTTAACGCAATGACCAAATTATTCAGAGAATTAAATGGGAAGCATCCAAGTACCTGATATACAACACACTTTATAATAATTTATTGGTTAGTCAGTGGTAATCAGAGTAGAAATGGCTACTGACCCAAACCCTGATGAGCAAGTTGTTTAAAATAAGAAATTACTAAATTAAATAACAGGAAAAGCTACTCTAAAGAACTAAGAGGTGTTGCTTCTAAATAAGGATTCATAAAATACTGATAGAACTAGCAGTATTTGAATACGGTCTCACAAAATGCTGACAGAATTAGTCTTTAGGAAACATGTTTAGAAATACTCCCATTGACATCTTTATTTTTGAAGGACATACACCCTTCACATGTAATTTGTAATCAAGCAAGTTAAAATGTAATAACTGAAAAATAACCACAATCAGTATGCAATATAATAATTGCATGTTGCAAAAGAATGACAAAGTAATGATAAGGACATAATGAAAGGGAGCTTGTGGTATGGAGTCTTGAAAAGAGAAATTCCTTCAGAATCTTCTGATTTTGCTTTCCTAGGTATCTAAATTCTGGGACGGGAAAAGGAAAATCTTTGCCATTGGAAAGATAAGAGAACTACAAACAGGCCATCTTCTGAGATATATATATATATATATATATGTATGTATGTATATATATATGTATATATACATACACATACATATATACATATATCTCTACATGTATAGTTACTATTTAATAAAATAAATGAGTAATTTCACTGTAAACTAATAAGTTGGCAAATGATAACAGCTGTACTTCATGCAAGTGTCTTAGTTCACAGACTCAGTTATAACCAGGTAAGCCAAACCACAGACCTAACACTTACACTCAGGAGCTATACAACTAGCCATCGTACAGGTTCTTTGACATAAAATATTCGCAATTCTCTATTAAAATTCGTATTATATATATGGTTAAATGGGCTGAGAGGAATGATGTAACTTCAGAGGCCAGTAATCTAAAATAAGTATTTTCATTGAATTCTCTCTCTTGTGCTTGCTTCTTGTATGATATAATAATGATGACCTAAGGATTATTTTAAATTGTGTGGATATTCTAAAATCACTTGTTATTACAGAAACTAAAGAATCAAAATAATTTAAGCAGGAAAGGGTTACATTAAGATCTTCACAATCAGAGTAGGGGAAAGGCATCTGTGTCAGCACTGATTTAAAGTATTCCCCAGTGTTCTGGGATATGCATAAAGCAAAAACCAATTATTGTGAGTCTGAATGTGACTTCCATTAGAGTTTTCAGTTTAGAATCTGATACAGTATCTTTATACACAAGTTTGGCAGATCCAATGGGTGAATGTCATGTATTTAAAAAGTCAGGCAGACAAGATAATTTCCTACTCCTCAGAGATGTTCAAACTACATGATCATTAAATATTTCCATGATTCTCTATAGCACTGATACTAAAATTAAAATAAATTGCCTTTCATTAAAAAGTCAAGGTAATTTAGCAGAACAAACACAATGCTAATGTAGTTTTTTCAAAGAAGCTAATAAAATTTCACAGGTCCATGATTTAAATTGCAAAAAACAAAGTCCTGTGTAGCACAAAATACAGTCACAATGGACATATTTCAAGAATGAACTGATTCACAACATTGAAAGTATTTACCACACATTACCCCCATCCTCCCCCTCCAGTGATAAGCCACAAATCACATTATTAAATTATAGGGAAATAAAATTATGTATGAATACATTTTCATTAACCCAAACACTCAAAAGTTAGGTGATCAATGATTAAAAAAAAAAAATCACAAAATTTCAGATAAGAAGTATTTCCACTCAACACTTAATGAGATTCTCAGGATACCATCAATAACAACTTCAACTCTCTGATTTGCATAAATTTTAAAATATTTTTTGAAATTACTCTTAAATATACTACCATATTTCATCACCCTACCAACTCTTCGAAGTAAGCATTTTATAGATAAGTCTCAAAATCAAAATGACATTTAGAAATAACGTAAATTTTCAGGGTTAATAATAATACAATTAAGGCCTACAGAATCTAGTGTGTTTCCTACCAAAACACTGTGTCACTAAAAAATAAATAACAAGGCTTAGTAATTCTTTTTATTCAATGGTAATGACACAAAAGACATGCTTTGCAGCTCTGTATTCAGCACAACATCTGGAAGTGACTGCACTAAGACAGATGATAGGATCAAAAATAAAGCACCAAACAAAAAAATGTTACAAAAACTGAATTTTAATGATCATAAATGTAAAATGGGTCCAAAAGTATTGCTCAGGTATATCACAAACTGGAAAAGCTAAGCTTAAGTCTCTAAAACCATTCAGCAGGTGCCTAGTGTAAGCCACTATGGTGAAACAGTAAGGAAGACATAGTCTGTCATGAAGTCACTCCTAAAGGAATATGACAGACAACTCTTGGCTCAGCAGCCATTTATATGTACAGTGTTAAGAATATAATTATACTTCATCCTCTTAAAAATAAAAGCTATGTTTAATGATGAAAAGCAGCAGGAAATACTTGTTTAATTCTAAGGAGACCCTGACAAGATATCTGGAAGGTTTACAAGAGAGTGACTAGGCTGCTCGGTGGTGTAGAATCCATGTTCCAAGAGGAAAAGATGCAAGAACTAAGAGGTGTTTAGATTATAGGCTAAGATCAGACATGACATGTATCTCCCATGGTTTTGAGGGGGGACTTGCTCTGCAGAAGCTGTGTTGCTCCCTCAATTGGTTATAGTTCAATAGAGGAACTTCCAGGACCCAGAGCAAACTAACAAAGGAATAGGTAGGTAATGTGTTTCCTCTTTAGGAAGTAATTAAATTGCAGTCAGATGGACACACATATGGATTGTACTGAAAGAGATTAATTTACTGAATGATAGATTACATCAGATGATGACTAAGCTTCATTTAAGTAGATTAATAACAAATTTAAAAATATGTAAAGAATTTAACTATCTACATTTTCTTTTAAAAGATTTATTTATTTATTTATTTATTTATTTATTTATTTATTTATTTATTTATTTATTTATTTATTTGCACAAGCACTGGGTACAGTCAGAAGCACGGGAGGGTGAGAGAATTCACCAGAGCCAGAGGGGAGAGCAGAGCAGGCAGATGGACAATGTACACTGCTGAGGGGAACAGCAGGCAGCAGGAGAGGTCTGCGCTCCATGTCCGGACCCTTGCCCGGGAGCCGGGGATCGAACCAGCGCTGCAGAGGCTGCGGGCAGCTTCGCAACCCAGCGCTCAACCGCTGCGCCACCGGTGAGGCCCCTAACTACATATTAAAAACAAAAATTTATAGGTGTTTCCAGGTAGCTGATCATACTGAATTTGTTTAGTTTTAAGCAAAATTATAAATAAGAGATAGGGATTACAACATATAATTTTTATCATGAAGTAGTTTAAGGATTAGAATCAAGAAATTTCCCGGGCCTCCCTGGTGGCGCAGCGGTTGAATGCTGGGTTGCGAAGCTGCCCTCAGCCTCTGCAGCACCGGTTCAATCCCTGGCTGCTCCCCGGCAACCGGAGGAGGGTCCCACATGGCGCGCAGACCTCTCATGCCGCCCGCTGCTCCCCTCAACAGTGTACCTCGGTCCTTCTGCCTGCTCTGCTCCCCGCTCTGGCTCTGGTGAATTCTCTCACCTTCCCACGCTTCTGACTGTACCCAGTGCTTGTATAAACAAGAAATAAATAAATCTTTAAAAAAAAATCAAGAAATTTCCCTAAAGAGGTTTGTAACAATAACACACTTTATTGGATAAGCATTTATTATTGTGCAAACTGACTAGATTTCTATTTTATGATGTTAGGAAAGTTAACTGGGAATTATTAGATTAGAACTTTATTAAAAGTATTTCTGCAATCTACTAAGTACATGAATTTAGCCCATTCATATTCATTGCATTTAATGGTCTGTTTGGACTAATCCATGGTGTCATTCTTTGTTTTCTACCCTACCATGACTTGCAGATTTTTTCTACTGTCTTATCTTTTATTAAACTACTAATCAGAAAGTTTTTAAAAAAATTTCTACAATCTAAATACTATTTGATATTTCAAGGGAAAAATATTTCTTTTTTGTAAAAAAAGATGAAGAGAGACAGTAAAGGTATTGTTAACTACATGGTTATTTCACAGGCTTTAAGCTTGTTGACTACACAGAATATATATGTTATGTGTGTATACACACACACACCAATATACGTTTCTGTATCATTGAGCTATGTCCCTCTTCTCAGCTTCACATTTTCTTCCTAACAATGATTTCTGTGGCCTTCATGATTAACCACTAATAATATGAAAGTGTGATACCAAAAGATGAGGCATATATTGCTGCAATATTCATTGAAGGCTATGATTTTCTTTCTGCATGTTACTAATTTTGGTTCCTTTGTTTAGCCTCTTTGTTTAGCCTCTTTGGTGGTCCTATAAAGATTGACAGTTATGTTTAGAGTCCCTTATGGCTGTAAGGCAAAGTAATTACAGAAATGAAGAACTAATAATCCTTTGAAATAGTGGGGCCCAGAGTAGAGACTGGTTGTGAAATCAGATATCTTTAAGTACAGGTTTATTGGTAATCTTTAAAGTTTTTTCAATTTATCATTGAGCACTGACTCTCATCAGGCTCTCTACCTTAAAGCTTCTTTCTCTTCTTGAAAACACCCATGGATAAATAAACAGCACCTGATGTTCCTCAGTAGGCCCTGTGAACATTTCATGATTCCTACATTAATGGTTTTTTACAAAGCCATTTTATTCTTTAATCTATGTTTTATTTTTTCCTTCTTGATCAGATAGCCATGAAAATGAGTTAATAGTTACTTTTAACTCAAAATTGAAAAGAATAGTCATTATTTAGCATTTTTTCTTTGAAGCTTAAAACCCCTACTTTCATTAACAATGTATATTTCTTCAGTCATGGTCATCATTCTTTTTTGAAATTTTTTTTAGAAGATTTATTTATTTATACAAGCACTGGGGTATAGGCCAGAGGCATGGGAGGATGAGAGAATTCACCAGAGACAGAGCAGGGAACAGAACAGGCAGAAGGACCAAAGTACACTGCTGAGGGGAGAAGTGGGTAAGCCAGGAGAGGTCTGCTGCGCCATGTGGGATTCCCTGGCTGGCAGGGAATCGAACCAGCATTGCAGAGGCTGTGGACAGCTTCACAGCACTGCACTCAACCTGCTGCTCCATGGGAGGCTCTGATTTTTTTTTATCCCACCCCTATTTTTGGGCAAGCGTATGTTTTTATTTCTTTGCACACTATTAAAATGGGATATACCTATCTTAATAGAGGCAAAATGCATGAAAATAGTTCACGGAGATTACCTTTTACTATACATATCACATGCTTTTCAATAGAACCAAATCTGTTTTTTTCCTCACTCTCAAAGGGCTGTGTCAGGCTAAGGATCCCCCTTAATCCCCCACCTACTGTTTCTGACATCACCATCATGACATCTAGTAACTTGAATTAGATGAAGAACCTCTCCCAAATCAAGTTATGTTGAACAGTCAAATTATATTGTTTCAGCAAATTCAACACCAAAGTGCTAATATTTTTCAAAAAGCCATTGTTAAAGTGTTTACCTGTCCAGTGAAAAATGTTTGTGAGCTGTTGCCAACAAGGCGAGTCTTCTAGTTCTCAGATAAAGTGAAAAATGTATTTTCATAATTCTATTTATAGAATAAGCTTCAAGATTTTGAAACTCTCATTAGTTAGTCACAAGTTTATTTGTCCTACAGTAGCTACTCCAGTTAATGAAGATATAATATGATTAAAAACATTGAGTTTCCCTAAGGAAATGAAAGCATGTTGCTGACAGCCTCTAAAGGATGGATGCAAGCAAGCACATACATCAAAACTGCATGCCTTTAGGCGGGATGGACTGATGCAGTTTTTATTCTATAGCAATGGCAATAATATCAAGTCCATAAACTACAAAGAAGACTGAAACAGAAGGCTTTACATAGTAGCACTTATAACATATAGGCTGAACAAAATTAACCAGTTTTTAATTTGTTGTGTCAACAGTTAAAATTAATGCATATATTTTCACATCCTTTTCATATAGATTCTTCTGATATATAAAAAGCAATAATAGAAATACTAAGCTTTTTAGAAATGGGGAAAAAGATAAACCTGAGAAATAAATTTGCCTGAGGCTACCAGAGGAGGAGGTGGTGGGGGAGGGAAAAGCAGAGCGGAGGGAAGGGGTATGCACAATGGACTATGGAAGAGGACTGTGGGTGCCCTGGTGATGGATGTAATGTGCTAACATACACCTGAAGGGTATGATCCTAAACTTCTATATAATTTACAATATTGTACCAATGTTACTTCAATAAAGAAAACTTTTTTTTTGAATGACTGGTTGAAAAAAGGAACATAAGTGGGCCTCCCCTGGTGGCGCAGTGGTTGAGCGCTGGGTTGCGAGGCTGCCTGCAGCCTCTGCAGCGCCAGTTCGATCCCTGGCCACTGGCGAGGGTCCCAGCAAAGAAAAAAGGAACATAAATTTGCTATTACTGACCTTATTTTTTATTTTGTCTTTAAAGATTTATTTATTTATGCATACAAGAGCTGGGGTGCAGGCCAGAGATGTGGGGGGTGAGAGGATTCACCAGAGTGGGGAGCAGAACAGGCAGACTGACTGAAATACACTGCTGAGGGGAGCAGCAGGGAGACAGGAGAGGTCTACTGAGCCATGTGGGTTGCTCCCTGGCCAGCCAGGCAGGCGAGGGAATGGCTGGCAGTAGCTTGATAGCACTGTCTTTAACCCCTGTGCCACCAGGGAGGCCCCTATTACTGACTTTAAATACCAGCCTAAAGGTCTAGATTTGTTGATAATTAGATTTTGTAGTAAGTTTCTTTCTATGAAATGTTTTACTAAAAGAAATTAGGTCAAATTTTTACAAAATCAGTAAGAGTATCTGTGACAGATTTATTTAAATTCTTCATAATTACATTAAAATCTGCCCTTTTGCCTTCCTATGGCTGGTGTTGAATAACAAAGAGTAGCCCTAATTGCTGATTACTACTGGCAGTAAGACACAGTGAGATTCAAAACGGAGATATTATACACTTCATTCATTCACTCACTCATCCATTCATTATTCAGGGCTTATGCTAGGTACTGGGGTGGAAGCTGGGGTCAGGATTTGTAAGACACAACTCCCATGTTCCAGATTTTCACACTGGTCAGAGAGATAAGACATATAATCAAGTAACTATTAAATGATAAAAGGAAAGAGAAAAAAATGTACTATGAGAATTCAGGGAAGGAATATGAACAAATCTTGTCCTTAACTCAGTATATTTATAAGTTAAAAATGAATCTTTCAGGAGTTTCTAAGTAACAATTAAAAACTGACTTGCAGTTGAAAACAGTAGAATTTTTAAATTCAGTGGTTGGTAAAATGGTCACACTCAAACTTTCAATTCCAACCTTGATTTAATTTAGAATTCTGCTTTCCCTTGTGTCCAAAATAATTATTTTCAAGGACAGATTGGGAAAACAAGGGTCAAATACATCAATTTTCTTTTAAGGTTTAAAAAGATGCAGTTTTCAAATAAAAACACTTTTTTCTCATTATAAAAGTAAAACATTCATTATATAAATTCAGACCAAAAGGAGGTAAAAAAATTAAACACATTCCTAATATCTTCATCCAGAGATAAAACTGTTAATTTTATTATGTTAAACAGAAAATATATAAAATTTAATGAATGTAGTATCTTATAATGAATATTCTACACTTAATTCAAAGGAAAGAAATCTGTTCATTATGTCCTCACAGCTATGTTCTTGTAAAATCTAACAGATGCATACTTGACATACAGTATCAAAAAATCTGAGTGTAATGCCATGAATAAGAAGAGTTGTAAACTAAAACTGTTCCACCAGAATGCTGTATAATTGCTAAGCTATGAAATTATACCAGAATAAAATTTTTTAAATTCTGGGTCAGAAAACTTGCCAAAATTGCTCAAAATCCTATAGTAGAAATGTTAGTACATAAAAAGTGCAGAGTATCCAAAAATTATTCCTCTGGACAAATGGACTTTACAGGCAAAGTAATAAACATCAAAGAGAGGGATTCCTGGCAGGCAGTATTGAGCCGATCTCTCTAAATCTTCCTTCCCAGCACCCTTGGTGTCTCAGTAATTTTTTCATGGTCAAAGAGCTAACAATTCTGCTAATGACACAGTTAGGACCAAACAATTCTCTCTATGCACATATATACTTCTAAGGGAATACATGTTTACCAATTCAGTTGCTATTTAAAACATAATACCCACATGTTAAAAGAAATGTTTTTACTTCCATCTTCAATAACCACAATTATTTACTAATGCGGTATTGCATCTGATGGGCACTGCACAATTTTTCAAATCTTGGAACTGAACCACCACCCTCATTTCCTGTTCCACGCCGATTTTTGTGTGGTATTTGTTTTCTTATCACAGCAACTGCAGAAAATCTCACTTTGAAAAGATATGACAGCATCAAAAAGCAGGATCTAGTGATGAAACTGAACTCCCTTGAATTGGAGATTCACAGTGCCTGACAGATGTTGAAGATCCCCATGTTTCCTCGGGGAATTTAAAATAACCCCTGTTGCCCTTGTGAGTTTGCTATAGCACTCCAGCATGGATGACTTGGTAAAGTTTAGTAATGATACCCTATTATTGCTGTAAAGATGACAAGAACTTCCAAATAAATGATGTCTTTGAAAGACCAGGTGTGTAAGCCGCTAGTATTTTTATTATAGAGTACATAATTCCAAATCAGGATATACAGTATTCCTTAATTATATGTAAGTAAAAGGAACCTTCCCCTCAAGGAGTCCCATGGAGTGTATGTGTTTATTCTTACCCACACAAGTGCTTATTATAACAAATAACCCTACAATCCTACCATTAAACACATAGCGCAAAAAGGTGGTTGAATATTACTTGCAAACAGAAAAAAAATACGTATTCTTGTTAAAGGAAAGGAAGAAGTAGTAGCAACTCTCTTGGTTTATAAAATCTGTCATAGCAATTTTTAAAAGATACTATAGTAGGCAGAATAATGTCCCCCCAACCCCACCTGTCCCTACAAGATATTCATGTCTTAAACCTGAGAATGTTGTGAATGTTACCTCATGTCAAAAAAAGTATTAAGGTTTCAGGTGGAACTAAGGTTGTTAATCAGCTTTCTTTAAAATTGGGAGGTTATTCTGGATTATCAAGGTGGGCCTAATGTGATCACGAGGATCCTTAACAGTGGTCGAGGAAAGGAGAAGATGAGAATTCAGAGGAGGAAGTCACTTTGCAAGAAAGGCACAGATGAAGGAATGTGAGAAGGATTTGACCTGCTATTACTGTCTTTAATGGTGGAAGAAGGAAGCCATGAGCCAAGAAATGCAAAAATTTCTACCTTGCAAAAATTTAAGATAAAAAAATTATGTTGTATTAAGACACTAAGCTTGTGTAGTCTTTTTTCCTGGTCTCTTATTTAGGTTTTCTAAATTCCTGCTATGAGTGAGACCATCTGGTATTTTTCTTTTTCTTTCTGACTTATTTTGCTGAGCATGATCCCTTCTAGCTCCATCCATGTTGCTGCAAACTGCATGTGTTTATCTTTTTTGATTGCTGAGTAATATTCCGTTGTGTATATGTACCACATCTTCTTGATTCAGTCATCTATTTTTGGGCATTTGGGTTGCAATACAATACAAAGTAAAAATCAAAATCAACAAGCAACTATAAACCAGAGACACACTACGGGTTGGTGGGGGAGGGAGGGAAGGGTGGGGAAAGGAAGGACTAGAGTCAAAATAAGGGAGGGGGTGCAACTGTATGGGGAATATAACCAAAATGAAAATGCATACATTGTGCAAAGATGAAAAAAGATGTAAGAATTACATAAAATAAAATATTTAAATAAAAATAAATAAATAATTAAAAATGTAATTATATCTAAAAAAAAAAAAGACACTAAGTTTGTGGTAACTTGTTACATCAGTCACAGTTAACTAGTACAGACTCCCAAATGATACTAACAATAAAATAACAGTAACTATAAATGTTTCAGATCAATTAGCTGAGTTAAGTTATTTATAACATACTTCCATTAGATATTTCCAGTAAGTTTTGTTATAAAACAAACCTGTAGGTGCCAGTTCAAAGATTTTTACTGGTGTGTACTTCAACCATCACAGCTTTCTACCTTTGCTTATTTTCCTGACTGTTTAACAATGATGTAATGGCAATAAAAAAGATAAAAATCTTTGAATTATGTTCTGGTAAGAATTTTAAAAGAATATAAATCTTTTCCATGCCACATAAGTTACAGACTTCACTTCTTTCCCATATGTAAAGTACTAATGAAAATATTTCTAGTTATTTCTTAGTTTTTTTAAATGGGGTGATGGTTTGATGGCTGTACAAGGGAGACATTTTTGTGTATGTTTAACAAATACTTACAGAAAGCAAGAAAAAGTACTACTGTCAGAGTGTATATACTCCTGTGAACTGAAAATATGTATTAGAAGTTCAAAATAGGTTTGTGTTCACCTGTGGTTAAAGGTAGGTGTGTGATGCTGTTCAAACAGGTCAGGGTGAACCACGTGGATGAGAGTGTAGCCCCAGAAAACAGGAGAAGAAGAATTAATTTCAGCATTCCCCTGATAAAATCTGCAAACCTGAAAAGAAACAATATTCAATTAACTTTAGTTAGATTTGTAAAATAATTATTTAAATCAATGACACACTTTTGTTGAACAATAATTTCTTGAAGAAAGAAAGTTTTTTAATTAAGGAAAAAAGGTATATTTCCTGTCTATGTAATAAATGTTACTTTGTTGTAAGAGATTTATTACTCTTGCATAACACACAAAATGTGATCACTGGCATCTATAATTCATAGAATGGATTCTGAGATTTTAAATGCCACTTTTATATTTTTACATTTTATTATTTTTGTATAATTTCCAAATGTCCTATAATGAGCACATACTTTTTTAAAGATTTATTTTTTATTTACTTATGCATACATAAACTGGGGTCTAGGCCAGAGGTGCAGGGGGTGAGAGAACTCACCAGAAACAGAATGGGGAGCAGAACAGGCAGATGTACTGAAATACACTGCTGAGGGGAGCAGTAGGCAAGACAGGAGAGGTCTGCTGTGCCACTTGGGTCAGCCCCCTGGGCGGGGATCAAACTCATGCTACAGTGGCTGTCAATAGTTTGCTAGTGCTGAGACTTTAACCCTGTGCCACCAGGGAGGCCCCATGAGCACATACTTTTTACAAAATTTAGGATATAGGCTAAAGTGCTTATATAAATTTGCAAAGGTAGTTCTCTCAACATTCAAACTCACTTAGAAAACAAATACAGATGCTTACACCAGACTCTAAGGTCCTGTCTGCTATGATCTGTCTTACTCTTCTCCTGCAGGACAGCCTTGCTCGTGTTTCTCAAATGTGCCAGGCTAGTATCTCATAGCAGTGGTAGCTTTTGGACCTGCCCTGTGTGACTTAACACTGGTGCTCCACATTTTCACATGACTTACTTCCGTTTAGTCAAATTCCTCAAATCATTTGGGCCTCTGTTCGACAAGTCTCCCCATGATCACTTCACATGCTTGATTCATAGCATTTATCTCTATCGGAATTTCCTTGTTTTTGCATTTGTGCATTTTTTTGTCTTCCTTATCAGAATATAAACTTTGTGAGAGTTAAGAACACAGCTCTGGAATAGTAAATACTAGTCTACAAAATTTGTGACTAATGTTTCATAGCATTTTAAGTTCTCAAAATCCTTGCCTTTTGTTGAATTGACATCTAATGATTAATGTTGCTTGTATGGGCACAATCCTCTGGCTGCACCTATACGCAACTTATGGATTCTGTCCTTCAGAATTGTTCCTATTATAGAAAAACTGATCCCATCCAAAATACATTTACCAGGTTTTTTTCTTTGAAGTTTTAAAAATTGATCTTAATTCCTCTTTTAGTTATGTGACCTTCAATACTACCTGTGTTTTGCACTTAGTTGACATGGTATATTTATGATGTTTGTAAGCATTATCTAGACTAAAATGATTTCCTATGAGAGCTGATGCCATCTTTTGGTGGGAAAAAAGGATACACCTTGACTCAGTAACTTAGGTTTGTTCTCATCTAAAAAAGTGCTCAAGCAGGAAATTTCTTAAGTACTCTGAAAAAGGTTCTACAGCTTGATAGAATGTCCCTCAAGGGTATCCCAAAATCTTGCTTTAATTTAATTAATTAATGCCCATCAGACACTTTTCTCATTTATATTTTGGTATGCTGTGTGAACTTGTCAGATAGGTAGATGGCCAGGTATGAGAGAATAAAATAGTTTTCTGGTACAATTGAATTGAGTAAAGTTAAACAGTGAGGATGTTTTCCTGGGTCAGATTACTCAAGAAAAAAGTGACCACTATGGGCTGCTAGTTTCAGAAACCTAGTTCTTCAAATCAAAGTATATCATTAGGACCAAAGTGGTGCATTTAGGAATGGCCATTAACAACACAATTACAAGAAAATCACCCAAAGCACTCATTCTCTGAGGATATTTCTTTCTAAAGATCCCACAAATGGTGTTATGAAAACAATTTCAAAATTGATTTTGGGTTAAGGAGATACCAACAACTGATTTTCAGATCCCAGAGTAAGATCAGATTTTTATTTTTATTTTTATTTTATTTTATTATTATTTTTTAAAGATTTGTTTATTTATTTGTACAAGTACTGGGTACAGTCAGAGGTGTGGGAGGATGAGAGAATTCACCAGAACCAGAGGGGAGAGTAGAAAAGGCAGAGTGACGAAGTACACTGCTGAAGGGAGCAGTGGGCGGCAGGAGAGGTCTGTGCACCATGTGGGACCCTCACCCGGTGGGTGGCCGGGGATCTAACTGGCGCTGCAGAGGCTAGGGGCAGCTTCGCAACCCAGTGGAGGCCCTAAGAACAGTATTTTTCAGAACTGCCATTTCAACAAATTAAAAACAGAAGTGTCCTCAGTTTTAATTTTTCCCACTAGTTCCATTTTGATAGTTAATATAGGGTTTGTATAAAGAAAATAAACAAGCATATGAGATGTCATTTCTGATATATAATGGTTTCTTCTCTGATCTATTTGGGGTTCAGACTAGGATTTGGTAAATGATGACTCACTATAATTGGCTTGGAGATTTAATTAGAAAATTTATGTATGAATTCTTGTAAAATATGGCTGGTTCAATGTATTACAGTGTCAGTGCAGTGATTTTCTACAAATAGCTATTTTCCTGGGCTCCCTGGTGGCTCAGGGGTTAAAGTCTCAGCACTACCATGCTATCGCCAGCCACTGCAGCATGAGTTTGAACCTCAAAGTGATTTAGAAATTACATGTCAGTTTATATCCTAGAAAAACTATGCAAACTGTAAGGTCTAGATATAATATGATCCTATGCCAATTATGTTTAAGTATTTAGATATTGAGGTGACTTACAAGTCTTATTATATCTCCCCAAATATGTAATTAGACTCTTCTCTTTCTAGTAAAGTTGATTGCCTAATTTTGTTTTTGATTAAACAGGGTAAAATGGCTTGCAAAGTTAATGAACGTTATCTTTTTAGAAAAACCGAGTAGTTTTATAGGCAGTCATCTATTCTTAGAATAAATGAGACTTTTTCTTTTGACTTAGTCTAAAAATGTGTTGTCATAATAGGCTACAACTGAAGGGAGTTTGATGAAACTGGACATCTCTATGCACATTTTTTATCAAAATAAGTTATAAATACATAACTGCTAAAAAAGACCAGAAATAAATGTCTGTTAATTAGGACATGCTTTTCATGGAAAGTTCTAGAGATGCTCTTACAAACAATTCCTTTCAATTCTTAGTAAGAATCAATTTACCTTTAATATTGCATTATCTTTCTTTGAGTTCCATTTGTAGATGCTGTTCTCTAACAATATGGAGGTAGCTACGGGAAGGATATCTCTGGCCTCCAAAATCATTTTAGGACGGACTATTCCCAAGAAGGTTACTTATATCAGCAGATTCTATTCATTGCATGTAAATTTTCTTGTAGCCCAAACACATGCTCTTTTCTGAGCTTTGCTGGTTTTACTTTTCCCTGAATTTTCATATTGATCTAAGGCTTTTTTTCTTTTAGTTCTGTCTATTCACATGTTTTAACACAAAATATTCTTACCTTGCTATAGCTATTCCAACAACACAGCCTCCAACTATGGACCAAAATCCAATCCAGCCAGCATCTACCTGTTGAGAAAGTGGCAGACACATTGAATGCAAGACTACCAAGTTGCAATTTAAAAGGTACGAGAATGCCCAAAGAATGCAAAAACACAAATTTGAAGGGATATAAGCACTCCTATGCTCACTGCTGAACTATGTACAATAGCTAAGTTGTGGAAACAACCTAGTACTCACAGATAGATGAGTGGTTTAAAAAGATATGGGGCATATATATACAATGGAATACTACTCAGGTATAAAAAATAAAAGATGAACTCTTGCCATTGTGACTACATGGATGGAACTGGAGGGGATAATACTAAATGAAATAAGTCAGAAGGATAAAAATAAAATACCAGATGGCTTCACTTATATGTGGAATATAGAGAAACAAAATAAAGGGTCATATAAAATGAAACAATTAAGAATCCCTAGAACTGTGGGACTGAAACTAAAAGAGAAGTGGGGGGGGAAACACAGAGGGGACAGAGCACAATGGACTAGGGTGGAAGACTATGGGTGCCTTTGTTGTGGGTGTGGTATGGTAACAGGCTTCTGAGGACATGTGACCTATGTCTCTGAATCACATACAGTGTTGTAAAGCAATGTTACCTCAATAAAAAAATTAATTAAAAAAAAAGAAGGCGTGAAAAAAAATCCTCTATAACCATTATGCTAACAGCCATCTAGAAGCAAGAAGAAAGAATAGATGGCACCAACCATATAGGTGAAGTGATTTATATTTAAAGAAATGGGAAACCCTGATTTTGAGACAGAAGAAGAAAAAATCAGATATCAAAACAGTTATATGGATAACAATAATTGGTGATGGGATTTTGATCTTCATAAAGTACGAAGCAAGAATAAAGGATAGATCACGAAAACTAAGACTTTTCTATTTTATTTGCATCATTAATACATCCAAAGAAATAAGAACTTCATGTCTATTATTAAAACCTAGCAAGAAAATCAATATTGCTTACAACTATTTCTTTTTCTTTTCTTTTTTTTTTTTTTAAAGATTTATTTATTATGCACACAAGAGCTGGGGTACAGACCAGAGGTGGGGGGGTGAAGTGATTCACCAGAGGCAGAATGGGGAGCAGTAAAGGCACACTGACTGTAACATACTGCTGAAGGGAGCAGCAGGCAAGACAGGAGAGGTTTGTTTCACCATGTGGGTTGCTCCCTGGCAGGCTAGGGATCAAACTTGTGCTGCAGAGGCTGCAGACAGCTTCACAGTGCTGTGCTTATTAAACCCTTGCGCCACCAGGGAGGCCCTGCCTACAACTATTTCAAGAGGATCTTGCCTTTGCAACAATGGTAAAGGATAATGTTTTTTTCTCAGGCCTTGAAGCTCAACTTAAGGACATGTACATAATATTTATAATTTAAATAAACTAAGCAGACATACAACATATAAAGAAATATAGTGCTTACTTGGCTAACTTGCACTGGTGTTAAAATTAAGTCCAGAACTCCAGACCAGCCAGCAAATACACCAAGTGGTATGGCATATGCTAAAGCAATCATCAAAAATCTCAAATTGCTGTAAAAGAAAACATTATTATAAATTTGAAATTTAGAGAATTTAAATCCTTACTCATGAAGAATATAAGTCATTTGGAAAGTGCAACATCTGAATCAGAAATAGAAAATATATGTCAGTTTGTTAATGAAATCAAAGTTCTTTAAATTTTTTATTTTTCTAAGAATAATCTTTTATGTTCATATTATTTAAAATTGTCAATGATTATTATATAAATGAATTACCAAAATTATTTTTAGAATGAGTAGGCAGGTTCAGCTAAAAAAACCTCTTTTTTGAAAGATAAATTACTCTTTTTTTTTTTTAAGGATTTCTTTATACAAGAACTGGGGTACAGGCCAGATGTACGGAAGGGTGAGAGGATTCACAAGAGACAGAGCGGGGAACAGAACAGGCAGACTGAAATACACTGCTGAGGGGAGCAGCGGGCTAGACAGAAGAGGTCTGCTGCACCATGTGGGATTCTTGCCGGCCAGGATGGAACCCCGCTGCAGAGGCTGCAAACAGCTTCACAGCGCGGTGCTCAACCGCCTGCATCATTAGGGAGGCCCAAGATAAATTACTCTTTATGAATAAGGTAAAGGGAAAAAAAACAAAGATTAGAAAGAAATATCTAATTTGCTACTTTCATTATTTTCAGAGTAATTTAAATTTTTGTTTTATTATTATTAAAGTTTATATTAATGTTTATTTTATTTTTTTAAAGATTTATTTATTTATGCATACAAGACCTAGGGTACAGGCCAGAGGTGTGGGGGCGAGAGGATTCACCAGAGACAGAGTGGGGAACAGAACAGGCAGATTGACCAAAGTACACTGCTGAGGGGAGCAGCAGGTGAGTCAGGAGAGGTCTGCTGCGCCATGTGGGTTGCTCCCTGGCTGGCCGGGAATCGAACTCGCGCTGCAGAGGCTGAGGATAGCTTCACAGGTTGCGTCTTAACCCTTGAGCCACCGTCTATTAATGTTTAATAGGCAATACAATTTAAGTGGCTCAAAACCCAGAAAGTATAAATGAATATGGAAAATAGTTTTATCTCTATTCCCCTTTTCCCACAATTACTAATGTTAACATTTTCTGGGGTAATTTCCCAGGAATATTTCCAATATTTCTGGGTATAGAAACCAATACCCATCCCTTCACATACACATAATCTTTCCCTAACCTCTTCACACAAATGGTAGCATATTGTAACTTACTTTAGTGAAACTTACTTTTTTAAAACTTAAAAGGTCATAGAGCTCTTCTATAATCAATACATAAAGAGCTTCCTCATTCTTTCTTACAGCTGCACAGTATCCCATTATATTGGTATATCATAAAAACATTATTTAACCAGCTCCCTCCCTTACTTATATATATATATATATATATATATATATATACACACACTGATATATATGAATGTATATATACTGATACATTCACACACATGTATATATAATTTTGTTATTTTGTTCTTACACAACATATGAACTAGTTTTACATGTGAATTAGTATTCTTGGAGGATCAATTTTTAGATATACAAACATGTCAACCTTTAATAGACAATGCCAACACTGCTCTACAAATATTATACCTCTATGTATCTACCAAAATGGCTTTTTAAAAAAAATGTAGAATTAACACTAAAGTCTGGCGAAGATGCCACAAACTGGGTGACTTGTGCACTGCTTTTGGTAATGAAACATGGTACAGCCACTCTGGAAAATGATGGTAGTTTAAAACAAACAAACAAAACAAAATGTGCAACTACCATACAATTCAGCAGTTACACTCTTGGGCATTTATCCCAGAGAAATTAAAACAAGTGTTCATATAAAAAACTGTATAAAAATGTTTATAGCAGCTCTATTTGCAACAGCCAAAAACTAGAAACAACCCAGATGTCGTTCAACAGGTGAATGGTTAAACAAACTGTATACATCCATGCCATGGACTACTTACTACTTAAAAATAAGTAACTACTGCTACACAAAACATCCTGAATGACTCTCCAGAGAATTATGCTGAGGAAATAAAGCTAATCCCCAAATTTTATGTACTATGTGATTTCATTTAATTGACATTCTTGAAGTGACAACATTATAGTGATAGAGATTGGTGTTTCTCAAAGGTTAATGAGTCAGGGGAAAAGTAGGTGTGGCTGCAAAAGGGCAACGGGTGGGATCCTTATGATGATGGAAATGCTCTGTATTTAGGCTTTATTAATGTTAGTTTTCTGGTGATGATATTATACTCTAGTTTTGTAAGATGTTCTCATTAGGGAAAACTGAGTAAAATATCAATGTTTTCGCTGTATTATTTCTTACAACATGTGTGAATCTACAAATATCTCCAAATGGAAGTTTTTAAAATGTAATAAATATCATTCAAAAAGCTATTAAAAATTTATCTAGGAATAAATCAGGAAGGCCCAAAACCTCTATGGGAAAATAAAAAGCAACTTTTCATTTAATAAGGGCACAGATGATTTGAACACATGGAGAAATAGTCTATGCTGTCAATTCACCCCAAGTTAATATATAAATTTAATGCAATCACATTTAAAACTCTGGCAGAATTTTTTAGAAATTTAAGAAACTAAAGCTTGTACAAAAGAATAAAAGTCCTTAGAAAGTTAACTCATCTTCAAAAATACGAAAAAGGAGGCCTTTGCCATATCAGATATTAAGACAAACTGCATAGCCAGAATAGTAAAAATAGTGTGGTATCAGCTCAACAACAAAGAGAATGACAGAAAAGAATAGAAAGCTAAGACACAGAAACTTAGTATACAATAAATGTGGCACTATGAATCAAAGTGCTAAGGATGGTTTAGTAAATGGTATTAGTTTATTTAATGGATGGATTCCAGGGGGCTGCAAACATAAACATAAAAGATAAAACCAAAGAGTTGATTATTAAGTAACCCATGGACAAAATTAATAGGCAGGTGAAAGAATGGGGATATTCAGAATTTTTTAAATCAACAAGGAACTTACATCTAAAATTGGCAGATCATTAGGAAAAAGACATAGCTATCATTAAGAAATGGGAAGAAGCCAAGAGGCATTAACAATAGATGAAACCTAAAAAGGAACCAACCACATAATAAGGATTCTAAGGTTATTTATAAACATAAAATGCAAACTAAACAAAAGATATATTACCTTACACCTATTAGACTGGCAGAAATTACAAAGATAATGTCAAATTTGCAGGGAATGGGGCCTCCCCGGTAGCGCAGGGGGTTGAGCGCAGTGCTGTAAAGCTGTCCACAGCCTCTGCAGTGCTGGTTCAATCCCCGCTGGTTAGGGAGAG
The DNA here is from genome assembly GCF_964194135.1 of Talpa europaea. Taxonomy (NCBI): domain Eukaryota; kingdom Metazoa; phylum Chordata; class Mammalia; order Eulipotyphla; family Talpidae; genus Talpa; species Talpa europaea. The sequence continues at coordinate 103,137,247 of NC_140070.1, read as the reverse complement.
TCCCACATGGTGTGTCAGACCTCTCCTGTCTCACCCGCTGCTCCCCTTAGCAGTGTGTTTCGGTCCTTCTGCTTGTTCTGCAACCTGCTCTGTCTCTAGTGAATTCTCTCACTCTCCCGCGCCTTTGGCCTGCATCCCAGTGCTTGTATAAATAAATAAATCTTTAAAAAAAATTTGCAGGGAATGTAAGGACATAGGCACTGCTAATGGAAATACAGATAAGTATAAAAAAAAAAAGGAAATATAAAATGGAGGCATTTTGAAAGTGATGCTAATATTTGGCAAATTAAGCTTAAAACATTAGACGACCCAGCAATTCTCTTGTGCGAATCCTTTTTCTAAAGAAGTTTTCAGATCTATATTATGGGTATGAGTGCATCACTGCAGTAGTATTTGTAGTGACAATGAAGTGGAGGCAAGCTGGGTACACAGTAGAAGTAAAGAGATACATCAAAGAATTAGGTATCCACATACAATAGCATACTACTATAGCACATGAGTGCTACCCAGACAGCATGTGCCTCTTAATGGCAGAAGGCATAGCATCACCTATGAAACAGCTGTGGAAAACTAAAACAAGAACAAAAATAACCTGAATCAGAATATAGCTCTGGTTAGCAATTTACAGGACATACAAAAGACAGAAAACATGACAAACTATACCTTTTGGAGGCAATAAAAGAAAATTCAAATCACATGGATAAAAGAGCTGACTCAACAAATAAATAACAAGGAAAAGAGAAACGGAAAGGACTCTTACAGATTTTAAGGCATTAGAGATAACTGCAATGTGTGGGCCTAATTTGGATTCTGATTCAAACAAACTGTAAAAAATTTCTATGACATTTATGGGACAACTGAAAATTTAAACACTGATTTGATATCAGCAAACTATTGTAAAATGTTTTTAGGTGTGATAATGGTACTATAATTATATTAAAAAGAATACCTATTTTTTAAACCTATATTACACATACTGAAATATTTATAGATGAAATGATTTGTCATTTGGGATTTGCTCATGATTCAGAAAGGGGGAAAGTGGGTGAAGCAGAGATGAAACAAGACTGGCTATAAATTGGTAACTGTTGACATTGGGAATATAGGAATATAGGGAATATGGGAGTTATATTATTATTTATAATTATATAGTTATATATATTATATATAGTTATATAATTATATAATAATAGTTATATTATTCAACTCCTGTATATCACTAATACTTATTTTAAAAGCCACAGTGCTTAGTGAAAACTAAGTCAAACAGAATATGATGCATGTTATCATTTAAATGAATTAAACATAGATGTATATAATGCTTTGTATACACATATGGCAAAAATAGAGAGAAAGAGATACACCTTTCATGCATTTGAGAGGTGGCTGGGGTAAGGAGAAGGAAATGGGGGTGTAAAATATACCCAAAAATAATAAACAGATAAATGAATAAATGTGTTCATGTGTCTGAAGTATAGAACATGTTTAATTCCTCTTCTTTCTTCAAGACTAAAAGGCAAAAGACAACAACAGCTATCACCAAACATTAAACCAATATGTAAAAGGGGAGAAATGTTTATATTCGGTTACACACACAATAGTTGAAATGTATATTAAGAGATGGGATCCTGACCACATATTGGGGCACAAGACAAACATCAACAGATACACCAAGACTGAAATCATATCAACCATCTTTTCTGACCATGAAGGCATCAAACTAGAAATAAACCATAAAAAGAAGGCAAGGAACTTTCCTACCTCATGGAGATTAAAAACCACACTACTGGAAGACCATTGGACTAATGAGGAGATCAAAGAAGAAATTAAAAAATTTTTTGAATTGAACGACAAGGAGGACACCAATATCCTAAATGTATAGGATGCAGCAAAAGCAGTAATAAGAGGAAAATATATAGCAATAGAAGCTCACATCAAGAAACAAGAAAGAACGCAAAGAAACAACCTAATCTCGAAGCTCAAAGATCTAGAAAAAGAACAACAAAAAAACCCTAAAACCAGTAGAAGAAAAGAAATAATAAAAACCAAAGCAGAAATAAATGAAATTGAAACTAAAAAAAAAATCCAAAAGATCAATGAAACCAAGAGCTGGTTCTTTGAAAAAATCAATAAAATAGACAAACCCCTAGCCAGACTCACAAAGGAAAAAAGGGAGAAAGCACAAATAAACAGGATCATCAATGAAAGAGGAGAAATCACAACGGACACAGCAGAAATCAAAAGAATAATCAGTAACTACTATGAACAGTTATATGGAAACAAGTTTAACAATCTAGAGGAGATGGACAAATTCCTACAACTCTACAATCACCCAAAGCTAGATAAAGAAGAAATAGAACACCTAAACAGACCAATTACAATTAGCGAAATTGAAATGGTAATCAAAAACCTCCCCAAAAACAAAAGCCCAGGACCTGATGGATTTACAAATGAATTCTACCAAACATTCAGAGACGAATTAGTGCCTATCCTTCACAAACTCTTCCAAAAAATTGAGAAGGAAGGGACAATACCAAACACGTTTTATGAAGTCAACATTACACTAATACCAAAACCGAACAAGGACAACACAAAAAAGGAAAACTACAGGCCAATCTCCTTAATGAACACTGATGCAAAAATCCTCAATAAAATTTTAGCTATCAGAATCCAACAAGTATCCATAAGATAATTCACCATGACCAAGTAGGATTCATTCCAGGGACACAAGGATGGTTTAACATCCAAAAATCAATCAACGTTATCCAACACATCAACAAAAAGAAATATAAAAACCATATGATAATATCAATAGATGCTGAGAAAGCTTTCGACAAAGTACAACACCCGTTCATGATAAAAGCCCTTGAAATTCTTGGGATACAAGGAACATACCTCAACATCATAAAGGCCATCTATGACAAGCCAACAGCCAGTATCATTCTCAATGGTGAAAAGCTGAAAGCAATTCCATAAGATCTGGAACAAGACAAGGATGTCCACTCTCACCACTGCTTTTCAATATAATACTGGAAGTCCTAGCCAGGGCAATAAGACAAGAGAAAGACATCCAAGGAATCCAAATAGGAAAAGAAGAAGTCAAACTATCACTATTTGCAGACGATATGATATTATACATAGAGAACCCCAAAAACTCCACAGAAAAGCTAATTCAACTCATCAATCAGTTCAGTAAAGTGGCAGGATACAAAATCAGCATGCAAAAGTCAGTAGCCTTCCTATACACAAACAATAAATCTGAAGAAGAAGAAATCAAAAAAACCATCCCTTTTGTTATTGAAACAAAAAAAATCAAATATTTGGGAATAAATCTAACAAAAGAGGTAAAGGACCTATACAAAGAAAACTATAAAACACTGTTAAAAGAAATAGAAGAAGACACAAAGAAATGGAGAGACATCCCCTGCTCATGGATTGGAAGAATAAACATTATTAAAATGGCCATCCTTCCAAAAGCAATATACAGATTCAATGCTATTCCAATCAAAATTTCAATGTCATTCTTCAAAGAAATAGAACAATTATTGATGAAATTCATATGGAATCACAAAAACCCCGAATAGCCAAAGCTCTCCTGAAAAAAAAAGAAGGGAATGGAGGCATCACACTCCCAGACTTCAAACTCTACTACAAAGCCATAATCATCAAAACTGCATGGTATTGGAATAAGAACAGACATACAGACCAATGGAATCGAATAGAAAATCCAGAAATAAACCCACAGATTTATGGTCAACTAATCTTTGACAAAGGAGCAAAGACTATGCATTGGAGCAAAGAAAGTTTGTTCAATAAATGGTGCTGGGAAAACTGGGTCGCTACATGCAAAAGAATGAAGCTTGACCACTACCTCACACCATACACAAAAATCAACTCAAAATGGATTAAAGAACTAGACATAAGACCTGAAACCATAAAATATATAGAAGGAAATATAGGCAAAACACTACGTGATTTGCACATCAAAGACATCTTTACAGACACATCACCCAAAGCAGTGATAGTGAAGGCAAAGATAAACAGCTGGGACTACATCAAATTAAAGAGCTTTTGCACAGCAAAAGAGACAATAACAAAAACAAAGAGAAACCCCACCAACTGGGAGAACATTTTTGCACCCAACACTAATGATAAAGGACTGATCACAAAAATCTGCAAAGAGCTGATCAGACTCAACAACAGCAAAGAAAATAATCCAGTCAAAAAATGGGCAGAAGAGCTAAAAAGAAACTTCTCTGAAGAGGAAATGCAAATGGCCAACAGACATATGAAAAAATGTTCAACATCACTTGTCATCAGGGAAATGCAAATCAAAACTACCATGAGATACCATCTTACACCATTGAGAATGGCACATATTAAAAAAACTAGCAACAAGAAATGTTGGCGAGGGTGTGGAGAAAAAGGAACTCTTCTGCACTGTTGGTGGGAGTGCAAACTGGTCCAACCACTGTGGAGAGCTGTGTGGAGATTTCTGGACCTACTAAACATAGAGCTTCCATATGATCCAGCAATTCCACTCCTAGGTATTTACCCAAAGGACACAGAAACATCAATTCCAAAGAACACCTGCACCCCTATGTTTATAGCAGCACTGTTTACAATAGCTAAGCTTTGGAAACAACCCAAATGCCCAAAAATAGATGACTGGATCAAGAAGATGTGGTACATATATACCATGGAATATTACTCAGCATTCAAAAAAGATAAACACATGCAATTTGCAGCAACATGGATGGCGCTGGAAGGGATCATGCTCAGCGAAATAAGCCAAAAAGAAAAAGAAAAATACCGGATGGTCTCACTCATAGCAGGATTCTAGAAAACGTAAATAAGGGACCAGGAAAATGAATAACTAAAAGTGAAAATCAAAATCAACAAAAAACTATGAACCAGAGACACTTTTAGGGGGTCCGGAGGGGAGGGATTGGGGTCAGAATGGGGGGGCTGCAATTGTATGGGGAATATAACAATAAAATTTATAAAAAAAAAAAAAAGAGATGGGATCCTATGGAAAGTAAATAATGTGGTAGAAACTTTGGAGTGTAACCAGTGATTTTTTTTTTTTTGGTACAGGTAATGGACTTACAATGGTAAAGCAGTTATTCTGATTAATCCAGTAAGTAATGATTTCAGAAGTTCTTGGAAGGACCAAGGAAAATAACATGGATAGATTAAGGGAATGAATCAAGGCAGGCCCAAAACACCCTTTGAGAGCACAAAGGGAGAGGCAGGAAGTCTTAGGGAATAAGCAGATGAACAAAGGGGAGAGACACAGGAAAGTCAGGCACCGGTGCAAGGGTTTTTTATAGAAAGATTTTATACTTTATGGTTTAAACAGAGAATATTTTGATATTAGCAAATTAGAAGCAAACACAGTATACATTGTAGTCAGAGTGATAATTTTAAGTTGTTTTTCCTTGTAATTTCTTAGCTTAAAATACTTCAAAAGACCTCTCATTTCCCATAGAAGTGTCCAAAATTATTAGTGTGGCATAATATGATCCTAACCTACCTCTCTAGTCTTTTTTTTAAAAATATTTATTTATTTATGCGTACAAGAACTGAGGTACAGGCCAGATGTGCGGGAGGGTGAGAGGATTCACCAGAGACAGAGCGGGGAACAGAACAGGCAGACTGACTGAAATACGCTGCTGAGGGGAGCTGCCCACGAGACAGGAGAGGTCTGCTGCACCATGGGGTCAGCTGCCTGGCCAGGGATTGAATCTGCAGAGGCTGCAGATAGCTTCACAGTGCTGTGCTTAACCCCTTACGTGACCAGGAAGGCCCCATACCTCTCTAATCTTATCGCCATCTAACCACTGACTCTGTATGGAGAAAAACTCAATTAAATACCATTAAAAAACCTATCATTTTAAATTGCCACCTTATATGTATTTTTACTTTATGTGATGCAAAATTTTCTATTTTACTTTGTTTAAAAGGAAGAAGGCAATTAACCTATTACATTAGTTGGCTGTGAACCAGTTTGATAAAGTTACATAGCTATGCTAACATTGTAGACACGATCTTAAATTATCTTAAATAACAGTGAAATTATCTTCAAGGTGCTACTCAAAAACCACTTGATGACTAAGTATATTTACCTTAGTAATCGACAGAAGCTCCGTCGATAACTTAGCCGCTGGCTAGCTGCAGCAACACTAGGAGGAAGTGGAGGTCGGGGTGGGAAATAAGCTAGAGTTGCAGAAAATAGTAAGCAGACAACTCCAAATTCTGGGGGGAAAATGAAAAGAAATAGTAAAATGTTGATCACACAACACACTAAGTACAGTATTTTAAGTACCTAACAAACATTTACTGAGTATCAGCTAAGCTCTAGGCATATACATAAAAGGAAAAATAAGATATCTGGGTCTTGTGAGAATGACAGATTGTAAAGATAAAAATTTCAGTAGCTCATAAGTAAGAACTCATACTATAAGCAAAGAAATATGGTGGTGCCATGGTATGCTTGTAGGAAAAAAGATTGAGCAGTGAACAAATGTTACCCCCATGAAGAAAACATATTACACAAAATATTTTGAAACGGGTCTGGGCTGATGGTCTAGTAATGACAAAATATCCTCAGGCATAGTGTAGGACAGACTATTTACAGGTTTTAGAGAATTTGAACAAAACATGAAAACGTTGAAAAATAAGAAACCAAAAGGAAGAATGCAAAAATGAATCGACACAAGACTAGCTAACGTAGAATGATACACAATCAGAGGTAAAGTGAACACCCAAACAATCTTAGCTTGGACCAATTCAGAAGGGAGGGTTCTGAGGAATGTTAGTCATAACCTCTGGACTTCTGGCACTTGGAAGTCCCAGCTTTTCTTAACTGTACCCAATTTGGTAGAAAAGCACAATTCCAATAGAAAAGTTAGGAAACTTGGAGTAGATACCTGCCTGTGCCATTGAGTAACTTGTAATTTGAACATAAGTGATTTCTAGATGTCCTTACAGTAGGAGGATTCTAATTCTAAGGTTATATTCTTAGCAAAGAGTACACTATTTGTATAAGACTCTTAAACACAGATGTCTTTATTCACTGTCAATCTGAAAAGCAACAAGCTGTTTTAATTTAGTTATTTTAATTATTGATAGCAATGAATGAGCAGCTTCTATAATCATAATGGCCATCATATCTCTTTTTCTGAGATTGCCTTCTTCACATTATATGTTGCTGGAATTGGTTTGCTAGTGTTTTGTTCTGCAGCTAATTTTTCCTACGATGTCTTTAAGAATCATTAGTCTTTTAAGGTAGTGGTGCTAACAAAAAAAACTTAAATGGAAAGAAGGGAATGGGACAGTATTTCAGGAAGGCAGATGGGCAAATATGGAAGCACTGAAGCAATAACTGGGAGTCTTTGAATAGGGGCTACTGCTTTACTATATGGAACTATGAGCCAGAAGAATGTACAGCATCATGACATGACTGATAGTCCCAAATTCCAGTTATTTAAAAGACACAACCATTGCTTAAACTTTCAATAAAAATATAGCCAAAACAAAGTTTAAAATTTTTGTTTTACCTTTCAGTTTTATTTATTTACTTATGTTTACATTTCAATATATTTTTTTCTTTAAACAAGTTGCTCATAAAGGGTTAAATGCTTTCTCTACTGCCACCATCTCAGTTTTCACTTTCATGTCCCCAAACTCTGTATCTCAAAATGTAAATCTCATTGTAAAACTCTCTAGTATAAAATTCTTTGCTCACACTGCAGTGAACTTCATACTCTCCAGCCCTGCTTTGACGAAGGCATGCAGGACCTGGCTTACCTCTCTCACCTCATCCACCACTACTCTCACCAGACGTAAGTCACCCTGGGATTTGAGTTGTTTGAATGTGCCAGGCTCACTCCCCTTATTGAGTTGCTCCTCCATGGTTCTCTCTAGAATATTCTTTCTCTTGTCCACTGTATTTGGCTAACTTTCATCCTTAGGTTTCAATTTAGATACTGCAAATCCAAGAAGCTGAACTTCAGCTTCAAATTTGGATTAGGTGCTCCCCTCTGAGCTCTCAGGGCAACTGTGAGCCTTTGTGTATAGCACATGGCACCCAATTTTGCAACCAACTGTTTACCTATCTTTTTCTTGGGGTACTAAGTTTTGTGAGGGCAAGGAACATGCCTACCTCAGTGCCGCAGAGTGAGAGATACAAAGGAATTGAATATGTATTGGCTGAATTAATAACTGAATAAATCAATTAATATAAAGTACATCACAATCTCACTTTCTGCCACTTGCTATCTATACCCAAACACACACATTTTTACTACTGTAGCCATACCAAATGACACGCAATACCCTAGACATACTGAACTCATACCACCCCTGCCTATGCAGTTGCTTCTTCTTCCATACAGCATACCTGAATTCACTAAATACTCAATGAGTTGCTATGAAAGTCTTAACTTTGTTTAATTATCACATCCTTGGTGAAGCCTTGTGACTCAACTTTTCTCCCAACTCAAGCAAGTCAGGACTATCAAGCTCCATATACCTCTATTTTACCTCATTTTATACCTGTTTCATCAGTGATTTTACCAATGGCCCATACTTAGCACAGTGCCTATATACAACACATATATAGCAAACACAAAAAGTTTTCTGAATGCAAGAGGAAGTAATAAAAGGGCATATGGGGAGAAGGGGTATATTTAAGAGTTGTAGGAGAATGTAACCTAAGAGTGGAATAGGGCTTAACTCTAGAAATAATGAGAAAAGATCCAAGAGAATGTTTTGGAAATATCCCTTATTAGCAGATTAACCATACAGAGAGTAGGAAGAGAATAATAAATAGTGGGTAACCTAGGGTTATAAGGTTAGAGAACATGGCCACTAATGGGAAACTGCAATGGAGAAAATGGGCTTAGTGCTTATGATAAACAAATGTTTACTGTTGATAAGTTTTATTTATTGACAAAATATTTTATTTATTGACAAAATATCTAGAAAAAGACACTGGACAACATGTTATATCGTGCTTTAACGGTAAATGGATGGGAAGAATAAAATTAAGAAAAAAACCTTCCAGGTCACAACAATGCATTTTAAATAACTTCCTAGAAAGGGTAAATTTTAAATAGGCATCTCATATTATAGAAAAGCACATATATGCATTTGTATATATTAGTCCTCTTAAGTATTTCATATGATGTGATCTGGTATATAAAAAGATGACTGAGATAAAAGACAAAGTACAACAGGAAGAAAATAAACTTCAAAATACCTGCATATAATACAGTTTCTATGAGATCTTTAATGTGGGTCCTGCTACTCTCTGAAGTAAGAAGAGGTGCTGTTCCATTGGGCGCTGGGACGACAAGTGGTCCAACTAAAAAAGCACATGCTCCCCCAAGATAGCTGAGCATTGATGCAATCGCTGTGGCGGTGGCCCTCTCGTCTGCAGAGAACCACGTTGTGGAGAGGAATGGTGCTGCATTCATGACAGTTGGACCTGCCAATCCGTTTAAAAGCTGCCCTCCGTGGATTAGTCTGCAATTTAAAATATTAAAAGGCTGTGAGGTAGCTGAAGCAGAAGAATTTCTAGACCAAAAAAAAAAAAAAAAAAAGAAAAGAAAAAGCTAGCCAAACAGCAGCCAAACTATGGCAATATGTATATTGATAAAGCACAGGACACATCTGAAGTACATTGAGGGAGATCATATGAAGTACATATGAAGGAGATCAAATGAGGTACTAGATATTCCTTATTCATTTCACAAACACTGAAGCCTCTGATTTGTGGTATATGCCAAAATAAATATTTTCTAAAACCTTGTTTCATTTGTTAGCACAATACTATGTGGTAGCTATTGTTTTCCCTAGTTACTAAAATGTGAAAGTCTTGACTTAGGAAATTAAGAAACTTGCCCAAGTCCTAACAGGCAAAGTGGAGATTTAGAACCAGATCTGACTCTAAAATCCGTATTCTTTCTATTAAATTGCCACTCAAACAGACGTAGAAAGTGCCCCCAGCTTTACACATAATACAGTTGAGCTAAGGATTTAATGCCTTCTCTGTGTCAGCTGACAGGAAAAAAAAAAGTCATTATAGTATCTTCTAATAAAAAAGAAATTGGTCAAGGAATCGGAGGACCTGGGTTCAGGTCAAGTTCTTTAACTACCTAGCAATGTATTTTTGTGGGATTCCATTTCTTCTCCCCCAAATGAAGAGATTTGTCTAAATTCAATGAACATATGGGGACTATAACCAAGATGAAAATGCTGAACACACCTCCCCCTTCCTTCCACCACCACCAAGCACATTCACATTCAAGAGTAGCCTTGAAGGAGAAAGAAAGCAGTAGTCCAAAAAGCACAGACAGGAAAGGGAGTTGAGTCAATCTCTTCTGCCATGGGAGTGGCAGAAAGGGAGGGGACACTGTATTTTTCCTTGGGTGGTCTGAAGTTTCAAGCACCATCTGGGTCATGTGACTGTCAAATTCTCTTTTTTAAAAAAATTCCCACCTGAAGTCATTTAAAAAAAGTTTTTTGAATGCAGAAGGATATAATAAACAGGCATATGGGAAAGTGGTAGAGCCCTAATGTAGAAGCATAAGTGAGTGGGAAGTGAAATATGTGAATCAGGCCTGTTCAAATCTTTGTAAATGTTCGAAAATGTATTTGAAGGCAAAATACGGCCAAGCAAAACTAATACCACTAAATGAAGAAAACTAAAGACAAATTTCCTGTGTAAAGAGAACTATTTCCTAGATGACACAAACAATTTAAACTATTTATAAAACCAAATACCTCCTCCATAAGATAGTGAATCCCAAGCTGGTACAAAGCAATTTCATCATAGAAATATTCTTGAAACGATGTCATTTTAGTGGCTTTTAATTGTGAAGCATGATGGCATAACAATCAGACAGTGCATGATGTGTCATAAAGGTAAGTGATTTCATTTTTAATGATTTTAATGAGGTGTTCCTGAAAGACTCATCTCATCTAGAAGAGATTTGGAATGAGTGAATTTTATTATGCCTAAAAACCTTAAGAGAATGGAACATGGAAGAAATAATCGATCAAAATCAAAACAAAACAAAGAAATAGATAAAACAGGATGAACCCTGAGAATTTAGATATAAAATATAAATTACTGCCATGATTTAACTCTGCTACCTCTCAGAGGAATCACAAAGAGATTATTTTCTAAGCAGCAAGCTATAGTCATAAAACACATAAGCTTATAATAATATAAGGATCATTCAAGTGCAGTGTACTTGATTCTCAAAGGTATTTCTCATTACAATACAGCACCTATACTATCATAATATTCAAAGCATGTACAGCACTTGAGACATTTCAGATGAACTCCAAAGTCTACAAGGTCTCTGAACTTTGGGGTGGGGCAACCTAGAACATGAATTATTATAGTGAAAAATCTCAGGAATTAAACTGAAGTGGTTCTTTAAAAATTAACTATGTGTCATTTATTTTTCTTTTTTTAATTATGATTTTTAAACTTTTTTATTTTCTTACATTGTTGTTCATTTTTGTACAATATTTGACTTCTCCCTTTAGGTGTAATCCCCATAAATCTCCCACTACCATGTCACCTGTGACCCATCACATCATGGTTCCTTGTGTACTTTCCTCCTGTTTTGCCTCCTCTTCCTCTTCCTCCTCTGCTGTATGCCTCAGATCTACAGTCTCCCTGCAAAGTGTCTTTTTTCTGAACTATGTGCCTTTTACACAAAAGTAATCATACACAATACATACACATTCCTCACAAATGGGCTTAGCAGAATAATTAGGGCCTACAGGATCTTGGGGGTACCCACTGAATTCATGGGAGCAGGGGAACTTAGCCTTGCTCTTCTCAGCATCTTTACGTTTTCTAGAACTTACTCTTACACTTGTATCCTAGAGTTTCAGGCTTTGGCAGTTATTAATATTACTAGTTATAAGCACAGTTGTCCTGACAACTATGACACTAATCTGTATTATCAAGATTTTCATGTTCCCCTGAAACGATTTTCTGTCACTTACCCTTTACTTACCCAACTTATGAAACTAATTTGTTTGTACAAATATATTTAAAAATTCAGTTTTATATACAAAAACTAATTTTCCCATTTAATGGTAATACAAAATTAGAGATAAGTTTTTCTGGAAAATGCTGGTCCATGGTGAAATAAAATCAAACAAATATTGCCATTAATGCTTTAAAAAGACAATGGAGATGAAATAATTATAAATTGTTCAATACAAGTTGTGTTATTAAACTGACTTATCATGTAGTTTGTGTTCACTGTTTATGGGTAGGCAATGTGATAGGCATGGGTATATAGTAATATAAAACTAAAAAGCTGAAGCCTATATCCTCAAGAATTCCTAAAGTAGGTGAAAGAGTCACCTACCAGCACAGCACAGAAATATAAAGAAAACCAAGGTAATACTTAGTTCCACCTCTTAGGCCTTTGGGGACTGTGACAAGAATACCAATAGAGATGCATGTATGTGCTCCTGGTCTTCTTACCTTTGGCTCTTGTCTATAAAACTAATGGCTTCATATGTATGCAAGCAGATCTAATCTAAAGGTGCCACTCCAACCAAGCTCCATCTATTCTCTTCCAAACAGCTGTCCCTAAGGTATCCCTTGAGCATAGCACATACGCACCAGGGATGGAGTCCACTCTTGGAAGAACTGATTTGGGAAAGAGATCTAGCGCAGGGATTTCTGGGGTCTTGTGTAGCTAGAAGTTATTTGCTAGGGTAGATATTGCTCTTTGATCTTACAGACTGCTTTTTCCACAGGGCATGGCAGAGCTCAAGGAAAGCCAGAGTGGGACACAATTAGGCAGAATCCAGGACAAGGACCCTCTGAGAGTACTGGCAAGAGTATGGATACTGAGGAGAGGATAGTTAGAGAGCTGTTAAAGTGGAATAATAGATACGGTTAAGTAAATGACTGGTTATAGGGGTCGGGAGTAGCCATAACTGTGTAAAAGACATCCAGTAAGTGACTGAATATAGGTCAGGAGCTAAGCAAAGGGGTCTGAACCGAGGGAGATACACTGGGGTTGGGGAACAAACACTGGAGAATACCAATATTTTTTAAATAAAGAAGAGGAATCTAGAAAGATGATTGGAAAGGAACAATTACAGAAACTAGAAAAAAATGGGGAAAGACTGGTGTCATAGCAATTAAATAGAGAAGGGTTTCAAGAAGATGAGAGAGAGAGAGTAGTTAATGGTGTCAAGTCAAACAGAAAGATCATTTAATTGAAATGTAACATTGGTTCAGCAGTGAGGAGGTCATTTGTGGTCTGAGTAGCAGTATCAGCAGAATACTGAGAATGGAAGCCAGACTCATGGAGAAATGGAAATCTGAATTTAAACTATTCATTCTGGTAGTTAGTGGCAATGTGGAAAGAAAAACCACCCAGCTTAAATGAAAAGTCTAAACTGAAAAGCCTTTACATATTGAAAGATAAATGCATTTTGTGACTATCTTAATGCTTTCTATGCACTTATGAAAGAAGTTGGCTTTCAGAAATGAATACTTATTGATCTGGGCTGTCTGTAAAAAATAACAAAGGAAAATAAAAGAGGAGTGATTCACAATTCTCAGTAAAGTGAAATAAAACATACGTCTTAATATTAATTTTCCTGGGTCATCTTTGTACTTTAGTTTTGTTTTTTTTGCAAGTATTAGTTAAGTTCCTCCCCAGTAAAGACCATGGATTCTAAACTCCCCTCGGCCTCCTAAACCTAATAGAGCAGCACCGAGGCAGCACGGATGCCCTCCAGCAAGTGCAGGTTGGTCCAGGTACAGGGAAGTAGAGTCACTTAGACAAACAAGGATCCTGCACACAGTTACAAATGTGTATCAGTTTCTAAATTTGAAAAAGTTTAAATTCAGCAATGATTCACAGATATCCTAGAAATAAAACTTAAAAAAAAAAAAAGGTATCTGGGGTAGTAAAAGCAAGGGCAGTGCTTTTTAGTGTCTTAAGTACAGTGGACTTGGAAAAGGTGCACAGAAGTTACATGCACAAGGAGGTAGTTTTGACTACTGTGCAGTAAATTTTATAGCAGAAAGGGAGCTCTCTGGAAGTTGACGAGTTAAAAGTTGACTAGTTAACTCAAGGGATCTATTCTTGCTTACTGACTGAAACATCATGCTTGATGAAGGTCGATATACAGTCAGTTAGGGACTGCAGATCTTCTGGCCTTTGCAGGTCAAATTGTGACAGATCTGTGAAGGGGCAGGTGTGTTGCTCTCCTTCATTCCAGTCTCCTCTCATTTCTCATTGATTCCTTAACTTACTCTCTTTTCTTCTCTCCCTCTCCATCCCCTTTTTTCAACTCTCTTTTCTCCCTTTCTCCTACTGGTCTTTTTTATTTTCCTCTCCTTGCCTAACTTCTGTCTCCTTCTGAGGCCTGGTTTGTTCTATTCCCATAGTCGGGGTAGAAAAGTGAATGAGAAATAAGGGAATTTTCACTACCAGGCTAAGAGCAAGATTAGAATAAAGACCCAGCAGTTTCTATGGCATCCCGCTAAGACTGGCTAAGCTGCAGTAGGCCTGGTAGATGCCTAAGGAGGCCTCCGCAAATCCTGCTGTGGCCCTGTATTCCTTCATTTAGTGCCGTTGCCCATGGGCTGAAGCTTCAGTGGCACATGGTCTGGCCTTTGCACACCACTGCACTCCTTTTCATAGTATTCAATATACTCTAGCTTTCAAACAAATGCCAAGAGCAAAAGTTCAAACTGAAGATCCACAGCTCATGTTTTCCAATGTACTTGACATTTTGCTTGTATTTAGTTATATTCTGGTATCCTAGCCTTTTGCTTTCTGACATCCTGAAACAAATACTTATGATTCCAGGGCCTCCCTAGTGGCGCAAGGAGTTAAGAGGCAGCACTATGAAGCAATCACAGCCACTGCAGCATGAGTTCCATCCCCAGCCAGGGAGCTACTCACATGGCGCAGCAGACCTCTCCTGTCTCTCCTGCTGCTCCCCTCAACAGTGTATTTCAGTCAATCTGCCTGTTGTATTCCCCACTCTGTCTCTGATGAATCCTCTCACCCCTCTCCCCCTGCCCTCCTGCACCTCTGGCCTGCACCCTAGCTCTTGTATGTATAAATAAATATAAATCTTTGAAAAAATACCTTTGATTCCTAAATTGTTTTCTACTTACAATAATACAATGTTTTAGAATTAAAATTTTTAAAGCCCAAAGACACCTGTCAAACCTCATCTAGATAACACACCTTCCTCATTTTATATATATGAAAACTGAGTTCCAGAGAGTTCTACATTTAAGATATCACACTTATAATAATTTTATAACTTTCCTTTTTCTGGAAAGTATTAGGAGGAGCTCTAACTGATATAACTAGCTAGTGGTTAAGTCAGGCCAAGAAGTCAAAATTAGAACTGATTTAATCAGCCTAGATGTCTCTACTCTTCCACCTGGTCTCATTTTATGGTTCTCTGTTAACAATAGTAATAATAAAAAGCATTAACTGTTAAAATAATACAAGGTTCTTAAACAAGGCATGCAGTTAACTGCATATTTTTATTCTATGCATAAACCTATTTTATAAACCTTTGTTTATTATGACTACTATTGCGATAATATTAGAGAGTCAGGTGTTTTAGAAACCTGACTGATATTTTCTTAGTGTAAATCCATCATTCTTAACTTACAGTCTATGTGTTTTTAATATAAAATAACTTATAATCCATAAAAATAACCCCAAGTCTCAACACATCGATGATTCATAAACCTCCCAATTCCTGATGATCCTGCATCACAGTAAACTCATGTGTTACAGGATTTCCAGGATACTGACAATGGCAAAAGTGCTACAAATAGTTTGCCTTTATTTAGTCCAGGAAAGGACGGGGCACTAAAAAGTCACAAATGCTATGAATTAATTACAGAAAGAGGAATTTAGAGAGAGAGAAACAGAGCTGGTGAGAAGGAATAAGGCTTCTGAAGACCGTTATCCTAGTATAGCTTTCTTTCATGAAAATCTGTTTCACTTTTGTATCCTTTAATACCTTTGGCCGATAAGATTCAATTAAAATATCTACAGAAAATGTACTATGGTCAAGGCAGCTATAGCTAGACACTAAAAAAATATAAAGATGAGTATTACAGTTTTGGCCCTAAAGGAGCTTATAAAACTAACCAAGTAGCAGTTAAAGAACATACATAAAAACACAGTGAAAAGAATACTGGATTAGATACCAAAAGATTCAGCTTCTAGTTTCAGCTAAATTTACTAAGCATATAATCTCTAGTGAATCATTTGTTCTCTTTCTGTTTCATTTTCTCCAAAGGTACTTTATCTTTCTCACTGGGTTTTTATTAAGACCAAATGGAATAATCTCTTGGCAAGGTACAAGAGTAAAAATGGACTTTTCCTCCCCATAGCTTTTATTTTGTCTTTCTAGTTTAAAAGTATTCATAAATATATATCTATCACATGTATAAATATATTTATAAACCCACATTCATAGGAGAAAAGAAGCGTACAGAGAAGGAAAAAAAATCCACAAATTTAATAACTCTGTTAATAACTCAGACAACCCCTACTACTATTTTGATTGTCATGTCTTTTTTCTTTTGTTTTTTTTACCCAATGCAGCTTTTAATCGACACTCAAGCATAGGCAACACAGACATCATATTGAATATACCGCTTTATCACTAAATCATTTTAACTTTAATCTATCATAAGCATTTTCATTAGATTCTTTGTGAGCATAATTTTTAATGGTCTCCTGACAGATTATTATACAAATGTATAAAAACTCATTTAACTATTTTCCTAATGTTTGCTCCTTACTAGCTAATATTAATAATGCTGTTGTGAAAAATCTTTGTAAATATTTGCTACTTTCCAAATTATTTCTTTAGAGTCAATAAGTCAAAGAGTATGAACATTTTAGGCTTTATGAAACATACTCCCAAATTGTCTTTCAGGAGAGTTTATAGTAATTTATATTCCATCAACAGTGGCTGACCTGTCCTTCACTCACCAGCATGGAGTGCCACTATTTAAACATACACACACAACTTGAAGTACGAGTTCTCGATTGCTGTTATAACAAACTACCATAAACTTAGTGGTTTTAAAACAATACAAATCTAGTATCTTACAGTTCTGTAAGTCAGAAGTCCAACACAAGTCTCACTGGGCTAACGCTGGGGGTTGGCATGGCTGCATTCCTTCCTGGAGTCCCTGAAGAAGATGTTTCCTTGCCTTTTCCAGTTTCTACCAGCCACCTGGGTTCACTGGTTCATCACCCTCTTCCTGCATCTTCGAAGTCAGTGAGAGCAGTCTAAGTCCTGCATTCCTGATTTCCTCTTTGGTTCTCTGTTTGTGATTATATTGGACCCATCTGGATAACCCAGGCCAATCTCCCATTTTAAGGTCAGTTGATATACAATTAATTCTATATGTAACCACAGTGCTCTGCCATGTAATATAATATACTCAGAGATTCCAAGATTAGAATGGGGACATCTTTTGCACATGGGGACATAATTCTGTCTACTACACTAGATGCAGCCAAAAAGGCATCTCCTTATTTTAACTTGCATTTCTTTTCTGAATATTTATCATTTTTCCTATTAGTATATTATAATTTGTCTTGATTTGAATGAGTGGTTTATGTATTTATGTACATTATTTACCTATTATTGTATTTATTTTGATAAATACTCCTTGCTGGTGGTTTTTTTTTTTTTTTGGAAACATAAAATTTAATAATTTGTTAGTAGTCAGATCTATCAATTTTTCTCTTTATGGTTTTCCTTTTTTTTTTTTTAAGATTTATTTATTTATTTATACATATAAGAGCTGGGGTGCAGGTCAGGGGCGCAGGGGGGTGAAAGGATTCACCACAGACAAAGATCTACTGAAATACACTGCTGGGGGAGCAGTGGCCAAGACAGGAGAGGTCTGCTGTGTCATGTGGGTCACCTCCCTGGCCGGGGATCGAACTTGTGCTGCAGTGGCTGCAGACAGCTTCATAGTGCTTCGACTTAACCCCCTGCGCCATCAGGGAGACCCCTTTCTTTTTTTTTCCCCCCACACTTACAAAAAATACTTTTCCCATGTAGACAATCAAATAAATATCCCCACATACTGTTTTCCAGCTACTTATTTAACCATTTGGTTCATCTGAATTTATTTTGAAGCATAATATGAAATGAGGATCCAAAATGATCTTTTCCTGGGCCTCCCAGGTGGTGCAGCGGTTGAGTGCTGGGTTGCAAAGCTGCCCGCAGCCTCTGCAACGCTGGTTCGATCCCCGGCCGCCAGGCAAGGGTCCCACATGGCACGCAGATCTCTCCTGCTGCTCGCTGCTCCCCTCAGCAGTGTACTTCTTCAGTCTGCCTGTCCTGTTCCCCGCTCTGGCTCTGGTGAATTCTCTCACCCTCCCGCGCTTCTGACTGTACCCAGTGCTTATATAAATAAATAAATCTTAAAAAAAATTGCTTTATAAAAAAATAAATAAAATGCACCATTAAAAAAAACCAAAAATGATCTTTTCCCGCTAAGCAGTTAATTTGCTCCCCCAAAGTCCAGTCTTTCTATTTTCCTTTTAGTTACAGAGCATCAAAGTTTTTGCTGAGGTGCTGCAGTCTACAATTCCAAGGCGTGTTGTGGAAGTGTGGGACCTTGTTACTAAGTTTGGACCAGTGAGATTAGAGTATGAGGACTTCAGGGTCACCTCCTAAAATGTTCTCCCTGCTTTCCTTTCCCCTCTTCCTAAGGGATAAAATGTGACAACAGTGCTGATGAACCGGCCTTTGGACTGTACTGCCAAGGTCATCTTCCTAGGGAGCAACAAAATAGAGGGGACTTAGGTCCCTTGTGGACTAGAGCTGCCTTTGTGTCATGGTCCACCTGCCAACTCTGGACTGACTACCAACTAAGAAATACTTTTACTGAGCTATTATATTTTCGGGTCCTCATTATAGCAGCTTAACTTGTTCCTTGATTGAGAAATTAGCTTCCAATCTGGGGTGCGGCATTCATAAAGACACAACATATTTGGCACTGACTTAGTCATTCGGCTTAAAAGGCAGATGGAGTGAGAGGCAGCAAAACCACTGCTTGTGATAGCTTGGAAATGGATGGAAAAAAATCAAAACATTACTCTCTATTTCCTCCCCTATTTTGCTTTTAGGATGACACTGTAAGAGAGATATAGTCAGGTAAGAGTTAGTTTGTTTGCAAGCAAGGATGGAAGGGTCAAGAGCTCTGTTAAGGAGTTTTTCTCAGCCTGAGGTCTACAATCTAAATTTAATGAGACTTTAGGAATTTGAAGCCTCAGGTTGCTTCTGTATCCTAAGTGGCAGGAAATAAAACGTGCTTTGGATCTTGTCTAGAAGAAAAGATCAGATTAAAGGTGTTACTTTGCTACTCAGACCTACTTTTTTCAGACAGCATCGATGTAGCTGCCATTACATTGAAGGAAAAGGGATGGGCTAAGCACAAAAGTCAGTATAGGAAAGGAGTTTCAGCAGGTGTAAGAACCACAGCCAGAAGTAAAAATGTTTGGGTGTGGCTACGTTTACAAGCAACTTACTGAATGTAAACAGACTAGAAGTCTAGTAAGTGTCTGAGGAGAATGTATTGTCAATGACACCACAAAACAATCCCTAGAGCAAGTCTCAGGTTCCCCAATTAGCACCAGGCAGTGAGTGAAATGCAAAAGCTATACAGCCTCCAAGAAGAACATGTGCTGTAATCTTCACTTCACTTGTGGTCGCTAAGGATACCTGACAAAAACAGTTTTCTAGAGAATAAAATCGAAAGTCAAAAAGAACAACCAGAGGACTTATCTCCAAGAGAGCTACAGTGACATGACTGAACCCAGAGATTCTGTATTTTGAGGTGGATGTAAAAATTAAACAGTGTTGTGGGTTTTTTCCTTTGGAGTAGGATGAATATATTTTCTGCATGGGAAGAAGGGCATTCATGGACACCTGGAAGTAACTGGTAGCAGAGATGACTGTCTCCTTATATCTATTTTTCCCTTTTCTCCCCTTTTGTTATAGAATTCTTGAGTTTTTACTGGGTACCTGACAGCTGAGCTACATTTCTGGTCTCACTTGCAGACAGGCGTGACCATGTGACTATGTCTGTACCAATGGGATGTCAGAAGAAACGATAAATACAAGCTCTTAGTCATAACTTAGAGATGTAGCCCTGGATGGGATGTCTACTTCCCTTTCCCTGACTAGAATAAAAGAGAGCATGCTAACAAGCCAGTTTCAGCCACCTGGAAAAAAACTTACCCTAGGGTATGTTGGAGCAACAATGGAGAAGGAACCTGGTGCACATTGTGTGGTACAGAGCTGCCTATCTGCCTTGGCAGCTCACTCTCCTTCAGAGTTTGTGTATTTTATACAGTTCAGTCTATTCTTTAGTAATATGCAGGCTGTCAATAATGCTTCTAATACTTTTTATTATTATATTATTATCATTTATTTATGCATACAAGAACTAGGGGTACAGGCCAGAGGTGGGGGGGGGTGAGAGGATTCACCAGAGGCAGAGTGGGGAACAGAACACGTGGACTGACTGAAGCACACTGCTGAGGGGAGCAGCAGGCAAGTCAGGAGAGGTCTGCTGTGCCATGTGGATTGCTCCCTGGCCAGCGGGGATCGAACTTGTGCTGCAGTGGCTGCAGACAACCTCACAGGTTGCGTCCCAACCCCCCGAGCCACCAGGGAGGCCCCACTTCTAATACTTTTATGGATCATTTTTACATTTAAATCCTTGGTCCAAATTGGAATTTACTTAAGTGGTAAGGCGGATATTTAAGTTTCTCTTTATTCCAGATAGTTAAGCAACTGTCATGAAACTGTTTAGTAAATAATTCATCATTTCTGATATGTTCATTTTAAATGTAATTTTTCCAGCTGCAAAGCATTTCATATGGAGTATATGATTAGAAAATTCATGTTCACTAGAACTATACTATTTAAATATCTAATCCATGCTAGTAAATGTTATCTGTTACTAATAATAAAAATGATACTAAAATGAAAGATTATATGGCATGTGGCCTATGATTCACTGGGGATACCTATGAGTAAAAGCAGATATAACTTACTCTAAGTTCACCTTTAAATTGTTTATTGGGCATGTAATATCACTTCACACTATACAACAATGCCATTTATAATTTTTTGGTTATAATTTGCTTTCTGATCATAGAAGAAACACTTTTTAGTTCATATTCGAAGCTCATTTATCTCTGATATTAATAAGAAAAAAGTAATTTTTCCCTGGTACTATGCAGATAAAAGAAATATTGATACTATGCAAAGACAGAATATTTCTAGGAAGGTGGGAATAAATGTATTTGAGGAATGGGCTCATACAGTTTTTATTCTCATGTCTCTAGATTTACAAAAGCTAAAATATGGGAACTCTAAGTTGCAGGGGTACTACTCCAGAAGGCGGGGTCAGAAACTCAAAAAGCTCCGAGTAAAATAGGGACACAAAAACACAAAATGCTAAATGCTTGTCTCATTTCCAGCCAAATGCATAAAAATGCATTTTAAAATAGATTGATCACCACTTTTAAACTTAGACTAAAGCTTAAAAGTGGTGCTCAATTTATTGTACCTATTATTCAAAAGTATGTATTCCATATTACTCAAAACATCTGCTAGAGCTCATCTGCTATAGCCCCCTCATGTTTTACAGATAGGAAGAAATCATGTTATAATCTTATCTCCCTATTTTGACATGAATATAAATAACTCTACCATAATATGCCATCCAAGCTGGAATAAACTCTTTGAACATGAAAAAAGCTACATATTCCAATTGGAACATTTTTATTTTAACAGCTACAAATGCATTGTTAGTAATACTGTTTAAAAGAAATGCTATATGACACAAAATGAAGTCTCATTTCAAGGGGATAATGTTCTTACATTCTTTACAGATGAACACATGGGATTAAAAATTCAATTTACATCCTTTTTTTAATGAATGATTTAATCTATTTTTTTTCTTTCTTTGCTAATATTCCTTAATAACCTCTACTTGTTTTTCACAGTACCTCTCCATCAACACAGTCAACTGTTTTTTTCTAAAATTTTATATGTGGGAAGCAAATTAAGGGAATATAAGACTAGGAAGAAGTACTAGTATAGAAGGCCCAAACCAGAAGAAACCCTAACAAAAACATTAACAGACATTTTAAACGAATGCAGTGCTGAATTTGAGCCTACACTGAAATTTGTTCTTAAAAACTGGATGCTTAAACTTATTGGATGTTAGGAAAATCAAGACTATCTCAATAACGAAACTCATCTGTTAAAACCTCACTCAGAAGGCTAGGAAATGAAGACTAGCTTTTCACAGGAACCTATATGATTTTGCTACCTTCATTTTAAAATATGGCACTTACACATTTTAGAAAAGTAACACATTTTAAAAATGAAGAGCCTTTATTTTGAAACTGAAAAATTCTGTTCAAAACGAAAAACAATACCTTGTACCTAAAATCTACTCCTTCTTCTTCCTGTGTTCCTTATCTCTATGAACAGAATCATCAACTTCAGTCTCTCCAATAAAGCCTCAATTGTATTTTCTCCCATTGTTTTCTTATGTTCTCGCTCACATCTGTGCTATCCTTTCCATTCCTACAACTTCCAAAGGCAAGGCATCTTTCTGGACTTCCCCTTATTTCATCAAAACTATAATCAGTTTGACTATTTCTCATTGCCAGCCACCACTTTAGCCTAAGCCACCCTCATCTTTTACCTGGTTTATTGTACTGTTTCCCCAACTGGTCTCCTCACTTCGACCTTCAACTGCATCCTATTACCAGTAAAGCAGCCTATGACATGCTTCTCACTACAATACCGTCATCATTTCCTAGCCCAGAAAAAGTTGAAGTATCCATACTCCCTCTACTATCCCATAAATGGTCTGGTCTCATTTTCTACCACTCTTTCCATAAAGTCCCTCCCTGGACTCCAGATATACCAGCTTTTCCACCAGGCACACGCGACCTGCCCCACCCTTTACACTTGCTGTGCTTTGCCTGCAATACTTGTCTCCTAGAGAATCTAATGCAACATCCATTCATTCCTTCAGTGTTGTTGTTTTTTTTTTTTTTTTAATGCAAAAATGTTATCTTCCCAGTATGCTTGGCCATTCTTTCTGAAATTTCACCTTCCTTCTCTGACATTTCAAATTCTTCTTTCCTATTTTGGTTTTTCTCCATTATATATATATATATATATATATATATATATATATATATATATATATATTATTTCTCCATAATATATATTTCTCCTACTATATATTTACTTTTTTATGTAGTTTATTGCCAGTCTCCCCAACTAAAATGTAAACTCCATGAAGCAAGGGTATGTCTTTTGTAATCTAAGCTGCATTTCCTATGTCCAGAAAAGTGATTGGTGAATTTTACTGAATTTATGAACTTATAAATGAGTTAACAAACAGAAGAATGGCTCCAGCTTGGACTCTCACTGCATCTTTCCTAGTTTTCTGCCAGCAGCCTCTCTTCTTTGCAATCAATTCCATATAAGTCAAATCATAGTTTAACTACAGAGGCCTGATCCTATTGCTGCCCTGATAACAAACAAAAGGGGATTCCCAACTGTCCAATGAGGACAATACAATTCTACAGGATGGCAACAAGATCCTTCATAATCAGCATAACCTTTACTAAACTCATCTCTTTATATGCCATTCTTATACCTAATTCTATAGATTGGTATCTCTCAAACTTGAGTAATTTGTGGTCTATTTTAAAAGGGAAAAAAAAATTATCAATGGTTCTCAAGGTCACATCCAAGGATCCTAGTTTGATAAATACCAATTTAAGAAATTAACATGCTGGTCAATAAAAATGTCTTAATAACAGATTATTGCTGGTAAACAGTTTTTACAATTATAACCAAAAGGAAAACAAATCTAAAAAATCTTCATATACCTTGTAAATCTTTAGAATAAATCCATGAAACCCAGTTAAAAAAATGCTGTTGTATATTACCTACTCAGCCCAGAAGAAGCCAATGCTTACCTGCCTCCCAGCCTTCATTTTTGCTGTTACTCTACCTGGTATATCTTAACTCTAATTATCAAAATTCCACTCATCCTTCAACACCTAGTTTAATTAAATATCCTTCACAAACACTGCTTTTTGATATCCTTAGCCTGGTATCCTTATCTCTCAGTTTCTCCAGGCAATTTTATATCGCGCCTATGGTATTAACTACATTGAACTTCATTATGCTATACTATTGTTATGGGAACATAATTATTATTATTATGGGAACATAATTATTATAGCTTCTAGACAGCATAAAGATTAACCTTTTCTTGTCTCATTTATGCAACAACTTGTATAGTGTCTTTCACATGACAAATAAGAAATCTCCACCTAACCATCATGTAGGAGGAAAAAATGCCACTATAAATGTGACCCTTTAACAATGCTTTTAAAAATGGAACAGTTTACAACCAAACATAATTTACTCATAGCAAAAATATGGGGAGAAAATTGTAGTAATTTATAAAATTTACCTTCTTTTAAGCATTAAGTCTGAGATAGGTATGCATCTTAGACCGGTTCCCAAAACCATAAGGAAGGAAGTCAGAAGCACAGTTACCCGAAGACCTAAAAGTAAATAAAAACAATGGGATTATTTTCTATTTTCTCTTCAGTTAAGTCCAATGTCAAGAACAAAGATTAATATTTCATTCAATCATACTGATATTATATACTGATATTATGCATTTCCTTTAACTCCCAACATGAGGGGAAACCCTACAAGCTGAAAATAAATGATTCTAACTTTAATAGAAAACTTGAATGACCACATCAAGGAGAGAGGGAGGAAATTCCATTAGCTCTGACTTTTCAAAATGAATGGCTAAAATGTTTCATTCAGCCACTAAAAAGAATACAGAAAATAATTTTTGAAGACTAGATATTTTAGTTTTATATCTCCAATATAAAATTTCTAATGTTTAAATGCAAGCTGCTAATAAAAAGCTAAACTAAAAAGTCTTTTAAAGTAACAGATTTATTGCCTTAATCTCAAAAAATGACAATTTACCAATTCCATATTTTGTTCTGTAATTAGGACAATCTAATACTTTATTTTTTCTTGATTTATCAGCTGGCTTTCAACTTATAGAATGATGCTTTTTTTTTAGTATGTGTGCTGCCGAAGCAAGCACAGAATGATGCTATTTAAAAAAAAAATAAGGCTCACTTAGGACTTTACAAGATAATGTGGATCAAAGAGCTTTTTCCTTTATATCCCAAATATGATCATTTATTTTGAAAATGACTGGCAATGATCAGTTATATGTATAACACGGTGAAAAATAGAACATGAAAATAAGGTAACCTAAAACAATATTCTAGCCATGGCAGAGTAATACAATGCAATATAATATGTTGTAATATAATAAAATATAATAAACATAACAGGATAACAAAACAGGACTGCATCTTCCTATTGGAATGTACACTTTTGTAATTTTGCCTTACTACTCTGGGTCACACTATACACATCATGCTGAGTATGTGGCAAAGGCGGCAACATTTCTTCCAGTTTCTCCCAAACTCAACACTTCCTTGAAACCACAGTGATAAAATTAAACTGTTTCGTGCAAATTTTTCTTTTTTTTGGCAAAGAGGTGATGATTAAATGTTTGGTCTTCAAAGTACCTCTCTGTTTGAAGGAAACTGAATGTCAACAAAACCATAATTATGCAGATTAAATATAGCAAGAAGAATCAACAAGCTCTGGATCAGGCGCACACACATATTACACTGAAGATAATTTGTGATGTGAACCGAGTCAACTTTATAATATCCTTATATGATCTAAATATTATTAATAGAATTTGGCAGAAGGAATATCATAGAAAATGTGCTTCTTGGTAGCAAGTAATGCATCCATACTGCTCATTTACTGATTCCACTGAAAAAACACAAATTTTAAAATGCTATAGCCTCAGGAAATAGAGGACAATTAATAAAATGTACATTTGTGGTCATAAATATCCCAAACTTGCAAAATGTTTTATTATAACTTTATATCGATGCACAGGTGCCCAATAGGATAGTGAATAACACTGGATAGATTTAGCAGAATAAGGCTTATATTCTACATGATGTTTATTTTTCCCCTAAATACCTGGTTTGTAATTAAGGTAAGTAAACACCAAGTGAGTGATAGAACACTGTTTATGGCTATATGGCCAAATACCAAGTTTCCTATTGTTAAAGCTGAAGGCTAGCATACTTTTTTACTCAATTTTAATGTTTTTTAATAAAATAAAGGGCCATATAACAGTTAATATAAACTTTCAAGAACAAGTAAGTTGTGAAAAGCTGATTATTAAAACCACCTCAAAGATATAGCTTGTGGCTTTTTTGCTTATATTTAAGTGTTGCCAACTATTACTTAGTCCACTCAGTTGACTGTCAATTTTAAATAGAAAACTTCCTTTACATCATTTGAATCCTGACAGTGCAGGACTCTATAATTTCATCAAAAAGATATCAACTGACTTTGGGAAGGAAAGGTATAAT
This sequence comes from Talpa europaea, assembly GCF_964194135.1. Lineage (NCBI taxonomy): Eukaryota > Metazoa > Chordata > Mammalia > Eulipotyphla > Talpidae > Talpa > Talpa europaea. Next base: position 103,110,620 of record NC_140070.1, on the reverse strand, counting down.
GATCCCAGGAAAACAGACTTATGACATTTAGGATCTTTATATAAATAGATCCCAGGTAATTACAGTGCTAGGATGTGAGTGCAAAAACCATTAGAACTATTTTGGAAAATCAAACATGATTGAAAATAAAAATAAATTCTGTTCAAATATGGCAACCAGACAATGTAGGAAGCTTCTTTCCAATGGATGAGACAATTTCTGTTGCTGGGAACTTACTGTATATAGGAATGGGACCTCCACAACTGGTGCTTAAAAACTCAAGATGCAAGGTTGATTAGGAAAAAACAACAACAACAACAAAAACCCAACCATATACACATCCACAATGGATGCTTGGGAAGTCAGTTTATCTGTATGACTGCCCTTTCCAGGCATACTTCCATCAGCTGAGTAAAGATGAGCTTGGCTTGACCTTTTTAGGACTCCTGCTTCCCTATTTCCAATAGTTCTAGCCTTGCCACCCTAAATCTGCCTTGGAGACTATCAGGACTAACACTGTGCCTGTTTTTCATGTTCACATTCTGAGGATCCAAGATTTCACAGGTCATCCTTATCCCAATGACTTCATGAATCCCATAATCTCACATCATCCTGCCACCTCCCCAACTCCTGACACCTTTCTACTGTGCCTTCTGGAGTGCATCAAACCCCATCATGTGAACCCCATCAGATAGTAGCCATCACTATGTCTTCAAATTCACTAACCTTGTCTTCTGCAAAGTCTCATTTGTTCTTAAATCCTGTCTAGTTTGGGTTTTTTGGTTTTTGTCTTGGGCACTGATTAATTTTCATATGCAGAAGTTCAGTACTGTTAGTGTTACTCTTTTTATGTGTCTGTCTTTACCATTCTCAAGCTTTCTTTTGTCTTCTTGAACATATACAGTATATTTATATTAATGGTTTTGAAGTCCCTGTCTATAAATTTTTTCCACATCCTCGCCTAGAATTAATGTTTCTTGATTTCTTGATATTAACCATTCTAACTGATATGAGGTGAAATTTCATTGTGGTTTTGATTTACATTTCCCTATTGACAAGCAACGCAGAACATCTTTTCATGTGTGTGTTGGCCATCTGTTTACCATCTTTCACGAAATGTCTTTTTAGATCCTCTGCCCATTTTTTTACTCTAGTTGTATGATTTCTTGTTGTTGAGTTGCACAAATTGTTTATAGAAAAATACCCCTGACTCTTAAGATTGCCTGTCTGTGTCTATGCAAGCATGTCATTTTCCTTGTTCTAATATATGGTTTGCAAATATCTTTCCCCATTCCATTCTGTCTGCACTTTCATATTCCTACTTGCCTGGCAAACCACAACTTTGGTTAAATCTCTCACCCATGGCTGCACTTGCCTTACAGAACAGGATGGGGGAAAAAACACACCAGCCAACTGGTCTCACTTGAAATTAACATCCTATCACTTAAAGTACTTTGTGTTGCCCAACAATCCTATTATAATTCCTAGTCCATGCCACTTCCAATTTCCTATGAAAAAATTGCATAATATATGTACTTTCTCACTCTTCCAATTACTGTTCCTCTACCCTCACTTGTCAGGTGATAATTTTGTTTCCTGTTTTCTAAGAACTATAAACAAAGACAACTTCCACAATTCCAAAAGCTCCTACCATCCACCATCTGCATCTGCATCTACATTATCTTCTCTGTGTTACTAAAGAATTGGCTGTCAACACTTTGATCTAAGGCCAACCAGTCTACTTGTGCTCTGAGCAGTGCATCTGATCTTGCTTACTGGAGGGCATGGCTACAGTACTTTTTCCATTTCCCTCCAGCATGTCAATTTTACTTTCTACTGGATACACTGGAATACTGCATTTCAGAGATTTGCTTTAATCTCTGCTTTTTCCTCTAGTTAGTGTCTCCATTTCCCTGCTGACCTTTACAGCACAACTGTTAAAGAAATAGCTGCACTCTGTCTCCAATTCTTCTTGCATTTTATTTTGAACGCAACCCTACCACTCCAATGAAACTGTTTATTAAAGGACACCAAAGAGCGCCATGTCACTAAATTGAAGGCTCTATTCTCAATCCTTACTGGCTGGTAAAATCGGAAGGCCCCCAGACTTAGTCTTCTCCTCTCAAGCAATGCTTTCCTACTTTCATGGAACTCACCTGTGAGACAGATGATCTCACTCAGCCCCATGACACAAATACCAATATAGCCTGATAAGCCCCAAACTTACTGCTCAGGCCTCTCCCCTGAACTCCTTATATAGAAATCTGACTGCCAGTTTAATCTGTTTACCTAGATATCTAATAGGCATTTCAAACCCCTGATCTTTATGCAACCTGTCCCCAAATTGTTTCTTCCAGAATCTTCCACATTTCAGTAAACTGTAGCTTGATTCTTTCAATCACTAATGCTAAAAATATGAGAAACATCTTAGACTCCTTTCTTTCCTGAATACCCCACATCCCATCTATCAGCAGTTACTGGTGAGTCTACTTCCAATAGACATCTGGAGTCTAACCAGTTCTCAAATCCTACACTACAATTACCCTGGTTGGAAGTCAGCATCAAATTCACTGGAGTTATTCCACTCACCTTCTAGCTGGTCTCCAGGTTGAGGCTCTTATTCTCTAGACAATGGCAGAATATTTTTCACTTTTTAACTCAAGCCTTTCAACGAATTGAGTCTTTAATGGCCAACATCCTAGGAGGCTGTGCATGATTCAGCCTCCACCTGTATGGCTTCATCTTCTAGTGCTGTTTTCCTCGTGGCTCTATTCCAGCCACACAGGCCGCAGTGCTCTCTATGTTAGATGTCCCAAACAAGTTAAGGACACTTGTGTTTGCCAGAAACAGTGTTATCCAGCATTGCCAGGTCTGCCTTCCTTTTTCCTTCAGGTCTCTGCTGAAACACACCTGGTCAATGACATGCTATATATATATATATTTTTTTTAAAGATTTATTTATTTATGCAAATACTGGGTACAGCCAGAAGCGCTGGAGGGTGAGAGAACTCACCAGAGCCAGAGGGGAGCGGGAGGGTGAGAGAACTCACCAGAGCCAGAGGGGAGAGTAGAAAAGGCAGTGACGAAGTACACTGCTGAGGGGAGTAGTGGGCGGCAGGAGAGGTCTGCGCACCATGTGGGACCCTCCTCTGGTGGCCAGGGAGCAGCCGGGGATCGAACCGGTGCTGCAGAGGCTGCGGGCAGCTTCGCAACCCAGCGTTCAGGCACAGGGGAGGCCCTGACATGCTATATAAAACAAAAAACCACCCAATCACAATTCCTTTCCCCCTTGCCCTGTTTCATTTTTCTCCAAAGCACTTACCATCATCTGACATACTAAATATTCAATTTTACTGTTTGTTACCAGTATCTCCTCACTGGAATGTAGGTGCTCTGAGACTACATCTCATCAGTGCTTAGCACAGCTTTAGGTGTTCTTTCCTCCTTGAAACCTTCTTCACTTGACTTCTCAGGCGCACTTGCTTTTGACTCTATTAGTTCTCTAGCTAGTCCCTTTTTGTCTCCTCACTAGAAAATGAATAGGGGTGAAGATGGTACAATACCCATTTTAAGAAGATAACTGGTCTTCTCTGCTTAGCTGGCTGGGACCCATCGCAGCAGAAAGGTCAACAACCTATCCTCTAGGGAGCAAGATACTTTAGTACACAAGGATGCCAGGAACTTACTTTCTATGTTTATTGATAGGAAATTTGCAGCAAGAGAGCCAACACATGAAAGTGTATTAGCTTTCTCCTACTGAAATGGAGAACCACTCACTAAAAGGGAGAATTTTAAAATTTATTTTTATTGCTTCAATCAATGGAAAATATAAAAGTGCATTTACTGTATAGTACAGGAACTATGAAAAAACTAAAGTAGTTTATTTCATAAAGCAATTAGGTGGTCCCTAATTTATTTGGCCATGGATAGTAGACATAATTATAATAAAAATAGTAAAAATTAACATTTCTCTACCAAACACACAAGGTTGGCTAACTTTAGTAATATTGAAAAATGCTCCTGATAAAAACATAAATAAAAACAGCAAAATTTCCCTCTAAATGTAGCTAACCTTGTAAAGAATGACCAAGAAAGTGTCACAGATAGGACACAAAGGCACAATCACAACTAAATGCAATTTGGGACCCAAGTCTAAATTTTGGGGTGGGGATAGAAGGGGGAGGGGAATGGGATTGAACATTTAGAAAAACTGGTGCAATCCAAATAAAGTTTCTAGTTTAAGAATAAACAAAACAATCTAAACAAAGACAACCTCTACTCAGCATAAGAAACTCTCAGAAGAGAAGCACATATCCTCTGCATAAGTACTTGCTCTACCTGGAATTTCTTTTTTAAAGATTTTTATTTATTTATGCACAGAAGAACTGGGGTGTAAGCAAGAGGCGCAGGGACTGAGAGGATTCACCAGAAATAGAGTGGGGAACAGAACAGGAGGATTTACTGAAATACATTGCCAAGGGGAGAAGTGCGTGAGACAGTAGAGGGCTGCTGTGCCATAACTGGGTTGGCACTGAGACTTAACCCCTAGGCCAGTAGGGAGGCCCCCTACCTGAAATTTCTATGCCAGTCAAAACATACCTCCAGGCCTGGATACCTCTCATTGTTCTCATTGTTAGAGGGTTCTTGCTTGTATTGTATTGAGTTACATCCCCTTCTTACTTCATTCAGTTTAGTTCTTCCCTTCTGGAACTGCACACATTAAGACTAATTCCTCTTTTACTTGAGCATCATGTATTTTATAATGTGCCTCAAGTTTCTTTTTGAAGTTTGACACACCCAGTTCCTTTTATCTTACACATTATGATTTTCACATCCTTTGTTATTCTTGTCACACAACTTTAAAGTATTTTAGTTTGTTTATGGCCTTCTTTAAATGAACAACACTCAGAACTGAACATCAGTGTAGAGCATATCAAGTTATTTCTCTTCTTATTTTGAGTATTATGGCTGATGCCTAAAATTTTTGTTGTTTTTTTTAGCAGTTACTTCGCACTGATCATGAATCATTTACCCATATCTGGTATAATTCGATGCCTTTCATTCAATCCTAAGACTTCCCTTCTCCCCCCCAGGTTCACACTGGTCAGTGGTAAAGTGAGATGTCTGTTCAAAGTATTACTCAATGAAGAGAGTCTTCATTCATCTGCAAGCTTTATCTGAGAGTCATAAAGCTCATCTGACACAGCCACCTAGTCACAAACATACACTTCAAAGCTGCTGTGCACCATCTTCCAGAAACCAGAATATTAGACTCGATTTCCCAATAGTTCTTCCTGGACTGAAGTCATCTATTGTATACGCAAAGCCAACTCATTCCTTCCTGATGTTTGGGCACCATCAACCTATTCTCCATCCGTCCACCCTCCACATCCCCAAATTCCTACTAAGTCAAAGCCTCGGTCACTTATGTCAGGTGTAAAAAACATACACAGCACGTGCACGGCGACACTTTCATGTCCACAACAGGCAAAAATCGAACATTTTAGAGATCGCTTCATCTCAGCTGTTGCATAATAGGCCTCGATAAAAACATAAATATCTGCAAAGACGCTTTCCCTTATTTGTCGCTTCGGGGACGGAGGGCTCCCCGTCGGGAAAGGGATGCCAGCAGCACTCCGTCACCTCACACAACCCCTAGGACGAAGCCAGGGGAGGCGGCTCGCGGGCCTGGGGATCCGGCGGGCCCGGCGCCCCCGAGCGACAGCGCGGCCCGCCCCGGCCCCTCACCTCTCTTGTCCAGGAGCCACATAAACGCGAAGCAGGGCAGGAAGCCGATGGGCCCCCACAGCACCAGCAGCGCGATGTCCCAGCTGGAGAAGCCGTAGGCCTGGCGCGCCGAGTTCTGGATGGGCCCCCAGGTGTTCCAGACCAGGCCCTGCGCGAAGGCCAGCAGCGAGAAGAGCAGCAGCACCAGCCAGCGGCGCCCGTACACGCGCCCGAGCCCCGGGGCCGCCGCGGGCAGCGCGGCCGCCGCGTCCCGGCTCCTCCAGGCAGGCGGCGGCGCAGGTCCCAGCCCCGGCCCGAGCAGCGGCTGCCGCTCCTCCTCGCTGCTCCAGCCCGAGCCCATCGCGTCGCGCGGCCCGCGGGGCGCCGGCCCGGCGCGGTCAGGGGGCGGCAGAGCAGCCCCGCACGGACGCGGCGGGACGAGGCTCAGGCCGAGTCCGCTCCGCTCGCCCTCGCCCTCCGGCCGCGCTCGTGCGCCTGCGCGGTGTGCCCGCTCCAGGCGGGGCGCGGGGCGCGGGGCGCCGGGCGGGGGGCGGCGGCGAGGTCGGGGTGCGGGACCCCGGCTCGTCAGCCAGAGACACTGGCCTTCCTCTCCCCCGGCGGGTTAGGGGGGCTAAACAGAGGCGAGAGACGGAGCGAAGCCCGGCTTCCAGCGGGGAGAGGGGATTGGAAAGGAAGGGGCGAGCGAGCTGAGCCTCGGGAAAAAGCAGCTCCCACAAAGGATGTGTTAGAGGCTGGGCGAGGAGCTCGGGTGCGGGAGGAAGTGTCTGAGTTTACTTCACGTGCTTGATAAACAAGCCGGTGACCTCCGGTCACTTAAGCTAATGCTTGTAAAGCTATATTGGTTTATTCCTATTTTTGTTGGGTTTATAACTTCAGAAATTATAGGGAGATAGGATAAGATTGAGGTGTGGGTGGGACCCAGGGAATTGCTGCCTAGTTTTAGCAACTGTCTTTTTGTGTCCTGCCCAAAGAAATGATAAACTGGCTAGCTATAAGAAGGGATCATGCTCAGCGAAATAAGTTAGAAAGAAAAAGAAAAATACTGGATGGTCTCACTCATAGCAGGAATTTAGAAAACCTAAATAAGGGACCAGGAAAAAGACAAAATAAAAATCGAAATCAACAAGCAACTATAAACCAGAGACACACTGGGGGGGGGGGGGAGGTGGAGAGGGAGGGATGGAAAGAGGAAGGACTAGAGTCAAAATAAAGGGGGGGTGCAATTGCATGGGGAATATAGACAAAATAAAAATGCATACATTGTGCAAAGATGAAAAATGATGTAAGAATTATATAAAAATATTTAAAAAATAAAATAAACTAGCTAGCTATATATATAAAATATACACACACACACATACATACACACATATATTATACATAGCTTTCTACCTACACATTTTGCCTTGTTACTTAATAGACAAGCAATGAGCATATATTAAGAATGGAAGCCTTTTGCTTCGAAACGGCCTAGCTCCATCTCTTGATGAAGCGAAAGCGAGGGGAAGGGTGGGGGTTGTTGATCTCTTGATCAAGAAGCCGGTTGTTTACTTGACTATACAAGTCCAGAAGCCTGACAGCTGTCGGTTAGTGTCCTTGAAAACCTAAGTCGAGCACTTTGGTTTGCCTGGATTGGGAAATGAGTCACGGGGAAGCAAGTAAAGGACATTTGCCAGAGGCCCGTGTTCCCTGGCAGCCATGAAAACCAGGAGTCAGAAGGGCAAGGAAGTGGAAGAGAAATGTGAGCTCTTGCCATCTCAGGAGCTGGTCATGGCTGCAGAATAAGCGAACACATAGCTACAAACCAGCGCCTCTGGCCCCACAAAAAAACAAACCATTCTCCAAAACGTCAGTACTGCTAGGTGGAGAAAAGGGCCGAGGCGGAAAACAAGAACCCGACTAGAAGACGAGGAGAAACCGAAACGAAGTCAGGATTATATTGAACAACTAAGGTCTGGGGAGGGTAAAAAGCGCTACAGCCGAAACCACATGCTCACAATTCAACAAACGGGGGATCAAAACAAACCCGCGCGCCCCCGCCCAGTGCCCGTCACGTGATCGTCACGTGAGCGGCGCTTCCGGGGGCGCCCGGGACCTGCGCGGCGGGGCTCTTACCTGGTTCAGTTTCCGAGCCCGAATTTGTACCAGCACGCACCCGGCCCCGACCCCCACGCCACTTTTAGGTTTGGGGGGAGCCCTCGTGGTGCCAGCCATGGCTTCAGGCCGGGGTGTGGCCGCTGTTACTGCCCCTGCGGCCGGAACTGGAGAGGACAGAGGTAGGTGCCAGGCTGAGGTCAGACCACGAGTGCAGCCCAGTGCCACCTGACTCTCTTGGCACCTCTGATGTACCCGTTTGGCCTTGCTCCTGCCCAGGGTCTGCTGCCCATGCATCCAGATGTGGCATCCGGATTTTTGATCATTGTACAGATCCGTATTCCCTCAGCCTGGCAGAGCTGTTTCACGCTTGAGGGTATTTTTGAGTGGTAGAGTGGTTTAAATTAAATTTGTGATATTGAGGCCCTTCCATGAGGTCCATGGAGCTGCTAGAGACTTTTGTGAACTGTGATTGTTAGCTTTTGTTTTATTTTGGTGAAATCTTGCTTTAGAGAACGGGTGAGGTTTGGAGGCTTAGGAATCTGAGATTCCTGTGAGTGTGAGAGTGATTGCTTCATGCCTCACAATAGTCTCACTATTGCCACGGGATCCACACACTTTTGAATATTTTTCCTAATTGAGTAAAGAAATCTAGAAAGGAAAAACAATGAGCAATAGGTAGTAAGGTGAATGCTATCAGTAGTACACACTTGGTGTGAGGGCTGTCACAGGAGGAGAGATTCCAATGGGAAAACAGAAATGCTCCAAGGAGAGAATAGGTATGTTTTTAGGATTGGATGAGATAGTGACAACTCGGGTTGTGGTGCTGGGGGGAAGAAGTGGGATGGCCAGTAAGCTAGGGTAGAGAAAAACTCAGGGTGGATGTGGTTAGAGATCAAATAGACATGTTTGCCTAGAGGAAGAAATGACCATTCCAAGCAGAAGAAACAAATTATAACTTCCTACTATCTGACCATATTTCCTGCCTTTATAACTCACTTGCTTATGTGCCCCAGGGAGATAATTCTTAAAATTCATTCACATCTTCACTCCATCGAACCTTTCATTTTCTGTTAATCTGTACCCCCTTGTATAGTTTGGAGTGTATGTCATGGTTTATAATCTTGAAAATTCACTATGATTCCTGCTCTTTATTCTTCTGGCAAACCCTTATGCTGGATGAACCCAAATCTTTTGTCTTTTTTGCACCTGCACCTGTATGACTGAACATTGCAGGGAAAAGTCCTGGACAATTTGAAGACACTATAAAATGAAAATGGCCAACTTCTTGGATATTTGCTTTGAATCTGATATCCATATGAACCTGTGTTTCTCTAGAAAACCCACATTCTTTCTCCAATGCAATTCCCCCAATTCTCTATATCCTCTTGTTCTCACTTTCAGATGATGATTTTGCAGGTCAGTTCTGCATCTGATATGTCTTTTTCTCCTCTTACTCTCAAAATCTTATCCAAATCATCCACATTTCTTACTGAAACCTCTATATCTTTATGCCTGTGTTCCTGTTTCCTGTCTTTTGCCCCTCCAAACCCTTCTCCATTCAGCAGCAAAAAAAGTGACACTGCCTTACTTAAAATATTTCAATGGATACCATTGCTCTTAAAACTTAGAATAAAATCTAAGCTCCTAGCCATGGCCTACAGAAATCCTGGTCAGGGCTCTGCTGATGTCTTCAGCAACTTCTCTTGTCACTCACCATGCCCCTACCCTCCTATCCCCGACCCCAGCCTCATTCATGCAGCAGATCTTCTTCATTTTCAGGTTTCAGAGTAGGATTTTTCAGTACCCCCCACTGAAAAATCCCCTTTTGAGACCTTACCAGGCCAACCTATCTAAAATATGGCTTTCCCCTGCCCTATGAGCTTTCTCTAGCCCTATGAACTCCCCTCATTTAATGTTAGTCTGTAATTACGCTGTGATTACAATCACAAAATTGTTCTGCATTTGCTACTATAACTCCAGAATTCTTCACCACACGGAAAAGAAACCTGGTACCTATTAGCAGTTGCTCCCTGTCTGCCCCTCTCCCCAGGCCATGGCAGTCAAGAATCTACTCTGTATAGATTTGCCTATACTGGGCATTTTATACAGATGGAACCATACAATATGTGGCCTTTGGTGTTTGGCTTTTTTCATGTAGCATAATGTTTTCAAGGTTCATCCATGGGGCGTTTCTTTTCCGCATTTTTGCTATTACTGATAATGCTGTTCTAAACATTCATTTGCAAGTTTTTTTTTGTAAACATGTTTTCAGTTCTCTTGGGTGTTGGAGACCCCTAAGGCATGCAGTGCTGAGATAAGAAAAAACATCCTGATCTGTATACGGGCCAGACCTTGGACCCGGGCTGATCAGTTTTTCAGTCATGATCTTGATGTTTTTCTTGTCTCAGCACTGCGTGCCTTAGGGATCTCCAACACTTGGGCATGTATCTAAGAGTGGAATTATGGGTCATATGATAATCCCATATTTAACGTTATGAGGAAACTGGTTGATTTTAAAAAAAGATTTATTTTTATTTATGCATACAAGAACTGGAGTGTAGGCCAGAGGGGCAGGGGTTCGGGGGGAGAGGATTCACCAGAGACAAAGTGGGGAGCAGAACAGGAGGATCTACTGAAATATACTGCTGAGGGGATCAGCAGGCCAGACAGGAGAGGTCTGTTGCACTATGTGGGTTAGCTCCCTTGCAGAGACTCATGATGCGGTGGCTAAAGATAGCTTGGTAGTGTGGAGACCTCAACCCCTGCATTACCAGGGAGGCCCAAGGAAACTGGTGATTCTTAATCTTGAAATCCTGAGGAAAGAAAAAAGACTGGTGAAAGTGAGTAGCTGTCTTGCCCCTCCCTACCCCCCACTGAAAAATCCTACTGGAAGAGAAAACCTTTTCTTAAATTAGATAAACCTTATGTGGGAAAGGGTAGGAAAATACATACTTTTTTTTTAAGATTTATTTATTTATTTATACAAGCACTGGGTATAGTCAGAAGCGCAGGAGGGTGACAGAATTCACCAGAGCCAGAGTGGGGAGCAGAACAGACAGAAGGACCGAAGCGCGGGATGGTGACAGAATTCACCAGAGCCAGAGTGGGAAGCAGAACAGACAGAAAGACCGAAATACACTGCTGAGGGGAGCAGCGGGTGCGGCAGGAGAGGTCTGCGCGCCATGTGGGACCCTCGCCGGTGGCCGGGGATTGAACTGGCGCTGCAGAGGCTGCGGGCAGCTTCGCAGCCCAGCGCTCAACCGCTGCGCCACCAGGGGAGGCCCGAAAATACATACATTTTAAAAATACATGTGATATGGTCACTGTGTTCAGTACAATGATGAATATAATGGAGTCATAGAAAAGTTAATTTTGAGCGTATCTCTAATTTCTTTTAGCTTCAACAGTAGTCAGTGACAGTTGCAGTACTTTATATTAATAATAAAAAAAGGTACCATTCTTAATTACCTCTCCATTATCAAAACAAATTTGAATACACTCTATATAAACAGAAGATTTTTTCTACAATGAAGTAGAAGACACTCCTTGCCCTCAAATAGTTTATAAATATAGTTTTTGGGAAAAGACAGCAATTAAAAATTTATAAAAATGGATAACACATATCCATAAGGCAGGAGGCAATTAGTCAGTATATAAATATTACACACATTAGGTGCTTTGGAGACTAAGAGGAGAAAGAGCTAGTGTAAATTGGATTTACCTGTGCTTCCTAGAATTCTTTCCTAGAGTTTTGGTATAGTTTGAATATAGAAATTAGTGGAAGAGGCCACTTCTGGTGAGGTAAGGTCCAGTGGAAAGGAACAGAGAAAAATCCAAGGCACCTGGTTCAGAAGGCAGGCGGGGAAACTGGTTCTACTAGAGTAGAAACTAATAGAGAATACAAATGAAAAAGAGGAAGACTGTGTCTTTTGAGACTAAGGAAGAGCGGGGTGAATCAGAAATGTTGAAGTGAAGAAGACAGTGTCAGTTTTCTCAGAAAAAAAAAAAAATAGAGCAGGGCACCCTTAGAGGAGCAAGTGAAGAGGTCCTGGGGATATGAGAATGAAGGAGCTTGGGAATGTTGTTGAAGGGGAGCAGGGTGACTGGGAGTCCATTAGTGGTAAATAGTGTGACTCGAGCAAGAAAGCGAACCCGAGGAGATAAGCATGAAATTGTGGAACCGATCACTTTGTTTTGACACTGTCTCTGGTTGTGCTCAATAACTCATTATGCAAAGTGGAGGAAAAAGGTGCAGTTTTCACAAAATTTTATACACTGATGAAAGTGAAGTGTGAATTCAGAAAATATTGATTGAGCATCATCATGCCAAGCACTTTGCTAAGCTCTAGGGATATAAAAGCAATAAGCTTGTTTTCAAGGATGTGTGGTATTTTCTTCTGACGTAACAACTTGGAAATTATTAAAAATAAGCATGAGATGAGTAGGCATAGCACAGAGGATTTTTAGGGCAGTGAAAAAGAATTACAGTTAATTTTGTGATTTTATAATAATATATACATGTCATTACTTTTGTCCAAACCCAAAGAATGTACAATACCAAGCGTGAACACTTAGATAAACTGTGGCCTTGGGGTGATTATGTATGTTAGTTTAGGTTTATTCGTAGTAAAGGGGAAAAAAAGTACCACTCTGTAGATTTATGTTGATAATGAGGAAGACTAGACATTTTGCAGGGCAGACTATGAAAAATCTCTATACTTTCTTAATTTTATTGTAAATCTAAAAACCTGTTCTAGAAATATAATCTTGAAAAAAATCAAACAAATATGAACTGTTTAGAACTGCTGTTAAGAATCAACTTAAATTTTGAAGGAGACATGTTACCTCCTGTATCACACATTGCTCTAAGCTTTTTAGGACAACTAAAAATTGCAATTCTTTAAGTCTGATTCTGTCTTTCAGATGGAAGTTACTATGTTTCTGCCTATTGAGATCTCATAGTTATAGTTACAGCCAGGTTATGTCTCGAAGAGAAGAATGTATGCTCTGTAACTCTTCTTCCAGTTCTTACCAAGGGAAGATTTCATTCCAGAGTGTAGTATGGATTTGAGTTACATAGAACTGACACTCCTACCTGACTAGGTCTGTTTCAGTTGGAGATGCCATACTCTCTTGTTTCCATTTTTTGAAAAGGGCAAGGGAGAAAAGAAAAGCAAAAGTCTGTGTAATCTCAAGAAATAAAAAAACTGCATGCTACAGCACTTGTATAATTTATAATGTAGCTAAAATACTTTATATTCAGTAATGCGAATATCAGAAAAGCAATACTATTGATATTTTTTAAATTCTGGTAAAACATGTAAAATTTACTGTCTTTGTACATGTTTAAATATACAGTTGTTCAGTAGTGTTAAGGATATTCACATTGTTGTGAAGCGTATTTCCAAAATTTTTCATCTTGCAAATTTGATTCTACACCTAGTAAATAGTTTCCCATTCTCCCCTCCCACTGCTCCATAATAGCCATTTTACTCTCTGCTTCCATGATTTTGACTAGTTTGGATAACTCATACAGGTGAAATAATAGAGTGTTGTTTGCCTTTTCATGACTGACTGATTTTATTTAATGACCTTAGGTTTATCCTTGTAGCATGTGGCAAAATTTCTTCCTTTTAAAGACTGAATAATATTCCACTGTATATAAAGACTACATTTTTATCATTGATCTGTCAGCGGACATATGGGTTGCTTTATCCTCTTGATTGTAATAAATAATGCTGCTATCACGCTCTTCAAGACTCTCCTGTCAAATATTTTTAATGAAAAGTGAGAGGAAATAACTGGTTTATTTTGAAATATGAAAAACTTACTTAGAGGAGGTTAAAGAGTTAGATGAAAACATTTTGGTAGAAATTTTGAAGGTGCTTTGGAGCATTTTAAAGAGCTTGAGTTTTTGTGACCGTTCTTTCTAGTATTTACTGCACTTAAAGCATAGATTTGCTTTCCTTGCTTTAGGGTTAAGACAGGTATTACTTTTGAACTTAATTAAGTATGATTTGTGAGCCATCTTCTGACTCATCAATGTATTAATGTGAGAAGACATTTTCAGAGTTCCTAGCCAGGAATCACAAGAGCAAGAGGATGAGAAGCAGCTAAGGGGTTATAAAACCTTGGTAACTGTCTAGCATGTATATGTCTCCTGCTTGAGTGTTTGCTACAACACTAAGCCTTGATATTAACAAGGTTATGTCTTAACAGCCTCATTACTTCCACTTGTGGTTTCTTTGGTGGCACTATCTTCTAGTTTTTGAATTTTAAAGGGTTTATGACCTAAGTGTTACATTCCCTTTCAGGAGAATTTTCTTAGTTTGTGTTGATCTTTTAAAATAGTGACAATAAAATGAAGAATTATCTCTGGTGTCTGGTTTACCATTCTATATTTCGTACCAATACAGTCGTTTTGTTAAATAGTACTTACAAAATTCCATCAATGTTTATCTGATATGGCCCGTATGTTCATTATTTTTTACCCTAATAACTACCATTCCTAATATCTACCATGTCAGAAGTTTTAAAACTTCTTGTATGTATAAACAGCTGTGAGACTGATGAAAATGTAGGCTTATATGTATATATATTTAGAAGTGAATTAGTTCACCATGCTGGAATCCAGTTTTTCATATTGTATCAATATGGTTAATGCATGTGTTATAACCTGTGACTTATGACACCTTCTGAACATTTTTAATAACTATAATTTTCCATTAAAATTATATCTGACATGAGAGCTGAGTTTATTGCAATTTCAGGTGTATTCTATCAATATTAAGAGACTATTTTGAAAACTCAGTGAATTTTTCTTGTCTTGAATTCTACATCTCAAATACAAATCAGTCAGGATTTGTGTTGAAACTAGGTTGCTAGCAAATTCAGAGAAATTAGGTTTAAAATATCTTGTACTTTGCATTAACTAAAGAAAAAATTCCAAGGAAAAAGACAGTTTGCTTTTTGATGGTATTTTACTACCTCCAAAGAATTAGTTGTAACTAAAACAGCAATAAATTGACTGAATAACTTTGCTACATTTAGAGAATAGACTATTGTGCAATACTTAGATTGCTAATCTTTTTCTAGCAGTTTTTATGTCATCTTCTTAGAAGTTGCCTCTTGATGCAAGTTTAGACCTACACACACATATCCTTTGTAGACTATCAAGGTGGCTTTAGCATTTTTATAGCACTTTGAAGATATTCCTGGCATGGAATGACTGGGTGCATCCGTAGGCTATTTAATTAATGCCATGTAGATTGCATTCTTCTTTAAAGGAAATTGTAACACTTAAATTTGTTAATTTAATGGCCCAGTTAATTGTTGATTAAACTATCAAAAACCAAATTAGTTTTATCTCACAACCAGCTGATTGTTTTATTTCACCAATAGACCTGAAATTCTATAAATGTGCTAATTTCCTGTGATGGTGAACAGAATACTGCTCTGCTCTGCACACTTAGAAAGTCCTATAGAACTTTCCACTCATTTAGCAAATGTTCGCACGTTTAACATTACAAATCTTTGGGCCTGGTGCTTTCTCGGCAAATTTTAGTTTTCAGGAGCTCCTATTAAATATTTGGGCTTTTTAAATCAGATCATTAAATTAATTTTTAAAAATTTAACCTTATGTTAGAGGAAACAACTTACTTCTTTGAAGCGATTGTGTCAAAATACCACTTATGTGTTGGTAATGTGGCTATATATATCTCACCCAAATATGAAAGCTATTTTTGAAAATATTCAAAGCCATGTTATCTATTGGCTCTGATTTGAGTTAAGCAGAATAAATAAATCCCACCCTGTGAAGGGCTGGTGCTTCTGTTTCCCCTTAAATGTAAAGTTCTAGAAGCAAAATGTTTAAGCTTGAATATTTTACAACCTTAGAAGTGAAAGATGGCCATGATGGGTCAGAATATCGATGATTCATTCAGCCTAAGCTACAGAGCACTTTACAGGGAGAAGGTGGTTGTTCTTAAAAACAGCAGTATCAGAAGGCAAGGTGTTATCCTAGTCATAAACTAATAAGAGTTTTGACTATAAGAATTGCCTTATGTGAAAGGGTTCAGGAGGTAGACCTTCACTGGTGTTGGTTCAGTGGCATAAAAGTAAAGACATCTTTGCATTCTTCCAGCTGAGGCTTGCAATTTCTTGGGCCTTCCTTCTGTCTCTCAAGATGGCTCACCATTATGTCTATTTTCCGGGCAGTATAAAGGCGACAAGGATGAGGGCAACTGATCCAGCAACTTCCAGGTCTATCTCTAGCCAGTCCTATTTACAAGGAGTACCGGAAATATATTTTTGAGCCACTCCCATTACGTAAAGTTCTGTTCATAAGGAAGAGACATTGGGCAGTGAATAAGGTAGGCCACAAACAATCTAAGCCCTCTCCTATCCCCCTGCATATGCCCACACTGAAACATTCTGCCTATGTGTGCTGTTGTGCTTATTGTCTATGAATTGATCTGAAACTTTCCTGAACCTATTTATCTTTTCAGGTTATGCTATTTCTCCCAGTTTAAATTCTTTGGGAGCAGGACTGTGCAGTGCACTGGTCTTAGAATCAGTGAGGCTGATTTAGTTCATCGCTGGTATATGAACCTCCTACATCTGAATTTTCATTTCTTCCTTTGGATAATGGAAATAAAATACCTCCTCTATCTGTGTCTTACAGGCTTATAGGATTGGATGAGCTAAGCTCATTTACTTTAACATATGTAAAAGTAAATGGTAAATAGTAAAGCTCTATACAAGTATATGGTATTATTATGAGATGATGTTCAAAACTTACCATTTCCCCAACAGATTAAGCTGTTGCTCTGAACTTCTTTTATGGCAAGTCACATGATCTGGAAGCCTCAGTCTTCCTTTATAGCAGTCTTCCTTCCAACCCCAACTATTTTTGGTCATAATAGTCTTTGATATTATTGTCTTAGTGTTTCTCCATCATTGCCTTCCCTATTGCCACCACTTGTTTAGGACCTTATAACAATCCTCGCTTGCCTGTTACAGTAGCTCTCTGAGTAAATTTAATCCCTGCACCTTCACATGTTTATCCATAGCCCTCATTTTTATTGTTGATAGACATAATATACCATGGGAAAAATAATAAATATTTTTCTACTTTGACGGATTAGGGTATTTATATTATCAGATTTTATATTGTGATAATAAATACTAATGTTAACATGTTAACATAGATAGCATATGTGGATATGTACATAGCTTATGCCTAATCCTGAGTTGTCCTTGCTGAGAAAGGAGTTCTAATTGACTTAAACTTTCATTTTCTTTAAAAACAAGTCTTCTATTCAGACAAGTACAAATTGTTCAAGTTCCTCAATGAGTCCTTCCTCATTCCTTTTCCTTTCATCAGAACATTTAGAAGAAAGTTGGATGGTGGGAGAATTTGGATTATATATAGGCTTTTCTCACTTTCTTGAAGTAAGTGTAATTACAAAGTAGGTAAATGAAATAGAGAATTGAGCTAATTGTTCTAGAGAATCATAAATATATATTCTGTGGGGCAGAGTATGAAGGTCTTTGTGACTTCCTAGAATACCCCTCATCTTGAGGTATCTTGAAAGGAAATTTACTTATTCTTTTGTTTAACAAATACTAATTTTCACTATCCTATCTGAGATTAACATTCTGTGATCTTGTGAAATTTATTGAAGTACTCAGTAAATTGCAGGCTTAGTTTGCACACATCCCCTATACTGTTTATAGATGCAGTGAAAGTCAAGAATTAACACTGATTACAATCCTAGCACATCTTTTATCCTTTAAAACCTTACAATAGGGCCTCCCTGGTGGCGCAAGGGGTTGAGCACCAGACTATGAAGCAATCCGCAGCCTCTGCCACATGAGTTCAATCCCCAGCCAACCAGGGAGCAACCCACATGGCGCAGCAGACCTCTCCTGACTTGCCCGCTGCTCCCCTCAGCAATGTACTTCAGTCAGTCTGCCTGTTCTGCTCCCCACTCTGTCTCTGGTAATCCTCCCACGCCCCCATATCTCTGGCCTGTACCCCAGCTCTTGTCTGCATAAATAAATAAATCTTTAAAAAAAAACACCTTGCAATAAAAATAACTTTCCCTCACCCCCATTGGCTGCTGTATTAATTCAGTAGTCTTTTTGACATTAAATAGAATATATAGCTAGTAGAATTGTTGCCGACTCCAGCTACTCTAGTTGTTCTAAGAGTACTTCCCATCGGCATCTCTTACGTAACCCTTTAGAAATAATATTTTCAAAAAATTGTATCTTTTAAAATTTGAGTAAACAGTTTGGAAAACTTTAAAAAAAAAACTCCATTTTTGACATTGAAAATAGTAAATATTTTCCATTTCAGATTCCATATGAGAAAAATTACTTAAGAATCATGGTTCTTTGAGGCTAAATACTGATATAAACAGTATAACTGAAGTATAGATGCAGTTAATTACACAGAAAGATTTGCCATAATGGAAATGATATTCACTTTTTTTGTTCATATCATGTGAAATGACTTATATATCATTATTATTTATTTCTTTAGGTGAATGTGTCAAACCTTTTACACCAGAGAAAGCAAAAGAAATTATAATGTCTTTACAACAACCTGCAGTCTTCTGTAACATGGTTTTTGATTGGCCAGCACGACACTGGACTGCTAAACACCTTTCTGAGGTCCTTCATGGCAAGCAGATACGATTCAGGATGGGAATGAAAAGCATAGACACAGGTAAGACTGCAAGTCATTATCATAATATATCTTCAATAGCTTACTCTTAGCAGTTTGTCTATTTCTATAGAACCCTTTTATTTTGAATCTTTTGATCACTTTCAGATAGGAAAATCCTATTGGAAGTTTTAGAAGGACAGTTTTTGTTAAGACTTTTTTTTAGGCTGAGGAACCTATCATTTACAACTCCATATAAAATGTGATTGTTCATCATTCATTGAACACGGAGGTATAATAAATATTTATTAATGTGTAATTATATATGTTCTTATGTGACTGAAAAGGACCAGGGCTCATCTATTAAATGGTACCTCCCACTTTTGACTCATGTGAAGAGTATTTTTTTTATTTGCAACATCAGGCACTATTTATAGTGCTTGGTCATCATTGGAATTTTATCTCTGCCTGACCTCTATTATATTGCATAAAAGTGAAGCACCTGGGGAGGGAGGGAGGTGGCGCAGGGAAAGAAAAAAAAGTGAAACATACTAGTTGTTTTTTTCATCCTCTGGTGAGCTTTTGCCAGCTCCTTCTTCTTCCTTGAAGGCATTTTAGTGTTAGCCTCTGGTCAGATAAAGCAATTACTATTAATTCTAAAATTAGTTCATTTAAACCAAAGAAAGGAGTCCAGAGCGGTCATCCATGTGTTTAACTTCTTTTTCAGTATGTGTAAGCTTGGTAGTCAAGAAATTCAGTGTTTGATTTTTTTATTTAAAGATTTATTTTTATTTATTTATTATACAAGAGCTGGGGGTAGGCCAAGGGTGCGGGGGGTGGGGTTCATTGAGAGGATTCACAAGAGACAGAGTTGGGAGCAGAACAGGCAGATTGACTGAAATACACTGCTGAGGGGAGCAGCAGGCAAGACAGGAGAGGTCTGCTGCACCATGTGGGTTAGCGCCCTGACTGGGGATTGAACTTGTGCTACAGTGGCTGCCAGTAGCTTCAGAGTGCTGAGACAACCCTTTGCGCCACCGGGAGGCCCCAATTCAGTGTTTTTTTCCTGAGTCCTACAGTTTGCTACCATTTTATTTTATTTAACTTTATTTTATTTACTTTTTCCCTTCAAGTCCCAAATGCAATTTGTTTATAATATATATAATGCAAAGAGATTTAATTTTGACCAACTTTGCTGTTTAAATTTGAGAGTAGAACTTTAGTATAGCCCAAAGAGAGGAGCTGAAATACATGTGTGCAAAGTGACTCTGTGAATATCTATTAATAACTCAAGAGGAACTTGAAAATCACCCAGCTTCCCTTCCAGCTTCTCCAAGCTTCTTTCTTCACATTGATCTTCTATTATCTCTCATATAATTATTCAGTTGTGGGTGCCTAGAAACCCCTTTATACTCCCATGACAGGTAGAGCAGGATTAATATACCTGAAGCTCTTTGGCTTCTCATTCTAATCACAGATCAAAATGTTTAGTATATTTTTTTTATAAATTTTATTTTTATATTCCCCAAACAATTGCAATCCCCTTATTTTGAACCCAATCCCTCCCCTCCCCACACTCCACCCTCCATAGAGTGTCTCTGGTTCACAGTTGTTTGTTGATTTTGGTTTTTGTTTATTTTTTTTATTTTTTAAATAAATTTTATTTTTATATTCCCCATACAATTGCAATACCCTTATTTTGACCCCAATCCCTCCCCTCCCCGCCCCCCATCTCCCATAGAGTGTCTCTGGTTCATAGTTGTTTGTTGATTTTGATTTTCACTTTCTTATAGTTATTCATTTTCCTGGTCCCTTATTTAAGTTTTCTAGATTCCTGCTATGAGTGAGACCATCCGGTATTTTTCTTTTTCTTTCTGGCTTATTTCGCTGAGCATGATCCCTTCCAGCGCCATCCATGTTGCTGCAAATTGCATGTGTTTATCTTTTTTGAATGCTGAGTAATATTTCACGGTGTATATGTACCACATCTTCTTGATCCAGTCATGTATTTTTGAGCAGGGGATGTCTTTCCATTTCTTTGTGTCTTCTTCTATTTCTTTTAACAGTGTTTTATAGTTTTCTTTGTATAGGTCCTTTACCTCTTTTGTTAGATTTATTCCCAAGTATTTGATTTTTTTGTTTTGATAATAAAAGGGATTTTTTTTATTTCTTCTTCTTCAGATTTATTGTTTGTGTATAGGAAGGCTACTGACTTTTGCTTGTTGATATTGTATCCTGCCACTTTACTGAACTGATTGATGAGTTGAATTAGTCTTTTTGTGGAGTTTTTGGGGTTCTCTATGTATATTATCATATTGTCTGCAAATAGTGATAGTTTGACTTCTTCTTTTCCTATTTGGATTCCTTGTATATCTTTCTCTTGTCTTATTGCTCTGGCTAGGACTTCCAGTACTATATTGAAAAGCAGTGGTGAGAGTGGACATCCTTGTCTTGTTCCAGATCTTAATGGAAATGCTTTCAGCTTTTCACCATTGAGAATGCTACTGGCTGTTGGCTTGTCATATATGGCCTTTATGATGTTGAGGTATGTTCCTTGTATCCCAAGAATTTCGAGGGCTTTTATCATGAATGGGTGTTGCACTTTGTCGAAAGCTTTCTCAGCATCTATTGATATTATAATATGGTTTTTATATTTATTTTGTTGATGTGTTGGATAACGTTGATTGATTTTCGGATGTTGAACCATCCTTGTGTCCCTGGCATGAATCCTACTTGGTCATGGTGAATTATCTTATGGATACATCGTTGGATTCTGATAGCTAAAATTTTATTGAGGATTTTTGCATCAGTGTTCATTAGGGAGATTGGCCTGTAGTTTTCCTTTTTTGTGTTGTCCTTGTTCGGTTTTGGTATTAGTGTAATGTTGGCTTCATAGAACGTGTTTGGTATTGTCCCTTCCTTCTCAATTTTTTGGAAGAGTTTGTGAAGGATAGGCACTAATTTGTCTCTGAATGTTTGGTAGAATTCATTTGTAAATCCATCAGGTCCTGGGCTTTTGTTTTTGGGGAGGTTTTTGATTACCATTTCAATTTCGCTGCTTGTAATTGGTCTGTTTAGGTATTCTATTCTTCTTTATCTAGCTTTGGGTGATTGTAGAGTTGTAAGAATTTGTCCATCTCCTCTAACTGTTCGTAGTAGTTACTGATTATTCTTTTGATTTCTGCTGTGTCCGTTGTGATTTCTCCTCTTTCATTGATGATCCTGTTTATTTGTGCTTTCTCCCTTTTTTCCTTTGTGAGCCTGGCTAGGGGTTTGTCTATTTTATTGATTTTTTCAAAGAACCAGCTCTTCTTTTCATTGATCTTTTGGACTGTTTTTTTAGTTTCAATTTCATTTATTTCTGCTTTTGTTTTTATTATTTCTTTTCTTCTACTGGTTTTGGGGATTTTTTGTTGTTCTTTTTCTAGATCTTTGAGCTTCGAGATTAGGTTGTTTCTTTGAGTTCTTTCTTGTTTCTTGATGTGAGCCTCTATTGCTATATATTTTCCTCTTATTACTGCTTTTGCTGCATCCCATACATTTAGGATATTGGTGTCCTCCTTGTCATTCAATTCAAAGAATTTTTTAATTTCTTCTTTGATCTCCTCATTAGTCCAGTGGTCTTCCAGTAGTGTGGTTTTCAATCTCCATGAGGTAGGAGAGTTCCTTGCCTTCTTTTTATGGTTTATTTCTAGTTTGATGCCTTCATGGTCAGAAAAGATGGTTGGTATGATTTCAATCTTGGTGTATCTGTTGATGTTTGTCTTGTGTCCCAGTATGTGACCAATCCTGGAGAATGATCCGTGTGTGCTTGAGAAAAATGTGTACTCCGTTTTTTTGGGGTTTAGTGTTCTATAGATGTCTGTTAAGCCCAAATGCTCTAGGTCCTTATTTAGAGCTTTAGTGTCTTTACTTATTTTTTATCCATTGTTGATAGTGGTGTGTTGAAGTCTCCCACTACGTATGTGTTTTCTCTGATGTCTGTTTTCAGAGATGACAACAGTTGTCTGATATATTTTGGTGCTCCTTTGTTTGGTGAATATATGTTAATGAGTGTTATTTCTTCTTGAAGTATTGTCCTCTTGATCATAATGTAGTGACCGTTGGGGTCTCTTTTTATCTTTTTTTTTTTTTTTAAATTCTTTTTTTTTTTTTTAATTTTTTTTTTTTCTTTTATAGAGGCATGTTTTTATTTATTTGTTTGTTCGTTTGTTTCGTTTATACATGCACTGGGTACAGTCAGAAGCGCGGGAGGGTGAGAGAATTCACCAGAGCCAGAGCGGGGAGCAGAGCAGGCAGAAGGACCGAAGTACACTGCTGAGGGGAGCAGCGGGCAGCAGGAGAGGTCTGCGTGCCATGTGGGACCCTCCTATGGTGGCCAGGGAGCAGCCGGGAATCGAACCGGCGCTGCAGAGGCTGCGGGCAGCTTCGCAACCCAGCGCTCAACCGCTGCGCCACCGGGGAGGCCCTCTTTTTATCTTTTTGAGTTTGAAATCCGTTTTATCTGATATAAGTATAGCTCTTCCTGCTTTCTTTTTTGGTCCATTTGCTTGTAGGATTGTTTTCCATCCTTTAACTTTGAGTCTATTTTATCTTTTGTAGCTAAATGTGTTTCCCGGAGACAGCAAAAGGTTGGATTTCATTTCTTAATCCAGCCTGTGACTCTGTGTCTTTTTATTGAAGATTTTAGTCCATTTACATTTAGAGTTAATATTGATATGTTGGCATCAGTATTTGCCATTGTGTTTGTCTTTCCTTTGATTTTATTTATTTATTCTTTTAATAACTTTTTTTTTTTTTGGCCTTCTTTTGTTGTTATTCGTCCCTCTGAGGTTCTGGCTTTAGGACTCTTTGTAGTATTTTTTGGAGTGGGGGTTTAGTCGAAATGAAATTCCAGAGTTTCTGTTTGTCTGGGAAGGTCCTTATTCTTTCTTCATAGAGGAAGGAGAGCTTTGCGGGATAGAGTATTCTTGGTTGGCATCTGTTTTCTTGGAGTCTGTTGACTATGTCCCTCCACTCTCTCCTTGCCCGTAGTGTTTCTTCGGAGAAGTCTGATGTCAGCCTGATTGGTTTTCCTTTGAATGTTATCTGTTTCTTCCCTCTTGTCAGCTTCATTATTTTTTCCTTTTCCTGGATTCTTGGAGCTTTCCTATTATGTGTCTTGCTGTATTTTTTCTTTCGTCATGGAAGTTTGGTGTTCTTCTTGCTTCTTATATATCATTTTTCAGCTCCTCCTTCACGTTTGGGAAGTTCTCTTCAATTATCTCCTTGAATATTTTCTCTGTTCCTACATCTCTCTCCTCTCCTTCTGGTATTCCTATAACTCTATATTTCCTTTCCTCATGGAGTCAGATAGTTCCCGAAGTCTTTCTTCGGTCTTTTTCCTTCTTACTTCTCTTTCCTTTTCTGTTTTGGTTCTTTTTATTTCTGTGTCTTCAAGAGTGCTTATTTGTTCTTCCATTTCATCTATTCTGCTTTCATTGCTTTTCCCAGAGTTCTTTAGTGCCTCCATTAATTCTTTGATCTCCTGCATTTCTTTTACTTCCCTCTTTAAGGACTCAATTTCATTCTTCTGATCGTTGATTATTTTTTCCTTATCATTGTTTTCCTTTATGACTTCTGTCATTTTTTTAATCATGGTAATTTTAAATTCTCTTTCTGGAAGGCTCAGAAGTTCTTCCAAGTTACTGTCGTTGCAATCTGGAGGGTGGTTTTCTTTTTATGGTGTGCTTTTTTCCTGAGGAGTTGCTAGGTTGCGTGTGGTTCTTCTACTCCCTACTGTCTGTTTTCTAATTTGCCATATGCATTGGGACACTGTGTTGCTGGGACTGGCCGGCGTCTTGGGTGAACTTCTCCGCTCCCCTCTGGCTCCTCTGGGAGCCATCTGTCGGTTTCAAGCAGTCTTTACTGAAGTAAGGTCCCTGTTCTAAAATGCCGATGCGGGGACACACTCCCCTGCATGCCTGGTCTGCCCCGGCAGTGGGTTCCCACTTCCTCTCTGGGCTTGGACTGTAGGCCAGAAGGGGCCTGGCATGGGCGAACTTCCCAGCTCACCTCTGGCTCCTTTGGGAGCCTTCTGCTGGTTTCAGGCAGTCTTTACTGAGGAAATGTCCCTGTTGAACATTTTTTCATATGCCTGTTGGCCATTTGCATTTCCTCTTCAGAGAAGTTTCTTTTTAGCTTTTCTGCCCATTTTTTGACTGGATTATTTTCTTTGTTTTTGTTGAGTCTCATCAGCTCTTTGTAGATTTTTGTAATCAGTCTTTTATCATTAGTGTCGTGTACAAAAATGTTCTCCCAGTTGGTGGGGTTTCTCTTTGCTTTTGTTATTGTCTCTTTTGCTGTGCAGAAGCTCTTTAATTTGATGTAGTCCCAGCTGTTTATCTTTGCCTTCACTATCAACTGCTTTGGGTGATGTGTCTGTAAATATATCTTTGATGTGCATATCATGTAGTGTTTTGCCTATATTTCCTTCTATGTATTTTATGGTTTCAGGTCTTATGTCTAGTTCTTTAATTCATTTTGAGTTGGTTGCTGTTTATGGTGTGAGGTAGTAGTCAAGTCATGTAGCATGTTTTTGAGCAAGTATCTGTACTTCATTTCCTTTTATTGCTGAATAGTGTTCCATTGTGTGGACTTGTGACATTTTGTTTATCCATTCATTAGTTGATGAACATTTGAGTTGTTTCCATCTTTTGGCTATTACAAGTATTCGTACACAAGTTTTTGTGTGGGCATACATTTTCACTTTTCTTATGTGTGCATCTAGAAGGGGAATTGCCTATTCATATCATCATTCTTTAACCCTTTGAGAACCTGCCAAACTTTTTTCCAAAGCAGCTGAGCCATTTCACACTCCCACCCCAGTGAATGTGATTTCTAATTTCTCCACATGCTTACCAACGCTTACCTCATTTTAAATTCTAACTGTCCTGATTGGTGTGAAGCGTCACCTCATTGTGATATTGATATATATTTCACTAATGACTGATTATTACTGAACATTTGTTCATGCACTTATTGACCATTAGTGTATTTTCTTTGGAAAAAGATCTTTTTTGGGGAGGGGTTTCCCTCTGTTTTTTTGTTGAGTTGTAAAAAGAGATCTTTATATTTTTGGATGCTAGATACTATCAATAGATTATATATAAAATATTATATATGTAAAATATAAAATATTTGTACATCATATATACATATATATATATATATGATGGGCTGTTTTAAGTTTTTTTAAAGTTCTATCTTTGAATATAAATGTAACCCTTCCACAGGCAGTATAGAGTAGTAGTATAAGAGAACTGACTCTGGAGTCAGCTTGCATAGGTCCAAATTTTGACTTACTGTCTGACCATGAGCAAGTCACTTAACTTTTCTCTAGCTTAGAAATGTTTTTAAGATTAAATGCACCTCTATACTTAAGACATTTAGAATAGTGGCCTAGCACATAATAAATGCTCAACAAATGTTATTTGAAAATAGAAGTAATCTGAAAATATAAGCATGATTTCTTCATTGTGTTGAAAATTGAAAAACTAGGAATATTCAAAGAAACTTAAACACTTAGGTTTTACTACCAAGAGATAACCGCTAGTTTTACTTTGATATGTCTCTGCAGGCATTTTTGTATTTTAAAAATAAAGTATTAATTTTAGCAGCTTGCCTTTTAAAGTAATATTATTTAAAGGCTTCTTATTGAAGTAACTTTGATTTATAACGTAAAAGTTTCAGGTATGCATCATTGTAAATCAATATCTAAATATTCCCCACTAAAATCTAATTCCATCCTTCACCATGTAATTGACCCCTTTTACTGGATTTGCTCATTCCTCCTTCCTCTAATAATCACTGATTTGGTCTTACAATATAAGTTTATCTTTATTTTACTTCACTTGTTTGTGTTTCTTTATATATCATATGAGTGTGAAATCATATAGTTTTTGTTTTTTTTACAGCCCTTTTTTTAGACATTCTGAACAGCTTCTTTTGATATTAAATGTGTTTTGAACAACTGCATAATATTCCATTATATGGCACTATCAACTTATTTTTTAAATTCTCTTATTTTTATTATTTAGATTGCTGAGAAGTTTTGAACTTATGTTCCTTGATTGTAATTAGTATCTTTGAACATAAATCTTGTTCTCACGATTTCACTAGGATAGTTGCCTAGAAAGAGAATGACTGGGTCAAAGGGTAGGGATATTATCGTTAGCAAACCACGCTCCATGAAGCTTCTTATACCAGAAACCTCTGAGTCATTCTGATTGCCTTTCTAAGTAGTTTCTGGTGACTTGATGACTAACATCCTAAATATCTAACATCTACCTGCTTCTCTCTCCCTGGCCAACTTCTAGTTGGGGTTAGCCTGCCCTCTCTCACCTTTGTAGGAGCAGTAATTTCATCCCGAGTCCCTCTGAATCACCTGCCCTCCCCACCTGGGTCATTTTCATACTGAAACCAGAGACTTTTTCTTTTTTTTTTTTTGAAAGCGAAGCTCATCTTACTTCTTTGCTTAAAGTTCTTAAATGATTTGCTGTGATCCTAGGCTAAAGAACAAAATCTTTGTGGTGGCGTAGAAGGCTCTATTTGTCCCATCAACTCAATCTCTCTCCCAGCTCAGACCAAACAAGCATTTTTTCAGCTTTGTGTATTTTCAGAAATATAATAAGATAATTTATTAGTCAAACCTGATTTGGGGGGGTGAGAGAAAGAGAGGTGGTCAGAAAAGACTTATGTTGAGAAAATGACTTGGGGCAAAGACTATTTCTTTGTAACACTTAGCACATATTTCTTAGTAACACTTAGCACATATTTCTTAGTAACACTTAGCACAGTTATTATCATTTGACTACTTGTATAAGTAGTTAATCGTTCAAAGTCTCTCTTCTCCTCAAGAAGGTCACCTTTATGTGGGCAAGGGCCTGGCTTATCATGGGCTGGCTGAGTACCCAATAGACATTCAGATATATGCAAAGAGAGCATAAAAGACCTTTGACATATATATATATATATATATATATATATATATATATATATATAATTGCTTTGCAGAAAGGTGATTTCCATTTCCATCCCTTTCAGAACATGCAAGGTTGCCTGTTAATGCCACTCCTTTGTCAAAAGTGAGATTTATCTTTTAAAACAATTATTTATTTATTTATTTATTTATTTATTTATTTATTTTGCACAGAATGGGGTGTTGGCCAGAGGTGTGGGGAGGGAGGGTGGTTTGAGAGGATTCACCAGAGACAGGTAGGTTTACTGAAAATACGTTGGTAATATTAACTTACCTATGTGCATGTAAAATATTCTGCTCTGGGCCTCCCCGGTGCTGCAGTGGTTGAGCACTGGGTTGCGAAGCTCAACACCGGTTCTGCAGCACCGGTTCGATCCCCGGCTGTTCCCCGGCCACCAGAGGAGGGTCCCACATGGCGCGCAGACCTCTCCTGCGGCCCGCTGCTCCCCTCAGCAGTGTACTTTGGTCCTTCTGCCTGCTCTGCTCCCTGCTCTGGCTCTGGTGAATTCTCTCACCCTCCCGCACTTCTGACTGTACCCAGTGCTTGTATAAATAATAAATAAATAAATCTTTAAAAATAAATAAATAAAATATTCTGCTCTTTGCAGAAAATTTTTACTTTGCTATTATTTAGAGTAGTTTTGTATAAATGAGTCATGCCCATGAATAACAAACCAGTGTGGATACATAGTAGATGTCTGTAAACTTTCCTGTTAACTCTCCTCTTTTGTGGCATTTGTTTTTTCCTATATGCCTATATTGAATATAATATATTCTGTGCTTATATTGAATTTAATAAATTCTGTGGGATGGCACAGAATTTTTCATTTCATTATATGAGATCCCAAATTCTCTATTATTCTGCTTAAAATTTTATCTTTGTCCAACTATTTTATAAACTCAAGAGTATTGTCTATTTTGTGTTCTCACAAAGCTGATCACAGTGCTAGTTACAAATTAGGAACTTATTAAATGACTGAAATAAATGAGTTTATGAATGAACAGACTTTAAATTGCTGTTGTCCACTTAGTAATTATGAGGAACTGTGTATGTTATTAGATGTAGTATTAAGTAAAAAAGTTTTCAAATGACAGTTTTTAATTTTTTTTTTTAATCTGTAGCAGTGGTGCTGAAACTCTGGTCTCAGGATCCATTTACACTTAAAAATTTAGTATCCCAATGAAATTTTTTTCCATTGGATTATATCTAGTGATATTTACTATATTAGAAATGAAAACTGAGACATTTTGAAATAGAAGAACATGAGCACACATTCTAATAGCTGTCAGCTTTGATATCTGTACATATGTTGTCTCTCAAAAACTCCCATTTTTAAGAGAATGAGAATGAAAAAGGCAAAAAATGCCATAGTCATATTGTGGAAATTGTTTAGAACTCACAGACCCCTGACAAGGTCTTAGAGAATTGATAATCTACAGTATTCCACTGAGTCACTATGTCAAACGATACTAAGGGTAAGTCTTTCATCTTAACGTTAAAACCATGATTTTCACTTTTATGTTTAATCATGAAGATTGTGAGTGTTGCAAATGGTTCTACTTATACAGCAAATACAAAATTAATTTTTATGTTAAATGATAGTTAACATTTTTTTAAATTGAAACTATCTTCATTTAAAAAAACAGTATTTGGAAATTATATCCAATATACATTTACAGTTGAGTTCTCTTCCATTGTAGTTCCTCAGTTTGAAAATGCATGTAGTTATGTAGAAGCTACACTTGAAGAGTTTCTGACCTGGAACTGTGACCAGTCTAGTATTTCTGGACCACTTAGAAATTACAATCACTCCAAATTCTGGGCTTATGCTGACTACAAATATTGTGTCAGTCTATTTGAAGACAAGACAGATATTTTCCAGGTAAGTCAATACATTTGTTTTAGTCAGTGTAATAATTTGTTTGTAAGATTACAAATTTAACTCTCCCTGGCATTTTTTCTTGCTTAAATGGTTACTTATTTTACTTAAGTAGTCACTGTGAGTCTTAAGTATTTTTATCCACCAAACCAAAAAATTTGCTTAAGAGAGGTATAATGCTTGGCTTACAGATAAGCAGCTTCTCACTATAGACAATGCCCTGCTTAACTATGGTTTGATTTAGGATTTCTGGCTTTATGATGATGCAAAAGTGATACATATTCAGTAGAAAATCCAGTGTGCTTTCAAGTGTGTATGTTTATGTAGGAACCCATACAGCTGTTCTGTTTTGTTTAGTATGGTTTCAATGAATTGCATGAGATATTAAGTACTTCATTATAAAATAGACTCTGTGTTAGGTGATTTTGCTCAACTAATGTAAGTGATCCAAGAGGCTGAGCTATGATGTTCCGTAGGTTAGGTGTGTTAAATACACTTCCTACTTAGGATATTTTCACTTTACGATGGATGTATCACAACTATGTAAATGTAACTCCAGCATAACTCAAGGTAGAAGTGTATTTTCTTACCCACCAAACTTCCTACACATTCCTTCTGCCTTTAAGCAGCAGCTGTACTGGTTTGGAATATATAGGAGCATGGGTTGTATATAAAACTTCATTTCATCCTGACCTACATACAATTCTTGTTTTGTCAGTGAGGCAGATGGAGGTACAAAGCTGATTACAGGAAGCATTCCAAGCTGCTGCTGCATTCTCCCTGTGCTTAGGGTTTAGCATAGACCTATGGCCTGATGCAGTGTTGGACTCTTGGCATTTGGTTGTAGAAACCCCTCTATAGAAAGTAGAGGAGTGTTTGCAGAAGTAAGTATGTGGAAGTTCTTGGGCTTGTGTTGACATAACTGCAGAGCTTGCAGACTGGCAGTTTATTTTGTGGGGAGATTTTGCAACACCCCCTCTGGTTCTGTGTGTGTCTTAGGCATTGACAAAAAGAGTACCCATCCCATGAAGTCATTTGGATGATCTGCCTAGGTCAAGACTCCAGAGTCCTCCATCCTGCCTCTAGTCCTTTGTGTATTTGACTGTTGCTCTAGGTTGTGCTCCCCAAGCTCCTGTCCTCTCCAGTCACCACTATCACCTTGGTTTTGTTTCAGATACCCTGATAGTCCTTGGTAGTCCTGAGCAGTTTTCCATTCAGGCTATATATTTTTTTTAACTTTGAGTCTAGGTATAGATGCTGAGGTTTATGTAGTTATTATAATACACTGTCAATCCTCTGTACCTTTCCTTAATTAAGATGTTAAAATGTTTACTTAAATTTTGCTTTTATTAAAAAGGAAAAATCATTTCCCATGTAATTGTTAGTTGAAGATATATTTTTAGTCATACAACCATGAAAGAAATGCATCTTTGAAAACATTCAGTAAAGAGTTTCTGAATCCAAAAACCATACCAAATTTACTATTTACTCATTTTAAAAAAAAAAATGCTTTTTTTAAGAAAAAGATTTATTTATTTATACAAGAACCCCAGGGTACAGGCCAGATGTGCGGGAGGGTGAGAGGACCCACTAGAGATAGAGCGGGAAACAGAGCAGGCAGACTGATGAAATACACTGCTGAGGGGAGCAGCAGGAGAGACAGGAATGGTCTACTGCACCATGTGGGTTTCTCCCTGGCCGGCCGGGATCGAACCCGCACTGCAGAGGCTGTGGAAAGCTTCACAGTGAGGTGCTCAACCGCCTGCGCCACGAGGGAGGCCCTGTTTACTCATTTTTAAATGATCCTTTTGGGGTCCTTTTTTTTCCCCTTACATTCTTCATTGTGATCACTTTTTCAATCTTTAATGCTCTAAGTTTTAGATGTTATAGTTAACTTTTAGAGTGTTATATTTCTCATACCCCACCCACTGTGTAGCTTAGACTAGTAATTTTTTAATCCATATTTCAGGTAAAAATTTGCATAATAGTAATATTTAATAAGAACTTATATTTATAGTTTGCCAGGTGCTTTATATATATATAGTCCTCATAATAACCCTTATGATTTAGTAATATTCCCTGTTTTAAGAAAAAGAGGCACAAAGAAGTTAAGTGAACCTTTTCTGAAATTATGCAACTGAGAGCTTTTAACTACTGAATTGTGTGCCTACAGAGGATTCAAATACATTCAGTTTTGAGGAGACTGAAGGTAGGATTAACTACCTCTAAGTGGATCCATCTATGCTCTGCCTTGGATGAATCTCTAATCTGACCCCATCAATTGTGTTGTCTCAGCCTAATTGTGTTGTTTGGGCCAATGTGTCCTGTTCATTAAGTGTTGATATTAAAAGGCAGCCTTTTGGGACTATGCTGAAATTCCAGTTAAACACTTATAAAATCTGGTATTTTTTAGTTGAATAAGTTTTATGTCAGCTCACATTATGGCAATTCATCCTCTGGATCAGAGTAGGCAAATCTGCCAGTGAACAACCAAGCCCATGAAGATAACGTTTTTTTTTTAATCTAAGTTGTTATTTTGCTTTTACTGCTATAATTCATTCAATAACTAAGTTTTATTATTGTTTTTATACATCTGTCATAAAAATAGTAAGTAAAAATTAATACTGGTAAATTTTAAAAATACTTTTTGTGTAAAATAAAACCCTGTGTGGACATAATCATTTTAATGAAAATAACTATATTCAAAATTTTTTCAGTGTTACAAAAGAAGTGGTGTTGTGTTTTCTTACATTTTTGTAAGTCCCTTTAAAGTCAGGCCTAACCAGCTGGATTCTTATATCTGCTTATTCGTTCAATTTGTTGTAATTTAATAGTTTGTTTGAAGTATATGAAAAATATCTCAGCTCACACAGATATACAGCTCAAAAAGAGAAGAGTGCTTTATGAAATTGTGCATTTTTAAAACAATCCTACACCAAATTTGACAAGAGGTCATTTAGAAGGTCTTTCCTCCCACCCCCAAATATTTGGGGATTTTACACATATCTTTCTGTTAATGATTTCTAATTTAATTTTATTGTAGCCATAGAACATACTTTGTATGATTTTAGCCATTTCAAATTGATTGTTTTATGACCCAGAATATAGTTTCAGGAGCACTTGAAAATAATTGTATTCTGCTGTTGTGTTTTCTGTTGTTGTGTAAGTATCAATTAAAAAAAATTGACTATTCAAGCCTCCTGTATCCTAACCAGTTTTCTGTATTCTTGTTTTACGCATTATATAGAAAGATATTAAAATCTCCCAACTATAATTGTATATTCATTTCTTTCTCAATTTAGGTTGGTCAATTGTCGTTTCCTATATTTTGAAAATATTATTAGTTTCATGCACACTTTTATGATTATTTTGTTCTCTTAATGGCTCCATCTCTTAGGATGATGAAATGCCCCACTCTTTTCCTGAATTCTTTCTTGTTCCACCCTCTGCCTTGTTGGTTTACCTTTGGTTAGTGTTAGCATGAAAAAGGTGTACCTCTTATATGACTCTATTTATATAAAACTGAGAATTTGCAAACAAATTTATAGTGACAGAAAATAAATCATTGGTTGTCTGAGAAAGAGGGTGTAGAGCGAGATGGGCTGATAAGAGTCATGGAGAAACTTTTAGACATGACCAAAGTATTTGTCATTTTTATTGTAGTCATGCTTTCTTGGGTATATACATATGTGAAATTCCATAACTTTAAATATATGCTGTACATCAATTTAATTTAAATTTTGTTTAATACATTATCAGTAATACCTCAGTAAAGCTGTTTAAAAAATATGCTACTAGTATGCTTTGGTTCCACTCTTGTGATATCAAATAACAAATAACATCTTAGTAGTATTATGAAAATAATTGTGACCGCACAAATCTCTTGAAAGTGTCTCAGGGACCCCCAAGAAGTCACTGGGCCACTTTGATAACCTCTAGTCTGCAACATCACTCCTGAAATCACTCTTTCTTCCTCTAGTTCCCTCTTCCTCTACTTCTAAAACAGTTTCTTATGAAAGTACGTTTCAAGTCATTCTCTAAATTGAAATATGTTAGCCATGTTCATAAACATTGCATGACTTGAAAATGTAAGCATAGCTTGTAGGACTCTTTTTAAAACGACTCACTGTGACCTGTTTCCTCTACATAAGCCCCCTGTCCAATCTCCTTTCTAAATGCTAGACAGCCGAATTTTCTCTCAGTCTCTGGCCTTTGCTCATGCTCTTCTCCATTTCTCCCAATTAAACTTCTACATCTTAGGATCCAGCTCAGAATTAGCCTTGACTTCCAAAGCTTTCTCAACAATTTGTACCCACATCTATACACCCCTTGCCTTCATTCCTATATGTTTTATTTGGATTATTATTTAAATGGTGTATGATATAGAATACTGTATCTTGTTCCTTTACAATGTTGTAAGTTCTTTGGGAATAGGGACTATGTTTTATAATTTTTTAATACTCAAAACTGCTAACATAGTGCTGAATGATTATATCAGTGTATTTTTTTTTCTAGTCTCACCATTTCTTGTTTTGATATTTTTTTTTTGGTCTTTAAGATCCTTCAGAGAATGTTGTAACTTAAATTCCTACCTTTACCCTTATCAAATTTTCTGTGGCCTCTAGTTAATCAATGTAGCATTGATAAGAAATTTTTAGTTCTTGTCAATCTTCTACTATAGTTTCATAAGTTTTTACTTCTATCCTCCACTTAAAGCTTCATCTGTTAACTATTTTCTTCCACAAATTAAATTCATACACTGATGAACATAATATTAATATACACTGATAAATATGCTGATATGATTAGAAAAAGTCCTGTAGCATTAAAGGTAACCAAAAATTTTTGACACTTACCTGACTTTCATTTATGACAAATGAAATTAATCTCAGTTTTTACTTAAACTTATCATTGACTAATCTAAGGAAAGCATTTATTTGAAACATTTTGTTCTCTACTTTCCAAGGAAGGTAGGGAATTTGTGACACATAAAAATCTCTTTATCTCTGACTCGTTTGGTAAGAATAACAGGTATTAGCTTTTACAATTATCAATAAATGTTAGCATAATTGAGGCTATAGTGAATCAACATATAGCAAGAGGGATTTTGCACAAAGAATGTTTCCTAGGTAGATTCCATTTTATGTTGTGATTCAGACTACCTACTTAGAGTCAGGATCCCTGTTAAGTCACTGGGATATAGAATCCCCAAATGTGGTACATGAAAGATTAGTTCTAACCGTTTTGTATTTTGTAACATAGTTATGAGAACATGTTGAGATGGAACCACGTGGTTTAGTAATAATTAAAGGAGTCTGATGGCCAGCGATGCTTCCACCCAAATGTAAGAACTGGGGTGTATATCCAAGCTTATCTGTGGGTAGAGTTAACTGCCTTTTGTTCTGTTTACCTAAGGCAGTTTTTCTGAGAAAAAAAGGCTTAAGTACTTGCTAATTTTAATGTTCCTCTAAGGAGCTGTTTGAAATTTTAAATTGAAGTGTTTATTCTTTATAAATTGTACATATTAATTACATTAAATTTCCATTTTTTGCTGTTTTTGTTAGTTTTTTTGTTATTAATTCAGATATAAGTCCATTACAGTATTATGTTTAGAATCAGTTTTCCTATATTTATGATATGGGCATGGAGAATGAATAAAATGAGACAACTTTTAATGAGACCTATAGGCTTAAATTAATCATGATCATAAGTTGCTCAAACACTAAGGGATAGGTAAAAGAACAAATAGTTTTGAGTTCGGCATTTTCAGAGTCTAATTTTGGTGTGAACGCCTCTAAGCTCATTTAACCTCTTTGTTTCTTAGATTTTTTAATCTGTAATACAGTATGAAGATAGTATTTTCTATATTCTTTAAATATTTTACCAAGCCATCCTTTAGAACTAAACAACTTAAAGAATGAGTTGTTTTTAGTAATTGGTTTACAGGGTAGACTAAAAAACAGCCTTTTTTTAAATTATAAGAATCATCCCAGTTTTCTATACTTCTTTGGTTAAAACGGTAAAATTATGGGAGATTTGGTTACTTGCACAACATTTTTAAAATGATGTTTGATTCTGCAACAATTATTTAACTTGCTAATTGGAACAGGTTTAGAAGTACTTAGGTTCAGTATAAAAATAGATCCAGTTACATATATCAGTAACTCAGCAAATTTTTGAGCATTTATTGTGCTCACTGTTTCAGTTACTGGAGATGCCAATTTGAATAAAATAAAAAAGTTGGCTTTTGTAGTCCTTAAAGTTTTTTTGGGGCTTTACATCTTTGTCCCATAGAACTTTAAAAGCCAAATGCAAAAGCGAAGTCTTAAGAGTATACAATGTGCTACTAGGGTTCAATACCATTTCTGATATTTTCTCATTTAAATGGTTCTAATAGTCTTAGAATATTATGCACAATCAAGAACATTGAAGCATATACACTTTCTTGAGTGTTTTTTAAATTTACAACCAGATTTCTAGAGTCTCATTTGAACTATTGGGGACATTTTTAGTTGAGCAATTTCCAGAACTGATCCTCATCACAGTTACGTGTACCTAAAGGAATTCTGTTTCAAAATATTGTGATAACAGAAAGTAGATCTGTGGTTTCTTGGGCTAAGAGTGGAGGCAACCAGAGTGACTGCACAGGAGTAAGAGGCAACTTTTGGGGGAAACAGAAGTTTTCTTTATCTTGATTGTGGTAATGTACACAGGTGCCTACATTTGTTGAAGCATGTTGAATTGTACTCTAAAATGCTTGTTTTTAATGCATGTAAAATTTGCCTCCCTAAAATAAATTTTAAGGGAAAATAAGGCAATGGAAAAATATTCTTCCTAGATATTCTGTTATATTGGTATTAAAGCAGTATCTCCCAGACTAATTCTTTGCTCCACAAAAATGCATTGTCATCCCATGTGTCCTGAGTTTTCATTTGGAAAATATGATCAGTTTATATATTCATCAAATAAAACCATCATTACTTATGTTATTTACATGTATTATTACGGCATTATTTATGTATTCTGTTCAGAACACTAGACCATCCATAGGGAAAGAGGAGAATATAGTGTCTGTCCTACTTTTGCATTATAAGCAAAGTTTATTTTCATTGGCCAGCCAATTTTGAGCTATGAGTGAGCGATGAATTTTGCTCTTAATACTCATTCTCTACTGAAGCTGTGCTACATTTGGTCTTAACTTGAAATATACTTGTCTTATTATTTTCATCCCATTTTTCCTCGGTGTCTGTAAACTGCAGATAATAAACTTCCCTGATATATTCTAGGAAGAGGCTCACAATCAGGGCTGACAGAATCTCTTCGGTTTGAAATGTGGGGAGGGCAAAAAGTAGGACTGAATTGCTAGTTAAGTCCTTTAAGTGCTGGGGTAGGATGTGATACAGTTCTCCCTGTCTCTGTGCCATGTGCCCCGTCAGTCACTTGACTTCTCACTCTCCCTCCCTCAGCTTCTCACATACCCTGTTGGTTAAATTTTTTTAATTCATTTTTTGCTGCATCAAAAGCCCTTTTGTTTGCCAAAGATGAAAATGCATACATTGTACAAAAATGAAAAATGATGTAAAAAATACATAAAATACATTTAAAGAATAAAATAAAAAATGAAGAAAAAATTAAAACATTTTCAGGTAGGCAAAACCTGAGATAATTCATCACTTGTATTCTTATACTAAAAGAAATGTTAATCAATGTGTTTGATAATAACTGTTTGAGTCTATAGCTAGAACTTTATATTTTATTAATATAGCAATATGTGATATTTCAAAAGGAGCAAGTAAATCTTTTAAAAATTAAAAAAAAAGTCCTTTTGTTAGCATTTGTGGTGATGGGTGGCTAGACCCAGAACCAATGAAAGAGGTTCTAACCTGGTGACAGATTTGTGGCTCCTTTGCCTGATGATACTTTGCATTCGTTGTGGCAACCAAATAGATGTCTATTTTTTTTTAATAGTGCTAACAAAAGGACAGTACTATCCCTTAGTTTCCACATATAGGAAAAGTGTGTAACTATATCATAAGGATTAAATGAGATGATACAAATAAAATGTTACAATCAGAACATTGTAAGGATTCAATAACCAGGTATAGAGAACTTGTTTGCAGTTGAAAATGTAGGTATAATTAGATGTTAAGACTGGAAATGGAAATTTGAAAGTCATGTACGGAGGTAGTTGTAAACATGGTAAAATATCAGGTAAAAACTAACAAGATTCAGTTTAAGAAGAATAAATGTAAATTACTTATTCTAAGACTGTTTTCTAGAACTTACTAATAAATGATGCTGAAGAGATATGTCTTGGCAACAGTTCCTAAGAAAAAGGTAGCAAACCCAAGATTAGCCATGGTATAATTCAGGTGTTTTAAAAACCAAACAAACCACTGTCCAACACTATGTTAATAACCTCTGTCCTGGTCACTGACTGTGGAAATCCCACCTACAAGGTCGCATGTAGGCTGGGTCTGGGATTCACACTTGGACCCAAACTTTAAGCAGGCTGTTGATAAAGTGAAGGTAGCTGAAAGGAGAGCAACTGGAAGGAATAGTTAATGGTACTGAATCAGGTATAAAACAGTAAAAAAGATAAGGGTGAGGGCATGACAGAAGAGAAAATAAACTTGTCTGCTTCTGTGGAAAACATATCTGGGATATTCTGAAAATTCCAAGAAGCAGATTTTGATTTTGTAGAAAGTTGTCAGTCACACACTTGTTTACTCTTTTGAGGATGGTGCAAAATAGAATTTTCTAGATATGGATGATTTCTGAAGACTTCTCCAACTCTTGAAGTGTTCATGAGAATAGATTATAGGATGGATCACCTCAATCAGTCACCATGGTAGTAGCCTAACAGGGTCACTTGCTTCTGACCAGACTCAAGGCATATTTCTGATGGACCTGCACTGATCTCAAACACTTGACTATCCATTAGTTGCTGAACTCAGTTGGCAAAAGTCCCACCTCCCAGGACCTGTGGGGGAAAGAAATAGGAACACTAATGCTGTCTATTTTCTGACAAACTTACTTTGACTCACTCTCTGCCACTTCCCCAAACTTTGAATTCCCCTTCACACTTTGATTTCCTCAGCCAATTTGCAGCTGAATTTTAGGTAGCTTGGTTCACCCTGATGTAATCTTTCCAAAATGATTTTTCCTTTTTAGTCATTTCTGTTGTTAAATAAGAAGTCAGGAAGCTTCTTGTTAGTTTCTCATTCATTCACCCCCACACCCTGCAGAAAAAAATCTTCCCACTGTGATTCTTTCTGGAGCAATGTTCTTAGAACAGTTTCTCACCTTGGGTTTGCCCATCACCTCCTCCCAAGTATGTGTGAAATCCAGTATGTGTGTGCATTTATCTGAGGAGACAGGTGTTGGCATTCTTTAGATTTTGAAAGGGGTATTTCACTAAGAAGATTAAGAATCACTTAAACCAGCTTCTTAGCTAAGGCAGATGGGCAAATCTCTCCCCACCTTTTTTATACTGCCTTTAGGTAAATTGCATTTGGAAGTGTGGTGAGTTGTTCAACAGGACCAAGTTTACTGGAAGTCTCCCTAAGCCCCCTGCTTGGGCTCAGAGGTGTCCTTCTGGGATCTTAGAACACTCTGCCCACTTCTGTCAGTTGGCACATCATAGTGACAGGATCCACTGTGTATGGATAATCTCTATTACTAAATTCAAAGGGTGGTGTGTGTAGTATTAATTTTTATGTACCAAATACCCAGCATCATGCCAGGTATTTGATAGATGCCCAGAGTGTTCTTGTCCTGCACTATATACCCATAATAAGTCAACAGATTCTACTTTCCCTCCAGAACAGCCAGTGTTTTCAGCACTGACTCTTAGCCAGGTATTATGTTAGCTACGGGAATACAGAGGTAAGCGCTCTGCACGGAATTCATGGCTACTTCCAAAGGGGCATGGCTTTTGCCACTCCCTGGAGCTACTGCACATGAGCCCTATACATTTACAGCGGCACTGACCTTGCAGAAGCTTCCCCTTCTTATGACAGACATTAGTATACGTACATATGCTGCTATTTTCATCACTCAAAACAAAAATGAAATGCTCTTTTTAGCCTTCTCTCAACCAGCCATTAAATATCTCTCCTGAATCTTTTGTCTTTGCAAACAATTGTTAATGGTTTGCCTCTAAAAATAGAAAGTATAGATTGAAGATACTTATAAAAGAAGTGTCAGCATTTAGAATCATGTTCTGCACATAGAAGTAGTCTTTGTTTTATTTTTAAAACTCAATAGGGAAAATTCATGCTTAAAAACACTATGAAAGCAGAACCTACATATTTTTAGTTCCATGGACTTGGGTTTAAGTTAAACTATATCATTTTCTAACTTTAAAAAGCAGGAACCCTTGGGCCTCACTGATGGCACAAGGGGCTAAGTAAGATGCAACCTATGAAGCTATCGGCAGCCACTGCAGCATGAGTTGGATCCTGGCCAGGGAGCTACCCACATGGTGCGGCAGACCTCTCCTTACTCGCCCGCTGCTCCCCTCAGCAGTGTATTTCAGTCAGTCTGCCTGTTCTGTTCCCCACTCTGTCTCTGGTAAATCCTCTCACCCCCCACACCTCTGGCCTGTACCCCAGTTCTTGTATGCATAAATAAATAAATCTTTAAAAAAATAAAAAAAAAGCAGGAACCCCTCTTCAAACTAAATAAAATATAGCAGAGCAGTTTGTTGAAAGGAAGAGATGCTGCAGCAACCCTCAGACTCCTGAGGGGATGTCTGAGAGATGGATTTGACCACAGAAGCAGATGGTATTATGGTCAGTGGTTGACTCGAGCATGATCTGTGGAATCAACTGTAAGGAAAGCCAAGTTCAGAGCCCTGTGCTGTCTGTTTTAAAGTTCATTTTACTTACGAATTCATGACTTTTGAGAGTATAGCAAAAGTTGTCTACAAATATTTCAAAAGGTAAACTTTGACACCCTCACCTTGTGACTGACTTGGTAGGAATGAGGAAGGCTTCATCATCTATAGTTTTAAATAATTCCACTAACCTAAAAGAATTCTTTTATGTGGTCATGAAAGTATAAAAAGTTCATGTTGCTCATGTGCCCAAATATCTGTACTGCTTAAAGGTATTGGCCTTCTGTCTTCCTGAGTTGAGCTACAGTCCTATTTGAAAAACTTCTACTTCCACTGTAGTCATTATTCCCACCTTCCCCTAGATATCTGCATAATTAAGTCTATTATTTGTTATCTCCAACCTTTAAAATATGTTTCATTTTGGATAGGCATTCTTATCTGTTTTGTTCATTAATTCATCACAAGTTTCTGAATCTGCCATGTTGTTGTAGACAGTGGATAAATATTTGTTGAATAACTACTATTAGTTGAATAACTACTATTAGTGAGTTAATTCAGATATGTTATTGGCTAAAAGGATTTCTTGAACTGCAGCAGCATCTAACCTCCTCCATCTATGGCATTTTCTGTTAAGAGTGTTATGCAAGTGCCTGGAACCAATTCAAGTGTAAATGTGCAGCACTGCCCTATAGTGAGGTTGGCTGGTTCTTGATGGATTGTAATTTTATTTTCAAAACAGGATGTGATATGGTCTGATTTCGGGTTTCCTGGAAGAAATGGACAAGAGAGCACATTGTGGATTGGCTCTTTGGGGGCCCATACACCTTGTCATCTGGACTCGTATGGTTGCAATTTAGTGTTCCAGGTACAAGGAAGGTAATACATTTGTGTATCTGAGGTGGGTGGAGAGAGTATGTGTGTGTGAATGTATGTGCTGCTAGAGAAATGAGTATCAGATAGATGGCAGGACTCCAAGGTTTAGCCTCTGCTCCATCCTGCCTCGTGACCAGAGAGATCTCTTAACCTCTGGTTCAGTGAGGGGAACAGTTTGTTTATTATTTAAATTTTTTGTATTGAAGTAACATTGGTTCCTAACGTTACATAGGCATCTGGTGTACAGCATTAAGAAGGGAATAGTTTAAATGGTTGTTTCCGTGTTGGTCTCTGAGCATTATCACCACTGCCTTCAGAAAACTGATCCTCAAACTATAGCATTCTACTCCCAGTTGAGATAGACAGCTCTCTGCTTACCTCTTTGACATAAGATTCTGTGTCATTCAAGCATTTGTCTAAAAATAGAAACACCATGAGATACCATCTCACACCAGTGAGAATGGCACATATTAAAAAAACTAGCAACAACAAATGTTGGCGAGGGTGTGGAGAAAAAGGAACTCTTCTGCACTGTTGGTGGGAGTGCAAACTGGTCCAACCACTGTGGAGAGCTGTGTGGAGATTTCTGGACCTACTAAACATAGAGCTTCCATATGATCCAGCAATTCCACTCCTAGGTATTTACCCAAAGGACACAGAAACATCAATTCCAAAGAGCACCTGCACCCCTATGTTTATAGCAGCACTGTTTACAATAGCTAAGCTTTGGAAACAACCCAAATGCCCAAAAATAGATGACTGGATCAAGAAGATGTGGTATGTATATACCATGGAATATTACTCAGCATTCAAAAAAGATAAACACATGCCATTTGCAGCAACATGGATGGCGTTGGAAGGGATCATGCTCAGCGAAATAAGCCAAAAAGAAAAAGAAAAATACCGGATGGTCTCACTCATAGCAGGAATCTAGAAAACTTAAATAAGGGACCAGGAAAATGAATATAAGAAAGTGAAAATCAAAGTCAACAAAAAACTATGAACCAGAGACACTTTTTGGGAGGTGGGGGTGGGAGGGGAGGGATTGGGGTCAGAATGGGGCGTTTGCAATTGTATGGGGGAATATAAAAATAAAATTTATTATTTAAATTTAAAAAATAAAAATAAATAAAAATAGAAACACCCTTTCCACAAACCTAAGTAAATAGGAGCAGAGTAATTTGTTGAAAGGAGGAGTCTTTGCTACTATCCTCAGGCCCCTGAGGAAGATGCAGGGAGACTGGTGTGAGGATTACTAGACTAGATGGTATTTGTGGCCTCTTTCACTAGACTTTAGTTTGTGTCTAGCTGTACACACGCTGCACTTTTTTTTCTCCCATCTGTGGTCGCTTATTTTTAAGTGCAAAGTCAGGTAGTTTTGATAGATTCTGATCCCAGGAGTTATGTGTAAATGTTTCTGCCACTTGGAGGATATAATTAGAATGTTGTATGTGTAGCCTTATTTTCCCCTAAGTAATGATGCCCAAACACCTAACCTGGCCATTTAGGATACTCACAAGGGCAGCTCAGAAGGAAAAGCAGAAATGGCTGTATGCAGGCTGCCTGACTCTTTAGAAACACACAAAAATCACTGGAGCCAAGAGAAATAGGGAATAATCACATGTGAATCGAATTCATATGTAAAGAGCCTTGAAAACTACAAGATGGAATAAGGCAGTTGACTCCTTAATTTTTTTGAGTTGACTCTAAGTCTTTACTAAAAAGCCTAGACTGTCTGCAGTGCATTTTGATACACTGTGGATGAACTAGTGAGTCAAATATGCATTGGTCCTGCCCTGGTAGAGTTTATTATCTGAACCTTAAACTTGGTAAGGGAGGGTATCATTTTAAGTAGTCACTTTCCATGTGTTCTGAATTGGAAAGCAAGCTAAAGAAATTCTAGTTAAATACACATTACCAGGATACCTACATTGTTTCTAGGAAATAAAATTAATGTAGCTTTATTGTTACTCTGTAATAAAACATTTTTCTGACTTCGTTACTAACTCTGTAGTAAAAAAAAATAACTTGTAAATATCTATTGAGTATCCTGCTGTACAGATATGTGTGTTGCACTAGCAAAAAAGGTAAGTGAGTAAAACACCTTCCTGCTCTAAGAGAGTTGGGGTGCAGTTGGGGTGTACACAAGCTCACAGAGAACTGTGATATAAGGCAGAATAGACATACACTTGAGCAGAACTTCACAGGGTCGTGGGACTGAAAAGTAGAAGTAACATTCCTGTGGGAAAGATCAGGGAAAATTTCAGGGAACAGCCCAGCTGTCCTCTGAAGGAAAGGAAAGTGTTCAAAAGACACAGATGGGAGAGGCAGAGGGAGCAGCATGAACACAGTCCTGGGAAAGCCTGGGGTAGGCAGAGGACCCTGTGAATTGCCCAGTTGAATTCGTGCATTGGAGGCAGAGGGATTAAGCTGGAAAGGCAGGGTGGAGCCTGAGGGTCTTAGACCAGGCAAATGGTGCTTGTTCTCTATTCTTTCAACTCATGGAAACATGAGAGTGTGGAGGTTACTTTGGATAGCTTTGGAATGAGGGATAGGAACCATTTGGACATTGTTCTGAGATAAGAAAGATGTTACATATTAGATTGTGTTCCAGTGATAAGGGGCTGCCTTGGCCATCATGAAATCTGCTAGTTGCTGTCCTGCCTCCATCAGGTGTCTGCAGAGGAGATTCCAGCACTGAGTGAGAGATGGGACAGGTGGCCACTGGGATTGCTCCATACTCCTTTTAAGGACTGAATGAAATTGAATAAAATGAATACTTAGCTGCTGCTGTCTTACCTGTTTTGTCTCAAGTTGAAATTATTAACTTGTATCTTTTTTTAATTAGGAAAAGATGGCATCTCTTCCCTCCCCAGGATACTCCTCTCCTGTACCCAACTAGAATCCCTTATGAAGAATCCAGTGTGTTCAGTAAAGTTAATGTTGCCAATCCTGATTTAAAACGTTTTCCTCAATTCCGGAAAGCCCGAAGACATACTGTCACACTGTACCCAGGACAGGTAACCTTCTCTCAAGTCCTTATAACTTGTTCTTCCCCAGCCCAACACAAATGAGAATGGTATCCCCTCCCTCTTGCTTTTTTATTGGGAGGAAGTTTCTCCAGCTACTGGCTTTAGACACATAATCCTCTGCTCACAGGTCTTGCAAAGGAAATGGAAGGAAGGAACAGAGCTCCACCTACTGGTAAACTGGCGAATGGAGCATGGAGGAACAGAACTGCTCACAATGTCATTTTTATTCAGGTTAAGAGAAAGTGCCAAAGCATGGATACCTGAGTACTTCTGGAGCACTTTTTTACAATTACTGTCTGTTCAGCTAGAACCTAGATAAATGAATACAAGATTGGAATTCATCCAGATAGGGGGTCAGGTGAAGCCAAGTGAATGAATAATGATTTGCCTTGAAGCAAGATGAAATGTAGCTTTTGTAACAGACTGCCTCAGAAATATTCCCAAAGATATTGTGCTTAGTGCTGCTACCTAGTGAAGAGAATCACCTTTGCAAAATGGGCATTTGCTGCCCAATGTTTGATTAACAATGTGAAAGATGTTCATATTCCCTCCATTATCCCT
Source organism: Talpa europaea (assembly GCF_964194135.1). Classification (NCBI taxonomy): domain Eukaryota; kingdom Metazoa; phylum Chordata; class Mammalia; order Eulipotyphla; family Talpidae; genus Talpa; species Talpa europaea. Next base: position 103,065,919 of record NC_140070.1, on the reverse strand, counting down.
CTTCCCTGCCTATTTTCCTTCTGTTGCTTCCTTGTCACTGGCCTTCACACTCCAGTACTCCAGATCCGACACTTTGATTTCACCAAGTGGCCTCAATTTCCTGTAGTCATTTTCCATTCCCCTCACTGCCCCAGCTTCTGACAATAATGCAGTTTTCTTTATGGATTAGCCCCTCTGGATGTTTCACACAAGTACAATTGTATGTGTCGCCCATCGTGGCTGACTTCTTTCACGTGGCATGTGTTCAAGGCTCATCCATGCAGTAGAATGTTATCAGTGCTACATTCCCTTTATGACTGAATACATTCCATTCTATGAGTTTATATTTGTCAGTTGATCAGATGATGGGCATTTGGGTTATTTCCACATTTTGTCTATTACAAACCATGCTGCTTGCTGTACGCATTCATGTTAAAGTTTTTGTTACGAACATTTTCAGTTTTCTGGGGTACTAAGAGTGGAATTGCTGGTCATGTGGTAATTAGGTTTAATCTTTTGAGGAATTCACAAACTTTTCCACAGCAACTGTACCATTTTACATTCCCACGAGCAACTTTTTTCACATCCTCACCAACACTAGTTATTTTCTTTTATTATTATTATCATTATAATTCTATAACCTTCTAGTGGCTGTGAAATCCTATTTAAATAGCCACTTTTTTAAAAAGATTTTTTTATTTATGCATATAAGAACTGGAGTATAGGCCAGAGGTGTGGAGGGTGAGAGGATTCACCAGAGACAGAGTGGGGAACAGAACAGGCAGATTGACCGACATACACTGCTGAGGGGAGGAGCAGGCGAGTCAGGAGAGGTCTACTGTGCCATGTGGGTCTCCTCCCTGGCTGGGGATTGAACTGGAGCTGCAGAGGCTGCCGACAGCTTCATGGGATGTGTCTTACCCCGTTGCGCCACCAGGGAGGACCCCTAAATAGCCACTTTTGAATGAGTGGTTCTATCTATTGTGTCAGTTTTCCTAGCAGTCTGCTCATCCCTAATCTACCATAAACTGATGGGCTCTGTTTTACTAGTTTACTGAAAGTATGTTCTGTGGAAAGACATTCATGACCTCCTAAGGACTAAATTCAGCACTCAGTTCTCCTAAAAAGAATGCTCTTTCCATCTTCCAGTTTAACCCTGTACATAGCAAGTGCCATCTGTTCCCAACCTTCTTTAGGAAATTTCACACTGAGCACACTGAATCTGGACAAACGCAGCCCTAAGTGTCTCTGCCTATTGCTTCTGTTATTCTACCTGCCTATTTTGTTTTCACTTATTAGGTGGACCATTGCAATAATTTCCTATCCTTCCCAGATTCTCCCACAATGTTACTATTTTAACCACTGTCTACTCAAACTTTCACAGTAACTTGTAATGCAATTCCTACGGGATAAAATCCAGATTCTTTCATTTGAATTTAGGGCCAGCACTGGCCATATCCTCATTTTCCCACCTTATTTTCCATTATTCCTTCTTTAGTGGTAAAACTGACCTACATTGCCTGTGCCATTTCTCCCTCATACCATGTGCTCATTCTTTTCTCTAAATGCTTTTTTTTTTTTAAAGATCTATCCATCTATGCATACAAGAACTGGGGTACAGGCCAGAGATGTGTGGGGGGTGAGAGGATTCACCAGAGACAGAGTGGGGAACAGAACAGGCAGATTGACTGAAATACACTGCAGAGGGGAGGAGCGGGCGAGACAGGATAGGTCTGCTGCACCATGTAGGTTTCTCTCTGGCTAGCCGGGGATCGAACTCGTGCTGCAGAGGCTGCAGATTGCTTCATAGTGTGGTGCTTAACCCCTTGCACCACCAGGGAGGCCCTCTAAATGCTTTTCTATTCATGTTCAAATCACATTTCCTCCATCCATTTTTCCCTTCACCCCCATGGCTCATGCCCATTCTCCCACCTTTAAAGTTCTCTGGACTCAATAGCTACCTCTTGGATTTACCATTTATATAATGTCACCTTTTACCCATTATTTTTGGATTGGCTAGATTTTAGTCTGTGAGAAGACAGAAACTCTGTCCTATGCCCTTTCTCAAAGTGCATAAACTTTTTTGTGCTAAAACAGAGAGAAAACTAGAATTTTACCATCTTTTCCTAAGATTTTGTTGCAGACAGAGAAGATTCAGGGTTAAGGAGAAGTGAGGCTGGAAAAGCTGGTAATATCTACAAATGTTGGAAAAGGTTTTGTAGAACGTGAGGACTTGCCAGTAAAAAAAATGACTTTATTCTCATCACTACTATTCAGTATACTTTTGGAAGTCCTGCCTAAGGCAAGTAGATAAGAGAAAGAAGTAAAAGGAATCCAACTTGGAAGAGAAGAAATAAAACTGTAACTATTTGCAGATAGCATGATAATATACATAGTAAACCTAAAGACTTCACTGAAATATGTTGGAAACAATAATTCAATGCAGTCAAGTAGCAATCTACAAAGTCAAAATACAAAAATGTGTGGCATGTCTATGTGCAAATAGTGACTAAAAGAGAAAGAAATCAATAAAACAATCCCATTTGCAATCACATCTAAAAGAATTAAGAACCTAGGAATAAACTTGGTAACTGAGTTGGTGAGAGACCTGTATAACTACAAGACATTGTTAAAAGAAATAAAAGATACAAAGAAATGGAAAGATAATTCCATTCGAATTAGCCATGTCTTATCCAAAATATTATACAGATTCAGTGCAATCCCTATCAAAATTTCCATGACATTCTTCAAGGAAATAGAAAAACATTACTGAAATTTGTAGGAAACAAAAAAACCCCAAATAGCTAAAGCAGCCATCACCCAAAAAAGAACGGAAGCATCACACTCCCAGGTTTCAAACTATGCTATAGCTAAAAGCTATTTTAGTCAAACCACTATAATACTGGAATAAAGAGAGACACACAGACCAATGGTATAGAATTGCAAGCCCAAAAAGAAACCCACACGCACATGGACATTTCATTTACAACAAAGGAACCAGAAACAAAGGATGGAGAAAGGACAGTCTGTGCAACAAATGGTATTGGGAAAATTGGATAGCCACATGAAAAAGAATGAAACTACACCTCTGTCTTATACCATACACAGAAATTAAGTCAAAGTGGATTAAAGGCTTGATTGTAAGACCTGGAGCCATGAAATACATTTTAAAAAAAAAACAGGCAAAACACTTTATAACATTGGCTTCATGATTTCTTTGAGTATTCAACTATATATATATAACAGCAAGGAAATAAAAGCAAACACAGTGAGACAACATCAAACTAAAAAGTGTCTGTACAGCAAAAGAAACTATTACTAAGATAAAAAGACACTAAATAAGAAAAAATATTTGCACACCATATATCTGAAAAGAAGCCAATATATCCAGGAGCTACAAAAAACTCATACAACGCAACAAAAAGAATACAATCCAATCAAAAATTGTGCAGAAGGGCTAAATAGACACCTCTCCAGTGACATACAGATGGCTAGCACATGAAAAACTGCTCTATCACTTACCAGGGAAATGCAAATCAAAACCATAGTGAAACATCACCTCACACCTGTGAGATGGTCCATGTCAACAAGACCAGAAACAAGTGCTGGCAAGAGAAAAAGGAACACTGGCACACTGTTCATGAGAATGTAGACTGGTCCAGCCATATGGAGGTTCCTCAGAATATTAAAGATTTATTGTATGATCGAGCAGTGTCACTCCGGTATCTGTCTGAAAAATATAAAAACACTAAAGATATATATGCATTCCTATGTTCACTGCAGCACTATTTATGATAGCTGAGTAACAGGGACAGTTTATGTGCCCAACGACAGATGAGTGAATTAAGATGTGGTATGTGTATATATGTATCGTATATTTAATGAATATATATCATACATAATATGTATGATGAAATCTTGCCTTTTATGACAATATGGGTGGAACTGGAGGGGATTATGTAAGTGAAATAAATCAGAAGGAGAAAGACAAATACTGAATGACTACATTCATGTGGAATGTAAAGGAACAGATAAATCCAAACCAAACCAGACTCTTGGAATTTGACTGCAGAGCTGAGGTTACTATAGAGGGAGCAGGTTTGGCAGCAAAAGGTGGAGGGGTTCCAATAGACAAAAGGAGGGTTATTGGTGCTTTGGCAGTGAGTGACAAATTTGAATAGATGGGGACCTATACCTCCCAAACAGACACAGGTTGTATACCAATGTTACATCAAAAAAATGATTAATTAATTTTTAGAAAATTAATGAAAGAAATGATTGTGGGTTTTTCTTGTTTCTCTTTCATACATTAATATTACCAAAAATTCATTTATATTCCTTTTCTCCAAGAAGCTTTAATGAGGTGTGATTCTGACAGAAAAATGAAATGTCCTTTTCCTAATCATTTTTTACCTGGTTTTCAGGTCCTCTTTGTTCCCAGACACTGGTGGCATTACGTGGAATCCATTGATCCTGTCACTGTCAGTGTAAACTCATGGATTGAACTGGTACCATTTTTTTAAAGAAATAAATGTAATCTTTGCTCTTAAGATGCAGAAAACTCTCTGTGAAACTTGGTGATTAATTCTAACCAACATTCCATATTGCCTTATTTTGAAATGCTCTTTTTTCTTTATGTTAATTTTGAATATGTAAAACATTTAAATTTTCAAAGCTGTACTAAAAGGTAAACTCAGAGAAGTCCTTCTTTTATCTTTGTTCCTCTACTTCGCTCCTCCTATCCCCTAGAGCAATCTATTTGTATTCATTTCTAGTTAATTCCAGTCAGTCTTTTTTGTAAATATATATATAAATAAATGTACATTTATTTATATATTTTATGCCTAATATATATTGATTTTTAAAAGCTTTCTTCTCATAATTTTTCCTTTGTCTTTTATTGTATTTATACTCATAAAAGAATATAACATATTTGTAAGATGTATAAGATTAATAATATAATGAATACCAATGAACGTACCACCTAATCTAAAACCTGGAAAGTTTTAACTTGGATCTGTGTTGTGTTCCTTCCCGTTCTACCCCCATCTGTCTCCTTCAGAAGCTTCTTTCTCTTGCTTAAACAAGTCATCACATATTTACATATCCCTAAAAAAACTTACTATTTTACATATTTTAAGCTTAATAAAATAAAATCATATTTAATGTAGTTTTCTGAGGCTTTAAAAATAATATCTTTAATGAGATTGAATCCATACCATACAAAATCACCAATTTCAAATAATAGTTTTTGTATGCTCAAAGAATTGTGCAACCAATCAATTTTGGGATATTTTCATTGCCATAAAAAAGGAGCCCCATATCTATTAGTAGTTACTCCCCCTTTTTACTTTCCTGCCATAGGCAATTGCTAATCTGTTTTCTGTCTCTATAGATTTACCAGTTTTGGAATTATTTAATATGTGGTCTTGTGGATGACATCTTTGACTCACATAATGTTTTCAAGATCATCCATGTATCAGCACTTTATTTTTTTTTTATGATTGAAAAATATTCCATTGTATAGATATACCACATTGTCTTTCCACTCTAAGTTGATGGACATTTGGCTTGTGTCTACCATTGACTGTTGTGAATAATGCTGTTAATGTTAACATAGACATTTTTGTGGAATTACTGGATCAGGCAGCCCAGTAAGCTGGAAAGGCAGACAAGTTGAAGTTGCTATCTGGAGTCTAAAATTATAAAACAGGTTGGCAGACAGGAAACTCACCCAGGGTTTCTGTTACAATCTCAAGGCAGAATTTCATAGATTTTTTTTTCTCTGAAGGCTTCCAACTGATTGGATGAGGTCCAACCACATTATTGAAGATAACCTCCTTTACTTAAATTCACTTGATTGATAATACATCTACAAAATATCTTCACAGCAACATGAGACTAGTAAACAAGTGGACATTATAGCCTAACCAGGTTGATTCATAAAATTAACCATCACATGTTTAATCCTTAGAGACACTGCCAGTCTGTTTGAAAAAGCAGCAGTACCATTTATATTCTCACAGCAATATATAAAGATTCCCATCTCTCCACATCCTCACCAACACAATCTGTCATCTTGATTATTGCCTTCCTAATGTGAAGTGGTGTCTCATCATAGAGATATGCTTTTTTCAATTTAATTTTATGATTCTAACATTTGTCTATGTTGTCATAAGTAGCTATTCATTCATTTTTGCTGTGGTGTAATATTCTCATATGTTAATATACCACAGCTTATTAGTTCATTGTTCTGTTGATGGATAATTGGGTTGTTCTCAGTTTTTTGCTTTTAAAAATAGAATATTCTTGTACATATGTGCAAATGTTTCTCTAGAGACGATATATATGTAGGAGTAGAATGCTGCTCTGTAGGGTATACAGTACTTAAGTTTATAAATAATGCCAGCATGTTTTCCAAATGGCTCTGAGTTTATCCTTCCACCATCAGTGTTTAAGATGTGTTAAGATAACCAGAGCTTCTTGATTTGTACTTAATTGATTAATAATGAGGTTAAGCATCTTTCTTACATTTATTTGTGTGTATGATTATAATTTTTTTTAATGTTTTCATGTCTTTTGCCCATTTAAAAATTGGGTTGTTTGTGCAGATATTCTGGATATTAATGTATTGTCATTACATATGTTAAGGACATCTGGTCTGTTTTTTTCCTTTATGATGCCTTTTGATGCGCAAAGTTGTTGATTTTAATGTAATTTTTCCTTAATGCCATAGTTTATACTCACTGTATCTTAAAAAAAAAATGTTTAGATGTTTAGCCATCTTACTCTTGTGATCAAGCATGCTTAATTATATTTTTTCCCATTCCTCAAATAGTTATATCAGACACTATATGGATTATTCCTCTGTGTGTGATACTATTCTTTTTGAACTTTATTATTTTAAAGATTTATTTATTTATGCATACAAGAGCTGGGGTACAGGCCAGAGATGCGGGGGAGGTGAGAGGATCCACCAGAGACAGAGTGGGGAACAGAACAGGCAAATTGACTGAAATACACTGCTGAGGGGAGCAGTTGGCGAGATAGGAGAGGTCTGCCTCGCCTTATGGGTTTCTCCCTAGCCGGCCAGAGATCAAACTCATGCTGCAGAGGCTGTGGATTGCTTCATAGTGTGGTGCTTAACCCCTTGCGCCACCAAAGAGGCCCTCTTTTTAAACTTTAAACATGCCAAGGAATGGAAAAGATTAGAAAAACCTCATAAGGCCTATGTCTTATAGATAGGCAATGTACTTGAATTTGGGTGATGAAATATCCTACAGTTTTTCTAAATACCAGATTGATAGTAAATACGTAAAATATGTGGTCTGCCAATAACATTTCTTTTGTAAAAAGCTTATATTAATGAGAGAATAGAATACATAAGAGAGATTCTACTTTCTGTTTTAATCCATGAGACAGACCAATGAAAAAAATGTCGTTCTTTTTTTTTTCAATCATAGGAAGAGGACCACCTGGCCCGTGTGGAAGAGGCAATCACCCGTATGCTTGTGTGTGCCCTGAAAACGGCAGAGGATGCCCACAATACCAGAGCTTGGTTAAACCCAACAGAGGTAGGCTGCTTCTGGTTGTCATTCTGCGGTTCATTTTCTATGGTTAAGCAACCCTGACTACAACATTATTTTTCTAATTTGTATAAGTGCGTATAACCATTCTAAAGGATTTCTCCCCTCTTAGGGTGAAGAAACATCTCATGAAGTCAATTGTCGTTACTTAAATGGAGCTGTTTCTGCCTTTTTGGATCATTGCACAGTATCTAAGGTGTCAGAAATCCAAGCACCAAGAACAAGTAGAGAGTATGTGAGAGAGCAAGAATTAAATGTGCACAACCACGTGGAAGTGGAAGAAACAGGTAGCCTCTTAACCCTGGGAACAGCAGAACAGGAGGCAGCAGGTCCCTTTGGCCCTGATCTTGTTCCTGTAATACCAAGTTCTGAAGAACCACCTTCAGAAGAAGAAGACATATTTGAAAGTGGTGGTAAAGACTTTGTTGGCCAAGATGGAGAGCATTCTAGAAAATTACATCACACTAAGAGGCAACGAATGATGAGCAAAAGTGAAGATGCAGTTATGGAACAAACTTCTTCAAATAGTGCATCAGCCCCTTGTCAAAAATTCATTTCCACAGATGACTTGCTGGACTGTTTAGTGAATCCAAAAGTAACTAGGATAGTGGCACAACTTTTGATACAAGGAAGAAGTTTGTGATTCTAAAGAAAATGACTTCTTAAACAGTATTTAAAAAACATTTTAGATAGTATGTTTTAAAAAAGAAAAAAGATGGAAAAGCAAAAGTTTAATTTTCATACTTAATAAACTAAGTTTCTGTACTTCCTACTTTCTTTCATGTTCTTTGCCCTTTGGCTAATTGGCTCTTGGTTGTTTGTAGGCCTTCTTTCTTCAAAGACTTTACCTTTCCGTCTCCCATGCCATCCTTTTAGCCTATTAAATGTCAACCCCCAAGTGTTCTCAACAGGAGGTAATCTTGCCATCAACATCAAGCAGAGGTCTGCCTTCTGCTTGTTTTGGTTAATAAAGTTTTATTGGAACACAGCCCTGCCATTTTTTTACTTGCTGTCTGTGGTGGCATTAGGGTTACAGTGGCAGAGTAATAACAGAAACTGCATAGCTATAAAGTCAGAAATATTCACTATTTCCTTACAGAAAAAGTTAGCCACCCTTTACCTATTATCTCCACTGGGTGGATCCTAACCCCCATCTGAAGTGATCATACTTTTGATACCTGCACGATTTTCACTGGTTAACTCATGTCATCTACAGCAGAGTACTGACAGGAAAAGGATGAGACCCAATAAGTGTCCTCCTTATGGAAGGAACTGGGACCTCTGACACCAGTCCTGGGAATAAAAAGGAACAGATGATACTGATTCCTGAAACTGACTAAAATCTTGGTTTAGTGAAATCTATCTCACTCTCCTTACATTTGTAAGATGATCTGAGGGAGTTTATTATTACTACTGTGTAAGAATTTAGAAATTATAAAAGCCTATTACCTCTGAATAACCATTCATGAGATAAATACTTGACCAAAAATTTCCCAAGTTTACCTTGCAAGATGAATTGATTACTGGCCCCATCCTTCTCAGCCTTCAGACAGAGGTTATTAATAAATCCAAAGAAAATCCGTGTCTCCCTTGGGAGAGGAAAGAAAGTATTATGTAAACATGCCCAGAAAAATAAGGTTCTGGAAAAAACCCTTTCTGTCACACCTATCACCATCTGACCACTATACATGTACTTATCTACTTGATGATTCTCCCTCCCAACCAGAATGTAACTGTATTCATACATTTATCAGTGCTTAAGATGTGGTATATGCTCATTAAATATTTGAGAAGATTATAAAAAGATTTTGTTAGTAATACTCCGTCAAATACATAGGGGCAGTAGATGTTGTAGCCAAGGCTAAGATGTCTGCTATCCCTAGTCAGTATATCCCTATTACAGATACTGGTATTTCTTTCATATGTTTGCTGCTCCTTTGACCATCGATTTTCAAATTGCAGGTCGTGACCCATTAGTCATAAGATCTGAATAGTGCAAAGGATAACATTTTAAAAAAATGTAATAGAAAACAAAACAAAACCAAAAAAAGGTTACTAGAGGGTGGGATGGAAACAAAGCAAAGGGTGAGGGACTCTAATGGAGTGTAGTTGAGTTTGATTGTAGGTGTTGGTGTAGTAGCATATATTTGAAGTGGAGAAAACCTGTACTTCTAAAACAATAGTGTTATATACCAAAATTAATAGGAAAAAGTCATTAACTTTTTAAAATGGTTCAGAATAGGTGATTTCAGAGAATTCAATTGTAAGTGCAAATAATATTTTGTGAAATTTTACAGGAAGATACATTTTTAAAACATTTATTTTTAAAAATTTATTTATTTATGCATATGAGAACTGGAGTACAGGCCAGAGGTGTGGGAGGTGAGAGGATCCACCAGAGACAGAGTGGGGAACAGAACAAGCACATAGACCGAAGTACACTGCTGAGGGGAACAGCGGGCAAGTCAGGAGAGGTCTGCTGCGCCATGTGGGTAGGTCCCGGCTGGGGATCGAACTTGTGCTGCAGAGGCTGTGAACAGCTTCACAGCACTGTGCTCAATCCCTTGCACCACCAGGGAGTCCCAGGAAGATACATTTTTTTAAAGGTAAGTATATTTCATAAATTTTTAAGTTACATTTGTGTGGGTACTAGACCAGGTGTAAAATGTACTTTTTTAATTATATAATTTTATATCATTGTCCATTTTTGTGTAAGCTTGATTTCTCCTTTCTGGTGTAATCCCCATAAAATTGCCACCACCAAGACACCCATGAACCATCACCATAGTCCCTTGTGCTCTTCCTTCCCTGTTTTGATCCCTCTCCCTCCCCTTCACCTGCTGGATATCTCCAATTTATAGTTTGCCTGCTAGTTTTATTTATCTTTCCAGAACCCTTATTTGGTTCCCCTATATTTCTTCTATAAATGAAACCATGCAATATTTTTCTTTTTCCTTCTGGCTTATTTCACTGAGCATAATCCCTGCCTATTCCATCCATGTTGCTGTGAATGGCATGAGTACATCTTTTTTTACTGTTGTATAGCATTCCATTGTGTATATATACCACGATTTTTTCATCCAGGTATCTGTTTTTGGGCATTTAGGTTGTTTCCATATCTTACCTATTGTAAATAGTGCTACAATAAGTATAGGAATGCAGGTTTCCTTTCAAATTAATGTTTTTGTGACCTTGGGTAGATTCTTAGGCATATGGTAGCTCCATTTTTAGTAGTTTGATGGTCCTCCACACAACTTTCCATAGTGGTTAAACATTTTACTTTCCCATCAACAGTGTAAGAGGGATCCTTTTTCTCCACATCCTTGCTAGCATTTATTGTTGCCATTTTTTAAAAAATGGGCTATTCTCACTGGTGTGATGTGGTATCTCATTGCACTTTTGATTTGCATTTCCCTGATTATAAGAGATGAGCATTTTCCATATACCTGTTGGCCATTTGCCTTTCCACGTTGGAAAAGTGTCTTTTTAGTTCTGCCCATTTTTTGACTGGATTGTTTGCTTTGTTTTTGTTGTGAGCTTTTTGCAGATCTTTGAAATCAGACTGTTATCAGTTTCAGAGAGTGCAAATATCTTCTCCTATTCCATAGGGTGTCTTTGTTTTGGTTATTGTCTCTTTTGCTGTACAGAAACTTTTTAGTTTGATGTAATCTCAGCTGTTTATCTTTTCCTTCACTTTCTTTGCTTTGGGGGATGAGTCTTTAAAGATGCTTCTGAGATATATGTCATGGGTTGTTTTGCCTATGTTTTCTTCTATATGTTTATAAAATGTATTTCTTAGTGTAGGTTGGAGTTTGAACTCATTCTGAGACAAAGCATTGAATTTGGAAAGAGGCAATAAGTCTTTCACATGAAGAGACTTAGGAAGAGAGTTAAAACATTATTATGAACGTATTCTAAGTGTAAATGGATGATGGGACATAATTTCATATTATAAAGATAGAGATTAAGACACAGCAATAGATTCCTGGCTACCTGCCAAACAGGTGCGTGAGAGGAAGGGAGATGGTGAAAGGAGAGGCTCTCAGCCACCAAAAGTTCTGGCTCTCATTTCACACTGCAGTTCTCAGGTGGGCATGCCTGAGGGAGTGAAATTAATTATGAAACATATGCACTGCCCCACCCGAGGTCAGAGAGATTCAAGATACTGCTCAGTGTCACACCTGGAATCACAAGCATCAGCAGGCTATTCAGCAGACAAGGTGGCCATTTTATTTAAGGGTACATAAGAATGATTTTTTTCATTTTAAAATGGTCCAGCCATGATTAGTCATGCTTATATCAATAAGGTTGCAAAGTATAATTTTAATTTTTTTAAAAGATTTTATTTATTTTTACATATAAGAACAGCCCAGAGGTATGGGGGCGGGGGGGTGAGAGCATTCAGAGACACGCCACAGGGTGGTGGGGAGCAGAACAGGCAGATCTACTGAAACACAGTGCTGAGAGGAGCAGCAAGTGAGACAGGAGAGGTCTACTGCACCTTGTGGGTCACCTCCCTGGCCAGCCAGGGAATCGAACTCTTGCTGCAGTGGCTGGCAATAGCTTGATAGTGCTGTCTTTAACCCCTGCACCAACAGGGGGCACCCTCTCCATTTTATTTTTTTCTCATTGTCAATCAGTTCAGATGTCAAAGTGTGAGGGAAGCCACCCTGAGCAGTTAGGGGTCTTTGCAAACCACCTACAAGACAAACAGTGACCGCAAGAAACATTTCAAGAAGTCTGTGTTAATGCAGCAGCAACTGTGGCGCCTTCAACCTCCTCAACTTGAAGTGCAGGCATCACCCCAGAGCCCAGAAAAGACACCTTCATCCTCCTGCAGACTTCTACCTTCTGAGTGCACTGTGCACTGACTCCCTGGGGCACTGCTCCGCCTCTTAGCCCACGTTGCTGCCAATGAAGACAATCTCAATGGAAACCAAAGCCAGAAGGAAGAAAGTAGGAAATGAGTAAGTTGTTAAGAGAAAACAAAAGGCTACAACTTTTTTTTTTTTTTACAATTGGATAGATAAGGATGTGTAATGTCTTCCACAAAGGAAGCTCAGATGCTATTTGCTAAAAGTGATGAGGTACTCTGGGTAAGCCTGGTAGTCATAAAATACCACAAACAAAGTGGGATTTGACACATTATCTGTGACAGTGTCATACAGGTCAGTAGGATTTCGGGGATCCTTGGGAGGAGGTACAATTAATGACTGATTTCCAGGTGCGCTGAGTCCAGTAAGCACTCGCACATAATACATATACTTTTTCCCATTTGCATCTGGTTTGGAGTATGTATCATTGGCAGAATAACTGGCATTGACAGCAAAATAGGTTCCTTTCCCATATAACACAGCTGTGAAGAGAAAACAAAACATTTTTAAGGATTCCACTTTAGCCTATAAATTGATATGTTGATATGTCAAATAATGTTAAAATACTGTGTAGCTCTTCTATTTTTGCTTATGTTTCTAATTTTTTTAAATCATTCTTCCACCCCCAAATCATCATTCCCCTTTAGTAAGTCTGACCCTGAAACTTTGGTGGCACCAGGGTCACAGCCACAAGGGAACACCAAGTCAGCTTGGGGTCTCATGCCCAACCCCTCAGATGGAGCACCAGATGTCATGGCTCCTTACCGTTCTTCCCAGCATAACTGCGGTTAAAGCCGTTGCGATTGACATGAGGCATTGAGTGGGCATCTGTCCCATGGAAGAGCAGCCTCTCGTTAATGACATGGTTGTTCTTGGCATCCATGGTTTTCTTCTTTGTCTGATAGCTATTCCAGAGGTCTGGATTCTGGATTCTCTCAATCTGCAAATGAATCAGGAAAAATACTCTACTAGCATCAAGAGCACTCGGCAAGATACAGCCAATTAAACACCACTATTTTTCATAAACAAAAATTAAAATAAATAGCAAAATCACTGTCAGGTGGCAGCATTGTGCATTTAGAAATCTTGTTCAATCCAGTGTTTCACAAAAAATGTCTTGGGAAGGCTGCTGATTTTATTTTCAACATCCTTCATGCACCAGAGGAGAGTGAGCAGTGGTTAGGTCCCTAACTGTTAATCATAAGAACTGGACCAACCAAGTCTCCCCAGCTCCTGCTTTTGACCTACACTCTCTTCACTGCTCCTGCAGCTGTCTACCTCACACTGTCGCTCTCCACCTCCCTCTTTTCTCTTTCTGAAAATCTGGCTTACCTACCTATGCTTGAACAGAGTGAGAAGCACTAGAAAGAAGGCACAAAGCAAAATTAATGGATGTAAATCCATCTCTGGCCAGTTAGAAGAGGGAGCTTGAATCCTGGTGGGAGGGTGTTGGTTTCAGATCAATGTGGCCGTGCTTTGACCAGATTCTGGAATGTGGCTTTCAGGGCTGTGGTGGAGACTTAGGTCCACTGATAAGAACCAGACAAATCTAGAATCCATTTAAAAAACTGGTTCTGGGTGTCTTAAAAAAATCTAGGCAAGACTGAACCAAAATTTGCCACATTCTACAAACTGGCTAGAACATCCAATATCATGAAAAATAACCTCAAATACCTAGGGCTGTTCAAGATCAGAACAGATAAAGGAAATTAGAACCAATTTTGGTCCTTAAATCTAGTTTTAGGTATAGGATGGCGGGAGGGGAGAAAAAATTCTAAGACTTCTGTGGTGAACAATTGGGCAAATTTGAACATGAATTCTATATTAGATATTAATAAGTTAATTTTAATTTTATAATAAAAGATAATGGTAATGTTATTTAACAGAATTTGTTTCTATGAGACATGTACTAAAATATCTTGGGGTGTCATAATATCTGCAACTTACTTGCAAACACTTCCTCAAAAACTGAATGCGGGAGAAAAATAAACGTGGCTACAGTGTTGAATCAAAATGAAAGTTTTTCAGTGTTCCAAATCTTAGTCACAAGTCCTAAAAGTCACGGACTTTTAGGTGACAAATGGGTCACCTAAAAATCACCCATTTTTTCATGCCAATGTTTTCACACCACTAGAAACCTCATAGAGGTGCCTTAAGTACAACCCAGCTCTGCTTTTATCAGTGTCATACACTGGGATGTAAGCATCAAAGAGCTACAGATCTGAATCAAATTGCCTTAGCTTTTCTGAGAATAGTTTTGCTCAACTGGATAACATTAAAAAATTAAAAAAAAAAACAACCAAAAATAAACGGGCCTCCCTGGTGGCGCAAGAGGTTAAACACAGCACTATCAAGCTATCTGTATCCCCAGCCTCTATAGCATGAGTTTGATCCCAACCAGGCAGGGAGCTACCCACATTGCGCAGCAGACCTCTCCTGAATCGCCCGCTGTTCCCCTCAGCAGTGTATTTCAGTTAATCTGCCTGTTCTGTTCCCCATTCTGTCTCTGGTGAATCCTCTCACCCCTGAACCTCTGGTCTGTACCCCAGTTCTTATATGCATAAATAAATAAAAATCTTTTAGGAAAGAAGTTCAAAAAAACAACAACTGTGGTATATAATTTGGTATGGAATTTATTGTGAGGGTGATTTTGATTTTATTCTCTAGTATTGATTCACAGGAGTTCTCTTAGGAGTCATTTTTAGTGCTTTAAGAAGCTGTTAATCTCTTGATCAAATTGCTTGCTTTTTAATTTGTGGACTTTATCAATCTTCTGATTGGGGATTTCCTTCTTTGCTTCATCCACTAAAATGCTCAGGGACAAGATTTTGTGGTCCAACGTAATTTTCTAGGACCTCATGTTATGTACTTACAGGAGCTAAGATTGACTGTATATTATTTTATCCCTACACTCCTTTTTCTCTGTCTACTTTTCATTTTTTTATTTGAGTATGAGATATACCTTCATAGGATACTTCATATATTTATTGAATTATTAAGTGTGTAACTACATGAATAATCAGTGAGGTGACAATGCAAATAGGATGAGTTAATTTGCAAAGAAAAAAAATGCAGGACTGGTGGCAAACTTATTATTATGGGTAATGGGAAGATACTGAAAGATCTGGCTTTATCAGAAAGTGGTGGAATTAAGAATAGAAATGAGGACAGAAGGGGAAAGATAATATATGGAGATGATGAAATAGATTTTAAGCAAACTGATTTAACAAACTGATATTTGAGTGAAGATTGTTTTAGGTCACTGGGATTATGTTCCAGAGCCTGTGTCGGAGCTCCAGATTCGTGACAATGATTAGGGAACTGTCAGCATTGAAGCCGATAAAGTAGAGACAGAAGTCCACACTCCTGTGTGTAAAGTTAGGATTAGGAGTTTGGGGGAGAAACAGATACCAGTAATAATGAAAGGAATATTAGTAAAAAAGGAAAAGAAAGTATCAAATTATTGCTGTAGAAGTCAAGGGAGAACAAAATTTCTAAGTACACTATTCATGTTTAAAAGTGGAAGATGCCAAAAGTGAGGCTATTGGATTTTACAAGGAAGCTGGCACTGTCATTAGTGGGTGGTGGGCAGAAGCACATAATCCTGATCTCCGGAGCCTCCATGTGTCTCTTTGGGTGTTTACTGGGTACCAAATACAACTTTGAGGCAATATCACTGTAATTTTTTTTTTTTTAGAATCCTTTTTTAAAAATATATATTTATTTATTGATACAAGCACTGGGTACAGTCAGAAGTGTGGGAGGGTGAGAGAATTCACCAGAGCCAGAGTGGGGAACAGACCAGGCAGACTGATGAAATACACTGCTGTATTCTGTATTCTGATATTATACCTAATACTGTGTTAACTGACACAAAAAACCTCCATCCTGACATCTTAATAATTATGCTGACATAAATTGAATCCAGGATCTAAAAATCTAATTAACATTAAATATCTAATTCTCAGTAAAAAAATTATGATAGGAAGTGAGTGAAAATGTACTTACATAAGATCACAATACTATTTATTTCCACCACTAAGAAAACACATGTCAGAAGACTTACCTTCTGTATCCTGAAGTTTGCACAGGTCTGATAAAACTTGCTTGCCACTGAGTTATAGTCAGGATTGCCAGGGTATAGACCAACCACACAGATGCTCTGCTGCCTCATGTCAGTCCAATAAGCAGGGATCTCAACTGCAAAGTAGACAATTGAGTTCTACCTCAATAGGGGAAGATCCTCTATATAGTCCATGTTCCTAGTATGCTCTGAAAAACTGAGTGCTCTCTGTGTTCTTGTTTACAGTCTCTTAATTTTATTCAAGGTCTTCCTTATTTTCTAGACTGTTTTTAAAAATATGGACCAAAGACAACCTATATCTGAAGCAACCATAATCTTGTTTAAAAAAAAAAAAAACAACGGTTAAGATGCAACCTATGAAGCTATCCGCAGTTCGCTCCTTGGCCAATGTGTGTCATCTTAATAAGTTTTGATAACATTTAGATTTGAGAACTATCAGTGTGTCATAACCCAACTGCATAGCCTGTTCAGTATTTAGTTCATCATAATTTAGCAATTTTATAATAAATTATTCCCGATAGTGTCCAACAGTCACTATGTCTTTTCAATTACATGGACTCTGGTCATGGGCCCTCCACATCTGTTCCTTCATTCTTCACAGCATCCATAAAGGTTGGGGGCAGGGGATAGCAGGTTTTATATGTGATGGGTGTGCTGACAGCTCTCTCCCCATCTCCTTCTAAATAAAAGGCCACAACTGACTGGTCATTCCCCCAGGGGTGCTAAGAGTCTCAGGAAGTCATTCACACTGACCTCACAAGAGAGAAAGGTAGTTACTTAAGCCAGTTTACTAGTTTTCTGTGTGGGTCTTATGTGGTTCAAAGGCAGGAATGGCTGCCGACATGAAAGAAGTAATCGCTTCTAGGAAGCAAGTACAGTCAGAGAATCTGAATTCACTTCCCCATGTGTCAGGAATACTTATGTTCACCTTAGAGGAGGAAGTGACTTGGGAGAAGTCAGGCTCCCAATCCTTTCCTGCTTCTTAGTCACAGACACACAGTACCCACTCTGACCAGGCTGTCTTCCCCTTTGTATTCTAGAAAAATCCCCGACTACTTTTCCTTAAACACTGCCTTTCCATCTTGTGACTGAAGCAGCCCTTTCCTCCTCAGCAGAACCAGCTCTGGGAAATTTGTTGTCTATAGCATGGGACTAGAGGCCAGGGTTGGCTACTGTTGAATCAATATGGACATTAACAAGTTCTGCGAGCTCAGACCAAGTTTCCTATTTTACCCTTTAAGGGTTGTCTGAATTTTATCTACTTGAATAGGAGTTTGAAATTTGTACAAAATTGTATTAAGCTCAAAATTGTATTAAGATGTAAAATGATGGATTACAGGCATGAAACTTTAACTTACCTTCAGATTTTTTGAGGCGCTGAACAGGTAAATTATGTCCCTTTGCATTAGTAGCAGTGTATGTTTTCAAGTCCACTGTGTAGGTCTGGTGATTAATTTTGACATCTATTGTCCTTCTCTTGGTTCTCCTTGCATCCTCCAATTGCAGAATGGTTATTTTGTCAAAACTATGGAACATGTTGTTATTGTTATATCGCCATTCTATAAATTCACTGGTATAATCTGCCCGGGATTCCTGTTCTTTGGCCAATCTTACTCTCTGGATCATTTCCTCAATTTCATTTCTAGCCTCAGTCACATCTCTGCTAATTCCCGAAACCTCAATCAAAGGTTTTTTATGGTCCAAGGATATAGTAATGTTTAATTTCTTCTGTAGCTCATTCAATTTCTGGACCTCCTTTTCATCAAAGTCTTTGATACATTCATCTTTACTGGTGAAAGAGCACTGTTCCTTTTCAACCAGATCCTGTATCCAGGAGAGGGCGTTTTCCACACACTTTACATTTTCACCACACACCTGAAAAATTACTGACTCTGTTTTCTTTTTCAAAACTGAAGGATTGTTCTCTTTTGGAGAACTTTGATTGTTCTCTTTTGGAGAATTTTGATTGTTCTCTTTTGGAGACTGTTGCGAGGAACCCAAAAATATTAAATAAAACAGGGAAATAGCCAAAAATATTAAAAACAAAAGAGTGAAAGGAGCCAAAAATGCTAAAAAAGGAAAGACACTAGCCAAAAGTACTAAATAATAAAAAAAGAAGGGAGCCAAAAATGCTAAAAGACAAAAGAAAGAAAGATTATTGCTTGTTATTTTTTTTTACAAACCTGTACTTTACATCCCCAGAAACTTTAAGTAGAACTTGGTACCTTCTGACCATTTTCACTTCTTTTGCCTACCTCCACCTCCTTTGCATTCCTAAGATACCCAGATACCTCTGGCAACCACCAATCTGTTCTATGTGTTCGTTTTTTATTAACTCCATATAGAAGTGATATCACACAGTATCTGTCTTTCTTTGCTTGACTTATTTTACTTAGCATAAAACCTTCTGGGCCCATACATTGTTGTGGCATATACCAGGATTTCCTTTTTTATAACTGAGTAATATTCCATAATACATGTAAGCCACATCTCTCTTATCCATTAATTTGTCAGTGGAAACTTAGGTTGTTGCCACAATTTGGCTTTGATAAGTAATGCTGTAATGACAGTGGGGGGAGGGGCTTATATCTTCTTGGGATCATGATCTCATTTCCTTCAGACAAATACCAAGAAGTGGAGTAGCTGAGCCACATGGTAGTTCCATATTTAATTTATAAATGAACCCAAATTCTCACATGACCAAAAAATTAGAAATATGCATCTGGTAAAAACAACTCACGTGCAATATAAGACATCACAGACTGTTGGGGAGAAGGCTGAAATCTTTCTCTTTTCTTCATATTCGTATAAAACACATCCAATAACTGAGGTACAAAGAGAACAACTTTAACTTTTTTCACAGACTGAATAGATCCTTTCTGGACAAAACCTTCAATGGCATCTATGATGGCTCCAGCAACCTTATCTGGATCTTGATTAGCACTTCCTGGGAAGGTAAATAATACAAATGATAGGGGTGGGGGACTCCATCCCCCATCCAGAAAAGGCTAAGGAATAACTTTGGGGTTCTAGTTCTCACAGATAAGGGTCCATTTCCCAACACTTCCATCATGACAGAATTTTCTAACACAGTATCAGTAAATGCTTTCCAATGTACTATACGTAATGGGGTGTTTTTGTTCCAGGAATCCAGTAGCTCCTCAATGATCAAAGGACCCAGTATACTAACTTTTGGTGTCTGGTGTTCCTACCTCCTCTAATACACTGATCCTACTCTGCATTCCTCTGAAATACACACCATAGGCAGTCTTTGTATCAGAACTGTCCTCAGAATATCCATGAAAAACACATGCTATTTTATATTGCAACATCATGCTCTTTAAAGAGAACAGTGATTTTTTTGGCTCAGTCATCACTTTCTTTATGCATGTATCCTATTCTCCCAAAGTCTTTAAGGATCTGATTCAAACCAAACTAATTTTGTCAATTATTATAATCTATCATTCTTTCTACACAAGATATCCATGAACCTCCAGGAAGTCTTTCCTCGAACACTCAATGACATTTTAACCAACTATGGAGGATCATATTGCCAGCTGAGGTCAGTTCCTATTCTCAGCATGCTCCATGGCTAGTTTCTCTCACCCACAGTCAGGTAAAATCATGAAAAGTCCCAGGAAGACACACAGAAGCACCAAATGAACAGCCTGGCTAAGTCATGGGCTGGAGGCAATGTGAAGAACCCTAATCAACATGGTGTGATAGGCTTAGAGCCCTCTTAGATTATTTCTATTTATAGCGCCCCCACTATTGCAGAGAATGAGGCTGGACCTCTTTGACTTGACGACGTTGACAATCGTGGGATTGTAGATAAACCTCATGATGAGGGAAAGAGGAAATTCTCCTTGGTTACTCCATGAGATTTGGAAGAATTTTAATGGAGTGGCAGACACATTCATACAAATTTACTGTGTCCTATTGCAGGCTGGATGCTCAGTTAGAAACTCAGGAGACACTGGATGTGGTGTGTGGGGAGTCTGAGAAAAGGAAGGAACATTGAGGAAAAGGTGATGCCAGAGAGAACTGTGGAGCAGGGTTTGGTATGTGTACCAGTGTGTGCAGAGAAATAGAGCTGTTTTTTGAGAGAAAAGTGAAGAAAGCCCTAGAATCAAGGTGCAGTTATAGTTAGGAGAATGAAATAAACCTTTGGTCAAAGGACAAGAGCTAAACAAAGAGGTCAGAATGAAGAGGTGGGTGCTGGGAGTGAGGAGATATTTAGGCCATAATTCAGCAGGACCTAGTGACCAACTGGGTTTATCCTCAACCCATTGTCCCCTTCCACCACCTGCACACTTCATGGGCAACATGGGTCACACTGTGTTGCATGTTTGTGTCTGTCTCTCACAGGAGTGAGGTGTCCTAGCGGACCAGTCCCTTTCCTGACTCATCTTTCTATCCCAGGTGTCCAAGCATAGGGCCTGGCACAGGACAGCAAGCTAACTAATCAGCTACTGAACCTAGGAGTAGAGGTGGGTGGAGTCAAATGCTAGAGTGGGGCTTTGTACGTGACCCAGTAGTTCAGAGGAAGGGCGGGTTAGTGGGAAGAGGACGTGAACTGGAGTTTGCAGTTGGTGTGGAGCCGAAGGCGCTTAGGTTATGCTGACTCCCCATTCTCTCTGCTGAGGCAGGTGTCTTAAGGACAGGGAAAGGCTTCTTTTATTGCCAGAAGGTGTCTGGTCAAAGTCCCAATGCAACTCAGAAACACCAGTAAGGGAGAAAACTCTACCATCTACTAGTCTGAGGACCATCTCAGGGAGTGACAGAGCAAAGAAGGCAATCATGGAGAATCCGCTAAGCTCCATTTCTTTGTGCAGCCCAGCAATTCAACCAGGTCAGAGGAAGAAGTGACAGGTTTGTATTATCCAGAAATAGGCAGATGTGTGCATCTGAACTAAAACTAAAACTAGAACTAAACTAAACTAAAACTGCCTCATGTTCTTGTTTTTTCCTTGACCCTGCTGTTTACTCCCATGGAAGGTATGTGCCACCTCTAGGCTGCCTGCTTTTGTGGCTCAAACAAAATATAGGTAGAAATGTAAGACCAGAACTTTGAGGAAAAAGCAGGAAACAGACACTAGGACTCATTAGTGGCTATCCATAGAAGATCAATAGTAGATAGATAACTGATAGGTAGACAGACAGAGAACATGTTGACTAATCTGCTGGAATTGAACATCACTATAAGAGAAATGAAGATATAAAGGGACTATAAACTGTGCTTTTAAAAATAGAAAAGTAATAAAGTAGGCATAATATTCCATGTGTGAACACTTCACGGGAATGACAGAGAGCTGCAGAAATTAAGAAACAGGATAAAGAACAATGGCACGGAGGATTAGAAGCGGCAGAAGGTGATCTGATGGTTAAGTCTATTGAGGCTAAAATTCTGGAGAGCCTAGAAAGCCAGTGTGAGACACTCAAACTCAGATTCCTGAGGAACAGAACCATCAGCCCAATGCTGAGTATTCTATCATTGGACCAGTCAGCTCCATCTACCTCAGGCCCGAAAGGGTTTGCCTCTCCCCACCAGCTCTTTAGGGGAGAGCTCATCAATGCACTTGACTCAGATTCCTGGGAAAAGAGTTCAAGGGGCATCACCTTAGTAATGATAAAGCCAAAGAGCCATCTTTATACACAAAGAATCACTCACTCATTCTATAGTCTGAGGAAAACAAGAAACTTGAAGGAAGTAAAGAGACTGAAAAAAGGAAGCTGGAGAGTTCGTGTTTCTGCCTCATTCGATTCCAGTAGGTCCTGGTGGCTGCGAGGCTTCTGCGCAGAGAGGCCCTAAGGCCAACCCCCACAGCCCGCTGCTGAAGAGGCGAGAAGAGCTGGACGTGCTCCCAAGTCAGGGGAAGCGAGGAGCACGTCCACGCTCAGTGTGCTCCACAGAGGGGCTTAGAGGAAGGAGCTCATATTAAGTCAGGGGGGATGTGGGGGAGACTGAAAAGAGACAAAGGGATTGATGGACAAGGAGAGATGCTCTCTCTTTCTCTTCTCTCCCTTGTCCCCACCACTTTTCTTCCTTCTCTGTCTCCTCCCACCCTCTTCCTTCCTTTTTCCTCAGTTCCTCCTTCTTCCCATTCTCTCCCCATCCCTATTAGGAAGCAAGTGTCTCTCCAGTATTCCCACTCTCTCTTCAGTTTCATCACTTTTTTCCTGAAGCCACAAATTGGCTCTGTTCATGCCTTCAAGTGCTTTCTTGGAGTAAGGAAGCTGTCTTTCCTCAGATTCACCATTAAGTAATTAACAATTAGCACTAAATATAAAGAAAAACAGGGGCTTCAGCTTTTGCCTTGACAGCCAGAGGCTACACACCTGTACCGATGGCTGGGAGGCAAATGGATGAATAATACCGTTTTTCACTCTCTTGCAAAATATGGGTAACAGATGTCTTGACATCATTTCCACCAACGACATGAATAATATTCTTGCACTTCAGTAAACCACCTCCTGTGATTATATAATCACGGTTGCCCTGCTTAGCTGGGAAACACATGAAAAAGATGCAAAGTTAGACTCTGTACACACTTTTTAGAAAGAAAAACGTCTAGTTTGGCAAATAAGGACTATAATACTTGTCTTTAATGAATCTTCCTTCTCCTTTTACTCTGACCTCCAACTGTCTATGGTTGGAATTTTTAGTAAAATGTATGATTTGGGGATTAATATTTGTCATCCCAATGGCAAGTCTTCCCCCGTTATCTCTAAAGCCGCCCATGTTCAGTCATCTACATACAATCTAGGATCAAAGATAGCATTGTGACTACCTTGGTAAGAGCATTCCATTTTCACATTTTGTCCAGCACCTTCTAAAACTGCTTTTGAAACCCCTATGTAAGAAAATCAAGATGGTTACATATGAATAATAAAAAAATATTACATTTGAATAACTTCCTCCTTATATAAATACTTTCATTATAATCAAAGAAATCCTCTAACTATTGTAATTCTGATGACATGAAGAAATTCATAGAATAACAATTGACTAGAAGAATTCCTTCATGGGATCTACTGAGACTATTACATAAGCCAAAATCCCAAATGTAGAGTACCTGCTGTGAAATCAAAAGTGTTTGATGTTGAATTTACAATCACGTCTGCCTCTTCTTTAGTGATATCTCCAGTGGCCACCTGGAACGTGATGGGACCAATCTTCATTTTGTGCACTTGTGGGTTAGGGCTAGAAACAGTCCCATGGAAGCCTGAAAAGAAGATGGAATCAGTGACCAAATTGCCAAGAGCAAGAACGGCACTGGTCTCATGCCACACATGTACCTTTCATGCTTCTTCCATCTCTGTGAGCTCTTTAACTTGACCCAGACCCTGAACCTAGGTGTGTTTTAGGTAAAGGATTATTAAAAATGTAATGCATATCAAGTATGCTCTTCAGGTGCTGGCCAAGGTGACCTTAGCCCCCCAGGGCCTGTCTCTCCCACTGATTACAACTGAAAATCTGAGATAAATACACAGTGCCCCTGAGGTGAAAAATACTTAAGAGTGGGCAAATCAGGGAAGGAAGTCAAAAGCTGAAAAAGTAACTGTACAGAGGGGAGTTTCAATTTTGTTTGTCTTGACATTTTTCTCCTTTCTCTCCCAGCTTTGGCCCTAGTGTGGCCCTATTGAGACCCACACATGGGCACATGCAGCAAAAACACTCAAATTCTGTCCTGTGGTCAGAGGATTGAGAAAAGGGGTTCCTGTGAGCTAAAGAGCAAGAGAATAATTTCTCATTATTTTTCATACTTTTTTTGTTTTTAATCAAGACCCTGTCCCAAGGTGATCCCAGTTGCAGAACTCCCTGTGATACCACAGGGAGTTAAAATGCTGAAAAATATTCTTATTTCTATCCAGAGAATCAAGAAAAAGAGGTCTTTTGACCTGGAAAAAGTATACAAGGGTGTGTTGGGGGAGGAGGGACATCGCTGCTATTAGTTTATCTACTTCCTTAAGCTCATTGTTCCCTAATACTTCTCTCCCTCTCCCCTCCCTCTCCCTCTTTCTCTCCCTCTCCCCCTCTTGGTTTGTGAACTGGAACATATCCTGAATTCACTCCAGAACTGCACAGGAGGGGGAGACCCAAGCATCAAAGCACACTTTGTGAACTGAACAGACATGACCTGCTGCTCACACAGAAGTTGAGATAGAACTTTTAGAATGAACTTGACCAACTGATTGCTCAAACAAATAAAACATTACCAATTTCTAGAGGATTTTAACACACCTCAACGTACATAACATTTGGCACGCCCATCC
This sequence comes from Talpa europaea, assembly GCF_964194135.1. NCBI lineage: Eukaryota > Metazoa > Chordata > Mammalia > Eulipotyphla > Talpidae > Talpa > Talpa europaea. Next base: position 103,041,119 of record NC_140070.1, on the reverse strand, counting down.
TATAATCCAGAATTATTTGTCATGCAAAGAACCAGGAACATGTGACCAATTTTCGAGGATAAAGACAATCAGTAGATGCTAATCTCAAGGTGATCCAGAAGTTGAAATTATAAGACAAAGACTTCACAGCATCTTTTATAACTATGCTGCCTGAGGTCAAGATAAACACATCTGAAACATCAAATGATTTGTAATGACTAGAAAGATAGGAGCTTTTCAAAGATATATAAATTATAGAATAAGAACAGAAGGACATTTTTAAACTTAAATAGTAGCTCCTTGCTACTTAAAGACTCCTGTACAGATTCTATAATTTGACCTTCCCACTTTTCAGCTCCAGATCACATTATCAAGGGCAGTGTCTTGCACACTCGGTTGTACAGAATATAATCTAATAGTTTATCACAGAGTCATTTTTTCATAAAACTCATCATTACCATCTTTCGCCTCTCATTGAATAGTTATTTAGCAAATAAAAACGATTTCTCAATTTAAGAGCTTTACTGAACCTTGTGTATCTTCAGCCTGGGGAATTTTGTCACCTGTGACATTTCCATTAGTCCTGTGGAAAAATTCTTCTGAAAATGCCTGGAAATAGAAAGAAACTTTTGACCACTACAATCCTCATTAGATGAATAAACTTGGTTTATTGGGGCTTCTAATCCTGTAGGCATTCACATTTAGAAGAGAATAATTTTCAAAGCATTGTTTTATTTCATACCAGATTAAAAAACTATGAAAATAACACACATAACACTATTTCTACAAATATATCCTATGAAAGTTATCAAAGATGTGGTCAAAGATATAAATACAAGGTTATCCATTACAATAGTACTTATAATAGAGAAAAAATGAGTTTTAAAATCTAACAGAAATGATTAAATAAATTTTAGTATATCCATGTTAGAATATTTAGGAACGAATAAAAAAGCATTTTTAAAAAATAGCTAATAGCGAAATAATCATTAATTCCATTGAATGAAAAATACATTAAATTATGCTACATAATAACACTTTAAAAATACATAGATGCAAAAGAAGACTGGCAATAATAACCTTCAGTTGTATTTATTATACCTTTAGTCATACCTTATATTGAAAGTCTCTACAATTAACAGGTATTTTCATAATCATTAAATACAAATAATATGCCAGTTGTAAAAAACAACAAAACACCATGTTAAGAAAAATACAATCACTAGGACCCAAACACTTCAGCTTCTTATTTGTCCCAGAAGATGAGTGCTTGGGAATTACTGTTTCAAGCAAGATACTGGTATATGTACTCTCCTAATGAAATACAGAATTTCAATTGTTTGACTGGTAGTGACACCCAAAATCAGTAATTTCTTCTTCCTTGAAAACAAGTAACAGAGCATTTTGTTGGGGAAAAAAATAAGCACTTGGCTAATAGACCATGATATGATGAGAGAAGGGCCAGGAGAGACTATGGCACCAGCGTCTCAGGCTCACAGGCCTGTGGGGCAGGCAGGTAAGCCGCAAGTGTAAAGGTGGGTGATTTGACTCTGAGAACTAGAGGGCACCTGACACTCAGCTCCAGGAAACTGCCCACTAACAGCCTGCCAGAACTTTTGAATTTTTAGGTCAAAGTGTGCACTTAGAGTTTTATGCGAAATGTTTTATACTTAAATGCTAACAATTTATTCCAACTTAACAAAAATAGCCTGATAGAGCATCTTTCGAGGCCATGTTCAGACTACAGATTGCTGTTTTGGAACCTCTTTTACAATTTCTACCTACCAACATCTCAGTATGTTTTAGTGATTTTGTGAAAATACAACAAAACTTAGCTGTCTTTAAAGTTCTTGAGAAAAAGTGTCACAGCCATATATGGAGAATCAATACTCTTTCCAATGTTATACAAGGTGTCTGTATAGACTACTCATTTTGAAGAATACTTGCAGAGTACTCTGAGTCTTCAGCCAAGAAAACTAAGTGTTGGGGTTGCAAGGAAATAGGCAGATTTGAAGGCACAGGTGTATAACACATGAGTCACTTCCCAAGTCACGGAGCTATTCATTGAAAAACTCTCAGCCACTCATGTCCCTAACTCAATTTTATGAACATAAATCCTAGATCTTAAAATAAATATGAATGATAGCAGTATTATATATTACATACCCAGTGCATGATCCACATCACCTTGTGCACTATAACTCATAGGACATAATTTAATAAGTGCTATTGACCTGGTATTAATTTAATATGCACGTCAACATGTTTTACTCAGATGGTTTAGCTGCCTGATTAGAACTTAGTTTAGAGTTGTTTGCTTCCCTTTAGAAGAAATACTTATAGGTTATGTCCAGGTCTAAGAAAAAAAATAAGTGAAAATAAAAACTCAGATGTTCCAATATCCATAAACATCACTTGGGTTGGTAGCCTTACTCTAATTCTTACACTATTATGGAACTTTTCAAATATTTGATGTCATCTATTCTACTGGACTTTGAGAACTTGGAGGCCAGGGAAAATGGCTTCTTATTGATGCTTCTTTTTCTTCCATAATCCAAGTCCAATACCTCATTGATAGCTGATGTTCAGCAAATGTGAACTGTTTGATGAACTCTCTAGAGCTAAAGATGAATCTGGAATTTCTGCTCCTTATTCTCTACACACATGGAGTATGCTGAGATTATTTTAAACACAACCTTGAGTTGAATCTCATCCTGACATTCTTATAGTACCACAAATGTGCTTTTGTATTAAGCATTACAATTTTTATATTGATATGGGATGAAGTTCTACAGATTAAAAGAAGGTTAAGGCATACGTCAAATCCATTGCAATATGTGGCATTATTTGGAGTCTCAAAAAAACAAGCTATGGGGCCTCCCTGGTGGCACAAGGGGTTAAGACGCAATCTATGAAGCTATCTGCAGCCACTGCGGCACAAGTTCGATCCCCAGTCAATAAGATACCCACATGGTGCAGCAGACGTCTCCTGTCTTGCCCGCTGCTCCCCTAAGCAGTATATTTCAGTCAATCTGCCTGATCTGTTCCCCACTCTGTCTCTGGTGAATCCTCTCAACCCCTACACCTCTGGCCCCCACATCTTTACCCCAGTTCTTGTATGCATAAATAAATAAATCTTTAAAAATAATAATAAAAATTTTTTAAAAAGCTATGAAAATAAAACATTTTAGAGGAGTTGGAACTTTGATCATTCACTTCATCATCAATGAAACAGAAGAATGTTTATTTTATGTACATATAGTGGTTATGGATCTTTTCAACAAGAATCTTACTGGCTAAAATAACTGAATGTGTTATGGGTAAAATACATGTCTGGGATTTGCTTCAAAAGAGTATTTTGGGAGAGATGGGGAACAAATAGAGAGAGAGGTGAATCACACTGGCATATGTTGATAATTGTGAAGATGAATGATGGGCACAAGGGATTTCATTATACTTTTTGTCAACTTTTATATATATTCAAAATTTCCTAAATAAAACTTTAAATCTGATTCTACAGCCATATATTTGCTTGGAGTTTGCCAGGCTACAATTAGTCTACACTATTCCTTTACTCTCTTATATGGGAAATAGATGAAGAAACAGCCAAGACACAGGGCTCAGCTGACGAAACACTAGAAATAAGAGACTGTACCTGGATGTTTCCAAGATCCTGTGGGTGCAGCAGAAAGTGAACCTCCTGTAAGGTGGTAGCTTGGTTGTTGCTACTGAATTTGAACACTTCTGAAATGATTAATTTGGCAAAAACAGGTTTAGGAAAGCCTAAATTTCCTGTTCCTATGGCTGGAAATGCAATGGATTTTAAGGACTGGCTCTCGGTGATCTCCAAACATTTTCTGATTAAGTCTTCCATGATCTGAAAAGCACAAAACACATCTTTATAGAATGGGAGTTAGAACAAAGAAGAATTTGGTAACTTGATTGTGCTGCCGGCTCTCTTTCATTTTCAACAGAAGCTTAAGAGTAATCAAAAGGGAAAAGACAAGGTCACACGTAGGCAGAAAAGAGAGAGCCCGCCCAGAAGACTCCAACTCAGCAATGAAGGGAAGAACCCGAGCAGCTACTGTCCAAACCCCCCCTTCTCTTCAACGGTTCATGTCCTCGCCTTGGATTCCTCACTAGAGTCTCTTCTCTGACTCCTGAGAATGGCTGAGCACTGTGATCAGTTTATGCTACTAACGAGTCCTCAGGAGAAGTCAGACACAGAGACAAGAAATGGCCATGGTGACGGAGGCTGCCGAGAGCGTGACATTACTACCGGAGAGAAAGAGTCAGGGTTCAGTTTGGTCTCCATCATTTGGAGGAGAGTGGAAAGGGCTCCCCAACTTCCTGGAGGGTGTACAACCAGATCCCACCTTGTGTGCAGATGTGCTGTTATTTTTCCACCCTGGAGCCACCACGTGAAGCACATGCTGGCACTTCAGATTGCAGCCACTGGTGAGGAGAACCGTGCCCACGTCCACAGCCACCCCTTGTCCAGCTGCGTTCAATTCCTTCTGGAGTTTTGGCCCAGCTTTTCCCAAGAGGGCTTGAGAAAGGGGTCCTCTATTTAGTGAAAGGCTCGAGGGAACAGAGTTGACAATAACATCGACCTTAAAGACAAAACCAACAATATGTTTCAAATACTAACAGAAAGCATTCATCAAGGATTACTATATTGACCCACTGGGCTGGCTCCATAGGGGACAACTAAGATGGTCAAGTTTTCAGAGATTGAATGCCACCTAACACAGTGTTATTAGATACTTTGTTCACTTAAGAAACTGCAGGACAAAAGAGAATTGTCCAAAAGCAATACATAAACAGTATGGGACCACTGGAGGAATCCAGAGGAAGGTCCTTCAAGGGGTGAAGACAACAGGGGCAAGGTGGGCGCTGAGAAGTTGGAAGGATTGCAGCAGGTAGAGAAACCGGGAAGTCACTAGGGTCAAGGAAGAGCATCAACATAAGCACGTAGGTTGTGAGCTGTCAGCAGATTGGCAGACCTGTTTTGACAACACAACCTAGAATGTTTCTGGTGGTAGGGAGAACTGGGCTCAGTGTTCAAGGAAGACTGGCCTCAGAACTCATTCCAGTTACTGACTCTTCCTTAAAAGATTTTCTTTTGAAGTGAAAATCAAAATCAACAAAAAACTATGAACCAGAGACACTTTTAGGGGGGCGGGGGCGGGAGGGGAGGGATTGGGGTCAGAATGGGGGGGCTGCAATTGTATGGGGAATATAACAATAAAATTTATAAAAAAAAAAAAGATTTTCTTTTGCTTAATTATTTTAATTTTCTAATGAGCAAATTATTTTTAATATTTGAATATAATATTTTAAATATTTGAATATAATGCAATAGTTAATTGCCCAAATAAATTCCAATCATGACTATACCATTTTTTACCTGCAGGACTTTGGCAAATTATTTCATCCCTTTAACTCTTATGCCTTAGCCTGTGATTAAGAGAAATAATGATTGTAGGATCTACTCACAGCATGAAAGGAAAAATGCATGTCAAGCATTTTCAATAATGTCTGGCTCATAATCAATAATCAACGTGACCTAATATACTTAAGGTTTTATTTAAGCTCTCTGCAATCAGAACTCTAATTTTAAGTCTCTTTCAGTATTTTGAATTAAAAGACAATGTCTTAAACAAATAACTTGAATTAAAAAGACAGATGATCTCAAATAGGTAAAAATACTTATAAAACATGTATCTTACAAAGGTGAGGCAGCTGAAGGGGTGTGAATTGGGTCACTCACCGCAGCACTCTGCATCTCTCCTTTCACCAACAAGAGCCTCAGGCCTTCTGGGGACAAGAGAACTTGTCCGTTCCCATGATCTTCTCTCAAGTCGGGCTGGCTGGCTGCTGGCAATCTGGGCAGGGAAGCAGCATCGGGCCGGGCATCTTTAAATAGAGTTTTCACGGCGCTGGCAAAGGCCTCCACAGTCTTCTCAGCTGTATCCACAAGGTAGATTTCTTTCAAGGTGCATGCATCTGACTTATGTTGGAAATGCCCCTTGACAGCAGAAACGATGGTCTCCACACACTGGGGTAAGGGGAAGCCAAACACTCCAGAACTAATAGCAGGGATGGCGATGGACTGACACTTGTGTTTTTCAGCCAAACAAAGACTTTCTTCCACAGCTCTCTTCAACCGGGACACACACCTCTGGGCCTCATTTCTCTTCCACTGGGGCCCGACTGCGTGGATCACGCACCTGTATGGGAGCTTTCCCGGCTTTGAGATGGTGGCGTGGCCAGGTGGGACCTTGCCATTTCTCTTCACTATCTGGTCACAGTCGGCTTGGAGCTCAGGGCCTGCTGCTTCTAAAAGAGCAGCAGCAAGGCCCCCGATGTGCTGGAGCTCCTCATTGGCTGCATTCACCACCACTTCCACGGGGAACCCTGTCAGGTCGCCCTGCTGCACAATCAAGGAGACTCCAGGGGCCAAGTCCACCCCACAGAGGCATTTCTTCCCGTCAGTGCCCTCTCCTGCTTTTTCTTTGTTCTCCTGTACTTCAATAAAACAACCAAACAGCCTTTTGACCTCACTTCTATAAAACGCTCCTCTCTCCTGGAATAACTGTCTGACTCCTGGCTGATCAATATGGATGCTTTTAACACAGAGAGAATCCCGGGCTTTCTTGATGAGGTTCATTCCGTTCAGGACTTCTATCCTTGGACCAGTTAGTGAAATGCCATTTTGTTTGTTCTCAGGATTAAAAACTACCTGCAGATTTGTTTTCTTTATCTTTTGCCATAATGGTTTCTTTTCTTTCCTTAAGAAATCATTCACTAAGGAAGGCTTTACTTCAATCATCCTCTCTATGACCATGTGCTTGTCCAGAAAGTCAAAAAGCAAGTGATAAATTTCTTTTACTTCTCTCACACAGCCGGCCACAATGACCTCAGAGTTGACATCTGAAGTTAACTCATTGATTATTACAGTCATTGAGGAGGAATTATGTTTGTTGAGCAAGCTGCGAGTGAGTCCTTTCCATTTCTTGCCATTGAGAACATGTCTGTTCTCAACATCTATGCGCTGATAATTTAAGGCACTGGTCATCTGCTTTTCAGCTTCTAATAGGACTTCAGGAGAACAGCTGGTTAAGAGAACACTTGGATCCTTTAGCTCATAAATTGCAAGAATTTTCTGTGCTATAAAAAGAGACTTAGAGAATTCGGCAGAGTCTGCCTGTTGTAAAAACTGGAAAACCTCAGGGGGAACCTGCACGTGTTTCTGAGCCATGGCATGCACCCTCTCCTGGACTTCACACTTCACCTTATACACATCTGCGGGGAGCCCTCTGATGCCCATCTGCCGAGAGGCTTTATGATAGACAATCTCCACCTCTGGGTCTTCTGAGCGGAAACGTTCCAGTGCACCACTGTGGCACAAGAGAAAAAATCTCCCTGGAGAAAGGGACACTTTTTCCTTCAGGCTTTGCTGTTCCCTTTTAATTCTTTGTGTGGTGCTTTCTATTAATTCTGTGAGTTGTGGCTCGATCTTTTGTACATCCTCTGATCTCCCCACCAAAGTGACGATCTCTAGCAGTGTATCAAACTCAATCAACACCCTGTTGTCTTGTAAGTCACTTTTCATGGTGTCCCACACGATGGGATCCACTTTAAATGAGGACACTTTATATTTAGACCTGATGCTGGCAAAGGCTGTGGAAGCATTTTTCTGCCAGCTCTTGATTCTCTGTCTTCCCTGTCTGAGTAAGGAGGGTGCGGGTCGGATGGTAACTTCCCCAATGAGTTCGGACCAGGTGAGCTCACAGTGACAGCGTCTCACTTCATCATTTATCTCCTCGATCAGGTGATTGTTCTTGTGCAAGAACTTCCACAAGGGAAGGTCCAAGGATTCTCTGAAGGGTGCTGGAAGCTTGATCAGAGGCTTCTCCTTTCCGTACAAGGCTGTGCCCAAGGAGGAGTAGTATGGGAACACTGAGAGCGGCATTTTATTGAGCTCAAGCTTCTTGGTCATAATGGTGTCGACCACTTAGCGGAAAGAAATAAAACTAAGTATTTCGGTGTCATGTTTCAATAAGAAAAAATAACACTTTTCTACTCTACGGTAATAAATCCCAATCTCTGTAGGACTTTAATGTTACATTTATTAAAAGCAACACTACCCTCAAGGTGCTCAAATATAAATGGATAAGTAAAATGCTGCACCGGTATCCCTTGCTCAATGGAGTAACTACTTCTTGCCAGTTACTCTACATTGGTATTCTATTATGTAAATTCTAGTTTATGATCTGATAACTCTGATAGATAACCACAATCTATGAACTTAGTCACATGCCCTGGGAGAATGTTTGCCCCAGTGTAAAGAATATTTTATTGCTCAAGATGAAGCTGTTCTAAAATTCATGTTATGTGGTTCTTCTTCCACAGTCCACCATTTTTGGATTCATTCCTAACTTAGATTCTCTTAATGCATCAATGGGAAGGAGAATAAAAATACTGCAGAAGAGTAATGTGTCATGCACTATTCTAAGTGCTTTACATATATTAATTCATTGACTTCTCACAGCAAACCTTGGTGGTAGAGACACTATCATATCATTGCTCTTTGTAAATGATAAAACTAAGGCTAGGAAAAGTTAGACAACTCAAATGGGTCACAACACTATAAATATCTGAACTACTATTCAAACCAGTGTCTGTCTTAGCCATGTTCTTACCCCTTCAGCAGAGGTTCCAAACCAAGAGCATTCTCAAAGTCACTTCAGAATGCAGTCCAGGAGACTGATTCCTAAGTCCTGCATCTCCCCTGTCCCAGACATAATATCCCTCTCACTTTTATAGTGACAGTCCTTGGTGCTGATTGTGTGTGTGTGAAGGGATACTCCTCTCTTTCCTTTAATCCCTTTAATTTAGAAAGTTACCAGGGGTCAAGAGAAAACGAATTAGATAAACTTCTAGAACTTCCAGGATTAAAAGAGCATTCTTGTAGAAAGCTGCTGAAAAATAACTTCATCTTGTGCAGGACTGGTTCCTAGAGCTTAATGAAAAGACTGTGTTCTTCAGAGACCTGAACACGTAGCTTCAACTGCAGGCCATGTCCTTGGATAAGCTCTGAGCATGGGAGGTGCCACTGGTCACTAACATGTGCTGAGCACATACCACCTGCCAATTTCATTTAATCTTCATAACATTTATCTGAGGTAGGTAGTAACACAAGTCCTATTTTGTGAGAAATTTTTGAGAAAACAGAGCCTTTGGTGAGTTAAAAAGTTACTTGCTCAAGATCACAAAGGTAATAAGCACCAAAACTAGGATTTGAACATGGGTTTATCTGACTCCAAAACCATCACAGATGACGCCTTAATGTGCTTTAATTTTTCTATTCTATTCTCTCAACTGTAAAGAAAGAACAGGTTATGGGCCTCCCTGGTGGCACAAGGGGTCGAGCGCAGCACTGTGAAGCTATCTGCAGCCTCTGCAGCGCAAGGTTGATTCCTGGGCAGGGAGCTGACCCACATGGCACAGCAGACCTCTCCTGACTCCCCCGCTGCTCCCCTCAGCAGTGTACTTCAGTCAATCTGCCTGTTCTGCTCCCCACTCTGTCTCTGGTGAATCCTCTCATCTCCCACACCTCTGGCCTGTACCCCAGTTCTTGTAATCATAAATAAATAAATCTTAAAAAAAAAAAAGAACAGGTTATTAGGAGATACTGTAACAGAAAACACAGCAAAAGACCTTACATACAATAGGTAATCTTTAAGAATACCCTTCCTGAGAGTTATGTCAATCTGATTTTGTGAAATTGAACCAAATAATTTCAGAGAAAAGTGCCTAACTTATTCCTCTCAAATAATATATATAAAAATTACAGCCTTGATAAATAATTTTCAATCCAGTTTTATATGTAATTTTTATCATTACTGTTAATCAATGTAAGTTGTAAATAATAATTAAGAAAAATTAATGTGACATGCCTACAGGAGTTTGGAGAAAAGTGAAAGTTAAGGGCTTAGAAACTATACAGGTTGAAATTCTGGCTCTGTCATTACAAGTTGTATAACTTTAGTCAACTTATTTAACTTCTCTGTGCCTCAGTTGCCTCATGCCTCAAAGGAGTTTAAAATAATAACAATGCCCCTAAAGCAGTGTCTGAGAGGCACTTTACAGTGCTCTGCAAAGTGATAGAAGTAAAAATGGTAAGTACTACAAGGAACAGAGATAGAAAGACAATCAGTGTATTCGGGTTATGGAGGATTGAGTAAGTGCAAAGATGGATGGGAAGTCATCATGGCCAGAGGGTGGAAAAAGAGCAGGTTGGAGGGAAAACTTGGAGAGCACCCTGCAAAATAAATACTGATTAAATAGTCCTATTATCTGTTGTATACACATAAAATATACATTCTGAGGACATACCCAACTGGCTCATGTCCTCAACATGTTTGAAAACTCTGAAGCTGCCAACTCCCATCACAGGCTTTGGGGCTAACTTCTTAGTTGGGGAGCTGTGCTAGCTCTCTCCCTGGGTCCAAGACCAGGCTGAGGGAGATTAAAGAACATCTATAGAAGTCCTCTTTTTCCCCTTTACTTAAGGAATTTCACAAGATATTTCATCCCATTTCAATCCAAATCCTAAATTCACCTTCATTCCTCCAATTCATAAAAGTAAGGGAGCTTCTTTCAAGTATCCCCATGAAACTATCTTAAGTGGGTGGCATACCACAAGTTCCTGCCTCATGCTCCCCCGTCCCTTCTTTCCCTAAGAAGCCTGATTCCCTAATTCCTACTCCTCAGACTTCACCTCTGAAAATCAGTGCAATCTCCAAAATGATTTTGCACATACCTCAGAGAACTGGCATTCTGTGTCTACAAAACCCTCAGCACTGCTTCCCTAAGGTTAAACAGGACATGGTTTCCACAGCGTCACAAGAACTATCCAGTGGACATCCACTGACTGTATGAAAGTGCCCCTATTAACCGCTGTATGATGACATTAACAGGCAAAGTGAAATCATGGCCAATCCTCCAAAGTTCTTCTCAAGTTCAACTCCTTTTTTTATTTTCTCTTACAGAGACAACAGAGTGTGAATCCCTTCTGTGAGTCACTTAACTTGAGCCTGCAATGAACTCTAAGTCAAATCATCAGTCAGCTAAAAGAGGCCCTCTGATGTAGACAGAGAGGAAAATACGCTTAGCCTGGATTCCATTTAAAAGTCTCAGTACCTGAGCACATTTAAAGGGGGCACAGGGAGAGGGAATCTATAAACAAGAATCTAGAAACATCTTCTACATATGGACCAATTTGTAACTATCCAATCAGATTTTGCCAAGTCCATAACCTTTACTTTCCTAACGTTCCCCCTTTTTTCTGTCTCTATGAATCCAGTCCTAGCCCAATACTAGAGAGGCAGATTTGAGCCAGGCCTCCTGTCTCCTTGATGACTGGCCTTGCAAAAAAATCAAACAAAACACAAACAAACCAAAACAAACCTCTTTTTTCCCCTCCTCAAAAGCCAATGCCAGAGTAATTGGCTTAATGTGTGTTGGGTTGTGAGCCCTTGCTTGGAATTAACCTGGCAACCCAAACGAGACTCTTGGGGTAGGACTGAGGTCCCTTGACTGCATGCTGAATGCATCGTATTCTCAGCAGGTTGCAGATCCCATTACAAATCCGACCCGTGTGGCCACTTAAACTGACTTGTCTAGAAACCTATGGACTGAGTGCTCAGTCCCTTCTCTCCAGCCAGTGTTAGTGCTCCAGGTTTCTTTGGCATTATTTTCACTTTGAAGGGAAAAAAGTTCTGAAAACAGAAGTGACTTGATTGTATGCACTTGTACTTTATCTTACCAATGGGTCTCCCAAGGGTTGTGTGTTCAAGTCCAACTCTAAGAGGGACCATGGAGGATTAGAGTTCCAGTCCTAGTTTAGAGTTCTAGGAAAAACTTGGGTTTGAGACCCACGAAGTAAGGACAGTAGTAAAGGATAGCCATTGAGGTACTTTAAGAAATTCCTGGTCTGGTTTAGTCTTTCAAGGAGGCATATGAATTCCGTAGAGAATAGCTGTTGTACATGTCATTATTTCTCAACAAGTGGAATTACAAGTCACCAAAATATTAGCATTATCCAGGTCCCTTAAAGGCAAGCCATCTGGACTTTCACCCTGGATATTAAATAATTTCCTTGATTTGTCTTGTTGGCTTCTTTCCCCAATCCAGGTTTCGGATAGTTACCACAACTGGTCCTAATCTTAATGATTTTAATAAATCTAGGATTATGCATGTGACTCTTCTTTTAAATTATCTTTATCTATCTTTATAGATGGCTTCATGCTTCTCCTTTTACTCATTCAATATTGTTTTTCAGGACCTATCAATTAAATGCATCAATACCCTCCACCAGACTCATGTGAACAATTACAACTAAATAAAAAACAATTTCATTCCTCAGACCCTGAACTTACCCTGTGTCACTAAGCAGTAGGAAGCAGTCACAGTGGATAGTGCCCCAATTGCTCAAGATTGAGGAATGAACAAATTCAAAGGGGAACTGAAATCATGGTTGATCTCCCAAAATAATTATGCCTGTTTAACTACTTTTTCACTTGTTAGAGACAGCAAATCATGATGCCCATTTGAATCATATAAGATGAGCAGGCATAGTAGCAAGTGATCTTATGCTAAATCCCATGTCAGCTGGAAATAAGCTGATATGAGCCACGGAAACAGAAAAAGGGTTCACTGCAGACCCTGTTTAAAGGTGAGGGATCTGTCAGTAGCTGCCCAGACCACATTTAGAAGTAGGGGTCCATTAGCAAAATTACTGAGAATCCAGGAAACCTTCTATGAATGGACCAATTTGTAACTATCCAACCAGATTTTGCCAAGCCCATAACCTTTACTTTTCTAACTTTCCCCCCTTTCTTCCTTCCATTTCTATAAAACCAGTCCTAGTCCCACTATTGGAGAGACAGATTTGAGCCATACCCTCTGCCCCTTGCTGGTCAATCTTGTAATTAAAAAATTAAATTAACTCTTTGTTCTCTCAAAGGTTGGTGCCATAGTAATGACATAGTAATTGGCTTCTGTGTGTCAGGCAGAGAACCCTTGATCAGTATCAATTAGGGAAGTAATAATTCTTTACAGGAACTGTTTGCTTACCTATCCTTGGAATTGAATTTGGGAATGTCTACAAGTGTACTGCTAAAACACAGATCATGAGCAGAGGGGACTATGGCGATGGTTCACAGGTGAACTGGTGGTGGGAATTTTATAGGGACTACAGCTGAGAGGAGAAAGCATACACTGTACAAAAATGAAAAATGATGTAAATAATAATAATGATATAAATAATAATATTGAAATAGAAAAAACAGATCAACTTTGTTTAAAAAACAGCATTTCAAAGATTCTAAGAACTACACGTTTTTCATGTATTATAGAGATTTAATTAAGATTTTAATTAATATTAATTTTAATTAACTTTAATCTTAATGAAGATTTTAATGGCTATGTGAGAATTTGCATGCCTACACTTACAGCTTTCAAAAACTTGACAATTCTTCTGCAAAATTTGAATAACTGGACTCACTACACATCATCTCCAAGATGACCAGTATTACTAGTCAGATTTCCAATGAAGAAAAAAAAATAAATACATCGACATCAACTTACAACTGTTATGATTTGCTAAAATTTTAGATTAGCAGGTATTATGCCAGATGAGTATTGAAAATCAGGCTACTAGATATTTACCTTTTCTGTCAAAAAATTCAATCAGAGCTGAATTCTCTTCAGGAAAACATTCAACTCTGGCAACTCTTCCCCCTCCATTATGAGGATTTTTGAATAAACAATTTAAATCATAGTCATCAACATCAGGAGGCAGGTTTTCTACTCTTATTGTTTTTGTCACTTCAAGTAGTCTTGGAAAGAGCTGAAGTTGTCTCGTGGTCTGGTTCTTGGCACAATCAGCAACAAATTTCATGACATCTACAAAACAAAGTAATTAATTGAATCAATGAGTATCACAAAATTCTGATTTTTTGTTACCCAGAAGAAATGGATTGCATATTAATTAAGGTAAAGAAGCCAAGAACTTCATATCTGGATGCATGATTTTAGTGACTATGTGAGAATTTAGAGGCCTACTCTTGCCAGTCTCTCCCTGAAGCCCATGCAATGTCATAACTGGATTAATGCCCTTAACTGTGTCCCTGTCTCCAGTCACAGCCCTCTCCAACCTTCCTAGATATCCCACCCCTGTGCTCTCACTACAAGTATTCTCATCTCCCTCCTTTCTCAAGTCATTCAGTGGCTCCCTGTTCCCAGCAGAAAAGAGTTTATAATCACTACCTAGGCTTACAGTCCTCTTGGCTATTTGACTCCAAACTAATTTCTAAATATCACGTATGATATTTTTTTTTCACCTTCTTCCTATTCCTCCTCAGGACTCAGAAAAATCTTTCAAATTGATAAAAATGGATAGTGGACCTATGATATCCCAGAAGTGTTCTTGTTAGGAGTTGAAAATACAAAAATAAACATAACACATCCTTGTAAGTTCATCATCCAAGAAGCAGGAAATCTTAAAATGAAACAAATTGCCTGTTGCAGAACCAAATGAGGAGGGAAGGTTAATACTGGGAACTGGATTATCAAGGATTCCCAGAGTAAGTGACCTGGCTGTTGGAGGATGAAGAGGCATTGAACAGTAATGAGGAGAGGAAACATGCAGGCAGAGGGCACAACAGTGGCATGAAACACAGTGTATTTGGGGCCTGATTGGTGCTGGGGGAATATAAATGTCATAGAAGGGAGTAGGCAGGGCTAAACTAAGCCACCGTGTTGGGTTCCCCGTACTCCCTCTCCCCACAGCCTGTTCCCTGCTAAGGGAAGCCGCTCCTCCTGCACCTTACATGTGAGCTCCTCAGGAACAGGAATTTATCATCTCTGTAACCTCAGCACCTAGACAAGTGCCTGGCACACAAGAGGTGCTCACGATTTTTGATTAAAGATCAAAAGCAGGTTCAAATATTAATAATCATAAATTTGAAATAGGAATAGCTCCCTTTCTTGAATCCTTACTATGTCTCAGATACTAGGTGAAGAGCTTTCAAACCACCTCATTTAATTCTTACAGAAACTGGGCTAGGTAAGTATTATTACCTATTATTTCCTCATTTTACAAGTGAGGAAAGTAAAGCACAGGCTCAGATATTAGTTAAATGGCAGAGTTAGCATTTTGATTCTATGATTGTGGCCTTCACTAACCAGTCCACTGCCATGGCCTTGGGACAGCAAGACTCGGAACTGGAAAATGTCTTCGTCTTTCTGGAGACAGCTCTTCCAATCTCAGGGACTGTCCACAGACTCCAGACAGTGACCTTAAGAGCACTCGTTTTCTGTATTCTAAGCTCTTACTCATCTCTGTGCATGCATGACCTCAGAAGTACTAAGGGAAAGCACAGTAGAGGGGATAAGAGAACCAACTGGAGCAGGGGGTCCTTGGGTTCAAGTCCAGCCCTTCCACTTATTAGTGCCTCTTCTCCTCCATTTTAAAATGAGGGATAATACTACTATCCTCCAAAGTTGTTGAAAGGAAAAAAAAATACATGCTTTGAATGGCACATGAGAACACCATATGAATGTTTGTGCTATTATTATTATTATTTCCCAGTAGTATTTTTATTATTACATCCAGTAAGACAGAGGATGGTTTGAAAACACAGTTCGATATTTACTTCTCCAAGTGAGGTAACACCTGTGAAAATGCTGACTCCTCGGCTTTGAACCAAGTTAATAACCTTAGACTTCAGATTTGTTTGGATGTGTTCTCTTTTTCTGTCTGTTTCTGTCTTTCTCAGCTGTTGTCTCTTTCTCTATCACATGCACACACAGATACTCATACAATAAAGTTCAATCTATTAAACATGCCAGGTTTTCTTTACAAAACAAATTTGCTTCTCAGGCCTCCCCGGTGGCACAGCAGATTGAGCGCCGCACTGTGAAGCTGTCCGAAGCCTCCGCAGCGCAGGTTCGATTCCCAGACAGCTGGCGAGAATCCCACATGGTGCTACAGACCTCTCCTGTCACACCTGCTGCTCCCCTCAGCAGTGTATTTCAGTCCATCTGCCTGTTCTGCTCCCTGCTCTGTCTCTGGTGAATCCTCTCACCCTCCCACGCCTCTGCCCTGTACCCCAGCTCTTGCATAAAAATAAATCTTTTAAAAAAAAAACAAAAAAACAAATTTGCTTCTCTTTCACGTGTCTCCAGTCAACAACTATTAGAGTAAAACTTTCAGAGATATTCCCTCAACAAGTCTCCCAAATCCCAAA
Organism: Talpa europaea; assembly: GCF_964194135.1. Taxonomy (NCBI): domain Eukaryota; kingdom Metazoa; phylum Chordata; class Mammalia; order Eulipotyphla; family Talpidae; genus Talpa; species Talpa europaea. Next base: position 103,024,818 of record NC_140070.1, on the reverse strand, counting down.
GTGTATACAAGGAAGACTGCAGGCAAACGAAGCATCACTTGATCTTACCTATGTGTTTTTGAAAGGTAACTACGGCAACATCAAAATCTCGAATTATTTCCACTTCAAAGTCATCACTGGACAAACCACTTGTGTTCTCCACTAACAAGATTAACATCAACTCAGTCACATTTTCCTTGAGATTTTCAAATGCAACCAAAGAAGAAATGCTTTCACGTTCTGCTCGGATATCTTCCATTTCTTCTGATCTTCTATTTAGAGAGGGTTTTGTATCCAGTTCTTCTGACAATAAAAAATAATTTGCCAAATGTTATAATTTACCTACCATGGTTTTAACAATATAAATGACCACAAGACAATGTCTTCTTTCCCTTTTAATCTTTTGGCTAACTCAAATAAATAAAAACAGACCTCAGACCTTTTGCTTAAGTTAATAAAAATAAAATATTACATTTAAGTATTTTGTATTTGTATATTTGTATCTGTGTCATTTCCCAAGTCTAGAATTTATTTATTTATGTATTTATTTTTAAAGATTTATTTATTTATTTATTTATTTATTTATTTATTTATAGAACGGGGTACAGGCCAGATTTGCGGGAGTGTGAGAGGACTCACCAGAGACAGAGCAGGGAACAGAACAGGCAGACTGACTGACATACACTGCTGAGGAGAGTAGCAGGTGAGACAGGAAAGGTCTGTGGCGCCATGTGGGACGCTTGCTGGCCAGCTGGGATCCAACCAGAGTTGCAGAGGCTGCGGACAGCTTCACAGTGCTGCGCTCAACCACCTGCGCCACCAGGGGAGGCCCCCATGTCTAGAATTTAATCAAGTCTGTGTTTCTTAGCTTTTCCTAGATTTTATTCTAACTCTATTTTAACTGCTTTGTTAGCACCATCTCAGATTTGCTTAAAACCTCAAATATATTCTCGAACAGCCATCCAACCCCACAACAATAGGCTTCTCATTGTCCTGGAAATTTTAGAACCATTTACTAACCTTTCTAAATTGACCCAGTTCCAGTGATAGCAACCGGATAGGAAGTTGGGTGGTCTCAAACAAGATACTTTAGTTGGCCCCTTTCAGAGAGGAAGAGGAGGCCCTCTGTTTAAAGTTTTTCCACACTAAATCCTGAAAATCGCCCTACGGTTAGGACTCTTAAAATAAATCAGAATGTTGTAGACAGTTTTCCAAATCGAGCAAAATGAGGATGAAATGTAGATCCTTAAAAATCCCATAACTCAAGCATGATTAGAGCAGATGCTGCACCGTGATGCACTGGGCGGAGATGAAACCCAGAGCACAAAGATGGGCAAGCACTTAGCAGAGCAAGGAAAGGACAGGATAGGCCCACACCTTCACCAGGGATGTGAGTCCTGAGCCAATCCTGGCAGGCCAGGCTGCAGTGGACTGCGCCTGACAGTGAAAAAAGTAATTATAAGAACCAGGAGTGCATAAAGAGTCAATGGCAAAGACATCAAACTCTACCTTATAAAGTCAAGAAGAGAGTACTGGCCATGGCTATGCCCTTTTAAAAGAAAGCAAAGCTGCCTCAGGAGGGAGACATTACCTGGTTCTCTGACATGGACTTTGGTCTTGGATTCCTGAAACCCAAACAATAAAGTAGCATGAATGAATTAGCAATCATTTCTTTGCATTGACAAAGTACCTCTGGGAGCAGCTGGAGACATAGGGCTTAGAGAGAAGACAATGAGAAGCTGAGGTGATGCTGCTGGGGTACCTCGGGCGTTCGGCGCATCCGCTCAGTCAGCACAACTGGTACAAACAAGTCGCAAATACTAGAAACCCCAGTGAACCAGCATTTGGGGTGTGAGTTAAGATCTAGATCAGAGTAACAATTTAGCTCATGCTCGTTTCTGCACTTAACATTCCCTGAGTGGTCACTGTGAGCAAGCGCTGCGCCTCCTGCGTGACAGGAGTTGTCCCGTTTCATCCTCACCCCCAACCACCCCACATGGGGACACCATTACAGCTGAGGACATTACATACTCAGGACATGCAGTATGGATCACAGTGCCCTCAAAACAATGTCAAAACAAAGCAAAGTAACTAAGTTCCAGGTTATAAAACACCCAAGACAGACCCCAGCCAACATTATTGTAACCTCCAAATCTTGGCTTTTCTAAAAGTGTCAAAAATCGAATAAAAAGTGCCTCCTCCTTCATTATTCCATGCTACGCTTCACCAACATCATCCCCTCTATCTTGTAAGTTACTTTTCTCTCTCCAGTTTGATTCATACTTCCCGCTATTTTCTACCCTGGTATCCCATCCGAAACACATAGGCAGAACACCTTACTTCTCTTTTAGTCACACCTTACTTACTCTTTTTGGAACTTCCCCCTGAAAAACATGGCCTTTATCTGGGGCTGTGGGCATCTTGACAGTCAAGTTGAATGTTCCTTTTTGTGACCATACTAACTTGTGGTCCTCTCTCTGCAGTACTCTTTGTTGAACTGAAATATGAGAAGAAAAAAACACAATTGTCAACTAATCTTCATTCACAAAGTTATTTGTAGACAAACCCTCAGATAAATAAGCAAAGAGAAGCAAGTCTTTATTTAGAGAAAAAAGAACAGAAGCAAAGACTCCAAGGCAGCAGCGCCAAGGAGGTGTAAAAGAAGCCATCTGGGCCTGTGTCTAGGGGATATTTAAACCTTTTCTTTCTATTCTAAAATGTGATCATGCTGTTATAGGGCAGCCCCGATATTGAGCGGGTTGCCTGGCTGTGGGTCCTCACCCGCGCGCTTAGAAGGGACTTATTAATACTCCGCTACAGGCACACACAAAAGGTTAATAAAAGGTTTATCTACAAGGGAAAAGGAAATAAAGAAAATGTACAACTCAGGGAGAAAATAGGGAAATAAAGTCTTTAATGCGTCCTACCCGATCCGACGACCTGGAAACCCAAAGTCACTCTCAGAGCTGGCTGACGTTGCGAGCTGGCGGAGAGCCAAAATGGGGACCCCCCCCCCAAAGCCCACTTGTCTGCCTTTTATATCCACCTGGCTGCTTAACCCCACCCTCAGGTCCCAGCCACCTTCCCTTTGGTGGTGATGGGATTTGGAGTTCCCAGTGTCTTTGGCTTTGGCCTGGGGTGGGGGTGGAGTCCACAAAGCCTGTATGGAATTAGCTTTAGGACATCCTTTTCCCCCCCCTAACAATCCTACTTTGTGATTGGTTGTTTCTCCGAGTGGCTATACTCCTGCAGGCAGATGTGCCCATTTTCCTAGCTCTCATCTTAGAGTTTCTCCTTTACCTCCCCTGTGCAAGTTCTCTTAAAATTTACTGCCCCCATTAGCCCTCCTGGATTTCTAACCTCATCTCTGGGAGCTCTGGTGAAACCTTTCCCAGAGTGAACCCAAGGACCCTGCCCTCCAAACCCACAGACTCCAAAAATCGATAACACAAGCATGGTGGCTTAACTCCACCTTTAGTTCCCAGCAACCCTCCTTCAGGAAGTCAAGAAAGGCATTAATGGGATTTACAATCCTGGGTGCCTGGGATCTCTTTGGCATGGAGGTGGGGGTAGAGTCCATAAAACATCATGGGTGGAGTTCATTCAGGATTTAATGTTCCCCCAGTATTTGTTTAGTTACTATAGGTAAAATCTGTCTAATAGCCAGCAGATTTAAGAGGCTACATGGTTTATCTTGCTGTTCTTAGACAAATAAAGAACACATTTATTGAAATTAGACTTATTTTCTAAACAATGAATTCTACCATGATTATCTTAGGAAAGGGGATAATTGTAGAGAAAATAATTAACTTTGCACCTTTGTAGCTATTATAATAGATACTAATTCTGTTGAGTTCTATTATACTCCTATGAACATGGACTGGATCTTGAATTTTTCTAATTTCCTCAAATATTTGGTAAAAACCCCGTAACATTTCAATTTTTTTCTTGTGTAGTGTGGGGTAACTACTAAGGTTAAAAACTAAGCCCCCACTCCTTGCCCAGCAGGCAAGTTTGAGAGGCTCGACTAGATAAAGGGAAGAGATAAAGTTGCTAAGGGAAATGGGCCCTACCCATTACCTTGACAATGAAAGCAGAAACTGGGAGCTGGGCCAGGTGGGTCTGCATTGGATATCAAAGGTCAATGCTGACACCCCCACACATTCCAGTAAATGACAAAAGAAAGCCTAGTGTTTTTCTGGGCTCACGGAGGTTCTGCCACTTCTCTTAGCAGTGTATTTCCATAAATCTACATTTTTTTTTCCCCACTGCATCTGGTGAATTTCACCCCTTCGCCCCCAGGCTCACCCTGATCTCTCTTCCCACTATATCCCACCTTCCTGGTTGGAATCATGGAGCTGGAGATACTTGATTGGGCAAGTTCATATGATCAATAGACCCTAACCACTGCTCACTCTCCTGTGGGGCATGAAGGATGTTCAAAATAAAATCAACAATCTTCCCAAGATATATTTTTGTGAAACACTGGATCCAACAAGATTTCTGAATGCACAATGCTGCCACCTGACAGTGATTTTGCTGTTTATTGTAATTTTTGTTTATAAAAATAGTGGTTGTGTTATAGGGCAGCCCCGATATTGAACGGGACATCCTTTTTCCCCTAACAGTTGTGTTTCATTGGCTGTATCTTGCCGAGTGCTGTGGACATCAGCAGAGTATTTTTCTCAATAGAAGCACTCCCCACCCCCTCTTTATATATGATAATCCTTTCCAGATCCCACATGTTCCTGCTGTCCAGTCTGCAGACCTTGCCAATGCAGAGATAAGCAGAGAGCTGCTAATCAACAAAACTGCTGGGGTCCAAACTTGGGGCTCCTTCCCTGAGGAAGTCTCCGGATTCTGCGCACACGCAGCGCTCTCGGGCCTGAAGGGTCATCCCCAGGATCTTGCCCATCAGGAACTGAATTCACCCCCAGGCTTAGATGCTTTTCTTTGAGTCCCTGGAACCTTTTCTCTTTCCTTGTGTTCGTTCCCATAAAACTCTGGAGTTCTAGAAATGTTGCTACTTTTCCGGGCAAATGGCGGGCGGGGAGGGGGAGGGGGTTGATCCTATTTGTGAGTGCTCACCCAAGCACGAAAGAATGAGAAAAGAGAGAGTTTTGAGTAGTGTGCTGGCGGCAGAGGCCGCAGAGCAGAGACCAAGGTGCAACCCAAAAACCAAGAAAAGAGCTTCCCACCTGCGTGCATTTTCTCTGAGGTCAAAGGCGAGTTCTGCTCTTCCCCAGCTTCCCACAAACCCCCCTTTGAGGAAGGCAGGAGGTGGAGTTAGGAAAGTTTTCCTTTTTCAATAGAATGGCTATGAGCCACACCCACGGGCTCAGAGCTTACTCTGCCCCAATACCCTCAAAATTTAATAAGATAGGGTCTCCCTGGGTGGCGCAGCGGTTGAGCGCTGGGTTGCGAGGCTCCCCGCAGCCTTTAGCCCCAGTTCGAGCCCCGGCCAACGGTGAAGGTCCCACAAAAAAAAAAAAAAAAAATTAGTAAGAGAAAAACCACAAAGGACTGCAGCTCTGCTTCAAAGGCAATGTGTTGCCTTGACAAATTATGTGGGTAAATCAGTTATCAGTCTCTACTTTTCTGTTTTACCACGTTGTTGAATTAATTCACTCGGGGGGTTCTGCCGCCACCTCCAAGCCTAGCCGGAGGAGCTATGGGAAGCGCGGGGCAAGAGCAGCCGCAGCACCGCCCGGGGCAAAGCAAACGCGGCGCTGCGCCGCCCTGGGTCCTTTTTGCTTGCCACCCTCCCCGCTACCCCCAGGTCCTCCCCGCCCACCGCAGGCCTACGATTCTCTCGAGGCTGCCGCAGCCCCAAGCGTCCCCTGGAAATTTCTCCAGTTGTCCCTTCCAGACACACCCCCGGTGCCCCTCACCATCCTCCTGGGAGAAGTACACCAAGAAGCGAGGTGGGCTCCCAGCCTCCTGGCAGACTTCGCATTCCCCGCCTCCCGACCGTTTCTGGCTCTGGAAGTACACCTGCAACCTGGTGCTCAAGTTCTTGGGGGGGTCCAGGCCCCAGGACCCCTCTATCAGCAGCGGAAAGGAACCCGATGCAGCCATTCTTCTGCTGAGCATGCAGGTCCGGCTCTGCCAGCCCCACCCTAAGGCCAGGCGATTCACTTGGTGCCTTTCACTTTCATTTCCCAGAAATTTTTCTACCTTTAGTTTCTGTAGTAGGGAGAAATATTGAAGTGAGCCAGAAGCATGGGAGGAAAGAATTCCCCAGAGACAGAGTGAAGAACAGAAAAGATGGATTTATTGAAAATCCTGCAAGGGAGCAGGTACGGGACAGGAGAGATCTGCAGGGAAGGGAAGACTTGAGGCTCTTTTATTCTTTGTTTTATTTTTAACGTGGGTGCCCAGTTTGTACCAGTTATCTGCTGGGACGTGTCTGGGCTGTGCTTCTGCATTCATGGTCAAGGTGATGAGTCTTACCCCCTGGCTCCATAGCAACCGTATGGATGTCCTCTATCTATTCAAGCTTCTAAATTTGTCTGCTGGACAAGGAGTGGAGTTTTTAACCTTATTAAATGTTACCCCGACAGTGTCTACTTTTGTCTATAAACAGCTGCCCTATGATTGGCTAGTCACCCCCAATCCCTCACCTTCCTCTCTAGTCCACAGCAAAGACTGACCATGCCACTGTGGGCATCTTGACCTCCCTTCATCTGTGTAAAAGGGTGCCCAAGTTCAGGGTTCTTTCTGACTTTCACTCAAGTCACAAATAAATGCAGCAGCACTGGGTCACTATGTAACAGGGTGGTCCTGGAGCAGGGAACCTCCCCCTTTCCTGGGGACCACCCTGTTACAACTAGACCTTGCACAGGCACAAGGACATTGTCACCTTTGCTGCAGGCTTGTAACAGGGTGGTCCCCAGGAAAGGGGGAAGTTCCAGGTTCCCTGCCCCACCCAAAGGAGGGTGGAGCTAAAGAGAAGAGAAGAAGCTGGAGAAGGGACAGAGGAAGGAAGGATACTAGAGGGAGAGCCGGAAGGAGACCTGGAGAAGGCACACAGAGCAGAGAGACATGTGAAGACAGTGCGCTTGCCTTGTGGCTGTGGACTGGTTGACACAGATGTGGATGAGAGACCCGTGGGGAGGTAACAGTGGCAGCTTTTATCTTGATTTTGATTTTGCTCTTTTCCTTCCAGACTTGTCTGTTTCTAATCCTTTTCTGTGGGTCCCCACTGAAAGGTGCTTTAGATTTGTGGCAGGCTTTTGTGCCTTGCTCTGCACCAATCCTGTTTGGGTGGACTTTTGCCCACGAGGGGATGAATTTTGGGTACTTGATTTAGAAACTATATGCTTTGCCTTTCCTGTGTTGTTTACTGATTGTATTAAAGTTCCTTTTCATTGAATTCTCATATGTTTTGTCTTGATGCGGCGGATGGAAGAAACTATTTAGAGCAGGCAGGTTTGTGGGGTCTGGGGTACCCCTCTCCCTGCCCTGTAACAGGCTGACATTTTATGAGAAAAATTAAATGACTACTCAGTCTTTAGAATGTTTGGGGTCCATTTGAGAATTTCAACAGTCAACTATCAGAATTCCTCCTTGCTTTCCATCCTTTGCATTTTGTTTCCTGGTCAGCCAATATTATATAATCTAGAAATGTGGGGGAAACAGGACATTCAAAGTTTTCCTGAGGAATGTTTATTAGGTCTCATGCACTCAAGATGGAGCTGTGGGAACACAGGCATCATGACACACAGCGGAGTAAGTGCTCTTGAAAGGAATATACAGGTGCTCCTAGAATAAACTAAGAGGTGCTCCTAGCCCAGGTGTGGGGGCTCAAAGAGGATATAGGGAGATGACGTGTAACCTGAGGTTTCAGGATGATGGGTAACCTTGGAGGGGAACTCATACCCTTTAGCATGTAATACCAAGCCTTCTATCACTCAAACCAACAGTTGAGTGGGAAGTGGAGGGAGGTTTCTGCAGAAGAGTCTGGAGTAGACTTGATCTTTCTAGTGTGGTGGGAGGTAAAGAGTCAACAGGGTAAAGATCTTGTTAAGTAAACACTGACAATCAGATGTATGTGCATATGTCCAAGTTAAGCATTAATTCTTATTGAATATAATCTAGATCACATTAAAAAAGACAGGTTTTACACCATACTTATCTCCACCAGTGATGTGCTGATAAGTACAAAAACAGCCAGCTCTCTGAAAAAAAAAAAAAAGTTTGTATATGTTTTTATTATACAGTTTACTGCTATAAAGTTTGTACTTAATTTGCAAATAAAAGATACAATGGGAATGTTTCAACCTTTGCCCAACTTTCTCATAGCTAACTTGCAATTAATGAATGAGTGTAGTTCTGATATGTTCTTGAGATTTTTGTTTACATTAGCAAATGAGTTGGAAATGAAGTAATGAAGATATATGTAAGAACTTCAGTTATTTATCAGTCACATATCTTAGCTGAACTGGATAATAAGTTTTCAAATACTGAAAGCCTCAGTTGTGCATTGTTGATCTTATTTTTGAGAATGTAAAGCTTTAACATGGTTAAAAAATAAAAAGCATATAAAAATGTATATTCAGACAATCCCTCCACCCATTTCTGTCAGTAACCAGGTGAGCATGTCCTTAGTTTCTGGAATATTATTCTAGTGTTTCTTTTTCCAAAACTAAGTGTATGTGTGCATGTGACTTTTTTTTTATTTTTTATACAAAACATAACATACTTTTATATACAAGATAGTATATACAGAGTGAATTATGTGGACTATAAACTATTTCTCTCCACGCACAAATGGACACATTATTATATGTTGCATTTTGCACTTAATATATCCTCTCAGTTACTCCATATCAGAACACAGAGATTCACTTCATTCTCTACTCAACTGTTTTATGAATTTATCAGGGCTTATTTAACTAATCTTTTATGCTTGCCATTGGGGTAGTGTAGTAAAATCAAACATTTTACTACATTTTATTACAAATAAGGCCCTAATGGGTAACCTTGTACATGTTTGGTTTTGTCTTTGTTGAGAGTATGTTCCTAGAAGTGAGGAATGATAGTTAAAGAGTAAATACATAGGCAGTTTCTTTATATATTGCAAATTTCCCTTCCAGGATCTTTCAGTTATTTGCTGTTATATAACAAACCATTCCAAAATGCAATAGCTTAAGCACAACATTTTATTATTTATTGTAGTGTTCTGCTTCACTGGGGAGGGTCAACCCAGATGGACCATCTTTGCTTTTTCTGTTAGCTCACTCATGCAGCAGTAATGCAGTGCCCAGTTCTCCTAAAAACAACTCTTTCCCCATCTCCTTGCTCCACCTGGTTCAAACCAAATATCTCTAGTTTCCTAAGTCTGAAGATTCAAAACTTCAGATACTCGCCATCTGCTCTATTCAACCTTCCTTAGGAAATCCTGAGCCACCTCCAGGCAAATGTAATCCTTCTTGACTCTGCTTATTGCAAGATCCTATTTAGATCCTGACATACATAGACCTGGGAATAGATAAGATATTATTGTGATTGGATCTTATGACATGGAAGCGGGTGATGGAAAATATTTTCCTGATTTTATAAAGATACAGATTAAGACACAGCAAGAGATCCTGGCTACTTGCCAAAGGGGTGCACGAAAGAAGCTTTGTGCATTCTGAGCATAAGTTTCCCCAATTTTAAATAGAGATATAATATTACATCAAAAGATTATTTAGGGCAATAGAATACTGAGTGTGAAAACACCGATTATACTATTTGGTACAATCAAGGTGTTCAATAGTGATTGAATCTGGTATTTACATGGAGAAGTTAAAAAATAAACTTTCCTTCACTACCAAATAGATACTGGGTTAGCAAATTAGCAATATGGCTGCTTAGTACTTTTGGTTTATTCATGCATAGGACTTTGAAATCATCAAAAGATAGACTGCCAAGGAGCATGTGCTATTTAATAACCTTGGAATTTATTTAATCTTTACACAGTAGAAGGGTTTCACACTGAGGATTTACGAGGCTTCGTCGCATGGATTTCATTGGGCAGAACTAAAACAATGAGTTGGACTTGACAATTAAAGCACCAATCTGGGCAGTGTGGCTGTGCTACACAACTTTGTGGACACACTGGGCTACTCACAGTCTCCTCTAAGGCCTGGACCGTGCAGGACATAGCTGCACTCCTGTCCCAGAACCCTGACTGGGCCTGGCTCACATGTCCTGCCCTAGTTCATGAAGAAGGAAGTTTTTTGCCAAGGAGTCTGTTCAGTGTAAGGGAAAGTGCTGATAAGCCAAGGATGTTGAAGAGATTGTCCCTTCTTTGGGTAGTATCCTGACTAGGCTCTTTCATTCTTATTTGGTTTGTGAAGCATTTATTAAGCAACCATTGACCAGAGGGTCTAAGTTCAGGGATAAAAAATGAGTCAGACCCCAACCAGTAAAACAGCACCCAGTAAAACAGCAGCCCACCTGTTCCTAACACTGTTGCCAATGGCAATGACATGATGCCAGCTGTATCTCAGCAGCAGCTGAAAATGCATTGCTTTGCCACCCGGCTTTAAGAATACAGTTCTCTCTCTTACACTTAGTTTTGCATTCTACAGGTTCAGTTACCCATGGTTAACTGCAGTCCAAACATATTACCTACAATATGATATTTGAGAGAAAAAAAGAGCCTACATTCAAAAAATGTTATTACAGTGTATTGCTATAATTGAACTATTTTATTTTTGTTGTTAATCTCTCACAGTGCTTAATTTATAAATTATGTTTTATCATAGGTATGTGTGTGTAACTAAATCATCTGACTTAAATTCTCAAATTTACTTCTTTCCAGAGAGGTTCATCCATTGTGAAATATAACCTGAAAAAGTATGATATCAGGAACAAGCACTCTTTAATATTCAAAAAAGCTGTTAAGGGAGAAAAAAAGCTGAAACCTGTTTTAACCTAGAGAGCTGTAGATGAATAATCCCTTCTGCAAAGGATTCTAAAAGGTCATCGTCTAAAAGTAATGAGGTACTCTGGGTAAGCCTGGTAGTCGTAAAATACCACAAACAAAGAGGGATTTGACACATTATCTGTGACAGTGTCATACAGGTCAAAAGGATTTTTTACGGGGTCCTTGGCAGGAGGTACAATTAATGTCTGATTTCCAGGTGCACTGAGTCCAGTAAGCACTCGTACATAATACATATGCTTTTTCCCATTTGCATCTGGTTTGGAGTATGTGTCCTGGGCAGAATAATTGGCATTGACAGCAAAATAGGTTCCCTTTCCATATGCCACAGCTGTGAAGAGAAAACAAAACATTTTAGTCTACAAATTGGTGTGTTGATTCAATATGTCAAATAATGTTTAGTCCTTCTGTCTAAACCTCTTTATATTTTCAGGGTGTGTTTCAAATTTTTAAAAATAATTCTTCCACCCAGACATTATGGGTCTCATTTGGGACTGACCGTGAAACTTTGGTGGCACTGGGGCCACAAGGGAATACCAGGTCCTGGCCTGCTTGGGGTCTCATGCCCAACCCTCCAGTTGGAGCACCAGATGTCATGCCTCCTTACCATTCTTCCCAGCATAACTGCGGTTAAAGCCATTGCGGTTGACATGTGGCACTGAGTAGGCATCTGTCCCATGGAAGAGCAGCTTCTCGTTGTTGCCCTGGCTGTTCTTGGCATCCATGGTTTTCTTCTTTGCCTGGTAACTATTCCAGAGGTCTGCATTCTGGATTCTCTGAATCTGCAAATGGTTCGGGAAAAATATTCTGCTAATGTCCACAGCACTCGGCAAGATACAGCCAATGAAACACAACCACTATTTTTATAAACAAAAATTACAATAAACAGCAAAATCACTGTCAGGTGGTAGCATTGTGCATTCAGAAATCTTGTTGGATCCAGTGTTTCACAAAAATGTGTCTTGGGAAGATTGTTGATTTTATTTTGAACATCCTTCATACACCACAGGAGAGTGAGCAGTGGTTAGGGTCTATTGATCATATGAACTTGGCCAACCAAGTTTCTCCAATGCCTGCTTTTGACCTACACTCTCTTAACTGCTCCTGCAGCTGTCTACCTCACACTGTCGCTCTCCATCTCCCCTCCTTTCTCTTTCTGAAAATCTGGCTTACTTACCTATGCTTGAACAGAGTGAGCAGCCCGAGAAAGAAGACAAGAAGCAAAATTAATGGATGTAAATCCATCTCTGGCCAGTTGGAAGAGGGAGCATGAATCTTGGTGGGAGGGGGTTGGTTTCAGATTAACGTGGCTGTGCTTTGACCAGATTCTGGAATGTGGCCTATAGGGCTGGAGACTTGCGTCCACTGAGAAGAACCAGACAATTAAAAAAACTGGCTTGAGGGGGAAGGGTCTTTAAAAAATCTTGACAATACAGAACCAGAAAGTGACACTTTAAACATTTAATATCATAAAAAATAATGTTCAGAAATGCAGGAGTATTGTTGTAGAATAGAAGAGACAGACATATTGACCAAATGTACTTTGTAACCAGATATGGGTGGGGTAAGCCAAAACACAAGAATTCTGTCTTGAACAACTGGGGAAATATGAACATGAATTCTATACTATATATTAATGAATTGACATTAATGTATAATGAAATAATGGTAGTGTTATTTAAAAGATAACACTTTGTTTCTACAGGACATGTGCTAAAATATTTAGGTATATCAAAATGTCCACAACTTACACTCAAACACTTCATCAAAAACTGAATGAGGGAGAAAAATAAATATGTCTAAAGTATTGAATTAAAGTGGAAGTTTTTGAGTGTTCAAAATCTTAGTCACAGTTCTAATAGTCATGGATGATGACAAATCACCCATTTTCATACCACTAGGGATCTCAACAGAGGTGTCTTAATTACATCTTACTCTGCTTTGATCAGTGTCATACACTGGGATTTCACATAAAATTTCACTTGGAAAAAGTCTTCCATTATTAAAAAGTAGGGAAATCATTTTTCTGGTCAAGGTTGCCAATGCATGGCAAGTGTCCAGGGCCCACTGTAGACATTGCTGGTCAGACAGTCCTGATCACTCCGGACCTCACGTCTCAACACAACATGTCTACCAGATGACTATGATTGGTATTTGAGTGAAATTTGTTACCTCAGAAGCAAGAAATCAAAGAGCTACATACTTGAATCTTTATGTCCTAGTTCTTCAGAGAATTGATTTGCTCAACTGGATTATATTGAAAATTTTTTTTAAAAAGTGATAATAAATTTTGTATTGAATTTATCATGAGGATGATTTTGATAATACCCTCCAGTATTTGATCACAGGAGAAATCCATTAGGAACAAGTCTCAGTGTTGTGAAAGTTCTGTGTCTCTTGTACAAATGGTTTGTTTTTTGACTTGTGGACATTATGAATCTTGTAGTTAGGCATTCCCTTCTCTTTTTCTGCTAGTAAGCACAGGCAAATTTGGGTCCTACTCTCATAACTACCTAGGATCTCATGTTATGTATTTATGTGAACTAACACTACTTCTGTATTGTCTTATTTTCTCTGTCCTCCTCCTCTTTTCGTACATTTTTTTTCATTATTTATCTGAAGCTATGATATATAATCCTTACAGATACTTCAAATATTTGCTGAACTAGTATATGTGTAACTACATAAATAAATAAATAGAGAGGTGGCAGTGCAAACAGAGAGTAAGAGGCAATCTGCAAAGAAACAAAACACAGGATTTATTGGTAAGTTTATTTTTATGGATGAAGGTATTCAATGATTTAACTTGAATCAAAAACTGGTGGACCAAAAGGCAGAAAAGGGAAGGAGAAAGATAATACTCAGAGATGGTAAATTAGTTTTTAAGGAAATTGATTTAACAGATGGATATTTAAATGGAGATATTTTATATCACTAGGATTATGTTTGAGACCTTGAATCAGAGATCAGGGTTGGTGATACTGACTTGGGCGCTATCAACATTGAAGTAATAGCTGAAGCTAAGAAGGGTAAAATATTTGATTCATTACTAATGTCATTACAAAAGAAAAAAGAAAAGGCATTCCTCAATGAAATACAGAGACAGAAGTACAAAATCCTATGTGTAAAAGTAGGACAAAATCCTATGTGTAAAAGTAGGATAAACAGATGTCACTGACAATGAAAGGAAAATTAGTTAAAGAAGGAAAAGAAAGCTTCAAATTAATATCATTACAGAAGTCCAGGGAGAATCAGTTTCAAATAACAATGTTAATGATTAAAAATGGGAGCTCCCAAACTAAGTGAGATGAACAAGGAAAGGGCTATCGAATTTACTAAGGAAGTGGGCACTGGTGCTCTGTGGATAGTAGGCAGAGGTAGCTAAGAGTATCTGAGGAGCCCTTGTCTGTTTATGGTATTTGCTAGGTACCAAACCCAACATTGAAACCTTGGAATATTTATTACCTGGCTTCACGAAGTAAGTAAGTGTCTTTAGTATTCTGATACGATATTGTAATCTAATATTGTATTAAATGACACATACAAAAAAACTAAGTACTGACATTTCAGTAATAAAGGTGACATAAGCTTAATCTAGAATTCAAAATGTAACATTATATATCTAATTGTGGGCAAAAAAAAAAAAGATAGGCAGTGAATGAAAATGTATTTATGTAAGAACACAATACCACTTATTTCCACCACTAAGAAACTCCATGTCAGCAGAAGACTTACCTTCTCTATCTTGAAGTTTGCGCAGGTCTGATTAAACTTTCCTGCCACAGATTTATAATCTTCATCATTAGGCTGTAGATCAACCACAAGGAAATCCTGCTGCTTCATGTCAGCCCAGTTTTCAGGGATCTCAACTGCAAAGTAGACAATTGAGTTCTACCTCAGCGGGAAAGATCCTCCACATAGTCCATGTTCCTGGTATGCTCTGAAAACCTGAGTTCTTTCTGTGTTCTTGTTCACAATCTCCTAATTCATTGTGTTCACAGGTCTTCCTTATCTTTCTAGAATGTTTTTTAGAATGTGGACCAAAGCCAACCTACATATGAGGCAACCATAATTTTATTTTTTAAAAAGACAATAAGCTCACAGATATGCTGCATAAAAATTTCTGGAACGGGCCTGGAACCCATGTAGATACATATCATGACAAATTTTGATCACATGCATATTTGAGAACTATCAGTGTATGATAACCCAGCTGCATAGTCTGTTCAGTCTTTAGCCCATCATATTGTAGTAATTTAATGATAAATTATTCCCCATAATGTCTAATGGTCACTATGTCTTGGGCCTCCACATCTGTTCTTTCATTCTTCACAGTGTCCTTATAAGTTGGGGGGTGCGGGTTTTATATATGATGGGTGTGCTGACAGCTCTCTCCCCTCTCCTACTAAATAAAAGGCCACACCAGGAGCTCCAGTGCATACTTATATAACATTTATATGATACTTATATAGGCAAAATGCCACACCTGATTTGTCATTTCCCCAGGGCTGCTGAGAGCCCAAGAAAGGAAGATAGTTACTGAAGCCAGTTTATTAGCTTTCCGCGTGGGTCTTTTGTGGGTCAAAGGCAGGAAGGGCTGCCCACACGAGAGAAGTAATCGCTTCTCAGGAAGCAGGTGCAGTCAAAGAATCTGAATTGGCTTCCTGATGTGTCAAGAATCCTTATGTTCAGCTTAGAGGAGGAAGTGACTTGGGAGAAGTCAGGCTCCCAATCCTTTTCTGCTTCTTAAGTCACAAACACACAGTACCCACTCTGACCAGGCTGTCTTCCTCTTCGTGTTCTAGAAAAATCCCAGATCACTTTTTTATTTTTTTTATTTATTTTTTTTTTTATAGAGGCATGCTTTATTTATTTGTTTGCTGGTTTGTTTGTTTGTTTTGTTTATACATGCACTGGGTACAGTCAGAAGCGCGGGAGGGTGAGAGAATTCACCAGAGCCAGAGCGGGGAGCAGAGCAGGCAGAAGGACCGAAGTACACTGCTGAGGGGAGCAGCGGGCGGCAGGAGAGGTCTGCACGCCATGTGGGACCCTCCTCTGGTGGCCGGGGAGCAGCCGGGGATCGAACCGGCGCCGCAGAGGCCGCGCGCAGTTTCGCAACCCAGCGCTCAACCGCTGCGCCACCGGGGAGGCCCCCAGATCACTTTTTTAAACACTGCCTTTCCATCTTGTGACTGAAGCAGCCCTTTCCTCCTCAGCAGAACTGGCTCTGGAAGGTGTGTATTCTATAGCATGGCTCACGATGCAAGGTTTGGCTACTATTGCTTCAATATGGACATCCTTCGGTGCCCAGCATGTCTTCTCACTCATGCTCCATGAGCTCAGACCAAGTTTTCTATTTTATCCACTAAAGTTTGGTTGAATTTTATCTACTTGAAACAACTTTGATGTAAATATAAAACAGGATTATGTCCAAAGCAGGTATAAAATAATAAATAGCAGGAATAAAAGTTTGACTCACCTTCACTTTTCTTGATGCGCTGAACAGATATACTGTGTCCATTTGCATCTGTAGCCGTGTTTGTTTTCAAATTCACTGTGTAAATCTGCTGATTAATTGTGACTTCAGTTGTCGTTTGGCGATTTTTCCGGGCATTCTCTAATTGCAGATTGGTCATTTTGTCAAAACTGTGGTAAGTGTTATTGTCATTATATTGCCATTGTATAAATTCACAGATACAATCTGCCTGGGATTCCTTCTCTTTGGCCAATCTTACTCTCCTGATCATTTCCTCAATTTCATTTCTAGCCTCAGCCACATCTCTGCCAATTCCCAAAACCTCAATCAAAGGTCTTTTATGGTCCAAGGATATAAAAATGTTCAGTTTCTTCTGTAGCTCATTCAATTTCTCGACCTCCTTCTCATCAAAATCTTTGATACACTCATCTGCACTGGTGTAAGACTCTTCGTCCTTTTTAAGAATATCCTGTATCCAAGAGAGGCTGCTTTCCACATCTAATACATTTTTACCACATGCCTGAAAAATTACTAAATCTTTTTTCTTTTCCAAAACCAATGGATTGTTTTTTTTGGGCGACTGCTTTGAAAGTCCGAGAAATGCTAAAAAATGAAAAGAAGGAAGATTAGTTCTTTCTTTCTTTCTTTGTGACCAGGATGCACATTATATGCAAAGACTTACTTTTTATTTACCTGTAAGTTTTTTTCCCTGGCCTTCTTCATCCATTTTGCCCACCTTCTATCCCTGCCTCTGCTCTCTATGAGTTTGTAGTTTACTCTTTGATTTTACACATAGGTAAGATCATCAGTATTTGTCACTCTATTTTGACTTACTTCAATAAGCATAATGCCCGTAAGTCCTATCCATGTCACAAATGACATTCTTTTTTATGGTTGAATAATATTCCTCTGTGTGTGTGTGTGTGTGTGTGTGTGTGTGTGAGTGTGTATGAAAATTTTCTTTATCCATTCATTATGGATGGACACTTCAGTTTTCTCCATCTTGGCATTGTAAACCATGCCGCTATTAATGTGTAGATGCAGACATCTTCTTGGGATATTGATCTCATTTCTTTTGGTAAATACTCAGAAATGGATCATATCATAGATGTATTTTAAATTTTCTGAGGAACATCCTTACTGTTTTCCAAACTGGTTAGCCAGTTTACATTCCCATCAACAGTGCACAAGGTTTCCTCTTTTCCACAACCCTGCCAGCACTTCTTATTTTTCTGATTGTTGGATAATAGATATCATATTGGATGAGATGTATCTCATTATGGTTTTTTTTTTTAAGATTTATTTATTTTATTTATACAAACACTGGGTACAGTCAGAAGCACGGGAGGGTGAGAGAATTCACCAGAGCCAGAGCAGGGAGCAGAGCAGGCAGAAGGACCGAAGTACACTGCTGAGGGGAGCAGCGGGCGGCAGGAGAGGTCTGCGCGCCATGTGGGACCCTCCTCCGGTGGCCGGGGAGCAGCCGGGGATCGAACCGGCGCTGCAGAGGCTGTGGGCAGCTTCGCAACCCAGCGCTCAACCGCTGCGCCACCGGGGAGGCCCATATCTCATTATGTTTTGATTTGTATTTCCTTAAGGATCTGTGTGGTTGAATACTTTTCCATGTAACCTGTTGGCCATCTCTATGTTTTCTTTGGAAAAATGTCTATTCAGATCCTTAGATCATTTTTTCAATCAGATTGTTTGTATTGAGTTGTATGAGTTCTTTATATATTTTTGTATATACTCATCTATATTTATGTATGTCAGACATGATTGGTAAATATTTTCTCACATTTTGTGGGTTGTCTTCCCATTTTATTGATGGGTTCCTTTTCTCAGTATAAGCCTTTTAGTTGGATGTGGTATTACTTGTTTATTTTTGCTTTTGTTGCCTTTGATTTTGGTAGAGATGAAAAATAGTAATTGCCAAGATCAATGTCAAGAAGCTTATCCCTTATTTTATATCTGGGAGTTTCACTGTATCTTACATTCAATCTTTAAAACATTGAGAGCATTTCTATGTAAAATAGAGGTCCACTTTCACCTTTTTGTATGTGGTTGTCAAGTTTGTCTTACTTGTGATATAATTGAAATCAGAAAGTATAATACCTCTAGATTTAATCTTCTTTCCAAGGTCATTTTTGCTATTTAGGTTACTTTTGTGGTTGCATACATATTTTAGGGTTGTTTATTCTATTTCTTTGGAAAATAACATTAGAATTTTGAAAGAGATTGTATTGACTCTGTAGTTTGTTTTATGTGGCATGAATATTTTAACAACAGTAATTTTTCCAGTCCATGAGCACTATAATATCTCTCCATTTATATGTATTTTTTTCAGTTTCTTTCATCACTCATTAATAATTTTCAGTGTATAGGTCTTTCACCTCCTAGGTTAAAGTTATTTCTTGGCATATTTTTCTTTTTATGCAATTTTTAATGAGATAGTCTTCTTAATTTCTAATAGTTTGGAAAGATTAACTATTTCTCATGTGATATCAATATTAGAATCATGCATTTGGTAAAAATGAACAACTCACATGCAACTTTAGATATCATAGACTTTTGTGGAGGAGACTGAAATCCTTCTCTTTTTTTCATGTTGGCATGAAACACATTCATTAATTGTGGAAGAAAGAGAACAACTTTAACTTTTTTCACAGACTGGACAGATCCTTTCTGGATGAAGCCTTCAATGGCATCCATTATGGCTCCAGCAACCTTATCTGGGTCTTTATTAGCACTTCCTGGCAAGGCAAATAACACAAATGACTGGATAAGAAAGACTTGAAAAAGCTTAGTAATAAATCAAAGATTCCAGTAATCACAAAATAAATGCCTACTTCCTAAAATTTTTAACAACATGAACTTTTCTAACACTTCATAGAAAACACTTTTGAAGTCCTAAAGCCATGGGGCATGATTGTTCCAGGATGTCTGGAGGCAAATGACCCCACAATGATCAAAGAACTCAGAAAAGTAACTTTGGGTGTCTGAAGTTAATACCTGTTCTATTCCACTGAAGATAGCTCACTGTATTTCTCTGAATTACAGAGCACAGATAAATTTGTGTCTTACTTATACTCAAAATAAACAAAATATGCTAATTTATGTTGAAATATCATGATCTTTAAAGGGAACATTATTTTGGTTCAGTCATCCCTTAATTTTACTCATGTATCCTTATTCTCCATGTTGTTTTTTGTGGACCTGATTTAACTAAGATAATTTGGAAGACACCAGGAGCTATAACTGATTTGTTAATAATCCATATTCTTTGCACACAAGGTATTCATGAACCTCCAGGAAGTCTTTCCTCCAACACTCAGTGAGATTTTAAGTTGCCACCTGAGGTCAGTTGCTATTCTCAGCATGCTCCATGGCTAGTTTCTCTTACTCACAGTCAAGTAAAATCATGAAAAGTTCAGGAAAAACACACAGAAGCTAAATCACATAGGGCAGGAAGCAATGTAAAGAACCCTAACCAACATGGTGTGATAGACTTGGGGCCCATTTGGATTATCCCTATTTATGGTGCCACCACTATTACAAAGAATGTGACTGGACTCTTTGACTTGACTGTGTCCACAATTGTGGGATTGTAGATAAACCTCACAATGAGGGAAAGAGGAAATTCTCCTTGGTTACCCCATGAGATCTGGAAGAATTTAAATGGGAGTGGTAGACACATGCATACACATTTACTGTGTCCCATTACAAGCTGGATGCTCAGTTAGGAACTCAGGACACATTGGAGGTGGTGTGTGAGGAGAATGAGAGAAGGGAGGAACATTGAGGAAAAGGTGATGCCAGAGAGAACTGTAGAGCAGGGTGTGTTATGTGCACCAGTGTGTTCAGGGGAATAGAGCTGGTTTTTGAGAGAAAAATGAAGGAAGCCCTAGAACTAAGGTGCAGGTCTACTTAGGAGAGTGAAATAAACTTTTGGGCAAAGGACAAGAGTGATAAAAAGAGAAGAGGTCAGAATGAAGACTAGGGTGCTGGGAATGAGGAGGCATTTAAGCCGAATGTCAGTAGGACCTAGTGACCAACTGGTCTTTTATCCTTAACCCACTGTCCCCTTCCACCACCTGCACACCTTACAGGCAACAGGGGCCACACTGTGTTGTATGTTTGTGTCTGTCTCTCACAGGAGTGAGGTGTCCTAGTGGGCCAGACCCTTTCCTGACTCATCTTTCTATTCCAGGTGTCCAAGCACAGGGCCTGGCACCGGGCAGGCACTCAGTAAGCATTTAACCAAGTTAACTAATCAGCTAATGAACTAGGAGTAGAGGTGGGTGGAGTCAAATGCTAGAGTGGGGCTTTGAACGTGACACAGTAGTTCAGAGGAAGGGCAGGTTAGGGGGAAGAGGACGTGAAATGGAGTTTGCAGTTGGTGTGGGGCTGAAGCTGCTTAGGTTTCACTGACCCTCCATTCTCTCTGCTGAGGCAGGTGTCTTTTTTTTTTTTTAACCTAATTTTTAAAAAAAGAACTGGGGTATAGGCCAGAGGTATGTGTGGGGCGGTTGGTAAGAGGATTCATCAGAGACAGATGGGGAACAGAACAGGCAGATTGACTGAAATACACTGCTGAGGGGATCAGTGGGTGAGTCAGGAGAGGTCTGCTGCGCCACGTGGGTGTGGGTAGCTCCCTGGCTGGGGATCGAACTCTGTGCTACAGTGGCTGTAGATAGCTTCACAGGTTGCGTCTTAACCCCTTGCGCCACCAGGGAGGCCCTGAGGCAGGTGTCTTAAGGACAGGGAAAGGGCTTCTTTCATTGCTGTATGCTGACTGATCCAAGTCCCAAATCAACTCAGAAATGCCACTAAGGGAGAAAGCTCCACCATTCACTAGTCTGAGGACTATCTCAGGGAGTGACAGAGCAAAGAGGGCAGTCATGGAGAATCTGCTAAGCTCCATTTATTTGTGCAGCCCAGCAATTCAACCAGCTTAGAGCAAGAAATGACAGGTGTATATTAGTCTAGAAATAGGCAGATGTGTGCATATTCATGTAGAACTAAAATTGCCTCATGTTCTTGTTTTTTTCCTTGACTCCACTGGAAACTCCTGCCTTCTTGGCTCAAATAAATGAAGGCAGAAATGCAAGAGCAAAACTTATACAAAACAAATGCAAGAGGAAAAAGCAGGAGACACAGACTATGAGTGATTATTGAGTGCTCATAAAAATAACTGTGATAGATGATGCATAGATAGATGATAAGTTGGTGAATATGCTAAATTGGATGTTCCTATAAGAAGAATGAAAACCTAAGGCACTTATAAAATATAACCTTGCAAATAGAGGGTAACCAAGTAGATACAGCAATTCATATGGAAACATAAGAGGAATCGTAGAGAATTACAGAAATCAAAATATGGGACAGAGAATTAGACAGGGCAGAAGGTGACATGATGGTTAAGTCTATTGAGGCTAAACTTCTGGAGAACCTACAATGCCAATGTGAGCCACTCAAACTCAGATTCCTGAGCAACAACCACCAGTGCTGAGTGTCCTGTCATCGGACCAGTCAGCTTCATCTACCTGGGGCCCGAGAGGGTTTGGCTCTCCCCACCAACTCTTTAGGGGAGACCAAGCAGGAACTCCTCATCAATGCACTTGACTCAGATTCCTGCAGAAAGAGTTCAAGGGGCATCATCTTAGTAATGATAAAGCCAAAGAGCCATCTTTATACACGAAGAATCACTCACTCATTGCATAGTCTGAGGAAAACAAGAAACTTGAAGGAAGTAAAGAGACTGAAAAGAAGAAGCTGGAGAGTTACGTGTTTCTGCCTCATTCGATCCCAGTGGGTCCTGGTGGCTGCGAGGCTTCCGCACAGAGAGGCCCTAAGGCCAACCCCCACAGCCTGCTGCTGAAGAGGCGAGAAGAGCTGGACGTGCTCCCAAGTCAGGGGCAGCGAGGAGCACATGCACGCTCGGTGTGCTCCACGGAGGGGGTTAGAGGAGGAGCTCATGGTAAGTCAGGGGGGATGTTGGGGAGACTGAAAAGAGACAAAGGGACTGATAGACAAGGAGAGATGCTCTCTCTTTCTCTTCTTCCACTCCCCTCCTCTTTTCTGTCTTTCCCCTCCTCTCTCTATTGCCTTCCATGTCAGAGAACAAATCTCTCTCTAATAGTCTAACATTCTTCACTTTCCTTCAATTTTTCCTCTCTATTAGTTACACTACCCACAGACCTGCTTATTCCCAAAGGGACTTTCTTGGGCAAGAAAACTGTCCTTATCAGACTGAGCATTCCCCACAGTCACAGTACTGAATAGGGGAGCGGATGACTTGGGATTCTGCCTTGACAGCCAGAGGCTACACACCTGTCCCGATGGCTGGGAGGCAAATGGATGAGTAATTCCGTTTTTCACTCTCTTGCAAAACATGGGTAACGGATGTCTTGACATCATTTCCACCAACGACATGAATAATATTCTTGCACTTCAGTGAACCACCTTCTGTGATTATATAATCACAGTTGCCCTGTTTACCTAGGAAACACATAAAAAAATTGCAAAAGTAGATACTGAAGCATCTTTGATTATTTAGAAAGCAACATGTCTGGTTTGGCAAATATTATTTTATGCAGCTAAAAGACTCTTGAAATACTCTTTGATGAATCCCTTTTGCATACTTCCTCCTTTTACTTTTCACTTTTAATTCTCCATAACTGAAATTCTTGTTCAAGTGTATACTTTTAAAATTAATATGTCTCTCCCTGGTGTCTCCATAGCTAGCCATTTACAAATTAGGAACAGAGAATATCATTGTGTTTTACCTTGAAGACGACATTGGGTTTCTACATCTTCTCCAGCACCTTCTAAAATTGCTTTGGAGACCCCTACATGAGAAAATCAAGATGAAACAAGCATGACTAAAAAAAATCAGTAGGTTATAATTAGATTAGCATGACAGCTCATTTTCTTTTCTTTTCCTCTTGTAGCTTTTTTTTAAATTGAGGTATCATTGCTTTAAAACACTATGATTTAGAGATATAGGATCATTCCCTTCTGGTGCACATCACCACACCAAACCCACCAGCAAGGCACTGAAAGTCCTCCACCATAGTCCACTGGGACCCCTCCCCACTGTGTTTTCAATTACCCTATTCCTCTGGTAACCTCAATTCTACAGTCAGATATCTGGGGTCTATAATTGGTTAGGCTTTATCTGACCCTTTGTTTTGTTTTTTTACGTTCCCCATATAAATGGTATCATCTGATAATTGTCTATCTTTGTGACAATTTTTGCTTAGCTTAATGCCCTCCAGTTCCATCCATGGTGTTGCAAAGAGCAAGAGTTTTTTATAGCTGAATAGTATTTCACTGTGTGCACATCTTCGTAATCCAATCTGTCTTTGGGCTCTTAAGTTGTTTCACAAACTTGGTTATTGTAAATAATGCCACAATGAACAAAGCCGTGCATATGCCCTTTGGCTAGAGTTTTTGCATTCCTCCTCATTTCCTAAGCTTTCCCAATACCAAAAAGATAATAAAATCTGGGTAGTTCTGATAAAAAAGAACAATAAAGCATAACTTAACATTAATTATAAGAAATGCCAAAATGCTTTCAAAATTATTAATTAATATTAATAAACCATGGTTGTAGAAATCACCTCAGCTACAGCAACTGTATATCAATTTGGCTAGATGAACTTTCCTTTATGGGATTTACTGTGACGATTACACTGTTCAAAATCCAACATGTGGCGCAAGGGGTTAATACGCAACCTATGAGGCTATCCGCAGCACGAGTTCGATCCCTGCTAGGGGAGCAACCCACATGGTGCAGCAGACATCTCCTGACTCACCCGCTGCTCCCCTCAGCAGTATATTTCACTCAGACTGCCTGTTCTGTTCCCCTCTGTCTGTGGTGAATCCTCTCACCCCTCACACTTCTGGCCTGTATCTCCCATTCTTGTATGCATAAATAAATAAATCTTTAAAAAAAAATCCAACATGTACAGTACCTGATTTGAGATCAAATGTTTTTGTTGTTGAATTTACAATAACATCTGCCTTTTGAGTTGCAATATCTCCAGTGGCCACCTTGAACATGATGGGACCAATCTTCATTTTGTACTCTCCCTGCTTAGGGCTAGAAACAGTTCCGTAGAAACCTGAAAAGAAAAGAATATGGAATCAGCTATCAACAGCAAGAATGATGCCGGTCTCATGTTCCACACATGTACCCCACATGCTTCTCTCTCTGTGATCTCTGACTTGAATCTGGCCCTGACCCTGCTCATAGCAATGGCCCATTTTGGAAAACAGATGATAAAATGCAATACATATTAAATGTAGACTTCAGACACTGGTTAAGGTGAAGCCAACTGACTAGAGCCTTGTCTCTCCCGCTGATTACAACCGAAAATACAGGATGAATAAAAAAGGCAGTAGTTGGTAACTGAAGAGAATACAATAGCACGTAGACTAGGGGTAGAGAGTCAAAACTTGAAGTAGCAACCTGGAGTGGGGGAGGGTAAGAGAGGAGTTCAATTTTGTTTTGACATTTTTCCATTTTGCCTTCCCAGCTTTGGCCCTAGGATGGCCCTATTGAGATCCATACATGGGTACAGGCAGCAAAAACACTCAAAAAATCTGTTATGTGGCCGAGGATTGAGAAAACAGGTCCTTGTAAGTTAAACTTCAGGAGAGTAATTTTTCATTATTTTTCATACTTTTTTCTTTTTAATCAAGCCCCTGCCCCAGGGTGACCCCAGTTGCAGAACATCCTGTGGCACCACAGGGAGCTAAAATGGTGAGAAACATTATTTCTATCCAGGGAATCAGGAAAAAGAGCTCTTTTGACCTGAGATGTATACAGGAGGGGAATGGGGAACATTCCTGTTATTTACTTATTTTTTTAGGCTCTTTGTTCCCTAATACTTTTTTTTCCCCATGTTATTTTTTTCCTCACTCGCGTCTCTCTCCATTTTCCCCAAAGGCATTTTGTCCAGAATGTCTTATAATTTATAATTTAAATGCCTTATAATTTCAACTCAGAGGGAGCCCTGTCTTTCTGACCAGATGACTTAGAAAATGGGTTACTGCAAGTCAGATAGCATATAAGAATTCTTGAGAGGTGTCACTGGCAACAGGGATCCCTATACAGTATGTGAACTGGACTAAATTCTAAATTCACCCCAGAGCTGCACAGGTCAGAAAGACCCAAGCAGCAGAGCAAATGCTTTGAGGACTGAACAGACATGAGAGCTGCTGCTCACATAGAAGGTGAGAAAGAACTCTTAGAATGAACTTGACTGATTACAATCTGCTAAAATAAATAAAAATTCACTGTTTTCTAGAGGATTTTAATAGGACCCAAGTTTCATAAAATAATATTTTAAATATTCATCCTATAATCCAAAATAGCTTAACATACAAAGGAGGAGGAAAATATGACCAACTCAAGGATAAAGGCAATCAATAGATGCTAATCTCAAGGTGATCCAGAAGTTGGAATTTTGAGACAAAGTCTTACAGCATCTTCTATAACTATGCTGCCTGAGATCGGGAAAACACATCTGAAAAGTAAAATGATTTGGAATGAACGGAAAAAACAAGAGTCTCTCCAGAGATATATAAATTATAAAGTAAGATCAAATGAACATTTTCAAAATTAAAAATACAGACTGAAATAAAAAATATTCTTTCAATAGACAACAGGGAGTAGACAGTGAGTGAACATGAGATCAATTTAAAAAAAGTTGAATCTGATACAGAGGAAAAATTTGGAGAAAAGCTTTAACTTCATGTTATTTTGTACCAGAAGGAGGGGGAGCCCAGTGCAGACAAAAATATTTGAAGAAATGGTTGAAAATTACCAAATTTGATGAAGGACATATATATTCCAAGAAGGCTCAGTAAACTTCTAACAGGAGTTTAAAATCTAATCTAGCAATAGCAAATCAGACTGTAGCATTAAGTTGATATTGTCTCTTCAAGGGGTCTATTTTTGACAACATGAACAACAGTGGCTCATCATTACTGAAAGACCTCTGTACAGAGTCTACTACTTGGTCTGCCTGCACTTGCTCCAGATCACATTAACCTGACCAGTGTATTGCAAGCTCACATGTGTAGAATGTAACTGAAAATCTTATTTATCATGAATTGATTTCTCCATAAAATTCATCACTGTCATTTCCCACCTATAGTTATTTAGTAACTAAAAATAATGTTTAAATTTATTATTATTTTATTTATTTATTGGAGTGCAGAAAGGTGGATCTATTGAAATATACTTCTGAGAGGGACAGCGGGCAAGACAGGAGAGGTCACTTGCCTAGTATTAATGGAAAACTTTTGGGGCCTCCCTAGTGGCGCAAGGGGTTGAGTACAGTACTGTGAAGCTATCTGCTACAGCATGAGTTCGATACCTGGCTGACCAGGGAGTTGCCCACATGGTGCAGCAGACCTCTCTTGTCTCACCACTGCTCCCCTCAGCAGTGTATATCAGCAGATCTGTCTGTTCGGCTCCCCACTCTGTCTCTGGTGGATCCTCTCACCCCCCCCCACACACCTCTGGCCTGTACCTCAGCTCTTGTATGCATAAAGAAATGAATCCTTTAAAAAAAAAAAAAAGAAAAGTTGTACTGAACCTTGTTTATCATCAATCTTGAGAATGGCATCACTGTCGAAATTTCCATTAGCCCTTTGAGCAAATTCATCTGAAAATGCCTAGAAATACAAAGAGAGTTTTGATCTCGATGATTTACAATCCTCAGCAGATGAATGATCATGGTTTATCAGTTTTTGCTTCTGCAGGTATGCACATTTTGGATAGATCAATTCTCAAATTATTATTTATTTTCATTACAGACATTTAAAATTATGAAATACAAGTCTGTAATTCTGCTTTCACGAATATATCCTAAGAAAGTTATCAAAGATGTGAACAAAGATATAAATACAGGAACATTAATTACAGTGCTATTTGTAATAGAGAAAAAAATAAAAGTTTTAAACTCCAGCAGGAAAATGATTAAATAAATTTTAATATATCCACATGTTGGAATACTTACCAGTCATTAAAAATCACATTTTTAAAGAATATTCAATAGAATAGGGAAATAGTTACTTATGCTATTAAATGAAAAAAGATATTAAATTACATAATCCAACTTTAAAAAAGTACACAGGTTTAAAAGAAGATTGGATGAAAAAATACTAAAAGAAGTTATATATTTTATATTATTCAAAGTCTCTACAAAGAACTTTGTAAGAGCAAATAACCTGCTAGTTGTGAAAAATACTGTTAAGAGAAGGACAAACAAGGATCTAATCACTTCAGTTTTAAAATTCTTTTTTTTTTTTTTAAATAGAGGCATGCTTTATTTATTTTGTTTGTTTGTTTGTTTGTTTATACAAGCACTGGGTACAGTCAGAAGCGCGGGAGGGTGAGAGAATTCACCAGAGCCAGAGCAGGGAGCAGAACAGGCAGAAGGACCGAAGTACACTGCTGAGGGGAGCAGCGGGCGGCAGGAGAGGTCTGCGCGCCATGTGGGACCCTCCTCCGGTGGCCAGGGAGCAGCCGGGGATCGAACCGGCGCCGCAGAGGCCGCGGGCAGCTTCGCAACCCAGAGCTCAACCACTGCGCCACCGGGGAGGCCCCAGTTTTAAAATTCTTATCAGTGCAAGAGAGAAATGGTTGGGGGTTCATGCTTTTTGCAGGAAGCATGTATTACGGGATTAACGAACCTATAACGAACCTGTTACATGTATTATATGCTGTTACATGTATTATAGGATTAACGAGCCATTTCTTTGACTGTTAGTAACAATCGAAATCATCACTTTCTTCTCTCTTAAAACAAGCAACAGAGACTTTTGTTGGGGGAAAAAAGTAGCCTGTTGGTGAAATTGTAACAGGGTGGTCCCCAGAAAAAGGGGACCTTCCAGGTTCCCTGCCCCATCCCAAGAAGGGTGGAGCTGAGCAGGGAGGAGGAGAAGCTGGAGAAGAGACTGGGAGGGAAGGAAGCAGGATAGAGAGACAGGAGGAGACCTGGAAGAGGCACCTGGAGCAGAGAGACATGTGAAGAAGCTGCACTTGCTTTTTGGTCTTGGACTGGTTGGAACAGATGTGGGTGAGAGATCAGTGGGGAGGTTAATAATGGCAGTTTCTATCTTGATTTTGATTTTGCTCTTTTCCTCCCAGACTTGTCTGGCTATTTCTTCCCCCTTTGATGGGTCCTCACCAAAAAGAGCTTTAGACTTGTGGCAGGCTTTCAGGCCTCAGAGGCCCTGCTTTGGGCCCATCATGTTTGGCTGGGCATTTACCCACGAGGGGATGGGTAACTTCAGGTGACGAATTTGGAAACTACCTTCTTCCCCTTTTCTGTATTGCACACTCATTGTATTAAAGTTCCTTTCCATTGAAGGTCTTACATACTAGAGTACATTCTTTCTCGATGTGGCGATTGGTAGAAGCTATTTAGAGTGGGCAGGTTTGAGGGTTGGGGGTGCCCCTCACCCTGTCCTCTAACAAAATGACTAATACATGATGGGAGAAGGGCCAGGAGAGACTATGGTGCCAGGGTCTCAGGCTCACAGGCCTGCAGGGCAGGCTGGTAAGCTGCAGGAGCAAAGGTGGAGGGTTTGACTCGAAAACTAGCGGGCACCTGCCATTCAGCCTGGCAAACTGTGCACTATCAACCTGTCAGAACTTTTGAATTTGTAGGTCACAGAGTGCATCTGGAATTTTATCTGAAATATTTTATTTTTTAATGCTAGCAAAATGCTAACAACTGATGAATGGTGAGTACAAAATATTTCATTATACTATTTTGTCAACTTTTATATATGTTAAATTTTCTTGAATAAGAATTTAAATGTGTTTCTACAACCATAAATTTGCTTGATGTTTACTAGACTACAATTAGTCTACACTACTCCTTTACTCTCTCATATGGGAAATAAGTGAAGAAACAGCCAAGAAGACACTAGGGCTCATCTGACAAAACACCAGAAATAAGAGACTGTACCTGGATGTTTCCAAGATCCTTTGGGTGCAGCAGAAAGTGAACCTCCTGTAAGGTGGTAGCTTGGTTGTTGCTACTGAACTTGAACACTTCTGAAATGATTAATTTGGCAAAAACAGGTTTAGGAAAGCCTAAATTTCCTGTTCCTATGGCTGGAAATGCAATGGATTTTAAGGACCGGCTCTCAGCCATCTCCAAACATTTTCTGATTAAGTCTTCCATGATCTGAAAAGCACAAAACACATCTTTATAGAATGGGAGTTAGAGCAAAGAAGAAATTAGTTACTTGACTGTGCTGCCGGATCTCTTTCATTTTCAACAGAAGCTAAGAGTAATCAGAAGGGAAAAGACAAGTTCACATGTAGAGGCAGAAAAGAGAGCCCGCCCAGAAGACTCCAACTCACTCAGCAATGAAGGGAAGAACCCGAGCAGCTACTGTCCTAATCCTCCCTTCTCTTCAACGGTTCATGCCCTCGCCTTGGATTCCTCACTAGAGTCTCTTCCCTGACTCCCGAGAATGGCTGAGCAATGTGATCTGTTTATGCTACTAACTAGTCCTCAGGAGAAGTCAGATACAGGGACAAGGAATGGCCATGGTGACGGAGGTTGCCGAGAGCGTGACATTACTACAGGAGAGAAAGAGTCAGGGTTCAGTTTGGTCTCCATCATTTGGAGGAGAGTGGAAAGGGCTCCCCAACTTCCTGGAGGGTGTACAACCAGATCCCACCTTGTGTGAAGATGTGCTGTTATTTTTCCACCCTGGAGCCACCACGTGAAGCACATGCTGGCACTGCAGATTGCAGCCACTGGTGAGGAGAACCGTGCCCACGTCCACAGTCACCCCTTGTCCAGCTGCGTTCAATTCCTCTTGGAGTTTTGGGCCGGCTTTTCCCAAGAGGGCTTGAGAAAGGGGTCCATTATTTAGTGAAAGACTTGAGGGAATGGAGTTGACAATAACATCGACCTTAAAGACAAAACCAACAATTTGTTTCAAATACTAACAAAAAGCATTCATCAAGGATTACTATATTGACCCACTGGGCTGGCCCAATAGAGGACAATGAAGATGGTCAAGTTCTCAGAGATTAAATGCCACCTAAGACAAAGTGTTATTAAATACTTTGTTCACTTAAGAAACTTTAAGACAAAAAACACTGTCCAAAAACAATACATAAACAGTATGGGACCACTGGAGGAGTCCAGAGGAAGGTCCTTCAAGGCTGGTGAAGACAACAGGGGCAAGGTGGGCGCTGAGAAGTTGGAAGGGTTGCAATGCCTAAGTATCTGAGCAAATGCATGTATCTACCACTTGAGAGCTGTGAGACATGGACAAATTCCTTATCCCCTCTAAGTCCCACTTCTTCATGTGGGTATTGGGAAAAATAATAATCCTACAATCTTTCTCATGGAAAATGTGTATCAAGCATACAGCACAGTCTCTGGCACATAAAAAATGACACGGTGAGCTACTTGTCTTGTGATTATATTTTATCTCTGTGCAAGTGGTAATCTAATTTTAACAAATTCTTTCAAAAGTTGAAACTAAAATAAAAAATACCTTAAAACAGCAATATTAAAAAGGGTGGCACCCTAGAGAATGGTAGAAAACATTTAAAATCATATATATTTGATAAGGATCCTGTATCCAGAACATATAAACAACTCTTACACAGTCAATCATAAAAAGACAACCCAACTTGAAAGCAGACAAAGGATCTGAATAGACAGTTCTCCAAAGAAGGTATGCAAATAGCCTTCCCAGGTCTCCCAGGACTGTCCACAATCACCCAATTAAAGAAGTAACACTCAGCACACTCGGGGAGGCCACAGCTGCTGTCCGATTAGTGAGCCTATGTGAAAAGGTTATTAATATGTTTTTAAAACATGTCACCCCCTGGTTGACCTAACAGAATTTCCCTCCATCATACCCAGATCTTTCCCAGATCCACTTCCTCTCTCCTCATCTCATCTCCTTACTGGGGCTGGTGCTCCTATTCCCCAACATTCAGGGCCCCAGCTGGCTCAGATCCTATGCTCTAAGTATTCTTATCTGTTATCTGCAAACTTAACCAGAAATTATCCTTAGATGTGTCAAGTAAGTGTAAAGTCATTGAATTAGTCCAGAAGCCAGATAAATATGAGGTATTGTTGTGTATTTCACACTCATGAGAAACCAGGTGAACTGAATACATACTCAGTTCCCACAAATGACGGGCTGGGCAATTAGTCAATGTCTTGGGAAGTAGCCAAGTTCTAAGGACCCTGTCTTGAGGTGGGACGTGGGCTGGGCATGGATTCTCTCCTTAAGCCCATCTTCCTTTAAGAAGGGACTAAATGGGACCTTCCCTGGTGGCACAGTGGTGGAGCGCTGGGCTGAGAAGCTGCCCACAGCTGGTGGCGAGTGTCCCACATGGCGTGCAGACCTCTCCTGCTGCGCCTGCTGCTTCCCTCAGCAGAGTATTCCGTCAGTCTGCCTGTTCTGTTCCCCGCTCTGGCTCTGGAGAATTCTCTCACCCTCCCGTGCTTCTGACTGTACCCAGTGCTTGTATGAATAAATAAATAAATCTTTAAAAAAAAAAAAGAAGGTACTAAATGCGGTGGAGATAACCTGGGGGTGTGGGAGACAACCTGGGGTCACTCACAGCAGCATTCTGCACCTCTTCTTTCACCAACAAGATCCTCAGGCCTTCTGGGGACAAGAGAACTTGTCCGTTCCCATGATCTTCTCTCAAGTCGGGCTGGCTGGCTGCAGGCAATCTGGGCAGGGAAGCAGCATCGGGCCAGGCATCTTTAAATAGAGTTTTCACGGCGCTGGCAAAGGCCTCCACAGTCTTCTCAGCTGTATCCACAAGGTAGATTTCTTTCAAGGTGCATGCATCTGACTTATGTTGGAAATGCCCCTTGACAGCAGAAACGATGGTCTCCACACACTGGGGTAAGGGGAAGCCAAAGACTCCAGAACTAATAGCAGGGATGGCGATGGACTGACACTTGTGTTTTTCAGCCAAACAAAGACTTTCTTCCACAGCTCTCTTCAACCGGGACACACACCTCTGGGCCTCATTTCTCCTCCAGTAAGGCCCAACTGCGTGGATCACGTGCCTGTATGGGAGCTTTCCTGGCTTTGAGATGGTGGCGTGGCCAGGTGGGACCTTGCCATTTCTCTCCACTATCTGGTCACAGTCGGCTTGGAGCTCAGGGCCTGCTGCTTCTAAAAGAGCAGCAGCAAGGCCCCCGATGTGCTGGAGCTCCTCATTGGCTGCATTCACCACCACTTCCACGGGGAACCCTGTCAGGTCGCCCTGCTGCACAATCAAGGAGACTCCAGGGGCCAAGTCCACCCCACAGAGGCATTTCTGCCCATAAGTGCCCTCTCCCGCCTTTTCTTCGTCCTCCTGTAGTTTAATAATACAACCAAACTGCTTTTTGACCTCATGTGTATAAAACCCTTTTTTCTTCTGAAATAACTGTCTGGCTCCTGGTTGATTAATGCAGGTACTTTTAACACAGACAGAATCCCTGGCTTTCATGATAATGTCTATTCCCTTCCGGACGTCTATCTTTGGACCAGTTAGTGAAATTCCTTTTGAACCTTTTGGGTTTTTCTCAAGATGGAACTCTATCTGCACTTTTGGAATTTTTATCTTTTGACAGAATGACCTCTTTTCTGCCTGTAAGTACTCAATAATTAAGGAAGACTTTATTTCAATCATCCTTTTTATGATTGTGTGTTTTTCCAGAAAGTCAAAAAGCAAGTTATAAATTTCTTTTACTTCTCTCACACAGCCAGCCACAATGACCTCAGCATTGACATCTGAAGTTAACTCATTGATTATTATAGTCTTTGAGGAGGAATTATGTTTGTTGAGCAAGCTGCGAGTGAGTCCTTTCCATTTCTTGTCATTGAGAACATCTTTGTCCTCAACATCTATGCGCTGATAATTTAAGGCACTGGTCATTTGCTTTTCAGCTTCCAATAGGACTTCAGAAGAAAAGCTGGTTAAGAGAACACTTGGATCCTTTAGTTCATAAATTGCAAGAATTTTCTGCGCTACAAAAAGAGACTTAGAGAATTCTTCAGAGTCTACCTGTTGTAAAAACTGGAAAACCTCAGGGGGAACCTGAACGTGTTTCTGAGCCATGGCGTGCACCTTCTCCTGGACTTCACACTTCACCTTATACACATCTGCAGGGAGCCCTTTGATGCTCATGTGCTGAGAGGGTTCATCGTAGACTATCTCCACCTCTGGGTCTTCTGAGCGGGAACACTCCAGTGCACCACTGTGGCACAAGAGAGAAAATCTCCCTGGAGAAAGGGACACTTTTTCCTTCAGGCTTTGCTGTTCCCTTTTAATTCTTTGTGTGGTGCTTTCTATTAATTCTTTGAGTTGTGGCTCGATCTTTTGTACATCCTCTGATCTCCCCACCAAAGTGACGATCTCCAGCAGTGTATCAAACTCAATCAACACCCTGTTGTCTTGTAAGTCACTTTTCACCATGTCCCACACGATGGGATCCACTTTAAATGAGGAGATTTTATATTTAGACCTGATGCCAGCAAAGGCTGTGGAAACATTTTTCTGCCAGTTCTTGATTCTCTGTCTTCCCTGTCTGAGTAAGGAGGGTGCGGGTCGGATGGTAACTTCCCCATTGAGTTCGGACCAGGTGAGCTCACAGTGACAGCGTCTCACTTCATCATTTATCTCCTCGATCAGGTGATTGTTCTTGTACAAGAACTTCCACAAGGGAAGATCCAAGGATTCTCTGAAGGGTGCTGGAAGCTTGATCAGAGGCTTCTCCTTTCCGTACAAGGCTGTGCCCAAGGAATAGTAGTATGGGAACACGGAGAGCGGCATTTTATTGAGCTCAAGCTTCTTGGTCATAATGGTGTCGACCACTTAAAGGAAAGAAATAAAAGTAAGTATTTCAGTGTCATGTTTCAAGAGTAAAATATAATACCTTCCTACGCTATAGTAATAAATCCTAATTTTTGTAGGACTACTATATTACATTATTAAAAAACATACTATGCTCAAATATAAATGAACACATATAAAAACTTCAAGGACTTCACAGGTATTCTTTGTTTATTGGAATAATTTCAGTTGCTATCACTCTAAGTTGAAATTATATTAGGTTAATTCTATTTTACATTTCTCTGACATATCCCCATCCCGCTCAGAAACAGACATGAGTTTAGTCACAAGCCTGGGGATAATGTCTGCATAGTGGAAGGAAAATTTTGGTGCTTAACATGAAGCTCATGTCAAAATCGTGTTATTTGCTTCTCCTAAACAGCCTTACATTTTAGGCTTCATACAGGACTTAAATTCCCTTAATGCCTCTATGGGGAGGAGCTTAACAATAATAAATATTATTACAATCATTGCTGATTATTATAGCTAATAATCATCACAGAATAATATCAGAGAATAATCCTCACAAAATTGAATTCTCACAACAACTCTTGGCATCCAAAAGTTTCTATCAACACAAACGACAAGTGATAATACTCCACAAACTAAAAGTAAGTCAAAATAGATTAAAGGTTCAAATATATGGCCTGAAGCGATGAAGCACATAGATGAAAACACAGGCTTAACACACCATGACATTGGCTTCAGGGATGTCTTGGGTACTAGATTACACAGTAAGGGAAACAAAAGCAAAACAGATACTGAGGTAACATCAAATAAAAACCCTCTGCATGGCAAAAGAAACTATCATTTAAATGAAAAGATACCCTAGCTGAATGAAAGAAAATATTTGCATACCGTCTATCTGGCAAAGGGGCTAATATCCAAGGTCTACATATAATTCACACAACTCATCATCAAGAAAACAACCCAATCAAAAAATGAGAAGAGGTAAAATGACACTTCTCCAATGAAGACTACAGATTGCTAACAGGCATATGGAAATGCTATCATTACCATTATCAGGGAAATACAAATATAAATTCAATGAGATATCACTCACACCTGTGAGAATGACCTATATCAAAAAGACTAGCATCAAAATGTGTTGGTGAGGATGTGGTAGAAGGTGCTGGGAGGGCTAGGAATCCTTTCAAACTGTTGGTGGGAATGCAGAATGGTCAGTCCTTATGGAAAACAATATGAAGTTTTCTCAAAATATTAAATATAGATTCACCATATGATCCACCAATTCCACTTCTAGATGTCCACCCAAAGAATATTAAAACACTAATTCAGAGGAATACATGCACTCCTATGTTCATTGCAGCACTGTTTACAATACTCAAACTATGGAAACAATCTAAGTCCCCAAAGACAGACAAGTGTATTATGATGAAATATATATTGGAATACCACTCAGCTATTAAAAAGGTGACTTTTGCCATTTGTGACAACATGAATGGAATGAGAGGCTATTATTATAAGAGAAATAAGTTAATAGGTCAAAGACAAATACCAGATGTTTTTACTCATGTGTGGGATATAAGAAACAAATAAAACAATCGAAACAAAACAAAACAAAATCTAGAAATCTGACTGTAGAGTTGAGGTTACCATATGAGGAGATTGGAGGTTGGGAGCAAAGGGAGCAAGTATGATTTTTTGGTTCATCATAAGTAGAGACTTGGAAATTTCTTTACATCTTCCAAACTTAATATTGATTCTCTAAAGTTTGACTCACTGGACTCATCAAGCATCCTATCCCATGAACAAGATTATAAATTGGATTTTCAATGAAATACATGAATTAAAAAATAAATTGTACATCAACTGATAACTATTAATATCTGTTAAAATAGTTTAGGTTCTGCCAGATAAGGATTATAAAATCAGATTACCAGATATTTACCTTTTCTGTCCAAAAATTCAATCAGAGCAGAACTCTCTTCAGGAAAACATTCAACTTTGGCAACTCTTCCTCCTCCATTATCAGGATTTTCAAATACAAGTTTTAATTCATAGTCATCAACACCAGGTGGCAGGTTTTCCACCCTGATTGTTCTTGTGACTTCCAGAGGTCTTGGAGAAAGCTTAAGTTGTTTCACTTTAGAGACCTTGGCACAATCAGCAACAAATTTCATGACATCTACAAATACATGAATGAATGAATAAACACATCAGAAAATTCTGATTTTGTTGCATACATAAGGAAATTATCTGAATATTATTAAAAATAAAGGGGGAGCTAAGCACTGGATTTTTCAGATGCTAGATTTTAATTGCTAAGAACATTTCTATGCCTAAAACTGCCATTCTCTGAACAAGGCCCATGTCAATGTCTTATTTGGATTATTGCCCAAAACTGTGACCCTGTCTCCAGTCACAGCCCTGTCCAACCCTTTATGATATGGCCATCTGATTGGTCTCACTACAAGTATTCTCATTTCCCTCCTTTCTTAAGTCATTCAGTGGCTCATTATTTCCTGCAGACATGAGTTATACTATTTAGGCTTACCTGCCCTTGGCTTTTTGGCCCAAATTAATTTTTAATCAATACTTCTGAGTATTCCCTGAAATTTAAATGTGGCCACAAAAACTAGTCGGTTTTGAAAACCCATTCTTTTTTTTTTGCCTGTGTTTATACAATTTCATATGCTTGACATGACCTTCTCCAAATGTTTATACTGGTTCTATTCCTCCTTCTGGACTCAGCCCAACTACTCTTTTCAACTTAATAAATCGTGCTGGTGGGCCCATGGTGTGTCAGCACTGTGCTTGCTAGCATGTGGAGACACACACATAAATCTCACACATCCTTCAAAGTTCAACATCCAGTAAGCAGGAAATCTTAAAAGGAAACAAATTGCCAATTGTCTAACCAAATGAGATGGGAAAGTTAATACTGGGAACTGACAAAGATTCCCAGAATAAGTGACCTGGCTGTTGGAGGATGAAAAGGCATTGATAAGTAATGAGGGGAGGAAACATGCAGGCAGAGGGGACAACAGTGGCATGAAACACAGTATACTTGGGACCTGATTGGTGCTGGGGGAGTATAAATGTCATAGAAAGGAGTAGGCAGGGCTAACACAAGCCACCGTGTTGGGTTCCCCGTACGCCCTCTCCCCACAGCCTGTTACCAGCTAAGGGAAGCAGCTTCACCTGCACCTTATTCATTTACATATGAACTCCTCTCAAGCATTATCTCTGTACCCTCAGCACCTACATAAATGCCTGGCACACACGGTGTGCTCACAATTTTCGATTAAAGAATAAAAGTAAGTTCAAATATCGACAAATAATTATAAATTTGAAATAGGAATAGCTCCCTTTCTTGAATCCTTACTATATCTCAGGTACTAAGTGAAAAGCTTTCAAACTACCTTAAATTCTTACAGAAACTGGACTGTCAGTATTATTACCCCCATTTTACAAGTGAGGAAGTAAAACACAATCTCAGATATTAGTTAAATGGCAGAGTTAGCATTTTGATTTTCTGTATTCCAAGCCCTTATTGAGCTCTGCGCATGCACAACCATGGAGGTACTAAGGGAAAGCATGGTAGAGGGGATAAGAGAACCAGCTGGGGCAGGGTGGTCCCTGGGTTCAAGTCCAGCCCTTCCACTTATTAGTGCCTTTAGTTCTATCTAATAGTTCAATCTATTAAACATAGCATATTTTGGTTTCAAAACAAATTTGCTTCTCTTTCAAAATAAAAAAGCAGTCTTCTCTTACTAGCTACTGAAAGAATCACACCTTCAGAGACATTCCTTCAATGAGTGTCCCAAATTCCAGTGTGCACAAGGAAGACTGCAAGTAAATGAAGCATCACTCAATCTTACCTATGTATTTTCGAAAGGTAACTACAGCAACATCAAAATCGCGAAATACTTCCACTTCAAAGTCATCATTGGACAAACCACTCGTGTTCTCCACTAACAAGATTAACATCAAATCAGTCACATTTTCCTGGAGGTTTTCAAGTGCAACCAAAGAAATGATTTCATTTTCTACTCCGGTATCTTCCATTTTTTCTGATCTTCTATTGAGAGAGGGTTTTGTATCTGGTTCTTCGGACACATCTGATTTTAGGGAGACAGATGAGGTACAAAATATTATATTTATTGATTTTAACAAAGTAAATTATCATAAGATATTTCTTCTTTCATTTTCAATCTCTTGGCTAACCAAAAAAAAAAAAAAAAAAGCCAGCCCTTAGAAAAATTTTTGTGCAATTCAATTAAAAATATAACAGCATTTGGCAGTCTATATTACCACATTCAATTTTATTACACTCTTTTCTGCCTTGTCACTCTGAGGAAACTGCCTTATCTATTATAACACTTGAAATAAACTTTGATCTCAGCACCATATTAATGTTATTAAACTTGGCTTCTCAAAAGCAAGGGGCATGTTTATTCATCCTTGTATCTTGGCACATGATAAATAGTTGAAGCTCAATAATGATTTGCTTACTTGAAGATTTACTGTTTGGGCCACTGAAGGAAAGTGAGAGTATCTGATGATACCCAAACATGTCATCATCTAACAAACTGTACTCTGAAAAGCAAAAGGTTCCCATCACTGAAGTAAGAATCCTTACAGTGAATAACTAAGAAATACACAGAGAAACTTCAATGGCCCGGAGAGCTGTATATCCCCATTAAATCCAGTAAACAGCAATTATCCCAGTCACTGGACAGCACTGATACCACTCACATGCCAAATAAAAATTCCATGGACAGTTATCCCTGTCCATTGTTGACCACAATGAGTTACACATATGCTTGAGGTCAGTCTCTCTTTGATTGTCCAGTAAAGCATGATGTGTGATATGATCTTTAGACATTGTGTGAACAACTATTACTTGGGGCCATTATTATGTTCAAGGAGCTGGATATGGAAAGTGGTGCACACAAAAAACAGTAGGTCAGAACACAATGGGTTTCTAATGAAGATGTAAAAGAAAAATGAGAAAGGGAACTGACCTATGTACATGCTTATTATAGCAAAATAAAATGCTATGTGCTCACCAAATTAATTTTGTTTCCTTCCTGGAATTTCCCAGATTTCTTTCAGTTAAATTCCAAAAGTAGAGTTCATGTGGCTGATTAATATGGGTGGAAGAGGTGATTTACTCTTCCAAGCCTGATCAATACAAATCTCCTTTATATCAATCTCCATTCTGCAGACCCTGGAGATCATATCAATGAAATTGCTGTCCAAAGATGGAAGAAGCCTGGATTCCCGATGACTGTGTACAGCAGTCTGGACTCCCTCCACCCTAGCCACCAGCCATACTGAACTGTGATTTGGGCTTGACAAATACTACTCGTATATACTGGAGATGACACCACTCTCATGCCAAATAAAAATTTCCTTAATGATTAAATAACAACATAGATTAGCATTCAATGAGATAGGTATGACTACAGAATGATTACTGCTGGAGTAAAGTTATGTGACTACAACCCAGACTCTGTGACTCTTTAGCCATTGCCCTTGTCATGTCTCTTAATTATAAATGAGTCTAAGTAAAACTAAGTAAACAGTAAGAGCTTTCCAGCAATATAACTTTATAATCATTGACCACTAGAAGCTTTATCATCACAAGAGAGACTTGGTTAAGTGCCCCATAAAGAGAACCAACAGCTAATCCAGGAGTCCAAGAAACAGAGCTAAAGTTTGGGCTGCATTGGAAAGGTTCCCAAGATGAGGAGGATACTGAGTAGATATTCCAGGCTATATAGAATTTGAGGAGACAAAAGTGAGGTGGAGAGTGATATGAGCAACAGAAGGACAGTTAGTGTTGTGTCTGCGCCAACCTGTCTGAGAAACGGCAGTCTGGGCAATGAAGCTCAGGAGCACTCGTGTGTGCAGGTGTAAGAAATGAGGCCAGAAAAGTCAGTTCCATCCAGAGCACAGTCTGGACCTTATCTTACAGTTGGTAGTTCAGGGTGAGTTGCAGAAGGTTGCCATATAAAAGATGACAGAATATTCATCAATGGTACAAAGACCTGGTCAGACTTAAGGAGAAGGACACTGGACAGAGGGAAAGAAAGCAGGCAACTCTAGTCATGAGCTGTTTGTGCAGTGATAGGTGAGCTGCTGGAGAGGGGCAGTGATGATGATGGGTGGGTGGGGGGGGAATTAGTGAAAGCTTAAAGAGGAGAGAATTCCAAGATTTCTAGAAGGTGTGAGGCAGACTGGTTTTAATTCTCATGAGAAATAAGGAAGCCAGAAGAGGGTACTGGTTTGGGGAGAAGAAGACACATGTGGCATCAGACCTGTTGGTTTT
The DNA here is from genome assembly GCF_964194135.1 of Talpa europaea. NCBI lineage: Eukaryota > Metazoa > Chordata > Mammalia > Eulipotyphla > Talpidae > Talpa > Talpa europaea. The sequence goes on along the minus strand of NC_140070.1, from coordinate 102,984,221 downwards.
AACATATTTCCCAAAAGGAAGTTCAGACGCATCCACTCAGTTAGCACAACTGGTACAAACAAGTCACAAACATCAGGGATTTATAAATGTGTGCAGACTGGAAATATAGATATGGAAAAGCCAGAATTTGTCTAGGTTGTTCCAACTGTTGATTTCCACCTTTCAGGCCCAGTCCACCCCAGCCTGGCCTGGCAGGATTGGCTCAGGGCTCACATCCCTGATGAAGGTGTGGGCTTATCTTGTCCTTTCCTTGCTCTGCCAAGTGCTTGTCCATCTTTGTGCTCTGGGTTTCATCTCTGCCCAGTGCATCACAGTGCAGCATGTGCTCTCCTCATGCCTGAGTTACGGGGTTTTTAGGGATCTACATTTCACCCTCATTTTGCTCAATTTTGATAACGGTCTGATTTATTTTAAGAGTCCTAACCTTAGGGCAATTTTCAGGATTTAGTGTGGAAAAACTTTAAACAGAGGACCTCCTCTTCTTCTCTGAAAGGGGCCAACTAGAGTATCTTGTTTGAGACCACCCAACTTCCTATCCAGTTGCTATCACTGGAACTGGGTCAATTTATTTTTTTTTTAATTTTTTAAAAATGTTCTAGGACCACTGTCTTTTGTTTTTTAAAGATTTTATTTATTTATTTATACAAGCACTGGGTACAGTCAGAAGCGTGGGAGGGTGAGAGAATTCACCAGAGCCAGAGTGGGGAGAAGAACAGGCAGACTGACGAAGTACACTGCTGAGGGGAGCAGCGGGCGGCAGGAGAGGCCTGAGTGCCATGTGGGACTCTCGCCAGGGGATGGGGATCAAACAGGTGCTGGGGAGGCTGCGGGCAGCTTCCCAGCCCAGTGCTCAATCACTGCGCTACCAGGGAGGCCCGGAACTGGGTCAATTTAAACAGGTTAGTAAATGGTTCTAAAATTTCCAGGGCAATGAGAAGCCCATTGGTGTGGGGTTGGATGGCTATTCTTAGAATACATTTGAAGTTTTAAGCAAATCTGAGATAGTGCTAACAAAGCAGTTAAAACAGAGTTAGGATAAAATCTAGGAAAAGCTAAAAAACACGGACTTGATTAAATTCTGGACATGGGAATGACACAGATACAAACATACAAATACGAAACCACTTTTGGGTCTAAAATTGAGGTTGAGGACACAGCACACAAGGCAACTTTCAAGAAAACTATATTTAGGGGGGTCACAATGAACATTGGGAGCTGGGTGAGTTGGGCCTATATGTGAAGAATGAAAGACAGGAATTCCTTTAAAGAGACAAAAATTTCTTTCATGATTTCGTAAGAATCATGAGCTTTAAGAAAACTCTGCATACTAGGCTCTACCATTTAATAGTACATCTATGTGAGTTACAATCCTATCCAGCTATTTTGCCAAATAAAATCAACTCTCATGCTAGTGTCATTTTCAAAAAGAAAATTGCAAAAGTCTATATGTGATCTCGAGAAAATTTTGATTTTAGAGGAAGATGTTCACACAGTTTTTTGGAATTCCATTTCCTGAAGATAAAATATATTCTTCAGTTTCTCTCCATTCCAGCACGGTTCATCCTTTCCTCCCCTTTTTAAGAGCTAGCTTTGCTAGGAAAATTAGTCGCATCTAAATAAATGTCAGGAGGCACCGCCCAAAAACTAAGTAGGCAGCCAGTCCGCAAAGCCACTAGGTTGTAGACTTTTTCTTATAGCAAATGCAGCAAGAACAGTTGCTGCTGGTCTGGAGGGCTGTACCCTATACCTGAACCCTGCTTAGAAATTTCTGTCCATAAGGGACACACACTTTCTTATTGTGGCTGCAGAGGACAGAGTCTTCCGTACTCTGTGCTCAGAAACTGATTTTGCTACACAGGGCACCAGCATGTCATGTCTTTGTTTCTCGGTGGCCAGTTGCACACAAGTGGGTTCTAAAGGTTGATTCATCCACCTTCCATGTAGCTTTTTGTCTGCCTTTCCATTGCTTGCTGTCTATTCGCAAACAGCAAGCTGTTCTCATCCTTCTCACCTGAACCCTAAGAACTCAAGGGGCAACTCCGGGTTTGCCCTCTGTATGAGTGGCAGAGAGCATATAGATGATGCAACTTCTAGGCATTGCTCAGCTGAGCAAACCTGCTTTGTAAAACCATGAAGAGAGGGCTGGCCATGGCCATGCTCTCTTGAAAAGAAGCAAAACTGCCTCAGGAGGAGACCTTACCTGGTTCTCTGACATGGACTTTGGTCTTGGATTCCTGAAACCCAAACAGTAAAGTAGCATGAATGAATTAGCAATCATTTTTTTGCATTGACAAAGTACCTCTGGGAGTAGCTGGAGACATAGGGCTTAGAGAGAAGACAATGAGAGGCTGGGGTGATGATGCTGGGGCGCCTTGGGCATTTGGCACGTCCACTCAGTCAGCAAACTGGTACAAACAAGTCACAAATAACAGAAACCCCAGTGAACCAGCATTGGCATGTGAGGTAAGATCTAGATCAGAGTAACAGTTTAGCTCATGTCGTTTCTGCACTTAACATTCCCTGAGTGGTCACTGTGAGCAAGCACCATGCCTCCTGCATGACAGGAGTCATCGCGTTTCATCCTCACCCCCAACCACCCCACACGGGGACACCATTACAGCTGAGGAAATACTCAGGATATGCAGTATGGGTCACCTTCCCCTCAGAACAATGTCAAAACAAAACAAAGTAACTAAGATCCAGGTTATAAAGCACCAGGACAGACCCCAAATTTTATATCTCAACCAAAATATTGAAACCTCCAAATCTTGATTTTTCTAAAAGTGTCAAAAATCAAACAAAAACTGTCCTCTCCTTCATTATTCCATACTACACTTCACCATCTTCATCCCCTCTATTTTGTAAATTGCTTTTCTCTCCCCAGTTTTATTTATACTTCTCATTTCACAGTACTTTTCTCATTGCAATCCCCTCCCACACACCTTATGAGAACACCCTACGCTTTTATTTACCTTCGTTGGAATTTCCTCTTCAAGGACATTTTGGACTTCATCTGGGGCTGTGGGCAACTTGACAGTTAACTTGAATGTTCCTTGTCCAGGCCATACTAACTCATGGTTGTCTCTGTCCAGGACTCTCTGCCGAACTGAAATTTAAAAATTTTAAAAGCCAGTGGTCAAGCAATCTTCATTCATAAAATTATCCCATGATTTCCATGGGTTTCATCATCTCAAATCGATGGCTCGATCATTTCCCAAGAGAGGCCTTAAGCAGCAGAAAGAGAAATACTTAGCAGCAGACACAGATTTCAATTCCATCTTTAAAGTTATCATTTTTAACTGTGAGCATCTTTCTTAATAAAAATACAAAGTCTGTCTTCCTGTCTAATCGTAAGTAGTTAATGAAGATTGTTTTGTATGTGTGTTCAGTACAAACATGAAAGAAATATAATAAAGAACTTAGTACATTACCTGAGGTTATTTGGTACCCAAAAAGATAGCAGTATTTATTCTATAGTGAAGAACTAAGTATTTCTTATGCTGAGCCAGTAGATTGGGGCTTGGGACACGATGTGATGGAGGCCACAATTTAGGAAATTGGCCATGGGTACAGTGGCCAGGGGTACGGCCTAGAGTTGTTTCAATCAACTCTTTAACCTGCGATAGTAAGGGACTCATATCTGATAGTAAAAGGAGTAGAAAAGAAGAGATGGAGGAGATTTCATGAAAGGAAAAAAGAATGAGCAGCGAACAAACTGACCAGTGGACAGAAGAGCACAAAAACCTGCATCTGAATTCCAACTCTGCCATGAACTTGCTGAGTGACACTGAGAAAAGATCGTAACTTCTCTAGAGTTCGTTCCCTCACGTAAGGAGGTGTTTCTGACCTATTCTGTTACACCCACAAGAGAGATGCGAGTGTAAGTCAGAGAGAGAAGAAAGGGAAATCAGTGTGTCTCAGACAGTGGAAAGAGGGAGCAGGTGAGTGTGGAAACAGAGGTGAGACCAGCATAGTCAGGCGGCTAAGGAGGTCAGGGTGAAGGAAGCCAGTGAGGGTGCCCTTGTGATTCACGGGTGCAGCTCTGCCCTGAGTGTGAGGTCACCAGATTATATTGTGAAATGGTGACCTGATGGGGCCAAAGACATACACACGAATCTTTCAAGAGGGCCTTGAACAGTTTTCTCATCTCAACTATCCACAAAGGGGTGGAAGAAGGGAAGCCTTCACCAACCGGATGCCAACTCAGAAGCTGGTCCAGAAACCATATGAGAAAAAATGCCAGACTCCTGAGTCACTCTTCATGAGAGAGTGGATGCTTCACCTTGGACATCTTAGGAGCTGTCCTAAGTTAGAATGAAGACTGAGGGCTAGATAAGACCCCAAAGCCTACCAGCAAGCTGAGGTGGTGTTTATTGAAACAGCCTCCTGACCTACTGCCTGAGGAAGAGCGCTAAGGCTGAGGAAGACATTCGTCTGTTAGTAACCGACTAACAGTATTGTTTTTGAAGCCCAGTTGTCTAGGGTCATGAACTCTGTGCTACATTCCTTTATGATTCTCTAGACTTTGACAGAGTCCTGTCCGGGCATCTGAATGTGCCAGCCTGTTCTGAGACTGAGTGTAATATATCTGGGCAGCCTTATTTCCAGAGAGTAGATGGTGTCTCTGTACGTGATCCCCAGTGAGGAGTTGGTGAATCTGGGAGGAAAAAGAGATGAAACTCTGCTACCATTCTCCCTTACCCAAGTGGACAGTCTGCTTCTGCAGCCAGCACCTCCGCTGCATTTTATTTAAAGAAAAGCTGGGTTCTCTTGCCCCATCTGAACAACAGTCAGGAGGAAAATGAAAGCAATAAGGATGATAAGTGTACGCATTTGAACAGGATTTCAATTTACACACAACTTTCAGTGAACCACATAAAAATATTTTAACAACCTCTTAGTTCCCTGTTTGTACAGACAAGTTCTATGGGGCTCCTTTTTATTAAGTGAATCACAAAAATAAAGTCACGTCATGCTGTGGACTTGCACCTGTTCCTGCATGGAGGATGGGGTACCCCTGCTAGGGCAGGTCACTCGTGCTCAGCAAATTCCAGGCAACTTGCTACTGAGAATGGCGCTCCTCTTGTGGGAAACTGAAACTGAAATGCCACAGGGACTTTCCACCTCCTTAGAACTTTGACCAGGAAAGGACCTGAGAGGCAGTAAGTCTGAGTATTTGTGCTCGGGCATAACACAGGAGGAGCCACTGAAGCAGTATGGGGTGAGGGGTTATAGTGGGCTGGGAGGGGTAAAGAAAGAAGGCCTAGCAGGGAGACCTAAATGATGTATGCTTTGAGAGCTAGAATAGAATGACGGCATCCCAAAATTCTATTTTACACCATCTGTGTATTTATGCTTTTTATGTTGTATAATCATTCCCTGTTTTGTTCACCCTAGGTCATCATCAAACTACAGATTCGCACCCTTTAGTGGAGCAAGGTGACCCGATTCCTGGTAAAACGTGCAGATTCCCAGCCACCACACTCTGTTTAATCTGCTGTGATTTAGGGGCGGGGGGTGTGGGGGGGGAGTTGGAGTCTGTTGTCCCAACTCAATAACTGCTCCTGGGGCTCAACAAAGAAAGAAGTGTCCCGAAGGGCCAGGTCCACACTGTTGACAGTGAAGAAATGACTCACACACCGCACAGCTGCCCTTCTGAGCTCTCTGGTGACGCACATCTCAGAACCCTCAGGAGTCTGTTGTTCTAAGTGTCCTGAGCCAAGGGGTCTCCTGTCCTTGCCCACCTGCTTTCCTTCACATTTATCTTCAACCTTTGGGTTTTATTGATTCCTTTTTTCATCCCTGCCTCCCCACTGCTACTGTTTTTAGGGCCTTGGAAGCCTCCTTGCTCTCTTCTGGGCCCTGTTTCTCAAATCCAGTGTCAGGAGAGCAGCATCAGCTTGTCCGAATCCCTGCCTATGGGCGCCTCCCTCTGGGGCAAAGAAAATTCATGCTACTGACCCTGTCCATACAGGACCCTCTATCGTCCAAGTCAAACTATCTCTTAGCTTTAATTTCCTTTGTACCTTTTCCCAAATGGGAGGCCTCCCTGGTGGTTCAGGGGGTTGAGACACAACCTATGAAGCTGTCCACAGCCTCTGCAGCAAGTGTTAGATGCCGGCCAGGGAGCTACCCACAGGGCACAGCAGACCTCTCCTGTCTTGCCCGCTGCTCCCCTCAGCAGTGTATTTCGGTCAGTCTGCCTGTTCTGTTCCCCACTCTGTCTCTGGTGAATCCTCTCACCCCGCCCCAGGCCTCTGGTCTGTACCCCAGTTCTTGTGTGCATAAATAAATAAATCTTTTTTAAAAAAAGAAGGAGGTTTAACAACAGAAGGCCTAAGATTTTAAAATACATAACTGTCCTCTGACATCTGACACCTTTTCCCAGTCCCCACGTGTACTTGCCGTCCAGTTTGCAGACCCTGCCAGCAGGTGCACAGGGATAAGCAGAGGACTGACTTCTCCACCACACTGCGGGCTCACAGGCCCCTGTTTCCCTGAGGAAGCCTCAAGCTTCCTGTGCTTGTTCATGCAGTGCTGTCAGGTCGGAAGCGCCCTCCCTGAAGTATTGCCCACCCCGAACTGAACTCACCTTCAAGGAGTCAGTTTTCATGTGATTTCCTAGAACTTTCCCTTCCCTTAACGCTCCCATAAACCTTTGGAGTTCTAAAATTGCAATGGAACCGAAACCTTGTTTCCAACACACTATACAATCTCGTAAATGAGGTGGGTACTCAGCTTTCAATCGGCTCTTTTCTGTCCTACCACGCTAAAGACACAACTCATTTTCGCGGTGCAGCAGCCGCCACCTCCAGGCAGCCCCAGGAAGCGCCTGAAAGCGGGACCGGCGGGGGGAAATCCCGCTCCGCCTGGTCCACGTTCTCTCCCCGACGACTGTGGCGGGATTCCCAGCCACAGCACAGCCTAGTCCCGGTCCCAGAGCCAACCCCAACTTTCCCCTAGAGGAGGAACCCGGAGGAGCCCGGCTGATCCCTCTTTTGCTCATCCCTGGAGCCCTTTACCGTCGTCCGGGAAGAAGAGCACCGTGAAGCGGGGAGGGCTCCCGGGTTCCCGGCGGATCTCGCATTCCCCGCCTCCCGACCTCTTCGAGCTCTGGAAGTACAGCTGCAACTTGGTGCTCAAGTTCTTCGGGGGATCCGGGCCCCAAGAGCCTTCTACCAGCAGAGGAAAAGAGCCGGATGCTGCCATCTTCGGCTCTGGTCCGTCTGCCTGGACTGACTCTTTCGCTTTCGTTTCCTTGAAAACTCCTCCCTGCCCTTAGTTTCTGCTTTTGGCTCTAAATAGCGGCTCCCTGACTTCACCTGCCTCTCTGGACCGCGGCAGTGGCTGCCACCACCACTTGAGGCTTCTGACCTCCCCAGCTGTGTCCAGGGGACCACAAAATTTCTATTTTATCCCCTAAAGGTTGGTTGAATTTTATCTACTTGAAACAACTTTGATGTAAATATAAAACAGGATTATGTCCAAAGCAGGTATAAAATAATAAATAGCAGGAATAAAAGTTTGACTCACCTTCACATTTCTTGAGGTGCTGAACAGATATACTGTGTCCCTTTGCATCTGCAGCCGTGTTTGTTTTCAAATTCACTGTGTAGATCTGCTGATTAACTGTGACTTCAGTTGTCGTTTGGCGATTTTTCTGGGCATTCTCTAATTGCAGATTGGTCATTTTGTCAAAACTGTGGTAAGTGTTATTGTCATGATATCGCCATTCTATAAATTCACTGGTATAATCTGCCTGGGATTCCTTTTTTTTGGCCAATCTTACTCTCCTAATCATTTCCTCAATTTCATTTCTAGCCTCAGTCACATCTCTGCCAATTCCCAAAACCTCAATCAAAGGTTTTTTATGGTCCAAGGATATAGCAATGTTTAATTTCTTCTGTGTCTCATTCAATTTCTGGGCCTCCTTTTCATCAAAGTCTTTAATACACTCATCTGCACTGGTGAAAGAGCACTGTTCCTTTTCAGTCAGATCCTGTATCCAGGAGAGGGCGTTTTCCACACACTTTACATTTTCACCACACACCTGAAAAATTACTGACTCTGTTTTATTTTCCAAAACTGAAGGATTGTATTTTTTTTGGAGAGCGCCGTGAGGAGCCCAAAAATATTAAGTAAAACAAGAAAATAACCAAACCAAAAAAAAGAAGAATCAAAAGAGGCCAAAATTCTAAAAAAGGAAAGACAGAAGCCAAAGATACTAAATAATCAAAAAAGAAGAGACCAAAATTGCTAAAAGACAAAAGAAAGAAAGATTATTGCTTTTTTTTTTTTACAAACAGTACTTTACATCTCCTGAAATTATAACTATTCTGACCATCTTCATTCCTTTTGCCTACCTCCACCTCCTTTGCATTCCCAAGACACCCAGCTGCCACTGGCAACCACCAATGTGTTCTATGTGTTCATTTTTTATTAACTCCATATAGAAGTGATGTCACACAGTATTTGTCTTTCTTTGCCCAACTTATTTTACTTAGCATAAAACCCTCTGGGCCTGTACATTGTTGTGGCATACTGCAGGATTTCATTTTCTGTAACTGAGTAATATTCCATAATACATGTAAGCTGCATCTCTCTTATCCATTAATTTGTCAGTGGAAACTTAGGTTGTTGCCACAATTTGGCTTTGATAAATAATGCTGTAATGACAGTGGGGGAAGGGGCTTATATCTTCTTGGGATCATGATCTCATTTCCTTCAGACAAATACCAAGAAGTGGAGTAGCTGAGCCACATGGTAGTTCCATATTTCGTTTATAAATGAACCCAAATTCTCACATGACCAAAAAAATTAGAAATGTGCATCTGGTAAAAACAACTCACATGGAATGTAAGACATCACAGACTGTTGGGGAGAAGGTTGAAATCCTTTTCTTTTCTTCATGTTGGCATAAAACACATCCAGGAACTGAGGCCTAAAGAGAACAACCGTAACTTTTTTCACAGACTGAGCAGATCCTTTCTGGACAAAACCTTCAATGGCATCTATGATGGCTCCAGCAACCTTATCTGGGTCTTGATTAGCACTTCCTGGGAAGGCAAATAATACAAATGATGGTGGTGGGGGACTCCATCCAGAAGAGGCTAAGGAATAACTTTGGGATTCCAGTTCTCAGAGATAAGGGTCCACTTCCCAACACTTCCATCATGACAGACTTTTCTAACATGGTATCAGTAAACACTTTCAAAAGTACTACATGCAATGGGGGGGTTTTGTTCCAGGATTTCAGTAGCTCCTCAATGATCAAAGGGCCCAGAATACTAACCTTTGGTGTTTTGCGTTCTTACCTCCTCTAATACACTGATCCTACTCTGCGTTTCTCAGAAATACACACCCCAGGCAGTCTTCGTCTCAGAGCTGTCCTCAGAATATCCATAAAAATCACAGGATGCTAATTTATATTGCAACATCATGCTCTTTAAAGAGAGCAGTGATTTTTTTTGTCTCAGTCATCACTTGAATTTATGCATGTATCCCCCAATATCTTTGAAGATCTGATTCAAACCAAACTAATTTTGTCAATTATTATAATCTATCATTCTTTGTACACAAGATGTCCATGAACCTCCAGGAAGTCTTTCCTCCCACACTCAGCACATTTTAACCAAATATAGAAGATCACGCTGCCACCTGAGGTCAGTACCTATTCTCAGCATGCTCCATGGCTAGTTTCTCACACCCACAGTCAGATAAAATCATGAAAAGTCCCAGGAAACACACAGAAACACATCATGAAAATTCATAGAAGCACCATATGAACAGCCTGGCTAAGTCACATGGGGTGGGAGGCAATGTGAAGAACCCTAACCAACATGGTGTGATAGACTTGGGGCTTGCCTGGATTAACCCTGTTTATGGCACCCCCACTATTGCAGAGACTGAGGCTGGACCTCTTTGACTTGACGACGTTGATAATTGTGGGACTGTAGACAAACCTCATGATCAGGGAAGGAGGATATTCTCCTTCGTTACCCCATGAGATTTGGAAGAATTTAAATGGGAGTGGCAGACGCATTCATACACATTTACTGTGTCCCATCGCAGGCTGGATGCTCAGTTAGGAACTCAGGACACACCGGATGTGGTGTGTGGAAAGAATGAGAGATGGAAGGACCGTTGAGGAAAAGGTGATGCCGGAGAGAACTGTGGAGCAGGGTGTGGTATGTGCACCAGTGTGTTCAGGGGAATAGAGCTGTTTTTTGAGAGAAAAGTGAAGGAAACCCTAGAACCAAGACGCAGGTCTAGTTAGGAGAGTGAAATAAAGGCTTGGGCAAAGGACAAGAGTTAAACAAAGAGAAGAGGTGAGAATGAAGAGTCGGGTGCTGGGAGAGAGGAGATATTTAGGCCATAAGTCAGCCAGAACTAGTGCCAAATGGGTTTATCCTCAACCCATTGTCCCCTTCCACCACCTGCACACCTCACGGACAACATGGGACATGCTGTGTTGCATGTTTGTGTCTGTCTTGCACAGGAGTGAGGTGTCCTAGTGGACCTCAGACCCTTTCCTGACTCATCTTTCTATCCCAGGTGTCCAAGCACAGGGCCTGGCACAGGGCAGGCATTCGGTAAGTATTTAACCAAACTAACTAATCAGCTACTGAACCTAGGAGTAGAGGGGGGTGGAGTCAAATGCTAGAGTGGGGCTTTGAACGTGACCCAGTAGTTCAGAGGAAGGGCAGGTTAGGGGAAAGAGGATGTGAACTGGAGTTTGCAGTTGGCGTAGGGCTGGAGCCGCTTAGATTTCGCTGACCCCCCATTCTGTCTGGGGAGGCAGGTGTCTTAAGGACAGGGAAAGGGCTTCTTTCATTGCCGGATGCTGTCTGATCCAAGTCCCAATTCAACTCAGAAACGCCACTAAGGGAGAAAGCTCCACCATCCTCTAGTCTGAGGACCATCTGAGGGAGTGACCGAGCAAAGAGGGCAATCATGGAGAATCTGCTAAGCTCCATTTTTGTGCAGACTAACAACTCAAGCAGGTCAGAGGAAGTTGTAGCAGGTGTGTATGAGTCCAGAAATAGGCAGATGTGTGCATATTCATACAGAATTAAAATTGCCTCATGTTCTTGTTTTTTTCCTTGACTCCACTGGCAACTCCTGCCTTCTTGGCTCAAATAAATGAAGGCAGAAATGCAAGAGCAAAACTTATACAAAACAAATGCAAGAGGAAAAAGCAGGAGACACAGACTATGAGTGATTATTGAGTGCTCATAAAAATAACTGTGACAGATGATACATAGATGATAAGTTGGCTAATATGCTAAATTGGATGCTCCTATAAGAGGAATGAAAACCTTAGGCACTTATAAAATATAACCTTGCAAATAGAGGGTAACCAAGTAGATACAGCAATTCATATGGAAACATAAGAGGAATCGTAGAGAATTACAGAAATCAAAATATGGGACAGAGATTTGACGGGGCAGAAGGTGACATGATAGTTAAGTCTATTGAGGCTAAACTTCTGGAGAACCTACAATGCCAATGTGAGCCACTCAAACTCAGATTCCTGAGCAACAGAACCATCAGCCCAGTGCTGAGTGTTCTGTCATTGGACCAGTCAGCTCCATCTACCTGGGGCCCGAGAGGGTTTGCCTCTCCCCACCAGCTCTTTAGGGGAGACCAAGCAGGAACTCCTCATTAATGCACTTGACTCAGATTCCTGCAGAAAGAGTTCAAAGGGCATCACCTTAGTAATGATAAAGCCAAAGAGCCATCTATATACATGAAGAATCACTCACTCATTGCATAGTCTGAAGAAAACAAAAAACTTGAAGGAAGTAAAGAGACTGAAAAAAGGAAGCTGGAGAGTTAACGTGTTTCTGCTCCATTCGATCCCAGTGGGTCCTGGTGGCTGCAAGGTCTCTGCACAGAGAGGCCCTAAGGCCAACCCCCACAGCCTGCTGCTGAAGAGGTGAGCAGAGCTGGATGTGCTCCCAGGTCAGGGGCAGAGAGGAGCACATGCACGCTCGGTGTGCTCCACGGAGGGGGTTAGAGGAGGGAGCTCATGGTAAGTCAGGGGGGATGTGGGGGAGACTGAAAAGAGACAAAGGGACTGATGGACAAGGAGAGATGCTCTCTCTTTCTCTTCTCTCCACTCCCCTCCTCTTTTCTGTCTTTCCCCTCCTCTCTCTATTGCCTTCCACGTCAGAGAACAAATCTCCCTCTAATAGTCTAACATTCTTCACTTTCCTTCAATATTTCCTCTCTATTATTTACACTACCCACAGACCTGCTTATTCCCCAAGGAACTTTCTTGGGTGAGAAAACTGTCCTAATTAGACTGAGCATTCCCCACAGTCACAGTACTGAATAGGGGAGCAGATGACTTGGGATTCTGCCTTGACAGGCAGAGGCTACACACCTGTCCCGATGGCTGGAAGGCAAATGGACGAGAAATTCCGTTTTTCACTCTCTTGCAAAACATGGGTAACAGATGTCTTGACATCATTTCCACCAACGACATGAATAATATTCTTGCACTTCAGTAAACCACCTCCTGTGATTAGGTAATCACTGTTGCCCTGTTTACCTGGGAAACACATGAAAAAGTTGCAAAAGTAGATGCTGATGTTCTTTGACTATTTAGAAAGCAACATGTCTGGTTTGGCAAATAGTATTTTATGCAGCTAAAAGGCTCTTGAAATACTCTCTTTCATGAATCTCTTTTGCATACGTCCTCCTTTTAACTATGAGATCACTTTTCACTTTTAATTCTCCATAACTGAAATTTTTGGTCAAATATATACTTTTAAGATCAATAGGTTTTCTTTCCAGTCCCAAGTCTCTCCCTGGTCTCTCTCTCCATAGCCCCTATAGTCAGCTAGCCATTCACAAATAAGGATTAGAGAATATCATTGTGCTTTACCTTGAAGATGACATTGGGTTTCTACATCTTCTCCAGCACCTTCTAAAATTGCTTTGGAGACCCCTACATGAGAAAATAAAGATGGTACAAATGTGACTAAAATATCCGTAGGGTTTTTTTTTTGTGTGTAAATAACATGGTTTGTTATTAATTCCTTATTAGATGTGCCTATAAAAACATGAATTACAAAACAGCATGTCTCACTATAAAAAAAATTCACAGGTAAATTAATTTGAAAAATATTTGACTCTATTGAATGTTTTCTCTCCTTTTCTCAAACATCAATGCAATTCTAATTTAAAATAACCAATTTCCTTGTAAAACAAACATTTATACAATTTAGAAGCTGACTTCCTAATAATGCCTCTGAATTTCCCTGTGTTCTGGATATTTAAGTATTTACATATACATTACTAACCCCTATTAATTTTACATTGCAATCAGTAGGGGCTTTAAATTTTATATTTAACTAGAGAATTGTTTCTACCTCAGCATGCACTTCAAGATGAAATTAATTTTAACCTACTGATAGAAACGGAATTCTAAATCACACTCAAAATTTGCATTTTAACTAATGCTATATACATATATATTGTCTTCAAAATTTATTTAACATGGATTTTTATATTTTTCCACTTTAAGGAATCTTGGAGGTCTTACCTCAGTTGAAGTTTTAAGGATTTTATTGTCTTTGTTTACCCCAAGCTCAATAACCACACATTTGCCATTTTTTAATCATGATCCCATATCATGAAAGGACCTTAATTCTTTCTCAAAATTCATCTAAAATTTTGGACTGGATTTTCACATGGTGACTAGCTTCTTATTCATTCAAACAATCCTTTGTTTTCAGAAATATTTCCTCGTAGCTTTGACAGCTTTGCATCAACTTTCTTTTTTTTTTTTTTTCATACCATCTTTCTTTTTTTTTTTTTTACAATTGCAATCCCCCCATTCTGACCCCAATCCCTCCCCTCCCGCCCCCCACCCTCCAAAAAGTGTCTCTGGTTCATAGTTTTTGTTGATTTTGATTTTCACTTTCTTATAGTTATTCATTTTCCTGGTCCCTTATTTAAGTACTTAAATACTTAAAAATCCGTAGGTTATATTTAGATTAGAATGCCTGCTCATTTTCTTTCCTTTTCCTCTTGTAGCATGATTTTTAATTGAGGTAACTTTGCTTTAAAGCACTATGATTTTTTTCAGTTTTTTAATCAATGAATTTTTTTATTATTTTTACATCATTATTCATTTTTAAACAACATTTGCTTCTTTCCATACCCTCGGGTGTGGTCCCCGTGGAGTGGAGTATCCTTTGCCAGTGCTCCCGTGCACCTAAAACACTATGATTATTTATTTATTAAGATTTATTTATTTATTTATACAAGCACAGGGTACAGTCAGAAGCGTGGGAGGGTGAGAGAATTCACCAGAGCCAGAGTGGGGAACAGAACAGGTAGATTGACAAAATACACTGCTGAAGGGAGCAGCGGGCGGCAGGAGAGGTCTGCGCGCCATGTGGGACCCTCCTCCGGTGGCCGGGGAGCAGCCACTCCACTTCCTGCAGAGGCTGCAGGAAGCTTCGCAACCCAGCACTTAACCGCTGCGCCACCGGGGAGGCCCTAAAACACTATGATTTAGAGATATAGGATCATTCCCTTCTGGTGCACATCACCACACCAAACCCACCAGCAAGGCACTGAAAGTCCTCCACCATAGTCCACTGGGACCCCTCCCCACTGTGTTTTCAATTACCCTATTCCTCTGGTAACCTCAATTCTACAGTCAGATATCTGGGGTCTATAATTGGTTAGGCTTTATCTGACCCTTTGTTTTGTTTTTTTACGTTCCCCATATAAATGGTATCATCTGATAATTGTCTATCTTTGTGACAATTTTTGCTTAGCTTAATGCCCTCCAGTTCTATCCATGGTGTTGCAAAGAGCAAGAGTTTTTTATAGCTGAATAGTATTTCACTGTGTGCACATCTTCGTAATCCAATCTGTCTTTGGGCTCTTAAGTTTTTTCCAAAATTGGTTATTGCAAATAATGCCGCAATGAAAAATGCAGTGCATATACCCTTTGGATAGAGTTTTTGCATTCCTCCTCATTTCCTAAGCTTTCCCACAAACAAAAAGATAATAAAATCGGGGTAGTTTTGATAAGAATAATAAAGCATAAAATAACTTATCAATTATAAGAAATGTCAAAACACTTTTAAAATTATTAATTAATATTAATAAACTATGGTTGTAGAAATCACCTCAACTACAGCAACTGAGATTAATTTGGCTAGAGGAACTTTCCTTCAAGGGATTTACTGTGACTATTCAAACTCCAACATGTGCAGTACCTGCTTTGAGATCAAATGTTTTTGTTGTTGAATTTACAATAACATCTGCCTGTTGAGTGGTGATATCTCCAGTGGCCACCTGGAACGTGATGGGACCAATCTTCATTTTGTGCACTCCCGGCTGGGGGCTAGACACAGTCCCGTAGAAACCTGAAAAGAAAAGAAGATGGAATCAGCTGCCAACAGCAAGAATGACACCGGTCTCATGTTCCACACATGCACCCCTCAGGCTTCTTCCCTCTCTGTGATCTCTGACTTGTAACTGGCCCTGACCCTGTGCATAGTGATGGCCCATATTGGAAAACAGATGATAAAATGCAATACATATTAAATGTAGACTTCAAACACTGGTCAAGGTAAAGCCAGCTCACTAGAGCCTGTCTCTCCCGCTGATTACAACCGAAAATACAGGATGAATAAAAGGCAGTAGTTGGTAACTGAAGAGAATACAATAGCACGTAGACTAGGGGTAGAGAGTCAAAACTTGAAGTAGCAACCTGCAGTGGGGGAGGGTAAGAGAGGAGTTCAATTTTGTTTTGACATTTTTCCATTTTGCCTTCCCAGCTTTGGCCCTAGGATGGCCCTATCGAGACCCACACATGGGCACAGGCAGCAAAAACACTCAGAAAATCTGTTAAATGGCCAAGGATTGAGAAAACAGGTCCCTGTAAGTTAAATTGCAAGAGAGTAATTTCTCATTATTTTTCATACTTTTTTCTTTTTAATCAAGACCCTGTCCCAGTGTTACCCCAGTTGCAGAACTCCCTGTGGCACCACAGGGAGCTAAAATGGTGAGAAACATTCTTATTTCTCTCCAGAGAATCACGAAAAAGAGCTCTTTTGACCTGAAAAGCATACAGGAGGGGGATGGGGGACATTCCTGTTTTTCACTTATTTTTTTATGCTCTTTGTTCCCAATACTTCTTTTTGTCCCCATGTTATTTTTTTCCTTGCTCTCTCTTCTCTCTCCTTTTCCCCAATGACGTTTTGACCATGCAAAATTATAAGACAACAGAAATGTCAGCTTCAGCTCAGAGTGAGCCTTGTCTCTTTGACCTGATGACTTAGAAAATGGGTTACTGTAAGTCAGATAGTATACAGGAATTCTTGAGAGGTGTCACTTGCAACAGGGAAACCCCCATTCAGAGTGGGAACTGGACTAAATCCTAAATTCACCCCGGAGCTGCACAGGTCTGAGAGACCCAAGCAGAGGGCAAATGCTTTGAGGACTGAACAGACATGAGAGCTGCTGCTCACACAGAAGATGAGAAAGAACTCTTAGAATGATCTTGACTGATTATCATCTGCTAAAATAAACAATTAAAAATTCCCTATTTTCTAGAGGATTTTAATAGGACCCAAGTTTCATAAAATAATATTTTAAATATTCATCCTATAATCCAAAATAGCTTAACATACAAAGAAGGAGGAAAAAGTGACCAACTCAAGCATAAAGGCAATCAATAGATGCTAATCTCAAGGTGATCCAGAAGTTGGAATTATGAGACAAAGTCTTATAGCATCTTCTATAACTAGCTGCCTGAAGTCAGGAAAACACATCTGAAAAGTAAAATGACTTGGAATGAACGGAAAAACAAGAGTCTCTCCAGAGATATATAAATTATAAAATAAGATCAAATTACTTTAAATTAAAAATACAGCCTGAAATAAAAAATGATCACCAGATAGACAACAAGGAGTAGACAGTGAATGAACATGAGACAGATCAATAAAAAGTTGAATTTGATACAGAGAAAAAAATTGGAAAAAAAAAGATTGAACCAATATGGGAGACTATCATAAAGCTTTGATTTCATGTTATTTTGTGCCAGAAGGAGGGGGAGACCAGTACAGACAGAAATATTAGACGAAATGGTTGAAAATTACCAAATTTGATGAAGGACATATATATTCCAAGAAGGCTCAGTAAACTTCTAATAGGAGTTTAAAATCTAATCTAGCCATAGCAAATCAGGCTGAAGCATTAGGTTGATATTTTCTCTTCAAAGGATTGATTTTTGAAAACATGAAAAATAGTGGCTCATCACTACTTGGTCTCCCACAGTTGCTTCAGATCACATTAACTAGACCAGTGTCTTGCATGCTCACATGTATAGAATGTAACTGAAAATCTTTTTTATCATGAATTTTTTTCATAAAACTCATCATTGTCATTTCCCACCTATCATGCATAGTTATTTAATAACTAAAAATAATGTTTAAATTCATTATTTTTTTTTTATTTATTGGAGTGCAAAAGGGCCTATTTATTGAAATATACTCCTGAGAGGCACAGCAGGCAAGACAGGAGAGGTCATACGCCTAGTTTTAATTGAAAAGTTTTACTGAACCTTGTGTATCTTCAGTCTTGTGAATGGCATCACTGTCGAAATTTCCATTAGTCCTTTCAGCAAATTCATCTGAGAATGCCTAGAAATACAAAGAGGGTTTTGATCACTATGATCTACAATTCTCAGCAGATGATTGATTTTGATTCATCAGTTTTTGTTCCTACAGGCATGCACATTTAGGAGAGATCAATTCTCAAAGTATTATTTATTTTCATTACAGATGTTTAAAATTATGAAACACATATCTGTCATCCTGCTTTCATGAATATATCCTATGAAAGTTACCAAAAATGTGAACAAAGATATAAATACAAGAATATTAATTACAGTTTTAAAATTCTTATTAGTGCAAGAGAGAAATGGTTGGGGGGTTATGCTTTTTGCAGGAAGCAGCTGTTACATGTATTAACAAACCATTTCTTTGACTGTTAGTGACATTCCACATCATCACTTTCTTCTCTCTCATAAACAAGCAACAGAAAATTCTGTTGGGGGAAAAAAAGTAGCCTCTTGGTGATATTTTAACAGGGTGTTCCCCAGGAAAAAGGAAGGTTCCAGGATCCCTGTTCCACCCAAGGGAGGGTAGAGTTGAGCAGGGAGGACAAGAAGCTGGAGAGGAGACTGGGGAACGAAGAAGCAGGATGGAGAGCCAGAAGGAGACCTGGAGGAGGCACATGGAGCAGAGAGATGAGTGAAGAAGCTGCACTGGTGTTTTGGTCATGGACTGGTTGGAACAGATGTGGGTGAGAGACCTGTGAATAGGTGACAATGGCAGCTTGTATTTGATTTTGATTTTGCTCTTTTCCTCCCAGACTGGTCTGGCTGTTTCTTACCCTTTCCTTGGTCCTCACCAGAAGGAGCTTTAACCTTGTGGCAGGCTTTCGGGCCTCAGCAGCCCTGCTTTGGGCTCACTGTGTTTGGCTGGGCATTTACCCATGAGGGAATGGATAACTTTGGGTGATAGATTTGGAAACTCGTTTCTTCCCCTTTTCTGTATTGCACACTAATTGTATTAAAGTTCCTTTCCATTGAAGGTCTTACGCACTAGAATATATTTTATCTCGCTACGGCGATTAGTAGAAGCTATTTAAAGTGGCATGTTTGGGGGTTGGGGGTGCCCCTCACCCTGTCCTATAACAAAATGACTAATATATGATGGGAGAAGAGCCAGGACAGACTATGGTGCCAGGGTCTCAGGCTCACAGGCTGCAGGGCAGGCAGGTAAGCTGCAACAGCAAAGACGGATGTTTTGTCTCTGAGAACTAGAGGGCACCTGCCACTCAGCCCCGGCACCCTGTCCACTGTCAGCCTTCCAGAATTTTTGAATTTTTAGGTCACAGGTTGTATCTGGAATTGTATGTGAAATATTTTATTTCTAAATGGTACAAACAAGTCACAAATAACAGAAATCCCAGTGAACCAGCATTGGTGTCTGAGTAAGATCTAATCAGAGTAACAGTTTAACTCATGCTCGTTTCTGCACTTAACATTCCCTGAGTGGTCACTGTGAGCAAGCTCCGCACCTCCTGCGTGACAGGAGTCGTCCGTTTCATCCTCACCCCCAACCACCCCTCACAGGGACACCATTACAGCTGAGGAAATACTCAGGACATGCAGTATGGGTCACCGTCCCCTCAAAACAATGACCAAATGAAACAAATATACTAATTTCCAGGTTATAAAGCACCCAGGACAAACAGACCCCAAATTTTACATCTCAACCAACAGTATTGCAACCTCCAAATCTTGACTTTTCTAAAAGTGTCAAAAATCAAACAAACAGTGCCCCCTCCTTCATTATTCCATGCTATTCTTCACCACTCTCACCCCCTCTATTTTGTAAGTTACTTTTCTCTCCCCAGTTTTATTTATACTTCTCATTTCACAGTATTTTTCTCATTGCAATCCCCTCCCAAATACCTATGAGAACACCCTAGGCTTTTATTTGCCTTCGTTGGATGCTGGAGACCAGCCCCAGCTACAAGTCCTGCCAGGGATCTCAGAAAGGAGAGGACGGAGTCGGTGAAAGTTCCTTTTTCTCTTTCTCTCAGAGGGCTGAGGGGAAGTGGAGTGAGGTAAGAGTGAGGAAAACACAGATACCTTATTTCGTGCAAGTATCTCCTGCTGAGGGTCTCAGCGGGTCTTTATTTATACCTTAAGGCGAGGGAGCGTGGGATTACATCAGTGTAAGCATTGAGGCAGAACAGAAACAATCAATACATATTTTCTCATGAACATGCAAAGACTCCCTAGGTCTCACACCTGAAGGGCAATTCTCTGGTAACCTTAAGAACAATTAGTTTCCTAGGTATAGCTCATTTACTAACATGATCAATCATATATGACAGCACAACAGTTGTCAGCAATTAAACTTTCCCAGTTACAAAGTGGGTGTAAAATTCCTATTCTATATTCAATTACTAAGATCAATCTATCTCCTAGCACTCAATTAACTTGGTTAATATATTGATTACTTCAAAGTGGTCTGAAACAACTCATCAAATTTAAGTAAGTTCTACTGAAGTTAAGTAAGTAAGTTAAGTAAGTTCTAACTCCTAACTAGAAATTCCTAACCTCCAAACGGCCTGCGAACTATTGACCTTTTGCAAACACCAGGAAATGTACTGCTGGTGCAAACATGCACCCCCCCCCACCACCACCTCAGGCTATGGCTTCCAAGCACAGTTGGTTCAGGGCAGCTCGTTCTCCATAGTTCTTAGAGCCAGAACATTTCTTTCCTAGCTATACCTTTTGCATTATTTCCTTTCTTTGATACTAGTTCAGGTGCAAGAATAACAAATCAATTGTCTAGATCCGAATTGAGTTTTCATATGCCAATTAATATGCCAACTAACTAACTTCTGCATTAACCAAGAACAAAGAGGTGAGCTTTAGCAGGCGTTGCCATGGAGACTCCCTAGTTCAGATCTTCTTTGGGAAGTGCAAGAACTCCCCTCTTCTGGGAACTACAACTTTCCCTCTTCGGGGGAGCACAGGAACTCCCCGCTTCTCGGGAGTCTCCCCCAATGCCTGGACCATGTCAAGAGACAGCATGGGAGGTGCAGCCTGCTACAGTTGGAATTTCCTCTTCAAGGACATTTTGGGCTTCATCTGGGGCTGTGGGCAACTTGACAGTTAACTTGAATGTTCCTCGTCCAGGCCATACTAACTCATGGTTGTCTCTCTCCAGGACTCTCTGCTGAACTGAAATTTAAAAAATTTAAAAGCCAGTGGTCAAGCAATCTTCATTCATAAAATTATCCCATGATTTCCATGGGTTTCATCATCATAAATCAATGGCTCGGTCATTTCCTGAGAGAGGGCTTGAGCAGCAGAAAGAGAAATACTTAGCAAGCAGACACATATTTCAATTCCATCTTTAAAGTTATCATTTTTAACTGTGAGCATCTTTTTTAATAAAAATACAAAGTCTGTCTTCCTGTCTAACTGTAAGTAGCTAATGAAGATTGTTTTGCATGTGTGTTCAGTGCATAAATGAAAGAAATATAATAAAGAACTTAGTACATTACCTGAGGTTATTAGGTACCCAGAAAGGTAGCAGTATTTATTCTACTGTGAAGAATAAATTTCACTTCTAGTAGTGAAGAACTAAGTATTTCTCATGCTGAGCCAGTAGATTGGGGTTGGGACACGATGTGATGGAGGCCACAATTTGGGAAACTGGCCATGGGTACAATGTCCAACAGCCTAGAGTTGTTTCAATCACCTGCGATAGTAAGAGACTCACATCTGAGAGTAAAAGGGGTAGAAAATAAGAGATGGGGGGGATTTCACGAAAGGAAAAAAGAATGAGCACATCTGGCTGCAGCGAACAAACTGACCAGTGGACAGAAGAGCACAAAAACCTGCATCTGAATTCCAACTCTGCCATGAACTTGCTGAGTGACACTGAGAAAAGATCGTAACTTCTCTAGAGTTTGTTCCCTCACATAAGGAGGTGTTTCTGACCTATTCTGTTACACCCACAAGAGAGATGCGAGTGTAAGTCAGAGAGAGAAGGAAGGGAAATCAGTGTGTCTCAGACAGTGGAAAGAGGGAGCAGGTGAGTGTGGAAACAGAGGTGAGACCAGCATAGTCAGGCGGCTAAGGAGGTCAGGGTGAAGGGAGCCAGTGAAGGTGCCCTTGAGATTCACGGGTGCAGCTCTGCCCTGAGTGTGAGGTCACCAGATTATATTGTGAAATGGTGACCTGATGGGGCCAAAGACATACACACGAATCTTTCAAGAGGGCCTTGAACAGTTTTCTCATCTCAACTATCCACAAAGGGGTGGAAGAAGGGAAGCCTTCACCAACCGGATGCCAACTCAGAAGCTGGTCCAGAAACCATATGAGAAAAAATGCCAGACTCCTGTGTCACTCTTCACGAGAGAGTGGATGCTTCACCTTGGACTTCTGAGGAGCTGTCCTAAGTTAGAATGAAGACTGAGGGCTAGATAAGACCCCAAAGCCAATGAGCAAGCTGAGGTGGTGTTTATTGAAACAGCCTCCTGACCTACTGCCTGAGGAAGAGCGCTAAGGCTGAGGAAGACATTCGCCTGTTAGTAACCTACAAACTGTATTGTTTTTTAAGCCCAGTTGTCTTGAGTCATGAACTCTGTGCTACATTCCCTCTATGATTCTCTAGACTTTGACAGAGTCAAAGTCCTGTTCGGGCATCTGAATGTGCCAGCCAGTTCTGAGCACCACGAAGTGGCTCCTGGGTCCCCCGCGGATCTCGAATTCTCCGCTTCCCGACCTCTTA
The DNA here is from genome assembly GCF_964194135.1 of Talpa europaea. Lineage (NCBI taxonomy): Eukaryota > Metazoa > Chordata > Mammalia > Eulipotyphla > Talpidae > Talpa > Talpa europaea. The sequence goes on along the minus strand of NC_140070.1, from coordinate 102,961,863 downwards.
GAGCTCTGGAAGTACAGCTGCACTTGGTGCTCAAGTTCTTCGGGGGATTTCGGCCCCAAGACCCTTCTACCAGCAGAGGAAAGAATCCGGCTGCAGCCATCTTCGGCTCTGGTCCGTCTGCCTGGACTGGCTCTTTCGCTTTCATTTTCTTTAAAACTCCGCCCTCCCTTAGTTTCTGTTTTTGGCTCTAAATAGCGGCCCCCTGACTTCACCTGCATCTCTGCCACGCGGCAGTGGCTGTCACCACCACTTGAGGCTTCTGACCTCCCCAACTGTGTACAGGATCTCTGCTACTCACCCAGGATAGCAGCTGCAGTCAACAGCTTTGGGTCACTACACCTTGCACAAACACAGAGACTTCATTTTGCTGCACGCCAATACTGTGCAAGAATAGTAAATGGCCCAGTCTACTGTGACTTTGCTATATTTTCTTTTTCCTTCTGGCTTATTTCACTGAGCATAATCCCTTCCAGTTCCATCCATGTTGCTGTGAATGGCATGAGCTTATCTTTTTAACTGCTGTATAGTATTCCATTGCGTGTATGTATACCACGATTTTTTCATCCAGGTATCTGTTTTTGGGCATTTAGGTTGTTTCCATATCTTACCTATTGTAAATAGTGCTACAATAAGTATAGATATGCAGGTTTCCTTTCAAATTAATGTTTTTGTGACCTTGGGTAGATTCATAGGCATATGATAGCTCCATTTTTAGTAGTTTGATGGTCCTCCACAAAATTTTCCATAGTGGTTAGAACATTTTGCTTTCCCATCAACAGTGTAAGAGGGATTCTTTTTCTCCACATCCTTGCTAGCATTTATTGCTGCCATTTTTTTTTTTTTAATATGGGCCATTCTCACTGGTGTGAAGTGGTATCTCATTGCACTTTTGATTTGCATTTCCCTAATTATAAGAAATGAGCATTTTCCAAATACCTGTTGGCCATTTGCCTTTCCACGTTGGAAAAGTGTCTTTTTAGTTCTTCTGCCCATTTTTTGACTGGATTGTTTGCTTTGTTTTTGTTGTGAGCTTTTTGCAGATCTTTGAAATCAGACTGTTATCAGTTTCAGAGAGTGCAAATATCTTCTCCTATTCCATAGGGTGTCTTTGTTTTGGTTATTGTCTTTTTTGCTGTACAGAAACTTTTTAGTTTGATGTAATCTCAACTGTTTATCTTTTCCTTCACTTTCTTTGCTTTGGGGGATGAGTCTTTAAAGATGCTTCTGAGATATATGTCATGGGGTGTTTTCCTTATGTTTTCTTCTATATGTTTATAAAATGTATTTCTTAGTGTAAATTGGAGTTTGAACCCATTCTGAGACAAAGCATTGAATTTGGGTAGTGGCAATAAGTCTTTGACATGCAAAGACTTAGGAAGAGAGTTAAAATATCATGAACATATTCTAAGTGTAAATGGATGATGGGACATTATTTCAGATTATAGAGATAGAGATTCCTGGCTACCTGCCAAACGGGTACGTGAGAGGAAGGGAGATGGTGAAAGGAGAGGCTCTCAGCCACCAAAAGTTCTGGCTCTCATTTCAGACTGCAGTTCTCAGGTGGGCATGCCTGAGGGAGCGAAATTAATTATGAAACAAATGCATTGCCCCACCAGAGGTCAGAGAGATTCAAGATACTGCTCAGTGTCACACCTGTAATCACAGGCATCAGCAGGGCCACCCTATTCAGCAGACAAGGTGGCCATTTTATTTAAGGGTACATAAGAATGATTTTTTTTTCATTTTAAAAAGGTCCAGCCATGATTAGTCATGCTTATATCAATAAGGTTGCAAAGTATAATTTTAATTTTTTTAAAGATTTTATTTATTTTTTCATATAAGAATAGCCCAGAGGTACGGGGGGTGGAGGGGGTTGAGAGCATTCAGAGATACGCCGCGGGGTGGTGGGGAGCAGAACAGGCAGATCTACTGAAACACAGTGCTGAGAGGAGCAGCAAAGTCTGCTGCACCTTGTGGGTCACCTCCCTGGCCAGCCAGGGAATCGAACTCTTGCTAGAGTGGCTGGCAATAGCTTGATAGCGCTGTCTTTAACCCCTGCACCACCAGGGGGCGCCCTCTCCATTTTATTTTTTTCTCATTGTCAATCAGTTCAGATGTCAAAGTGTCAGGGAAGCCACCCTGAGCAGTTAGGGGTCTTTGCAAACCACCTACAAGACAAACAGTGACTGCAAGAAACATTTCAAGAAGTCTGTGTTAATGCAGCAGCAACTGTGGTGCCTTCAACCTCCTCAACTTGAAGTGCAGGCATCACCCCAGAGCCCAGGAAAGACACCTTCATCCTCCTGCAGACTTCTAGCTTCTGAGTGCACTGTGCACTGACTCCCTGGGGCACTGCTCGGCCTCTTAGCCCACGTTGCTGCCAATGAAGACAATCTCAATGGAAACCAAAGCCAGAAGGAAGAAAGTAGGAAATGAGTAAGTTGTTAAGAGAAAACAAAAGGCTACAACTTTTTTTTTTGTTTTTTTTTTTACAATTAGATAGATAAGGATGCGTAATGTCTTCCACAAAGGAAGCTCAGATGCTATTTGCTAAAAGTAATGAGGTACTCTGGGTAAGCCTGGTAGTCATAAAATACCACAAACAAAGTGGGATTTGACACATTATCTGTGACAGTGTCATACAGGTCAGTAGGATTTTGGGGATCCTTGGGAGGAGGTACAATTAATGACTGATTTCCAGGTGCGCTGAGTCCAGTAAGCACTCGCACATAATACATATACTTTTTTCCATTTGCATCTGGTTTGGAGTATGTGTCATTGGCAGAATAAATGGCATTGACAGCAAAATAGGTTCCTTTTCCATATGCCACAGCTGTGAAGAGAAAACAAAACATTTTTAAGGATTCCACTTTAGCCTATAAATTGATATGTTGATATGTCAAATAATGTTAAAATACTGTGTAGCTCTTCTATTTAAAAACCTCTTAATATTTTTGCTTATGTTTCTAATTTTTTTAAATCATTCTTCCACCCCCAAATCATCATTCCCCTTTAGTAAGTCTGACCCTGAAACTTTGGTGGCACCAGGGTCACAGCCACAAAGGAACACCAAGTCAGCTTGGGGTCTCATGCCCAACCCCTCAGATGGAGCACCAGATGTCATGGCTCCTTACCGTTCTTCCCAGCATAACTGCGGTTAAAGCCGTTGCGGTTGACATGAGGCACTGAGTGGGCATCTGTCCCATGGAAGAGCAGCCTCTCGTTATTGACATGGTTGTTCTTGGCATCCATGGTTTTCTTCTTTGTCTGATAGCTATTCCAGAGGTCTGGATTCTGGATTCTTTCAATCTGCAAATGAATCAGGAAAAATACTCTACTAGCATCAAGAGCACTTGGCAAGATAGAGCCAATTAAACACCACTATTTTCCATAAACAAAAATTAAAATAAATAGCAAAATCACTGTCAGGTGGCAGCATTGTGCATTTAGAAATCTTGTTCAATCCAGTGTTTCACAAAAAATGTCTTGGGAAGGCTGCTGATTTTATTTTGAACATCCTTCATGCACCAGAGGAGAGTGAGCAGTGGTTAGGTCCCTAACTGTTAATCAGAAGAACTGGACCAGGGCGAGGAGATGCTGCGAGTAAGATCTCCCATTAAAAAAAAGTTAATAGGGAGGAAAAGCGGCAGGTCCCAGTGAGAACTGGGACACGGAAGATAAACGGGTGACTCCAGCAAACTACCCGAAGAAGAAAGTGGCCATAAAAGAGGACGAGAAGGGAGGGAAGCGCAGAACCCTGCTCCCCTCCCCCGCCCACAGAGGCGGCACTCTCCGACCGGCAGAGACGAGGGAAACAACAAACCAAAACGCCCAACAAGAAAAACGGATGCAGCAAGTGGGACTGTGAGTGGAAAGGAACTATTGCAGCCACCACACCCCGTGAACGGGAGCTGAGGCGAACCCTGCAGGATCCGCCGCGGAGGTGAGCTCCAGGCGCCATTAAAGAGAGCCCCGACCCCCAGGAGGAGACCAGCACCAGCACACAGCCCCCGCCGCCCGGTAAGCTTGCGCGAAAGCAGCGCTCGGATTGCAGCTGCCCAGGGCCCTGCGCCTGCGACCTAGGCTTGCGGGGAGACGGCGGAGGCCCTCCCTGAGTGAGCAGGAACAAGGTGCCCAGGCAGGGGAGCGGGATTCAAAAGGCGCCATTCCCGCGCCACTGATCTGGGCTACAGCCCGCGTCCTGGAACTGAGGGCTTTGGAACTGAGACCCGGGCGGAGGCCCTCCCTGAGTGAGCAGGAACAAGGCGCCCAGGCAGGGGAGCGGGATTCAAAAGGTGCCATTCCCGCGCCACTGATCTGGGCTACAGCCCGCGTCCTGGAACTGAGGGCTTTGGAACTGAGACCCGGGGCACGAAATTAGGGGCGTGGGTTCCCCACGACGGTGGGGCACAAGGCAGACACAGTACCCCAAAGCCGTTGAGGTGTACCCTACCATCCCCTCTCTGCTCCCTGTCCCACGGGGTGGAAAATCAGCTCCCCAAGGGCTCTAGGAGAGATCTCTGGCGCCACCTAGCTACTTGACCCCAGCACAGGCTACTGAAGGAGCTAGTGGCCAGCTGGGGAGTTAGCCCACACCGGGCCCCTTCTGAACAAGTAGTCTGAGCCCACAGGGTGAGCGAGCACCCACAGCCGGGGCAGACCAGGCGCGCAGAAGAGTGTGCCTGAGACCAGAAGCGCAGGGAGTGTGTCCCACATCACCATTTTAGAACAGGGACATTTCTTCAGTAAAGACTACCTGCAGAAGGCTTCCTCAGGAGCCAGAGGTGAGCGGGGGGAAGTTCGCCCACGCCAGACCCCCTCTGGCCTGCAGTCCAAGCCCAGAGGGGAGCAGGAACCCACCGCCGGGGCAGACCAGGCGCACAGGGGAGTGTGTCCCCACATCGGCATTTTAGAACAGGGACCTTTCTCCAGTAAAGGCTGCTTGAAACTGACAGATGACTCCTGGAAGAACCAGAGGGGAACAGAGAAGCCCACCCAAGATGCCGGCCAGTCCCAACAACACAGTGTCCCAACGCATACGGCAAATTAGAAAACAGACAGTAGGGAGGAGAAGAACCACACGCAACCTAGCAACTCTCCAGAGAAAAAGCACACCACAAAAAGAAAGCCAGCCCCCAGATTGCAACGACAATAACTTGGAAGAGTTTCTGAGCCTTCCAGAAAGAGAATTTAAAATTGCCGTGATTAAAAAACTGACAGAAGTCATAAAGGAAAACAATGATAAGGGAAAAATAATCAACGATCAGAAGAATGCAATTGAGTCCCTAGAGAGGGAAAACAATGGTCAGAAGAAAGAAATTGAGTCCCTAAAGAGGGAAGTAAAAGAAATGCAGGAGATCAAAGAATTAATGGAAGAACTAAAGAACTCTGGGAAAAGCAATGAAAGCAGAATAGATGAAATGGAAGAACGAATAAGTAATCTTGAAGACACAGAAATAAAAAGAACCAAAACAGAAAAGGAAAGAGAAGTACGAAGGAAAAAGAACGAAGAAAGACTTCGGGAACTATCTGACTCCATGAGGAAAGGAAATATAAGAGTTATAGGAATACCAGAAGGAGAGGAGAGAGATGTAGGAACAGAGAAAATATTCAAAGAGATAATTGAAGAGAACTTCCCAAATGTGAAGAAGGAGCTGAAAATTGATATACAAGAAGCAAGAAGAACACCAAACTTCCACGACGAAAGGAAAAATACAGCAAGACACATAATAGTAAAGCTCCCAAGAATCCAGGACAAGGAAAAAATAATGAAGCTGGCAAGAGGGAAGAAACAGATAACATTCAAAGGAAAACTAATCAGGCTGACATCAGACTTCTCCGAAGAAACACTACGGGCAAGGAGAGAGTGGAGGGACATAGTCAACAGACTCCAAGAAAACAGATGCCAACCAAGAATACTCTATCCCGCAAAGCTCTCCTTCCTCTTTGAAGAAAGAATATGGACCTTCCCAGACAAACAGAAACTCCGGAATTTCATTGCAACTAAACCCCCACTCCAAAAAATACTACAAGGAGTCCTAAAGCCAGAACCTCAGAGCGACGAATAACAATGAAAGAAGGCCAAAAAAAAAAAAAAAGTTATTAAAAGAATAAATAAATAAAATCAAAGGAAAGACAAACACAATGGCAAATACAGATGTTAAAATATCAATATTAACTCTAAATGTAAATGGACTAAACTCTTCAATAAAAAGACACAGAGTTGCAGCCTGGATTAAGAAACAAAACCCAACCTTTTGCTGTCTCCAGGAAACACATTTAGCTACAAAAGATAAAAATAGGCTCAAAGTTCAAGGATGGAAAACAATCCTACAAGCAAATGGACCAAAAAAGAAAGCAGGAACAGCTATACTTATATCAGATAAAACAGATTTCAAACTCAAAAAGATAAAAAGAGACCCCAATGGTCACTACATTATGATCAAGGGGACAATACTTCAAGAAGAAATAACACTCATTAACATATACTCACCAAACGAAGGAGCACCAAAATATATCAGACAACTGTTGTCCTCTCTGAAAACAGACATCAGAGAAAACACATACGTAGTGGGAGACTTCAACACACCACTATCAACAATGGATAGATCAACAAGACAAAAAATAAGTAAAGAAACCAAAGCTCTAAATAAAGACCTAGAGCAATTGGGCTTAACAGACATCTATAGAACACTAAACCCCAAAAAAACGGAGTACACATTTTTCTCAAGCGCACACGGATCATTCTCCAGGATCGATCACATACTGGGGCACAAGACAAACATCAACAGATACACCAAGATTGAAATCATATCAACCATCTTTTCTGACCATGAAGGCATCAAACTAGAAATAAACCATAAAAAGAAGGCAAGGAACTTTCCTACCTCATGGAGATTAAAAACCACACTACTGGAAGACCATTGGACTAATGAGGAGATCAAAGAAGAAATTAAAAAATTTTTTGAATTGAACGACAAGGAGGACACCAATATCCTAAATGTATGGGATGCAGCAAAAGCAGTAATAAGAGGAAAATATATAGCAATAGAAGCTCACATCAAGAAACAAGAAAGAACGCAAAGAAACAACCTCATCTCGAAGCTCAAAGATCTAGAAAAAGAACAACAAAAAAACCCCAAAACCAGTAGAAGAAAAGAAATAATAAAAACCAAAGCAGAAATAAATGAAATTGAAACTAAAAAAACAATCCAAAAGATCAATGAAACCAAGAGCTGGTTCTTTGAAAAAATCAATAAAATAGACAAACCCCTAGCCAGGCTCACAAAGGAAAAAAGGGAGAAAGCACAAATAAACAGGATCATCAATGAAAGAGGAGAAATCACAACGGACACAGCAGAAATCAAAAGAATAATCAGTAACTACTATGAACAGTTATATGGAAACAAGTTTAACAATCTAGAGGAGATGGACAAATTCCTACAACTCTACAATCACCCAAAGCTAGATAAAGAAGAAATAGAACACCTAAACAGACCAATTACAATTAGCGAAATTGAAATGGTAATCAAAAACCTCCCCAAAAACAAAAGCCCAGGACCTGATGGATTTACAAATGAATTCTACCAAACATTCAGAGATGAATTAGTGCCTATCCTTCACAAACTCTTCCAAAAAATTGAGAAGGAAGGGACAATACCAAACACATTCTATGAAGCCAACATTACACTAATACCAAAACCGAACAAGGACAACACAAAAAAGGAAAACTACAGGCCAATCTCCCTAATGAACACTGATGCAAAAATCCTCAATAAAATTTTAGCTATCAGAATCCAACAATGTATCCATAAGATAATTCACCACGACCAAGTTGGATTCATTCCAGGGGCACAAGGATGGTTTAACATCCGAAAATCAATCAACGTTATCCAACACATCAACAAAAAGAAATATAAAAACCATATGATAATATCAATAGATGCTGAGAAAGCTTTCGACAAAGTGCAACACCCATTCATGATAAAAGCCCTTGAAATTCTTGGGATACAAGGAACATACCTCAACATCATAAAGGCCATCTATGACAAGCCAACAGCCAGTATCATTCTCAATGGTGAAAAGCTGAAAGCAATTCCATTAAGATCTGGAACAAGACAAGGATGTCCACTCTCACCATTGCTTTTCAATATAATACTGGAAGTCCTAGCCAGGGCAATAAGACAAGAGAAAGACATCCAAGGAATCCAAATAGGAAAAGAAGAAGTCAAACTATCACTATTTGCAGACGATATGATATTATACATAGAGAACCCCAAAAACTCCACAGAAAAGCTAATTCAACTCATCAATCAGTTCAGTAAAGTGGCAGGATACAAAATCAACACGCAAAAGTCAGTAGCCTTCCTATACACAAACAATAAATCTGAAGAAGAAGAAATCAAAAAGACCATCCCTTTTGTTATTGAAACAAAAAAAATCAAATATTTGGGAATAAATCTAACAAAAGAGGTAAAGGACCTATACAAAGAAAACTATAAAACACTGTTAAAAGAAATAGAAGAAGACACAAAGAAATGGAGAGACATCCCCTGCTCATGGATTGGAAGAATAAACATTATTAAAATGGCCATCCTACCAAAAGCAATATACCGATTCAATGCTATTCCAATCAAAATTTCAATGTCATTCTTCAAAGAAATAGAACAATTATTGATGAAATTCATATGGAATCACAAAAAACCCCGAATAGCCAAAGCTCTCCTGAAAAAAAAAGAAGGGAATGGAGGCATCAGACTCCCAGACTTCAAACTATACTACAAAGCCATAATCATCAAAACTGCATGGTATTGGAACAAGAACAGACATACAGACCAATGGAATCGAATAGAAAATCCAGAAATAAACCCACAGATTTATGGTCAACTAATCTTTGACAAAGGAGCAAAGACTATGCATTGGAGCAAAGAAAGTTTGTTCAATAAATGGTGCTGGGAAAACTGGGTCGCTACATGCAAAAGAATGAAGCTTGACCACCACCTCACACCATACACAAAAATCAACTCAAAATGGATTAAAGAACTAGACATAAGACCTGAAACCATAAAATATATAGAAGGAAATATAGGCGAAACACTACGTGATTTGCACATCAAAGACATCTTTACAGACACATCACCCAAAGCAGTGATAGTGAAGGCAAAGATAAACAGCTGGGACTATATCAAATTAAAGAGCTTTTGCACAGCAAAAGAGACAATAACAAAAACAAAGAGAAACCCCACCAACTGGGAGAACATTTTTGCACCCAACACTAATGATAAAGGACTGATCACAAAAATCTGCAAAGAGCTGATGAGACTCAACAACAACAAAGAAAATAATCCAGTCAAAAAATGGGCAGAAGAGCTTAAAAGAAACTTCTCTGAAGAGGAAATGCAAATGGCCAACAGGCATATGAAAAAATGTTCAACATCACTTGTCATCAGGGAAATGCAAATCAAAACTACCATGAGATACCATCTTACACCAGTGAGAATAGCACATATTAAAAAAACTAGCAACAACAAATGTTGGCGAGGGTGTGGAGAAAAAGGAACTCTTCTGCACTGTTGGTGGGAGTGCAAACTGGTCCAACCACTGTGGAAAGCTGTGTGGAGATTTCTGGACCTACTAAACATAGAGCTTCCATATGACCCAGCAATTCCACTCCTAGGTATTTACCCAAAGGACACAGAAACATCAATTCCAAAGAACACCTGCACCCCTATGTTTATAGCAGCACTGTTTACAATAGCTAAGCTTTGGAAACAACCCAAATGCCCAAAAATAGATGACTGGATCAAGAAGATGTGGTACATATATACCATGGAATATTACTCAGCATTCAAAAAAGATAAACACATGCAATTTGCTGCAACATGGATGGCGCTGGAAGGGATCATGCTCAGCGAAATAAGCCAAAAAGAAAAAGAAAAATACCGGATGGTCTCACTCATAGCAGGAATCTAGAAAACTTAAATAAGGGACCAGGAAAATGAATAACTATAAGAAAGTGAAAATCAAAATCAACAAAAAACTATGAACCAGAGACACTTTTAGGGGGGCGGGGGCGGGAGGGGAGGGATTGGGGTCAGAATGGGGGGCTGCAATTGTATGGGGAATATAACAATAAAATTTATAAAAAAAAAAAAAAAAAAAAAAAAAAAAGAAGAACTGGACCAACCAAGTCTCCCCAGCTCCTGCTTTTGACCTACACTCTCTTCACTGCTCCTGCAGCTGTCTACCTCACACTGTCGCTCTCCATCTCCCTCTTTTCTCTTTCTGAAAATCTGGCTTACCTACCTATGCTTGAACAGAGTGAGAAGCACTAGAAAGAAGGCACAAAGCAAAATTAATGGATGTAAATCCATCTCTGGCCAGTTAGAAGAGGGAGCTTGAATCCTGGTGGGAGGGTGTTGGTTTCAGATCAATGTGGCCGTGCTTTGACCAGATTCTGGAATGTGGCTTTCAGGGCTGTGGTGGAGACTTAGGTCCACTGATAAGAACCAGACAAATCTAGAATCCATTTAAAAAACTGGTTCTGGGTGTCTTAAAAAAATCTAGGCAAGACTGAACCAAAATTTGCCACATTCTACAAACTGGCTAGAACATCCAATATCATGAAAAATAACCTCAAATACCTAGGGCTGTTCAAGATCAGAACAGATAAAGGAAATTAGAACCAATTTTGGTCCTTAAATCTAGTTTTAGGTATAGGATGGCGGGAGGGGAGAAAAAATTCTAAGACTTCTGTGGTGAACAATTGGGCAAATTTGAACATGAATTCTATATTAGATATTAATAAGTTAACTTTAATTTTATAATAAAAGATAATAGTAATGTTATTTAAGAGAATTTGTTTCTATGAGACATGTACTAAAATATCTTGGGGTGTCATAATATCTCCAACTTACTTGCAAACGCTTCCTCAAAAACTGAATGCGGGAGAAAAATAAATGTGGCTACAGTGTTGAATCAAAATGAACGTTTTTCAGTGTTCCAAATCTTAGTCACAAGTCCTGAAAGTCACGGACAATGACAAATCACCCATTTTTTCATGCCAATGTTTTCACACCACTAGAAACCTCATAGAGGTGCCTTAAGTACAACCCAGCTCTGCTTTTATCAGTGTCATACACTGGGATGTAAGCATCAAAGAGCTACAGATCTGAATCAAACTGCCTTAGCTTTTCTGAGAATAGTTTTGCTCCATTGGATAACATTAAAAAATTAAAAAAAACAAACAAACAAAAATAAACGGGCCTCCCTGGTGGCGCAAGAGGTTAAACACAGCACTATCAAGCTATCTGTATCTGCAGCCTCTATAGCATGAGTTTGATCCCAACCAGCCAGGGAGCTACCCACATTGCGCAGCAGACCTCTCCTGAATCGCCCGCTGTTCCCCTCAGCAGTGTATTTTAGTTAATCTCCCTTTCTGCTCCCCATTTTGTCTCTGGTGAATCCTCTCACCCCTGAACCTCTGGTCTGTACCCCAGTTCTTATATGCATAAATAAATAAAAATCTTTTAGGAAAGAAGTTCAAAAAAAAACAACTGTGGTATATAATTTGGTATGGAATTTATTGTGTGGGTGATTTTGATTTTATTCTCTAGTATTGATTCACAGGAGTTATCTCTTAGGAGTCATTTTTATTGCTTTAAGAAGCTGTTAATCTCTTGATCAAATTGCTTGCTTTTTAATTTGTGGACTTTATCAATCTTCTGATTGGGGATTTCCTTCTTTGCTTCATCCACTAAAATGCTCAGGGACAAGATTTTGTGGTCCAATGTAATTTTCTAGGACCTCATGTTATGTACTCACAGGAGCTAAGATTGACTGTATATTATTTTATCCCTACACTCCTTTTTCTCTGTCTACTTTTCATTTTTTTATTTGAGTATGAGATATACCTTCATAGGAGACTTCATATATTTATTGAATTATTAAGTGTGTAACTACATGAATAATCAGTGAGGTGACAATGCAAATAGGATGAGTTAATTTGCAAAGAAAAAAATGCAGGACTGGTGGCAAACTTATTATTATGGGTAATGGGAAGATACTGAAAGACCTGGCTTTATCAGAAAGTGGTGGAATTAAGAATAGAAATGAGGACAGAAGGGGAAAGATAATATCTGGAGATGATGAAATAGATTTTAAGCAAACTGATTTAACAAACTGATATTTGAGTGAAGATTGTTTTAGGTCACTGGGATTATGTTCCAGAGCCTGAGTTGGAGCTCCAGATTCGTGACAATGATTAGGGAACTGTCAGCATTGAAGCCAAGAAGGATAGAACCATTCCCGATAAAGTTGAGACAGGAGTCCACACTCCTGTGTGTAAAGTTAGGATTAGGAGTTTGGGGGAGAAACAGATACCAGTAATAATGAAAAAGGAATATTAGTAAAAAAGGAAAAGAAAGTATCAAATTATTGCTGTAGAAGTCAAGGGAGAACAAAATTTCTAAGTACACTATTCATGTTTAAAAGTGGAAGATGCCAAAAGTGAGGCTATTGGATTTTACAAGGAAGCTGGCACTGTCATTAGTGGGTGGTGGGCAGAAGCACATAATCCTGATCTCCGGAGCCTCCATGTGTCTCTTCGGGTGTTTACTGGGTACCAAATACAACTTTGAGGCAATATCACTGTAATTTTTTTTTTTAGAATCCTTTTTAAAAAATATATATTTATTTATTTATACAAGCACTGGGTACAGTCAGAAGTGTGGGAGGGTGAGAGGATTCACCAGAGCCAGAGTGGGGAACAGAACAGGCAGACTGATGAAATACACTGCTGTATTCTGTATTCTGATATTATACCTAATACTGTATTAACTGACACAAAAAACCTCCATCCTGACATCTTAATAATTGTGCTGACATAAATTGAATCCAGGATCTAAAAATCTAATTAACATTAAATATCTAATTCTCAGTAAAAAAATTATGATAGGAAGTGAGTGAAAATGTACTTGCATAAGATCACAATATTATTTATTTCTACCACTAAGAAACCACATGTCAGAAGACTTACCTTTTCTATCCTGAAGTTTGCACAGGTCTGATAAAACTTGCTTGCCACTGAGTTATAGTCAGGATTGCCAGGGTACAGACCAACCACACAGATGCTCTGCTGCCTCATGTCAGTCCAATAAGCAGGGATCTCAACTGCAAAGTAGACAATTGAGTTCTACCTCAGTAGGGGAAGATCCTCTATATAGTCCACGTTCCTAGTATGCTCAGAAAAACTGAGTGCTCTCTGTGTTCTTGTTCACAATCTCTTAATTTTATTCAAGGTCTTCCTTATTTTCTAGACTGTTTTTAAAAATATGGACCAAAGACAACCTATATCTGAGGCAACCATAATCTTGTTTTAAAAAAAAAACCAACGGTTAAGATGCAACCTGTGAAGCTATCCGCAGTTTGCTCCTTGGCCAATGTGTGTCATCTTAACAAGTTTTGATAACATGCAGATTTGAGAACTATCAGTGTATCATAACCCAGCTGCATAGCCTGTTCAGTATTTAGTTCATCATAATTTAGCAATTTAATAATAAATTATTCCCAATAGTGTCCAACAGTCACTATTCTTTTCAATTACATGGACTCTGGTCATGGGCCCTCCACATCTGTTCCTTCATTCTTCATAGCATCCATAAAAGTTGGGGGCAGGGGATGGCAGGTTTTATATGTGATGGGTGTGCTGACAGCTCTCTCCCCATCTCCTTCTAAATAAAAGGCCACAACTGACTGGTCATTCCCCCAGGGGTGCTAAGAGTCTCAGGAAGTCGTTCACACTGACCTCACAAGAGAGAAAGGTAGTTACTTAAGCCAGTTTACTAGTTTTCTGTGTGGGTCTTATGTGGTTCAAAGGCAGGAATGGCTGCCGACATGAGAGAAGTAATCGCTTCTAGGAAGCAAGTGCAGTCAGAGAATCTGAATTCACTTCCCCATGTGTCAGGAATACTTATGTTCAGCTTAGAGGAGGAAGTGACTTGGGAGAAGTCAGGCTCCCAATCCTTTCCTGCTTCTTAGTCACAGACACACAGCACCCATTCTGACCAGGCTGTCTTCCCCTTTGTATTCTAGAAAAATCCCCGACTACTTTTCCTTAAACACTGCCTTTCCATCTTGTGACTGAAGCTGACCTTTCCTCCTCAGCAGAACCAGCTCTGGGAAATTTGTTGTCTATAGCATGGGACTAGAGGCAAGGGTTGGCTACTGTTGCATCAATATGGACATTAACAAGTTCTGCGAGCTCAGACCAAGTTTCCTATTTTACCCTTTAAGGGTTGTCTGAATTTTATCTACTTGAATAGGAGTTTGAAATTTGTACAAAATTGTATTAATGCTGCACCTCCCCCTGCAGTGACCTTTAGGGCTAATGGCTTTCGCCCACGGTCCCTAGGTCCGGCTGGGCAAGGAACCAGCCGGCAGGGGGAGAACAGCAAAACCCCCTTTTTTTTAAAGATTCATTTATTTATTATTTATACAAGCACTGGGTACAGTCAGAAGCGCGGGAGGGTGAGAGAATTCACCAGAGCCAGAGCGGGGTGCAGAGCAGGCAGAAGGACCTAAGTACACTGCTTAGGGGAGCAGCGGGCGGCAGGAGAGGTCTGCGCGCCATGTGGGACCCTCCTCCGGTGGCCGGGGAGCAGCCGGGGATCGAACCGGCACTGCAGAGGCTGCGGGCAGCTTCGCAACCAAGCGCTCAACCGCTGCGCCACCGGGGAGGCCCTCTCTAAAATCTTTTCTCTTTCTAAAATCTTTTCTCTTTCTCTGTCTAAAAAGGTCATTGGTTGCTGATTAAAAAAGAACATACGAAATCTAATAACTAGGCTAATTCAAATGAAACGTTACTAAACTCCGTGTATTAATAGAACTGTTAGCTTAATAATTTCTCTGTTGTATGCTTAGCCTTGTTAGTATTAATCTTAATGATAAAAATATTACATTGTGAAAAGTAAAACTCACCCGTGCTAATTAATAGTAATTTAGTGGTAGTGAGTAGTTTAAACAAAAAAGTAATCACATAAAACAAAAAGAAAAATTAATAGCCTAACTACTTAGGAATGCGCCTGGGCCCAGATGTAAATCACTGCCCTGTCAATGATAAGCTAAACCTATAGGCAAGCTGATTTCTTCACTGATGTTCGCCATTCCTATGCTTTTAGAAAACATATATATACTGGTCACCAACTCAAAGAAAATTACACTCAGATTTTCACTCTCTTGAAGTGTGTCTTTTTGTCATTTCTTTCGCCGACGCCCTGACCACCCTGCACGCTTCTCTCAACCCTGAGACGGCCTCATCGTCTACTGCTGTGCTGGTCCGCGGCATATTAAACTCAAAAATGATGTAAAATGATGGATTACAGGCATGAAACTTTACTTACCTTCGGATTTTTTGAGGCGCTGAACAGGTAAATTATGTCCCTTTGCATTAGTAGCAGTGTATGTTTTCAAGTCCACTGTGTACGTCTGGTGATTAATTTTGACATCTATTGTCCTTCTCTTTGTTCTCCTTGCATCCTCCAATTGCAGAATGGTTATTTTGTCAAAACTATGGAACGTGTGGTTATTGTTATATCGCCATTCTATAAATTCACTGGTATAATCTGCCCGGGATTCCTGTTCTTTGGCCAGTCTTACTCTCTGGATCATTTCCTCAATTTCATTTTTAGCCTCAGTCACATCTCTGCTAATTCCTGAAACCTCAATCAAAGGTTTTTTATGGTCCAAGGATATAGTAATGTTTAATTTCTTCTGTAGCTCATTCAATTTCTGGGCCTCCTTTTCATTAAAGTCTTTGATACATTCATCTTTACTGGTGAAAGAGCACTGTTCCTTTTCAACCAGATCCTGTATCCAGGAGAGGGCGTTTTCCACACACTTTACATTTTCACCACACACCTGAAAAATTACTGACTCTGTTTTCTTTTTCAAAACTGAAGGATTGTTCTCTTTTGGAGAACTTTGATTGTTCTCTTTTGGAGAATTTTGATTGTTCTCTTTTGGAGACTGTTGCGAGGAACCCAAAAATATTAAATAAAACAGGGAAATAGCCAAAAATATTAAAAACAAAAGAGTGAAAGGAGCCAAAAATGCTAAAAAAGGAAAGACACTAGCCAAAAGTACTAAATAATAAAAAAAGAAGGGAGCCAAAAATGCTAAAAGACAAAAGAAAGAAAGATTATTGCTTCTTATTTTTTTTTACAAACCTGTACTTTACATCCCCAGAAACTTTAAGTAGAACTTGGTACCTTCTGACCATTTTCACTTCTTTTGCCTACCTCCACCTCCTTTGCATTCCTAAGATACCCAGATACCTCTGGCAACCACCAATCTGTTCTATGTGTTCGTTTTTTATTAACTCCATATAGAAGTGATATCACACAGTATCTGTCTTTCTTTGCTTGACTTATTTTACTTAGCATAAAACCTTCTGGGCCCATACATTGTTGTGGCATATACCAGGATTTCCTTTTTTATAACTGAGTAATATTCCATAATACATGTAAGCCACATCTCTCTTATCCATTAATTTGTCAGTGGAAACTTAGGTTGTTGCCACAAATTTGCTTTGATAAGTAATGCTGTAATGACAGTGGGGGGAGGGGCTTATATCTTCTTGGGATCATGATCTCATTTCCTTCAGACAAATACCAAGAAGTGGAGTAGCTGAGCCACATGGTAGTTCCATATTTAATTTATAAATGAACCCAAATTCTCACATGACCAAAAAATTAGAAATATGCATCTGGTAAAAACAACTCACGTGCAATATAAGACATCATAGACTGTTGGGAAGAAGGCTGAAATCTTTCTCTTTTCTTCATATTCGTATAAAACACATCCAATAACTGAGGTACAAAGAGAACAACTTTAACTTTTTTCACAGACTGAATAGGTCCTTTCTGAACAAAACCTTCAATGGCATCTATGATGGCTCCAGCAACCTTATCTGGATCTTGATTAGCACTTCCTGGGAAGGCAAATAATACAAATGATGGGGGTGGGGGAATTCATCCAGAAAAGGCTAAGGAATAACTTTGGGATTCTAGTTCTCACAGATAAGGGTCCATTTCCCAACACTTCCATCATGACAGACTTTTCTAACATGGTATCAGTAAACACTTTCCAATGTACTATACATAATGGGGTGTTTTTATTCCAGGATTTCAGTAGCTCCTCAACGATCAAAGGACCCAGACTACTAACTTTTGGTTAGTATTCTCTACCTCCTCTAATACACTGATCCTACTCTGCGTTCCTCTGAAAAACACACCACAGGCAGTCCTTGTATCAGAACTGTCCTCAGAATAGCCATGAAAAACATATGATGCTACTTTGTATTCCAACATCATGCCCTTTAAAGAGAACAGTGTTTTTTTTTTTGGCTCAGTCATCACTTGACTTTATGCATGTATCCCCATTCTCCCAATGTCTTTGAGGATCTGATTCAAAACAAACTAATTTTGTCAATTATTATAATCTATCATTCTTTGTACACAAGATATCCATGAACCTCCAGGAAGTCTTTCCTCCCACACTCAGCACATTTTAACCAAATATAGAAGATTCGCTGCTACCTGAGGTCAGTTCCTATTCTCAGCATGCTCCATGGCTAGTTTCTCACACCCACAGTCAGATAAAATCATGAAAAGTCCCAGGAAACACACAGAAACACATCATGAAAATTCATAGAAGCACCATATGAACAGCCTGGCTAAGTCACATGGGGCGGGAGGCAATGTGAAGAACCCTAACCAACATGGTGTGATAGACTTGGGGGCCCACTTGGATTAACCCTGTTTATGGCACCCCCACTATTGCAGAGACTGAGGCTGGACCTCTTTGACTTGACGACTTCGACAATTTTGGGATCGTAGACAAACCTCATGATCAGGGAAGGAGGATATTCTCCTTGTTTACCCCATGAGAGTTGGAAGAATTTATTTTATTTTATTTTTTTAATATTTCTTATATAATTTTCTTTTTTTAAGATTTATTTATTTATTTATACAAGACTGGGTACAGTTAGAAGCACAGGAGGGTGAGAGAATTCACCAGAGCCAGAGCGGGGAACAGAACAGGCAGACTGACGAAATAGACTGCTGAGGGGAGCAGCAGGCACGGCAGGAGAGGTCTGTGTGCCATGTGGGACCCTCGCCCGGTGGCCGGGGATTGAACTGGCGCTGCAGAGGCTGCAGGCAGATTCGCAACCCAGCGCTCAACCGCTGCGCCACTGGGAGTAACAGACACATTCATACACATTTACTGTCTCCCATCGCAGGCTGGATGCTCAGTTAGGAACTCAGGACACACCGGATGTGGTGTATGGAAAGAATGAGAGAAGGCAGGACCGTTGAGTAAAAGGTGATGCCGGAGAGAACTGTGGAGCAGGGAACTGTGCACCAGTGTGTTCAGGGGAATAGAGCTGTTTTTTGAGAGAAAAGGGAAGGAAACCCTAGAAGAAGGTGAAGGTCTAGTTAGGAGAGTGAAATAAATGCTTGGGAAAAGGACAAGAGCTAAACAAGAAGAGGCCAGAATGAACAGTCGGGTGCTGGGAGTGAGGAGATATTTAGGCCATAAGTCAACAGGACCTAGTGACCAACTGGGTTTATCCTCAACCCATTGTCCCTTCCACCACCTGCTCACCTCACGGGCAACATGGGACACGCTGTGTTGCATGTTTGTGTCTGTCTCTCACAGGAGTGAGGTGTCCTAGTGGACACCAGACCCTTTCCAGACTCACCTTTCTAACCCAGGTGTCCAAGCACAGGGCCTGGCACAGGGCAGGCACTCAGTAAGTATTTAACCAAGCTAATCAGCTACTGAAACTAGGAGTAGAGGGGGGTGGAGTCAAATGCTAGAGTGGGGCTTTGTACATGACCCAGTAGTTCACAGGAAGGGCAGGTTAGGGGGAAGAGGACGTGAACTGGAGTTTGCAGCTGGCGTAGGGCTGCAGCCGCTTAGGTTTCGCTGACCCCCCCATTCTGTCTGCGGAGGCAGGTGTCTTAAGGACAGGGAAAGGGCTTCTTTTATTGCCGGATGCTGTCTGATCCAAGTCCCAATTCAACTCAGAAATGCCACTAAGGGAGAAAGCTCCACCATTCACTAGACTGAGGACCATCTGAGGGAGTGACCAAGCAAAGAGGGCAATCAGAGAATGTGCTAAGCTCCACTTATGTGCAGACTAACAATTCAACCAGGTCAGAGGAAGAAGTGACAGATGTGTATTAGTCCAGAAATAGGCAGATGTGTGCATATTCATGTAGAACTAAAACTGCCTCATGTTCTTGTTTTTTTCCTTGACTCCACTGGCAACTCCTGCCTTCTTGGCTCAAATAAATGAAGGCAGAAATGCAAGAGCAAAACTTATACAAAACAAATGCAAGAGGAAAAAGCAGAAGACACAGACTATGAGTGATTATTGAGTGCTCATAAAAATAACTGTGACAGATGATACATAGATGATAAGTTGGCTAATATGCTAAATTGGATGCTCCTATAAGAGGAATGAAAACCTTAGGCACTTATAAAATATAACCTTGCAAATAGAGGGTAACCAAGTAGATACAGCAATTCATATGGAAACATAAGAGGAATCGTAGAGAATTACAGAAATCAAAATATGGGACAGAGAATTAGACGGGGCAGAAGGTGACATGATGGTTAAGTCTATTGAGGCTAAACTTCTGGAGAGCCTACAATGCCAATGTGAGCCACTCAAACTCAGATTCCTGAGCAACAGAACCATCAGCCCAGTGCTGAGTGTTCTGTCATTGGACCAGTCAGCTCCATCTACCTGGGGCCAAGAGGATTTGCCTCTCCCCACCAGCTCTTTAGGGGAGACCAAGCAGGAACTCATCAATGCACTTGACTCAGATTCCTGCAGAAAGAGTTCAAGGGGCATCACCTTAGTAATGATAAAGCCAAAGAGCCATCTTTATACACGAAGAATCACTCACTCATTGCATAGTCTGAGGAAAACAAAAAACTTGAAGGAAGTAAAGAGACTGAAAAAAGGAAGCTGGAGAGTTACGTGTTTCTGCTCCATTCGATCCCAGTGGGTCCTGGTGGCTTCTCCGCAGAGAGGCCCTAAGGCCAACCCCCACAGCCTGCTGCTGAAGAGGCGAGCAGAGCTGGACGTGCTCCCAGGTCAGGGGCAGCGAGGAGTATGTCCACCTTCGGTGTGCTCCACGGAGGGGGTTAGAGGAGGGAGCTCATGGTAAGTCAGGGGGGATGTGGAGGAGACTGAAAGAGACAAAGGGACTGATGGACAAGGAGAGATGCTCTCTCTTTCTCTTCTCTCCACTCCCCGACTCTTTTCTGTCTTTCCCCCTCCTCTCTCTATTGCCTTCCACGTCGAGAACAAATATCTCTCTAATAGTCTAACATTATTCACTTTCCTTCAATTTTTCCTCTCTATTATTTACACTACCCACAGACCTGCTTATTCCCCAAGGGACTTTCTTAGGTGAGAAAACTGTCCTTATCAGACTGAGCATTCTCCACAGTCACAGTACTGAATAGGGAGCGGATGACTTGGGATTCTGCCTTGACAGCCAGAGGCTACACACCTGTCCCGATGGCTGGAAGGCAAATGGACGAGTAATTCCGTTTTTCACTCTCTTGCAAAACATGGGTAACGGATGTCTTGACATCATTTCCACCAATGACATGAATAATATTCTTGCACTTCAGTAAACCACCTCCTGTGATTAGGTAATCACTGTTGCCCTGTTTACCTGGGTATACATGAAAAAGTTGCAAAAGTAGATGCTGAAGCTCTTTGACTATTTAGAAAGCAACATGTCTGGTTTGCAAATAGTATTTTATGCAGCTAATAGGCTCTTGAAATACTGTCTTTCATAAATCTCTTTTGCATACGTCCTCCTTTTAACTACGAGGTTACTTTTCACTTTTAATTCTCCATAACTGAAATTCTTGGTCAAATGTATACTTTTAAGATCAATATGTTTTCTTTCCAATCCCAAGTCTGTCCCCAGTCTCTCCATAGCCCCTGTAGTCAGCTAGCCATTCACGTATTAGGAACAGAGAATATCATTGTGCTTTACCTTGAAGACGACATTGGGTTTCCACATCTTCTCCAGCACCTTCTAAAATTGCTTTGGAGACTCCTATATGAGAAAATAAAGATGGTACAAATGTGGCTAAAAAATCAGTAGGTTATATTTAGATTAGAATGCCTGCTCATTTTCTTTCCTTTTCCTCTTGTACCATGTTTTTTAATTGAGGTAACTTTGCTTTAAAGCACTATGATTTTTTTCACTTTTATTTTTTTATCAATAAATTTTTTATTATTTTTACATCATTATTCATTTTTAAACAACATTTGCTTCTTTCCATACCCTCGGGTGTGGTCCCTGTGAAGTATCCTTTGCCAGTGCTCCCGTGCACCAAAAACACTGATTTAGAGATATAGGATCATTCCCTTCTGGTGCACATCACCACACCAAACCCACCAGCAAGGCACAGGAAGTCCTTCACCATCGTCCACTGGGACTCCTCCCCACTGTGTTTTCAATTACCCTATTCCTCTGGTAACCTCAATTCTACAGTCAGATTTTGGGGGTCTATAATTGGTTTGGCTTTATATGATCCTTTGTTTTTTTTGTTTTTTTTTTTTTCAGTTCCCCACATAAGTGATATCATCTGATAATTGTCTTTATCTTTGGGACATTTTTTGCTTAGTTTATTGCCCTCGATTACCATCCATGGAGTTGCAACAGCAAGAGTTTTTTTTATAGCTGATTAGTATTCCACTGTGTGCACATCTTCGTGATCCAATTTGTCCTTGGGCTCTTAAGTTGTTCCCAAAACTTGGTTATTGTAAATAATGCCGCAATGAACAATGCAGTGCATATGCCCTTTGGCTAGAGTTTTTGCATTCCTCCTCATTTCCTAAGCTTTCCCAATACCAAAAAGATAATAAAATCTGGGTAGTTTTGATAAGAATAATAAAGCATAAAATAACTTATCAATTATAAGAAATGTCAAAACACTTTTCAAATTATTAATTAATATTAAAAACCCACAGTTGTAGAAATCACCTCAGCTACAGCATTTGAGATCAATTTGGCTACAGGGATTTACTGTGACTATTCAAACTCCAACATGTACAGTACCTGCTTTGAGATCAAATGTTTTTGTTGTTGAATTTACAATAACATCTGCCTGTTGAGTGGTGATATCTCCAGTGGCCACCTGGAATGTGATAGGACCAATCTTCATTTTGTGCACTCCCGGCTGGCGGCTAGACACAGTCCCGTAGAAACCTGAAAAGAAAAGAAGATGGAATCAGCTGCCAACAGCAAGAATGACGCCGGTCTCATGTTCCACACATGCACCCCTCAGGCTTCTTCCCTCTCTGTGATCTCTGACTTGTAACTGGCCCTGACCCTGTGCATAGTGATGGCCCATATTGGAAAACAGATGACAAAATGCAATACATATTAAATGCAGACTTCAGACACTGGTTAAGATGAAGCCAACTGACTAGAGCCTGACTCTGTCACTGATTACAACTGAAAATGCGGGATGAATAAAAGGCAGTAGTTGGTAACTGAAGAGAATACAACAGCACGTAGACTAGGGGTAGAGAGTCAAAACTTGAAGTAGCAACCTGGAGTGGGGGAGGGTAAGAGAGGAGTTCAATTTTGTTTTGACATTTTTCCATTTTGCCTTCCCAGCTTTGGCCCTAGGATGGCCCTATCGAGACCCACACATGGGCACAGGCAGCAAAAACACTCAGAAAATCTGTTATGTGGCTGAGGATTGAGAAAACAGGTCCTTGTAAGTTAAATTGCAGGAGAGTAATTTCTCATTATTTTTCATACTTTTTTCTTTTTAATCAAGACCTGCCCCAGGGTGATCCCAGTTGCAGAACTCCCTGTGGCACCACAGGGAGCTAAAATGGTGAGAAACATTCTTATTTCTCTCCAGAGAATAAGGAAAAAGAGCTCTTTTGACCTGAAAAGCATACAGGAGGGGGATGGGGGACATTCCTGTTATTTACTTATTCTTTTAGGCTCTTTGTTCCCAAATACCTCTTTTTGTCCCCATGTAATTTTTTTCCTTGCTCTCTCTTCTCTCCTGTTTCCCAAGGACATTTTGACTATGCAAAATTATAAGACAACAGAAATGTCAGCTTCAGCTCAGAGGGAGCCCTGTCTTTCTGACCAGATGACTTAGAAAATGGGTTACTGCAAGTCAGATACGAGAGGTGTGAACTGGCAACTGAGATCCTCTATTCAGAGTGTGAACTGGACAAAATCCTAAATTCACCCCAGAGCTGCACAGGTCAGAGAGACCCAAGCAGCAGAGCAAATGCTTTGAGGACTGAACAGACATGAGAGCTGCTGCTCACACGGAAGGTGAGAAAGAACTCTTAGAATGAACTTGACTGATTACCATCTGCTAAAATAAACAAATAAAAATTCACTGTTTTCTAGAGGATTTTAGTAGGACCCAAGTTTCATAAAATAATATTTTAAATATTCATCCAAAATAGTTTAACATACAAAGAAGGAGGAAAAAGTGACCAACTCAAGGATAAAGGTAATCAATAGATGTTAATCTCAAGGTGATCTAGAAGTCAGAATTATGAGACAAAGTCTTACAGCATCTTCTATAACTATGCTGCCTGAGGTCAGGAAAACACATCTGAAAAGTAAAATGATTTGGTTGAACAGAAAAGCAAGAGTCTCTCCAGAGATATATAAA
Organism: Talpa europaea; assembly: GCF_964194135.1. Taxonomy (NCBI): domain Eukaryota; kingdom Metazoa; phylum Chordata; class Mammalia; order Eulipotyphla; family Talpidae; genus Talpa; species Talpa europaea. Next base: position 102,938,109 of record NC_140070.1, on the reverse strand, counting down.
TTATAAAATAAGATCAAATTACTTCAAATTAAAAATACAGCCTGGGGCCTCCCCGGTGGCGCAGCGGTTGAGCGCTGGGTTGCGAAGCTGCCCGCAGCCTCTGCAGCGCTGGTTCGATCCCCAGCCACCAGGCGAGGGTCCCACATGGCGCGCAGGCCTCTCCTGCCGCCCGCTGCTCCCCTCAGCAGTGTACTTCGGTCTTTCTGCCTGCTCTGCTCTCCCTCTGGCTCTGGTGAATTCTCTCACCCTCCCACGCTTCTGACTGTACCCAGTGCTTGTATAAATAAATAAATAAATAAATAAATCTTTAAAAAATAAATAAATAAAGGCAATCACTTTCTTAAATAAATAAATAAATAAATAAATAAATAAAAAAAATAAAAATACAGCCTGAAATAAAAAATGATCACCAGATAGACAACAAGGAGTAGACAGTCAGTGAATGAACATGAGACAGATCAATAAAAAAGTTGAATTTGATGCAGAGAAAAAATTTGGAAAAATAAAAGATTGAGCCAATATGGGAGACTATCATAAAGCTTTAATTTCATGTTATTTTGTGCTAGAAGGAGGGAGAGACCAGTGCAGACAAAAATATTTGAAGAAATGGTGGAAAATTACCAAATTTGATGAAGGAAATATATATTCCAAGAAGGCTCAGTAAACTTCTAAAAGGAGTTTAAAATCTAATCTAGCCATAGCAAATCAGGCTGAAGCATTAGGTTGATATTTTCTCTTCAAAGGATCGATTTTTGAAAACATGAAAAATAGTGGCTCATCACTACTTGGTCTCCCACAGTTGCTCCATATCACATTAACTAGACTGGTGCCTTGCATGGTCACGTGTATAGAAAATAACTGAAAATCTTTTTTATCATGAATTTTTTTCTTCACAAAACTCATCACTGTCATTTCCCACCTATCATGCATAGTTATTTAGTAACTAAAAAGAATGTTTAAACTCATTATTATTTTATTTATTTATTGGAGTGCAAAAAAGGCCCATTTATTGAAATATACTCCTGAGAGGCACAGCAGGCAAGACAGGAGAGGTCATATGCCAAGTTTTAATTGAAAAGTTTTACTGAACCTTGTGTATCTTCAGTCTTGTGAATGGCATCACTGTCAAAATTTCCATTAGCCCTTCGAGCAAATTCATCTGAGAATGCCTAGAAATACAAAGAGGGTTTTGATCACTATAATCTACAATCCTCAGCAGGTGAATGATTTTGATTCATCAGTTTTTGTTCCTACAGGCATGCACATTTAGGAGAAATCAATTCTCAAAGTATTATTTATTTTCATTACAGATGTTTAAAATTATGAAATACATATCTGTCATCCTGCTTTCATGAATATATCCTATTAAAGTTACCAAAAATGTGAACAAAGATATAAATACAAGATATTAATTACAATGTTATTTGTAATAGAGAAAAAAATAAAAGCTTTAAACAGGAAAATGATTAAATAAATTTTAATATATCCACATGTTGGAATACTTACCAGTCATTAAAACTCACATTTTTAGGGCCTCCCTGGTGGCACAAGGGGTTAAGATGCAACGTATGAGCTATCTGCAGCCACTGCAGCACGAGTTCGATCCCCAGGCAGGGAACTACACACATGGCACAGCAGACCTCTCCTGCCTCACCTGCTACTCCCCTCAGCAGTGTATTTCAGTCAGTCTGCCTGTTCTGTTCCCCACTCTGTCTCTGGTGAATCTCCTCACCCCCTGCACCTCTGGCCTGTACCCCAGTTCTTGTATGCATAAATAAATAAATCTTTAAAAAAATAAATAAATGAAAAAAGAAAGATATTAAATTGTATAATCCCACTTTAAAAAATACAGAGGTTTAAAAGAAGATTGAAAGAAAAAAACTGAAGAAGTTATACATTTTGTATTGTTCAAAGTCTCTACAAAGAACATGAATTGCTTTCATAATCAGTAAGAGCAAATAACCTGCCAGTTGTGAACAATACTGTTAAGAGAAAGACAATCACAGGAATCCAATCGCTTCAGTTTTAAAATTCTTATTAGTGCAAGAGAAAAATGGTTGGGGGGTGCATGCTTTCTGCAGGAAGCAGCTGTTACATGTACTAATGAACCATTTCTTTGACTGTTAGTGACATTCCAAATCATCACTTTCTTCTCTCTCATAAATAAGCAACAGAAAATTTTGTTGGGGGGAAAAAAGTAGCCTCTTGGTGATATTTTAACAGGGTGGTCCCCAGGAAGAAGGAAGGTTCCAGATTCCCTGCCCCACCCAAGGGAGGGTCGAACTGAGCAGGGAAGAGAAGAAGCTGGAGAGGAGACTGGGGAAGGAAGGAAACAGGATAGAGAGCCAGAAGGAGACCTGGAGGAGGCACATGGAGCAAGGAGATGTGTGAAGAAGCTGCTCTTGCTTTTTGGTCATGGACTGGTTGGAACAGATGTGGGTGAGAGACCCATGGGTAGGTGACAATGGCAGCTTGTATTTGATTTTGATTTTGCTCTTTTCCTCCCAGACTTGTCTGGCTGTTTCTCACCCTTTCCTTGACCTCACCAGAAGGAGCTTTAACCTTGTGGCAGGCTTTCGGGCCTCAGCAGCCCTGCTTTGGGCTCACTGTGTTTGGCTGGGCATTTACCCATGAGGGAATCGGTAACTTTGGGTGATAGATTTGGAAACCAGCTTCTTCCTCTTTTCTGTATTGCACACTAATTGTATTAAAGTTCCTTTCCATTGAAGGTCTTACGCACTAGAATATGTTTTATCTCGATGTGGAGATTGGTAGAAGCTATTTTAAGTGGGCATGTTTGGGGGTTGCGGGTGCCCCTCACCCTGTTCTATAACAACATGACTAATACACGATGGGAGAAGGGCCAGGAGAGACTATGGTGCTAGGGTCTCAGGCTCACAGGTCTGTGGGACAGGCAGGTAAGCTATAAGAAAGAGCAAAGGCGGATGTTTTGTCTCTGAGAACTAGAGGGCACCTGCCACTCAGCCCCTGCAAACTGTCCACTGTCAGCCTTCCAGAACTTTTGAATTTTTAGGTCACAGAGTGCATTGGGAATTTTATGTGAAATATTTTATGTCTAAATGCTAGCAAATGATGAATGGTGAGCACAAGGGATTTCATTATACTACTTTGTCAACTTTTATATATGATAAAATCCTGAATAAGAATTTAAATGTTTCTACAACCATAAATTTGCTTGAGTTTACTAGACTACAATTAGTCTACACTACTCCTTTGCTCTCTTTATGGTAAATAGATGAAGAAACAGCAAAGAAGACAACTGAATACATAGGGCTCAGCTAACAAATCAACAGAAATAAGAGACTGTACCTGGATATTTCCATGATCCTTTGGGTGCAGCATAAAGTGAACCTCCTGTAAGGTGGTGGCTTGGTTGTTGCTACTAAATTTGAACACTTCTGAAATGATTAATTTGGCAAAATCAGGTTTAGGAAAGCCTAAAATTCCTGTTCCTATGGCTGGAAATGCAATGGATTTTAAGGACCGTTTCTCAGTGATCTCCAAACATTTTCTGATTAAGTCTTCCATGATCTGAAAAGCACAAAACACATCATCTTTATAGAATGGGAGTTAGAGCAAAACAGAAGAGTTTGGTAACTTGACTGTGATGCCAGCTCTCTTTCATTTTCATTTTTTTTCTTTAAAGATTTATTTATTTATTTATGCAAGCACTGGGTACAGTCAGAAGCGCGGGAGGGTGAGAGAATTCACCGAGCAGTCGGGGAGCAGCCGGGGATCGAACCGGCCCTTCAGAGGCTGCGGGCTGCACTGCGCCACCGGGGAGGCCCTCTCTTTCATTTTCAACAGAAGCTAAGAGTAATCAGAAGGGAAAAGACAAGGTCACACGTAGAGGCAGAAAAGAGAGAGCCCGCCCAGAAGACTCCAACTCACTCAGCAACGAAGGGAAGAACCCGAGCAGCTACTGTCCTAACCCTCCCTTCTCTTCAACGGTTCATGCCCTCGCCTTGGATTCCTCACTAAAGTCTCTTCCCTGACTCCCGAGAATGGCTGAGCACTGTGATCTGTTTATGCTACTAACTAGTCCTCAGGAGAAGTCAGACACAGCGACAAGAAATGGCCATGGTGACGGAGGCTGCCGAGAGCGTGACATTACTACCGGAGAGAAAGAGTCAGGGTTCAGTTTGGTCTCCATCATTTAGAGGAGAGTGGAAAGGGCTCCCCAACTTCCTGGAGGGTGTACAACCAGATCCCACCTTGTGTGCAGATGTGCTGTTATTTTTCCACCCTGGAGCCACCACGTGAAGCACATGCTGGCACTGCAGATTGCAGCCACTGGTGAGGAGAACCGTGCCCACGTCCACAGCCATCCCTTGTCCAGCTGCGTTCAATTCCTCCTGGAGTTTTGGCCCAGCTTTTCCCAAGAGGGCTTGAGAAAGCGGTCCATTATTTAGTGAAAGACTCGAGGGAATGGAGTTGACAATAACATCGACCTTAAAGACAAAACCAACAATTTGTTTCAAATACTAACAGAAAGCATTCATCAAGGATTACTATATTGACCCACTGGGCTGGCCTAATAGAAGACAAATAAGATGGTCAAGTTCTCAGAGATTAAACATCACCTAAAGCAAAGTGATATTAAATACTTTGTTCACGTAAGAAACTTTAAGACCAAAGAGAACTGTCCAAAAGCAATTTATAAACAGTATGGAACCACTGGAGGAGTCTAGCTCTTCAAGGCTGGTGAAGATACCGGGGGCAAGGTGGGCGCTGAGAAGTTGGAAGTGTTGCAGCAGGTAGAGAGAAATGGGAAGTCACTCGGGAAAAGGAAGAACATGAATATAAGCACGTAGGCTGTGAGCCGTCAGCAGATTGGCAGACCTGTTTCAACAGCACAATCCTGCCAGCCAGTTCAGAATGTTTCTGGTGGTAGGGGGGACTGGGCTCAGAAATCATTCCAGTTACTGACTCTTGGTTGATTTGGTTTTTAAAATTGATTTCCTTTTTTCTAGTGAGGAACAAAATTAATATTCAGTATTTTGAAACAATGCAATGGCTAAGTATGAGCAAATTCATGGATACCATGTACAAATTTCTTACCCCCTCTAAGTCCCATTTCTTCATGTGGGTATTGGGAAAAATAATAATCCTACAATCTTTCTCATGGGAAAATGTGTATCAAGCATATAGCACGGTGTCTGGCACAGAGAAAATGTGAACTACTTGTCTTGTGATTGTATTTTATCTCTATGCAAACAGAAATCTAATTTTAACAAATTCTTTCAAAAGTTGAAACTAAAATAAAAAATATCTTAAAACAGCAACATTAAAAAGGGTGGCACCAGAGAATGGCAGAAAACATTAAAAATCATATGTATTTGATAAGGAACATGTATCCAGAACATATAAAGAACTCTTAATGAGTCAATCATAAAGAGATAACCCAATATGAAAGCAGACAGTTCTCCAAAAAAGATATGCAAATGGCCTTCTCAGGTATCCCAGGACTGTCCACAATCACCCAATTAAAGAAGTAATACTCAGCACAGCTGGGGAGGCCACGGCTGCTGTCTGATTAGTGAGCCTATGTGAAAAGGTTATTAATATGTTTTTAAAACATGTCACCCTCTGGTTGACCTAACAGAATTGTCCCTCCATCATACCCACACCTTTCCCAGATCCACTTCCTCTCTCCTCATCACATCTCCTTACTGGGGCTGGTGCTCCTATTCCCCAACACTCAGGGCCCCAGCTGGTTCAGATCCTATGCTCTAAGTGCTCTTATCTGTTCTGCAAACTTAACCAGAAATTATCCTTAGATGTGTCAAGTAAGTGTAAAGTCATTGAATTAGTCCAGAAGCTGGATAAATATGAGGTATTGTTGTGTATTTCACACTCATGAGAAATCAGATGACCTGAATACATATTCAGCTCCCACAAATGACGGGCAATTAGTCAATGTCTTGGGAAGTAGCCAAGTTCTAAGGACCCTGTCTTGAGTTGGGACTTGGGCTGGGCATGGATTCTCTCCTTGAGCCCATTTTCCTTTAAGAAGTGACTAACTGGGGTGGAAACAACCTGGGGGTGTGGGAGACAACTTGGGGTCACTCACCACAGCATTCTGCACCTCTTCTTTCACCAACAAGATCCTCAGGCCTTCTGGGGACAAGAGAACTTGTCCGTTCCCATGATCTTCTCTCAAGTCGGGCTGGCTGGCTGCTGGCAATCTGGGCAGGGAAGCAGCATCGGGCCAGGCATCTTTAAATAGAGTTTTCACGGCGCTGGCAAAGGCCTCCACAGTCTTCTCAGCTGTATCCACAAGGTAGATTTCTTTCAAGGTGCATGCATCTGACTTATGTTGGAAATGCCCCTTGACAGCAGAAACGATGGTCTCCACACACTGGGGTAAGGGGAAGCCAAAGACTCCAGAACTAATAGCAGGGATGGCGATGGACTGACACTTGTGTTTTTCAGCCAAACAAAGACTTTCTTCCACAGCTCTCTTCAACCGGGACACACACCTCTGGGCCTCATTTCTCCTCCAGTAAGGCCCAACTGCGTGGATCACGCACCTGTATGGGAGCTTTCCCGGCTTTGAGATGGTGGCGCGGCCAGGTGGGACCTTGCCATTTCTCTTCACTATCTGGTCACAGTCGGCTTGGAGCTCAGGGCCTGCTGCTTCTAAAAGAGCAGCAGCAAGGCCCCCGATGTGCTGGAGCTCCTCATTGGCTGCATTCACCACCACTTCCACAGGGAACCCTGTCAGGTCGCCCTGCTGCACAATCAAGGAGACTCCAGGGGCCAAGTCCACCCCACAGAGGCGTTTCTGCTTATCAGCGGCCCCTCCTGCCTTTTCTTTGTTCTCCTGTAGTTTAATAAAACAACCAAACAACTTTTTGGCCTCACATATATAAAACTCTTCTTTTTCCTGGAATAACTGTCTGGCTCCTGGTTGATTCATGCAGGTACTTTTAACACAGACAGAATCCCGGACTTGCATGATGAAGTCTATTCCCTTCCAGACGTCTATCTTTGGACCAGTTAGTGAAATTCCTTTTGGACCTTTTTGGTTTTTCTCAAGATGGAACTCTATCTGCATGTTTGGCTTTCTTATCTTTGGCCAGAATGACCTCTCATCTCTCCTTAAATACTCAATAATTAAGGAAGACTCTATTTCAATCATCCTTTTTATGATTGTGTGTTTTTCCAGAAAGTCAAAAAGTAAGTGAGAAATTTCTTTTACTTCTCTCACACAGCCGGCCACAATGACCTCAGCATTGACATCTGAAATTAATTCATTGATTATTACAGTTGTTGAGGAGGAATTATGTTTGTTGAGCAAGCTGCGAGTGAGTTCTTTCCATTCCTTGCCATTGAGAACATGTCTGTTCTCAACATCTATGTGCTGATAATTTAACGCACTGGTCATTTGCTTTTCAGCTTCCAATAGGACTTCAGGCGAACAGCTGGTGAAGAGAACACTTGGATCCTTTAGCTCATAAATTGCAAGAATTTTCTGTGCTATAAAAAGAGACTTAGAGAATTCTGCAGAATCAACCTGTTGTAAAAACTGGAAAACCTCAGGGGGAACCTGAACGTGTTTCTGAGCCATGGCGTGCACCTTCTCCTGGACTTCACACTTCACCTTATACACATCTGCAGGGAGCCCTTTGATGCTCATGTGCTGAGAGGGTTCATCGTAGACTATCTCCACCTCTGGGCCTTCTGAGCGGAAACGTTCCAGTGCACCACTGTGGCACAGGAGAGAAAATCTCCCTGGAGAAAGGGACACTTTTTCCTTCAGGCTTTGCTGTTCCCTTTTAATTCTTTGCGTGGTGCTTTCTATTAATTCTGTGAGTTGTGGCTCGATCTTTTGTACATCCTCTGATCTCCCCGCCAAAGTGACGATCTCCAGCAGTGTATCAAACTCAATCAACACCCTGTTGTCTTGTAAGTCACTTTTCATGGTGTCCCACACGATGGGATCCACTTTAAATGAGGAGACTTTATATTTAGTCCTGATGCCAGCGAAGGCTGTGGAAGCATTTTTCTGCCAGCTCTTGATTCTCTGTCTTCCCTGTCTCAGTAAGGAGGGTGCAGGTTGGATGGTAACTTCCCCATTGAGTTCAGACCAGGTGAGCTCACAGTGACAGCGTCTCACTTCATCATATATCTCCTCGATCAGGTGATTGTTCTTGTGCAAGAACTTCCACAAGGGAAGGTCCAAGGATTCTCTGAAGGGTGCTGGAAACTTGATCAGAGGCTTCTCCTTTCCATACAAGGCTATGCCCAAGGAGGAGTAGTATGGGAACACAGAGAGTGGCATTTTGTTGAGCTCGAGTTTCTTGGTGATGATGGTGTCAACCACTTTAAAGAAAGAAATAAAAGTATTTCAGTGTCATGTTTCAAGAGTAAACAATAATACTTTCCTGCTCTACACTAATAAATCCTCATGTTTGTAAGACTACTATATTACATTATTAAGAACCATACAATGCTCAAATATAAATGAACACATAAAAACTTCAAGGACTTTACAGGTATTATTTGTTTAGTGGAATAATTTCAGTTGCTATCACTCTAAGTTGAAATTGTATTAGGTTCATTCTATTTTACATTTCTCTGACATATCTCCATCATGTTCAGAAACAGACATGCCTTTAGTCACAAGCCTGGGGATAATGTCTACGCAGGGTAAGGAAAATTTTGGTGCTCAACATGAAGCTCAGGTCAAAATCATACTATTTCCTTCTTCCATAGGCTTACATTTTAGGCTTCATACAGGACTTAAATTCCCCTAATGCCGGGCCTCCCTGTTGGGGCAACGGTTGAGCACTGGGAGAGTCCCACATGGCACTCAGACCTCCCCTGCCGCCCGCTGCTCCCCTCAGCAGTGTATTTCGTCAGTCTGCCTGCTCTGCTCTCTGCACTGCCTCTGGTGAATTCTCTCACCCTCCCGCGCTTCTAACTGTACCCGTGCTTGTATAAATAAATAAAATAAAATCTTTAAAAAATTCCCTTAATGCCTCTAAGGGGAGGAGCATAACAATAATAAAAATTATTATATAAATAATAATATTATTATAGCTAAGAATCGTCAAGAATAATGTCAGACACTATTCTAAGAATTTACGTACATTTAATTCATTGAATTCTCACAATAACCCTTGACATCCAAAGTTTTTATCAACACAATCCACAAGTGACATACTTCACAAACTAAAACTAAGCCAAAATGGATTAGAAGTAGGAATATATGACCTGAAACAATGAAGTACATAGATGAAAACAGGCTAAACACACCATGAAATTGGCTTCAGGGATGTCTTTGGGTACTAGACTACACAGTAAGGGAAACAAAAGCAAAAACAGATACTGAGGTAACATCAAGTAAAAAGCCTCTGCATGGCAAAAGAAACTATCATTTAAATGAAAAGATACCCTACCTGAATGAAAGAAAATATTTGCATACCATACATCTGGCAACGGGCTAATATCCAAGATGTACAAATAATTCACACAACTCACCATAAAGAAAACAAATAACCAATCAAAAAATGAGGGTAAGAGGTGAAATGACACATTTCCAATGAAGACTACAGACTGCTAACAGGCATATGGAAAAATGCTACCATCACCATTATCAGGGAAATACAAATATAAACTCAATGATATACCACTAACGCCTGTGAAATGACCTGTTTCAAAAAAACCAGCATCAGGCCTTCCCACTGGTGCAGTGGGTTGAGCGCAGCGCTGTGAAGCTGTCTGTAGCCGTTGCAGTGCCAGTTTGATTCCCGGCCAGGCAGGGAGATTCCCACGTGGAGTGGCAGACCTCTCCTGTCACGCCCGCTGCTCCCCTCAGCAGTGTATATTCCGGGCGTCTGCCTGTTCTGCTCCCCACTCTGTCTCTGGTGAATCCTCTCACCCACCCGCGCCTCTGGTCTATACCCCAGCTCTTGTATAAAAATAAATAAATAAATCTAAAAAAAAAAGACAAGCATCAATAAGTGTTGATGAGGATATGAGAATGTGGTGGGAGGTGCTGGGGGAGCAAGGAATCCTTACAAACTGTTGGTGGGAATGCAGAATGGTCCTTATGGAAAACAGTATGAAGTTTTCTCAAAATATTAAAAATAGATTCACCATATGACCCACCAATTCCACTTCTAGATGTCTACCCAAAGAGTATAAAAACACAAATTCAAAGGAATATATGTACTCCTATGTTCATTGCAGCACTGTTTACAACAGTCAAACTCTGGAAACAATCTAAGTCCCCAAGGACAAATAAATATATTAAGACAAAGTATATATTGGAATACTACTCAGCTACTAAAAAGGTGACTTTTGCCATTTGTGACAACATGGGTGGGTGGAACAAGAGACTATTATGATACGAGAAATAAGTTAATAGGTCAAAGACAAATACCAGATGTTTTTACTCATGTGTGGGATATAAGAAACAAACAAAATAATCTAAACAAAATTAAAAAAAAATCTAGAAATCTGATGATAGAGTTGAGGCTACCTTTGAGGAGAGTGGAGGTTGGGAGCAAAGGGATATAGTTTTTTGGTGCATCATAAGTAAGTAGAGACTCGGGAATTTCGTTACATCTTCCAAACTTAATATTGATTCTCTAAAGTCTGAATCACTGGACTCATCAAGTGTCATATCCCTGATGAACAAGATTATAAATTGGATTTTCAATGAAATGTATGAATTAAAAAATAAACTGTAATCAACTGATAACTATTAATATCTGCTAAAATAGTTCAGGTTATGCCAGATAAGGATTATAAAATCAGATTACCAGGTATTTACCTTTTCTGTCCAAAAATTCAATCAGAGCAGAACTCTCTTCAGGAAAACATTCAACTTTGGCAACTCTTCCTCCTCCATTATCAGGATTTTCAAATACAAGTTTTAATTCAGAGTCATCAACACCAGGTGGCAGGTTTTCCACCCTGATTGTTCTTGTGACTTCCAGAGGTCTTGGAGTTAGCTTAAGTTGTTTCACTTTAGAGATCCTGGCACAGTCAGCAACAAACTTTATGACATCTACAAATACATGAATGAATGAATAAATACATCAGAAAATTCTGATTTTATTGCATACATAAGGAAATTATCTGAATATTAATAAAAATAAAGGGGGTCTCCCCTGGTGGCGCAGGCAGTTGAGGGCAGCGCTGTGACGCTGTCCGCAGCCTCTGCAGTGCTGGTTCGATCCCTACCCCCCCGTGAGGGTCCCACATGGCGCGGCAGACCTCTCCTGTTTCGCCCACTGCTCCCCTCAACAGTATATTTGGTCAGTCTGCCTGTTCTGTTCCCCGCTCTGTCTCTGGTGAATCCTCTCACCCTCCCACGAATCTGGCCTGTATCCTGGTTCTTGTATAAATAAATAAATAAATCTTTAAAAAACAAAACAAAACAAAAATAAAATAAAAAATAAAATAAAGGGGGAGCTAAGCATTTGATTTTTTAGATGCTAGTTTTAATTGCTAAGAACATTTCTATGCCTAAAACTGCCATTCTCTGAACAAGGCCCATATCAATGTCTTATTTGGATTATTGCCAGAACTGTGACCCTGTCTCCAGTCACAGCCCTCTCCAACTCTGTTTGATATGGCCATCTGATTGGTCTCACTACAATACAAATATTCTCATTTCCCTCCTTTCTTAAGTCACTCAGTGACCCATTATTCCTGCAGACAAGAATTATACTATTTAGGCTTACCTGCCGTTAGCTTTGACTCCAAAATAATTTTTAGTCAACACTTGTGAGTATTCCCTGAAATTTAAATGTGGTCACAAAAACTAGTCTGTCTTGAAAACCTGTTCTTTTTTTGCCTGTGTTTATACAATTTCATATGCTTGACATGACCTTCTCCAAATGTTTATACTGGTTCTATTCCTCCTTCTGGACTCAGCCCAACTATTCTTTTCAAATTAATAAATAGTGATGGTGGGCCCATGGTGTGCCAGCACTATGCTTGTTAGCATTCAGAGATACACAAGTAAGTCTCACACATCCTTGAAAGTTCACCATCCAGGAGGCACCAAGTCTTAAAAGGAAACAAATTGCCTAATGTCTAAACAAATGAGGTGGGAAGGTTAATACTGGGAACTGGATTATCAAGGATTCCCAGAGTAAGTGACCTGGCTGTTGGAGGATGAAGAGGCATTGAAGAGTAATGAGGGGAGGAAACATGCAGGCAGAGGGCACAACAGTGGCATGAAACACAGTATATTTCAGGCCTGATTGGTGCTGGGCAAGTATAAATGTCATAGAAGGGAGTAGACAGGGCTAACCCAAGCCACCATATTGGGTTCCCCATACTCCCTCTCCCCACAGCCTGTTCCCAGCTAAGGGAAGCAGCTCCTCCTGCACCTTACATGTGAGCTCCTCAGGAACAGGAATTTATCATCTCTGTACCCTCAGCACCTAGACAAGTGCCTGGCACACAAGAAGTGCTCACAATTTTTGATTAAAGAACAAAAGCAAGTCCAAATATTAACAAATAATCATAAATTTGAAATAGGAATAGCTCCCTTTCTTGAATCCTTAGTATGTCTCAGGTACTAGGTGAAGAACTTTCAAACCTCCTCATTTAATTCACACAGAAACTGGACTAGGTAAGTATTATTACCCCCATTTTACAAATGAGGAAAGTAAAGCATAGTCTCAGATATAAGTTAAATGGCAGAGTTAGCATTTTGATTCTATGATTGTGCCCTTCACTAACCAGTCCACTGCCATGGCCTTGGGACTCGAGACTTGGAACTGGAACATGACCTTATCTTTCTGGAAACAGCTCTTCCAATCTCAGGGACTGTCCACAGACTCCAGACAGTGACCTTAAGAGCACTGGTTTTCTGTATTCCAAGCTCTTACTCATCTCTGCACATGCATGACCATGACCCAGCTCGGGCAGGGGGTCCCTGGGTTTAAGTCCAGTCCTTCCACTTATTAGTGCCTCTAGTTCTATCTAATAGTTCAATCTATTAAACATAGCAGATTTTAGGGCCTCCCCGGTGGCGCAGCGGTTGAGCACTGGGTTGCAAAGCTGCCCGCAGTCTCTGCAGCGCCAGTTTCATCCCTGGCTGCTCCCCGGACACCGGAGGAGGGTCCCACATGGCGCGCAGACCTCTCCTGCAGTCTGCTATTCCCCTCAGCAGTGTACTTCGTTCGGTCCTTCTGCCTGCTCTACTCCCTGTTCTGGCACTGGTGAATTCTCTCACCCTCCCGCACTTCCGACTGTACCCAGTGCTTGAATGAATTAATGAATAAATAATAAATAAATAAATAAATCTTAAAAAAAAAATAACAGATTTTGGTTTCAAAAAAAATTTGCTTCTCTTTCAAAATAAAAAAGCAGACTTCTCTTACAAGCTACTGAAAGAATCACACCTTCAGAGACATTCCCTCAATGAGTGTCCCAAATCTCAGTGTGCACAAGGTAGATTGCAAGCAAATGAAGCATTACTCAATCTTACCTATGTATTTTCGAAAGGTAACTACAGCAACATCAAAATCGCGAATTATTTCCACTTCAAAGTCATCATTGGACAAACCACTCGTGTTCTCCACTAACAAGATTAACATTGAATCAGTCACATTTTCCTGGAGATTTTCAAGTGCAACCAAAGAAGAAATGATTTCATTTTCTGCTCCGGTATCTTCCATTTCTTCTGATCTTCTATTGAGAGAGGGTTTTGTATCTGGTTCTTCGGACACATCTGATGTTAGGGAGACAGATGAGGTACAAAATGTTATATTTATTGGTTTTAACAAAGTAAATTATCATAAGATATTTCTTCTTTCATTTTCAATCTCTTGGCTAATCAGAGGGCAATTTTCAGGATTTAGTGTGGAAAAACTTTAAACAGAGGGCCTCCTCTTCCTCTCTGAAAGGGGACAACTAAAGTATCTTGTTTGAGACCACCCAACTTCCTATCCGGTTGCTATCACTGGAACTGGGTCAATTTAAACAGGTTAGTAAATGGTTCTGAAATTTCCAGGACAATGAGAAGCCCATTGTTGTGGGGCTGAATGGTGGTTCTGAGAATACATTTAAGGTTTTAAGCAAATCTGAGACAGTGCTAACAAAGCAGTTAAAACAGAGTTAGAATAAACTCTAGGAAAAGCTAAGAAACACAGACTTGATTAAATTCTGGACATGGGAATGACACCGATACAAACATACAAATACAAAACCACTTTTGGGTCTAAAATTGAGGTTGAGGGCACAGCACACAAGGCAACTTTCAAGAAAACCATATTTAGGGGGTCACAACGAACATTGGGAGCTGCATGAGTTGAGCCTATATGTGAAGAATGAAAGACAGGAATTCCTTTAAGGAGACAAAAATTTCTTTCATGATTTCATAAGAATCATGAGCTTTAAGAAAGCTCTGCATATTAGGTTCTGTCATTTAATAGTATATCTATGTGGGTTACACCCCTATCTAGCTATTTTGCCAAATAAAATCAACTCTCATGCTAGTGTCATTTTCAAAAAGAAAGTTGCAAAATTCTATATGTGATCTCAAGAAAATTTTGATTTGATTTGATTTATTTTTTTAAAGGTAGTTTTTATTTACTTATTTTTTTTTTCAAAGATTTATTTTTATTTATTTTTACAAGCACTGGGTACAGTCAGAAGCACGGGAGGGTGAGAGAATTCACCAGAGCCAGAGCGGGGAGCAGAGAAGGCAGAAGGACTGAAGTACACTGCTGAGGGGAGCAGCGGGCGGCAGAAGAGGTCTGCGCGCCATGTGGGACCCTCCTCCGGTGGCCCGGGAGCAGCCGGGGATGAAACTAGCGCTCAACCGCTGCGCCACCGGGGAGGCCCAAGAAAATTTTGATTTTAGAGGAAGATGTTTAAAATTTTTTGGAATTCCATTTCCTGAAGATTAAATATATTCTTCACTTTTTCTCCATTCCAGCACAGTTCATACTTTCCTCCCCTTTTTAACAGCATGCTTTGCCAGGAAAATTAATCACTTCTAAATAAATGTGAGGTGGCACCACCCAGACACTAAGTAGGCACCAGAGTCCGCAAAACCACTAGGTTGTTGACTTTTTCTTATAGCAAATGCAGCAAGAACAGTTACTGCTGGTCTGGAGGGCTGTACACTATACCTTCATCCTGCTCAGAAGTTTCCGTCCACAACGGACACACACTTTCTTATTGTGGCTGCAGAGGACAGAGTCTTCTGTACTCTGTGCTCAGAAACTGATTTTGCCACACAGGGCACCAGCATGTCATGTCCTTGTTTCTCGATGGCCAGTTGCATACAAGTGGGTTCTAAAGGTTGGTTCATCTACCTTCCATGTAGCTTTTTGTCCGCCTTTCCATTGCTAGGTGTCTATTCACACACAGCAATCTGTTCCCAACCTTCTCACTAGACCCCTTAGAACTCAAGGGGCAACTCCAGGTTTGCCCTCTGTATGAGTGGCAGAGAGAACATAGTTGATGCAACCTCCAGGCATTGCTCAACTGAGCAAACCTGCTTTGTAAAATCATGAAGAGAGGGCTGGCCACCACTGTGCCCTCTTAAAGAAAAGCAAAGCTGAGAGATCAAGTGGGTCAATGAATGGAAAATACCTACTGCAGGCACCCCGCCCCATGACTTGGAATTGTGGAGAACCGTGTGGGAATTGCCATGGAGGTGAGTGAATGGCACCAGGTAATTGCAATCTTGGCACCATTAGAAGAAGATAAGGACTCCGCAGAGAGACCTGCAAATAGCCAAGGGCCAGCCAGTAAACTTGTGCGGAAGGGAATTGCTCAAAAAGTATACAGGGATTGCGGCTGCCAAGGTCCCTGCACCTGTGACCTAGAATTAAGGGGAGATACATGGGAGCTGTCACTGAGGTGAATACCCTCACTAGGTAATCAAAAACCAGAGGCCCAGGCATGGTAGTGGTGTGCAAAAGGCACCATTTCTGCAGGCACTGAACTGGGCTACCAGCCACACCCCAGATCTGAGGGCTTCAGAACGAAGAACTGGGGCACAAAATTTGGGGCTTGGGTTCCTCACTACAGCGGGGCACAGGGCAGACACAGCACCCCCACACCATTGAGGCACTCCATGTCACCACCACCGCTCTGTTCCCCAGAGACCCAAAGGCAAAAAGCACACTTCTGGAAGGATACTCGGAAAGAGCTCTGGCGCCACCACCAACTTCCTGATAGTTGGAAGCTAGGGATTCCAAAACCACCCTCAGGCTCTGAGAAGGGGTGAGAAGGGAACAAGGCAAATAGCAAGACCCCATTCTGGAACTGAGAGCTGGGCATGGGATCCGGGGTGTAGCACAGGCCATAACAGTGGGCACTGCACAGGGTGACAGCCAGCATTTTCGATCCGAGAGCCCTGGAATTAAGAAGTAGAGCACAGAATTCAGGGTGCAGTATCCACATATCTGTGGGCACAGCACTGGGTGAACACGGGGCAGACACAGCACCCAGCTTGAGCGATAGCCCTGTGTTGAGGTGCTCCCCTCCCTCACTCCATTTCGCAGAGAACTACTGGGAAAAATCACAGGTCAGTAAGTACAGGTGTCTGGCGCCACCTAGTGACCAGAACAAAATCACAAACTAGCTGATGCCCTGCTGGAACTGAGTAAATACAGAGGGAGGGAACTGTAAAGGACAGTGCCCAGCAACACAGTCAGAGCATCAACACCATGGTGGAGTTTTGGCCTAACAGTGTGAGACACAGAATGGTATACAGTTTCCCACACCCCTGAACGAACACTCCAAAGAGATGCCTGCCAATACCAGTGGCACAACATCCCAATGCATAGAAGTAATTAGAAAGCAAACAGCAGGGAGAAGGAAAAATATGAATAACCAAGCAAGCCCACAGGAGGACACACCAAAAAAGAAAAACAGTCACCAGATCTCAACAATGACATGGAAGATAGAGAATTAATAACCAGAGAATTAATAATCATGATAAAAAAAAAAGCATAAAGAAAATGAAAAGGAAAAAAATGATATGAACAAATAATCAATGAACTGAAGAATGAAAACGAGACCTTAAGAAAGGAAATAAAAGAAATGCAGATTAAAAGATTACTGGAGGAGATAAAGAACTCTGAGATAAAGAAAAGCAATGAAAACAGAATCAATGAAATGGAAGAAGGGATTAGTACTCTCAAAGATACAGAAATAAAGAGAACCAAAAGGGAAAAGGAGAGAGAAGTGCAAAGGAAGAAGAATGAAGATACACTTAGACAATTATCAGACTCCATGAAGAGAGGAAATGTAAGTTACAGGCATTCTGGAAGGTGAGGAGAGAGACAAAGTATCTGAGAAACTATTTAAGGAGATAATTGAAGAAAACTTTCCCAAGCATGAAAAAGGAGATGAATATAGACATACAAGAAGCAAGATGAGCACCCACTTACCACAATGAAAAGAAAACTACAGCAAGACACATACTAGTAAAGCTTGCAAGTGTCCAGACAAGGAAAAAAGTAATGAAACTGGCAAGGGGGAAGAAACAGATAACTTATAAAGGAAAACCAATCAGGTTAACCTTCTGCTGTCTCCAGGAAACACATTTAACTACAAAAGATAAACATAGACTGTATGTAAAAGGTTGGAAAACAATTCTACAAGCACATGGACCAAAAAAGAAGGCAGGAACAGCTATACTTATATCAGATGAAATAGACTTCAAATTAAAAAAGGTAAAAAGAGGGCCTCCCTGGTGGTGTAGCGGGTTGGGCGCATAGCTGTGAAGTTGTCCACAGCCTCTACAGCACGGGTTCAATTCCCAGCCAGCCAGGGAGATACCCACACGGTGCAGCAGACCTCTCCTGTCTTGCCCGCTGTTCCCCTCAGTACTGCTTTCCATCCATCTGCCTGTTCTGCTCCCTGCTCTGTCTCTGGTGAATCCTCTCACCCTCCCACGCCTCTGGCCTGTACCTCAGCTCTTGTATAAATAAATAAATCATTTTAAAAAATAAAAAATGTAAAAAGAGACATAGACAGACACTACATAGACGGACATTATGATCAAGGGGACAATACATCAGGAAGATATAACACTCATCAACATATACTCACCAAGTGAAGGAGCACCAAAATATATTTGACAATTATTATCAGCTCTGAAAACTGACATTAAAGAAAATACATATATAGTGGGAGACTTCAACACCCCTCTCTCACCAATGGACAGATCAACGAGACAAAATATAAACAAAGACACTAGAGCCCTAAATAAAGACATAGTACTCATGGGCCTAACAGATATCTATAGGGCACTGCACCCCAAAAAATATGAGTACATATTTTTCTCAAGCATATTGGTCATTCTCCAGAATCGATCACATACTGGGCCACGAGACAAACATCAACAGATACATGAAGATCAAAATCATTCCAACTACCTTCTCTGATCATAAAGGCATCAAACTAGAAATAAATCATGAAAAGAAAACAAGGAACCCTCCCACTTCATGGAGATAAAAATTCACACTACTGGAAGACCACTGGACTAATGAGGAGATCAAAGAAGAACTTAAAAAAATATTTTGAGTTAAACGACAAGGAGGACACCAATTTCCAGAATGCATGGGATGCAGCAAAAGCAGTAAGAGGAAAATATATAGCAATGCAGGCTCACATCAAGAAACAAGAAAGAAATCAAATAAACTTAATTTCACATCTCAAAGAATAGAAAAAGAACAACAAAACCTCCTAAAGCCAGTAGAAAAAAAGGAAATAATAAAAATCAAAGCAGAAATAAATGAAATAGAAATTAGAAAAACAATCTAAAAGGTCAATAAAACCAAAAGTTGGTTCTTTGAAAAAATAAACAAAATAGACAAGCCTCTAACCAGGCTCACAAAGAAAAAATGGGGGAAAACACATCAAATAGGATTATAAATGAAAGAGGAGAAATCACAACAGACTCCACTGAAATCAAAAGAATAATCAGGGCCTCCTCGGTGGCTCAGAGGGTTGAGTGCAGCACTGTGAAGCTGTCCACAGCCTTTGCAGCACTGGTCTGATTCCCAGCCGGCCAGCGAGATTCCCAAATAGCGTAGCAGACCTCTCCTATCAGGCAGCTGCTCCCCTCAGCAGTGTATTTCGGTCATCTGTCTGTTCTGCTCCCCGCTCTGTCTCTGGTGAATCCTCTCACCTTCCCATGTCTCTGACCTGTACCCCAGCTCTTGTATAAAAATAAATAAATCTTTAAAAAAAGAATAATCAGACATTACCTGGTTCTCGAATGTGGACTTTGGTCTTGGATTCCTAAAACCCAAACAATAAAGTAACATGAATGAATTAGCAATCATTTCTTTACATTGATAAAGGACCTCTGGGAGCAGCTAGAGACGTAGGGCTTAGAGAGAAGACAATGAGAGGCTGCGGTGATGATGCTGGGGCTCATCCGCTCAGTCGGCACAACTGGTACAAACAAGTCACAAATAACAGAAATCCCAGTGAACCAGCATTGGTGTGTGAGGTAAGATCTAGATCAGAGTAACAGTTTAGCTCATGCTCGTTTCTGCACTTAACATTCCCTGAGTGGTCACTGTGAGCAAGCACCGCGCCTCCTGCATGACAAGTCGTCCAGTTTCATCCTCACCCCACATGGGGACACCATTACAGCTGAGGAAATACTCAGGACATGCAGTATGGGTCACCATCCCCTCAAAACAATGTCAAAACAAAACAAAGTAACTAAGTTCCAGGTTATAAAGCACCCAGGACAAACAGACCCCAAATTTTACATCTCAACCAACAGTATTGCAACCTCCAAAACTTGACTTTTCTAAAAGTGTCAAAAATCAAACAAAAAGTGCCCCCCCTTCATTATTCCATGCTATTCTTCACCACTCTCACCCCCTCTATTTTGTAAGTTACTTTTCTCTCCCCAGTTTTATTTATACTTCTCATTTCACAGTACTTTTCTCATTGCAATCCCCTCCCACATACCTTATGAGAACACCCTACGCTTTTATTTACCTTCGTTGGAATTTCCTTTTCAAGGACATTTTGGGCTTCATCTGGGGCTGTGGGCAACTTGACAGTTAACTTGAATGTTCCTTGTCCAGGCCATACTAACTCATGCTTGTCTCTCTCCAGGACTCTCTGCCGAACTGAAATTTAAAAAATTTAAAAGCCAGTAGTCAAGCAATCTTCATTCATAAAATTATCCCATGATTTCCATGGGTTTCATCATCTCAAATCGATGGCTCAATCATTTCCCAAGAGAGGGCTTGTGTAGCAGAAAGAGAAATATTTAGCAAGCAGACACAGATTTCAATTCCATCTTTAAAGTTATCATTTTTAATTGTGAGCATCTTTCTTAATAAAAATACAAAGTCTGTCTTCCTGTCTAATTGTAAGTAGTTAATGAAGATTGTTTTGCATGTGTGTTCAGTGCAGAAATATAATAAAGAACTTAGTACATTACCTGAGGTTATTAGGTACCCAGAAAGGTAGCAGTATTTATTCTACAGTGAAGAACTAAGTATTTCTCATGCTGAGCCAGTAGTTTGGGGTTGGGACACGATGTGATGGAGGCCACAATTTGGGAAAGTGTCGGGGTACAATGTTTAACAGCCTAGAGTTGTGTCAGTCACCTGTGATAGTAAGGGACTCACATCTGAGAGTAAAAGGGGTAGAAAAGAAGAGATGGGGGAGATTTCACGAAAGATAAAAAGAATGAGCACATCTGGGCTGCAGCGAACAAACTGACCAGTGGACAGAAGAGCACAAAAGCCTGCATCTGAATTCCAACTCTGCCATGAACTTGCTGAGTGACACTGAGAAAAGATCGTAACTTCTCTAGAGTTTGTTCCCTCACGTAAGGAGGTGTTTCTGACCTATTCTGTTACACCCACAAGAGAGATGCGAGTGTAAGTCAGAGAGAGAAGGAAGGGAAATCAGTGTGTCTCAGACAGTGGAAAGAGGGAGCAGGTGAGCCTGGAAACAGAGGTGAGACCAGCATAGTCAGGCGGCTAAGGAGGTCAGGGTGAAGGGAGCCAGTGAGGGTGCCCTTGAGATTCACGGGTGCAGCTCTGCCCTGAGTGTGAGGTCACCAGATTATATTGTGAAATGGTGACCTGATGGGGCCAAAGACATACACACGAATCTTTCAAGAGGGCCTTGAACAGTTTTCTCATCTCAACTATCCACAAAGGGGTGGAAGAAGGGAAGCCTTCACCAACCGGATGCCAACTCAGAAGCTGGTCCAGAAACCATATGAGAAAAAATGCCAGACTCCTGTGTCACTCTTCACGAGAGAGTGGATGCTTCACCTTGGACTTCTGAGGAGCTGTCCTAAGTTAGAATGAAGACTGAGGGCTAGATAAGACCCCAAAGCCAATGAGCAAGCTGAGGTGGTGTTTATTGAAACAGCCTCCTGACCTACTGCCTGAGGAAGAGCGCTAAGGCTGAGGAAGACATTCGCCTGTTAGTAACCTACAAACTGTATTGTTTTTTAAGCCCAGTTGTCTTGAGTCATGAACTCTGTGCTACATTCCTTTTATGATTCTCTAGACTTTAGAGTCCTCTCCAGGCATCTGAATGGGCCAGCCTGTTCTGAGACTGAGTATAATACATCTGGGCAGCCCTATTTCCAGAGAGTAGATGGTGGCTCTGTAAGTGATCCCCAGTGAGGAGTTGGTGAATCTGGGAGGAAAAAGAGATGAAACTCTGCTACCAGTCTCCCTTACCCAAGTGGACAGTCTGCTTCTGCAGCCAGCACCTCCGCTGCATTTTATTTAAAGAAAAGCTGGGTTCTCTTGCCCCATCTGACAACAATCAGGAGGAAAATGAAAGCGAAAAGGATGATAAATGTACACATTTGAACAGGATTTCAATTTATACACAACTTTTCAGAAATTCAGTGAACTGCAGTTAAAAATATTTCAACTACCTCTTTGTTCCTGTTTTCAACATGTGTTTCTACAGACAAGTGCTATGGGGCTCCTTTTTATTAAGTGAATCACAGAAATAAAGTCATGTCATGTTGTGGACTTGTGCCCGTTCTGGCATGGAGGATGGCGTCCTTTTTGATTCCTGCCTGGGTCACTGCTACTGTTCTTAGGGCCTTGGAAGCCTCTTTGTCTCTCTTCTGGGCCCTGCTTCTCAAATCCTGTGACAGGAGAGCAGCACCAGCCTTGTCTAAATCCCTGCCTCTGGGCGCCTCCCTCTGGGGCAAAGAAAATTCATGGTCCTTACCCTGTCCATACAGGACCCTCTATCAACTCAAACTATCTCTTAGCTTTGATTTCCTCTATACCTTTTCACAAAAGGGAGGTTTAACAACAGAAGGTCTGAGATTTTAAAATATATATAACTGCCCTCTGACATCTGACACCTTTTCCCAGACTCCACTCATTCTTGCCCTCCAGTTTGCAGACCCTGCCAGCAGGTGCACAGGGACAAGCAGAGGACTGATTATTCAACCACACTGTGGGCTCACAGACCCCCTGCTTCCCTGAGAAAACCTCACGCTTCCTGCACTTGCACGCTTCCTGCACTTGCTCATGCAGCGCTCTTCTGTCTGAAGGGCCCTCCCTGAAACCTTGCCCACCCCAAACTGAATTCACCTCCAAGGAGTCAGTTTTCATGTGATTTCCTGGAACTTTCTCTTCCCTTAAGGCTCCCATAAACCTTTGGAGTTCTAAAATTGCAATGGAACCGAAACCTTGTTTCCTACACACTATACCATCAATGTAAAATGAGGTGGGTGTTTATTTAAAACACCATCTCGTGAAATGAGGTGGGTACTCAGCTTTCAGTCAGCTCCTTTCTGTTCTACCACGTGGTGCAGAAGCTGCTGCCACCTCCAGGCAGCCCTGGAGCTCCTAAAAGCCGGACTCAAACGCTGGGGAAATCTCCCGCGACCTACTCCACATTCGGACTCCTAAGTCTGTGGAGGGATTCCCAGCCACAGCCACAGCCTAGTCCCAGTGCCAACCCCAAATTTCCCCTAGAGGAGGAACCCGGTTGATCCCTCTTTTGCTCATCCCTGGAGCCCTTTACCGTCGTCCGGGAAGAAGAGCACCGTGAAGCGGGGAGGGCTCCCGGGTTCCCGGCGGATCTCGCATTCCCCGCCTCCCGACCTCTTCGAGCTCTGGAAGTACAGCTGCAGCTTGGTGCTCAAGTTCTTCGGGGGATCCGGGCCCCAAGAGCCTTCTACCAGCAGAGGAAAGGAGCCGGCTGTAGCCATCTTCAGCTCTGGGTCTTGATGCCTCTTTCGGCTGTAGCCATCTTCAGCTCTGGGTCTTGATGCTTCTTTCGCTTTCGTTTCTTTGAAAACTCCCTGCCCTTAGTTTCTGCTTTTGGCTCTAAATAGCGGCCCCCAGTCTTCACCTGCATCTCTGCCCCGCGGCAGTGGCTGCCACCACCACTTGAGGCTTCTGACCTCCCCAACTGTGTCCAGGGTCTCTGCTACTCACCCAGGACACCAGCTGCAGTCAACAGCTTTGGGTCACTGCACCTTGCACAAACACAGATAACTTCATTTTTGCTGCATGCCAATACTGTGCAAGAATAGTAAATGGCTCAGCCCAGTGTGACTTTTTAGATGGCTGGAGGCTCATTGGGTCATCTTTCAATTATTATGAGATTCTTATCTTGCCTTTTGTTTTTGCTTTTTGTTTCCTGATCTGCTAATGTTATAAGTCTAGAAATTTGAGGGAGTTGGGGGGACGAAGGGAAGACCTTTACAGGTTTTTATGAAATATTTGTTAGGTGCCATCACTTGAGGTGAATTCAACAGGCAGAGTCCCTTGCTGCCACTGCCCTCATGAAGCTGTGGGACAGAGTAGTTAGGACACTGTAGAATAACTGCCTTTGGAAGGAATACAGGTGTCCCTGGAGCAAATTAGGAGGCCATCCTGGCCCTAATCAACCTTGAAGGCTACCCCCCATCAGCCCCCATCAGATGAGGGGACTCTAGTAGGGTGACGTATGACCTGAGGACTAGGGCTAATGGGGGGTAGCCTTCAAGGTTGATAGAGGGGAGTTCCATGAAGTGATCTGCTTGTACAGGGTCCCCCTGACTGCTGTGTCCTGGCTAGAGTACAGGCAGGGAGAACAACCATGTGGGTGCTTAGTGTTCCAGGTGACAGATGAGGGCAGCTGAGACCAGGTTGCTGGCAGAGGAGTTCTGAGGAAGGGTAGGATTTCAAATCAGTGTTGAAGAACAGGTGCAAGATTTGCTGAAGGATGTAGACAGTAGGTGAATATGCTTAAGGATGACTTCAAGGTGATCCATGGATGCCCTGAGCGACTGGCTAGTGGCATCCACTAGATGGGAGCACCAAGAGAGGCTAGGAAACTATCTTTGACCCATGATAAAAGAGTGTTTCAGTGAGAAGTAGGGAACGTCATTAAATATTACCAGTGTCTACTGGAGTGCCAGGGACCTGACATACACTGTCTCCTGGTAAGGAGGGAGTTGAAGGGCGTGTTAGAGGACAGAGGACTGATAGGAAGAGAAGGATGTGGAGGCAAGTGTGTCTGTGAAAGCAAGAAGGAGTTAGGCAGCCACATGGTTATAGAATCAAGGAGTTGTTATTTTTGTTTTCTGGCTTGAAAGTTTTTTTAAAGATGGAACAGTCTAGGCATGTGCAATATTGGTAGAAAGAAGTGAAAGAAAAGTTGGAAGATCCAGGTTGTGGAGAAGGTCAGACAAGAGGCTGCAGGTCGTAGCCTCAGGAGAAGGCAGACATTTTTCCCAGGGCACCAGAACCCAGTGGAAAGAGAATAACACAAGTAGGTAATTCTGACTGACTTTGGTGAGAAGGTGTGGGAATTCTCCCCGAAACAATTGTTTTCTCTTTGAAGGAGATTATGCTGTTTCTGACTCCACTAGAAGTCAGGCTGTTCCCCCACCTTCCGTGTTGCCTCCTAATGACCATAAAACTACATTTTCAGATGGAGTGAGCCCTCTGGGTCAGAGAGTTTACAGGGCTTTTATCCCTCATCCATAGTACAAGCACACAAAGATACCTCATTTATTGTGCTTTCCTTTATTATGGTCCGCCAATATTGCCCTTTTTACAAACTGAAGAACTTGCTTGGAGCAAATCCATTGATGCCATTGTTTCTCACTTCATGTCTCTGTATCACATTTTGACAGCTCTCACACTCTATCAAACCTTTTCATCATCATTGTATCTATTATGGTGATCTGTGATTAATGTCATCTTTAATGTCACTTTTGTCTTGAGATAACATGGGTTTACAACACTGTTAATGGTTCTATTGTAATTGTTTTGAAAGTAACTGCAGATGGGATGGAAATAGTAAGAGAATCCAGTCAGAAGTGAGCCTGAAGATATGACTGAGGTGTTGCAATTTGATGATCAAACTAATGGAAAAAGATTTGCTTCTTGTAGATGGAAGCAAGTGTTTCTTGACATGGAAACTTCTCCTGGTGACGGTGCTGTGAACATTGTTGAAGAAACAACAAAAGATGTGAAATATTACAGTTGGCAAGCAGCAGCAGGGTAGGAGCAGGTTGACTCCAGTTTGGAAAGCAGTCCTACTGTGGGCAAAATGCTATCAAAAAGCATTTTGGTGTGCTACAGGGCGATCTCTGCTGAAAGGAAGAGTAAGTTGTTACGAAAGACATCATGGTTGCCTTATTTTAGTAAATTGCCACCCAGGATTCAGCAACCACCACCCCGACTCATCAGCAACCATCCACACCAAGGCAAGAGCCCCCACTAATAAAAGAGATTAGGATTCACCGAAGACACAAGTGATGGTGTGAACCTGCTTGAGTTGATGATTGGAGAGGTCACTTTGTCATCACGAAGGCCAATATCTCAGAAACACGGAAAATGGGGAATTGGAGAGATAAAAAGAGCCCAGGTCTTGATGGCAGCAAGTACACAACCAGCCCTTGAACCAACTACCTCCAGATTTCTTGTTAAGTGGGTCTCAGTAAAATCTTTTTTGCCTAAGTTTTTTTACTTAGGTATTCAGTTGCCTACAGCTGAAAGCATTCTATCTGATCTTCTCAAATAACTTTTTCAAACTTAATTTGGGTACATCTCTTGTTAACAGAATATAGCTGGACTTTTCAAATCCATTTGTTAAACCCACATGGCGCGGCAGACCTCTCCTGTCTCACCCGCTGCTCTCCTCAGCAGTGCTTTTGGTCCGTCAGCCTGTTCTGCTCCCCGCTCCATCTCTGATGAATCCTCTCACCCTCCTGCGCCTCTGGCCTGTACCCCAGCTCTTATATAAATAAATAAATCTTTAAAAAAATACATTTCAGGATAATTCACTACTAGTCTATTGGTCCTAGTCCAACTAGAGATATTCCCTAAATCTGTCCATTTGCCTTTACCTATATACATATTTATAGTTCTTTTATAGTTATGTTATAATTATAACTCTTATAAAGCTATGATTATAACTATTTTATAGTTATAATTTTTTTAAAAGATTTATTTATTTATTTATACAAGCACTGGGTACAGTCAGAAGCACGGGAAGGTGAGAGAATTCACCAGAGCCAGAGCGGGGAGCAGAACAGGCAGAAGGACCGAAGTACACTGCTGAGGGGAGCAGCGGGCGGCAGGAGAGGCCTGCGCGCCATGTGGGACCCTCCTCCGGTGGCCGGGGAGCAGCCAGGGATCAAACTGGCGCTGCAGAGGCCGCGGGCAGCAGCCTCGCAACCTAGTGCCCAACCGCTGCGCCACCGGGGAGGCCCCTATCATCTTTTTAGTGACTAGAGTATATCATTTTGATATGCCATGGTTAGCATCTGTAATTCTGTATTGTTGGTATCTTAACTTTGTTCCAGTGTTTTACTATTAAAAAATAAACATTACCTCTGTATACTTTTTTTTTATTAAAGTTTATTTCTTTAGGATAAATTTTATTACTTTGTCAGGAGTTAGGCATATTTATGATTCTTTCAATAAAATACCACTGTGCCCTTCAGAAAGACTGGATCCACTTATATTACAATCATTTATATATGAACATATCAGCTTTCCTGAGGCCTTGTGGGCTTTGGGCTTTATCACTTTTTAAAATTTCTTTCTCTCTTTTTTTTTCTTAGGTACAAGATGAAACTTGACAGTAGGTTTAATTTGCAATTATTTTACCAGCAAATTTTACTGAATATTTTAAAAAATCATGATTTAAAATCATGCTTCTTGTATGAGCTGGCTTTTTACTATCACTTAATGGAAAATTGGTACTTTACCCATTTAAATGAACTATTTATCCTTTTTTTAGTTATTAAATTTTTGCATTCATGTGCAAATACTTTTTCCATTCTTTTGAATTTTTAAATCTCAGTTTTATTGGTATTCATTCCACCAAACCTGAAAGTAATGAACTTGTCCATCTTTTCCTCCCTAGAGCTAGTCTGTTCATACATGTGGGAGTATACTTATTTTAAGTATTTAACTTTCAATTCACCTAGAGTATTATGGGAAAAGTGAGGATTTTTATATTTTCATTATTGATAGTCTTATGTATCAAGGGTCTCCAATTGGCTACCAGTACATTTTAATGTCTGCTAAAACAATTCCTTCCCAAAATCCCTTTTGAATCAGGAATACTATTTTATGTTGCCTGATTATTTTCCCATATAAAATTACATTAATTTTATGAAATATTTCTAATCAATTTTATAAACATTTCTGGTCAACGAAATCAAATGTTGAATTGAGACTGGTAAGACCCAGCCTCATTTTTAATCCTGGCTCTTCAGGTTTTTCAGCAGAAATCTCCTTGGCAAATCCAGAATTCTAATTGTTTCTTAGAAGATTTTGGAAGACTCTGCTTTTGGAGTTTTTCTATTTCTACTTTTAGACATTCCACCTCCTGCATCCATAGAATTTGACAGATATTCTGAAGAGACCACCCAAATCTCCTCCAACAACACTGCTAATTTGTCTCCCAGCAGCCAGCCTCCATGGGTGCCAGACCCAGGATCAGTAAATGACCCCCAGATCAGGTAGCTGCAGAAGTTAGTGCTCCCTCTCCAAATTTCTCCTTCTCTGGTGCCTGAGTTCCTCCAATTCTCATTGATTCAGCAACTCTCCTCTGCCTTAAAGAGGATAATTTCTCTATTTTGTTTAAGTTTCTGGTTGTTTCAGGTGTGAGTGCTGGTCTCTCATAGCTAATTCATATTACTTGAAAACAGGAGTTTATTTCACTTTAAACCTTCATTTTATCATCTTTTATTTCAAAACCAAATATTATTTCTATTTGATGTATTTTTGTAGGGGAGGAAAAATCTCTTCCTTTACCCATCTTAGGTTCTTGAGCTGGGTCGCTGTAAATTGGATTGACAAAAGACAGGTTAACAAGAGGAAAAACAGAAGTTTATAAACCTGTGCATCATGCATGTAACACATGGGACTACCTAGAGATGAGTAACTCAAAGCTTTGATTAGAACTTTAGTTTCTATAGCATTTTAGCGAGAACATGACATTTTTACAGAGGTGATAGGTAAAAAACATGACATTTTTACAGAGGTGATAGGACACAGGAAAGGATTTGAGTCCTTATGGTCAGTAAGTTGTGAGAAGATATTTCATTAACATATCTCCATTATGTTTCATTTACATATCTCCATATATAACACATGGAACTTGACTGGCTTTCAAGTATCAAAGAGGACAAAAATGTTAAATCTATCCTTTGATTGAGCAAAG
Source organism: Talpa europaea (assembly GCF_964194135.1). Lineage (NCBI taxonomy): Eukaryota > Metazoa > Chordata > Mammalia > Eulipotyphla > Talpidae > Talpa > Talpa europaea. The sequence continues at coordinate 102,909,447 of NC_140070.1, read as the reverse complement.
CAGAGTGTGCGTCTTTATTTTTCCACAAGTGAGGGAATGGAATGGAGGCAGAGAAAGGAATCAGAAGGGAAAAAAGAACATTAAGAGAAGTTAACAAGAGAAGAGAAGATATATAAGGCAATAAAGCCCTCTTTGAAAGCAGGTCCCCAGTCTGGAATTGAAGCGCATGGTCTCTGGTCTCAGAACAATCAGTTGCCACCAGCCTGAACTGTGGAAATCTATAGAGAAGAAACCCATTTCATTGGTAATTAACAAAGTTTGAGAATGACTTCTAATGCTGATTAACTTGAAATAGTGGGTTCTTAGAGGAGAAGTAGAGATCAGTCTTATCATGTGGATAACAAACACCCAGTCAAGTGGGAAAGAGATGGACTTAAAAGGTGGAAAGACATGATTTACCTTCAGATTAGTGGGACTAATATATGCCTAAAAATGATAGGCATTTTTCTACTTAATAAACCATGACAGCTTTAATAACATTAAGTATATTATTCTCAAGACTTCTGTGTCTTACTACTAAAGCAATGCAGCAAAATAAATTGGGGAGTCTTTGAGTAACACCATCAGAGACAGAAGTGAGCAGTTTATATTGCAAGTAAGAGCCTACCATGTTCCAACTAAGCTCACTAGAATTCTACACTGGGGTTGGACGCCAAGGACCAGGTAGTAACAGCATTGTTTAACTTGTTTTCTATAACTTCAGAGAGTGGTGTCTCATTGAAGATAGAATATGGTCTTTGCATTTCATATATCTTTTTTTAAAGATTTATTTATTTATCTTACAAGAACTGGGGTACAGGTCAGAGGTGTGGGGGGAGGGTGAGAGGATTCACCAGAGACAAGAGTGGTGAGCAAAACAGGCGATATAATGAAATACACTGCTGAGGGGAGCAGCAGACGAGACAGAAGAGGTCTGCTGTGCCATGTGGGTCACCTCCCTGGCTAGGAATTGAACTTCTATTGCAGTGGCTGTGGATAGCTTCATAGTGCTGTGTCTTAACCCCTTGTGCCACCAGGGAGACCCTGAATTTCATGTATCAATCATGTATTTACTTAGAAATATATACACCCTGTTTAACATGATACATATATAAAAAGTCACAATGAAGTACAATGCGAACATCATAGTGTTGTATAAGATATTTAATGACATGGTAGAAATTATACAGATATATTACAAAAGAAAAGTTGGATTATTAAACCATAGGAAAAGTGATGACATAGTACATTTTATGTACTTTATAAGTACATAAAAAAGAAAATATATAGCAGAATAATTAAGCCATTAAACTTATGCTAGAGAAAAAATTAATAACACGAGGGAAAAATACTTATAATGTTAATTGAAAATGGTAGATAAAGATTTGTGATCAAATAAAAGTATGATTTTGAAGACAAATGGAGAAGAAACTAGAATGAGGTACATGAGGGCACTGGCAGTGGTTTCCCTTGAGTAATGCAAGTATGGGTGATCTAGATTGGTGAAAGAGGGTTATTTTCTCTATACTTTCCTGTACACTTTAAATAAGCATAGACCTTTTTTGTGACAGTATAAAATACTCTTAGACGTCTGCAGTTCTTATGAAGTGATGCTTCAGGATAAATTAACTTCTGAATATGACAGATGATAGATAGATGATAGATAGATAGACAGAGACAGACAGACAGACAGACAATAGAGAAGAACACATTTCAGCTCAGCATAACTGGGAGTTTTCAGTAACTAGAGCTGCCCACAATGTAATAGGTTTTCTCAAGATACAGAGTGCTGGAACTAGTCAGCCAGAGGCCAGAGAATTTTTTGCCTTAGGAGTGGAAGAAGGTGTGGGAAGAGAGAAAAGGAAACTCTGGGATTAGATGACCTCTAGCATTCCTTTCACTGCTACTATTTTATCAATTTACCATTCATACTGCCTCCAAGATGAATCCTCATGACTGCTGCCTACTGGTATCCTTCCCACATTGAATGAACTAACCAATGGAACCAATAGGGCATTGTGGAAAAAATGGAATATGATCAGAAGCTAGCTTACAAAAGGAATGGTGAGCTCTCATGCCTACTTGATCCTGTGCAAGTATCTTCTCCCTTTCTTCTAAAAAAACTTAATTTTTTGGATATTAAAAAAATAAGGCATTAGTGGCTTCTGCTTTCTTCTGAATTGCTTACTGTGAAGCAAGCCAGCCGTCACATCATGAGGATTCTCAAGCAGCTTATGGCAAGCACCTGAGAACTCCTGCCTACAACCAGCAACAACTTGCCAGCTATGAGTGATTCACCTTAGAAGCAGATCCTTTAGCTCCAGTCTGGCCATGAGATGATTGTGTCCCCTACCAACATTTTGAGTGCCAACTTCATGAGAGTCTCTAAGTCAAAACAACCCAATGTAGCCACACTTGAGTTCCCTACCCACAAATCACTAAATTTTATAGCAATTTCTTATGTAGCATTAAATACATAACACTTTTACCTGATTTGTCTTATAGCATATTTGAGGTAATATTCTTTGATTCAGTCGTTCTAGCTGAGCTATTAATAACAAGAGTTTCTTAAGGAGACAAAAATCCTCAGGTATTACAGATGCAAAATAGCAACCTGTTTATTTAATAGCATGGTTTAGTTAAACAGTTTGCTGTCTTAATATGTTCCAATAAGAACAACAATATCTTGGCTTTAAAGTGATTTATATTATTTCTTTTCCAATAAAAAGTAATTTGCTCTTTATTCTGTGATAGATTGGTATCTGTGGAGAGCTGCAGCTATAATTGTGTCATTTACCTTTCTCAGCTTCTACCCATCAATATGCTTAGGAGAAAGGTGTGCAGATAACCACAACTGTGGAGCATTTTTAAAAGGCTCCTTTTCAGCACCTAATAGGGATTTTGGTCTATACAAATAAGACAGGGGCAAAGACAAAAACCCTATTAATTGTTCTTATAAATGACTAAATCATCTCTTTGAGATTAAAAAGGGCCTATTTTTTAACATCTGAAAGTTATGAGATACTCTGGGTAAGCTTGATTATCAGAGAATATCACAAATAAATTTGGATGCTGTGTATTATCTGTGACAGAATCAAACAAATCTGTGGGACTGAAAGGGTTCTTTGATGGAGGGGTAATTAATCCTTCATGTCCAAGTGTGAAGGGGCCTGTAAGCACCCGCGCAACATAGATATGCTTTCTCCCATTGCTGTCTGGTCTGGAATATTCATCATTAGCGGAATAAATGGCATCAACAGAAAAATAGGTTCCTTTTCCATAAGATGTACCTGTAAAGTGAAAAACAAGAATATTCCTAAGTACATAAAATTGTCACAGAATCTAGAACCATGCCCAAACCTGACAATTTTTTTTAAAGCAGTTCTTGCCCACGAAGACCACTTTCTTTATTTCTAAAACCCACTCCATCTGTTCTCAGAAGATTGTCATTATCTTTTTGGGAGAAACACAGTGAGCTCTATCTTGATGATGACAATGTACCTGCCCTCTGTGTTCTACCTACTTGGCTATGAACAAGCAACACTAGAATTACCAGTCCCCTCCTTCTGATCAGCCAGATTGCTACTTCCTTACCATTATTCCCAGTGTTACTGCGATTGAAGCCATCCTGATTGATATGTGGTACCAATTTTCCATCTGTCCCATGGAAGAGAAATCTCTCATTCTCTGTATGGCCATTCTTATTATCCATGTGCATTTTCTTTAGCTGGTAACTGTGCCAGAGTAGCAGATTCTGTATCCTCTCAATCTATAAGTGACAAAACACAAAAACATTTTGGAAATAACCTTAGAGCTCAATATACTGCTTGTTGTAAATTTTTATTTTTTTTAAAAAGATTTATTTATTCATACAAGAGCTGGGGTACAGGCCAGAGGTGTGGGGGTGTGTGTGTGAGAGGATTCACCAGAGACAGAGTGGGGAACAGAACAGGCAGATTGACTGAAATATACTGCTGAGGGGAGCCGCGGGCGAGTCAGGAGAGGTCTGCTGCGCCATGTGTGTAGCTCCCTGGCTGGGGATCTGACTCATACTGCAGTTAAGATGCTCATAGGTTGTGTCTTAAACCCTTGTGCCACCAGGGATGCCCTGTAAATTTTGAAATAAGCAAAAAGGAAAAGAGGAAGAGGATGTGGGAGGAGAAATAAAAAAAGAATGCAAATAAACAGTAAATTCAGTGTGTTTCCTGCTTTTAGAAAAAGGATACACTAAAAGTATCCATAACTTGTAGTAGTTTATTATTATCTATTTTACATAATAGGGCTTATAATTTATATAATATAGATATATCTATATATATTTCCCAGAAGTTCTGGAGAGATTCACTGACACTCAAATACTTACTAAAAAAAATTTGTAATTGGGGAAGGGGGCGGAGCAACATGGCGGCGAGGAGACGCTGCGAGTAAGATCTCCCATTAAAAAAAGTTAATAGGGAGGAAAAGCGGCAGGTCCCAGTGAGAACTGGGACACGGAAGATAAACGGACGACTCCAGCAAACTACCCGAAGAAGAAAGTTGCCATAAAAGAGGACTAGAAGGGAGGGAAGCGCAGAACCCTGCTCCCCTCCCCCGCCCACAGAGGCGGCACTCTCCGACCGGCAGAGAGGAGGGAAACAACAAACCAAAATGCCCAACAAGAAAAACGGACGCAGCAAGTGAGACTGTGAGTGGAAAGGAACTATTTCAGCCACCACACCCCGTGAACGGGAGCTGAGGCGAACCCTGCAGGATCCGCCGCGGAGGTGAGCTCCAGTCGCCATTAAAGAGCCCCGCCCCCCAGGAGGAGACCAGCACCAGCACACAGCCCCGGCCGCCCGGTAAGCTTGCGCGAAAGCGGCGCTCGGATTGCAGCTGCCCAGGTCCCCGCGCCTGCGACCTAGGCTTGCGGGGAGACGGCGGAGGCCCTCCCTGAGTGAGCAGGAACAAGGTGCCAGGCAGGGGAGCGGGATTCAAAAGGCGCCATTCCCGTGCCACTGATCTGGGCTACAGCCCCTGTCCTGGAACTGAGGGCTTTGGAACTGAGACCCGGGCGGAGGCCCTCCCTGAGTGAGCAGGAACAAGACGCCCAGGCAGGGGAGCGGGATTCAAAAGGCGCCATTCCCGCGCCACTGATCTGGGCAACAGCCTGCGTCCTGGAACTGAGGGCTTTGGAACTGAGACCCGGGGCACGAAATTAGGGGCGTGGGTTCCCCACGACGGTGGGGCACAAGGCAGACACAGCACCCCAAAGCCGTTGAGGTGTACCCTACCATCCCCGCTCTGCTCCCTGTCCCACGGGGTGGAAAATCAGCTCCCCAAGGGCTCTAGGAGAGATCTCTGGCGCCACCTAGCGACTTGACCCCAGCACAGGCTACTGAAGGAGCTAGTGGCTAGCTGGGGAGTTAGCCCACACCCGGCCCCTTCCGAACAAGTAGTCTGAGCCCACAGGGAGCGCGAGCACCCACAGCCGGGGCAGACCAGGCGCGCAGAAGAGTGTGCCTGAGACCAGAAGCGCAGGGAGTGTGTCCCACATCACCATTTTAGAACAGGGACATTTCTTCAGTAAAGACTACCTGCAGAAGGCTTCCTCAGGAGCCAGAGGTGAGCGGGGGAAGTTCGCCCACGCCAGACCCCCTCTGGCCTGCAGTCCAAGCCCAGAGGGGAGCAGGAACCCACCGCCGGGGCAGACCAGGCGCACAGGGGAGTGTGTCCCCACATCGGCATTTTAGAACAGGGACCTTTCTCCAGTAAAGGCTGCTTGAAACTGACAGATGACTCCTGGAAGAACCAGAGGGGAACAGAGAAGCCCACCCAAGATGCCGGCCAGTCCCAACAACACAGTGTCCCAACGCATACGGCAAATTAGAAAACAGACAGTAGGGAGGAGAAGAACCACACGCAACCTAGCAACTCTCCAGAGAAAAAGCACACCACAAAAAGAAAGCCAGCCCCCAGATTGCAACGACAATAACTTGGAAGAATTTCTGAGCCTTCCAGAAAGAGAATTTAAAATTGCCGTGATTAAAAAACTGACAGAAGTCATAAAGGAAAACAATGATAAGGGAAAAATAATCAACGATCAGAAGAATGCAATTGAGTCCCTAGAGAGGGAAAACAATGGTCAGAAGAAAGAAATTGAGTCCCTAAAGAGGGAAGTAAAAGAAATGCAGGAGATCAAAGAATTAATGGAAGAACTAAAGAATTCTGGGAAAAGCAATGAAAGCAGAATAGATGAAATGGAAGAACGAATAAGTAATCTTGAAGACACAGAAATAAAAAGAACCAAAACAGAAAAGGAAAGAGAAGTACGAAGGAAAAAGAACGAAGAAAGACTTCGGGAACTATCTGACTCCATGAGGAAAGGAAATATAAGAGTTATAGGAATACCAGAAGGAGAGGAGAGAGATGTAGGAACAGAGAAAATATTCAAAGAGATAACTGAAGAGAACTTCCCAAATGTGAAGAAGGAGCTGAAAATTGATATACAAGAAGCAAGAAGAACACCAAACTTCCACGATGAAAGAAAAAATACAGCAAGACACATAATAGTAAAGCTCCCAAGAATCCAGGACAAGGAAAAAATAATGAAGCTGGCAAGAGGGAAGAAACAGATAACATTCAAAGGAAAACCAATCAGGCTGACATCAGACTTCTCCGAAGAAACACTACGGGCAAGGAGAGAGTGGAGGGACATAGTCAACAGACTCCAAGAAAACAGATGCCAACCAAGAATACTCTATCCCGCAAAGCTCTCCTTCCTCTTTGAAGAAAGAATATGGACCTTCCCAGACAAACAGAAACTCCGGAATTTCATTGCAACTAAACCCCCACTCCAAAAAATACTACAAGGAGTCCTAAAGCCAGAACCTCAGAGCGACGAATAACAATGAAAGAAGGCCAAAAAAAAAAAAAAGTTATTAAAAGAATAAATAAATAAAATCAAAGGAAAGACAAACACAATGGCAAATACAGATGTTAACATATCAATATTAACTCTAAATGTAAATGGACTAAACTCTTCAATAAAAAGACACAGAGTTGCAGCCTGGATTAAGAAACAAAACCCAACCTTTTGCTGTCTCCAGGAAACACATTTAGCTACAAAAGATAAAAATAGGCTTAAAGTTAAAGGATGGAAAACAATCCTACAAGCAAATGGACCAAAAAAGAAAGCAGGAACAGCTATACTTATATCAGATAAAACAGATTTCAAACTCAAAAAGATAAAAAGAGACCACAATGGTCACTACATTATGATCAAGGGGACAATACTTCAAGAAGAAATAACACTCATTAACATATACTCACCAAACGAAGGAGCACCAAAATATATCAGACAACTGTTGTCCTCTCTGAAAACAGACATCAGAGAAAACACATACGTAGTGGGAGACTTCAACACACCACTATCAACAATGGATAGATCAACAAGACAAAAAATAAGTAAAGAAACCAAAGCTCTAAATAAGGACCTAGAGCAATTGGGCTTAACAGACATCTATAGAACACTAAACCCCAAAAAAACGGAGTACACATTTTTCTCAAGCGCACACGGATCATTCTCCAGGATCGATCACATACTGGGGCACAAGACAAACATCAACAGATACACCAAGATTGAAATCATATCAACCATCTTTTCTGACCATGAAGGCATCAAACTAGAAATAAACCATAAAAAGAAGGCAAGGAACTTTCCTACCTCATGGAGATTAAAAACCACACTACTGGAAGACCATTGGACTAATGAGGAGATCAAAGAAGAAATTAAAAAATTTTTTGAATTGAACGACAAGGAGGACACCAATATCCTAAATGTATGGGATGCAGCAAAAGCAGTAATAAGAGGAAAATATATAGCAATAGAAGCTCACATCAAGAAACAAGAAAGAACGCAAAGAAACAACCTAATCTCGAAGCTCAAAGATCTAGAAAAAGAACAACAAAAAAACCCCAAAACCAGTAGAAGAAAAGAAATAATAAAAACCAAAGCAGAAATAAATGAAATTGAAACTAAAAAAACAATCCAAAAGATCAATGAAACCAAGAGCTGGTTCTTTGAAAAAATCAATAAAATAGACAAACCCCTAGCCAGGCTCACAAAGGAAAAAAGGGAGAAAGCACAAATAAACAGGATCATCAATGAAAGAGGAGAAATCACAACGGACACAGCAGAAATCAAAAGAATAATCAGTAACTACTATGAACAGTTATATGGAAACAAGTTTAACAATCTAGAGGAGATGGACAAATTCCTACAACTCTACAATCACCCAAAGCTAGATAAAGAAGAAATAGAACACCTAAACAGACCAATTACAATTAGCGAAATTGAAATGGTAATCAAAAACCTCCCCAAAAACAAAAGCCCAGGACCTGATGGATTTACAAATGAATTCTACCAAACATTCAGAGACGAATTAGTGCCTATCCTTCACAAACTCTTCCAAAAAATTGAGAAGGAAGGGACAATACCAAACACGTTTTATGAAGCCAACATTACACTAATACCAAAACCGAACAAGGACAACACAAAAAAGGAAAACTACAGGCCAATCTCCCTAATGAACACTGATGCAAAAATCCTCAATAAAATTTTAGCTATCAGAATCCAACAATGTATCCATAAGATAATTCACCACGACCAAGTTGGATTCATTCCAGGGGCACAAGGATGGTTTAACATCCGAAAATCAATCAACGTTATCCAACACATCAACAAAAAGAAATATAAAAACCATATGATAATATCAATAGATGCTGAGAAAGCTTTCGACAAAGTGCAACACCCATTCATGATAAAAGCCCTTGAAATTCTTGGGATACAAGGAACATACCTCAACATCATAAAGGCCATCTATGACAAGCCAACAGCCAGTATCATTCTCAATGGTGAAAAGCTGAAAGCAATTCCATTAAGATCTGGAACAAGACAAGGATGTCCACTCTCACCATTGCTTTTCAATATAATACTGGAAGTCCTAGCCAGGGCAATAAGACAAGAGAAAGACATCCAAGGAATCCAAATAGGAAAAGAAGAAGTCAAACTATCACTATTTGCAGACGATATGATATTATACATAGAGAACCCCAAAAACTCCACAGAAAAGCTAATTCAACTCATCAATCAGTTCAGTAAAGTGGCAGGATACAAAATCAACACGCAAAAGTCAGTAGCCTTCCTATACACAAACAATAAATCTGAAGAAGAAGAAATCAAAAAGACCATCCCTTTTGTTATTGAAACAAAAAAAATCAAATATTTGGGAATAAATCTAACAAAAGAGGTAAAGGACCTATACAAAGAAAACTATAAAACACTGTTAAAAGAAATAGAAGAAGACACAAAGAAATGGAGAGACATCCCCTGCTCATGGATTGGAAGAATAAACATTATTAAAATGGCCATCCTTCCAAAAGCAATATACAGATTCAATGCTATTCCAATCAAAATTTCAATGTCATTCTTCAAAGAAATAGAACAATTATTGATGAAATTCATATGGAATCACAAAAAACCCCGAATAGCCAAAACTCTCCTGAAAAAAAAAGAAGGGAATGGAGGCATCAGACTCCCAGACTTCAAACTATACTACAAAGCCATAATCATCAAAACTGCATGGTATTGGAACAAGAACAGACATACAGACCAATGGAATCGAATAGAAAATCCAGAAATAAACCCACAGATTTATGGTCAACTAATCTTTGACAAAGGAGCAAAGAATATGCATTGGAGCAAAGAAAGTTTGTTCAATAAATGGTGCTGGGAAAACTGGGTCGCTACATGCAAAAGAATGAAGCTTGACCACCACCTCATACCATACACAAAAATCAACTCAAAATGGATTAAAGAACTAGACATAAGACCTGAAACCATAAAATATATAGAAGGAAATATAGGCGAAACACTACGTGATTTGCACATCAAAGACATCTTTACAGACACATCACCCAAAGCAGTGATAGTGAAGGCAAATATAAACAGCTGGGACTACATCAAATTAAAGAGCTTTTGCACAGCAAAAGAGACAATAACAAAAACAAAGAGAAACCCCACCAACTGGGAGAACATTTTTGCACCCAACACTAATGATAAAGGACTGATCACAAAAATCTGCAAAGAGCTGATGAGACTCAACAACAACAAAGAAAATAATCCAGTCAAAAAATGGGCAGAAGAGCTAAAAAGAAACTTCTCTGAAGAGGAAATGCAAATGGCCAACAGGCATATGAAAAAATGTTCAACATCACTTGTCATCAGGGAAATGCAAATCAAAACTACCATGAGATACCATCTTACACCAGTGAGAATGGCACATATTAAAAAAACTAGCAACAACAAATGTTGGCGAGGGTGTGGAGAAAAAGGAACTCTTCTGCACTGTTGGTGGGAGTGCAGGCTGGTCCAACCACTGTGGAAAGCTGTGTGGAGATTTCTGGACCTACTAAACATAGAGCTTCCATATGATCCAGCAATTCCACTCCTAGGTATTTACCCAAAGGACACAGAAACATCAATTCCAAAGAACACCTGCACCCCTATGTTTATAGCAGCACTGTTTGCAATAGCTAAGCTTTGGAAACAACCCAAATGCCCAAAAATGGATGACTGGATCAAGAAGATGTGGTACGTATATACCATGGAGTATTACTCAGCATTCAAAAAAGATAAACACATGCAATTTGCTGCAACATGGATGGCGCTGGAAGGGATCATGCTCAGCGAAATAAGCCAAAAAGAAAAAGAAAAATACCGGATGGTCTCACTCATAGCAGGAATCTAGAAAACTTAAATAAGGGACCAGGAAAATGAATAACTATAAGAAAGTGAAAATCAAAATCAACAAAAAACTATGAACCATAGACACTTTTAGGGGGGCGGGGGCGGGAGGGGAGGGATTGGGGTCAGAATGGGGGGCTGCAATTGTATGGGGAATATAACAATAAAATTAAAAAAAAAAAAAATTTGTAATTGGGCCTCCCTGGTGGCGCAGCAGTTGAGCGCTGGGTTGCGAAGCTGCCCACAGCCTCTGCAGCGCTGGTTCGATCCCCGGCTGCTCCCTGGACACCGGAGGAGGTCATGGCACGCAGACGTCTCCTGCCACCCGCTGCTCCCCTCAGCAGTGTACCTCGGTCCTTCTGCCTGCTCTGCTCCCAGCTCTGGCTCTGGTGAATTCTCTCAACCTCCCGCACTTCTGACTGTACCCAGTGCTTGTATAAATAAATAAATAAATAAATAAATAAATAAATCTTTAAAAAAAATTTGTAATCATTTAATAACTTTTCTTACTGACTTCTGATCACCAAACTCATTCCATGTGGCTTCTTTTTTTTTTTTTTTTAAGATTTATTTATTTATTTATTTATACAAGCACTGGGTACAGTCATAAGCGCGGGAGGGTGAGAGAATTCACCAGAGCCAGAGCAGGGAACAGAACAGGCAGACTGACAAAGTACACTGCTGAGGGGAGCAGTGGGCAGCAGGAGAGGTCTGCATGCCATGTGGGACCCTTGCCTGGTGGCTGGGGATTGAACCAGCGCTGCAGAGGCTGCGGGCAGCTTCGCAGCCCAGCACTCTACCACTGCGCCACCGGGGAGGCCCTATGTGGCTTTTTTCCAATAGCCATTCTGTCTGCATGGCTCCGACTAAGATCATAAATCTTCTCATAATTACCCAACCTAATGCCTATTTCATTCTAGATCCTCAATAGCACTTCAAATGATGAATTATCCTCTCCTTGAAAATTTGTCCTTCTTCAGTTTTTTTTAGAGTCATCAAGACAGATGATTTAACATATATTCAATAATCATCTCTTGAACATCTACTATGAAACAAGTACTGGTTTCTGTCCTCAGAAATTTTCAGTCTAAAAGTTTCAGTCTAATGGGAGAGCAAAATAAGAAAACAAATCATTATCTCTCAGAGTGATAAGGGATGGATTAGGAGAATATACATAAGACATGAAAGCATAATAAGGGGGATTCAGATACTCTATGTTTAGGGAAGAGGAACATGAGAGAAGTGATGCTCTAGAAACAAAGAAGTGAGGTTCAAGGAGAATAGACAGGATACCCGCAGCAGATGTTGTGGATAGGCCAATAAAAGTAGGAAGAAAATTCCAGAAAGAGAATTTAAAATTGCCGTGATTAAAAAAATGACAGAAGTCATAAAGGAAAACAATGATCAGAAGAAGGAAATTGAGTCCCTAAAGAGGGAAGCAAAAGAAACGCAGGAGATCAAAGAATTAATGGAGGAATTAAAGAACTCTGGGAAAAGCAATGAAAGCAGAATAGATGAAATGGAAGAACGAATAAGTACTCTTGAAGACACAGAAATAAAAAGAACCAAAACAGAAAAGGAAAGAGAAGTACGAAGGAAAAAGAACGAAGAAAGACTTCAGGAACTATCAGACTCCATGAGGAAAGGAAATATAAGAGTTATAGGAATACCAGAAGGAGAGGAGAAAGATGTAGGAAAAGAGAAAATATTCAAGGAGATAATTGAAGACAACTTCCCAAATGTGAAGAAGGAGCTGAAAATTGATATACAAGAAGCAAGAAGATCACCAAACTTCCACGACGAAAAGAAAAATAAGCAAGACACATAATTGTAAAGCTCCCAAGAATCCAGGACAAGGAAAACATAATGAAGCTGACAAGAGGGAAGAAACAGATAACATACAAAGGAAAACTAATCAGGCTGACATCAGACTTCTCCGAAGAAACACTACGGGCAAGGAGAGAGTGGAGGGACATAGTCAACAGACTCCAAGAAAACAGATGCCAACCAAGAATACTCTATCCCGCAAAGCTCTCCTTCCTCTTTGAAGAAAGAATATGGACCTTCCCAGACAAACAGAAACTCCGGAATTTCATTACGACTAAACCCCCACTCCAAAAAATACTACAAGGAGTCCTAAAGCCAGAACCTCAGAGGGACGAATAACAATGAAAGAAGGCCAAAAAAAAAAAAAAAGTTATTAAAAGAATAAATAAATAAAATCAAAGGAAAGACAAACACAATGGCAAAAACAGATGCTAACATATCAATATTAACTCTAAATGTAAATGGACTAAACTCTTCAATAAAAAGACACAGAGTCGCAGGCTGGATTAAGAAACAAAACCCAACCTTTTGCTGTCTCCAGGAAACACATTTAGCTACAAAAGATAAAAATAGGCTCAAAGTTAAAGGATGGAAAACAATCCTACAAGCAAATGGACCAAAAAAGAAAGCAGGAAGAGCTATACTTATATCAGATAAAACAGATTTCAAACTCAAAAAGATAAAAAGAGACCCCAATGGTCACTACATTATGATCAAGGGGACAATACTTCAAGAAGAAATAACACTCATTAACATATACTCACCAAACGAAGGAGCACCAAAATATATCAGACAACTGTTGTCCTCTCTGAAAACAGACATCAGAGAAAACACATACGTAGTGGGAGACTTCAACATAACACTATCAACAATGGATAGATCAACAAGACAAAAAATAAGTAAAGAAACCAAAGCACTAAATAAGGACCTAGAGCAATTGGGCTTAACAGACATCTACAAAACACTAAACCCAAAAAAAACAGAGTACACGTTTTTCTCAAGCGCACACGGATCATTCTCCAGGATCGATCACATACTGGGGCACAAGACAAACATCAACAGATACATCAAGATTGAAATCATACCAACCATCTTTTCTGACCATGAAGGCATCAAACTAGAAATAAACCATAAAAAGAAGGCAAGGTACTCTCCTACCTCATGAAGATTAAAAACCACACTACTGGAAGACCACTGGACTAATGAGGAGATCAAAGAAGAAATTAAAAAATTCTTTGAATTGAATGACAAGGAGGACACCAATTTCCTAAATATATGGGATGCAGCAAAAGCAGTAATAAGAGGAAAATATATAGCAACAGAAGCTCACATCAAGAAACAAGAAAGAACGCAAAGAAACAACCTAATCTCGAAGCTCAAAGATCTGGAAAAAGAACAACAACAACAAAAAAAACCCAAAACCAGTAGAAGAAAAGAAATAATAAAAACCAAAGCAGAAATAAATGAAATTGAAACTAAACAAACAATCCAAAAGATCAATGAAACCAAGAGCTGGTTCTTCGAAAAAAATCAATAAAATAGACAAACCCCTAGCCAGGCTCACAAAGGAAAAAAGGGAGAAAGGACAAAAAAACAGAACGAAGAAAGACTTCGGGAACTATCTGACTCCATGAGGAAAGGAAATATAAGAGTTATAGGAATACCAGAAGGAGAGGAGAGAGATGTAGGAACAGAGAAAATATTCAAAAAGATAATTGAAGAGAACTTCCCAAATGTGAAGAAGGAGCTGAAAATTGATATACAAGAAGCAAGAAGAACACCAAACTTCCACGATGAAAGGAAAAATACAGCAAGACACATAATAGTAAAGCTCCCAAGAATCCAGGACAAGGAAAACATAATGAAGCTGGCAAGAGGGAAGAAACAGATAACATTCAAAGGAAAGCCAATCAGGCTGACATCAGACTTCTCCGAAGAAACACTACGGGCAAGGAGAGAGTGGAGGGACATAGTCAACAGACTCCAAGAAAACAGATGCCAACCAAGAATACTCTCTCCCGCAAAGCTCTCCTTCCTCTTTGAAGAAAGAATAAGGACCTTCCCAGACAAACAGAAACTCTGGAATTTCATTACGACTAAACCCCCACTCCAAAAAATACTACAAGGAGTCCTAAAGCCAGAACCTCAGAGGGACGAATAACAACGAAAGAAGGCCAAAAAAAAAAAAAGTTATTAAAAGAATAAATAAATAAAATCAAAGGAAAGACAAACACAATGGCAAAAACAGATGCTAACATATCAATATTAACTCTAAATGCAAATGGACTAAACTCTTCAATAAAAAGACACAGAGTCTCAGGCTGGATTAAGAAACAAAACCCAACCTTTTGCTGTCTCCAGGAAACACATTTAGCTACAAAAGATAAAAATAGGCTCAAAGTTAAAGGATGGAAAACAATCCTACAAGCAAATGGACCAAAAAAGAAAGCAGGAAGAGCTATACTTATATCAGATAAAACAGATTTCAAACTCAAAAAGATAAAAAGAGACCCCAATGGTCACTACATTATGATCAAGGGGACAATACTTCAAGAAGAAATAACACTCATTAACATATACTCACCAAACGAAGGAGCACCAAAATATATCAGACAACTGTTGTCCTCTCTGAAAACAGACATCAGAGAAAACACATACGTAGTGGGAGACTTCAACATAACACTATCAACAATGGATAGATCAACAAGACAAAAAATAAGTAAAGAAACCAAAGCACTAAATAAGGACCTAGAGCAATTGGGCTTAACAGACATCTATAGAACACTAAACCCCAAAAAAAACGGAGTACACATTTTTCTCAAGCGCACATGGATCATTCTCCAGGATCGATCACATACTGGGGCACAAGACAAACATCAACAGATACACCAAGATTGAAATCATATCAACCATCTTTTCTGACCATGAAGGCATCATACTAGAAATAAACCATAAAAAGAAGGCAAGGTACTCTCCTACCTCATGGAGATTAAAAACCACACTACTGGAAGACCGCTGGACTAATGAGGAGATCAAAGAAGAAATTAAAAAATTCTTTGAATTGAACGACAAGGAGGACACCAATATCCTAAATGTATGGGATGCAGCAAAAGCAGTAATAAGAGGAAAATATATAGCAACAGAAGCTCACATCAAGAAACAAGAAAGAACTCAAAGAAACAACCTAATCTCGAAGCTCAAAGATCTAGAAAAAGAACAACAAAAAAACCCCAAAACCAGTAGAAGAAAAGAAATAATAAAAACCTGCTGCAGGAGGTCTTGTTGCCCCAGCCAGATAGGATACTGACAAGCAGCTAAGAGAAAGGGCCTCACACCGTGGGGCTGAAGATCTGACATCCCTTTGCTTTTTGTTCATGGACATAGAGAAAAATTTATCAGAAAGTATATTAGGCAATAAATTATATGTATCAGCATACTGTAAGTAAATAGCACGAAAAATTGTTTGTTTAGAAATTAGTTGTTGGGCTGTTTGGCTCACTTGACAATGGGAGACAAGTTATTGAACATGCCTGACAAGCATTACAATACAATAATCATAGCAGGTCCTTCTATTTTGTTTTCTCTTGAAGTTTCTTGGGAAAGTTTTTAATATGAAGCTATTTGAGTTAAGGAGTTTCTAGGTAGAAAAAGTTCTGATAGCTGAACTGCAGCTGGTCTCCGGCTGAAGGTCATGTGAATAGAATAGTCCTTTGATGCTTAGGCTTTAGCTGACAGGGATGCACTGGCGGTTATTCACTATTTTCAATAATTGTCTAAATGAAAAAATAAGTAGCTTTAATGTTAGGTTTGGTTTATTATCTGTTAACCTTGAGAGCTGCTGTCTAGCTGAGACCTGTAGAAAGAACTCAAAGAAACAACCTAATCTCGAAGCTCAAAGATCTAGAAAAAGAACAACAAAAAAACCCCAAAACCAGTAGAAGAAAAGAAATAATAAAAACCAAAGCAGAAATAAATGAAATTGAAACTAAAAAAACTATCCAAAAGATCAATGAAACCAAGAGCTGGTTCTTTGAAAAAATAAATAAAATAGACAAACCCCTAGCCAGACTCACAAAGGAAAAAAGGGAGAAAGCACAAATAAACAGGATCATCAATGAAAGAGGAGAAATCACAACGGACACAGCAGAAATCAAAAGAATAATCAGTAACTACTATGAACAGTTATATGGAAACAAGTTTAACAATCTAGAGGAGATGGACAAATTCCTACAACTCTACAATCACCCAAAGCTAGATAAAGAAGAAATAGAACACCTAAACAGACCAATTACAATTAGCGAAATTGAAATGGTAATCAAAAACCTCCCCAAAAACAAAAGCCCAGGACCTGATGGATTTACAAATGAATTCTACCAAACATTCAGAGATGAATTAGTGCCTATCCTTCACAAACTCTTCCAAAAAATTGAGAAGGAAGGGACAATACCAAACACGTTCTATGAAGCCAACATTACACTAATACCAAAACCGAAAAAGGACAACACAAAAAAGGAAAACTACAGGCCAATCTCCCTAATGAACACTGATGCAAAAATCCTCAATAAAATCTTAGCTATCAGAATCCAACAATGTATCCATAAGATAATTCACCACGACCAAGTAGGATTCATTCCAGGGACACAAGGATGGTTCAACATCCGAAAATCAATCAACGTTATCCAACACATCAACAAAAAGAAATATAAAAACCATATGATAATATCAATAGATGCTGAGAAAGCTTTCGACAAAGTGCAACACCCATTCATGATAAAAACCCTTGAAATTCTTGGGATACAAGGAACATACCTCAACATCATAAAGGCCATCTATGACAAGCCAACAGCCAGTATCATTCTCAATGGTGAAAAGCTGAAAGCAATTCCATTAAGATCTGGAACAAGACAAGGATGTCCACTCTCACCACTGCTTTTCAATATAATACTGGAAGTCCTAGCCAGAGCAATAAGACAAGAGAAAGACATCCAAGGAATCCAAATAGGAAAAGAAGAAGTCAAGCTATCACTATTTGCAGATGATATGATAATATACATAGAGAACCCCAAAAACTCCACAGAAAAACTAATTCAACTCATCATTCAGTTCAGTAAAGTGGCAGGATACAAAATCAACACACAAAAGTCAGTAGCCTTCCTATACACAAACAATAAATCTGAAGAAGAAGAAATTAAAAAAACCATCCCTTTTTTTATTGAAACAAAAAAAATCAAATATTTGGGAATAAATCTAACAAAAGAGGTAAAGGACCTATACAAAGAAAACTATAAAACACTGTTAAAAGAAATAGAAGAAGACACAAAGAAATGGAAAGACATCCCCTGCTCATGGATTGGAAGAATAAACATTATTAAAATGGCCATCCTTCCAAAAGCAATATACAGATTCAATGCTATTCCAATCAAAATTTCAATGTCATTCTTCAAAGAAATAGAACAATTATTGATGAAATTCATATGGAATCACAAAAAACCCCAAATAGTCAAAGCTCTCCTGAAAAAAAAAAGAAGGGAATGGAGGCATCACACTCCCAGACTTCAAACTATACTACAAAGCCATAATCATCAAAACTGCATGGTATTGGAACAAGAACAGACATACAGTCCAATGGAATTGAATAGAAAATCCAGAAATAAACCCACAGATTTATGGTCAACTAATCTTTGACAAAGGAGCAAAGACTATGCATTGGAGCAAAGAAAGTTTGTTCAATAAATGGTGCTGGGAAAACTGGGTCGCTACATGCAAAAGAATGAAGCTTGACCACTACCTCACACCATACACAAAAATCAACTCAAAACGGATTAAAGAACTAGACATAAGACCTGAAACCATAAAATATATAGAAGGAAATATAGGCGAAACACTACATGATTTGCACATCAAAGACATTTTTACAGACACATCACCCAAAGCAGTGATAGTGAAGGCAAAGATAAACAGCTGGGACTACATCAAATTAAAGAGCTTCTGCACAGCAAAAGAGACAATAACAAAAACAAAGAGAAACCCCACCAACTGGGAGAACATTTTTGCACCCAACACTAATGATAAAGGACTGATCACAAAAATCTGCAAAGGGCTGATGAGACTCAACAACAACAAAGAAAATTATCCAGTCAAAAAATGGGCAGAAGAGCTAAAAAGAAACTTCTCTGAAGAGGAAATGCAAATGGCCAACAGGCATATGAAAAAATGTTCAACATCACTTGTCATCAGGGAAATGCAAATCAAAACTACCATGAGATACCATCTTACACCAGTGAGAATGGCACATATTAAAAAAACTAGCAACAACAAATGTTGGCGAGGGTGTGGAGAAAAAGGAACTCTTCTGCACTGTTGGTGGGAGTGCAAACTGGTCCAACCACTGTGGAGAGCTGTGTGGAGATTTCTGGACCTACTAAACATAGAGCTTCCATATGATCCAGCAATTCCACTCCTAGGTATTTACCCAAAGGACACAGAAACATCAATTCCAAAGAACACCTGCACCCCTATGTTTATAGCAGCACTGTTTACAATAGCTAAGCTTTGGAAACAACCCAAATGCCCAAAAATAGATGACTGGATCAAGAAGATGTGGTCCATATATACCATGGAATATTACTCAGCATTCAAAAAAGATAAACACATGCAATTTGCAGCAACATGGATGGCGCTGGAAGGGATCATGCTCAGCGAAATAAGCCAGAAAGAAAAAGAAAAATACCGGATGGTCTCACTCATAGCAGGAATCTAGAAAACTTAAATAAGGGACCAGGAAAATGAATAACTGTAAGAAAGTGAAAATCAAAATCAACAAAAAACTATGAACCAGAGACACTTTTAGGGGGGCGGGGGCAGGAGGGGAGGGATTGGGGTCAGAATGGGGGGGGCTGCAATTGTATGGGGAATATAAAAATAAAATTTATTATTAAAAAAAAACACTTATAAAAAAAAACAACAAAACTGCCTTGCCTCTATCAGATAGATAGAACTATCTGAGTTTCCCCAGTAGTATAAGTGGTAACTAGATTTGATAACCCACGATAACCATGTTCTTCATGTGTCTATTAAATCACTGGCACTTGAATTGTCTCTCAGGTTCTCTTCTGGAGGAACCCAAAGTAAGATATACCCCAGGTCCTCCACAATAATGCATTTATAGTTTGACTATTACTCAGTTATAAAATGTTAGAATTTAAAGGTCATGACAGATCATCTAGTACAGAAACTTCATTCTCCTGAAAAGGAAACCAGTGTGCAAAGGCATGCAGCTACTTAACCAAAGATAAACTAACTACGTAATACTTGAAGCTGCTCTTCATAAACTCTAGAGAGTGGACCGATCTACCTGATGGTATCTTCATACTTGTAGTTAGTAAAAACATAGTATAAGTTACTACTACTCTCCCCACCCTCACCTTCACACCTGTAACGGATATTTTTAATAAATTGGTA
The DNA here is from genome assembly GCF_964194135.1 of Talpa europaea. Taxonomy (NCBI): domain Eukaryota; kingdom Metazoa; phylum Chordata; class Mammalia; order Eulipotyphla; family Talpidae; genus Talpa; species Talpa europaea. Next base: position 102,889,397 of record NC_140070.1, on the reverse strand, counting down.
TCAGTACTCATTTCAATCAACCCAGATACAGTCTCAGAATCTTTCTCAACACAGAGCAACAATTATCATTTGATCAGAGGTAACCCAGTTCCATGCCTGATCTAACTCACAATAGTTATTCCATCAGATGATTCATTAAAAAGTTGAATTCAGCATGCCAAAAGGATGTTTAGAAATATTAATGTTTAATGCTACAACATGAGTTACATAAAAGGCAAAGAAATTAAGGATGGGCCAATATTAGAAAAGTAATTAATATAATATAGCACATTAATAAGTCTGAGGAAAAAAACATGAACACTGTCATATTAACGTGAAGTTATCATATGCAAATGATAAAAATAGAAGATATGACTACTAAAACAATAATTATAATGATGTTGCATACTTTCCAGAATGTAAAGTCAGGCAAGTTTATATTTAATAGAGACAATATGAAGGAGAACCAAAGCAAACTTCTGTAGAGGAAAAATACAATGTTTGGGGTGAAAAATGTAACAAACAGGATAAACTAGATATTGAAGAAAGAAAATAACTAGTGAATTTAAGACAACAATAGTAACTATACAAAATAAGATAAAAAAGAGTTTGAAAAAATAATGAGTAGAGAACCAGGGAGCCTTGGGACACTCTCAATATTACAATATGTATATACACACACATTTATACACATACACATATGTATATATAGCCCATAATGAACCATGAAAATAAACTTCAACTGATAAATTTAAAATGATTCAAATAACACAAAGTATGTTCTTTAACTACTATGGAATCACATTGACAAATCTTAACTGCATTACATTAAATGAGGGAAGTAAGACACAAAAGACAGTACTATATGGTTGTCCTTATATGACATGCAAAAATCAGAGGGAGAAAATCTGACCAGTGTTTGCTGGAAACTCACCTTGAGTGAAGAGTTTTTTACAAGGGAACTATTGGGAATTTAGGAGAGTTGATGGAACTTTTTTCATATATTTTTATCTCATGGCTGTTACACAATTGCACACATGTTTGTAAAACCCACAGGATTGTACACTAATAAGTGTGAATTTGCTGTATGTAAATTATATCTTAACTTTTTAAATGAAAGGAAAAGTCAATAGCATTCATAAAATAATTGGAAGAGGGCCTCCCTTGGTGGCGCAGGCTGTTGAGCGCCGTGCTATGAAGCTGTCCACAGGCTCTGTAGCGCCAGTTCGATCCCGGCCAGCCAGCGAGGGTCCCACATGGTGTGGCAGACCTCTCCTATCTCACCCACTGCTCCCCTCAGCAGTGTATTTCATCAATCTTAATATTCTATTCCCTGCTGTCTCTAGTGAATCCTCTCACCCTCCCGCGCATCTGGCCTATACCCCGATTCTTGTATAAATAAATAAATAAATAAATAAATAAATAAATAAATAAATCTTTAAAAAAAAAACAATTAGAAGATATAGTGAATGAGGAAAACTCACTTACACTAGCAGGAAAAGAAATGTAAGAAAATTATAAGCACTCTGTGAAAATGCACCAGTAGACTTGAATTGGCATCCTTTGTTCTTGGTTAGAACACCTCAACAACATCTGATGATGTCATCTCTCTACAGCTTTATTTACAAATTTAATGCAATCACAGTGAGACTTTTTTTCTACATGGATCATAAATTAAAATCTAATTCTAAAGTTCATAAGAAAAGATAAGAATACAAGAAAAGCTAGAAAAACATTGAGAAGGAAGAATTCTGTAGGGGACTAGTCTTCACATTAAATACACCACAGCACGGCTTTAAAACAGATGAATAAACAGGTTAATGTGATGGAACTTAAGCAATGATAATCTTCTTAACACATCATAGTGCTGGGATTTATTAAGTATTCCCAGAGATATAAATGTGGATACACATTCAGAAAAAAAAGGTACAATTAGATCCATTTATCAAATCACACACAAGAATAAACTCCAAATGTATCAAAGATATAAATATTTAAAAAAAAAAAGCATTAGAAATAGAAAAAAGCAAGAGTGACTACAATCTGGGTATGGCTCCCCAATGGTGCAAGGGGTTAAGCCGCAGCACTATGAAGCTATCTGCTGCCACTGCAACATGAGCTGGATCCCTTGGCCAGGGAGGTGACCCACATGGCGCAGCAGACCTCTCCTGTCTCACCTGCTGCTCCCCTCAGCAGTGTATTTCAGTCAATCTGCCTGTTCTACTCCCCATTCTGTCTCTGGTGAATCCTCTCACCGCCACCCCTCTGGCCTGAACCCCAGTTTTTATATGCATAAATAAATAAATCTTTTTAAAAAATAAAATAAAATATGCCTAAGAGTTTAGAGACAATAAATGAAAGACTGATAAATTTTATTACATCAAAATAAAAAGCATTAGGGTCTCCCTGGTGGTGCAAGGGGTTAAGTCTCAGCAATAAGAAGCTATCCACAGCCAATGCAGCATGAGTTCAATTCCCCATCAGGGAGCTACCCACATGGCCCAGCAGACCTCTCCTGTCTCACCCGCTGCTCCCCTCAGCAGTGTATTTATTTCAGTCAATCTGACTGCTCTGTTCCCCATTCTGTCTCTGATGAATCCGCTCACCCCCACTCCCACCTTGTACCTCTGGCCTACACCCCAGCTCTTGTATGCATAAATAAATCTTTAAAAAAAAAAATAATAAAAAAATTTGAATTGCAAAAAAACACTATAGCAAATTAATAAGATAAATGGCAGACTGAAAAGAAATATTCATTATATTACACATATAGGACTATTATTCCTAATTTGTAAGGAATTTTAAAATCTGAGAGGAAAGAAAGTACCACTTCCATGGGAAAAAAATCCGCCCCCCCCCCCCAACTCCACTCTTCTGGGAAAAGTCAAGGCGATAAACACCTCCCAACAAGAGAGAGTTCTGAAAGATTTAAGGTCTCTGTGCCCAGCCACTGGGTGCCCCACCCTGGTTTGTCTCACCATCCTCTCCAAGGAAGAGCACTAGGAAGCAGGGCAGCTCCCGGCTTCTACCTCCTGACGGGAACTCTTCTCGCTCTGGAAGTTCACTGCAACTTGGTGCACAAGCTCTTTGTGGGGTTGGACCTGAGGGTCCCAGAACTCTTAGACCAGCAACCTGAGGCCAGTTCAGTCACCTTCTGCTCCACTAGCCAGCCTCCACCTAACAGGAAGTTGCCTTTATCTTTCACTTTCTTTTCCATAAAAACCTTTAGACTGAATGAAGGTTGTTGTCAGCAAATAGTTGCCTCAGGATTAGGTCCGATAAATTCTGAGATTAAAACCCTAGGCTCTGGGGCCTCCCTGGTGGCGCAAAGGGTTAAGATGCAACCTCTGAAGCTGTTTGCAGCCACTGCAACATGAGTTCTATCTCCGACCAGGGAGCTACCCATATGGCACAGCAGACCTCTCCTAACTCACCCGCTGCTCTCCTCATCAGTGTATTTCAGTCAGTCTTCCTGTTCTGTTCCCTACTCTGTCTGGTGAATCCTCTCACCCCCCCACACCTCTGGCCTGTACCCCAGTTCTCGTATGCATAAATAAATAAATCTTTAAAAACAAAACAAAACAAAACCCTGGGCTCTACAGTTCACTAGATGTATAACCTAAGTGAATTCAATCTCATAATGGGGCATAGCTATAGCTAGTCTAGACTACAAACTGGTCCCTAAACAGGGAGACTTCAGAAAAATATACTTGATCTTCTTCAAGTCTCTTCAAGATGGAACAAGCTGTTCCCCTCCAGTCTAACAGGCATTATTTAATTCAACCAACATGTATTGAGGGCCCTAAATATGCCTGGCATTAAGTTAAGATTATAGAGATGAATTAGACACAGATCCCTTCTGTCTGGAGTGAGAGTGGAAGTAAGAAGGAGAAACAAAAACTGACCAATACATATTTACCTGGTGCATCATGAAAGGTCTTGACAGGATATATGTGGATATTCTCAAAGTGGGCAATTCAAGAGAGTTTAATAAAGGAATTACCAAAATATAAGGTGGGCAATGAGTAAAGGGAAACAGTGAGAAATCGTGACACATTCCCCCCAAGAAAAAAGTACTTATCCTTGCCATCTAGGCTGAAAGGGCATGGACTGACCCTGGTAAGCACCATACCTCTAGGAGAGTCTATTCAATATAAGCCATTGCTGCTTTGGGGAGACAGCAACGGGAATAGAACCCCAATCTCTCCTTACCCTCCATTCTCTTACTGGTACCTCCCATTGTTGATGCCAATCAGCCATGAGACGGCACAAGAATGGACCTGGTGCATTACTTAGAGGTCAGCTCTGTTAAGCTAAAAATAAAGAGCTGAAATGAGAGGCAATCAAGCATTTATTTGGGGAATTACACAATTTCTTGTAGAAATTGCAAATGTGCCCTAACAAGGTAAAATTTGGAGGTTCTTACAGGAAGAAAATAGGAAGCTGAGGTAAGTGGTTGAAGAAAAGAATTAATAGTGTTAAACTCTTCTTGGTTATACATAATTGGGTATTGACTCTATCCACCAAAAAAGTCCATGAGCATCAGCACTTGTGATCAGGATATCTATTCTCCTTCTGGTTTCTCAAACAACAGCTCAGGAAGCAATGGCCAGATTCCAAAGGACTTTGGCCCTTTCAAACAAGAAAGTAAGCCATTTTGTACTGCAACCTCTCTGGCCCCATTTAAAAATGTCTTCACTTGTGTCTCTTTTTATAGTGCCCAGCACACCCCAATGTAGAAAGCAGGGAAAGTGGATTGTGACATCCCATCTGCATGACTAGATACATATAAACTATCAGGAATACATAGAAATAAGTTATTCATAATTTGGAGACAAGATTGGAAGAAAGGTGTTATACAGTAGTGTCATTTGAGTGAGAACTTGACCACTGAGTAGATTTCTAAGAGGAGAATGAAGGGACATTTCAGAGAGAAAGAACAGAGCAAAGGCCAGAAATATGCAAACATAGACTGGTTTGGAAAAACTGATAGTCTGATGTGACTGGACCATAGGGGCTTGTTAGGGAGGAAAGGGTGTGAAGTAAGCAAAGTAGAAAGAGAGCACCATGATGGCCATGCTCTGGAGACTGAGCCTTGTTTTCTAGGCCAATGAGACTCCAAATGTGGTCCCCAGACTACAACAGCAGCAGCACCTGGGAATTTGTTAGATACGCACATTCTTGGGTCCAATCCCACTCCTATGGGGTCAAAAACTCTGAGGATGGTTCCCAGCAATCTGTTTTATTAGTCCTTCTAGTGAATCCGACATAGATTGAGTTTGAAAAGCTTTGCTCTAGTTATCAGAGAGTCACTGAGGACCTGTCATCAGAGGGGTGGTGAGATCAGAGCTGTATTTTCAAAATGTAGTTTGAGGTTGGAGGTTGAGGGGGATGGGACACAGAGTGTTTCTAGAGGGTATTTTAATCATTCTGATGAAAGAACTATGACGATGCCATCTGGACAGTAAGAATTTAAAGCAAAGGAAGAGAAGGATCATCCTTCCCTCAAATATTCAGATAAGCTTTTGCCAAGATACACAAAGCTTTTTCTTAATAGCCACCACCTTGGAATGTGGAACCAGGGTCAATCAAGACCCTGAGGGCCTCTGGAGAAACTGTTACCATAGCCTTAAAGAGTGTAGATTACCTAGATTTAGGGATCTCTCCAGAAGTAACCTTTCTATCAAAGAAACCTATCTTAAAGCAGGGCAAACATCTGGAGATAAGGTTTTGTCATAGGAAGTCATTGCCACCTTATCATGTGAGAGCTACTTCCTCTATTTTCAATATTTCAGACCCCAATCCCGTTCCTCAACACAGGTTATAAATCTCTGGTCTGTTCCATTTACTTTAGTATTTATGGCCAAATAAATTCTCAATGTGTACATTATTAAATTTGTTTTTATTTTCAGACAGATTAGCACAGAAAAATACAGAGGGCAGGAGAATGTTTGCCTGTGCCCCAACACAGGGCTGGTGACGTGGATATTCAGGATGTAAGAGAGGGAGAAGCCAAATGTGCCACTAAAGGTACATTTTAATGTGCTAGAAATGGAATATATTTAACTTTGTTGTTTTCCCAGGAAATAAAACTGAGTTTTCCTCTCTATAAAATAAGGCACTTAAACAAGGTGATTTCTGCAGTTCTTTTCAGCTCTTGTGCTAAGCAAATAAAGGTGCTGAGTGACTTGCTGTACCTTTTCAAGTGTCTTTGTGAAAGCAGTGGCCAGAGCAAAAGCACATTACTTTGTCTTGCTTGCCTTTTAGTTTGTCCTCACCTTCACTGACCTGAGCTTACATGTCCCAAACAGATTGTTAACATCATGATCTTTGCAAAGCTTTGTTTTAAAAGGCTCAGGACCCAATCAAAAGGAAATAGTGCCCAACTTCCATATGGAAATCAAAGCAAGCATAAACCAAAACTAAATCGTAGGCTAAGTGTAATGAAGTCCAGCAAAGGTTTGCTTTTTCTCCTAACGACTGCTATGATGTTATCTTTGATGCTATGATTTATAATAAGAAATATAAATTTGTCCTTCATCTCTGTTGCTGGCAGACAAAGTATCTAAAACTGTTGGATTTCCTAAATATTGACAACTATAAAAGATATCTTGTTATGATAAGTCAGAGGGGAGCTGCTGGCTTGAAGGAATCCATTATTGATTATGAGAGTTGGAACTTTCATTCCCACCCCCTGACATCTGGGGAGAGTTGAGGGGCTGGAGATTCAATTGTTATTGGTCAATGATTTAATCAATTGTGCTGGTAATGAAGCTCCCACAAAAAAACGCAATGGGAGGGAGTTCAGACAGCTTCCCAGTTGGAGATTTGGGGAAGAAAGGACATGGAAGCTTTAAGGCCTTTCCCTTTCTGTGCTTTTTTATCTAATAATTCATGTTATATCCTTTTATAATAAACTGGTAATCAAGTGAATAAACTGGTCTCTTACGTTCTGTGAGCTAATTAATATCACAGATCAAATCAAACTCAAGGAGGGGATCATGGAACTCTGATTTATAGCCAAGTAACCAGAAGCATAGGTAACAATTTGGACTTGCAATTGGCATCCTAAGCTGGGGGTCTTGTGGGACTGGATTCTTAACCTGTGGAATCTGATGCTATCTCCAGTGGGGAGATAGTCTCAGAGTTGAGTTGAATCGTAGGACACCCAACTGGTATTGGACAATTACTTGACTGTATGGGGCCGGAGTGGTGGGGCAGGGAACATATTGGAATTGGGCATAGAAATTTACTATCTTTAGGGAAACAGCAAATATACCTCGGTTTTAATTCCAATACTCTTTTTCCTTTGGAAAGAAGTGTCCTGACTTTGCTGGTGTCCAAAAAGCTTTGTAGGTGATCCACCACTGATGCTGGAGAAGTGAAACAGAACCTCTAGGAATAAGGAGGGGTAAGTGTTAATTTGGTAGAGTATTGCAAATGCTTTCTCTAGGAGAGATGAAACCTGCAATCTACTTTTACTTTTGTAGTATCTGATATATTTTTGTAGTAACTGCAGAACCCCTATTTAAATAGGGGCCAGGGAGCTAGTAGAGGGTGCCTACACATGCACAGTCAGCAAACAACAGGACCCAGCGTGACCTGCATCTCTTACAGAAAAATTATGTTGCTTCCCTGCCCCGGGTGAAGAAAGGATGTTCTTCTCCAGCAGCAGCAGCTCCATAGGCTGTATAAGGAAGCTTTCGTTTGGGGAGGTGCATGTGTGTCTTGCCTTGAGACTGTACTTTCCCAAACGTCTTTTCCCTTATTTCTGAATAAATAAACAAAACCCATTTTGTTGGTGAAATAACTGTTTTTTATTTGAAGTCAACAGTCTGTGTTGAGGGGGAAAATATTAAGAAATGTGACTTTCACAACTGAAGGTGGCTAGCAATGAGGACAATGATAACTAAGTTCTATTGTAGTTAAGCAAGTAACTGTAACAGGGTGGTCCCCAAGAAAAGGGGAGGTTCCAGGTTCCCTGCCCCACCCATGAGAGGGTGGAGCTGAGCAGGGAGGAGAAGAAGCTGGAGAGGAGACTGGGGAAGGAAGGAAGCAGGGTGGAGAGCCAGAAGGAGTCCTGAAGGAGGCACATGGAGCAGTGAGACATGTGAAGAAGCTACACTTGCTTCTCGGCCTTGGACTGGTTGAAACAGATGTGGGTGAGAGATCTGCGGGGAAGTTAACAATGGCAGCTTTTCTCTTGATTTTGATTTTGCTCTTTTCCTTCCAGACTTGTCTGGTTGTTTCAGACCCTTTTCTATGGGTCCCCGCTGGAAGGTGCCTTAGACTTATGGCTGGTTTTCGGGCCTCAATGGCCTTGCTTTGGGCCAACCCTGTGTGACTGGACATTTACCTATTGAGGGATGGGTAACTTTGGGTGCTTGATTTGGAAACTTTATTCTTCCCCCTTTCTTTGTGGCACACTAATTATATTAAAGTTTCTTTCCATTAAAGGTCTAGGGCCTCTCTGGTGGTGCAGGGGTTAAAATCAGCACTATCAAGCTATCGACCAGTCACCGGGGCATGAGCTCGGCATGAGTTCAATCCCTGGCCAGGGAGCTGACCCACATGGCACAGCAGACCTCTCCTTTCTCTCTCACTGCTCCCCTCAGCAGTGTATTTCAGTCGGTCTGCCTGTTCTGCTCCCCACTCTGTCTCTGATGAATCCTCTCACCCCCCACACCTCTGGCCTACCCAAGTTCTAGTATGCATAAATAAATAAAATCTTTAAAAAAAATAAATAATGGTCTTATATGTTATGTCTTGATATGGCGGATGGCAGAACCTATTTAGAAAGGGTAGGTTTGGGGGTTCTGAGGTGCCCCTTACCCTGTCCAATAAGATAAGTACACACAAAATCAAGCACAGATGTTGGCACATGGTAGCTCATTCTGCCTCCTGTGTCTATGCAAGTATCTTCTGCTTCCCTTTTCCTAATAAACTTGGCCTTTTCAAATGTAAAAAAATAAAAGATGTTGGCACACATGACATATGTACACTATATTGTAGGAAATAGCCACAATCTCAACCTAAAGGAAAAAATGGAGTTAGAAAAGAACATAGACAATCTGTTCCCAGTAAGGATATGACTTTATTTAAGGCAGAAAGAGATGATATATCTTCCACAGAGCATGAGAAGTTATCCAACGGTTCACAGCCAATTCATACCACGAAACTTGCATCCACATTGTAATGAGGGATTCAGAACTTAGTAAGAACCAAACTTTTGCTTTTTTGAAGCAAATTTAGCTCAAAGACCAGCAAATACAAATGAACCATAACTATAATGACTTTAATGAATATTCGTGGTAAGTTAAATGCATAATCTTCAACTCTGGACAAAGAAATAGATTCTGGGTTTTTAAGTTCTTCAAACAGGACTTTCTTGGAAGAAAACTGCTTTGCATAGGAATCCATTTCTGAGAGAAGCCCAGAATAATGGGATTCCTCAGCCTACTTCATGGGGAAGTACAGTTTCTGGGGTACAGAATAGCTTCTGGGATGTAGACGTCCTGGAGTCAGACTACACTTCAAACCCTAGCATTTCTACTTATTAACTCTGTGACCTTTGTCTGGGTGCTTATCCTCCCTGTGCTCAGTTTTGTCAGCTATAAAAAGGGGATGCTAATCGTATCAATCACATAGGTATGAAGTTTTCATAATAAGTACACAGTAAACATTACCCATTATTATCTAAGCCTAAAACTTGCATAAGTCCTATGTACACCTTTAGGAAAATAAAGACATCTCATTTGCCATTTTTGGAGAGAGACTAGTATATGGATAATCAGATAATTTGCTACTAAGACTTTCTTCTGATTGAGAGAACAATTTGAATTTTTGATATGTTTGTTATATATCCCTTATAGTAGATTCAATTCTTGCCTTTTCTCTGTCAAAAGAGAGTATCAGAGAAAATGATTTAAGGGCGAAAACAAGACATTGTTGGATTTAGGAAAAACTACTGTGAGGTCTATAGTTACTGAGAAAATGACAGTCTATGGTAAACTGAGGTTACTTATTAGCTAAAACTGGAAGCAGGATAAATTAAAAAAATACCAAAATATCCAGGAGGGAAAAAATTGTTCAGAAATGTGTAACATTACTATGCTGGGGCAAGTGCCTCTCATATGGCAGCTTATAAGGATTAAGAAGCAAGGACCAGTTAGAGACTTGGCTAGTTCATAAGCCAAGTATTTTGTAGTAAGAAACTCAGTTTTCCAAATCACTGTTGACTTCAGAAATGGCTTCCTTACTCGTTTTGCCAAAGATTTAGGGAGCATGTATCTCTATGCTGGGTTATTGACCATCCTTATTTACAAAACTTTATTAAGCACCAACTATATACCAGTATCTTTGTCTTGAAAAAGAATAGTCTTATTCCTTTTATTACCAATGGTTGCCCAAACTCTGCTCCTGGCTACTTTTCTAGCCACTGGACGAAGGAAAAGTGGATCTCAGATTTTTCATTACCAAAGCTTTCCCTCACCCCTCTTTCACACTAAGATTTTATTTTAGGGTGGAGATTAAAGAGCAAACAAACAAAAACTAAAGGACCATCCCAGAGATTGTAATAAAGAGGCATATTTGGCAGCTAGAACATAGACGATTTCAGACCCATAGATAACCACCTCCCACAATAATACAAGAACAAGGCTAAACACCTCCTTGTCAAAATTACACAGATATTTAGAGGCTTTTATCTTCCATAAAAAGCAATACTGTAGAAATAGCAAACTAGTAGATTCTCACACATACCACTTCTTTAACAGATGAAAACTTTTAAAACATTGTCTTGTCTACATAACAATTTAAATTGGTGTTTACTTATTCAACTGTGTCATTTGAAAGCTTGGATCAAGATACCCTTCCAGCATTCTCCTTATTCAATACCTTTATCTTTCAGCTCCTGTTTGACACGTTTCAGATAACCAGGATCAGGGTAGCCGTATCTGCAAAAGGAAAATGCTCCTTAGCTTCAACACAAATGGTTTTAAAGACTCTATAAAGCAGATGCCTTGGTATTAACATTCAGTGTTGCAAACATTCACAAGCAATTCTGAAGATGAATGACTTAAAATCACTTATAAGTGTGCAGAACGAAGTCATTTAGCTAGATCCCGAGCCTAGCTCTCTGCCCAGGATCTGCCTTCCAGCAAGACTTTATTTTCAGCTCTTAGTAAGTAGTGGCTCTCATAAAGTTATATTACACTATACTTCATGGGCAGTAATAGTGTTATAGGAGGATTTTTGAATTTGCGTAATTTGCAGAAGTCTCAGGATATATTACCTTTTGAATACTAAGGGTCTGAAGTGTTCTGAGTTTCATAGAGAACTGGATTGAATATGATTCAACTTCCAGCACCATTAACTAAGACTTTTTCCTAGAGTATTGCTGACCTAGTGATTTTTTTTTAAATAATAAATTTTATTTTTATATTCCCCATACAATTGCCTAGTGATTTTAGGATTTCTATGAACCCATGGGAGAAGAGGGCAGAAGGGTGATCTTAAAAGACAAAGCAAACAACATTCTGAGGATCTTCCCTTCAAATAGAATGAAACCCCATATTAAATCATCTTGGATTCCACTCAACTTGAATTCTGAAAACTCCTGCCCTTTGATGCGAAATTTAGTCACTCTGATACTCTGTGGTTGAGAGAGCAGGTGATAGGACTAAATCTTTCTCCCTTTATTTCTTTCTCCCTTTATTATCAACCCAGATTAGCATCCCTCAAAATACTTAACTGTATCCAATCCTATTGCTGTAAACAGTCTCCTTATAGCCACATCCTCAAATTATCATAGTTGTTTTTCTAAATTCTGTTTAGCATCCAATATGTTTCAAAAGGTTCTCACCCTTCTGGTCCCCCCAAACGGTTCGTCTTATGGTGGATATCATTCCATGTAATGACATTTGGGAGACCTTGTGTTCGAGAATACCCCACTGTGAAAATCAGTTTTTGTTTAAAAGCCCTTTGAAGCAGTTTCAAAACCTTATTTCCTTCTTCATTATCTGGCAAGTATGCAACTCGCCGTACTCCTGGATAGCTCACTCCTGGATTTGGGTGTTCTTTCTGTATGAAAACAAGAAAATGTCACATGAAAACAATCCTCATCTAAATTTTACTATATATGGTAAATACACGTAAGTACACCTGTATATAATATGCATGTATTTACGTATAGATGTGTTCACATGCAGACAGAACAAGTAAAAAAAAGTGAAGATTTGTTTATAGTCCCAATAACTCATATTTTTCTTCTTTCCCAAAATTCATGCTGAGAACGTTATTCACCTTTTTCTCTCCCCCTACCTTAATACATAGTTACCATCATATGACTACCTTAATAGACACAAAAGATAACTTAAGTTACAAGAAACAATCATTACCCTTATACTACAAATGCTCATGGAATAATATCCTGGGCAATCCACTATCTAAATGGGAGCAGAATATTGCCCTGGTAATCCTAAAATTGTGGAAAGAAACCCACGAATTTTCAGAAATACTTACTGTTTGTATGCCTCCTTCCATAGTATAAGTAATCACAATGGTTTTACAGAATTCATAACCTGGAAGTGATTGTTTTGCGATAGTGATAGCCATGGTTCCCTCTGGCTGATTTCCTTTCTGGAGACCGTAGCTAACCTGGCACACAGGACAGACCGGCTTATCTTTCATGGCCTTCTGGATACAAGGGGCGCAGAACTCATGCTTACATTTTGGCAGCACTTCTTTGTCACTAATAGTGTCCATACAGATGACACAGTAGTCCTTTTTCTTGTCTGTTCCCGCAGGCCCTGCACTGGCAGAAGGCAGGAATGTTGGTGAAGCTGTTTTTGGGTCATTACTATCGACATCCATGGGTGTTTCATGGTCTTCATTCTGTTTCTCTCCGGCTAATGGAGACATTCCCAATCTTTTTAAAACATACTGCTTTGCCTCTGCAAGGAGTTTTGGCAACCCAATCAAAGTCATTATCTCTGGGGTTATGTGAGAGTATGTATGTGGATGCTTTTTTCTAAAGTCATCAGTGAACCTAGTTCCATGTAAGCGCTCTCTCTCTTTGCCCCAAGATTTCAGTGAAAGAACTTCTCTCGTCAGCTGACATGAGACCTGTTGATAGGCATCGATGAAAGCTTCATAAGCGTGCACAGACAGGTCTAAGTCCCTGTTCCTGGGTTCAAACAGAATGGAGGTTTCCTGACCATTCTCAATAACTTGATATTGAATGTCGTACTTTTGTTCTATCTCTGATATCTCCTGGAGTAATTCAGGTTTTAAAAGCTTATAGTGAGCAGTGTCAACTCTAATTCCACTCATCATGTACCCAGGAGGCGATATTTTCACTGGTACCTTGGTAAGACCTTTAAAGGTTTGGGGGACAAGAAAATGTTTGGCAGCTGACATGTCATGTTGGATCGTAGACAGAGTTAGTTCCTTTTCTTTCTCCTTTATAGGGAGATTTGTTAACTGGTGATTCAATTCCGGTTTGATTTTATTTGCCTGTTTACTGTCTGCTAAAAGGGAACTTGGCTCCAGATTTCCTACAATCTTCTGAAATTCACTGGTAAAACACTTGAGAGCTCCTTCGCGGTCACCCGACTTATCTGAAGTGAAGTCTACACAGACCATATTCAGAGAACTGTCCTGAGTTTTTATCTTGACACCAAATTTCTTCTCTATTGAATCTATTGTACCAGGATAGTTATCTACGAAATACTCAAAGTAAGGTGAGGGAACTTTCAAATGGTTTTCATCTGACTTGGCTTTTGATTCAGAGGGAGAAATACTGCTGTCCCAGGCCTGCTGGTGGAGAGGCGCCCTCTCCCTTGTCAAAGCAGATTCCTGTTTGTGCTCATTTTCCAGGAGTTGGTCATTTAAGAAGCAATGTATATTTTCAATGTCTCTGAAGTCACCACACAGCTTCTCAATCCCATTGTCATCCTTGATTCTTTCAATATTGGGATAAAGAGTGGTTATGCGTTCCCTCTGCTCTTCAGAGACTAGCTTGCAGTTCAGTTCAGCTGTGACGGTAAGAAAGATCTGAAATTTTGAAAGAAATAAAGAAAATCTTTCAGATATCCAGGCCTACGGTCTCCTTTTGGGAGACTGTCTAGAGACCAGGAAACTACCACTGTGTCTCCCCTTAGCAAAGTGGTACCTTCTCTCTTCCTTTTTGCAGGGGATACAGCATGTTATAGCCCAGAGGCTCCAAGCCCTGTCTGCATGTTAGAATCACTGGGGGGATGGGGATAAAAAGCCGGTCCTCCCCTGGTGGCGCAGCGGTTGAGCGCTGGACTGCCGAGGCTGCCCGCAGCCTTTGTAGCGCCTGTTCGTTCCCCAGCCGCCGGCGAGGGTCCCACAAAAAAAAAAAAAAAAAAAGCCAAGGCTCAGGCACATCCCAGAGATTCTGATCTAAGAGCCTGGGCATGAGCATAATAAAAAAAACAATCTTTGGACAAGATGTCTGGGTTCTGGAACTGCCACTATCTGATTGGTCTTGGAGAACGGGGTAGGTGGAAGGTACTCCGCTTTCTAGGCAAGCTGCAGTAGTGTGAACCTGGCAGGGAGACACAAATCCGAGGATGTTTTTCCCCATTACTATTTTATATCTTCTTCAGCCCTTCCATTTATCATCACCATCATCATTTATTAACTAAACACCTAGCTGCACACAATGTTGCCAGGCCCTGGAAACTCTGACCTTTAGTTCAAACATAAAATGGACACATGAAATTAGGTACAAAGAACAGAGGCAAATTGAATATAATATAAAACCAAGTTCTAATGTTCTGTTCCCTCTCAAGCAAGGATTTTGCACATACTATTTCCTCTGCAGGTAACATCCTTTCCCTAGATCTGCCTTCAAAATGTTTCCTGAATCCAGATACTTCTTATACCTCCATCAGAACCACTGCAAGTCCAAGCCACTATCATCTTGTACCTGACCCACTGAACCCCTCCTAACTGGGCGCTGACCTTCCCCTCTAGCCCCTTCCAACTTGGAGTTCTCCAGAAAGCAGCCAGAAAGGTCCTCTGGAAATGTAAATCTGATCACTGCACTGAACTGGCTCAAAAAGCATCTGATAAATCCCCACTTTAGTTAAAATCTAGTATCTTCAGCTTCAGGTCCTAAAGATCTGAAATTTGGAGTACTTCCCCAAGTTTTTCTTCTATCACTCTCCCTTGCTCACTGCCCTCCAGTCACACTGGCCGGAATCCCTCAGGATTCAGGAGGTAAGATTCTGTCTGGGAAGGAAGTGCACATTTGCACTTAAATATCTCTCTGCCTAGAACATTCTTCCCTCAGAAATCCACTCCCTTACTTCTGCATATCTCTACTAGAGATATGTCACTTCATTTGAGGTTTTTCATAATAGCCTATTTAAAATAGTAGTGCAGTCACTGTCTTTTATCCTGCTATATTCTCCTTTTTAACACTTACCACAGGTAGACATTTTAGTATATATCCACTTGTTCACTATTATTATGTTTCCTTCACTAGAATGTATGGTCCCTGGGGGCATAGTCTGCTCTGTTCCTGGCTGTTACCCCAGCTCCTTTGACAGTGCCAGGCACATATATACAGTAGGCAGTTGATACTGTTTTATTGTATGACTCTGCTAGCTGGCTCCTTCCATCATTCTGGTCTCAGACCAAGTGGCACCTCCAAGAAGTTGTTTCTGACTTCTGGTAAGAAGTAGCAGCACGTCTGTGCCCTGGTCCTGTCGTCGCTAAAACAAACCTCCATTATATTTTCTACTCTGGTCCTGTTACTCTCTAAAGCAACCCCCCATTATATTTTCTACTTAGCACACACACTCTTAAGTTGCTTTATTAACTTATTGTCTTTCTATGTAAATCCCCCATCCCCACTGCCACCAGCGACCTGGTATATTATAATCCCCTCATGTCCCAGTACCTAAAACAATGCCTGGTTCATAGTTAAAGGCCTGTGCAAAAGGACCTTGGATCAATAATAAAAGGTATGATGACTGGAAAGGAAGTTGTGAGGACATACCCACCTGCTCTCAATACTTACCTTTTGGACATAGGAATCTACAGCACTAGGACGGCATTCTCCACTTACATACTTCTCTCTAGACGTCACACTTTCTTGTGACTGTGTCGATGAAGATTTTTTGGGTCTGGTATTCTCCTTTACTGGATTTACAGTAGGTTCCAGGAAAATATTCACTTCTTTATCGTCAACTGTAATATGGTGCTCTCCTTTTTTCAACACTCTTTCCTTATCTTCAGTAGACATTAAACAAACACATAGAAATAGGAGATATTGCAAATAATCTTCTTATTTATGTATTCACTTCCTGGCCCAGCACTCTCGGTCTCCAGCCTACATCCTGGAAAGGTTGCTTGATGACAGCGGATACTAGATCAAGACTCTGAAGTTTTACTGTATAAACAATGCTTAATGATAATGGAACACTGTCCACTCATTAAAAGTCATGTTTCTGAAACTGTCATGGTTTCCCAGTTCAATGATATGGAATAATATTCATTATATAGAGTTAAGTACAAAAAACAGGAATCAAAAGTGCAGACCTAGAATTCTGTAAATATTCCTGCGTGTTTACTGCATTCATTAAAAAAGGCTAGAAATATTCAAAAAAACAAAAATATTCAAAAAATATTATCGCCATCTGGTTTTCTTCCTTCCTCTTTTTTCTAGTAAGCATAAATTGCTTTTGTAATTTTCAGAAATAAATTAATGGAACAATTATCTAAAACATAACAGTGGAATTTCTAAATAACAAGAGCTGGCAGAGCTTCGGGGGAGGGAAAGATGTTCTGAGATCTTAGAAATACGAGCCAGGGGTCCTCCCTGGTGGCACAAGGCGTTAAGACACAGCCTATGAAGCTGTCCACAGTGACAGACAGCTGCAGGAGTTCGATCCCCAGGCTGGTGCGGCTGACCTCTCCTGGCTTGCCTGCTGCTCCCTCTGCAGTGTACTTCGGTCAATCTGCCTGTTCTGTTCCCCACGCTGTCTCTGGTGAATCCTGTCACACACACACACACACACACACACACCCCACACACACACACCTCTGGCCGGTACCTCAGCTCTCGTATGCATAAATAAATAAATCTTTAAAAAAGAAAAAGAAATATGAGCCAGGAGACTGTACAACAGGAAGTCAACTTGCAGGCCCAGTCAGCCAGGCTTCCTCCTCGGTGGGGGCCGAGTTTCTAGGCAGCCAGAGCCTGCCTCCAGCACAAGCCTCCCCACCCCACCGCCATTCCTGCTGCTAGCCACATGGTGCCATGCGCCCCCCCACTCTCTCCTAGGTCAGAGCGAAAAGGGTCAGCCTGGAAGCCCGCGGGTCTGGGCCCTAGTAAAAGGCCTTTTCACCCCAGACGCAGCTCACCTGCCCTCTCCCTGAACTCCACCCGATAAGTTTCCAGTTTGGTCTCATGGGGCCGGACGGTGCACTCCCCGCCGCCCGAGGCCCGGCTCTGGAAGTAGCTTTCCAGCTTCCGATGTAGCCGCAGGCCGGGCTCGGACACCCGCACGAGCAGCGGCGACGGCGGACCCGGGTTCGAGGCCATGGCTTTCGGGGTCCGGCGGGCGCGGCGGCCGGGCTCTGGGCGAGGCTGAGGCAGAACCGCCCCGGGTGAGCGGCCCGCCCCGCCGCCTCGGCCGCAAAGTTTCAGTTTCTCTTTCTTGGCGATCCCTCGGGTTCCCGGCAGAGCCCCGCTGGCGCCGCCGCCGTCCTCGGGGTGGGTCCAGGTCCCGCGGGCTCCCGACACCGCCGCGCCCCCGCGCCGCGCGCAGACCCGCGCAGGGCGCCCCGGCGAGGTGCGGAGCGGCCGGCTGTGCAGTCAACGCAAGTAAGTTTCTTCTGAGTCTGTGATCCTTTCCTTCTTAATTATTTTCCGCGAATATGTAATTCACAAGCCGGATTCAGCTTAAACGTCACCTGCGTTTAAAAAAAACTTGAATTTGTTGACTTTTCACCCGTTACCTCCCGCTGGCTCGACGTTTTCTATCCCCTCTCCTGGATTTGGCCAACACAACTGGGCTGCGCGCGCCCCGTGAGGGAGGGGAAGGGCCGAGGGAGGCCGCGGCGCAAGGGCTGGTGAAGGCCCGGGACTTGTGACTGGAGAGGCACATCTCTCGCGGCCTGCGGGAGGAAGTTTGAAGTGGCTTCTCAGTAAGAGAGCGCGGGGGTGAGGGGTGGGGAGAGCAGAGAGCGGCTGAGCCTGCAGGGCTGCTGCGCTCTGAGGCGCAGAGGGAGCTCTGAGGCCTTCCTGACGCTGAGTGAGGGACATGACAGAAGCGTCTGGATCGGTGCTGTCCAACAGTAATACCGTGGAAGCCACATATGTAATTTCCAAAAATTTAGTAGCCATAGTTTCAACAGTGTAACAGGTGAACTTAATTTTGATGGTATGTTATTTATTTAACACATATCCTAAATTTAATCATTTCAACATGTAAATTTAATCATTTTCAATCAATGTTAAAAACCTAAGAAATTGTTAAAAACCTGTGAAATATTTGACATTCTTTTTGTCTTACTAAGTTTTTGCAATCCAGTTTATGTCACACTTAGAGCATATCTTGGTTGGAACTAGCCACATTTCAAGTGCTGGGAGAGTTCCATGTGGCTAATGGCACACGTTGGTTAGCCCAGGTCTAGATGGTGAAAGGTCTTGAAGATCAGTAGGGAGAAACGAAAGAAATGCAGGGGAAGCAGGAGCGTGCCATGTCCCAGGTGCCTTTTAGGAAGCTGGTGTTGAGGACACCACACCTTTTAGAAAGCAGGTGTTGAGGGCCATTTGGCTGGACTGTCAGAATCAAAACCTCATATACTTTATGATTCTGCATTTCCACTTCCAGGAATTTATCCCATTAATTTATTAGCACCTGCGTGAAATGGCCGGTCTACAAAGTTGTTCTTTACAGCCCCCTCATTTTTAATAATAACAAATGATTGGGAACTCCTGAAATGTCCGTAAAGAGGGGGGACTAGCAGTTAAGTAACAAATAGTGCATCTATACCATGGAAGGCAGCAAGTGGTGAAAAGAATGAAGAAGCTGTTTGTGTGATAATATGGGGAAATTTCTAGGACACATAAATAGAAATGGCAAGATGTGTCCTCTTCTGTGTAAAAATGCCTCTGAAAAGATATAGAAGAAACTAATAGCGTTGATTGCCACTGGGAAATGAATTTAATGAGGGGTTTGGAAGGAGACCTTTGCACTTTCAAATTTGAACCAGTAAATGTAATACCTATTCAAACAATAAAATGTAAAATTAAACACTTTTTAAAATCTTTGAAAAGAATATATTGCCATCGCTTAGGCAAGAGCCCCCAAGGCTCTGAAGTGAAGTGGTGTCCCTGAACTAGGAGGGTATGAGCATATTTGAAAGTGGTTTAGATGATCAAGACCCAGTGATAGTTTGGATACAGGACAAAAAAGAAGATTCTAGATTTCTGACAATAAGGGTAAATGGCCTATCATTTACTGAGTTAGTGGAATTCAAGAGATTGAGCCTGGATTTTGAGGTAGTTGAGTGAGGGTAGAAGGTTAGGGCGGGGTGAGGAGGAGTGACAACTAAGAGATTATGGGTTCAGTCTTCACAGACTGTGTTTGAAGGGCCTCTTCAGGTGAGATTGAAAAGGGAGAGCCATAACCTAGAGGTACAGATAGGGTATCACATTTGTGACTGGCAGTTGGAGCCAATGGAGTGGGTAAAATTAGGTAAGTAGAATGAGCTGAGAAGTGCTCTCCTCAGAATCCTGGAGCAAATGGTTAAGAAGTAGACCTTGATAGTAAATCCTAGAAAAAGACCCTTAAAGGAAAAATGAGAGATAGCAAGGGAGGATAGTCTAGGAGAAGCCAGAATGAAATACTATGAGGAGGAGTTCAGTAGAGATTAGTACAAAAGGTAGTCTGTTGGGGTTAACAGCATGGAGGAGGGCTGGGGGTAACATAGGAAGCCAGACTGCAACAGGCTGAGCAGGCAGCTGGATGGAGGAGAGTCTGCTCCTTCGTGCTGCCCAGAAAGAGCAAGAAACACAGTGGAAACTTATGATGGTAAGTAGGCAGGAATTTTTTTTTGGTTGTTGTTTGTAAAATTAGAGAGGTTGAATGTTTTGAGCAATATGCTCCGTATTTCTAATTTCTTTCAATTTATTGGATGTCAACCCCACAACCAAGTCTGTCTCTCAACTTTTAAAATCTAGTCTGAAGAAGAAAACCACCCCATCTAAAGCTAAAGCCCACCTGAGGCTCACAGTACAAGCAGACCCTGGTCTTCCCATTTTTGTGAAAACACCAGTGCCCTCTGGAGGCAATTTGTTCCCTCATTTTAGCATTGTAATAGACTTGCTGCTGCTTTTCCTGACGCAGAAAAATAGTGCTCTGATCCTAGGTAGTCATACAAAATTTTTCTGTTGCAAAGGTATTACAAATCATTCAGAGTATGGACAACTGTGTCTTTAAATATTTTGTTCATCATTCTAAAAAAAGTCAGTCTATAATGCCTGCCTGTTTGAGGGAAAATCATTAAGATATGTGTCCCCTAATCTTCTGATTTTTATCCAGATATTTCCCTTCCTAAGTAGATCAGGGATATTTATCACAAACTCAGTAACACACACCCTTCACAAGCACAAGTCCAGTTCCCTCTTCCTTCACTCTCCAGGGGTCCTCACACACTCATGAGGATGGTTTTTCCTTAATGTTCTTTGAATACTGTGTTCACTCTTAACCACTCAGTTACCATCCTTTGTTTCTAACTGAGCCTACTCCATCCTTGGAAGCATGACTTTTGTCTCACTTTCTCCATAAAGTTTTTCTGCCGTAACCTATCCTATTTTTCCCTCTTTCTCTGAACTGCCAGTATGATTCCAGTTGGACCTTGTCTGTAAAAGATTGAAGGTAAACAATAACAACAGTAGCAAATACAATGCATGCATCTTTACCAGTGAGATTAAAAACTGCTCAAGATAAGAAATCATGTTTAGGCCCTCCCCGGTGGCGCAGTGGTTGAGCGCTGGGTTGCGAAGCTGCCCGCAGCCTCTGCGGCGCCCGTTAGATCCCCGGCCACCAGAGGAGGGTCCCACATGGCGCACAGACCTCTCCTGCCACCTGCTGCTCCCCTCAGCAGTGTACTTGGGTCCTTCTGCCTGCTCTGCTCCCCGCTCTGGCTCTGGTGAATTCTCTCACCCTCCCGCGCTTCTGACTGTACCCAGTGCTTGTATAAACAAAACAAACAAACAAACAAATAAATAAAACATGCCTCTAAAAAAAAAAAAGAAATCACGTTTAATCTTGGGCCTCCCTGGTGGCACAGGGGGTTAAGATGCAACCTATGAAGCTGTCCTCAGCCGCTGCAGCACAAGTTCGATCCCCAGCGGGGGAGCTACCCACAGGGTGCAGCAGGCCTCTCCTGACTCGCCCACTGCTCCTTTCAGCAGTGTATTTCAGTGAATATGCCTGTTCTGTTCCCCACTCTGTCTCTGGTGAATCCTCTCACCTGTACCCTGAATCCTCTCTGGCCTGTACCCCAGTTCTTGTATGCATAAATAATAAATAAATCTTTTTTTAAAAAAAATTCATTCCTCTGTGTATTCTTACCAAATTCTCTAAGATGCTGTTCAATGCTTATTGTATCCTTTTTTTTTCCTTCCTAGAAATGGACCACAACACTTGCAAACTGTGCTCAGAAAAGGATTTTAAAGGACTTTTAAATTATAAAAATGTTAATAACCCAGGGACCTTGAGGATGGATTCTTTGGAGGTAAAAAGCATAAATGTATATAAATCATGGACTCTGATCAGCACATGATAATTTCTTCCAATAAAAGCAAGAAATCTTCAGTTATATCTGGCATTCTCCAGTGGGGAGTTGAGAATGTGCTTATCCAATCAAAAGAATCAATGTGAGGGTGAATAATCTTTTAAAATGTCCCCTCAAGTGTCTCCCTGGTGGTGCAGGCGGTTGAGCACAGCACTATGAAGCTGTCCGCAGCCTCTGCAGTGCCGGTTTGATCCCCACCGGCTGGGGAGCATCCCACATGGCATAGCAGACGTCTCCTGTCTCGCCTGCTGCTCCCCTCAGCAGTGTATTTCAGTCTGCCTGTTCTGCTCCCCGCTCTGTCTCTAGTGAATCCTCTCACCCTCCCACACATCTGGCCTATACCCTGGTTCTTGTATAAATAAATAAATCTTAAAAAAAAAAGAAGTTGTTACTTATAAAAAAATTAAAAATAAAATATCCCCTCGATATCACTTTGATTCTTACTATTCATTTAGTGCTTCTGCTTTTGGTAGGATAGCGGAAGGAAGGTGATGAATAAAAGCAAGAGAATAGAGAAGTCACCTCATTAGTTTAACCTGAAAATTCTACACTGACTTGTGTCATGAAATAAGCAATTGAACATGGGTCCTTACTGACATTGAGGGATGTAGCTGATGTTCCACATCATCTTTTCTATCTGGGGAAACTCCAGAAATCTTTGGAGATGAGAGATTTGTCTGAGAGATTTGGGTTAGTTTGGTCTGTAACCTTTGGACCTTTTCAAGTGCTAATGTCTAACCCTTCATCTCATCCCGAATTAGAGGTATATTTGCCTTTGGGGAAGTGGGTAAAATCAATGTTTGCTGGAACATTTAGTAATTAAGGTACTCAGGCACACAGATTAAACAAATAAGCAAACACATGTTCCCCTTTCTTCTCAAATCCAGCACTTCATTTTTATTTTTTTTAAGATGTATTTATTTATTCATACAAGAACTGCGGTACAGGCCAGAGGTGCAGGTGGCAAGAGAATTCACTAGAGACAGAGTGGGGAGCAGAACAGGCAGACTGACTGAAATACACTGCTAAGGGGAGCAGTGGGCGAGTCAGGAGAGGTCTGCTGCGCCATGTGGGTTGCTCCCTGGCTGGCCGGGGATCAAACTCATGCTGCAGAGGCTGAGGATTGCTTTAAAGTGCCGTGCTTAACCCCTTGTGCCACCAGGGAGGCCAAAATCCAGCACTTTTAGCAAGGTTTCTGTTGCTTTGTGTTTATTAAGCTGTATTTGTTATTAGTAATCTAGTTATTCGGTTTCAAGTCTTTTTTAAACCACTCTCATTTTTTTACAGGTTGGTGTAGAAGCAGCTTGCAGTAAGGAATTAGGTAGGATGACCTCACTTTCTCACTTTTATTTCAGAAAATCTTTCCTCTTTGGAGAAAGGAAATACAGAAGACAATGTCTCTTCCCCAAGGGTTCAGGGACATGTTTGCAGGACAGTGTTGTGACCAGCATGTGCCTCGGGAGGGGGTGCTCTCAGACACATGTTCTTTTCCAATTTCCTTTGGTCCTTTCCTTTGCCTAGAGGTTGTGAGATTCTTCTCACCACAGCCCTAGAGCTGATGTGGGCCAGAAGAGGTGACCC
Organism: Talpa europaea; assembly: GCF_964194135.1. Lineage (NCBI taxonomy): Eukaryota > Metazoa > Chordata > Mammalia > Eulipotyphla > Talpidae > Talpa > Talpa europaea. The sequence continues at coordinate 102,865,991 of NC_140070.1, read as the reverse complement.
TCTGAATGTCCCCTTGCTCAACAAGTTATCAGAAACAAATGGAACCTGTGTAATCCTACGGGTGGCCCATTTAAGATTTCAACCAAAATGTGGGCCAATTAGATCTGATTACTACTGGCTTCTTCTACCTGAAGTCTTTCTAGGTGCTTGTTTTGGAAATGAAAGTTGAAGTAAAATGTGTTACCTTATTTCATCTATTTTATAATGCACATTTTTTTTCATCTCTGAAGTAAGGCTGCTCCCTCTCAATCACTAGTGTGCCATAATTTAGCTGGCATCATTTTTCCTTTATCTGTATCACATAATAACGATGCCTTAGACTCCAAGAAATACTGTGTCACAGCTTAGGTTCTCCAGAAAGCAGAAGCTGAGGTAGAATTAGGAGTGCAGGTTTATTGTGAAAGGAAAAGAGAAAAAACTGGATTGGGGTAGAGCCATCAAAAGTTATTGAAGGTTAACAAAGCTTTGCCTGCCAGATCACCTAGTGGGTGGGGCATAAATGGCCTTTCTTAGCCATTGATGGGGGTTGCCCTTGGACCCTAAGGGACTAACAACTAGAAGCCATCAGCAAACTAAATTCTACCTTCCCTATCACATTCAGGGGGATCTGAGCAGCACGTCTTCTTACCTGCCACATGGAATAAATAATATTTAGTGAGTTCATTTTAATTCCACCAGAATTGTGCCATGAAACTAGCATATGATGAAGAAATTTTTTACTGTAGCACTGACAAGGCTCTTACACATTTGCTGCACCATGCCTCCAAAGGAACGGCTTCAATCAGTGACTAATAGAAATTGGATACATATCCCAGCTCCTTACCCTTGATGGTGATATGACTTGGAGACACATGATCTACATAACTGTCCCCTAATGGAGTAAACTTCATTTGATTCATGACATCTTTATTGTTCTGTCTTTTCATGTCTTTCCCATTTTGCCTACCCCACCTCATTCTCCTGGTGTTTTCTAGGATCACACCCACTTCTCTGCCTCAGAATCTGTTTTTAAGAGAACCCAAGCTAAGACATTGACAATAACAAATAAGTTATATGAATAATAAGTTATATAACAAATAAGTTATATATTTTTGACTTATAATTAAGTTGTTTCCAATACTGTGCCTTAAGGCTGGGTCTTCCCAAAGTTACCATTTTTTATGTAGATTAAAAAAATTTTAATATCATAAGCCCTCATACACACAGTTTTCTCATCATCTGCATTGTATCATAGAAGCTACCACTTAGTACTTACTATATTCCAGTCATGAAACCAAGCACTTCATGAGTGACCTGCTCTTGGAAACTCTTGTACGTGCTTGTCCAATTACATGTCTAAATGAGAAGGAGAATCAGGAAGGAGGCTATATTAGAGGGAAAGGATGTCCTGAACAAACTCCACAAATAGGTTTTATGGACCTTACCCCGACTCCAGACCAAAGATATCCAGGACACCAAGAACTACAAATCCCATAATGTCATCATCACTGAAAGGGAGGATTACTGGGAGTGAGGGTAGAGTTAAGCAGCCATTTTTGGTATATAACCAGTCATGTGGGTCTTGGGGCGTGCTTGGTTTTTCTTTGATGGCTCTCAGCATGCTATAGGGATTCCAGCTCAGCGGAACTAGTAGGACTCATTGGCGATTTATCTCCCTCTCTTTCCCCCTGAGTTATTCATTTCTTTATTTCCCCTTCTTTTGTAAATAAACCCTTTATTAACCTTTTTGTGTGTGCCTGCAGTTGAGTCTTATTTAAGTGCTTCACCTGTGCCTTTTGAGTGCACAGGTGAGGACCCACATTTTATATTAGGGTTGCCCTGTAAATAGCTAGAGGGAATTCCTCTCTCTTTTGTATATAACAGATTCAGTCTCCTGGTGTGTTGTGGAATTACATCTTTTCAAAGGAAACTTATCTCATTTCTTTATTTTTATCTTCTGTCCTTTTCCAGAGACTGGCACTCTTGAAAAAAGCTATAACTGGAAAATTCCCATTAATCACAATGACTTCAATGTTTTAAAAAATAATCAGAATCTGCTGTTTGAAGTCCTCAACAATAAATTTGACTGTATCTCTACCCTGGTTCCTCCAGCCTGGGAAGGTAACAATAAGTCTCTACAAGTCTTCAAGACAATGCTGACTCCTAGGCTAGAGTTGTCTGTCTGGAAGGATGACCTCACCAGACATGCTGTTGATGTGGTGGTGAATGCAGCCAATGAAGAACTTTTACATGGAGGAGGCCTGGCCTACGCCCTTGTGAATGCTGGTGGCTTTGAAATCCAAGAGGAGAGCAGAGCATACATTTCCAAATTTGGTAAAATACCACCTGGTGAGATAGCTGTCACAAAAGCAGGGAAGCTTCCCTGCCAATTTATTGTCCATGCTGTTGGGCCTCAGTGGAAAGAGAGTGATGGAGAGAGATGTAAATTTTTACTTCACGAAGCTATTAACAACATTCTGGAGTGGGTCACAAGAAAGGGGGACATTAAGACAATAGCAATTCCAGCCGTGAGCTCTGGGATTTTCCGGTTCCCTCTACATTTGTGTGCTGAGATAATTGTGGAAACTATCAAGTTATATTTCCAACAGAAGCACCCGAATAGTTGTTTGAAAGAAATTCACCTGGTAAGCAATGAGGATCCTACTGTTGCTGCATTTAAAAGTGCTTCAGAAATTATCATAAGGAGGAATGAACTGGAATCCTGGATGAATCAAGAAGCAATGCCTCCTTTTAACACGATGGTTGTGAACAATGTGACTCTCCAGATTGTCCAGGGCTACATTGAACAGCAGGAGGTGAGTCTGTTTCTGCTCTCCTGTGCTGCCAAAGGGGATCCCTAAGCTATTGATTACTAGCAAGTATATTTTGAGTATATACTGTTTCAAACACTGCTCAGAAAGCATCTTGTTAAGGTTAGCAGTATGGACATCAGATAAAGAACATCTGGACTTAAATACCAGTTTTGCCATTTACTAACTGGCTGACCTGAATTGCGTTACTTTCTCTTTTGGTCCTTGGTTTCCTGATCTATAAAATGAGGATAATCATAGCATTTGTATCTCATAGTTGAAATCAATATAAATAAAATGCTTAGAATAGAACTTGGCACATGAAAAGTACTTATAATTATTATTGTTTTATTCTTAAGCATCATGAGAAAATGGGGCAATCTGATTCCAAGGAACTTAGTGTCTGTTTTATAATTTTTATATGAAAAATAATTCTCTATTCAAAAATCTCATAGGAGGAACAAACCATTTGAACATTTCTGAAGCAACCTATGCATAGTAACAAAAAAGGATTAATATAAAATGAATTCAAATATGAGAGAGTATGTAGATTTTGTAACAAGCTTTTTCAGAGGACATGAGTTTGAATCTTTTCCCAGGTACAATGGGTATGAATTTGCAGGAGGGAAGCTCTATGTGGTTAGAATGACTTGATCAGAGAGACAGAGGAATGATAGAGAGGCTGAAAATAATGGCTGGACCAGTGAGGAATCCCAGGTGGAACTGTAAGCTGCATTCTGAGTATATCACTCTGGACCAGAAATTGTGGGGAATACAGAGTACAACTTAGCTCAGGTTTCACTGGGCATGAAGGGTAGGACCTTGCCCTGCAGGAGTCAGGGTAACAGTGAACCTAAGTGGGCCTCCCCGGTGGCGCAGCGGTTGAGCGCTGGGTTGCGAAGCTGCCCGCGGCCTCTGCGGCGCGGGTTCGATCCCCGGTTGCTCCCCGGCCACTGGAGGAGGGTCCCACATGGCGCGCAGACCTCTCCTGCCGCCCGCTGCTTCCCTCAGCAGTGTACTTCGGTCCTTCTGCCTGCTCTGCTCCCCGCTCTGGCTCTGGTGAATTCTCTCACCCTCCCGCGCTTCTGACTGTACCCAGTGCATGTATAAACAAAACAAACAAATAAATAAATAAATAAATAAAACATGCCTCTAAAAAAAAAAAAAAAAACAGTGAACCTAAGTATTTCTGGGTTAGTGAAGCTCCTCTGCTCAGCAGAGAGCACCTTGAGGATGGGGATCATGGCTTCTTCATCTCTGTAGCCCAGGACCTGGTTTGGGTGTTCATGTAGGTGTTGAGCAAATTATCGATGAATAAATGAGGAAGGCACTAGAGATGGGGACTGCGACAGAGGAAGAGGAAGAATATATCGCTATATTCCTTTTTTTCTGGGTCAGTGATGTCACACTTAGGACTCTACTGTGGCCATAATCAAGTAGATTTAATTGTAAAGTGAAAAAAAAATACAACTCATCCTATAATTTATTGGAGCAATAAAATACATACGTACTCATTTCCCCTTAAAAAATACTACTTACTGCCTACAAAGCAATTTGAAAGAAGATTGAGGGGACCTAACAAAATAAGATATTTATTTGATTAGTCATTAATAAGACAATTTAAAATTGAAGTGGAAACATCCTAGTTGGATAACTTTTCTTTAAGTAAAATTTTATGGTGTCTATTTCAGCCACTTTAGGAACCTTAACATTTTTAAAGGGTGTCAGTACTCCAAATTGCAAATTTTACTTGCATTTTCAAAGTGAAATATTCATAAACATCCATGAGAAGGTAGTCCCAAAGGGAACTAAAGCCCTCAGGGTGATTCAAGGAAATGTGGGCATGGGGGGAGAAAAGGATACACCTTCACTTTAGCACAGCTCTGGGGGCTAACTAGGAGGTAATATTACTTAAAGGTAACCCATGTATATGCACAGTCTGTTTTTGAAAGGACAGATGGTACTCGCGAAGTACTCTAGGATGAGTGGTTGAGTGAGGATCTGGGGACCTCTCCAAGAAAGTGGCCTCCTTTTCACTGACGACCTTTTTGTCCAATTTGTATTTACTTTAACATTTTACTACTTACCTTAAAAATAAAAGCATTAGCAAGTAGAAATTTTCTGAGAATTTCATTTCTGTTTAAAACAAAATAGAAAACACACAATGAAATGCAAAAAGTGATGACAGTCGGCCAAGGGAATGAAACCATTTGATAGAGCTTAAAACAAATCACAAGAAATGCTCAGAATCTGCAAATATGGGAGGTATAAGCCAACAAGGTGCTGATAGATGTTTGCAATAAAAATCATTGTTAACACACTTTACCTAATTTCTGAGTTAACAGAGTAATGGCAATCATTAAATGATATTGTGGGTTTATGATCTTCAAAGAGTACTTTTCAAAGCTCTTCTGGTAAATAGTTAAATTAATCATTTAAGAAAAAGTAATTTAAAATTAATCCTGTCCATTTTTTTTCTTTCAGACAGATGTAATTGTTAATTCTACAAATGCAGTTGGTGATCTTAAAAGTGGACTTGTGTCTCAATCCATCCTAAAACAAGCAGGAAAAGAAATGGAAAGAGAATTTAAGAAAATCACTAATGGAGCTCCAAATCCTCCGTTGTTACTGGTCACACAAGGATTTAAATTATCCTGTCGTTATATATACCATGTGTTGTGGAATCCATATTCTAACCGAGATGAGGTTAGGTCAAAATAAGTTTATTTTTCTATAGCTTCACAGTCTGTGTAGTCTTTGTTGAATTTCTGTCATGTCATTACATACATGAGGTATTATCAGGTGGTGTAGTCCCCGGTTTCTGTCACTCCTATGAATACTTGACACACTGACTCAAGTATTGTCACAAATTACTTTCAGAAGTTTAATTTAAAATGTTATGTAATATAAGTCATGTCTAAATTTTAAGTGTGCAGAGCACAGAGAGAATAGAAACATCAGGGTTCCCTTTCACTTTATCACACACAGTGGGCCTGGGAATCAGCCTCTCATTATTTCCCTCTATTTGTTAAATCCAGGAGGACCTGGGATTTCACTTCCATGCCCATTTCTGCCTCATCTATTACCTGTGGTCTCTTTCCGCCTGTGCTTGCAGTAAAGATTGACTTGTCAGCTCTACATGGAAAGCACATAAAATACACACATTAAAGAATAGAGGGGCTGGGCCTCCCCCTAGCGCAAGGGGTTGGGTGTCAGCACTATGAAGTAATCTTCAGTTACTGCAGCACGAGTTCGATCCCTAGCGAGGGAGCTGACCCACAGGGTGCAGCAGACCTCTCCTGGCTCGCCTGCTGCTCCCCTCAGCAATGTATTTTAGTAGATCTGCCTGTTCTGTTCCCCACTCTGTCTCTGTGATTCTTCTCACCCCACCCCCGTACCACGGGCCTGCACAGTTGTATGCGTAAATAAATATGCATAAATAAATAAATCCTTTGTGCATAAATAAATAAATCTTTTTAAAAAAGAATAGGGGCCTCCCTGGTGGTGCAAGGGGTTAAGCACTGCACTGTGAAGCAATCCGCAGCCTCTATGGCAAGAGTTCAATCCCCGGCCAGCCAGGGAGCAACCCACATGGCGCAGCAGACCTCTCCTGTATCGCCTGCTGCCCCCCTCAGCAGTGTACTTTGGTAAATCTGCCTGTTCTGTTCCCCACTCTGTTTCTAGTGAATTCTCTCACCCACCACATCTCTGGCCCCTACCCCAGTTCTTGTATGCATAAATAAATAAATCTTAAAAAAAAAGAATATGGGGAACCCATGAGATATGGAGAGAGAAACTTTAATGCCTTCTCTGTCTGTCTTTATTCTGTCACTAATCCTTTCTTGGCTACAGAGAGCCCTCTAATCCCACATTGGTTCTCTAATCACTCTCTACCCCTTGGTTTTCCAAGGTTCCTACAAAGACAGTCTTCCTGTATTAGTCTTCAGTTTGGATGGTGAAATGTTGAAGGAAAGTTTAACCTGCCAACTATACTAGCACTTTTCAAAGAGAAATTACATGCTAGATCTTATTGACGTTGTATACACACTTTGCTATTTTAACCTCTAACTTTTGTTACACTTCCAAGGGCTCGTTATGTTGACCTAGAAGGAGCAAAGGAATGGGCATAAAGTGACGGTTGGCTCTCTGACCTAGGGAGATGGGCAAGGCTACATAAACTGGTCCCCAAACTTCCTTCATAGCTCAAAATGGACCATTCAAGTACTTTAGTTTCTTGGTCCTTTCATTTCGCACTATCTAACCTTATAGATATAATGGGTTCCCTTTGGAGTGAGAGCTTTTTGCCTTCCGAGGAGGCATGAACATGGCTCTGGGGGAGAGAGGAGGATTGCATTGTAAAATGTGGGCAGGAACAAGGGGTAAGTGAAGTTTTATTTTATTTTTGATGCAAATTTGTTGATCTTAAATTTGTTTTTTTCCTGTAGACGTTGGCGCATGCAATGAAGATATGTTTGTCAAAATGCGTTGGTCAAAATGTAACTTCAATTTCCTTTCCTGCCCTTGGAACTGGAGAGATTGGTATATTGATGAATACAGCAGCAAAGATCATGTTTGACGAAGTCTTACAATTTGCCAGTATTTGGAATTTGGAAAAAAAAAAATTAACTGTAAAATTTGTGATTTTCCCAGCAAGAGTGGACCTATATAAGGTAAGTTAATATTTTAGAAATGTCCAATAGATCATTCACTCATTCATTAAGCATCTCTTTAGTATCTCCCTTATAAGACATTTGGTTGGGGCTGTGTGCTATACAGTGTGGTGATGATCGGACTCGCTGAGATTTCATTTTTATCAGTTGTCCACCTCTGACCCATTAAAGAATGTCATTATGGAAACCAGGTTTACCAACTACCTAGCTTCTCTCTTTTCCTTTGTTGGCCTTTATTCTTCCCTCTGCTCTTGAAGGTAAGCAACTTTCTAGTTTTGTAACAGGGTGGTCCCCAGGAAAGGGGGAGGTTCCCTGCCCCACCCAAGGGAGGGTGGAGCTGAGCAGGAAGAGGAGAAGCTGCAGAAGAGACTGAGGAAAGAAGCAGGATGGAGCCTAGAGACACGTGAAGAAACTGCGCTTGTCTTTTGGTCGTGGACTGGGTGACACAGATGTGGGTGAGACCCAAGGGGAGGTGACAATGGCAACTTTTATCTTGATGTTGATTTTGCTCTTTTCCTTCCGGGCTTGTCTGGTTGTTTCTGACCCTTTGCTGTGGGTCCCCACTGGAAGATGCTTTAGACTTGTGGCAGGCTTTGGGGCCTTGCTCTGGGCCGATCCCATATGCATGGACTTTTACCCACAAGGGGATGGGTAACTTTGGGTGCTTCATTTAGAAACTAGACTCTTTGCCTTACCTGTATTGTTTCCCAGTTTTATTAAAGTTCCTTCCCATTAAAGTCTCATATGTTTTGTGTTGATGCGGCGGATGGCAGAACCCATTTAGAATAGGCAGGTTTGCGGGGCTTGGGCTGCCCCTCTCCCTATCCTATAACAGATTCAGTGTGGCTTCTTCTGTTTCTCGCTCCCTCTCAGAACACTATTCTCACAACTTCTGCCATAACTTCTTCAAAGTCCTGTCTTCTGAGCCATCTTCAAACCCTTGCTCCCTATCCTATTTCACCTCTCCTTGGATATCTGACTGTTATCTTAAATCCGTCATGTTTAAAATAAGGTCTTTGTCTTCCATTTTTGAGTCAGTCAACTCCTTGGGCAAATGAATTTACTTATCTGTACCTCACCTTTTAAATGGCATAATAGCTACCATCTTATTGAGCTATTATGAGAATTAAATAAGTTAATAGATGTAAAACACAGAACAGTACCTGACACACAGTAAGCCCTCCTTGACTGTTGAAGGTTGATTGTTGTTATAACAGCTGTAATGAATTACAATACACTGAGTGCTAAACAAATTACTAAATCAAGTGAATTGCTTGGTATCTTTTTTCCCAATTAGATTATAAATTCTTTAATTGCAGGAGAATATTTGGCTACTTTTGCCATATCCCAATATTGTCCTCAAATGCAATTGATTCTTACTGTTGGAGAACTCAGAGCGGAATCAGTTATGTTCTAACACAAAGATGGAGGGACATGTGTGTAGAAGAATGTGTCTGTGTGGGGAGATTTCTGTGTGCAGTATTTTCTTTTCCTTTCACCTCAGCTTTTTGTTGTAGAGTGGGCAGATTAAGCTGCATTTCTAACATGTTAATAAGTCCCTGATATATGTATTCAGCATAATTAGCAATATATATTGCTGTGCTGATCTGCCTTTAAAGTAGCATCTCTTTGCCTTGTTCTCATTTATCTGGCATTTTCGAAAAGGATTTCAATGATATTAAGGAAGAATAAAAAGGAAGTGAAATATATTGAAATACCTGAAGTACGATGAGATACGGCACTTTATTTTTTTTCAAAGATTTATTTTTTATTTATACAAGAGCTGGGGTACAGGCCAGAGGATTGGGAAGGTGAGAGGATTCACCAGAGACAGAGTGGGGAGCAGAACAGGCAGATGGACCGAAGACACTGCGGAGGGTAGCAGCGGACGAAGCAGGAGAGGTTTGCCATGCCATGTGGGTATCTCCCTGGCCAGCCAGGAATCGAGCCTGCACTGCAGAGGCTGTGGACAGCTCCACAGCGCTGCACTCAACCTGCTGCGCCACCGAGGAGGCCCAAGATATAGCATTTTAAAAAAGGTTTTCAGACATAAGTTTCTGCTTCTGCCAACAGCAATATCCAGATGCTGTCACTTCCCAGGGAGCTGTCTGGGTTTGGGATAGGATGGGCCTTGCTCAGTGCCTGGCAGAGGGAGTGTCTCTGAACATTAGTTTTCTGATCATTAGTTTCATTAGTTTTCTGATCATTCCCTTTCCCCCTTCCAGCCTGTCTTCATATGGCTGGTTGTCATTTTATCTCTCCCTACAAACAAGTGAACTTATATTTGTACTAGCTTGCTATTTTTTGAAACAATATAAAGGTTCTTATTCCTTTTGCTGCCTGACTAGATATAGGGAGGTGTGTAATGTTTGCTGATTTTCCCTGTTGACTTCAGGCTATCCTTGCAACATCACTGACAGCAGGGTTGAGAAGAGGGTTCTCATGAGACAGCGTCAACTGTCTCTATGACACCACTGTGTCTTAGTCACTGTTAATCTTCAAGATGGTGGCAAATTACCCAGTTAAGTAACTCACTTTCTTTTTTTTTTAATTTAAAAAAAATTTTTTTTTAATAGAGGCATGTTTTATTTATTTATTTGTTTGTTTGTTTGCTTGTTTGTTTATACATGCACTGGGTACAGTCAGAAGCGCGGGAGGGTGAGAGAATTCACCAGAGCCAGAGCGGGGAGCAGAGCAGGCAGAAGGACGAAGTACACTGCTGAGGGGAGCAGCGGGCGGCGGGAGAGGTCCGCGCGCCATGTGGGACTCTCCTCCGGTGGCCGGGGAGCAGCCGTGGATCGAGCTGGCGCTGCAGAGGCTGCGGGCAGCTTCGCAACCCAGCGCTCAACCGCTGTGCCACCGGGGAGGCCCAAGTAACTCACTTTCTTAACAAAATAAATCATCCTGTCATTTAAATGAAGTTCACCAGTCCCCGTGAAACAGAGAACTTCTACTGGGCTCAGACAGGCACCCTGAGTACATCCCGGAAATATTCATGTGGATCACCTACCCTTACAAGAAGAATTAAACACATCTAGAAAAAAGCCTCATTCTTTCCAACATACATACAAAAAGGTACATGGCAGTTCAACAAAAGTGGGAAGATCAACCACAGTCTAAGGGCTTCCATAGGGCCAACAAGAAAAATTGCTGGCATGTATTGCATCAACCAGGTACTGTGCTAAGAAACTGTCTCATTTCATTTCCCCCTCATTCCTGTGATAAAGCCACTGCTGTCATCTTCATTTTACAAATAGGATAAGAAGCCCAGAGGTTAATATGCACACACTAGTCAAATGGCAGAACCAATTACCAACCCAGGTCTGTCTGTCTGAGCCCAAAGGCTGTGTTTTGAATTAGCAAACAAAAACAGAAACAATAGCTTGAGAGGTGATGTTTTTCCAGTTTACAACTTAGAGGGGAGGATTATTTTACACAGTAATCGTACCCTGAACATTGACCATTCCTCCAGGTTTTTTTCAATATTAACACGGTGTCATATCCACCTAGAAGTATTAGGGAAAAAGAATGCCCTAAGCTAATTCCATGCGCGCGGGTGAGGACCCACAGTCAGGCAACTCATTTTATATCGGGGCTGCCCTGTAACAGAAGTATATGTGTGTTATACTTCTGTGTAGGTACAGCCTTCTGATAAGCATATCTTCCTTTCTAAATACTTCTTTCAGCAAGGGGTGTATGCTCAGAAAGATCAAAGGGCAGCTAACTTCCTCAAAGGGGGTGTTTCCTAAGCAGGTTCCTATATTCCAGAAAATGGATCGCCAGACCTCCAGAGTTGACTTGATTCAGGAAGTTCAGCCTACACTAATTCACAATAAAGTAATATTTACATTCACCCACTCGTGAATTTTCTAATTCATGAATGACAGTGAGCAAATAACTCCCAGCTGACTGAAATAGTTGTGTTCACCGGCCTTTCAGGATGATAAGGTTCCTGGGTGGACCTGAGTATCTATTTATTGATGTAAAGGCATGGATGGTTATTCATTTGGTTATTTAACAACTGTTTATTGCATATCTATCTTGTGTCACACATCGTCTCAGAATAAGGAACCCCTCTCTAGGGGTTCTACTGATATCCCTCACGTTAGGTGTTGGTTACTCACAGATAGAGCTAGAAACACTACCAGATTCTTGGCATTTGGGTCTACTCCACATTCAATGAAAAAATCTTATCTAATTTATATTTAACCCCATAACATATCCTGACTTCTATATGACTTCTGGAGAGCTGATTTTTTTTCATGAAAATATAAAATAGGGGTACTCTTTCAACTAAATTGTCTTTGGTTTTGGAAACATAAAGAAAAGTTATTTGTGCTAGTGTTAGGGGGAAATGATGTCCTGAGCTAATCCCATACAGGCTTTGTGGACCCCACCCCCACTCCAGACTAAAGCCATCAAGACATTGGGAAAGACCAATCTTGTCACCACCAAAGGGAGGGTGGCTGGGACCTGAGGGTGGAGTTGGGCAGCCAGGTTGGATATAAAAACCAAACACGTGGACCTTGGGCTGGCTCGCTTTCGCTTGCCTCCTGGCTTCACGGCTCCTGGCTTGTGGCCAGCTCTCAGAGTGCCATTTTGGGATTCCTGATCGGCGGATCGGGTAGGACTCACTTAAAACTTTGTCCCCCACTTTTCTTCCTGAGCTGTACATTTTCTCATTTCCCCTTTCCTTGTAAATAAACCTTTTATTAACCTCTCGCGTGTGCCTGTAGTAGAGCATTGATAAGTCCTTTTAAGCGCGTGGGTGAGGACCCACAGTCAGGCACCCCGTTTTGTATTGGGGTTGCTCTACAACACTACCATGTAATGGGTTTCTTGCTTTTATTTTTATTTATTTTTACTGTAGTAATATTGGTTTACATTATTATTTTTTTTATTTTGGAAATACAGAATCCCCCCATTCAAGTATTATTAGCATAGTATACCTGCCACCAAAGCACCTGTCAATGAGTTTTTCTTTTTTGATTGCTGAGTAGTATTCAATTGTGTATAAATACCACATCCTCTTGATTCATTCATCCATTTTGGAGCACTTAGGTTGTTTCCTTATTTTTTTTTAAGATTGATTTATTCATATACACAAGAACCGGGGTACGGGCCAGATGCGCGGGAGGGTGAGAGGATTCACCAGAGACATAGCGGGGATCAGAACAGGCAGACTGACGAAATACATTGCTGAGAGGAGCAGTGAGTGAGACAGGAGAGGTCTGCTGCACCATGTGGGACCCTTGCTGGTCGGCTGGGATCGAACTGGGGAAGCAGAGGCTGCAGACAGCTTCACAGCTCTGCGCTCAACGGCCTGTGCCACCAGGGAGGCCCTTATCGTCTTCTTTTGGTAGGGAGGGGCTCATCTTTGCGAGCTGAGCCTGTCAGTTGGTTGCTGATTTTGGATAACTATGTAGAATTTGAAAGGGACCAGAGATTACAGTGGGCTCAATCTCCATATTTTTATCCTTGGATGCTGTAGGGTAAAGAAAATATCAGGCTTTTCTGCCCTTCCACCATCAGGATAGATGATGGATTCTTGTCCTGAATGCATGCCTGATGGCGGGCACCTGGAATAGGGTGTGGGCATAGGTAGATGGGATTCAGCTGAGCTAAGACTGTGCTTTTAAGGGCGGCGTCACGGGGACGCCAACAGCAGCAGTAGAAGCAGCAGCACCAGTAGCAGCAGTAGAAGCAGAAGCAGAAGCTGAAAGAGAAGCCGAGAAGCAGCAGAACGAACGCCAGAGAGCCCAGATAGAGTGAAGACTTGCTGGGGGCTGGGAGGCTGGCTCGGGATACCTGCTTGAATGTTATGCTTTGTAGTCTAGGCATGGTGCCAAAGGATCTTAGTTTCCATAACTATGTCGTCTGCCCTAAGGATCTTAGTTATCTTGGTTATGCTAATTTCTCCTATAGCTACCTCCTTGTGTGAGCCAGATTTCTGGTCTTGTGGTGCTTCCTTTTTCAGTTTTTTTTCTATTCCTGTCCCAAATAAAAAACCTGCAAAACTACTGAGGACTCTGGCTCCTTCTTTACCCGGTCTGCATGGGATCAGAAAACCTGCACTGTGGCCTGTCCGGCCTTTACAGATGCGCACTCCACTCGGGATACCTGCTTGAATGTTATGCTTTGTAGTCTAGGCATGGTGCCAAAGGATCTTAGTTTCCATAACTATGTCGTCTGCCCTAAGGATCTTAGTTATCTTGGTTATGCTAATTTCTCCTATAGCTACCTCCTTGTGTGAGCCAGATTTCTGGTCTTGTGGTGCTTCCTTTTTCAGTTTTTTTTCTATTCCTGTCCTCCATCACAGTGACATTTCCACAGCTTTAATATGTGAAGTGAATGAAGATAACACTTACCTTGGAGTACACCTTTGTTCCATACTATAATAGATTTTGCTATTCTTTCCATTTTTCTTATACTTGTTTCTCCTACATGCTGTAATCAATTGTGGTGCTGTATTTGCTGTTTCCCCAAGACTTTTCTACAGGCTGCTGTAGATTTGTGGCAGTAGGAGTGAGGACTAACAGAGTGGATGAGGTCAATTGTGGGGTGTGCAAGTAGGGGGAGGGATTTTGATGACAATGGATAAAAACTCTGCTTATGATCTTCTACTCTGTTTGCTTCCTGTAGATTTTCAGTGCTGAAATGGAAAAGATTAAATCCAGTCTTCCGAGAGTCAGCAATCAAAGTGGTGAGTAGAAATTTAAGGGTTTACATGGAGTAGCAGACCTCACCTGTCTTGCCTGCTACTCCCCTTAACAGTGTATTTCCGTAGATTCACCTGTTCTGCTCCCCACTCTGTCTCTGGTGAATCTTCTCATCCCCTGCACGTCTGGCCTACACCCCAGTTCTTGTATGCATAAGCAAATAAAAATAAATCTTAAAAAAATAAGAAATTCAAGGGTTTAGAAATAGTCTCCCATTATAGGCTCTTTCAGTCTTGATCGTTTGAACTAATGGGAGAAGACTAAGCAAACCAAATATATTTCATTGTGCTCTGCTTGGGTAGCAACCTGCTTTCTACCTGCTTTCTACTTCTTGCCTAATACAGTTTCATGATATAAACAGAGTTTCATGATATAAACAAAGGGTAGTTTTCAACTCCAAATATAAATCTTTTTCTAAAATACAGTGCTACCCTTCATAAACTGAGGAGATAACATCATTCTTCATGTTTTGAGCAGGGTTACATTTAAATAGGGTTACTCATTAGTTATTATAGAAAAGCACATTTCAGCAACACCAGATAACAATAAATATATTAACCTAATGCTACCTACCCAATCTGAGTAATCACTGGGATCATGGCAGAAACTTAAACAAAAATTTAGGCCTTAACTTAATAGATTCTGATTCAGGAACTCTGGATATAGGCCAAGGACATATTTTTTCAAAGCTCTCTCATCAGTTTTGCTGTTCAACCAGGCTTGGAGGTCATTGAACTAAACTAATCCTGGTTGCTGAGGACTGGAAGAGAATTTAGTTTGTCTTATAGCTCCATTCTTTTAATGGAGTTTGAGTGAATCGAGATGGAATTGTTGGTGAGATCTAAGATGTACTTTAGGAATATATATTTTTTTTTAATCTATAGTTCATATAGATGTTAAGAACACTGTACCTTCAACCTGTAATAAAAACTTTTAGGATATTTCCCACTAGGGTCCAAAGGACTTGCTTATATCCTTTAAGAGGAGAGTTCTCTTAGAGAGGCTTAGTGGTTCAGTAGTGGAAATGAAGAAGGGGAAATTTTAAGAACTCTGGTCTGTGATTGTGCCTCTCATCAGCCTGTTTATCTGTGAAATGATAATAATTACACCTTATTGTGAGAACAAATGGAGAATATATGTAAAAATTGTGAAGTATTAAATAAGTTACAGGCTAATAATGAATGTGAGGATGAACAAATTCCCCAGGTGGCCCAGAGGAGGGAAAGATTCATTCTGATGGAAGGACCAAGAATGACTTCCCAGAGGAGATAGTTTCTAGCCGGGATTTGAGGATATAAAGATTTTCTTTTTTTTTTTTTCTTTTTTAAAATTTTATTTATTTATGTATACAAGCACTGGGTACAGTCAGAAGTGCGGGAGGGTGAGAGAATTCACCAGAGCCAGAGTGGAGAGCAGAACAGGAAGACAGATGAAGTACACTGCTGAGGGAAGCAGCAGGCGGCAGGAGAGGTCTGCGCGGCAGGAGAGGTCTACGTGCCGTGTAGGACCCGCAACCAGGGACCGGGGATCGAACCGGCGCTGCAGAGGCTGCGGGCAGCTTCGCAACCCAGCGCTCAACCGCTGCACCACCAAGAGTCCCAGGATATCAAGATTTTCAAAGGCCAGAATTGGTGGGGTGGGGCAACCAAGGGAAAGAAACTCATAGAAGCAAACAAATAAACAAATGTAGTGCATATCTGGTGAAGCACAGTGAATCTAGAGGAGAATTTTTGGCGAGGATACTTACAGAAGAAACATAGAAATACCCGTCATTATCATTTTCATCAGGAATTCTTTTTTTTTTTTTTAATTTTTGTGTAGAAGAACTGAGTGTAAGCCAGAGGTATGGGTGATGGGGGGAGGTGGGTGAAGGATGGTGGGGTGAGAGGATTCACTGGAGACAGAGTGGGGAGCAAAATATGCGGATCTACTGAAATACACTGCAAAGGGCAGCGGTGGGCAAGACAGGATAGGTCTACTGTGCTATATGTGGTTTAGCTCCTTGGCCAGGGATCGAAGTGAGGCTATAGTGGTGATAGCACTAATACTTAACCCCTAGGCCACCAGAAAGGTCCATTCATCAGAAATTCTTGAGAATATATGTTAGGAAATCACAGCACAGGACATTGACACTAATGTTGCTTACTGATGATGATCTCAGATTATCAAGGAAAAGTTAGACCATTTAGGAAGACAGGGAAATGTGTTTCCACTAGAAATATTTAACTTATAAATAGATAATACTGGGCCTCCCCGGTGGCGCAGCGGTTGAGCGCTGGGTTGCGAAACTGCGCGCGGCCTCTGCGGAGCCGGTTCGATCCCCGGCTGCTCCCCGGCCACCAGAGGAGGGTCCCACATGGCGTGCAGACCTCTCCTGCCGCCCGCTGCTCCCCTCAGCAGTGTGCTTCGGTCCTTCTGCCTGCTCTGCTCCCCGCTCTGGCTCTGGTGAATTCTCTCACCCTCCCGCGCTTCTGACTGTACCCAGTGCATGTATAAACAAAACAAACAAACAAACCAGCAAACAAATAAATAAAGCATGCCTCTATTAAAAAAATAAATAAATAAATAAATAAATAGATAATACTAAGTATTAACTAATTAATTAATAAGTTAATAGTGAAATAGCTGGTGCTAGTGTAAGATCCTTTAGTGATCTGAACAACTTAGTTATCTGGAAGAAAAATTTTTCTTTCCTGATAAAAATGGATAAATGAAGTATCACCATATATTGTTTTTATTTTCTCCTCACAAGCAATAAAAGGGCAAAAAAATAAGTATGTTTCCCACTTAAGAATTCCTGTCATTTCTTGCTATTGTCTAAAACATTGGCTTTTATTTTTTTTTACTTAATTGGGAGGCCAGCCTCCCCTTCTTACTTCTAGATCTGTTTTGGTACTTTTTCATAGCTCCTGGTGCCATCCAGCTGCTAATTACCACTATTGTCCTGCAATCACTCATTGGAAACACAATTGTGTGAACACAGAATTATGCTACTCATACCTACTAGCTCCATATACTACTTACTCATTCTATAACCGTAAGTTACTTAGTAACTCTCTGAGTGTGTTCTGCATCTGTGATGCTGGTCTACTGACAGTACCTATCTTCTAGGGTTGTGAGGATCACATAAAATCGTATATGTAAAGCACTTGGAACAATGTAGAACATGTAAATGCTCAACTTTTTCCTCCCAGGATGTTTCTGAAATTCATTTATAGCTAAAGTTCACACTTTTTCACTGCTAGAATAACATTCCATCATTGAAAGACATTGGGTTATTTCCAGTTTTTTGCGGTTACAAACAAGAATGTGAACTTTCATGTACACATCCCCCCATACATATGTGTACATTTCTTTAAATAATAGAATCATAGGAGGAGTTGTTCCAGTTTCACATCTGTCATGGGCGTTTCAGATGCTGTACATCTTTCCTAATACTTGATATAGTCAGACTTGTAAATTTTGCCTGTCTAGTGATTTTAATTTTCCTGCTTAGCAATGAAGATGAGTATCTTTTCACACATATTTTTCATACTAGTGGCTACTGGTTTGTTTCTTTTTTTTTAAAGATTTATTTATTTATGCATACAAGAGTTGGGGTACAGGCCAGAGGTGTGGGGGTGAGAGGATCCACCAGAGACAGAGTGGGGAACAGAACAAGCAGATTGACTGAAATACACTGCTGAGGGGAGCAGCGGGCGAGTCAGGAGAGCCATGTGGGTTGCTTCCTGGCTGGCCTGGAGTCGAACTTTTGCTGCAATGGCTGCAGATTGCTTCATAGGTTGCATCTTAACCCTTGCGCCACCAGGGAGGCCCTGCTTTGTTTCTTTTTAAAATGATTTCAGGGTATTTTTAATAAATTCTAGGTACTTCCTCGCCTATCAATTTCCTCCCAGCTGTTCCATTCTCTTGCAATTTGGGCTCAGCATCAAATCTATTAGAGATTCTCTTTAGAATATATCTTTACTACTTGTGGGGGTAATTACAGAGAAGGGTGCAGGTGGTTGGGTTGGAATCAAGTCCCCTTTTCTTCTCTGATGGGATGTACTATTTTCCATGACCGCAGCTGCTAAACTCCAGGTACTTGTGGTGGAGGTGCAAACTGTCCTCTCATACACAGATAAGGCATGAAAAGAAATCCCAATAGTGGAATAATGGGTATTTTTCCTTTCATAATACTTAGATATTTTCTAATTTTCCAATGATAAACATTTATTATTGTTATAATCAGAAATACCTGTATTAAAAAATAATTTTAACTCTTTAATTTTGATTTTCAGAGGTGTTTATTTTAAAGGTGAAAGAAAATTCCATTAAGCAGGAAATAATAGTTGGTTAACACTACTATGAGATCACAAGCTAAACCCATCTGTGAATTGACCAGTGCAATCAGCAGGGACAAGACATGATAAAGCCTGCCTGTGACTATGCAGGCATCTCTCTCTTTTTTTAAAAAAAGGATTTATTTTTATTTATGCATATAAGAACTGGGATGTAGGCCAGAGGTGCAGGGTTGGGGGTGAGAGGATTCACCAGAGACTGGTGGGAGCAGAACAGGGAGTTCTACTGAAATATACTGCTGAGGGGAGCAACGGGTGAGGCAGGAGAGGTCTGCAGTGCCATGTGGGCATTGAATTCATGCCTCAGTGACTGGTGATAGCTTGAAATTTAGACTGAGACTTTAACCCTGCACCACCAGGGAGGCTCGCAAGCATCTCTTTTAACAATTCTGTCCTTTTCAGGGGCAGCTCTTTTTTTTCAGGGGCAGCTCTCTCTCTCTCTCTCTCTAGAGAGAGAGAGAGAGAGAGAGAGAGAGAGAGAGAGAGAGAGCGAGAGATGATAAACTCTGTGTTCCCAAAGAGACTGTAAAGTATACATTTAAATTTCCTTTGTACACAGCACAGCTCTTAGAGATAGGTATTTAACTGAAACTGTTACTGCTGATGATGGTGACAGTATCCTTGGGGCAAATACTAAACTGGGTGGTTAGTTCTGCATTGGGTTAAAATTCACTTGCTCTCTGTGATTGTTTATGATAGTCTTTTCAGTCCCCCAGAGAGAGAGAAGAGAAAATGGACATGAAGCTACATCTCCTGCCATCAGTCTAATGGGACTCAACCCAGAAAAAATGAGTGAGGCCGAACTGTGGATCTTCAGGATTCTCCGCAATCAGGGCCGCCACGTCATTGAGAATAATCATATCCTCTACTTTGGGAAAGTGGAACATGACAACATTGCTATGTTACAGAATACCCCAGGAGTCTCTATCACAGAGAATATCAGTCGGGGAAAGGCAAAGTTAGTGATTGAAGGAGCCCCAGCTGACATCATTGAGGTGATTATGAATATTGAATTTTGGCTGTGTCAAGTTCAAGAGGCAATGGCAAGAAAAAAGGAGCAAGCCCTTTGGAGCTTGTCAGGTAATTAACTAAGTTGGAAAGTCAACTGTCTTTCTCTTGGATGTGAGCATGCATGTTTGTATGTGGGTAAGAGAGATTGAAAGAGGGGGAAAAAGCAAACAGTGCTTGTTTTGTTTTAGGCCATAAATTTTTATAACCATTTTTTTTGGCTCTCTTTCTGTGAGAAGGGTTAATTATTAGTAAATAAGTACACATATACACATACACACAGAGTTGGATTTATTTAGGACATGGATTGCCTAAGAGGCAATTACATGGAAAGCCTGAGTAACCCAAACCCAGACTCTGGGGAAAAATGTAAACCCTACTTCTACAGATGGAGCATTCAAATGTGGATACATTCTACCTGCTTAATTCATTTCTTTGAGTTTATTGCATTTATTTGTTGCTGGCAGCATTAAGAACCCTAAAATTACTCACTTTGAGCCTTCTCACTATTTTTCATTAGTACCATAAGGTACACTCTAGTATCACCTTTTCAGTGGGACAAAACTCATCAGATTGACAGTGAGAATTTGGGGTTGAAGAGATGCTTTCAAAATAGCCCTAGAGTTAACTTGGAATTTATACCATTGAAAATGCCACCTTGGGAGGAGATTGAGGCTTATTTTATTCATTTATTCAATTAATATATTTTGTATCCTTGATTTGTGCCAAGGATTATGCTAGTTACTAGGGCTATAGTACTAAGATGGACATGTTCCCATTAAAAATCTAACTGGGGAAACTAAGTAGTGAGCATGTTTGTTATGAAAGAAGAAGGTGAAAGTTGCTCTGGCAGCATCTAGGAGAGGCACCTAACACAGACCTGGAATTTGGGGAAAACTTTTCAGAAGAAATGTCATAAATGGAGAACTGAAGAGTAGGTGGACACTAGTAAGACAAAGAAAGAAATTTTCAAGAAATCAGACCATAGCATGGCCTAGACTATGCAAGACTTTATAAATTACATGAAAAAATGTTCAGTGTTTCTTGAAAGAAATGAAAAATCTTGAAGGATGTTAAGCAAAGATAAGGTCAGAATTCTAGTTTAGAAATATTACTGGTTGTAATGTGGAGAATGGATTTATTACTAACATTTAAATGCAAAATTTCAAAGGACTCCTTATTTTCACCATGTTTATAAAAATAATTCAGGTAGAAATGGTCAAAATGAGAAGGAGTAGAAGGAGTTTGCAATAGATGTTGTATTAACATTCTACAGAAAACACACTGTCAAAAAAGAAAGGACAAGATAATCCTCAAGAGTAAGATCCAAAATCACGAGTTCTACTTAGCTTTTGAAATGTAATACATGTGGATATTTAAACTAGTCCTGATTATTCTCAAGAGAACAAGAGATAAAGAAACATTGATCTCCTATTCAGTGTGTGGCATTACTTTAAGTTAACTGCATTCATAAGGTTGAATTATTAATAGCTTTTAGTTGTTTAGTCATGTCCCTTGTTCTGCTGCAAGGTGGCATTTTTTGCTAGTTGTTGACTAAGCATGTTATTTCCCTCACTTCTCTTAATCAGATTAAGATCTCTCTCCATTAACAAACAGATAATTTTGAAGTACGTTGTTATTATAGGGAGTATCCATCATAACAATAAAATTTAAATAATAGAAGTTCAGCGTTTTTCTCTTTGCTACTCTTTTATCCTTTCTGGTGTGTGCTCTTGACACCAGGAGTTATGGACCTTTGAGTCTCTAGCACCCATCCCAGTGACTGGCATGTAATAAGAGCTCAGTGTTTGCTGAATTCAAGTGAACTGAACTCTGATATCAGAGTTTATAAATGTATGTACTGCTTTCCAGATTTAAGTTATAGTCTCTCTCTTTGAAATGTCCTGGCTTTGGAGTTCCTCTGCTATGGAGTTTTGTCCCTCCTATTTCCAAGATTTATAACTTGGTTCTGTAGCAGGTTTCTTTCGCTTTATCATCTACTTTTTGTGGTTGAATCAAACACATTCAATTAGTTCTGCCTGCTGGGATCAGGTCATGTTAGTATATACGTGGTTAACTCAAACTGAAAATAAACTGAAACAAAATAAGCCTTTGGGGGTTTTCTATTTGTCCATCTGTATATTTAGTCTAATAGGAAGCTACTTTGGACAATAACAGGTTGTCCCTTGAATTTAAAAAAAGAAAGAGGAAGCAAAGGAAAAAGGAAGGAAAGGAGGTAGAAGAAAGGAAGGAAAGAAGAAAGAGGCCAAAAGAAGGGGACAAAGACATGTCATATAGACGCTTAATCTCCAAATGTTGCTCTTCTTGGTTGGGTGGCACATGATATATGTACCAGATATTCTGCCGTGTCTCTAACAGAAAGCACTGGGGAAAGCCAGGTTTATAATCTTGGATCTGTACTTATTAGCTATGTACTATTGGACAAATCATTTAACTTCTCTGATTTTAATTTCCTTATTTGTAAAATTGTGTTAATTATTTGAATGGTGGTATTGTAATGATCAAATGAGGTAGAAACATGACATCTTGAAAATCTTGAGGTGTTATATAAAATATAAGTGTTATGTAAAATCTTGAAATGTCATGTTGTTGTTTTTTTTATCATTCCTTAATGTTGTCTTATGTCTCTCTCTTTTTGTTGATGGCATCCTGGTTAGAAATACAAACATTTCCTATGACATAATTATATATCATCATTACAGAACTGATGGGGAGAGTTTATATGGAAGTCCTTTTTTTTCTTAACTCCTCATCCTCATAATCCAAATCATCCAAAGACAAATTTATTAACCCTCTATTTTATCCCATGATATCTTGTAGTATGATAGCTCTCCTTGCATATCCTAAACATATCCTAAATAATTTCAACTGGCTAATTTATTGCTCTAAATTTCTA
This sequence comes from Talpa europaea, assembly GCF_964194135.1. NCBI lineage: Eukaryota > Metazoa > Chordata > Mammalia > Eulipotyphla > Talpidae > Talpa > Talpa europaea. The sequence continues at coordinate 102,843,548 of NC_140070.1, read as the reverse complement.
TAGTTTATTAGTTTTCTTTACAAACCATTTTGTGTTGCTCATTTTTAGGACCGATTGATCAACAACCAAAGAAGCTGCATAACATGAAAGAAATTACGTTTCTGAAATGTCTGAAACTTGAAACTGAAGAAATTCAGAATCTAAAGACACAATTTGAAAACTGTGGTTTTCAGGTTATAAAGGTATACTTAATTAAGGAAAGCATTTTATTCCTTGCTATTAGTTCATTTAGTTCTGTAGCCAAGAAAAATTCCCCTGCTGATGACAGCTAGCTGCTCATTGACATGGAATCCTAGGAATAAGAATGAAAGGAGGGCAGGGAAGTGCAGGTGTGAGGGGTATAGTTGCAATCAGGAAATAGAAATGTCAGGATGTGTGGAAGCATAGATCAAGTCTCAGGAAAGACCTATCTGTCTAGCTTGAAGCAAAATAAAGGAATAGCAGGGCCTCCCCTGGTGGCGCAGGCGGTTGAGCGCTGCACTGTGAAGCTGTCCGCAGCCTCTGCAGCGCTGGTTCGATCCCAGCCGGCTCTATCCGGCTGGCTGGTGAGGGTCCCACATGGTGTGACAGACCTCTCCTGTTGCGCCAGCTGCTCCCCTCACCATGTATTTCGTCAGTCTGCCTGTTCTGTTCCCTGCTCTGTCTATGGTGAATCCTCTTACCCTCCCGTGCATCTGGCCAGTACCTCAGTTCTTGTATAAATAAATAAATAAATAAATAAATCTTTTTAAAAAATAAATAAAGGAATATCATTTATCATACTTTATTATAATAGCCTATTTGTATCTCTCATTAAATTATGAGCTTTTTTTTTTTTAAAAAAAAAGAAGATTTACTTATTTATGCACACAAGAATTGGGAACAGGGCTTCCCCAGTGGTGCAGCGGTTGAGCGCTGGGTTGCGAAGCTGCCCGCAGCCTCTGCAGCGCCGGTTCGATCCCCGGCTGCTCCCAGTCACTGGAGGAGGGTCCCACATGGCGCGCAGACCTCTCCTGCCCCCCGCTGCTCCCCTCAGCAGTGTATTTTGTCAGTCTGCCTGTTCTCTTCCCTGCTATGGCTCTGGTGAATTCTCTCACCCTCCCTCACTTCTGACTGTACCCAGTGCTTGTATAAATGAATAAATAAATGTTTAAAAAAATAAATTAAAAAAAAAAAAAAGAATTGAGAACAGACCAGAGGTGCGGGTGGTGAGAGGATTCACCAGAGACAGAGTGGGGAACAGAACAGGCAGACTGACTGAAATGCACTGTTGAGGGAAGCAGTGGGTGAGACAGGAGAGGTCTACTGTGCCATGTGGGTAGCTCCCTGGCCAGGGATCGAACTCGTGCTGTATAGGCTGCAGATTGCTTCAAAGTACTGTGCTTAACCCCTTGTGCTACCAGGGAGGCCCCAAACTATGAGCTTTTATAGGGAAAAGATTATGTCTACATTGTTGGCCATTTCATTATCAGTGCCTGGAACATAAAGATTGCATAGTATATTCTTACTAATTTAGCAAAGAAGGTACAGGTAATTTGGAAGAGAAGAAGTCAAAGTAGAAAAAGGTTGAAGTCAGGAAAGACTCTTATGCAACTTTATAGGAAAGCAAAATGAATGCATTAGTAATATGCCCACAAGTGCCTTTATTTTTGATGTAATGTACAATTTATGACTCTCAGTTTTGCATTTTCTTGCATTATAGGTGGAGAAGATAGACAATGTGGCTCTCAGGGATGCCTTCCAAAGAAAGAAGATGATAATGAAAGAGAGAATGTGCAGGGAACCTCCAAGCCGCAGGTTGTTTCAGCTAGTCCCACACCAGTTCTGTAAAGCGGTATCCAGAGTCGGCTTTCAAAGGATGTACTCGGCGTCATGTGGTAAGTGTCAGCCCATTGTATTTCTGTTGTTCAGTGCTGTTTGAGAAACAATGTTTGGTTAAATCCCAAGTAAAGGTAAGGAAGGAAGAAAAGGTTGTCAGGAAGGAGGAAAGGGAGGGAGGAAGGGAGGTACTTAGGGCCTCAAAGACTTTTATTTATTTTATTTAATTTATTTATTTTATTTTTTTATTTGTTTGTTTGTTTGGTTGGTTTATACATGCACTGGGTACAGTCAGAAGCACGGGAGGGTGAGAGAATTCACCAGAGCCAGAGCGGGGAGCAGAGCAGGCAGAAGGACCGAAGTACACTGCTGAGGCGAGCAGCGGGCGGCAGGAGAGGTCTGCGCGCCATGTGGGACCCTCCTGCGGTGGCCGGGGAGCAGCCGGGGATCGAACCGGTGCCGCAGAGGTCGCTGGCAGACTCGCAACCCAGCGCTCAACCGCTGCGCCACCGGGGAGGCCCTCAAAGACGTTTTAATTTTCTTTCCCCTACGTTGGGGATAGAAAGGCATTTAACAGGGATTATCTTGAGGTTCAGAGTTCAGCTCTCAGAGTCTTGAGTATTCTTAATATTACAGAGAAAATAAGACAGATCATAGGCATTTATATCAGAATGAAGAATATTTATTTCCAGTGGTTGGAACAGTATTTCCTCCTTGGCATCACAGTATTCGTGATGTCCGATGGGTCCAAAATTACCTAGTGAGCGTGGACCTAGATGGAAAGCATTTGGACATTCTCTAGAGTCTTTCGCCAGGCCATGGTAAGAACTAGTGACTTATCGCTACCCCACAATAGAGGAAACCCTTTTTTAACCAGAATGTCCTGGCTTCTAAATTCAGGGTGTCTCTTCCTAACCAATGCAACATGCACATAGACATTATATGCTTAGAGTCTCTTTATTTTGACTTTTCTTTTCTTATAATGTTATCCATAAAGACACTCTGCCTTCTCTTTTTGTATGTCATTTTCACTAGTTTTATTATCAGAGGTTTTAGAGATATTCTTACTTATAGCCTGTAGAAGTAGGGCAAAGTTCTAAGAGAAAATGCAGTCTTCCTTCTATAAGTTTCTTTGTTAGCTTCTTAGTTGATAATGCTGACTTGAATCATAATATCTATGAACCTCAGATTGTTCATCTGTTAAATGGAAGTATGACCCAAATCACAGATTAATTGGAGTTAATCAGTGTAAAAATAGTTTGTAAATCATATACTCCTCTATATACTCTATATACTCTAAAGGTATATACTCTAAAGGTGTATTTAAATTTAAGCTATTATTGTGCTGATTTTATCAGCTATGATTTGTCTCTAGGGAACAACTTTGGGTGTCTTTGCTACTGAAACAAGGACTTGATACCAAGAGATGGTAATAATTTAGGGGATGAGAGAGAGAATATATATTAGTACCCAAAATGACAGTATGATTTGCAAGAGCATGCTAATCTTTTAAATGTCTTTCTTTTATTAGATTACAGATTTGGAGCTGGCATATACTTTAGCAGGAATCTCAAAAATCTATCATACCAGGTAAAGGAAACATCTGCCACAGATAAGCATATCTATGTGTTTGTGGCTGAAGTACTCATAGGCTCCTTCTGCCAGGGTCAACAGTCAAATATTGTTGCCCCACCATTGGGTCCTGGAGCCATCGAGAGTCATGACAGTGTGGTTGATAATGTCTCCAATCCTGAAACCTTTGTTATTTTTAGTGGCATGCAGGCTATGCCCCTGTATTTGTGGACTTGCTCCCAGGATCATGTTCTACTACAGGACACAATGCTCTCTCCCCAGCAATCCTGGAGGGGCTTTAGTGGCAGCTCTGTTGATTAACCTTGACATCATTTTAACAGCTGGCATCACCATGCTTTTGAGGAGCTAACTAAATTAAGACCACCAATGACTCAAAGAATGGTTTATGTCATACAGACTTATTGAGTTATTGAAGAAACCAACCGCATACTAGCATCTTAATGTCTTCATTTTTGTCTTTATTTCTTGGGGCTGGGGTGGGTAGATACCAACTAAAACACTCTCGTGGCCATTTTTTCTTCAAATTGTTCTTCCATTTCCTTTACTATAGGGGATCAGAAATATTTCATATGTAATAAGAGATTTTTGTATTTGTAATTCAAGCCTTTAATTTTCTAAAATGATGATAATGTAACATATTGGGATAGCAGAATGATTTTAGATTTTCCAGAGAATCTTGTATGTAAGATACCAAAATAAATCACCTTTATCTACATAACTGGCTCTGAAAAATTGTGTGCAAAATGAAATTGTGTGTAAAATGAAATCATTTAAAGGACATCAAAAGACTGACATTCTCCTGATAAACTATTTAGATTCAGCCAAATCAAGCAACACCATGCAAGCACCATGGACAACTTGATAATATGATTGGATATAATAAACGAGGAACTATGGATTATATGGAAAAATTTAAGAGGGAGATAGATATATTAATCAGGGGTTAGGAGGAAGAACCAATAGAGAAAGTTGAACTCAAACTGAATCTGAAGACTTTGTTAGCTAGGTGAATAAGGGATGCAGCAAGTAGGTAGCAGAATCAAGAGTATTTCATGCAGACAGAATAGCTCTTATAAAGGCTGAATGCCCTGTGACAATGCTCTGGGCTCAAATTTTATTTCAGAGTTCTAAAATGTACAACCCGGCTAATTCATCATGCATCTCTTGCCCATATTAACTCCATATTCCTCTATCCTTCCAAACTTTCCTGAACCTTGCATCTTCAACCTCTTGCACAGCATGCTTCCTCCCACTCCTTCTAACTTAACTAGCATTCTTCCTCATGTAAGAAGCAAACTATAGTCTTATATGGTGCCACCATAAGGGTAAAGGGCCCCTACCTTAGACCTCTAGATTGAGAGTTTCCTTCTTTGGCCTTCCTCCAATTGTGCCAATCTCCACAAGGTGAGGAGTCCACAAATTCAACAGTACACAAAAGATGTATACATGACTTAATGAAAAAAAAAAAAAAGACAAAATATTTTTGAAAGGAATTTCCTAAATAAATGGAAAGATAGATCCTTATTGAAAGACTCAATAGAGGGGCCTCCCCGGTGGCACAGTGGTTGAGCGCTGGGTTGCGAAGCTGCCTGCAGCCTCTGCAGCGCCGGTTCAATCCCTGGCTGCTCCCTGGCCACTGGAGGAGGGTCCCACATGGCGTGCAGACCTCTCCTGCCGCCCGCTGCTCCCCTCAGCAGTGTACCTCGGTCCTTCTGCCTGTTCTGCTCCCTGCTCTCGCTCTGGTGAATTCTCTCACCCTCCCACGCTTCTGACTGTACCCAGTGCTTGTATAAATAAAATAAATAAATCTTTAAAAAAAAAAAGACTCAATAGATATGTCTCATCTCAATGCAATATTAATCAAAATCATGTTTTTCTTCATAAAAATGAATGAAATAATCATAAAATTTATATTAATTATAAGGATCTAAGAAGTGTCAATACAATTTTAAAGAGGAAAAACAAAGTGGAGGTGCCATGGCCCACAATATATGATGATATAACTAGAGTAAATAAAATACATTAATACTACAGGACTAGACAGATGAAGTGAATAGAACAGAAAGCTCCAAAACACACCTGTGCTAATATGGAACTTTGAGAATACATATGTACAATTCAAATATATATGTATTTTTGAATAAAAATGTATCATAAATACATTTATCTCAAATATATGTCTATCAAACAAAGTATGTTTAAATACATAAATTCTAGATATATCTCCAAGTTTACATATATTATTATATAAAATATTTTGCAATATTTGTAATGTAACTTTTCACATTGCAGTTTTTATGATGTCAATATTTTTTGGTACACTCTAAAATTTCCAGCAAAGATAGACACATCTATAATGAAATGTAATCATGGGACTTTCCATCATCTTTGCTATATTCCATAGTTTAGAAGTCAGTCAATGTCCCACTTGATGGATAGGGATTATATAGGACAGTATTAGGGGACAAAGATCCTCGAGAGATAACCTTGCTAGGAGTTAGGGTGAGCTGGAAATAAACTAGTTTTCACAAGGACTGAAGTAGAGCTCCAAATAATCTTAGTTCTTGTGTGGAATAAAATGATCTGTTCTCAGTGTAGCTGTGGTTAGGTATACTTGGCCCTAAGTGTCTGTTCTCCCTTAGAACACCCTTTCTTCCCCCAAACCCCCTCTGCTCAAACTCAACTCTGATATGTAGGAAATAGGCTATAGGTGGGGACTATTGATGGGGCGCGGGTTGGGGGGGGGAGCGGGCAAAGGGAGGAGGCTAGAGAGGGGGAGAGAGAAGTCCAGGACAAATGAACATGGATTGCACAGCCTAGAGTTCAGGTAGTGTGCTCTGCTCCCACATTTATAAATCTATCTGCCCATCTCTTCACTTTGCATCTTGGTGAGCATCTCACATGGATTTGATAAACTAAGCCACATACGAGACTTTATTTTGTGATCGCTGCTTGATTGTTTTTTTTCTTTAGAAACCACTGCACGAAACGAATTCCCCCAAAATAACTTCATCAAATTTAATAGTAACATTTGCCCTTGTTTGAGAGCATTTATTGAGAGTAAAATATTTGTTTCATTTAATTTCTGAATGATTTTAGATACTCCTCATACACTATCAGGTAAAAGGATGGTAGATGATGTGTACCAACCAATAGAGGCTAGATGCAAAGATTGATGGTCCTGGAAGAGTTTCGAAAACAGGTTTGTAGACATAACTTGGCAATTCAACGTCAGGAGTGCCGTTTCATTGTCCCTCCACCACGATTCTCCAACCTTTACCATTGACTGCAATGGTAAGCGAGTCCTTCCCCACCACTCCACTTTTTTTTTTAAAATATTTATTTATTTATGCATACAAGAGCTGGGGTACAGGCCAGAGGTGTGGGGGGTGAGAGGATTCACCAGAGACAGAGTAGGGAACAGAACAGGCAGACTGACTGAAATACACTGCTGAGGGGAGCAGCAAGCGAGACAGGAGAGGTCTGCTGAGCCATGTGAGTACCTCCCTAGCTGGCCGGGGGATCGAACTCGTGCTGCAGAGGCTGCGGACAACCTCATAGGCTGCGTCTTAACCCCTTGCGTCACCAGGGAGGCCCAAGCCCTCCACTTGTGACTGCGCGGGCGTCATCCTCTCCGCCTTCCGCGAAAGACAGCTGGAGGACTACACTTCCCGGCAGCCTCTGCAGCTAGCGACGGAGGAGCGTGCGCAGGCGTGTGGGCCGGTCCCGCGCGCAGGCGCGCTACGAACGCCGGCTGAGCTGGGTCTTGCTCGCTGGGTGCGCGGCGGCGGAGAGCGAGGCCTGGGGAGCGGCGTCAAGGCGCGGGCCGGCTCTTCCAGATCGTGCGCGGGAGGGCTACGGTCGGCGGGCAAGTGAGCAAGCGATTCTCTCGTCAGTGGCACCGGGTTCGGTTGCCTCGAGCTTGGTGAGTGCTGGGGCCGCGCGGCCCCGGCCCTTCCCCCGCCCGCCGGTAGATCCGGGAGTCCTCGGCGGGACCGGGGGAGGCCCCGGGGCGAGGGCGGGCGCCAGCTGCGTTCGCGCTGCGGCGCCCGGGCCCTGGCGCTCGCGGCGTGCGGGTGCGTCACGCGGGGCTGTCCTAACGGCCGCGCGGCCGGCGGAGCGGAGGGTGGGGGTGGGGAGCGCTGGTGCGATTGCCTCGGGGACGCCGGTCGGGGCGGGGCGGGGCGGCGGCGGGGCTGGGAGCGCGCGGGGGACTGCGGGACGCCGAGGCCGCGGGGCGCAGGGGAGGCGAGCTGGGAGCGGCGCCGCGGCCGGGCGCGGGCGGGCGGGCGCGCGGGCGGGGGGCGGGGGCGGGCCGCGCGGAATGCGGAGACTGAGGCAGGAAAGAGCACGGGTGGCATGTAAAAATCCCAGCCGAGGGAGGGAGAACCTTCTCGGGAATTCACAAGTTAGTGCTGGAGCCGGTGGCGGGTGGGGTGGGGGGTGGGGGGGGTGGGGGGTTGGGGGGCGGGGGGGGTGGAACGGTTGGCTGATGTTTACAGATGTCATAACAACATGGTCCTGAAGCGTCTGACAGGGGTGTGGTAATTATAGGAATGACAGAACTTCGTCTCCACTTAGCGCGCGTGAGGTGGTGATTCCAGGGAAACAGCGAAGTGTGAGATTGTGCTCGAAATGGGAGGAGAAAAAGGATGACAGGGAAGTAGTCATAAGGCGTGTTTTCGGTTTGAATGGAAGTACGTAATGTTCCACTTTTAAATGAGACATTGCACATGATTTTTACGGTTTAAACGCAGAATGAACAGTTTTGAGGTATGTTTTTCTAAACCATACTATTAAGTGATATTACTGAATTTCTCTTTTTTTTTTTTTTCTTTGAGAACAGTTCTTCAGAACCCCCATTCTTAGCATTTGTGAGTGGTAATCTGCCACATCCCGCCCCCTCGTTGCTTCAAAGGGCATTCTTGACGTTGTTGTTTTTTCCTTAACTTGTTCTTGCATTGATTTGTAATATTTAAAGAGTAATCCACGCGCCTCCCTGGTGGCGCCTGGGTTTCAGTCTCAGCACAATTAAGCTACCGCCTGCCACTGCAACAAGAGTTGGATCCTCGGCCAGGGAGCTGCCCACATGGCGAAGCAGACCTCTCCTGCCGTGCCCTCTGCTCCCCTCAGCAGTGCATTTCAGTCAGTCTGCCTGTTCTGCTCCCCACTCTGTCTCTGGTGAATCCTCCCCCCCCCTCTGGTGAATCCTCCCCCCCCCTCTCTCACACACACACACACCCCCCCCCAACCCTTTGGCCTACACCCTAGTTTTTGTATGCATAAGTAAATCTTTAAAAATAAAATAGTAACCCACGAGTTACTCCCACTCCGTTTTAAAGATTAAGATGAAATTTTAACTTTTTGGAGTAAGTATGAATGAACTCTTGTTTTTTTAACTGAAAATTTATTTTTGGAAGGCAGTGTTTTTTGTGTGGTACTCGATTTTAAGAGGGACTCGAGAGAAAGTAATTTAACATTTATTGGGGCTCTTTTCCAGGTATTGTGCTAAATACTTTATATATATTAAAACATTTAATGTTTACAGTAACTGAATTAGATGTTAATTTTTCATAATTTACAGATAAAAACATTAAAGGTCAGAGAAGTATTTTACAAAAGGTTATCAAGCTTCTGTTGGAATAGCCATGCAACCCAAAGTCACTGTTACTTTAAGAATTATTTTGGGCCTCCCTGGTGGCTCAGGCGTTGAGCGCCACACTGTGAAGCTGTCGGCAGCCTCTTCAGCCTCTTCAGTGCGGGTTCGATCCCAGCCAAGGAGATCCCCACATGGTGTGGCAGACCCCTCCTGTCTCCCCCGCTGCTCCCCCAGCAGTGTATTTCGTCTGCCTGTTCTGTTCCCCGCTCTGTCTCTGGTGAATCCTCTCACCCTCCCGCGCATCTGGCCCGTACCCCGTTCTTGTATAAATAAATCTTTAAAAAAAAAAAAGTTATTTCTCTTCAGATTTTTTCGTTTTTTAATTTAATCCATTTTAATTTTTTGTTTTTGATTTAATCCATTCATTTAGGGAATACTTATTGGACTGATCTTGTTTCTGTGGGGTGATCATATTTCCAAACTGGGGTATAGACATGATCAAGATACTATATCTATCCTCATGGAATTTATAATATAGCAGTCATGACTCACAAATAATGAATATAAATATTGACTGCATTGCATTTTATCAGTTATTGAAAGGAAACTGAATATTGTACTAAATTAGCAAAGGAAGTTCAAATGGCAGCAGAGAACATATGTTTGAGGAGTTTGCAGTGTATCAGGGAAACAGAACATTCATTTATACTTGGATTGTGTTAATTTAGGTCTTCGCAGGCGATGGTTTACTGTTAGGTACTTTGACTTTTATCTAGGATTGATACATAAAAAGGACAACATTCAAGAAAAAGAAAAAACTTCAGTGCTCTCCAAGACACTGTTTCTTATTGATTGATCCTTTCAAGAGACCTTAGACACAGACTCTTTTTAAGGCCCCAGCGAGAAACCTTTTATTTTGTTTGCTTTAAAAACAACAACAAAACCCCTCAAATCATTGCTTTTTGTTGGAGCATTCATGATCCATAAGCCATCCTGTTAACTCTACATTTTGACTGTCAGGAGATTCAGAGCTGTGTCAAATTTTTGTAATTTTCATTAGCCTCAGCTGTGATATAAATTATACAAGATAGTCTGGAATTGTTCTCAATTGGTCGACTATTCTCTTTTGCTCTTAATTGTGTTTTTATCTATTTTTCATTTGGGAATAGGGTAATATTTTTTTTCTTTTTGCTCTAGTGTTTTGGTACAGTGTTTGTTAAGTTAATGATTAAAATTAAGTATTATTGTTTCATGTTTGTTTTTTAAATCTGTTAGATTGTTCTTAGATGTATGAATACTTTGTATAAAATAAATTCAGACTTTTGGCTATACAAATATAAAGAGAATTCCCTGTAACTATTTGTTTTAAAATCTCTGTTTTGCAGGGGATTATAAATTCAGCCAAAATAATGGAAGCAAACACTGGAAATACTAAACATTTCAATTGGCTGATTGAAGTTGGTTTCAATCTATTCTTGCTTCAGTAAGCAGGAGGTGGCTTCAGGCCAACAAAGGGGGCCAGATAGGCCCTGCGTTAGAAAATTTGGAAGCCCTGCAGTGAAAGAGCAGAGATGAAGACTGATGGAATGAACAGTTGTTTTTTGAAAGGTGTTATGACCCTACAAAATAGAAAATAAGTCTTGTAAAATGCTTCTGATCTAGTGTACCAGACTAATTGGGGCAGTTCTTGAAAGCCGGCAATAACCCAGAGTGTGGATAATAGAGATAATCTTCTTCACATGAATAATGCTGCCCTTCATATACTGAAATTAAGTCTGCTTACTCATCATGATGGATTTTCAAGTATGAGGAGGGATATATGCTGAATTGTCCGTGAGTCTTTGATTCTGTGACCAATGAGGCAGTTTGGGGTCAGAATGGGGATTTGTAGCCAGGGAACAGAAAGGCAGAAAGCACTAAACCAACCCACTGATGGGTTAAGCACTGTATCATCTGTGTTCACTTAATTATTCTTGCAGAACCACTCTGAGTAGGTTATTACCTGTGCGGGTTAGGTAACATGCCCTATTTCACAGAGTAAGTGGTGGAGCTGAGATTCAAAAACAGGGATATTTGTACTATGTTCACATCAATCATTAAAATTTGATTTTGTCTTAGCTTTGCAGTTCACTCCAAAACAAACTAGATGTAGTTTGTTTAGCATCATGAAGTGATATAGTGAAAACTGTATTTTGTAAAAGTCAGGAAAGTTTCTTGCCTTGTTACCGTTTAAAAAATACAAATTTTTAATTAGAATAATATTTGGAAAACAAATGTCCTCTGCTCCTGCACTCTGAAACCTACCATTTTCTTTCTTTAAGCTTTTTTCCTCTTTCAATTTATAAATAACTTTGATGATTCTTTCTTGATACAGCAGTTTTAGACATTATCTGTTGACTTTCCTCCATACACATATACTGCGTCTGCCTTTCTAATGTAGTTACCATAGGCATTTAAGTCAGTATTCAGTATGCTTGCAATAAATGTGTAAATACTAAAGTTAAACTATGTAATGTATTATGGTATCATTTCCTAACCATTTCCCCCCCAAATTTAATAGCTATTTTTCATCCCTCTTCATTTCTTGAGACAGTTGTGCTGGAACACTATGTCCCTTTATTGCAGCCTGGTTTGGTTACTTTTTTGGCATAGTTCATGAGTGTTATCCTGAAATTTGTCTTTATATCATCCTTAAAACTCTTTGCTCTTTTCCTATATTGGATCTATTTTTCATGTTTCCTAAGTTTCTTGAAAGGGTACTAGGGAAGTAAACACTTTTTTTTTTTTTTTTAAGATTTATTTTGTTTATACAAGAGCCGGGGTACAGACCAGATGTGCAGGAGGGTGAGAGGATTCACCAGAGACAGAGTGGGGAACAGAACAGGCAGACTGATGAAGTACACTGGTCAGGGGAGCAGCGGGCGAGACAGGAGAGGTCTGCTTGCCATATGGATTGCTCCGAGGCCAGTGGGGATTGAACCGGCACTGCAGAGGCTGCGGAGAGCTTCACAGCGCTGCACTCAACTGCCTGTGCCACCAGGGAGGCCCCATGGGAAGTAAACACTTTGAGATCTTTCATAATGAAGAAAACCTTTAGTCTACCATAACATCCTTTTTTCCCCCAAGATTTATTTATGCATACAGTACTGGGGTATGGGCCACAGGTGCCAGGGGTGAGAGGATTCACCAGAGACAGAGTGGGGAACAGAACAGGCATATCTACTGAAATACACTGCTGGGGGAGCAGTGGGTGAGATAGGAGAGGTCTGCTGTACCATGTGGGTAGCTGGCCTGGGATTGAACTAGAGCTGCAGTGGCTGCGGATAGCTTCACCTTGCGCCACCAGGGAGGCCCTTAACATTTCATCAGTCACTTTGCTGCTTATCAAATTGTAGGCCTAAGAAATTTGAAGGTCATGTCTTTATTGTTTTCTCAATTCTAATGTTGAAGTCCAAAGTCATTGTAATTTTTCGTTTGTATCTGACCTTCCCAGTCTTTCCTCCAGTCCCCTGAAATTCCATAGTGGAGTGCCTAGATTTGGGTTTTGTGTTTGTTTATGTAAAGATATTCCATGGACCCTTGCAAACTGGGAATATATGTCCTTTAAATTCTGGGAAATTTATTATTTATATATTTTTTATTATATTTTGGTCTTCAGGTAAAAAGAGTTTTAGAGTTAATTTTGTTTCTCAGTTCTTGACACACCATCATCAGACCACACAAGGTCCTTCCGTTTTCATTTCCAAGCCTCACTTCCTATTACACCTTTTCAGTAGGCACTGACTCCCTGTGGTTTGTACATTCTTTGGTTACATATGAGGCATGGTGAAATATGTAATATGTGAGTGTATTTAGTTTATGTGTTGTATTATAAACCTTTCCTGTTCCTTAAGTTTTTTACCTAGTAGAGTTTTAGAGAGCTTTCTGTTTGTGGTGTTCATGTAGTAGTGTTTCATACAGAATTTGAAAATGTGGCTCCATCACATTTTACTTTTTCTTTTCTAATGATTGATATGTGAGTTGCTCCTCTGGCATCACAAATACACTGTGGTAACTGTACTTTTTTTTTTAAGATTTATTTATTCATATAAGAACTGGGGTACAGGCCAGAGGAGTGGGGGGTGAGAGGATTCACCAGAGACAGAGTGGGGAATAGAACAGGTGGAATGACTGAAATACACTGCTGAGGGGAGCAGTGGGCGAGTCAGGAGAGGTCTGCTTTGCCATGTGGGTATCTCCCTGGCCAGGGATCTAACTCGTACTGCAGTGGCCTCGAACAGCTTCATAGGTTGTATCTTAACCCTGTGCCACCAGGGAGGCCCCCAAGGTAACTGTACTTCTACTGTACATCCCATTGGCTTGTGTGAGACATTTTCTGGAATATTGGCCCAAGAGTGGAATTCCTATGGCATAAAATAGGAAAACTAGTTTATGTATGTCTACTAGAAGTGGGAGAGGGTTTTTGTTTGTCCACATCTCTGCCAGTAGTTGGTTTTATTCAGCTTTTTGTTTTTTGCTTGTCTGTTGGTTATAAAGTGGTATCTCATTGTTTATATTCTAGGATTTCCAATGAGTTTGAGCCATTCAGGTATTGCCTTTTGATAATTGTCTGTTTTGGCCTTTGGCTGTCCTTCCTTTTTTTTTTTTTTATAGAGGCATTTTTATTTATTTATTTATTTATTTGTTTGTTTGTTTTTGTTTATACATGCACTGGTACAGTCAGAAGTGCGGGAGGGTGAGAGAATTCACCAGAGCCAGAGCCGGGAGCAGAGCTGGCAGAAGGACCAAAGTACACTGCTGAGGGGAGCAGCGGGCAGCAGGAGAGGTCTGCGCGCCATGTGGGACCCTCCTCCGGTGGCCGGGGAGCAGCTGGGGATCGAACTGGCGCTTCCGAGGCCGCGGGCAGCTTCGCAACCCAGCGCTCAACCGCTGCGCCACCGGGGAGGCCCTGTCCTTCCTTTTGGTTTCTTGTCTGTCTTTTTGATTTGCAGAAATTTCTGTGGCAGTTAAATTTGAATTGAGTCTGTTGATTTTAAACTTGAAAAATATCTTCCTTGAGCCTTTTATCTTCCTGCTGATTTGTTTATGGTGTCCTTCATTGAATGGATATTCTAAATTTGATGCATTGTTTCTTTGATAATATCTTATCAATTTTTTGTTTTCTGTTTATACAGAAATTTTCTAACCTTTCTGTTGAATTTTAAATTTTCACACATATATTAAATTTTTAGTCATTAGAATATATTTTGTTTTACAAATGCTAATTCTCTGAGGATTTTAAGGGCATACATATTTATTTAAAGTTTCCTTTTTCTTTCTCATTGCTCTGTTTCTTTAAGGTTCTATTAATTCTATTGGTCTTTTCTGGACTTTTCCCAGATGCTGGTAATCTTACGTCTGTTCAGATTAAGAGTGGAAGTCTCAAAACTGAATTGAAATCTCTATAGGTGTGACTTGTTCAAGGTTAGGTAGGAAAGCAGGTAGTCATTTATGGGGGAAAGGAACCCTCATAATCATTTTGGGCTGGTCAGTTCCTTTGAGAAAGAGAGCCTCCAATTTTCTTGCTGGGAGAATATTATTATACACCAGGCTGTCATGTTTTGAGAAATCATCTTAGAAAATGAGCTGGGGTTCTTACTGTTTATTGTGTTAATGTAACCCTGTTTTCTATATAACTCTCTATATTCTATAACTTTCTGTATACCTCACCTGTACCTTCACCTGCCCATTTTAGAGATTCTAGTTTCTTCAGAGTAATCCTCTTGGATACATTGGTGAGGGAAGTTCTATGGGGACTACACCTGATGGGGGACGGGGAAGAAAGCAAACATTGTTTAAAAATGAACAATGATGTAAAAAAAATATATAAATAAAAATTAAAAAAAAAAGAAAAAAATCCTCTCAATTTGTGTAGTAGCTGAGGAGGGGTGGTTGCCTGACTATGCAGAAAGGAGAGGAACACTTGGATATGTGATGACTGTAGACTTCAACTAGTCTAGTATCTAGTACCTTCAGAGATACCTGGTGGTACTCCTGTTGTGAAACTTCCTGTTTGTGGGCAATGTGAATCCATGTGTTTCTAAATGCTTAGGCTTCAGAGTTCTTCACTTTGCTACTAAAATGCTATTTGACCATCTGCTTTATAACCTTCCTAGAAGGTTTTGACATCTCACCTATTATCTGTTCTCTTTCCTTGTGGTTCATTCCCTTACAACAGGTTTATAGAATAGTTTACCATATCAAACATTTTATTTCTTTACGTAAGCTCACTCTGATCTTTTCATTCTTTCCACAGCATTTTAATGACCGCTATTTGCTTAGTACTATATTTAGTATTGAAGGTTATACTTTTTAAAAAAGATTTATTAATGTATACAAGAGCTGGGGTGCAGGCCAGAGATGCGGAGGGTGAGAGGATTCACCAGAGACAGAGCGAGGGGCAAAACAGGCAGATGGACTGAAACAAACTGCGGAAGGGAGCAGCAGGTGAGACAGGAGAGGTCTGCCGCACCATGTGGGCATCTCCTGGCCGACAGGGAATCGAACCCATGCTGCAGAGGCTGCGCTCACCCTGCTGCACCACCAGGGAGGTCCAAAGATTATAATTTCTGTGTTTTGAATTGTTAATATATTTTAGTGAGAAATGTATATTCTTTATGTGCCAATATTTAATTTGAAATGTGTAAGTCCCTATAAATGGCCAGATACATTGCAGAACTTACTTAAATTCAGTGATGACTATGACTAGGATAAAGACAAGTTTTCTTGTCTTTTTTATTTTCAACATGAAGGAAACTTTGTGCCATTTTGGGAAAAGATCTATTGAAAACAGAAATTGAAAACGACTGTAAGGGAAGAGATAGTTTTTCTCTTTTATAAGGGTCTAAAGTATTGAGTCAGAACTTAGATGAAATAACAGCATGTAAATAAAATTCTAACTCAAAGAAATTCAATGTTTTAGGCAGTTTTGGAAGCTTCATTGTAGTCAGTATATGCTTTCAACTCTATTTGAAAGTTTTTTATTACCACCATATTTCTTCTGTATAAAATTTGGGAGATAAAGGAAAATTCTAAAGTTTTTTGTATTCTGAGTTGTGGAGTATTTTTTAAAGTATAATGAATGAGTTAGCTTTTTATTCCCAGCACCCAGATTTTTTATAAGTTAGTGTTCTGTTTTTTTTCATTTCTTAGTATATCATGATCATTCCCCATAACCAGACCTCCTTTTGGAATTTTTAGGTTTATAATTTTTTTTTTAATAAATTTTTTTTTTAATAGAGGCATGTTTTATTTATTTATTTGTTTGTTTGTTTGTTTTGTTTATACATGCACTGGGTACAGTCAGAAGCGCGGGAGGGTGAGAGAAATCACCAGAGCCAGAGCGGGGAGCAGAGCAGGCAGAAGGACCGAAGTACACCACTGAGGGGAGCAGCGGGTGGCAGGAGAGGTCTGTGCGCCATGTGGGACCCTCCTCAGGTGGCCGGGGAGCAGCCAGGGATCGAACCAGCGCCGCAGGGGCCGCCGGCAGCTTCGCAACCTAGCGCTCAACCGCTGCGCCACCGGGGAGGCCCGGTTTATAATTTTTCATTGTAACAATCACAGTGAATATTCTAATTCTAATATGAGGTACTCTTTTTATTTCCTTTGGAATTCAGCAGTTACTGAATGCTGGGGTGTGAATCCCCAAACTTCTTGGTAAATATTTTCCTTTAAGTGTTGGAATATTGAGAATATCTTTTATGGGAACCTTGCAAGTTAGGAACCCATAGATCTGGAAGGTGAAATCAGAACTCAGCACTAAAAGGTTATGATAAACTTACCAGTGAAAGAAGGTCTGAAGCAGTGACATGAAAGATAATAAAAATTTCTATTAGAGTCATGGAATTGGAGTTAGGAGATGTAACTAGAGATGAGCACCAATGAATTGACTGCAGCATTGACTTCTTACAGGAGATGTTTTTTGCAAGTTTTTCCAAACTTTGCCATCATTGAGCACTAGGTGGTGTCACTAAAATGAAGATAATTTTTAATTGTTTTACAAGGGAAAAATGGGGCAAATAGATTTAATTTTATTTTTTCCCTGAATTTTTATTAAAATCTTTTAAAATGACCTGTCACTTCTTGATTAGAAGTTGATAAAAAATGAATAATTAATATTCATAAGTGTACCAAAATTTTTTTGTACTTAAATTCATTAATGTGTAAATATATTTATAAATCCATGATTTATTTTGTAGTATAGTTTCTTGTGGTTTTGGTTTTTTAGTATTGAATGCACATCATGTTTTCTAATAAGATTGTTTAATTTACCTGATGATGTTAAGTATATTAGCATTTTATGGTTCCACAAAGTACATTATAAACATCAAATATTGAGACTTTATTAATGTGCTTGGAAGTTATAGAACTCAGTGAATTGCTCTGCACACTACATATATACCATCTTGAATATAATAGAAGTGTACATGTAGTGTGTTGTGGGTATAGATTCCTGAGAATGGAAAAAGTATTGAATGAAGGGATCTTGTACAACAAAGAAATTCAAATTTCATCTAAGAAATGCTTAACCGCTGGTTGCACAAGGGGTTAAGACGCAACCTAGAAGCTACCTGCAGCCACTGCAGCATGAGTTTGATCCGTGGCAGGGAGCTACCCACATGGCACAGCAGACCTCTCCTGACTCACCCACTGCTCCCCTCAGCAGTGTATTTCAGTCATTCCTCTGTTCTGTTCCCTACTCTGTGTCTGGTGAATCCTTTCGTTCCCCCCCCCCCAACGCCTCTGGCCTGTACCCCAGTTCTTGTATGCATAAATAAATTTTTTTTAAAGTCAAATAAAAAAACGAAAAGAAATGCTAAACACTCATTTAGATTCATAGTCATTGAAGTAATACAATGTAAAAGGTGTTGATACTAATCTAAGAGCTGAGTGAAGATTAAATAGAAGAGCAAAGAGAAAGGTGGTTTTCTAGTTGTTGCAGGATGACCTCTTATTCTTCAATGATAAAAGGACAACCCATTTTTTAAATAGGCAAAGAATCTGAATAAATATTTCTTTTATGGAGGATATATGGTTGCTAAAGATGCTCCATTTCAGTAGTCATCAAATAAATGCAAATCAAGATCAGTAGATAAAACTTTATCTCTACTAGGCTAGAATAAAAAAATTGTGATAACAAATGTTGGTGAGGATGTGGAGAAATTTACATCCCATATACACTGGTTTGTAAAATGGTGCAGTGACTTTGGGGAGAGTTGGGCAGTTCCTCAAATGATTGAACATAGAGTTGCTATATGACCAAGCAGTTCTATTTCTAGACATATATACAAGAAAAATGAAAACCTGTCTATATAAAAACTTTTCCATGAATGTTGATAGAAGTATTATATCCCAAAGTGGAAGAACCCAATTGTCCATAAGCTGAATGGATACATATAACAGGGTATATCCATGCAGTGGAATATTATATACAGTCATAAAAAGGAAACAAAGTACTTAATGTGCTTTACCATGGAAGAATTCTACACATCAGGCACTATCCATCATATTTAATATTCTGTTACTATGAATTATCCAGAATAGGAGTAATAGTTAAATGGTAGCTAAATGGTACAGAGTTGTAGTTTTCTTTAAGATGACGTTTTCAAAAATTGACTAAAGATGGTTGCATGTAACTGTGGCTATTAAAAAAAAAAAAACATTGAATTGTTCGCTTTAAAGCTGTTAAATAATTTCTGCGGGGTTGGCCTGGGCATGTAAATGTTTAATAAAAGACTGCACTTTTAGAATAGCAGGCATCTTTACATTAAGCTTATTCACTCCATTCACTCCCCCCCTCTTTTTCCTCCAAGGAATCATGACCACCCCAGGAAAAGAGAACTTTCGCCTGAAGAGTTACAAAAATAAGTCCCTGAATCCTGATGAGATGCGGAGAAGGAGGGAGGAAGAAGGACTACAGTTAAGAAAGCAGAAAAGAGAAGAGCAGGTAAGTCCTTTACCCCTATAAATGTCTTTTAAAAAAATTTCATGTTCCATTTTAAGCCTAAAACTGCATTCCTTTATTTTAACTATAACTTTAATATATACATGCTTATATACTCCTCCCCACCACTGCTTACACATGCACACTATAAAATCAACATGCATGGAGAGTATAGGAGAGGAAGTAATACAAGTGGAATGAAGAAGAAGAAATCTGTCAGGTTTTTCTGTTCCTAATATAACCACTGTTTAATATTTTGGCCTATTTGTCTTCAGTGTATTTTATTTTTCTAAATTGAATTTTCCTTAAGATTTTATGGTCCTGTTTGCTAATGAATTCTCATATGACCAGCATAACATTGCTTTTCATTGTAAGCTTTAATTGAAAAATTATAAACATGTAAAAAATATGCTAGATAATGAACCTCATAAACTTTTCCTTCAGATTCAGTAATAGTCAACAATTTGTCACACTTGCTTCATGTTTGTGTATATGTATTTTTTATTAGTAAAGCAAAACCTTAGGGAATATTTCTTTTCACCCCTAGATAATTCTGTATTATAAGGGCATTTAAGAAATTGATTGATTGATCATCTTTAACCCTAGAATACCTACTGGAGAATCTGAGACTTTCACATTCACTTTATCTTTAAGATCAGGTGCAAGACAGGGATGTCCATTCTCATATTTGCTATTCAACGTAGTATGGGAAGTCAGAGCTAGAGCAATTAGGCAATGGAAAATGTAAAAGGAATCCCAGTTGTCAAAGAAGTAAAGCTATCACTATTTTCAGATGATATTATAATAAACAGAAAACTGAAAGACTCCATTAAACTATTAGAAACAATGAATTGGTAAAATGTCAGGCTACAAAAACCAATAAACAAAAGTTTGTTGCATTCCTTTACACAAATAATGGACTGGAAAAGAAAGAAATCAAGAACACAGTCCAATTTATAGTAACAGCAAAAGGTATTGAATACCTAGGAATAAGCCTAACAAAGGAGAGGAAAGAGAGCCTCCCCTGGTAGTGCAGCATTTGAGCGCTGGGTTGCAAAACTGCCCACAGCCTCTGCAGCGCCAGTTCAATCCCCGGCCTCAGGCGAGGGTCCCATATGGCACGCAGACCTCTCCTTCCGCGCCCGCCGCTCCCTTCAGCAGTGTGTTTTGTCAGTCTGCCTGTTCTCTTCCCCGCTCTGGCTCTGGTGAATTCTCTCACCCTCCTGTGCTACTGACTGTACCCAGTATTTGTATAAATAAATAAATAAATCTTTAAAAAAAAAAAACAAAGGAGAGGAAAGATCTGTTCAACAAAAACTAAAAGACATATAAAAGAAACAGGATGGCGTGAGGAAATGGAAAAATACTCCACGGTCATGGATTGGAAGAATTAACATTGTTAAAATGTCCATCTTCCCAAGCACTGTATAGATTGTTAAAATGTCCATCTTCCCAAGCACTGTATAGATTCAATGCAATGGCATTCTTAGAAATTGAGCAAACATCACTGAAATTTGTATGGAACCACAAAAGACCCTGAGTAGCCAAAGCAATCTTCACAAAAAGAAGAGGAGTAGAGATTTAAAAGTATAATACAAGTTTATAATAAAACAGTGTGATAACTATTGGAATAAAAATAGACACACATACCAATAGAATGGCATTGAGACAGCTCAGAAATAAACTCACAATTTATGGACAGCTAAGTCTATAACAGAGGAACTAAGAGTAAACAACAGAGAAAGGAAGTCTCTTTAACCATTGGGGAAACTATACAACCGCACACAGAAAATGAAATTAGACAACTCTCACAGCTATACAAATTATAACTCAAAATGAATAAAAGACTTGGATGTAAGGCCGGAAATCATAAAATACGTAGAAGAAAGCATTGAAAAAGCACTCCATGACACTGGCTTCAATAATACCTTTGTGCACTTGTCTTCAATAACAAGGAAAACAAAAGCAAAATAAACAAATGGGACTACATTAAATTAAAAGCTTCTGCACTGAAAAAAAAAAAAAAGACAAACTAAAAATTACTAATAAAATGAAAGTATATACTGCCAAATGGGAAAAAATATTTGTATGTCTTACGCCTGACAAGGGACTAATATCCAGTATATGCAAAGAACTCAAAGAAGTCAACAGAAAGAAAACGAATAAACCAATCAAGAAATGGGCAGAGGGCCTCCCCAGTGGCGCAGCGGTTGAGCGCTGGGTTGCGAGGCTGCCTGCAGCCTCTGTGGCGCAGATTTGATCCCCGGCTCCTACCCGGCCACTGGAGGAGGGTCCCGCATGGTGCGCAGACCTCTCCCGCCGCCCCCTGCTCCCTTCAGCAGTGTACTTCTGTCCTTCTGCCTTCTCTGCTCCCCGCTCTGGCTCTGGTGAATTCTCTCACCCTCCCGCGCTTCTGACTATACTCAGTGCTTGTATAAATAAATGAATAAATCTTAAAAAAAAAAAAGAAAGAAAGAAAGAAAGAAAGAAATGGGCAGAAAAGCTAACTAGACACTTCTTCAAAGAAGACATACAGATGACTGATAGGCATATGAAAAAATGTTCAGTATCCAAGGAAATGCAAAATAAAACCACCGTGAAATAACCACCTTACTCCCATTGAGAGTGGCCCTATCAACAAAACCAGAAATAGTAAAAGTTGGCAAGGATGTTCAGAGGAAAAAATCCTCATATACCATTGGTAGGAATGTAGACTGGTTCCAGTCTCTATAGAAAACAATAGGAAGGTCCCTCAAAATATTAATACCGTATGATCCAGCAATAACACTCCTTGGTTTTTGTCCAAAGAATGCAAAAATTAATTTTTGGGCCTTGCTGTTGGCACAGGCGGTTGAGCGCAGTGCTGTGAGGCTGTCCGCAGTGTCGCAGCAGTGCCGGTTCGATCCCTGCTGGCCTTGGAGCAACCCACATGGCGAGCAGACCTCTCTTGTCTCGCCCACTGCTCCCCTCAGCAGTGTATTTCCTCAGTCTGCCTGTTCTGTTCCCTGCTCTATCTCTGGTGAATCTCACTCTCCCGCACATCTGGCCTGTACCCCAGCTCTTGTATAAATAAAATAAGTCTTTAAAAAAAAAAACTTCAAAAGAATATATGCACTCCTATGTTCATTATATCATGCACTGTTTATAATATCCAAGTTAATGGAAATAACCTAAGTGCCCAACAGCAGATGAGTAGATAAAGAAGATGTTGAGAGAATACTGAGTTGTAAAAACAGAAAATCTTGTCATTTGTGACAGCATGTATGGAACCGAAGGGGATTATGCTAAGTGAAATAAATCAGAAGAAAGACAAATACTGAGTGATTTCACTCTTACTTGGAGCATAGAGAAGCAAAGGAACAGGCAAAATTAAAACAAACCTAAAATTATGACTGTAAAATTGAGGTTGCTAGAGGGGAAGATTAGGGTGGGGGCCTATGATCTGTGGTGGAGTACTAGGTAACTTGGTGGTGGGTGAGGTATGATAACCTAGATCTGAAGAGGTTTGAATCCATTACTTATATCATTTTCATTGTGGGAGACCTGAAATTGTGTTGGGCTTTAATGGTTTTCAAGAGAAGTTTTGGATTTTACTCTATTTGAAATGTTAATTTTGTCATTTCATTATACCATCTTAATGGAGAACTTCTTAAGCTGATTAGGCATCTTAATATCACAGCAATACTAGTTTCATGCCTAATTTGTGAAATAGTAAACACCAATAAAATACATACTCATTTAGGTATTGTTTATCTTTCCAAAATTGTTTTTTCATCTATGGAGAAAAGTCATTGGCCTAGGCCAACTGAACAGCTAACTGAATGGCTAGATTTGAGCTTAATAAAGGAGTTGATGTGACCAAGTACACAAAAGATAACTATCTTTTAGGACTGTCCTTTTAGCAGTGTGGCTTTTAATACCTGTGGCACTCTCCATTCAGCACTGACATAACTAAAATTGATTTTTGGCAAAAAATGTTAATTGTTGTTGACATTCTAATTGAGCCTGTACTGGTAATATTTCATGTACAAAAAAACACTGCATTTACTATTAAAATATTTTCAGTTAAATACAGATTCTTTCGGACTCACTATAAGTAAGTAATGTGTTGCTAAATAGTTTGTAAAAACCGTAGTGATAAAGAATGGAATCTTCCTTGTTGGTTTTAGTTACAAAAAATAATTTAAAAATTTTTTTTTATTTATGCATACAAGAGCTGGGGTGCAGGCCAGAGGTGTGGGGGGTAAGAAGATTCACCAGAGACAGAGTGGGGAACAGAGCAGGCAGATCAACCGAAGTACACTGTTGAGGGGAGCAGCAGGCAAGTCAGGAGAGCTCTGCTGCGCCATGTGGGTAACTCCATGGCTGGGGATCGAGCTCATGCTGCAGTGGCTGCGAATAGCTTCATAGTGCGGTGCTTAACCCCTTGCGCCACCAGGGAGGCCCCTTAAAGTTTGCTTTTTTGAGGCCATGAATTCTAAATACTTTTTGAGTGCTAAAAATGATAGCCACATTTCTCTTCCAGTATGTAATTTGGTGACTGTCCAGCTGGGGATCGAACTTGTGCTACAGAGGCTGTGGCCAGCTTCATAGGTTGCATCTTAACCCCTTGTGCCACCAGGGAGGCCCCCATCAAAAATAATCTTTTGAAGTGAAGAACAAGTTCATAAGCTTGTGGATAGACAGCCTTTTCCCATTGTTTACCTAAGTTGGCAAGTTCAGGCAATATTGACTCTATAAATACGGTGTACAAATCATTATTTTTGCCACTTTTTTTCTTTTTAAAAATTTAACATTTTCTCTGAGTAATAGTTGAAAAAATTAAATTGTGCTAAGGTACTTGAAACAAAACCAGCACTGTACCTGGTCTCATTTCCTCATAAACCACTTTCAACCTTCTAAACTGTTGAATGTGGTTTATTTTGCTACATTTCTAATTAATATGTCTGTGTTACTGCATATATTTATTAACTTAAAATACTATGTATTGATGTTCTTTTGGGCCAGGTGAAAATTTAAGTTCTTATATCACTCTTTCCCTTACATCTATCTTCCTGTTATATTACAGTATATATTATTTTTTGGTGAGATGAATAATATACTGTGGCTGTATTTCCTTTTTTTTGTACTTTGTGTTTTTCTGGAGTTAATTGTCTTATTTATTTTACCTGTTTAGCCATCTTTGAATTCCTGGCTGCCTTCTTTTTCTTTCTTATAGCTCTTACTACTTTTGTCTGATTTTCCACTTGGTTAAATTACCAGATAATTAGCAGTTCCATTTTTTTTCCCCCTCTGGATACCTCTGCTCTACATTTTGTCTTTTTGCTCCCTTCAGTATTATTTATCCTTTGGATTTGCTACAAAACTTGTAGGCTTAGGACTTCTCTTTGCTAAAGAATTTCTCATCTTGTGAGATGATGTTAAATCCCTGTGATACAAATGGTATTGTGTTTTTAATTTCACATTCCAGTTGTTAATTAGCAATTGTATTCTTCATGACCTATAGTAATTAAAGATCACTAACAGCATCCTACCATGCCATTTTACAGTAAATAACACTGTCTGTGGATGTAAGTTTTGTAGTACCAATAGATTTAATTTAGTTGATTAAGCTTGGTTTTGTAGTCCTGTGTTTTAAGTAATTATAAAACAAAATTTAATCAAAATGAGATTAGAAATCCTTAAAAATGAACCAAAGAAATCTAATGAACTTAACTGTGTCATGCTGTTAGCTAAACCATGCAGGAATTATTTTAATATACTTTAAAATACAGCAATATGATAATTTCTATTGGAATATATGTTATAGACAAAAAGAAGTATAAATAAATAATAAACTACTTTTAGTAATCGTGTAGGATCAGTAGTTATCCTGAAACTGTATTTTGTGTAAGGATAAAGCAAGTATTTATGTAAATGTTCAGAACCTGGATTTTTTTAGCTTATGAAAATACGGGAATATAAAATCAAGTTAGGAATTTGAATTGGTAGTATCATTGGGGAGTCATGGTGTATTTTCTTTTAAAAACAACAACACAGAAACCCAACTCAAAGATAGTGAAATACTTTATAGCATTGAGCACCCCTAGATCCTTGACATTGTGGTTATTAGAATTTTTCAGTCAAAGGAACAAGACTTCTTGGAAAAATAGTTGATTCTCAGTTAAAATAGAGATGATTCAAGCTGAGCCTATAGTATTTTGTAATAACCTGAGAAGAAGAACGTTAGCAGACCACTGAAATTGTGTTGAAAGATCAAGAAGATAGTTTAAACAGGCCCCCATTTATCAAAAATGGGATATATTCAGTATCAGAGAAGATAACCATGAGGACTTCTGCCTCCAACCAAAGTAGAGTAGAAAGGTCCACATTTACCCTCCTGTCTAAAACAACTATGAGTAAAGAGATGATATGCTTTTTTTTAACTTATTTAGGATTAGAGGATGTTATTGTTGCTCTATCATGACTTGATGAAAAATACCTGTCTAGGACTCTTTAAAATGTAATGGAAGGAATCTTAATCCACTATTCTTGAGGGTTAAGAGTAAAGTGTTAAAATGATCCTGACTCATTTTAATCCTTATTTCCCCAGATGTAGTGGTAAGGCTATCCTATCACTTACTTTGCTAGGGGGAAGAGGGTGTGACCAAGTATGCCACAGGTCCGTTTTTCATATTACACTTTATTTATTTGTTTGTTTGTTTGTTTGTTTTGTTTTGTTTATACATGCACTGGGCACAGTCAGAAGCGCGGGAGGGTGAGAGAACTCACCAGAGCCAGAGTAGGGAGCAGAGCAGGCAGAAGGACCGAAGTACACTGCCGAGGGGAGCAGCGGGCGGCAGGAGAGGTCCGCGCGCCATGCGGGACCCTCCTCCGGTGGCCGGGGAGCAGCCGGGTATTGAACCGTTGCTGCAGAGGCCGCAGGCAGCCTCGCAACCCAGCGCTCAACCACTGCGCCACCGGGGAGGCCCTCATATTACACTTTTTTTAATGTCATTTAATGTCAGGTTTGAATTAGTAAGTTTTACCTCATTGAAGTGTTGATATTTTATTGTGATAGTTATTGAATTAGATTTGTAAGACTGGAGAATTCTGAAATATTTCTTCAATAGATAATGTTGAATGTGACTCAAACTTAAGAATTTTATTTTATTGTTATTTTTTTTAAAGATTCATGCATACAAGAACCAGGGTACAGGCTAGAGATATGTGGGGGTGTGTGAAGAGGATTCACCAGAGACAGTGGGGAGCAGGACAGGCAGATCTACCGAAATATAATGCTGAGGGGAGCAGTGGGCGAGTCAGGAGAGGTCTGCTGCGCCATGTGGGTCACCTCCCTGACTGGGGATCCAACTTGTGCTGCATTGGTTGCAGATAGCTTCATAGTGCTGTCTTAATCCCTTGCGCCACCAGGGAGGCCCCAAACTTTAAAATTTTAAAAATAACTTTCAAAAAACTTCATCCCTATTGATGTATAAGTAGGCTGTTGTCTAGTTTGGATGTTGAACTACCTTGTGTTAGATTTGGATGGTGAACTCCCTTGTGTTAGAGCTGCTGTAATAACAGTCATTTGTTTTTCAGCTATTCAAGAGAAGAAATGTTGCTACGGCAGAAGAAGAAACAGAAGAAGAAGTTATGTCAGATGGCGGCTTCCATGAGGCTCAGATTAATAACATGGAAATGGCACCAGTAAGTAAGATAATTGAAGAAACTGTCACTAGTGCTTTTCTGCTGAAGATATAAAGGTTAGGTACAAGCAAAAAGTATTTGGCATTTCATTTTTAAAAGAAGCCGTAAACTATCTCATGGTTCATTAAATGTTATATTTTGAATAACATGAAGTTAAACAGAATTTAGTAAATTATGAAAATTAATTCAGCTATAAAAACTTAAAGTAATTATAAAATGAAATTATTCCTTAAAGGTTGAATAACAAGGGATACTTTACAAGAAACCCCAATTTGTTCTTCTTTTCAGTTACAAAAATGGATGTTTATTTGATATAAAAAGTTGATACCATCTAACAGCTATTGGGATTTTCTACTGTAACCCATTTTGTGACTTGAGGGGTTATATCAACGCAGAAATTATGCTTTATTTATATAGATCACTGTCTAGGTTTTCAGTTTATTATAGCTAGTTATCTAATGTTTTAATACATTATCTATGTATATACACGTACATATATTTACATGTACGTGCATGTGTACACATACAAACATATGCTGTACGTGTTTTTTAAAATAAGCATTTCCTTACTTCCATTATCCATTCCCCTGCAGATACTGAGGGACAATGCTGTGTGTGTTCATGCAAACATTTAACAAAATAATAATGCTATGCTTACCTTTGTTTATTCAGGAATCAGTGTTAAAAATTCCAAAATAGTTACTTTTCTGACTCTTCAGAGGAGACTGCTTCACTCTCCCTTATGAGAATTCTTCAGTATTGGGTATCGCTTTATCCATCTAGCATTTACAACTCAGTGTAGCTTTCTTCACAGTCCTTTCTTCTATATCACTATGTATATTCACAGTTGCATGAAACCCTTCATGCAATAACTTTACTTCATTGTGACAGATGATCCCAAGAAGAAAGTTTACTAAGTCAGATAGGGATGGGTTGTACTAAGAAATACGAAAGTTCTAATAGAGAGAAAAAAAAAAAAATAGTGGGAAACCAACGGTGTTAATAAAGCAAAAGCCAATACTGTTAAATGAACTTAAGAGCAAGCTGTTGAATGTAGCAGTAGTTAGATCTATGGTTTATATGAGACTACTCTATATTCATTTAATAAATAATTTGTTGAGCACATACTATATGCAAATTAGTGATAGAGTAGTAAGTCAGGTTTTTGACTTTCAAGAGCTTTGGTATATACTGGGTGACCTGGACAATGAAGAAATAATACAGAAAAGTATCTAATGGTGAAATGGGCTGGGCACAGGATGAAACTAGAGTGATGTGATAGAGATGGAATGACTGTTGTGGAGTTGGAGGCTATCAAAAACATTCTGAATCATGCACCAGGCAGCCATATGAACAACAAGCAGAATAATAAATGTCTTGTTTTAGTATTTACTACTGAGATTACTTTCTCACCGTTATGAGCTTTTTAATGATAGAATTTGGCTTCATCACCGCCTTAATCATCTAACATTTCTGAATGTAAGAAAAATATCCAGCCTTTGTGTAGCTCTTCTAGATAAATATAATTAAGTTAATAGCTTGCCTACAGTTTATGTTATCTTTGTTTTCCTTTGAATTAAAGTTAGAGTTTTAATACTTGTGTTTTGTTTGTGATTGCAGGGTGGTGTTATTACTTCTGACATGATTGAAATGATATTTTCCAATAGCCCAGAGCAACAGCTTTCAGCAACACAGAAATTCAGAAAACTGCTTTCAAAAGGTGAGTTCTGAATATGTTAGGTTTATTTTTACATTTATTCACAAATCTTACTTTCTCGTAATCTATTTTCTGGTTCACTGGTAACTTGCTTTGGAGTGTGTCTGTCAATGAAATAAAAGGACACATATCACCAGATATATAATAATGAGTTACAGCTGAGTTTTAATTTCCAAACTTATTTGTGCAATCTGATCAGAACCAGAAAAGAGCATTATTTTCATTTCTGAGGTATCTTGTGAAAGACCTTTAGATTGATAACATTAGTTAATATTTTATGTCAATTTAAACGGAGAATCTGCACTCTGTTTTAGGAAAATACAACTTGAAATACAACTTGAAAAAGCAATAATTGTTTTAATGTTAGTTTACCACTGAAATTAAATATGGATTTACTGGTGTATGAGATAGTTACCCTTTTCTTGTATAATTATTATTATTTTTTTTAAAGATTTATTTTTATTTATTTATACAAGCACTGGGTACAGTCAGAAGCGCAGGAGGGTGAGAGAATTCACCAGAGCCAGAGTGGGGAGCAGAACAGGCAGAAGGACTGAAGTACACTGCTGAGGGGAGCAGCGGGCAGCAGGAGAGGTCTGCGCACCATGTGGGACCCTTCTCCAGTGGCCGGGGAGCAGCAGGGGATCGAACTGGCGCTGCAGAGGCTGCGGGTAGCTTTGCAACCCAGCGCTCAACTGCTGCGCCACCGGGAAGGCCCTAATCATTATTTTTTAAAGATTATTTATACATACAAGAACTGGGGTACAGGCCAGTGGTGTGGGGGGTGAGAGGATTCACGAAAGACAGTGGGGAACAGAACGGGCAGACTGAAATACACTGCTTACGGGAGCAGCGGGTGAGACTGGAGGTGTCTGCTGTGCCATGTGGCAGCCCCCTGGTTGGCCGGGGATCAAACTCATGTTGCAGAGGCTGCGGATTCCTTCACAGTGCTGTGCTGAACCCCTTGTGCCACCACGGAGGCCCTCATTGATGATAAATTAATACATCTTTTGATGTTAGCTAGAATAAAAACTTATCACTAGAACAAAAAAATTGTGTTTTTGTATGAAAACTTATTAAATAATTGAAGGCCATTATTATGTTACTCTTTTCCCACCCCTCTAAAAATGTCCTTTTTCAGCATGATGAACCTAATGGGTTTCATATCAGGTGGTCTTTTCCACACAGTAATACCTTCCTGCATATATTCTAGTTTGCCAGCCCTCTGTCTTAAAAATGTGGTAAATAGAATATGATACTCCAGATGTTACTGTTTGAAGGTGTGGTTAGCAATTGCTCTCCTTGTCCTGCAATTAAGCATTTCAATAATGCACTCTAAGATAGCATTAGTGGTATTTATGGCATAATAATGTTTCATTGTGTATGCAGCAGTGTAAACTCCCTCGCACTTTTTCTTCATGAATTGATTGTAGGTTTTGTCTAAATCTTGTGGATTTTTTTAATTCCCTTAAAAAAATTCATTTGTGTTATAAATTTTTTTTAAAAGATATATTTATTTATACAAGAGGTGGGGTACAGGCCAGAGGTACGGGGGGTGAGAGGATTCACCAGAGACAGCGGGAAACAGAACAGGCAGACTGACTGAAATGCACTGCTGAGGGGAGCAGTGGTTGCGACAGGAGAGGTCTGCCATGCCATGTGGGGCCCTCGCTGGCCGGCTGGGATCAAACTTGTGCTACAGAGGCTGCAGACAGCTTCACAGTGCTGCGCTCAACCACCTGCACCACCAGTGGAGGCCCCAAACCTTTTTTTATTGCTAACTTTGGCTTATTATTGTTCTTTTTGCTTTTTGTTTGTTTTTTGTTTTTGGTAATCCAACATATTAACTATTTTGTTTTTATTTATTTTTACTTTTAAGAGATTTATTTATGCATACAACAACTGGGGTACAGGCCACAGTGTTGGGAGGTGAGAGGATTCATCAGAGACAGAGTGGGTAATACACAGCTGAGGGGAGCAGTGGGCAAGACAGGAATGATCTGCTGTACCATGTGGGTAGCTCCCTGGCTGGGGATTGAACTCGTGCTGCAGTGGCTGCATATAGCTTCAGAGGATGCATCTTCACCCCTTGCACCACCAGGGAGACACCTGTTTTCTTTTTATTTCAATCATAAAATTTATTTGTTGTCTTTATCTGAATTATTGGTAAAAATGTTCAGCCAGACAAGGAACATGTCATTAGAACTCTCCAAATTACTTTTGAACCACTAGTCACCGGTATCATAAAGACCATTGACTTAGCTAAGAATCCTTAGTAGTGGGCCTCCCCGGTGGCGCAGCGGTTGAGCGCTGGGTTGCGAAGCTGCCCGCAGCCTCTGCGGCGCCGGTTCGATCCCCAGCCTGCTCCCTGGCCACTGGAGGAGGGTCCCGCATGGCGTGCAGACCTCTCCTGCCGCCCGCTGCTCCCCTCAGCAGTGTACTTCGGTCCTCTGCCTTCTTTGCTCCCTGCTCTGGCTCTGGTGAATTCTCTCACCCTCCTGCGCTTCTGACTGTACCCAGTGCTTGTATGTATGTATGTATGTATGTATAAATAAATAAATAAATCTTAAAAAAAAAAAAAAGAAGAATCC
This sequence comes from Talpa europaea, assembly GCF_964194135.1. NCBI lineage: Eukaryota > Metazoa > Chordata > Mammalia > Eulipotyphla > Talpidae > Talpa > Talpa europaea. The sequence continues at coordinate 102,812,580 of NC_140070.1, read as the reverse complement.
TTAGTAGTACCATAATTCAACTATTGTTTTTCTTACATTGCTACATAAATGTTACCAAAACTTCATATCTTTTGCTGAAATAACATGCTGATTGTATAGGGCATTTCTTGTCTATTCATCTAACAAGTTTCTATTAAATGACTTATTTTATAATATACTCTTGTCATAAATATTGATGAGATTAGTTTGGCAAGTCATCCTTAGTGAATTCTTGCTGTTTACTACTTATTCCAACTGTAAAACTAAATCCTGCAAATATACTCAGAGTTCCTAATCCAGTTTTTTAAGACAATTTTAAAAACAGAACAGGCTGACTAAAAAGCTACATACAGAAAAGGGGCTATGGAAGTAAGTATACTACTACTACTAATAATAATAATAGCGGTTGTCTTTGGATGGCTCCCCCCTATTTTCTAAGTATTCTAAAATGATAGAAGCACCAACTTTAATCTTTAAGAATTCTACCTATATTGACTTTGGTGGTGGGAATTTCATGGGGATTACACCTGAGAGGAGAAATTATCTATTGTACAAAAAGGAATGATGACGTTATATATCTATGTATGTTTTTTATATATATGTTATATATATGATGTTATATATCTATGTTTATAGAGATATATATATAAAAGAATTCTACTTATACTTATTCTCATTTCCATGTTAAGGCTCACATTGTTGTGAAACCTTTTAACTCACCCCAGTCTCAAAGTAACCAAACTCAATTTTATTTTTTCTTTTTTAGATTTCCAACATGAAAGAGATGCTAAAATGGAGGGAGGGATTTTATGAAATATTTTTGAACTATAAAGTCCTTGCATTGAAATCAAAGGATTGTTTTCTTCTCTTTTTTTTTGGGAGACAGAACCTAATCCTCCAATTGATGAAGTTATCAGCACACCAGGAGTAGTGGCCAGGTTTGTGGAGTTCCTGAAACGAAAAGAGAATTGTACATTGCAGGTGCGAACAATTTTCATTTCTTCCCTCGTATATTGATTCCCTTTCAAACATACATTGTATATAAAGATTTGTTGATTATTTTAATCTATATGAAGGTTTGATTTTTTTGATAATGTTATTCCTAACCATGTTGGGAGCTGTTTTGAGAGCATTAATATGTAGGCCCTTGACTTTACTCCTCAGAATTGCCATTTTTAGTTATGTAAAAATTTTTTGATGCTTGCTGATACTTATCTAGTAGGGAGTTGTTTGCTTTAGAGGATCCTCTGTGTGGGCTACCTAAAATTTGGTTTTGTGGAATTTTTACATTACTTACTAGCTTTCTCAGGGTTATGTAACAATGGCTTAGATCATCTACTCAGTAATTTCCAAACTTGGTCTTAATTAATCCTTCCTTCTAATCCCAAAGAGCTGATAAGGAGATAACATTATCAGGAATCTGTGCTTCCTGCTGTGATAATTTAGTCAGTCAGGACTATATTATATGGAGGTTCCAAGAAGAAATTCCTCAATTTTTGGGTTCGATGATTTGCACAGTATAGCGTTCTGGGAATTATCCAGAAATTTTTAATTACTTTTTTTCCCTGAATAAAATTTTAGTAAATGGGTGATTTTTTTTTTTAATACCTAGATTTCCTTGGAGTAACGAACTGAATCAGTTTATGTATTAATCTTTAACAGATGTCTGTGTCTCTTAAAAGATCTGGTCTTAAGGGCTCAGATCCTTTAGAGAGATCCTGCAACTATAGAAATTTGCTAGGTGGCATATAGTTTACAAAATGGGATTGTTATTTCAGATTAAATATTTACCAGTAGCAACCACAAAGGTAATTTTTACCTCCTCATTTGCTTTTGCTAAGGCTGAGGCATGTTTATGTAAATGACAATTCCCGTCCCCAGATTTCTTACTGTCCAGATCATTTTAAATGATTCTTAAGACTTGATGCTTTGTCTTGATATTTTCTCTCCTTTGCTCCCAACCCATCTTTCTCCTTCTTTTACTGTCTTTGTTGCGGTGATGAGTTCCTTCCAGAGGAAAATCAAGAAATCCAGAAAAGGTAGAGTACTTCAATGTCCCATCAGTTTTTCTTCTCCAGTTTGACATTTACTAATCCCCAAGTTCATTTGAATTAAGATTCTGTTTTGCTAGCTCTCTCCTGGATTGTAATTCTGGTTCCTATCTAAGGCCAGGATCGTCATACCTGAAAAATAATCAGGTTCACCTAGAGACCAAGGAAAGAGAGACTTTTCTCAGAAAAAGGAAATCCAGACCACCAACACTGCAGAGAACAGAGTCTGAGCCCCTAAGCAACCTGCCAAGAAAACCGGAGGGACCAAATGAAGAGCCTTACTGCAGTTTTATCATTTGAAAAGCTTTGTAGGAAGAGGGAGGTAGGGAAAATTACTTTGTTTATGTGAAAAAAATGTTTCTATCCTCTCTCACAATGAGAGTGGTTCAGAGATACTAAGTGTACTTCTGGATCTAGCACTATTAGTGTTTGTGGAGGTCCAGTTCCTTAATGTGCTAACAATGACATCAGCCTCTCAGGCATAAGATGAAAAAGTCAGAAAAGTGAGCCTTTCCCCATTCTCCATTACTACCTGAAGAGTACAGTATATTCTCTCAAGCAGTGCCCTCTCCTGATTAACACATGTAACTTCTATGTCAGTTTTAGTACTATAATCTTAGAATTTATTAACACATCTGAAAATAAAAGCCTTCAGAAAGGCTGATTTGCTTCTGTCTATATTCTCAGATTCCACCCTTGTGCAGATTAATTGCTTGAAACACTGAGAAATGATTCCTCTGGAAGTGACCACCTCATGATTTTCATTTTAGCTGTCTAAAGACACTGAGAAATAACCAACTTGTTTATTATCTAAAGGTCATCACCCCTAGCTTTTTTGCTGTACATTAAGCACAAAATGGTGTTCTCTTTCTAGTGTGATTCAAGGACCTTGACCACCCTGGAAGAGCAGGGAGATGTTAGAGGCAGGATGCTTCATGTTCAAACAATTAGGCGTGCTCTGGGAAGCTTGGAGGGTATTCCTTCCTCTTTCTTCTTGGAGAGCACTGGGATATAAGTTGTCCCTACTGCTCCTACCTGCTTACTGGAAATGTAAAAATTGTTTGGAATGGAACTTTTACCATTTCTCTTCCAGAACAAGAGTCGTAATACATGGTGATAATAGCTAAACTCACTAATAAATTCTGTGAACAATAATCCCTTCTCTTGATAGGTTTAGATTAAGAAGTGAATTCCAGTGCAAGTTCTCTTTCACATCCTTCCTGACTTTTCTTATCCCCGACTTAGTACCTATCTCAGACCAGAGAGAGAAAAACACCTGCTTTAGGCAGTGCTGCCCACATACTCACTTGCTGTCAAATGATATGAACACGGGTGGAATCTAGGATTTTGGAAGCAAACAGTGGAATTTAGCTTAAGCATATTCTCACACTCAGTGATATTTAGGCCTCAGACATATTCAAACCATTAATATGAGATTGGTTTGCCATATATAGTCCATGGGACCACATTTGGTTTTTTGAGTCTCGGCTTGGCATCTTTTAACTGCTGTTTAACCCTTTGCAGTTCTGAGATGTGTTTCCAAACATGTGGAACCTTTTAACTAGAAATTAGTGTAATGTGTTCTAGTTCCATTCATTAGACAGGTATACCTCTGAAAGTTGTAAATTTGAATTAAAGTGGCTTAACTACCACATTCTTGCCTTTCTTGTCCCCCTCTGAAAGTTTAATGTGATAAACTGCAGTAAGCCTTCATCCTCCTGCATCTTTCCCATCCTCACTGATCCCTCTACCTTTCTTAAAAGGTTGCTCAGATGATTCAGGCACTGTTCTCTGCAGGGTTTGATAATCTGGGTTTATTTTTCTGATGTGAGCCTTTCTTTTCACTTGCTCTCCAGGTGAGCCTGGCATTTGCTAGGAACCAGAGTGGAACCGGCAAAGTGGCCAGCAACAGAGTCCTGATCCAAATGGAGAAAGGGAACCAGGCGTACCTCAACCTGGAGTGGGAAACTTGATAGGAGGTCAGAAGTACTTCAGCTTTGGATTCTCATTTTCCTTATTTAAGGAACTGAGCACCAGAAGGTAGAGATTGAGAAAGGGTAGAGAGAAAATAACAGATCTTCAGTGTGCCCTTCAGATTTCAGTTGTAGCCCTGTTTTAGTAAGTTCTGAACAGTGAAAAATAATAGTGAAATTGCAGTTCAGAAGCAATCACAGCAGGATGACAGGTTGTTGCCTTGCATGCTGTCATCTGGGAACATCAAGAATATAATAGTTTAAAACAAAAAAGGAGAAGTAAAGATTATATCTATTTTGACTCATTTATTACTTCAGATAAATTTCTTAGCTTTCTTTTTTCATTCTTCTGATTTTCATTCTTACTGATTTTTTTCTTGAGTTTACTTAAAATACTTTTCTTCCCATTTCTGTCATAATTTTATGCAGTTTTTTGCTATCAGTTTTGGACTTTCCCATTTTACAACTCTCATGTTAAATTCTAATCCAAGACCCATGACCAAAACATTAAAAGCAAAAATCACAAAGCAAAAAGTTGACCAGGGAAAGAAAAGTTAAATAGTTCACACAACAACCAATTTTTTTTAAAAACGTGCTTATTCTCACTTGAGTATTTTCTTCTAACCTTTAACAGAGATCTATAATTCTGGGGAGGAATTTTCTCTCTTACTACCTCCTGTTTCATGCTACATGCACATATATATACACACATGCTTATATACATTTATCTCCCATATAAACAAGAGTATAATAAATTGCACAAATATAACTGCATGAGTCTTTATAAGAGAAACATCATAGTGAGCCGCACCGTGTGTGTGTATGTTTTAATGCTTTGTTGATGCATGAATATCATTGAGTTTTCAGTGGTCCTCTGGTTATTATGGTCATCTACTTTTGTTCACAATAATGTGAAAAAACTCTGGTTTCCACCCTTCTAAGAGATCTTGAATCTTTTTGCTCTATGAGGTAGTCATCATTGTGTGCTTCTTAGCAATAAACATGAATTGTGTGATACATCATCCTTAGTTGCTGAGATGTCCTAATTTCTGGTTTTCTCCTGTGTTCAGGCTGTTTATCACTTAGTCTATATTTTCCTAGTCATTATCACTCTATTTTGTTTTGCTTCTGTGTTTTACTCACTTTGTTACCATCTGGAATTACCTCATTTCCTTGGAGACTTTTGGTGCTAAAAGTCATCAGATAAATAGCAGTTTGAACTATGGCATCAATTAGTATTTTAATTTCGTCTCATTGATTATTAATTTATATATCCTTTGTTTACTCAGATTATTATTGCCCTTTTTTTTTGCATCAAAATCTCATTGCAACCCTTTATCTTTCTAATATTGACTGGTATGTATACAGATTTTTTTTTAAAATTCTTTATAGATTGTTTTCCTCACAGTTTTCATTTCTTTGACTAGGTCCTTGCAGTATCTAACAACTCTGAGTTTGCCTTTTGGTAGAAAAATTTGCTTTTGCAGTCACATTTTGTGTTTTCTGTTTCATTGATTAATTTTCCTAATATATGAGAGTTTAGCATCCATTACATAATCTAGCATATTGTTTTTTTGAAATTTCTTGCCCTTGCTGCAAATAATTCAAAGATTCTTGTCCATATTACAGGTGTGTTCTGAGAGAAAATTGACTGAATTTCATAAATCAGATTAGGAGAGTGTAATCTTGTCCCTTTGAATAGCTATGTAACCTTATTCAAATTTATTAGTCAAATCATTGAATCTTATTCTGGTAGTTTCCTCATTCATAAAATAGACAGTGTAGACATCTCTGGATTGTTTTGAGGATCACCTGTGAGTATATTATTAATAATACCTTGAAAAGATAAACAAATGTAAAGTTGCAATTCAGACAGATTTTGGAAAGGGTTGAGTATTGGTTTCACTAGTGATATATCAGAGGTGATATGAGTTTTTATTTTGTGATACACAGTGTTTCATCTAAAACATCTCCTGACAGGGGGTTTATCAGACAAAGTATGATCTGTTTAGCTGAGGTGCTGGTAGTCTGAACTGCTCTGCTACTGTAAAACACTTTATTGCACTCGTGCATGTCACATTTGTAAGTTTCTTTGAATGACATTTTCTTCAAGCATCTTCTGCTCTGAATTTGCTACTGATAATACAGTTTTGGATTATGCTAATCAGATTAACATTCCATTTCTTCCATCTTTCTCCATTCCCAATGATTGATGATTTCATTTTCTATATGGCAGTTGACTTTCAGGAGACCCAAAAGCTTCGAAGAGACATAGCTCCATCTTTTGATCACTTTTTATTGCTCTTTCATTGAAGAGCATGCCAGTGAATTTTTTTTGCATATGTGCTAAATTAAAAACAGAATGGAAAAAGGAAGAAGAAAACTTAAGCTTTCTACTTAAGCTTTTGTTAGAATTGTAAAAGTTTATTCTTGGATTTCTCAATATGCTTGAGAGTCAAGTTACTATAGAGATAGGTAGAATCAGTAATATGTTGCATTTTTTTGTTAGACATAATTTCCTTCATACCTTTTGTTTACCAATTTATCAATTTTTAATGTGTTATTTTAACAAAAGTCTGAACCTCTGAGCTTGTTTTGGAGCTTTCTCATTTATTAGAAGTTCTGAAGCTATGAAGTTGTTTCTGTTATGCCTATTAACTCCTTTTGATCTACTTTCTATTTAAAGTATTTCTGCCTTTTTCACTCACCCTCTGTTTTATGCAATCTACACTAACATCATCCCATTTCACTTTGCATATCCTATAAATAATTTTACTTTTTGTTATATACTATATATGGCTTAAGGCCAAAAGTTACATATTTCTATCTACAGTGAGAGTTATGTTTCTTCCTGCCCTTAATTCCCATTTTACCCTGATCATTCTATGTGTTTCATGACTCTTTCCAGAGATAATTCTGTGCAATATGTGTATTAATGTATACCTTCTTAACCCTTTTAAAAACATGATATTAATGTACACTGTTCAGCATTTTATTTTTTTAAATATTCATTTATGCATACAAGAACTGGGGTGTACAAGACCAGGGGTGCAGGGGATGAGAGGATTCACTAGAGAGAGTGGGGAGCAGAACAGGTAGATCTTCTGAAATATACTGCTGAGGGGAGCAATGAGTAAGACAGGAGAGTTCTGCTGCGCCATGGGTTGCTCCTTGGGATCGAACTCATGCTGCAGTGGCTGGCGATAGCTTGATAGCTATGTGTCTTTAACCCTTGTGCCACCAGTGAGGTCCCTGTTTAGCATTTTAAAAAATTCATTTCTTGGGAGATCATTTCATGTCAGCACGTGGAGTACTCCCTCATTTTTTCTGTTATTCTGTCAACTCTATCTTGATCTGAAATTTTAGACACCCTGGATAGTCTTCTAAACTGAGGAATTTCTCCTGAGAATTCTTTTAAAATTAATATTCTACTGCTAGATTATGTGCAAGTAAAGCTCTCAGATGTTTTTCTTCATAGTTATTGTAAGTAAATAGGTATTAAATTCTATTAAGATAATACAATTATTTTTATCTTTATAGTTTGAATCAGCTTGGGTACTGACAAATATTGCTTCAGGAAATTCTCTTCAGACCCGGATTGTGATTCAGGCAGGAGCAGTGCCTATCTTCATAGAGTTGCTCAGCTCAGAGTTTGAAGATGTCCAGGAGCAGGTAAAAAATGAAACAAAGAGAAACTTGAAAGACCAGTTTTCCCTTTTGATCTTATATTCAAGGCCTAAGCTTTACTACCCATTGCAACCTGTGGTTCATCACAGGAAGTGTTCTAGAAATCTAAAATTACCCAAAATAGAAAATTTCATTGAGACTATAAGGCACAATTTCTCCTAAAAGCATAAAACCATTTTTCCCTTCCAACTCTGAAATTTTTAAAGCACTATAAACTTTTTAGGCTAAGTTAAGTAGTTACTGAGCTTTTTCTAGTAGTAATTCTAATGTTGACTGAAACAGCTGGTCTTTGTCACCTTTGTGCAGACTTATAAAAACATGAATTTTTTATTACTGCAAACTATATTAAATCTGTTTGATTTAATGCATAATTTGTGTTTTTATGATGTGTACAATTTTGACATGTGTATGGCTGTCGAACCATCACAATCAAGGAGATTATTATATCCGTCATTGCCAAACATTTAATAAAGTTTTCTGCATTTTGAGTGTTCCTAAAATTCTTTGTTCCCTGTTTTCTTTTGCATGCAAGCTTAAAGTAAGTTTTAATTGTCTGAAAAGCCATTTGAATCTCTGCTCTGCTCGAAGGGCTTTTATGCAGTGTTACTTAGGGGGTGAACTCCCTCTATGGTAAACATGTATAAAAATTGGTTCCTTTTTTTAAATAACTTACTTATCATCAATGTTCACATATACACTTCATAATATTACAGATCATCTGTCAATCCCACAACCATTTCATTTGCCTTTCTAATGAGTGTACTTTAAAATGTTAATAAGGGCCACACATTATATTTTGATTAACCATATAATTTTGTAAAGAATTGTTGTGATATGTTGGCACTTTGGGGAAGAATTATGAGAAATTGAAGCTGTATAATCTGTCATTAATGAATAATTCTTTCGCAGGCAGTCTGGGCTCTTGGCAACATTGCTGGAGATAGTACCATGTGCAGGGACTATGTCTTAGACTGCAATATTCTTCCCCCTCTTTTGCAGTAAGTTTCTTTTCTTTTTTTCAAGTAATAAAAATATGGGACATCCCTCAGAAGGCAGAATGCTGTTGGAAATCATTTGGATTTCCTAGTGTTATTTTTTGTTAGTGATATTTTCTTACTTAACTTACTCAGATCATTTCTTCAGACATCCTGCTTTATTCCAGTGCCAAAATTCTGAATTGGTTGTATTAGAATAAATTAAACTTTATTCTGAAGAAAGCTATTTGAAGACATCTGTTTATTACTACCATTAAATGGTTGAGTATCCTATGCTGTCAGAAATTAATGTTTATATAATTAAGCACTGTTTCATCATTCCTCATGCTTACAGGTTATTTTCAAAGCAAAATCGCCTGACTATGACCAGGAATGCAGTATGGGCTCTGTCTAATCTCTGTAGAGGAAAAAGCCCACCTCCAGAATTTGCAAAGGTAAGGATGACACATGTGGGATAGTGGTTGAAGAAGTAAAATTAAAGAGAGTACAGAAACCAATATAAATGTGAACAGAAAGAGATTAAAAATAAAGTGATAAAATTTAAAGTGTTAGAATTAACTATTAATAGGAATATAGGAGTTTTTGTTATTTTTGTTTTAATGTGGGGTAAATTATTGCTACCTATAAAAAGCTATGAATTGATCTTAGAACCAACCATATTTTATTCAGAACAAGGTACAGCGTTAGCAGTTGCGACAGTTCCTTTACCTTTTTGGTCCGAGAAGAGTGTTCTGACAAGTAATCTCTCCCTGAGAATTGGTATATATTAAACTTCATTCTCTGAAATTATTTTTCTTGAGCTCTGACTACCGCATCAGAGTAAACTACAAGGCCACTGACAGTATTCCCAAAGATGGAAATGCACTTGGGCACTTGCTTTTTCATTTCTAGAAATGCTGTCACCCCAGAAGCCACCAAGTATGTGCCCATCTGTTGCTTTCTAAAGTTTCTCACTTCACTTCTGTCTACTACTCTATTGAATTTCATCATTTTCCCTTTACAGGTTTCTCCCTGTCTAAATGCGCTTTCCTGGTTGCTGTTTGTCAATGACACTGATGTACTGGCTGATGCTTGCTGGGCCCTCTCATATTTATCAGATGGACCCAATGATAAAATTCAAGCAGTGATTGATGCCGGAGTGTGTAGGAGACTTGTGGAGTTGCTGATGTAAGATATCTTTAAGAAAGTGTCTGCTCTTTTGTCCCTATTTAGTTTCCTAGTGCTGATTCTCATATTAATATGTTGAAGTGATTTATTGTGCTTTTCCTGCTGTCTTTTGTTACTTGTTTCTATATTGATGTCATGTGTTATTTTGAGGTTTATAAAGAACCTTTCACTCTTCTGCTGTTAGTCCTTTAGCAGAAACATTTGAAAAACTCTGATCTATGTAATTGTGTTTAATGGTGAGACAATCCAGTAGATAGTAAAAGGCATCATGTTACTAAAAATAGGCATTCTTCATCTTTTTGTGTCATTGAGAACTCAATCTAGACTGGTGTCAGACTTTTAGTCCAATGTTGCTTTATTTTTTTGTGATGCCTTTGATTATGGAGTGGAAGATTTACTGATGGCATAAATAAATTGAAGGCTGTATTTGTATTAGTCAAATTTTTTTTTTTTTAAGATTTATTTATTTTTATTTATTTATACAAGCACTGGGTACAGTCAGAAGCGCGGGGGGGTAAGAGAATTCACCAGAGCCAGACTGGGGAGCAGAGCAGGCAGAAGGACCGAAGCACACTGCTGAGGGAGCAGTGGGCGGCAGGAGAGGTCTACGCGCCATGCAGGACTCTCCTTCGGTGGCCCGGGGAGCAGCCGGGGATCGAAATGGCGCTGCAGAGGCTGCAGGCATCTTTGCAACCCAGTGCTTAACTGCTGCGCCACCGGGGAGGCCCTTAGTCAAATTTTTAAACGATACTATAGAAGAGAAAAATTAGAGTGGTGAAATACTGGGAAAATGGTGAAATTTTAAGCCAAGTGAAATTTAACTGAAATATATGCAGAGTAGATGCAAGGATCTACATATGCCCTATATGTAACATGTGGAACTAATAAGTAAAAAGAATATAAAACTGAGGATAGAGTGTGCCACAATCTGAATGCAGATCCCCACAGTAGAATGCAGTAGAAGAATCTGGGAAAGTCTGTATTTTGTACTGAGTCATTTGATTAGTATATATATTACCATTTCTCCTCAATCATTAAATTTTAAATAAATTGTGAACAAACTGGCACCATTTTGAGAAAAGTGATCAGTCACATTTAGGGGGAACACAAAAGATTTTCTTTAAGGAAAGTTAAAGAATACCAGCTTATTTAAGCTGAAATCAAGATTTAGTGTCTGTCTTCAGCTGAAGAAAGGGTTTTGTGGAGCCAGCTGAGATTTAGTAAAATGAATTTACTATTTAAAGTGTAAAGCCTGTTATTTTCAGGTTAGTTCAACTGTTGACATATTTTCATCTCTGAAAATTATACAGTTTATAGAACTTAAAAGTACTGTATACATATAAATTGTTCTCTCCATGGTCTCAGAAACCAGAGAGGACCAAATAAAGAGGAAATGAAACTTACATAAAAGAATGAGAGTGAAAACTTAAAAATCCAGGTGATAGAATATTTGAGAAAGATGATTAGGAAAGCTTTATAGTTTTTACTCAGAAATCGTAAATAAAGGGAAAGATAGGTCTTCTAGGTGATAATCATGATAGGGTTCACTTAGTAACTACCTGTGAACCTTTCTGCACTAAAATACTATCACATATTCATGTGTATTTCAGCCCTAAAGGAGAACATTATGGCCAGAACTTGTGCATATAACATTTCTTTCTTTGGTTACAGGCATAATGATTATAAAGTGGTTTCTCCTGCTTTGCGGGCTGTGGGAAACATTGTCACAGGGGATGATATTCAGACACAGGTATGACTAAATAGTGACTATTATTTTTCCTTCAAAAACAGTATGCTGGACTCCATGATTATGTTTCTGTTCTAGTATTAAACTCCATATTATTGGGGATAATTGCCACTGTTTCATTAATATTTGTTAAAAATGTTGACTTAGGCAATAAATTTCAATCTACTCACTGTCTGTCTTGACCAGTTACTTGTAGCAGTTTTGAGTTTCCCTGTGATGTAACATCTATTTAGTTAGGCAGGTTTATTTCCCACTACTGTTTGAAATGATTCTTGTAATAAGCATCGAAGCCTCCTTTCTTTGCCTTTGTCATCTTCATCTCATCTTCTCTGATAGCGTCCTCCATTTTGTATGGTAAGTAACAGCAACTTTAAATTATCTAACTCGACTTCTGTGATTTTTGGTCTCCAGCCTCACTGTTTTGTTTCTCCTTTGCAAGCTCCTTTTTTTCTTCCTGTTTATGGGTATCCTCCAGGAGAAAATCCTTTCAGCCTCACTCATTGATCCTACTTGTGACTTCAGCTGTCTCCTTTTTGCATGACTTGAGAATTAGATTTTAACCTTAACTCTTTAATCCAGCAAAATAATTTTTTTCTATTACTTTGTTTACTTTATTCTTTGTGTGAGTTTAGATCAGTTGCTTTTTATTATTCCATATTTTACATTGAAAAGTGACAAATTTAAGGGTTCTTTTTATTTATACATATTTTACATCATTGTTCATTTTTAAACAGTGATTGTTTTTTTTTTACTCGGGTGTAGTCCTCATAGAATTTCCTCCACCAATTCAACGTGCACCATCACCACCATCCCCTGTGCTCCTCCTTCCCTCTCCCCTGCAGGATGTCTCTGGTTTATAACTGTCTGTTTTTGTTTTGTTATGTATTGTTATTTTTTTCCCCTGATGTCTTATTGGTTCCCCTATATTCCTTCTACAAGTGAAACTGTCCAACATTTTTCTTTTTCCTTCTGACTTACTTCACTAAGCATAATTCCTTCTAGCTCCATTGTTGCTGTGAATGGCGTGAGTTTATATTTTTGATTGCTGAATAGTATTCCATTGTGTGTATACATACCACATCTTCTTGATCCAGTTGTCTATTTTTAGGCATTTGGGTTGCTTCCAGGTTTTACCTGTTATAAATATTGCTGTAATATACATAGGGGTACAGGTATTCTTTTGAATAATGTTCGTGTCCTTTGGGCAGATCCCTAGGAGTGGAATTGCTGGGTCATATGGTGACTCCATTTTTTAGTAGACAGCTTTCCATAGTTGCTGGACCAGTTTGCACTTCTATCAGCAATGTAGGAGAGTTCCTTTTTTACCACATCCTCGCCAACATTTGTTGTTGCTAGTTTTTTTTAATAAGTGTCATTCTTACTGGTGTAAGGTGGTATCTCATTGTGGTTTTGACTTTGCATTTCCCTGATAAGGGATGTTGAACATTTTTTCAAATGTCTGTTGGCCATTTGCATTTCTTCTTCCAGCAAGATAGTCTACACATTTTTGATTTCTAAAATTAAGGTGATTGGATTTATTGTGAAGTATCTTCCAACTCTTAATACTTTAAATTTATTCTGACTATAAAGGAACACATTTTTCCTTGTATATCTGGACCTCTGGTTATTTGTTTCCTGTCTAGTGAGCAGTACCCGCAGTACTCACCAGCAGTGAGCAGTGCAAGCCAAAAATCTGGTAATTGGCTTTCATTCTTTACATCTCATCAGTCACTATATCCTGTTACTCCATCTCTATTCATCCCTTACAGAGCTGAGTTCATACATTTCTCATACCATTATCATATCACCAAGAGAATGCTGGTAAAATGCAAGTTTGATCTTGTCATTCTTCAACTTTGAGTCTTTTCGATGTCATTTAAGATTTTTAAGATGGACACATTATATAACGAAATATATGAAACAGGATGAAGAAGCTCTTACGTATGCACTGACATGTAAAAGTTGTCCAGATTATATTGTTTAGAAAGAAAAAAGGAGGCAAAATATATTACCATTTGTATAAAAGGGGGAGCAGTTAGAAGAGGGAAAGAAAGTAACACCACTGCTCCCCTCAGCAGTGTTTTCAGTCTGCCTGCCTGTTATTTGTCCTCTGTCTCTGGTGAATTCTCTCATCCTCCCGTGCCTCTGACCTGTACCCCAATTCTTGTATAAATAAATACAATTCTTGTATAAATTCTTGTATAAATAAATCTCAAAAGATAAATAAAAAGAAAACTACATGTTTTTACATAAAATTTCTCGAAGAAATACACAGGAAACTAATAACATCTGTTGTCTTTGTGGAAGACTAGTGACTGGGGTACAGGAATGGAAAGGAGGCTTTTAACTTACTTTATAATCCTTGGTACTTTCTGAATTTTTTTTTTAAAGATTTATTTATTCATGCATACAAGAATTGGGGTAGGGCCTCCCCTGGTGGCTCAGTGGTTGAGCGCTGGGTTGCGAGGCTGCCCGCAGCCTCTGCAACGCCAGTTCGATCCCCAGCCACCAGTGAGGGTCCCACCAAAAAAAAAGAATTGGGGTACAGGCCAGATGTGCAGGAGGTGAGAGGATTCACCAGAAACAGAGTGGGGAGCAGAACAGGCAGACTAACTGAAATACACTGCTGAGGGGAGCAGTGGGCAAGACAAGAGAGGTCTGCTGCACCATGTGGGTATCTCGCCGGCCGGCGGGGATCGAACCCATGCCATAGAGGCTGTGGACAGCTTCACAGCGCTGCACTCAACTGCCTGTGCCACCAGGGGAGGCCCCACTCTCTGAATTTTTAAACCATATCATATGTACTTTTCAAAAAAGTTTGTTTACCCCCCCACCATACTCTGTGCTCTTGCCATGCTTACTCCTTGAGTTAACTGACCACACTTAGCTCTGAACTTTTAACATACCTTTTCTTCACTCTGATGGAACATATGCCTTCATCCCCTCATCCCTGTTCTGACCACTACCTTCTGCCACTATCTTTTTATTCTTCAGGTCTTAATATTAACATTATTTTTGATTTCCTCCTTTGTTTTATCCATCATAGCACTTATCACACTTTTATAACTGTTCAGATTACAACTTCTAGAGGGGTAACTGTCAGCCTGTTCGTCAGCCTGTTCATTTTTGTGGCTATAGTGTAGTTTCTGGCAGTGTACAGGAATGAACGAAATTCTCAGTCTACACATCTAGTTCTGACCTTTCTCAAATTCTAATCCCATGTCTCAGTAGCTTATTAGGTGTTTCTGCTTGTCACATTTATCTCTCTTACAGTTTATCTTCTTCCCCAATAGATCAAGTTTCAAGTCTTGATTTCTTTGATATTAATGATACAAGTATTTATCACTTAAAACGTTGCAACCTTATTTGGGGTCTCTTACTTATACTTTCTTGTTGATTCTTTTATTACTAGATCCACATCTAATTATACTACTTTAGTCCATCCATCTTTTTTCACACACAAGGGCTGTTGCTATAACCATCTGATTTATCTTCCTATTTTCCTAAGCATTTACCTCTCTCAATATATTTTCCCTAACAACACCTTAATAGTTCCTAAAAAATAACACTTTACATTATTTTTTTCCCTCTTAGAAGCAAGGAGCTTCTTTTATACCTATGAGATAAAGACCCTTGAAAGACTAAGGAATTTGTATTTCAAGATTTTAGTCTCATTCTTCTTTCTAGGTTTGTTAATTTTGGGGTATAGACTCCTTCCGTAATAGCCTTACTAGTTTAATCTTATTTTGGTACTGTCTTCCTCTGCTTATAAAATCCTGCATTTCAAGGTTTCTCCCAACTCCAGGTCCTATGAAATCTTTTTCCTGAGCATTCCTCCACAGTATTAATTTCTCACATTTTTCTCCCCCCATGCTTTGTCTTTGGCTCTTAAAAAATTACTTTGCAACATCTTTTATACTGTTATTTAGAAATATTGTATCTGTTTACCTGTTTTAAATTTTTTGAGCTACATTGATAGGCAAAAAATGACTTCATTTTATGCATCTATTTCATTACTTTTGAGTCATTTTCTATTAAAATTCTAGTTTCTTATCAATTTACCTATTAAAGATAGCAACCTGGTCTCAAATATTTTCTTGTATTGTGTGAAGTGCATTTTAATTTTTGTATTTTTTTAACATGCAAAAATTAATGCTTGGTGAAATTTTTATTTTCTCAGTTTGTTTGTTTTATAGCTGGAAAGTCCTTCGCTATTCCCAAACCAGCTACTTACTGATATTTTCCTTTGTTGTATGGTTGCTTCTTAATATTTACTCTTTATAGGCTGCAAATATATTTTGGTGATGGGAACTAGGAGTTGATTTTAAGAAATAATTATCAATTAACCAATTATTGTAATATTGTTTATTAAATAAAACCACCAGTTACTAGAGGAACTAAGGTTGGTTTTATTATATACTTAATTCTTTATAACACCTGCAACTGTTTCTGCATTAGATGTTTATTCTGTTGTACGGGGATTAATTCTTGAGCCCACTATGTATTATTTTAAACATTATACCTTTTATGATCTTAGTTTCTGGTATGATCTTCTTGTGTATTATCTTTTCTCCCCCACCTTTGTAATCTCTTGATATCTGGGAACCAATTTTATCTTTGTATCCTGTAAAGCACCTGATATACTAAAGTATGTGATGATTTTTTTTTTTTGACAACAAGGTAGAGAGTTATAAGAAGATTTAAAAATCTGAGACTATTTCTGAATTTCTGGCCACTTAATGTATTTCCCTACCCCAAAAACATGTAAATATGCTATAGGGAATAGAAAAGTAAATACTGAATATATTATTGTGCTTACGAAGTATAGTTTTAGCAGTTGTGACTAGAGATAATTACATTTTGATAATCTTAGATACTAATTCTTACGGCTGTGTGGCAATGAATACTTCATTACAGTATAAAGTTATTTTTAAAATTTTAAGAGTTCTTCTTTGCTGTATTTTTCCTAAAAAAAAGTCATTGAGTTAAAGACTTACTTACATTAGGATACATTGGATTATTACAATAAGTAAAAAATTCAAATTTTTCCTTTCAGGTAATTTTGAATTGCTCAGCTCTACAGAGTTTGTTGCATTTGCTGAGTAGCCCAAAGGAATCTATCAAAAAGGAAGCGTGTTGGACAATATCTAATATCACAGCTGGAAATAGGGCACAGATCCAGGTAATCACATAGAACCTGTCTCTTTTTCCTGTATTGACCTGTCTTTTTTTTCTGTATTTTTGATAACTGAAGAACCCATATATATTTATATATATATGTTCATTATATATAATTGCCTTCTTCATATTGTTACCCTAACAGAAGATGAGTCTTTTAAAACTTAACATGTAAGGTTTTTTTTTTACCTTTTCCTTTAATATGTGCTGATTTTCCAGAATCTGAGAATAGTATTTGTTGTTTCTGAAATGCTTAATTTTCTGGTGGTACCATATAATAGATTGCTTCAATTTTTCATGACATTTGGAAAAATGGGTCCCCTTTTACTTTTGTTCTTACATCAGCAGGAGAGTAATCTAAGTGGAAGACAAACAGTAGGCCAGATGGTTCACCATAGGCAATAAGAAACACTGGAACAGAAGTTTGAAAAAAATATAACAGACTTAAGGGACTTCAAGATGAGTAGAATCATAGAGGTCATCTAATCCAACATTGTCATTTAAAGATGACAGTGAGGCTCAAGATAAATAAAATTATTCACTTAAGTGCCCCTGTCATAAATGGCAGTACTATAAGGAGGGTCTTCCTGCTGAACTCTGCTGACTTAATTCATTAATGTAATAGAAACAATTCTTGACCAGGAAAGCACTATCATCCCCAGAATGCTGTGAGGACTGAGTTTGATAGCTATGCCAGTTTTCTTTTTTAAATGAAATTTTTATTGATTTACCATTGGTTTACAATACTTTATATTTTGGGAGTACAGCTTCACACCTTTATTTGTGTAAACTATGTCCATGGCCATATTTCTGGTGCCATTCACTATTATCAAATTGCTCTCCTTCACCCACTCCTCCGATTCACCTTTGCATTCCCTTCTGGTTACCATCATACTTTTCTCAGAATTTAAGATTTATTTTGCTAGTTCATTTAGCTTTGTTGATTGGTTTGCTTTATTTATTGTCCACATATGAGTAAAACCAGCCAACATTATTTTTTAACTTTCTGACTTAACTTTTCTTAACACAGTCACCTCAAGTTACTTATAACATGCATCAGAGATGACTTGAGCTGTAGTAGATTTTCTGCTATTCCCAAACACTTAAGTGGAATTTCTCAGTTTCTTGACATAGGAAATATAAATACATACTAGTTCTTGAGGTAAAGAAAAACATGAAGAACATAAGCTGAGGACGACTACTGTTACTATATGAGAAGCATTGAGTAGAAGTACTGTGTTGAATTAAATGCTATTCCAAGCCAGGTAGGAAGTAGTGCTTGGAATAGGATGGTAGCAAAGCAAAAGGAAAGGAAGGGAAAAAAGATGGACCAAGGACATTTTAAATTGGAACTGTTTTGGAGACTTGGTGACTGAATACATTAAGAATAAATAAATAACAACCCAAAAAAAGCCTCTGGACTAGAGAGGCTTGAAAGGATACCAGATAAAGAGAGTAGATGATGTGTTTGAGGCAGTTGGCATTGGCAGATCTAAAGCTACCCATTGGTCACCCTGGGCTGAGACTTAAGTAAGAAATGAGGACCATAGTTACATCAGAGTGGATACTGTGAGAGAAACAAGAATAGCAGAGTTATGAAGAATTTATTATAATTGGTTATTGTGGGTAGACAAAGAACAACAGAAGAACTTGGAGAAAGTCAGGAGATTACACGATTTTAGGGCATGGTTTGGGAGTGTTATCAGTGATAAATGAAGTAACCTCAAAAGCTTAGGTATAGGGCCTGCCTGGTGGCGCAAGGGGTGAAGCACTGCACTATGAAACAATCCGAAGCCTCTGCAGCACTGAGGAGCTCCCTGGCCCACTAGGGAGCAACCCACATGGCGCAGCAGACCTCTCCTGTCTCACCCGCTGCTCCCCTCAGTAGTGTATTTCAGTTAGTCTGCCTGTTCTGTTCCCCACTCTTGTCTCTGGTGAATCCTCTCACCCCCTGCATCTCTGGCCTGTGCCCCAGCTCTTGTATAAAATAAAATATATATTTGGGGGGGAAAAAAAGCTTAGGGATAATGAGGACTCAACTTCAATTTATTTTTAATGGGAGGTGTTTCATTAGTGAAGTTCACTGAAAAGAATATCATGAACCTTTCTCTAAGTCTTGTAATTTCCATTTAATTTTTCTTTAATTTCAGACTGTGATAGATGCCAACATTTTTCCAGCCCTCATTAGTATATTACAAACTGCTGAGTTTCGAACAAGGAAAGAAGCAGCTTGGGCCATCACAAATGCAACTTCTGGAGGATCAGCTGAACAGATCAAGTAAGGACTAGCCAGATAACATCTTGTTTGTCTCAATTATAATACTCAATTCTAACCTTTTGGAAGATTCTCAGTTTCATCATTAGATATATTTAGTTCCTTATTCCTCTCCCATTTGTTCCTGCTGAAAATAATTCTGCGTTGGGAGAAGGCACGCATAGTTGGTGTTTAAGGCCATACATATATTTATAGGGCTGATTTCAAGCCCTATAAATCTATTTGGTTCTATTTGGTCAGGAATATCTTGGGTACTCTAGAACATTACCTGTAGAATAGAGTTCAACTTCAGTAGTTAACTCTTGCTGTTTCTAGCTGAGATGTCTTAAGTAGAATTGAATCAATCTTGGATTCAATCAATCTTGTCAAGTTCAGTAGAGGCAAGTGTTTCCTGAAGTACTGTGGTATTCAGTGAAGGGGGAGACTTGTATTAGTTGGAGCCTTAAATGACTCCTTGGGTAATAGCTTATATTCTTAATGTCTTGAAAGCATAAAATCTGGATAGGCGTTATTTCTTCAAAGAAACACCATATAAATGAATGCTAAATTACGGACATCTAGTAATTTAGATAGGAAAAAAGTACTGGTGGAGAGAAACAGGAACATAGACTCTTAGCCTGCCTAATCTTTATGACCCCCATCATCTTTGACTCTTTCCTTTGGTACCAGTAGCTTGTCACTCAGTTAGACAGACCCTCCTTTCCCATGTACTCACATTCCATCTGCAATGGAGGAGCTGTTGATAAAAACTAGAATACAGAAGAAACAAAGTCCTATTTGAGGGAGATGGTGTTAGACAGTGAATGTGTTGCTCAATTAAAGAATTAATTCAGTCTCAAAATTTACTTCCTCTGTTCTAAAACATCTGAATTTCTTTCCTATAAATTTCTCCTTTCTAAAGGACCTTCCAAGTGTAAAATTACCAGTTTTATCAGCTCAGTCTTGAGACATTGATAAAATTTGAGAAATACAATTTTCACTTTTCCAGATAATATATTCTTACAAATTAAATTTTCTTACTCAGTAAAGTTTCTTGTTTGTAAACTTTTCTGCCACAAAAGCCAAGTAAAATTGATCCAGTGATCACTTTATCCAAATAGGAGCCATGCCCAGACTTTAACCAACAAAAATTATGCTTGTTTTTCATGCTGCTTTCCAACCATCTTTTTAAATCTTCAGACTTTCTCCTGATCCTTTATTTCACATATAAGTGAAACCATCTGATATTTGTCTTTTTCGGCCACTGAGTAGTATTCTGTTGTGTATATATACCTCATCTTCTTGATCCATTTATCTGTTTTGGGGCATTTAGGTCATTTTCCATATCTTAGCTATTGTAAATAGTACTACAATAAACATAGGAGTGCAGGTTTCCTTTCAAATTAGTGTTTTTGTGTTCATTGAATAGATACCTGGGAATGGAATCACTGGGTTATATGGATAGATCCGTTTTTAGTGTTCTGAGGAACCTCCACATAGCTTTCCATAGTGGTTGGACCAGTTTCAGTCCCACCAGCAGTGTAAGAAGGTTCCCTTTTCACTACATACTTTGGTCTTATGTTCAGGTCTTTCATCCATTTTGAAATTGAGTGCTTTTTTTTTTTTTAATCTTTTGAGTTATGAGAGCCCTTTGTATAATAAAGAATTGACACCAGGCATGTCATGTTTCAGAGGTATAATTATACCTATAGAAACAAAGATGAAATTAATCAGTAAAAAAATACACTATTTTGATAAGTTGCTCATATTCAGAGTGAACATTCAAAGGATGGATTAAAGGGTGGAGATGGTGCTGATGAACTGGTTTAACTTATTGGTAGCTCTTTTTGTGACAAGGTGTGTCTTCTTGGGTTGAATGGGTGCCTGTATCTCTTCAGCGATTTTGAAGATATCCCATCCACCAGTTTTATTAACTTAACAGCTTTGTTTAAACTGTTCTTTGTATTAATTTAGGTACCTTGTAGAACTGGGCTGTATCAAGCCACTTTGTGATCTCCTCACAGTCATGGACTCTAAGATTGTACAGGTTGCTCTCAATGGATTGGAAAATATCCTGAGGCTCGGAGAGCAAGAAGCTAAAAGGAATGGCACTGGTATTAACCCTTACTGTGCTTTGATTGAAGAAGCTTATGGTAAGAGTGGTTGATCGATGTACTGAAATTTTCTTCCTTTATATGCTTTCCTGGCCTGTCCACATCCGTCATTAACAAACACATATGAAAACTGTTCTAAATGATATTTAGTATGCTGAATTGGTAGGTGTGAAAAGAACACGATGCCCTTTAGCCATTTTCATACTTCATCTTCCCAATTTCCTAACTCTGCTTGCCCTTGTACTCTGACTGTAAGCTGAGCCCCCAGAGCATCCTTATCTACTGTACACAAAGCTTGACTACTCCTTTGTCTTACAAGGTTTAGAGTTCTGATTTTGAATTGTATACCCCAATTCCTGTGTTCCTAAGATGTTCCTGAGTGTTACCTCTTAGTTTCCTCATTGTTTTAATCTCAGTCTTAAATGTACTCTTAATCATTGGTTAACCAATGTACTTTAACCTTTAAGTTCCCTCAGTGATTTAGTGATGTTAATGGATAACCAGAGTTGAAAAACACTGCTTCAAGGCTTGTTTATTCCTGAGATTGTAATTAGAGGGTCTTAGAGCATATTCATCTTCAAATTCATCAGATAATGAGATTTGTTTTCCAAAATGATCTTTTAACAATTTACCATTTAAAAATATCTTGATTATAAAAGCTATACAAGAAATTTTGAAATGTTCCTCTACGGGGAGAGATCTTTCAATTCCCCCCCCCCCCACCCCTCCAACGCGCAATGGTAACATTTACTTCTGCTATTTCTTTCTTGACTTATGACTGCATGCAAAAAAAACAAAAAAAAAAAAAACTAAAGTGGGCTTAAACTTGATAAAGAGAATTGTTGAGTAATTGTTCGTTAGACTTCTCAATTTAAGTAATAGATTCTGCCTGGTTTAAGGGTATTACACATTTGTTGAAAAGATACTGGAAAGCTCAGCGCCAAGAATAAATTAAGTCATAGACATAGTCCAACAGGAATAGTTCTTCTACTGACTCTGGATGATGATGTGACTTATAGAAATTGTTGCTCTGGGGCCTCCCTGGTGCCCTAGGGGTTAAGTCTCAGCACTATTACTTATGCAGCCCAAGTTTCATCCCTTGCCAGGGAGCTAACCCACAAATGGCACAGCATACCTCTCCTGTCTTGCCCACTTGCTCCCCTTAACAGTGTATTTTAGTAAATCCACCTGTTCTGCTCCCCACTCGGTCTCTGGTGAATCCTCTCACCCCTGGCCTACACCTCCCCCCCCCCCCCCAAATAAATGTTGCTTCTGGAGATGGACTATATTGCTTGTGTATATGTTTAAGATGTCAGTTTGTAATGCCAGCATTTAGACAAATAATCCTACCAACAATTTCTATGCTATTACAGAATATTTAGGATATAAGTAGAGAAGAGGCTCTTCCCTTCCATAAAGGAAGGAGACCTGGCAAAATACAACTTTGTTGGAATTTCTAACAGATACACGTTTTCCTTTATTCTTCATTCTAGGTCTGGATAAAATTGAGTTCTTACAGAGTCATGAAAACCAGGAGATCTACCAGAAAGCCTTTGATCTTATTGAGCATTACTTTGGAACCGAGGATGAGGACAGCAGCATTGCACCCCAGGTTGACCTTAGCCAGCAGCAGTACATCTTCCAGCAATGTGAGGCTCCTATGGAAGGTTTCCAGCTTTGAAGCAATACTCTGCTTTCATGTTCCTGTGTCAAACCAGGCTACCCAGTCAAGTCTTCTTGTGGAGCCCACAGTCCTCATGGAGCTAACTTCTCAAATGTTTTCCATATACTGTTTGCGCTCATTTGCTTGCATTGCGCACCTGCTCTCTTACACACATCTGGAAAACCTCTGGCTCTCTGTGGTGGAATACCCTTCTAATAAAAGGGTAACCAGAGTGGCCCACTCTTATGGAAAATCCCTAGGCTTTGGAGATCTGCACTCATATGAGAGTCATGGGAATATACACATATTAATGTGACTCCCTTTTTTTGTGGGGGAAAAGAGGACTCCTCCTCATTCCCTTTAAAGTGGGAAAAAATACTGACTTTAAAGGATGAAACAACCTTTATCTTGAATTTCACACAACTACTTGCAACAAGGGAGATGTTTAGACCTGTTGTGAATACTTCAGAGTACTTTTCATGAGTTCTTCCACAGTGAACCCTTGGATTACCTGATGGCTTTTTCTGGCCAAGTTTGCATTACTCCTTTCTGAGATTGGATGGTTTTCTTTCCTCTATTGGCGCCATTCTTCACAGATATTAAAGTTAAACCATCCGCTCCCTCACCTTCAGCCTTCAGTGAATGTGCTTTCTAGTTGTCAGGAATGCTGAAGAATTAACACTTTGACTCTTTTAAATATAATACTGGTTTGAGGTTCCCTTAGTGCAGAAAGTGAGGAGCACATATTAATTTGTATGACTATTTTGCTTCTCTTTGGTCTTATGTGTCTTAGGATTTGGAAGTGGTTCAATTCTAATGTTGGTATGAAGATTTAGAATCCTTAGTAATCAAAACTATATCCTGTAATCCTATAAAGAGGAAAAAATAAGCAGGAAAAAAAAAAAACAAGCAGGAAAAAAAAAACCCTCTGATTTTCCCAAACTCAACTAGTGAGACTAGAGGCTGTGTTTCTGCGTTGAAACAAATGTTTCAGGCTTTGTGGTCCTGATCAAGGTCCTCATTAAATTGGAATTCACCCTAGGTGCTTTTTCAACCCTCTGTGACTGGCAGATAACACATACTTTTAAGTTACTTAGGGAATTTCTTTTTTGAGTTGGATGCAGCTTGATTTTAATATTTTCTTGCTGCATATATGACCCCTTTAATGTAGCATCCTTACCCGAAGCAACCATCTTTTTCAGTGTGATACGTTTAACCTAAATAAGGGCAATGATCCTTTTCTTACGACCTCATTATTACCTGATCATTTCTTACTTGTTCCGCCTAGTCAAGGCCCCCCCCCTTCATAATAAAAACAATTTCTACCTTTCAGTCAATGATGACTACAATCTATACCTGCAAATGGCGCTTCCAGTACTGTCTTCAGTGATCCACATTTGTGCATGGACTGGAATGAAAAAAATAAGCTTAATTGCCAAGAGAACTGCAGCTGAGTTCAGTATGACTTCTTGGTGCTAGTTGGCTATCTTGATTCAATGTTGGGACACACTTATCAGAGAAGATTTTTTTGTTGATGTAATGTTAAAAATGAATTCTGAAGGAAAAGTCACTTCTGTTTAAGAGAATACCCTTTTAAACCTCTTTAATCTTGTCCTCTTACTAGAATTTATTATAACTCCCAAGTGTAACTTTTTAGGATTTCCCCTGACAAGCTATTATACATCTCTGATAAATCCTACTGAATGTTAAGGATACTCAGAGCTTTCATACCTCATCATGTTATTTAAGCAGCCAATTTATGTGACCTGATTTAAACTAAAAAATCCACTTCGTTCAAAGTAGAAAGATACAAAGACAAAGGACATTTATCAGCCAAGTGTGTGAAGCATCCTTCGCATCTAGTCTGTAGTTGTGTCTGTGCTCTGGATGGATACCGTCTGCTGTCCCTCTGTTATTGATGGAGCAGCCACTGCAAAACTAGTCAACTTCCATCGATAACTGTTACTCTTTCTAGTGCTGCTTTGTGCTGAAAGAACAATTTAGTTTACTGCACTTGACCTGTAAAAGACTTTGATTCTTTGTAATTATAGGGGCAAATTAGGTGGTTAATTTAAAGAAAAACTTTCAATGTTGCCTTTACATCACATTAAAATATACTTCTTTCAGAAGGGTAATAGAAGCACTGATTCATAGTAAAAATCTTGTTTTTAGCTTTGACCTTTTTTGTGGCTGAGTTTTTTTAAATTGTAAATTACTGGTAATACGTGATTTCTATAGGATGTTTTAAAATGTACCTTTTATTGGATAATTTAAAATACTTCATTTTGACAAAAACTAGTTTGAATGAAAAAAATCTAAAGCACATAAGGCATTTCCCACGTTAGTAAGAATAGTGTAGACTAGAAATTTTTGCTAGTGATTGTAGGTGTCTCAATGATGAATTAAAACAAAGAAAAATTGATTTAACTAATGTGGTCTACTTTCTAGCTAAAACAGTGGATTTTATCTTACTCATGCCCTAGAAGTGTGTGAGCTATGAGATCTGAGCTAAATTTTGTAATAAAATGGGTTTTTTTAATATAAAAATTGGAATTGACTAAATTTAAATCCCAGCCTAGTTGTTGGAAATATAGAGCAACATTTGTGGTAACAAAAGATATTTTAGGAGGTAAGTGTAAGTTCTATTTTCAGTTCTCTGCCTGGCAGATTATTGATGTCAATTTATTGAATACTCTTCACTAAGATGTTACTTATTACAAAAGCATGTAAATTTCAATACAGGAAAACTCCTGCAGTTTTAACTACTGCTAGGGGGAGGGAGAAGTGGTTTGATTTTTTTTTTTCCCCTTTCCCTTTCTTCCTCCAAACTTTCAAAGTATATTGCTTGTAATGACAACCTTGGTGGAAAAAAATGCATCAAGAACATTTGGGATGTAAAGGCACCTTGTATTTTAAGTACCAATAGGTAAACGTGGTTAGATTGAGAAATACCAGGAAAGGTAAGATGAGATACATGAAGAAGGATGAGATTTAGGAGACAGAGTTCTTCACAATTCACGTTCTTGTCACCGAGTAATTAGGACCATTTAAAACTTAACTTTATCAACTGTACTGTTTTTGAAAAAACTGTTGCCCTAGGACTGTTTCTTCCATCTGCCAGATAAAGCTAATTGGGCTCTCTGGGTCGTTTTCATCATTATTGTCGCAGGTATAAACATTGACAATTACCCCATAATAAATCTGAATTATTCCAGATTGTTGCTGATTTTACCTAAGAAAAAATTTGTAGTATATTTTAAAAGTCAGACTTTGTCAACTAAATCCTGTTGTACCTGACTGCACATGGGCAACTTTTAACTTCTCTAATGCTAAATAAACATTTCAGTATTTAATCCCCCAATTTGGGGTTTCATTATGAAAGGGTTTTCCTTGGGTTAAAGAACTGTCCTTTTTGCTGATTAGTTTTTTTTAGATTTTTTTTTTTTTTTAATCAGTAGGTGGTAAGTCATAGCTATTCTAAAGCTTGGGGCTTTTTATACATAATGGAAATTGTGATGTCAAAAGATGATGTCCAGTAAAGGAAAATCCACTTTTAGAATGGGGCATTGTTAGCTTTTCAGTAGATTTACTCGTTTGAATTTCTTGCCATCTGAAATCAACAGCCATTTCTGTTGTGAGATGAACAGAATAAGTGACCCATTGGGAAATAGGTTGGGCTACCTTTTTTTGCTGGTAGTTATTTTAAAAAGGTAACACCAGTGCAATAAGTCTGCTTAAGGGGAGAATATTCTGTAATATCCCTTATTGGCATAAAAGGTAAGGTAATAACAGTGGGTGCCAAGGTATCAGAAGAATGTGATATCCTAACTTAAAAAATATCAAATTGCTACTGGAGGGTTGGGATAAAGAAAGAATAGATGAGGTTTTGTTTCAAGTACAGGTGGGCTAAGAAATTATTTTCCTATAGGTTAAATAAAGGCTTGTCTTTGAGCCTCTCCTCTGGCTTTCACTATTATTTAATTCTCCAACTGTTCTTTGAGGTGAATAATTGTCACAATGTCACAGATGACAAAAGTCAAGGCCAGAAGAACTGACTACCAAGGTCGCAACCCTCTGTTTGCCCAAAGATGGGGAAGAGCCCAGCATATGTGTCTTGAAAAACAGTAGTAGTCCTGGAGGTGTTCTCAGCCAGGAACTCCTAGAAAGAACTTAAAACAGCCACAGCTGGACCAGCTCCTTTTTGTTGTTGGATCATTCTTGTTCACACTTTCTCATAATCAGCACCCTTAAAAATGATTAACTTCATACATAAATTGCCCCTAGATACATCTACTGGCCTCTACACCCTCTCAGAGTATCTACCAACATCTTACTCTTTCTGTGGTGCTAAAATTCTGAATGACCTGATAAAACAGCAGAAGTTAAAAAAAAAAAAAGCCAAATGCTGATGTTAAGTTTAATGTAATGGCTAAACTCGGAAATGTTTTCATTTAACACTCAAATGCAGAAGGTACTGACACAGAAGTAAAGACTTTTACTCAAGGAAAACAGTGCCATAGATGTGAATTTAACACAACTGACTTCCTAAAGGTACACTGTACTAGTCAAGTTAAAAGATCACTGAATATGTTGGGCTTACCACATCATTTTGACTATTCTCTAACTTTTTCAAAGTACTCTGAGAAGCTTTCATTTGAATGGTTCTAATGATTCTTTGTATTTGAATGTGATGAGCACCATGGGGAAGACCTTGCAGTAAGCAGACATGAAATACTTAAGGGACTGAGATATTAGCCAAGGGTACTTAGTTACCAAAAAGTTCAAAGAAATTTCCTTTATGTGCTGTTTGAAACCAGGACTAAACTCTTTGAGCAGGCATGCAACATGTGTTTTTGTGTAACCTTTCAGGAGTCATAATCTGAAAAGTTTACAAAAGCAAACACTGTCATAGGAGAGGTTTTATAAAAACAAAAAAAGCTATGCTCTCTGATAAAAGGCAGTATGTTTTAATATAAAATCAACCTAATGTGTTTATATATACTGAAAATAGCCCATCAATATGGCATAGTCTAACACTAGGGGAAAAAAACTTCTTGCTAATTAATCCAACTAATGTGGAAGGTGACTTAGGCTAAGTAGGAATTTTTCACATACATTGTTTATTGCATGTGAATATGCAATTTATCTTTTTTTTTTCCCCACCTCCCCTGAAATAGGCAATTTCTTTACCCATTCCTCCAATTTAAGTGACAGATCAGTAGAAACAAAGTGGTGTATTCATTCTAGGATTGTTTTACCACTATTTTCGAGATTCCACTGGCAGACATTTTTTTTTTTCTGAAAACAATCTTTATTAAAGTGAAACATAACCTTAAGTTCCTGCAGACTACAGCCATCTATGTACAAAATTTGGGGGCTTACCAGTTTATTAAAACTAGCTTAAATCACCGTTGTGCCTATCTCATTTGCTGGTGTGAAAATATTTTTTTCCAATTTAAAAATATAAATACTACTGTAAAGTCATTTCTGTGACCCTTAATGCTTTTGCAAAGAATAAAATTACTCCTATACACCCTTTTATCTACCCACTTAACTTGAGGAAGCCAATGGAGTTCAGTGGCTGCCCACATTACAGGTGACAGGCTTATCTAAACCACTTGGGCCCACCATTATTTCCAGAGATGTGTAAGGGGGGGGGGAGACCACAGCGGTGGGGTTGAGAGATCTGAGCAGGCTAGGGTGTAACCACTATATAAAGAGTAGAATTTTTCAAGATTAAGTTGTAAATTGTGAAGACAATCCTCAGGAAACAGGAGTGACTACTGGTTTGCTAGGGACAGTCCAATTTTTAAGATTAACAACTAATAACTTTAGAGACTTTCAAGTGTCTCAGTTTACACAATAAATAGCCAGCCCATATTTAACCTGACTAGATTTTCATATATTTAAATGGCTAAGTGGTCTTAAGCAACTCGATATGAAAAAAGAGCATAGTTCTATTAATCTTGATTTTTGAGGACTGCATTTGGTAACGAGTCTAGTAAAGATGTCAACATTCCTTAATATAGTAATCACTTCCAGGTCATGGTTAGGTATGACAATTTTTTAAAAATAAAAATCCATTTGTTAGACTATTTGAAAACTACACTGAAGGGTGAGTAATAAGTCAACCACATGAGATTTCCAGTTCTAAAACTTGTATGGGAAACTTGAAAGCTAATTTCTATAGGGAGAGAAACTTCCTAATTACTTCATTAAAGGCAGCAAAGATAGAAGTTGTTAAAAATGGCAGCACCATATAAGGCACTGCTCAAGGATCCCAAATCCAAGTCTTTTTGGTTTGTCACTTTGGATTCACCTGTATTTGTGTTCCCTGCTCCATACCTGCACACACACCACTGTGTGTGTTGCTCCCCTCCCCCCCCCAGGAAGTAACCTGAAATTCTATTTCATAAGGACTGCAATATTAGGACTACATAATAGTTTTACAACACAACTAATGAATAAAGATTTTAGTTACATTCACAGCTTTAATGTTCTTTACTCAAGTTCCTGATGTTTATTTGTAAACAAATTGTGACATCAAGAAATGGGATGCTGGAAATTGCTTGAGTCAAATTCTGGGGAAATCTCAAAAACAATTTCTGGATACTCCTATGATGCATTCTTAACTGTGTACCCCAATATCCCTGTTTGTATTTCTAGTGGGCTACATGTGTTCCAGCACCAACACCCCATCCTAGTCTTCTTTTTTTTTTTTTTTTTTTTTTAAAGATTTATTTATTTATACAAGCACTGGGTACAGTCAGAAGCGCGGGAAGGTGAGAGAATTCACCAGAGCCAGAGCGGGGAGCAGAGCAGGCAGAAGGACCGAAGTACACTGCTGAGGGGAGCAGCGGGCGGCAGGAGGGGTCTGCGCGCCATGTGGGACCCTCCTCCGGTGGCCGGGGAGCAGCCGGGGATCGAACCGGCGCTGCAGAGGCTGTGGGCAGCTTCGCAACCCAGCGCTCAACTGCTGCGCCACCGGGGAGGCCCTCCATCCTAGTCTTCTTGTCATGTGTTTGCTTAATTTCTTTCCAAGAGCAGTTATTGGAAAAACTTAAATTCTTTGAAACAAAGCCTAGAATTTTTTTCTCTGAAGTGCTTTAAAATTTACTTTTAATGAGTTAACAAAAATGGGAATAGTTTCAGTTGATGACGTTAGACTTTCTAAGAGTTCCAGTAAAAAAAAAAATAATAAAAAAATTGAACTTTAAGAAAATGGGGGAGAAAGTTTTCTTTTATAAAAAATGTTACGGAAGGGAGGTGCAGCATGTCCTTGCCAATAGCCAGAAAATCCTAATGTATACATGAATGCTTGGGGCTGTTTTAAGAGATGTTCTTCCCATTCCCAGCCCTTCCTCATTGTGCTTAGACCACTAATTTCCACTAATAAGACTAAAGCATCCACTTCCTGCCTAAATTCCAAAGTAGAGTAGTAGTCTTCAAGTAATGAAGTTTTTTAACTACAGTCAATTAAAACAGAGGACATATGCTGTTGTGTCTTGACTTTCAATTACCCCTAATAGCATATCTGACCCCTTGTTTCCAAATGCTTAAATACTTGATAGAAAATGTGAGACATCTGCCTCCTGACTTCAATTCTGACTTTTAAACAGCACACTTACTGCGTCTCTCAGGTATTCTTTATTTACCAATTACCAGTCAAGCTTGCAGTATTTTGGTAAATCTAGTTAATTCTCCTTTCAATGTCTTTAAAGCTTACGTCTGAATAGCCTGTAGGTTTACCTGATACTTGAACGACCATAAATTATTCCTTAAGGGGGTAGGGGGAAGCAAATATTGCTTAAAAATGAACAATGATGAAAAAAAATTTTAAATTAATATAAAAATATAAAATATTCCTTAAAATTAGGGAAATTTCTCTAAAACCTAATTATGAGTAATCTTACCCATTTTTAACCAACTTTTTAAGTATTTAAACCAACTTTTGTCCCTTTTTGTCTCAAGCTCCTGTACGGATCTGAACTCCTTTCCCTCATTTTTCGGGGAGTTTAAACCACAAGGAAGCTGCTACACGCTGGTCAGCAAAGGCCCTTTAACATCTTACCCTTCCCGAAACGTTTAGGGAAAACTTTAAACCAGATGTCTTGCCATCTGAGTATAAACTCAGCAACACCCTCCCCGCCTACCCGCAGCCTAGCGAGCACCCGCCAGGCTCTGCACGAAGAGCGGCAGCAGAACTGCACCGCCGGCGGGCCAGCGGGCGACACCGGGCCAGCCGACACCGGACAGTGGGCGACACCGGGCCAGCCGACACCGGGCCAGCGGGCGACACCGGGCCAGCCGACACCGGACAGTGGGCGACACCGGGCCAGCCGACACCGGGCCAGCGGGCGACACCGGGCCAGCCAACACCGGGCCAGCAGGCCACACCGGGCCGCCCGCGCCGCGCCGGACCCCGCCAGCCGCGTGGACGAAGCGCCCTCCGCCAGGGGCGCTCCCGTGCCAGACGTGCGCTGACCCCCGCGGCTAAGGGCTTCGGACAAGCACTCCTCTCTCGTGTCAGTTTTCATAAACAAGTGAATGGTTTTGGGAATACTAACTGCCTTCCACGCCGCCGGTGAGGTTCGGCAGAAGCCGCAGTCACTTCCCGGGTCGGAGCTTCCGACAGTCCAGCGGCCCCCCGCGGCGAGACGGCGGAGCGAGGCGGAAGGAAACGCGGAAGCCGCCTTCTGCGCAAGCGCGGGCACGCCTCTCCCATTGGTTATATCGGCCCGGAAGTATTGCTGGGTCTCCCTCTGCACATGCGCACAATCGTTCTTCCCTTTGGGTTCCTGATGGACGCGGCGGTCTGGACCCGTCAGCCTGCAGAATGTAGCCCCCAGCACGAGCCTCAAATAACTGTGCCTACGTAGGTTTTTTTTCTTAGCTTCTGAAATCTTCTGTTTAAAGCACTGCTCAGGTACCTAGAGTCTGTGTGACTGGTAGGGTCGCTTACTCTTCTGAAACATTTCGGAGCTGGGGGGAGGGGCGCTGAAAAATACTTTGGACCGAGCTCAGCTCGGCCCCCTCGGCGTCTCTTTGGAAGGTTTTATGCATTCGCAAGATACCCGACATTAAAACCTTTTGGCTGGCAACGCCTAGGACCCTTTTAATAGTATTTCTTATGTATTTGTTACAAAGGATGAAGAGGAAAAACTGAAGTGGTCCAGGACAGGACGTACTCCAAATCAGTGTATTATCGTAAAAACGATCCAGAAATTATAATTATTAAAAGACCGTGTGTTTTTGGGTGCATTAATTTTATCTTCATTTTGCTGGGCAGAAAGCCAAGACACCAGTCTGCCTGGTTCAGGGCGTGACCCCTAGACAGCCAGGTTTGGAGCTTCAGAGCCATGGCAACTGAGGGGACAGGAGATGCCAAAGCAGATTTAGTCCTCTCATCAGCCGATCGGATCAAGCAAGTGTCTGAAAAAACAAACTATGCTCTCAAATTTACTCTAGTGGGACATACGGAAGCAGTATCATCAGTTAAATTTAGTCCAAATGGAGAATGGCTAGCAAGTTCTTCTGCTGATAAATTAATTATAATTTGGGGAGCTTATGATGGAAAACATGAGAAAACATTTTATGGTCACACTCTGGAAATATCAGATGTTGCCTGGTCATCAGATTCCAGTCTTCTTGTTTCTGCCTCTGATGATAAGACTCTGAAGATTTGGGACGTGGGATCTGGACAATGCTTGAAAACGTTGAAGGGGCACAATAATTATGTCTTCTGCTGTAATTTCAATCCACCATCCAACCTCATTGTTTCAGGATCTTTTGATGAAAGTGTGAAGATATGGGAAGTGAAAACAGGAATGTGTCTTAAAACGTTGTCTGCTCATTCTGACCCAGTTTCTGCTGTTCATTTTAACTGTAAGGGGTCCTTGATAGTGTCAGGTAGCTATGATGGTGTCTGTAGAATCTGGGATACTGCATCAGGTCAGTGTTTAAAAACACTTGTGGATGATGATAACCCTCCTATCTCTTTTGTAAAATTTTCTCCTAATGGTAAGTATATCCTCATTGCAACTTTGGACAACACTCTTAAACTATGGGATTATAGCAGAGGCAGATGCCTGAAGACATATACCGGCCATAAGAATGAGAAATATTGTATATTTGCTAATTTCTCAGTTACTGGTGGAAAGTGGATTGTATCTGGTTCAGAGGATAACCTAGTTTACATTTGGAACCTTCAGACTAAAGAGATTGTACAGACACTACAAGGTCATACAGATGTTGTAATCTCAGCAGCTTGTCACCCTACAGAAAATATCATTGCATCAGCAGCATTAGAAAATGACAAAACAATTAAACTGTGGATAAGTAATTACTGAATCCTTTAAAAATCAAATTAGTATGGCCAAGTTGGCAAAGTTGCATACTTTAAAAGGTGGTTTCTCCTAATTTGGAATGGTTTTGGATTTTTTTTTTTAACATCTTGGATTAGAAGATATTAAGACTTACATTCTAAATTTACAAAGCAAGATGGTTGGAAAGCAGAGCTAGAACTGAGGGTGCCTGACTTAATCTCGAGGTCTGTTAGAATCTTTTGTGTCTATCTCCATGTATTTCCATTCACTTCCGCTCAAAGACTAGAGGATTTTCATATTTGAGAAATATTTAGTAGTAAGGTTCACAAGACAACTTAAGAGGGAGCAAGGAATTTTGTAATACAAATTTGTAATACAAAGTCTGGGAGCTTAGATGAGTAAAAGCATAAGCCGGAGATTGTGGAAGATTAGAGATGTGTATTAATTGCCACCCCCAACTTTAGGTGCTAGCCCACAAACTGGACATAAAATGGCTCATAGAATCAAGTGTGCAAATTGGGAAATAAGTCTTGCTTAGGTTCATTCCAAGTAAAAACTAAGTTGTTACAAAGATCAAAATTGAAAACGGCATTTCCTGAAGGCCCTCTTACTACCTTGTCAGGTTGTGCCCCCATGATTTTCAGGCAAGCTAAATGTCTGAATGTTAAAGCTGCTCTCTTCCCTTCTGTCAGATCTACTAACTTCTGTTTCACACTTAGCTCAGAAATCACCATTTTGTGGAGCTATCAGTGCTTCTCTGACTTCAACCACAGCTGATAGCCAAGTTAGGTTTACTTCCTTTTTCCATAACTTGTTATATATAAAGATCAAGACATATCATTTACCACTTGATGGTGTATTGGTTTCATGGGCCACGTTTCCAGTAAATAAGATACATGCCAGGTCTGCAGTTAAGAAGTATGTTTTACTCATCTTTGTATTCTTGGTTTTTGTACATAGAAGGGACTCCAGTAATGTTGGATGAATGATAATGAATGATGCCAGCACTACAACTTCACTGATTCCCCACCTGCTTTCAATAAATTTTAGTTATCAATACCCTATACTATTGACTAAAATGTATCTGACCACAGCCTTACACATACTCACTTTATTCAAACAGGGCTTCTAGGAAATACAGAGTGGAAAACTTTACCTGAGGAAACATGATAAACATGCAAAAGTATATCTCCAAATTAAGCAAAAAATAGCGTAATTTAACAGAAAGCAACACAGGAAAAATTGTCGTAGTTCCTTTGTATCTTTATCTTAAAAGAATACTAATTAGATTTGTGTGAAAGTTCTGAGAAATACTGGGGTATGATTAAGTTGTTAATGTTAGGACACTGGGAGAGATGTGATTAGATAAGGCTATGGACAAGTCTGAAATTCTGGCCAAGAAATTCCCATTTAACCCATACAGAGGTAGTCACTATAGTTAAAGAACAGGGGAATGACACAAGATGAAAAATTATATAAACTCATACTGCATGGTAACATTGGTGTGCTCTGATTTAATGAAACATTTTTATTATAATTTCCAAGATAAAACAAATGTTTCTTCAGAAGAGAAAATACTATTCTATGAAGAGAAAATACTTTATTTTAAAAGAAATACACGAAGATTTACCCATATTTAAAATACTGTATTAGTTAAGATACAACATTCATAAGTGTGCCAAAATAATTAAGAAATCTGATAATACATAAGCAGTTCCTTTTGATAAATTTGCAAGTGGTAACAGTCAAGGAATGTAGTATCTAAAAAAAGCTAAGGTTAAATTACTCAAAGTACATACACAGATATTAATGCCATCAGATGGATTATAAAACTATAGATAGAGTAATGCATTACATTTTACCATTTTCTTAAACTGAGTTCCCAAACAACTGTAGCTATTACTTTCTAATGTGTTATAACCCTCTGGGGAGAACTAGCAGGTTAGGATGGCTATGAGAACTTGTCATCCACAAATACACATGAAGCATGTGAGAATAAATGTTTAAAAGCCTGCATTCACACTGGACAACTTGGCACCCCAAAGTGTAAATAAGATACATACCAGGTGTAAGTGATGCTGGGATTTCAAAGTCCTCAGAAACGCATGGTCAGACTGTACCCATCACCCTGGCAAGACTTTTTCAAACACTGTTCTCCTAAAAGCTTGTCTGCTGCCCCACCCCCCAAGAGGGCAAAGTGGGTTCGGATGCTTCCCAGGTTGCTGAGAAGCACCACTGCACAGGGGGTGGTTGGCTCTGCATGGGGCACCTGAGCTGTGTACTCAACTGACTTTCCCCAGAAATGATGTTAAGAGGGAAACACAGAACTAGACGTCACTTTGGCATCTAGGTAAAGTTATTTTGGCAATAGGATTTAAAGTAAGATATGGCACCTGGCTCTAAAAAGAGAGTTAATATGAAAATTGAAATACAACAACAAAAAAGTTGAAACACACTATCTCATTTTTCATTCATTTTCTCCAAAAAGCTGAGAGGTTGCATTTTAACTTAGATCAAGCCATAAAGTACAGACAAGTCATTTCTTTCAGAAAATTTATTTGTACCTCCAGAGCAAAAATAGGGCAATGGTATAAATTTGTGCAAACCATACTTTTAGGAAATGGATCCTTACACCACATTCTTGCTGCAGCATTATCCTGGATTTCAAAATACAGCCAACACAGATACCTCCGCTACTCTGTTTTGGCCTTCATAGCTGCTTCCTCTCTCAGACGTGCTTTCTTTTCTAAATTCATGCTTGTTAAAGACTCGTGTCTTTTTGCAGCCTACAGTGAAAAAAATTTGAACAGGTGATTATGCCAGTTTGGGGAGGACTGACGGCAGCAGGTGAACTAGCGCAGTGAAGGCATGGACGGTTCTGATGCTCACGCACTGGACACGGGGGGCGGGGGGTGCCCGCCTGTGAGTCCTTGCTTCACTGCTCCACAACAGACCATCTGTTCAAATATAAGGGAGACATGCCACACCTCAAGCTCTCTTCTTTGTGGCTTGTCAGTCTTCTACAATTTATCCCGGCTTTCCCTTTTTCCCAACTACCTTATTTCCCTTTCTGTCCTTTTTTTCTTTGTTACCGTCTATCCTTCCCCAGCTCATTGTGTACTATCACACCCCTGTAGCTCCTTTTTCCTCTTTTACCAAAAATAGTCAGCTATGGAAAGCCCAAACTACCAAAGCATACTACAGATGACTTCTAGCAGTATCTACCCTACTACTACCTCTTTTGAGGGCAAACAGGAACCATTCTCTTCCCTTGTTCTTCCATGTGACCTGGTGCATTTCTGAGAAACTTAAACACACTATGCCAAGTAAAGTTAAAGTAGGCCCCTATAAGGTAGCATTTTCTTATATCTGTAATTTCATATGTAAAGAATTAGGTATGAGTATGGAGAGAGGAAGGAGAGTAGAATGGTACCTGATGATGAGGATGGAACATACAATGGCTAATTTCTTCCAAATTGTATTGTTAAAATTTTCTCCAATTCAATAGTATTTACTAATTTTTTAGAAATGGATAATTCCATAAAAGATGAATAGTTCAATTTTATGCACTAGAATGGGAGAGGAACTCTTTAAAATCCACAATGCATATCTCTGGATGATGCTAAAGGGGATCCTTGGGCAGAAATTTGTTTTCTGGAGTACTTAAACTCAGTAGTATAATCAAATATACAAAAACAATGAAACTTGGAATTCCAGAAGCTTGTACGTCCTGTCCACATGCTGCTTCTACTCAATCTGAGAACAGGAGAGGCGAAAGTGGGAAAAAGAAACTGAAGTAGGACAGCAGTAGAGTTGTCAAGAGAATTTCACCCAGGTCTGCACACATGCCCTCTGTTCCCACAAGGTCAGCCTAAATGGCCAATATTTCCATTTAACTGCAAAACTGAGCAGCCAGAAATTCATTTCCTTTTACCCTGAACTCCTGCAGATAAGAATAAGGATACTATGATCAGATTTAAAAACCTTTTAAATATCTGAATATAAGATGTGAGACATCTCCTTCTACACTGATATACAGTATCAGAAATGGATTAAAACAAGGATGTGACCAGTGCTGCTTCATAAAAAAATAACTATCTCAATCATATGACAGTATTTTATCAAGTTTAGTAACTTACAAACTTGGCTCTAAATTTTTACCTATATAATAAAGTACTCAATAAATGGGAACTATTTACTGTCACCTTCACTAGACGGGGCTAGGTTCAACTGTGGCTCTAGCATTAGGAAGATGTGAGACCATGGACAACTTACTGAAGCTTTCAAAGCCATAGTTACCTCATCTATAAATGAGGTCCTCATAGCACTACCTATCTTGCAGTGTTCTGGTGAGGTTAATATGAGATAACTGTAAACTTCCTACAGTAGAGTGAGTATTCCATCAGTGACAGCTGTTAATATGACCTTTGTTAGAGTTTTAGACTTAAATTCCAATATGACACTTAGGAGTGATGATCCTTAGACACAGCCCAGCTGGGCTGAGCTTCAAGTAAAGAACAGTGATAAGAACACTCACCAGGATTAAGGCAGTTAGAGTTAGGTTAAAATAAACTCATGTAGAGAGTGCTCTATAGACATGCAAGGGGTTATCACAACGTACACCATGTCCTAATACTTGTTTCACATTATTTATGATATGTGTAATAAGCACTTTTTTTTTTACTTCATATGAAATCTAGTTGTCCACCTTGCCAAAAGTTGGATGTGCAATTTATGCCCTAGATTTGTCTCTACTCTGTCTTTGTTTCTTTCATAAAAAGTAGAAAGAATAGCCTCCTTTTCTCAGAGAATATATAAAAGGAACAACCCCTAACTTCCTTACATAGAAAGTTCACTCTCACCTGCTTTCCCTGAATAACCATCAGGATGCACCCTGCCACTGTCAAGGCGATCATTATGTAGCTGACCTTCACCCGGACCTTATTTTTTGCAGCATCGAGCATCTCAAACCTAAAGACACAAAGAGATCATGAGAGAGAGTTAACTTTTATTTTTCTGATGTTTCCAGAAGGATACAAAGCTCTGTGTACCATAAATCAGAAGTGCAGCAGTGCCTATAAATATAAAAAAGGAAGTGGGGCTTGTAGACCCACAACTTATTACATGTTTATATATGAAACAGTGAAATAACACAGATTTAAAGTGGGAAAAAAAAAGGTATGAAGACAAAGTGGCCAGGAATGAAACAAAAAAGGGGAAGAAAACAATGTATGTTAATCTATGCTTGTCATGGCTGGCCCTGATTTTAGATCTCAATTTTTTTTTAGGATTTATTTATGCATACAAGAACTGGGGTACAGGCCAGAGGTGCGGAGGGTGAGAGGATTCACCAGAGACAGAGTGGGGAACAGAACAGGCAGACTGAGTGAAATACACTGCTGAGGGGAGCAGCAGGTGAGTCAGGAGAGGTCTGCTGCACCATGTGGGTAGCTCCCTGGCTGGGGATTGAACTTGTGCTGCAGTGGTTGTGGATAGCTTCGTAAGTTGCATCTTAACTCCTTGCACCACCAGGGAAGCCCAGATCTCAATTTTTACATTAGCAACCAATGCTCAAATTTTACATTAGCAACCAATGCTTAAAAGAGAAACTAGGAGTCATTTCTCTCTGAGGTTCTTAGGAGATGTTACATGATAAAATGGTCAAACAACATCCTGACAATGAATACTTCAATGAACTTCCTAAGTTTCAGCACAAAGTACAATTAAGAAAGAAAACACACATGGGGGAGAATTAAACAATTTGCTCTCTATATCCATCTTTTGCTCTCTGACTTAAACTAGGTATATATTTGAGAATATTGTAACAGTAAAAAAGATCTTTAAGCAATGTTCTCTTAAAGTTTATATTTTAACTAATATTTTGCTAAAAGTGACAATGAACTTGAGGCTGTGCTCTAGAGCAAGTGCCTCTTTAACCTGTCTGCAGAGTGCAGTCCAGGTGCCTTGACAGAGAGCTGAGTTGGATCATTCTTGCATGAAAGCTAAGCAGCCTGACAAGGAAGAGTCAAGGAGAAGGCCCCTCTCCACCTTGCTGATCATGCAGGGAGACAGTGGGTTATGGCTCTTATTACCTGAGTGTCAGAGCCTCAAGGCAGGCCATGTGGATTTCAAATGGGCACAGGATAGAGTACTGGCCTCCTCAACAGGAAGTGATTTTCTCTAGATGACACAACTGGAGTGCTTTCTTTAACCACCTCCTCCCCCTAGTTTTTAACACATACCATTTTTAAAATCATGGGGAATAAATGTTATTTTTTTAATGCCTAGAAGGAGATACAAGGTCTGGGACGCTGGAGAAGAACCCTGAAAGCATACACAATGTAATATAAGAACTGGGACCCAGTGAGCTAGTAATGTGAGCAGAATTCTTCAGGCACTGAAGCAGGGTCTGCAGGGTGGTAAGAACCAGGGACAACTGCTAAGAACAGTGAATTGCTCAAATGACAACTGATAATTCATCAGTCATAAACTATCCACGTGGACAATATTTTAAGTGAGTTGGCATTTCCATGAAAAGCATATTTTAAAGTTGAGGGGATACTGAAAACATAAAATTCATTTTAGTAAGATCATGAGGTTGCACTCCACTTTACAGGGAATAATCAGAATGGGCAAGTTAAGCAGTGCCTCTTCAAAACTACCAACATACGGATAAATAGTTACCTAAGCCCAGAGACGAGCCTCCCAGGTAACTCAGTAGATAGAACATTGAACTTGAAGGAATCTTGGAACTGCCTACATGGCAGACTGATGGTGGTATTCCACAGCAAAGTCTAATTGAGCACCTATTAGGGCCATGGATTTATAGCACCTATTAGGGCCCAGGAATATCTTCCTGGGGATATTCAGGAAGAAATTTATCGGCAAGAACTTCATGTCAATGTTATTTCCATCGTGTTCTTATTTCCCAGGAGAGTACACTTGAGCTAAGAAAGACCAAGTACTTTCCTACTGAAATAATTTTAGTGAAAATAACATGTTATTTACTTTGGCAGAAGCAGAAAGGATGTGTTGAAAGCAGAAAAGCAATACTACTGATCTCTCTGGAAAAAGAAATTCTGAATGAACCCAGATCCTTTTCAATCATGATTTGAAACCAGAAGCTAGAAGTTCCAGGAATAGTTTCATGCTAAAAAGGAAATGTCCAGGAGCTTTGTCCCAAGTCCCTGTCTCTCCACAGGATGATGCCCTATAGGGGAGACAGGATCCACTTCCCACATTAATGAGAAGAGACAGATCTGTCAGCACTGTTGTTATTCCAGGTACTTGCCAAAGAGGAAACACCTGTCACAGTGAAAACTTAAAATCTGGTTGAAAGATTTTAGATAATCAGACTCAGAGGAATTGTTTTTCCTTTAAAACAGATCAGTGAAAAATATAAGAGCTGCTTACAACCCTAAATTGCACTCACGAGATTGTCTCTGGTATTTCATCTTCCTTTTTGAAGCGACCTGACCATATTAGGATCTTCCTCTCCCAATCCGTGGGTTTGTGTAATGGCACTCTGTGGCTGTAAGTGTCTAGGAGGAAAACAAAACAAGATCTTACTTACAGATTGTGATTCTCAAATTTTGCAACAGAAAAATTCCATTGTGCTTTCTAGCTGTCCACTAAGTAGAAACATGAAGAAACCACGAGCTAATTAGAGCTTTATTTGGATGGAATTTCTATGGATGGCTCCAATCCTAAATAAGATCCTAAAATTCTGTGAACACCAAGGTAAAAGCATTACTTCCTGGGCTTCCCCTGGTGGCGCAGCGGTTGAGTGCTGGGCTGTGAATCTGCCCGCAGCCTCTGCAGCGCTGGTTCGATACCCGGTTGCCGGGCGAGGGTCGCACATGGCGCGCAGACCTCTCCTGCCGCCCGCTGCTCCCCTCAGCAGTGTATTTCGGTCCTTCTGCCTGTTCTGCTCCCTGCTCTGGCTCTGGATTCTCTCACCCTCCCGCGCTTCTGACTGTACTCAGTGCATGTATAAACAAACAAACAAACAAACAAACAAATAAATAAAATTAAAAAAAAGGTCAGTCTTAAAGCATTAACCCATTAAAAAAAAAAAAAGCATTACTTCCCAGCAAAACTCCTAGCCATTGAAAACTGAAAGAACACGGTAAGCAAGTCTTTGAAGGTTAAGGATGAAATAAGAATGAACAGTCAGGAGCTTAATTGATTATAGAAGACATTGACTGTCACACAAGTTCCCTTTGATTTGGGAACTTAGAAGCATGTAAGAAGTTCATGTTTTAGGAAAATCAAAGTGCACACTGGCTGGAAGAGAGAACAGAAGGAAAGGATAGTGTGGGCAACAAATCCAAACAAGCGATTGGGATATAGGGTGAGGTGATATGCTCTGAAATAAAGTGAAACAGTGAAAAGAGACAAAAGAACCAATCTGAGGATAACTGAAAGAATTTGGAGAAGATTAAATTAATTTAAAGACAGATCATGAAGAACCTCAAACTAAGCTGACTAAGATGACTAAGACAAAAGCGGTACTGTTAATCAAAATAAGGAAAATGTGAAAGAGCCAGTTAGGAAAGAAAAAGCATGAATGCCATTTTAGATTTACTGGGTCTAAATTTATGTCTTCTGAGTCAGTTTCATTTGATTTCACTAATAAATCAGGAGTAGAGATATCCATTTATGCAAAGGGAGAGTCAGCAAGGGTGATAAAGAAAGGCTGAAGGTCAAAGGCATCGCCCAAAAATGGAGATGGGAGGGAAGGAGGCAGGGGAGAAAGAGGCAGCAGAGGCAAGTGGAGTGATCAGACAGACAGAAGAACAAGAGAGATACAGAAACACATACTGTCAGAGTTGTTCGCAGAAAGAGGAAGTTGAAGATAAGGAGGAGAATTTGGGAGTCACAGAACATCATCTCACAGAATGGACAATGTCATCCAACTTTCATGTCCTGTATGCATCTCTCTTGCGATGAGACCATCCCCTTGACTGTTAACTCTGTCACATTCATTTCCGCCTTCCCACCGCTACATCTTTGCTTATGCTACAGCTAAAGGAACAGGAGAGTCACTTGGAAATACACTCACAAAGAACTAAAGATGAGAAAAAATGTTTAGTGGTATAGATACAGCATTGCTGTAGTTTTATCTTTTAACCCTTTGAGAACTAGGAGCAATTCTCTCCATAGGTTTTTTCATTTCATTTTAAGTACTAAATATGCACTGAAGACAATTCATAAAATATGGATGTGAAAAAAGAAAGATAAAACCACCCCTAATTCTCTTGTCATAGCATAATCATTTTATGTTGGTGTGTTTACTAATTTTTATCCCCATAAGTCTATATGCATGTGCAATTTACATGTGTCTCATGCTTGTGCTTACACAAAAAGTTTTGCATCCTGCTTTGTTCTAACATAAAAATAAACTTTTTTTTATCCTGGTATATGGTATTTCCAAGTACCACTTCTAACAGCTGCATAAATTCATCCACATAATTAATTATTCTTGGATAATATGACATTTAATATTTCTCATTTTCCTATTTATATATAGGAAAATCTTTATATTCAAAGTTTTTCTACATCTAGGGACAGTTAGGACAAATCCCAGAAGTGAAATACCAAGTCCATGGGTATAAATATTTTTAAAATTCTTGATAAATACTCTTTGAGGATAGTTCCTCTACAATCACCAATACCTACCTGCCCCTAGAGTATTCCCATGAAGAAGCAATGAGCAAACAGGTCCTGGGACCCTACAATTTATAGATTATGTCCCTTCTTCCAATAGTCAATTCCCTTAGTGACAAAAATTTCACTTGTAGATAGGGCTAAACATAGCTGATGTAAATGCTCAAGTCAGAGCTTAGCCCTGGTTATATTTTACCCAAAACATAATTTCTTAATTTGGTTCATTTCTGAGGTGAGTCTTTTTTCTTTTAAGATTTATTTTATTTATGCATACAAGAGCTGGGGTAGAGGCCAGTTACTAAATACACTAAAATCTACTAAAATACACTGCTGAGCAGTGGATGAGACAGGAGAGGTCTGCTGTGCTATGTGGGTTAGCTCCCTGGCTAGGGATTGAACTTATGCTGCAGTGGCTGCTGATGGCTTCATAGTGCTGGACTTAACCTCTTGCACCACCAGAGAGGCCCCCTAAGATGAGTCTTAAAAGATAATTTCTAGACCTTTCTTTGGTGCATCTATTCTGCTATATAATATTCCAATCTAAAACCTTCAATCAAGAAATAAAAATGACAAATGAGGAAATCACAGGCACAATTGGGAGGCCTGGATGACAAGATAGGGTACGATCACTTCTTTTAGGTTCTTTTGGTTTCAAGTTAATCTTTGGGAGCTGCCTAAACCAAAAATAGAAAAACAAATGAAAACTTACGGGATGGAGCTTTTGGACTTCCCTGTGGTTTGGTACAAAATCCACTTATTCTCTTCAAGTAAGAGTTTCTGGTAAGCCTCAGCGATGAGGAGGCATCTCTTTCACATAACCTAAAACAACTTCCTAGAAAAGAAAGAAAAATGTTTCAGAGAAATAAAACCTAATGTCCTAAAATGAGAAATAACTTGCAAGGTATACATTTCATAAAAGTTAACGCATTTAAAAATACACACTCTGTATGGAAAATACATAAACTATTTTAAGGTGCTACACTTGCTGCTGCTTTTAGAACATAAACAGTTTATCAATAGAATAAGTTTTATAAAATTACTTCTCGTGTATGCCTTTTCATTACAAAAATGGTTTTGGTGGAAATATTCTGTATCGGGGACCCATCTGTCTAAGTAAGCAGACAGAAGTGATAAACCAAGAGGCCAAGCTGCTAACACTATTCTAGTAAACACTGGTTAAGGGGGCTGCCATGGCCAGCAAGAGGCTCTAGAAAGCCTCATTCTTTCCAAGCCATAATTCTCTAATTAGAAATCAACCATAGATGAATTGTATAATTTTAAAATTATAGTCATGAATTGTATAATTTTGGTCATGAATTGTATAATTTAGTCATGAATTGTATAATTTTAAAATTATATAAATACATAGAACTATATATGTAAAAGTGTATATGAGTACA
The DNA here is from genome assembly GCF_964194135.1 of Talpa europaea. NCBI lineage: Eukaryota > Metazoa > Chordata > Mammalia > Eulipotyphla > Talpidae > Talpa > Talpa europaea. Next base: position 102,768,378 of record NC_140070.1, on the reverse strand, counting down.
TTACAAATCTCCATGGAGGGCCTCCCCTGGTGGCGCAGCGGTTGAGTGCCGGCCTGCGAGGCTGCCCACAGCCTCTGCAGCGCCGGTTCATACCCCCGCCACCAGTGAGGGTCCCCCCGCCCCCCCCCAAAAAAAACAAACACAAAACTCCATGGATTTCACTACCCAGTTTCAACAATACATGGTCAATAAATATTGTTTCCTCTGAACACCATTAACTCTCTAGACACTAACTGGTTTATTTTAAAGCAAACTGAAAACATTTTATCACTTCATTCATAAATATGTATTTAGTACGCATCTCAAAATAACTTTTCAAAATCATAATAAGAATACCATTAATACAACTAAAAAAATTGTCCTTGATATCAACATTCTGTGATCAAATATTTATAACTCAATTTCCTGAAGGGTTGCATAATTTTATTTTTACAGCTGGTTTATTCTAAAAAAGTACATATATTGAATATGGTTGATGTGTCCTGTTTAAATCTCCCCTTTTTTTCTTGTCATTTATTACTGGAAGCAAAGTTATTAGTTTTTTAGAATTTCCCTCATTCCAGATTTTGCTAAATGCCTCCCATAGTGTTAACATATTTTTCTAACTCCCCTAATTTTTGTAATCAGATTTTTGAGGTTTGATCATATTCAAGTTAGAATTTTTAGCAATGTCACAGGTGGGACTGTGTGCTTCCCAGTGCTTCACACCACAAGGCGTACATCCATTTTGTTTTCTTGTGATAGTACAACTGATCAGTAAATGCTCTTAGGCTGACTCATCTCTTAAAAGTTCCCCATGTACTTTTTCGTGTGATGTTTTAGCACACACTAGTCATTGTTAATTAGAGCTATTTTTTCATTAAAGGTTAAAAAATGGTCGTATTTTTTTCCACATTAACTATTTGATTATGCCAAGATAAAAGTCATATAGGAAATGCAGAATAAATGCTTGATTCTTTCCCTGTATGTGGCAGTTTTCAAATTAATAAATTTGTTTCCATGAAACCTCCGCAAGAGACCTTTTGTTTAAAAGTAGCACAAGGGACCCTTACATGTAATGTGCTCCAGTCCATTTCAATACATTTTCTTTTTGATGCTTAAATGTTATCACATTTAGTCACTGGGAACCCTTTTAATTTGGCTCCTGAGTTCAACACGTGTCATTACAGTCTTCTCACTTTCTAACAAAATGTTCTAGACTCCTTTTGGTAAGTTTCCTGGCCTTCTATTTGGAATTAGACATTTCTCCAAGGTGCTCTGATTCCTTTAAATGTTTTTAGACATGCCCCAGGGAGGCAACGTGAATTTTTTTCATTGTTTCCAGGCCTTTTGAGGGAATAGAAATAGACCTGCTGGGTTTTTTTTTCCTGTCTTGCCTCTTAAAACCCTTTTCAAGGTAACACTGGTTTGTGACGTTGCTTAAGTTTCAGTTATACAGTTTAATATTTCAACACCTGCATACACATTATATATACCATACATGAATACTTCAACATCCATATATACAATATACAGCACAGATGACAGGAGTATAAAAAGCCCAGTTTCCATCTTAAAACAAATGTATGCTGAAGGACTTAGTTTCTGTTAGTAGTCTTTGTCTTTAGCCTTAGCATGAAAAATTTCCATCAGTTGATAATAATTCAAAGCAGATACAGCCAGAAATAATTCTGATGTGGGTGACAGAAAAGAGGGTAAACTTGAGTATGTGGGGGAGGGTTATGGTCTGAGAGAGCAGGGATGAAATAAGATTTCAGAGTCAGAAGACCACAAAAGAGAGGTAGGATGCTAAGGAACAGAAGAAAGGGAGTACTGTGAAATAGAATGGATCAGAAAAGCAACAGGGAAAGGCACCAATACTAAACCTGGTGAGGATGCTGGCAATTCACTATGCCCTGAGTAACAAAAAAGGAATGCCTGAGAATTACCTTAATGCAAAGAGCATGCCCCCGCAGCATTGTGGTTAAAAGCTCAGAGTTCAATAGTTTCTAAATCTATTTGTTAGGCAGCTAATAGTCAGTATCTTTGATGTTCCAAACTCATGTTTGGTCTTTTTAACTTCAATTTGGAATAAGGGGAGGCAAGAAACAAACAACACACACACAAAAACCCACCCCTATATTTCCATCAAGATTTAAAAATAAGACTTTTATTGATACATAATACCATAATCCTAAAATTCATCCTTTTAAAGCTTTAAACCACAATTCAGTGGTTTTTATTATATTGACAAAGTTGTATACTGATTGCTGTCTAAGTTCAGAGGATTTTCATCCTCCCAAAAAGAAATCCCAAATCCATTAGCAGTCACTCCATACTAACTACTTCCTTCACCCTACCCTAAGACACTATTTATCTACTTTCTGTCTCTATGGATTTGTATATTCTAGATGTTTTATATGACATAATATGTGGCCTTTTGTGGCTTGTTTCTTTCCCACAGCATACTGTCTTCAACTCCTGTGAGTGGCCTCTTTCCCTTAACAAGTTTTCAGGTTTCATCCATGTTGTAGCATTTATCAGTAGATTTTTTAATAATTTTTTTTGCACAAATTTTATTCCATTGCCTAGATAGCCCATTTTTTTTTTTTTTTAAATCCAACAACCATTGTTTATTATAAAGATGAACCCCAAGCCTCACAATGGGTTTATCGGTAGGATTTCTGGTAGCGAGCACGGGCTCCAGGGCCTCCGAACTTCTTGGATTCACAGCGACGGGGATCAGCCACCAGCAGGGTCCGGTCATACTGGATGAGGATATCTTTGATCTCCTTCTTAGAGGCCTCATCTACATATTTCTGGTAATAGGCTACCAGGGCTTTGGAGATAGACTGGCGGATGGCGTAAATCTGGGCCACATGACCACCACCCTTCACACGGACACGGATATCCACGCCAGCAAATCGCTCCTTGCCCAGAAGCAGAACGGGCTCCAGCAGCTTGTACTGCAGCGTGCGCGGCTCGATCATCTCCAAGGGCCGCCCGTTCACCTTGATGAGGCCGTTGCCCCGTTTGCAGTGCGCCACGGCGGTGGCCGTCTTCTTGCGTCCGAAGACCTGCACGGACTGCAGGGGGCCCTTGGACGGCATGGCTGCGGACCCAGACGCGAGCTCCTCACCGCGCGGCGCCGCCACCGGAAAAGGATAGCCCATGTTTTAACTACAGAAATTTTTATCTGATGAAGTCTAACTTAACCATATTTTCTATTGTTGCTTGAGCTTTTAGTGTTATGTACAGGTCACAAGGGGTTAACGCCTATGTTACCATCTAAGAATGTTATAGTTTTAGCTTTACAATTAGGAATGTAATCCATTTTGAGTTAATTGTATTATAAGAATGATATCCAATTTCACTCTTCTGCATGTAGATGCTAACTTTTCCAGCATCATTTGTTGAAAAGACCATTCTCTCCCCTCTTGAATTGTTTTTGTAAATACAAAAAAAAAAATCAACTGATCATAAATGTGAAGGTTTACTTCCTAATTCTTAATTCTACTCCACTGACTTCTATTTCCTTGTATTCTTTGTTGTGTCTTGCCACACAAGTCTATGTTCTATGTTAGCTTAATGGTCAGCTAATAACTGGACAGAGACCTCCTTAAACGTCTTTCATCAATAAGTTGCCAAGCTTTACTAAAGAGCTTTGTGTGAGTGCTGGCACAATCCAGGGTGTGGGTATACTGTTTTAAAGTTTTTTTATTTATTTATACAAGAGCTGGTGTACAGGCCAGAGGCGTGGGAGGGTGAGAAGATTCACTAAAGAAAGAGCCAGGATCAGAACAGGCAGACGAACCAAAAGCACTGCTGAGGGGAGCAGCAGGTGGGACAGGAGAGGCCTGCTGCATCATGTGGGTATCTCCCAGGCCAGCCAGGAATCGAACCTGTGCAGCAGAGGCTGCAGATAGCTTTACAGCCCAGTGCTCAACCTGCTGCGCCACCAGGGAGGCCCTGAATTAATTTTGAGTAAGGTCAAAAACAAACAACAACAAAAACCCAAACAGTAACAATTCTCTTGCCCTGGAAGGGGGGGCTCCAAATCCATTCTTCCTTTTCAGTGCCTGCCAGCCTACTGGTTTTCATAGCTGTGGTGATCTCAAGATTTCAATGCTACTGTGAAGCTGAGGAGACGGGAGTCAGTTCAAACTCCCCAAGGCTTGCTGTTCTTACCATGACTCAGGCATTTTTCTTTCAGATGGTCACAAGCCTCTGGTTATTTTCTGGACTTGTGAAGAAGCTGATTTTAATCATCTTTGGCAGTGTCTTTATTGCTTTTACATGGGAACGGATTTTCAGTGGTTCTTATTATGACACACCAACAAAAATGTGTGGTTACCTATCATCTGACTTCTTTCATAATTAGTCTCATTTATTTCAGTTTTCTAGGTTGGTGATCCCAGAAAGCTTGGCCAAGGTCTGAGTCACCACACTGTTAGCACCACCTAGTGGCAGCAAGTGTACACGCGAAGGAAGGTAGATATGGGCTGGTTTCCTTTTCTTCGCCAGGGCTGATTTGAGAGTTAAAATGGAAAAGCAAACATGAAAGCATTTGGCAAGATGCTTGAAAAACAAGTTCTGTTTTTTGGGTTTTTTTTTTTACAAAACACTAATGAAAATATTAATCTTCATGGCATTTTTGAGCCCTTTCCAATTTTACTCTTCAGGTGTAAGAATTTCTGACCAAGGTAATTACATGTTACCAGGACATGAGGGAATTCTATGGAACTCTTTTCAATAATTTTTTATAGCTCTTGATTAAAATGAAATTATTCAATGCTGTGGTTCTCAAACATCAGTGTGCATCTGCACTGCCTGGGTGGCTTGTTAAAGACACACATACCTCCAAGTTTCAGAACCAATAATTCTGGAATGGAGGTTGGAAATTTGTAATTCTACCAACTTTCTATAGACACAGCTACTGCTGGTTTGGAACTACATTTTGTGAACTGTGTTTTGGTTTTTTTTTTTTAAAAATGTACAATATACTATCACAAAATTTACCAGTCTAACCATGTTTAAGTAGACAGTTCTGTGGCATTAAGTACATTCACACTGTTGTATCACTATTACCACCATGCTTCTCTAGGGTCTTTTTTAATATTCCCCAAAGAACTACTGATTTAATGTGACTGACAAGGCCCTGTCTCACATCATCCTGCCCCATCCCCTTCTGGTAGACACTGATACAGAAAGGATCAAGGTTAACCATAAGTGAGCTAAAAGGGTTCTGTTCTCTAAACAGGTAACAGAAAAACAAAAATTATCTCCTTAGGTGTAACTGTTCTTTCCCATTCCTCTTAACTAGAAAGAGATTAGGTCAGAGACTAGATCAGAACAGAGAGTGTAGACTATAAGACAAACTGCCTCTCAGTTCAGTTTGGGTAATACACAGAGCCAGAGAGAGGAGAAACAACTGATGGAAACAAGAAGTATTTGTGTGCTTAGAATGGGGGGTAGAGAGAGTGAGAGTGTGTGTGTGTGTGTGTGTGTGTGTGTGTGTGTGTGTGTGTGTGAAATTTTAGATGAGACAGGGGAACTTCTCTTTGAGAATAACACTTTAAAAGCAAGTAACAGCTAACCATTCAGATACTTGGTGAAGTCTATTTCAAATGGAAACAATAGTAAATACAAAGGCCCTAAAGAGGTTCTTGGGACCACAAAAAGGAGGCCAATGTGGCCAGGATGAAGTAACTAATGGGAAGAGAAAAAGAATTTGAAGTAACAGATATACTTGGTTGGGGGAGGGAGGTGGCCAACAGGGACTTGAAGGAATGAAAGGATTACATAAATCCTCCTGCTTTTTCTTAATACAACTTCATACTGGATGCCAATAATTTTTACTTCCCTAAAGAATGAATGCTGATTAAGTCAGCCACAAGTATGATCATATTATACACATGAGAAATAACAGACCAATCTGTGAAATAATTTAAAAAGGCCAACATTACTAAAAAGGATGAAGTACTTGAGATGATCTTGGTTGGTATTTTATAATTACAAAAAAAATATAAAGTATAAAAGTTTTAATATCATCAAGATCTTCTTCTATCTCAAAGAAATAGAATATATTGTCCCAAACATCCAAGTCTCAAATTTTCCATCTTCTAGTGGATTACAATTGAAAATAAACATAGAAACCAAAAGAAAAACAGCCCTTTAACCCTCTGGCTGCACTTGTAGCCTTTCCGTGGCTGGACTGACCAGTTCTACATCTCCAGGGCCCAGCAGGAAGTCAAGATGAGGCTTCACAGCTTCTCTAACGCTCTTACTGGTAAATGACTGCCTAATCTTCAGAGTAGAGGTTCTCAAATCATAGTGTGCATTAGAACACCCAAAAGACTTGAAACACAGATCACAGAACCACATTTCCAGAGTTTCTAACTTAGAATGTATAGATGGAGCCTAAAAATTTATAATTCTAACAATTTTCCAGGTGATGCGGCACTGTTGGTCTGGGAAGCTCATCATTTGAAAACCAGTGCCTTAGGGGGTGTTACTGTTAGCTGTAGCAGGTTGAGATGAAATTGCTTTAAGTGCTGGCTTCTGCCCTGTTGTACCTTTCGGTAAAAATCCTTTCCAACTCCAAGATGGACAGTGCAGAGAAGTGGGGATACCTTTTTCTCAGAAACTTTCAATACTCTTGTAGATATAACCAACAGTGATATGATCTGGGACATGACTAATCTTTGGAAACCAATATCACATACTCTAAAATCTAGAACAAAGCTATTCAACCTTGGCTGGAAGCTTCATAAAAATACAAATTCTCAGACTCCCACCCCAAACCTTCAGGAGCTCCTGGGATGGGGCCTAGAAAAATAATTTTACAAGACCTTCAAGTGATGTTTACAGACACTAAAGTGTGGAAACACTGCCATTAAAATAAAAGTAAATTTCAAACTTTGCATATTGGAATCACCAGAGTACCTTTAAAAAAACCACCTCAATGCACAGGGTCATCCCAGATCAATGAAACCCCATTTCTGGGAGCAGAAATCTTTTTAAAGATTCTCTTATCGGGTCTCCCTGGTGGTGCAAGGGGTTAAGGACTGCACTATGAAGCAATCCTCAGCCTCTGTAGCACGAGTTCGATCTCTGGCAGGCCAGTGAGCAACCCACATGACGCAGCAGACCTCTCTTGACTCGCCTGCTGCTCCCCTCAATCTGCCTGTTCTGTTTCCCACTCTGTCTCTGGTGAAACCTCTCACCCCCAGCATCTCTGGCCTGTACCTCAGCTCTTGTATGCATAAATAAATAAATTTAAAAATAAATTAAAAAAAATAAAGATTCTCTTAGTGATTCTAATGTGTTCCCATGCTTGAGAACTGCCGCTCTTCAACACAACCAGCCGGGGGGCCTATGGAACACAGGATATGGGAATGACCAGGGCATACCTACGAGCTTAATACCTATGTCTCTGGCTTGGTTTAAAACCTCTCTTCTCAGCTAATTTACCAAAAAGAAATATGAATTTATGTCTAACTTCTGCATATTAATAAGTGACTCGTCACACTGAAAGCTTAGAATCCCTGAAAAATATATTAAAATATGGCTACCTTTTGGATTTCTGGAACTTGCAGTCTCAACTAGACTACTCAGTACTCGATGACAAGCAGTATGAATTTTTCCACTGTTTTCTTACCCGTGGAAAAAAGATTTCGCTTCATTTCACATCCCTCCTCCACAGCAGTTGGCTGCCCTTCATGGTTAAACACAGCCACTGTCTCATTATCTCACACTTAATGGCCACAGTCAAGGCTGATCCTACTGAAAGGTTGTGAGACTGCTTGCCCAACCACTTCATTCTCTTTTTCTAGTGTTCCAGGAGGCCTATCTCTACCATGACCTTGGCTGGGGGAGGAAACTTATTTCTGGGGCAGCAATGTTCCTTTTTCATGTCCCATGGAAACATTTTTATTTTTTTATTTTATTTTTTGTAAGATTTATTTATTTTTATACAAGAACCGGGGTATAGGCCAGATGCGCAGGAGGGTGAGAGGATTCATCAGAGACAGAGCGGGGAACAGAACAGGCAGACTGAAGAAATACACTGCTGAGGGGAGCAGCAGGCGAGACAGGAGAGGTATGCTGCGCCATGTGGGATTCTCGCTAGCCGGCCAGGATCTAACCCGTGCCGCAGAGGCTGTGGACAGCTTCACAGTGCGGTGCTCATCTGCCTGCGCCACCAGGGAGGCCCCACCCATAGAAAGATTTTTAAATTTAAATATTTAGGCAGTTCTCATGCTAGTCTACCAAAGCCTATTTAATTCTTTTAGCACTGAAGTATGATACTGCTAGTCGTAAACTGTTTGCTGTAAGTTCAGGAAGGAACTTTGAAAGTTTGTTTTATGAATCAGTCATTGCTAAGCCTTAAGAGGAAAAAGCTCAATATATGTTTATCCCAAGGAGAGCAAAGTTCACACACATACTATCTAATCAATGTTTTATAATTATGATAAAATTGCATATTAAATGTAGTTGTTCAGTAGAGCTAGTAGGAAAAAAATGATTGTTATGGTAATTACGTCAATCAGAGAACTTGGGACTTTTATTCCTATCCAGAGCTCATGTCAAACATCAGAACCATGATTTAGTTTGTATATTAGAAGCAAGCTGGGCTGCCCTAAGGGCTAAACACGCCAAACAAATGAACCAACATGAAACATTAACTTGCTTTGAGCTTTTTCAATGATAGGACCTGACCAGCTTGATTTCTCTGTAACTATTCTGACAAGGGATGATTTTTTCTGGCTTCAAATGCTGATTTGCCAGGTACTTGTATGTAACAGATTTCTGGATCTGCTTGTCACACTACCAATGCTCACAAGTCTTAACCTTTCCTTGTAAATAAGCTCCATGCTGATGTTCTGTGCTCAGAATTTAAGTGATGATACTGGCCTAACTCACTCAGGCTCTGGGAATTCTATCCATGCCGCACCCCACAAAGGCTTTGGGAAGCAGGCAGGAACAGTTCTGAACAGGAACATTAACAATGGTGTGAAGACTATAGGAAAGGCCTGGGGTACAAAAGTTGGGTAAAAGGAGGTGTGGAAAACATGAATATGGACACTCCCTTTTGGATACTTTCACAACACTGTAGCATAAGTGGGTGTGTAAAGGCAAATGGAATAGCTATGGTCCTAAAGGAGAGGCCCTAACAGAGGCAAGAAATACTAAAGGAGAAAAATGTGAAGACAGATTAACAATATGAGTTTCCCTCGGTTTGGCTAGAACCCTAATCATCATTTGTAATGTTTCTATGGGAAAAAAAGTTGAGTTAAAAAAAAAACAAAACAGATTTATAAATAGACCTTTGAAAACTAGCCAGTTTTTAAGCTGTGGGGTATTCATGTGTGTGGGGAGAACTCTGGGGAAAAAGTTGCAATTCTGTGTATCTGGTGGCCAAAGTTCAGTGAGATGGGGTCACTTCTTGGTGATTTTTTCCTCCCATTAACATCCAGCCCACCCTAACCAGTGGTTGTTTGAAACTCTCTCAGCTTAGCTGTTGACATTAACCTGCTTAGTGACAGAGACAGATTCCCTATCTCTCCATCTGCTTTCTCATCCTTTTCTGCAGGCTCCAAATAACCCAGTCCTTCCTTCGCTCTGAATTAGTGAACCCTTCCATCTGTTACCCTCTCACTAAGAATGCTGTACCCAACTTGTCTCAAAACCACTAGATTCTACTTTCTATCCCCTTTTCCCTGCCCAAAGTTTGTTTCCTCAAATATCACTTTTAAGTGATATTTGCTCACTATAGGTAATTTGGAAGTTATATAAACATATGAAGAAAAATAACAGCACCCATAATCATACCATCCGGTATAACAACTTAGGGTTTTTCTTCTCAGACTTGTCTTATGCTTATATACAAGATATATACTTTTCATAATTAAATAATACTAGATCTTGCTGATTTCATAAACACATTTCTAACATATTAACTAAAAAACACTTTTGATAAGTGTATAAAATTCAACGTATGAATATAACCTGAACTTAATCATTCCTTATGGCTGGATTTGTTTCCCATTTTTCAAAATTATAAGTAATGTTTCAAAGAACATAAATTTTTATACATTTCTGATTATTTTCTAATACAAAATCCTGGTAGTGAAGGAATAAAAGATATGAGGGTTAAAGGTTCTGAACACTTTTAGATTCTTAACATATATAACAAACTGCTTTCTAAAAGGCTGAATTGATTTACATATCTACCAGTCTCGTTATATCACGCTGGGGTTGAGGATTTATTATCATGAACAAAATATTCACTTGTTCTTAACAGCTCCTATAAATAAAATACTAATCTCTTTTTCGGTCTTAGATCAGATGACTGAATAAGGGGTATGTATCTGCTACCTTCACCTCCCCACCCATGAGTTTTACTACAATGTTTCTTCCCCCACTCATTTTATAAAAATTGCTCTAACAACTTGAGTGACCTCTAATCTTATGAATATATTTTTAAAATTCTCATCATTCGTTCATTTGACTAAATTGAGTCTCATCCTTCTACAAAGACACAGACCCTCCTTTCATTATAGCTCTACACTCTCTCCCTTCACCTCTGACCTCTATGATCTACCTTTTTTAATGTCCTCTTTGCTACTTTCTAGTTCTCACACTATGTTAGCCTTCCAAGTTTAGTTTTACCAAGTTTAGTAGTAGTTTTATATGACTCTCAGAGAGGACTCCTCCATTCTGGTTTAATAATTAGCTCCACACTGATGGTTCCCATATATTTCCTAATTTTACTCTTTCGTCCTCAGGCCTTTCACTGAGAGATTCCATTCTCACCTATAACTCAATTTGCACCCTCCTCTCTGCCAAACCAGCATATCCCCAACTTTCTTACTTCTGACAGTGGGGCAATACTCCTCTACAAAAAAAATAAATAAATAAAATCAGTCTTTAAAGTCCTTCCTTAAATTACTGCCTGAAAGTCATACTAGTAATTTCTTCAAAACACTTCCTATGTATGTATTCCTTTGTTATTTCCATCATCATCATCTCACACATGGATTACTGTAATATCTTCACAAGGAGCTGCTATTTGTGTTATATACAGTGGCAATGTTAATCTTTCAAAAATATCTCTTTAATAATATCTGCTTGAAGGCTTCTTTTTTGTCCAAATTCATATGGTTCAAAATCCTCAAAAGGCCATAACTTATCTCCTATACCTCCTGGACAAAATTTAAGATAATCCTTTTCTTTTCTCCCTGGATACTCTCCCAGGCTCATAATTTCCCCTCCCTTTGTTCATTTCACTTGCCCATTCCATCCTTTTCAGTGGAGCCTTCAGTAGATAACTCTAACCCCCATTACTTTTCCTTTCTCTGAATTCTTAAAGCCAGAGGTATGCTGCCTCTTGGGAGGTGGTTGGCAGAGGAAAAGCCAATAACCCTCACCATGACCAATTTCCAGCTAACTTTGTAATATCACTGACTGTGAGATTGGGAAGAGATGCGCACAAAGACAGTAGGGTCTGGCTACCAGGCACTAGAGTAGCACTGAAAATCTGTTCTATAATCTGGAATTTAGTAATATATACTGTCTTGGTATAAGCTCTTTAGGTATATTATATAGGTATGGTCACTGCAATGCACTCTAGCCTTAGGAAGCTCATGGCAAGCTCATTTTAGATATTTTACAATGTACAGGGCACTGTGTACTTAATAAAAACATGCTGATCTGGAGAGATTGATAAGCAAAGCCAAAGACTAAAGCAGTAAAAATGGGCATTCAGAATTGGTTAGTTAAGAACATGAAGCAGAATGTAATGGAAATTAGAAAGGGAGTCAACAAATGGTGATTATGTTTAGACTTAAACCTTTGTGACCCTTGGCAAGTTAGTTTCTTCTTGGGCCTACGTTTCCTCATTTGTAAAACTAAGGGAACAGATAACATGACTTCTCAAATTATATCTGGATTCTAATGCTCTGGTATATGGGTTAAACTGACAAAGATATTGCTTACTGTCCACTGCATTGTTGGGACAATACTTCATTTTAAAGTCTGGTGGTTAATTCAAAGGAGTTGAGGGCAATAAAACTTTTTGAAGGTGTAAAGAATCATTCTAGTAAGGCTGTTCCATTCCTTGAACTAATAATTATTCTATAGAAAGATAATGTTCTGAAAATAGTATCTATTCTATTCTACTTTTAGAAAACTCACTTTATTTATATCTGCAGCATGCTTCAAGATATTTCTTGGTGTCCCTCATTTGTTGCCTGTATACTATGGGATGGACATAGTATTCATCTGTTGGGGGTTTAGTAAAAACAAAACAGACCCAGTCTTTACTCTCATGGAACCCACAGCAGTATAGAGCAATAGTTCCAAATCACCTGTATCAGTGCTTTTTAACTTAAAGAACACACACTGCTCTGAGTAATGGAGGCAAGATACGGTATCATTCTCAAAAGAGGTATATAATCCTTAATTATTTGAATGTAATTTCACTCACAGAACCTCTCATCTGTGACTGGATCCAAGAACTTCAAATTAATAGCTCTGACCTACATGTTCAAAACAGTAAGGCTCAAGTTCATAAAAGTACATTCTGTTTGCTAAGGAAATATATAGCAAAGATTTCCAACAGAAACAATTAAAAATAAATTTTTGTCACTTAAAGAATTAAGTTTGGTTATTTGAAACTTCACTCACCCAGATTATCTTATTCCAAACAACATTCTGGATGAGAGAGGTACATTTCTAGTTGATCAACCATTCCTTTGGTTATAGTTGTTTGTTAAATTGAGATTTATTTGTATGAATGTGTGCTTCTATTTCACAAGTAAATCAGCATTTCATGACTCTTCCATCTCACATCAAAGAATTCCAACTAGCCACAAAAAATACATATATACATGTATCCTGAATAAGTTTGAACAAAGTCAAGAGAACAAGTTCCAGAATTAGAGGGCACTGTAATATTTTCTGACAAAGTGATCCTGGACAAGTGATTTAACACTCTGACCTATGAGTCATTTGTAAAATAGAGAGAAGATAAGGCTTACCTGAGAGGGCTGCTATGAAAGGTCAATCAAGTAAAATAGTGTTTGTGATTAGCAATAAAATGGTCAGAAGTAGGTTAAAGGGAGCAGATCATTTGAAATTGACCCACCCAAACTATTCAGAGATCAAATATTTAGAGATCATGTGAAAACTGTTGCTCATATAAGTCCTTAGTTTATCTATGAATAAAGGAACCTGTTCTTAGGTTGCTAAAGAATTTAAACGTGATTGCATGCCCAACAGTGAAGTTCTTAAACACCAAAAGTCTGCAAAGGGGCTTTGTAATCTTTCTTAAGGCGAGATGAAATACTTGCACACACTCAATCTTAGTTCCTATGTAGTCAAAGTCCCCTTCACTCAGTTTTTTTGTGGCACAAATCATTCACTCACTTGCCCTATTGAAAAGCTGTTTAACAGTTAATGGAATGTATACCAAAAAATTTAGGCACATTAGCTCAACAAAGATGAACAGTGTCAATGAAGTTAATCTCTTTTAGTGGGGGGAGATATTTGTTTTAAAGGATATAAATAATATTCTCCAGTTTATAGGATGTTTTCCAGTGTATTGTTCAAGGGAACACAACATAAATCAGGCAAAGGGTAGCTTGAAAGAAAAATTACTTCGTTTACAATGCATTGTACGTTATTTCATTAGCCAGTTTAAAATCTGAATTAACTTTTAATGTGATACCACAGAACATAAGTTCAATTACACCTTATTCTGACTCATAAAGGTGACCAAAAAGGAAGATCTGCCTGGGTGACTAAAAAAGAGCCAAGAAAAACCAAAGAAGGCCCAGTAAGCTGACTCCAAATACCCATTACACAAATGTCTACTAGGAAAACCAACTGGGTAACATAACACTTTGCTCCAAGAATCTCAAAACACTGAACTGTAGAATTGTTTACATGCAGGCCCTATTTTCAGAACACAACTGCTATTGAGGTGAAACCTTAAACCCCTTACCTAGTAGGACACTGGATTGGTAAGAAACCCTACATTTTCTCTTGAGAGTAGGAATAAACTCTCGAGATGACGCGAGGAAGGGGAAGAAAGAAGGGTGTCTCAGGGCTAGTAGTAGCATAACAGATGACAAAGGTAAGAGGGGGAAGCTGCATCACCCAGGCAACGGGGAGCTCTGGGGATGCTAAGTGTATTAAGAACCGAGCTGGGCGGAGCTGTGGAAGGGGGGGGGGGGAGAGTAGGGGAACCTTAAGTTGGATGTGAGCCAGGTGCGATGGTCCTTCCCAGCTGGCCCGTGTCTGCTAGTCAGCTGCTCGCTCACTTCTTGCTCTCTCCGGTTACTACCACCAAGGGGTAGAATCCTGAGCACCAGAGTGAAGCGTTGGGTGAGCCAAGCGATTCACCCGGGGCCAGGGGAAGCGCAGGGTCCCGGCACCCCAGCATCCGAGATACCTCTCCGCCCTCCCCCGGCACGACCCGCGTCTCACCCGCCAGCAGGCGGAGGGTCCCCATTGCCGCCTACTTCGTCGGCCCAGACGGCTCCCTGGCGTCGGCGGTGACGCGGAGGAGCTCAAAGTCACCGAGCGCCGCGGTGAGAAACGTGAGGGCAGCGGCAGGCGGGTCTTGTAGGACGTGTGGGCGGAGCTAGCGGGTCGTGCGGGACGCGCCTGCGTGTGGGCGGGACGTGCCAGACGCACGGGTCGTGTGGGACGTGCGTGACGCGCGGAAGGTGAGGGCGGATGGCCCTAACCTGGCGCGCCGGCTGGGGCTCGGCCCGAGGGCTGTCCCCCCGCGCGCGCGCCTCGGCTTGCTCTGTGGCGTCTGCTTAACGCGGGCCTTGACAGTAGAATTCGCGGTTCCTAGCAAACCACTCGTCTAAGTAGAACTTTTGTGAACTGCAGAGTCCGGAGATCACCCGGCCTAGATAAAGGAGTATTTCACTGCACGGCTCTGCCTGTGATATTGAGAAATTGCACGTGTGCCTTTACAGAAACACACATAAATGGGCTCCTAGGGTGCATCACTTAATGACTTGGGAGGACCTCAGGTTCCTCGGAGAAATTAGTATGTATTCTCCCCACTATGCTTTCCACTTAGCTATTTTAATAAAACTAAACATTTTCGCCACTAAGCACCTTACTCAACACTTAGCCACTTAGCCACCAACACGGCCAGAAATGTTCTTTTTTCCCTTGACATCTCTTTTGGTCCCAAATTCGTAACGAACAAAGGCGCCTCTGCTCTAGGGACTGGAGGCAGGGAACGGAATAGGAGGCTTCAAGAAAATCTCTTCTCTAGAAAGGTCCTTGTCGAGCCACCTGGTTGGTGTGATATGGAAATTGTTTCTCCTTTTTTGTAAGAAAAGGGGACTGGAGTAAAACGATCCCTTCAAGTTCTGGCATTATTCGATCCAAGCATCTGGGCCAGTTTTAGGAGAACACATTGAAAGAGCAGGAGTGAAAATTACCAGGGTTACAGGATTCGACAGACAGACAGACAGACAGACATCTATACAAATGGGGCGGTGGGGGGAAGATCTGGGAAAGAAAACTCGGCTCTGCTTTCTCGCTGACTCCCCTCGGCATATTATTTGGTCAGGCTGCGCGGCAGACACCTTTGCCTCGCGGGGATTGGCTCGCGGTGGGGGCCTAGCGTTCGTCCAATATGGCGGCGCCCAGTGGCGGTGTGAACTGTGAGGAGTTCGCCGAGTTCCAGGTGATGGGATTTTCCTCATATTGCAGACTTATCCTTACTTTTGTCCCCGAACCCTGTTCTCTGCTCTGGCCTGGGGGGAGAGTGTGGACCAGTTGTGGAAGAAGCGGGCAATTCAAGGCTTATTTTTCGAGCCATTGGAGGTCATGGGGGGCGCGGGCTTGGCGTTAAGGAGTGAGGCTCCCGAGTGGGGGTCATGGTTCTTCCAGAGCCTCCTAGGCCTTGAGTAACCACATCGGGAAACCCCGGGTGGTTCTGCGGTGGTGAAACCGAGCTCGGGTCCGGTGGATAGGGATTGTAACAGTCTTGAATTCAATCCCTAGCCTCTGTCATACCCCTCCAACTTTAAAGTTAGCATTTGTAGGCGAGAAGAAAGTGAAGGAGATCGATCTACCTGACGACAAAACAAAAAACTCGGTGTAAGTTTTACTATTTTGATGGGAAGAAGATTTGGAGCCTTGGAGGGGCATTTCAGTCTAGTACCTATTGGCAGTGTACTGCCTTTCTAACCATTAAAGAAAAGGTAACACTTGAGAAAAAGGCTGTTTCTTGTATATATTCAAACACCAGACTTCTAGGGCTAATTATTAATCCATAAAATGAAGAACAGGGGTCTGGATTTTTACCAAGTTGTTGTGAAAGCTGTCTGTTCCAATGTAGGCGTGAGTGTGCAGCTGTCGATAATAAGAATTTAAAAATGAATTAAAAGATCATGGCCGTACAAATGTGTTTTTAACTAAAGATATTGAAAAGTCATTTAAGGTGTTATTGACCTGTCTGTAGGAAGCTTTGTGTTTTGACCATTGTTTTGTAGGGAATCTTCACAGACTAGTTATTTCACAAACATCATTTAGCCAAAAGAAGTTTAGCTTCCTACCATCATTTGCACCCTTTTCGCTAAAGCTTCTTTCTTAGTTTACATCAGTACAACAGCAACCGACTTCAGATGTGTGATCAGAGTGCCCAACAAATACAAACACTTACAAAAATCCTAAGTAGGATAACAAAAAGACTGTTCAATTCTAAAACAAATTATGAAGTTAACTGGTGCATTTATTGCCTTGGTCTTGTTACTATGATTTTACTTGAGTTGACGAACTCAGATAATTCAGTAATGATAACCTTAAAATTTATGGAGAAAAGCCCTTGAGCTAATCACTGTAATTATTGAATCTCTAAAACCAGATTTCAAAAGCTCTCATAGCTGCTTAAGCATTTGGCTGTGCTTAAAGAAAATGATTTTCCTTTTGGAATGTCAGATAAGATGTTATAAGTAGAGTAAAAGCTAAACTGTCTTGCAAAACCATTCTGTTCACAGAGAGAATATAAGGACACAGATAATAAACTTAGTCTAGTTAGTGAAACCTTTGAGAAGTTTTTATGTAGTTTCTCTAGCACTTTTCCAAATATGTAATTTATAATGGAGAACACCCCAGCTTAAAAATCAGATCGGTTTTCAAGAGCTGGCTTGGCAGGTCGTTTAACATCATAAATGAGTACAAGAACATTTGCTTCTTTTGACTCAGAGGTACAGAACAATGTAAGTGAAGTACTGTAAAAATGTATGACATGTAGGTTTAGATGAGCTTGGTAAAATTATAAAATGTAGTTAACTGGCATACTCAGAAATTATTGGTTTTTAAACCTATGAAACCATTACATTTTGTGTGGGTATATAATCTAATTGTGAAAACACTACAATGAATACTGTGGAAGAGAAACAGGATCATGTACTTCCTTTATAAAGATTAGGTGCATTCCCCCGCCCCAGAATGTTATGAAAATATTGAAACACTACAGGAAAGTTGAAAAAAATTGTACACTTGCACTTCCAGGACTTAGCACTCCTGGAAAATATCCCTCATCCAATTGAACTCATGTATTTATCAGCTAGATTCTATAGTTATTTGCTGTATTTA
The DNA here is from genome assembly GCF_964194135.1 of Talpa europaea. Lineage (NCBI taxonomy): Eukaryota > Metazoa > Chordata > Mammalia > Eulipotyphla > Talpidae > Talpa > Talpa europaea. The sequence continues at coordinate 102,750,762 of NC_140070.1, read as the reverse complement.
CTTTATCACATATCTGTTTTTCAGTTTACCCATCGATTCACCTTTTATTTTTTTTATGTTTCAAAATAAGTTATAAGCATCCCTACTCTACCCTTCAGCATTTTACCATGCTTATGATTAACTAGAGTTCAGTATTTTACTTTCTCTGTAAAATCTGCATACAGTGAAAAGCACAAATCTAAAGCTCCTCGTCCAATTGAGTTTTGACTTTTATATACATATGTAGTGCAAACCTTCATTAACATAAAGAATGATACCATCACTTGCAAAATTTTCCTCATACCCCTTTCAATTCCTGTCTGTATCCTTTCTCCTACTCCCCTCTTGTAACTACTATTCTGACTTTGTTCTATATTATGCGTGCTTTGTAGTTTAAGAGTTTTAAAAATTTTTAATTTTGCAATTTTTACTTTCCCATTATAAAAGTTGACTTAGCACTCCTGGAAAATATCCTGTTTTCAAAATGAGATAAAATTCAGAAAAAAAGTTTAAAATTGAGGGTCGGGAATCCCATTGTAACATTTAACAGCAAAAATTTATGGATATTGTATTAGTCTGTTTGGGCTGCCATAACAAATAGCACAGACTGGATGTAAGCTTAAACAATCAAAATTGTTTTTTTGCAGCTCTGTTTTTTTGCAGGCTTGAAGTCCAAGATCAGGGTCCTGTTGGTTTAGGTTCTGATTAGGTCTCTCTTCCTGCTTTGCAGATTGCCACTATTGTTCTGTACTCACATGGTCTTTATACACAGAGGGAGAGCGAGCTCCCGTGTCTTTCCCATAGACACCTGTTCTATGGGATTAGAGCTTCACCCTTATGACTTCATTTTACCTTAACCTATCTCTATTACCTCTGAACTTGTATGCCTTTTTGTGTATGATGTCTGCTTAGGGGCATCTTCCTTTTACCTTCTTGATGAATTTGTGTGAGAGAGAATATGCTATTGGAGCTAGACATCAGATATTCAGTCAGTAATTGATTTTGAGTTGTATGATAATTAGGTACAGACTATTATTTTGTATCATTCCCTAGGAATGATACAAATGATTTAATGACAACACTTTTGTACCTGCACGAACCTTAATTTGCTCCCTATCTGTGAGGGTCATCCAAGCTTTCCTTTAGACTTTGGAGTCTAACGTAAAGAATAGTGTGCCTACTGAGGTAGTTTATAGTTCTTTTCCTTCTCCCTTTGCAATTTTGAAAATTTTCCTGTTATCTTTAGCTTTTCTGTGAACATTTAAGACTATAGTTTATAGTTCTCAGCAATTCCTATACATAGTCAGTTTAAAGAGTGTTCAATTTTCTCAAATTCAATACTATCCAAAAGAACTTCTGTGATAGGAGAAATACCTGCTGGCCAATGTGGTAGCCACTGGCAACATGTGTCTCTTCAGTACTTGAAATGTGGCTCTCAACTAAGGAACTAAATTTAAAATTTATTTCAAATAATCTTATGGGTAGTTTATCATATTAAAAACCAAGTTCTAGATCATATGTTAATGATTCTTTAGAATTTATGTATTTGATGATTTACATTTGTAGATACCATTGATAGGCTGTAGCTGATTGCTCTGTTACTGACTTAATGCAGATAAATTCCCATTGCTGTATAAAGAACTTGATAGTATGTTCAAATTGTTTTATTGGAGGGGTCTATGGCTACATAGCTAATGATCAAATTTAAAAACTGGTTAAAGTTCAGAGTAAAGAACTCTAGGGCATGTCAAGCTACATAATGTTTCGTCAATGATGAAACTATCAGTGATGATACTACTGACAAAGAAAGGTACAAGAAGAGATGAGTCAGTGAGTTGAACTGGTTTTAGACCTGATGTTTGCCTGTGTTTCATTTATCTAAATTATGCACCTCCTATAAGGTATTTTACTTCTGAATTGAGATTAGAAAAGGCCAGTAAATTGCTAATTAAAAAAATCAGGCTGGGGGCCTCCCCAGTGGCACAGCGGTTGAGTGCTGGGTTGCGAAGCTGCCCACGGCCTCTGCGGCGCCGGTTCAATCCCCAGCTGCTCCCCGGCCACCGGAGGAGGGTCCCACATGGCGCGCAGACCTCTCCTGCCGTCCGCTGCTCCCCTCAGCAGTGTACTTTGGTTCTTCTGCCTGCTCTGCTCCCCGCTCTGGCTCTGGTGAATTCTCTCACCCTCCTGCGCTTCTGACTGTACCCAGTGCTTGTATAAATAAATAAATAAATGAATGAATGAATGAATGAATGAATGAATAAATGAATAAATGAATAAATAAAATAAATCTTAAAAAAAAATCAGGCTGATAGGAACAAAATCTAAACTGTAAACTTAGACTGAATGGCCTAGTTGGTTATTATAATTGGAAACAATATAGATGTTCATTAATGAGTGGTAAAATAAGCTGTGATACCTCCAGGGGGTAGAAAATATATGTAGCTATTATAAATGTCTTCAGGCATATTTAGTAACAATAGCAAAACACTCATTGTATAATGACATACAGCAGGACTTTAAAATGTTACATTGTACCTCCATTTTACAAAGGTATTCAGAGATAAATAGAAAAAAATTAAAGGGGCATGTTCAATTATTGATAATGGCTAACTGGATGAGTTCTTTAAATTTTTTTCTAATTTTAAAAAATGAATGTATAATACTTTAGTCACAATAAATGTTTTTATTTTAACAAATGGATAAAGAAAAATGAAAGAGGTGCTCTAAGTCGTGGAATTTTAAGTTTGACAAAGGAAAGCGTTCTGTTGATAGAGATCAAGCAAAGTTGTGTTTAACACAATATGCAGTGTCAGTGTCTTAGATGTTTTCAGTAATAAGTGTATTTCTAGTATTAAATGTTTCTATTTTCCTGATGATTTTTCAGTAATCATGGATTTGGGAGAGTTAGTTGTTTTTTTCACAGGAGCATGTAAACTTTAACATTTTCTGAAGTTTATGCTCTCTGGAGACAGAATCTAGTGATACCTAGCCTTTTTTTTGTCATAAGTAAAAAAAAAAGTACCCTAGTCCAAATGTGGGGGAAAGGGACTGTGCCTTATAGGTCTGCTCACCAATCTTTCTAAATCTCTGACCCTTTGGTTACTTTCCCCGTTTTTCAAACGGGGAAATCCTTGGGAAATGTGAGGTAGGATTACTAAGAAAAGGTAAAACTAATTCCCACTTGTTCTGTGAGCAAGACAACTGGGAAGAGATTTTCATTTTTTCTCTAGCAGTATGTTTTGTCTTAACTTATTTTTGTTATGAAATTAATACATAAACCAAATATAAACTGAAGACCTAAAAGGGTACAGATTAATTTCTGCAAGTTAACCACAACTGGTAGTTTCTTGTATATATGTTTCCAAAAGTTTTCTACCTAGCATCACCTTTTAAAGATAGAGAAAGAGGGGTAAAGCAAGCAATTACACTGATTATTTTTGGAGAATATGTGACAATCAAGTTCAGTGGCACCCTTTGTTGACTATATACTGCAGATGGAAAGAGCCTGCAATGTTTGACAAGTGGGGTTTTTAAATGAATAAAACAATTTTTACCTTTGTTAACCTTCTAAGTAAAGTTAGTGGGGAAGCTGACATGTTTATTTGGAAATAGCAGAGAATTGCAGTTCAGGGTACCCAGATTTAGGCAGAGGGAGGGATCCAAGTTTCCGGGTTCTCATAGAGGGAAAAAGAAGGATGAGGTAATGATCAGATGCAGAAGTCACAAGGTAAAAATGGTCAGATGGAGGGGTCACAAAGTAAAAGTTGGTAAAAGTTCTGTTGGTCAGTCCTTTCAAATGCAATATTCTTGTTCTTGTTGGCTTCTTGGAGCGTTGGTAGTTTGGCCCAGTTCAAGAGTCAGATCCCATTTAAAGTAGGTGGCTTTCTCCAGTCCTATTTTAATATGGCTCCAGTGATGTCACTTCTCATGGCCTTACACTGGACCCAAGAAAATAGAGTTGGTGCCCACTGTTAAAATTACTGTTTCATATTCCACCTGTCATGATAAAAATAAAAATAAAGGTTTTCCTGTGGCAGCACTGTATTGGCATGGTTTCCCCACTCCTGACTTAAAGAGTTGTAATATATCCAAAGCTTTACTTTTTGTTCAAATGCTTCTTTTTTTTATCACTTAACTTTTCCATTCAGGTTATTATTTTTTATTTTAAATATATATAGGAATTACTCAAGGTGATGAGGACGATTGATGACAGAATAGTACATGAATTAAACACAACGGTTCCAACAGCTTCCTTTGCAGGGAAAATTGATGCCAGCCAAACCTGTAAACAACTTTATGAGTCTGTAAGTGTATCTTTTGAGTCTTTCTTTTGTACTTCTTTTGTGGCTTTCTTTGCAGGTAAAATAAGAAATCATTTGATATATAATTAAACTGGATACAGCTACAAACCAAAGAAATTAAAGAAAACATGTCATCATGTGCACAAGTCTGAAGACATGGTTGTAAGAAATGATAGCAGTTGTTTTTTGCCCCCCTCGTGGGCAGCCTTTAACTTAAGGAAAGTTTAGGTACAAAGAAATAAAGGAGAAAGTGAAATAGAGGAACAAGAGGAAGTGATTCAAAAGAATCAACCCTAGGTACTCCAGATAGCTGATATAAGAATGAAAACCCTTCACATCTATTATAGCTTCTTTCTTTCCTTACTCATCATGAAGGAGAATAGAAGCAGTTGGCAGGAGGGAGAGAAGAAAAGCCATAGATTAATTGTCCTTTCCTAGGACTTTGGCTTCTTTTGCTTTATTTCTTTTTAGTTTCCAAAAGCAGAAGGAAATAATGATGTAGTTAAATATTTTTACAGAATTATATCTTTTCATAAATTTGGGAACTAAAGTTTTCCTTTCTTAGGGTATAGCACAAGATTATTTGGATTCATAGTCTTATAAAGAAAATATTACTGGGCCTCCGTGGTGGTGCAGCAGGTTGAGCATAGTGCTGTGAAGCTGTCCGCAGCCTCTGCAGTGCCGGTTCAATTCCCGGATGGCCAGGAAGATACCCACATGGCACAGCAGACCTCTCCTGTCTCACCCATTGCTCCCCCCAGCAGTGTATTTCAGTCAGTCTGTCTGATCTGTTCCCCACTCTGTCTCTGGTGAATCCTCTTACCCTCCCACACCTCTGACCTGTACTCCAGCTCTTGGATAAATAAATAAAATCTTAAAAGAAAAGAAAGTATTACCTAACACCTAAAGTTCATTTCTCAATTATGAAAAAGGAATCATTTTGATATTTATATCTGTTGAATTTAGAACATTAACTGTAGATACTTTCTGCTTTTATATTATTTTATTAGTGGTCAGGTAATTTTTATGACTTGAGAAAATCTCAAGGTTGCGGACTTCAATGAAAACAATCCAGTATTGAAGTAGAGAATGTGGTCTATGTCCTCATTTATTCCGAGGTTGTTTGATAGTTCACTTAGTGTCTTGAGGTAGCTCTATTGAAGGAACTAGATATTTATGGTCACTTCCCCCAATGCCCATGTCATCTATAATCTATTCAATTGCTTCCGTTTACAGCTTATCTACCTAGAAGTTTGTAGTATAATGATTAACACCATGGATTCCAGATCTATTTTAAATCTCACCTCTGCTGCTTCCTAAGTGGGTGGCCTTGAACAAGTTCTATAATCTCTGCCTCAGCTTATTTGTTTAATGGTGTCATAATAGTACCTACTACTTAGAGTTATTAGAGGTTTAATTGAGTTAAAGTGCTTATTATACTAAATGTTTTATATATAAATGCTGGCTGCTTCTGCTATTGTTATTATTTGTTACTCCTGGTTAAAAGGAGTACATACTAAAGCCTTACATACTAAATTGGAGATCTTTCTGCTTTGGAAATCATTGTGTTTGGATTTTCTCTGTCTATATCCTAAATGGATCCAACAAAGTGAACATCATATAAAGGATTGTTATGTATTTTTGCATCAGGTAATTAACCTGCGGCAGAATGTTCATGCCATTAAGTACCATGAGTTCCCTTAAATATTGTCTTGGTTAAGAAATGGAATTCTGTGAAACATCCAGGTTGTTCATGGTTACCCCAATTTATTTTAGTCCCTAACTTTTCCTTCTGTAGCCAAGGCATGAATAATTGTGCTCTGTAGTGATAATACTTCTTCATAGATGATCTGCAAAGTTATTTTGAAGCCTAATTTTAGAAATTCTAAATCTTAAATGTGTACTATTAGTAAAAATTTAAAAATTTCAATGAAATCCCCTTATTAAAGCATACTCCCTTCAATCTGAAATTTTTCTAACTTCACATTGTTTATTCCCAAGATACGAAGCAGTTGGCAGGAGGGAGAGAAATCAACATTGAACAAGAAAAAGTTTATGAGCATGAAACAATGCTTAACAAATGCAAAACAGTTACTGGTGCCATAGTGATTAATTTAGAGTAGTATTTCTTTAATGTAATAAAACTTTTGGTATATATGTTTAAATGAATGCTTCCCCTTACATCCTTTTGTCAGGAGTTCTGGAGGAAGATTTAAAACACAAAAAATACCATGAAAGAAACTTAATAATTTTTAGTTTGTTTTTAATGATGATTAAACTAAAGGTTATTTCAGGTTTCCAAATGAAATGATGTTTGGGAAATGAGAATATGAAGTTAATTTAGAGTCAACCTTTCTTCTAGACAGAAAAGCACCAAAAAACTACAATCAGGAGAACTGCCGACTTTATATAGTCCTTGAAGGCAAAAAGCATTGTTTTATTTATTTGTTTACTTGTTTTTTCAGGTTTATAACTTACTGTATAAATTATCATATGACTTGAAATTAGCTTCTCCAGGCATGGGTACTGAACAGATGGGCTACAGTTTAGAATCTCTTTATGTTGCTTTCACAGCTAGAGTCATAAAGTATAAGACCAGCAAAGTAATTCCTCTTTATAGGTAGAAATTCATTCTACCCATGCAAGCAAGTATAAGAGTTGAAATACTTTTGATACCAGTGAAGTGGAATAGGGTATCAGTTTCTGGACCTGCCATGATTTCAATTTTGTGGAATGCACAAATCCCATCAAAAACATTGTTTTAAATAACGGATCAAGGAAAAAAGACAAAACTAGCAGACAACTATAAATCAGAGACATTCAGCAGGGGAGGAGGAGGGGAAGGGAAAAGCACAAGTGACTAGTAATGGTGCACAGGTGACTTAGTGGTGGGAATTTTACGGGGACTACACCTGAAAGGAGAAATCAAACATTGTACAAAAATGAACAATGATGTAAAATATGTATGTGTACATATATATTCACATACATATGTGCACACACACATATATACACACATATATAAATATTTAAAAAAATTAAAAAGCATGGTTTTAAAATAATGATTGAGGGGCCTCCCTGGTGGCGCAGGCATTGAGCGCAGCGCTGTGAAGCTGTCCACAGCCTCTGCAGTGCCGGTTCAATCTACGCCGGCCTCGGAGCAACCCACATGGCCAGCAGACCTCTCCTGCCTCGCCCGCTGCTCCCCTCAGTAGTATATTTCGTCAGTCTGCCTGTTCTGTTCCCTGCTCTGTCTCTGGTGACTCCTCTCACCCTCCCGCGCAACTGGCCTGGACCCCGGTTCTTGAATAAATAAAAATAAATAAAAAATAAAAATAAAATAATGATTGAAAGATAGTAGGTGAAAATTTTAGACCAAAAGAAATCCTTAAAGCTCAGGTAAAGTAAAACTGAGAGACGTTTTAGATGCAACCGCTTTAGGTTACCTTTTGAATCATTCTTCTGGCCCACCCCAAATGCCTTCAAGTTGGGTACTTGCATATCAGAAATAATTCTCATGTGATCAAATCCTTGAGCATATATATATTATCAGTGAACTAAGCCTGGTTTAGTGCTACATTTTTCTCTAGTAGGCTTACGTTCTGTTTTCTTTTTAAAGCATATGTATTTTTAAGATTTTTATTTATTTATTTTGCATAGAACTGAGGTATAGGCCAGAGGTGCGGAGGGCAGGGAGAGGATTTACCAGAGACAGTGGGGAGCAGATCAGGAGGATCTACTGAAATATACTGCTAAAGGGAGCAGTGGGTGAGACAGGAGAGGTCTGCTGCACCATATGGCTTAGCTCCCTGGCTGAGGCTCAAACTCAGGCTGTCATGGTGGGCCTTCGAGGTTGTAGTGCTTATGTAATGCAGTATGCTTATGTAATGCAGTATGCTTATGTAATGCAGTCTATTAGTTATCAAAAGTCCTCATTTCTTTGACATACTTGTACTGGAGTCCATGCATATTCCTTTTGCATATGCCACTTTGTTCTGAATTTTATTGAAGGCTAGTCATGCAAACCATACTTAGTAAGTGATAACACAGAGTAGAAGATGATTTTTGTAGTAATTTCTGTCCATATAGAAGTGGGTTCCCAGTGGAGCTCATTTGAAGGCATGGTAGGCAAGTGTATCCATAGGAACGGGACCTGGTTAAAGAGGGAAATAGTGAGGAAAGCCCAACCAAGGAAGACAGCTTTGTGGTGAGAGAGACTAAAAGTAAAGTACTGAACATTTCAATAAAGTATACACAATTTGAATTTTCCTTTTTGAAATTTTTTCTATACATATAGAAAAATAATATTGTGACAGATTTCCAATTGCTACTAGTGCTATTTCACAAATTGCTGGGGTGGGGGGGTAGACAATAGCTAAGTGATGAGCATCTGATATCGGAGCTGTGGATCAAGTCATGTTTCCCTTAAATTTTAGAGGTAGAAAGAATATCAGAGTTTATTTATTCATAATCTATCTAGCTTAATAAAAGAGGAAAATGAAGCCTGGAAAAGCAAATTATTTAATCAGTCTCAAACTGTTACTGGGAGAGCTTAATTCTGAGGAGTTAGCTTTTATTCTGTTTTAGGAAAAGTAGTTCCCTAACTTCAGTCTCCCCTTTAATTTTCTGTAATTGTACCTAAAGGAGTGAACAAGTAACAGAAGGAGCATATTAGGCAATGAAATATGGACCTTGAGCGACTGCCTTTGTGAATCTTAAATGGTACAATGGAAAAAGCTAGCATTGGAGAAATTTACTATAGATGAAGTTAAAGTGTATTGGGCAGTTTAAAATTTTACTCTGTTCACTTGGATACAATTTATAATTAATGCACTTTTAATTTTACAGTCAAGAAACTCACGGGCCTCCCCTGGTGGCGCAGCGGTTGAACGCTGGGCTGTGAGGCTGCCCGCACGGCGCCGGTTCGTTCCCCGGCCGCTGGCGAGGGTCCCACAAAAAAAAAAAAGAAAGAAAGAAAGAAAGAAACGCAAAGGTTTATTCTTTCCTGGTGTATATTAGACCAGAGATTCTTAACTGCAGGATTCCAATATAACTCAAGAGATGTATTTTACGTAACTTATTTTGAAGAATACTTATAGAATAGTTAGGTTATCCCTATTATAACTGTTACTAATGTAGCATTAAAATATTCTTCAGGAGGAGGAAGGAATGATACTACAAGATTACATGGGACAAGTTAACATTTAAATTTTAGCTGGAGGTAAACCTAAGTACCATTGCCTGGTACTTAAAAGTCATGTTATAATGACAAGTACATATTATATTAGTATTACTGCTTTTCCTCTCCTCCAGGTTTTTGCAGTGTCATCAAAATTTGGCTATTTTCATGGAACCGTATTTTAAAACTTGACTATCAGACTTTGTGAATCAAATCAGAAAGCAGATGACAGCTGTTGTATTAGATTTGTTACATTAACATGAAAGTTAGTAAAAAATTATTCTGTCAGGTATCCATTCTTTGAATTATGACATATATTGATGTAACCAAGATATGTGTATCATGTGCAGTTTTTCCTTGTTAATTATTAAACTTTAAAAATCTTGGCCAGGATTCTGCCTTTCATAGGTAAATGTAACATTCTTTGTTCTTCTTCACTGTAACCGAGGCTTCTCTGCATTTCTTAGTTTATAATTTCTTCTACATGGTTACATTGCACATGATGACAGCATGGGCCTATAAAAAGTATGAAAGGTCGAAAAAAGAGGAAAAACCAACAGGAAGTTGCTCAGAAGGTACTTGAGAGTGGGTGTCAGGTAGAGGAGGAACACATGGATGTATTGATGGGGAGAGGAGAGGGGTGCAGGGAAAAGGAGACTGCAATCAATGGAAAGTCTGGTGCTGAGAGTGCAGTGGGAGGAGTAGGAGCATTGGGAGCAGACCGAGGAAGAAGACGCAGAGTTCCCACCTCCCCCGTCAGGGTGCTTCCTTTGGGCTGGTTCTAAGTGATTTAGCCAATTCTACAATGTTCTCTTCCATAGAGTAGGTTTTTAAAAATTCTTTTAGAAAATTCTAAATACCTCTAATCTAAAAATAAAACTTTTTTAAAAAACAAGTTAGGGAGTACAGTGTCACATCTCAACATGTGATTTTTCTCTTTTCATTCCTTTTTTCTTTTAGTTGATGGAGGCTCATGCCAGTAGGGACAGAGTTATAAAAAATTGTATAGCTCAGACCTCATCAGTAGTAAAACACCTCCGAGAAGAGAGAGAAAAGAATTTGGATGATTTAACGTTATTAAAGCAACTTAGAAAAGAACAGACAAAGGTAAGTTCTCTGCTTCTGCGGTGAAGTTTTTCCTAACTTAGCCTTCAAAGTGAAGGCAGTTTTTAATATGAAAAGTTTAAAGTAGATTAATTTTTTTTTAAAAAGGACCAGGATATTAATACTTCATTTTTAGTGACCTTTATTTTATTACATTAGACATTAATTGGTAAGTTAATGTGTATGTCATAATGTAATAATGATGTGCTTTGTAGCAGCTTTAGCAAAAATAAGCATGTAATCATTTTTCATTCCTTTATATATTTTATTAAAGAGAAAAGGATTAACACAGAACAATACCACATCAGGAAATTAGGGAAATCGCATCTATATCTACTTTTTGAAGCTTGACTTGAGAAGAAACGTTGCTTTAATGGTATTTGTATTTTGAAGGTTTTACTTCTGGTTTCATTCTGTAGAAATCTACTGAAATGTAACAGAAATTTAGCTTAAGGCTATAACCCTTTACAGTCATAAAAATATAGTACTATTTTAATATAATCAGATACACTAGAACCTCATTATAATTTGCCCCCAGTACATCCCCCCACTAGATTGATATAATTTTAAGTTTACAGAAAATTTTCAAGGATAGTATAAGAACTCCCATGCACCCTTTATCTACAAGTCACCTATTATTTATTTCGTCCCACCTGCTATGCAATCCTTTCCACCATTCCTTCTCCCTCCTTCCTCTTTTGCCCTGTCTTCCTCTTCCCTGCTCCTCCATGTACACATTTTTCCCCCAGAACCATTTTGAGCATATCTTAGGCAACTGTATTCTTCACTCCCCCACACACATTGGTATTTCCTAGAACAAGGGTTTTTCCTTCCATGATTACTGTGCAATGATCAAAATCATGTCTGTACTTTAAGATGGCCCAGTAGGTTATTGAAAATACAATGTGGGATACAAAGTTTGCCCATTAATTAGTAGATGTGACCAGCCTCTAAAAAGGGAACCTATCTCAAGCCTTTGTCCTTGTAGCTGCACACAGGTGAGTATGTGTTTTCTGCCACTGTTGGTTCAGTATTTCCCAGTGAATATAGTATTCTCCCACTGTGTTTCTGCTCTTTGTTCATTACTGCTGTCAGCCCTATATCCCCTACCTGTTCGTTTATCAGGGAGTAGTGGGTTCTGCAGAAGGTGAACATAGGCTGTACTGGTTATCTTACCCTACCCTTGACATTTATAAAAGCCTTTGGATAATTTATATAAAATTGCTTAAAATCTAGTCACTTTTGGATGTTGGATTTTAATAGATTCTTGAAGTCACTGATAAAGGAAACTGCAGAGCAGGGCTGTTAAATTAGAAAATGAAAAATCACTATTTGCAATTAAGCCAAACAAAAAACAGTAACTCTTGTTAGTGGAGAGCAAAGTTCAAAAATCACTGAGTATTTGCTCAGCCCTCTTTTTAGGGCCCAGAGAGAGTGTACCAATCATTTGCAGGCAGGTTTTAGAAACCAGTCAGTGAATTAAGAAAGGCTTTCTTACCTGTTAATGTGCAGGAATAGAGGGTAACTATAGGAGTACTTAAACAAATTAGGAAACTTATAAGTTGAAGATTAGAGAATCAGAAAGAGATGGCTCTCAGAGATGTTCCAGCTCTGGCTCTTCTTTTTCCATATGAAGCAACTGAGATTCAGAGATACTAAGTGACACCTCCAATGTCACAAGCTAGTGAGTGATAGAACTGGGACTTTAACCCATCTCTTTTGACTCTGGGTTCAGTCATTGTTTTTAAAAACATTGAGTTGTGACTAATTAAATTCTGATTACGTCCTTACTAAATCCTTAAATCAGAGACTGCACATTCCTTGCCGGAACTAAATAGTTGATACTGCCTGTTAGTAGCCTTTGTGGAGAAATTTACCTGTTGAAGACCTAAAGTCTCGGAAATATCTGAGAGGTAGCATTTTGTTAGTGGCACTGAAATTGTATTAGAAGTTGGCTGTAATATCTGCAAGAAAGAAAAAAGCAGGAATTGTAAAGACAGATAGCTCTAAGGAAATAAATCTGATTTATTGCTCATGTCTTTTTTTAGTTTGTAAAGTGGCTTTGACATTTAATAATTTATGTTTTTTTTGAGAGGGTGAGGATTAAACTAATGTATATAAAAGCTAGCATATTGACTTTTACAGAGTCAATACAAAACAGCCTTTTTCTTTTCCTGCTCTCTGGGACTTCATATTTGTTACCTTAGTCTTTTTTAGATGTCCCCCAATCATAAACTGTTACCTTTGTTTGTTTACTTAAAGGGGTGGAGGGAAGCTCACAGTCTTCTCTGGCAGTGCATTCCCATTTTTGGACAGATACAGTTGTTGAAAGATTTCCTTATATATTGTGAAAATCTGCCTCCCTCTAACATATCATTACTACTTCCCTCTGGAACTGTATAGGATAAGTCTTAACCCATTTATACATGACATCCTTTTAAATTTGACAGTAGTTATGAATTATCTTAGTGGCATGTTGTGACCCTATTCTTTGAAGATGTTATTTCTTTGGCAGTAAGTGCAGGTTTTGACAGAACAATGAGGCTTTAATAGTTTCTGGCCTATGTAGGTGATTAAAGTATGAGACCAAAGTTGCTTTGATTTAAGGGGTAAACTTCTCTAGGCTGTTACTATTCCACAGTGACCAAATGTCAGAAATAGTTCTTTCCAGCTTTCTACAGTGTCAATTCCATGTACCTGAGTCTAGGAGTAGAGTTTTCAGGGATCTCTTGGGCCAGTAACAAGTTACAGTCTTAACATTACATGCACATTACTCAAACCTCCTGCCCGAGTTACACTCCTCGCTGTTCAGATTTTTTGGCCTGAGTCCCAGACTCATGGTTGCCTAGCTTTCTGGCATTTGTCCTCCAATCTCCTGCCTGGGTCTTGACTTTTGGCCTGGTTTTATCTCAGCCTGTAGTTCATGATTTCTATCTTAATTTTCTTGAGTACTTAAGAAACTAGCTAGCATTTTTCTCCTTTCTCTCTGATCACAAGTAACTACGAGTGTGATGGATCCTGCCATCTAGGTCTGGCAGTAGGATTGACTACTTTTCTGATGTAGTAATTAGGGTAATAGTTATAAAGAAAGTTAGAAAGGCCTCAGCATTTTTAGCTCCAGACCTCTGGCTGGCTATACAGTTAAGTAAGGTATAGGGAACTTAAGATGCTTTCCAGAGGCTTGGACTTTCTTTACCCTCTTTTTTTCCCCTGATTTTTTTTTCTCTATTCAGTCAGATTGCCACTTCTCCTTTTTATTCTTCTGTGCTGTCGTTGCAGATCCATTTTGTAAGATTAACTCCTAGAACTGGAATTATTGATGCTAGAATATCTGAATTTGTATTTTTGATAAATTTTACCAAATTGCTGTCTATTGAGGTTGCAACAGATTATGTTCCCACTAAATATGTGCATAAGTATATCTTTTCCCATGCACTCACTAATGTTACATTTTATCAGACTTTATTAAAATTTTTTGTCACATTATGGCTTTATTTGCATTTCTTTATAGTAAGTAGGATTTTGCATTTAAACATGTTTATTGGCCATTTATATTTCTTCTGTGATCCACCTGGCCATTTTAGCTCTTTAAAAACTTTCAAAGTGATTATAATATGCAACAAAGATTGAGAACCATGGTGTTGTAAGAGTTAACAATTGATTAGAAAAAATAAAAAGACACTGTAAAAGAAGACTCTAAATTCTAATGGAGGTAATTCCATTAACAGAAAAGCAGGAGAAACAGCTGGTTTTGTTGGAAAAACATAATAGTTTGCTTTTAACTTTTAACATTAAAGTTTTCATAACTTGTTTTTATTTTTCCTTACAGTTGAAATGGATGCAATCAGAACTGAATGTTGAAGAAGTGGTAAATGACAGGAGCTGGAAGGTATAAAATATGTTGATTTTCAGAGAGAACTAGAAGGAAAACTGAAATGGCAAGGGGAAACTTAGGGAGGCGTCCCTTGAGGCCCCAGAATACTAGCAAAAGTTCACTTATAAACAGCTGAAGGTTTTAACTGTGGCATAAAGTGGTGGTGGGGGTGGGTTCTGGTGGTGGTTAGCCTCTGGATAGAGCCATTTTTTGGATGCTATTATTTTTTAACTTTTTGTTCTGATATAACTTCTTATAGAAAAATTGCAAGAGTAGTTCAAAGAATGCCAGGTGGCATTAACTAGATTTCCTTGATGCTTAGTTTCCCTGTTTGCTTTACCCTTCTTTCTCTATAGCTCTTAAAACTTTTAAAATAAAATTTTATTACCATTGGTTTACAATACTGTTTAAATTTCTGCAGTGCAGATCCACACCTCCCTATGAGCATATGCCTCCCCTCACCCATCACAAAGTTCTATTATCATTCTCTGTCAAATTGACCACCTCTCCCCTTTCTTGTCCCTGCTCTTCTCCCCCTCTGAAATCCACTGTATTTTTTAGGGTCTAAGAGTTGTTTTTATTGTGTTTTGATAGTTTGTTCACTTTGGTTATTTCCACATATGAGAGAAACCATCTAGTAATTTTCACTTTCTGACTTATTTTGCTTAATTTGCATAGTTCCATGTGCATTGTTAAAAAAAGAAGGGTAAGATTTTATCTGTCTTTTAATAGCTGAATAATATTCCATTGAGTGTATATGCCACACTTCTTTATCTGGTCATCTATCAATTGTTTGTTTCCATGTCTTGGAACTATGAATAATGCTAGAGAAATACCTAGGAATGGTATCATTGAATCATATTCTCATATTTAGTTTTTTTTGAGTAATCTCCATATTATTTTCCATAACGGCTGCACTAATTTACAATCCCACCAATGTTGTACAAGATTTCCTATTTCTCCACACTCTTGCCAGCACTTTGTCCCCCCAGTTTTTTGATATATGCCATTCTCACAGATGTGAGGTGATTTCTCATTGTGGTTTTGATGTGAATTTCTGCAGTAATAAATGAAACTAAGCCTTTTTCATTTCACAGTCATGTGGTAAGATTATGGTATCATAATTGGAGATATTTTTTATGCCTCCTAATACCAATTTAATATTTAGAGTTATTACTCTAGTTAATTCAGAATCTTCAATGCGGTTATTGTTAAAATTAAATTTTCTGAGCTCAGTTATTTTTCACAAATGTTCCTATCATTAGCTACCCTTCACATTTACTTTTATTCTAATATCTGATGGAAATTTTTTTGTATATAGCTTTATTGGTATCTAATAATGGGACTTACTATGGCTCCTAGAGTCATATGACTCTTACTACCACTTGAATGTTCTGGTTAGCAATTAGACTGGGGGACTAGGATCCCAGGACTTTACATGTAGTCAAAAATCACAAAACTCTTTTTCTGAAAAAGTTTATATACCCCTCTAAAAGTTCAAAGATTTACAAAGCACAAAATTTGTTAAATTTGAAAGAATGAACTGAAAATTCTGTTTTCTCCTTTGAAATTAACCGATGGAATGGCATTAAATCCAGAGAGAGGTTAACTGAACCAAAAACTAGAATGTGCCAACTCACCGGGCCATGAATAAATTGCAAAATACAAACTAATTTTTGTATTTCGCTTTATAACATTTCTTCATCCTATTCTCTTTTTCAACATTTCCTATACCTTCTCTTTCCACCAATAAGAAGTTTGCTACTTGAAAGATTTTGGCAATATTTGTCCATTATGGTCTCTGAAGAGATATTTACTCTTGGGGTGGAATGGAGGAGGGTTATAATGAACATCTAGTTTGAAAAACCATGTCCAGAAGTTGGAAAACCAGGAAACAGTTTTGGATTTGATAGTAAAAGTTTTAAAGAAAATGTTCATCCATTCTATAGAAAGTGAGACTCCCTAACTTGTCCTTAAAAGAAGAAATGTAGCTATGGTACAGCGGGCCACTAAAAGTGGTTAGGAAGGCATTTAGGAAAAGTATGTAGAGAGGCTCCACAAAAAGATATCATTCCAGTGAGTGTGTTAGGGCCACTAATGGAAGCCTCCTTTGAGCATTGGGAGCTTCAAGGAAATTCCAGGGCTGGAAACTGACATGAGTTGAACTATAAAGAAGAACGAGCAAGAAAGAGTCTATGTCATTTTTACATGTTTTCTTTTAGTTTTAATACCAGAACCTTAAAAGCTACCTATGTAGTTCTTTTTTTTTTTTTATGATCATCCACAGAGGCCAACTTTTTTTTTTTTTTTTTAACTTGTAAAAAATTTAAAAATGATTTGCAACTTACATCTTGAAGTCTGAGGGTAAATTCTGAAATTCTTTGATATTTTTTATAACTTTTTTTTAAAGATTTATTTATTTATGCATACCAGAGCTGAGGTGCAGGCCAGAGGCATGGGGGGTTGTGAGGAGTCACTAGATACAGAGTGGGGAACAGAACAGGCAGACTGACTGAAACACACTGCTAAGGGGAGCAGTAGGCAAGACAAGAGAGGTCTGCTACACCATGTGGGTCACCTCCCTGGTTGGGGATCGACCTGGTTCTGCAATTGCTGTGGATAGCTTCATAGTGTGGTGTCTTAACCCCTTCGCCACCAGGGATGCCCATTTGTAACTTTATTAATGGAACACTCAATTTCTAGATATATGATTAATTTTTTTTAATATTATAGGGCATACAGTAAAAAATGCTAACTCTTGTCTTTCAGCCACCTCATTTCCCTTCCCTCTGAAAAGATGTATATACTTTCAGATGTTTGTATCTTTTTAAATTTTATGTTTTTGTATGATTGTATGTATGTATACACACACACACACAGATTTCCCTTGGAAATGTATTGTCCACATTTGTTTTTCCTCTTACTGTATCTTGGAGAACTTTTCAATCAGAACCTAGTTTCCTTCTTATTTTTTATGCTTATATTATATTCCATTGCAAATAGATGGCTCTGTTTTCTCAAACGGGATTAAAGATTTGGATATAAGATCCAAAACCGTAAAATACATACAAGGAAACATAAGTCACAAGCTCCTGGATATCTACTGCTGAGATGTCTTTGGGGACTTGACTCCTATGGCAAAGGAAAAAAAACAGATTTTTATTGAGGGGAGTTCTGTAATGATGGAACTTGATCATAGAACATTCTGTTGACATTTATTTTGTTTATTTTTTTTAGGAAGTAGGTTAATAGAACAAAAAATATATTTAAATTTAATATATAGAATATACACAATTTAACAAAGAAACTGACCTCTCTTCCGGTATACCTACTTGTGAGAAGGATCTGGCACTCATTTTAAAAAGCACAGCAGTTACCCTAAATAAAACATATGCTATAAAAGGGCAAAAAACTTTGTCTTAAACTTATTTTAGATTTTTTTCCTAATTGTCAAAAAAATGTCCAGAATATATGTTCATGAACTAGCTTATGATGATTTTTCCTTGAGTAATTTAAATTTTACTGGCATATTGAAATTGTTAATAAATGGGTATCAAGGCCTTCTGTGTTCTTTGTGCTCTTAGCACTAGTAAGTCAGTTTGACCCATGAGGAAACTTCTGTTTCCTAAATCTATTGTCCTGGGAAAAAATGGTATCCTCCCAACCAATGCCAAATGTAATTTAGTTCTAGGCCTGTTTATACAGGATGACTTGACTACTTTTGTTTGTTTAAACATCTCAGGTGTTTAATGAACGCTGCCGAATTCACTTCAAACCTCCAAAGAATGAATAAGAGGATACTGCTTTTAAAAGGACCGAATCATCTCAGAAGAGCAAAGAATGACAGACATTGGCAAGGTGGACATCCTAGAATGATTTCTGAGCCAACAGTCCAAGACATTTGGTTGATTTCAGCCCTACTTAACCAAGACCTCAAGTATAAATAATTCTGATAATTATGGAGAAATCAACTGCTATTTTATACTGATTCTGTAAAAAAGAAAAGATGTTTTATAACTATTAAAATAATTTTCTGACTCAGTGTACATATTTATTTGATTGTTTTACAGATTGAGATAATAGGTCTTGAAAGAGTTTGAATATAATCTCAATATCTGATTTGATTTGTATTGTGCCTTTTTTGATTTTTATAATTTATTGTCATGGACATGAACTTTTTTGGCCATTGGCAATTTTACCCCTTTATATATTTTTGTGGGTTTATTGCTTTTAAGTAATACTTAAAATCTTAAATACTGTCCAAAGAAAGTTTGTCTCAGTACTGTATTTTCATCTGCATAAACTGAATTTGAGTGTAATATATTGCCTGGACAGTATTTCCATGGACAATGAAAATGGTAACAGTAAAACAAATTCAGAAAAGGAGATAAAAAGATGGTTTACAGAATATTCAAATGAGTCATTCCTGTAATTGTAGCATTTCATCATTGCAAAAAACACATTTTAATAAGCATGATTGGATTACTGTTGCGCTTAATTTATTACTGCAATTTAGCAGCTTAAAATCATACCTCTTTATTATAGTCCCATAGATCAGATGTTCAGGCAAACTTGACTGGGTTCTCTGCTTAGGCTATCAACAGGCTGAAATCAAGTCAGTCCAGTAGTCTCTTGACTGGGAGGAATCTGCTTCTAAACTCATTCAGTTGGCAGAATTCCTTGGGGCTGTAAGACTGAAGTCCCCATTTTTTTCTGGGCTACTCTGCTGCTGGAAGCCACCCATATTTTTTGACTTGCCCCCCCCCCCATCCCTCTTCAAGCTAACAACAGTCTGGAATCCTTCCAATTCTTGGAACCTTACTTTGTTTTCTGTGATAAGTCAGATGAACTGCTTTCAAAAGTTTTATATAATTAGATTAGGGTGAACACAATAATACTCCTTTTGACTAACTCAGAATCAGCTGATTACAGTTGATTATATCTTCAGATCCTTTTGCTAAGAAATGTAATATCACT
This sequence comes from Talpa europaea, assembly GCF_964194135.1. Classification (NCBI taxonomy): domain Eukaryota; kingdom Metazoa; phylum Chordata; class Mammalia; order Eulipotyphla; family Talpidae; genus Talpa; species Talpa europaea. Next base: position 102,731,348 of record NC_140070.1, on the reverse strand, counting down.
GATGGAGTGTCTCATTCAGTCTTGAGTGATAGGGTGGGATATCTTGGCTAGCCATTTTAGCATTCTGCCCCCCTTTAGAAGCCACCGATAAGAATGACCACCTGTATTAAGGGTTGGCCTTGTGAGTATGATGCCCCTCGTCAGATTACGTCAGCAATAAATGGTACAAACAAAACTTTTGAGCACCTAACTGGGAGTCATACTATTCCAGTTACTGGAAACAAAACCTTTTGTGGAGATTGTAATCTAGTCTCATCAAGAGGAAACTTAAAACCAGCAGTGAAATTTTCTATAGGACTTAGATACCAATATTAACTGGCAGAAAGTTGAATAATAATTGGATGGAGGAGTGAATTGAAAGGGTACATGACAAAATAAAACAGGACTTAGCAAAGATCTGGATGCTCAGTAGAGAATTCAAAAACAATCCTTAGAAAGGACTCCTAATAGCCTTTATAGCACTTCAGTTCTGCTAAAAATACTGCCTAACATCCAATTATGTTCGTAGAATGCCTTTTCATTCCAATATAACATTAAAAATGTGCAGTTATGGCACAGTGAAGTGACTGAATATTTGTGATGAATGGTATTTAAAGCCTCAAATGTGAAGAAACAGATTGTGTGTTGCTCTTGAGAGTTGATTTGCCTGCTGAAACAGTCTTCCATGTTATTGCTGCTTTACAACAATTGATTTTGGTGTTTGAAGGGTCAGCAAGATGTTGATAAGGGAGGAAAGAGAATGTGTAAAAGCGCAGAGATTACTTTGACCCTTCCTCAGCAGTACAGAAGATTGTCTCACAAGAAATGTCAATAATAATCCTTTTGCAAATTCTTCTAATAATTGATTGCTGTTCACATTCTAGGATCTATTAGCCACTACAAATACATTACTAAACCAAATAGGTAAAGCTATCTGTTCCAAAGATCTTAAGCGTAGTGTAGGGAGATAGGTGCGCACAGCTGAGCCAAGATTCTGAGCATTTAAGGGGGGGCGGCAGAGGGCTGTTTGACAGAGTGCGGTGGAAAGGGGTGAAGTGCGTGGGAGAATGGCTACAAGAGGAAAAAGTATATAGAGGTTCCCAGAGGTCCCAAATTGCTGTCTCCCAGCTGGCTTGTCCCCCTAACCTGTGGGGATGATGCCAAGGGCTCCAAGGTTCTCTTTCAAGCTGCCTGAACCGACGATGCACCTACCTGGCCTGGGTTGGTTGCAGAACACCTTGCAAATAATTTAAGTTCTTATTAACGGATAAATAGATAAAGTGACAGCATACATGCACATTGAAATGGAGGAAACTACTATTTGTGACAACCTGGATGGAATTTGAGGGCTTTATGCTAGGTGAAATAAGCATAAATAAGTGAAATAAGTCAGACATACAACTATTTATGATCTCACTTGCATGTGAAATCTAAAAAAGAAATAATCCCAAAAACAAAAGCAAAGAGATCAGACTTGCCATTATAAGAGGCAGAGGTGGGCCTTCCCTGGTGGCACAGAGGTTGAGCGCTGAGCTGCGAAGCTGCCCACAGCCTCTGCAGCACCGGTTCGATCCCTGGCCCTTGGCGAGGGTCCTACATGGCGTGACAGACCTCTCCTGCCGTGCCCTCTGCTCCGCTTGTAACAGGGTGGTTCCCAGGAAAGGGGGAGATTCCAGGTTTCCTGTCCCACCCAAAGGAGGGTGGAGCTGAGCAGATAGAGAAGAAGCTGAAGCGGAGACTGAGGAAGGAAGGAAGCAGGATGGAGCCAGAAGGAGACCTGGAGGAGGCACATGGAGCCTAGAGATACGTGGAGAAACCGCGCTTGCCTTTTGGTCGTGGACTGGGTGACACAGATGTGGGTGAGACCCGTGGGGAGGTGACCATGGCAGCTTTTATCTTGATGTTGATTTTGCTCTTTTCCTTCCGGGCTTGTCTGGTTGTTTCTGACCCTTTTCTGTGGGTCCCTGCTGGAAGATGCTTTAGACTTGTGGCAGGCTTTGGGGCCTTGCTCTGGGCCGATCCCATTTGGATGGACTTTTACCCACGAGGGCACGGGTAACTTTGGGTGCTTCATTTAGAAACTAGATTCTTTGCCTTTCCTGTATTGTTTCCTAGTTGTATTAAAGTTCCTTCCCATTCAAGTCTCGTATGATTTGTGTTGATGCGGCGGATGGCAGAACCCATTTACAATAGGCAGGTTTGCGGGGTTTGGGCTGCCCCTCTCCCTGCCCTGTAGCACCCTCAGCAGTGTATTTCTTCTTCAGTCTGCCTGTTCTGTTCCCCGCTCTGGCTCCGGTGAATTCTCTCACCCTCCCGTGCTTCTGACTGTACCCAGTGCTTGTATAAATAAATAAATAAATCTTTAAAAAAAAAAAAAAAAGGCAGAGGTAAGGAGGAAATGAAGGAAGGTGGTAAAAAATATAAGAGAAATACTTACTTGAATACATCATAACTATGTCTTCAAGTGGTATGATATATCAGAAATTGGTTAAGAGAGAAAATCCTTAGGGTGCTCATATATGGGGAAAATTTTGTTTTCTTTTTAAAATTCTGTGTGAGATGATGGCTGTTAGTTGAACCTATGGTGATCATTTCACAATATATGGTAATCAAACCTTCAAGTGGGTACCTTAAATTTATAGTGATGTGTGCGAAGTATTTCACAAAAAAACTGGAAAGGTAAATGAACAAAAATATAGTCTGGCAGCAAATTCTGGGAGTGCCTGACAGACAGCTGGGGTTGAGTCCCTCAACTTTGCAAGGCAAAAGTGTATATTCTCTCAGTCTTTTGACAGTTACAGGGTGTGGGATTTTTTTTTTAGAGGGAAAGGAAAAATGTTTTAAAACTGGATGGTTGCAAACATTTTGAATATACTAAAAACCACTGAATTACATACTTTAATTGGGTGAATTGTATATGTAAATTATATCTCAACAAATTTCTTACAGAAAAAAATGGCAACTAAATGAAATACATGGTTTTGCACTGGTTCTTTTTGCAATAAAGGACATTTTGGGGATGATTAGGAAAATTAAATGTTTTCTGAGGATTAGGTGGTAGCAAATGTTTCAATTTTTTTTTTTTTCCTGGTTGTATTTCATTTATTCAGGAGAATATACTTGTCGGCAACAGACACTCCAGGTCCGCTAACCCTAAGCGGCCTGTTCGGCCACCATTTTGTTACCTACAGTTCTAAATCCTAAGCAAGATCAGAACGGCCTAGTCAGTTAGGTATAGGAGCCCAACCTTGCAAGGTGCCTTTCAAATCAATCAAGAGCACAAAGCTGGGAAGGCTATGCACCACGAGGTATGGCCGGGAACACCCTGGGGGCCGAGGACCGATGAATAGCAAGGGACCCCAGAAGCTGATCAGTGGAAAGCCTTGTTGATAAGAATGAAACCGGGGCTGGGAACTAGAGCTTGATCTCAATTACAATACCAAGTCATCAAGCAGATTAGAAGTGCCTGGAGAGCCGACTCATAACCCCTGATGCTATAGACGACAGAGCACTTTTTCTAGTTACAACCTCTCTTTTCTCTTTGTCCTCTTTCCCCTCAATTGATGCTGTATAATTCTTCTATCTGTAAGAAAGGCCAGGATCTGCTCTTCGGCAGCATCCTGCATTATGTAGCCTGCTCCACGACTCCTGTTTCCTTATCAGCGTGGTGTTGCCTGATGCAACAAGACACTAAAGTATTTTGGTGATGGGGCATCTCTATAGGTAAGTTACTCTCAAATGTCCAGGGAAAATACTTTGAAACTTTTGAAACTTATCTGTAAATTTGACATTGTTTCGAAATATAAATATATTTTGTAAGATACCTGATTTAATTTTTCAAATAAGAAGGGAGTGGAAATGGAATGTTGGATTCTCAGCAACCACAGGGCACTGGTTGCTCATGATCTGGCCTGTGGCAGTGACTTATCTTATATTAGCCAGTTATAATGTGCCCAATTTTTTATTAGATTTCCAATTGACATTAGTTTGTATGGAGTTTCTACTTTAAAGCAATAATATTGGTTTTGAGAAATAAAAGGCAATTACTCTTTAATACAAAAGACCACAAATAGTTGATGAAATCAATTTATTCATTACAGTTATTAGCTGGGGTCGTGAACACAGAGCCCGTGGAAGGACTCAAACAACCCACTGTGGAACATGACCTTAAAAGCCCGTCAGCTCATCATCCTTGCTTTTGTCAGTCTGATAACCAGAAAGTGACACACCCTGATCTCGCTGAAGACCGCTGAAGACCTTCAGGTGAACATAACGATTATCACCTACTCGCACCTGGAAATTAAACAAAGAGAAAAGTCATTCCCATGGCTCTACATCAAATGAAGGATCTGCAGACCTATAAAAATGTCACAGTAGTAAAAACTGATTTTAACAAATGACGTTTATCAAATGTTTGCTGTGAGTCAGACACTGCGATGAGCACCTGGTGTATGCGATTATATTTACTTCTTACAGCCTGAAGAAAGGTGGAACAATGTCACTTTTATAGGTTCAGCAGCATATTCAGAGATAAGTACTTTCCATAAATCTTTCAGTTAATAAGTGTCAGAGCCAAAATTCAAATCCAGACTCCAACATCTATGTCTCTTACACTCTGCAGTGTAACCCTTTAAAAGCATATATTCTGTGCTTTGATGCAAAGGGCATCAGTCTTCGCTTACATTTTTAAGATGTCACAGCCAATTGCTAAGCACAAGTCTCCTTGGGTTCAAGTCCTGGCTCTGCTCTCTGAGCTGTGTGACTTTTTTTAGCTACCCTACCTCCCCAAGTTTCAGTTATCTTTTTAGGAACACAAGGGAAATGATCATACTTTTCTCACACATTCATTGAGAGGATTAAATAAGATAATACGTGGCCAGCTCTTAGAACAGTGTCTGGCACATTGTAAGTGCTCAGTAAATTACTTTATTCAACACAACACCCTAGAAGTAGGTTATCATTATCCACATCATGCTGATAAGAGAATTATCTTCAGAGAAGACAAGAAACTGCATCACACAGGTTTTGACAAGTAGAACAAGTCCAACGGGGACTCAAACTGGAGACTGCCTGACACCAAAGCCTGCAAGGCTTCCATTTTGCCACTTACCCCCTGATAGGTAAGTGAGGAAGGCTTTGAAGGCAGTATCTCATTCATGTGCAGGACTTGGTGTATAACAGGAGCTCGGATTTCGTAGGACTGGGATGACCCATTTACATAACCCAGTAGGAGATTTTCTCATACTGAACTGGTTGGTTTTTTACTATCTATTTTTTTTTCTTTGCTGAAAACATCAGAAAAATTATATCTTACGTAGTTATTGTTTGTGAGAGAAATAAATCAAACTGTATTCTGGTCAAATGGTTTAGTAAAAATTAAGTAAATACATTAACATGTCTCTTGTTATTATGTATTAAATCAGAACAATCATCTCAGTATAAAAGGGTAGAAATGACTCTAAAATATCCAAGGCTGACTTACTAGATTGGTTTCTTCTCAATTTCTTCACACATAGTTTCTTCAATTAATTTTTGATACAGGTACAATTAATTTAAAAAATACTTCAAGTGTTCCATTGCTTTAAACCAAATTTATAGAGTCACAAGTTGAAACTACTTATTTGAGTTGTGAAAATATTAAATTATATTAATCAAACGCATGTTTAAAAGAAGGTTTAGTGATTCATGTTGTTCCTTTAATCTAGACACACAATCACAAATCTTTGAGACTAAATAAGCTTCTAGTCAGCCCAGGCCTTTTGCCAATTGAGATATTTTCTTCTATTTTATGAAGCAGCCAAGCTAAACATGTTCTTAACTATTATGGTATTTTTTCTTTGTAATTTCTGGAAATTAAGAATCAATATAGGAGGGACTTCCTGGTGGTGCAGGCGGATGAGCGCTGCACCGTGAAGCTGTCCACAGCCTCTACAACGTGGGTACGATCCCGGCCGGCCGGGGAGAAACCCACATGGCGCAGCAGACCTCTCCTGTCTCGCCCGCTGCTCCCCTCAGCAATGTATTTCTTCAGTCTCTCTGTTCTGTTCCCTGCTCTGTCTCTGGTGAATCCTCTCACCCTTCCGCACATCTGGCCTGTACCCTGGTTCTTGTATAAATAAATAAATCTTAAAAAAAAAAAAGAATCAACATGGGAAAACTTTCTAAATTCACAAGAAAAAGATGGTATAAAAATACCATCATCTGCCAATCAGAAAGTCTGTCTCTTGGGCAGTATCATGCTAGGTAGACATCTTGATTGAAGGCAAGAAGAAGAAAGAAACTACATGGGAGAGGTGACAAGAAACCATCACACAGAGACAAGTAGAATATCTTTTAGTGCCAAAGTACATCTTGAACACTAACCTTGATGTAGTAAAATATTCCAGCGACCACTTGGGTTTTGTATTCTACAGCTTCAAATTCTTCATAAGCCTCATTTGTTTGTTCCTCAAGCTGTGGTTTAACCTTAAGAAAAGAGATGACAAATTATCTGAGCTATGTTGGAATCCATTTATGTGACTTATATATCCAGAAAATCACATTCTTGAAAGTTCTCCATGATAATGAGCTCTATTAGCTATTTTCAGCATTTCAAAGAAAGGAAAAGACCTATCTTTAATAAGATTGAATGGGTTAACTAAAATGTCCAATTTTGTTTCTAATTCAGCCTAAGTTGAATTTACATCAAGTTGATATGATCATATAATAATATCCACTGTGCCACAGAGCCACCTAGAAAATAGAGTAATATGCCAACAAGTTAACACTGACTAGTAAAGTTCTACTATGTCTGATTCATTAAACAAAAGGGGGGGGGCAGAGAATCATAAGTACCACTTCATTTCAAAATCATTTATTTTGAAATTATTTCAAACTACAAGTTGTAAGAATAGGATAGTCTCTCTCAGGATTTCATTTGATTGCAGCTGCAAGTCCCTTTTACATGTGTGACTTTTGTTAGTTACTCTACCTCCCCAAGGCGCAATTATCTCATTATCAGAAGAGATGAGGTAACATATATTTAGGACATTCAGGGAGTAAGATATGACCATCTTTGGAAGGCCCTCAGGCTGTCTACCTCAGAGGGATATAAGCTCAGATGCCATCATTGCTGAACCAAGTGTGAGAAAGGAAAGTCAAATTCAATATGTAAATTTCTACTTAATCCACTAGCATCCCCTCTAAGTCCCTCTTTGCTGCACTCTTCTGGGCCTGATCTGCCTGCGTCCACTCAGCAAGAGTGGACTGAATTTCTGCAAAGAACACAGCTCCAGTCTTCTGCAGAGATGAGGGTACACAGTACTTTGCCTTCCAGGGTGGTGAAGTTGAGAGAAAAGGACGCAGGGGAAGTCACACTGCTCCTCACACGGATCTCCCACGAACCCCTGCTTCTAGCCCCATCCTCACTCTCAATTTGGTGAGCTCTTGTGTGGCTAGTGCTGGAACAATCTCGGAGTTCTGAGCATGAACCTGCCTGCTCTGACCCAGACATTCCCCCTGGAGTTGAGGCACTCTCCAGATGTTCAGTCGCCTTCCATTGTTCACCTGTTTTCCATCTTGCAACATCTGGTTATATCTCTGAGGTGGTATTTGCCACTCTCCTGTTGTCTTTATATTTATAGATTGGTGCCCTTTCCTCCCAATCCTTTCCTATCATGCAGAGGGAAAAGGAAATTAATGTGTGGGTTTTTTTTAATCAACTTTGCTTATTGGGAAGTTGTCTCCCTGCCCTTTGCTCAAGCACTTGCTGTGCTTACAATGTCCCTGGCCGGATCTTCCAGCGCATCAAGGGTTCTTCCGAGGCCTCCCCATCCTTTCGCATCAGTAGGCAGGTATTTTGAATCCTTTGCTATTGGTGCCTCAGCTTGGGGACCAGAACTGTTTTCAAAGATATAGATATTGGCAGATTCTTTCAGTTCTCACCAGTGAGTGGCAAACACTTAACTTGCCATTCCTGAACTACCAACCATTTCTCTTCTAGACTCAGAATAATGGGAAGCATGTGATTGCTTCCTTGAGATGGAAAACGAAGCTCCAAAGTGGAGACAGGGAGAAGACAAATAGTGAGGAAAAAAAGAAAGAAAGAGAGAGGAAGAGGCAGGTACAGGAGAGAGGAGAAAAGTGGATAAGGCTGCAGAGAGAGGCTGAATCAGGAAAGGGGTTGCTGTCTTTTTGCGCCCCCTGGTCTAACCCTTTCATGCCAACATTGACTTATTAGTCTAAGTAGGAGCTGAGTTGAAGAGGGTTGAGTCAACACTAAACCCAAATTATCAATATAAACCTCATTTGACAAATCAGGATCTTGAGGTTATGAGAAGATGACAAATTAAAGCTGATCTATTTATTTAAAGTTTAAAATCTCTTGCCTGACAACTTAAGCATCTGATTTATCTGTTATTTTTCAGATTTCCTGTCTTTTGGTCATGTTTTCTTTTTTTTTTTTTTTTGTTTATACATGCACTGGGTACAGTCAGAAGCACGGGAGGGTGAGAGAATTCACCAGAGCCAGAGCGGGGAGCAGAACAGGCAGAAGGACCGAAGTACACTGCTGAGGGGAGCAGCGGGCGGCAGGAGAGGTCTGCGCGCCATGTTGGGACCCTCCTCTGGTGGCTGGGGAGCAGCCGGGGATCGAACCGGCGCCTCAGAGGCTGCAGGCAGCTTCGCAACCCAGCGCTCAACCGCTGAGCCACCGGGGAGGTCCTGGTCATGTTTTCTTTTAAGCACGTATCAGAAGTTCTTATTTCTCTCTGTCCTGAAAATAGATCCAAGTCTATAACCTTTCTGTTGTAGCTGTGCTGTCCACAAGTCCAGAATTTTCTGGGACAGAGTTGATTTCCAATGACTTACTTTGTTTGCAGACATGCACCGGCCCTTGTCAGATGGTGTGTCCTGGTCTCAGGCTCACTGTACTTCTTACCTATAGCCTTACTCCTGCTTTCCAGTAAGACAGATTTGTATTGTTCTGCTGCTGTATAGATGCCATGACCCTAGGGTGTGAGATCTAAGCTGAAGAGCAGGAAAAGGGACAGAGTAGAAAGGAGGTGGTCAGAAGGCAGCCTGGTGCTGAAAACCCCCCCAGGATGGATGCTAGGAGGGCGAAGGTGGCTGGGAGTGGTGGTCTGGCTGGTAGTAAACAGGCAGACATCAGCTGGCATAGGTGGTGTTCACCTTCCTCAGTCTGCCATGCGTGGTGGCAGCAGAGGTGCTGAAGGAACAGTGTGGAGTTGCTGCTTGGGCCACAGCCAGTGGAAAGATGCTACCAAGGAGGAGCTGCTGGTGAAATCCAAGACTGAGATTTTGTCATTGCCACAGAAACAAATCATCTTGGTGGAGTCACTTCTCTGGGACCTGTGACTTCATGCTGCTCCCAACACCCAGGCACTTCTACCTATAATCATTCTATGCAAACACTTGGGCTGTGCCTGATTTAGGAAAAAATGGATTGAGAAGCTGGTGGCAACACGGATAGACCATATTTGGAGAAGTTTTACAGAGTGATGAAGGTGGGTTTGGGCAATAGCTTGAAAATACAGTAGGGCTGATGAGAGTTGACTAGTTGACATTTACCATCTAACAATGTTTTGAGGGAAGGGAGAAGTCTGGGCCATGGTGCCTGGTATGCAATGAATAATGCCACCCAGCACGAGAGGAAGGGTTGGCTGAAAAAAGCACAGAGTCAGGCTGGAGGGAGGAATGAACTCCAGGAGGGGAGAAGTAAATCGGGGTATTCTCACCCAGGTGAACTCAGTCTGCTAAGAGAAGGCCTGGAGACACCTGCTGGAGGGACCATGGGATGGAAGGAGCAGGAAACAGGAGAAGAGACTTCTAGAGCCACCTCTGTGGGGGTTCTAGAGGGAGGCTGCAGGGCAGCTGAAAGGGAGCTCAGCATTCCCAGGGCCCTGCTGGGATTGTTCTACGGCATGTGTGAATCCATAGACTTGTGATGGGGGAGCTCTCTGTGGTTCTGCACCTTCCTTGGGCTCAGTTCTGCGAACACAGGGCAGAAGCTGAGCAGGAAATGGCAGTGGTGGGAGTGACCTTTAATTGAGGATTGTATTGCCAAAAGCTCATGGGGTCATGGCTTTCTGGGGTGGAGGAGAGTGTGAAACCACCTTCCTGGGGTCCAGGCTGTGAGAGGGATTGAGTGGGCCCAGACTTGTTCCCATGAAAATGGGAGGGTGAGTGCCTGGAGGATTCTGGTGTTGTTGAATGGCAGGTTCTCTGGCTGTGGGAGTGGGAGAGGTGAGTGATGAGGAGGCTGCGGTGAGGAGGAGAACAACAAATTTGTGAGTGAGTGAGAACCATGACATGCTGAGCTCCAGGGTGTGGCCAGGATGGTATGCAGATGGGGCGTTTATGTGGTGTCCTGGGAGACCAAAGTCATGATCTGTGGGTATGACAGGAATGGTATTCAGCAATCAGGTTCATGACTTAGGGACATTGCATAGGTGTGTGTGTGGCTGTACTTGTGCATGTGTAATAATAGCACTTGTTTCTGAAAATAATTACTGCAATAGCATTTCTTTGATACACATAAACATACTAAGAATTCTCATTCAATTTTTTTTTTACATATAAGATAGTGGATCAGCAGTAATAATTGCTAGGCTTTTGCTAGTAGATAGCCATTGGTCTTTATTTACATATATTATGGCTTTTGGGGATCACGTATGGCTCCTTACTTCCCTGCGTGTATCTCTTATATCCAATCTGTTCTGTTAATTTCCTTGGGGGGCAAGGACTATTTTTTATGACCTTCTCCCCCACAGCAATTCACACAGTACTGTGCATATAATATTTTCTGAATGAAGAGACCAGCATTGGTTCCCCAAAACAGATAAGAAGGTAGAAAAGGAATATTGCAATGACTCTCAACTGATAGAAAGAATCTTAGAAGAGGGGGTTTCTTCCTGGTACTCTGGACCTCAGTGTCATTTCACCCTGTGTTATGTGACACCACAAACACTGTTCTGTGTGGCTTTCTTCCAAATGAAGAGATTTTTCTCTTCTGACTTAAAAAAGGTTCAAGTCTTAAATCCAAGCCCTTTGACTTTCTTCTGTTAATATTTATATATTTTTCACTTTAGTTAAAACTACATTTGATGGTTTTATTAGAAGGATCTACATCGTAATTTTTCCCCATCTCCTTTTTCCCAGTTTTATTGAGATAATGACATATATCACTGTTGAAGTTTGGGTACACAGCACAAGGGCTTGACTTACATGTGCTGTGATAGGATTACAACAGTAAGTTAATTATCTCATATAGATACGTCTTCATCCACGATCTCATATAGATGCAATAAAAAGAAAGGGCAAAAAAAAATATTCTTTTTGACAAGAACTTTTTGGATCTTCTCTCTCTCTCTCTCTCTCTCTCTTTTAAAGATTTATTTATTTATGCATACAAGAACTGGGGTATAGGCTAGAGGTGCAGGAGGTGAGAAGATTCACCAGAGACAGAGTGGGGAACAAAACAGGCAGATCAACTGAAATAAACTGCTGAGGGGTGCAGTGGGAGAGACAGGAGAGGTCTGCTGTGCCATGTGGGTCCCCTCTCTCTCTGGGGAATGAACTCCTGCTGCAGTGGCTGGGGATAGCTTCATAGTGCTGAGACTTAACCCCTTGTGCCACCAGGGAGGCCCTGGATCTATTCTCTTAAGTACTTTTCTAAATACCAGGCAGCAGTGTTAGCTTTAGTTATGATGCTGTGTTCCATCCATAGTATTTATTTATTGTATAGCTGGAAGCTTTTACCTTTTAATCAGGTGTCTTCAAGTCTGATCTCTTTTCTGAGTTTTTTAAAATTAGATTTTACGTATGAGTGAGCTAATATAGCATTTGTCTTCCTCTGATTTATTTCAATTAGTATAAAGCTTTTAATGTTCATTTTTTTTAAACTTTGTACCGATATTTCTTTTTTTTGTTTTAAAGATTTATTTATTCATTTATACAAGCACTGGGTACAGTCAGAGTGAGGGAGGGTGAGAGAATTCACCAGAGCCAGAGTGGGGAAGAGAAACAGGCAGACTGACGAAATACACTGCTGAGGGGAGCAGCGGGAGGCAGGAGAGGTCTGCGCGCCATGTGGGACCCTCGCCAGCGGCCGGGGATCAAACCGGAGCTGCAGAGGCTGCAGGCAGCTTCGCAGACCAACGCTCAACCACTGCGCCACCGGGGGAGGCCCTTAATGTTCATCTTTAATATCTTCTCTTTCTGACATTCATTTTTTATTTTGATGTCAATTTTCTTGTACCTGCAGCTATTTATCTTGATATTTTCTCCTCTTCTACATGATAACCTTCCCTTCCTTCCTTAACTGAATTCTTCCTTCAGTTGGCATTCCACTAAGAACCTCTCTGAAAAGGACAGCGAAAACTGATACATTTCAGCTCCTCCAAAGACACTTAAGCTCTAATTTTTTTTTAAAAAAGAACGAATTTTTAATACATTAAAAAAAAATCATAGAGTAAATGACAGGCAGTGGAGGCTATTCCTCGGACCTTCTCCAATCATCCTGGGGATGTGATTATCAACACCTACCCATTGCCTGGTCCTTGCAAGGGACTTAACTAATTCTGTAATCTTGGAGGTGTGGATTAAATCTCCTCTACCTATAAACAGGCAGTAATACCTGCCTGTTGGGGTTGTTTGTGGGTAATAAATGGTATAATTATTGTTAAAGTGTCTCTAAAACTGACTGTTCCTCTATGTCCAACACTTAGTTGGGAATTGTCCCCTAAGGCTGTCTCCTGTTAGAGAGGACAGATAAATCATAATTGGTAATTTAATACCTAAGAAGCTGAGCTATCAGCCGGTTATTATTTACCTGAAAGGAGGTATAACAATCTCTAAAGTCCTTGCAGATTCAAAACTTATGATTATGAAAAAGTACTTAATTGCAGACTGTTGTATGGTATATTCTAGATATCTTGACTTCTCTAAATGGACTGTAAACTCCTCAAGATCAAAGGCCCTGTCCTTACGTGTCTTCTATGACACTTAACACAATGCTGGAGATATTCAAGAAATGCACCTAACCTTGATTCATTGATACTTATTTACCATGTGGATTTAAATCTGAGGCTGGCTGCTTGCATAGAGTAGGCAATTTTTTTTTCCAAAGATTTATCTATTTATGCATACAAGAGCTGGGGCACAGGCCAGAGATGTAGAGGGTGAGGGGATTCAACAGAGACAAGAGTGGGGAACAGAACAGGCAGACTGACTGAAATACACTGCTGAGGGGAACAACGGGCGAGTCAGGAGAGGTCTGTCTCACCTTATGGGTTGCTCCCTGGCTGGCTGGGGATTGAACTTGTGCTGCAAAGGCTGTGGACTACTTCATAGTGCGGCGCTTAATCCCTTGTGCCACCAGGGAGGCCCAGAGTAGGCAAATTTATACGACACTTTCAACTCCAAGTCTCTACCCACAGACTTTTCCATGTTCTTGCTGTTGTGTGGTAGAAAAGCCAGGCAGGTGGTCAAAAATCTGGAGACAGACTAGCTTCTTATGCAGATGGTTCAAATCTTGAATCTCAGTGTCATCATTTGAAAAATAAGCACAACCCTTCCCTCCCTGGCCCAGAGGTTTTGAAGATCAATGAGAGGTTGATTAGAGGGCAGGCTTTTAAAATGGCAAAGTATCTGATTTCTTTCTTTCTTTTTTTTTTTTTTTTAATATTTATTTATTTATACAAGCACTGGGTACAGTCAGAAGCGCGGGAGGGTGAGAGAATTCACCAGAGCCAGAGCGGGGAGCAGAGCAGGCAGAAGGACCGAAGTACACTGCTGAGGGGAGCAGTGGGCGGCAGGAGAGGTCTGCGCGCCATGTGGGACCCTCCTCCGGTGGCCGGGGAGCAGCCGGGGATCGAACCGGCGCTGCAGAGGCTGCGGGCAGCTTTGCAACCCAGCGCTCAACCGCTGCGCCACTGGGGAGGCCCAGTATCTGATTTATTTCAATTAAGCTTTGAATGTCCATCTATGTCTTCTCTTTCTGACCTTAGCTGACATTCCTTTTTTATTTTGGTGTCAATTTTATTGAATCTACAGTTATTTTTCTTGAATTTTCCTCTCCTCCACGGTCCTTAGGAACTGAGGTAGCTACTATTAGTGCTTATCTTTCTTATTTTTTTTAAATGCTTTTTTTTTATTAAAGATTTATTTATTTATTTATACAAGCCCTGGGTACAGTCAGAAGCGCAAGAGGGTGAGAGAATTCACCAGAGCCAGAGCGGGGAGCAGAGCAGGCAGAAGGACCGAGGTACACTGCTGAGGGGAGCAGCGGGCGGCAGGAGAGGTCTGCGCGCCATGTGGGACCCTCACCCAGCGGCCTGGGATTGAACTGGCGCTGCAGAGGCTGTGGGGCAGCTTCGCAACCCAGCGCTCAACCGCTGCGCCACTGGGGAGACCCAGTACTTATCTTTCTTATTCTACTTCTCTGTCAGGGTTGGAGACTGGGGTAAGCAGCAAGAAACACACTTTCACATTAATTTTGTAATTTCAGAAATAACTCACAGTGGGATATTATTAACAACAAAAGGCCTTCTGACAGTTTCCTATTTAAAAAAAGATAATTATTCTTGCTAACCAACATAGACTTTAAAAAATAATTAAAATTTCCAGCATTAGCTACATTTCAAATTTCTCTTACTCCCCATCCATTTACAGCTCTGGTCCCTGCAACGTCTCAAGGGGATTTTCCAGGGTCAGAGATGATTTTAGGCAAAAATTTGAAGAAAACATCTGTGACACCTACCTGTGCATATTTCTTTCTCATTTTAGAGGCATTTTTATGATCTCACTTAGTCCCTACAGTTTTGAGATTAGCAGGGCAATAGGTGTTATCTTCATTTTATAGATGCAATTGAGAATTTTTTTGGTTTTTTTTTTTTTTTTTTTTGGCAGTACTCTGACTTTAGAAAATACATCTCCCACAGGTCCCTTGGACATTATGAATCTCTGGTCCTGTAGATAAGTGAAATCATAGACAGCATGGGTATCATCTGGGAGATGGTTAGAAACACAGACTTTCAGGCCCACCCCAGATCTACTGAATTAAAATCTGCATTTTAACAAGATCCCCAGGTGATTCATGCAGTGTTCTCATGATTGAGAGCACTGACCTAATATAGGGATTCAAATGAAGATATTAAAAACTTAATATTATCTTCTCCATGAAATAAGAATTCTGAGTTATTTGTATTTTGAAAATAGTTTCAATGTATGACTGGTTGAGTTCTAGAATATAATCTCTTAGAGAAGTTTCCGGTGTTGATACAGAAAATCCCAAGAAGCTATATTGTTTGCCAGTGTCATAGAATCAAGTTAAAGAGAGAAAGAATTAAGAAGCGATACCCCAAAATAAGGCAAAAAATTACAAACCTGAAATAGTAATTCATAGACCATATTTTTTCTTCTCAGAAAATATGCAATACAATAAACTTGTTACATTGGTAGTAGCTAACCAAACAACACTTAAAAATGTATCACCTTGCTAAAGACTAAGTTCTATTTCCAACATAATCAATTTTGAAAGAAACCATGAACTGTGCTACTTCTCTAGTAGTTTAATCCTTCTAGAACTACTAAAAGCCTAAATATTGTTGATTTAGTCAAATTTGCAGGAAGTTTGTAAATGGATTACCTTAACAATATTGTTTTTCATTAAATATATTTTTAAAAATTCTTTGAAGTACAGGGAAGTCCAGTTCATAGAATTGTTAACAGCCTTAGACTTTAATTACACATTGGCTCCACTCGGTGAGATTAAAAACATTTCACCAGAAACTGAATTAGCAATCCTAGACTCATCCTTTGTAAAAATTTTAGAGATGGGGAAACTGGAGCTCAGAGAAGCGACTTGACTTACTCCGAGCACGCTCACAGTTGGGATTACTAGAGATTTCACCTAAGAGACTTTTAGCTGTAAGGAAGCCTGAACACAAATGCTACTTCCTAACATTTCAGTTTTCACACTTATCTGTATCCTTGCCATGGGGCCAACCGAGAAAACAAGATTTTGGATCAAACCTTTTCATGGATGTATCAACGTACCTCATTAGCAATCTCCTGGATTTCTTGAGTAGCAGGTTTGACTTCACTTAAGCCTCCAGGCATCATTTTGGCTAACTACTTCTTTGCTGGGCAGTATGCTGGAACAGAAATGATCAGGTAGGTGTGGAGGCTCCGTTTTTAAAGAGGGTGGTTGTTCACAAGCTCCGCCTATAGAGTAAAAAAGTGTGTCTTGAGTCAAGGCTCCGTACCACCCCTACAAAATATGCTAGCAGGAATTTGGAGTAATGAGGGGCTAGGGAGGGGTGAATGGGTGTGTGTAAGGAGTCACACTTTAATCAGTTAAACTTCCTTTTTTTTTTCTTTGGACAATGTTTCTAACATGTTGCATCTGAGGTATGAAATCCGAGGTCACAACCAGAGTTTCTCACTGTTTTAAAATCTCTAACACAAATTTTTACTTTTTAATGGAATGCTTACTAACAATACCAAGGCTGACTGTGTAGCATTTACTTGATCTTTAGATAGAAAGTAAAAGGATCTGTCTGGAGACCCTTGGCTGGATATTTGTTCTTTACTTTCATTTAAATTTCTAGAACTGTTTGAAATAGAGAAAAACACAAAGAATAAAACAAGAAACACATATTTCTGTCACTCAAAATTAAAACTTTGTTCTGTCATAATTGGTATTGATAGCCATCTTTTAAAAGATTTAGTTTTTTTAAGGAAACTAAATATTACAGGCTCCCCATTCCTACCCCCCACAGAGGTAAATCACACTGTGATTTCTAATTCATGTTTACATATTAGTGTGTTGTTAAAAGTGTGCTTAAATTGCATGCTAAACATATATTCTATACTACGCTCTTTTCATTTTCAACGTGTTTTTGAGCCATTTCTTGTTGATACACAGATCGACTTAATTTACTTCCTTTAACTGCTGTTCTATGATCTATCTATCTATCTATCTATCTATCTATCTATCTATCTATCTATCTATCTATCTATCTCACTACCTACCTACCTACTTATCTCTCTCCTCCTTCTCTTCCTCCTTAATCATATCATAATCATCTCTAACTCTATGCTTTTCCATAACTTACATACTCATTCCCCTAAGGATGAAGATTTTTGCTATTCCTGTTTCTTTCATCCTTATAAATAATACGTATTCTTTTCCTTTTGTATATCTATGAAGGGCTTCTGCAGGCAACTTATTTTTTTGTAAATATTCATTTGTATTATTTTATTCAATTTTTGGATTACATAACACATACACATGATAAAAATAAAAGGGAACAAAAGTTTACAGTATAAGGAAATTTCCAACTTCTCTATTCCTCAGCCACTCTTCTACACTTCAGAGACAACTGTCATCAGTTCTTGTATTCATCAGAGGTATTTTTACACATACATATATATAAATAAATGCACATACATATGCATGTATATACTTGCCACTTACACAAATAGAACCTTACTACATAAAGTATTATATCTGTTTGCTTTACCTCTAACAGTCTATTTTGGAGATTGTTTCATGTCATTGCATGGAAAGGTGCGTCATTCCTTATAATGTTTGGCAGGGGCTCAACAATTTCTTGGAAGTGTTTTACTGGATAACCGAAGGTATGCTATTCAGGTAGCTCTCTGTGGATTGCCTTCACTCACATATTGAGAAGAATAGCAAATGTGGGTGATGTGGTGTTGATGCAAGAGGCAAGTTGTCTCAAGACATTGGCTCAGCTTTGGCCACAGATAATCCTTAACATCTTCCTGAGACCTTTCCAAGTCAGTCTTTTCATACCGAAACCTCCAACTTTTTTCGAAAGCTCTGCCCATTTCTATTCCTCTGTTCACCAAATAGTCCGGGTTCTCCTTGTCTTCACCCCAGTGCTCAGATATGAGGTAAATAGCATCTCTTCAGTTCTCTTTCTAGAGTTGTACCCTGTTATTCTTTAGGTATTCATTCTTGAGACTCAATCATTTGTTTTAGAAGTAAAGACTGTCCAAAGCAAATAATGCTTTTGTGTTTGAGTTCCAACTGTGATATTATGCTGACTGATGGGAAGAGTCATGTACAAGGAAATTCAGAAAAGAAAAGCACAGTTACTGTTATATCGTGTTAATCATTTAATTAATTAAACATATAATTAATTAATGCAATTTATTAAATGCACATTTATTTCTAAAGTACCTTTCAGATTGCTCTATTGGATCTTTCAAGGTTTCAATTTTCAGGCTAATTTATAGAACTGTACATTCTTGTATCTTTTGCATTACTTATCTATGAGCTCATCTTTCAAAGGAATTATTTTTTATGGAAGATTTCTTTTTGTGAGAGGCTGGGTTGTGGGCTTCCCTTTGGGGTAGTAGTCTCTACTGGATCCCATGGGCTTAGGTCTATTGGCCTACAGGACTTTTGGCTTACAGCTCTTAAAATGATGAAGATACTGAGAATTTGAGTTTGTCTCCAGCTTTTGGTACTGACTGACCCAGGTCTCTGAATTTCTGCCAGATGACTATGCTTCCACCAATGGCTGGGATAAATGTAGGGCCCCATTCATGAGACAGCCCATAATTCTTTTTTTTTTTTTTAAAGATTTATTTATTTTATTTATACAAGCACTGGGTACAGTCAGAAGCACTGGAGGGCAAGAGAATTCACCAGAGTCAGAGTGGGGAGCAGAGCAGGCAGAGGGACCGAAGTACACTGCTGAGGGGAGCAGCGGGCAGCAGGAGAGGTCTGCGCGCCATGCGGGACCCTCCTCCTGTGGCTGGGGAGCAGCCGGGGATCGAACCAGCGCTGCAGAGGCTGCGGGCAGCTTCGCAACCCAACGCTCAACCGCTGCGCCACTGGGGAAGCCCAGCCCATAATTCTTATTCCTAAGTATTTATGTGAGAGAAAGGAAAGAGATTTCCACACAAGGAGTCATGTACCAATGTCCATAGTACTCATACTAGGCCCAAATCAAAACCTATCCAAGGCTGTCTGGGGGTGGGGATGGCAGAAAGGATTGAATGGAAAAGGGCACCTGGAAATGTTTCATGGAGAGGAAGTTGTCCTATGTGTGTATTATGTTGGTGGCTACACTGTGATAAACAATTGTCAGAATTCAAATTGTATACTTAGAATGGGTGACTTTATTCTACATAAGTTACACTCCCTAAAAGTTTCTTTAGGTGTCTCCTGGTCTTGCATTTATACTTCTCCCTCCAGTGTTTTTCACTAGTCTTAACTACCATTGCATCGGCATATTGCCTTAAAAAGCAGTTGTAAAGGCACCATTTGAAGTGTGTGCTCAAAAGAAGGTTATTCTTGGGTGGAAACAGAAAGATTGATTAAAAAGTTATGACAATGGAACAATAAAAAGTTAATCCTACTCCAATGTTGTGGGAAATGGACTGGGGAGGAAGAGAAGAGTCTGATGACTTATTAAAATATTATTAGGAGGGAGGGAGGGAGGGACAGGAAAAGTCAGGTGACCAATTGACATGCTTTGGATGACTAAGAAGATAACTGTACTATTAATAGAATATGGACTACAAAAGAAAGAGCATGTTTAAGCAAGGAGGCCAATAGTAAAGATATAATATTGGAAACTATTTCTCCCCTCTTGTGGGCAAATCCTGGGGTGAATAAAGATCTTAGTACAATAATTTAATCAAATTATTTACTAATGCAATTACTTTATTAATGTAATGTGGAAATCAGAACTATTGGGCCTTGATACGCATGACTAAGTTATAGAAATTTAATTTTTAGTAATATTTCATGAAAGCTTTCTTTTATGCCATTACCTTTTCAGTAAGGATGAAGTAGTAAAGGATGGAGACCATTAATATACAAAGCACAAAAATCAACAATGGGTAGATTGTTTAATGTGAATTAACTCCATCTTAGCATGTCATCAATAATTTAAATTTCCACCTGTTACTTTACTAAGAAGTACAAGAATTTCTCTCATAATAGTCATATGTTAGCTATAAAATGCATGTACCATGTACCTATAACTATAAAATATAACTTTTCAAATATGGTTTAGGACAGAATCTTTTTATATGATATAGTTCATTATCTCTTTCTGAGAAGAAATTTTCTTTCCTGATGAAATACGCAAGCAACTTTCTGATGAGATTTAAGGAAATTGAGACTTGTTCTGATCACCTACTTACTTTCTCATAAAATGATTAGGTTTTTTTTTTTTTTTTCATAAAAAACCTCATTAACTTGAATGTCTTAAATTTCCTACGCTATGAATTCAGCAAATTATTACTGTTCTAATAAAATGTTCAAAATTACATGTCCTACTAAATTGAATTATAATAACTGCTATCTTAAAATGATTTGTCTTATAAATTTATTTGCTGCAAACCATAAGGATTTAGTTATTACCTTTATGCTGTCTAAGTAAAAGTTTTAAATGCCTCTTTGACAAACTTTCAATATCAACTTTTGTTTCTCTGTGGTTTGTCACACAAGGGAGAAAATAAGAGAAGTAAAATTCAAGACACAGATTTTCCTGAGATTGGTAGGGGAGGAGGAAAGTTTGAGAATAATGAAATATTAAAAATAAATTAGTTACACATGTGAATGTATTTAATGGCACTGAACTCTACATTAAAAATGGTTAAAATTATATATGTTATATATATATTTCATCACAATTTAAAAAAAAAGGAAGACCACAGTGGGGGATGCAAGGCTAGTGATTTAAACCTGAGGTTGTTAACATCTGAACCAGAAGACAATGAATTGTTTTCTGTGTTTTTGTGATTGCTGTGGTATAGGTATCACCTTGCATTACAGTTAAGTCCTTCTCCTTGAATCTCCTGCCTTCTAGTGCAGGGCACTGCCACCCAGCCAGATGTTCAATCTGTGCTTTACTGCCATCTTTCTCATCTAATCCATCAGAAAATTCTGTGGACAAGATTTCTTGGACAAAGAACATTATGTGCTATTTGTTCTCCATAAAATATTCAGAGTGATATCTTCCAAATTAGATTACTTGGACCAAAAAATATTATGTGCTATTTGTTCTCCATTAAACATTCAGGGTGATGTCTTGTAAACACTAATTAGATTGTGTTAGATTGTATTATCCTCTGATAAATCCCTTTAATATCTTCCCCCTGAATTAAGAAAAGAAAAAATCCACCCCCTTACCATGAACTACTAGCCTTACATAATTCAAACTTTGCCTAACTCTCTAATCTCATCTCATGACATTTCCTACCTAATGCCTTTAAGATACAATGGCCTCATTTTGTTCCCAGAATGTGACAAACTTTTATTCACCTCAGCCTCTGGGCACTTGACATTCTGCAAGCTAGGAGTGTGCCTTCTCAGGTTCTTCACTGAGTCTTCATCACATCTCAGCAGAAATACTATGTTGCCTTCTTCTACCCTGCCCCACCAATTTCTCTTATATCATCTTCTTTGTTAATAGTACTGTTCACAAGCTGTGCATATTTTAGTTGCTTTTGTACTCTTTTTTTTTAGGGGGGAGGGCCTGGAAAGACTACTATATTCCTAAAACCCAGAACCCAGAACATGGCTGGCAGTTATAGCCATTCAATAAGTGTCTCCTGAATGAATAACTAGTTGCCTGCTTACTATTCTTTCTCCTCCATTAGGCTGTACATACTGTGTGTGGACGATTCACTGTTTGTTTTCCTTGTCGTCTTAGTGACTAGCAAGAACGCCCAGCACATGGTAAAAGGTCAATAAATATTTGTTGAATTAATGCACACATTCAACCTCTCCATCTGAATTCGAGTATGGCTCTATCCAATAGCTCTTTATCTCACATGGGAAACAGAAACTGGAGATTACTCAGTGGCCTCCTGGGAGAGGAGGGCAATGGAGCAAGGATGTACAGGAATAGGGTCTGATGCCCCATCCTGCTTCAACTGGAGCAACTCTTAGTTGTCTTATGAAGTATGGTTCCATGCAAAAATTACTTACTCCTAACTCTGCAACCCCTCTCTTTTTATTTGCTTTTATTACTGCTAGTTTAAACTAAGCCCTTCTTTTTATCATGAGAACACTGAAGCCAAGAGGCAAGAGTATCCTGCTCAAGGTCACATACTAATCAGTGACAGAACTGGACTGGAGTTCAGTCAGCTGATATCTGCTCTCTCAACTGATACCCCTGGTTCTCTCTGTCCTGTCCTGAGTACTATTGGCAATGACCTATAACAGTGGGATGTGGGTTGAGAGAAAGGTCTGGTTTGTGTGTGCACTTGAAGGCAGATGGATGATTGATCCTCCAGGCGTGATTTTGGGGCATGGATAGATTCCCACTGGACTTAAACCAACCCTCTGTTGGTTAGCCAGCATTAGAACATGGGCATGTCCTGTAACTGAGTCCTGAGCTGCTCTCCTAGCCGGTTCACATGAGCTCAGTGGGAAGCTCAAGGTACACATATGTGCCAAAGTAAGCATATCCTGGTTACCACCTAAGTGTATTGATCATCAGCTCCGTAAGTAGGTCCTTGATGGCAAAATCTGAAGTAAGAAGATGATCAGCAGCTCTGTTTGCTCCACCTTACTCATGGGATTGATGCATATGTTAAAAAACAGGTTGTTCTCAACTGATAGGAAAGGTGTTTATAAGTCAGTTTTATGGAACTTGGTATTTCCTTTAGAAGTGCCATCTGCATGGTGACACATAGGCTGGCTTGTCAAACCCATTTAATCTACATTGCATCTACCTTGTGCAAGGAAATCTCACTGTTGAGTAAACACATGTCATTGATTTTCCCACTATATTCCATATGGATCCCATAGATCAGAGAGGAAGATGAATACATGAACTATGCTTATAATTACTGCATAATGGATTCCTTAACTGGGTCCCACCCTACCTGGAGAGTTGCAGAAGGTACTTGAGAGGAAGAGGGATGTGGTGAGCTAGCCTTGAAGGATGAGTGGAATTGGTTTGCACTTCTGCATTTCTTTCTTTCTTTCTCTTTTCTTTGCTATTGCTCATTTAATCTACTCCAATGTATACCTAAAAACAAATAAATTCCAAAATTATTTTTTTAATTTTGCACGTAGAAGAACTAGGGTATTGGCCAGAGGTGTGGGGGGTGAGAGGGTTCCTGAGAGTCAGAGTATGGAGCAGAACAGGGAGATCTACTGAAATATACTTCTGAGGGGAGCAGGGTGAGATAGGAGAGGTCTGCTGTGTCATGTGGGTCAGCTCCCTGGCTGAGGATCCAACTCAGGCTGTTGTTGGCACCAGATGATGTGAAGAGTCCCATGTTGGGCACGATATGATGTTGTTTTTGAAGTTAGAGTGGGGTCCTTGTGTTCACTCTGGGAAAGTTTTACCAGAGCTCTGGTTTCGGTGGCACATGGCGAGTTTCTCCACGAGACAGAGACGGTAGTGATATTTAAAAAGCAAGTTTATTAGAAAAGGGATAGGATAGTAAAAGACACTTGCATAGAAAGAAGTGGGCAGGAAGAGCTGCCCCAAAAGAGATAGGTTTGCTAAGAGAGGCTCGTGTGGTTGCAGGCGGGAGGCCTTGAGGAGAGCGGCCTCCACTGAGGGAGGTCAGTGAAGAGAATTCCTGGCATAGACAGGTCACGAGCAGGCAGGGAGGCTGCTGCCCTGCAGAGGGAGAGAGTTGGTGAAAAGAGGCACCTGCATAGTCACAGGTGGGCAGAGGGAGTGCTGCTCTGTGTTTCTTTAAGTGTCATTTAATCTTTCCCATTCATGTATCTTCTTTGGTGACTGATCTATTTAAACAGTTTGCCCATTTTTGAGGGGAGATCTTTTTATTTTCTTACCAGTAAATTTTGAGAGTTTTTAAAATATATTTTGAAATATATTATGGATACAAGTCTGTCAGATATATGATTTACAAATATTTTCTCTCAGAAAAAATTCTAAGACAAGACAAAAAAAAAAAAAAGTCTGGCCACAGAAGTCTCTGTCTTTCCATTGAGGGTGGTTTCCAGTAATGGGTGGAGTGAGATCCCAAATAGATCCCCAAAAGATGAATGCTGAGCCTTCCTAAGTAAGAAGTTAGTACCATTTAGTGGGTTAGGGGTAGAGAGGCATTAAGGGGAAGAAAGACTAGGGTTCAGATGTGGGGTAATTGTTTAACTTATTCTTACTTCTATGGTCTTTGACTTGGCTAACTCAATGAGGCCTTGGAGATATGCTGAGACTGAAGGTGGGGACTAAAGTAGCTAAAGTCGATGAGTCTGGATACCTTGCCTGGCTGGGACACTTCTTTGTTGGCAGGAATCTAAGGGTGAGGGTGGGAGCATTGTAGAAAAAATGTAGAAAATATGCTGTTGTCAAGCAGTCTTCAAGAACAAAGCTTTCAGCAACATGTTTTTATTGCTTCAAAAATCCGTGGCAAATCAATAAAATCCTATTAAAAAGAAATGAAAGTGAATGTACGAGCAATCTTCTCCTCCTTCCTCACAGGATGAAGAAGCTATGATCTCAGTAACCCCAGAGGATTTGGGGACTCAGAACAACACAGAAAGCTAGTGTGACTGCACACATCACTCAAACTTTGACTCAGTAGGCTGATCTATGAATTGAATTTTTCTTTTTGCCCTTTGAGGGGAATAGGGAAGGAAGTTCCTGTCCTAGATACTCTTCAAGTAGCTTGGCCATATTGGAGTTGACGCAGTCAGTTTTTATGAGTAATCATAAATGCCAGTAATAATATGAAGTAATAGTATACAGTCAATATTACTGCACCTCCCCTAGGGAGAAAATTTGCCCCTGCTAACATTACCCACTGGGATCAGAGGCATCTCCCAGAATGACTTTGCCTCAGCTCAGGCCCTGTTCAAAGCAGACTTATTCACAAACACAGGCCATGCTCTCACAAGCTTCTTCTTTTTTTTTTTTTTTAAAGATTTATTTATTTATGAATACAACAGAGAGGGTATAGGCCAGAGATATTGGGGATGAGAGGATTCACCAGAGACAGAGTAGGGAATGGAACAGGCAGACTGACTGAAATATACTGCTGAGGGGAGCAGTGGGCGAGACAGGAGAGGGCTGCCTCACCGTGTGGGTTGCTCCCTGGCTGGCTGGGGATCGAATTCATGCTACAGAAGCTGTGGATTGCTCATAGTGAGGTGCTTAACCACTGTGCCACCAGGGAGGCCCTCACAAGCTTCTTGATAATGTTAACTTATGAGTTTAACTTTGGGATGGATTAATTGTGTTGCTGGATTCAACCTAAGCAGTGTTTCCCAACATATGATTAGGGAACCACATACACCAGAACACCCTGGGATGCGTGTTTAATGAAGATTCCTGACCCCCATCCCAATTTATTAAATTACAGTCCCATGGGGGTTAAGTCCTAGAATCTGCATTCAAAGAAAGCTCCCTAGGTGATTCTTGTGTGTATTAAAGTTGCTAATGTTGGAAAATTTTAATGTTGGCATCCTTTAATGTTGGCATCCTACGCTTACAGATGGAGTAAGGAGGTGAAAAGGTGGAAATCTGGAAGAGCTGTCCATTTCAGATGGAAACCATTTTCACAAAGAGAAAACAAATGGAAAGAACCCAAGGAAAGAGTTAAAGCAAATATTGGCAAAATGATACTCATATGACATTAGATGCAAGTCCATTCTGGGTTCATGTTATAGAACACCAGCAAGGGGCATGTTCTGAGCCTGTTAGAAGTATTTGCCTGGCCCAATGGCCTTACCCCCAGTCCTGCTGAGGACCCTGTGTCTAGGCAAGTGGAGCTCTGTAAGCTGCAGGGAATAGACAATGGTCACAGCATCATAGCAGCACCACACAGTCAATAAAAAAATCAAACTGATCACTATTTTCCACAACCAGTAGATTTCCTTGGTTTTCTGTGTCATTTGCATTTTAAACTTCCTAGTATTCTTTACCCCTGCACTGATCCAACCCTCTGGGAAGGAAGGGAAGGCAGAGTTAAACGTTAAATCTTCTCTTAATATACATTCATTGACATTTAAATGTAATGTATTCTTATAGAGACCTTTTAAAGACTGAAATAGAACATTAGCAACTCAAACTTTACATCAAATTGAATAAATGAGGTGTTGGCATAATACTTCTGAGATGCTGGAAATTCCAACTTAATGGTTCATTGCATAGAAACCCAGGAATAATATTACTAGGAATTACCCAAATATTCTGGCAATTATGATTCCACAAGGTGTCTCAAATTCTCCCCTTCTAACATGTTTTAGTATGTCACTCCATCAAAGTTTTCATCACCCCCTTACTGGATTCTTGCTGACACTTCCTTTCTGGGTCACTCTTCTTGTTTCTCCTGAAAATCAAACTCTTTCTTCCTCACCTTTAAAAAATATTTGCTTTGTAAGTTGGGAATTTCCTGTTATCTATCTAATCCATTCTAAAATCCTAAGAATTGCACTCAAGAATAGCAACCCAGCATGAGCTGGGCAGCAGGCCAGAACTGAGAAACCTGAGGAACAGCTGAAGCAGGTTTTGAAATTTCAAACTGATTATCATTTCTTACATATGTGGATTTAATAGAATTCACAACACCCTAATGACAATTTCTTGTCTAGAATTGATTATTTATTGCAATCATGCAATATTCTACAAAGGATTTGAGTCAGCATATCTAGGTGCTTAAAACACAGCAACAAGATAAACTTGTACTATATGTAGTCTGGGGAAATTAGGTATGAAAGACGAAAGAAAATAAGGGCAAGAAGAAAAAACACTGACGCCAAGGTGAGGTTATTCCAGTAAATGCTGGTTTTTCTAAGGTAGGGTTATTTGCCAGAGCCATCCTACAGATTTGGCTTTTAATGTTCTTGGATCCAAAGAAAAGAGAGGAAAAAAGTCAAGTTCACAATTCATAAAAAATAAATAAATAAAACTTGTTTCTTATTATAAGCAGAGCTACTTTCTAATTACAAGACTTGATGGACACTTCTCCCACAGTCCTGGAAAGAGGAGATACCCAAAGTAGTGAGGGCTGTCTTCAATACATCCCTATGCTCAATGCAAATCCCACAAGACTTAGAAATTCTGTTTCTTACATATGGGTTGGAGGCAGTTCAGAAAAAGCTGTTTAGAGTAGCAAAATGATGACTGTGAAAATCCCTTGAACTAGCTTAGTCCAAAGATAAAAGTATCTAGAGTATCTAGATACTAGTATCTAGATAAAAGTATCTAAAGTTTTTAGAAAAATGGATTCATTGGATCTCCTTTAGGCAGTCTTCCATAAATATCTCACAGGTAGGCAGCCAAGAGTTCAAGATTATACCTACTAGTGAATCAGGGGCCTTCTGGTTTTCTGCAGTAGATCTGCTGGCCAAGGGCTAGTCCAGATGGCTTGGCAGTTTGATCTGTCATTCATCTGATCTGTTCTTATAAACTGTTGTTTGGCAGTCTGTATGCTTTGTCCGAATTGAAATAGTTTGATCCAAGCCAGTGCAGAGCCGAGGCTAGAGGCACAGTTCCAGGGGTTATCATTCATGCTGCAGTCTGCAATGAGCTCAGGTAAAGATTTTTAAAGATTTATTTTATTTGTTTATACATATAAAACCTGGGGTGTAGGCCAGTGGCTCAGGAGGTGAGAGGATTCACCCGAGACAGAATGGGGAGCAAACAGGCAGATCTACTGAAATACACTGTTGAGGGGAGCAGCGGGCCAGTCAGGGCACAGCAGCGGTTGTGCCATGTGTGTTAGCTTCTTGGCTGGGGATCTAACTGGTGCTGCAGTGACTGGGGATATCTTCACAGTGCTGAGACTTAACCCCTTGCGCCACCAGGGCGGCCCCTACATGTCTGTACAAAGCATACTGTCTTACTTTTCAGAAAAAGTATATGTGAAGGGCAAGAAATCTTTTATGAGTTAGACTGAAATTCATCCTAGTTCTCAAAGGAGGACTCACTGCAGATACAATAGCACAGAGATTAATATAGTGGGTTTTGGAGTCAGAGGTGGTTGGAATTAAGAATCTATGTGGTTCTGTGATCTCAGGTAAATGACTTCATCTTTCTGAGCATTAACTCCTTATCTGTTAAATGTAAATAATAATAAGTACCTCACAGGGTTGTGAGGATTTTTTAAAAAAAAAAATGTAGATAGAAGATTCACCTCAGTTTCTGGCATGTACATTGATAAAGTTTCACAAATGGAAGTTAGCTGCATTTTGATTTCCAGACATCATTACATTTTGCATCCACAGCTGCATCTTGAAAGAACTAGAAATGTTAAGAGAGAAGAGAGTAAAACAGGATAAAAGAATACATTTTAATTTTGGATTCATTTTTAAAATTTGAAATAGATGGGGTTAAAAGTCTCAGAGATTATAAAGTCTCTGTTATAATCAAAGTAAGCTGGGCACTGGAGCACCTGAGTACTTTTTTTTCTTCATATGAGTGCGGACCTTAGTGGAGGTGTTGCATGGGTAATGCTGAATGGGTTACAGCACTTTGCTATGGTAGCTCTAACTGTTAAAAGGCCTAAGCCATTTGGACACCCTCCCCTCACTGCCCCTCCCCTATCTCTGCCTCTGCTGCATTTGCCTGTAGCACTTTATTATAATTTAATTTCTCTATCAGAGCTCTGTTTTTAAAAAATATTTTTATTGTTTATTTTGTATTTGCTTTTTGGTCTGTACTCCTATCTAAGGCCTAAGCTTCAAAGGCAAGGCCTGTGTCTGTTTTGCTCATTGTTTCATTCAGTGGTAATTAAGGGAAAATGAGTGGCTCACGTGGTGCCTTGCACATTCCAGGCATTCAAATAATAGTTGAATGAATTGAGAATATCTAAAATCCTAGAAGTTAAACTGATGTTCATCAAAATTCACCTATATCTCGAGACCCAGGATGTACTTTTGAGGCTTTCTCTAAAGAGTCAGGGTCAAGAAATAAGTTAAAAGAACATTAACAAGGTTATGGTTCTCAGCACCAGTGATAGAAATCATCCCCTTTCTACCACTGGTTGTACACTAACCCTAAAACCAAACAGAAGAAAGCAGAGGATGGCATTGATCTACTTTATAAATGGAGCAAAAGATAAATAATTCAGATAAAGAAGAAAAATAAAGTGGTTATAGGTAAAGGCAGGCTGAGCTCCAGATGAAATCATACTCTTCACAGCCATATTTCTTCTCTAGAGTGCTGGGAAGTGCCATTCTACCTTCTGAGAACCATTGCTCTTCATTCAGCCTGTAAACCTATGAGAAGGTGGGGCTGTCAGACAGAGAAGAGTCTGGAGACAGAGGGTAGAGTCAGGAATTATGAAATCCAAGACAAGTAGTCAGACCAGGTTTTGATCCAACAGGTTCTCAATGACTCACTTAACCTCTGAATCAGGATATTTATAACCTGCAAGATTGTACAGGCTTTTCCTGGTTCTTCAATCACCTATTGGGAAACTCTGCAATCTAGTACAGCTCTTCTTTGGATCAGCAGTTAGTGAATATGTGATTTGCAAAATGCTTTTATTAAGACATTATTATCTGCAAATTTTAAAAAAGCACATTTTTTTACTATGGGACAGCCAAGAAATTTAATTAGCACAAAAGGTTTTTTGGTGAGCAATGAAGACCAACCAGGACTAAGACTATCTCGAGACATTTTTTCTTTTCCTTTCTTATTCTTATTGATGAAGGTCCTTGCTCTTGTTTATTTTCCAAAAAACTTTTATTGTGATATAGCACATACATGATACGCAAATCACAAGCTCAATAAATGTGTGTTGCTTTTCAATAGCATTACTTTATTTCTCTGTTTATGAAAACAAGATATGTGTATTGTAGAAATATTTGAAAATATGGAAAGAAAAGTGATCTCATTCGTAAACTCACCACACAGAGATCCATTTTAATATTCTGCTAAGGAAATTTCCAGCCTTTTCCTATAGGCTCTATTGAAGTATATACTTTAGAAAATTGTGATTGTACAATTCAAAGCTGCTTTTATTAATTTTATGGTGAATATTTTCCTATATTATCAATATTCTACAACTTAATGTTTAACAGTTTGACATAGAATTCAACCAATTCTTATTATTGAAATCTGTTTCTAATGTCCTGCCAATATAAATAATACTGCTTAAACATGATTTAAACTCCTATTCACATGTTTATTAGAGGATATTAGCATTTCAGTTTCTTCAGTGAAGATGATTGGATACCCTGATTTTTTTAGGTCAGGTTTAATTTATGTAGTGATGGGAATTTTGTTGCCCCTTTGTAGCAGGAATGCAATGAGGGACACAGCAGTCGTGGAGCAGGTTTGCAAGGCAAGACTCTGCTACTTGAGCAGAAGTTCTTGTGCCATTTATTGAAAGCGTACAGGCTGGTAAAAGCTGATCATACAACAATGGTATGAGGAATTAGGTCTGGAGGATGGGGTAGGAATGGGGACAAAGTTTTACCAGGGACAGGGAAGGAGACATCGTGACCATTCGTTAAGAGAAGTTTGCATCAGCAAAGTATTTGATGTTACCAAGGGCCAAGTTATCCCAAGACCACCATGAAGATAGTCACATAATCAGGTCTAGGCTTCCCAGGCCTGCCTCATGATGCAGCTATACTCCCTAGGTAGTCAAGGAATGCTCTGCTGTGATTTGCAGATAGCAAATAGATCACAGTTGCCCATGAGTGGCCAGCTTGTAGCCAGCTCATAGGAACCCACAAATTTATGCTTGTAAGACCCAGGATTCTTGGTATTGTGGTATTATGGCCAGAGTAGGGAGAAATACTGAATTGAGAAAAATGGGATTAGAAGTAGAAAGCAAGGGCCTCCCTAGTGGTGCAAGGGGTTAAGCATCAGCACTATGAAGCTATTGGCAGCTACTGAAGCACAAGTTCCATCCCCAGCCAGGGAGCTACCCATCTGTTGCAGCAGACCTCTCCTGTCTTGCCTGCTGCGCCCCTCAGCAGTGTATTTCAGTCAGTCTGCCTGTTCTGTTCCCCACTCTGTCTCTGGTGAATCCTCTCACCACCACCACCCCTACCCCCCCGGCTCATACCTCTGGCCTGTACCCGAGCTCTTCTATGCATAAATAAATAAATCTTTTTTAAAAAAAAGAAGTAGAAAGTGAATTTACCAACTTATTTTAGTAGAGATGATAAGAGGTACAAAATTGTGTGAGCCAGGCATCTAAGGACCAATGAAAATGCTGCAAAATAAAAGTGTGATCAGATAATATTTCAGATATTTACCTATATTTTTGCTCTTCCTAATATCTCACCTGCCCATTCAAGTCACTGGACACCCTGTCCTCACTGTCTCAGAGACAGAGAGGACTGTTACATGTTAGAAAGAGAAGTCTGTAAGACTTCTAGGAGGTTAAATTTTAGAGAAAGGGGAGGCTGGACTAGGTATCTGAAATAAAAGTGAGAATTTTTTCCTGGCTACAGGGAAGGGAAGTGTTGAATGAGCAAAGACCTCTGGATCTAAGCAAAATGGGTGGTAGCAAAACCCTGAAAAAAAAGTAGCCTCAAGAAGTAGCACTCAGGCATGTGGGATGCCAGGCAACATGCAAAGATCCCACAGGATCTAACACTCATCTAATTTTATCCATTTTTCTATGAGGAGTGTTCTGTTTAAATTTTTTGGTCTCTATTGTAGTCAATTTTTTTTTTTTAATGGAGGCATGTTTTATTTATTTATTTATTTATTTGTTTGTTTGTTCATGCACTGGGTACAGTCAGAAGCGCAGGAGGGTGAGAGAATTCACCAGAGCCAGAGCGGGGAGCAGAGCAGGCAGAAGGACCGAAGGACACTGCTGAGGGGAGCAGCGGGCGGCAGGAGAGGTCTGCGAGCCATGCGGGACCCTCCTCTGGTGGCCGGGAAGCAGCCGGGAATCGAACCGGCTCTGCAGAGGTCTCGGGCAGCCTCGCAACCCAGCGCTCAACCGCTGCGCCGCCGGGGAGGCCTTCTATTGTAGTCAATTTTGATAGACACGAGTTTAGGAGGAGATAATCCATTTCATGCGACTTTACAAATGTATTTGAATAGAGAGGTATAAAGCAGTTGCTTATGATTTAAAAAAACAATTTTCTGCTTTGATGGTTATTTCCCTTTAGTAATTTATTATTTTGTTTTATTTCTGTTAGTTTTTCAGAAGACCAGAATTTTGATTTTTGAATTAGTTCTCCCTTGCCAACTCTCCTCAGGTTTTTCCTGTAATTCAGTAGTGCCCCACTAGGTGGTAGCAGATATCTTGACTGTGCCATTAATGAGCTCAAATTATAAATTTTTTTACTTAAATTCCACTGTAGATGAAAATAAATTCTGGTTTATTTTATTTTTTAATTTATTTACTTGCTATTTGGAAGTGCTATTTGAAAATACAAATTGTATTTTATAAACTAATTTCTGGCCTCTGGTGCTCAGCTTTTTAATTCATGGCACCAGGCCCTGACATTGTCCAGGTGAAGCAGGTTGACCAGTGCTATTTTCCAGAGCTATGGAAGCATCAGCATCTTCTGAAGTTTTGTTGTCATTGTCATTTTCCTGTGCTGTCTTTGGTTTACAAAAAGCTTTGTCCTCTTTCACACATCTTTTTGCTGGTCTACTTTGTTGAGATTCTTTTATAGTTAATGTCCTTTCACTCAAAGTCCTCTCTCTACTGACACATGTCTTGTTGGGAAGATTTTCTTCCCCAACTTTGTGGAGTTCCACTCCTTGCCTTTTGAATTCTCCATACTCAGAAAAGAAGTTGAGGCTAATATAAACTTCTCAGTTCTGAAATGACCAATGAATGGCCCAAGATGGTTCTTTAAAAGCCTCCTCATTTTCAAATAAAAATGAACTTTATTTTAGTAAAAAAACCTTAAATTATTAAGTATTGCTTTAACATAATTAGAATCAGTATTAACCAATCATAGGTTTTTTTAAAAAAAAGGCTAATGGGCAAACTGTTCAAAATTATTTTTCATGTTTTAACTAGTTAATCCTGTTTTTATGTCTCAACTGATTACAATGCTATTCCTAATTCTGATGTTCTCTTACAGTACTCTGTCAGTAAGAAATGGCTGACACAGCTCTGGGATCCCAGTTTAACTGGGTAACACAAACTTTCTGCAGTTTCTTCCTGTGGCCGGTTCTAGGATATTGGGGTTTAGGGGATAACTTTTTTTTAAAAAAGATTTATTTATGCATACAAGAGCTGGGGTACAGGCCAGAGGTGTGGGAGGTGAGAGGATTCACCAGAGACAGAGTGGGGAACAGAACAGGCAGATCAATAGAAATACACTGCTGAGGGGAGCAGCGGGTGAGCCAGGAGAGGTCTGCTGCACCATGTGGGTAGCTACCAGGCCAGCCAGGGGATCAAACTCGTGCTGCAGAGGCTGCAGACAGCTTCATAGGTTGCATCTTAGCCCCTTGAGCCACCAGGGAGGCCTGGGAAGAACTTCTTTTGTTTACCTTCTTTTACTTGTCTATAAGTTTCCATTTCTCAGTTTTAGAACTTTGCTTTGATCCTTTCTACTGACAAAAATCAAGAAATGAAAATCTTCAATCTTTTGTGACCAAAAATCCCCATTCCACCAGGTTACTTTCTTCAATTAGAAGGCAGTAATTTTCCACTGATTCACAGAATGACATCACTTTCTTTCCCACCAGCTTTCTCACTGAAAACTCACTTAAGACTATTTTACATGTAATAGCACATATCTTGCTACATCTTACCTGCAAATCTGAGTTGCTACAAAAAATTTTCAGAAAGTTCTATACAAAGAGAGCATTTTAAGCCAAAATACAAAAGTTCCTGAGCAATAGTTCAACAAACATTTATAAACAGTTTTTAAAAAATAATTCCCTAACTTTATTATAAAATGTCTAAACATTCAGATAGTGGAATAAGCCCTCCTATACCACCACTCAGATTAAACAATTAATATTTTGCTATCTATTCTAATATAAATCTATATATTCTTGTGAAACATTTAAAAGTATATTGTAGATATTGTGACCTTTTAAAGTAAGGACATTCTCCTATATAACCACATTATTATCCTTAAGAAAATTAACAGTGCTTCCTTAATTTTATTTAATAATCAGTCCATATTCATATTACTCCAATTTTCCTCATATTCAAGTTTTACACATTTCTTTTGGTTGCTATTTAGAATTTTAGAATCTAAAAAGGCCTATTAAAAATATATTGACTTTTTGAATAAACCAGAACAGGTGTCTAACTTTTTCTGGCAGTTTCATTTAATTCTAACAGCATGTTGTCAAATTAATTTTATGACAACCAACTGCTATTCTTTTTGCAAATTTTTCAGAAGTTGTAGTGACTTGAAGCACAAGTCTTGGTCTGACTAATTCTCAGTTCAGGAAGAACTGCAACTATAGAAAGTCAAGAACAGGAACACCTGCTCCCCACTGACATATCAGAAAGGGGTAATTTTAACAGCTTCCTATTGTTGCTGTAACAGGTTGTGCCAAACACAATGGTAGAAAACAGTAAGAGGTTTTGCCAATCACAGTGGTAGAAAACAGCACAAATTTGTTATCTTATAGTTCTGGAGGTCAGAATTCCAAAAAAGGCCTCCCTGGGCTAGAACCAAAGTGATGTCAAGGCTGTGTTCCTTTCTGGACACTAAGCAGAAACTGTTCTGTGCTTTTCCCAGCTTCTAGAGACCTCCTGCTGTCCTTGGTTTGGGGTCCCTTTCACTGTCTTCAAAGCTAAGAGTGCAGGTTTTCAAATATCTGATTCTGACCCTGAATTTCCTGTTTCCCTCTTCCACTTAAGGACTCTTGTGATTACATTGGGCCCACCTGAATAATCCAGGATAGGTCCCTATCTCAAGGTCTGTTGATTAGCAATCTTAATTACATATATTTAAATACATATACAACTTAACTCTTCCTTGCTGTGTACATAACATCACAGGTTCTGGGGACTAGGGTGTAGACTTCTTGGGGTTATTATTCTGCCTACTACAGGAAGTGACCTGATAGAGATTTGTAAGTTACTCACAAGAGTACTTTCTGCAACTTTGTTTGTTTGTTTTGCATTAGAATTCTGTAAAAGTTGATGCTATGTTGAATTCTATTTGAGTCTGATAAAAGAGATGTTAGAAGGCTTTTCTTATAAAATTACATTCTCAAGTGGATCTACAAATTGGTTCTGGAGGATAGATTTGTACATGATTTATCTGAAGTCAAATTTTTCACTTGTCAGTTTTGTTTCATTTTGATAAAATAGTTAAGTGCTCAGGCCTCTCTGGTGGCGCAAGGGGTTAAGACACAACCTATGAAGCTACCAGCAGCCACTGCAACATGAGTTCGATCCCCGGCCAGGGAGAAACCCACATGACACAGCAGACCTCTCCTGACTTGCCTGCTGCTCCCCTCAGCAGTGTATTTCCATTGATCTGCCTGTTCTGTTCCCCACTCTGTCTCTGGTGAATCCTCTCACCCACCACACCTTTGGCCTGGACCCCAGTTCTTGTATGCATAAATAAATAAATCTTAAAAAAAATAGTTAAGTGCTCTCTGTGACACTCAATAGAGAATCCAAATGGCTTAAATCTTATTGAATTCACTTTAACTCAGCACTTTAAATTCTAGTTCTCTTCTTCTATCATTTCAAAATATAGTAGAAGAGTCCAAAAATGTAGGTGGGGTCATGTACATCTCCTCCTGGGTTCAAATCTGATCAGAGGTGGATCATCCTGCTGACAACCCAGGTTCATGTTGTATGACCTTGGCCCACTCAGTGCCCAAAGGGATCACAGGAGGTCCTCTAATTTTTATAACTGTTAATGCAAAAGAAAATTTTGTTTCTGTTTCAAATATTTTGATCAGCTTTAAGAAAAATCAGACTCTGATGTCTCATTAAATACAATAAAATCTGTCCCACTAATGCTGGTGGCCTTTTTTGATGTAGTTAAGTGAAAATTTGGGGGTATTATTGATCAGGTAGGGAATCTAGTTTATTGACAAAGGGAGATTAAGTGGTTTTAGTTAGCAGAAGGGAAATACTTTAAGTTAGTGAATACAGAGGGGTTATTGGGAGTCAGAAAGTATAAGAGACTCCAGAATCTTACACAGCAGGGAGCTGAACTGAGAAAATAGAGTTGAACCAGGTGGATTTTAGTTCAGTTCTACTTCAAAATCTCCATTGTTGAGTGCCTGAGTACGAGGCCTACTCTACATTATGACAGCATGGAAAGGAAAAAGCCACACTGTAGGGTAAAGAAAATGTCAGGCTTTTCTGCCCTTCCGCCATCAGGATAGATGATGGATCCTTGAGGTCCTGAATGCATGCCTGATGGCGGGCACCTGGAGTAGGGTGTGGGCATACGTAGATGGGATTCACCTGGGCTAAGACTGTGCTTTTAAGGGCGGCGTCACGGGGACGCCAGCAGAAGCTGAGACAGCAGCAGTAGTGATCGACAGGGCTAGGGGGCAGTTGTAGCAGGAACAACCCCATATGTCATGTGCAAAGTTCCAGTTCTCCAGGCCAGAAACCCCAGCCACACAGCCCCCCTACTTGGCTGGCAACCGCAGGGGGTACGTGGACTCGGCACAGGGACGAGGCTAGGCCCAGAGACAGGTGACGCGGCCACCCAGCCCGCCAGGCCACCCCATCACCCAGTGGCAGCAGAAGCCGAAGAGAAGCCAAGAGAGAAGCAAAGAAGCAGAAGCAGAGAACGCCAGAGAGCCCAGATAGAGTGAGGATTTGCTGGGGGCTGGGAGGACTGCCTGCCTCCCGGCCCCCCAGCACCCCTGCCTGCCATGTGCCTGGTGAACCCCAATAAAAGACCTGCAAAAAACCCACGGAGGACTCTGATTCCTCCTTTACCCGGTCTGCATGAGATCAGAAAACCTGCACCGTGTCCAGTCCTGCCCCTTACACACACCTTTTATGGGAAGCCTGGAAGGAGACGGGGCGGTGGGTGGGGGTGTGTGGCTTTTGCTGTGGACCAACCGGGTGATCTTAAGGGTAAATAAAGGTGATTATGTTACTGGCAATAGGCCAGGGGTCTGCTGCATGTCTCTACCAAAAAGCCAACAAGCAGAGATGGAACTGAATCTCTAAGTGCTTTTATTTTTCAGAATC
Source organism: Talpa europaea (assembly GCF_964194135.1). Taxonomy (NCBI): domain Eukaryota; kingdom Metazoa; phylum Chordata; class Mammalia; order Eulipotyphla; family Talpidae; genus Talpa; species Talpa europaea. Next base: position 102,694,316 of record NC_140070.1, on the reverse strand, counting down.
GCTGACCATTGATCTGAGATAACACAGGGACCGTTCTGCCATGTCATCGTGAGCTGGCCTTTCTACAATGACTTAAACAGAAACACTCATAAGCAAACAGCCCATCAGAACAGCCCATCATAGTAGATGTTCTTGGTATACTTCACTTTCTGCTTCCAGAACTTGTAATCAACCTCCAGGTTATCTTGATCCTGCTACATGGGTGGTATCCACATCTGGTTCTCATTCAGCATCATCAGGGCAGGAATTTCAGTTTTACAGCAAGAGTTTTAATTTAAAGATCATTACTCATATAGTGTATACGTGCAGTCTGTGTCGTGTGTGCAGATTCCTACACTAGGTATGGTGCCTTCCCTTCCTCCTTAGCCCCTGTCACAATCACTAGTATGCATTTGTCTCCAGGCTATTAAACAGGCATAAATACTCCCCTCCACCCCCGCCCCATACACACACAAACAAGCATATGCATACCATGTAAAAAGTCCAGTAGTACTAATGGGCTTATAACAAAACACGGGTTCCTGTCCTCCCATCCCCTAAACCACTTGCCCCTGTTTGCTTTCTTCTCTGCCAGCAGGCTATCTCTCCTGGCAAAATGCCAGCTGCAGCTGTGTTTTCAGCATACTAGCCTTCTGATTCAGCATAGTATCTTTCTGATCTACCACAGTTGTTAAGATGAAAGGACATCCTTTTGTTTCTTTTTCTCTGGGGAAAGTTTTTTATTTTGTGTTTGATCTTAAAAATACTTTGTGGGTGGTGCATGTTCAGATTGGCTTATTCATCACCTCCATTGACCCTCCAGCATGTCTTCCTATTCTATAGAGGCAGGAAGCAAAAGCCACACTTCCAGACTCCCTGATAGTTAAGGGTCCGCGAGTGACTGATGTGAAACTTGGAAGGTGGAGTGAGGAGAGCGAAGCACAATGGCAGGGGCTTTGGTTCTCTAGCTACAAAGGTTTTGGTGTCTAGTTCTTTGTGTCATGGGTGCTAAGTGGAAGGCAGGGGACATAGTGAGGTTTTTGCCAGAATGAGCCCATGATTATGCATTTCTCTTGGCTGTTGTTTCTGATTGTGTAGCATCCGCCCTTGTGTCATGGGATATTCATAGTCTTCCTAATTCCCTATAATAAATCCTTTTCTGTTAAATGAGCCAGTGGATTCTATTATTTCCAAATAAGAAACTCTATAGCAGAAATCACTGAACTCTACGATAATTCTCAAGTATTCAAAAGCAAACCCTCTACCTTTCACTCCACTGTGGTTTTAATGATCATCCATATTTTATCTATGGTCCTAAAGGTGATATTTTCACATAAATTATTTTTGTTTTCAAATAACTATAGTTGATAATTATGTCAGATAATATTATAGTTACATTATATAAGAAACTGAAACAAAGAACTCGAATACCTTGGGGGGAAGCTGCCTTTGCTGGCCTGCAAGAGACACAACTGCATAGGCACAGGTGGGCAGAGGGACTGCTGCCCTTGCCAGTGCAGAAATTACACTGATACAGTCTTCTTTCTTCGGGAGGGGCTAATTCCTTCGTGGAGTCGTTAACTTCTGTTAATCTAATTACTTCTAGGGTGTGACTGGGTTGATTTGTAAGGACCATTCATTCATTCTCTACAATGGCACTCCATCTCCCCACCTCTGCCCTGCGCCTGCCTCATCCTACTTTCTGTAGCACCCTGATATTTCCTCTAACAGTTGGCGCCTAAGGGGCTTTAGTTTCTATAACTGGGTTAATAGTTTTCATTTCCACAGCTGGTTTAATGACTATGTTAATCACTTCTACCCCCACCACCAGCTTTTGGACTTATGTGACCCACGTTTCTGTCTTGTGATGCCTCCTTTCCCAATTTTCTATTCTTAACCTCTATCACTTCGATACACAGGCCTCCCAGAGGCCCCACCTGAAAATGTACCACACTGGTGATTTGTATCTTGGTATTGGCATTTGAGCGCTGTTGGTGCTCGTGATGTATACACATGGTTTCCTGAATAGACTTGCTCACACATTACAGCCACAACTAAACTGTAAACTTTCAAGAGTCATGAAGCCTGTGATCCTTCAAGAAGGTGAGTGTAGTCATTATTTGGAACCAACAGTAATTGTAGTAAAAGAAGATGGTGGGTGTAAGGGGCTCAGGTGTGCTGTGCCTGCTTTTGTTACAGGGAGCGAGAGGGGCACCCCAAACCCCGCAAACCTGCCTGCTCTAAATAGGTTCTGCCATCCTCTGTATCAACACAAAACATATGAGACTTTAATGGGAAGGAACTTTAATATAATTAGGAAACAATACAGGAAAGGCAAAGAATCTAGTTTCTAAATCAAGTACCCAAAGTTACCCATCCCCTCGTGGGTAAAAGTTCACCCAAGCAGTATTGGCCCAGAACAAGGCCCCAAAGCCTGCCCTAAGTCTAAAGCATTTTTTAGTGGGGACCCACAGAAAAGGATCAGAAACAACCAGACAAGTCTGGAAGGAAAAGAGCAAAATAAAAATCAAGACAAAAACCGCCATTGTCACCTCCCCACGGGTCTCTCACCCACATCTGTGTCACCCAACCCACAACAAAAAGGCCAGTGTAGTTTCTTCACGTATCTTTCAGATCCACATGCCTCCTCCAGGTTTCCTTCTGGCTCTCCATCCTGCTTCCTTCCCAGTCTCCTCTGCAGCTTCTTCTCTGCTCAGCTCCACCCTCCTTTTCGGTGGGGCAAGAAACCTGGAACCTCCCCCTTTCCTGGGGACCACCCTGTTACACTTTCTCTATTGTACTGATACTAAGTGTAGGTCTGGGGGAACAACATCAGCACAAACAGGGAACTTGTTAAAGATGCCAATTCATGGGTCTTGCTCCACACCTGCAGATTTACTTTTGTTTTATGAAGCCTGGAACACAAAATAATTTCTATACGCATTAAAAGTTGAAACACAAACTTATATTAGTGATCTCAGTCCTGACTTACAATAAAGAGCAGATAGTGAGTTTTAAGAATGACCATCACTTATGCCCTCCCTCGCCAATTCTGTTTTGGTCTGGGTAGGAGCAAATGTCATTCAGTGTTACAGGTGGAGATTTTAAGTGAGTATGGGTTAAGCCCTTCATATCTTTCCATCCACTTTAACTCACTGTGCCCATTGTGTTCCCCAGCCTCTCTCTTACCCTGCGCCACTTTCCCTTCTGGTTGAAGCACTAAATTAACCTGGGATTCCATTCACAGCCAGGCATCCCCCTTCCATCCCTATGATTTTTTTAAAAAAGATTTATTTATTTATGCATACAAGAACTGGGGTGTAAGCCAGAGGTGTGAGGGGTGAGAGGATTCACCAGAGACAGATTTGGGAGCAGAACAGGCAGAGTGACTGAAATACACTGCTGAGGGGAGCTGAGGGCAAGACAGGAGAGGTCTGCTGAACCAAGTGGGTAGCTCCCTGGCCGGCTGGGATTGAACTTGTGCTGCAGTGGCTGCAGACAGCTTCACAATGCTGTGCTCAACCCCTTACGCCACCTGGGAGGACCCCTAATGATTCTTCATCCTTACAGATGTTAAAATTGCTGGGCCTTGTAACCAAACTTGCCTGAGAGTTGTGCTGCTACATATACCTGAGGACAATGATGTCAAGGCCACCTTTCTGACGGGATTATTGGGAGAGACTACTTTTATTTGCAAACACTCAGTGAAGTTGAGTTTAATGTAAGTGTATTTTCCTGGGCCAGCTTCCTTCTCTAGATCAGCTCCATGGGGGAGCAACACACAGGAGCAGCACTTGGGACAGTTGAGGGTATGACATTTTGCACAGCTAAATAGGTATTTCCATAGAGCTATTTTGACACATAAAAGCCAATCCATAAAACTTTCATGTTTTTGTTCTTTTTTTTCCAAAAGGTCACGTAAAATGTTAGATATAATTCTTCACTCAGCTCTGCTGCCTTGCTCAGAGGCATGACCAGGGTGGCAGAGGCAGGCTGGGCCTGGCTGGACCTGGCAGCCCCTCCTGCCCTGGAGAAGCAGATGCCCCTCCAGGATCTTCCTGTGGGAGACTGTGTCTCACATGGCACCCTCTGCTGCCTTTTCATCTAAATGAACAACCAACACACAAAAAAGTTACAGCAAAAATCATGGAAAGGCAGCCCTTTGGAAGAAAGTGCTCAGAGGAAGAAGTCACGAGGAACTGCATATTCTGAGGCCTCACACAGATTTAATTACCACAGTTTGGCCTCCACTTAAAAGCATCATTTAGAGTGATCTGAGAAACTACCATGAGACGGGTGACAGTGTTCTTTGGTGATGGAGACGTGGGTGTGGACACCATGGACGCGTGGAGCATGCGGCCTTCGGGGGACTGATTTTCTGACTTCTTCACCATGAGAAATGTCACTAGGACTGACCCCCGTATCCCAGAATTCTTGGGTTTATTATGGAGAAATGTATTGCCATCTGTGGGCTTGTCATTAAAATCTGAATGGTAAATAAGCTTAGTACTCTAAACAAGTGAAAAACAATAATTACAACATTAGTAGTAATCGTAACTAATATTTATTGAGTGCTTACTATGTGCTAGGCACCATGCTAAAGTACTTTACATACATTATCTCTTTTAATCCACATAAGAGCTCTGAGGGAAAAGAATGATTACCTCCATTTAAGAGACGAAGAATCTGGAGCTGAGTGAGGTTAAGGTTCCTGGCTGTGGTCACCCAATTTGTCAGAAAGAACCCAGATCCCTCTGACTCCAGAGCCTGGATGCTCAGCAGTATGGCACTCAAGCCTTTTAACCACCCTGGGACATGCTCTGCTGGCGGCAATGTAGTTATGGCACTTGGGGGTGAAGCGCTGGGTGACTGGCCTGTGAGAGCTCTCTTGGAACCACATATTCTTACCCCAACAACTAGCAGGGGGCCATGGACTGAGAGCTTATTCTTGTGAAGTCAAGGACAGGTGTAGATCTGGCTACCAGAAGCCTTGCAGTCAGGGGTGGGGGAGCCTCTGGACCACTGGGGTTCACAGAGGGCTTAGTTCATGGATGGAGGGTGGGGGGCAGGGAGAATGGAGCTCAATAATACTGCCTCATATAAACCAGACCGTGACATTTTTTGCAGTTTATAGTGTCCATGGATTATTATAACAGAAACATTTTTAAAAGGATAAAGCTACATACAGCAATATTAATTAAAGATACAGCTCATTGGATTCGTGTAGTCCCGCCCCAACAATTTGAGGTGATTCTTGTGATCCTGCAATCTAAACACGGCATCACTATCACATTCTGGACAACAGCAGGTGCTCTGATACAGAAGGGACGCTAATCTAGATGTCACATGATAGCAGCAGCAAGTAAGAAACCAAGTATCTATGGTCTTCATAAATAGGAGGGGACACACAGCCTTAAGATCTTGAACATTCATTCTGTTGTCAAGGTGTTGGGCAGCATTGGTGACAGTCTATCTTTTGGTGTCTCAACTTAAGTGGGGAGCAGACCTGGCATCCTGCCCCTCTGCACATGTTTGTTTCTGGGCCAGGCTGTCCACAGCTTCAGGGCAGGTATTTCAATATGAAACAGGGAGGGGCTAGGCAGGCAGCCTAAAGCCTTGGTTTCATCACTGGGCCGTTGGGTGGGAAACACAGAGGAAGAGAACAGAGGAAGAAACATAAACAGCAAATCTGTCTATGGTGTTTTCACCTCCCTTACAAACCTGACCACAGAAGCACAAGGCTCTTCTTTTTATTTTAAACTTTAAAGGGAACATTAGTCAACTCACTGTCATTTAAAGCAGTGCAACTATGCTTAGGTCGTTTGGCTGTCTATCATCGCTCCTTCCCCTGAGGAAAGGAGTCTGGCGCAATTCTTCACTCTGGTTGGAGAGGGTGATACCAGGAAACTTCTTGGATTCTTCTGGATTCGCCTTTGTCTAGATTACGAATGCAGTATGTTTTCTGTGACAGTGCTGCCTCCGCCGCTGATGACAAAGCTCTGTGAACTGGACACAACTAGTGCCGGGGACATATCGTCAGGGTCCTTCATCTCTGGTTGACAGTCCCCACCTACAGGTCCTGGGAGGCCTGGCTCCTGGGGGCTCGGTTCTGAGTCTACCTCCCCACACTGCAGTGGGAGCAACGCCTGGTGTTTGGTAAAGGTATCGTTGCTTTTCTGGGCCTCTAGGGAGTTCTGGTGTGTGGAATTCCCATGAGCCATGGCGCTCTTCTGAGGCTCATCAAAGCTCAGCGAGAAGGTGACTGTGCCACTGCCGAAGATGACCTTCTGCTTGCATCTGGGCTGCTCCTGCTGCTGGAGGGTCAAGGGCTGCTGTGGCTGCGGCTCTTGCTGGGTCAGGGCGAGAGGCTGCTGCTGTTTCTGCCTCTCGGGCGGTGGGAAGGGGTCTTCGCTGTTGCTCTTGCTGCTGATGGAGGAGGAGGGTGTGGATCCCGTGGAGCCCCCCAGGCTGCTGGACCGCTTGCGGGAGACGTTGCTGCGGCGCAGTGTGGCCCGGGCTGCCACCTTGAAAGCGTGAGCAGCGGTGCTGCAGCGCACCTCCTCGATGGTGTTACGGGATGGCTTGAAGAGAATGATGTAGACCTTGTTGAAGAAGATGCAGGCCAACAAGCCAAAGCTGGCTGCCAAGATGGCGATCACCTCCACAGCAGAGACAAACTTGCCATAGGTGCTGGCGTAGGCAGGAATGAAGGAGATCCAGACGATGAAGAAGATAAGCATGCTAAAGGTGATGAACTTGGCTTCGTTGAAGTTCTCTGGCAGCTTCCGGGACTTGAAGGCAAAAAAGAAGCAGATGGCAGCCAGCAGGCAGGTGTAGCCAATCAGGAAGCCCAGGGCCATGAGGGAGCCCTCGTGGCATGTGATGAAGATGATCTCGTCCTCCAGCTCATGGTTGCGGTAGCTGGAAGGGGGCGCAGTGTAGAGCCAGATCACACAGATGACGATCTGCATGAAAGTGCAGAGGAAGACCAGCAGGAACTGCAGGTTGAGCCCCCACCACTTGCGGTGGAAGCTGGTGGGGATCTTGGCCTCAAACACCAGGAGAACACGGTTGGTTTTCACCAGGATGCACGAGATGCAGAGCACAAAGCTGATGCCAAAGGCTGGCTGGCGCAGGCGGCACGTCCAGTCCTGAGGCTCACCGATGAAGAACAGGGAGCTGGAGAAACAGCAGAGCAGGGAGAAGAGGAGGAGGTAGGAGAGCTCCCGGTTGGTGGCCTTGACAATGGGCGTGTTGCGGAACTTGATGAAAACACCCAGCACGAAGGCTGTCAGTAAAATGCCCAGCACTGCAAAAAGGGTGAGTGCAATGCCAAAAGGCTCCGTCCACGACAGAAACTCAATCTCCTTGGCGATACAAGAAGTGTGGTTCTCATTGGACCAGAAGTCACTAGGGCACTTGTCACAGGCACTTGCATCTATAAAATGTCCCAGTGAAGAATTAGTTACTGTGTGGACTAGAGTAACCTCTGTTAGTGAGGATGTGGTGGTTGAGTGTACACAGGCTGTTGGATGCAGTCACCTTAAATTTCTTTATTGATAAAATAATTATTATTTCTTTACATTATCAAATAATATATTAAGGCCTGACTTATGTTTATTAATATACTTAGTTAATTTTAATTTTCCCCTTTGTCCAAGAGGTGAGGGCAGAGAGCTAGCAGGTTTCTTTTAGTACTACCTGCATATGATCAATTTTGCTGGAAAGGAGGCTGTCTGAATACCAAAGATCTGGCATAGTCCATGCACTTTCATAGTGATTCAGGCTCAGTTTGGGTTATTCTGGATATAGGGATGGAATTTGTAGTAGTAGACATGCCAGAGCAGACGTCCTTTTAATCAAGGGAATACATCCTCCACAGATGACCTGTGCCAACCTCATTCCACATCCGTGGTTTTCCAGTGAGGAAGGCTTCAGACACAGTCAATGAACACTTATTAAGTCTGCTATGTCCCAGAGAGCATGCGTGCCTGGGTGTGAAAGAGGCATGGTTTTGTGGTCCGAGATCTGGATGGGAATCCTGTGGCTTTGGTCAAGCTCCTTAACCTCTCTGAGCCCCAGTTTCCTCAGGTGTGAAATGGAAGCAATCATAACCCCATCATTGTGATGAGAATGAAATAATGATAGTAATAATAACTATAGGTAATTTCTATGGAATGCTTCTAATATGGCAGTTGAGGTTTTTATTTAATAAATATTTGTCTAGAATTTACTATATGCTTCACTAATATTAACTAATTTAATCCCCAAACTCTATAAGATAGAGTCATTATTATTCCTACTTTATAGAAGAAGAAATTGAGGCATAGGAATAAACATAAGATAGCAAGTGAAGTGCCCACCACCCAGCAGGCAATCACAGCCTAGTAACTCTGGAGGCTGGAATAGACAGAACCTTGCTTATACAGAGCCACTGAGCTATAAGAAAAGGAAATCAATATGGGGAGCATCATGACAGTGAAAGAAAGATGTAGAACAGATGTGTTTATAAGCTCTTATACAAAAGGACTATTCCTTTTTTTTTTAAAGATTTATTTATTTGTGCATACAAGAGCTGGGGTGCAGGCCAGAGGTGTGTGGGGGGGATGTGTGTGAGAGGATTCACCAGAGACAGAGTGGGGAGCAGAACAGGCAGAGTGACTGAAGTACACTGCTGGGGGGAGCAGCGGGCCAGTCAGGAGAGGTCTGCTGCGCCATGTGGGTTGCTCTCTGGCCGGCCAGGAATCGAACTTGTGCTGCAGAGGCTGCAGACAGCTTCATAGGTTGAATCTTAACCCCTTGCACTACCAGAGAGGCCCTTTTTGATCCCCTATCTGTGCCAGCCCAGCATGATCCATGGGCTTGGCCTGTCAAATGAACATCAACTCAGTTTCGTCCTTCTAGGGACTTTACTGACCCCATGACCCCAAAGTGGAACAATCCCTGAAAGGATTCATGGGCTGTTCCTTTACCTGTCTCATCACTGTACTCCCCATCTGGACACGCTACACATTCAAAGCAGCAGGTGGGCTCCCCCTCAATGATTCCTTTCCTGGTCCCTGCCAGGCAGTCTCTGCTGCAGTTGGAGAAAGGCACCTGAAGGACAGAGAGCACACAAGTGAGTGTTTGCAGTTTTGGGGTGAGTCTTACAGTTCTTTTGACATATATAGCAGGGATTTGTTGGGCACAAGGACCAGGATGGAAGATTTGAGTTCCTTCCAGGCAGTTCTTACTTTTGTTGTTTATGAAGGAAGGGGAATGCCTATGGGCAAGTGCATGCACGTGCATGTGCATGTGTGCACGCGTGCGCACACACACACACATTCACACTCACACTCCTTACTCACATCCATGAGATGCTAGGAAGATTACTTGTTGGGAATCTACAGAATGACCCAAATTCTCTTTAAATACTCTCTCCTTTTATGCCTTTCAGGTCCCAGAATGAGACACCCAGTCACTCTCCATGGAAGTAGTGGGCAGAAGAATACACTCGCTGGTATCCCCAAATCTTTGGAAAATGTCTTGGTGTTTATATTTGAGATTTTACCCTCTGAGGCAGAAGCTAATGAAGACTTACTGGAACAAGTAAGTCCTGTGTGGGTGAGTTTCACTATCTATAGACTCTCACTCACTTGGGTAATCTCTCCTATATGTTGAGAAACAATGAAATTGTATCATCTTATCAGAAACCCATCAACCTAAAAAGTATTTGGTAAAAAAATGAAATTGAGTTTAGACATGTTATAAAAGAATAGTCTAAAATTAGCAGCTCCAAAGAAATCATTTAAGGTAAAAGCAAAGCAAAATGTAATCAGTCTCATGCAGTCTTCTTGGGACAGTTAAAAATAGATGACTTTTTCAGGGACCATTCCCACAGAAAATCTGACTACCAGGCAGCCTACTGCATTCTAAGACACAGCCATTACAGAACGGCCATTGATTCAGCATAGTGTGTCTTTTCCCGAAGTGCAAATTCATGAGGTTATGGGTTTCTCATTGTTAATCAGGCATCTAGCTTCAGTGATATTCAGGGAAGGGGGTTCCTGATCATGGTCATAAGCATCATCCTATTTTTTTTTAAAGATTTTATTTTTGCATAGAAGAACTGGGGTGTAGGCCAGAGGTGCAGGTAGAAAAGAGGATTCACCATACAGAGCGGGGAGCCGAGCAGGCAGATTTACTGAAATACACTGCTAAGGGGAGCAGCAGGCAAGACAGGAAAGGTCTGCTGCACCATATGTGGGTTAGCTCCCTGGACGGGGATCGAACTCAATCGGTGGAGGTGACAGTGCTGAGACTTAAGCTCCTAGGCCACCAGGGAGGCCCCATCATCCTATTTGTTACAGATCTCCCATAGTAGGAAAATAAATTGTCCTTTGATTTACAACGTAGCCCTACGCCTTTTGGATGATAGGGAATGACCTCATGTGAATTATCAAGGCCCTCCCTCGAGTAATGTTTATGTTTGCTTAAATAATTTGCTGTTGTTGGAAAAAGTTTTAGCCAAGGAAACTGTTACTAACCAGAGAGTCATATTTGTAAAGAGTAAAACAGTTTTAGTCTTGGGGCTCAGATTCCAAGGAATCTGTACACTAAACACTCATGGATTCCACAAGGAGCCCTGGAAATGTGGAGTTAATGTGTTGCAGGAAATGGACTTATCATTTTGGAAGTCCAGTCGTGAAACTCAAAGCCCTCCCAAAGGCCCAGCAGTCTCCTGTGCACAGTGGTGGCATCTGGCGTTCTCATGGACAGCACATACCTCCCTGGAGAACCCACTCCACAAGATTTTCTCCTCATTGATGAAGAGCCTTTCTCCCTTCTTTGCATAAACGTTGTAATATCCGACCTCCTTAAACACAATGGAACCATCCTCGGGGGAGAGGTGCCAGTTGATGATGGAGTAGTTCCCCATCAGGTCACCACACTCATCGAAAGTCACTTGTTCTCCCATGTTGTTGGTAAAGTTTAGGTGCCGAAGGTGCTTCAGGACCTAAAGAGGAGCAAAGTGGATGTTCTGAGGATAAGCCACAAGGCTGCCAAGTATAGTTACACAGGTTGTGTACTGCACAAGGACAATAAACAATCTTGTTCTAAAAAAGTGGAAGGAACATGACTTGAAGAAGAGGTGTCTTTTTCTAATTAACTAAGGATTTGCCTGTGTAAGTAGCAACCCTGGCAAACCATGGACTTTACTTACCTTGGCCATTGGCCAAATTAAGGCTTCTGCAGGTGCACCATCACCTGGTGATGCCTTAGGATGCCAGGATGGGTGGGGTTTGTAAGCCAGAGTCCATTCCTGGCATCTTCTGAGATGAGCTTTGGGGAAGGGCTGAAGGTGCTAAGTACTCTATGACCTGCACTGTCCTTCCCTATGATACTGCTTCTGTGGAAGTGTCTTGCTGCCCGAAATCACAAAGAAGGGAATGGAAGGAAGAAAGAGATGAGGCTATGGGTAGAGCCCTGACAATCACTATTGCAATGGTCATGACTCATTCCTTAATTTTTACATGGTTTTTATGAGTCACAACACCCTTGTATGAAACAAATAATGATAATCATCGCTAAATTTTACTACTAGTCATTTTACTCACTTTGAGGCACAATGCAAATATTCACCACCTAATCTAATCCTCACAACAAATAGTACTATTACCCCATTTTATTGATGGGGAAACTGAGGCATAGAAAATGGAAGCCTTGCCTAGGTTCACACAGCTAACAAGTGGTGCAAAACTTGTGTTCACAGCTGTTCTCTAAGGCAGTATCCACTGGCTCCTGGCTCTCCATGCCAGCCACTCACAGGGGTCAAGAGGAGGCTGTGGGCACTCAGCAGGTTGTATTTTATATGGGACCTGTTAGGATCAAGGGGTCATGGAGGCGCAGAGAGAGAGAGAGAGAGAGAGAGACAGGGACATGGTCGACCTTGTGATTGTGGGGGCGTTTGCACTTCACCTCCTGAGTTACCAAGGCTCAGCACTCTGGCTCTCAGCAGAGTGCAATGGGCCAGAGAGGCTATAGGCTATAGAAGCTCTAGTACTTTTAGAGATTCTAGAATGTCTCTCTGTTTTGTGGTTTGGAAGCCCCAGGAGTACATATAGAGGCATCCTCTTCCTCTTGTCAGATTCATTATATTTAAGGTACCTAAAAATCTGACATCTAATTTGACCCTGGGGGAAAGCTTTCGTGGAGTCCAGCTGCTGGGTGGCCTCCCTGGGCCTCTCTGAGGCTCAGCCCCAGCTCCTATTATCCACACTGATCTAATGCCCATGACAAACTGACTGAGCTAAAACTCCAAGGGCACTTTTCATGCTCCACTTGACTCTGGAGTTGCCACTGCTTTTTGGCAATTTGCATCTATATTGATTTTATTTTTAAATAAACATTTATATAAGGAAAATTACTTAATGGAGGAGTCACCTGAATTTGCCCATGAACACCTCTGGAATGAGATGGGGGAGGAGTCTGTGGCAGACAAGACATGGGTGCCTCACACTGTTGCATTGGGCAACACCACACTGACAAAGTAACGGGAGTTGGGGAGCAGGCCACATAATGCAGGATGCTGCCGAAGAGCAAGATCCTGGCCTTTTTATTGATAGAAGAATTTTACAGCATCAGTTGAAAGGAAGGAGGACATAGAGAAAAGGGAGGGGTGAAACTAGAAAAGGTGCTCTGTCATCTATAGTATCAGGGGTCATGAGTCTGTCCTCCCTGCGGCACCTGTCAGCTGCTTGATGACTTGGTATTGTAATTGAGATTAAGTGCTATTTCCCCAGCCATGGTTTCAATCTTATCAACAAGGCTTTCCACTAATCAGCTTCTGGGGTTCCTTGTATACATCAGACCTTGGCCCCACTGGGCGTTCATACCCCTTGATGCATAGCCTTCCCAGCGTAATCCAACTTCGTGCTCTTGATTGATTCGAAAGCACCTTGCAGGGTTGGGCTCCTGTACCTAACTGACTGGGCCCTTCTGACATTGCTTAGGATTTAGAACGTAGGTAACAAAATGGTGGCCAAACTGGCCACTTAGGATTAGCAGACCCACATCACATCACTGTGTAGAGTTTATTCTTTCAGTGTCCTCACTGCTACCCTGGCTGCCCTGGCTTTTGTTCCAGCCTACAAAGGACTAGGGTCCCTCAGTTCCTGTTACCAGGTTCTTCTGTTTTGCAACCAGAGTTGCCAAAGCATCCTCAAAAAGGGTGGTGAATGCATCCTACTGGGCTGGCTGTGTTCTTCAGATCTTCCTTGATAGTCATCAATATCATATTTTTTCCTTAATTTTTACTGAATCCTTGGGTTCACTTGGCTTCCTCCTGTTTTGTTCTCCTCTTTTCTCTGCCCCAACACATCCCTGTCCTGTCATATCCTTCTTTCCCTTAGAGAAGTGCACAGCCTTTGTGCTCTATGAGACAGACCCTCTCTTGTAGCACTTAGTACCTCACTTCTCCCACCTACTCTGGGACCTGTTTGCACAGCCAATGGTGCTTCTCCCTGCCAAAGTCATACCCTCCCACTTCCTGCTGGGGACCTACCATAGTTCAAATGACATAAGCTTCAAATTTCTCTAGGTATCTTCCAAAGACTCCCATATTTGGGGTCCACATACCTACCATGACTTGTCAGTGCAATTATTTTTTTAAATCATTATTCCACTATCCTTTCCACAATTATGCTAACTCTGTTTTTTCTCTGATATGTGTAAAATGACATGAGAAGAGTGGCAAGGAGAGGTGATACATCTTATTTGCAATTCCTGTGTGCCAGTCACTATACGAATGCTTTACTACACTATTCCATTCAGTTCTCACAGCTCTGTGGATAGGAACTATTATCATCTTCATTTTGTAGTTGAAGAAACAAAGGCATAGCGATGTCAAGAAACTTACCACCATCACAGAACTATTAAGTGCTGGCTGGAGTTGTGATGTAAGCCTGGTGTCTCTGTGACACCGTTAGCTTCCAATATAAATTGTTTAGAGTGCCCATGGCAAGTGCTTGTCAAAGGTCAGTAATTTTCCCTCTCTCGCTGTCTTGGCATACACACACACACACACACACACATTTAAAGTTTTCTTCAAATAAAAGTGAATTTATACAAGCATCACTTTTATTTGTGGGCATATGTACAGTAAAAAGCATATACAGTAGAATTTGAGTATTAGCATAAAATTCCTTCCTCCTTAGTTCTTTGTTTCTTAAGGTATCTAGTAACACAGGTATCTCTCCACAGGTTCTCTGCAATGAAACTCTCCAGACACAATGGGTGTATAGGGAGGGGACCTGAAATTAGATATTTTCATAATTTTCCATAGTGATCAGACTAAAAAGATAGGTATCTTAAAGATCATCACTGACTATAAATATTATGCCTTGCTATTGGCATGGACTGGAGATTTCCCCATAATCCTGCTATGAAAGAAAGAACCAATAACAAATCATTTTCTTAAAGTTAAAAAGAAGACCATAATATAAGGTTAGTACATGGTATACTGTTGGAATCAATCAATAAGCAAATATTTATGCATGTTCTTAACTTGGCTGCAGAAGAACAAAACAGAGTAATATAGTTTTCATGGCATTTACATATGAACTAGTGTGATAAGATATGACATAAATATTGACCGAAATAGCAAATAGTGCAATAGAAAATATAGTCAAGGATTAACTTAAGGGATCTCAATTCTAAGGACAGAAATTCAGAGGAGATAGAGATTAAAAAGGGCTGAAATAGTCAATGCAGGCTTAAGGCTTAAAACATGGAAGAAACTTGGACTAGCAAAGGACAGAAAGGTGTTTAAAACAGTGGAAACAGCATGGGAAAGACATCAAATTAGAAGTGAGTGATGTACTGTGAGGATAGAAAAGACACTTCTCAAAAATTACATGGGTTCTAGAGAACAGGGAGAAAAGCAGTACACAGGTAAAAAGAAACAAAATCAACAGAATCAACAAAGATATAAAAGACCTGAATAATACTATCAACCAACTTGTCTTTATATACAACACTCAACCTCACAGTAACAGAAAATACATTCCTTTCAAGGGCACACAGAATATTTACCAAGATAAGTCAAATTCCAGTTCATAAAACACGGTTAAATAAATTTAAAGAATATTCAAACTAAGTATGTTCTTTGCCTCCAATGGAATGAAATTAGAAATCATTTTGGTGAATCCTCTCACCCCCCAGCACCTCTGGCTTACACCCCAGCTCTTGTATGCATAAATAAATCTTTTTTTAAAAAAAGAAATCATTAACAGAAAGATAATTGGAAAATTTCTAGATACTTGAAAAACCAAATAACACACTTCTAAATAACCCATGGGGCATCCCTGGTGGCGCAAGGGGTTAAGACGCAACCTATGAAGCTTTCCACAGCCTCTGCAGCACGAGTTCGATTCCCCAGCCAGCCAGGGAGCAACCCACATGGTGCGGAAGACCTCTCCTGACTCACCTGCTGCTCCCCTCAGCAGTGTATTTCCATCGATCTGCCTGTTCTGTTCCCCACTCTGTGTCTGGTGAATCATCTCACCCCCCACACCTCTGGCTTGTACCCCAGCTCTTGTCTGCATAAGTAAATAAATCTTTAAAAAAAAAAATAACCTGTGGGTTAAAGAAGAAATAGAAAGGGAAGTTAGAATGTATTTTGAACTGAATGAAAATAAAAACACAGAAAGCAACATTTAGAGGGAAGTTTACAGTACCAGGTGTGTATATTAGGAGAGACGGTCACAAAACAATGACCTCAGTTTCCAGGTTCAGAAACAGATAAAGAAGAATAAATAAAACTCAAGGCAGCAGAAAGAAAATAATACATATTAGAACTGAAATCACTGAAATAGAAAACAGAAAAATAATAGTGATAATTGCTAAAACTGAAGGTTACTTATTTGGTAATGTCAATAAAATTAATGAACTGTTAGATTGATGAGAAAAAGTGGGAAGTTGCATATTTCCAATATGAGGAATGAGGTAGGTGACACCACCACGGATCTTGTTATAAAGCCTTATAACAAGACATTATAAGGATGATCTGATTATACTGTAGATAACTTAATTAACAATATTCTAAGCAAATTTTTTTTCCAGTAAATTTGATGACTTAGACAGTGTGGACAAACTATCAAAGCTGCTTCACAGATAACTGGAATAGTCCCATGTCTATTAAAGTAAGGAATCTGCAGTTCAGAGTTTCCCACCAAGAAAAGAAATTAAAGGTACCTTCATTGATGAATTTTGCCAAACATTTAAGAAAGAAGAAATACCAATTCTACACAAACTCTTCTAGAATGTCAAAAGAAAAGCAATACTACCCTACTCATTCTAGAAAGTCAGCATTAGATACCAAACCCAGATAATGACATTACAAAATTTCTTAACCAAATTTAAGTAAATCAAATCCAGCTATCAATAAAAAGGAAAATACACAGTGACCAACTAGAGTTTACCTTCGGGAATGTAAGATTAGTTTAACAATCGACTATATTAACATACTACAAAAGAGAAATCATATGATTATCTTAATAGACATAGAAAAAGCATCTTTTCTGATAATATTGAATTTCTGTTCCTGATAGAAAGTCTATATAATCTAGAAATAAAATAGAAGTTCCTTAACCCTATAAAGGGAAGAGCATCTATCAAAAACCTACAATTGACACCAAAGTTAATAGCGAAAGACTGAATGCTTTCCCCCTAAGACAAGGAATAAGACAAAAATGCCCATCACTATATGACTTTGTTCTGGAGATTCTAGCCAATGCAGTTAGGCTGAATCAGGCTGATTCAGAGTGAAAATATAAAGATCTAAACTCTATACTCAAAAAGACATAAATAAGCAAACAAACAAAATAACTTTTAGATAAAATGAAAAAGCTAACTTTTTGAAAAAGTTACCATTTGAGAACCAAAAAAATTAAGGCTTATAAATATATAATTAAATGAAACTTAAAATTATATATTAAAAAACAAAATACTTAAAATTACACTAAGGAATAAATGCAATTTTTCCCTTTGAAGTTTAACTGTACCTTATTTTTTTTTTTTTCTGATTTGAAAAGAAACCCTCTAGAAAAGCAAACAGGCAAACAAGTGAGCAGGGAAATATTAGCAGAATGTTTTGAAATGTGCTAAAAGATTTTATTTAAGAGTGGTATGGTAGACATATCAGAAGAATTGTTGTTTTCATAAGGTAGAATGTCAATTTTCTCTTCATAAAGGAAAAAAGAGGAGCTTTGGATTTTTCTGGGAAAATAATTCCTTTGTTATATGTTTTTTTTTTTTTTTTAGAAAGGTCAGCTAAATATATTTTGCATGTCACAGTTTTGGTTATAGGCATACATTTAATTCTCAGTAAATATTCAAAACATGGAATGAACTGATGATAATACTTCCTCTAATTTGTTGAGGAAAAGAGAAGTTGGACTCACCATAGTAAGAGAATGTTGGAGTAATGGCTAAGAATTGCCTAAGAGAAGGGTGTTTCCAAAAAACAACTGTTCTATGTAAGAATGATGACAGGAATACTCCAGAAAATGAAGGGAGCAATCAGCACCTGAAATCTAGAACTGAAGTCTCTTAACATAGAGAGAAAACAAAATTATTCAATTAGCTATAATAAATTAATTCAGACCAGTTACAGGAAAAACCAGCCCTAAATTTTTAAATGAAAAAGGCCAAAATAGATTTAAAACATTTTCTTTTCTGTTTATAGGTGTGTTTATAAGGAAAAATTAAGTCAACAAATTGTTCCTGATAAAGATTCAATGTAAAAATTAAGCATATTTTCAAATAATTATAAAATTAAATTAAGTTTAATCTAAGGGTTTCTCTCAAACTGAATTGGGAAAAAGACAAATCTTGCAAGTTGACCATATAGCTGAGGCATATAGCAGGGGAGGGGGAGGGAGAGGAGCCAAAACAGGGGAGGGAAGAGCACAAGGGTTTATGGTGATGGATCATGGGGGTGATGATGGAGGGAAAATTATGGGGACTACACCTGAAGGGAGAAATCAAATATTTTCAAAAATTAACAATGATTTAAGAAAATAATAGGATTTTTTTTGCATTTTTTTATTTTATATAATTCTTACATCATTTTTCATTTTTGCACAATGTATGCATTTTCATTTTGGTTATTTTTTAAAAATTAATGGTTTTCAGTCTTTATGTCTATCTCAATAGACTTGCTTATACTCTTTTTTTTTATTTTTCATTTTTTCATTTTTTTAGATTTATTTATTTATACAAGCACTGGGTACAGTCAGAAGCGCAGGAGGGTGAGAGAATTCACCAGAGCCAGAGCGGGGAGCAGAGCAGGCAGAAGGACCATAGCACACTGCTGAGGGGAGCAGCGGGCAGCAGGAGAGATCTGCGGGCCATGTGGGACCCTCCTCTGGTGGCCGGGGAGCAGCCGGGGATAGAACTGGCGCTGCAGAGGCTGCGGGCAGCTTCGCAACTCAGCGCTCAACTGCTGCGCCACCAGGGAGGCCCGACTTGCTTATACTCTTTACATTCTTACCAGTGATATTTCTCTCTTTCATTTACTTCATTGGTAGTGAAGAGGTAAGTTTCAGTCCATATTCATGAAGCCAGAAGTACTGGGGTTTTATCGCATGGGAGTTTTCTCAGAGAAGCACGCTCACCTCCTTTATCTATGCCTGTATCCATGTACTATCCACGTAAGCCATCTTCTCAGTATTTACCTCTGCCTCTTTCTCTTCCTTTAGTTATGTGTTCATTCAACAAGCATTTATTAAACAATCAATATGGCCCTAGCAGGCACTTTTATTAGGGACAAGAGATACAAAAGTATTCAAGATGGACACAGAGAGATGTTCAATATAATCTAACTCAGTCAGTTGTGCCCATTGTCACCTACTGCTTTCTCTTTGTGTCTGTGTATGATCAGAGTTTTGGGACCATCAGTGACCTCTAATGAACATCCAGAGTTTTAGGCTATGAACCGGGGTCTTCACTCTGAAAGCACTGGCCGACCTGACCACCTCTGGGGAGCTAGAAAGCTTATGTCCAGAGCGACAAACTGGATACCTGATCCCTTTACCAGTAACCTTGGCTCCATCAAGGAACAGATAACCTCTGGCAGAGGTAGGCTTTCTTACTCGCTAAATATATGAACATAGGCAAATCATTATTTGCTTCTCTGGATCTTACTTTCCTCACCAAAGAAAGAATACTCAGGACTAACATTTACTGAATATGTGTTATGTATATCATAAACACTATACATAGTAATTACTAGCATCTTCATAATTGACTTATAAGTTTCATTATCTCCATTTTTCAGGTGAGGAAAGTGAGGCCCGGGCACATTAAATGACCACACAAGGCCTTCAAGCTGTTAGGCATCAACTGGGATTTAAATCCAGTTGGTCTGGCTCTAGAGTTCAAACTCTGTCATTTCACTATATACCATGGACCCTGATGCAGAAGTATGATCAGATAGTCTCTCTCTAGTTACAACAGGGTAAATATTATAAAATTTAGGTTGAGAAGATGGACATAACTTGCAGATGAGACAGTGGGGAGATGAATAATACTTATAGCAACACAAGAGGTTGTGATTAGAAAAGTGGTCCGAATCAAATAACATCCTGATCTCCATGCATGCATGGCCTGTACTGTTCCACAGGGACTTTGCCAATGCTTTCTAATTTAATCAGTTTTATTGTGGTATAGTTTACATAGGATAAAATGTACCCATTTTAAGAGTATAGTTCTGAACTTTGGCAAATGTGTATGCTTGGGTAAATACCACTACCATCACCCCAATGGGTTCTGTGATGTTCCTTCTGAACCAATCCCCATCCCACTTGCAGCCCTAGGCACCACTGATCTATTTTCTTTTTATCATTAGAGATAAAACTTACATGAATAAGTCATACCGTATGTACTTTTTGTGTGTGTAGGATGTTTTTGTGATTCATTTATGTTGTATATGTTGCCTTCACATTTGACAGTTCCTGCAAGGAATCACACACACCTAGATGGTCACATATTATCTTGTACGTGGTAATATTTCCATCTAGTGGCTTCTTATGGTATTTCCTCTAAAGGGTTTTAAAGTTAAAAATTGTTACTCATTGTAAGCATACGTGGCAATCACCTCTTGGCTTATACGCAATTTAATTAAGTCAAAGACTAGAGCTCAGAAAGAAATTCCACTGGAGCCCAGAATTCTCCACTCTTACACTCTTACACATGGCATCACTTCACAGCACCCCATTCACACTGATAAAGTTCCCCACAGATGAGGACTGTATTGCTTTTTGTGCTATATCACTTAATGTGCTATGAGTGTAGGGAAGACACAGGACAAATTCCCTTTTCTAACCTCACTAATTTTTTCTTCTTTCTCTTCCATCTGTTCTGGCTCTTATCCCAATAATCAGAAAGTGTGTGTGGGAGTATGATTTGAAAAGACTTCAAGGACAAAGTAAATTTTGAAAGTGATTTAAAAGTTTGTGGTGGATAATGACAAAGGAGACAAAAACTGATAACCTTTCTAGTGCAGGATACTATCTAAGAAAATATGCTATGCCAAAAGCTAGTAAGTGATTGGTGGGGTGGTGCCAGGCAGATTGGCTTACAAGAGAATAATTGAGAGAAGGTAGAGTGAAAATCCAGGCTAAAATGCGTGGATTAGATTGTACAGGTAATAGGTTTCCATGTAGATCTTGAGTGAATTATTGACAGCTCATTTCTTGATCAATAGAGACATGATCAATATCTTAATTCCAGAATGCCCACTCAACTGTCTGGCTTTCTGAGGCTCTCATGAGATTTACAGCAAGTACACAGGACATTCTGGGAAATGTCCATATGTTATTCCTCACTAGAGCTCTGACTCCCTGTTCTTTCTGTTTCCTCTCCTGGATGGACAGTGCGGGACAGTGCCTTATGTGAGCCAGGAGGACATATCTTTACTTGTATTAGGGTCAGCTGAAGGGTCCATGTAGTAGATACTTTTTATTTTGGCCTCTTTTCTTCTCTTTCTTTTTAAAAATTTTTTTTTTTCATTGAGGTAACTGGTTTGAACACTAAATGTCATTTGGAAGTATGGGTTCATGTCTCTTCTGATGTATGTTACCACATCCACCGCCAAAGCAGATTGGTATGCTTCTGTTTTGTTTTTAATTTTGGGCAATTCCCAAATGGTATCTCAAAGATACCACTCTCAAGGAGATGGTATCTCATTGTGGTTTTGATTTGCATTTCCCTGGTGATAAGTGATGATGAGAATTTATTTTTGTGCCTATGAATTTCTATGTATGTCTTCTTTGGAGAAACGTCTAGCTTTCCTGTCCATTTTTTAAAAAATATTTATTTATTTATGCATACAAGAACTGTAATGTAAGCCAGAGGTGTGTGTGTGGGGGTGAAAGGGTTCACCAGAGATAGTGGGGAGCAGAACAGGCAGATCTACTGACATACACTGCTAAGGGGAGCAGTGGGCGAGACAGGAGAGGTCTGTTGCGCCACGTGGGTTGCTCTCTGGCTGGCTGGGGATAGAACTCGTGCTTCAGTGGCTGGCAACAGCTTGATATTGCTGTCTTTAGCTCCTGAGCCACCAGGGAGGCCTGCTTTTCTGTCCATTTTTAATTGGGTTGTTTTCTTTTAGTGGAGTTATATGAGTTCCTTGTAATCTTGGCTATTAGTCCCTAGTCAGATGTCTGATGTGCAAATATATTCTGTCATTCAGTAAGGCTTCTTTTTATTTTAATGGTAATTTCTTTTGCTGTGCAGAAGTTTTTCAGCTTGATAAAGTCCAATTTGTTTAATTTTGGCTTTCTCATGCTGCAGGAGTGGAGGGAACTAAGATATCTCTGAAGCCAAAGTTGTGCAGTTTTGCCTATGTTTTCTTCTATGTACTTTATAGTTTCAAATCTTACTTTTAAGTCTTCAATTCATTTTGAGTTAGGTTTTGTGTACAGATTAAGACAGTGATCCAGTTTCATTCTTTACATATGACTGCCAGTTTTCCCAACACCATTTGTAGAACAGACTTTCCTTTATCCATTTTATACTCTTGACTCCTTTGTCGTAAATTAACTGTCCATGTAAGTATGGGCTTATTTTTGGCCTCTCCATTCTATTCTGTTATACTGCAGAATAGTATAACTTTGTAGTATAATTTTGTAGTATAATTTGTAGTATAATTATAGTATATACTATACTTTGTAGTATAATTTGAAGCTTAGGCATGTGATACCTCCATTCTTGTCAGGATTGTTTTTACTACCTAGGGTCTTCTGTGGTTTCATAGAAATTTTAATAATGTTTGCCCTATTTCTTTGAAGAATCCCATTAAAACATTGATAGGAATTACATTGAATCTGTATATTGCCACGAATTAGCATCAGTAAAATGCTAATTCAACCAATCCATGAGCAGGGAATACCTTTCTATTTCTTTGTGTCATCTATTTTTTTTAAAACAATATCTTATGGTTTTCATTGTATAGTTTTTTTTGGTCTACTTTGTTAAGTTTATTCCTGGGTATTTAATTCTTTTTTTGATGAGATTATAAATGTGCTTTCTTTATTTCTTTCACTTCTAGTTTTTTGTTTGTATATAAGAATGCAACTGATTTTTGTATATTGATTTTGTAGCCTGACACTTCACTAATTTATTGTTTCTAATAGTTTTTAATGGAGTCTTTCTATGTAAGTTATCATGTCATCTGCAAATAATGATAGTTAACTTCTTTTTCCATTTAGATTTTTTTAATATCTTCCTCTTTCCTAATAGCTCCAGCTAGGACTTCCAATACTATGTAGAACAGTAGTGTTGAATGTGGACATCCTTGTCTTGTTCCTGATCTGTGAGGAAAAGCTTTCAGTTTTTCACAATTGAGTATGATGTTATCTGTGGGTTTATCATATTTTCTTTACCCACATTTTTGAGTGTTTTCATCATAAATGGATGTTGGATCTTGTCAGATGCTTTCTCTGATTCTCTTGATATGGTCATGATTTTATCTTTCTTTTGGTGATGTGGTGAATGTGTCATGGTCTAGATCTCATTGCGTTTAGATAATCAGGTTTTCCTTAAGCTTCATGGACTTGTACACTTCCTTCTGGTTTGGAGGTTTTACACTATTATTTCCTTGAATAAATTATTTGTTCTACCTTCTCTCTCTTTGTCTCTCTCCCCCTTCTGTGATACTCATGATCTTTATATTGCCTTACCTAATAGAGTGGACAATTCTCAAAGAGTTTCTTCATTTTTTTTTCTTTGTAATTCTGTCTCTTTCAGTTGGTTCCTTTGTGTATAACTTTCCTCAAGCTTTTTGATGCCATCCTCAATTTGATCTACTCTGCTTCCAAAGTTTTCTCTAGAATTTTAAAATCTTATCTATTGAATTTTTTACATCCACATCTCTGTTGTTTTCTTAGTAAAAGCTTCCATTTCTATTTTCTATTCATTAATTTGATTTTTCATTTAATTATTTTTTAAAAATTTTTTGAACTCAGCTTTTCTGAGTTCTTTTCTTCTATTTGACTTCTCTTTCTGCATTTTCCTCCACATCTTTGATTTTTTTATTATGGCAATTTGAACTCTTTGTTAGATAAAAATATTCCATGTCTTTGTGATTAGATTCTGGAGGGTTATTCTTTCTCTTGATGTTATATATTTGATGTCTCAGTGTGCCATATATTTTTTTTGTTTGCCCATTTTGGTGCTTTAAATTTCCCTATCTTTTAAAAATATCTATAGCAGTAACTTACATCATTGAAATACTTTTACTTTTCCAGCTGGTGGCGCTGTGGTTTTGTTTTAGTATTTTGGCCTTTGTTGGCTTCCATATGTACTAAACCATTTTTGCAGTTGCTTAGTCACAGGATGAGGCAGAAGCTTGGTGGTGACCATTCTCTGGTGTAAATGTCAGGAAGAGCGGTCTCTACTCCTAGCTTCAGGGATGGATATGTGACCTTATACTAGTCAACCAATATGGTTTCTGGAACTTTCTTAGAGATACTGGGAAGAAAGAAGACCCTTGCAGTGATGATTCTATGAACCTGAAGTTCTAATCTGAGTCTGAAAATGATTAAATTCAAAGAATAAGCAAGAAAAAGATGGAGATGAAATCATTGAGTTGTACCTGAAATATTTCTGAGATTTTCAGTACTATGAGTTACTAACGAGTGCCTTCTTTTACTTAAGCCAGTTTTGTTTGGGTTGTGTATTATATGTAAGTAGAAGTCTCAATCTTGGCGATAGCCTGATTCTTAGCTTCTTTCTCATATGCCCAAGCTTTGGTCTTTACCAGCTGGGTCTTATTTTCTTGTTTGAAAGAGAAGTCTTTGAAGAGCTGAACTGTAAAACTACCCACATGAAACCTCTTTTCTCTTCAAACCCAAGCTGTCCTACAGACTTTTTAAGAGATTGGGGTGGGGGGCTTCTCCTTCCATGGGACATGTAAGGAAAGGGAGGAAAGACAATAGTTTTTACTTCTCAGAGATTGTCCCTTTTTCCCTCTTTCAACAATGATGTCAGAGAGATTCTGCCCCATCTTCATCCCTTCCCTGCCCCTCTCCCCCCACCCACACACAAAGGGCTAAGAACTTGTAGGTCCTGGCTCATTCTACCAGTCTAAACAGTCACTCCTCATGTCTAAAAATGACTGACATAGGATATATATTCTTTGTTTCTTGTTATCTTTTCCCAAGGGTCAGTTGTGGTTGGGATCTTTGTATAAAGTGGTTTCAGTTGTTATTTTTTTGTCTAACAAACTAATTAGAGGCCTACTGAAATCTTGCTATTAATACTCACCATCTGTTTAGAGGTTGAAATATCTACAAATTGCTTTCACATGTATCATTTCATTTTGTAAACAAACAAAAAGAAACAGGTAGAAAGTAGGTTAGATATTAAGGCCATTTTACAGATGAATAGAATGTGACTGAGAGCAAAAGTTTGGTTAAGATAACGCAGCTAGTAAATCAGAGAACTACAGCTAAACTTGGAAGCTAGGTCATTCAACTCATTCCGGGAGCCCCCAGCACCCCATTCTATCTGATAAGTCAGTAGTCTGAAACTGAAGAGTGCAAAGCGAGGTCTGATTTAAATATTAAGGTATATATGCATGACATGAATAGCTATGTAGCATATAGTCAGATCATACTTTTATCTTCATGTTCTATGAAAGATGTTCTATGAAAAGAAAAAGATTATGAAGTTACTCTTAGTATAATTGCAAAATACAGAATAAGACTAAATTATAAAATGAGTGTAGGAATTCCACGTTAGTTCTAATGATTTTCAATGATAACTATTTCAGTGCTTTTTTTAAACATCCACAATAAAATTGTTTTAAGAAAAATTTTTATGTACCTTTGATTTCCTTATATCCTAAGTTTAGCTGGCCTGTTGGGTGGTCTAGCACAGTGTGTAACACAATGGCAAAAGTATGGTTAATCACAATAATGCTAGTTTTATGTCCTATAGGAAATGGAATGTAATAGTATATGAAAGTAACAAATCCTTATTTACTTATAGGGAGACTCAGAAAAAGATAGCATTAGATAGCAAAAGATAGCATTAGAAAAAGATACTTCACTCAGTATTACATCTGTTTTAGGGTATTTAAAAACTTTTAGGGGCCATTCTCTAGAATTTTGACCCACTGGACTAAAGAACAGTTGAGATTTTAAACAGATAATCAAAATAAATTACTATTAATGTTGCAGAAATCAGTTGCTCAGATGTTTGAAAACACAATTTGAATATAAAACTACACTTAGTAAGCTCACTTAGATATTGCCTTTTTTGGGTAACCATTTTATCTGTCTCTCTTGGATCATCCCAACTCAGTTTTATCATACAATGAACTGTTATGTATGTAAAGGATGTACCTGCCAAGCCTCCACCTTCTTTATGTCTGCACAGGAACCATTGGTGAAGAGCCCTCTCCCAGGCAAACAAGTATATATATCTTGCAAGGCATGAGCAATAGAGTAGACAGCTAAGTAGACATTGTAGGATATCCGTAAATGTGTATAATCCATGTAAGGGGTCTCAACACTGCTGATGTTCTCATCTCCTGTACAGAGAGGTCGGAAGGCAGTGGAACTGTTGTTTATTCTGCCGCCACCTTCTTCTCTCAGGAAGGTGTCCATGGGTAACGGTCCTTTAGCACCTTCTTGGAGGTGGCAGTTAAATGTTTCTTCCCAAAATTCCTTGGCAAAACCATTGTGGATAGACTTCCTGGGATGAACTTTCTGCAGGAATTCCCGGAAACCTGGGATCTGGCCGGCCTTCAGAGCAAATCCAATGGTGCCTCCGACCACATGGAAGTACTCGGGCATAGCGATCAGGGAAGAACTGGCCCATGCCTCGCTGGCTAGCCAGATCCTGCCTGTGATATTGCGCCGGACAATTTCCTTGATGAGGGGTTCAAGGTCTGGACCACTGGAGAAAACTACGATGACTTTAGCTGTGGAATTCTGGATCACCTCCACCACTTGCTGGATCTCTTCCTCATCAGAGTACTGGGAGATGAGCTCACTGAAGTCAATACAGATGTCCCGCTCTTCAGCTTCCTCTCGAAACTTCTCAATCCCCGGCCGGCCATAGTCATCATCAGCAGCAATTGTGCCCACCCAGTTCCAGCGGAAATATTCGATAATGTCTGCCATGGCAGTGGCCTGGTGTTCATCATTGGGGATGGTACGGAGGAAGGACTTGAATTGATTCTTGTTGCTGAGTAGTCTACTGGAGGAGGCATAGCTAACCTGGAAAGAATCAAAACCAGAGTGAATGAGGTGCCAGGTGGGTGTTAAAGCTGTATGTGGATGGCTTTCTGAGTTTTCATTAATTCTCATTTACTTTATTTTTTTATATTTTATTTTATATTTTTTACATCATTTTCCATTTTTGCACAATGTATGCATTTTCATCTTGGTTATATTCCCTGTTCAATTCCCACCTCCCTTATTTTCACCCTAATCCCTTCTCCCTTCCCCCCTCATTTACTTTAGTACTTAAGATAAAAGTACTCTTCATTGCAGTCATTTCTAAGAACTGTTTATCATTTAGGCTCAATTAGTCACTTGGGTTCATTAGGCTTACTTCCTCTGCACTGCAATAACAATGATGTATGTCATCTAATGTAGTAAAAAAAAAAATCCTTTCTTCTGGCTTCACAATGAATTCAAGCACCACCCAGAGCTCTTTCCTCTGTTCTTTTTTCAGGTGATGCCTGAGGCTACTTTAATAGGCTTTTGCTGTGGGTTTCCAAAACCTAGAGAGGCTGAAAAGGAAGCCTGGAGAAGTTGCCTTGGTTATTTCCATTTTCTAAGATATAGCCAGTTCTTCATCTGAGCATGGGTATGGGGCACCAAGGGAAGAGAGCCTTTAATGGTGAAAGATCGTTGTCTGAAGAATACTCAAAATCATGCAAAGCATCCCTTAGTGCAGAGCTTCCACTTATTTTCACATTACAGCAAACAGAAGATGGAATGAATCTAAGAGGCTGACCCAACCTGGCAGGGAGTGCGCTCACCACTGTAGGCCCCACTAGCCAGCCCAGAGGACCACATCTTGGTCGTCTCTGGCCCATCAGCCACTCTCTGGTGTGTCCTGGATCACCAGTTAGGAAGCTCCAAGTTACTGGAAGATTTTTTTCACAAGTGGAATGCATTTTTACACTTTATAGAATTTTTTCTTGTTAGAGAATGAGTGTTTGCTATCTCTTGTTCTATAGTTTCCTAGAGATAGGTTAAGTCTAAAGAATTTGAGGGAATGCCTTTTTAATATTTCTCACCATTGAAATAATTACTTCATATGTTCAGCATTTCAAATGATTTTCCCCCATATATTCCTTCTTATCAATAAATACTTTCTACTTCAAAAAACTTAATAATTACTGTGCTTAAAAGAACTGGGCCAACTTTAAGAGTGGACTTGACTTTTCTGACGAGAACATTGTGAAATTAATCTTTTTTCTCTTATCAGAATGAGCCCCTTCTCATTCCCACTCTACTGTGGGAGCTCACAAGGTAGGTAGTTTATTTTGAAAAATGGGCAAAAAAGAGCTTAAAAGGATAAATCACAAAACAAATATATCCCTATGGGTATTTTTCTCACAGAGAATGTATTTATAGTACTTGTCCAGTTTTTAAAAAGCAAATTAGGAAATTGGGGGTAAGTACCACTTTGTACCCCTCAAAAAACCCCTTAAAAACACACAAAACTTTTTTTATTATAAGCGGGGAGAATTTCATGAATGACTCAGAAAACTGTTTCAACCACAACTTGCTCTACCTGGTCTGTTCGTTCCATCCACTTGGTGGCATGTGTCTCCCGAGAGATGCCACTGGGCTCTGCCCCCATGCTGCAGAGCTGCACTTTACAATAGCTTGGGACACTTCCAAAACTCCTGCTGCTCAGGTTGCATTTTACATCAACTAAACCAGGATTTCTGGGGGATGTGTGTGAGACCCAGGTATCCATATTTTAAAAGTCCCCCAAATGATTCCAATGTGCAGCCAAGGCAGAGAACCACTGCAGATACAATCTTGGTTCAGAGTGGTAATCATGAATATCTCGGCATTTTTATAATTCAAATTCAGCCTAATTGTTTATCCAAACCACAAAGAAACCTTTCCTTTCAGGTTCTTTGTTTGATGGCAATTACATCGTATATCTATTGGCCATGACAATTTAATTATGTATTAAAATAATACCGCACAATACTTAAAAGATGCTTGTTTTCATATTGCCCACCACATTTAATGATGTGTGCCTTCTTTGATCATTTTGAGACAAAAGTTGCAGAGCCAGGGCTTCCCCATGGGAAGCACCTTTAATTCTCTGAAGTAAGGATTTGAGAAGTGATGACAAGACTTTTTCAGTTGCCATGTGTATATAAAGGGATAATGGCTATCACCAAGGACAGACTCCCAAGCTAGAAATGTTGAATTTATCTAAGGTACTCTTACAAATTTCAAATCTTAAACATTGAAATGTAAATTTAAAGTGTGATTGATAATTTAACTTGAAATTTGATGTAAGGAATGCCTCACAATTAAGCTGTTTCTCCTATCTACAAATATCTAGGTTGGCTCCAATTTTGCAATATTATAAAATAATGCTATAGATCTATAAATATTAGTATAAAAAGGTTTTTTTCTATAATGTTAAGGGAAAAATAAAATGGAACTTAGAATTTGCTGTCTTTTTGCTTTGGTGAAAAAATTTTTAACAAAATTGTTCATAAATAACTTGTTTCAGTGAATTGTCAATATTTGAAAATGGAGATATCTTTTCACCGAGACTGAGTTTCTGAGGAGTGGAGGCTGCTTATTCATATACACTCTATAAATATCTACTGAATGAAATACAATATTTTCCAATTCTAGAAAGTGCATGACAATATTTGCATATTTTTTGTTAGAAATTGGACTGTTTCCTTATGGTTGAACTAAATTTTCAGTCAAACAGTAGAGAGGCAGAGACTTAAGGAAGTAGGGTTAAGGATAAATGTTTTGGGTTTGAAAGGTATGATTTATATTATATAACTTCATCCCTTTTAGTAAAGGCCAAACAAAGGCCACTTATTAAAGGAATTTAATGGAAAATAAATAAACAATTTGGTGAAAAAAACAAGTTTTATACAAGGTATATTTAAAGGAATTTTGGAAGATTCCCAAAGATCTAGTTGACATTGTAATCTCAGAATCCTAAATGGTCATAATATAGTGCCCTGGGGACTTACAAGTTTCTTTTATGCCATGGTAAAATCAGATATAGGAAATTAGCTAACTGCAAGGCCACTGGGCATGGCACTACTTGGAGCGCGTTTCCTGACTCCTGCCCACAAAGCCCATCTAGGAGGCACAGTACCTGGGGAATGTAGAAGAGCCCCAGCAAGTTCGCCACTGCAGTGGAGATGCCAGAGCCAGTGGCTCCCACCACGGCGATAGTGGAGGGAATGTGCTCTGAGCAGTTGCAGAACTCATCAAGGTTCAAAGAATCGATTTTGTTCTGGGCCACAAAACTCAGCGTGGCCTCCAAAGCTTTAGAAACAGTGTTGCAAGTGTCAAATATCCTGTATCCCAGAGTCATATTAGGTAGAAGCGCAGGGCTGCTGTTTATTTCCTCTATGGCAAATATCATAGCTTGTAACCAGCGAAATCCTCGGAAATTGTACCTGGAAGAAAGAAGGAATAGGAAATAGAGATTTTCTGTTCTATTGCATTAAATGCAGATTGGACAAAGCTGGGCTTGGCGCTTGTCTTTGTTAGCTTTGGTTTCATGACATGGTGTTCCTTGAGACTCAGTCCTCACTGTAAAATGGGGAGCACACCTACCTCACAGGGTGGCTGTGAACTTGAGATAATTATGCACAATTGTCAGCCTGGGCCTTAACAGAGCTAGGGCACAATAATAATGAAGACTGTTATTAGTAATAGAATGAGTAATTTCTATCTGCCTCATCTGGCAAAGAATTCAAAGTAGCTGATGTGAGCTACTTTACTGAAGTAATATATAGAGACTTAGGAAGAAAAAGAGCCAGATTAAGGTTTTAATACATGGAGCTTAAATAACCTCAGAATGCAGAGTAAAAAAATCTAGACTATGACAATCCTGGAGGCCAAAGGGAAAGAAAGGGCAATGAGTGGTTGTATTTTTGAAAAAGAAAGATCAAACGTAGGAAGGCTGTACATACACAGTGGTTATTTCTGGGTTGTGAAATAATAAGTTTAATACATGTGCTTTTAGCATGTTTATACTATTTTAAAAATGAAGATATTTTTAAAGAAGAAAATTATTTTAAGTAAAAATCAAGCCAATTAACAAAGAAAAATAGGGCCAGAGACATAGCTTTTGTTCTTTTAAGACTTAACTCTGAGTGAGGGCTTGACAATTATGAAACACTCATGTATCTGTGACCAAAAGAAAAAATAAAAAACTTTGCAGTTTCTTTATGTGGTGGGTGTCACCACTTGAACTAAATGACTAGAAGAAAGAAATGATCTTTTACACTCCATAGTACTGTTTAGGTTCCTAAGAGTGCTGCATAATTTTTTTTTTAAAGATTTTATTTATTTATACAAGCACTGGGTACAGTCAGAAGCGCGGGAGGGTGAGAGAATTCACCAGAGCCAGAGCGGGGAGCAGAGCAGGCAGAAGGACCGAAGTACACTGCTGAGGGGAGCAGCGGGCGGCAGGAGAGGTCTGCGCGCCATGTGGGACCCTCCTCCGGTGGCCGGGGAACAGCCGGGGATCGAACCGGCACTGCAGAGGCTGCGGGCAGCTTCGCAACCCAGCGCTCAACCGCTGCGCCACCGGGGAGGCCCAAGTGCTGCATAATTTTTAATGCAACGGCTTCTCTTAGTCATTTTCTTGTTTCCTTCATTTATTTGTTTCATTCTTTCTTTCAAACCCACATAAAACATCTATACTGCCAAGCTGATTTTATTACCTTTAATCTAATTAAGAAAATAACCTATTTCAGGGCAATCTTCTTTCTTGATTTTTGGGTAAATACGTGGCACATGCACAACTCTATCCAGCAGGTTACAAAAAAGAGGACATTTGTCCACACGGGTTATGTTAAGGATGTAATCAGCTTCAGTGAAATTCTGCTTCGTTTTTTGCATTCATAAATGTGAAAAGGTTACCTATTATTTTGTGAGATCACACTAGAATATGAACACAAACCCAGTTTTATTGCAACAATTCTAGTTTTCCTTTTCATTTTCCAGTTACCAGAGATATTAGTGAAAAGTGCTGGATCCTTCTGGAAGTGGCAAGTCTCAGAGAGAAAGTGCTAGTCTCTCTCAGAATGTGGGTTAAGATTTGTGGTGCAGTAGTGTTCTCCAGATTAAGGGAAGTGACATATTGAAAATTGTCCTCTGCAAAATCAGATCCCATTTGAAGGAACTGGGCCTAGTTTTAGATGCCGTATTCTAAAAATATCATGATAATTAGTGAGCAGCAGATAGAGGGCAACTAACAGTAGTTGAGGGGTCTGGAAAACTTGTCATGGAGGAACTGGTGAAAAAACTGAGGCTATTTGGCCTGGAAGAGAAACAATTTAAGGAGATATGTTATCTGTCTTCCAGTGAGAGAGTGAGATGTAACTGTGTTAGGGGCAGGTTGGTGGGTGTAGGGGTGGGGAATGGGGTGGGGTTTGTGCTCAGATTCTCTAAGGAAGACTCTCTATTGGGAGTGATTCCAGCATGCTATGGGCTGCATTTTGAAGCTGCCTGGGTAGTGTGGACCACTGAGTGCCTTACACTATAAAATCCTTAAAAAAAAAAAAAAAAAAAGACTGGGACAGCCCACTCTTATTTAAGTATTAGTGACAGTGGGGTATGTAAGGCCAATGGGAAATTTTACAACTCAAGTTTGCAAATTAATTTCTTCTCGGTATTTATCTCCCATTAGGCAACACTTGCTGCCAGGTAAACAGGAATATGCTCTGACAGGACATAGGGGTTTTTATTCAGAATCTCTGACATTTTGTATTTGGAATTTCTTTTAGAAAAGGGGAGAGGGAAATAGTAAGCTTTTAAGCATGATTTTAATCACCATTTTTTTTTTTTTTTGAAAAGAGAGAACAAGTTTGGAAAAATAATTTGGGTTTGTTTGGTACAGCATTTCTCCAATCGCCCAAAAAAGGCTCTCTGACCCACCTCTTCCCTTACCTGATACATTCCACAGACTCTGGCCTTGATTTGAGATCTTGATCTTTGGCTGCTACTCCAAAATGAATAGGAAAGAGTCCCCCAAGGATAATGTCCCCTTTCTTCTGGGCTCGCTGATCAGGCCCATAAGCAGAAGCATGCCAGGTGAATGCCCAGAGGATCAAACAGCAGCTATAAAATGCCATAGTTCTGCTTTGTCTCCAGGGGGAGAGACAAAAATACTTGTGGTTTGGGGGCCCTAAGAACTTTCCCCCTTGGTGCAGTTTACTCCTTGTGGTGGGGAAACATGTCTATATAGCTATGAATATCAAAATGGAAGCTTTGATGTTTGAATTTCCATTTTTGTCTTCTCTACTGCAAACTGGCAATTTAGGTAGTTCTTGAGTTTTTAAAAGCCACATCATGCAGAGGCCATCTTTGATGCTTCCTAAAAGGAAAGAGATACAATGAATTTAACTGACCCTAAATCCCATCTTGTTTTGATGACTGCCACAGAGGTGGCTCAGAATTTCCATTTAGAGAGGCTGAAGCTCTTAACCATTACCATATGTTGCTCCTTGTCCCTTAGGGACCCACTTCCTTTTCTTTTTCTTTTTTTTTTAAAGATTTATTTATTTATGCATACAGGAGCTGGGGTACAGGCCTGAGGTGTGGGGGTTGAAAGGATTCACCAGACACAGAGTGGGGAAAGAGAACAGGTAGACAGACTGAAATACACTGCTGAGGGGAGCGGTGGGCGGGACAGGAGAGGTCTGCTGGTCCATGTGGGTTGCTCCTTGGCCGGCCGGGGATCGAACTCATGCCTCAGAGGCTGCGGGTTGCTTCACAGTGTGCTGCTTAACCCCTTGCGCCACCAGGGAGGCCCCTGGACCCACTTCCTTTTCAACAGTGATTCCAGTGGAGGGTATGGGGCCGCCCCATTTTGAAGGAGTATCCCAGCAGACACTCAACATTCTTGGAATTATCTCTGATAATGTCTAAACATCCACAACCATTCTGATTCTCTGACTCTAGTCCTGCTTTTGGATTTTTGGCTGC
Organism: Talpa europaea; assembly: GCF_964194135.1. Taxonomy (NCBI): domain Eukaryota; kingdom Metazoa; phylum Chordata; class Mammalia; order Eulipotyphla; family Talpidae; genus Talpa; species Talpa europaea. The sequence goes on along the minus strand of NC_140070.1, from coordinate 102,660,609 downwards.
ATTCTTTGGCCCTTGGTTATATATTCATCCATACATTTAATATGTACATGTGTGAAAGCCTGGGACTATAATGGTAACAAACACATATCCCCCTTCCTCAGTAACTCTGAATCTAGGGGCAGGCACACTAGTGATGAGGATTAGAATTTAACTCAACATTCGAAAGTGAAAAAAATATTGTAATTTTTTGTTTTCTATGACTTAAGTTCAACTTAGCAGCGCGTGGAATAGTAACAACTGAATGTTTGTTGGATGAATGCATAAAAAAGAAAGTACTTTGAAAGAAGATAGAAACTAGCATTTATTGAACCAGGCATTGTATCAGATCTCCAAATATTCTATGTATTTGAAACCCCACAGTTGTAAGAGGGCAGTAACAACTCCATTTTGTAGATGAGAGAATAGATTGTCCATATATTCTGCTTACTCAAGTGAAAAATTCTAGCACTTCAATTAAGAATGCCTCAAGAACTCAGAATTTAAAGGAGTTTCATGTAGTGTACTGAATTAAGAGAGGGGACATTACAACTGGTTAGGGTGAGTCATTAAGATCTGTTAAGTTTTTCCTGTGAAAAATTAACTACTTGGAGAAATTTATTAACTTCATTAGTCCATTTAATAGAATATTTAAGGCAAGAAGTAATAGATGAGAGATTTCTGGTCAATTTACAGCAATTAACTCTACCAGTCTAATTGTAGTCTCCAAACCACCAGTTTTAGCCTAATTACCAGAGTCTAACTGAGATTCATTCTAGATCCTCCCTTTCCTTTTCCTCCAACATCTATCACCCTGTTGATAGATGGTAGATCTCCCTGGAGGAGATCAAACTTGTGCTGCAGTGGCTGCAGATAGTTTCATAGGTTGAATCTTAACCCCTTGTGCCACCAGGGAGGCCCGCTATCTGTAGTTCTTTAAATGCTACAGTAAAAATAATTTTAGCTGGCAAGTTGTTGTCCAAAATAAAGCCCTCTTTCCCCAACTTTATAAAACGTGTGGTCATGTGACTAAGTGCTGGCCAATGGGATTTAAGGTGAAGTGCTCTGTGGCTGCTTCCAGGAGCATTAAGTAAGAAGGAAGAGCTGTTCTATCATCTCTCTCCATTTTCACTTCCCTATTCCATTCCTGTTGCCACTGCCTTAGTCAGCCTTCCATTGTGGCACCATCAATCCCACCTCACCCCCAACTTCCCTGTTGCAAACGCTTTCTCTTCTGTGTCCTTACTCCGTCCATCCTCCACCTACATATCAACAACCAGAGGAGTACCAAGCATGATCGTAGCACAATGGATTAACAACTGGAATTCATACCTGTGACTTCCGTTGGCATTAATTAGAACACAAAAGTTCTCATATAATCACTAACACTTCAGTTTTAGTGTGGTGGAGTCTTTTAACTGTATCCCTTCTATCTGTAGTTCTCTTAAATATTTTTTAAGATGTATTTATTTAAGCTAAGCTAAGGAAGCAACCCAAATGCCCAAAAACAGATGAGTGGATCAAGAAGATTTTGTACATATACACTCAGCAATCAAAAAAGATAAACACATGCAGTTTGCAGCAACATGGATGGAGCTGGAAGGGATCATGCTCAGCGAAATAAGTCAGAAAGAAAAAGAAAAATACCGGATGGTCTCACTCATAGCAGGAATTTAGAAAACCTAAATAAGAGACCAGGAAAAAGACTAATCATTACAAAGTAAAAATCAAAATCTACAAGCAACTATAAACCAGAGACACACTACGGAGGGTGGGGTGAGGGAACGGAGGGGCAGGGAAAGGAAGGACTAGTGTCAAAATAAGGGGGGGGGGTGCAATTGTATGGGGAATATAGCCAAAATGAAAATGCATACATTGTGCAAAGATGAAAAAAGATATAAGAATTACATAAAATAAAATATTTAATTAAAAAATAAAATAATAATAATAATAATAACAAAAGATGTATTTATGTACACAAGAACTGGGGTACAGGCCAGAGTATTGTGTGTGGGGGGTGAGAGAATTCACCAGAGTGGGGAACAGAACAGGTAGACTGACTGAAATACACTCCTGAGGGGAGCAGTGGGCGAGGCAGGAGAGGTCTGCTGCACCAAGTGAGTTGCTCCCCGGGCGGGGATCAAACTTTTGCTGCAGTGGCTGCAGACAGCTTCATAGGTTGAATCTTAACCTCTTGCACCACCAGGGAGGCCTGCTATCTGTAGTTCTTTTAATGCTACAATAAAAATAATTTTAACTGGCAAGTTGTTGTCCAAAATAAAGCCCTCTTTCCCCAACTTTATAAAATGTGTGGTCATGTGACTAAGTGTTGGCCAATGGGATTTAAGGTGAAGTGCTCTGTGGCTGCTTCCAGGAGCATCAAGTAAGAAGGAAGAGCTGATGTGTGCCTTGTGTCTCTTCAAGGCCCCTTCCTCCATTCTGCTGCACGGAGGTGGACACGAAAGTTGGAGCCCATCCCATGAGCTACATCCCAGGCAATGACACTGCCAACAGCTGAAGATTCATGGGGCACAACCACAATTTCAGGTTATTCCTGGACTTTAATATGAAAGAGGAAAAGAAGCTTCTGGTTTGTTTAAACCATTTGTTTAAGTATTTTTTCATACAGCATTATATTAGCAGTATCTATCTGAGAAGTACAAATAAGCTCATTTGTTCTCTTTATTTAAGCTTATTTGATTTAAATCATATGTAATCATGTTTGCCTTCCTGCAAAAAAAAAGATTGCAAATGAAAGACAAAGCAAGTATTTGTTCTTTTCCTCTATGGCAGATATATTCTGGAAGAAGAAATGACCCATAGGACCAGATGGTTTCATGTTTAAAAGGTCCTTGAAATCATGAGGAGTGTTTCAGTCCTGACAGATGATTACTCATTCAGTTCACCACCCAAGAGACATGAGCTGGAAGATCAGGCCAGACTGGACCATGATTCCATAGGTTCATAAACTTGTAAATTCATGCAGTTGTTTATTCATTCAAAATACATTAACCTGACTGCGCGGACACTACAGAGCACAAAGCTCTTGGGGAAAGAAAGCTGAAATTCCTGCCTTCAAAGTGCTCATGCTTTAAAAGGAGACAGAAAAATGTATTATAATCACAGTGATGATGGGCCTCCCCGGTGGCTCAGGGGGTTGAGCGCAGTGCTGTAAGGCTGTCTACAGCCTCTGCAGTGCAGGTTCGATTCCCGGCTGGCCAGGGAGATACCCACATGGTGCGGCAGACCTCTCCTGTCTTGCCCGCTGCTCCACTCAGCAGTGTGTTTCAGTCAATCTGCCTGTTCGGCTCCCCGCTCTGACTCCGGTGAATTCTCCCACCCTCCCACGCCTCTGACTATACCCCAGTTCTTGTATAAATAAATGAATGTTAAACAAACAAACAAATAAATAAATAAAGTGTGCTATGGTTTAAAAAAAATAATCACTGTGATGCAAATGTTCTGGAGGGGCATGAATGAAATGTTGAAGGAGCACAAATGGGTGAGTGATTTTCTTTATGGTAACTGCCAAGAGAGCGAATTAAGTCAAGGTGGGGACTGGAAGTTTCATGAGGATGTGCTCTGTCTCTTCCTCAACATTGTAACCTGCCACCAAGCAAAGTGCCTGGAACCTAGTAGATGCTCCACAAATACTAGCTGAATGAGTGAATGTAGCATAACCAGTAAAACCAGGAGCTGGTGGAACAATTTTAGGATAGAACTTTCCTCTAAGACTGAAGATTCTCAAGGGCAGGGGCTTCATCATGATCACACTTGTATCTCTAGTCTGGAGCTTGGATGGCTCAGGCCATCCAAGTTCCATAGCTCATCCAAGTTCCAGGCTCAAGGACAAATTAAAAGAGGACAACGAGGTAAGTTTAGGAGTCAACATCCCAACTTTTCAATTTCATGAAAGTAAAAACCACATCTGGCTCTTAACATTTCAGAGATCTGGTAACTCTGGAAAATGATTTTGTCCATATTTCAGCTAGGAAAACAGAGTTGAACATAAAGCCATTCAATAGAGGTACTACAAACTCAAAAGCTACAGTTTCTTACTTCCTGAAAGGCAGAAAAAAATTTCTAGGTTATCAAAAGAAAGTAAGGTTATGAAACCAAAATCAATTTCCAGTAGATAGTTAATACACTGATGTGCCTCTGGCCTACTGTATGGTGATCTTTACCTTCTTGTCACTAATTGTAAGGTGTGAAGCCACCAGTGCAGAAAGGTGAAATGTGCATGTTTTAATGTAGATAAATAGGGAAAAATCTGAGCAAGTTCAACCAATAATCACAAACCCTGTGTACCTGACTCTGGTTACAGCTTTCTTTACCTCTTGCTGAGGACAGATCCACAATGTGGGTTTTTAAACACGCCAGGTACACATTTGCCAAAGAATTAGGGACATCTTATCTGTCATCACCATTGTGACCAAACTCAATTCTATGTCAGACTTCATTTCTCCTGTATTAAAGTAAAAGACATTTTGCTTTAAAATGAGGGCCCTCTTTCAGCACCGGGGGAACACAAACTGCCTGGTCACACTCGGCTGCCTCCCTCCACCCTGCTTGTCGTCCACCTGCCAGCTGCACGCGCTCTTACCCTCCATCTCCCTGACAACAAGTGTGACTTTTGGAGAGTCCATGCCTCATTTAGCTCTGGTAATGGCTTAATTGAGTCGGAAAAATGCAAGGACAGGAGCGTGATAAAAACCAGCTGAGCTGGGTTCCTGTTAGTCATTGGAAAAAGCTATTGGGGAAGAGAGAAGAAAGGATGAATAAGAGTTGGGAGGGGCAGCATGGCGCATGGGGCAAAGTGGGAAGAAAGAGCCCAGACAGAGCAAATAGAGATGATAAATGAGAGGAAACAAACAGGCTTTAATGTGCTGGGAGCTCCTTGACGACAGGGCCTGGCCTGTCCTGCTCCTGGTGGGGCACACAGAGGGCTTCAAAATGATGGTGAGTGAGGAATTGAGTACATGTGTACAGGGCCCATGGCATGATAAACTCTGTCTTAGCAATATAAGAAGCTGTCTCAAGAGAGAAAATGACAGAAGGAAAAAGGAGATAGAGAGGGAGTTGAGGAGGTGGTAAATTCAAGGTTTAAAAATGATGAGAAATGCCAATCTTCTTTAGGGCAATCACATGATATAGTTGTGAACATAGTGGACTTCAAAACACTTCCCACTTTAACTAAAGGAGATTAAGAAACTTGATGCAATCAAAAGCAATAATCTCTCTGATATACTCTACTCTCACATTGAGACCAAAGAGAAATTTACTTCAGTTTCTTTATCTGCAAATGGGTTTCTGACCTCTCTCAAGGATTTTCAAGGTACAACTGATAAAGGTTACGATGAATCATTCATTGCTAGGAAAAGAATAGAAGTTTCAAAAATTTTTTTTGTTGCCTCTACTTGGAAAATGCTTTGTTTTATAGAGTCCATAAGATGCTATTGATGTTCAAAAATTTCAAAAGGTGCAAAATCATTAAAAAGGGTTTTTTAAAATTCTGTTTAATTTGATTGTAAGATTTTTTTATTCTTTTAAAATTATATATATATATTTTACACCATTCTTCCTTTTTGTGCAATGTATGCTTTCTCCTCTCAGGAGTAGTCTCCGTAGAGTTCTCACCACCAATTCACCTGTGCACTGTCACCATAGTCCCTTGTGCTTTTCCCTCCCGTTTTGACCCCGCTCCCTCTCCCAACCCTGCAGAGTTTCTCTGATTTATAGTTGCCTGTTAATTTTGTTTTTTGATTATTATTTTTTTCCTGGCCCCTTATTTGTTTTCTCTACATTCCCCCTATAAGTGAAACCATCCAATATTTTTCTTTTTCCGTCTGGCTTATTTCACTGAACATATTCCCTTCTAGCTCCATCCATGTTGCTTCGAATGGCATGAGTTTATCTTTTTTGATTTCTCAGTAATATTCCATTGTGTAAGATACCATGTCTTATTGATCAAGTCATCTATTTTTGGGCATTTGGGTTGTTTCCATAGCTTACCTATTATAAATAGTGCTGCAATAAACCTAGGGGTGCAGGTATCCTTTGAATTAATGTTTTTGTGTCCTTTGGGTAGATTCCTAGGAGTGGAATTGCTGGGTCATATGGAAGCTCCATTTTTAGTAGTTTGATGAGCCTCCACACAGCCTTCAGTAGTGGTTGGACCAGTCTGCATTCCCACCAGCAGTGCAGGAGAGTTCCTTTTTCTCTACATCCTTGCCAACACTTGTTGTTTCCTGTTTTTTTAACATGTGTCATTCTCACTGGTGTACCATGGTATGTCATTGTGGTTTTTGATTTGCATTTCCCTAATTACAAGTGATGTTGAACATAAAAAGAAAGAACTTTAAAGAAGACAGTTTTCACTCTTCCTAATATGTTTCACTGGTGACAGTCATGATAATATTTCCATATGTAACACAGTGACAATTGGAAAAAAATAAGATTATAAATAACAGTTTCTTAATTGTAAAAAGTGATTAAATAGCTAATTATGAAATAATGTAATTACTATTACAGAGCCACTATCTGATCCTTATTCTGCTAAGAATATCCATGTCTTACTGCTTCATGCTCATCCTGGGGTCCAGCCCAGTGCTGAAAACACCACATTCTCTCACGCTCCATCTTTTCTCCTCAAGTCTCAGCCCAAACTTTGCTTCCTCTGTGTAGTCTTCTTTTTTTTTTTTTTAAAGATTTATTTATTTATTTATACATGCACTGGGTACAGTCAGAAGTGCGGGAGGGTGAGAGAACTCACCAGAGCCAGAGTAGGGAGCATACCAGGCAGACTGACGAAGTACACTGCTGAGGGGAGCAGCGGGCACAGCAGGAGATCGAACCAGCACTGCAGAGACTGCAGGTAGCTTCGCAACCCAGCGCTCAACCACTGTGCCAAGGGGAAGGCCCCTGTGTGTAGTCTTTTTGACACTTCAGTTTCTTTATTGGCATATGGGTTTCTGACCTCTCTCAAGGATTTTTAAGGCACAACTGTTAAAGGCTATGATGAATTATTCATTGCTAGGAAAATAACAGAAGGTTCCACAGAGGTGCCCCCTCCCCCCACCCCTATCCTCCAGGGCTCCCATAGCGCTTTGTGTATACTGCTATCCTAGCGTTTATTTCCCAGGGTCTTGTAATGTTTGTTTCCTCCACTTGACAATGAGCACCTTGAGGCCAAGGATAATCTTTGATTCCTCATTATATCCTTAATAAATGTTTGTTCAACTAAAAGAAGGAGTGAAAGAGAGAGAACGTGCATGCACAAGAGCAAGCAATGCTTCTTTGTCCATAATCTTGTGAATCAAAAATGTATGCTGTTGGGTTTTGGCATTGCCAACACCTGGTGTTGCATGACAGGACTGGGTTCTTGGTGACACAGACTGTGAGTTAAGAAGTATCTCATACACCAAGATTGAAATCATACCAAGCATCTTTTCTGACCATGAAGGCATCAAACTAGAAATAAACCATAAAAAGAAGGCAAGGAACTCTCCTACCTCATGAAGATTGAAACCCACACTACTGGAAGACCACTGGACTAATGAGGAGATCAAAGAAGAAATTAAAAAATTCTTTGAATTGAATGACAAGGAGGACACCAATTTCCTAAATGTATGGGATGCAGCAAAAGCAGTAATAAGAGGAAAATATATAGCAATAGAGGCGCACATCAAGAAACAAGAAAGAACTCAAAGAAACAACCTAATCTTGAAGTTCAAAGAACTAGAAAAAGAACAACAAAAAAACCCCAAAACCAGTAGAAGAAAAGAAATAATAAAAACCAAAGCAGAAATAAATTAAATAGAAACTAAAAAAATCCAAAAGATCAATGAAACCAAGAGCTGGTTCTTCGAAAAAATAAATACAATAGACAAACCCCTAGCCAGGCTCACAAAGGAAAAAAGGGAGAAAGCACAAACAAACAGGATCACAAATTAAAGAGGAGAAATCACAACGGACACAGCAGAAATCAAAAGAATAATCAGAAACTACTATGAACAGTTATATGGAAACAAGTTCAACAATCTAGAGGAGATGGACAAATTCCTACAACTCTACAATCAACCAAAGCTAGATAAAGAAGAAAGAGAACACCTAAACAGACCAATTACAAGCAGCGAAATTGAAATGGTAATCAAAAACCTCCCCAAAAACAAAAGCCCAGAACCTGATGGATTTACAAATGAATTCTACCAAACGTTCAGAAATGAATTAGTGCCTATCCTTCACAAACTCTTCCAAAATTGAGAAGGAAGGGATAACACCAAACACATTCTATGAAGCCAACATTACACTAATACCAAAACCGAACAAGGACAACACAAAAAAAGAAAACTACAGGCCAATCTCCCTAATGAATACTGATGCAAAAATTCTCAATAAAATTTTAGCTATCAGAATCCAACAATGTATCCATAAGATAATTCACCACGACCAAGTAGGATTCATTCCAGGGACACAAGGATGGTTCAACATCCGAAAATCAATCCACGTTATCCAACACACCAACAAAAAGAAATATAAAACCATATGATAATATCAATAGATGCCAAGAAAGTTTTCGACAAAGTGCAACACCCATTCATGATAAAAACCCTTGAAATTCTTGGGATACAAGGAACATACCTCAACATCATAAAGGCCATATATGACAAGCCAACAGCCAGTAGCATTCTCAATGGTGAAAAGCTGAAAGCATTTCCATTAAGATCTGGAACAAGATAAGGATGTCCACTCTCACCATTGCTTTTCAATATAATACTGGAAGTCCTAGCCAGAGCAATAAGACAAGAGAAAGACATACAAGGAATCCAAATAGGAAAAGAAGAAGTCAAACTATCACTATTTGCAGATGATATGATAATATACAAAGAGAATCCCAAAAACTCCACAGAAAAACTAATTCAACTCATCAATCAGTTCAGTAAAGTGGCAGGATACAAAATCAACACACAAAAGTCAGTAGCATTCCTATACACAAACAATAAATCTGAAGAAGAAGAAATCAAAAAAACCATCCCTTTTATTATTGAAACAAAAAAAAATCAAATACTTGGGAATAAATCTAACAAAAGAGGTAAAGGACCTATACAAAGAAAACTATAAAACACTGTTAAAAGAAATAGAAGAAGACACAAAGAAATGGAAAGACATCCCCTGCTCATGGATTGGAAGACTAAACATTATTAAAATGGCCATCCTACCAAAAGCAATATACAGATTCAATGCTATTCCAATAAAAATTTCAATGTCATTCTTCAAAGAAATAGAAAAATTATTGATGAAATTCATATGGAATCACCAAAAACCCCAAATAGCCAAAGCTCTCCTGAAAAAAAAAGAAGGGGATGGAGGCATCACACTCCCAGACTTCAAACTATACTACAAAGCCATAATCATCAAAACTGCATGGTATTTGCACAAGAACAGGCACACAGAACAAAGGAATTGAATAGAAAATCCAGAAATAAACCCACAGATTTATGGTCAACTAATCTTCAACAAAGTAGCAAAGACTATGCATTGGAGCAAAGAAAGTTTGTTCAATAAATGGTGCTGGGAAAACTGGGTCACTACATGCAAAAGAATGAAGCTTGACTACTACCTCACACCATGCACAAAAACCAACTCAAAATGGATTAAAGAACTAGACATAAGACCTGAAACCATAAAATACGTAGAAGGAAATATAGGCGAAACACTACATGATATGCACATCAAAGACATCTTTACAGACACATCACCCAAAGCAGTGATAGTGAAGGCAAAGATAAACAGCTGGGACTACATCAAATTAAAGAGCTTCTGCACAGCAAAAGAGACAATAACAAAAACAAAGAGAAACCCCACCGACTGGGAGAACATTTTTGCACACAACACTAATGATAAAGGACTGATCACAAAAATCTGCAAAGAGCTGATGAGACTCAACAACAACAAAGAAAATAATCCAGTCAAAAATGGGCAGGAGAGCTAAAAAGAAACTTCTCTGAAGAGGAAATGCGAATGGCCAACAGGCATATGAAAAAATGTTCAACATCACTTGTAATCAAGGAAATGCAAATCAAAACTACCATGAGATACCATCTTACACCAGTGAGAATGGCACATATTAAAAAAACTAGCAACAACAAATGTTGGCGAGGTTGTGGAGAAAAAGGAACTCTCCTGCACTGTTGGTGGGAGCGCAAATGGTCCAACCACTATGCAGAGCTGTGTGGAGATTTCTTGACCTACTGAACATAGAGCTTCCATATGATCCAGCAATTCCACTCCTAGGCATTTACCCAAAGGACACAGAAACATCAATTCCAAAGAGCACCTGTACCCCTATGTTTATAGCAGCACTATTTACAATAGCTAAGCTTTGGAAACAACCCAAATGCCCAAAAATAGATGACTGGATCAAGAAGATGTGGTACATATATACCATGGAATATTACTCAGCATTCAAAAAAGATAAACACATGCAATTTGCAGCAACATGGATGGAGCTGGAAGGGATCATGCTCAGCGAAATAAGCCAGAAAGAAAAAGAAAAATACCGGATGGTCTTACTCATAGCAGGAATCTAGGGACCAGGAAAAAAGCATAAATAAGGGACCAGGAAAAAGAATAACTATAAGAAAGTAAATTTCAAAATCAACAAACAACTATGAACCAGAGACACTCTATGGGGCCTGGGGAAAGAGGGATTGGGGTCAAAATAAGGGAGTTGTAATTGTATGGGGAATATAAAAATAAAATTTAAATAAAAAACAAAATAAAAATAAAATAACTCATTAAGCTGTATGTTTTGGGGCTTTTGCCTGTACTTAGATCTTATTTTACAATAAAATGGCAAAAAAAAAGAAGTATCTCATACTGAAATGTTCCCTTCATTCCTTAAGTAAGCTCTGCTGATGGATGTGAAGATAACCACAGGCTCAATGAAACGGTTAGAGTAAAAAGCAAAGACAAACAAGTCATGATTTCATTAAAAAATAAAAGAAAAAAAGCAAGAGTTTCAAGTCCTACATGAAAGAAGTATTTCTGTGGAATCCTGATGTTGCCTTTCAAAATTGCAAAGAACACTGACTACCCAGGTAGTGGTTTGTTTTTTCAGTCTTGTGTCCTACGATGTGCCATCACTAAGTGTTCCAGGGTAAAAGAAGTTCTGGGTTTGGTGTGCATTCTGTACCACAAGGGCACATTCACCTCCCAAGGAAGTGAGAAGTCCTGCAGTAAGGAGACCTGCTGAACTCTAATCCATTCACTCCCCACTTATCTGCCATCTACCACTTGTTAGCATGCTGTGAAACACAGGCTTTGAGAAGGGCTGAGTAGTGGAAAAGTATAAACTTCTTCATCGGCACCTCTCCCCATCGCTATGGATGCATTTTTTGAGTGGGGAGATAGATCTGCCCCTCACTGGACATAGCATTTTTTGTTACATTAGGTATGAAATGCCTGGGTAGTATTGGTAAGGTAGTCCTGGTAAGGAGGGTTGAATGAGCAAGGCAGATTCAGAATGCTGATGCGGAGACTCCTGTCATTCTCTAGCCAGGGCATATGTTCCTGCACTCTGCTCCTGAGAGAGGTGCCTGCTGCACACTGAGCCTTGCTCCCCCTGCTTGCAGCAACTCTGGACTTGCATAGTGCCTCTCTACAAGACCACTGGATCATGCAGTGTTGTGCTGGTAAACTGGCTCTCTGTAGACAAAAAGGTTTTTTTTTTTTTTTAAAAAAAAGGGAAGTAAAGAAGGAAGGAAGGGAATAAGGCCCTGATTTATAGTGTTCGCGAAATATTTCCTGTGGTTGATTTCAAGCTAACAATGGTTTAATACTCATCTTGCAAAAATTCTTGATAGTTAACCACTGTCTCTCACGAGCTGGTAGAAGCCTGCTCCAGCATGCCACTTGGATATATCTTTAAGCAAACAGAAACACTGGTCTTCTTTGGAAAAATTATTTTATGGTCCAAATTATTTTATGCACATTGTGAATTTCCATCTCCTCCTTTTTTCCTCTTTGCTTTATTAGGAAGCTGCAAACCATATTTGGGGCCCAGATTTAGCAAGATAAACCAAAAGCATGCATTTTTCTGTTATTATTCATGGTCTTACTTTTTTCTCCTGCTCTTATTTCATCCCAATTTCCTTGCCATCAGACATTTCAGTTTTTTTTTTTAATTGAGGTAATGCTGGCTTGCAACACTGTATATGATTTAGAAGTACAGGATTACACCGCTTAGGATATGACTTACCTACCACACCTGGACCATCACCCAAGCACCCATAATCCTCCATCACAGTCCTTGGGGTCCCCTCCACTCTTTACTCCTATCATCCCTCCCTCTAGTAACCTCAGTTTTATAGACACAATCCAAGGATTTGTTTTGGTTTGGTTTTGCCTGTCCCTCTGCTTTATATTATTATATTCTACTTGAGTGAGTGAAATCATCTGTATTTGTCTTTCTCCTTCTAACTTATTTCTGCTCAATGTAATCCCCTAAAATTCTACCCATGTTGTTGCAAATGGCAAGATTTTTTTCATAGTTGAATAGTATTCCACTGTGTATATCTGCCACAACTTCTTTATCCCCTTATCCGCTGATTGGCATTTAGGTTGTTTCCACATCTTGACTATTGTTCTTCCAACAGGCCAGTTCTTTATTGTCTCTGGCACTTCTCTCAGCTGCCCCCTCTGCTTGGAATGCTACTCCTGCACCTCTTGCTCACTTCATTCCTACTTACACTGTAGGGATTGGCTCAATTCCCAATTCTCCAGGAAGCCCCTCCTGACTGCAGGTTCACCCTGAAAGTGTTCTGTGTATCTTCTGAGCACTTCCCTGCCAGTGTCTCCATGCAGTCAGGGATCTGTCTATAACATTCAGGCTGTGTGGCCAGGGTACGGCAGACACACAATCAGGAATGCATACTTTTCCCCAAGACTAGTGGAGTTTCCACAACTAGAATTTTTTTTATAGTCCAAAAAAATTATACTGAAATCTTTTCTTGTAGTCTCTCTATAAACTTAGAATCTGGTTGTTAGTTAAGAAAACAACAGGCTAAAGCAAAAATGCTGAGTTGCTGTAAGTAGGTCAAGGATGAAGTTGATGATCCCATACCAATGCCATCCTTCCTGTGATTGCTATCTGGGCATGCGGGTGTACTGGAAAGGCCGTTGTGCAGCCAGGAGCCCTTCACACCAGAGAGAGGTCCCAGAGTCTGAACCTACTATTGCCTCATTATTTTAAATGTTAGAAGAGGGTGTAGACGACTTAAGATGAAAAAGGTAATCCTACCAACCTTAAATTGAGGATTCTTATGTAACTACATTGGGAGTAAGGGGGAAGGGGTATAAGGTATATAAATATCTCCAAGATGCTGATGAAAACTCTGGCTGCTCTTCCCATGAAAAAAAAAAAAAGCACTACTGTGCAAAATTTTATTGATTTCAGATATTTCATATCTGAAAAGTAAAGTTCTCTGATTTGCCCAGAGATAGAGCAAGAATGGGAAGCCAGACTTCCTTATTCACCTTCTAGTATCCTCCCCCTTACAGTAAAATATTTATTCCATCAGAAGTGGCAACAGAGCATAGCAGTTGAAGACCCAGATTCTGGATGAATCTGGGGCTTACCTCTCTGCTTCTATAACTATTAGTTGGGGACTTGGAGCAAGTTGTTTAATTTCTGTGCTCCTTGTTTCTCACTTGTAACACAGGAATAACAATATCAAGCTTCCTGAAAGAATTATATGAAAATACTTTATATGAAAATACCTAGCACTTAGTAAATGTTCAATAAACACTCGTTAATACAACCATAGTAAGCCTACCTCCTCTTCCCCACTTGAACGGAACAGTCATTTTGTGTCTCCTTCTGAACCCCAGAAAGTACCTGATTTAGCTCACCCAGGACATGGGTACCATCTTAAGAAACAAATGTATCAAATAGGACTGGACAAAAAGCCAGACAAACTCTCCACAGCTACACTGGAGAAAAGGTCCCCTTTGAGATGCAGTTAGCATCCTGTCCACAGGGTGGATGAGATTAGCTATGTAACATCCTACAACAGATGGTGATCAGGACTTTTCCCAAGTTCTCCAAGGTGACCACAAGCCTGATGATGACACTCATAAACCTACAGAAAGTCTGACCTGATGGCAAGCCGAATACCTTCTGCTGTAGATTCCACAGAGAGGGATTTCAGCTCCAAATGAGCAAATCTCGCACCATCCTTCATGTATTACTCTAAGAGGTCAAGGTCACCGTTTGCAGCAATGAAAGCAGAGGACTAGGCATAGAAGGGGCAATTCTGCCTGTCCCCTCCCTCGCTCGAGGTCTCCCTCCTCCCTTAACCCCACGGGCCACCCCCCGCTGGGGTCTCAGCGACCGCGATGAGGCTGGAAGAGGGCGCGGGGAGAAGGGGAAGCGGGATCTTTCTCCCGCGTCAGCAGCCCCCGCCAGCCGGTCCCGCGCAGCCTGCGCAGTTCCGCCCGCGCGTCCACGCGCCCGCATCCGCCCGGGCCGGCTGTGCTGGAGCAGAACGATCGGAGATCGATTTTCAACCCCAGCGGGGCTGTGGCGTCAGCAGGGAGAGAGGTTGTTTTGACTTATAATGCCTGAAGCTCTGTGGCCGAGGGCAGCCACACCCGTGGCGAGGGGACCCGGCCTTTGAGATCTCCCGGTGGAAGGGGACCTCGATGGCGACCCTCGCGCGCCGCCCCTGGGCTTGGGGCCTCGGGTCCCAGTATCTAGACTCGCTGAGAAGTTACTGACAGCTTAAGACCAGAGACACAGGCTGAGCAAAAGAAAGACATAATTGGAATGCAATAATGCTCGGGCCTATAAGAAAGAAAAAATCAAAATCAACAAACAACTATGAACCAGAGACACACTATTGGGGGGGGGGCGGGAAAAGGAGGGATTGGGGTCAAAATAAGGGGGATCAATTGTATGGGGAATATAAAAATTAAAAAAAAATGGAAATATATATATATAAAAAAATTCTCGGGCCAGAAGGCATCTCAGAATATGTTCAGTCTAAATCATTAACAGGTAAACAGGTTCAGAGAAAAGAAGCGGCTTGCCAAAATCAATGGCCGGACTCCGCCAGGAGCAGGATGTGAATGTTGATTCTTTTGCTTCATTGAGCTAACTTAGGTAAAAAACGGAAGGGTTTTTACTTTTAATTTTCAGTCCGTAAACTTTTTACAAAACAAAGTAAACCACAATGGAAAGATCCATCTCTCTGGAACATTGCAATATAATGTCCAAAGGATATAGATTTTTAAATTTGGAGTCACCTCCGAAAAGAGGGCTTGTACAAGCTTACCCATTTCAGTTATGGACTGTGAAGTGACAGAAAAGAACACAGACCACGGGTTGTCTACTGCCACAGCAGTTACTACATCTACAAAGGAGCTCACCTTAATAGAAATGCAAATAAACTACACACACACACACACACACACACACACACACTTTAGTAGGAAAGTAGAAAATTTTGCTTCTAGCCTGTGCCGGGATTTTGAGGATGGAGTGGAGGTGTGAGGGAAAAGTACAGCCAGACCCAACTGAGAAGGATGTTTAGCAGACATAAAAATTGTATATTTTTAAATATAAGACTGTTTAGAACAAAATATACATGCAGCTTAGAGTATCTTCATGTTGTAGTGGTTTATTAAATGTTAAGCTTGAACATGTAGTTTTCTATCTCATGGGAAAGGCTGTATAAATCAACTGTGGTAACTCCTAAGAATCTGAGTTGGGTCATTGACAGTAAAGTGTTAACTGTCGTGAGCATCTGACAGATATATTTGGGAGGAATGAGGGTGTAGGGGGTGGAAGGAGAGAGGAGAGTCTACTTGGGAGGAAAAGGCATAGGAGGGAGGGTGGCACAGTGGGGGGTCCTGGTCCCCCTCTTAGTTTCCCCTCTCAACTTAGTCCTTTATTTAGTTCAGTTCTTGCTAAAACAAATATAATGAGGATAACCCTTCCCTTCATTGGGTTACTGTTTTAACACAAACAAAATTGTCTCATCAGTCCCAATAAACAAATGCAGCTCCTGCCCTGTTTTACTTAGGCACTTTTTCTTTTCTAAGAAACCAGCTCTCAGTCCTTTCTGTTTGAGGGACTCCTGATTCTAGCCTGAGATAGGTGGGGCTATGTAAAAAAAAAAACACAAGGGGTGTTTTTCTCTGATCTAACAACACTATTTCTAACCGCAAATAATGGAGCTCCATGTCTAACAAGTCAGTATTGGCATGAAAAGATGGTATAATCTTAGAACTGAAGGTTGTACAGTCCTTAAAAATATAATAAAAAATATAATAAAACAAACTTATGGAACTTCTACAGTGAAAACAATTTTTTTTAAAATATGAATAGATGCAGGAAGAAAAATGGAGCATTACTAAACACCTGCTGAGCTAGACAGGAAAGAGATTAACTAGCGTTATCCCCCAAGGTGCTGAAAACAAGCAACATCAACAACAAAATTTCATGAGATGCAGGGGCATTAAGTGACTAGTTCAAAACAGGCACACCACAGAGATACTGTGGTTTTGTTTCAGATAACTGCAAAAAAGGGAGTAGCTCAATAACAAGAATCACATGATTTTTTTGGGTTCCTATTGCATATAAAAGTTATGTTTATACTATACTGTAATCTATTACGTGTGCAATGTACATGTACACTGCACATACCTTAATTTAAAAATACTATATTGCTAAGGATTGCTAACCATTATCTGAACTTTCAGGGAGTTGTAATCTTTTTCCTGGGGGGAGGATGGGTGACTTGCCTAGATGTTGATGACTGCTGACTATTAGTGAGGTTTGCTGAAATTTGGAGTGGTTTGGCAATTTCTGAAAATAAGACAACAATGAAGTTTGTCTAATCTATTGACTCTTGTTTTCACAAAATATTTTTCTACAGTGGGTAATATTGTCTGATGGCATTTTACCCACAGCAGAACTTTTTTCAAAATTGGAGTGAGTCTTCTCCAACCCTGCCACTGATTTATCAATTAAGTTTATGTAATATTCTCAATTACATAACAAGTTCTCTTGTTATTTCTACCACATCTCTAGTTACTTCCTCCACTGAAGTCTTGAACTCCTTAATCATCCATGAGGGTTGGAATCAACTTCTTCCAAACTCCTATTAATGTTGGTATTTTATGAATCATGAATGTTTTTTTTTTTTTTAATGAGGCATGTTTTTTTTTTTAATTTATTTGTTTGTTTGTTTGTTTGTTTTGTTTATACATGCACTGGGTACAGTCAGAAGCGCGGGAGGGTGAGAGAATTCACCAGAGCCAGAGTGGGGAGCAGAGCAGGCAGAAGGACCGAAGTACACTGCTTAGGGGTGCAGCGGGCGGCAGGAGAGGTCTGCGCGCCAGGTGGGACCCTCCTCTGGTGGCCGGGGAGCAGCCGGGGATCGAACCAGCGCCGCAGAGGCCGTGGGCAGCCTCGCAACCCAGAGCTCAACCGCTGCACCACCGGGGAGGCCCGAATCATGAATGTTTTTAATGGAATTTAGAATGATGAATCCTTTCCAGAGGTTTTTAATTTACTTTGCCCCAGTCTATCAGAGGAAGCACTATCTATGGCAGCTATAGCCTTGTGAAATGTATTTCTCAAATCATAAGACCTGAAAGTCGAAATGACTCCTTGATCCAGGGCTGCAGAGTGCATGTTGTGTTAGCAAACATGAAAATGAATCTCCTATACATCATGAAGTTTTTGGGTGACCATGTGCATGGTCAATAAGAAGCAGTATTTTGAATAGGATCTTTCTTTTCAAAGACATAAATCTCAGTAGTGGGGCTTAAAATAGTCAGTAAACTATGCTGTAAATAGGTTTGCTGTCACCCAGGCTTGATTATTACAACACTAGCAGAGTAGATTTAGCATCATTCTTGAAAATCCTAGGATTTTCAAAAGCAAAAAATGAGCATTGGCACATTATCAAAAAACAAGCAACAACAAATGTTGGCGAGGATGCGGTGAAAAAGGAACTCTCCTACATTGCTGGTAGGAGTGCAAACTGGTCCAACCACTGTGGAAAGCTGTCTGGAGCTACTAAAAATGGAGCTACCATATGATCCAGCAATTCCACTACTAGGGATCTACACAAAGGACACAAAAACAGCGATTCAAAAGAACACCTGCACCCCTATGTTTATTGCAGCACTATTTACAATAGGTAAAACAATCCAAATTGGAAACAACCCAAATGCCCAAAAATGGATGACTGGATCAAGATGATGTGGTAAATATATATATACAATGGAATATTATTCAGCAATCAAAAAAGATAAACTCATGCCATTCGCAGCAACGTGGATGGAGCTAGAAGGAATTATGCTCAGTGAAAAAAGCCAGAAGGAAAAAGAAAAATATCAGATAGTTTCACTTATAACAGGAATATAGGGGAACCAAATAAGACATCAGTGTAAAAAAAATAATAACAGTACAAAACACAAGAAAGCAAAAACAGACAATTATAAACCAGAGACATACTGCAGGGGAGGAGGAGGGAGAGGGGTGAGAGGGAGGGAGTGAGGAGCACAGGGGACTGTGGTGATGGTGCATGGGTGCCTTGGGGAAGGAAATTCTAGGGGGACTCAATCTGAGGGGGTCAGGGGAAGCAAATATTGTCTAAAAAATGTAAAAAAATGATAAATGTTAAAATAAAATTAAAAAAGAGAAAAAAATGAGCATTGGCTTGAACATAGTTGCCAGCTGTATTAGTTCCTAATGAAAGAGTCAGCCTGTCCTTTGAAACTTTCAAGTCAGGCTTTGACTTCTCTCTAGTGCAAACATCCTAGACAGCATCTTCCAATGGAAGGCTGTTTCATCTACACTTAAACTGTGTTGTTTGGTGTAGCTACCGTCATAAATGATCTTAGTTAGATCTTCTGGATAAGTTTACGGAGATGAAGGCAAAGGCTGTTGGGTTCACTGTTATATCTCCTGTGGATGGCACAATGTCTCATATATAGTACACAATAAAAGGAATTTGAATGAATGCAAATAAAAATGTTCCAAATGATGAAATTTTATTTATGCTATATATGAGTAAGGGTAGCTCATTGTTGATGGGGTGCTCTTTCATGAACCAAAAATCACCAACAGAGTATACACTGATATCTTTCTAACTTACAGTATCTTATAATTCTAATCTTTCATTAATAATACCAAAATCAGGGGCCTCCCCTGGTGGTGCAGTGGTTGAGTGTTGGGCTGCAAAGTTGCCAGCAACCTCTGCAGCACTGGTTCGATCCCCAGCAGCTGGCGAGGGTCCCACATGGCGCGCAGACCTCTCCTGCCGCACCTGCTGCTCCCCTCAGCAGTGTATTTTGTCAGTCTGCCTGTTGTGTTCCCCGCTCTGGCTCTGGTGAATTCTCTCACCCTCCCATGCTTCTGACTGTACCTAGTGCTGGTATAAATAAAATAAATAAATCTTAAAAAAAAATACTAAAAGCAACAGATAACATTTACTGAGCAATTTTTAGATGCCAGGCTATTGTGGTGCCTAAAATTTAGTACTCTAATCACTTACTAGGATGATATAGTTATTATTTCCACTTTTACAGATAACTATAAATTTAAATCTTTCTCTTTTCTTATGCATCATGGAAATTCCTCAGAAAGCTTTTAGAGCTCAGATTCCCTTGTTCTGTGAAAGATGAGTTAATGAATTTCAAACATTAAAAAGAACTTTTAGGCAAACAGTATATTGATCAAATTCTTTTAAAATTCCAAAATAAAGCATAATGGACTCTGGGGATGGACATTGGGCAACTGGTGGTGAGAGCACTATGGTGGTGATATCTGATTGGGGGGTAGTGGAGAATCCTAATATTACCTCAATTAAAAAATTTTTTAATTAAAAAAAATCCAAAAAGAAGGCCCAGGTTGAACTAATTCAGTGCCCCCCACCCCATGCCTCTGGTTACTGAAAGCTAGAAATGGTGTTTCAACCTGTGTCCCATCAGCCTTTACTGATTTCCCTTACCCACAATCAGATTCTGGATAAATCAGGTAAAATAATCATGAAGTCAAAGGCAAGGCAGCCTTGAAACATGCAGCCTGAGGAGAGCAAATGGGGACAGAATAATCTTGTCCACTTGTGTTTCGATGATGTGAATGTCCATGGAGTGAATAGGAGGTGTGCCCATCAAGAAACAAGATTAATTTGACTAACATACTTAAATAATAGTGCCTTACATTTATGTAGAGTTTGCTAGTCCACAAGAGAGCTTTAATGTGCAAGACCTAATTTGATTCTCATTACAGCTTGTGAAAAGTGGACATTATGAACATCCAATTAAAGATGAGCAAACAGAGGCTTTACAAAGTTAAGAACCTGACTGAGGCCCACAGCTCTCAAGGGGCAAAGCCCGAGCTCAATCGCAGAGGTTAAGGTTCCCAAGACTTCAGTTACGCCACGAACATGACCTTCAGAGAGAGTCATTCAGCGGGCAGTTCTTGTTGACTTAGAACACTTCTGACATGGCTGCCCCACTTAGAGTCAATTTCTGAGCTGTCCAAAAAAACCAATTACACCTGACTTGGCACCAAAATCTTGTTACTCAGTTTAATAATTACCTTATTTATCAGGCTTAGCTGGCTCCTGACAACTGTGACCTAATTTTCAAAATCAAATCTTCCCTTAAACATGGAAACTTTGCCAAAACTGATGCTATTCAAAAGAATGAGATACAGGGCCTCCCCTGGTGGTGCAGCGGTTGAGTGTTGGGCTGCGAAGCTGCCCACAGCTTCTGCAGCGCCAGTTCAATCCCTGGCCACCGTTGAGGGTCCCACATGGCGTGCAGACCTCTCCTGCTGCGCCCGCTGCTCCCCTCAGCAGTGTACTTCGTCAGTCTGCCTGTTTTGTTCCCTGCTCTGGCTCTGGTGAATCCTCTCACCCTCCTGCGCTTCTGACTGTACCCATGCTTGCATAAATAAATTAATTAATTAAAAAAATGAGATACATAGAGAAATGTCTGGGATAATTTTCAACAAATATTAATGATATTAAAAAAACCTTTAAGTCTTATTATTTTCTGCATTACTTGAAACTTCTACATGTCATATTTAATAGGAAGCAATAGAAATTTCTTAATAAAGAAAAATTTCTTAATAAAAAAAATGTTAATGCAGCTAATTCTGAGTTGTAGATTTAAATGGTGGTCGTGTGTGTGTGTGTGTGTGTGTGTGTGTTCACCTATTTCCCCAATAATCTTTTGAGCAACAGAAATATAATGGAAGAAATGGTAGGATTTTCAAGAGCCTTAACTTAAAAGGAGACCACACTCATTTCACTGTGTGCACACCAGTGTTTTGGTTTAAAATAAATTATTAAGCTATTTTATGCCTATTCATAGCCCAACCATCCCATTGTGCCAATGGCTCATTCCTGGAAGCTGAGGGCTATAATCAAAGCATGGCCCAACATTCTCAAAGGTATAGGCAGAAACTCTTTATCCAATCTATCATTCAGGGTGGTAGAGGCAGCCATGTTTGGGACAGTAGCAGAGGCAAGGATAAGCTTGCTCTCTCCTGTCTTCCAATCTCACCCTTGGAGGTTCAGAAAACTCTGGTTTATGTCCTTTCAAGTGGGATAGGTTAGTCTCTTGGTAATGCATTCTACACTCCTGAAGTTAATAAATGACTCTGAAGAAAAGCAAGTCATTTATCATGGGATTTTGCGTGACCCTCAGTCCAGTCAATGAAAAAATAATATGCTATGAGTGCTTTCAAACTAAGATTTGGTCTTACTGCCCCAGTGCCACGTGTCCCATTAGGGCACATGGTTTTTTCACTCCAAGGACTCCTTAGCAGTCAAGAGAGATTTTATTTGGCTAAATTCCATAGAGTCTAGACTGTCAAGCATGCCTGTAACAGTCTAAGTACAAAGTGAAGCACAGTGAATGTTACTACACCTTTCTCTGTTGAGCCAGAGTTGGGATGCAGATATGTTTAGCATGTGGCATAAGATGATTGCTGTGTTTGCAGTCCCCGGTATCCCCAGCTCTATGAGCTCCCTGAGGTTTATGAACATTGCATTAAAAGAAAATAGTAATATTGTGTCTATCTTCTTTCTGAGTCATACAAGTAAGATATAGGAGAACCAGGTTCTCTTACTGATCTGAAAATGCTTGTCTACATCCCTGCAAAATACCATAACGCTATTGCAGCATATTTTTAGATAAGTTTTGAAGAAAGTTTTTATTCTCTTTAAGTAGAGAGCACAACTAAAAGATTTTATTGGGTTAAATGGTTATTCTCCACTAAAGAATCTTCAAATACTCTTCAAATGGACACTGCAGGTAGCTAAAGAGAGAGCAGAGTAAAAATGTAGAATTAACAAGCCTAAGAGAGCCGATGACAGATTCTGGCAAAGGGATCAGTGGAATAAGAAAAGAGTATGCAACAACAACAAAACAGGCACTTCCAAAAGTCATTTTGGAGTTTTCAAGAAGGGGAGATGACACAGGGTGAAGAGTAGAGGTGTTAGATTTGCGTAGACAATCTATTGAAACAGTAGGACAATTGGCACAATCTGGTCTAGAGGAACAACCACTTGGAAGAAATTAGAAAGATATTTTCAATTAGAAGATATTTTCAGGGCCTCCCCGGTGGCGCAGTGGTTGAGCGTTGGGTTGTGAAGCTGCCCGCAGCCTCTGCAGCACCGGTTTCATCCCCGGCCACCAGGTGAAGGTCCCACATGGCGCGCAGACCTCTCCTGCTTGCCCGCTGCTCCCCTCAGCAGTGTACTTCAGTCTGTCTGCTCTGCTCCCCGCTCTGGCTCTGGTGAATTCTCTCACCCTCCCGCGCTTCTGACTGTACCCAGTGCTTGTATAAATAAATAAATAAATAAATAAATCTTTTTTAAAAAAAGATATTTTCAATTAGAAACCAAGCTGAAATAGTGGGGAACCAGCTTGAGCAAGCCACCCTACACCGTCTATACCATACTGTCTATAACCTCTCTTTGCAGCTTTTTCAAGATGGGGGGAAAAATAAACAACAGTGCTGGCTTTAGTCATTCTGATAAGTGTTATGATACTGGCTCAGCAACTGTACCTACATAGTAAGTAGAAGGGTCTATAATGCCTGTAAGCAAGAGATGAACAACAGGTGAGTGCTAAAGCTGTGGGTTGTTAACATGATCCAGGAGGATCAAGAGCCCTACTGTACTCAGCTGTGGCCTGGACTTCATATGTGGAATGATGTATAAGTATACATATTTTGGTCTTAGAGAAGGAGACTCTGACAAGTTGGTCTATGCCCAGGGAAAGCAAACAGAACAATGTGAGCTTGGAAACGATACCATGAAAAAATTTATGGGAACTAACCCTGAAAGCTTACTTGGAGAAAAGAAATTTTAGTGGGGAAATGACTGAGGTCTTCAAGATGAAGAATGTTTTAGATTTTTTCCTAGGTTGGTATGGAGTACAAGACTGGGCAGATAGACAGAAATTTCATAGAGACAGATTTTGGTGTGATGTAAGGAAGAATTTTCTCACCATAGAAACTGTACAGTAATGCACTGGGTTTCCAACACAATTGAGAAAAAAAAATTATCACAGTTAGGACAATGCCACATTGGGAATACATGTCTCCCAAAGTAGAGGGCGTTCAGAAAGAGGCTGGATGAGCAGGTGTGAAGGAAACTGACTGGGCATCTGGCCCTAGGTGAATGTGGAGCCAGATTCGCATGTCCTACTAGAAGAATCTGCATTTCCAATAACTATCTTGGATTTATATTGCATGTTTCTTTTTTCTTTTTTTTTAAAGATTTATTTATTTATTTGTTTGTTTGTTTGTTTGTTTATACAAGCACTGGCTACTGTCAGAAGCGCAGGAGGGTGAGAGAATTCACCAGAGCCAGAGCAGGGAGCAGACTGATGAAGTACACTGCTGAGGGGAGCAGTAGGCAGGGCAGGAGAGGTTTGCGCGCCATGTGGGACCCTCGCCACTGGTCGGGGATCGAACCGGCGCTGCAGAGGCTGTGGGCAGCTTCGCAGCTCAGCACTCAACCGCTGCACCACCAGGGGAGGCCCTATATTGCATGTTTCTTTCTTGGAATTTAAAATGCTTTTATTTTTATTCTCAACAGTGTCAGTGATTCACCAAATAATGAAGCAACTTTAAAAAAAAATCGTTTGTAGCTAATTTGAATCGAAACCCTTTCTAGGAAAATGTCTCATTGGTTCTATATTGGTTCACAAAGTTACTTGATTTATGTAGGCAAGATCCTACATAAATCCAAGGCAAGCATTTCAGATTTATCAGAGTAAATATGCAGGACTGATCTATATATTTTAATATTAGTCAACAAATGGAATCAAGAGATCCTGATGACAAATACACAAAATAAGTAAGTGCACTGTGGTTGACTTTCAGCAAATCACTCCTGCTTTATGGCTCACTGAGGATCATCTACGGTTCCTTGCATTTCTGACAGGTTACACTCTTAACTAATGAAACCAAAGGCATCTTTAAGACATGATATCCCTTGAGTGAGGCATGTAGACATATGGAGGTGTGACGCTGTATTCCCTGAATTATATAGTTAAGTAGTAAGTGGAAAACTGGTGACACTTAAGGGGCAAAACAAACAAAAAGGGGACCTGATGTAGGAGATAGTTGGCTAGCCCCTTACAGACAGGTGGCTGGCAGCAGATATGGAAGGGGAATGGAGAACTTATCCCTTCTATTTTAATAAATTGCTTATTCACACTGTTGGTAGGTAAAATCCCAGTATTGAAGGCTTCATATGAGTCCAGTCCTTGGGCAAACTTAGCCGCTGCTCTACTTGACACCTCTGGTATTGCTTTCCATCCAGCAGGGCAATGGCCCCAACCTCTTCTTCCTTGTGACTGTCCCATCAACCCTGCTTTTTCACTGGCACTGAGCCCAAGTCAAAGTGTGGCAAGGACTACAGCTCCTGAAGCGATTAATGTGATTTTAAATCCTGTTTGCTTGTAGTGCTTCCCCTTTTCTTTGCTACTTTAGGAATGAATCCAGTCTTCTGCTTAGTAGGAAACTTGCATTAACTCTCTTACCTCCTTGGGTTTGGTTTCTGGTTTATTCAGCACTTGCTGTTTTACTTGACAGTGGTCCATCTCCATTTGGAATAGTCACCTAAATGGTTTGTTCCCTTCTACAACTACGAGGTGTGTCACGCACTGTCATCCTTTCCCCTCTATATTCTTTGTGGGATGCGAACTTAAGTCATCCCTACCTGGTGTATTATTTACAGTTCCCCTCCATACATTCCTATGTGTTCCTTCCATTATTCTCTCTCAAATCTCCCACTTTCTCTTGCAGCTCCCTCTCCTTCCATTCTCCCATGTTTGTTGGTGACCCTGTGTTACCCTCCAAGAGCCACCGCAAAGAGCTACTTTACTCTTTGTAGTATTCCTCCTTCTTAGACACTTAAATAATTTTGTTTCTTAGTTTTGGAATGTTGCATATTTGGGATTTTAAAGGAGAGATCATTAAGACCTTGGATTTCAAAGTGTGATTCCAGGACCAGCATCGGCATTACCTGAGAACTTCTCAGAAATGCAAATTCAGGTCCCACTTCAGACCTGTTGAGTCATAAACTCTGGTTGCGGTCCAGCAGTGTGTGATTCTGATACCCACCCACTGCATTAGGGGACTCAAAATTACCCAAATCCAGTCCCTCAACCTTTCAGAGGAAAATGCACGTACAAGAAATTGTTAGGTGGGGCTTGGGCCCCAAACCCAATGTCAAATTCCAGAGACTGGTGGACCACACAAGCAGTCTTTACTAGATTAGCCTAAGTAAACTAGATCTAAGGCATGCACTCTTGCCTCCTTGTCCAGGGCTAAGGCATGCACTCTTGTCTCCTTGTCCAGGGCTAAACTCAAATTGAGCTCTTACAATCATGTAGGAGAAAAGTGTGCTTTAAAATACACTGCAAGGGGCCTCCCCGGTGGCGCAGCGGTTGAGCGCTGGGTTGCGAAGCTGCCCGCAGCCTCTGCAGCACCGGTTCAATCCCCGGCTGCTCCCCGGCCACCAGAGGAGGGTCCCACATGGCACACAGACCTCTCCTGCCACCCGCTGCTCCCCTCAGCAGTGTACTTCGGTCCTTCTGCCTGCTCTGCTCCCCGCTCTGGCTCTGGTGAATTCTCTCACCCTCTGGCGCTTCTGACTGTACCCAGTGCTTGTATAAATAAATAAATAAATCTTTAAAAAAAAAATAAAAAATAAAAAAATAAAATAAAATACACTGCAGGGCCTCCCTGGTGGCATAGCAGTTGAACGCTGGGTTGCGAAGCTGCCTGCAGCCTCTGCAGTAACGGTTCTATCCCTGGCCACCGGGTGAGGGTCCCACATGGTGAGCAGACCTCTCCTGCCGCCCGCTGCTCCCCTCAGCAGTGTACTTCGTCACTCTGCCTGCTCTGCTCTCCCCTCTGGCTCTGGTGAATTCTCTCACCCTCCTGTGCTTCTGACTGTACCCAGTGCTTGTATAAATAAATAAATAAATCTAAAAAAAAAAACCAAAAAACAAAAAAACACTGCAGTTCAGTGCGGGGAGTTCCAGAAACCATGATTAATGATGAAATGTTAAAAACTTTGCCTTCAAAATCAGGATGAAGACAAGGATGTCCCATCATCATTTCTCTAACATTTTCCCTGAGATGTTAGCTAGTTTAATAACATAACAGACAGATTATCAAAAGTGTAAGATTTAGGGAAAAAGTAACATTTTCATTAGATAAGACAATGTAGATAGTCTTAGACTCTACATACAGAGTTGGAATTAATAAGTGAATTTACTGCAGTGACTAGATCTATAGTATATATACATAAATTGCATTTATGCATTTATGTTAATCATCAATACAGAAATATGCTTTGAAATAGATACCACAGAAAAAGTAATTTTCTCATGAACAGAATGAACTAAAGATGTGCAAGGAATTTATGAAGAAAATTTCAAATGTCTAAGAAAGACATTAAATAAAATCTAAATATATGCTCTAACTGTTCATGAAAAGGGAGATTCAATATTATTAGGTTGTTAGTTCTTCTCAAGTTGATCTATAGATTAACTGAAATCCTAATAAAAACCTCAACAGGCACGCATGCGTGTGTGTGTGTGTGTGTTGCAGGCATACAACTTGACAGATTGATTCTAAAGTTTATATGGATAAGCAATGGGCTGAGGATAGTCAATACTTCTGAAGAAGAGGAACACTGAAGGTAGGTTCATTCTACCAGCTGTCAAAACAATAATATGCTGGAATAATTGAGACAGTTGATAATGGCAGGGGAGATAAGCACTATAAAACAGAGAGGCCAGAGACAGACTCATGAATACATGGATCCTTGACAATTTGGACCTGTACTCACATCACCACACACAAACACCTATTGCAAATGGCTTGAAGATTAAATGTGACAGGCAAAATTTTAAAAATTTAGAAGAAAATGTAGAATATCATTTTAGCTTCACATTGAAAATATTTTTGAAAAAATAAAAAGCACAAACAATAAAAGATGATAAATTCAACTCTATTAGGCTACAAACTGTTAATAAAATGATCCTAAAGAGTGAAAAGACAAGTTGCAATTAGAAGGAGAATAGTTCCACCAATATAACTGGAAAAGGAGTAGTATTGAGAATATAGAGCATTCCAATGGAAAAACAATGGGCAAAAACACAGGCATGTCATAGAAGTCAACAACTATGAATACACAAAGAAAGAAACATGTTCATGTTGGTAAGCAATTAAAACTGTAACACTTTGGCAACACTTCAACTGTTGACAAGAATGTGGGTACATGAGAACTTTCATACACTGATGGTGTAAGTTTAAATTGGTAAACTCACTTTGAGAATCCATTTCTCGCTGCCTAGTCAACATGAAGAAGTACATACCCCAAGCCTAGTACTTTTACTGTTAGGTAGAATGTTCTAGAGACTCTTGCACATGTGCAAAAATTATGTACAAAATGTTTATAACAATGTTCCTTTAAAATAGCAAGAAATTGCAAATACCAATTGCTGATCAAGCAGAGAAAAGACAAAATTTTGGCATACTCATATAATGAAATTCTAAAGAGCAGTGAAAATGAATGAACCGCAGTTATAGTCATTAACATGTGTTACTCTCACAAGTATAATATTTGAAAAAATGCACCTGGAAAAAGAATGTAAAGAGCATTTGACTATACAAAATTGAAAACAATGCAAATTAAACAATGTTAGGGATACAAGTTTTTCTGATATAATATATGTTTTTAAAAATACAACACTCTCATTCTGCAAAACCATGCATTAAAAGTAGCAGATTAATCAAAACTGCATGGTATTGGAACAAGAACAGACATACAGTCCAATGGAATTGAATAGAAAATCCAGAAATAAACCCACAGATTTATGGTCAACTAATCTTTGACAAAGGAGCAAAGAATATGCATTGGAGCAAAGAAAGTTTGTTCAATAAATGGTGCTGGGAAAACTGGGTCGCTACATGCAAAAGAATGAAGCTTGACCACTACCTCACACCATACACAAAAATCAACTCAAAATGGATTAAAGAACTAGACATAAGACCTGAAACCATAAAATACATAGAAGGAAATATAGGCGAAACACTACGTGATATTCACATCAAAGACATCTTTACAGACACATCACCCAAAGCAGTGATAGTGAAGGCAAAGCTAAACAGCTGGGACTACATCAAATTAAAGAGCTTCTGCACAGCAAAAGAGACAATAACAAAAACAAAGAGAAACCCCACCAACTGGGAGAACATTTTGCACACAACACTAATGATAAAGGACTGATCACAAAAATCTGCAAAGAGCTGATGAGACTCAACAACAACAAAGAAAATAATCCAGTCAAAAAATGGGCAGAAGAGCTAAAAAGAAACTTCTCTGAAGAGGAAATGCAAATGGCCAACAGGCATATGAAAAAATGTTCAACATCACTTGTAATCAAGGAAATGCAAATCAAAACTACCATGAGATACCATCTTACACCAGTGAGAATGGCACATATTAAAAAAAACTAGCAACAAGAAATGTTGGCGAGGGTGTGGAGAAAAAGGAACTCTCCTGCACTGTTGGTAGGAGTGCAAACTGGTCCAACCACTATGGAGAGCTGTGTGGAGATTTCTGGACCTACTAAACATCGAGCTTCCATATGATCCAGCAATTCCACTCCTAGGTATTTACCCAAAGGACACAGAAACATCAATTCCAAAGAACACCTGCACCCCTATGTTTATAGCAGCACTATTTACAATAGCTAAGCTTTGGAAACAGCCCAAATGCCCAAAAATAGACGACTGGATCAAGAAGATGTGGTACATATATACCATGGAATATTACTCAGCATTTAAAAAAGATAAACACATGCAATTTGCAGCAACATGGATGGCGCTGGAAGGGATCATGCTCAGCGAAATAAGCCAGAAAGAAAAAGAAAAATACCGGATGGTCTCACTCATAGCAGGAATCTAGAAAACTTAAATAAGGGACCAGGAAAATGAATAACTATAAGAAAGTGAAAATCAAAATCAACAAAAAACTATGAACCAGAGACACTTTTTGGGGGGTGGGGGACGGGAGGGGAGGGATTGGGGTCAGAATGGGGGGGTTGCAATTGCATGGGGAATATAAAAATAAAATTTATTATTTAAAAAAAATAAAAGTAGCAGATTAATGGACTATTTTCTTATAGGGGTGGGGAGGGGGAGCAGAAAAAAACCTACATAATTTTGTAGCCAAAATATTAATAAAACTAATAAAAATCTTAATAATTCCAATGAACTAATTTTCTTAGGATTATGGTTGCTCAGGTGTCTTTTATTATTATTCTTTAAACCGTATGTATATATTACATATTATCTCAACAAAGAATAACATATTTTGTAATAAAAAGGCAGGCAAACAATATTTGATATATTCATGGTGAACTGTTGGGAAAATATGAAAGAAACAATCAATATGAAAACATGAAAGCGGTAATGCAATTTTCTAGGTAAAAAAACTAAGATTTTTTTGGTTTAAAAACAATACTAACTGTGCAATACACAAACAATACATGAAAGTATAAGAAAAACATGAAAAGAATCCCAGAAAATTAAAAATCACCAAGAAGTCCATCACCCAGACACCTCATTTTGGTGATTAGTATACATATACATGAATAATTTTATGAAAATGGAATCGTATTACACATTCTGGTCTGCAACACATTTTTCCTCATTCATCAATTTGCATTTATTGCCATAAATAAAAATAATAATTTTTATTGACTTTATAGTGGCTTATGGCATGTCTGAATCAAAATTTACACACAGCTAATCATTACTTACCCAGAGGTATGACAGATGCTATGTCATGAATCCTCCACCCTCTTAAATTTTTGATTGGTCAGGAAAAATTCACTCTTCATAAAGATAATTTCCTTTTCAAAACAATAATATCTTGGGTTTTTCTTTTATAGAGGGAAAGCTAATTGATGTTTTGTATCATACCTTAATTTGGCAATTCCCTTCTTTTGGATATGAAGCCCATTAAAAATTTTTCGAATAGGGCCTCCCCGGTGGTGCAGCGGTTGGGCGCTGGGTTGCGCAGCTGCCCGCACCCTTGGCAGTGCCAGTTTGATCCCTGGCAGCCAGGTGAGGGTCCCACATGGCACGCAGACCTCCCCTGCTGCACCCGCTGTTCCCCTCAGCGGTGTACTTTGTTGCTCTGCCTGTTCTGTTCCCTGCTCTGGCTCTGGTGAATTCTCTCACCCTCCCGCGCTTCTGACTGTACCCAGTGCTTGTATAAATAAATAAATAAATCTTTGAAAAAAAAAAAATTTTTTTTTCTGAATAGTGCTTCCTTAGGGTGACATCATTGCACATATTCATGGTTATAAATATAATAAATATATAAATTCAGATATGGAAATTATTAAAGGATAAGAACATGTTAGAAGTTTTCAATGTGTATTGCCAAATAATCCTTAGAAAGGATTTATCCTTTTTTTTTTTTTTTTTAAAGATTTATTTATTTATTTATACATACAAGCACTGGGCACAGTTAGAAGCACAGGAGGGTGAGAGAATTCACCAGAGCCAGAGCGGGGAGCAGAGCAGGCAGAAGGACCAAAGTACACTGCTGAGGGGAGCAGCGGGCGGCAGGAGAGGTCTGCACACCATGTGGGACCCTCCTCCAGTGGCCGGGGAGCAGCCAGGTATCGAACCGGCGCGCAGAGGCCGTGGGCAGCTTCGCAACCCAGCGCTCAACCGCTGCGCCACCGGGGAGGCCCCAAGGATTTATCCTTTTATACTGTCTCAGCAGTGTATGAAAGAACTTAGGGCAAAATCATTCTTTTTTTAAATTATAGAAGAAAGCTCTCATAAACTTAATTTTGATTACGGGCCTTGGAATTATATGATGCAGCTCTGAATCCAGGTTGTTTCACTTACAACACTTGAGATCTTGGGCAAGTTACTTAACCTCACTAAACCTTTGTTTCCCCACTGCACTGAAATAATACCTAACTGAAGGTTTGAATAGGATTAAATTAAAGCATATAAAAAGGTTTAACACAAAGCCTGATACATTGTAAACACCAAATAAATAGTAAATGGTATTTCTCAGAATAATTTTTCCCCCTACAATTCCATTATGAAAGCTACCAAGAATAGTACAAGAAATGAGGGCTCCCCTGGTGGCGCAAAGGGTTAAGACGCAACCTATGAAGCTATCTGCAGCCTCTGCAACATAAGTTCGATCCCCAGCCAGGGAGCTACCCACATGGCACAGCAGACCTCTCCTGATTTGCCCACTGCTCCCCTCAGCAGTGTATTTCAGTCAGTCTGCCTGTTCTGCTCCCCACTCTGTCTCTGGTGAATTCTCTCACCTCCCCCCCCACCTCTGCCCTGTACCCCAGTATGTATAAATACATCTTTTAAAAAAAGAAAAAAAAAGAAATGAAGCACCACAGAGAAGGAATTCATTGCAGGAGACAGTGAAGGGGCACAGCAGGGCCACCACAAAGCTGATTCATAAATGTGGGTCACAGAAAAGCTGCCTGCAAGAAAATTAATCACATCTAAACTTATATACTAGTGGTGGTGTCAGTTGAAGCTGTGTGAGAAGTAAGGCAAACACAAACAGCACTTTCCTGCTAACAGATAGGGAGGAAATGACGGCACCATGAGAAATCTTCCCCTTTTGCTAAAGACCCAGCTGCAATGTGGACCACTTATAAAGAGATAATGACAAGTCTTGGGAAAATTACCGAAGGAAGATTACCAGCCCCGAGATGTGTAAGCTGTCATAGTGGGCTGATAGCATCAGCCAAGCAATAACAGGAATAATGACCTCAGGAAGAAGGAAGGGAGGAATAGTGGAGAGAGGGAGAGGGAGGGAAATGTTATTTATTATGGTAGAGGGAGGAGAGAGAAGAGGAAGGGGGAGGAGAGGGAAGGAAGAAAACAACCCAACTGTACAAGTGTGTGTGTCCCATCATACTGGACCCAGCAGCAATCATGAAGCTGGGAAGTAGCTCCACGGATATATGAGCTAGGAGTAGGCAAGTGAGAACTCTTGGCCTAACTTAAATGAAGACAAGGACGCAGAGTGAAACTGGGAAGTTCAGTAAATGTGGAAGGAGGAGAGGGATGTCTGGAAACACTGATGAAAAGCCACGGGTTACAGGCATTGCCAGTGCTTCTCAGCCAAGGATCGGACCTTCTGGTTAAGTACCTTGTCATGATTCTATGGAACAACAGGATAAGCACCATACACTGCTGCAGATGAGGGAAGGGGATTGTGAAGGGTTAAGCCTGGCTATTTCCTGCCTCCTTGGTGTGTCTTGATTTTGCCAGGTAAAAAAGACCAAATGGGGTCAGAAAGGGAGAGTGGGAAGGAGGGTATAAAGGAGGCAATCAGTCCCCACCATGGCTACTCCCAGAAACAGGCTCTGGCTCAAGAAGTCCCAGATCCAGTTAGGAAGACAGATCCCTTGATGTGAAAATACAAAGACACATGATAAATGGCCAGGAAAGAACAGAAGATGCAGCGGGTGTAGGCTGCGGGTAGGCAAAGTGGCCTGAGTGGGATCTGGATAGATGAGGGGAGAGGCAGTTCCATACTGGGGACTTGGCAGAAGCCAAGCAGCCGAGCCAGGACTGAGCAGGCAGGTCAGACTAGAGACCTGGCAACCTGCACCACTCAGTGGAAAGGGCAGGATAATAAAATGGAAAGAGTTTGTGCTTTGGGCCAACAAAACTTGTTACTCCCACTTAGTAGGAGTCCCAGGAGCTCTAAAATGAGGAATATAATACCCCTCTTTCAGGGTTGTTGAAAGGATGAAAAATATCCTTAGTACTTAGAATAAAGCAGTAACATAGTTATGAGCACATGGTCAGTGCTCAAAAGTGATACTTTTATTATATTACTATTCCCAGAAAGGCCTACATACTTTGTCCACTTTTTTGAAACAAAAAATTATAATAGATGAACAAAAACTTAATCTTCCTATTAAATTCTATGAGTTCTTTAGAAAACGAACTTTTATCCTTTTGGCATATTTGCTGCAATTTTTTAAAGACTACTTTGCTTTTAATTTAATTATGACTTTTTGCATGTAAGCATACCAGCACAGCTTAGAAATGAGAGGAGAAGGAAATAATAATATAAAAAATGAGTTGAAGATTTCCAGAAATAGAAATATTCAAATTAAAACAGTAGTGTGTAAGGGGAGATCAAGATAAAAGGAGGGAGGATGAAAGGGGGATACCTAAAGTGTGGTCCTGCTCAGCATCTTCAGTGAGCTGGGGACATCTACAGACATTTGGGCCCACACCACATCTCCTTACTCAGAATTTCTGGTGTGGGGGTATGGAACTCAGCAAACTACATGTTATTTATATTCCCTGAAGGATTTGGAAAATTTTCTTGACTAGAGGTTAGCTCAAAGCAGAGACACATGATTTCAGTTAGTTATGACCTCAAAATTAATCTTTCACATTTGCCTGAGGTTTATTAATTTATTGAGAGAAATTTGGCAATTCTGCTAGGAAAGTGAAACTATGGAAAAAAATTAAGATTGACTATAGTCACAGTAACTGAATAAGGTTACATCAGTTTATGCCAGATCTATTGTGTTTTGATGTTAATGAAATTACCAAAAAAAAGAAAACCTTTAGGTTTTTAGAGCTTTAAGGATTTTAAAATTGTAGACCTATATTGACTCTTTTAAGCCAAAAAACAACCCTGTGTGGTAGGAACTCTTGTTTTCCCCATTGTACATCTGAGGAGAGTAAGGCTTCAAAGGTTGCAGTTATGATGGCTTCCAAAGCTGCAGGATTTGATCCCAGGTGGTAAGAGCCCAGAATATATACTTTTAGTGGCCAGTCACCCTCACATAATTTATTTTATATACTGGGCACATAGGCTGTATCTAGAATTTCACAAATAAATATGATGAAGAACATCTTAGGTCATATTCTTAGTCATATATCTGATGATTTCTTTAGGTTGGTTTCCCCAGAATGGAATTCCTTGGTCAAAGGCTCTAAATTTTAAGGCAATACTTTTTCAGATAATTTGTTATTTTATCCCACTCCACCACCAGTAATTTTGAAGACTCGGTATTCTTGATAAGCAAACTGATATACCTTTAATTTTTTTTTTTTACTCAAGTAAAGTTAAAATGTTTTTTTATGTACCCCAGTCACATACTTTTCCTCATTTGAAAACTGTTACATCCTTTGTCCACTTGAAACCAAGATCTTAATGTCCCTCTTGTTAAATTCTATGAGCTCTTTAGAAACTGAAACTTTTAACCTTTTGGTGTCTCTGTCACAATTGTTAAAGTTTCTTTTTAATTTAATTATGACTTTTTATACATAGTTTTTTAACTGTTTGTATAATAAAACATCAATATTTTCCTTTATGATTTTTTGCTACATTCACACTTACAAAGAACATGCTCATTCCCATAAAATATCTTTTGCTTTCCTTCCACTCCGCAAATAGAAACTTTCCTAAATTCAAGTTCCAACTTAAAGTTAAAATTTGTGTGTATTTACAGTAAGAAGTCCATATCTTCAGAAAGCTAAATATGCTGTGTGTTCAATTTGCTGGTGGATATCCCTTGAATTCCATGAAACCTGCTTAAGGTGGAGAGGCAGCCAGGAAGTGGGAAAAGCAGGTTAGGAATAAATGGAGTCAGAAGCCCTAATCAGGTCTGTCATTTATAAGTGTGCTTTCCTTGGCAAGTCACTCCACCTTTCAGTGCCCTGGTTCCTCATTTGTAAAACAGAGAGGATGATACGTATCTTCCCATATTCCTTATTATCTTTTGAGAAGTTCTGAGGATCAAGTGAGTTAATGATAGGAAAGTGGTCTGTCAATCACTGACTGTGATACCAATTTGCACATTGAGATTTATCTGCTCATTGACTCAGCTCCTCCAATGTACCAGGTACTAATGCTGGATTGTGGGCTTTCGATGTTGAATTAGACTTGCTCACTGTGCTTGATGAACTTGAGCAATGTGTGTTAGCTCATTTAAATTTTTTAACAAGCTATGAGGTGGGTAATATTAATAACCCCAGTTATAGATAAGGAAACTGGGGCACAGAGAGGTTAATCATCTTGCCAAAGATCACACTAGTTAGCTGTAGAGCTGGGATACAAGGCCAGGCAGTCTACCTCCAAAGGCTGCATTTTAAACCAACTATACTGTGCTACTTCTCGTAAGATAGTGTGATGATTTTATAGAGCAAAATTTTATTTAAGATATTTTCATTTTCAAGAGTACAGAAACAGGGCCTCCCCGGTAGCGCAGCGGTTGAGCGCTGGGTTGCGAAGCTGCCCGCAGCCTCTGCAGCGCCGGTTCGATCCCCGGCTGCTCCCCGGCCACCAGAGGAGGGTCCCGCATGGCGCGCAGACCTCTCCTGCTGCCCGCTGCTCCCCTCAGCAGTGTACTTCGGTCCTTCTGCCTGCTCTGCTCCCTGCTCTGGCTCTGGTGAATTCTCTCACCCTCCCGAGCTTCTGACTGTACCCAGTGCTTGTATAAACAAACAAACAAACAAATGAATCTTAAAAAAAAAAAAAAAAAAGAAAGTGGGTGATTGTGCAGTGAGCACTTTAAAAAAAAAAAAAAAGAGTACAGAAACAGAAGACTACTTGACTTCTTCACTACCTCTTTCTTTGATCTCTCAAATCACAAACGCTTAGCACAAAAGGGCCCCTGTGGGCAAGGACTTGGGGTGTAGTAATCTGGATCCGGGCTGGAAGGAGCCAATGATCTGATGCACTGGCAGTCTGTCTGAAGCTGTGGTAGAGAACCTTGGCCTGAGGGTTCCCGGCTCACTGGCTCTCTCAAATCATCTGGCATCCCTCCCTCCTCTCCCAACCAATCCTCTTCCATAGGG
Organism: Talpa europaea; assembly: GCF_964194135.1. Classification (NCBI taxonomy): domain Eukaryota; kingdom Metazoa; phylum Chordata; class Mammalia; order Eulipotyphla; family Talpidae; genus Talpa; species Talpa europaea. The sequence goes on along the minus strand of NC_140070.1, from coordinate 102,624,176 downwards.
ACTACCAGAAGGAGATCTGGGGCACCAAGGCGACCTCTCTGAGTGTTTGGTGCCAACTCAATGCCTGACATGCAGGTGGAGCTCAAATGATGCTTGTGAACTAAACTAAAATCTTCTTCCAAATTACAGAATATTTAGAAAGACCACACTGAGAACTTCATAATTCTTTCAGCCATCAACTTCTATTAACTGGAGAAAAACAAAACCTTTTTTTCCTAAGGACAAACAGCTCTCAATTATTCTGGGACACAACTACATTCTCTTTGAGTCTGCTTTTCTTTTTACATGAAAATCAAGAAATAAACTAGCTGGGCATTGTACCCCCCCAAAATGGAGAGAGAAGTTGTATCATTCTTTTTTTGTATTTGTTAGTAATTTTGCCTGTATGGATGTGAAAGACTTGTTGAAAGAAGAGTAGCTAAAATTAGAATCCTCGCTGCAAGTATCATATTACCTTTGGCCCCACCATCACTGATAAGAGTTCCCTGAGGGTGGAGGAAAACAGGTTTCTACCAGGTTCCCAGGGAAAAAAATCAATTATAGATGAGAAACACATAAAAGCCAATTAATTCAGGCTATTTAACCTGAGAAATTGTCATTCTTCCTGATTTTTCAAAGTAAAGACCTCAAGACTTGCTGAGCCAAAGGGATATAGGCCAGTTAAGCACTTCCTGTATGCCAGGCCAATATTCCATATAGAGCTCATTTAAATCTCATAGCCACACTTTGAACGAAACATATCCTCAGTTTTACAGATATCAAAGGAGTATCCACTAGTAAAGACTGAGGCTCTGAGAGGTTGGATATCCTGCCTAAGGTTACAGAGATAGAAAGTCCACTTTAAACCAAACTCTGGAATGTCCATGGCACAGGAAGACCTTATTTTTTTCTCATTTCACATTTTGTCATCTCACACTTTGGCCCTACAATTATAAAGTCTGTTCATTTCTGTGGCGTCCAGTAATGATACAGTTGTTTAAGCAACTGAATTTACCAATATGACATTTGATAAGCATTTCCCAGAACCCACAATTGTGGGAAATATTTGTTTATCCATATAATGGATGTTACCAGCAACTTTTCAGCAACACTACGACACACATCTACATTATTTTTAGTCTTATGGATGGATGGTGTGGTTACCAAGGCTGCACTATAAAAGAGGGACCACGCATATCCTCTAATACTTTCTGGCTTTAATAAGGCTATCCCAATCAGTGCTTATTGGGAGGACACTTAAGAAAAAAGAGGAAAAATCAGTCAGGCTAGTATTACGCAAGAGTTGAATCAAAACGAGAAATGAATAGAGTTATATGTTCAATGACAATGGCAAATTGATGAAGTAGTCTAGTGTTCATTCACCTTTAATTGAAATTCTCCTAGTAGAGAGAAAGAATTAAATTATATTTGTTATGGATCAACTATACCTTTCTTATCCAATTTTATGTTACAATATAGATGTTACCAAGGTGTCTTCTGAATAAGAAAGACAGCTTTTCTGGTACTAATCATTAAGTCCTCTGCGCATAAGCACTTCCCAGATACCTTATCTCCAGTCCGGTTAATACCAGGCTTCCTTTGTTTATCCTGCAATCATTTTGATGACAGAACCAAAGGATGATAGACCAGAATCCCACTGCCCACATCTAATGAGTAACTGAGTTCTGCAGAGTCTACCTCACAGACATTTCAAGCATTTGGCTCCTCTTCTCCATGGCCACTATTATAGCCACCATGGTTCAGGCCATAATCATCATCATCTGAATGGCTATAATCTTTTTAAGTGGTTGCTCTGCTCCAAAGGTATCCCTCTTTAACTCACCATGACCACAAAGCCAAAATGATTTGCACTTTAAAAAAAAAATTACTCAGTCACTTCTCTACTTGAACCCCTCTAGAGACAACATTTACCCTAAGGTAGATAATGGAAATAACAGTCAATGGTAATTGGGTCCATCATCTGCATGATGTCTCAATTCTTGCAGCAACCCTCTGAAGGAGGAACAACCCCATTACCATTACTTATAGAGGCTAATTAACTTTATCAAAGCCCTACAGCTATAGAGTGGCAGTGTGGTGACACAAACCTTGGAGGACATACTTTAACCACCTTGCTATTCAGGTGATGGGTGCAGGTTTTCTGTGATCTGGCCTGCCCACCACTCCAGAGTCATCTCTCAATGAGTCCCTCTTTGCTCCTTATACTTCAGTTCTATTGAGCTACTTGCAGATCCTAGACCTTGACATGCTATTTCATGTCTTGGTTTTTGTTCATTTTTTGGACATGAATCCCCCTTCTAGAATGCTCTCTGCCTTTTGTCTATCTTGTGGAATGTCACAGTTTTCAAGATTCAATTCCAGTGTTAAATCTTCTTTGAGCTTTTTCTCCATCCCTCTTCCCCTTAGTAGAATTTATCACACTTCTCATTATGCAACACTGTCCCAATATGCTTCCTTTACAGCCAGATAATACTTTCCTACCCTTACACAAATGGATATGACTTCCCTCTCTTAAATGTCTATGAATTCCTTAAATGGTGGAACTGTCTTACTAATTCATTTTATCCATAGTATCTAGCACAATGCTGAGACTATAGAAGGTTTATTGTAAATATTGCTGAATGAATGGAAATACTTGTTTTCACAGGACATATGTTGCTTGTTCAGAGTACCCCATGCCAAAATGTGAGATTTTTACTACTTTGACTTACAACAATTATTATTTTTTTCTTCACCTAAGAACTGTATATGAAATTTCAAAGGGGTACATGTAACTTTAGGGTAACTGAAAATTTTGAAATCCTTCCAATGGTGGTTAGAGGTGGAGAGAAGATATTGTAGTTCAACTGCCACACCTGGAAAAGTACTGTGATAACAGTGTTGTCACTGTACAAGCCAAATTTGGTATGGTAGTTATATACATATATCTACCTTAGCAATGGGCATATAGATGATTCACATTTGAATTACAATGCACACATTTCACTGTGTGCAATAAAATAAACTGCTCAGAATAAGATGAATTTAAACATTTAATCTTAAAGCAAGAATAGCAGCAATGGAAAACCATGACCAACTCAAGACAACACAAAGTTGTGATACAAAGCATCTTTCTCCCAAATTCAAGAAATGCCAACTTTAGTGCCTCCCTGGTGGCACAGGGGATTAAGATGCAACCTATGAAGCACTCCGCAACCACTGCAGCACGAGTTCAATCTCTGGCCAGGGAGCTACCCACATGGCTAGCAGACATCTCCTGCCTCGCCCGCTGCTCCCCTCAGCAGTGTACTTCAGTCAATCTGCTTGTTCTGTTCCCCACTCTGTCTCTGGTGAATCCTCTCACCCTCCACACCTCTGGCTTGTACCCCAGTTCTTGTATACACAAATAAATAAATGTTTAAAAAAAAAAAGAAATGCCAACTTTACAAGTGTATATCTGAAGAATGGAGAACCCTCCATGGCTGCCAGACTTCCTTGATTACTAACAGCCAAATGACATTCCTAACAGATACATTGTAGTCTTACCTCAAAATTAAATATATCCTCAAATTCCCACCTACCCTTAAAGGTCAAAGCAAAGAAAACCTTCTTTAGAAAACTTTCCCTGGTCTCCCAGTACAGTTTGTATATTCAAAGAACTTTATTTTCTTTTAGAGAGCTTATTTTAGTTTGTAATTACACATTAAATACTTAGTTATATCAGTAACCATTATCTCCCCAAAGCAGCTCTAAGCTCCAGATCAGGGACACTTCCTGGTGTCATTCAGCCATTCTCCCTCTCCCCAGCGAATCCACATGGCAATCTATAAACAAGTTGAATGAATAACTGATGAATAGCTCCTTCACCTCTCACTCATTTCTCTGTTGTTTTAAGAATTATACCTGATTCCTTACTAGACTCAAGCTGCTACTAAATCCATTCCTCCTCCTCATTCCCCTACCCAATCATAAGAATCAGTCCGTATTGTCTTATGTTCTCCTTTGCCAAGCCTCCATTCAAAAGGTTTTTAGAAGTGGCATCTTCTAACCATCCTGAACTATATGACATGTGGAATCCAGGTAAGGACATACAACATGTATAACTGAACAAAGTAAAGGAAAATGTAGTCTAACTAGAGTAGGTAGTAGTTCTCTTGAACAGGTAACGCATCTCATAAGAAACCCATTAATTCAGTAAAAACTAATTTAAACCACTTCCATTTTAACATGTAGGTAAAAATGGATTGATTTGCTAGTTTTGAATTTGCATAGAAAAGGTCTTGGAGGCCTCCCTGGTGGCGCAAGGGGTTAAGCACAGCACTATGAAGTTATCTGGAAGCCTCTGCAGCAGGAGTTCGATCCCGGCCAGCCAAGGAGCAACCCATATGGTGCAGAAGACCTCTCCTGACTCACCCCCTGCTCCCCTCAGCAGTGTATTTTAGTCAATCTGCCTGTTCTGCTCCCTACTCTGTCTCTAGTGAATCCTCTCATCTTCCCATGTCTCTGGCCTGTATTCCAGTTTTGTATGCATAAATAAATAAATCTTTTAAAAAAAAAAGAAAAGGTCTTGGAATATAGTTGATTGTAAGAAGCAGTCACGCATGTTGTCTCCTAGCAAAATTTTCTGGAAATTGTTAGTAAATGACAGCAATCTGAGGTCTGGGATTCTTCTTCACCCAAAGGTCTGTTCCTTTCTTCCTACTTTCTGCTCCCCTCTCACTCCTTCTACATCTCCCTTACCTCTGCCCTTGTCTACCACAAATCTAGGTACCTGAGCCCTTTCACAAGTGTAAAACATCTACCTGTTCAGGGTCCTGTCCAGCAAAAATCTTATGCCTGACACTGATTGTCCTGGGTGGAAGGAGAGGCAGTAGAAAAGGTGTAACTGGGAGAGTTCTGCTTTAAGGAAAGGTGTTACTTTTTGGAAATCAAAGCATTTAAAGAAATGCCCTTCATTAATTCCCCTCAACAACTGACTCTTCTTAAATTGCATTTGGAAAGTCCAATACAAGAGAAAGAACAGATAGAACAGAATTTGTCATGGATTATTTCTTCTACTGGCTAGTCAAGTTAAGGCAAATAAATGAAAACATTCTCTCAGCAGTGGGTTCCCTACCCCAGGGCCACCCCAGTGAAGACAGCAGAGCTGGAGCCAGTGGGAACACCAGTGATTAAGGGATGCGGGCTGTGTTGGTGACGTCATTTTCCTATGGTACTTTCATTAGGCAAGAGATGGGATTAAGAATCAAAAGGAGGGGACAGAACAAGAAAAGGACATGGTTTAAAAAAAAACTCGAGGGCAGTATAACAGACACAAATGCGAATATAGATAGGCATTACCTCTGAAAGATACTATTTTTTTTAAAAAAAACATGCATGTGTTATCTATTGGGTCTACAATTTAAAAGTAATTTTAAAAGCAACAATAAAAGACTCCATCAATCTGGTACTTTTTTCCTCCCCAAGGAATATGGCGGCTGGTCAGGTCAGGAATGACACCCTGATGTCGTGCTACTGAGGCAAGGACCCCAAGAAGGCTGGGGGCTTACGCCTGCGAGCCCTCTCTTCATCTGCGTAGAAGCTAGAAAGCTGCTTGTTCTCTAGTTAACACGCAGAAAGGGAGTTTCTTCGGACCCTGTCACAGGTAAAAAAGTGGAGGCGCAGAATTCTACGACTTCCATGCAACTGGGCGGCCCACCGCCCCCTCTAGAAGTAACTGAACAGTCCGACCATACACCCTAAAAGCCAGGGGGTCCTGTAATCTGGGCCCTGAATTCCCCCGCGCCCTGAGCCCCCTGTGCCCAGGGCAGAGCTGCTCTGCACACCCCTCCTTTGGGCCCCCGCACCCACACACCCGGCCTCCCCAGCGCCCCTCCCTCATTGGGGCGCTCTCCGCCCGCCCTCCTCGCGGCCCCTGGCCCTACCTGGCGCCCGGACTGGGGCTCCCTCCCCAGGGGCTGCGCTGGCCGGTCCGCCACGAGTCTCCACGGGCATGGGCTTGAGGTTGCGCTCTGGACGGCGTGCGGTTCCCCTTTTCGATGCCAAAGTGAAGGACTCAGAGAGGCGCCCGCCCTCGGGTCGGGCCCCAGTAGCCCCCGCGGACCCTCTGGGCGGCCGCGGCTGCCCCGGCCTCGGAGCTCCGCCCCCGCCCGCCCCCCGCCCGCGCGCGAGCCCTGCTCCCCTCCCAGCCCTCTCGCCCGCTGCTCTCAAACCCGCCACCCCCGGCGCCCCGACGCCCTCACCGTCTTCCCAGCGCGGATCCAGCTGCGCCGACTCCGCGGAGTCTCCCCAAGGGCGCGTCTTGCCTCCCCCGAGGGCCGCGCGTCGGGTCTGGTCCCCTGGGGCGGACGGCGGCTTTCCTCCTCTCGGATCCTTCCCGGTGCCGCCCTGGGAGTTCCCGGACCCCAAATCCCGCTCCTGTGGTGGGAGACCACCCTTCCCCCCACCTCTGTCCCTCCTCCTTGGAGATGGATGGACGTTTCTAAGGTGGGAGGCTTGCTGCGCCTCCAGCGTTCCCTGTGCCAAGAGTGGGAAACTTTCTTTTCTGATAAAAGGTCAGAGAGTCACAGTAAAATAAATATAAATCCTATGCCAGAATTCTTACTCATTCTGTAAGACTCAGGTCAAGCGCTGCCTAAGCTGTGAGACCTGGATGCTCACGGGCCGCTCTCCCTCCCCGCCGCTGCGGAGCTCCCTGCAGAGGCAGGCACCTGTTCCCCGCAGTCTCCTCCACAGACCTGACCAGGGCTCCCTGAAGGCCGGGCCAGCCAACCTTGCTCATCCCTGTCCCCAGCCCCTGGCTTGGTGCCTGCCTCCTATCATTTCCTCAAATATTTTATGTATAAGTGGAAAATTGATTTCTTTTGCAGAAAATCCGTCCCCGCCCCGCCGCCTTTTACTCTCCTGTAATACATACTCCCTTGAGTGGACAATTTACTGGTTTCTGTAAAAAACCTCAAAAATATTACGGCCTTTGTTCTGGAAATTTCCTCAAGAATGGCATTACTGGATCAAAATAATAGTCATGTGCAGATGTTCCTAGCAAGGATCGCTTATTACAGAAACTAAATTTTGAAACCACAAAAAACAAAAACAAACAAAGTTATACTGTCAACAATAGGAAATTGGTTGAATAAATTATAGTTGGGTAACCTAATGGGATATTATAAAAGCCACTCTCAAGACTGGGGTGCCTCAAAATGTTTTTAGAACAAGGGGCAGCATTTATTTATAAAAACAGAGAAAAATATGAAGTAACATGATGAAGTAATATTATTACAAAATAATATTAAGCCTAAAAGGTAAAAAATTGCAAAATTACCACAGTTAACAACTTCAGATAAAAATGTATATTTCCTCTCTGAAGAACGCTTACCTTAAGGGGTTCTTGGAGTATTAAATGAGATATTCAAGAGAAGGTCCTGATACAAGTGGATGCTCAGCAAAATATTTCCTCTACCTTGCTCTTAGGGAGCACAGATTCACCTCTAGAGCTCAAATATATCCTGTCATAGCCCAGTTCTGCTCACTTGACTTCCTTCCCCTCAAATGCAGGGTAGGAGACAGAGTCAAACAATGTTCAAGCACTGTGTTAAAGTGAAGCAGAGAACCAAAGTGCCAAGTTCTTCCTCAGACCCAAATGCCCAGCCATACACTTTTACAATAGGGGATTTGGCTCGGTATAGCAGTACACTTAAGTATCTTTTTTTTAAAATAATAAATTTTATTTTTATATTCCCCATACAATTGCAACCCCCCCATTCTGACCCCAACCCCTCCCCTCCTGCCCCTCACCCCCCAAAAAGTGTCTCTGGTTCATAGTTTTTTGTTGATTTTAATTTTCACTTTCTTATAGTTATTCATTTTCCTGGTCCATTATTTAACACTTAAGTATCTTAAGAGACTTTAGTTGGTTCCAAGCACAGCCTAATCAGTACTCAAAAGCTGAATTAGTTCAGCCCCAAGCTGAATGACCCTGTAATCTTAGACTGAATTAATTCTCTTCAATGACCAGCTTATACCTGGGCATAATGTTCAAATATCTTTAAGAAAGCATCCCTCTGAAGAGCTATTATTACTCCCATTTTAAAGATGAAGAAACTGCAGCTTACAGAGGTTAGCATCAGGCAGCTAAGAGGTGGCAGAATCATGATCTAAATCTGATTAGCTTGACCACAGGCAAGATGCTTGACCACCTCGCCAGTGGGTCTCAATGTTTAGACTAGAGATACAGGAGATGCTGTTGAGTGGTACACGGACAATGATGCTAAATAACATTGGATCACATGATGAACATTGTTGTGCCCTGTTCAATTCTCTTGATCCTATGGATTATGTCAATGAAGAAATATCATTCTTATGGTGCTGTTTCTTTATACCTCTCTAACACTTGCTAATCTCTGTTTTAACAGAGAGAGACTGTATCAGGCTCAGCACATTTTCTAGGCAGTAGTTCTTAAATAGACTTTAATAGCATCTTTTTCTCTTTTGATATATTTTCTTACATGGCTAATATCTAAATGATATGTTTTATGTATGATGACGTAGCTTCTATTTTTAAAACACTTTTAATTGTGGTAATGTTGTTGTACACCATTGTTTCTATTTTGGAAACATAGGATCCCTCCTTTCTGGTTGTTACCATAGTGCTCCTACCACTGACACACCATAGCCCACCATTTTTGCTTTTTTACCATATCCAGATATCACTGGTTCTATTAATTCTTGGGTGGTTTGAAAGAAAGATATAAAGGATTAATAGAATTAGTAGGACCTGTGATCCTTGGATATGATAAAAAATGCCTAAATGGTGGTGGTGGTGGTACACACCTGTCTGAAATTTGGGAAATAGTGCCCCAAGCTATTAAAACCAGTGAATAAAAGGTATAGTGAGGCAAATTCCAGTTCAAAATGAATGAAAATTTGCTGACAATCAGAGCTGACATTCTGAGAAGATGCTGAAAGGCTACCTTGAAGATATTAACCACATTCCCATCACTCTAGGAACTGAAGCAGAGATTGCATGTCTGTTTGCAGAGAGGCTAGAATCTTTTAAGTTCCTGCTAGTGAGGAGAATCTGTGATTCCTGGCTATAGAGATTCCCAGGGACTTGACCCTGGAGAAACTAAAATTTAGAGTAAGTTGCATCAACTCCTTGGAGACAGATCCCAAAAAAAGACTTCTAAGTGATTTTTGAGCAGTAATAGCACCACTAAGACAGTAGTATAACTTAAGGAAAATCAACAGATTATATCCAAAGAGGGTGCTTTGAAAGAGACAAGATTTGAGGGATTTGAAAATTTTAGGGTCTTTGTTTATAAGTCAATCATCCACCTTTTATTACACTTCCTTCTAGAGTACCCTCTATTCATAACCATCCCCAAGGACCAAGATGGGGCTGCTCCTCCTTCCTTCCATAGATCAGCATTTCCCAGCTCCAGGCTTCACTTTATGTGGTGTCACTACCCAAGACAGTTGCCACTGATGTTCATTTTCATCTATTTCGCCAGTTTAAAAATGTGTATGTGATGAAAAATGCACAAAGCAGCTGAAAAGTTACTTTGGAATAGAAAATTGACTTTGCAACCAATTATTCTATAAATCCATGATGTACAGAAACATGTTTGGACTGCTTTAAAGTGCCAGAATATTTGGCACATGAGAGAGCTTGGAGGTCCTCTGTGTGCATTGCCTCCAAGGATAAAAATCCCCTCAAAAGTGTATTTGGCAGGTAAATTATAGGGGGAAGAACCTTCAGTTTACCATATGGAAGGAGTAACTGCCTCCATTAGAACAACTATATCAAGGTGATGCTCATTCAATAGTTAGGCAGCTCTTTGGGTTAAGAAGGTCTTTCCTGAACTATTCATGATGTCCCTCCCTCACACTCTATACCCAATCCATCTGCAAGTCTTACTGCTTTAATTTCAAAATATATCTAGAATCAATCTCTTTTCCCCACCTCCACCACTACCAGTTTCACCTGAGACAGCATCTGTATCTCAGAAAATATGTTTCCTGTTCCACTGTTCCTTCTCTACAGTTCATTCTTCCCACAACAGCTGGAATCATATGTTTAAAACTTAACATGGGGCCTCCCTGGTGGTGCAAGGGGTTAAGCACCACACTATGAAGCAATTTGCAACCTCTGCAGCATGAGTTTGATCCGGCCAGCCGGCCTGCCAGGGAGCAACCCACATGTCACGGCAGACCTCTCCTGTCTCGCCCACTGCTCCCCTCAGCAGTGTATTTCAGTCAGTCTGCCTGTTCTGATCCCTGCTCTGTCTCTGGTGAATCCTCTCACCACCCCCCGGCCCACATCTCTGGCCTGTACCCCAGCTCTTATAAGCACAAATAAATAAATCTTTAAAAAAAAAATAAAACTTAACTTTGATCATGTCATTCATTTCCCTACTCAAAACCCCATCTATAATGGCTTCCTATTTTACTCAGCTGTCCATTGTCCATAAGGCCAGCATTATCTGGCTTCTGGCTATTTCTGTCTCATTTCCTACAATCTTTCTTGGCTCCACACAAACTGGTTTCCTTGTTGGTCTTTGAATGTGCCCAGCACATTCTGCATTGGAGTCTTTGCATTTAATTTTCTCAGTCTGAAATGCTCTTCCCTCTCACTCTTAGTGCTATTTATTACCTTTTCAGAAAGGGACTTCACTGGGAATCCTATCCCCCTACTCCATCCCTATGGAGCTCATGTGCTCTTTTAATCTAATTCTTTTAAAGATACTCTAAGAAATTCAAATGGGATCTATCCCCTTTTTAAATGTTTAAACTAGTAAAACATTTTAATAATATTATTTCTTCCAATCCATGAACATGAGGTATCATTCCACATGTTTTTTGTTATCTTTTATTTCTTTCATTAATGTCTTATAGTTTTCAGTGTACAGGTCTTTCATTTCCTTGTTAAATTTATTCCTAGTTAATTTATTCTTTTTGATGCAACTGTTTCTACATACAAATAATGTATTTCTACATACAATGAATTTTTTTGTATATTGATTTTGCATCTTTTAGCTTTACTAAATTTGGTTTATTAGTTTAAAAAGTGTTTTTGGTAGCATCTTCAAGGTTTTCTATATATAACATGCCAACAGAGACAGTTTTCCTTCTTCCTTTTCAATTTGAATGCTATTTCTTTCTTCCTTTTTTTTTCTTTGCCTAATGGCTCTGGTCAGGACTTTTAATATGTTGAATGAAAGTGGAGAGAGTGAGCATCACTTTTTTGTTTCTGATCTTAGAGGGAAAGCTAAAAGCTTTTTCATAGTTGAATATAATGTTACTTGTGAGTTTGTCATATAGAGCCTTTACTATGTTGAGGTATTTCCTTCTATATATACTTTGCTGAAAGTTTTTATCACAAATGGATGTTGAATTCTGTCAAATGTCTTTTTTGTATTTGTTGAGATGATCATATGATTTTGTTAATGTGGTGTATTACAGTGATTGAAGTGAGGATGTTGAATCTTTGCATCCTTGGAACAAATCCCAGGTGACCCTGGTTTATGATCCTTTTCATGTATTGTTGAATTTGATACTCTGTTGAGGATTTTTGCATCTATGTTCATTGGATATATTGACCTCTAATTTTCTTTTCTTGCAGTGTTCCTGTATGGTTTCACTGTGTGAAATATTTGTCTAGTCAGTTAATGTAACCACGTATACTCTATTGCTCCCCTCTGTGTTTCATGCTGAGACTCTGAATATTTGCCACTTCCTCAAGCTTCACCCAGGAAGCAATCTGAAGGTCCTCTCTAATCATGTGTCCTTCAACTCTGTCTGGAGTTTTTAGTAAGTCCTCTAATGATAGCGAGTTAGTTTAGCTACCTATTATAACATCGGTATTCTCACAAATCTGTTTCATGGCTTTGAGTTTCTAATTCATTATGACAAATCATTGAAACCTAGGCACATGCAACTCAAAAAATTTTGATTTTCTTTTATTTTTTTTTCTGCAACAGCTCCCCTCTCTTGAAACAATGAATTATTCAAAGTCTAATTTAAATGGAACAAGAAACACTGGGGGAAAGGATATTGCTAAGAGCAGAAAGCATATCAGTTAATATCCCATTATTATCTTGAAACATAAAACAAAATGTACTAGAAATATGAAGATTATTGTCAAATTGACACTCATAGAGGGAGAATTAAGACCTTTAAAAAGATGTTAAAAGATCAAGTAGAAAAAAATAAGGACATAGAGCATATGAGTACTACAACTGTGCTTGAGTACAAACACAGAAACAGATGTATAAAACTTTGTATTCAAAGAGAATGTTCATTCTTTTTGGCAACTTCTAGAATATATTTTAAAAAGTAATAGTGTATTAAACCACAAGGAAAATCTGAAGAAATTTTCCAAAGTAGTCACATTTCCTAATTACATTAAAATAACCTAAACACACACAATTTAAAATCTCTACAGTTGGATATTAACAAAAAGTATTCTTACTCTTGGGTTATTTTTCATTTCTTCAAAAGGAGAAATTAAAACTGGATGTAATAGTTTCAAAACTATGTGATTGAGGCTAACAAGAAGTTGATGTAAAACAGAATAAAAGGGAAAATCTAGAGAATAACATGCCCACATTAAAAAGTTCTGACATATTCCTGGAAATAGAAGGCAACAGGTATGTGCAAGGCTATGCAAGAGCCCAGGAAAGACTTGAGAAGGCTTTCCCTTCTCACTTCTGACCTTGACGTTTTGCACAAGCAGGAAGTAAAGGCTAAAACAGTTGTAAATGACCATCGTAGGCACATGCCACACATAGAGTCCTTCAGCAAGGCTGAAAGGCTTATGGGGTCCAGGCACTTAAAGAAATCTCTGTACAATCATTAGTTAACCATTAAATTAACTAAGCGGAGATTTCAGTGTTCACAGGCAGGGATGAACTTTATGGTATGTTAATGGTACCTCAATAAAGGCATTAAAAGTTTCATAAAGACAAAATAAGAAATTTGAAAACATTTATAAAAATAGAAGAAATAGAAAAGGAGTCCAATAAATAAATACCCAGTAAACATATAAATAGAGAGTATGCTATTTTATGCATAGAAAGATTTAATATTTTTACCAAGGTATTTTTATTCCCACATTAATATATAAGTTCAGTGTAATCTCAACTAAAAATTAATTGCTTAAAAAAGTCTTCTCTAAGATGATTCTAAAGTTAATCTGGAAAAGTAAACACAAGAATTGCCAAATTTTAAAACAGGAAAAAAAAATCAATGGGTTATTTGTTAGAGCATAATAAAACCATTATGAAGTTAATTAAAGAATGTAACACTAGATCCTAAAAGAGTGGATTCAGTTTGTGATAGATGGACACATGCTAATCTTTTTTTGAGAACTACAGTAAAATCATACTTTGAACTTACATAAACTAAATTCTGTATAGCTAAATATAAAGAACAAAATTATCAAAATAAAACTTTCGAGAGTATTTCTATAAACTTGAAGTGGGTAAGACCCTCTTAAACTAGATAAAAACACAGGTGGCAAAGGTAAAGATGGGTAGATCTGATTACATACAACCAAAAATATCTATATAGTAAAAGGCATTAGAAACTAAGAAGACAGGGAGAAAATATTTGCAGTATATATGATAAGCAATATATTTTGCTAATATGTAAAGGATTTCTATCATCCAATAAGTGAAATATGAACAATCATATATTAATGAACAAGGTATGGGGACAGGCAATTCACAAGTAAAAATAAGACAAGGAATTAATAATATGAAAAGATGTTCAGCTACTCTAGCATTTGTGAAAATGTAAATTAAAATAATAAGAGCTTTTGATCATCAGATTGACAAAAAATAGTTAAGTTTTATAATACTAATGCTCATATACAAGTGGAGGAATGAGTATTTTATACACTGTTGAAGGAGCTTTAAATATAGTTTGTTTAGAAGGTGATCTGGCACTATTTACCAAATGTTCAAGTATGAGTAGATTTTGACTTAGTCATTTCACTTCTGAGAATGTAGCTCCTAAAAGTATCTATTGGTCTTAACAACATCTCCCTCCAGAGCATAAGTGGAACTTAATAGAGTTGCTTTTATGCAGAGAAACTGGGATTCCCATCAGTATTGTGGAAGATAGAAACAGCTTTATCAATATTTGTCCAAAGTTCAAAAATTTCATATCCTCTGACCTAGTAAATTCCATTGCTGGTAATTTATCAAGAGGAATTTATCCTAATGATGACAAAGATTTATACAAAAAGATATTCATAACATCTTCATCCTTAATACTAAAATTTTACATTTAAAAGTCCCAATGACAGAATGTTAAATAAAGCAAGATAAATCAGCTCAAAAAATTGTTATGACATCACTGGAAATGAAACTTCTGAAGATAACATTATTAAGATAGAAAGTGCTTCTGAGGTTATATTTTGCAAAAAAGCCAGGGTACTAAATTGTATATGAATTATCATCACAAATATGTTAACCAAGTAAATGTCAACCACTTGGAAAGCCCCTTTCCATATAATAATACAAAGCTTTCTACCCCCACCCTCCAGTTTCCCAATTTCTAGGCCTCCTGTCAGCAGGATTTTCTTATATCTGTCTGTGCTTGGCAACTGACCTCTGCTGTTTTCCGGGCTTCCACCATGTCTTTCAGTATCTGCAGCTGTGGCCCCCTCTATTCCAGGCTTCATACCACACAGGCACTTCCTTCTTTTGTTCCTGAAGACTTCAGGGGTACAATATGGGTGTCTACACTAGGCTTTCACTGAAGAGTTAGATACCAGAGGGGAATTTGAAAATAGCACTGAAAGAGCACCCAAGTGAATGTATTGTTGCCAGGACTGGTGATTCTGGTCCCTCAGTGGGATTCTGATGCCGACTGTTAAAATAATAATAATGTGTTTGTCTCTCCTAGAGAAAAATAATATGCACCTTTGAACTGAGAAAATATATGATGGTTTAATCACATATGCCTCCTGTGGTTGGTGGGACTGCTGGTTGCTCTGTGTTCTGAGGTTGGGCCTATGTTCAGCCAGGATCAGTGAGCTGTCTGTGCTGGCCCAGGCAAGGGCTACAGGAGGCCATCTTAGTCAGGTTAGTGTTAGCACTCTGTGATTAAAGAGCGTTCTATGCTAAGCCCATTTCCACAGGCAACAGAGGAAATGAAATTCTCTAGCCTCAGAACAGGAACAGCCTGTGCTGTCCCAAAATCAGACAAAATAAAACTGCACTTTCCTGTGAAAAGGCATTGCCTTCATATTCATGTGCTGAAAGAAAGATGAATCATGCTGTTCGGTGCCCTGGTCAGCCATGTCCACAGGCTGCAGCTGGTAGTCAAGAGAAGGCCAGGAAGTCACCCCAAGTTGTTCACCAGAATTTGCTGCTGGGCAGGGAAGCAGCTAGTGTCTTCAGGATATTTAAAGAGGGCTACAATCTTATTAAGCTCCAGTTAATAAGCACAACTTCCTTATTTATCAGGATAATGCAGTGTATGCGTGGAGAGGGAGAGAGAGAGAGAATGTGATACAAAAACATGGATTCATCGACTGCATGTTGTTCTGTCTTCTATTTTTTTTTTCACAATCCAAATATTTAGGCTTGATTTTGTGACAAGACCGACCTCTGTTATTGTCAGAGACTTTCTCAAGGCATAGGAGGCATTTACCTGTCACTGTTTCAAACAGTACTCAAAGTGTACTTTTATTTACTTCACTATCTGTTTGTTCATCTAACAGAGTATTTTATCTGGATCAGGTTCATCTGACAACCCCAGAGTGATTTTTCCACCCCTACATGCCCCAAATCCCTTACGCTAGGAGTTTTATTTTTCTGTCACCTGTTTGTTGGCTCAGTTTTCTTAGAACTTCATTTCTCAGAGCAGGAGTGACTCATGCCATGCTAAGTCAGCAGGGCAGTGAGGGACAGGAGTTCAGTCTGGAGTCTACCCTGTTAGGAATCATAGCTCAGAGAAAAAATATGTTGGTGGATGAGAAATAAAAATCCATAGGACTATTAGATATTTAGAATTAGACAATGAGAATTAATTGTGTGAGAGCTATTGTGGAGGTAAAGCCAGACACAGAGGAAGCTCCAATATCCATTCTCTCAGCAACTTATTCTTTTCTTTAATTATATTTACTGCAATGTGCAATTCATGTGTACACTTTGCACTAGTCTGTGAGCTCCTTGAGGGCAGGGGTCATGTCTATTTTATTCCATTATATGTCCAAGTCATAGCACTGTGCATGGCACATGGTAAGTACTAAGGATTAATTGAAGTCGAAGACATGAATGAATGAATGAATGAATGAAGTAAAACAAGGTTGTATCTTGTAGGAAATTTAAATTGAAACAACCACTTTGGAAATCAGTTTGACTTTATCTAATAGAAAAGAAGTAAGTGTATTCCATGACCCTGGGTATGAACCCTAGAGATACTCAGGCATATGAGCGCTAGGACATTGGATTAAGAATGTCATTAACAGTATTCTTTAGAACAACCCTAATATGGGAAAATTTCAGCTGTTCACCAAGAATAATTGGATTCTTACAACCATGTGGAATGAAAGAAGCCAGTCACAAAAGAATATATAATGTGTGATTTCATTTATGCATAATTCTTGAAAATCAATCTAACATCTATTAACTAAGCTATAATGATCAAAAACAGATCAGTAGCTATTGGGGCCAAGAAGGGAGGGAGGGATGGACTGCTAAGGGCCTGAGAAATCTTTTGGGGGTGAAAGTGGGTGTTGTGTGATGACATACACCTGAATCGGTGTGATCCTATACCTCTGAATCATATACAGTGCTGTAAACCAATGTTACCTCAGGGGTGCTCCTGGAGCAAGCGCAGATCCTACCAGATAATTCCCCACTTCTTGCAACCCTGAAATCCACCAACTGCTGGGCTACTCCTTCTATCAGCTGCCAAAACTAACCCCCAAATGTTGAAGCAGTGATCTCCCCTTCCCATGAACCACTATTCTAACCTCAATGTACTGCAACCTCTGTGCTTGGTTGTGCTAGGTTACTGGACATGAGTAATAATTAGAGGCTTGCATCCACTAAGGCACCTACAAATTCACTCTGGCATTGCCAGCCTGAGGCATTATACCCCATCCCAGATACCGCAAGGCATACCCCTAACCCTATCTGTATGCTTGCCCAGGTTCCCAACGGGGCAGCAGTGGTGGCTGGATGGGGCAGGAAGGGGAAGCTTTGCTTGGGATGCCAGGGGTGGAGATAGGTTGGCTGAGAACCATTTCAGGAAAGTGGTAGAAGTGATTATTGGTTGTGAGCTAAGGCTCTGAGCTCCCAAGACACGGCACTTTGTTCCTTTGGACTTTCTTTATAAAACTCAAATTCAAAGACAAAATTTTAAACCAAGAACAGCCCTTCTGCACACAAGGCCTTGTAGGACTGCCCTGCTTGCATGCCCTGTGAAGATGATCCTGTTTTGGAAGTTCATACTGTAACTGGTGGCTGAAATCAGACTGTTACTGGTGGAGCCCCCTGGAGCAGGGTGCTGATGAGAATGATAGCCCCAGGGAAAAGGTGAACGAAGTATCAGTGAGGTTGGAGCCTCTGATAAGAAACATAAAGGACTGCAGAAGCAGCCCCCAGCATTCAGTGTTTGGGATTCAGTATTTTCAGATATTCAGGGATTCTGGGGTCAGCGATTTCTGCCCCCACCATGCTGATCTTTTAAAAGGCCGTTGTGGGCCTCTGAAGAATGTCGAGAAGCTTCCAGCAGCCAACCTCAGAGAGGAAAAGTTCGGAGGATTTGCGAGCAGCCAAGCAACTGAAACTGTTTCCAGTTTTGCTCTTGTTACAGTCTGGCAGGGAAGGCAAAGACCAGGAGCCGGACACCTTGCTGAACTGTGAGTATGGCTGTTTTTCCTGTAGTTCGTCTGCTGCAGCTGCTGTTTTGAGTGTTGCTTGTCTGGTGCAGTGCTGGCACATCTCCGCAGCTCTGTGAACATCTCCTATGTCTTCTGCTTTCCTTGTGAGTTGGAACCTGGCCTAGAGTCTGGCTGCCACATGCAGTGGTGGGATGATGCCATCTTGGGAACGTGGCTTATTGTTCAGGAGAGGAGCTCTGTGTCTTCAGTGGCAGGAAGATGTCATCTAGGGAGCATTGTGTTTAGGACTTTAAAACACTGCACACTGTTTCAGGTGCGGGAAATGGCCATTTTGGGCCTCAGGAACTCTTTGTTTTTCCCTGGTTTGTTAAATAAATCCCATTGTTGTTGTTCTCTGAGCCTGTGTAGTTGTGCAATTGTGTGCACAAGAACTCAGACGTGGGCCTCCCTGGTGGCGCAGCAGTTGAGCGCTGGGTTGCGAAGCTGCCCGCAGCCTCTGCGGTGCCAGTTCAATCCCCAGCTGCTCCCTGGCCATCGGAGGAGGATCCCACACAGTGCGCAGACCTCTCCTGCAGCCTGCTGCTCCTCTCAGCAGTGTACTATAGTCCTTCTGCCTGCTCTGCTCCCCGCTCTGGCTCTGGTGAATTCTCTCACCCTCCCGTGCTTCTGACTGTACCCAGTGCTTGTATGTATGTATCAATCATTCAATCAATAAATAAATCTTTAAAAAAAAAAAAAAGAACTCAGACGGTGACCTGTAAACTCTTTGGCCGGTGTCCTTGGCCAATTTTAGTGCCTCTTGCTGCCCTGGATCAGTAAGTACAATGTGATAATATGGAACAAGAGAAAGGAAGATTCTGTAGGTATACATACAATATGTATAAATCTCAGAGCCAACATATTGAGTGAAAGAAATAAGTCACATACACACAAAACATATAGTATAATTACTACTTATATAAAATTTGGAAACTGGGCAAATTGAAATATATTGTTTAGGGTCCAGTTTCAGGTTATAAAGCAATAAGTCAAACAAGAACATGTTTATCACAAGGGCAGGATAAGATTTACCTGCTTCGGGGGAAGGATGGACCTCATTGTTTTCATCCATTCTGAATCTTAATATTTATATTAAACAGGACCACTGAGGGCGATCCATGTCCTCACTTCTAGCGATACCATGATCTATGAGATGTTTCTAGGCATCTCTGAGGCCTCCCTGGCTGCTGTCCCAAACTTGGCTTCTCATCACATTAATCATGGCCATTGTCTCTGATGTTTTAAGATTCCAGGATGATGTGATTCCCATAGAAATTGTAAAGCCTAATTCTGTGACAGCATCTTCTACTGTCATTCCTGGCCTCAGAGAGCAAATACTACTGGACTTAAGAACAGTGCATGTCCCCCCTTGCACCAGCAGACTTTAACTGCCTTGTTAACTGCATGTCTTCTAGGCTCTTCTGAGAAACGGACAGGTTTGTATAGATTTTTTTAAAAAGATTTATTTATTTATGCATACAAGAGGCCAGAGATGCTGGGGGGTGAGAGGACTCACCAGAGACAGAGCGGGGAACAGAACATGCAGACTGACTGAAATACACTGCTGAGGGGAAGAGCGGGCAAGCCAGGAGAGGTTTGCTGCACCATGTGGGTTGCTCCCTGGCTGGACAGGGATTGAACTCGTACTACTCCCTTGCGCCATCAGGGAGGCCTGGTTTGTATAGATTTGTATAGCAGACTCTTTCTAGCATTTCAACTTCTCTAAGCTTTTTGAGCCTTTCCTCTACAGCTTGCATCTCTTGCATTTACTAAAGGACATTTCCCCTTCAACAATCTGTAGTCATCTTAGTAGTATATTAGAACTGTCAACCCGGATCCTATAGCAACAAGGTGTTAAATTCCTTATTTAAATTTTTATTCTCCCACTCTTGAACCAACACCCCCAGTTCCTGCCAGTATGTTAGCCAGATTCTGTAACTGTTGTGGTATCTTTCCTCTATTTTCCTTTAGCAAGTCTAGTACATCCCCACTCAGGTTTTGCTGAGATATGATCTTAACTATGTATCTGGGGGTGGCCGGTGGAGTTTGGGCAGACCCTGAAGAAAACAATGATTGCCTTGAGGATATAGTTGCCAGTTTAGCAGATAATAACAAAGGATACAGGAAATTAGAATACTAAAATGCTATTCATTGTTTATCTGAAATTAAAATTTAACTGGGTATCTTGCACTTTATCTGTCTCATTTGAGTCTTTATATCTTGAAGCAGCGGGGGGCGCTCTCTTCCAAGGAAGATTTGGTGACGTCCATAGGCCCAGAGGCTTCAGGCGATTCAGCCTTATTAAATCCTCAGCCTGATCTTCAGCTATTCCTTCCCTCTGGCTGTAGGAAATGAGCATCTCTTGAAGTGCTGTCAAGGAGATACTCTGATTCTTTAACTGCTTAAAGTTGTTGAGTAATAGAGCAGAGCCTGTGGTTTTCTTTCTGCAAAGAATAGTGGTTACCCACTGCTTACCAATAGTGGAAATCAATAGTGATTACCAACCCCTAACCAATTCCACAGTATTTCCTTACAATTGCTGTTGCTCCCATACTCCTTAACTGCCTGAGACTGTAGTTCTGAAACTTGTCAGCACATTGAAATCACCTGGGAGCGTCTAAAAACATTAGTGCCTATGTTCTATCCCCCAAAATTGTGATGTAATTAGCCATAGGTACGGACTGGGCAGACTTGAATGCTTGGATACTGTATGAGTTAGCACACCCCCTCAGATCTCTATCACGTTCCAGAGCACTCCAGCTAAGTTGTAGTAATCGCTACCATAGTACCCCGTCAGAATAATCCAACTACAAAATCTCACCTTAGTGTACACTTTCTAGGACCCTTCCTGGTATCAACTGTCTTGGTTAGAGTTCTTTAGGAAATAGCTGAAGATAGACTTGCTGGGATGCTCTCAGGAAAGGGAGTGAGGAAGGCAGGAATAGGGCAAGAATAAAATCTTGCAAGAATGTGATCCTTGCTGGAGACTAGCAGTAAAATTTGACCCCATGGAGAACTCTAGAACACAAATTCTTGTGCAGGTAGTCCTTTCTTGAGGCAAGGGGGCTGACCTTTTGTAGCCTTACATTGGTTAATCAATGGCTAAGTTCTGCCCGCCAGAGAGGTGAGAGAAGATAAAGTGCAGTTTCTTAGCCAGGGTCAGGACAAGCTGAAAAAAAAAAATTTTTTTTTTACATTACTTTATTTTTTTATTTTTTAAAATATTTTATTTTATATAATTCTTACATCATTTTTCATTATTGCACAATGTATGCATTTTTATTTTGGTTATATTCCCATACAATTGCACCCCCACCCTTATTTTGACCCTAAGTCCTTCCTCTCCCCACCCGCCCCCCCCCCAGTGTGACACTAGTTTATAGTTGCTTGTTGATTTTGATTTTTACTTTGCATTAATTAGTCTTTTTCCTGGTCCCTTATTTAGGTTTTCTAAATTCCTGCTATGAGTGAGAGCATCCAGTATTTTTCTTTTTCTTTCTGGCTTATTTCACTGAGCATGATCCCTTCCAGCTCCATCCATGTTGCTGCAAATTGTATGTGTTTATCTTTTTTGATTGCTGAGTAATATTCCATTGTGTATATGTACCACATATTCTTGTGTATATGTACCCATCTATTTTTGGGTATTTGGGTTGTTTCCAAAGCTTAACTATTGTAAATAGTGCTGCTATAAATATAGGGGTGCAAGTGCCCTTTGGAATTAATGTTTCTGTGTCATTTGGGTTAATACCTAGGAGGGGAATTGCTGGATCATATGGAAGCTCTATCTTTAGTAGGTTGAAGAATCTCCACACAGCTCTCCATAATGGTTGGACCAGTTTGCACTCCCACCAACAGTGCAGGAGAGTTCTTTCTCTCCACATTTGTTGTTGCTAGTTTTTTTAATATGTGGCATTCTCACTGGTGTAAGATGGTATCTCATTGTAGTTTTGATTTGCATTTCCCGAACAGGGTAAAATTTAAGGGGTGCCCAAAACTCAGAAGTCAATATGATGCTATTGTAATGCATTGAAATAAATCATGATTAATAGAAAATATTCACTTTGAACTGAAATAAATTTTAAATAAAGATAGAATTAGAGCAGGAGACTTCTGTTTAGCCAAGTGCAAGGATAAGAGAGAGACATGGGGGGCAGCTATTATCAGTCAGTGGTCATAGCATCTGGGTGATGGGTGCTTTGGTCAGGGAAAGGGGTCTTCTGTAGAGCACCAACAATATCCAGCAAAGCACCTTTCCCCTATTCCCTGCATTTTACTTAGGGAGGTAGCAGGGGAGGACAGTACTTGGGCCTGCTTAATAAGGTGCAAAATCCCTGGCCATGGTGATTACTTTACGGATGAACTTTAAATCCCAACAACCCCATTCTATACCCTACTGAGGATGAAGCTAAAAGATGAACTGGACAACATAATATGAAGCTGTTTGTGGCCACCTTCCCCAGCTACTTGAAGGGATCTACCTATAATAGGTGATGAGAGCAACATGTGAAGAAGCTCTAAACCCAAAATGAAGCCAGGAAGAGAAAGAGTGGTCTGAAAATACCATCTGTGCCTTTGGATTCAACTGTTTTTTGTTTGGTTTATTTGTTTATTTTTGCTCTATGATGTATCATTAGGAATATTTTGTATAGGACAGAAAGTCTCATTTAAGGAATAAAACCAACTTGAGGGATAAAAAAGGGATTGGAGGAGAAAAGGAGAGGAAAAGAAAAAAAAAAAACCAAAAACCTCAATTCATTGGCTGCCATAACTGAAGAGTCCAGGGATAGATTTGTTGGCTAGAAATGGGGTCTGCATGACATACCCATGCTGGATCTCCTAGATTTCTCCTAGGACTGACTCCAACTTCCTGTTACACATGAATCAGTTAATAAACTGAGTGACAATACTCTGATTTCCCCAAAAGTCTATGTACCTCTTTAGAAAATAGTTCCAAGATTCCCGAGTCAAATATCCATATCTGGACCTGGATATTCCCTCTCTCTTCTCGCTCTCATTTTCATTGAGGTATAATTGACATATCATATTAGTTTCAGATGTACAATACAATAATTCAATGTTGTATATATTGGAAAATGATCATCATAGTAAGTACAATTAACATCTGTCACTGTTCATAGTTATAAAATAATTTTTGCTCATGATGGCAATTTCAAGGTTACTCTTAACAACTTTCAAATATATAATACAGTATTATTAAATATAGTCACCCATTCTGTGTGTTACATGGATTCTCTCTTTCTTTAGGTACTAGGAATTATTTCCTATTTCTACCACTTCTTCTTCCCCAGCAATCCTCTCTTCATGAGAGGATTCCTGTGTGCTGGTAAAGGACAATTTAAGTTCAAATTATACCTCTGCATCCTGCCCCATGCAATTCTTGTTTACTGTTTTGCTCTAATTTTCTCTTTCTTCTTCAAATTCTTACACTCTCTTACTTCACATCACTTTCCCTTTGGTTCTGTATTCTCTTTTTAAATGACTTCTTAAACTTTTCCAAGATGATGCAACCACTCTTCCTTCTATCACATGAAAAAATTCTTTCCAAGATAATATATGTCAGCTATTTAACATATTGCCCTACACATGGCATGCTCAATAAATAGCAATGATGATGGTGATGAAGATGATGATGACAATGATGAGGCATCACTCCCAAGGTGGGTTTGGGAATATCTGACAATTGTTTCCAATGCCTAACACCTTGATGCAGACTTTTCTTTTTATCTTACCTATATTTCCTGCAGCAAATCACTTCTGCTAAGTTCTGAATAAAGCAATTGCTCCAGGAGAATAAAAGTTCTTGAAATTTTCATTGATCTGCCATCTTGTTTCTTTAAGTCTTGCTAGAAAATATTTTTCCCCCAGTCAAGACTCTTTAAACCCTGGGGATATTCACTCATGTTAATATGCATGACTGGTTTGGATACAGAGCGTGATTATTTTAACATTAAAAGAAACACTCCTTTTTTCCCCTCTTGCTTAAAATTGACAGTCTCCAGTATAATTCTGAGACTGTGACTCCAAGAGTGTTTAACAAATAAATTAAAAAATGGAAGATAAAATATATGAAAGGACCGATTTAATTGTTTGGATTAGTTTTTTAAAATAATTTTAATAGGATGAACTTGATGTTTTCTCACCAAGTGGGCACAGTGCAACTGTTCTTACAGATGTTGTGAAGCCTGAAGCCTTAGGGCAAATACTTTATGTGCAGTTAAAAAGTAGCAGGTGAACTGGCTGAAACAGCATGTAACTAGTTTGTGTTATCAGTAGAACTGGCAACCATACTCTGGCATGTTTTAATAATACACTTCAGATTAATGCTCTGGTTTGTAAATATGAATTTAAGAAAGTTTTAATTATTTTGCAGCCAGTGATCTACTTCCTGTTCTGTGTCTCTGACCCCTTCTCTGAGCAAAGTAAACCTTTGCTCTTACTCTATGCTGGGTCTATGATATAGAAAAAGATCTCTTCACTCTAATGACAATCATAGACCGATTTGCATACTATTATCAGTCTGTTAGCTGTGCCTCGATCATTACACTTTTCCAGCATCATGTTTTAGGATTTCTTTCCTCCTTCTGATTGAGTGCAGAGAACTCCTGTGATCCATGTCTCCTAATGCAGCTCCCTTAAGTTTCCATTTCCTGTCACTTGGGTCTGTTTCTGTAAATGGGGTCTATTGCCAATGGCCCTGGATTGATGTGTCCAGGTACCAGGATGCACTCTAGAAAATTTCAGGAGACTTCTCCTAGTTCAGCTCCTCAGAAATGCCAAACTTGTAGGAGCTAACTATGCCAGTTTCCTGACTGGTTTTCCTGCCTCCAATTTACAACAAACCATCCTTTGAGATTGCCCTCTAGGACAGAGGTTTCTGACTATCTTGACTGAGACTCTTGGCCCTAAAGAGACCTTCTTTTTGCTTTGAGTTTGACTGCTAAGAACTTCATATTATGTAAAGACAGCACTCTCTGCCACCTTGGCAAAGAAGTAGATATTATTGAATGTCTCAAAATAATCTCAGCAAAGGGAAGTCTTATAAAGGAAGTCTTATAAAGATGGCTTTGGTTTTAGACAGTAAGGATGACCTCATGAATCATCTTAGTCTCTGGATTGAGATGCTGAGAGAGCAATATGGTCGAGTGAGACTGATACAGGAAGATATGTGGGAACATTTCTGGCTGTAAGAATTATATGAAGGGACTTCTGGGTTGAATGTTAAATGAAAGAATCCTGTAGGGTAAATGGTTTTCAGGCTTTTCTGCCCTCTCACCTTTAGGATTGCCCTGCCTTACGGGGCACCTGCAGCTGTTACACTGTTGTGTTGTTTACTTCTGTGGGCCATGGGAGGAGTGTTGAGATATTCACTAAGAGAAGCAGAAGAGGCAGGAGAGAGAGAGGAGGAAAAAAAGAATGCCAGACAAGCCCAGATATAAAGCTCACTACATATAAAGCTCAATAAAAGCCTGAGAAAGCCACCGAGGGCTCCAGGACTCCTGCTTTACCTGCCTGGTCTGCTTGAATCATAGAAAACTTGCTGAGTGGCCTGTCCTGCCACTACAGATCCCCACCACTATTATTCCGTGAGGGTAACCATTACTCTTCTCCCACTACTAGTTCTCACTCACCACCCCCAGCCCACCCTGCTGTAACAAGCTACTCAATTACTTGTTTGCTGGGCTTTTCGTCCTCCTTCCTCTCCTCTCTTCTCTAATTATATAATTCTCATATCTTTTGAATCTTTGATTATTCCTTGATCACATGAGTTGGGTAGACATGATTAATTCTATTTTACACATAATAAAAGTGAGAATCAGAGATACCAGGTAATTTTTCCAAGGTTACATGCCAACAATAGCAGTGTCAGGTCACCTGACACAGCATCTATGCTCTTACTGTATTAGACTTTGTTAATGCCCTTTTCCCAGCTCTTCTAACTAACAAGTGCAGAAGGGCTTGGTAAGATGGAAAGCACCGTGACATGAAGATTGGGAACCTGAGTCCTGGTTGTGGTTTTTCTTGATGTTTGGTGAATCACTCTATTCTCTATCTTTGCCGTACGAAAAAAATTGAAGGACTTTTTTGGATGTTTTCTACATTTCTTTCATTTCACAATGAGCTCTGAGGATAATATGGTGACTTTTCCTCTGTATTCTGTGTATTAAAAAACCCATGTGTTCACAGCATTTAATCTTGGAAACAATGATATATGATTATATATATGTGTGTGTGTGTGTGTTTGTGTGTGTGTGTGTATACACATACATAGAAGGTCCTACAAATACTAAAATATATTCCCCTTTCCTCATCCAATAAAAAATTTATTTATCACTATAATAAAGTGTAGGTTGATAGAAAATAATTAGAGAAAGGAGAAATATTATGTGCCTCTTTATAAGATGTGAAAAATTACTGAATCTGATATCCTTTCTTTTTCCTTCATTCTTAATGTTTGTTTATACACTGTTTGCAGAAAGATATTTTTTAAGGAACAGACATAAATGCCTGCATAATTTGAGGTGTTTTGTTATGTGTTGGCAACCTAATGTGTAGCAAGATTCAAAAATGTTGCTGTAAAAGAACATCTTCCCTGTCTTAACCTACTTTAGCCCTGCTTCCACCCACTATCTGTAAATGAGTTGTCACTTTCTATTTCCCATCTCTCCAGATTCTGTCCCCCAATTCCTGTGGTATCCAGCCTCCACCTGCCATGAAGGCCACAGACTATTTTACTTCTTGTAAGTTCTAAAATTATATGATTCCAAGAAATGAGAAGCTTTAATTTAGTTAATAAGGATGTCTACTAAAATTGAGGGGTAAGCACTGGGCACACCTTTACCTCTTGTGCAGAGCCACGTACTCTGTAATTCTACTACCTGTTGGCTGGGCAGAGCCAGTCTGGTGTGAATACTCTGAAATAATAGGTTCTGAAACTGAGATGGATAAGGCAGTGATTATTCTGGATGACCAGAGGCAGCTTTTTTAGGGAGCTAATCCAAGTCATACTTAGAGTGGGAAACTGAAGATTGAACTTTGGAATGAGAGCTGATTGTCATTTCTAAGTGGTGTGGCAAGGACAGAAGAAAACCACGTGGTAGAAAGCCAAAGTCAGGATGATTTGGAGAAGGCAAATGTAGAGCATGAAACTGCCCAGACTAAGAGGTTTAGGATTAAGGCCATGCACAAAATAATAGCACTGCTTATCTGATGCCTTGAAGTCACCTCTGGGAAACCTGGAGGTTTTTTTTTTATGGCTAGAATCATGCTTCTTGGTGGAGAAGGAATCCACAGTTTTTGGTCTTTCATGGACAATGGAAAACTCATTGATGGGTCCTCTGGAGGCACCAGAGGGCTGAGGTAGTGCAACAGGTAGTGTAAGCCCTCAACCTGCTGCCAGCCAAAATGCTTTCTCTTCTGTGGCCAGAAAACACACAGCAGGAGATAAAGTGGTAGAGAGGGTGATGTTTCATAAAGTGGCAGAACAGCCACTTTTTGAGTTAGTGACCTTCGGTAAATTGCTTTAACTTCATTGTGACTAGGTTTCCTCATCAGCAAAATGGGTATGTTATCCCTTACCCTACCTGACAGGGACTAGATAAGATATTGAGTTGAAAGGTTTAGACGAGCGCCTTGGACAAAGTAAAAACAAAATTACAGCAGTAATTAGTACTGTTGTTATACCTAGTGACCTTTCCTTAACTTTTCTTGGTTTGCCTTCTCCCAAACTTGAAACACAGAATTGTGGGAGAATTTAATATACACAGGAGGGATGTTTTCACCAGAGGGTTTATTAATTTTATATTTAATCTTTAAACAAGTTTCTTTCCCAATTATGTTTATTGATGTAATGTTGGTTTACAATGTTCTATTTGTTTTAGGAGTTACAGGTTCAAATCTCTACTAATGTATGTTTTCACACCATGCCCACTAACAAAGGTTCATTGGACCTCCTCACTCCCCTCCTCCCTTCTGGTTGTCTCAGTTTTGCA
The DNA here is from genome assembly GCF_964194135.1 of Talpa europaea. Classification (NCBI taxonomy): domain Eukaryota; kingdom Metazoa; phylum Chordata; class Mammalia; order Eulipotyphla; family Talpidae; genus Talpa; species Talpa europaea. The sequence continues at coordinate 102,596,285 of NC_140070.1, read as the reverse complement.
GTCAGACGTCAAGGGTTTCTTATTAAGTGTTTTTTCTCTTGACCCTTTTTTCTCTATATTCCATATATAAGTGAAACCATCTGCTATTTGTCTTTTCCATCTGATTTATCTTGCTTAATCCTTTTTAGTTACATCCATGCTGTTGCAAATGACAAGAGTTCTTTTTTTTTTTTTAATATAGTTGAGTAGTATTCTATTGTGCATACACACAGTTTTTCTAATCCACGCTTAATGTCCTTGGGCACTAGAACTGTTTCCATGACTTGGCTGTTGTAAACAGTGCTGCTTTGTATGTTGGAGCACATATATCCCTCAAATTAGTGTTTTTTGCATTCTTTTGGTAGATACTTAGGAGTGTAATTGCTGGGTCATACGGAGATCTATTTTCATTATTTTGAGAAATCTTCATACCAAATTAGATAGTTTTGAAGTACTATCTTAGGTGCTTGGGATCCACTGGTGAAGAAGTTAGCCATCCTTGCTCTCACCGAGCCTGGGCAGTTTTTTCCCCCTAGAACTGCCCGGGTTCTTCTTATATAACATATATATATTTAACTTAGAAATAACTGACATGTAACATTGTATTTATTTTAAATGTACAACATAATAATTTGATATATATGTATATTATGAAATGATTATCATGATAAGTTTAGTTAATATCTATCACCATACATAGTTACAATTTTTTTTCTGTAATAAGAACTTTTCTATTCTTAGCAACTTTCAAATATACAATATAGTTACATGCATTAGTTTTATAATGAAGCTATTTTCAAGGAATATTTTTACATAAGTTTTTGTTTAATAAACATATAAGTACATACTTTTAAAATTGCACAATATAAAACGTTACAAACTGAAAAGCAGGTATCCCCTCCTTAACTCCAAATTTCCCAGTTGTCTCCAGAAATACCTCTCTTACTCAATTTTTTAAAATGTCTCACTACTGAGACCAACCTATATAAGAATGCCCCCCTTTCTTGTGCATTGGTTAGAGGAAAGGAAGGGAAAGGGCTTGGGATGAATCAGAGGCCTCTGGCCAGGGTGGCTAGAGAATGGGGCTGCCAGAGACATATTGAGAAGAAGGAAGTGAGCTACGAGGACAGTGGGGAGTAACATCAGACTACAAGGGGTGAAGAGTAAAACTAGAAACAGAAACTGTAGAAGCAGAAACAGAAAATGGAGACTTGAATCAATTTAACAAAAATTGACTGAGAATTACTCTGTACAAAACATGTTAGGAACCAGCAAATGCTGCCTAATGAAGGCAGGGGGAGGACCCAGCAGACAAATGGTAATATTGCAGGATGAGCTTAGCTTGCACAGCCATCTACAACCTTCGAGGGCCGTTACCTAGAATCAGAACTATTTCTTAGTTTGGGTCTCCCACACTTCTCTTTCAGTTTGGACAGAGCGCTCCATTCCTTAGAGATGCTGCCTTCGAGCTGTGCTCTGCTAATTCACTTCCACTGGGCTCAGATATTCCTCTTTGGTGCTCAGATCTCTCAGAGTTGAGACTGGCACATAGATAGTCCTTAGATACAAGTTCGTCAACCTTACTCTGGATCAGCCTATATCTTCTTCAGACATCTGTAGGCTAAATCAGCCTCTGCCTGATTCACTTCCAGGTCCTCTGAATTTCATTCCCGCTCTTTTTCTCTCAGCCACTAGTTGAAAGGATTCTAAGGCTACTTCCATGCATCCCATTAACAAGATAATAGCTCTCTCTTTCCAATTCTGCCTCTAGCCAGATGAAACATCACAATAACTTACATATCATCAATTTATTATCATCAAAACTCCTCACCAATCAATGGGGGACACTGCAATTTTCTTAACTCCGTTTGGACAGGCTGTTCATCTGTGGCTTGTCCCAAAGCTTGGCAAAGGAATGGACAGATGGCCAGCAAGTTGCATCTTTACGGTCAAGATCTTTTTTTTTTCCTCTTTGGAGTATTGTAACCTTTCTATTGGCTCTCACACAGGACCAGGCCTGCTCGTCAGTGACTTTTTACAAGCAGAGAAGTAGACTCATGATGCACAGTGCTCTCTGCTAAGGCTTGTTAGGCAGGTTGATCCTCCTGAATATTAGCTAGAGCCCAGAAAGAAATGGGGTGCGGACCCAGAGCTGCTACCACTTCTCTCTTAATTTCCCAGACTTTAAGTTAGTCTGCCCTTTGTTGTTAGGACACAAAACACCACTTACTTTACTGACCCTCAAAGTGGGAAAAGGGAAAAGGAGTTCTTAGCAGATGTTGGAATTTTCTCAGCACATAGTAATTACATTATTATTATACACTTTTCTCTATATGTTAAGACATTAATATTAATACTGCAAAGCAAGTGTAAACTACTCTGCATAATACCACAAAGCCAGTGTAACACTACAAAGCCAGTTATATAAATATGTAACTCCCACTCAGATCGAAGGTCAGGAGTTGTGCATTCCCAATTATGTCTGATCGGAGGGGGCTCTACCTCACAGTTCAGAGGGTGTAAAAGTCACTACTCCAGGAGTTGGGAATTCTGCATAAAACACAGTTTACAAACTTAACAGTCTGAATCTGAAACAAGTGTTAGTCCTCAACACTATTCCCAAGCCAGGAATAAGGCAGATGGATTTGGCCCACAAATGTGCTCTGACATGAAAAGAAGTAGATAAAATCTTCTTTTGGCATGGGGAACAGAGCTGGCATTAGAGGAAGGCTATTTCATTTGGAGGAACCCTGGAGCCCCCACCATTACTGATGGTAATATTTTCTTGCCTTCTGGAAGGTTTAGAGACATAAGAAAAAAGAAAGGAAAAGTGTATAAGAAATAGACTGTCATATAGACTTTACTCTTTAATTAAAAATGTGTAGCACTTTTGTCATCTGTGGCTGTCTTCTGAGTGTTAACAACACAATGAGCTTCATAAGAACTTTCAGGTACATGGTATTTTACCCTGGAAAGATAGAACAAAAAAGAATTGAGTGAGATTTTACAGTAGAGTTACTTTCATTTCTAGATATCTGTGACAGGGCAGAACATGGAGGGCCACTGCAATAGCAAGGAGAGGAAACAAACTATTGAAAAGCAAGGTTGAGAAGTGTTCAGTATCTGTATTGTCCTTCAGTTTTGTCTAGGCCTGTCCCTGCCCTGTGCTGATTCCCTGTCACATTCCCTTTGTAGGCTCATCTGAATGATTTCTGAGCCAGGCCTGATAGGACAGGCAACATCTCAGAGCCGGGGCTTACCTTCCAGGATGTCTAGATTCATAGTAGCTGGTGTGTCCTGGTAAGTGTGGGGCACTCTGGGGTCTCTGTGACTAGGCTTTTCATTGAGAGTTGCCTTGGGGCCACAACTATTTGGAGCCTTGATAACTGAGAGATCAGTTCCTCAGGGGGACAGAGGTATAGACAGTCTGAGTGTACTGTGTTGTGAAAGAACAGGCCACCAGCAGTCTTTGTGCATGCCTCATGCATACCTTTACTCTTTCAACACATTTATTGAGCACCTCCTATATGCCAGACTAGGTGCTAACATCACAAAGATGAGTCAAAGTTATATGGTCCTCCCTCTATAGTTTAGTTTAATAGTGCTTAATAATATAATTACACATGTATATAGTCTTTTGTTATGAAGAAAAAATATAGGGAGCCACGTAATGCTATAGTAGTCTGACATAATCTAGTTTGGGAAGGGTTTTAATAGAGTGGTGCTGGGATCAAGAGATGAAAAATGAAGTGAAGTTTGTGTCTTTGTATTGACATGCTTTTATTTCTCTTGGGTAAATATCTAGGATTGCTCTGTTGTATAGCATGAGAATTTCAGTTGTTTCAATCCCTCTCCAATAGTTGGTATTCATCAGTTCTTTTAATTTTAGCACTTCTTGTGGGTTTAATGGTATCTCTTTATAGTTTTAATTTATAGTTCCCTAAAGGCTAATTTATGTGACTTTGTGACTATGCTTACTAACCATTTGTATTTGTTCTTCTGTGAAGTATCTGTTCCATTCTTTTGCTTCCTTTATTTTGTTAAATGGATTGTGGCAGAAGAACATTCCAAGCAAAAGGCATAGCAGATACAAAGATACTGATTCACTTATTCATTTAGTCACTCACCTATTCATTTATTCACTTCATAATGTGTCTAGCCCAGGCACCGTGCTAGCTTCTGGGTTTCTATGATGAATAAATCCATGTTCACCACGTCAGGCCCCTTTGATACTTATTTTTTCACTTGACCATGACTGAACTTGCCATGCCCTTGGTAACTATGTGCTGGACATCTTGCCATCCATTTATAACTAGGACATTTCCTTCCAGGTCCTAACCAGTCTCACTTTACTCTCCCTCTCCATTAGCTTGTGTTTGTTTGGTTTCAGCATGGCTCAGGCACAAGCGAATGTAAGTTATAGACCTTCTGGGTGGCATAGCTGTTTAGGGTCAGGACTCACCTATCTTTGAGCCGCCCATGCTCTCCCTCTTCCATTCGAATGGCTGCTGAAGAGAAGAAAAACAAGCCCAGTTAAGGTATTGGTCATAGATACTAAATGAGGGAAAGTTTGGGGAAGATCTGAAGTCCTAGGACTCAGAGAGTAATTACTGTAACCTTGTATGTGGTTACCTAAATGATGCAACTTCCGGGAGATGGCAAAGGAGCTCCTTGCATCCCTGAAGTAAATAACCTGCCCTCGCTCACTGTACCTTAAGTTCTAATATTGGAAATAGATTTTCCACTTATAGTTCTATTCTTTGCTAAAATAAAAATACTACTGGGAGGGGTAACTGATTTAATTGAGCAATCATTAATGATTGAAAAAGAGTTTGCAATCCTTTTGAAAGTAAGGTTTTGAAAGAGGAAAAGGGAATCTTGAAGATGTAATTCCAAAGTGGATTAGCCAGCTGACACTGCCAAATATTACACAGTGTTACAAGAATGGGCCTAAGCATGAGCAATCTCTAGCTGACTAGGTCTCCTAAAGCTTGAATAGCTATTGGTATGGACTTACTAGTGATGCAACCTGGGGTGTAAATTCTAGGTGAATGTTGTGAAGGTGCTATTGTCCCACTTAGAGGTGCAGAATTGGGTTGTTAATCTGGAAGAATTTAGGGGCTGCAGGAATCCTTAAAGCACCACTGATGGGTTTGAGCACATCCTATCACCGGCAGTTTGTGTGTGTATGTGTGTGTAAATAATCAGCTTTATTGAGGTAAATAATACACAATAGAATCTAACCATTTTCAGTAAATATTTTGGTAAATTTAACAAATATATGCAGTCATGTAATTATCACCATAATCAAGATATAGAACATTTATACAAATTCAAAAAATTCCCTCCTGCTCCTTTACAGTCAACCCATTTTCTCCTGCCCCATTGCTTAGTAATCAGTGATCTGTCTGCTTAATGTCACAAAAGCTTTGCTATTTCTAGAATTTATGTAAATAGCACCATGAAGAGATAGACTCTTGGTTCCTGACATAATGCTTTTGAAATTCATCAGTGTCGTAGCGTGTTACCATCAGTCTGTTCTTTCGTATAGCCAACAGTGTTTCATTATGTGAATATATCACCACTTATTCACTCATCAATTGATGAAAAGTCTGGAAGCCAGGCTTTTGGTCTTATGAAGACGGTGTGTGTGTGCGTGAGTCTTTGTATTGACATGCCTTTATTTCTCTTGGGTAAATATCTAGGATTGCTATGTTGTATAGAATTTCAGTTGTTTCAATCCCTCTCCAATAGTTGGTATTCATCAGTTCTTTTAATTTTAGCACTTGTGGGTTTAATGGTATCTCTTTATAGTTTTAATTTATAGTTCCCTAAAGGCTAATTTGTGTGACAGTGTGACTATGCTTACTGACCATTTGTATTTGTTCTTCTGTGAAGTATCTATTCCATTCTTTTGCTTCCTTTATTTTGTTAAATGGATTGTCTTCTTATTATTGAGTAGTAATATATAACTATATATTCTGGATATAAATCTTTTATTATATATATATATATATATATATATATATATATATATATATGAAACATTTCCTTTCCAGTCTGGCAACATGGTGAATTTTCAAAATTTAGAATGTTGAACCTACCTTGTATTCTTGGAATAAACCCTACTTGATCATGATGTGCCATATTTTCAATATATCACTAGATTTTAGTTGCTGAATTTTGTTAAGGACTTTAGTGTCTATGTTCAGAAGGGATGTTTGTGGTTTTCTGTTCTTGTAATATCTTTTTTTTTTCGTGTAGTATCTTTTTTTAGTTTTGATATCAGAGCTCCCCCTGCCTTCAGAATAGCCTGAAAACTGACTTCAGCAAGTTGAGGGGCAATTCTAGGATGTGCCTCATCTTCTCTCTTTCTTCAGGCTAAAGTTTTCTGTCTGAAAATGGTTGTTTCAGATAGTTTGTCTGATTTCTAGTTGTTTATAACAGGAGTGCAATTCCTGGAGCAGTTTATCCTTCATAAGAAGAAGGAGAAGTCAGAGTCTTCAGTATAAATTTCAAAGAGCTTTAATTGCTTAGAAGTCTCTCTTTTTGCTGCACACCTTATTAACCTTTCTCCATTGAGATGCCCTTTACAGACAGTTAAGAACAATCTTTGTAACCTATGGCAACTCTTCAGGTGTTTGAAGGCCTTACTTGTGTCCAAGGTTTTTTAATTTTTTTTTCCTGGCTAGTCATCCTTAATTACTTGAGCTATTTTTTATTTGACTAAGTTTCCAGATACTTCATAAAGCTGGTTAGGTTCCATTTTTGTCAAAGATCCTTTTAAAAATAATGATGCTTAAATATATAAATAAGTATAGGTGAATATGTACAGTAAAATGGAAGTAACCTGAGGGTACTATTCAAAGCAAAGAAAGCCAGAAAGATAAAGACAAATAATGGAGCATTTTCACATGTATGATCTGTATAAGGAAACTAGGCAACAAGGCAAATGCACTGAGCAAATAATACTATACAGAGAAAACAACAACGACAAAGAAACTGACAAAATTAAACAAAACACACTAGAAATATGGCTGCAGGATAAAGGCTACTGGAAAGTGATGTCAGGGGTGGAAACAAAGAGAGAGAGGGCCAATAGTCAATGATAAAGAGAGCAGGTGCCTTGGTGGTGGTGGGTGTGGGGATATACATCTGAGGAGTGCATCTATTCACGTGAATCACGTACTGGGTTGTAAACCAAAGTTACCTCAGTAAAAAACACCACCACAATAAACTTAGTGGACATTGCTAATTGAAGGGAGCTTCCTGAGGTCAAGAGGTGGGGCGGGCAGGGGTTGGAGAAGGGTTAAAGGAGTACAAGGGGTGGTGGTAGGGAAAAATAGAAAATGCCATCATTTTGGTATCTTACTTGACCAGATTCTAAATTTTAGTAAAAAGCAATATTAAAAAATTACAAAGATAAAAAATAAAAGGGGAATACAGAAAATAATAAGAATACACAATATATACTATAAAAATAATGATGGTTATAGCTGAATATTTCAGATGTCTGTAGACCAAAACAGTCATTAAGTCATCTTTTTATACTTATAACAAAATCATCACCACTAAAAAATTGTTTTGCTTTCAAATGAAGGCAGATAGTGAAAAGGCAGGTTGAATTTGAGTACAAAATTAGCATTTTGAAGGGCAGGTGTGATGATATCATCAACTTTTTGTTTTTTCCCAAGAATGTTTCTGTTTAAATAATTTATTTTGGGAAAAACACTTGCCCTTTTAAGAAACCATTCCTGAAAGAGCTCAGAACTCTCCTGGGTTTGCAGAGGAAGGCAAGTTGTAAAAACTGTCAGGTGCTAGGACCCTTTACATACAGATATCAGTCACACAATATCCAAATGAGGAAGTAAAACTTTAGGAGGAGCTTTTTTAGTCCTTCTCCCCACTGGTAAGCTGATAGGGTAACTTCTAATTGGGAAAAGACAGCAATTCAAGGCTACAATTTCGCATGCCTTATCTGCTCTATTTGACAAAACAAAAAAAGAGAAGAAAGATTAGAAACCAACTAGAATAACCATGGCATTTCCCTTTTATTCACTTAACAGGGCAAATGTCTGTTTGGGCCATAGAACAACTATGCAACTGGTCAAATACTCAAAAGGACATTGAAGCCAAGTTTATCAGGGGGCTATCTCCTCTGAGACAAGGATTAATTCTGGATTATGAGGAAGCCCAATTTTTGGAGACATTCCTAATAGTTATCAATAGGCTTGTGCCTCTGTGGATGGGTCACGACTGCTTCCCTTCTGTGTCTTTCTGTTGGCAGAATTTAGTTTCTTATGGCTGTAGGACAGAGAGGCCCATTTCCTTGCCTGGCTCTCAAGTGAGGGCCATTTCCAGTTTCCTGAGATTGTCCATGTCTTTGACTCAGGGGGCCCTTTCCTCCATCCTCAAGGCCAGCAACACTGGGTTGAGTCTATCTTAAACTTTGGTTCTCTCCACCTTATTTCCTCTCTTCTCTGTAACTCACTTCGAGAAGTTCCTCTAATGATGTGATTAAACTGGACCCACCTGGACAATTCAAGTTAACCTCATCATCTTAAAGTTCAAACCTTAATCACATATTCAAAGTCCCTTTTGCCATGTAAGATAACATTTTTTAGGTTCTAGGGTATAGGAGGTGGACATCTTTTTGGGGTGATGATTCTGCATCTTATGCTGCCAGTGCTATAAATATCCACAAGGAAAAGGTAGACATTTCTGTAGTTAAATGATTCAAGATTACAAACATTTAATATCTCCGTGGCAGGGTATCACAATACATCTCTGTTGATGTCAAGGCTCTTTGACCAAACTCACTAATATAGGTGACCAAACAACTTTTGTCTGAGCGAACAATTTTTCCCACCCATATGCTTTCTCACATTCTTTGTGTGTGTGTGTGTGTGTGGGGGGGGAGGATTATATGTTTGCCATGTTCCTTTTTTGTCTTGACTTCTGCCTTTTACCACTAATAACTCAGTTTCACCACCTCCTATGAATGCATGCAGCTTCTGGAAGCCTCCTCCAACTCTTACTTGTGTACACTAAATAACTCCCTTGATTAGTCTCCTAAATATTTCTGACTGCCTCTTGGGAACAGAAACATTCTTATTCTCTTTTCTCCATTTCTTCTTTTTGTTTCATTTGTAAGCTAATCATTCCAATTTGAAATATATTTAAGAAACAGCTTATTGCCAAACTGAAAATTGCTTCTTCATGTTTAGTTAATTCTGACAATGAGACTGTTAGAAAAAGCTCAAAACTCACCTTGAAGTCAAAACCTGGACTAACACACACACACACACACTTACACATATCTATAATACAGCCATACTCTGGGGTGGATTCTAAATTTTGTACTTTTATGTAAAAAATCTCTCAGCATACCCTGTACTTAGGGATTTGAATGCCATATGGTTTCTGTTAATTTATTGAGATGGGATAAACACGGCTCAATTTCCTGTTTTTAAAGTGTAGCAAGATGAAATGAATGGCCGCTAATGTCATCTATTTCTCACATGGATCTTAAGTTCAGTACATTGAAATTGTAGCTAAGGTGCTGACCAGAAGTGTTACTCATCTTGTGCTTTGTTACTCATCCTGCGCTTTGTACCATCAGTGAATAAGAAGGTTCCCTTTATTATTAATACCAGCTGTACTTCTACAGGAGGTGATTACTGAGATAAAGTCCAACTTGATGTTACAACTTCACCCAAACCAGCCCAAACCACAATCAGACATGGGATTATAAAGGCAGGAATCACTTTGCCCTCCAGTGAACACAGACCACTTTTATAACAGAAGACAATAAGAAGTCTGCTCAGTGTTTACAACAGCAAGACTATGGGAACAACCAAAGGTCAGGCATTATAAATTAAGGTGTGTCTGTAGGGTAAGTAAAACAGTATCAGGCTTTTCCGCCCTCCCGCCATTAGCATCAATGATGGATCCCTGCGGCCTTACATGCATGCCTGCTGGCGGGCACCTGGAGTAGGATGTGGGCATGCAGAGGTACGCATAACTGGGCTGAGACTGGCTTATAAGGGCAGTGTCACGGGAACGGAACCAGGAGAATGAGAGCAGAACCAGCAGAGCAGCAAAGGAGAAGCAGAGACTACGAGAGAACACCAGAGAGGCCAGAAAGAGTGAAGATTCGCTGGGGGCTGGGAGGCCTGCCACACACACCCCCCGCCCCCGCCCCAATTGTTAGGGGGAAAGGATGTCCTGAGCTAATTCCATACAGGCTTTGTGGACTCCACCCCCACTCCAGACCAAAGTCATCAAGACATTGGAAAAGACTAATCCCATCACCACCAAAGGGAAGGTGGCTGGGACCTGAGGGTGGAGTTAAGCAGCCAGGTTGGGTATAAAAAAACCAAACACGTGGGCCTTGGGGTCTCTCGCTCTGTCGCTCGCCTCCTGGCCTCACGGCTCCTGGCTCGTGGCCAGCTCTCAGAGCGCCATTTGGGATTCCAGATCGGCGGATTGGGTAGGATGCAATGCATTTAAAACGTTGTCTCCCACTTTTCTCCCTGAGTTGTACATTTCCTCATTTCCCCTTCCCTTGTAAATAAACCTTTTATTAACCTTTCGTGTGTACCTGCAGTAGAGCATTGATAAGTCCTTTTAAGCGCACGGGTGAGGACCCACAGTCAGGCACCCCGTTTTGTATCGGGGCTGCCCTATAACACCTTCATTGTAAAAAGCTCAATAAAAGCCTGACAAGCCACCGAGGGTACCAAGATTCTCCTTTATCCATCTGCTCGGATCATAGAGATCTTGCTCTGTGCCTTCCTGCCACTACAGTGCCCATGTAATGAAATCTCAAAGCCATTTAAAATGATTACATTTAAAATGTAGAATTATATTTTATGACTGAAATTTTTTGCCTACATTTAGTACCAAATAATTAGAAACAGTAAATGTGACACTATCCAAATTGTGAAAAAACAATCCTCATATTTCTCCACTAATGGAAAATAACAGATTTACACTCAGAAAAATATGCACTATTGCCTGTATAGTCATTAGTTTCTTACTGATGGAACTGTAGGTGATTATTATTTTCAGTCCATTTGGTAATGGATATATATTAACAATAATTGGTAATCAATAAGAGTTAATAATACTCTTTAAAAGTCAGTGGTGATGGGCCTCCCCGGTGGTGCAGCGGTTGAGCGCTGGGTTGCAAAGCTGCCCGCAGCCTCTGCGGCGCCGGTTCGATCCCCGGCTGCTCCCCGGCCACCGGAGGAAGGTCCCACATGGTGCACAGACCTCTCCTGCCGCCCGCTGCGCCCGCTGCTCCCCTCAGCAATGTGCTTCGGTCCTTCTGCCTGCTCTGCCCCCTGCTCTGGCTCTGGTGAATTCTCTCACCCTCCCGTGCTTCTGACTGTACCCAGTGCTTGTATAAATAAATAAAATAAATAAATAAATAAATCTTTAAAAAAAAAAAGTCAGTGGTGATAATTCATCTAACTTACTTCTCAGGAAACCTAGACTTTTAGACATGAGTAGACCGAATCTTATGGTTTCCTAACCTTCCCTTGACCCACCAAACAATCCGGCTTGAGCACTTTTAGAAGTGTTTTCATCATTTTCATTGAATTCGCACAAAGACCTCATGAAGTAAGTAATAACACCAGCTGTGTCTGCAAGCCTGAAGTACATCTGGAAACCTTAGGTTAGAAAAGTTGCCTTCACTAGAAATCCATTACAATGGTACCATAGCTGAATCTCAGTGTAAGATTCCACCCCCTGAGGGAAAACCTTTTTCCTCCAAACACTGACTTTGTCAGTCTGGGATCCCCCAAGAAGCTCCTGAAGGCAGCTGATTGGGAAGTAGGTGCAAGTGGTAATCTGCAGAAAAGATAAGCACTGACTCACCATTTTCATGAGAGGGAGCAGGCTGCTTCTTCTTCTTTTTCCTTTGTATTACAAAGAGCACCATCACAACCACAGTGATCACTACTACAATTATAGCCACTTTCCCGAGGGTGTGGTCTGGATCAGACGGTGGTTCATATGGCTTTACATCTAGAAATGACCACACGTTTTCAATCAGCCAGGAAGGTTGATTATAAAAACTTTATAATTACTGCTGCTGTCTTTATTTATATGCCAGCATATCCCCAAGGCTCTACTGCCAGAGGAGCCTGACATCCACAACTTAAGGCCACAGGAAGTTGCAGTCTCATGGCCTCCGTGGCTCACTCAAAGAATCAAGCCTGTGCCTCTGGACAAATGCCTGGACTGAGCTGCCTTCCCTCTTAGTGGTGGGGATGACAATGATGGGTCAATCTGGCCCTTGGTTCTAGATTTTGAGTAAGGTGTCTGTACTGAGATTCTGAATGTATAGTCCCCTGTGTAGTACCTGCTTTGTTAGCCCCCTAGGCCATCAGACCATAAGTCCTGAAGTTTACCTTGTAATAATTCCTCCATCCAATATCATCTCTAGACTAGGCTCCAGATACCTCTAACTTGGACAAACAATCTCCACAGATCTCCTAGTTCTAGTTTTGTTTATTTTTCCATTGATGTCTCAGAAGGCTTCCACCAGCATGGCTTCCAGCAAGTCTCACTAGAAGACTTTTGCTAATGTCTTCATGCCCTACAGACTCAGGGCCAGAATCAGCTGGTCTGATTTTACCAGAATTAACTTCCTTGCACGAGTGCCTAAGTGTCTGGAAAGTTGAAAAATACTCTTGGTGGGGAAACTAAGAACTGAGTGGCTCACTTTATAGATATTTATGGGACAGTTCGGGTAGTTAATCTCAAAATTATAGGAAAATAGGACCAGCTGGGCTGGTCCATTAATTTAGCTGCAATTTGAGGGGCACATGCTCTGTTCCTGGCATTAAGAAAAAGAGTTGTTGGCATTGAGGCTATATTCAACAGTCTTCAAGTCAATTTGAACCTATTTGGCATGCCCAGTAAAGGCAGTTGTATTTATTAACATGGAGACTGTACCTTTTGACACCCAAAAAGATTCTTAGCCTCAGGGTCTACCTGTCTAATCAAGTCATCAAACAGGGTCACAAAGGCAAGCTCCATCTTCCTGAGACTGTGTGCACTGAAACATTTCTGAAGATGGTGGTAACTGGAAGGATTTGACGGTAGTTGAGAAGCAGCAGGAAAGTTAGCCATGATAAGGCTGTAGTGGTAGCCAGATCCTGTTCTTCTATAGACTGTGGGAGAGGCAGAGAGCTGCAGAACATGTCATGTTTAGTGATGTGGCTCTGAGAAGGTGCTGAACTTTAGGAATAGCTTGGGAGAAGCTTCTATCAGGCCAAGAGAGGGGTTACAGTAGAAGCAATCAGGACAGGCTAGGTGGCCTCATGATTTATCAAACTCTCAGAGATGGAAGAGTCTGAGTAAAAGGAAATCAGCACCAGGAGAGAGGATTGACCCACCGGTAATGCTAGCTAGGGGGATGGGCACTGGGTGCTGCCTAAGAATGTTTCCGTATGCCAAGTTATAAATAAACTATGAGATACCAAAAGAGAGAAGGCAGCAAAGCCAGAGGATGGGCAAGGAGCTGGATGGAAGCCTCAGGAGGGGGTGAACCAAGAGACCAGAGGTGGGGGAGGGGTCAGGGTCAGGGTCAGGATTAGAACAAGCAGTGATGGGGCAGCATGGGCACAGAGTGCCTTCATTCCAGCAGAGAAACTTGCAGCTATTGTTCTTCCAAAGGGAATCTAATATATGGCTGCATTCCCACCAGGCTGAAGCTGGGACTTACAAATGGCAGGCTCCTCTTAACAGATATTGCTGAATTTCAAGACTTTGCCCCAGCTGGATTAGTCCCATATTACATCATCAACACATCACAAACATTTCTACTTCTGAATCTTTCCATGAATCGTGCATACTGGTGCCTGGCACCATTGTCAGTGCCTATGTCCTCTTACTTTCTGAGTCTGGATGCTGTCTCAGAATTTTTCTTTCTGCTGAGGAAATCATCACATATGTGAGGATCTGTCATCTCCTCACTGCACTTACTAAGCTCAATTATTTCTTTGATAATATTGTAAGGTCTTACTTCCTTTAGGAAGATTTCCCCGATCCTCAAGAAACTGCCTATTCTGAATGCCTATGAAACTTATTATCAATCATTCTTGTCTGAAATTTAGTTACATATTTCCATGGGATATAAGTTAGACTCCAATTTCATCTTTTTCACTTCCAGTTTTCCTTATGTGTACATAACTGAGTTTTGATTCTATTGAATTCTCTTTAAGGGCAGAGAATATGGCTTATACCTTTTAGTTTTCATTCCTCTAACTAACAATGTCTAGAATGGTCTGTACTCGTAGTATGTGTTGTATGTATGTGTGTATATTTGTGTGTGTATGTGTGTGTGTGTGTCAATGTTTTAACAAATCTTCTAAGCAAACATAGCCCAGATGACTGGGTCAGTTTCAGGGCTAACATCATGCTTCCTCAAGTGCAACTTAGGTTCATAACTTTCTGGACGTTACAGCATTCAGATGAAGCAGGCGTCCTTTCTCTGGGTTCCCCCTAATTGTATGACAAAATGGCCCAGTTGAAGGTATCCTGGCAAGCAGGATGATCTACCTTAATCATTTGTATATAATACCTGATGGAAGAAATAATATTGGGAAGCAGCTTTACCTATGGAGAGAGATGAGGAATAAAGCATTGCCACTGTTGCTTTAGATTCCAGGGCACAGGAGACGTTCACAGTTTTTGCTTCAGGAGGGACTGGAAAAGACAGGCTGGCAGAAACGGTGTATAATTCTGTGACATTATCTTGATATTTATTCATTTCAGCCTCAGATGTGTCAGATGAATTCTCTGTTTTTATAACAAAAAACATTCTGATAGGTTCTGGGTAACCTTGTTTAGATGAGCAGGTAACATTTATGATGCCTGAATTTTCTGTTCCATTAGAAATTTTCGTTATTTCAGGTTGACTGAAGTTAGCTGAAAGAATAGAGATATAAAAAGTAATCAATCCAACTTTGGATATAGTTAGAAGAAAACAGCCAAGATCTAGGTACCTGTTCAAGGAACTCACCTGGGCCATACCTGGTAGCCTATAATTGTCTAAAGAGTGGGCTCAGTCCATGGTGAGAACCACATAATGACCCCATATTTATTTTTCAAGAATGGAGTTTAGGGCCATTTTACTTCCTGCTTACCCTGCTTACCTATCTACTTACCCAATCAAGGGGTGTGCTCTGAGTGACAGGAGGGCTAAAACTGAGTTACCAAAAACTTATATACCAATAAGCTACATGTATTGTGAGACTTGTGAGGCTGTACCTAGTGAAAACAAAGAGGTCACTGTTTTAGGGAGTAGAGTCTTGACAAGGAGAAGTGGTTTAACTTTAGAACACAAGCATCCCATTGGGGATACTCCCCTTGCCAGACTAATGGGCAGAAAGGGATTGAGGTTAAAGTCCCACCAGGAACAGAGACAATGGCAAGGTCTGGGTCTTTATCTTCCAGAAACCCAAGCAAGTGAGTGGATAGAGAATTTGCAATAAGAAATTCAGAATACTGGTTTTTGGAATAACTGTCAAGGTGTCTTCATCATATACTATAGTATACTATAGTATATGATGAAGTAGTAGTTTAAGTAGTTTTCCTAATATACATATTAAAATAAATATAACATTGTTTAAAACATTATTGTCTGTGTCCCACCTAAAACACATCACATTCTTCTATGGTACCGGGTCACACTTGGAAAAACAATGATTTAGCACTTAAATCTTGCAAAAGCCCTGCAGCTTGGTTTGAATCACACAACCACACACAGGGTTTAAAGGGAACAACTCTCCATTCTATTTCTACTTTTGCTTTTGCTTTAGTCTGTGGTTTTAGAATCAGTGTTGATCTATCTTCTCCAGATTCATAAAAAATTAACTTGGATCTAGTCATCCCATTCCTGTGAAACTACCCTAGAGAAATGAAAACTTCCATTCACACAAACCTTGTAGATGAATGTTTACAGCAGCTCTATTCATAATAATCCCAACTAAAAACAACCAATGTCTTTCCATGGGTTCAATGGAAAGCAATAGAATGATACTCAGCAATGAGAAGGAACAGACTTTGGATATGTGCAAAAGTTGGATGAATCTGACAGGCATTGTGAGGAATAAAAGAAACCAATCTTAAGAGGCTATTCACTGTTGACTCCATGTCTGTGGCATTCTCAAAAAAGACAAGACTATGGATGCAAAACAACAGTTAAGGATACGGAGAGGGTATTATTATAAAGGATGGCATGAGGAAACATTTTTTTAGAATAAGAGAATGTTCTACATGCAATTTGCAGCAACATGGATGGCGCTGGAAGGGATCATACTCAGCGAAATAAGCCAGAAAGAAAAAGAAAAATATCGGATGGTCTCACTCATAGCAGGAATCTAGAAAACCTAAATAAGGGACCAGGAAAAAGAATAACTATAAGAAAGAAAAAATCAAAATCAATAAACAACTATGAACCAGAGACACTTTTTGGGGGGTGGGGGGCGGGAGGGGAGGGATTGGGGTCAGAATGGGGGGGTTGCAATTGTATGGGGAGTATAAAAATAAAATTAAAAAATAAATAAAAGAATAAGAGAATGTCTTATATCCTGTTATAGTGGCAGTTACATAAACCAATATGTAAGTAAAATTAACAGAATTGTGCACCAAAAACCCCCCTGACTTTACTATATACTATATTATAATTTAAAAAAATCTGTGGTGACATTTAGGTGTTTCAAAACTTGGAAACAGTTGTTGGTTTATCGGTTTTTTAGTTATGTGCCTTCGGGTTATTTCCCTTCTGCCTACCCAGCTCAGGGTTAGGCAGCAAATAACTCATAAGCAGCCTCTAGGAAACGGAAGGGAAAACCCAAATCAGTCGGCTACCACCCTCGCTAGGAGTTTTAGGCAAAGATAGGAGTGTGAGAAATCATGGACCAAAGAAGAAAATGAATGTAAGAGAGAGTGGAGGTCTATCTGGTTATATAAACTTAGTAAAGACCAAACTATTCATGGCTTTCACTTAGCCTTGTTACCTTTGTTTGGCTAGCTCTATTTCGCTCCAAAGCAGATTTTTACGGCTATATATGCTATATAAAAAATACAAAGGATGGGCCTCCTGGTAGCACAGGGGTTAAAGTCTCAGCACTATCAAGCTATCGTCAGCCACTGCAACTTAAGTTTGATCCCCAGCCAGGGAGTGGACCCACATGGAGCAGCAGACCTTTCCTGCCTCTCCCACTGCTCCCCTCAGCAATGCATTTCAGTAGATCCACCTGTTCTGCTCCCCACTCTGTCGCTAGTGAATCCTCTCACCCCCGCACCTCTGGCCTACACCCCAGCTCTTCTATGCATAAATAAATAAAAATAAATCTTTAGTAAAAATATAATACAAAGGACTTTCAGTTCCCTATTCCCAAACTGCATTCCCTTCCAATGGATTTCCCAAGAAATGGCTGATGCCTGCCTTCTCTCTACAGGCACCCCCAGCCCCAGCCAAATTTCTCTGGTTATTGCAGTCTCTGCTGAGAAGGCCAGGGATCTGAGCCCCACACTGACTACATACCAAGAACTGATAGGACAATATTCATCTGGTGGAGGGGAACCATTCCGTTGGGCTGCAGACGATGGGCATAACAATGATATGAGCCCTTGTCCTTGATCTCAATGTTGTGGAGGTACAAGGTCCAACTGTCCAGGTCAAAGCTTGTGCGACCCTTGTACTTGGGATGAACGTTGTCGGGCTTTTCTTTGCCTTCGTATAGCTCAAAAAGAACCTTATCCTGGTTCTGCCAAAATACGACCAGCTCATTCAGGCTTATATTTTGAGGATTTTTAAAGCGGCATGGCAGCTCTCCGGTGTCACCAAAATATGCCTGATTCCTCTCCGAAGCAGAGTCTAAAAAAAGGAAAGGTGGACATTAGGGATGGATAAACAAGAGAGAAGTAAAATTCTAACTAATTCTAATTCTAATTTCTCTTTATACAATCCCAGAGACTTCCTTATCAGTGATGACACTGAAGAACTCAATGTTAAATTCTGGAACTCTGTGTACACACAGATAGCTGAATGAGCTTCAGGGACGCTTGTTCTCATGGCTCTGCTAACTAAATGTGAGGCCCTGTGCAAACTGCATCCACTATGAGGTTCAGTTTCCTTCTTGTTTAATGAAGGGGAGGACTACCTAACTGTTCTAAAAATCTTTCCAGTACTATGGGTCTGTGATTTCAAATCCCAGATTAGGGAAAACCAGCAGAATCAGGGAACTTATTCACCCATCTATTACCTTCTTATAACCTGAATGCTGATTGATGCTTTTTCCTGTAGCTGTGGCTTCATCACTTCTACACCATCACTAAAAGGTCTCCCCTCCCTATCCCTTTATTCCTGGGCCTGCTTTAGCACAATATTTGATGATCATAGCAAGATAGATATCAGCCCCTTTCATTATGTCTCAGTAGTTGGGACCCACATTGAGTAAATATCTTTGAAACTCAAATAGTTACCTTTATAAAGCTGTCTGCATGACTACTGATTCCAATGATATGAAATAGTTTGGAAATAACACAATAATCAACCAAAGTCTTTATCCTTATTGACCTCTCTAAGCTCCTTCAGGGATCAGAAAGAGAACTGGGCAAATGTAATGGTTGTTTTAGGATTGTGGTCATAAAATATCATTTAAGATACATGAATGAAATGCTTAAATGAATCAAAGATGGGAAGGTCTGAATGTGCTTCTGGAGCATGGGGAAACCCCAGCTACCACAAACTTGCTCTTCCCAATATGCATTGTCCCTGGAAATTTTTACAACCTGGTAGAATTTAAAGAAAGGCTTTGTCCCCGTGGGCATATTGAAGCTTGTGCAAAGGATTTGGGTTGCCTTACTTCTTAAATGTGGTTGATTACAGGGGTTTTGTAGGACTTATTCTGGGCCATAGAATTACTTGAGACTTGGCCGAGAAGTTAAGAAGTTTTGGGTGAGAAGTGCAGGGTGAGGGGTAAATGCTGTTTCTTAGTTGATATGAAGTTAAATGACACTTTGGGAAGGAAGTTAGGGTGGGATCTAAATAAAGCTTCATTATTCAGGTCAGGACATAGTAATGGCGGAATGGGGAAAATAGGTTAGTAAGAGAGATGAGAGGGGTTTCATTTGAGGAGTTCTTTGGGGACTGGTAGCAATCATTAAATTGATTGGATCAATGTATATCTATTCCAAGAGGGAGTAGAAGGACAAATAACAGTGGTGTGCACTTAGCAAAACTGACCCCTGTGCACACTGGTATGAGAACACATAATAAAGAGGGCTGGTAGTCTTTAACTCTCAGAGAAGAGGACTCTAGGCATAAGTGAGAGTTTGAATTATTGCCTATTATATTATACTCATGAGAACCCTGTAAAGCACTTGGAAGTATAAAATGCAACATTTGAACAAGATGTTTTCTCATAATAGAGGGAGGTGAAAAATCTACTTGGGTACCTGGAACAGTGAAAGGGGGAACTAAGGAAAATTTGCTGTATTCGATAATCACCTTACAAGGCAATAATGGGACCCTCACTACTCCTTTGTTAAATTCTGAATGATAATGCAATAGTGCCACCTACTGTGAAAGTGTCTAGCAGCTACCTCTGGGTAACTCATTCTGGTTTTAGCACCAATTTGCCATATGACATAGGGCAGATGACCTAATGGAGAAACCAAACACGCAGTTGAAAATTCTGTCAGTTAACGGTCAACATTATGTTATTACTCAGCAGTCAGTTGTGCCTTCTGAGCCTGGAAATGACTTATCTGTCTTCTTCTGTCTTGATTTATGCTTGCTTCTCTGCAGAGCCTCACAGTACCTCCCTCTTTCCCACTCACCCTCTCCACTCACTGAGGGATTTAATTGTCTCACCCAGGCCCCTTCTTCCCAATATATTTTTTTAAAGATTGATTTATTTATGCATACAAGAGCTGGGGTACAGGTAAAAGGTGTGGGGGGTGAAGAGGATTCACCAGAGACAGAGTGGGGAGAAGAACAGGCAGACTGACTGAAATACACTGCTGAGGGGAGCAGCAGGTGAGACAGGAGAGGTCTGCTACATCATGTGGGTAGCTCCCTGGCTGGCCAGGGAGCGAACTCGTGTGGCAGCGGCTGTGGATAGCTTCACAGTGCTGTGCTTAACCCCTTGCACCACCAGGGAGGCCCCCCTTCTTCCCAATATTATGAGACTTTCTTTTCCACCAATCTAACTGCCTCTTCTTTCCCTACCAACAAAGAGTATGGTCTGTTCTAGAGGCATTGATATCACCTAGGGGTGGTCAGAAACACAGACTCTCTGGCCCATCCTAGACCTAGAGAATGTGTATTTTAGCAAAAGTTCTTGTTTCAGAAGCTGCAATAGAGGATCACTGTTACTGTCTCCAGAGTGGAGCAGAGAAGATAATGACAGGAAAGATTTGTTTCCGTCTATCCCTCCCCAAACCCTTTCTTCTCCCTTTGCAGTGAAAATCACTCTGAAGCACATTCTAAATGGAACTGAAAGTATTTCACAACTGACTTTCCATAGTTCCTCATCAATCACTGGTTCCATGACATGACTCAGAGATCAGCAAGCTAATCCCCTCTCCGAATTTTCCTCAGTGTTGTCTTCATCATCTCTCCTGTTATGATCCCAAATATCAGAACACCCAGGTAACGTAGTCACTGGGACTCCATTACTGGGTAAGCATTGAATTCTCTTCCTATCCCTGTACTTGGGAAATAGAAATGGTCTGCATCTAGTTAAAACTAATTAATATCATTAATTAATTATAATTAATAACATTAGAAACTAGGCACTCAAGACTCCATTTGGCTACTTCCCTGATCAAGTGGAGGAGGTTGTTTCAAAAGATATTTGAAGTCTTCCTCACCAATATAATGTCTGATGTCACACAAAAGCTATAGTCTGCTGACCTTATGAGTCTCTGACCTCATCTGGCCCTTCAGTTTTCCCATGTTGAAATGCAGGTCTTACGTATTCAAGGGCTGTCTCTTCTTCAAAGTACTGTGCTCATGTGCACACATGAATCTTCCTTCTTCTGCTAAACTTTTTCCAAAACTTTACCAGGTGTTCTGGAAGTCTCATTCCATTGTTTTTTGTTTGTTTGTTTGTTTTAAGAATTATTCCTTTATTCTAAGATTTTTATTTATTTTGCACAGAAAAACTGTGGTGCAGGCCAGAGGTGGGGGGATGAGAGGATTCACCAGAGACAGAGTGGGGAGCAGAACAGGCAGATTCACTGAAATACACTGCTGAGGGGAGCAGTGGGCGAGGCAGTAGAGGTCTGCTATGCCATGTAGATTTGCTCCCTGGCTGGGGATCGAAGTCAGTTCACTGAAACTTTGCCTCAAAGTTCTCTGCTCTTTTCCACTTCAAAGATCTTCATCCATAACTATTTCATCAGCCCTGTCCTGTGACATACCCATGAGCTTTATCACCAAGAACAGCTCCTCTAAACTCTTAAATCTCAAAGTACTTATCTCTGCCCATAGGATATGTTCCACTAAGGTTTTCTCATTATTACTCTCCTTACATCTATGTTGAGAACATCTGTGAAATGTTCTCATCCTTACATCTATGAGTGATAACAATCTCTCTGTTCATTGACTTCATCAAAATCTCAACCCTATCCCAGCTAGGACTTATAGAACAGCGCTTTGCAAAAGAACTCTCTACAATGATGGAAATGCTCTCTATCTGTTCTCGCCAATATGGTAGCCACCAGGTACTGTGGTCATTGAGCACTTGGTGAGTAGCTTGTATGACTGAGAAACTAATTTTTTTTTATTTAATTTTAGCTAACATGAGTTGTAATAGTCACATGTGACTAGAGGCTATCTTATTTGATGGCAGTGATAGTACATCTTTTTCAATCAATCTTTTGCCAATAACTTCAATAAACCTGCCTCTTTGTGCAGTTCTTCCCAAGAACACTCTACTTTTGTTCTTCATAACTGTTCTAACAACTGAATGGGTGAGCATTCCTGGAGGAAGTTATTCAGGTAAGAGTGGCGACATTACAAATCTGTCATTTTCTCAGCCCACTTAACTTGGCTTCTGGGCTTCCTACCTGCTTATCACCCTCTCCCTCCCAGCAGTTACTTCAGCAGCACCCTCTTTGTTACTGCTTTTAGTTTCTCTTTCATTTAGAGTCAAAGTTCCTGAAGGAGTAAGCAACAATTTCTGTCTCCACCCCCATACACCATTCCCCACCTCCCCACCAAAACTTCCCAGGCAAAGGTTGTCAGTGACTTCCCACCATTTCCAAACAGAACTCTTTTCAGTCCTCACTTGATCTGACCACTCCATGTAATGTCACACTGTTAGCAATCTCTCCTTCTTGAAATTTTTCTTTCCCAATCTCTGTGATCCTGATCAATTCTGATCATTCCTTTAATGGTGATTCTCTTGAGTGCTTGCTCTTTTTTTTTTTTCTGTGGGACCCTGGGGCGGGGGTGTTGGGGAACTAACTGTTGCGCCATCAGGGGAGGCCCTTGAGTGCTTGCTCTTAATCTTCTCCTTATTCTCCACACACTCTCTGATTTTCCTGCTCTGTCCTCATGGAGTCAACTGTCAAGGATAAGCTAATAATTCAGAGATACTTATCTGCAGCCCATCACTTTCACTAGGGTTCCAGATATCCATATCCAACTGCCCGCTGGATACTACCCTTTAGATAGCAACAGGTGCTGTCTTCCCTGTATTTGAACCTCCTGTCCTCTATTCCAGTGAATGATTCCCCTGATCGGCGATCATCTGAATCATCTGTACAAAATACCTGTGTGAGGGTCTGCACAGCTGTGGCTGAGAACTATAGCAGTCAGAGCTGGACTCCAGAATGGTAAGGGAAGGATGAGGAGATAGTATGGAGCAAAGAAAAGGAATAATGAGAGAATAACATTTTTGTATTTACCTGAAGTTCTAGAAACATTATTTTTTAGGTTATGACAAAGATTCTTTGCTTCATCAAAATTTAGGCAGGCTCCTTACCTTCTCCCAGGCCCATCTATTCACGTCCTTATAAAATACAATGTTAGCAAGAATCCTCCTACATCAGTTTCATCAGAATTCCCCGCCATCTATATCTGATAACTCTTGACTATCTCACCAGGTTCTTTATCCTCCATCAACTATAGGGTGATGTCTGACCATCCTTGCCTGGCTTTAGCAAGAATTCTATTAGGTCAATTTAGCTGGAACTCCTCTTATCTGTGATGTTTTCTTAGGAATTTTCCATCCACTGAGCCCCCATTCTTTTTTTTTTTTTTAAAGATTTATTTATTTATTTATTTATACAAGAAACCAGGGTACAGGCCAGATGTGTGGGAGGGTGAGAGGATTCACCAGAGACAGAGCGGGGAACAGAACAGTCAGACTGACTGAAATACACTGCTGAGGGGAGCAGTGGGCGAGACAGGAGAGGTCTGCCATGACATGTGGGACCCTCGCCGGCCGGCCCGGATCGAACCCATGCTGCAGAGACTGCTGACATCTTCACAGCACTGCTCTCAACCGCCTGCAAGGGGAGGTCTCCACTGATCCCCCATTCTGCTCCTTGGCTATACATTCCCACTTGCCCATGCTGTATTTGGAGTTAATTCAGTATCTCGCCTTCACAGTGAAGTCCCATTGCAGTGGTCTTTATGCCTATCTCAATACATCACCTCCTTGAATAAAGTCTTCTTTACTGTGCTGTATCAATTACTGATGAGAGAGTCTCTGCTACGGGGAGGCAATTGTTCTCCAAGAGTTTTCATGACCTAGATGATATATCCACATTTCTTCCTTGCCATTACATTGACAACTATATTCAGTCTTTCCCAGAGCCTACACCATCTCATGTAATCTGGTCCTTGATGCCTTTCAGACTCTTTCTCTTACTCTGCTCCAACCACACAGGTTACTTGCCATTTCTCTAAAAGGTTAGACACACTCTATCTCAAGGTATTTTCTCAGATTTATCCCTCTGCCTAGAAGATTCTCCCTCCAGACAGTCTTAGAGTTATTCCTTCACTTCATATAGGTCTTTTACCAAATACTACCTCCCAGGGAGATTTCTGTGACCAGCTTATTGAAGATAGCATCTTTGTCAATCTCTATTCCTTATGCTGACTTATTTATTTATTTTTATCACAGTACTAATTATCATGACTGGACGTAATATGGTATGTTTGGTTATTGTCTATCTCCTGAGGAATCTGGCTTCAGATTAAAAGCTTTTGTGTGCTTTTTTTTTCAGGCAAGTTAGTCAGGGATATCCTGCACACTGGTATAACCAAACTGTAGGCTCAGTTTACCCTCCCTGTTTGATTCTAATCAGCACTGGGATGTCTTCTTTCTCAGACACAGGATGCGTGACAGGAACCTTGGCCAACCCCAATTTACAGACAAAAAACTGAAACTCAAATAAGAACAGTAAATAAGGAAGATTCAAGTTTTGTGAGGCCTGATGATTAAAAATTTCTTTTGTAGGGGAAGTGGCTCTTTAAGAAAAAATACAGAATTCAAATACAAAATGCCATGGCCACTACACCACCACCCAACATTCCAAGGAGGAAAATGTGATGGAGAGAAAAGTCACAGTGCAAAGAGACAGAGTTCTTAGTATGGTTAAAATATCTTACAAAAATTTTCCAAAGCATGAGGCACAGGACCACACTGCTAAGACCCCTGACCTTGCCCCAGAGTGGGGTTTGTGCATATGAGGAGAACTGAAGCTCATTGGTATCATGGTAAAATGATGATACAACTAGCTGAAAGTCACTGGAGTAGGTGGAGCAGGGATGGGTTTCTGGATCCTTCTGGTGAACAGTGACAACTGTGATATATGGGTGTGGGCTGGTGAAGAAAGTAGTAGAGGGAGAGAAGGAAAGTAGGGAACATGGAAACAAACTTTCTAACAGCAGGAGATTTTTTTGAAGCCCAGCAACTATTGTCTAAGTCTGAGAATGTCAGAAATGGGGACAGAGACCAGAAAGGAGTATGTATTAAACAAAAGTGCTAAGCCTCAGGCGTGGGGTGTCAGGACAGGGTCCTTTTCCTGTCTCCCAAGCACTGCTGGGCAGGCCAGTCTACCTTACGGCATCCAGGCCTCTGGGTGTGGGGTGGCAGAGGAGGAGGATGCACAGAAGAGGTGAGTCTCCACCCCAGGCAAGGCCTGCCGTCAGCTGAGCTACCTGTTCTCCATCATGATGCTGCCTTTTTATCCAGAAAAATCTTTTTAGCATGTGGTGATGTGCAACACCTGTGAGAAAGTAAGTAAAACTCAAGACCCAGGCCTAGGGTTGGAGTGGTCAGACAAAGACAGTGGAAGGATTCTAGTACATTACAAAGCCAAAGTGTTCTTACCGGCAATCAGGAGGACCATCACGAAGAGAGCATATTTCAGTCCCATAATGCTAGAGTTCAAAAAAGAAACAGTAAGACTTAATCAGAATATGAAACCGAAAATCAAAACAAGACAAGTGAAGTTTGGGACTCACTTAAGTCTATGGGTGTGGCAGAGACCTCGCGATATGTTCCCAAACCCATTTCCTTTTCCTCCCAGCTCCACAGCCTTTTCTGCAGTTGCTTGGGCCATGTGATTGGGCTCTGGCTAGTGCACTTGTGGGCAGAAAAGATGGTGTTACTTCCAGAGCCGACTGCCAAATTTTCTCTCTTTCCTCTTCCTCTGCCTTTTTAGCTTAGAGATCCAGAGGAGAAGGCCCAGACCTAGAGGACGGCAAAACCTGACTCTGACAGGAAACTGGCTTGCTGAATAAGTTACTAAAATGCTTTATCCCACACCTACCCATACTGGATTGTGACATGAACAAAAACTAAGCTAGTGAGGATTTATTGTATTAAGCTAATGAGGATTGTTATATTGTTTATTATAGTTGCTACATTATACCTTGACCAAAACAGTGGGTATGATGCAGCAAATGGAGAGTATATGTTTAGAAATAAACTTTCTTTTTATTTTCCTGGGGTTCTTACACTTTAATATAATTGAAAATCTCCTGGAGAGCCTGTTAAAGCAGTTTCCTGGGTCTCATCCACAGAGGTTCTGCCTCAGTAGGTTGGGTGGAACCTAAGTTTCACAAACCACAGGTGATGATGATGTTATAGGCCTAAGGATCCCACTTTGAGAACCAGTGCACTGTAGTATACACTTAATCCACATGATGGCGTTGAGGAAAATGACAGGCTTACTTGATAACCTCTGTCCATTCTGCCTCCCTTCTCTCCCTCCCTCTTTTCTACTCACCCATTCACCCCAACTTAGACTAAAAGGACTATGGAGTGATTTATAGGAAGCAGAGGATAAGGAAAAATAACCAATATTATAAACAGGAGCAGAACAAACCAAATACAGGACTATTAAATGGAGCCAGGTATAAAGTCGATGCTAAATGCTTACTATAGAAATCCGCCCACATTTCATGGTCTGAGTCTCAAATTTGGCTTGTAGCTTTGTCACAGCCAAAGTAAAAAGGAAAACCTAATTGGTAAATTAATTTATAGACCTGTTCATACCTATACCCAGGAGAAGATGCAATCCAATAGCAGAAATTTCTTATTTGCAGGTGGTTGTTTAGAAGCCATCCAAGCCCCTCAGACACCGTTTCTCTGCTCCACAGCACCCAGAGCATTGCACTGGATGTCATTTATGTTTCTTCCCTTAAAGACTGTTTTTTTTTTAAATTTAAAATGTAGAGTATACCAGCATGATACTAAATTTAAAGGGTAGAGGTGAAAAATAGTGGAACGCAAGTCTTTTCTTCTACTCCTGTCCCCAGGTGTCTATTTGTCCCCATAGACATAAGTGGAGTGACTTTGGCTGCCAGTTTCTTGCCTTGACTTAGTTATTTTAGGCCAAAAAAGTGAAAGAATAGAGCCATATTCTTTTTTTTTAATTTTTAAACACAAGTAGTAACATACTATATACACTATTTTGTACACTTATATCACCTCGGTGATTGTTCTGTATCAGCAGGTATAGAGTATTCTCTTTCTAGCAGTTGCATATTGCTCTACTGCATTCGATTGGTGGCAAAAATTTACTTTACCAACCCCTATTGATGGACATTTACATTGTTGCTAATATTTTGCTACATTAAAAATGCTATTGGTATGCCAAATTACATGTGAGAGTATGTTATCTTCCTTGACATAGAATGACTTGACCAATTTTAATCTTTACAGATATTGAAAAATTGTCATCCCCAAGATTCTATGCTTATGTTCCCACCAACAAAACATGAGTGTGTTTATTTTCACATTGCTCCTGCACAGAGTATGTTTTCTAATTCGTGATCTTTACTAATAGGGAAAGTTAAAATGGCAACTTTGCAAAAAATTGCAAAATCACTTGCAGTTTTTAAAAATCATTTCTCATTGTAGTAAAATACACAAAATTTATATCTTACTCATTTTTAAGTACGCAGTACTATTAAGTATTCATGTTGTTCTGCTACCATCCATCTCTAGAACTCCTCCTCTTGTAAAATTGTAACTCTATTCCCACTAAACAATAACTCCCTGTCCTTCCCTCCCAGCCCCTGACAACTGCCCTTCTACCTTTTTTCTCCATGAATTTGACCACTCTAGGTACCTCATACAGAGGGAATCACATAGTATAGGTCTTTTTGTGATTGGTTTCTTTCACTTAGCAAAATGTATTCAAAACTCATACATGTTGTAGCATGTCAGAATTTCCTTCCTTTTAAAGGCTGGATGATAGACCACTATACATATCACTATATACCACATTTTGTTTATTTGATCATTTGTTCGTGGACATTTGAGTGCTTCCACCTTTTGGCTATTGTGAATAATACTATGAGTGTGGGTGTATAAATATCTGAGACCCTGCTTTCAATTTTTTGGGTGCATACTCAGAAGTAGAATTACTGAATCATATGATAATTCTATATTTAATTTTTTGGGGAACCACCATACTGCTTTCTATAGCAGGTGCACCATTTTACATTCCCATTAACAGAGCACAAGAGCTCCTTTTTTTCTACATAATTGCCAATACTTAATTTCTGTTGAGAAGTATTAGCTCTCACTGTAATTTCATTTTTTTTAATCTTTGCTCTGATGTCTGAATTAACTTTAAAATGAATTTCTTTTACTATGTTTCTTTTCAAATGTTTAAGAGATAATATTTCTTTTTCCATGTACTGTCTGTACTTTTCTTTCACCTCCTTTTCATTTGCAACTCCTGTCTTTTTTTTTTTTCTTGTTGATTTGTAGGAGCTCTTTCATATAAAAAATTGGTGCCAATTAGTAATTAGAAAATTAATATTTTGTGACAATGAGTTGCAAATATATTCATTTGCTGACAGGCACTGTAGGTTTTCAATAAGTGAACCTCACACTGGTTCCCAATTATTTTTTTTCCTTCTCTTCCAATGACTTTTATAGATTTCTGTTGGGCCAAAGCTGACATGACAAGGTGGTAGAGCCTAGAAAGTTCTCCACATGATTTCTTTGTACTTCCTTATACCAAATCACCTCAGCATCCTCTTTATCACAGAATCTGAGAACTGGGAATTTTGAGTCAAACTTCCACCAAATAGAGGGCTCTCCCATTGTTGGTAAACCAAAAATCAATATGCTTGACCTAACCAAAGATAGTTATTTTCAGATAAATATGGGGTGATGTGTTGAACAGAGACACAAAGTCAAATTGTATTTCATTTTAAAAATAAATTTAACAAATCACCTTTAATTCAACAAATTACCCAAAACCAGTAGGCCCTGGGAAGCTTGGACAAGTGGTCTCTACAATTCACATGGCAGGATGAAGCCTTGGGTCAAATAAGGAAGTCTATACCATTTTAACTTCTCTATTTGGGAACTATTTCTTCCCTTGAGTGAGAAACTGACTCTCCTTAACTTTCACTACTGACACTGGTCTTGTTTTCTGAACTACCCAGAATAAGCCTAACACACTTCTGTCAAAGACTTTCAAGGACATGGGGACAGCTAGCATGTCCATCCTTGAAATCCTGGCCCAGCATTTACAGTCCTTCTAGTTAACTTCACTAACATTAATTTGGAGACGATACACCATCCCACTGTTCTGGATGACACTTCTGATGCTTAGCTGCCGGGTCAGACACCCTGCTAAAATATGGTGTAAAAATACATGAGATTGACGTGATCCTTTTTTATAATCAATGCCCCATGTAAAGGATTTCTCTCAACTCTAGCCAGGAGGAGTCTGACAGTGGGGACTGGGTTAGGAAGTCAGTTTCTCCAATGTCCTTGGCACTGAAGAGGAGCAGAAATGTCAGTGCTCCCTCTGGAATGAACCCCCAACAGCAATCACAAGTCATTGCTTTCTCCAGGGGGTCTATGAAATGGAAACTCCTGCTTTTGGGAGGAGAGAGCAAAAAGGGGAAAGGGAGAGGAAAGACCCTAAAATTTATGAGGGGATTCTCAGAAAAGCTTTCTGTAATCTGTGAGAATCTGGTTTGTGAGGTGAGTGAACTGGCCAAGAACCATGAATGAGCAGCCTCTGTCTAGCTGGAGGTTCGCTTCAGAAACCAAACAAGAACACCCACCAGACATCACTTCCCTTTATTTTCTGTGCCTGGGCCATCACAGACCATGAGAGAGACAGCTGAATGACTAATTCTGTTATTATTTCTTACAGTATGGGATTATTTGCCCCCATGTTACAGAAGAAGAAATGGAGTACCAGAGAGATTAAGAAACTTGCCTCAGGCCACCTGGCTAGAAGGTGGTAGAGTTGAGATTTAAACGCACACAGCATCACTGTATTCATTTAACACTGATGTCATTCCTTTAAAAGTTCCAGCCAGTTTCAACTGTGCTTAGAGCAAGGATTTCAGTTTTACCACCATCACGATAACAGGGTAGCAGCACATCTCCAGGGTGAGGTCGATGGAGGCTTCTGGAATTAGATTGGGACACCCAGGCAGATGAGCTGTGATGGGGGTGGGAAGAGGCCAAATGTGTCACTTTCAAGGGAATTACTGTCCTGACCTCCCATTCATTCTACAAATACTGCTGGAGCACCCATAATGTGTCAGGCAGAGTATGTTCCTCTCCATTCCAGTCCTACACAGGTAAATTCAGTTACTTAGCATGGGTTTAGCTCCATGCATGTATGGCTGTGTTCCAGCTCAGCTCTCACTAGAAGAGCTCTGGGGAGATATGAGTTTTTGAACAGAAAAAAAAAAAAGAGAATAAAGAATGGATCTTTTATATCTCAGGTCTGAATGAACATATGGGATCCAATTCAGGCAAAATGGTACATGAAGGGACACGGAGTGGTTGGTGGTGGCCAGAGTGGGGTGGGGTCAGGTGTGTGTGTGACACATCAGGTGATACAGGGAGTGAAGGCTTCCAAAGCAGAAGTTGGGAAGCAATGAAGTTCCCTATTTAACAACTTGGAAGGCAGCAATACCTTCTCCTCCTGGAACAAACAAGGATCCTTATTCCAGGTAAAGCAGGAGATGCCACAACCTCCGTGGAGGGAGGACTAGGTCAGCCTCAGGTGGAGGCTCAGTGCCTGGCCCTTTGCCTTCTACCATAATGTGACTAGACAAGCCAGGCTTGCTGGACTGGCACTGTGAGCTGGGTGAGGAGAGTGAAGTCCAGGAAGAGCACAAGCTGTCCAGGGGATTGGCTTGCCTCTAGGTATGACGTGCACATATTTACCTCTCAGAGCTCCAAAACCTAAAAGTATCTCTTTGAAGTAGCAATCATTACCTTCGAAGCTCTGGGAAGAAGAGAGTAGGCTCATTTCTACTTTTATAAAGTGTCTGAACTGCAAAATAAGAATGTGGCTAGGAATTGAATATACCTGAATTTTAACAAGTTTCTGACAAAATATCTCATGATGTGCTTGAGAGCAATATGGAGAAATGTGGGATCAATATTAGCATAGTTACTTGGCTCACAAGTGCTGCCATTATATCATCCATTCAACAAGTATTTATGGAGCCAGCCATTGTGCTAGGTGCTGGGAATGGATCCATGAGCAATACCAGACAACATTTCTTCTTGTGGCTGCTTCCTGTTTATTACTCAAGCAAGATAATGATCAAATAATCATATAAATAAATGTGAAATTATAACAAGGACTAGTGCTACAAAGGGGAGGTCCATAATATTTTGAAAGCCTATAACAGAACGAGTCTAAATTGAGATTTGCAGAATGATGTGGTAGATTTAAAAAGGACACATATTCTTTACTACTCCTCCCATGAAGAGGTGGAGTCTAGTCTTCTTTTCTTGACCTGGGGGCCTTAGAGATTTGCTTGAACAATAGATGCAACAGAATAGATATTTGGTATTACCAAATCTTGGTCATAGAAACTTTGCAGCTCATATCTGTCTTTGGAATAGTCTGTCTGAAGCTCGGAGCCATGATATAAGATGTCCTATTTCTCTGAGACCAACATGCTAGAGAGGGCATGTGTAGGTGTTTGGCTCTGCTTTCTCTGACCAGCTGAGCCCAGCTTTCTCTGCCAAACCACAAGACAAGACATATAAATAATATCCTGTATCCTCTAAGTCAGGGGGCAAATGCAGCCTGTGGACTAAATCTGGGTACAACCTATTTTTATAAATTGTTTTATCAGAATGCAATCTTATTTATTGTCTGTGGCTGCTTTTACACCACAATGGAAGAGCTGAATAGCTGTGATAGACACCACATGGATTGCAAATAGAAATTTAACACAAGCCATATGTAATTTGAAGTTTTCTTGTAGCCATAATAAAAAAATTAAAAGAAATAGGTAAAATTCTAATTTAATATTACTTAATCCGAGGGGGCGGAGCAACATGGCGGCGAGGAGACGCTGCGAGTAAGATCTCCCATTAAAAAAAGTTAATAGGGAGGAAAAGCGGCAGGTCCCAGTGAGAACTGGGACACGGAAGATAAACGGACGACTCCAGCAAACTGCCCGAAGAAGAAAGTTGCCATAAAAGAGGACGAGAAGGGAGGGAAGCGCAGAACCCTGCTCCCCTCCCCCGCCCACAGAGGCGGCACTCTCCGACCGGCAGAGACGAGGGAAACAACAAACCAAAACGCCCAACAAGAAAAACGGATGCAGCAAGCGGGACTGTGAGTGGAAAGGAACTATTTCAGCCACCACACCCCGTGAACGGGAGCTGAGGCGAACCCTGCAGGATCCACCGCGGAGGTGAGCTCCACGCACCATTAAAGAGAGCCCCGCCCCCCAGGAGGAGACCAGCACCAGCACACAGCCCCGGCCGCCCGGTAAGCTTGCGCGAAAGCGGCGCTCGGATTGCAGCTGCCCAGGCCCCTGCGCCTGCGACCTAGGCTTGCGGGGAGACGGCGGAGCCCTCCCTGAGTGAGCAGGAACAAGGTGCCCAGGCAGGGGAGCGGGATTCAAAAGGCGCCATTCCCGCGCCACTGATCTGGGCTACAGCCCGCGTCCTGGAACTGAGGGCTTTGGAACTGAGACCCGGGCGGAGGCCCTCCCTGAGTGAGCAGGAACAAGGCGCCCAGGCAGGGGAGCGGGATTCAAAAGGCGCCATTCCCGCGCCACTGATCTGGGCTACAGCCCGCGTCCTGGAACTGAGGGCTTTGGAACTGAGACCCGGGGCACGAAATTAGGGGCGTGGGTTCCCCACGACGGTGGGGCACAAGGCAGACACAGCACCCCAAAGCCGTTGAGGTGTACCCTACCATCCCCGCTCTGCTCCCTGTCCCACGGGGTGGAAAATCAGCTCCCCAAGGGCTCTAGGAGAGATCTCTGGTGCCACCTAGCGACTTGACCCCAGCACAGGCTACTGAAGGAGCTAGTGGCCAGCTGGGGAGTTAGCCCACACCGGGCCCCTTCTGAACAAGTAGTCTGAGCCCACAGGGAGAGCGAGCACCCACAGCCGGGGCAGACCAGGCGCGCAGAAGAGTGTGCCTGAGACCAGAAACGCAGGGAGTGTGTCCCACATCACCATTTTAGAACAGGGACATTTCTTCAGTAAAGACTACCTGCAGAAGGCTTCCTCAGGAGCCAGAGGTGAGCGGGGGAAGTTCGCCCACGCCAGACCCCCTCTGGCCTGCAGTCCAAGCCCAGAGGGGAGCAGGAACCCACCGCCGGGGCAGACCAGGCGCACAGGGGAGTGTGTCCCCACATCGGCATTTTAGAACAGGGACCTTTCTCCAGTAAAGGCTGCTTGAAACTGACAGATGACTCCTGGAAGAACCAGAGGGGAACAGAGAAGCCCACCCAAGATGCCGGCAAGTCCCAACAACACAGTGTCCCAACGCATACGGCAAATTAGAAAACAGACAGTAGGGAGGAGAAGAACCACACGCAACCTAGCAACTCTCCAGAGAAAAAGCACACCACAAAAAGAAAGCCAGCCCCCAGATTGCAACGACAATAACTTGGAAGAATTTCTGAGCCTTCCAGAAAGAGAATTTAAAATTGCCGTGATTAAAAAACTGACAGAAGTCATAAAGGAAAACAATGATAAGGGAAAAATAATCAACGATCAGAAGAATGCAATTGAGTCCCTAGAGAGGGAAAACAATGGTCAGAAGAAAGAAATTGAGTCCCTAAAGAGGGAAGTAAAAGAAATGCAGGAGATCAAAGAATTAATGGAAGAACTAAAGAATTCTGGGAAAAGCAATGAAAGCAGAATAGATGAAATGGAAGAACGAATAAGTAATCTTGAAGACACAGAAATAAAAAGAACCAAAACAGAAAAGGAAAGAGAAGTACGAAGGAAAAAGAACGAAGAAAGACTTCGGGAACTATCTGACTCCATGAGGAAAGGAAATATAAGAGTTATAGGAATACCAGAAGGAGAGGAGAGAGATGTAGGAACAGAGAAAATATTCAAAGAGATAATTGAAGAGAACTTCCCAAATGTGAAGAAGGAGCTGAAAATTGATATACAAGAAGCAAGAAGAACACCAAACTTCCACGACGAAAGGAAAAATACAGCAAGACACATAATAGTAAAGCTCCCAAGAATCCAGGACAAGGAAAAAATAATGAAGCTGGCAAGAGGGAAGAAACAGATAACATTCAAAGGAAAACCAATCAGGCTGACATCAGACTTCTCCGAAGAAACACTACGGGCAAGGAGAGAGTGGAGGGACATAGTCAACAGACTCCAAGAAAACAGATGCCAACCAAGAATACTCTATCCCGCAAAGCTCTCCTTCCTCTTTGAAGAAAGAATATGGACCTTCCCAGACAAACAGAAACTCCGGAATTTCATTGCAACTAAACCCCCACTCCAAAAAATACTACAAGGAGTCCTAAAGCCAGAACCTCAGAGCGACGAATAACAATGAAAGAAGGCCAAAAAAAAAAAAAAGTTATTAAAAGAATAAATAAATAAAATCAAAGGAAAGACAAACACAATGGCAAATACAGATGTTAACATATCAATATTAACTCTAAATGTAAATGGACTAAACTCTTCAATAAAAAGACACAGAGTTGCAGCCTGGATTAAGAAACAAAACCCAACCTTTTGCTGTCTCCAGGAAACACATTTAGCTACAAAAGATAAAAATAGGCTCAAAGTTAAAGGATGGAAAACAATCCTACAAGCAAATGGACCAAAAAAGAAAGCAGGAACAGCTATACTTATATCAGATAAAACAGATTTCAAACTCAAAAAGATAAAAAGAGACCCCAATGGTCACTACATTATGATCAAGGGGACAATACTTCAAGAAGAAATAACACTCATTAACATATACTCACCAAACGAAGGAGCACCAAAATATATCAGACAACTGTTGTCCTCTCTGAAAACAGACATCAGAGAAAACACATACGTAGTGGGAGACTTCAACACACCACTATCAACAATGGATAGATCAACAAGACAAAAAATAAGTAAAGAAACCAAAGCTCTAAATAAAGACCTAGAGCAATTGGGCTTAACAGACATCTATAGAACACTAAACCCCAAAAAAATGGAGTACACATTTTTCTCAAGCGCACACGGATCATTCTCCAGGATCGATCACATACTGGGGCACAAGACAAACATCAACAGATACACCAAGATTGAAATCATATCAACCATCTTTTCTGACCATGAAGGCATCAAACTAGAAATAAACCATAAAAAGAAGGCAAGGAACTTTCCTACCTCATGGAGATTAAAAACCACACTACTGGAAGACCATTGGACTAAGGAGGAGATCAAAGAAGAAATTAAAAAATTTTTTGAATTGAACGACAAGGAGGACACCAATATCCTAAATGTATGGGATGCAGCAAAAGCAGTAATAAGAGGAAAATATATAGCAATAGAAGCTCACATCAAGAAACAAGAAAGAACTCAAAGAAACAACCTAATCTCGAAGCTCAAAGATCTAGAAAAAGAACAACAAAAAAACCCCAAAACCAGTAGAAGAAAAGAAATAATAAAAACCAAAGCAGAAATAAATGAAATTGAAACTAAAAAAACAATCCAAAAGATCAATGAAACCAAGAGCTGGTTCTTTGAAAAAATCAATAAAATAGACAAACCCCTAGCCAGGCTCACAAAGGAAAAAAGGGAGAAAGCACAAATAAACAGGATCATCAATGAAAGAGGAGAAATCACAACGGACACAGCAGAAATCAAAAGAATAATCAGTAACTACTATGAACAGTTATATGGAAACAAGTTTAACAATCTAGAGGAGATGGACAAATTCCTACAACTCTACAATCACCCAAAGCTAGATAAAGAAGAAATAGAACACCTAAACAGACCAATTACAATTAGCGAAATTGAAATGGTAATCAAAAACCTCCCCAAAAACAAAAGCCCAGGACCTGATGGATTTACAAATGAATTCTACCAAACATTCAGAGACGAATTAGTGCCTATCCTTCACAAACTCTTCCAAAAAATTGAGAAGGAAGGGACAATACCAAACACGTTCTATGAAGCCAACATTACACTAATACCAAAACCGAACAAGGACAACACAAAAAAGGAAAACTACAGGCCAATCTCCCTAATGAACACTGATGCAAAAATCCTGAATAAAATTTTAGCTATCAGAATCCAACAATGTATCCATAAGATAATTCACCACGACCAAGTTGGATTCATTCCAGGGGCACAAGGATGGTTTAACATCCGAAAATCAATCAACGTTATCCAACACATCAACAAAAAGAAATATAAAAACCATATGATAATATCAATAGATGCTGAGAAAGCTTTCGACAAAGTGCAACACCCATTCATGATAAAAGCCCTTGAAATTCTTGGGATACAAGGAACATACCTCAACATCATAAAGGCCATCTATGACAAGCCAACAGCCAGTATCATTCTCAATGGTGAAAAGCTGAAAGCAATTCCATTAAGATCTGGAACAAGACAAGGATGTCCACTCTCACCATTGCTTTTCAATATAATACTGGAAGTCCTAGCCAGGGCAATAAGACAAGAGAAAGACATCCAAGGAATCCAAATAGGAAAAGAAGAAGTCAAACTATCACTATTTGCAGACGATATGATATTATACATAGAGAACCCCAAAAACTCCACAGAAAAGCTAATTCAACTCATCAATCAGTTCAGTAAAGTGGCAGGATACAAAATCAACACGCAAAAGTCAGTAGCCTTCCTATACACAAACAATAAATCTGAAGAAGAAGAAATCAAAAAGACCATCCCTTTTGTTATTGAAACAAAAAAAATCAAATATTTGGGAATAAATCTAACAAAAGAGGTAAAGGACCTATACAAAGAAAACTATAAAACACTGTTAAAAGAAATAGAAGAAGACACAAAGAAATGGAGAGACATCCCCTGCTCATGGATTGGAAGAATAAACATTATTAAAATGGCCATCCTTCCAAAAGCAATATACAGATTCAATGCTATTCCAATCAAAATTTCAATGTCATTCTTCAAAGAAATAGAACAATTATTGATGAAATTCATATGGAATCACAAAAAACCCCGAATAGCCAAAGCTCTCCTGAAAAAAAAAGAAGAGAATGGAGGCATCAGACTCCCAGACTTCAAACTATACTACAAAGCCATAATCATCAAAACCGCATGGTATTGGAACAAGAACAGACATACAGACCAATGGAATCGAATAGAAAATCCAGAAATAAACCCACAGGTTTATGGTCAACTAATCTTTGACAAAGGAGCAAAGACTATGCATTGGAGCAAAGAAAGTTTGTTCAATAAATGGTGCTGGGAAAACTGGGTCGCTACATGCAAAAGAATGAAGCTTGACCACCACCTCACACCATACACAAAAATCAACTCAAAATGGATTAAAGAACTAGACATAAGACCTGAAACCATAAAATATATAGAAGGAAATATAGGCGAAACACTACGTGATTTGCACATCAAAGACATCTTTACAGACACATCACCCAAAGCAGTGATAGTGAAGGCAAAGATAAACAGCTGGGACTATATCAAATTAAAGAGCTTTTGCACAGCAAAAGAGACAATAACAAAAACAAAGAGAAACCCCACCAACTGGGAGAACATTTTTGCACCCAACACTAATGATAAAGGACTGATCACAAAAATCTGCAAAGAGCTGATGAGACTCAACAACAACAAAGAAAATAATCCAGTCAAAAAATGGGCAGAAGAGCTTAAAAGAAACTTCTCTGAAGAGGAAATGCAAATGGCCAACAGGCATATGAAAAAATGTTCAACATCACTTGTCATCAGGGAAATGCAAATCAAAACTACCATGAGATACCATCTTACACCAGTGAGAATGGCACATATTAAAAAAACTAGCAACAACAAATGTTGGCGAGGGTGTGGAGAAAAAGGAACTCTTCTGCACTGTTGGTGGGAGTGCAAACTGGTCCAACCACTGTGGAAAGCTGTGTGGAGATTTCTGGACCTACTAAACATAGAGCTTCCATATGACCCAGCAATTCCACTCCTAGGTATTTACCCAAAGGACACAGAAACATCAATTCCAAAGAACACCTGCACCCCTATGTTTATAGCAGCACTGTTTACAATAGCTAAGCTTTGGAAACAACCCAAATGCCCAAAAATAGATGACTGGATCAAGAAGATGTGGTACATATATACCATGGAATATTACTCAGCATTCAAAAAAGATAAACACATGCAATTTGCTGCAACATGGATGGCGCTGGAAGGGATCATGCTCAGCGAAATAAGCCAAAAAGAAAAAGAAAAATACCGGATGGTCTCACTCATAGCAGGAATCTAGAAAACTTAAATAAGGGACCAGGAAAATGAATAACTATAAGAAAGTGAAAATCAAAATCAACAAAAAACTATGAACCAGAGACACTTTTAGGGGTGCGGGGGCGGGAGGGGAGGGATTGGGGTCAGAATGGGGGGCTGCAATTGTATGGGGAATATAACAATAAAATTTATTAAAAAAAAAAAAAAAAAAAAAAAAATATTACTTAATCCAATCTAAAATATTATAATATCAACATGTAATCAATAGAAAAAAATTATTAATGCATATTTTATATTCTTTTTTCTGATTTTGATTTCTTCAAAATCTTGTGGATAGTTCATACTTTCAGCACAGCTCAATTAGAGCTAGCAAGTGATCAGTAACCACATGGAGAGTGCAAGTCTAGATAAGTTTATTCATCAATACCACCTAATGACCTCAGTTGATAACCTGAGGTACAGAGGACTCACTCAGAAGTTTGCCCAATTTTCTGACTTCACCTTTATTGTGAGAGAAAGCAAAAGATTCATTATTTTAAGTTGCTAAATTTGGAGGCAGTTTGTTACACACTAATAGATAAACAGAACAGATTAAATAGGTGTTAAATAGGTGAAAGGTTGTGGGGGGTGGCAGTAGCTTAGAAGGATTCTAGGCAAAGAGAACAACATCTACAAAATTTCTGAGACTGGAGGTCATATGAGAGATAATTGATGTGGCTAAAATGAAATGACAGGTGGAAACAAGTTTGGAGAGTTCAGCAGGGGCCAGACCAAGATTAATTTATGGCAGAGTTAAGTGGATTTTGCCCTTTATTCAGAGAACAATGTGAATGTGAGCTGGTGAGAAAATGAAAGCAGAGGAATGACATAATTGGGTTTACATTTTGAAAAGATATCGCTGGTCACTATTTAGCAAATGGATAAAAGGGGAGCCAGAACAGAGGCTGGAAGACTAATTTGGCTACTATAGTCACTTAAGAGAAAGCAGATGGCTGTTTGGTCTAGGATGGTGGCAGCAGAAGTGGAAAAAAGGAATAGATTCAAGCAGTGTTTAGGAGTATAAGTAACAGGATACAGGACAGATTAAATATGGAGGAGAACAAGATATTAATTGACTGAGTCATTCATTCATTCATTCATTCAACAACTGAGTGCCAGGAATCATTTTGTTTAAGAGTCTGTGACTGCAGTGAATGTGACAGAGCTGTTTTTCATCTTTCCACTTTCACATATTTAGTAAAAATATGAATGAAAGCAGAGAAATTGCACTTCTGCTTTCAAATATGCAGATGAGACAATGAACCAGATAGTCATTAAATTGGCCAGTTTAATTAACATTCATAAAGCCTGAAAAGATGGATCTCATGAGGATAAAAATAAAGATGTGTACTTAAGTTTTGAAGTAACAACTGTGGAGTAAGTAAACAACAAAGAAATTACACATCCATAGTAAATATAAAAATTACATTTAGTGTGGCATGGCTAACTTGACATTAATTCAATCTTTGTGTAGAATTTAGTCACCATACTCTACTAATCAGACCACATCACTTGTGATATAATTTGGATGAGGTTGGTTCTATTTGAATGACACTGCTAATTAGAGTTCATCAAGAGAAGGAACAATATGTTTCATTAGGGAATAATGAAATTATGTCAAATGAGGAACATTGAAACAGACTGGGGGTAATGAACTTGGAGAAGAGTAGCTTACTACATAATGGCCATCTGCAAATTTTGAAGAGCCCTCCTGTGTGATAACACATGTACCAATCCTGAGGGGCAAGTAGTTTAGTAAGTAGAAGTTATAGGGAGGCAGATTTCCATTTCGGATAATGGAGAACTCTGAATAAAGTGCTGTGATCAAAGACTGGGCTTTCTTGTGAGGTAATGAACATCTCATCACCAAAATTGCTCAAGCAAAAGTGGGATGATAATGCAGGGGAGACATGTGAGGAGGGATTCTTGAATTGGGTGGGTGGTTGAACTCCCAAATTTCTAAATTTGCCTTTAAAACCCTCATTACCTTCCCAGGAAGAAAGAAAGTTAAAGGAGAAAACCTGGACACATGGCCTTTCCTTGTCCTCCACCCTGAGTCCTTCCTCATTTAGAATCGTAAATAGTGTGGTACATTTAGAAGATTCTATTGTCTGTGGGGGGAGGGGGTTTGCTGAGCTGACTACAAGTGAACCAGTGATTCAGAAGAGATGGAAAAGAGCAAGCAATCCTGTAGTCCAGAAGAGAGGGGTGATAGTGGTACCATCTGAACTGGGCCTTAAAAGTGCTCAGACTTAGTCTCAGAACTATACACTGGTCACAGAAAGAGGGAGTCAAGCATGCTAGTGCATATAGGAAAGTCAGTTTCTATTAGGGCAGATGAGACTTTTATCTTATATTGGCTCTAACTAAGCCCACTTATTCTGATACTCCCACTCCTGAGAGTTGTCAGCCTTGGCCACAGCACTGCTTAATAAAATCTTTCTGGGAATTGCTATCTCCCACTCACAAAGGCAATTGTTGGTTTTCTAGAACTCAATGCATTGGCCATCTGCCTCTGTCTTTGAAAGGCTTTACAAACTTACAATTCTTCCCATGACAGTCCTTCAGACAGGTCCCTAAAGAGATACAACCCTGCCTCCTTGCCATCCTGTTAATGGGACTCGAGACCTACTGCTTTCTGATGT
Organism: Talpa europaea; assembly: GCF_964194135.1. Lineage (NCBI taxonomy): Eukaryota > Metazoa > Chordata > Mammalia > Eulipotyphla > Talpidae > Talpa > Talpa europaea. The sequence goes on along the minus strand of NC_140070.1, from coordinate 102,555,409 downwards.
ATCATCATTACACATTTGATTAAGTTAGCTAGAAAACTATCAGGCCATGCTCCTGGACACATACTTATGTGTGCACATGCATGGAGGAACAGAGGCAAAATCTTATGTTCAATGCTACTTATTGCCATAATATTTTTTGACAACTACTTTCTGAACCACAATCAAATACAAAAAAGACTCTAAGGACACATGGAACTAGTGGAATGACCGTGACCTTTATATAGGACAATAAGAAAAGCTAACTGAACTGGAGGAGAGGTTGACTTTGGACAAATAATGGTAAATTAGTTTCTGTAAGTAGAGGAGGATAGCTTAATAGGACCTGGAAAGTCAGACAAAGAATTTATTTGATTTGATAGAAAACTGGAATTTTGGTACTAATAGTTTGGGAGCAGAAAGCAAAATGCAGTGAAAGTTTAAAGAAAGTAAGCCTGTCAGGGGCCTGAGAGAGGAAGTTGGGGCTATTATTAGGAATCAAGAAAACCAAAGCGAAGGCTGGTAGACCTGAGGGGAAGAGATTGGGCAGGTGTAGGAACACTGAGCATAACCAGAAAAAGGTGAGCAAGAGTCATGCCTTGACAGAAACGTGAATACCGCCTGGTGTCTGGTAGACACAGAGATGATTGCAGTGGATACATGTCACCCAGTATGAGCTCTGCTTCCCTGGAGGTCCCTTGCCAGTCTTGTCTCCTTCTAGCACAAGCTGGATTGAAAGGTTGATATGCTTTCTAATCTCTTGCTGGAACAAATACTCCTGGGGTCCCATTTGTGGAGAATTTTCTTTTTTTTTTAATTTTTTAAAGATTTATTTATTTATGCATATGAGAACTGGGGTACAGGCCAGAGGTGTGGGGGGTGAGAGAATTCACCAGAGACAGAGTGGGTGACAGAACAGGCAGATTAACCGAAGTACACTGCTGAGAGGAGCAGCGGGCGAGGCAGGAGAGGTCTGCTGCACCATGTGGGTTGCTCCCTGGCCAGCCAGGGATCAAACTCGTGCTGTGGGGGCCACGAATTGCTTCAGAGTGCGGTGCTTAACCCCTTGTGCCACCAGGGAGGCCCTTGTGGAAAATTTTCTACCTAACAGTTTCTCTCCTTTCATTAGCTGTCTTTTCCCAAACCCATTTGGGAGCACAGGGTTTGACACAGTTGTGAGGAGAACAACATCAAAGATGCACAGCAATGAAGAAGGCATGTTTATGAAGATTCACAAGAGCAGAAAAATGCTTTTATAATTTCCGAATATTATAGGTAACTAACAGCATTACAATCAAGAGTATGTTTTCCTCACTAGCCCAAAAGAAAGAACATAGCATGGCCCTGGCATTATTAAGATTTTCCAGTCCCCCAAAAGCAAGTTTGTGTATGAGATAGATGCCCAGTTCTTGCGGGCATATTTAGAATTGGTCTTGTCTGAGTTAAAGAGAACACCCTTTCAAAGGATCAGTGGCTTTAGAATACATTTTTTCCTTTTTGCCATAAAAGGCCTATTAAGCATCATGAAAAGTTTTACAGATACCTGATCTTTGAGTCTGTATCCATCTCATTAAGGCTCTGCCTGCCATTATAAATCCCAGAGAACTCACTAAAATGCAGCTGTGCCAATCCTGACCCGCGAAGGGAGCATTTTTCCATGGTCTCAGAACCAGAATCATGGTCAAAGACAGAAGCCAATGCTTCGGGGGCACAAATGAGGGATGTCCCCCTCTCCCCATGCGAGTACCAGCCTTACATTGGTGCTTGGAATTCCCAAATTACTCATTCCTTGGGTTAAGGCATTTTTGAAAGCCCCTGTTAAATGCTAGCTGAAAGGGAGAATGTGTTGTTGTTGTTTTTTTTAAGTCACTAAGTTAATTTATCTAAATAAGGAATGGAACTCAGAAAGTAATCATACTCGTGAAAGGAGGGAAAAGAATATGGAATGTTCTTTCCAGTCTTGCTGGAGAGATGGCTGAGAACACGCTTTTCTTTCTCTAACACATTTCAAAATGGTGTCTTGTCCCTGCACCACAGCCCAATTGCTCTGCTGTATAGTTCAGAAATAAGTCTCTATATTAGAGATGAAGATGGGTCCAATGAAAGAGCATATGCTCAGCTGGTGGCCCTATCCTTCCTTCCTGCCCCCAAATATTATTATCTGACTGGCCATGGAAGATGAATTGTCAATCCTTGCTTCAATGCTGGAGAACGACCAAGTAATCTTCTTATCACCCTCCTTTCTTGTTTCAACTATTTCCCTCTAGTTCTACGCCTTCACAACTTCAATCTCCTGGCCCAGAGACTCCTACACTCAATTCCCACTTCTATCTGATTTTTGAAACATGGAATTTGATTTTCCCCTGAAGACTCTGGCTTGGCTGACTTTTTCACCTTATGTGTTCTTCCCCCACCCACTCTAGCCTCAGTTCCATAAAACCCAATCCCACCTCCACCAGGAAGGGACTTTTGATATTCAGGGATATTACAGTAACTTGAAACATCAAGCTCAAAGACACAGTTAAGAAAAGTGAGCACAATCATAGAACCAGCTTTTCCCCTTTAAAGCAACATTCCTATATAGTCATTTTTACTGTGATTATTTAATTCATGCTGATTTTCCACTAGGCTAGGAACTTTAATAGCTCAGGGACCATGTTTCTTGAGTTCCATATTAAAAATCCAAATTACTCAATAAATGTATTTAAAACATGCACATGAACAGTGATTTTTAAAAATGAGTCATTATAAAAGTTACCAATATACATATGACAGATAGCTCACATAAATAGCTTGAATGGCATCTGTAGTAGCAACGAGAAGACATAAAGAACTGCAAACTTGTGCACACATAACTACCTAGACACATTTTAGTCCAGGGCCTTTGTCTCAAAATTGAGTTTGGATGTCAGAGGAATGGATCATCTCTTAGTTATTACAATTTAAGAGCAGTAGGAAGTTCCCTTGGCCAAAAATTATATTCACCTGTCTTTCCAGAACTTTAAATAAGTATTAATGGAGGCACTATTTTAACCCTATTTGCAAATGCAAATATGTTCATGGTATACAGAACATGGTGAACCACAGCTCAGGCTCTTTTTTTGACCTAAGGCTATTTTTTTTCAAATGAATTATTGGTCTCTCATGCCAAGAGGGTCTAATATTGGGATGGGGTAATTGGATGGGAAGAAAAATTGGGGAAAATTTTCTGGATAGAATAAATATCCCCCCCAAAATATCCCAAAAAGAGGCCTCTGCAGAGAGACTGGATTTTACCCCTGCTTTCTGGATTGACCACTGGCAACAGGGGGTCAGACAGGCCCAGCATCTTTGGATAGCTGCTCCTGAAAAGAGCTGCTTGGACCAACTCTAAGTGGTACCTTCTATTTCCTGCCTTCCTTTTAGTTCATCAAAGCAGATGAAGGAATGTTCTGAAAGAGACAAGTTTTTGTAATGTCTCACCTCCAGTGTAGGTAGTCTGAGAATCAAGCCTGATGATCAGAGGTTTTAAGCCCGTTCTTCATACCCCCTCTTACCCACAACATGATCCCCAGGCATGTGGGCTTCATAGAAACATACCTGTCACAAAGGCCCATCCACTGCAGCTCCCAGAGACCAGGTGCATAAACCCAGTGACATTCCCGAGGAATACAGAAGCAAGGTATTAAGAATCAACTACAAGGAGGGCCTCCCCTGGTGGTGCAGCGGTTGAGCGCTGGGCTACGAGGCTGCCCGCAGCCTCTGCAGCACCGATTTGATCCCCAGTCGCCGGGCGAGGGTCCCACCAAAAAATAAATAAATAAATAAAAATAAAAATAAAAATAAAAATCAACTACAAGGAGCAAGCACACTTTACAAAGAATCGAATAGTGTAGAGCCAAAGCTAGAATTCACATACAGAAAGGGGAACTGACAGAGAGAAACAACACCGCAGACAGAAGCAGTTTTCTTGCTGGTTCCAAATAATTTCTGCTGGCAAGTGGGCATTTCCACTGATGAGAATGACTGCAAATGCAGCCTCAGAGAGTGAGCGAATGTAAAGCCCTGAGGAAACCCCCCAAAGACAACCCCAGCCACAAAAATGAAAAACACACCTTCCCTGACAGATTGACAGATCCAGGAGTACAGACTTTGAACCCATAGATAAAGATCCATCTCAATTCAACAAATGTTTTACCAGGCAGCCATGTGCCAGGCACTGTGTCTGACTCACAGAGCTGCAGGAGACTTTCCTCAACCAGAGAGATCAGAGTCCAGATACTGCTCATCTCAACTCATTCACTGAATACCTCTCCATGGATATATTGCCTGCTAAAAGGTAATTAATATGCACAACCCCTATTTGCAGATTATCCCAATCAAATCTTAATCGTCCTACTCTAGAGTTTTTCTGTAACCTTGGTCCACAATTCCTGAAAGTGGGCAGTGTACTTGAGCCTGGGGGTGGTCACAAGCAAAACTCTGAAAAGCATATGAATGCCGAGTGGATTTTTCCAAACCTAGTGCCTTGGCAGAGACAGCCTTCTCATTAAAATGCTGCCCAAATCTATGTCTTATCTCACCCAATCAACCGCTCCAATCTATGTGGGGTGCATTTATGTGCCTCTGAGTCTGCAGCTAGCTGTTCCCTGCCAGGCAGGAGAAATGAAAAGTGAGTAGGTGAAAGCTGTTACAGCTCCCCAAGCAAGGATAGGTGGTGCAGCATAAGTAGCTTGGGTTTGGAACTGGCAGTCCAAGGTCAAATCCAGGCTGGACCACTGGGCCCTGAGCACATTACTAAACATCTCCAAGTGTCAGTCTTCTCATCTGTGAAATGTGATTAATAATATCTTCCTTGTTGCATTGTTGTGAAAATAGAGATCTCACATGTAAAAATCACTTGGCACAGAGCATGTCACACAGCAATTTAGTCTTTTATTACTTTCCTATTTTCTTTTCAGACTTTCCAATTCTCACTTCAATCTTTCCACATAGATCTTCCTTCTATCATAGGAGAGTTGATGATCATTCTTCCCAAAACAAACCCTTTCACCATCTGTCCAGGCTCTTATGTGGGCTCTGGGTCCTGACTCACAAGGTCAGCACTTCCCCCCAGCCATTCTATATGCATACCTTGGAAACTTTATCCTTTATTCAGATAGGCCCCACCTGGGGTTTTCCTCTGGATTTTACGATAAGATAGTTTGTTTTTTTTTTTTAATTTGAAAGGGTCCATTTGGTTTCTTTATTGTAGCACTTAAAATTACCCACCTACTAGCACACAGAAGAATTCACTCACACTTCACTTATTTTTTCAATTTTCCTGTACCCAGTCAAAATAGAAGCTAGGCTAAATTGGAAAATTCTGATAGCAAAATATTTGGGATAGTATTTCCTAAATTTAAGTATTTCCTAAATTTAGCTGTTAGTGCCACTTTATATCCATGTAAAGTCTATACTTCTCCTTAAATGATATTTCCCTCTGAACTTACTTTATATAAGTAAATTTACTTAAAAGGAATCTTAATGTTAAAAATTTTTTATAGCAATATCATTTGCCATAAATAAAGGATGAGTAAAAATAATTTATCACACTGGGCTTTAGAATCACAGAGACCTGTTTAAACTTATTTAAACCCTGGTTCCACTAGTTAATATCTGTGTGTTTTTGGAAAGTTACTTAACTTCTCTGGACCTTAGTTTCTTCACAGAAGTAATACTAAGCATATCACACACTTGTGACATAGATGTATAGAGAGAGATATACTCACATTAGCCCCCCATCCCATAAGTAACATTTAGTTGTTACTGTCCTATTTTTTAGAACTCCCAGAAGATAGATACATGTGTGCATATTTACCCTTTTATGTAAAACCTCTTAAATAGTTGAAAACATATATTTAAATTGCCTTAATAATTTCTTCTCTTAGCTAAATATTATCAGTATCTTCAACTGTTTCTCGTATGATGTGCTCTCTAGAACACTAATCAGTTCGGCACCTCTCCCTCCAGCCCGGGTCTCCCACGATTTGTCAACACACCTCTTTGCAGAGAGGCTCACAGAATGGAGTGGGCAGAGACAAAATCACTTTCATTAATGAGTCACAGATCAAATTACCCGTAAGCAGTTCAACTGGGAGGTTGGCTGACCATGACTTTTTTCCACGGCAAGTCAGATCACCACTCCCTGGCCCAACTTGCTTGTGTGTCAGTGTCTGAGGCCAGTGTTCAGCCAATCAAAATTACTCTAAATCCCATATATGTCATCCATTTTACTAGCCACCCCTCCAAGTCTTATGTCACTCGAGAATCAATAAGAAGGCCTTACCCAAGGGTCATCAGAGCCAAGAACACAGAGGTCAACAGTATCATATGCTGAGAGGAGGTGAAGCAGAATGAAGAAGATCAGTTCCTTGTGTTTAGTAAGGAGGAAGTTGCTGGTAACCTCAGAAAACTGCTTTCTGTGTGGGGCTGCTTCCTCCACTGTCACTCCCGGATGTTCTCAGGTCTGAGGAGGCTAAGGCTGTAAGGAAAACCAGCAGGAAGGGAGTGGCTAGAGATGGCTGAGGGAAATATACTTAGCTGCTATCCTTGTTCAGCTTTGCCCAGGAGATATTTCTCTGGGATCATAAGTTTAGGATCTACTTTGGAGGCAAAGCTAGAAACCTGTGGGCATTTGGAAACATCCAAACACCTGGTTGAATTTCCCAATTCCAGTTACATATTTGTTGCTCTATATAAATAAATACCTACCCATGGTCAGTGGTCAAGAGGCAGCCTAAAGGTATTTTAGGTGATAGTGGTGCTTCCTTTTTTTTTTTTTTTTTTGTGGGAACCTTGCCGGTGGCTGGGGATCGAACTAGCGCTGCAGAGGCTGCAGGCAGCCTCGCAACCCAGCACTCAACCGCTGCGCCACCAGGGGAGGCCCGATAGAAGTGCTTCTGAAATAGGATAAAATGGTTTCCACAAATAATTATAGCTGCCTTGTTCATCTCAATGTTGGTATTTGCTTTCTGAGCTTTCTTGACAGAGAACTTTGCATGGGAGAAAACAAGAGGCCTAAAGTCTAAGATGCTTCTGGACTTCTGTGAAAGCCCATCAGAGAAATAATATAGATGCACTACAGAGAGGGGAAGAGAGTGCTTTTAAGATGCAAGAGAAAGGAAGGGAGTGGCAGAAGGGTATGGATCGTGCGAGTAGTGGGGTCTGAACACCCCTTTCTCAGTGTTTTCACTGGGATAGAAATCCCAAGGATGACGGCGCATGCCTACAGAGGCAGTACTCTTGGCTCATGTTTGGAGGCTTGGAGGCATGGGGGCAGAAATCTGTCAGAATTTACAGGCCATGGTGGACTTAGATGGTGAGGTGGCCAGTAACAAGCAGGACAGACTCGGGACTTGAGCCCTTCCACCACTTTCTAAACATCTGACAAACTTTATGCACTCTAACTAGACTGCAGAAGGGGACAGGCACCCCAGTATGCACAAGATGAGAACTCCTATCCAGCTGGCAGAATGGGCATATGGAGCTGGAATTAGGTTGAATTAAAGGAAGTGAGGAAAATGATTATTTCTTATGTACTTGGGTTGAAGGACAGAAATTAGCACAGTTTGTATAGAGTAATCCATGCAAGGAGGTCCAGGATTGGACTGTAAATACAGTTCCTGAATTGTTCTTAATTTAAAAATGATACAGCTAAGGTCCAGGCCTTGTTTTCCCAGAGCTGCTGCAATATCTCTAAGAACACAGGATAGTCAGTCACAGCACCCAAGACCTGACCCTCTCCTTTAAATAAAAATTCTGGGTTCACAGACAGGAACCCTATCACCACATGAATGAGATCATAACTGTTTACTATGAAATGTTGCATTTATTGCTGTTATGAGATTGTAGTTTTAAAAAATTTTCTCAGTAAAGCATAAGTACACACTAACCACTAAGCAAATGAAAACAAAAGTCAAAGATTGGGAGAAAATATTTGCAAAATATGTATCTGATAAAGGACAAATATCCAAAATGTACAAAGAAATCTTAAACTTAAAGATAAGAAAACCAATAGCTAAATTTAAAAATGGGTAAAAAATCTGGATGTACATTGTGCCAAAGAAATTACACAAATGACAAAGAAGAATATGAAAAGACATGCTCAGTATCAAATGCCATTAAGGAATGCAAATTAAACAATGAGCTGCTGCTACATACCTATTAGAATGGCTTAAAACAAAAACCTGACAAATGCTGATGAAGGTGTAGAGCAGTAGAAATTCTTATTCATTGCTGGTAGGAATGAAAAATGATATAGGTCATTTGGAACAGCGTCTGGCAGTTTCTTACAAAATTTAACATAAACCTGTCATAGGACCAGCAATTGTGCTCCTAGATATTTACCCAAAATCTGCACCTAAATATTTATGATAGTTTTATTCATCATCAACAAAACTGGAGTAACTAAGCTGTCCCTCTATAGGTGAATGGATAAACAAACTGATATATCTGTACAATGGAATATTATTGAGTGATAAAGAGTCATGAAAACATAAACATATTAAGTCATGAAAACATAATGTGAAACCCTAAATGCATATTAATTAGTGAAAGAAATCAGTGTGAAAGCCTGGATGATTCCAACCACATGACACTTTGGAAGCAAAAAGATCAGTGGTTGCCAGGGGACGTGAGGAGGCATAAATAAGTGGAACCCAGGGATTTTGAAGGCAATGAAATTATTCTGTTTGATAATATAATGGTGGATGCTATTATAAATTTATCAAAACCCATAGAACTATAGAACACAGGAAATCTTACTGAAAAGTATGAATTTCAATTAATAATATTGTATCAACATCAGTATATTAATTTTAACCAATATACCACACTAAGGCAATATGATAATAATAAGGGAAACCTTGTGGAGAGGAGGAGTATGTGGGAATTCTTTGTAGTATCTGTTCAATTTTTCTGTAAATCTAAAACTGTTCTAAAAATAAAGCATATTAATTTAAAAAAAAGTACACATATTAACCACATGTACTGATTCCTGGTAAAGCCACTAAATTAATAATGTGACATTTTAGAGGGCTTCTGGATGAGGGGGTAAGAAAATTAGCATTTATTTTACAGTCCAAAGGTTCACTTCTCCATGTTGCATAGTTGTAATCAAATGTCATACATAAAACCTTGCTGTGGGGCCTCCCCAGTGGCGCAGTGGTTGAGCGCTGGGCTGTGAAGCTGCCTGCAGCCTCTGTAGTGCCGGTTCGATACCCAGCTGCCAGGCGAGGGTCCCACCTGGCACGCAGACCTCTCCTGCCGCCCGCCGCTCCCCTCAGCAGTGTACTTCGGTCCTTCTGCCTGCTCTGCTCTCCCCTCTGGCTCTGGTGAATTCTCTCACCTTCCCGTGCTTCTGACTGTACCCAGTGCTTGTATAAATAAATAAATAAATAAATCTTTAAAAAAATATATTCCAGCAGCTCTTTAAAAAAAAAAAAAGAATTAAAAAAAACCTTGCTGTGAAAAATCTCCAGTTTTGTATTTCTGCCATTTATCTTTGTAACAGGGTGGTCCTCAGGAAAAGGGGAAGTTCTGGTTCCCTGCCCCACCCAAAGGAAGGTGGAACTGAGCAGGGAGGAGAAAAAGCTGGAGAAGAGACTGAGGAAGGAAGGAAGCAGGATGGAGATCCAGAAGGAGACCTGTAGGAGGCACATGGGGCCAAGAGACGTGAAGAAACTGCGCTTGCCTTTTGGTTGTGGACTGGGTGACACAGATGCGGGTGAGAGACCTGTGGAGAGGTTAACGATGGCAGCTTTTATCTCGATTTTGATTTTGCTCTTTTCCTCCCAGACTTGTCCGGTTGTTTCCGATCCTTTTCTGTGGGTCCCCGCCAAAAGGTGCTTTAGTCTTGTGTCAGATTTTCAGGCCTTGTTCTGGGCCAATCTCATTTGGGTGGACTTTTACCCATGAGGGGATGGGTAACTTTGGTTGCTTGATTTAGAAACTAGATTCTTTGTCTTTTCCATATTGTTCCCTAATTGTATTAAAGCTCCTTCCCATTAAAGTCTTATATGTTTTGTGTTGATGCGGCGGATGGCAGAACCTATTTAGAGCAGGCAGGTTTGGGAGATCTGGGGTGCCCCTCTCCCTGCCCTGTAACATCTTGACATTTTCTGACTTTCTTGTACAGAGCAATAGATTTTTATGTCAATTCCTTAGGTAAATTAAAGAAAAAGCCCCATTGTTTTCTAAGGGCCAGATCAATAAAAAATAGCTTTCAGTTCCATGTTTCTGGAGGAACATTCTTAGAAATGCAGTAAGTTTCTTTTTTCTTTGAGGGGGAGATGCAATTTCGACCTATATTTAAAAAGTAAATTACATACAGAAAAGCATTAAAGTTGATTTTTTTTCTTGGTCTGGCCAAAATTTTGCAGGCTTAGTATTTGTGTCCTACAAGTGAGTTACTAAGATAGGGAGAAACCCCCTCACTCTTACAATCTCTCCCCTTAGGCTGGCTTGTTCTGTCTCCATAGCTGCCCTGGGCTGCCTTTTTTTATCACTTTCTCTTGATGCAAATTCACACCCATCATTCATACTTACTAAGAAAGAGGCAACATGTACTGTTTCTTAATTGGTATTTGATCACCTTCTGAACACAGAAATTAGGACCCAGTGACACACTTTTGCATAGATGTCCTGTAAGGAGAAGTTAGAAAGGCAAAGGACACCAATAATTGCTTGCAAGATTCTATCAACTGAATGCAAAACTTTCTTGTCTGCACTTTTGTTTAATATCAAACGTACTTGAACTTCAGCTGCAAAGTACATTTATTTGAATTAAAGATTAAATTAGCATGTATTAAAAGGTAGGTTAAGGTGAAAAAATTGCCCCTGAAATTGTCAAAAGTTGTCAAAAGCATCAGGATACATGCATTTTAGAAAAAAGAAGTTCTAATATAATCAAAAAAAAAAAGAGAGAGAGAGAGAGAAAAGAAAGAAAGTACAGGCCTGGGTGTGGCCTGTAGATGAGCTGTTACTTTAAAGGCGTGGGTGAGCGGGGAAGGTGAGGAAGGTGGGACTGCTTACAGTTCAGGTTAGGGACAACCCTGGCAGGGGAGGAGCCATCATCCCAAACCAGGGTCTGAGAGGGCTCTGTGATCTGATGGAAACATGGCAGGGCAGGCCCGGAGTGTGCTGGGACACACCCCAAATCAGGAGTTCTGGGACTTGTGAGAGCTACAATGTAGTGGGTAGAGAAACTTCATTGTTTCTCTCTGTGGAGCAAGGTCACTGGATGACAGGCCTCAGGGGCTCGTGGGAAACTGGAGCCCACGTCAGGAAGCAAGTCTAAGCCAGAAAAGAGCTGCAGCCTGGGGAGCCAAGGGAGTCATGACTCACCCTATGGACATTAGAGACCAGGTTTACAGCAGCCAGAACACATCCAGAACACCCTTCCTGCCAACAAAATTATTATCAGATTCAAAACATTTCTTTTCAGTCTTTAGTGTTACGTGGGCTCATTAAACCCAATTTTAAATATTGGGGTCTCTGAATCTATAGGGCCATTTGGGTATAGTGTACATTTACACATTCTGAGAAACTGTCATTTCTTTCACAAAGCCTCTGACATTTGCAGTTTCCTTTATAACCTCACTTAGAAGAAGTAAAATGAGGTAATATTCTAAATGTAGAAGTTTTTTGAAGAGTTAGGTCCATATGTTTTTTTCTATGTGTGCAGAGGAGGGAAAATAATACATAACAAAACTAACACATTTTAACAAATTGTAGCATATCTCAAATTTAGGGAAGCAAGAAGAGCTGTGAAAACACCTTTTTATGCAAAATATTTATATAAGAGTATAAATAAAATGTGCACTGCAAAGTAAAATGAAATAGATTGGGGCATACAGAACACAGTCAATATGAGTAAGCTTGTTCAAAAAAAACACTGGATTTTTTTTAAGCTTCCATTTCATAACAGGGGCTGGAGGGGAGCATTGCACCTTCAAAGGTTCACTTCCCTGGGGCTTCTTTGTAACTTAAGCAATGCACAGAGGATTTCTGTGAATCCTTAACATAGGCATTTTCAACCTGGATTTTCAGTTTTCAAGTTGATGTTGCAGAAGGTGGAAGTGTGATTTTTGCAGTTGTCCCACATACCTTTATTTTTATTAATTTTTTAAAAGACTATTCTGCTTTATTCTGTCACAGGTGACCCTATTACATGTTTATTTAATCAATCTTCCCATAGCCACCGAGTTAGGGGTGGGAAGAGCCTAAAGTTGGGAGCTGGGAGGGCTTGGTAGGACTATGCCCACTTCTTATCTAAGTGGGTTGTTATATTTCACACACCTTTATGTGGAATTTTCTAACAATCCACCACGCAAAAGTGTAGCTGCTTGAAAGAAGTTTTCCAGTAATGAAAGATGTCATTCCTCCTACTCTTGTGAGTAAGGAATGACCTTTGAAAAGTGCCTTAAATAGCTTTCCTTAAATCTACTTTAAGATTAAAAAAAAAAATCTCAAATAAGTCTTGTCCTGATTGGCCAAAGTTTTAAAGTTAGGAGATTTGCGCCTCCCCTGGTGGCGCTGGCGGTTGAATGCAGTGCTGTGAAGCTGTCCGCAGCCTCTGCAGCACGGATTCGATCCTGGCCTGCCGGGGAGAATCCCACATGGCGCAGCAGACCTCTCCTGTCTCACTCGCTGTTCCCCTCAGCAGTGTATTTCGTCAGTCTGCCTGTTCTGTTCCCCACACTGGCTCTGGTGAATCCTCTCACCCTCCGGCACATCTGGCCTGTACCCCAGTTCTTATATAAATAAATAAATCTTTCAAAAAAATAAAAAATAAATAGTCAGGAGATTCAAATTTTTAAGGACTGTATTTATAAACCAATTTGATCTCTGAGTTTCATGGACTGACGACAAAATATTGCATTTGTCATCACACTTGAGTTGCATTTTCACTGTGCATGGCCTATTTGCATACAAACAAAAGAGATTATTTTTTAAAGAGGTTTTCTGTGTTTTTGTTTTGGTCCTTTGGGATGACTGTGGTAAGAAGGGACCAGTTCATTTTCATACCTTCACTTTGATACATTGTATTTATGGCACCCTTTATCTCTTCATCCTCACGCCCACCTCCTATTCCTTAGCATACAGTTGTGGGGTCTTGGTCACCTCCTGTATAATCTACTGGCTGACTGGTTCCTCTCTTGATCTTTTAGGTTATGGTTTTCTTTCATTAAAAACAGTATGATTATGAAACTCAGTTGCTTTAAAGATTTGCTCCTTTTTCCTTCTGGGCAACTGGTCATACTTCTTAGCAAGACACAAGGTCCTACGCAGCCTAAACCCAATTTTTCTCTTATCAGTCAACCCGTATAACTTACCTTCTAGTCACACTCAAAAACTGTTTGTTATTCCCTGTCCCTCTTGGACCCTTCAGGGCTTTTGCCTTCTTTGAGAAAGCTCTTCCTTCTGCCTGGACTGCCTTTCTTGCCTTCTCTGTCTGCAAAGCTTTCTTCCTTCAAGGTCCAGGTCATAACTCATAACCAAAACTTCCCCGCCAGCCTTCTCTCCTTTTTTCCCCATATCTGTATTTTCCTCCCTCCCAAATCACATTATTTATTCTTCTGTTGTAATAGTTTCCTTGTTGTGTTAAAATTTGACCACTCCTATGCCAGTGCCTCCCTGAGCACCACAAGACAGGAAGCATGTTTTATTTCTCTTTACATTCTTGCTACTTAGCATTGTCACAGGTTCAGTAAATATTATTAAAGTTGATATCTGTTACCCCATAAGCCAGGTACTCTGCTAAGTTCTTTCAATGTGAAACTTCATTTAATCCACATGATAAATGTACAAAATTTCTGTAGATGAGGAAACTGAGTTTCAGAGAGGTTAAGCTAGAGGTTAGGCCAGAGACACAGAGCTGGTGACCTCAAAAATTTAACAAAATATAGAGGCTGAACTTCTATCCAATTTCTATCATTAATTTCTAACTTTATGACATCATTAAAATGTCATATGTCAGTGTACTTTTTTGGTCTAAATTCTGTAGGCATGGGTTGGTACTTTTTGAGTAAATCTCTTACTCTCTCCCTTACTAATAGTGTCACCTTGAGTAAGTTACTAAACCTCAATTTCCTCTTTTTTTTCTCTTCTAAAATTGTATTATTTTTATTGAGCTAACACAGTATATGATTTAGGGTTATATGTTCAAACGTCTTTAGATGTATGTTAACACAACACAACCACCACCTGGGACCCAGAATTCTACATCAGTTCATGTACTCACTTCCTTCTTCACTGAAGTTGAAGAGACCTGTCTTGCTGAGGTCATGCCATCTCCCTGGAAAGGGTTACCCCAGTCCTAGAGAATCCTCATATAGGATCAGCTGAGATATCTAAGTAACAAGGTCACTGTAAGGACCCAAGAAAAATTCCTACGTAAGGTTTCTAATCCTGTCTTTGCTCATTACAGCAACCCCTTGTTTCTTCCTAATGTTAAATGTGTGCTTCATATTTTCTCCATTCTTTCACTGAATATTCAATCTCTGAAAACTAGGAAATTTTGAACCTGGACCTCCCAGGTGCCACAGCAGTTAAGGTCTTGGCAGTGTCCATCTACCCTAGGCACTGTGGCATGAATTCGATCCCTGGCAAGAAGCTGACCCACATGGAGCAGCAGACCTCTCCTGTCTTGCCTGCTGCTCCCCTCAGCAATGTATTTCAGTGGCTCCATCTGTTTTGCTCCCCACACTGTCTCTGGTGAATCTTCTCACCGCCCTGCACATCTGGCCTATACCCCAGTTCTTGCAAGCATAAATAAATAAAATAAATCTTAAAACCTTCTAACAGAGGAAGAAACTAAGGCTTAGCAGAGTAATCTGCCTAAATTACCTTTAATCTAAGGAAATGTTTTTCTTAAGCCTCCATAGAACTGAATGGGGCCCTCAGATCAACATCTAAGAGATGTATGCAAGGGATCACTCTGGTGGTGCATATGAAAATTAGACTAGGGCATTCAAGAGACTGGATTTTGTTTTCCTTTTATTCCTGGCAACCAGGAAATTTAATTTAATAAGCCAGAGAATTCTCTTGGAAATAGCTAGGGAATTTTGGATGAGCCACTGAATGGGCACATTTATGTTTCTATCCCCTCCTGTCTAAATTCTCCATGTCTCTCAAATTTCCTCCTCCTTCTTTATTGAGCCCTCAATCAGGTCCCCCCAAACCAACTCACATCCTCATAACCATGAGGCAAAGGTCTTGTGGCCACTTCCTACCCAGTCAGGGGGAAAGAGGAAAAATGGCATCCTAGGGGAATTGTCTTACTGCGTCCAGACTTTCAAAAACCCATAACTTCTATATTCCTAACTTTCACCTGCCTTGTTCCATTTAACTGTTCCTGCCCATCTGCTGATGCCTCACTTGCTAAGTCAGTGCCTTTAGACTCAAGCAACTTCAAAGTCCTTACAGATAATGTAAATGAGTAAGGCAGGCCTCACAGGAACAGGAAAGTTTATATCCCACTGGAAATTGGGCAACTTCTACCACGCTCATTGGTTATTATTATGTAGGAATTTGGCCCCAGTATTACCAAGTAAACTCTTCAGATTTTTTTAAGTATTAGCAATTAATTATAATTGTTTTTTTAAAGCAACTGTCTGTACACTCTTTTTTATCTTCCAGTCTTTAATTTTCAACCTCTACTGCAGACAACTGGTTCCCTAGCTATTACCTACATTATTTATTCATGAAAGCTCATTTTGGACCCTGACCCAATATAGCTCTGCCTAAGTTTCCATGCACAAGTCTTTCTTGTAAATTATTCATCCCCTGATCTTCTATTATATATAGTATACTGTTTAGATGTTAGATCTAGAGTCAGATTGGGGTCTGGAATCTTGGCTCTGTTAACCAGCTATATGAACTTCATATCTCTAAAATTAAGTTTTCACTTGTGAAAAATGGAAGATAGTACTATAACTAACTCCTGGAGTTGTGTGAATTAAATGAGACAATATATATGATGTAATATAGTATACCATCATGCCTTGCTTAGTAGCTTCTATTTAGGATCTCTTATCTGTTTCATCTTTATTTCCTCAGCATTCAATAATATTTTATTGAATAAAATAATACGCAACTACTCCCTCCTTTCTAACCCTGATTCATTAATAAAACCTTCTAACACACCTCTAACAATGACCTCTGTCCTCTGAACCACTATTGCCTTAACAAAAGTAAGAGGTCAAAACTGGTGGCCTGAGGCAAACCATCCCCTCCAGATATTGGAGTATTTTGTAAATATCAGGATATTTCACCTGGAAGTCTGCCTTTGAGTTCTCTTGAAAAATCAGGTTAGCAGTCCATCGCCTTAACCACTCCGCCACCTCGTCCCACTGAGCGCTGCGCTGAGAAGCTGTCCGCAGCCTCGGCAGCTGGGTTCGATTCCCGACCAGCCAGGGAGAAACCCATATGGCACGGCAGACCTCTCCGGCCTCGCCCTCTGCTCCCTTCAGCAGTGCCTTTGGTCAGTTGTCTGCCTGTTCTGCTCCCCGCTCTCTCTGGTGGATTCTGTCACCCTCCCGTGCCTCTGACCAGTACCCCAGTTCTTGTATAAATACATAAATCTTAAAAAAAAAAAAAAAAGAAAAAGAAAAATCAGGTTAGGTTTTTCTAGACCACGTTCCTGCATACAGGATGGAGTGGTGACCAGCAGGTCTCTGGAGATGGGGCTCCGCTGTCTGCTGATGAGGAACAACTTCCACCATTCATACGTCATGGGGCAACGCTAAACCACAGACTACATCACTTACTTCTGTTATCTCAGGGTCTCTGTAGGCGTTCTGTGTTTCCCACTCCTCACTTAGAGTCTACCTCATCAGCAGAATACTTTGAGTTTCATCATGATTAGCCAAAAAATATAAATTCACTGTCAATTGGGCAATGTTAATCAAAGGATGAATTCTATTTCCATACGCTCATCAATCTAGAAGAAAGAGCTACGGTTATTTTGATATCTTTCCTCACTAATTTATTCCTATGTACTTTTTCATTTATGTTTTCTTCTGTCATCATCAATTTTATTTTTAATTTACTCAACCAATCACCTACCATACTAAATTTAGGCGGATTCTTATATTTCATTCTATTAAGTAATGCTATAATAAATATTTTGGTTCACAAATCTTTTCCAATGTTTTTTAATACTTAATTATCTAGATACCTAAAAATAAAACTATAAGAGCAAGATATCTAAGCATTTTTATGATAAAGAAAAATGATAAAATGTATATATCTTCTGGAATTAGAAATGCAAATTTGCATACATTACTCATGAACAAAAAAAATCTTTATAAATTAAAAACACATATATCAGATGTAAAATATTTGAAGTCCAGAAAGCTAAAGAGGGAGTTGCATAGACAACTTCAGGAAGACATGTGTATGATCACCAATTACAGGACAGGATTTCAACTTAACGTTTTTTGTCATACTTCCTTACATAAAATTATTTTAAGCGGACTTGTCTGGATTTCCCCTTATTTATCCTGCCCTCCTCGATAATTAGCAGAGCTACTATAGCAACTTCTGGGTTATAAATATGAATTCATTTGCTAGAATTGTATCAGATATGGCTGCGTTAAAAACATTTAAGACTTAATTTAGGGCCCCCCTGGTGGGATCCACAGCCTCTGCAGCAGAGTTCGATTCCTGGCCAAGAAGCTACCCACATGGCGTGGCAGACCTCTCCTGTCTCTCCTGCTGCTCCCCTCAGCAGTGTATTTCAGTCAATCTGCTTGTTCTGCTTCCCACTCTGTCTCTGGCGAATCCTCTCACCCCCTGCACCTCTGGCCTGTACTCAGGTTCTTGTTTGCATGAATAAATAAATCTTTAAAAATATATACTTAATTTAAAATATAAGAAACAGCAGATTGTAAAGCCTAAAATATTTTATTTCCACATGGCTTTGTACCCTTTTAAATTCTTATAGCCCTCATGGCATTGGTAAGTAGTATTATGGCTTCACTTTACAGAGGAGAGCACTGAAGTGCAGGGAGCTTCCCCAGGGTGATGCTGATAACAAGTAGTTCTCTGCTAATTAGCTACCTATTATTTGACAGCAAGACTGACTTAAAAATCTTATCTAAACATAATATGGCCTATAGATAAATGGAAAACAACAATCTTTGTGTTCCTGTGCTACTTTGTACATGTCACTGGAAAAAAAAATCATCGCACTTTGTATATTTCCACTCAACCTAGCTCCTTCAGCGCAGAGATTATCTCTGTGGTATTTCTAATGTGTAGCACAATTCCTAGAACAAAGGTGTTAAATGAACTGAAAACATTTCTAAGAACATAAAGAACATAAGCAGTGATCAGCTGTTTACTTGTGTAATCAAATCAACAAGCAACTATAAACCAGAGACTCACTATGGGGAGTGTGGGGGGCGGGGAGGAGGGATTAGGGTCAAAATAAGGGGGGGGTGGGAATTGTATGGGGACTATAACCAAGATGAAAATGCATACATTGTGCAATAATGAAAAATGATGTAAAAATATATAAAATTAAATTAAATTAAAAAATAGAAAATAAAAATGTAAAAAAAAATTTAAGGCCCTTTATATATGCTGTTAAATTGCTTTCCAGAAAGATTATAGCAATTCATCATTCCACAATCAGTAGTATATGAAAGTATTCACTAGCATTATTATTATTCCCCCCCCCCGATTTTTTTTTAAAGATTTATTTATTTTTTTATACAAGAGCTGGAGTACAGGCCAGAGGTGTAGGGGGTAAGAGGATTCATCAGAGACAGAGCAGGGAACAGAAAAGGCAGATGACAAAAATACACTCCTGAGGGGAGCAGTGGGCGCATTATAGAGAGGTCTGCGGCACCATGTGGGATTCTTGCCAGCAAGCCGGAATCGAACCCGCACTGCAGAGGCTGCCGACAGCTTCACAGCATGGCACTCAACCCGCTGCGCCACCGAGGAGACCCCCCAATTTCTTTTTTTAAAGAAATTTATTTATATTCTTACATCGTTGTCATTTTTTGGACAGCATTTGGCTTCTCCCCTCAGGTGTAGCTCCCGTAGCTCCCCACCATGATCCATCTCCACAGTCCCTTGCGCTCTCCCCTCCCACCTGTAATTATTGTCTCCCTCTCTCTCAACAAAACACAGATTTTAATTTGATAGATGAAAATATCTCATTGGTGTTTGCACTGGTTTTTCTCTAATGTTTAGTAAAGCTGAACATCTTGGATTTTAAAAAATTACTTCTCGTTTTTTATTTGACATAATTAAAGATTCAAGGGAGGTTGAAAAAAAAAGTACAGGGGGGTTAGTTTTTTCCAATGCTAACCTCTTGCATGCCTGTAGTACATTATCCGAGCCATGAAATGGACTTTGGTATGATCCACAGTGCTTATTAAGAGTTCACCAGTTTTGTGTCTTATGTGCATTGTCTGTGTGTGTGTGTGTGTGTGTGTGTGTGTGTAGTGGTAGGCAACTTTATCACCTTTATAGAGTCACATAATAACTGCTATTATCAAGATACAGAACTATTTCACCGTGGCTTAATTTTTCTTTTCATAGTGGCTTAATGATGAACATCTTTTTGTTGTACTTATTTGTCGTCTGTATCTCCTATTTGGGGGAAGTGCTTTTTTATATCTTTTGTCAACTTTCTAACTGGTTTATTTGCTTCTTACTGTTTAATAAATGAAAAGATCTTATTAGTGTTCTAATTGGTATGTCTATAATAGTTAGAATAAACATTTTTGTGACTTATATTTATTTTTTTAACATCACTAAATTATTACCTGCATTGGATTGCTTTTGTAATTTCATATTTTTTTTTCCATTTTCAATCAGACTATAAAAATAACATGTCCGGGGCCTCCCTGAGGGCATAGGGGTTAAAGCCAGTGTTATAAAGCTATCACCAGCCATTGCAGGTGGGCCAGGGAGCTAATCCACATGGCGCAGCAGACCTCTCCTGTCTCACCCACTCATCCCCTCAGCAGAGTATTTCAGTAGATCTGCCTGTTCTGCTCCCCACTCTGTCTGGTGAATCCTCTCACCGCCACCCCACCCCACACCTCTGGCTTACACCTCAGTTCTTGTATACATAATAAATAAATTTTTAAAAAGTCAGCTATTTTTTTCTGTATTCTCCACAGTGCCTTAAAACTATCAGGTTTTTGATAAATATTTATTGTTTAATTAGTTGACAATAATTTTAAGATGGAGGTGATGATTAAAATCATCTTTTTGGTAGTTATTTATTTCAGATTTTACCGGTGGTCAGTTATGATAAACCTGAAACCAGTCGACTAATTGATTTACTCAACTAAATGTCATTCTTTTTTATATGCACTAGATCTTTTAGTAAAGTCAAATCTAATTATTTTTATTCACAATAATATAGAACTATAACATTTGAATTGTTTGGCCTATAATATCTCTGAGACTACAGAAAACAAACTTTAGACTCATTTTGACTTCAAAATCTTCAATAAACCTTCTAATAAAATGCTTTAATACTTCAATGTTCCAATTCTACTCTATTTATTCTGTTTATTGACATAAATCTAAGTGAGCCTCCAAATTCCATGTGGTCTAGTTTCCTTTTTTACATGACCAGATTCATCTCAAGCTTTTTCTTTGAGAAGGCTCAAATGACAACTCTCTTGTGACTTAATACAACAGAATGGTATCTGTGTCAAAACCAAAATTCCAACATGTAAATGACTGCTGAAAAATCCTTTTTTTCTTGAAATCCTTCCCAATTTTGGGTAGACAGGAAATACTGACTTTTCTCTCCTTTGTTTAGCTATGAAAGCAGAGAAGAGAAGACTCGGATCTGGCTATGTGTCCATGTTTCTAGGTGGCTCTTTAAGGACAATAGTTGTGTTTGGTCTAGCAAAGATGTCCCCATTCATCACCAAACATTGACAGGAAAGAGCTACTTGTGCTGTCTCTGAGTTCTCAGCTTTCTAAGATCTCTACCTCCACTCAGTTGGGAATACTTTGGAAAGGTCAGTGAGAATCTCTGGACTGACATTTCAGTCATAATTTTACTTCACCTTTCTGCAGAATTGACACTATAACTACCATTTGCTTTGGGAAATATCGTTTTCCTCTTAGCTTAGGTGACCTAATCCCTTCTTGGTTCCCCCAACACCTCTCTGATGCACTTATTCAAAGTTTCTTTCTCTGGCCGTATGTGCTCTCACCAAAGTATTATGCACACACACCTCGTTCGCTAGGGTTGTGGTTAATGTGGTAACAAAGCATAAAATATGGACTGTTAGAAATTCATTGTCTCACGGTACTGAAAACAAGAAGTTCAAAATTCACATTCTGTTTTTCCTCTCCCTCTGCCCCAAATCCATTCCATTTCCTATATCCTCCATTTTTTGTAGGATGTGACAGTATGATCAGAGCTTTCCTTCAAAGTACCACATCTGTCAAAAACCAAATGCTGTCAAGGCTAGTGTTCAGTCACCTTCCAAATGCATCCTCTCCTCTCCAATTCCACATATAACTGTCCTGGTTTCATGTCTTCAACAACTATACTTAGATTATTACTATAGTCTCCTAAAGGAGCTCCTTGTTACTCCCCCCCCCACCCCCCCCGCCCCATCAATCCTGTGCTTTACTGCCAGAGGAATTTTTTTAAAGCAACTGCTATCAGATCTTTACTTGTTTATGAAGCTTAGGCTGTGATGCTAAGATAATCACTACTGGATCCCTGAGCTCTGGGAAATCTTTGCTCATTCCATTCTCTATTATGACTGTCAGGCATCTTCTTGCAGTTCTACTTGCAATCCCTCTCCTCCCCACTACCCTACCCCATGCGTCGAGACCCGATTTGTCTGTTTAATCACCCAGGCATTGGGTCTTTATTTATTTATTTTTAAAGATTTATTTATTTATGCATACGAGAGCTGGGGTACAGGCCAGAGTTGTTGGGTGGGGGGGTGAGAGGATTCACCAGAGACAGAGTGGGAAACAGAACAGGCAAACTGACTGAAATACACAGCTGAGGGGAGCAGAGGGCGAGACAGGAGAGGTCTGCTGCGCCATGTGGGTTTCTCCCTGGCCAGCTGGGGATCAAACTCTGTTGCAAAGGCTGCAGATTGCTTCATAGTGTGGTGCTTAACCCCTTGTGCCACCAGGGAGGCCCGAGGCATTGGGTCTTTAAACCACAATGACCCCAGTGAAGCCCACAGCTGGTGATCTAGAAAAGCCCCAGCAAGCTCTCTGAGTCATCCCTTCTTTGCCTCACTAGATCCCAGCTTCATCCTTGCACCTAAATGGGCTCAGTTTCCTTAGCTTCACCCTCCTTTCCACATTCTTGGTGTGATCACAATCATTCCCTGGAAGTGGCTGACCTTATCCTTGGGTTCTGCCTGCTCCAGTTTATCTCTCCTGAGAGACCAGCTTGGGTTCATCCTGCCAGGCCTAAAAGGTATTGGAAAATGCTGCTGGAAAAAGCCTTCCTGAATTCTAGTTCTAGCCATACAATTAAGTAATTGTATAATTTTTGCCAAATTATTTCCCTTCTATTTCTTCATTCTAGCAGTAATAGTAATAAAAACAGCTAATAATACTACTACTACTTATGGAGTACTTACTAGAGCAAGGTTCTGAGCACCCTCCTTGAATGCTCTCATTAGGCACTCACAGCCATTATGAAATAAAATGATTATCCCCACTGTACAGATAAGAAACGGAAGATGTCAAAGATTAAGCAACTTGACCAAGATCACACCACTAAAAAGTGGAAGAAGCTGGGATTTAAACCCCAGGGTCTGGTTCCGAAGCACGGCCTTGCACTGTTCTTCCTCCCAATATACAACTCACTCTAGAGCCATGACATCACATCCATATAATAAGGAAATGAATTACTGGTGTCTTCCATACAAAACATTCTATGAAAACAGGCCTATTGAAATCGGGTGAGCTACAGGTAGAGTGAGCATTTTGAAGAGGAATCAAGATGCCAAAAAGTCGATCAAAAAGGGTCAAAACCTTGACAATGGGAGTCCACATATTTTGAGTGATCACATGCTTTTCAGAGAGAAGCCAGCCATTAGTTTCTTTTTCTTAAATATCTAGCTTTATTTTCTTAAATTTCTAGCTTTTTATTTTCACAACAGTGTGATATATTTTCAAGACTAAGAAGTAAAAATCACCTGTATTTGTGATTAACATTGTGCGTGTGTAGATTTCCCATATAAAACTACTAGCAGTGCACATTCTATTTATTCCTTTAGCAGTGCACATTCTATTTATTCCTTAAGCTAAACACATTAAGAATTGTTCTACAAGATGATTTTTAACGATCTCATGGTATTCGGTGATGGATGTTCTATAATGATCTATTTTTAGTCATTTAAATTGTTTCAAGATTATCTCTATTAGAAACAGTGGCAAGAAAACTTTGAAAACATATATGGTTAAGTTCTTCCAAAACTTTAAAAACATATATGGATTATATTCTTCAGATACACTCCCAAAAGTTGAACTGCTTGGTTAAAAGGCATGCACAATTTAAGGGTTTTGATATATGTCACCAAATTAGTATTCAAAAATTTTTTATTTGTATGTATTTTAGATCATTATTCATATTATTATCCAGAAAGATTACCTGCTATAATCAGCGGGTGGTAAGTGTATAGATGTTCCTCCATTCTTAGTGTAATTTTCTCTTGCTTGCTTTTTCAAAGAAAAATTTGCTGTTTTGATAAAAATATTTCTCTGTTTTAATGTGCATTTCTTTTGACTCTGGTGAAACTAAAAATTATTTTACTGGTCATTTGTATTTTTTCATTTCCTGTTCAGGATAAAATTTCAGGCTCTGTGAAGATGAATTTTAACAACAATATAGATACTCGTCTGTGGTTCTATAGCCATTGTAGTGTGAACATAATTAGTCCAATCGCTATGGTTCCACAAGATTTTTAATTCTAAAAATTATTTTCATACATCCTTAAATTTCACTGGAAGGAAAAGGAATCTTTATTTGAAAATTAAATTCTAATCTTCTGAAACAAATCAGCAAAACTGTTTCCCATGCCAGTAAGCACTGGGTAGGTGAAGATTATTTCAATTTTCAAAGAATATTAGTAAATAATGACTGGTTCCAGTTGCCATTTCCAAGAGAAGGATGGGTGTGACTTCCAGTAAGTTCCTGCCATAGGGGCCTGCCACAGTGTGGGGGAACCTTGTGGTGTAAAACAAAGCAGCTAGAAAGATTTTAACTCTACTTCTTATGTACTTATGACCTTAAGCATGTTATTTAGTCTCTTTAAGTCACCATTATCTCATCCATAAAATAGAATGATGATATTGTCTGCCTGAGAATCATTGCAAAGATTAAAATTCAGTGAAATAAGACAAAAAGTCACAGCATGTCATGCATTTTCAAAACTCAGTAGCTAACTCAATTATTCTACCTCTTTCCACTACCTCACCCTGTTCAGAATCTCCCATGGCTAGTTTATGAGTCATTATCTGAGCTCTATATTTTCTTATGCCTCTTCTTCCTCTTCCTTTTCCTTAGTCTTTTCTTCAACTTCTCTATCTTATTCCTTCATCCCCACACCAAACTAACCTTGTTATACACAAAACTTACTCCCTATCACTTGTCTTACTTAAGTAGATATTTAAATTTCCTCATTCTTAAAATAAAAACTGCAACATTTAAATATTTTTAAAAAATTACAAAATGAAAATTAATCACTTAAAAAAATAAGCTTTTTGGCACCGCAAGTAAGTCTCAGCTTTGAGCACATACATCTTTGGTACAAATCTTTTTTTAGGTTTTTCTACCTTGGAGCTAAGAAATCAACCTAGAGTGAATGCTCCAAGAAGGGGGCAATGATTTTGGCACTTCAGCTAATCTTTCTCAGCATAGACCTCTCTTTTTCCCAGGTGTTCCTTGTTTTGGTTTCTGTTAAATATGACCTTAACACACATTAGCATTCTTGGGCAGGAAGGACAGAAAATGGAGCACCATCCTAAACCTTAGCCTGCCACTGAGGTCACTTAACTCATAATGTCTTTTGAAGAATAATTAAAACATCACTCACCATCCAAGGTCCATCCTGCCTGCTTCTAGTATTGGACTCACGTCTGGGAAAGATCCCACTTGTCTGCTTGTCTGTGCTGATAATTGTTACAATAGAAGGAGGAGCAGCCCCTTCTTCGCCTGTGAAGCTTCCTCCTTAATGACCATAGAGCCTGCTAGGTTTCTTTAATATTTGCTGTTCCTCTTTTTTCTACAGATATTGCAGCACTTGTGGAACAAACTTAACTCTTTCCTTGCATTTGAATGTATTGATATAGATCTAAGTATATATATATATATATATATATATTAAAATAATTCAGTGGCTTGAATTTCAGATATGTTATTAAGGTGAGACTGATTAAAGATCCCCCATCTTGAAATTCCCTTTAAAAACCTAAAAAAATAAGATAATTCAAAAGAAGGGGAAAAAAGCTATGCATCTATAAGATAGAATAAAGGAGTATTTTATAGATTTTAGTAAGACAATAAATTGTTATATATTATCTATGCAGATTAGGAGTGAGTACCCACCCCCTTGTGATTTCTACCACTAAAATGAGAGGATTTCACCCAAATTTGGGGGCAAGGTAATGTCCTCCTGTGAGAAGGAAACTAAACACATGAAACTAAACAGAAACTACTACTATTACCAAGGTTAAATTGATCAAGAAGTTTCCTGAAAGAGAGGCCTGAGAAAAGGAGCATCTTCAAATTGAGAGATGTTCTTGAGGGAAAACACAAAACTCATCAAGCAGAAACAATTACTCAGAGAAAAGAAATTTCTGCATATGAACTAAAATGGGCACTATTAAGGAATTCAAAGGGTTCACGTTGTCAAAAAAGTTTATAAAAATGAATGTTTATCAAGTAAAATCATTGTGAACATTTTAAATTCCAAAGGCAAAGAAAGTTAAAAAACAAAAAATTATTACTACAAATCAAGATAAACAAGCTTCACCTCTTACTCAGCCCAAAATGTCAGAAAAACACAAAATATTGACAATTTTGAGGTAGCATTCTCTGTCCAGAAATGTTGTCAGTTAAGTATGAAGTTAATAGAAATATTATCAAGCAGATGGAGAGACACCAATAACAACAACAAAATAACACTACCAATCTAACTTTGCCCCCAAAAATTACTTAAAGGAGTGTTCCAGAATACTGACAAATGAATTAAATTGAAAACCTGAGAATGGAGAATCTATATAATTAAAGGAAAAACAATAGTGGTGAGCACTTTCCCAAGTAAATTGCTTAAAGATGTGTTCCAGAATACTGAGAATTGAAATAAAATTAAAAGTCTAAGAATGGAGAAGCTGTGTTTGAGGAAGAAAAATAGTGGTGAGCTTTGCATTTTAAAGCCAGTTAAATACACAGAGATATGAGTAAATAATGTTTGTAAATTAGTTTAGAAGATTGAATGCTAAGAAAGAATAATTGGAAAAAGATTACCTAAACTATTTTTAATGAGGTTTGGAAAACCAGATGATAGAGAGGATGAAACGAAGATGAGAGAGTAGGAAGCACCAAGAATCTGTTTCCCCCACTTTTAGACACTGGCAGAATTGGTCCTGTGTAACTATTTTAAAACTCTGTAGTATACTTAAGGCTTGCAGCTTCCAGGGGAAGACCTGTAGTATAAATTGTGGTTAATTTAGTCAGTTCCAGTTTTTAGCACATAGTAGCTACCCATCCCTTGCATCTTGCTCCATTGCAAGCAGTTGTACACTTGTTTCTAGAATAGCTTACACACAGGCTTCAGGAGCCAGATTGGGCAAAAAAGACCTTGGGATCCTTCTCTGGGATCTATTCTCTGATCCTTTACTGCTGCTTCTGATAAAGAAGACAAAGAGAAAGGCAGCCAGTGTTGATGCACCTGCCTCCATTATGCCTTCTTCTCTAACAAAGAGACTAAAAGGGAATTTAAAGAGCTGTTATACTTCTCTGTTTATTTTTCTTTTTCTCTTTTTTTGATGTCACACATTATAGACTAGGAAATTCAAAAGCAATTGCATATATAGAGAAAATTAGAGAATGACATTTCATCCCCCAGAGAAAAATACAGGTTCAGAAACCCATAAGTGTATACCTCAGTTTGATCATTAGAATAGAGACAGATCACAATAATTAAAAAAGGAAACCAGTAAACTAAAACAATACCAAAAATCACAAATACCAGGAAAGGTGGATAATCTGATTTTTACAGTTAACACATTGTTAGATTCAAATGTACACTTTACAATAAAAAAGGGAAAAATATGACCCATTCAAAAGAATAAGAGAAATCAATAGGAACTATCCCTGATGAAAACTTGCTGGCAGATCTACTAGACAAATAATTTAAAATGATTGCCCTGCCCTACAGATGCGCAAAGAGCTAATGGAAGATATGGAGAAAGCCAATAAAACAATAAGCAAAGTGTAAATATCAATAGTTAGAAACTGAAAAGAAATATAAAAAAAAATGTTGATCTGAAAAGTACAAAGGCAAACTTGAGCAGGCAGAAAACAGAATTGGTGAACTTGAAGACAAGGTAAAGGAAATTATCTGAGGAACAGAAGAAAAGATCAAAGGAAAATAACCCGAGCTTAAGGAATCCATGGGACATCATCAAGTGAACCAACATACTCATTTTGGGAGTTCCAGAAAAAAGAAGAAAGTGAGAAAGAGGCAGAGAGTATATGTGGAGACATAATGGTTGAAAACTTAACAAATTTGATGAAAAAACATCAACATAAATATCCCAGAAACTCACTGAACTTCCAGTAAGATAATCTCAAAGAGATCTACTCTGACACATTACAATAAAATGTCAAAGCTAAAGACAAAGAGAGAATGTTGAAAACAGCAGAAAATATGTGACTTGCCATATATAAGGGCTCCTCAATCAGATTATCACCATATTTCTCATCAGAAACTTTGGAAATCAGAAGTCAGTAGGCCAATATATTCAAGGTGCTAAAAGGAAAAAAAATAACTGCCCACTAAGAATCCAATATATTAAAATTTGCCTTTTGAAAATGAGGGAGAGATTAAGATATTCCCATATAAACAAAAGCTGAGAGAGTTATCGGTAGAGTTTCCTTGCAAAGAGTCCTGCAAGGTGAAATAAAAACACACTAGACAGTAACTTGAAGCTGTATGAAGAAATAAAGGTCTCAATAAATGTAAATACATAGACAATTCTGGAATTATCATAACATTGATGTGTAATTCTAGGTTGGTCTACATTCATAATTCTACCCCATTGGTCTGTGAGTTTAATTTTATTCCAATACCGGTATACAAAACATAGAAGCTTACAACATACCAAATAATCATTTATTTTTAATCATATATTTCTACTTAGAGATTAAATATTCTTTTCTTGGCTTTTGCATATTTTGAGAATCATGATTATTTCTGAAATAAACAAACAACTATCCCCCCCTCAAAAAAACAAAGAACAAAAACCTTTGGGACAAGTGGTTTTTATAAAGCCAGGAGCCCAGTAATCAAGATCTAAAACCCAGGTCGGTCCAGTTAGGGTGAAAACAATAAAGCCTAGATGTGGAATATCACTCATGATCTTTCTTACTGGAATGCTCTAATTTGATATCTCAGTGTAGTTACAATTTAATGTTTAACAACCATTTTGTAGTAATAAAACTCTAGAAATAGGACATATAATACATCTAATAAGCAACTACAACAACAATGAAAAAATACATCTTCCCAAACCACATTGTCTTTTTTTTTTTTTTTTTTTTTCTTTTTTTTTATTTTCTTTTTTTTTTTCTTTTTTTTCTTTTATAAATTTTATTGTTATATTCCCCATACAATTGCAGCCCCCCATTCTGACCCCAATCCCTCCCCTCCCGCCCCCGCCCCCCTAAAAGTGTCTCTGGTTCATAGTTTTTTGTTGATTTTGATTTTCACTTTCTTATAGTTATTCATTTTCCTGGTCCCTTATTTAAGTTTTCTAGATTCCTGCTATGAGTGAGACCATCCGGTATTTTTCTTTTTCTTTTTGGCTTATTTCGCTGAGCATGATCCCTTCCAGCGCCATCCATGTTGCAGCAAATTGCATGTGTTTATCTTTTTTGAATGCTGAGTAATATTCCATGGTATATATGTACCACATCTTCTTGATCCAGTCATCTATTTTTGGGCATTTGGGTTGTTTCCAAAGCTTAGCTATTGTAAACAGTGCTGCTATAAACATAGGGGTGCAGGTGTTCTTTGGAATTGATGTTTCTGTGTCCTTTGGGTAAATACCTAGGAGTGGAATTGCTGGATCATATGGAAGCTCTATGTTTAGTAGGTCCAGAAATCTCCACACAGCTTTCCACAGTGGTTGGACCAGTTTGCACTCCCACCAACAGTGCAGAAGAGTTCCTTTTTCTCCACACCCTCGCCAACATTTGTTGTTGCTAGTTTTTTTAATATGTGCCATTCTCACTGGTGTAAGATGGTATCTCATGGCAGTTTTGATTGGCATTTCCCTGATGACAAGTGATGTTGAACATTTTTTCATATGCCTGTTGGCCATTTGCATTTCCTCTTCAGAGAAGTTTCTTTTAAGCTCTTCTGCCCATTTTTTGACTGGATTATTTTCTTTGTTGTTGTTGAGTCTCATCAGCTCTTTGCAGATTTTTGTGATCAGTCCTTTATCATTAGTGTTGGGTGCAAAAATGTTCTCCCAGTTGGTGGGGTTTCTCTTTGTTTTTGTTATTGTCTCTTTTGCTGTGCAGAAGCTCTTTAATTTGATGTAGTCCCAGCTATTTATCTTTGCCTTCACTATCACTGCTTTGGGTGATGTGTCTGTAAAGATGTCTTTGATGTGCAAATCACGTAGTGCCAAACCACATTGTCTTTGATGCTCTTTTCAACCTTAGTTCATTTTCAATTTTCACCATAAATTTATTTTTGTTTTGTAGTTCTGGAACAGGTAATTTTCCTCAAAAAGATACTAACAATAGGGCCTCTCCAGCGGTGCAACAGGTTGAGTTCCATGCTGTGAAGCTGTCTGCAGCCTCCGCAGCGCGGGTTCGGTTCCCAACCGTCCATGGAGATTCCCACATGGTGAGGCAGACTTCTCCTGCCTCACCCGCTACTCCCCTCAGTCTGCCTGTTCTGGTCTCTGCTCTGTCCCTGGTGAATTCTCTCACCCTCCCGCACCTCTGACTGTACCCCAGTTCTTGTATAAATAAATAAATCTTTAAAAAAAAGATACTAACAATAATACACACTGAACACTGTCCAATGGCCTGACTGTCATCTAAGTACTTTGCAGAGTTGTTAGGGCTTGCCAAGATCCAAACTACTTGAAATGAATTTGTTCATTTAATATATATTTTTTAAAAATAGTCTTTGCTAAGTTATCAAGTGAAGACCATCAGATTACATCTATATTATTATAAACACGTTTCAAGAAACTCATATTTACACCCCCACCCTAAATATTATGTTAGGACTGCTGGGGGTACTTTACACAAATAACAATGATAACTCACATATCTTGCTCCCTAAAACAATTTTGAGACAGACCCATTGTTTTTATTTTTTTTTTAAGATTTATTTATTTTTGCTTACAAGAACTGGAGTGTAGGCCAGAGGTGCGGGGCGGGGAGGGATGAGAGGATTCACTAGAGACAAAATGGCGGGCAGAAAAAGCAGATCTACTGAAATTCACCACTGAGGAGAGCAGTGGGCTAGATGAGAGGTCTGCTGTGCCATATGGGTTAATTCCCTGGCTGGCTAGAGTTCAAACTTGTGCTACAGTGGCTGGCAGTAGCTCCCTGGCTGGCTGGGGTTTGAACTTGTGCTGCAGTGGCTGGTGATAGCTTGATAGTGCTGTGTCTTTAGCCACTGCACCACCAGGGAGGCCCCCGGCCCCATTGTTTTAAAATTAGGTGCGCATAAAAAAAAAAAATCAACACCACTTTTAAGCTAAGGTGCTTAGGGCCTCCCTGGTGGCACAAAGGGTTAAGTTGCAGCTTTATGAAGCTATTGGCAGCCACTGCAATATGAGTTTGATCCCTGTCCTCTGTCCTTTTACACTGCAGCATTTTCAGGAGGAGAGAAAAACCATCATAAGGTCCAAAAAGCAACCAAAACCAAAGAATTATGTCATAGAGACAATTTCCACCACCACCTGTCTAGGTATGAGGGTATCTGCCTCTTCCAGCAGGTAGGCGTAGGCAGGTATACTGCAGAAGTCTCCAGATAGCAGGAAGGAAAAGTGCATAAAGAGTTCTATTAAATCAATGACAAGTTTTTGGAGGAAAATATTTAAATTTAAAATAATCTATCATCACAACAAAGATCACAGAGATTCCTTGCTTTGCCCTTGAGCAATCAAGAGCAACAAAATTTTTTATGTCCAAAAATAAGACTCGCTGGAAATAACTGTACTCAATGCTCACAACCTAAGTCAAATCTTATTAGATTAGCTCAAATCCTAAAGGTACAAAAATTCCTTTGTTAGAGGAAGGGGAAAAATTCCATTTCAGAACAAAGCTATTCAAGATGAAAGGATGGCGCATCTTCAGTGAGAGAATTGACTACTGTATGATGTCTTCTTGCTAATGTGCTTAATGATCTTGGACTACACAACTTTCTTGGCTTTCTCCTAGCCAATCCACCTCCACCTCCTCTTTTTCTCTGCTTGTCTTCATTGGTGTTCATGCTCAAATCAACAAAAGGAGAAACCTTTTGAAACTTAGTGACAGAGCAACATGAGGCAAATTTAAATTGTAACATTAGAGATCTATTTCAGGGAATGAGAACCACACACTGGTATGTGTGACTTACCTGTTTCCTGAGCTGACATATGAAGGAAGTAGCTCTTTTCAATCAATTTTTTTAAGATTTATTTTTTGTTATTTATGCATGCAAGAACTGGTGTGTAGGCCAAAGGTGCATGTGTATGTGTGTGTGTGTGTGTGTGTGTGTGTGTGTGTGTGTGTGTGTGTGAGTGAGAGAGAGAGAGAGAGAGAGAGAGAGAGAGGATTCACCAGAGACAGAGTGGGGAGCAAAACAGGCACATCTACTAAAATATACTGCTGAGGGGAGCAGTGGACTAGACAGGAGATGTCTGATGTGCCATGTGGGTTAACTCCCTGGTCGGGGATTGAACTCATGTTGCAGTGGCTGCGAATAGCTTCACAGTGTTAAGACCCCCTTGTGCTACTGTGGAGGTCCTCTTTTCAATCAATTTTTAAAACTGAGACTGAATGCAGAAATTTTGGACTAGGAAAACTCAAATTCACTTAATTAAATCTTGAAATGCTCCAAGTTATAAAGGAAACCCAATTCTTTAGGATGTGGAGTGAGTAAGGCATGCCCTCTTGGCATTTAGTCCTCAGGCTTCCTACCCACACGATCTATATATTCCTTGGGGTCATCTGCACGGTCATACTGAGCAATCCAGACAACTTCAGGAACATCCAGCCCTCTAGCTGCCACATCTATATCCAACAGTATTCCTATATCTGCACTACAGAACTGGAAGAATGTAGTTATTTGCTTATTTTGCTTCTGCCTTCCCTGAATGGCCAAGACAGGCAAATAAATGTTGTTCAGCAACTTGTAGTGGCATTTCACAAACTTACAGGATGAAAAAAAGACCGTTAATTTTTTATTTTGATTCTTCTTAAGGATAATAAAGATCAAAAGGGATCTCTTTTTTGAGGAACAAATAATATATCCCTGCTCAAGACCAACATACAGTGAGTGGCTCCCTTTTTAAAGAAATCCTTACCAAGACTTCAACTTTTCAAGTTTGTGTGACAGAAAAGAGCATGGTCTGTTGGCTCTTTTGGCAGAAGTCTAATAATTTGCCTTAATTCCTCTTCAAACCCAGCATCCAAAATATGATCAGTGTCTCCAGACACTGGAGTATTCTGCAGATGGTCCAAGAGACAACCCGATGTGGAAACACTGATGTTGAACCCATTAGAAAGCTAGTTCGATCCCTGACCGCAGCCTCTGCGGCACAAGTTCGATCCCTGACCGGCCACGAACTAACCACATGGCATGGCAGGCCTCTCCAGTCTCACCCACCGCTCTCCTCAGCAGTATATTTTGGTCCATCTGCTTGTTCTGTTCCCCACAATGTCTCTGGTGTATCCTCTGGCCTGTGCCCTGGTTTTTGTTTGCATAAATAAATAAATCTTTTAAAAAAAAAGAAAATTTTTGTGCTTCAGTAGATCTAATACTGTCACCCTTTAGTAACTCATAATGTGTGAACATGATGAGTCATTAGCTCCTTGGAAACACGAAGCCTGCATGGCCAGGTCCCTAGTAGGTGAGAGGATAAGTACTTCTGTTACATTCCTGGGCATGAACTTTAATTTAATAATGAGTTCTGCTGCAGGGATGAGAAATGCCAGGGTTTTGCTACTGCCTATTTTTGCAGCTGCTAGGAGATCCCTGCCTTCCAGAAATGGTCTGATATTTTATGTTGAATTTCAGTCATATTTACAAAGTCCATTTCTCTTATTGCTTTAGAGTATTCTCATCTACAACAAAACATGTGCATTTTCACAAGCTCCTGTCAGTTCCAGAAGTATGCTGGGCACCTCACTGTCATCTTCTTATCTCCTGGCTTCTCCATACTGTTTTCCGTTTCTTCAGGAGTCTGGGCATCTTATTCTTCAGATTCCCTTTTGTTTCTTTTTTTGTTTTTTTGTTTTTGTTTGTTTGTTTGTTTTTGGGATCAGGCCCAACATCATCCACCATTTTTCTCTTCTTCATTTTCTTGTCAATTCTGAATTGGGAGACTGGGTTACTGCCTCTCCACGTATTCATATGATTCAGACTTCTCAGGGGACCTTTCTTTACTTTTGCATTTTCTACTATTTTTTTTTAGATAACACCACTTTGAGTTTCTGACAAGCCCACTCTCATAGACTTTTTAAGGGATTTTAAAAACTTACATTTTTTACTTCCTTTAGCTATATCTCCATATTAAGTTTCTGATAGCGTTACCTTGTAAGCCTTCTGTAGCTTTAGGTTTCATTGGTGCAATTTAAGGTTCTATTTTTCAATCTTGTAGTTTCACATGTGGATGTGACATAGTTTCTGCTAAGCACCTTCATCTTGGAGCCACGGTCTGGCTTATCATCTCTCTGGGGTGACATTACTTCCTCTTGTCTTGTTTTTGATATAGATTTATATTTATATTAACTTCATTCTTAGTATTGCTTTTGCTGTATCCCATCAGTTCTGATATTCTTGTCTTCATTTTCTTTGTCTCCAAATACTTTTTTTTTAAAAGATTTATTTATTTATACAAGCACTGGGTACAGTCAGAAACGCGGGAGGGTGAGAGAATTCACCAGAGCCAGAGCGGGGAGCAGAACAGAACAGAAGGACCGAGGTACACTGCTGAGGGGAGCAGCGGGCGGCAGGAGAGGTCTGCGTGCCATGTGGGACCCTCGCCCAGTGGTCAGGGATCGAACCAGCGCTGCAGAGGCTGCGGGCAGCTTTGCAACCCAGCGCTCAACCGCTGTGCCACCGGGGAGGCCCTGTCTCCAAATACTTTTTAATTTCTGCTTTAATTTCCTTATTGACCAAATAACTGTTGAGAAACACGTCGTTTAGTCTCTGTGCATCTGAGGTTTTTCCAGTTTTCTTTTTGTGATTGATTTTAAGTCTCATAGCATTATTATTAGAAAAATATTTGGTATGATTTCAGTCTTTGTAAGTTTATTGACAGTTGCTTTTTGTCAAAGATATATTGCTGCTCCCATGTTCATAGAAGTATTTTTCACAATATCCAGAAGACAGAAGCAGTCCAAGTGTCCAATGATGGATGAATAAGTAAACAAAATGTGGTAAATATATACAATACAATATTATTCACATTAAAAGAAAGGAAATTTTGACTCATACTACAACATGGATTAACCTCCGCGATGTTATGCTAAGTAAATAAACTAGTTTTCAAAGGGTATTGTATGATTCCTCCTACAATAATCCTCCACAATAGTCAGATTCATAGAGATATAAAGTAGAATGGTGATTTTCAAGGGCTGGTGGGAGGGGAGGATGGGGATTTAATGTTTAATGGTTGTATAACTTTAACTAGGAAAGATTAAAAAAGTTCTGGAGGTGGATGACAGTGATGGCTGCACCACAATAAACTTAATGTCACAGAATTATACACTTAAAAATGGTTAATTCTATATTATGTATATTATGGCAAAATGCCTCAGATTGGGTGACCAAAGAAATTTATTTTCTTACCATTCTAGAGGCAGAAAGTCTAAGATCAAGGTGTTGGCGGGTTTTCTCCTGTGGCTTGCAAATGACCATCATCTTGCTACACCCTGCATGGGCCTTCCTCTCCACTTGCTCACCAGTGGTCTCTTCTTCTTTCAAGGACAGTAGTCCTAAGGGATCAGGTCACACCCTTATGGCATCATTTAACCTTAATTACTTCTTTAAAACTGTTTTTTAATATAGTCACATTAATGGGCAAGACCTATATCTGATTTTCTCCCAGGAATTAACATTTTTTCTGTTTTCCTCCTCCTGTGACAATGGGCATCCATCAAGGGTAGTTTTTATTTGTATAAAATCTAAAGTCAGATATTTATACATATGGACACTTTACCTTTGGAAGCTGACATTGTTTAGAAGTGGGGAAAGGAATTAATTTTCAATAATTTGGCTTGGTCAACTGGATATTCATATGAGAGAAAATGAGACTTAACCCCTACTTATACCTCAGTTTTATCTGGAATGCAGATATAAATATAAAGAGCAAAGTACAGTGTTCCTAAAAGAAAATAAAAGAGAATATCTTCATGATCTAGGGGAGGCAAAAATTTCTTAAATAAGCTGCAATAAACTTAACAGCATTAAAGGAAAAAGTTGATAAATTAAAGTTCATTAAAATAAATAATAAAATCTATTCACCAAATTATATCACTAAGAAAGCAAAAGGGCAAGTCACAAAATAGAAGATGTTTTTTTATGTATATAACCACAAGAAGGACAATATCCAGGACACAAGGAAACTCCTACCAATCAATAAGGATAGAAAACTGAATAGAAAAATAAGCAAAAGTTTCCATGAAAGTAAAAAAAAAAAGGTATCTAAAAATCCAAAATGTAAAAATTTCAAAATATGAAGAAGTCCTCAACTTTAGTAAACCTCAGGGAAATGCAAATTAAACCACAATACAATACCATTACATACCCACCAACAAAGCTATAAATGAAGACTTGATTACAAATATTGCCAAAAATGTGGAACAATTATAACTTTCATACACTGATAGTTGTAGGTAAATTTGGAACAACCTTTGGCATGTCCTACTAAGTCTCAATATAAGCCAGTAATCTATAGTTACATAATAGCAATATTGTTTTAGTGACTTAAAGCAATGACCATGTACTTTCTCATTCTTTTTGTGAGTCAGGAGTTGACAGTAGTTTAGTTGTATGGTTTATTGGCTCAGGGTGACTTGCTGGTTTCCAGACAAAATGTTAACTCTTTTGGGGGCCTCCCTGGTGGTGCAAGGGGTTAAGCACTGCACTATGAAGCTATCCGCAGCCACTGCAGCATGAGTTTGATCCCAGGCGGACCAGGGAGCTAGCCACATGGCACAGCAGACCTCGCCTGTCTTGTCTGCTGCTCCTTCAGCAGTGTATTTCAGTCAGTCTGCCTGCTCTGTTACCTACTCTGTCTCTGGTGGATCTTCTCACCTCCCGGCACCTCTGGTCTGCACCCCAGTTCTTGTATGCATAAATAAATAAATCTTTAAAAAAAAAAAGAAGATGTTAGCTTTTCTAAAGACTTGGCTGCAGCTTGAAAGTTTCATTCCAAGATGGCTCACTCACATGACTATTGGCAGAAAATCTTAGTTCCTCCCCAAGTGGACTTCTCCATAGGACTGCCTGCACATCCTCATAATAGGGCAGCTGGCTTCCTTCTGGGTGAGCAAGGAAGAAACTGAGATGCTTTTTATGACCTAGACTTGGAGGTAACACACAGACACTTCCACTATTCTATTCCTTAGAAATGAGTCACTAAATCCAGCCCACACTTAAGTGTCATGGACTTAGACTCCCCTTTTAAAGGAAGGTGGGTCAAGGAATTTATGGACATATTTAAAATCACCACACATAACTGATGACCAAACAACTTTATCCTGAATTACAGAAGCAAAAAATGGGTGGGTGTATAGCCCCCAAAACATTTACAAAGCTTTTTATAGCATCGATAATCATAAAGGCCAAATAGTAGAAACAAAGTGTATGTCAATAACAAATGGATAAACTTCAGTATATTCTAATAATGGAATACTATTCAGAAATGAAAATTATAAATTATCCATAAGGCAAAAAGCCAAAGATGAATCTCATTAACAAAATATTGAGCAAAATAGACAAACCTTAAAAGCTTATGCTAATTATTTCCTTCATATAATTGTTAAAAGAGGCAAAACCAATCTATATTGTAAGAAGTCCAGATGGTGGTCACCTTTGGAGAAGGGAAAGGAGGGAATGATTAAGAAAGTTTATGAGGGGGAGCTTCTGAAAGTGATAACTTGCCCAAATGGTGACTGCAAAGACATGTTTACATTATGATAGTTCGCTAAGTCATCTACCTTTGATTTGTGCACATTAGAGCATTATCTTATGCTTCACATTTGTAAAGGTTTAAAATGATATCAAGAAAAGAAAAACTTACTCTTTAGGCAAACATAAAATAAATCTGTGCTGAATCTGGCTTGCAAGTAGCTAGTTTGTGATATCTGCTTTATTTTTTTTTAAATAATAAATTTTATTTTTATATTCCCCATACAATTGCAGCCCCCCCCCATTCTGACCCCAATCCCTCCCCTCCCACCCCCGCCCCCCTAAAAGTGTCTCTGGTTCATAGTTTTTTGTTGATTTTGATTTTCACTTTCTTATAGTTATTCATTTTCCTGGTCCCTTATTTAAGTTTTCTAGATTCCTGCTATGAGTGAGACCATCCGGTATTTTTCTTTTTCTTTTTGGCTTATTTCGCTGAGCATGATCCCTTCCTCTGCTTTAGACTAGAGTTGGGAACAATACTCTTCAGCAGGCCTCAGTGGCGCAGCGGTTGAGTGCTGTACTGAGAAGCTGTCCACAGCCTCTGCAGTGCCGGTTCGATTCCTTGTCGGCCAGAGAGAACCCCACATGGCGCCTCAGACCTCTCCTGCCTTCCACGCTGCTCCCCTCAGCCGTGTCTTCGCTCCGTCTGCCTGTTCTGCTCCCTGCTCTGGCTCTAGGGAATTCTCTCACCTTCCTGCTCTTCTGACCTATACCCCAGTTCTTGTATAAAATAAATAAATAAATATTAAAAAAAATTGACTCTGGTAGTAGCATATATCTATTCCTGTAGTGTATAGAATTATAGAATGTTGTTTCTGGAATACAGCTTTTGGATCACTGATTCTGTGATTTTTCAAACCCACTTCTCTGGCAGAGGCAAGCCGCCCTTAGGTACTCCACAAAATGCTTGAGCATCTCAGGGCACAATCTGAAGACAACTGACATAGCCTAACTCCCTTGAGTTAGAAATAAAGAATCTGAGGCTTAGAATGACTGTGTTAGTGTACAGAGCTACAAAGCTACTGGGTGGCTATGTCCTGAGTTCACAACTTACTGACTTTATCATGAGTATGTTATGCTATCCTGGTGGAAAAGTCAGCAAAGTTACACACCTCCATACCATTTGGTGTAGAAATTATTTTATTATGTCATTGGAAGTAGTGGCAAAGCAAAATTACCAAAAAGAAGTTGAGGTAGGAAATGTGTCGGAAAATGTCCCATTTAGGGACTGTCCTGGGGAATGCCCTATTTGGTAACAAAAATATGGGGCATTTACTCAACCAGCTCATCTTTCAACTAGCTTGTCAACTCTGGCTACACATTAGAACCACCTGGGAACTTTTAAAAAATACTGTTTCCTGGGCCTTCCCATACATGAATAGAATCTGGCCCTCTGGAGTGAGCTGAAAATAACAGGCTATTCTGGCCCTTATTGAGTTTTGCTGAGATGTATATAGCCAGAACTCAGGAACTCTGTGTCTGAACAACAAATTAGGCTTTGCCACAGAGGAAAAACCTCTAGAGAAAATAAAAGAAAAACTCTAGTGGTAGCAAAACTGCAGATTCTCTACCTTTGCTGTGACCCAAGCACTTGGACATCTTCTTTATGGCATCAGCCTTAGGATTACGGCCCCCTTTTGCCCCTGGCTTCCCTCTTTATAATAAAATATTGAGAGAACCAGAATGTTAGGTCTTGTGTGACAGGTGCAGTTGAAGTTCCTTGGTTTCATTCTTGGCTTTGTCAGAGCAAAGAATCTACACCTCTGCTTACAATGGATAGACTTCCCTCTGAGGGAAGTCACCTTTAGAGATGTGTTAGCTTTGCATTCCTCTGTCCAGTCCAGGAAAATAACATCTTCCAGATCTGGGTCCACCTCAACTTTGGACTACAGGGTGCCAGAAATGGAAAGGGTCAAAAAGTTTTCTCATCCACTTTCCCATTTTAGATAAAAACATACTTGGCCCAAAGTGACCTAGAATGTCAGTGGAAATGTCATGGCACAACACAGTTGATCTGATTCTACATGTAGTGCCCACTCTTTCTTGTTTTAAAAGTATTTTCTATCATCATATAAGTCAGATAGAGAAAAAGCACATACAATAATATAATCAGCTCCACTTAATCCACCTAGTCTGCCAAAATTTAACTGATTTCATATTTTAATGGGCTTGTTTTAGATATTTTAAAAAATAGGATGTTACAGATTTAACTACAGACCCTCCTAGCACATTCTCCTCATCTCTTCCTTTCAAGAGTAACAACACTCTAAGATTGGTGAGTCCCATAGCCCTAGATGTTTTGTTACACACACACACACACACACACACACACACACACACACACACACACCTTATTTACTAATCCAGCATCCATTTAATTTTAGGGACAGATTGTGAAGTTCTAGAGAATTATTTTGTATTTTTATTAGAAAGATATGGAATATATTGATTAATTTGGAGAGGATTATCACCTTAATGATACTGAGTGTTCTTATCTATGAACATAGAAAAATTTTGCATTTATTTAGATTTTTAAAAATATTTTCAGTAACTTCTCACAATTTTCTACCTAAAGCTGTTCCACATATTTTGTTGATTTCATTCCTACTTACCTTATATATTTATTGCTATTGCAAATGTATATTTTAAAGTCATATCTTCCAAAATCCATTGATATTACTACATTGACCTTGTTTCCAGCAATGTCTATTAGTCCATACATATTTTTATAGATTATACATAATTCCTATAAATTATACATAATTTATACATTCTCTGAACTGTGAATAACAATGTATTTTTCTATATTGCCAACATTTTAATTATATTATTGTGCTAGTTAGACTATCTAGTATAATGTTGAATAGGAGCAGTAATAATGAACATGTTCCCAAATTCCTTTCACATGATAATACCACCTCTTCTTATTAATGAAGAAGTAGGTCTCCCAGTCCTTAATGAGGCAGAGCTTCCTGTGCAGGTATGTAGTTCCTATCAACTTCATTCAACAGATTGTACTTAATAAAGGTACCCAACTATAATGTGCCCAACTGTCCATAGGAGTTTCACTGGATAGTCTTCCATTCTCTCAGATGCAATGTGTCTGACATAATTCAAAACCTGCTATCTTTTCTGTGTGTGTTCTTTAAAGGCATCATCATCCACATAGCTTTAGTAGTCAGAAACTTATATTCTTCTCTCAACCACCACATCTTATTCATCATCAGTCTTATCGATTCTACATGCTAGATATCTGCCAAAGTGTTATCCTCTCCTCTTCATTTCCAACATCAATGATTGACTTGTTATCCTCACTGTCATCCACCATAACTATAGTAATAGTTTCACAGTTGGTCTTTCTGCCATCCATGTCAATTCCTGCTTACCACTCTTCTCATTACTGTTAAGTTTATTTTCCTAAAGTACAAGTCTGGTCATGACTTCCCTAAATTAAAACCTCTCACCCACTCCCCATTGTCTGCTGTATGAATGGAGTTCTTAGTTCTCCAACTGGTCATACAAGGCCTTTTGTTTACCCTGGCTAGCTCTTTAACATACTTTTCTCTATACCTTTCCCTATAGTCTAGCAAACAGAAGTGCTTAAAGTTCAGCTATGTTATTTCCTGATGCTATGATGTACATGTTGGTCTTTCTGCTTGGGTTACTCTAGCAAAGTCTTATTCATTTTCAACCCAGCTCACATGTCACTTCCTGCAGAAATTTTAGATAAAGAGCTCAACAAATCCTTATTAAACACTACCCACATTCTAGCTATTATATTAGACAGTACATTCAGAGATGAATAAAATAGAGTCCAAATGTTCCATCATCAGTTAGTTGGCTTTACTGCCTGGTACAATAATTTTCATTTACATGTTTATTTTCTTTCCTATGGGTTTCACAAATATCTTCTCCATTCTTAATAAGATCAAATATAACTGTACAAATGTCACATTATTCTCAAATATAGATATGCACATACAGCCACATTATTCAGAGACATTCATGTACACAGTTTCAACTAGGAAATATATTATAAATGATGAGATCATGAGCCCAGTATCTATGATTAGACCCTGGACCAGTCAACACAAAGAAGTACAGTATGGTTAGAGTGGTGATTAAGCATGTCTGCTCTGAAGGCAGGTTGCTTGAGTTTGCATCTCAGCTCTACTAACTTCTAAGTTGGTGTCCCTGAGTAAGTTACTAAACTTTTGTGTCTCAAGTTCCTCATCTGTAAAATGGGTAAAATGATATTCCCTGCCACATAACACGGTTGGGAGAATTATTGAAGTTAGTACAAAAAGAGCTTAGAATAGTGAGTAACACAATATAAATGTTTAATAATGGTCACTATTGTTATAATTTTGTACATGAAAACACCTTTGTCTCAGTCACTGTCATTGACTGAGTGACTTGTACTTCTATCTAGCAAGGAAAGAATTGTTAGTTGTTCTGACAAATACATTCTCTTGTCTAATCTTTATTGTAGCAGTGGTACATGTTGGCAGGATGACTGATCCAGGAGACCTCATAATTGTGGAATGGACTTTTCCTTTAAGTAGAGCTAAGTGACATATGAAAAGAAACTTCATTAGCATACACTTATGGTCAACTTGCTGTCAATACAGATTGAGGCACAGCTAGGTGAAAGTCTATGATGTAATAAGCACAAGGTCTGGAATCAGACTGTCTCAGTGAGACTCATAACTGTACCACTTACTAGTTTTGTTATCTTGGACAAGTTACTTTTTTTTCTCAATGTCCACATCTGTAAAATGGGATTGATAATAACAGTTCCTTATTGTGAATATATAATGAGATAATGCATGTAAGACACTTAGAACATTGCTTAGTACATAATATATAAGTGATGAAGAAAATAAGATGCATGCAGTAGACAGAGAAACAGGTAAGTTGAACCTAAGTGTTCACTTTCAAACAGTGGCGGTAGATGTTCAGCTGAATGAGTAATTTCCAAGAAAAATAATGAAATTCTGATTCTACTGCACTTGCAATATCCTTTCTTTTCTTTTTTTAAAAAAGATTTATTTATCAATGCATACAAGAATTGGGGTACAGGCAGGAGGTGTGGGGGGTGAGAGGATTCACCAGAGACAGAGTGGGGAATAGAGCAGGCAGATTGAAATACACTGCTGAGGAGAGCAGTGGGCAAGTCAGGAGAGGTCTGCTGTGCCATGTGGGTAGCTCCCTGGCCTAGGGATAGAACTCATGCTGTAGTAGCTGCGGATAGCTTCATAGGTTGCATCTTAACTCTTTGTGCCACCAGAGAGGCCCACAATACCCTTTCTTAAACTCATTTTT
Source organism: Talpa europaea (assembly GCF_964194135.1). Classification (NCBI taxonomy): domain Eukaryota; kingdom Metazoa; phylum Chordata; class Mammalia; order Eulipotyphla; family Talpidae; genus Talpa; species Talpa europaea. The sequence goes on along the minus strand of NC_140070.1, from coordinate 102,512,465 downwards.
CTATTGTTCTTATAGAAGTCCCCAATACATCTCCTTCAGTTGTTTTATTTAGACCGCCAGGATTTCCCAAAATGTGTTTTAGATGACATCTGCCTAAGATATGTATGAGAAAAATGAGTTTCATAGGTGAATAATGCTAGGAAATGCTGCATAACACATCTATTCCCTTGGAAATTTAAATGTACAATAGCACTCTAAGGGTTTGTTAAGTTCTATAAAAGATTAGCTACATTTAGTTTAATTCAGCATTTCTTTATTTGATCACATAGCCCTTTTCCCCTATCCTATTTACTACATTCCATGGAATTGTTCTATGGAATAAACAGAGAAATGCTGACTTCAATGAATATTAAAATGACCTTTAGAGCAACACAAAGACTGAGAAGCTGGAGATAGGTGTGGAAGAAGAGGGCTCATACCTTTTAGAACAACCACACAAATCTCTCAGGGTCACAGACACTCAAATATGCACAACATTCCCAGGAGCATGTGCAGGATCTCTGGAGGAGGCTGAGGAGCCTTGGTCCCCCACATTATATCCTGCTGCTGCTGCTGCACTAGGGTCCTACTGAGCAAGATCTAAGGGCCCCTAAACACACTGTACTATCTGCCTCTGGCCATTACTTCCTGAATTCACTTCCTACTTTCTGGAGGAGAAGAGGCTGCAAGAAAAACATTTAAAGTGGAGAGAACCAAAGGCCAGAGGCCAGACCCAGGAGTGGAGTGGAAGGGGAGGAGATATGGAGAAGGAACAAGGTTGAGACTTCCAATCAGATTCAGGACAAATATGCTTACTCCTCTGGGTGGAGGTGAGATAAGGACAACAGTAGCACCAGTGAAGAGGACCCTTCACAGCAGAGGAGGGCAGAACTACATTTAGCAGAAATAATATCAACTGCTAAGGTCGGTGACCAGAGCGGGAGCTTCCTGAGGGACAGAAAGTATGTTTAATACATTATAATTTTTTTCCTGGCTGGGAGGGAGTGGATTTGTGTTTGTTATTGAAGGGGGAGGACAGTGAAAAAACCTGATAAGGGAAATGTATCTATAATGGCTTGCTGTCTGTTTACATTGACCAGAGTGTAGATGTGACTTTTCAAACTAAGTCATTGGGTGGTTAGTTCCTGAAGAAAAGTGTGCCTCCCTCCTCTGTTTCACTTTACTCTCATTATGCATTTCTACAAAGGATGAAGGAGAAACTGGATGACATCCTAGGTGACCTGGTGCAAAGAGACCTACAATCTTCCACCTTAAAAGAGCTCAGGTCTGTGGTAGGATGCTGAGATACATGCAAAATGGGAAATAGAAAAATGATTAAAAAAAAAAAAAGAATATACCGACATTAACAATGCCTACCTTTGGATAGAAGCTGGATTTTTTTTCTTATTTCCATTAATTTATATTTTTCTAACTTTTCTATAATAAGCATGCTACTTTTATAATTGTGGGAAATTAAGTCTATCTCTCTAGTTCACGGCCTCCATCGTTAGTTACTAGAAAACCTGAGTAGACCCTACATGTAAACTTCATATTGGTATTTTTAACGAGGAAAACATTTTTCCAAGCACATATGAGTGAATGGAAGTGTGATGCAGAGAACACTCCCTAGGAAGCTATATCCACTGAATTCTACTTGCTGGAGAGGGAGAAACTTGCTGGGGGTAAGAGTTCCTGAGAACTTCTGGGAAAAATTGTTAACATCTCTATGGGTTGGTGAGGTCACTGGCGAGTAACTGAGTTTCCATAATTACCTGGCAGCCTGCAGAGGGGGCAGTGGCAGGTAGGAAAGGTGGCAGCGGTCCTCCGGGACTGGGGGCGGAGCAGGAAACGGAGGCGCGGTGCGGGAGGCGGGGCCACGGGGGGCGCCCAGGTGGGGATGAGCCCCGCGGTACCTGCCCGCGGGCCAAAGCCGGCCCTCCCGCTGCCTCGCCTCGGAAGGGGAAATTTAAGGGAGTCTTTGAAGTGGTTTATCCTGGTTCAGCAGCTGATGAAGAAAGGCACAGTGCCCTCGGAGACCCTGAACTGAAAGGGGCCAGTGAGGGCCGTCATGGGCCCTGGGCTGCGCGCACCTTGGCTGCTGCTCGTCACCTGGTTCCCAGCAGGTGAGCCTTGGGAATAGGGGGCCTCCTGGGCCCAAGGAGACTGAAGCCAGTCTTGGGGCCTGGCCCGGGCTGAGCTGGTCAGGCAAGGCAGAGGAGGCCTGGGCTTCGCTCTGGTGGCTCTTGGCACTGGAATCAGGAGGTGCGGAAACTGGATCGGGTTTCTGCCTGTGGGAATCTGTTGTTTTCCTCTTTTATTAGCCCAGGCCCTTCAGAAACAGGTGCAACCGAGAAAGAAACCTAGTCTCTGCGGTTGCCCTCCTGTAGTCTATAGGCACATCTCGGTCTCAGAAGCTGAATTGGTCGAGGCCAAGCCATTCAGCAATTCCTAATGTCCCTGGTTTTTGCTACTTGCTGTTAGTTTGAGACAAACATACTGGCCCAGAAGTGCATTTATCGCATCACTTGAATGTTATAATGTGTTCTCACTATATTACCGAGTGTACAGTATAACTCAGAATCTATTGTGTTTTACCAAACTTGTGGCTCTTTGGTAATCATGTTCATCATAACTTTTCTACTTGATTTGTACGGACCTACTTCCTAACTTTCCCACTGCAGAGTAGCTCCCCACCCCACAACCTCTCCTTCATTGTCTTAATTCCTCACTAATCCCGTATCTGCATCAGAGAGTGGGATTTTGTGTATCTCTTGGACACATGACAGGGTGTGTATGTGATGAGTGAAACCAGGTAGGAAAGGAGGCCTGGATGGCAGGATGTCCAGGCTTTTCCAGCCCTTTCTAATTAGGATGTAGGTGTGATATTGCAAACAACAAGGCGTAAGTTCCCTTGAAAATTCTGCCATTTAATCTTTTTTCTCCCCCCTCTGTCTCTCTTTTAGGAATAGTTTACTTCTAGGTTATCAGTGGAATGTCAGCTCAGTGTGTTCACAGGATAATTTGAGTCTTATATTTTTCTGAGGGAATAGATGTAATATGAAAGCACAGGTCGAATTCCATTTTTATAAATTTACATCAAAATTGCTAAGATGTGGCCTCCCCTGGTGGCACAGGTGGTTGAGCGCCGCACTGTGAGGCTGTCCGCAGCCTCTACAGCATGGGTTCAATCCTGGCCAGCTGGCGAGGGTCCCACATGGCATGGCAGACTTCTCCTGTCTTGCCCACTGCTCCCCTCAGCAGTGTATTTCAGTCAGTCTGCCTGTTCTGTTCCCTGCTCTGTCTCTGCCTCCTGCACATCTGGCCTGAACCCCAGTTCTTATATAAATAAATAAATAAATCTTTAAAAAAATTGCTAAGACGTAGCCAAATCTTATTCAGACAAGGTTCTATAATATAAGCTTAATGTTGAGAATAAAGGGGAGGGAGTATTACATAAAATTAAGAAAATGAGAAAATCAGTATCTTTAATGTTCTCTGTTTACAACATTTTCTGTAGAATATAGATCCTTTAAATTATTTGAAGCTGACAAACTAGATGTGGACATCCATGAGACACAAGGGTATGGACTAAAACTAACTGAAATTGAAGTGCCCAAAATTCCACAGGATCAGTCACCAGCTTTTGAAAGCCAACTCATAAAAATCCCACAACTTCACACAGTCTCCTCTCCTATGCCTCACGTGTTCAGACTCCACAGCAAGTAGGGATTTCTGAAGCTGCTTAAGCTGCCTTTTTAGGAAAATAGAATCTATTCCCACCTCAGCCCCTGAGCATCTCATCCCCAGAGTTAGGACTTTTTAGGCAGCAGTCACCTGGATCAACAGAATAAGGCAAAACCCCTTTAAGGTAAAATCCCCAATCCTTGAGTCACCAGCATAACGTTTTACAAATTATCCAATTTTTTGGGAGAATGTTGAACACTGAACATTTTCTAATACAGTGATGATAACCAAAGGATATGTTCTTATAATAAGCAAATTGCTCAATAGGGTCTTCAGAAAGCAGAGCTCCAGGTATTTATGAACCAGTGTGAGTAACAAAGATGCTATGGTCACATTTACTGCTGTTCTTTAAATGGAAACCTATCTGCACTACATTTTAGAACCAGAGAATGCAGTACATGCAAAAATCCTAAGTAAACATCTAAACTCACTTTTATTTTATATTTGAGAAATTGAAATTTCAGCTGTTTTCTCTGAGCGAATGAGGGGAATTTGCCATTTTGGTGGATAATTTTCCTGAGAAAGTAGGACGTGTAAATAAAGCTGCATTCATCTATTTTATGGACATTTGTATCTTGCACCCATAATGTTGATAAGACTGATCAAGTTACTGAACTGCTTTTAAGGCTCCTAATACAATGCCTAAAACAAAACAAGGGTTTAGTAAGTATTAGCTATGGTGATTATGGTAGTGATGATTTAGATCCAAGTAGAAGTTTTTAACCATTAACTTTAGGGCCTCCAGGGGTTAAGACACAACCTATGAAGCTATCTGCAGCCACTGCAGCATGAATTCAATCCCTGGCCAGGGAGCTACCCACATGGCGCAGCAGACCTCTCCTGGCTCACCCACTGCTCCCCTCAGCAGTGTATTTCAGTCGATCTCCCTGTTCTGTTCCCCACTCTGTCTCTGATGAATCCTCTCACCCCCCCCACACCTCTGGCCTGTACCCCAATTCTTGTATGCATAAATAAATAAATCTTTTTTAAAAAGTTAACTTTAAAATAACAACATAAGCTTCCCTTACCCCTCCTTACCCTACAGCTAAGAAATTGCAGTTCTTAAGTTAGAACGTAAAGTTGGAATTTGGAATCTGCCTTTTAGCTAGTCATGACTTTGGAAGAATTTCTTTAGCTCTATTCATCTAGAAAAAAAAAGGTGAAATTCCTTACAAGCTCCTCCCTTCTACCTCCTCCCACCCCACTCCTAGGCCAACTCTTGATGGGTGAGTGAAAATCAGGCACAGTGTCAGGAAATACTGGGTCCCTCCCTGCTGCCACCCCATCTTTCTTTATTTTTAAACCAAACTTCCTAAAATGTCTCTAAAATCAAACTGAAGATCAAGCTTCCTCTCTCACTTCCAGTATCTACCAAAGCTGTGCTTTTCAAACTTATTTTCACAGATCTCAGTTTGCACATGGACATGTACACACATATACAACATTTAAAATCAAAGTTTTACAGAAAAAAAATCTTTTACTGTGTTGAGTAAAAAAAGTCACATTGACATGAAATTTTATTTTAATAACATTTAAATTCCTATAAATAATTTTCAAATTAACCATATTAAATAGAAAAATCCAGTAAGTTGATTTTCTCAAGATCTGTTGTAAACTTCAATATGAACTTGGAAAGCCCTGCACTAGAACAAGTTCATTTTGGTGCCTCACCCTGCTCTCCTCTTTCTAAAGAAGAATCACCTAAACCTCTGATTAACCTCCAAGTTTCCACAATGACAAAGTGTAGGTCAGAAATGAAATCACTCCTTGCTAGTGGGTGTGGCTTAGGGTCCCTCTGAGAAGCGTCTGAGGTCAAAGAGCCCGGGGAATTTACCACAGTCCCTATGCTCTGAGCTATGGAGAGATTAGTTGCCTGCATCTTCTTCCGGTTTGTTTGTTTTTTTAAATCTCCAAAGCTTTTTTCTCTAAAAAGAAATACATTTTTATACCTAAATGATAGTTGATCCTTACAACAAAACATTAACATAAAATGGAAGTAGGCACTGCAGCCCTTTGCATTGTTGGCTAACATCTCTGGTTACATTCATCCAACCTCAAAGTTTATTCCTAGAATGAAAGTTGAGTCCACCCTCTCCCTCACACACACACACACACACACACACACACGTCCCTTTCACCCCATTCTAAAAGGATATGTGTCTTTTGTGCTCTTGCAATTTTTTTTAAGTTATAGAATGGTGTTAACTTATATATCCACATAACTATCAACTTGAATTACCATTGTTTGGGAAATCGTAAAGCTGATTGTTAAAGCTTAAGATTTTTTTTTTTTAAAGTAGTAACTTTTTTTTTTTTAAGATTTATTTATTTATTTATACAAGCACTGGGTACAGTCAGAAGCGCGGGAGGGTGAGAGAATTCACCAGAGCCAGAGCAGGGAGCAGAGCAGGCAGAAGGACCGAAGTACACTGCTGAGGGGAGCAGTGGGCGGCAGGAGAGGTCTGCGCGCCATGCGGGACCCTCCTCCGGTGGCCGGGGAGCAGCTGGGGATAGAACCGGTGCTGCAGAGGCTGCAGGCAGCTTCGCAACCCAGCGCTCAACTGCTGTGCCACCGGGGAGGCCCTTAAAGCTTAAGATTTTTATAGAACATCCAGACCAATAAGTTTTACTGGGGGGTTAAGAGGAGAGGTGGGAGATTGGAATCGTATAGAAGACTTAGTGACAACTTGATCCCTTATCTAAGACACAGTAAAGTGGAGCTACTCAGGGTGAAGGAGATATGGGTGGTTCCTTCCTTGCCCGCAAGGGTCATCTGAAATACCTCTCCAGCGTTCCAGTATCCTATTGAACACAAGTAGAAATCACTCCATTTTCTGGCTTCCTCTCTTGGCCAGTTTTACAAATCTGTTTCCAGGGAAGTCATGTGTCTGGGGTTTATACAATGGAGTTAGTTGGAGAGTTGGTACCAGAACCCTGGCATCCTCACTCTTAGTCCATTGCTCTTTCACCTTTTTCTTCTTCTTTTTTTTAATTTTAAGATTTATTTATTTTTATTTATACAAGAACCGGGGTACAGGCCAGACGTGAAAGAGGGTGAGAGGATTCACCAGAGACAGAGCAGGGAACAGAACAGACAGACTGACGAAATACACTGCTGAGGGGAGCAGTGGGCGAGACAGGAGAGGTCTGCCACGCCATGTGGGACCTTGGCCGACCGGCCAGGATCGAACCGGCGCTGCAGAGGCCTCAGACAGCTTCACAGCGCGGCGCTCAACCGCCTGTGCCACCAGGGAAGGCCCTCTTTCACCTTTTTCATACCATGGAGCAGGTTAGTTTTTCTAATTCAATCCTGGTATGCAGAAATAGAAATAGACTGTCTCCAAGATGTCTAACCAGTTACTAATTATATGTTGCCCCAACAACAATGTAGTGGAATGAGATGCTGAGTAATTAACAGCCTGGATTTTAGGATAATTTTTTTCCCCCACTATCTGAAGTCCTTGGGGTGAAATAAGATTATATGTTTTAAGAATTGGAAAGACTCTAGCCTGTCTTTTCTTTCCCTAGACTTTATGTCTAGATCTTCCTATCTGCAAATCAGAGTAATTTAGGTGGGTCAGAGGAAAGCAATTTTGATGGTTTTTTTCTTTTCTGAAACTCAATTAATCACCAAAGTCTGTTGTTTAATCTTTGGTTCTGCCCCTCTATTTTTATTCCAAGTGGCAAAACTTACACACTAGCCTACTTTATGCACCTTAACCATCTCAAAGAGTCTCAAAGTCCTTTTAGTCTAATTCCAAACATCCTCTACCCAGATGATAGATTACCTGGGCTAATCTTCCCACCTTTACTTTAATCTTTCCTCACATGATGTCCACTAGATCCTTATAGCTTGTAAGAGGTGATTAAAGCTCCTTGTTTGGAATTCAAACACTCTGACCTCACCAACTGGGCAGACTTGTCCACTGATATGGGCATGTTCTTTTGCTCCTTCTCCCTCCACTTCCCCCCCAACACACACCCTTCTTCCTAGCTTTTTGTTTGGCCATACTACAAATGGTTAGTTTTAATTATTTATTTTCAATATTTTAAGAGCACTTAAAATTCATTCCAAGCTATTTAGCCTGTCTTGTAAGAATTTATTTGGCTTTTTTATTCAGCAAATATTTACTGTACACCATGTGTACAGCATGCTGTCAAACAAAACAGACATGGTCTGGCCCCATTGGTGTTTATGGACTGAAGACATACAAGCACATATAGGAATACGACTGTGGCAGGAACCATGAGAAAGAGATGAAGGTACTGTCAGAGCATATAATAGATGAATTTTGCTCATTGGGAATGCCCTCCCTGAGGAAGTGATGCTTGAGTTAAGAGCTGAGAAATGATCATTCCAAACTAAAGAAATAGCCTGTGTAAGACAGCTTGGATAGGAAGCCAGTATGTATGAGGGGTGGGAAGAATGTCAGCGTCATGGAAGGAAGTCACGGGGCCTATGGTGGAAATAAGGCCAAAGGAATGGGTAGGACCAGGTATGCATGACTTCATGGGTCATGGTAGGCGGCTTTGTGTTTATCATAAAAAAATGGAAAACTTGGAGATTTTTATGCAGGATTTGGGAGACCGATAGAAGTATGGAGTCCATATTGTGAAGAATCAGAGTATATGGGTACCAGTTATGCTGGAGCAATATCCAGGCTGGAAATGTTGGAACTTTTAGTGTGGTGGTGGCGAAGATAGATTCCAGAAATATTTAAAAGATATAGATTCTGTGTATGGAGAGGAAGGGAGAAAGAAACATCAAGAAAGACATCAAGGAAGAATCCTAATTTTTATTCTTGCCCGTTCACTGAGTGGGCAACATGGGAAAGATCAGTTTTGTATAGAAGAATGATGACTTAGATTCATAACTTGATTTAGAGTCTGAAACGACCAGGAAGAACTACCAGGAGCAACTGGATCCATATGTCTGTCTTGTCCCTTATTGTATACTAGCAGGACTTAATATTCAAAGTTCTAGCAGTTCCTGAGCAACCCAATAGTTTAGGAAGTATCTTGTGAATGTGTTTACTTGTTTATTGTTGACTCTCCCACCAAGAGTGTAAGTTCCAAGAAATGAGGAAACTTGTTTTTCTTGTAACTATGTCCCCAGTATTGGGGATAGTGCCTGGTTCAAAGTAGGTATTCAATAAACAAAGTGAATAAGTGACCTCTGAAAGCTCAGGGCACACACTCTCATTTTGGTGAGACCCAAATTTGCATGTGCTCTGAGATTAGTCTGTGGGGACACGGATGAGTCACTGATCTGAATGACTTACTTTGGGAAACCCCAAGCATCTGCCTTGCAACAGATCTAGTTATCCAGCACCCATAATAACCAAAGGAATATCAAGTTCAAACCACCTGAGTGACTATTTTTTCACATAGTGCTTATCAAAAAAAATTTTTTTAAGTTGTTTTTTTCCCCGGTTGGAAAGATTGTGGTAAAACATGGGACTGTTACACACTGTTCATGGGAATCTAAATTTCTTTTCGATAGTGTTTATTAAACTATAAAAGCCTTACGCCCTTGACACAAAAGTCTCACTTTGAGAAATATATCCTGCTGGGATGGAAGCATGAACATGATGAAATATTTTTGATAAAGCTATTGATTTCTGCAATTCATTTCAGCATTGTTTGTAATAGTGAAAAATCAGAAACAAACTAAATGTACATCATTAGGAAAATGGCTTAATAAATATGGGTCATTAAGGTAGTGAATTTTCATGCAGCTACTAATAAATTATATCTCTATATAATTATATCTAGATATACTGATAATGATAAGTTATAAGTTAGAAGAAAATAAAGCTGTAAGTTAATGTGTATAACATGATTAATTTTTAAAAAACATTATGGGAAAAGATGTGGAGGGGTGTACACCAAATTATCAATAGTGATTGATACTTAATACTTACTCTGGAGAGTGACCATTCGTGGCAAGCAAAGAGGAGCTTTTTCCTTGATACCCTTCTCTATAGTTTGAGGTGTCTTATTTTTTAAATATTTATAAATAAAAAGGCAAAAAGGATTTCTTTACAAATGGTTAAAATAAATTTTTGTGAATGTCCGTTAACTTTGTGAATATCCCTTAAATGATTAAATCTCCGCCCTTAGAAATTTTGCCTAGAAGGCAGGTGAATCACTGGAAACAATGTAGCCTTTGGAATTTTAAAGGTGTAAAGTTAAATCTAGCTTTTCTCTTTACTTAGCTGTGTGATCTTAAACCAGTTACTTAACCTCCTGAGGATTGTGCTCATCTTTATGAAATTGAGATAAAAAATAAGGCTTCTTTCATGGGGTTTTTGCAAAGATTAAATAAGATTCTATATAATAAATCACATCATTATCTAACAACATATAAGTGCTCTATATGTCAGTTTCCTCCCCAGAGTGGCCTCCTGCTTCGTGTCACCTGAGCCTAGCACTATTGAGTTGCACAGGCCAGACCTTTGTTAAAAGTGTTTATAAACATAATGCCCCCTCCTCCCCGCCTCCACCCCCCCCAATCTGCTTCTTTTTGGACCCTTTTCTCCTCTTCTAACTTTCTCCACCCCTTCCTTCATATTCATCCTCATTGCCAGGCCCTCTTCTGCCAATCGCTCTCATATTTGCACTGTTATCTAAAGCAGTTTAACAAGCTCTGATGGCAAATATACTTGGGGAGATAGCTTGCTCAGCCATAAACCCTGATATGAGTAACCTATGTACTTTTTGCTAATCTGTTTAGTGCAACAGAGGTGCCTGGGCACCTGAAAAACAGTCAGGAATTGAGGCAGCACTAGGCCACTGCCCTTTGCCAGGAAAGAACTTATTCTCCCTTTCACTTACCAGCACCGGCTAAACAAGACCCTTCCTGTGGGAAAGCGGGGAAATACCACCCAATCCACTGAAAACAGTTTTTGGTTAAAAACTACACCAACATTTGCACCTGTACCCTATGTAAATATGGATAATGTGTAAAACTATAAAACATCTTGCCCAATCTGATACTGTTGGGGTTCAGATGATGGGGTTCAGTAGGTGGGGTTCTTGGGTTCCTCTAAGAAAGAATTTAGCAGATGTTCCTGTTTTCAACATACAGCAAGTTTATTAAGGAAGGGAAAAAGGAAAGAGAGATGCCTGCATAGACGCAGATGGGCCATCTTAAAAGGCAAGAGCTGAATTTTTGACAGGGTTAAGTTTAGGAAAGAGATGCCCACATGGACATAGGCTGGCAGGAGAGCCAGAGCAAGGGGCATTCTTTCATAGTATTCTTTGTTGGAATTATTGTGGAAATTATCACCTTGGGGTCAGATAGGGTTGTTCTTCTGTGAAGGGTAATCCCCTCTGGCTGATATTTGATATTTTTTCTTTTTTTTTTAAAGATTTATTTATTTATGCATACAAGAACTGGGGTACAAGCCAGAGGCGCAGGAGGGTGAGAGAATTTACCAGAGATAGAGCAGGGAGCAGAACAGGCGGACTGAGGAAAACACTGCTGAGGGGAGCAGTGGGTAAGACAGGAGAGGTCTGCTGCGCCATGTGGGTTGCTCCCTGGCCAGGCCAGCAATCAAACTGTCTCTGCTGAGGCTGCGGACAGCTTCACAGCGCTGCGCTCAACCCGCTGCGCCACCGCGGAGGCCCCTCTAGTGTTTGTTCTTGTGAGACCTTCCATCCTCAATTTTTCTACTCTAAGCTTCCATCGGTACAACACATGGAAGTCAGAACGTCTAAGTAAATGCCCTGAGGTAGGCCTGTGTTTGGGAATACATGGCATTTAGTTGTAAAGATATTCTTTCTTGGTATGTTTTCCTTCCACTTTAATGTAGGATGGTAGTCCCCCTCTGCACAGTAGAATGGTCTTGGAAAGTACCTCATGGTGGGAAACAGAGAACCCCCGTCCCTTCTTCCCATGAGCTCTAATATCTCGTCTGTTCTTTCCACCCTTAAATAACAGAGCTTCCTCCCTCTTTCACAGAAGAGGCAAACTGTGAATGGGCTTGCCAGGGTACATTGCTACACAACTTTTAAAGCTTTTAATGCACTAACAAATCTTGCAAAGGCAGTGATGATAGTTCATTTGTATCATTTTAACTCTTCCAAATGCTTTTATGTGTTGGTCTCAGCTATCTCAACCTCTTAATGTCGTCAAGATACGTACATTCATACAAATGATAATAATGTTTACTGAGTGTCCACTCTGTGGTGAGAACTTTTCCAGATGTTGAATATTTGTTATAATTTAATCTTCACTATAACCCTACCAGGCAAATACTGTTACCTCAGTTTTGCATACAGTGAAACAACTGTAGTTTGAAAATGAGTTTGCTCGGGTCTTTTAGCTATTGGGGGTGGGGAAGGGTAGAAGCAGAATCTGAACTCAGAAAAACAGTTTCCAGAATTAAAGTTTTCAAGAGGAACTGATAAAGACAGCTAGGATATTAATGAGGTGGTAATAAATTGGGAACAAAGACAAGCCACAGAACGAAGGAAATTTAAAAATAGAAAGAACATTTAGAACTTAAAAACTCAGGTACTAGGTTTAAAAGAGCAAGGGTGCAACCAGGACATCTGTAAACAGGATATTTATGTTTTTGAATCTGTTAGTATTTTCAGCCTAGATTTTGCTGACATTGTCACTTCTTGAGAACCTTGCTGACTTAGTGCTATGTATGTCTGCCTGATGTGGCTAGTTTTCCAGAGAAGTTGGAGGCTAAAGGAAAACAAAGGTAGGAGGTTTTTGCCTTTGGAATGGATTGTCTTGCGTCTTCCTTTTTCTATCCCCCCCCCCCATATCCCAACCCCCAATCTGGAAAATTCTTCTGCTTTTGTGAGTCTAGCACCAACTTCCACTTGAAAGGTCAAGCTTGTCTGCTTGGGAAAGTTTGGGTTTTGGTGTCATCAAGACCCAAATTCAAATCTTGAGTTGGTGAGATCTCTGAGCATTTACCCACATATATAACCAGGACCGACCCTACATGTAGGGGACTTTGTGAGGTTTAGACATCAGGTATGTACTTTGGTTGGCCCACAGAACATGCTGAGACCCAGAGCAGTAGCTGAGAAGCGGGTAGGAGGTTTGTTGTACCTTTTGTCCAGAGATCCAGTCTCTGTATATGCTGGGGGTCACTAAGAGAAGGTCTGAGAGCCGTGCAGGATTCTGTGGGGTCACCAGACCCCTGAAGTGAGTGTGTGTGGGCTCAATATGGCCAAACATATGGACATCTGACTGTTTTCAAGCTTTGAAATTCACAAAAAGGGATGAAATTGGAGAAATACCCAGACAGCAAGCCAGTGCTGATGTTGGTAAAGATGATTCATGTCACCCCAGGTGTGGGTGGCCCTTAGTAAGGGCATCCTTCATGGAAGGGAAGCTGAGGGAGGATTTAATGATGAAGGTGATCACCCGGTGCCCATTTTGCTCCCTCAGGTATCAGATACAACAATCTTTAAAGCTGCCCTAGAGTGGCTTCTGGCTCCAACTAAATTCCCTTCTCTGACCCCCAGCGAAACTTCTCCCTCCAAATACTCCACCTCTAAACAAATAACATTTACCAGAGTCCTTTGAATACTGTTGCTTATCTTGAATTACCATTCAGCAAAATAAAGAACATGTATGTTATTAATCATGATATCAAAGTGACTGCACCTAATTACAACTAATTTCCAGGCAGAGTGACTTGAACACTGCTCAGGCACAAAATCTTGACTCAGACCTCCTTAGAAGATCAATCATCACACACAGGCCACTTACCTTTTCCAATCTCGTATTTGCTGTGTATGGAATGGACTTCACTCCTCCCAAGGATCATATTTATGTGCAAAAGAAAATATTTGAAAGTGCTGTGTGAACCTAGGTTTTGTTTAGACCACAAATCAGTGTTTTCCTCTTGATTCTACTCTATACTGCAGTCCTGAAAAAATAACCTAGGATGACGGTGGCATCCTGTTCATTGTCAAAATCAAAATCTTATCTGTAGCTCCTTTTGCTATTCAATTAATATGTTATTGGGCAAAAGCTCTAAGATATATTGCAGGTGAGTTCTGAAAATCAAAGGGTTGGTAAGAGAAGAGAAGCAAGTTTAAGAAAGCAGATTACGGGCCTCCTCGGTGGTGCAGCGGTTGAGCGCTGGGTTGCGAAGATGTCCACAGCCTGTGCAATGCCAGTTCGATCCCCAGCTGCTCCCTGACCACCAGCGGGTGCTCCCCTCAGCAGTGTATTTTGTCAGTCTGCCTGTTCTGCTCCCCGCTCTGGCTCTGGTGAATTCTCTCACCCTCCCGTGCTTCTGACTGTACCCAGTGCTTGTATAAATAAATAAATAAACCTTAAAAAAAAAAAAAAACAAAACTCCCAGACATTTAAAAAAAAAAAAGAAAGCAAGCAAGCAGATTACAAATATTCCATTTTGAGGTTGGGATGCTGGTCACCAGTTCTTTCATTCTCATTGCACTGATTTCCAGGAATCCTACAGCTGGTAGATACAGCAAGTATTTTCCCCCAACCTAGTCAGTGTATTTTCAAAATGATGTTCTTTTTCCATTCACAGCTAAATAAGGAAGTTTTCTTAAAACATTACTTTTCTAATATTCCTAAAAACACTACTTTCACCTTCTCCAGAAAGATCTTCTGTGATTATTCCATTAGCTAGAAATAGACTGGGGTATGATTTAGCCCCCACCCATCTTCCTACCTTCCATCACCACCTCCAACCCTTCCTTATTTATCCCCTCTGCCTCCCATAATGTCAGAGACACCAACTAGGTTGGTTTCCTCTAGGTTCCCTGAATAATTGCCCTTTCCTGACAAGTGCCTTTGTTCATTCTTTTTTTTTTTTTAAAGATTGATTTATTTATGTATACAAGAATTGGGGTACAGGCCAGAGGTGTGGGGGGTGAGAGGATTCACCAGAGACAGAGTGGGGAATGAACAGGCAGACTGACTGAAATACACTGCCGAGGGGAGCAGCAGGCAAGTCAGGAGAGGTCTGCCACGCCATGTGGGTAGCTCCTTGGCTGGGGATCGAACTTGTGCTGCAGTGGCTGCAGACATCTCATAGATTGCACCTTAACCCCTTGCACCACCAGGGAAGTCCCTTTGTTCGTTCTTTTTTTCCTTC